>NC_057848.1:32309115-34809115 GCF_910594005.1 Cervus elaphus
TGAATCAGCCATAGAGTTACATGTATTCCCCATCCCGATCCCCCCTCCCACCTCCCTCTCCACCCGATTCCTCTGGGTCTTCCCAGTGCACCAGGCCCGAGCACTTGTCTCATGCATCCCACCTGGGCTGGTGATCTGTTTCACCCTAGATAATATACATGCTGTTCTTTCACAACATCCCACCCTCACCTTCTCCCACAGAGTTCAAAAGTCTGTTCTGTACTTCTGTGTCTCTTTTTCTGTTTTGCATATAGGGTTATCGTTACCATCTTTCTAAATTCCATATATATGTGTTAGTATGCTGTAATGTTCTTTATCTTTCTGGCTTACTTCACTCTGTATAATGGGCTCCAGTTTCATCCATCTCATTAGAACTGATTCTAATGAATTCTTTTTAACGGCTGAGTAATATTCCATGGTGTATATGTACCACAGCTTCCTTATCCATTCGTCTGCTGATGGGCATCTAGGTTGCTTCCATGTTCTGGCTATTATAAACAGTGCTGCAATGAACATTGGGGTGCACATGTCTCTTTCAGATCTGGTTTCCTCAGTGTGTATGCCCAGAAGTGGGATTGCTGGGTCATATGGCAGTTCTATTTCCAGTTTTTGAAGAAATCTCCACACTGTTCTCCATAGTGGTTGTACTAGTTTGCATTCCCACCAACAGTGTAAGGGGGTTCCCTTTTCTCCACACCCTCTCCAGCATTTATTGCTTGTAGACTTTTGGATAGCAGCCATCCTGACTGGTGTGTAATGGTACCTCATTGTGGTTTTGATTTGCATTTCTCTAATAATGAGTGATGTTGAGCATCTTTTCGTGTGTTTTTTAGCCATCTGTATGTCTTCTTTGGAGAAATGTCTGTTTAGTTCTTTGGCCCATTTTTCGATTGGGTCATTTATTTTTCTGGAATTGAGCTTCAAATAATTTCACAATTTGTATGGAAATACAAAAAACCTCGAATAGCCAAAGTAATCTTGAGAAAGAAGAATGGAACTGGAGGAATCAACCTGCCTGACTTCAGACTCTACAACAAGTACTTTTTGTGTGCTTATAGGACTCCACACTAAGCCCTAAGGACAAGATAGAGAAAAAAAGTGAAAGAGACAAGGTATTGAGAACACAATAAAGGACAAGCAGTCTGGTAAGAATAAACAAGGCAATAAATAAACAAGGTAATCTCAAGAGAATATTAAATTCTATGAAGAAAATAAACAGAGTAATGTGATATCGAGATCTGGTGAGAGGCAGAGAAGTTGGTCCACCTTTGACGGGTAGGTATCTCCTTTGACGCTAAAATCATAGAATCTGAAATCTGGGAAGATCATTCTGATTTGAACAAATAGAATGATGAGAAGCATTAAGTCTGGGAAGGCCACTCCATAAAAATGGGGCAGCCTTAAGGCAGGAAAGTGGTAGTTGTTCTATCATGTCTGACTCTTTGCAACCCCATGAACTATATAGCCCACCAGCCTCCTCTGTCCATGGAATTCTCCAGTCAAGAACACTGGAGTGGGTTGCTGTTCCCTTCTCCAGGGAATGTTCCAGACCCAGGAATCAAACCTGGATCTTCTGAAGCAGAGTCCTTATCATCTGAGCCACCAGGGAAGCCCTTATGTCAACCAATGAATCCAAGGGACCAAAACAAATGACCAAACAAGGGGACAAAATGGCTGCAGATCAAGGAAGAAATAGGAGGACAGTAGGAGACAAGGTTGGAGAAGGAAGCAGAGGGTCTTGAAACCATGGTAAGAAGTGTGTATTTTATTGTAAATATAAAGGAAGATCACTAGGGGATTTTTCCCAGGAAAGGACACAACTGGCTTTTTGTTTTATACCTTTTTCCTTTCACCCTGAAAAATTTCCTTTTGTATTTCTCGTAGTAAAATCTGTTGGTAGCAAATTTCTCAGCTGTTGTTTGTCTGAAAGTGTTTTTATTCTTCCTTCATTTTTTATATGGTTATGTGGTCTGTAGCATTTTTAAATACCCCTCTCCATAATTCCTGGCCCCTGGTTATTCAAACACTAATCAAGTACTGCTATGAAGGGATTTTGCTGATGTAATTAAAGTCTCAAATCAGTTGGTTTTAAGATATCTTGACCTAATAACATTACCCCTTTTAAAGCATTTTTCTGTGACTGGTAGCAAAGGAAGAAATCAGAGCTATCTGAACTGTGAGAGGAATTCAATGTGAGGACGATTCACTGTTACTGAGATGTAAGAAGCCATGGTGGTGGTGGTTTAGTCGCTAAGTCGTTTCTAACTCTTGAGACCCCATGGACTGTAACCCACCAGGCTCCTCTGTCCATGGGATTTTCCAGGCAAGAATACCGGAGTGGGTTGCTGTTTTCTCCTCCAGGGGATCTACCTGACCCAGGAACTGAACCTGGGTCTCCTGCCTTGCAGGCAGCTTCTTTACCAACTGAGCTAGGACAGAAGATCAAGAGGCCATGGGGGTAAGGAACTGAAAATGGCCTCTAAATGCTGAGAGCAGTCCTTGAAAGATAGTCAGAAAAAAGAAGGGGAGTGGGTTTCAACCCCTCAACATCAACAAATTGAATTCAGCCAACAGTATGAATAAGTTTGGAAGCATGTTTTCCCTCAGAACCTTGAGCTGAGAATTTGACACAGCTGACACCTTGATTTCAGCCTTTTGATTCCCTTCGTTTAGAAACCCAGTCATGCTATACTGAACTTCTGACCTAGAGAAACTGTGAAGTAATAGATGGGTGTTGTTTAAAGTCAGTAAGTTTGTGATAATTTGCACATAATGTAATAATGTGATAATTTGCACATAATGTAAATATATGCATTTTACAAAACCGATATGGCACACTCAAGATCTGAGTGACTGAACTGAACTGAAAGTTATAATTTGCATTCAATAAAATGCTCAGATCTTAAGTGTGCCATATCGGTTTATAAAACGCATATGTTTACATTACCCACACCCCTATCAAGATACAGAATATTTCTGTTACCCTGGAAAATTCACTCCAGCTCTCCTTGTCAGCCCTACCATCTCCAAGTAAACACTGATATGATTTCTATCATGTATAGGGTAGTTTTTTTCTGTTGCAGATTATTGTATTAATGGAATCATTCAGTATGTGCTTTTTGTGAACATTTCTTTTCATTTCTCTTGGATCACTGCCTAGAGGTGGGATTGTTTTGTTATAAAGTAAATTTACATTTAACTTTATAAGAAAAGGCTGAATAATCTTCCAAAGATGTACCATTTTGCCATCCCACTAGCAATGTACAAGAGTTCTTGTTACTCCATATCCTTTCTAACATTTGATTTTGTCATTTTTTGTTTTCATTCATTTTTAGCAATTTTAGTAAGTATTGCTATATCTTATTATGGCTTTAATTTTCATTTTCCTCATGATGATTTATATTAAGCATCTGTTCCTGTTCTTATTGTTTATTCACATATATCTTGTTTCAAAGTGTCTTTTCAAGTGTTTTCCTGGGTAGGTTTTCATTCATTATTGAGTCACAGGAATTCTTTCATTATATTCTGAATACAAGATATTTGTCTGTTCTATGTTCCAAATATTTTCACCCAATCTGTCGTTTGCCTTTTCATTTCCTTAATGTTGTCTTTTGATGAGCAGAAATTTTTCATTTTGATGAAGCAAAATATATTGTTTTTTTCTTTTATGGTTCATGATTTCTGTGTTCACTTTAAGAAACCTCTGCCTACCACAAGTTTGAAAAGATATTATCCAGTGTATTCTTTTAGTAGCCTTATCGTTTTAATTGTTGTGGTTAGGTCTGTGATCCATCTTGCATAATTCTTTGTGTGTGGTATGAGGTAGTTATCTAGGATTTTCTTCCATAATGACACCCAAAGCATCATTTGTTGAAGAAATTTGCCTTTATCTTAGTGAATTGCTTTGCACCCTTTTTGAAAATCATACGTGTTGGGTCTAGTTCTGGACTCTCTGCTTTTCCATCTAGCCTTTTTAAAATCACGTCCCCAGTACCATATTGTCTTGTTTATTGTTCCTTTATACAAAATCGTGAAGTCAGGTGTTATGAGTCCTTCAACTCTGTCTTTTTCCAGATTGTTTTGGCTGTGCTAGGTATTTTGCCCTCCAAATAAAATTTTAAATCAGCATGTAGATTTCTTAAAAAAAGATTTTTCACAATTGCCTTGAATCAATACTGTTCAATATAATTTTCTATAATGGTGACAGTGTTATGTATCTGTGCTGTCTAGTATGGTAGCTACATACATGTAACTGTTGAGCATTTAAAATATGGATAGTATAAATGAAAAACAAAGATTTTGTTTTATTTAATTATAACTAATTTAAAAATAAATAACCACAAATCTAAACTATAAAACAAACTAGTGAATAAAAAAGAAACAGACTCACAGATATAGAGAACTAGTGGTTACGAATAGGGAGAGGGAAAGGAGGAGGGGCAAGATAGTGTAGAGGATTAAGAGGTACAGACTACTGTGTATAAAATAAATAAGATACAAGGATATATTGTACAGCACAAGGAATATAGCCAATATCTTATAATAACTATAAATGGAGTATAATCTATAAACATTTTGAATCACTATGCCATGTACTTGAAATTAATATAATATTGTAAATCACCTATACCTAAATAAAAATAAAAATAAATAAATATAAACAACCACAAAGTGGCTAATGGCTACCAGATTGGACAGTGCAGCTCTAGGTCAGTTTGTGGACAACTGGCATCTTAATATTTGCTCTTCCTATCAAAGAACATCTTATTTTACATTTATTTAAGTATCTTTCAATTTCTCTCAACAAGGCTTTATAGTTTTTAGTCTTTTGCTCTTATCCCTAAGTTTTTTGTATTTTCTCAAATGCCTTTTCTGCATCTACTGAAATTTCAGGATGTTCTTTAATCTGATAAAAATTAATCAATTTTTATATATGAAAAAGTCCACTTTTTCAAGGTAGTTCAATATAATTTCAAGGTAGATCAAGGTAGATTATCCTTTTTATATATTGCTATATCTGACTTTCTAATGTTTTGTTAAGGACTTAAGTATCTATGTTCAGGAGTGATATTTGTCTATAATTTATCTTTCTTGTATGTTATGTTTTAGTATTACCAGTTTCATAAATTAGTAAGAAATGTTTTTGAATGATTTTGCATAGGATTGGTATTATTTCTTCCCTAAATGTTTGATAGAATTCATCAGTGACGTCATCTGGACCTGGAGCTCTATTTGTGGAAAATTGTTTGGTAATGAGCTCAATTTCATTAACAAGTATAGATTTCCTACTTCTTGTACTGGTTTTGTCAATTTGCTTCTTCCAACAAATTTATTCATTTCTTCTCTGTTGTTGACTTTTTTGGCATAAAGTCATCCCTATTATTCTTTTATTATCATTATTGTAATCTATAGGGATATCTCCTTTTTCATTCCTAGCATTCATAATTTATGTTTTCATTATTTTCCTGATACAGTTTGTTCTGTGTGTATTCATGCTGTTAAATTTTTCCCAAAAAATTTTTGTTGATAATCTCTGCTATTTTTTCCATTTTATTAATTTCACTTTTATTTATATATTTTTTTCTTACTTGGGTTTAGCTGGCTGTTACTTATCTGACTTCTTGAGGTGGAAATAGAAATCATTGATTCTATGTCTTCTTTTCCAATAATAGGCATTCAAAGTGACAAAATTTCTTCTAAGAGATGTTTCAGATGTATCACACAAGATTTGGTATAACTGTTTTATTATATTTCATTTAAAAATATTTTCTAATCTCCTTGTGATTTCATTTTGACCCATGAGTTTTTTGGTAGTATACTGCATAGTTTCAAAATATTGGAGGACTCCCTGTGTATCTTGTTGTTATTGATTTCTGGTTTTTTACGGGTGCCAAAATACCACTTTTTATTCTTGTGCAGGATTCTGTATGATGCCAATCCTTAGAAATGTATTGGGGTTATTTTATAACCTAACATGTGGTCTACATTGGTGAATGTTCTTTACCAAATGTGTATTTTACTATTAATGGGTCTGATGTTACGTAAATGTCAATTAGGTCAAATGGTTGATGATGTTAAGTCCTTCATTTATTTCTGATTTTTTTCTTTACATGTTCCATCAATTACTGAGAGAATGTTGTTAAAGTCTCCTTGTTTGTAGATTTGACTATCCTTTATTTTCTAATAGTTTTTGATTCATATATTTAGGACTTTTTTGATTCATATATTTAGGACTTTCATATATTAGGACTTCTCATCAGAATCAACACATTCGGGAGTGTTTTCTCTTCTTGAATAATTAACCCTTTTATCATTATGAAATGTCTTTATTACTAGTATATCTCCTCATCATAAGCTACTTTGTCTGATAGTAATACAGCCATAACATATTTTATATGATTAGGGTTTGCGTGGCATGTCTTTTTCCATTCTTTTAGTTTCAGCTTCCTTTTGTCTCTATGTTTAGTGTGTGTATCAACTAAGAAATATATAGTAGGGTCTTACTTTACCATCAAGTTTGACAATCTTGTATTTTAAGAAGGGTGTTTAGTCTATTTACACAATAAAATTGATATTTTAGGTTGAAATCTACCATCTTGGTGTTTGATTTTCATTTATCTCATCTGTTTCTTTTCTTATTTTTCAGTTCCTACTTTTCTAATTTAGGGATGGATAGGGAGGCCTGGCGTGCTGCAATTCATGGGGTCACAAAGAGTCAGACACGACTGAGCGACTGAACTGAACTGAACTGAACTGAATCAAATCTGTTAAGTATTGACCTTGCCTGCACTTGCCCAGAGCCAGTGGTTTCAGCATCCAGTAAGACAATAGAGCAGACATGAGCAGAGTAAGGGTGGACAGGCTCAGACTGGGGCTGCTGCTTCTGGTGCCACTCCTTCCCATGAAGATTTATTCAAATCAAACAACTGCTGTAACCCTTTGAAGTAATTCCTTCCAAAATACCTTGGCTGCCTCAAATTCATTTAACTCCACCATCAAGGCAGTCAAGTGCTCTGCAGTCAACAGCCAGTCTCTTTGTGATCTTGTTCTCCCTTCTACATCTCTACTGTTAAGAGACTCAGACCAAGAAATACCTGTACTTCCTCATCTTCTAAACCCAATCCAAGTGGCAACTAAACATCTAGTGTAACAAGGAAAAGGCAGGTCTTCATTGAATCTGTTAATTCCATGCTTTATCCCACTGATACAGAATATATTGAGAGTCTCAAATTTGATTGCTTTTGAGATATTTTAGTTATTCTTTTTGATCATTTTGATCAGGCTTCCCTGATGGCTCAGGCAGTAAAGCGTCTGCCTGCAACGTGGGAGACCTGGGTTCCATCCCTGGGTTGGGAAGATCCCCTTGAGGAGGAGATGGCAGCCCACTCCAGTACTCTTGCCTGGAAAATTCCATGGACAGAGGAGCATGGTGGGCTACAGTCCATGGGGTCGCAAAGAGTTGGACATGACTGAGCAACTTCATTTTCTTTCTTGATCATTTTTATGATATTTTATATTGATGTTTTATTTTAATGATTATTCTAGAGATTATAGTACATCTATGACTTATTATACATTAAAAATGTACTCTATTACTTTGTGAGCTATTTAATAGTTTTGTAAAATATATTTACAATGACTATTCTCCTACTCTTTGGATTCTTGTCATATATTTTATTTTTACATATGCTATATCCTGCACATTCCTTTGGTGTTATGTCTACATTAAATAGCCAACAATCTTTAAAGAGACTTAATATGATAATAAATAAATATAATAATGATAAGATTAATGTTTAAAAGACTATTTGTATTTATTAACAAATTTACTCTTTCTGGTGGTTTTCATTTCCTCCTGTAGAACTATGTCTCTCTCTGATTACATTTTCCTTCAGCCCACTTAATTCCTTTCAGTATTTCTTATAGACAAACCTAGATAGCCATATGACCCAGCAATCCCACTCCTGGGCATACACACCAAGGAAACCAGATCTAAAAGAAACACGTGTACCCCAATGTTCATCGCAGCACTGTTTATAATAGCCAGGACATGGAAGCAACCTAGATGCCCATCAGCAGACGAATGGATAAGGAAGCTGTGGTACATATACACCATAGAATATTACTCAGCCATTAAAAAGAATTCATTTGAATCAGTTCTAATGAGATGGATGAAACTGGAGCCCATTATACAGAGTGAAGTAAGCCAGAAAGATAAAGACCAATACAGTATACTAACGCAAAAATATGGAATTTTAAAAGATGGTAACGATAACCCTATATGCAAAACAGAAAAAGAGACACAGATGTACAGAACAGACTTTTAGACTCTGTGGGAGAAAGCAAGGGTGGGATGTTCAGAGAGAACAGCATTGAAACAAGTATACTGTCAAGGGTGAAACAGATCACCAGCCCAGGTTGGATGCATGAGATGGGTGCTCAGGGCTGGTGCACTGGGAAGACCCAGAGGGATGGGATGGAGAGGGAGGCGGGAGGGGGAATCAGGATGGGGAACACATGTAAATCTATGGCTGATTCATGTCAATGTATGGCAAAAACCACTACAATATTGTAAAGTAATTAGCCTCCAGTGAATAAAAATAAATGGAAAAAAAAAGATAATAGAATAAATAAATAAATAAAAAATAGAGACATCACTTTGCCAACAAAGGTCCATATAAGTCACAGCTATGGTTTTTTAAGTAGTCATGTTTGGATGTGAGAGTTGGACCATAAAGAAGGTTGAGTGCTGAAGAATTGATGCTTTCGAGTTGTGGTGCTGGAGAACACTCTTGAGAGTCCCGTGGACAGCAAGGAGATCAAACAAGTCAATCCTTAAGGAAATCGACCCTGAATTGGAAGGACTGATGCTGAAGCCTAAGCTCCAATACTTCGGCTGCCTAATGCGAAGAGCTGGCTTGTTGCAAAAGACCCTGATGCTGGGAAAGATTGAAGGCAGGAGGAGAAGGGGGCAGCAGAGGATGAGATGGTTAGATAGCATCACCTATTCAATGGACAAGAATTTGAGCAGACTCTGAGAGATAGTGGAGGACAAAGGAGGCTGGCATGCTGCACTCCATGGGGTTGCAACGAGTCAGACACAACTTAGTGACTGAATAACAACAAATTTCTTATAGTATAGGTCTGTGGGAGACAAAATCTTTCAGCTTTGTCTGTCAAAAATATCTCTATTTCACTTTCTTTTTTAAAGGATACTTTAAAATTCTGATTTTATTGTTTCTGATAAAGAAAGCAGTTATCATTCTTATTATTGCTTTCTTGTGAAAAATGCTATTTCTTTCTCTGGCTGCTTTCAAGATTTTCTATTTACCTCGGTCTTCCAATTTTGACTATGATTTCCCTAGGTGTGTTCCGTGTATTTTTCCTGCTTGAAGTTGCAGAGCTTCTTGGATTTATGAGCTGGTATCTTTTTCAATTAAAAAAAATCTGGTCATTATTTCTTCAAATACTTTCAAATGCTTCATTCCCTCTCTCCTTTCCCTGATGGGACTCAAATTACATGTATTCTAGACCAGCAGTCCCCAACCTTTTTGGCATCAGGGACTGGTTTCATGGAAGACAATTTTTTCATGAACTAGAGGGGAATACGGGGGAATGGTTTCAGGATGATTCAAGTGCATTGGGGAGCAGCTGTAAAGACAGATGAAGTTTCACTCATTCAGCCTACCCACTGCTCACCTCCTGCTGAGTGGTCCTGTTCCTACTGGTTCATGGCCCCCGGGGTTGGAGACCCTTGTGCTATATCATTTGATACTGCCTTACAAGTCTCAGAAGTTCTGTTGTGATTTATTTCTTCATTCTTTTTGCTTGTTTTCTCTCTTTACTTTGATTTGTATAATTTCTGTTGACCTGTCTTTAAGTCCACCAATCCCTTTTTGTTTTGTTCAGTCATCTTTCATTCCAATGGGTTGTGTTGTGTTAGTCACTCAGTCGTGTCCGACTCTTTGCAACCCTTGGACTGTAGCCCACCAGGCTCCTCTGTCCATGGGATTCTGCAGGCAAGAATACTGGAGTGGGTTGTCATTTCTTTCTCCAGGGGATCTTCCCAACCCAGGGATCAAACCCTGGTCTCCTGCATTGCAGGCAGATTCTTTACTGTCTGAGCCACCAGGGAAGCCCCATTTATTCATTCCAATGAATTCTCTATTTTAGGTATTGCATTTTTTAGTTCTAGAATTTCCATCTTATTCTTTATTTAATATTTAGATTTCTTTATTTATTTGGATGCGCCAGGTCTTAGTTTCAGCACACAGAATCTTTGATCTTCACTGTGGCATATAGGATCTTTGGTTTTTTTATTTTGAACTTTGTTTTTAGTATTATAATTCACATTTTCTTGGCTCTTTACATGTATGTTAATTTTTTATTGTCTACTGGACATGTAGACATGTATGGTATGTTGTAGAGATTCTGGATTATGTTGTCTTCTTCCAAAGATGATTAAATTTTGTGTTGGAAGGCAGTTACATTACTGGAGATTTATCTTGATCTTGTCAAAGTCTGGTTTCATATTTTCTTGGAGAAGGGTGGGAAGGGTGGTACAATTTCTATTTTGCCCCTAGTTCTGAGGTGCAGTTCCTACTCCTGGTTTGAAATTCCTGCTCCTAAAATTGTGGTTTTTCTCAGGTTTCAAGTGAATGTTTGGTATGTTCACAAAGGACTCTACTTTGGATGGGTCAAAACTTTATTATATTCTCAGCACTATGTGACTTCTAAAATCTCTGTTGAGCTGAGGATTTGGCCAAGAAACTAGTGGGTATTCCTACACACATTTCTGTAACCCTCTCCTTTTCCAGTAACTGTCCAAAATTTTTTAGTCATCTTAGCAACTCATAACTCTGATCTCTTCCCTTCACTCCATGAGACTGCTACATTCTGCTTAGGCTTCATTTTCCTGCACTACAGTTTGGAAATTGCTCCTAGGCAGAAAGTCAAGGGGTATATGTATTTCAACTCGAGAGTGTTTCTTCTCTGAATTTAGTGGACTAGCATGTCCACTATCAAATGCTTAAAACCTATTGTTTTATATATCTTTTCAGGAAAGCATCTGAGTGGTGCAAAGGCCTCTTGATAAGAAATTGGTCCAAACCCATGTGAATCAGTGTCAAATGTATTTATAAGACTAGAATATTTTAACTGAAGTAAGCTGTGAAACAAATTTCTCAAGATATTCTGTGAGGATCTAGGAACTTCCAGTGTTACTTAATGTGTTGCAATACTTAATTGTGTTTCACCAATTCACTATGCCTTTTATCCCAAGTGTTAGAAAAGCAAGAAATTAAGCATTTTGTCAAGTCCTTGCAACAGTTACAAATGTGTGCCTTGTGAGCCTACAGAAACTATGAGTGCTCTGTGCACAAGGCACTTACCCTCCACCCCACCATTGAGCTAGCTCCAGGAGTCAAGCAGCTTCCTAGCTGCTAGCAAGAAAGTCTCAGAAAAAATTACCTTGCCCAAGTGAATCCAGCAACTGAAGATACCCATAAAAGTGTTGTTATTAAGAAGTCTCCTGAATTAGGTACCTGTCATGGATTAAATTGTCATCTCCTTTGGAATTTTTCAGAGTTTTGTAAAAATTCTGTGTCTGATGATTCCATTTGTGATAACCTACTCCAGTAATATCTGAGGGCATTATTTCATGACTTGATTGATTAAATCAAACAAAAGAAACAGGAAAGTAAAACTTCCTTTGTTTCAGTGTCACTTTCTTAGGCAACTGGCATTAACCCTACCCCTTCCCACCACCTATAGCAAGGGGAGATACAAGAGAGTCCTCTCCCTTAAAATATCAAGATCTGTAAGCTTCCCTGAGGGCAACACAACCTTTACTGTGTTTTTCTTCCATAAGTCAATAATTTCTGAGTCACTTCATTGTCTACTGAGAAAAAATTATGTTTTGGTGTATCAGCATATGGAATCAAGTTAAGAAATTATTGGCTTCTATGTATGTACTAGAATGATGAGATAAAATCAGCTACGTCTTCCTATTTTAGCTTAGCCCCCAAAAGTTAAATAGCACTGACATTGCCACTTGCTTGCAAACTCAAGATCAGTACTACCTATACATGAGAATTCAGCACAAATTATCAAAGCAACCCTACTATGATAGAAATCAAGAAGAACCACCATTAGGTTCACGAGTATTTCTTTACTATTTGTATTATTTTCAACACTTTGGGGATTACTTTTCAAATTAAGAGGAGATGCACTCTGTATCGTCACTAGGTAGACAACATTGAAGTCCCTAGCTAAGTCTCTAGGACCATACCCATTGAATGCTGATAATATCAGCTAACTGTCCCCTCAGATTCTAAGTTATATTGAGTCACCTTCATTGGAAACTTTGATGCTGAAAGATCTCCCAGATTCAGCTCTTTCTGTCTGATCAAATTGCATAATTAAGTGCAAGAGATCTCAGATTAGCCTGGGTATTGAACTCGACCAGGACAGTGTATCCATAAGGGAATACCCAAAGAATTTAAAACCTTCAAAGGCTGTCAAGATGAGTTATCTGTCCAAAAGGAATGCCTTGTATGGGGGAATTGTAGCATTTTTTTCAAGAAGTCAGTTTCTTGTTATCTTGGACATGCTAAGTGTAGCATATCCAGGGTCTTTTTGCATGGAAACCTCAGATAGAAGATACTCCTGATGTGTCAAAATTGTTTTCTGATATTAAAAGACTGGAAAAGGGTATAGCCTGCGACAAGCTACTTAAAACAACCAATTAAAGGTACCTACTTTTCTACTGGGCAGAGGGGTGGGATATGAGAGGGAATGGAGAAGCAGAGGGATCACAAAAATTAGATAAGAATCCATATTAAGTTTGGAGAGTTATTCTAAGGTAATGATTTCTTCATCGAGGTAGGCTCACTTTCAAAACATCCTAAAGAGGGTCCTTAGTACCACCTCCAACCTCTGTTGTGCGAACTGGTTTCAATATATGGAGTAACAAGAATTGCTATTTTTGACAATGTGGCCTACAGATTGAGTTTTTAAATTATTTAGAAGATTAAAGTAACTCCAAAAAATTTAGAAAAATACAGAGAAGTTGAAAAAAAGGGGGAAAAATGACCATAAATCCTTACCCTCATCCACCTTTAGAAAATAATTATCATTAATACTTTGGTTTATTTCTTTCCTATTTTTCTAATTCACTAAAATACATTAAACTATCTTTGAAAAATTAAATAACTTTGTACATGGCAAAATACCTTCAAGCAACTCAGAAATATCTAAAATAAAAAGTAAAATTAATATCTTCATCTTTATCCACCAGTTGCCCTTGAGTCTCACAGATAAAAACCGCACTTAAGTTTTTATTCTTCAAGTGGTTTCAAATTTCCTATTACACAGTATGTTTATGCTTCTGTTTCTTGATGTTTTAAATAACATCTATTAGTTCATTTCAATTCAGTAGTTAATAGCATAGATCCAGAAGCCAGACTCCCTGAGTTTGAATCCTGGTTCTGTCACTTCCTGGCTCTGTAACCCTGAGCAAGTTCCTTAATCTCTCTGGGTCTCCATTTTATCATCATTAAAATAGAGATAATAGTAGTATTTACTTTACAGTGTTTTTGTGAAGAGTACATGTTTTTGTAAGATGTTTAGATAGTGCTTATGATGTATTCAATGTTCAGTAATTTTTATTATCTTGAAAGATGAAAATTCTGTCTCATTTTGGTGGCTTCCTATGTCTATTCTACTACCCTATATTTATTATATTATTTTTAAAGTTTTAAAATAGATTTCAATAATGAATTAAGTCTCAGTTCAGTTGCTCACTCATGTCTGAATCTTTGCAACCCCATGGACTGCAGTACATCAGGCTTCCCTGTCCATCACCAACTCCCGGAGCTTGCTCAAACTCATGTCCATCGAGTCGGTGATGTCATCCAACCATCTCAACCTCTGTCGTCCCCTTCTCCTCTTGCCCCCAATCCCTCCCAGCATCACGGTCTTTTCAAATGGGTCAGCTCTCCACATAAGGTGGCCAAAGTATTGGAGTTTCAGCTTCAGCATCAGTCCTTCCAATGAATATTCAGGACTGATTTCCTTTAGGATGGACTGGTTGGCTCTCCTGGCAGTCCAAGGGACTCTCAAGAGTCTTCTCCAACACCACAGTTCAAAAGCATCAATTCTTCGGCACTCAGCTTTCTTTATAGTCCAACTCTCATATCCATACATGACCACTGGAAAAACCATAGCCCTGACTAGACGAACCTTTGTTGGCAAAGTCATGTCTCTGCTTTTTAATACGCTATCTAGGTTGGTCATAACTTTCCTTCCAAGGAGCGTCTTTTAATTTCATGGCTGCAATCACCATCTGCAGTGATTTTGGAGCCCAGAAAAATAAAGTCAGCCACTGTGTCTACTGTTTCCCCATCTATTTGCCATGAAGTGATGGAACCGAATGCCATGATCTTAGTTTTCTGCATGTTGAGCTTTAAGCCAACTTTTTCACTCTCCTCTTTCACTTTCATCAAGAGGCTCTTTAGTTCTTCTTCACTTTCTGCCATAAGGGTGGTGTCATGTGCATATCTGAGGTTATTGATATTTCTCCTGGCAATTTTGATTCCAGCTTGTGCTTCATCCAGCCCAGCGTTTCTCATGATGTACACTGCATATAAATTAAATAAGCATGGTGACAATATACAGTCTTGACGTACTCCTTTTCCTATTTGGAACCAGTTGGTTGTTCCATGTCCATTTCTAACTGTTGCTTCCTGACCTGCATACAGGTTTCTCAAGAGGCAGGTCAGGTGGTCTGGTATTCCCATCTCTTTCAGAATTTTCCACAGTTTATTGTGATCCACACAGTCAAAGGCTTTGGCATAGTCAATAAAGGAGAAATAGATGTTTTTTTTTGAACTCTTGCTTTATTGATGATCCAGAGGATGTTGGCAATTTGATCTCTGGTTCCTCTGCCTTTTCTAAAACCAGTTTGAATATCTGGAAGTTCACGGTTCACGTATTGCTGAAACCTGACTTGGAGGATTTTAAGCATTACTTTACTAGCATGTGAGATGAGTGCAATTGTGTGGTAATTTGAGCATTCTTTGGCGTTGTCTTTCTTTGGGATTGGAATGAAAACTGACCTTTTCCAGTCCTGTGGCCACTGCTGAGTTTTCCAAATTTGCTGTCATATTGAGTGCACCACTTTCACAGCTTCATATTTCAGGATTTGAAATAGCTCAACTGGAATTCCATCACGTCCACTAGCTTTGTTCGTAGTGGTGCTTCCTAAGGCCCACTTGACTTCACATTCTAGGATGTCTGGCTCTAGGTGAGTGATCACACTATCCTGATTATCTGGGTCATGAAGATCTTTTTTGTACAGTTCTTTTGTGTATTCTTGCCACCTCTTCTTACTATCTTCTGCTTCTGTTGGGTCCCTACCATTTCTGTCCTTTATTGAGCCCATCTTTGCATGAAATGTTCCCTTGGTATCTCTAATTTTCTTGAAGAGATCTCTAGTCTTTCCCATTCTATTGTGGTTTTCCCTACTTTATTCAGTTTCAGCCTGAATTTTGCAATAAGGAGCTCATGATCTTAGCCATAGTCAGCTCCAGGTTTTTTTTTTTTTTTCAGGTCTTGATTTTGCTGACTGTATAGAGCTTCTCCATCTTTGGCTGCAAGGAATATAATCAGTCTGATTTCAGTATTTACCAGTTGGTGATGTCCATGTGTAGAGTCTTCTCTTGTGTTGTTGGAAGAGGGTGTTTGCTATGACCAGTGCATTCTCTTGGCAAAGCTCTATTAGCCTTTGCCCTGCTTCATTCTGTACTCCAAGGCCAAATTTGCCTGTTAATCCAGGTGTTTCTTGACTTCCTACTTTTGCATTTCACTCCCCTATGATGAAAATGTCATATTTTTTGACTGTTAGTTCTAGGTGGTCTTGTAGGTCATCACAGAACCATTTGACTTCAGCTTCTGTGGTATTAGTGGTTGGGGCATAGACTTGGATTACTATGATATTGAATGGTTTGCCTTGGAAATGAACAGAGATCATTCTGTCATTTTTGAGATTGAACCCTAGTACTGCTTTTCAGACTCTTTTGTTGACTATGAGGGCTACTCCATTTCTTCTAAGGGATTCTTGCCCACACTAGTAGATATAATGGTCATCTGAATTAAATTCATCCATTCCAGTTCATTTTAGTTCACTGATACCTAAAATGTCAATGTTAACTCTTGCCATCTCCTGTTTGACCACTTACCATTTACCTTGATTCATGCACCTAACTTTCCAGGTTCCTGTGCAATATTGTTCTTTATAGCATCGAACTTTACTTCCATCACCAGTCACATCCACAACTGGGTGTTGTTTTTGCTTTGGCTTCATCTCTTCATTTTTCTGGAGTTATTTCTCTACTCTTCTCCAATAGCGTATTGGGTACCTACCAACCTGGGAAGTTCATCTTTCAGTGACATATCTTTTGGCCTTTTCATGCTGTTCATGGGGTTCTCAAGGCAAGAATACTGAAGTGGTTTGCCGTTCTCTTCTCCAGTAGACCACATTTTGTCAGAACTCTCCATTATGACTTGTCCATCTTGGGTGTCCCTATATGGTATGGCTCACAGTTTCATTGAGTTAGACAAGTCTGTGATCCATGTGATCAGTTTTGTTAGTTTTCTGTAATTGTGGTTTTCATTCTGTCCACCCTCTGATGGATAAGAGGCTTCCCAACTTACACCTTTACTTTCATATGATCAAGTTGGTTAATATTTGCCTTCTGTTTGAAATGATGTCTTTTGTGATTTTTTTAGGTCCTTGCTACTAAGGGCTTCCCTTGTAGCTCAGTCGGTAAAGAATCTGCCTGCAGTGCGGGAGACCTGGATTCGTATCCCTGGGTTGGGAAGATCCACTGGAGGAGGAAATGGCAACCCACTCCAATATCCTTGCCTGGAAAATCTCATGGACAGAGGAGCCTGGTGGGCTGCAGTCCATGGGGTCGCAGAGAGCTGGTAGGACTGAGTGACTAACACTCACTTACTTACTCAAAGTGTGGTCCCTCTATCAATTGCCTTGGAATTTGGGAACCTGGGGGCCTGGTAGAAATGCATAACCTCAGGCCCTACCTCAGACTTTCAGGATCAAAATCTGCATTTTAACAAGGCCCCAGGTGGTTCACAAGTGCATTAGAATTTAGGAACATTGCTTTAGAGCAGTTGTTTTCTGCTTTACTCCTTCCTATGTGATTCTAATATGCAAGCTGAGTTGAGAGTCATTGGTTCAGGGCTATCTGTTGTGGAGATCTAAAATTACCTCAGACTCTCTTAAAAACCCAATACCTTGGGAGCCTCTCCATTCCAGGAAGCAGTTTACTCTCTTTATATTGCAGATGAAGTTTTCAGGTTTAATCCTGGGCACAAGTCTGACGTGCTAGCCACTGTTTACCTTGAATGGCTTGTTCTGGAGTTAGGAGGAGGAGTTCAACTGGCCTAGCAGTTTGGGGGGGGGAGTGTTTTATTTATTTTTTAATTTACTTTTATTGGAGTATAATTGCTTTATAATATTGTATTCAGTTCTGCTGTACAATGAAGCGAATCAGCTACTGTTGTTGTTTAGTCGATATGTCATGTCTGACCCTTTGCAACCCCATGGACTGTAGCCCACCAGGCTCCTCTGTCCATGGGATTCTCCAGGCAAGAATACTGGAATGGGTTGCCATTTCCTCCTCCAAGGGATCTTCCCAGGGATCAAATATGTGCCTCCTACATTGGCTGGCAGGTTCTTTACCATTGTGCCACTTGCGAAGACCATATAAGTCAATGTTACTGCCCCAATTCATCCTACCCTGCCCCTCCCTGTGTCCACAAGTCTGTTCTCTATGTCTGTGTCTCTGTTTCTGCCCTGCAAACAGGCTCATCTATACCATTTTCCTAGATTCAATACGTATGTGTTATTATGAGATATTTGTTTTTCTGACTGACTTCCCTCTGTATGACAGACTCTAGATACATCATGCAGTTCCTTAATTATGCTGAAAATTACCCCATGGCCCACTTAGGCTCTTGTATTTGAGTCTCAGTCTGGGCATGGCACTTCTTAGAGCTCTCTTGGAAGGAAGAACTCTTCCAACCCTAGTTTTAGGTTCACAGTTTTCCCTCCTCTGTTTACTCCATTAATCAGATCCCATTTACTTTCTATCTTTAAGGGTTTCCTCAAACTTTCTGGGCTATTGCTGGATGCCTTTCTTATTTTTTTTAGCCCTGTTACGGTTTAATTATTTTGAAAATGTGTTTTCTTCCATTTCAATGAGACTGTGGAAGGAAAGAGAGGTAAATACATGTAGTCAGTCCACCATCTTTTGTCAGAACACCTTCCCCACATGCGTATGTGAAATTCATGGTCTGAAACATTCTCCAAACTGTCACAATCACACCTCAGCACCTTCAAGAAAATAGTCATAATCAAAGGATCATGCAGACAACTAAGACTGTACTGAAGAAGACTATTCAGAGAGACTGGCTGATACTGCCTAGGTCTTCAGTTGGTTCTTTTGTCATTTCATATTCAATATAGTGAGGGAAACTTGTTGATTTACATTGTGTGACATCTCCAGCCTTGCCCTGTTTGTGTCTACTCTGACTTTGATGAGGCCTTAAAAGTTTAAATTCCCGAAGCTGCTCCCTCTCCACCTATAATGACCTCCTAACAGATGGTATGCATTTAATGAATAATGGTTAGTTGACAAATGAATGTATGACTGTGCCTACAAAGCACTCATTTGTACCATGAGACTTTGTCTCTACTAGTAGGTTAGAAGCTGACCTAAGCTGGATTTCTGCTCTCTAATTTAGGCAACAGACCATGGGTCATATGAGTCCAGAGGCAGATGGGCAGGTGTGGCATTAACATAATGATCAAAAGGAAAGATCTTCCTGGGGAGATTTGTCAACAGCCAAACCCTTGGACTCATCTCTGCCACAGCCATCTGTTGGTGATTTTTTAGCCTCACTTCTGGAAGACACAGCATAACAATAAAATGAAGAAAGCAGTGATTCTTCTCTAGTCCCTGAGATGGCCAAAATGGAGTCACCTGGAATTTCTGCTCTTATTAGAAGAATACAACTGTTGATATCCACCAGGGAGCTTCCTTGTCAGTTTTTAGAGATGATATTTTAGATAAGGGAGGATGTGGATTTTGTATGCCAGGAGGCACTGTGCCATGCAGTGCTTTTGTTCCCTGGACTAAGTTATGATTGCAGATTTACAGAGATTGGTTGGTGTGGAATTAAAATACAGTCTTATTACAGAGCAGACAGGATTTTAGTCAGGCTTTGCTTGGTGTAATACAACCTGACACAGTAGAAATGATTGCCTGAAGGAAAACCTGTCCTCCAGCCATCTGAACAAATGGCAATTCTAAAGGAATTCGACTGTCTGTTGGATAATGTTTCCTTTGCTCAAAACACATGCTGACCACCTGTGTCTTACATACATCCCCTGTTGCTACTTCACCATCTATACTAAGAATGTTTTCTTAAAGTCTTTCCCCTGGTTTAGTTATATGGCTTACTTTCTGCCTTTTTTTCCACCAGGAGTCCCTGCTTCACACTCTTCCCCTACAAAAAGAGGAAACAGGAGTGTGTTGACAGATGAAAGATATGTGTTTTAAGGGGTTAAAGTTAAAAGAAAAACAATATGTGGAGGAGTTTGACTCCCTAAGCATGAGGGACATTGTTAGAACAGAAAACACTGTCTTTTGCTGGAGCTATATATAGCTTATGGTACTTGGTGGTATGACTGTCCATATCCTGGAATTTCTTGTAGGAAATAGCTGCACTTCATGTGGAAACTTTGCAAGGGACAGGACCCTAGAGGAAAAACAATCAAAAGGGTTTGTGAAAACAAAAGGAGAAAAAGAAATAGAGAAGAGGGAAAAGCAGAAAGAAAGCAATGTAATTGAGTTGATGGAAAGCTGTTTATGCATAGAAATAGGAAACAGTCTTGAAAGTTGTATTCCTTAATGACCTACAATCGTAGCTCTGAAGAAGGTAATCAAAGACAGACTTGTAAGAGCAAAGCAGATTGAGTAACTTCCTCAGTAACCCTATAGGAATTCTCAGTGAAAAGCCACTTGAAGAGAATTTTGGTTCATTAGAAAAGCTTCAGATTCACTGTAAGAGATTTGGGGTGGGGGGAGGTTCTCTGAATATCTACATATTCAGTTATCACAGTATAATGGAAACAGTGTCAGACTTTATTTTTTGGGGCTCCAAAATCACTGCAGATGGTGATTGCAGCCATGAAATTAAAAGACGTTTGCTCCTTGGAAGAAAAGTTATGACCAACCTAGACCCCATATTAAAAAGCAGAGACATTACTTTGCCAACAAAGGTCCATCTAGTCAAGGCTATGGTTTTTCCAGTGGTCATGTATGGATGTGAGAGTTGGACTGTGAAGAAAGCTGAGCGCCAAAGAATTGATGCTTTTGGACTGTGGTGTTGGAGAAGACTCTTGTGAGTCCCTTGAACTGCAAGGAGATCCAACCAGTCCATCCTAAAGGTGTTCATTGGAAGGACTGATGCTGAAGCTGAAACTCCAATACTTTGGCCACCTCATGCGAGGGTTGACTCATTGGAAAAGATCCTGATGTTGTGAGGGATTGGGGGCAGGAGGAAAAGGGGACGACAGAGGATGAGATGGTTGGATGGCATCACCGACTCGATGGACATGGGTTTGGGTGGACTCTGGGAGTTGGTGATGGACAGGGAGGCCTGGTGTGCTGCGGTTCATGGGGTCGCAAAGAGTCGGACACAACTGAGCGACTGAACTGAACTGACTGAACTGAATGGAAAATATATCAAGTCTGTAGTCAGATGATTTTGGTTAAATTTTAGATCTGTCACTCACTAGGTATATGGCCTTGGACTTGGTAGCAAACTTTACTGAGCCTTGATTTTCAGATATATAACATTTATCTCAGAAATATTTTCATAACGCATCTAACGAGATCATACATGAAAAGCACCTGCTTAGAAATCATTTATCATTATTGTCATTGTTTCAGTGCATAAGTTTTCAGTTTACTAAAACAAAAAATTACATTCCTCCAGGGTGCTGTCAAGTATAGATCAATATTATCAGGTCATCCATATGGCCTTTATTGTGTTAATTTGCAACTTCAACCCTATAATATTTACTCCTTGATGGTTACTATAAGAGATTCTTTTTGGATTTTGGAGATATGTACTTCTTCTCTGCAGTGAGAAAAAAATTGGTCAAAGGTGGACTATCCTAAAATGTGGAAATCTTCATCCTTAGTATTGCTAAGAATTCACATTCAAGAACAACTGATTTTCAAAATACCTATCAATTAATAGGCCATGCACTCTTAATAAACTGATTGTTCAACATTCTGAATAAAAAACTTAAGGAAGAAAAGTATGGCTAGTTTCTAATGAAATTTGAGTAAAATTTATTAAAGTAAGAAGGACATGGTGTCCAGTTTGATATTTTCTTGTTTACACCTATGTGCTATCAGACCACAGATGTAGCAGGTTAGTTGGGTGGTTCTGAGAAGGGTAATGGATTTTAATATTGAGTAACGGTACCTAGAATTTACAGAGCACCTGATATTCAAGTACTTCTCAGATATCATCTCATTAATTTTCAAGCCCATCTTATGAGGCAGATGTTGTTTTTGGTATACTCATGTGAAAAATAAGAATCCAAAAGGTCAAAAGACAAGGTAAAACAAGTTAAAGATACAGCTAAGGATTAGAATTCAGGCCCATTGACTTCCACTCTGTTCCTTTTATTATTTTTTGAAATGTCAGAGGTAATAATTTAAGTCAAAAAGATGTTCTTTCAACGACATCAAGTTAACTAAAAGACTGTCATTGAGATGTCTCAAATTTGGGCTTTGGTTCATTTGTTAACTGATAGTCTGGTGCCTTCCATAGCATAAAGTAAGAACCAAATCAAAGAGCCTTCATATCTGGGATGACAAGGAAGTCCTTTTTATAACACTTTCCTAGGTGTGTTTCCCAATTTTTTTTCATTTACTACATCTCTTCAAAATAAGTACATCAATGATTATATGTTTATGAAAGAAGAAAATATTACATAGATGGCTGAATGCCTAGCCTTTTATCTCTAGATCGTTGATTTGGCCACAATTCAATGAATCGTATCTAAAATATTTGTTTTTCCTATTTACTATATCACAGATCTTTTAATGTCAATTTTCCATGTGAAATAAGTTAGTGGCCATGTCTCAACACAGTTTTAATCAAGTTACATCCACCAAGTAAGCCACAGTCACTATGTGGTTATTGTTCAAGTGCTCCAAAATTAGTAGTTTACAGTTCTAAGGAATCTGACATTGAAAGGGTTCTTGGAGTCTTTTCACCCTTCAAAATTGTTCACTTATAAGCAGGAAATAAACTTACTGAGGTTGTGTCAAAAGGCTAGAAAAATAATGGAGTAACTGATTTGTTTCCTAATTCCAAGTATTAGAATATAATAACTCATTTATATATATTTATCTCCTAGCTGACACTATGAGTGGACAATGTGTTCTTTTTTTAAATTTATTTGTTTTAATTGGAGGCTAATTACTTTTTCTTTTCTTTTTTTAAAGTTACTTATTTGTTTTTGGTTGTGATGGGTCTTTATTACTTTGCATGGGCTTTCTCTAGTTGCATGGGTTTTAAGGGCTTTAAATTAAAAAAACAAAAAATCAGCCTTGTTATTTTCAGTTCAATAGCCCTTTATTGAGCCATTACACTGGGACAAACACTTTGTGAGGTGTTGGGATACAAAGATGAAAAGTCATAGTTGCTGTCGTAATGATGCTCCCAAGCTGATGGGAGAAACAGACATGGAAACATATACTTCTAAACCAATTTGTTAAGTACAGAGATATGCAGAGGATGTTAGAAGAGCAGTCTCTTATTCCAGATGAGTCTGTTATGAAATCCAGTGTATTCTTGCAACATCTACCAAAAAGTAATTTTTGATATCCTGGGAGATTGTTTGAGCAAAGGCTCTATTATAAACAACCCCAGCCCCATTTCATGCCTCTGCTATTTGATTGCTATGTTTTGTCTCCTCGACTCAAGCCCTAACTTGGATATACCTATCTATTTCAGGGAGGAAGATTATGTCTTTCTCATTTTTCATCCCTGTGTGGTAAGTGTATTTCATGGATGAGAAAACTGAGGCTCAATGAGTAGGACTTTCCCAAAGTCACATAGCTCATAAGTGGCAGAGCAGGGGATTAAAACATGGGAGAGTTCTTAACTATAGCACAAATGTTTCCCAAATTTTGTTCTTTTGGGTACCACTTTCATGATTTTGCCACATCTATATTAACATCTATATTATTACTTACTTAATTTAAAAAATTACTCTTTCCTTTTTAGAAACCTTAATCTTATCCTAAGCAATATAATCTGAGTAATCACAGTTTTCTAATACCACCCATGTATGTGTATACCCATTCAATAAAATAAATATGTAAATATTATCATGAATAATAGTTTGTTATTGTTGTTGTTTAGTCACTAAGTCGTTGCTGACTCTTTGCGACCCCATGGACTGTAGCCCACCGGGGTCCTTTGTCCATGGTATTTCCCAGGCAAGAATACTGGAGTGGGTTGCCATTTCTTTCACCAGGGAAATCTTCCCAACCCAGGGCTTGAACCCATGTCTCCTGCTTGGCAGGCAGATTCTTTACCACTGAGCCACCAGGAAAGTTCAAATATTAGTTTATGTACCACTTAAAATCATCTTACATATCACAAAGAGTATGCATGCCATTCTTTGGAAACAGTGCCCTACTCTATACTATTTGTATATATAGCTAATTTATCACAATTGCATGCTTAGTAATGGATATATTGAATGAAACTTGGGTCATTAGGTGCTATCTTTTTTTTTTTTCACCTTCTCCAGAAGAAGAACTGACTGATTTGAAAAGACCCTGATGTGGGGAGAGATCGAAGGTGGGAGGAGAAGGGGATTACAGAGGATGAGATGGTTGGATGACATCACTGACTCAATGGACATGAGACTGAGTAAACTCCGGGAGTTGGTGATGGACAGGGAGGCCTGATGTGCTGGAATCCATGGGGTCGCAAAGAGTCGGACACGACTGAGCGACTGAACTGAACTGAACTGAACCAGAAGAATTATTTACAGAACAATGAGGACCATCTGAAGAAGTGATTATGGCCCAGATACAAGATAAAATGAGGGCTGACTGATGGAGCCATAGCCAGGAAAAAAAAATATTTTAGTAAGAAGAAAATTTGGACTAAGGAGAGAACAGACTTCACTAGCAAGCAGTTAAGGTGTGGAAACTGGGACTAAAACACTTAAAAAATCAGCAATATTGAGGGACTTGAAGCTATGTACCAGTGATTGTAACATATAGATACAAAGCAATACAAGCTTCTTTCACTCCAATGTTGTCATAACTCAGTTTGAGGAAATGTGTCTGAAATCAGGGTCATCAATGTTTTCAACACTATTGCCACTCCGCTTGGGAGACTCCCACGCCTTCAGGTGCTGGCAGCTTGGGTGAAGAATAAGCAGTTAACTGGCTGCCTGACTGTTCTAGGGCTTCCCTGGTAGCTCAGATGTTAAAGAATCTGCCTCCAATGAAGAAGACCTGTGTTTGATCCCTGGGCTGGGAAGATCCCCTGGAGGAGGGCATGGCCACCCACTCCAGTATTCTTGCCTGGAGAATCCCGTGGACAGAGGAGCCTGGTAGGCTACACTCCATAGGGTCACAAAGAGCCAGACATGACTGAAGCGACTGAGCATGAACGAACATGGTGGCTATTCTAAGAGCCAAGAAAACAGTTTGTATGTGTGAGCAGGCCTGTATTGTTATTATCTTTGCTTCTTTGGGATAAGGCAATGATTATAGATATTAATGAGGAGTGTTTGCTTGGACCTGGTGGACTGTACTCAGCTTAAATGTGAGTTGTTGCTGTTGTTGTTTTCAATTTGTACCATTAATACAAAACATTTAAGAAGAAACCATAAGATTAAGGATGATATCAGAAGGCTTGTGGTGAAACCCAATAAGGTAGTATCCCCATTTTGTCTTAATTGGTTTTAACTATCAATCAAAGAGGCCAGATGGCCTCCCCTGGGCAGGAGAGCATTACATTTTAGGGAAATATATGCTTGTCCTTCTTCATGAATATTCGTACTCTTGTTCTTGCCAACATCATCATTTTTCATTTCCTCTATCCAATAGCAATTCAGATTTCATTTGCAGTCTTTAAGAATATGACATTGATATTAAAATAGCAATCTGTGGAATTTTTTTTCATTAAGATGCTAGCTTTGTTAACCTGCATTTTGGTGTCCTGTTATAAATTGGGGAACATATCCCTCTTTGGATTATATTGAGAACAATTTAGAAACACACTACAGAAAATGACAATAAATAGTACGTTTGCCTTTTGAAATCTGGAGTCATTTATAGCTAAAGAAAAAAAAGAAGAAATAAGAGCTGATGAATTTGATGTCAAATGTGGAGCTAGTCAACAGGATAGGATTTGAGGGGAAAACCAGGATAAGATTTTTCTAGAGAAGCCTTGGGAAGTGAGAGAGAAAAGCAGAGTAGTTTGTAGAATGAGAGTTACACCCAAACTGTCAAATTGAGCTGGAAGTTTCAGTTTGTACTTCTGTCCTTATGCTCAAAAAATGAGATTGATCTTTCCATCTTCCAGGGTCTTCTCTATTTCCTTCCATTTGGTTTGTGTTAAAAGCTAATTTTGGTGCTATGCCATCATCTATTTTATATGTTCTGTCTGTGTTTTGCAAGTTTTTTCTATTACACGTACTATGTTCTGTTCAAAACAGCTCAGATGAGATTTATTACTATTTTTATGTCTAGGTCATAAGTACTGAGAGAACATGTATCATATTGATTATCAATGTAAAACATCCTTTAAACATCAGCTCTTTGCAAGGCACCAAATAGGGATACATATAGAACCATAATGAAACTACAGTCCCTGGCTCTTAACATGTACAATTAAGCTGGACAGAAAAGAAATTAATCCCTGAAGAGACAACTAATAGTCTAAAATATAGCCTTTGGTTTTTAAAAAAAATTCAGACAAATATATTATAACTTAGCAAAATTATTTCTCAAAACTTCAGAGTTGTTCCTTTGGACCTTGCAAACTTATGCTAAAGTGGCTACCACTGTTCAAAATGATCTTTGGAAATCATCTTTAATATTGCCTTCAGAGCCTGTGATCCATTCTTTGGCATTTCCTCAGACGCCAAAAACATTTCTACTTGAGAAGATGAAAATTGATTTCAGGGAACAGTTAAGAGTCATTTGGAGCCAAAGGTGGTAAATAAGAAAGCCAAACAAGCCAAGTAATGCCACTTTGGGTTGAATTGAGATATGCCCACAAATCAATAAGGCTGGTTTTCTTGGATGGTTAGGAAAATGATTTTGAGTTCCCATTTTTCGCCCCCAATACTAGTGTCATTGGAATAGTTGGACAGCCTCCAAGCTATCAACAGGCAATTCTCAATCTGGACACTGTCTTTCAGAAAATTGAGAGAATTTCCCCATAAAAACAATGTCATAAGTGGTAGTTTGATCTCCAGACAAGATAACAATAGCCTTAAAAAGAAAAAGTATAGCTGAAGAGAGTAATATTGCTCTTTTAACTACACCTAGTCAGGATTTAGAGCCTTATTTCTATGGGGAAATGCAGTTGGTGTTCAAGTTCTCCCACAATTCTTGCAGCAGAATCTAAGATTCCCTTATTTCCATGATAACATGGCTAGGAAGGTCACATATTCGAGTTGGAGGAGTACTGATAGATACTACAGGTACCACTGATTTGTTATTTCTGTGTTTATGAAACAGTCATTTCTCAAGTGTTTTTGAAACAGGTCTCTCCTTTTCACCTTCTCCTAGTTCTTTCTCTATCAATTCATCCTCTCGTGTTTTCTCTGTAGATGTACTCATTTTTTTTTCCATTGAAACAAACAGGCTTCTGTCCAACTTGATATTACCCCCACTAGACTTCATGTCCTCTTTCTTGTCTCCTCGTTGTCCAACCTTTTTCTGTCAATAGATAGATAGATATCTGTTTAAATAGATATGGCTCTATGTATATATCTAATAAACAAAAAGACATATGCTTTTATTTGGCTCATGTGATTATGGAGGCTGACAAGGCCCAAGACCTACAGGGTAAGTCAGCAAGCTTCAAGCCCAAAAGAGCCCATGCCATAGTTCCAGTTTGAGTCTGGAAACCTGAGAACTAGAACCTGATGGTATAGTTCTAGACTGAAGTCCAACAAGTTCAAGACCCAGGAAAAACTGATGTTTCAGTTTGAGTGCAAATACAGGAAAAAGCCAGTGTTCCAATTGGAGAGCAGTAAGGCAAGAGCACTTCTGTTTTACTGAGAGAAAGTCAGACTTCTTTTTCTATTCAGGCCTTCAACTGAATGGATGAAGGCCACTCCCATTAGGGAGGATGATCTGTTTTGCTGTTTACTAATTATCTCATTCAAAAACATCCTCACAGAAATACCCAGTGTTAAAGTGTTAGTCATGTCTGACTCTTTGCGACCCCATGGACAGACAGTAGCCCACCAGGCCCCTCTGTCCCTGGAATTCTCCAGGCGAAAATACTGGAGTGGGTTGCCATTCCCATCTCCAGGGGATCTTCCCCACCCAGGGATCAAACCTGGGTCTCCTGCATTGTAGGCAGATTCTTTACCAACTGAGCCATCAGGGAATCTGCCAGAATCATGTTTAACCAAGTATCTGGGCACCCGTGGCTCAATCAAGTTGACACATAAAATTAACCATCTCAGGAAGTAAACCTGCAAGGAGTTAAGGTAGAAACCTTCAGTTTCTTCTGAGAGCTCCAATTCAAGGTCACATTTTGGTAAGCTAACTGCCAATAGAATTTAGGGTATAAAAGCTACAAAAGACAGTGGAGCACTGAGGCAAATAATTTCAAAACTCTGCTTTGCAAATTAGCAGCTCTCCTGTTTGTAGTGCTGAAAATTCTTCATTTTGAACCACATCCTCCATCAGCTTACGTTAGTGTCCAAGCCTGAACATGGGCAGACCCACTCCTAAGAGATGATGAGGTTGACCATGAGTATTATTATAACTTTTTCCATCTTGACATTCTTGTAAATATTTCAAGTAGCTGCTGGCATTTTTCTGAAAGATCACCATCGTCAAGCTTCCATTCAGCAGGACTTAAGAGCTCATCTCAGCGATGTGGATGATTATGAATAATGGCACTCATTTTAAATAAAAATTAACCGGCATGCCATGTGACCCTAGTAATAGGCTCACTGTTTACTGCTAAAATATTGATGAGAATCCCTAGGAGCACCTGGACAAATATAATGTTTTTGTATTTTTCAACCTGACTCAATCTGTAGCTTGGTTTTGAAAATGCCATTCTTCATGTCATGAAAATTTTTCTTCAAATAACTACTCATTGGAGTCCTTTTATACTCAAGGGCCATTTTTTATACAAATGTACCAAGTATTTTTTTTTTTATCTTTTTTACTGCTTCTCTTAATTTTTTTTTATCTTTTTTACTGCTTCTCTTAATTTTTTGCTTATTTCCATCTTATCATATTTTCATGCTTTATAAAAATTGTGGTAAACATACATAACATAAAATTTGCCTTTTTAAGCCATTTTTATTGAGCTTTAATTTTTTATTTTTAATTGGAGGATAATTGCGTTACAATGTTGTGTTGGTTTCTGCCATACAACAACATGAATCAACTCAAGGGCCATTTTTGACTATTGCTTTCAATATTGATCATGATTTCTAGTGTCAACTGACTGTATATATTGCTGAGGTCATCCTGAATTTATGACTGCCTGCAATAACATTCTCTAGCATACTGTCACTGGGAGATGTGTGTGTGTGTATTTGAAAATAACAGCTCAGAATGGGTTATCAAGTATGGAATTGTTAGTAATGTGGAAGCATATAGCAAATATATACTGTTCTTCAATTTAAGTAATCACATATGGACCAGTCACCATGGGCCACATTAACAAGACAGGACAATTCCTGAATATTTTTGTGTAGTTTCCAGGCTGATTCTGGCAAGTGTTACCGAGTTAGAGGGGTGTTGTTGCAGCCAGAACAAGACAACCAAGAAGATTCTGCTCATACTTTCCCCATTAACCCCAGTCAAAGAGGGTACACCAGTCTTGGCCTAAGTCTCCAAACTTTACATGTAAGTTCAGGAGCAGAGGGGGTTCAGAATCTATAGAGAACACTTGTAAATTCTTTGTTTACATGCTATTGTTCCCAAAAGTACTCTTCTTGGTTTAACTTAAATATTATAATTTGAAAAATCTTCCAAAGCCCTTTATGGCTTCTCTTTAACTGGATCAGTATAACTTGGTCCCTCTTTGGACCCCAGTGTGGGACTTTTCATGATTGCTTGACCACTTACTTAATGGTTCCTCATACCAATATGGTACAGGTGGAACCTGTATGGGCCATCTGATCCTCTTATTTTTAATCCACTCATTAAACCAGCTTTGCTTTCAGTTTCCCTTCCTGAATAACATTTTGCATAATGTCTATTGGATAGATATTTAATATGGTTCCAGAAAGTAACCAACACAGGAGTGAAGCTAGGTATCACTGAATACTTGGTCTTGGCTGTGCACATGTTCATCAAAGCCTATAGAGCAATCTGTATGCTGTTATTATCATTTAAATTTGGGTGTAAAGATCCCGAAGTACTTCTACGTACCATATTTTCTGTGTTCTCCACAAAAGGTATTCTTTGCAGACATTAAAGGCAGCAGTGAGGAATGACATGCACCTAATGTATAAAATCCCACTCCCACATCTATTTAAAGGCAACCCGCCTTTCTTTCATGAACCCACACTATAGCTGAACAATTCAGGCTGAAAACAACCACATGACAGTCCAAAGTAATTTGTATAAAAGCAGAAGCTTTTTGCCTAAATTACCTAGGGAATGGTACATGAGTGAAATGGGGACATTTTGTTTGGGTGAAAAGATAATTAGATCATCTAATTTTATTGACTTTATTAGTGTCATTCGAAATATGATGTGTTAACTCTCAAAGATGATTAAACATCCTTTTCTTTTATCTGTTATGAGGCCAGCCTTCAGGTTTCAACTTCCTGGAAAGGCAGCTGAGCTGTAGAGCTCAGAGGAAATGTTTAGATGAAAAAAAAAAAAAAAACAAAGATGACCATTGTTGCTTCTGGAAAACAGAGTGAAAAATAGGGTACTTCTCATGATGTTATAATAATATGGATGGATTTTGTTATGTAAAACCGTGTAAGGATCACAAGTATGCTATCTAGAGTCAAATGCTTTCAAAACTTATGTGTTTCCAAGAGCCAAAGACTGAACAAAGGGCAATGTCCAAAACAAGAAAATAATAATAAATTAATTAATTCATTTTTTTACATATTGTTTCTATTACCACAAGACAGTTGTCTAAGTGAAGCTTTCTACTCAGAACAACACTATAAATATCTAAGAGTATGAGTCAGGTATTCTGGTATAAAATGCAAAATTGTGAAATGCCAATATACTTGAATTTCTAACATCCTGCTGAACATCTCCATAATATTTCTCCAAACTCTTTTTTTTTCCCCATTTATTTTTATTAGTTGGAGGCTAATTACTTTACAATATTGTGGTGGTTTTTGCCATACATTGACATGAATCAGCCATGGATTTACATGTATTCCCCATCCCGATCCCCCCTCCCACCACGCTCTCTCCAGACTCTTAAACTCAGTACATCCAAAAAGAAACAGGAAACCTGGCCCTCTGTCCCCTCCTTCTTCCTACACACTGGGTTTATCTTGTTCTACCAAGTTAAGAGGATCTCTAATTAGTTTATTAAAGCAGAATTTTTCTTCATTGAAGTTTTTACTAAGACTCCTGTTCCTGCAGATACCAGAAGAGAAATGTGGGAAGTATTACACACACAACATCACCTCAGAATTTGTTTTGATTTCAGTGATTTGAAAGGCTAGGTTTGGTGTTTGGGGTGTGTGTGTGTGTGTGTGTGTGTGTGTGTGTGTGTGTGTGTGTGTGTGTGTGTGTGTGTGTGTGTGTGTGTGTGTGTGTGTGTGTGTGTGTGTGTGTGTGTGTGTGTGTGTGTGTGTGTGTGTGTGTGTGTGTGTGTGTGTGTGTGTGTGTGTGTGTGTGTGTGTGTGTGTGTTATTTTCGTGGGGAGATGATGGAGAAATATTTTAAGAATGCCCCAAGAAGAATAATTGAGCAGCAATTTCTACTTGATGCTGGGACAAGTGAGGATTAAAGAGCCTATCTACAGTTCAGTTTTAATTTTCTTCTCCTGAATATAGTGCAAAAGCACAGGACCAGGTGTTTTTATTACAGAAAGAGGTTATTACACGTACAGGTAGAAGAAGAAGTGCCTTTTTGTACAGCATCATCATTGCAGAGAATTTGTATAAGCAGTTGATAAAGAAATATTAGAATGGGTCATCTACCCAGGCACTAAAATGGTTCTGTTACACTGAATGTTTCCCAGTAGCAACGTTTAGCCTTTAGAAGTTTTCACTAAAAGAAAATTGATTGACTTTGCCTATTGGGAGCAACAGAATTGTTCATTGTTCTTTTCTTCCATCACCTACCTATGCATATAGTCTTTTCTATTTAGAGACAGCCGTTCAGTAGTATTACTACAGAGTCTGGATATAAAGTGTGTAGTTAGATTGATTAAATGGCCTTAGCAAGCAGTACATATATGTGGACTTCATTTAGTCTGCAATTTTATGAAAGGAATCAGGGTAGGCTTCTACAAGTTGAAATTGCCTTTTGCACAGGGATGGAATGTTCTGGGAACAAATGTTAACAGCTAGATTTATGAACAAACCACTGATTTCCTCCAGAAGTGAAAGAAAGCAGAGGCAATACCTTGAAAACCAGAGACATTTTAAGGCAGGATTTGAAAAGGGAGAGGGAAGAAGCTAGTTAGACAGATGAACAAATGTTTAACAGAGGATCAGGGTAATCATTTTCCAAGTAACTGTGACATCCTAAAATAACAAATGAGAATAGCAGTTTGAATTTGTCCAGAGTGGCATCTCCTGGAGTCTATGACAAAACCAGCTTCTCCTTGGATCCTAGTGATAGGGCTTTCCTTTGAAAAAATCATGGGATGGTGAGTGCCTCTAGCTTAAAGCCCTGGACTGCATATGTCACATACTGAGCCAACCCTTGTAAGAGAAGAAGAAATGAGTGGTGGAAGCAAAGTGATGTGTCAGTGAGCTTGTCAGACAGAAATAATAAAGCTCCATTCTTGATAGCAAGCAATTTGAAAGTCAGGGGTCTGAGGAGGGATTGATTAAGGTGGCCATGGTAACAAGAATGGAGGAAAATTTTAACAGAAACATTTTGATCCATTTCAGAGAGAGAAGATGGGCTGGATATGAGAAAAGACACAATAGAGAAATAAATTATAAAAAATATAGATTTATGATTTCAGCTGTCCAGATAAAGAAGGAATGGAGGTTAAGGAAACTGAAGAAAAGACATTTAGATTTTGCAATAGCCTAAACTTTAGTTTTTGCCTTGCTAGTGCTTTATTGATCATAGAACAGGATGAGATTTCTCAGGGTTCCTCAATTTCTCTCCTCATCTCAGGGACAGTTTTGAGCACTGATTCTGAACCTGGGATCTATGACCTCTGCAGAGTCCATGAATATGATTCAAGTGCCCTGCATTTGTAAGGGAAAAATTTATATCTTTATTTTAACTAATCTTTAATTGAAATGTAGCATTTTCTTTAATTATGAATATAAGCAACACACTGCAGTAGTTTTAACCATCCCAGTAATTTTTCTAACAGTAATAATCACAGATATTTGCATATTATACTAAACTTTTACCAGATATTTTAAAATACAACTTATATTCATCACTATTTTGAATTTATGACATTTCTTAGTTATCACTGTCTTATTATCAATGCATTAATTTAAAAGTATATATGTTAATATATCATAGTGTGTGTAAATGTTTTGAAAGCTGTATATTTCAATTTAGTTTCCTTTGGAATCATGTGTATTTAATTGTACTTATTTGAAGAGATTTTTAGAGGAGATCAGCTTCTGACAGGACAGTGTGAGGAGCTCTGCTGATCTGCTCCCCGATAAAAATGGAGATTATATATTATATAAAAGTATATATATTTACATACAATATATTATATGTAATTTTATATACTTATGTATATAGGTAATATATATAGATATCCCCATTTAAAGCCTCTGGAAATGGTCATAATATAACCGGGAAGAGTTAATTTCAAATTTACACTGGATCTTTGTGACTTTAACCCTTTTTTGTTATTGTAAACATACATAATGGCCTGGGGAGACAACCTGAGCTGCCCACCCACCAGAGAAGAACTGTGAGGAAGTGAAACTAACACATTCCCCTGCCTGATGCTTGCCATTCTTGAGGACATTTGCAAGGACTGAATAGTCTTTTTTCTCTATTTCCTCACCTCCCCTCCATCTCTGATTCATAAAAAAAAACCTGGCAACCTGGCCCTGATAAGATGGTTATTTTGAGGCACTAGCCTGCCATCTTCTCCATCAGCTCCTTTCTGAATAAAGTCGTTTTCCTTGCCTCAACATCTGTCTCTCAGATCCATTGGCCTGTTGTGCAGCGAGCAGAGCAAGCTTGGACTCAGTAACAATAAGGGCAAATGAGGAATGAAAAATCAGCTATTCAAGAAAATGGATGGAAATTTTTTTCCTTAATATATATATTTTATTGAAGTATAGTTGACTTACACTGTTTCAGGTGCACAGCAAGGTGATTCAGTTATACATATATAAAGATAATATTTTTGAGATTATTTTCCATTACAGGTTATTACAAGATATTGACTATAGTTCCCTGTAAGAAAGTCTGGTATTTGAACCAAGACCACTCTCTCCCTTGCCCTGTCAGTTGAGTGAGGAGACTCCACTCCAGATTGCTAGAGCCAAGAACACAGGGCTCCCCCTCTCCACAGCTTTCAGCTAATGGGCTTTCTTCCCAGGAGGACCAAGATGTCAGTGTTTTCTCATCCTACTCCCAGCTGCCTATTGCTGAGGCTAAACCCTGGGCAGTGCAGTTGAGGTGGGGATTCCTTTCTTCTCTCTACTCCACCCTTGTGAAACAGCGGCTCTACTTTGGCTCTGGCATGCTGAAAATACTTGGGCCTCAATAGCCCATTCCCCAGTTCATAAGGCAGTGTTTCCATACCAGGAGAGACAAGCCAAGAAAACCTCAGATATTGCGCCCCCGCCCCTTACCTGAGTGAGCACTGAGCTCCTAGAATGGGGTTGTCACTCAAAAGAGAAGCTTACCTTCGTTCCCACCACTGGAGCTAGAGCCCAGGCCCAGAGATTTTCCTGGGATGGAGAGAGAAGGAGAGAAGTAGACCATTAAGCAGATCGCTCCTGTTTCAGGAACAGACTTTCTTTGCAGTAGAGCATGGAGAAGTGTAAATCTAAAAAAAAGAGTAGAGATTGTGGTGAAGGAAATGGAGCAGAGGACTGAGAACCTAGTGCCTATATAGCCTACACTATAGGTCAGCTAGTTTGTAGGAGAAATCAAGGTAATGAGTGAGCTGGGAGGAACCCTGATGAAGTCAGAACAAATATCAAGTACTGACCTCAGAAGTTACTGATTAGATCAGCCTGTAGAGGAATTCATGCCTCAGGGCTATTGTAATGGCTAATAGAGTAATCAGCAGGCAAGTAGTGGAGCTTAACAGCTGAGTGTGGTCAAGGAAAGGGCAGAAGAGTTGCTGGTGTTAGTTGCTTCAGTTGTGTGCAACGCTTCACAACCCCATGGACTGCAACACGCCAGGCTCCTCTGTCCACGGGATTCTCCTGGCAAGAATACTGCAATGGGTTGCCATTTCCTCCTCCGGGGATCTTCCCGACCCAGGGATCAAACCCATGTTTCTAACGCCTCCTGTATTGGCAAGTGAGTTCTTTACCATTAGCACCACCTGGGAAGCCCTCCTGAGGTCGTTAAAAAAATGTTCTAAAGTCAGCTGTGGTAATGGTTGCGTATATCTGTGAATATACCAGAAACCACTGATTTATACAAAAGGGTGAATTGCATGGCATGTGAATTATATTTCAGTAAAGATATATTTTAAAAGAAAGGAAAAAAAAGACTTTAAATAAATTGTCCAATAGGTTTCACCAAACTTCCCAACAGGTCCATGGCACCTCAAAATGGATAAGAACATCTAATTGAAAGCTACTTTAGTAAATAAAATTTAGTCCCCTAAGGCTGTGCTGTGGCTATATGACACCCACTAGTCACATATGGCTATTTACCTTTGATTTTAAATTTAAAGTTCAGTTCCTCATTCACATTAGGCACATTTCAAGTGATCAACAGTCACATGTGGCTAGTGGCTACAGAATTGGAAAGTGCAAATACAGAACATTTCCATCATTGCAGAAAGTGCTATTAAACAGCACTGTAATTGCGCCACTTTACCCAGATCCAACTACCACCAAATTAGGTGAAAGGACCAAATGGATTTCTTAGAAAGCTGACATCAGTATCAATCACAGAGCACCACTGTGTTCTTGGAACTTTACATGTTTCATTTAATCCGCTAACAACTGCATGGTAGGATATTTCTCATGTACAAATGAATTTCTGAAGTCAAGTAGACTTTAAATTGTAGCTAAAACCTCCCACCACTTCAAGAAGTGGGATCAGTCATCAGAGATCCTAAGAAAGGACTTGGAGCTTGCCTGGAGAACTCTGGCAACCTTATGTTAAAAGCTGCCGGGTATTTCAGATCAGTTGAAGTATGCTTAGTTGGAATATCTGAGGCTGGATGCAGTTAGAAGATGAATATAAAATGTCTTTAATAGGAGCATAAAGAACACAAACTGATTAACAATATTGCTTTGCTTTGTCTTGCCACTGTATTTGGATCACTCTCATATTGTTTGGTTCACAACTATAGCTGTAAAAATAGCAGCAACTACAACAACAGAATAACTATACAGTTTAGCCAAGATTTAATGAAAAGGCTGTCACTGACTTGTCTGACTGCCAGACTGTGATTTTAAATTTGTCTCCTGGCTTTTAGAAACAAATGCATTTCCCACCCTGAAGCCATCTTGTAAATGTATTTTCCAGCTCTTTTTCGTTTTCACACTGAAATGTGCTCCTTGATATGCATTACAATTTATGAATATTGGAAACAGCGAAAATATGAAACTAAAGTTAGGAGCAAATTTGACAATGTAAAGAAATTGCATCATTACAAGCTTCCAAAAAGACATGTTTATAATGCATTTATCACTGTCATTTGGCTTACACTGGCCTCTTCATGGTAGCAGATATTTTCCTGTGGTTGCATGGGTATTTTTTTTTTAAGCAGTTCCTTAGTTAATGACACAAATGCCTTTTCAGACAAGTCATGATGACCTTTAACAATGATTTGATTCAGAGGTGGACCACCAATAAGAGTCAAACATTCTGTTATTGCCAAAACAGCTTTCCATTTTACTGTTTTTTTTAAAGCAAATAGGAAATGATATATTAATCATGTTTTTCCTACCTGCAAAATGTCAATTTGAATTTCATGATTTGAAAGAGCTTCACTGATGGATTAATTTATATCAAAGTTGCTTCTAATATTATTTCACGTAATACTTTGGTCATAAAGAAGGTGTATAAAGGAATGATTCTCATCTGTAAGAATGAAAGTAAAGAAGGGACTGAATTCAGCATTTCTTTTCTGAACTAATGTACACCAAGCATTTGAGCAAGTATTCTTATTAATCTTCATTTTTCTCCATCATGAAAAAAATCTTTGCAATAAAGTGCATGAAGTGCACTAATCTGGAATGCACATCTCGAGTTTTTCCATATGTCTACCCCCGTGTAACCATGACCTAGATCACGAGTCAGCAAACTTTTTTGTAAAGGCCAGAGAGTAAATATTTTAGGCTTTTCAAGCCATATGGTCTCTGTCGCAACTATTCAACTTTGCCTTCTTTGCACAAAAGCAGCCTTAAATAACGTGTAAACAAATGGGTGTGGCTGTGTGCCAATAAATATTTATTTAGGGACACTGAAACGTGAGTTTCATATAATTTCCACATGCTATGAAATATTCTATTTTTTCATTTCCCCCCAACCATTTAAAATATAAAAATTCTTCAACACCAAAGAAATCTTCCTCAAGCCCCTTCTTAGTTTATACCCTCCCTACGGAGGCAATAGTCATTCGAACTTCTATTAATATTACCATTCATGAGATTTGCCTGTTTTTGAACTTCATACAGGGCTTCCCATGTGGCTCAGTGGTAAAGAATCCACCTGCCAAAGCAGGAGATGTGGGTTCCATCCCCTGGTGGAGGAATTGGCAACCCACTCCAGTATTCTTGCCTGGGAAGTCCCATAAACAGAGGAGACTGGCAGGCTACAGTCCATGGGGTCGCAAGGAGTCGGAATCAACTTAGTGATTGAGCATGCACGTCTGAACTTCATAGAGGTGGAATCATATAATATGTATTTTTTTGTGTCTGACTTCTTTCACTTATGGGCTTCCCTGGTGGCTCAGACAGTAAAGAATCAGCCTGCAATGCAGGAGACTCCGGTTTGATTCCCGGGTCAGGAAGATGCCCTGGAGAAGGGATTGGTTACCCACCCCAGTATTCTTGCCTAGAAAATCCAGTGGACAGAGGAGCCTGGCACGAGTCTGACATGACCGAATGACTTTCACTTTTCTTTCACTTATAGGTCCTGTCTGCTGTGCGATTCAGCTATGTGGTTTTTGTTGTTGTTGTTTAGTTGCTAAGTTGTGACCCTGTGGACTGCAGTCTGCCAGGCTCCTCTGTGCATGGGATTTCTGAGGCAAGATTATTGACATGGGTTGCCATTTCCTTCTCAGGGGATCTTCCCGACCCAGGGATTGAACTGGTGTCTCCTGCATTGGCAAGTGGATTCTTTACCACTGTGCCAGGAGGGAAGCCCCCACAATGTGGTATACATCAGTAATTCATTTATTATTGCTGTGAAGCATTCTGCTATAAGAATACATAATTAATAATACATTATTTATTTGTTCTACTCTGTATGCTTGAGTTGTTTCCAGTTTAAGGCTATTATGAATAAAGTGAGCTTCCCTGGTAGCTCCGTTGGTAAAGAATCCGCCTGCAATGCAGGAGACCCCAGTTGGATTCCTGAGTCGGGAAGATCCCCCGGAGAAGAGATAGGTTGCCCACTCCAGTATTCTTGAGCTTCCCTGGTGGCTCAGACGGTAAAGAATGCGCCTGCAGTGTGGGTTGACCTGATTCAGTCCCTGAGTCGGGAAGATCCCCTGGAGGAAGGCATGGCAACCCATTCCCCAGTATTCTTGCCTGGAGAATCCCCATGGACAGGCTACAGTCTGTCCTCCTGGTGGTATACAGCCCATGGGCTCGCACAGAGTTGGACACTACTGAGTGATTAAGCACATAAATAAAGCTGCTATGAACATTCTCGTGCACATTTTTGGTAGACATAGGCATTGATTTCTCTGTGTGTGGGTGTCTCTTTTTCTCTTTGAGTGTGTGTGTATGCGTGTGAAAAATGGCTCAAGACTATTATATGTGCTTGTCAGAACCACTTATAGAATATGAACTTGGGAGACCATGTGAGCCTCTCCCTTTTTTTTCATTTTTTTATGGTGAGAACTATTACAGCATCCAGTGTTAGATGGCAATGGGAAGGTTCCTGGCAGAATAGGTAAGATGGAGAACTCCCTGCTGAAGTGAGCACTGCTCCCACCAAGAGCACAGAAAAGGTCCTAAGACTGCAATGAGTTCCAGGCACACAGACATTGAAAATGGGCTACATTCAGCCCTGTATCTGCCTTACAAGGAGTATACCCCCCCCGAAATCACATAGCCCTGCAGGGCTAAGGAGGGATGTAAATGTCTGGCACTAGAGATCTGGAAAACTGTTGGTCAGTTCATCATGTTGATCCCCTGTCAGCCCTGGCTTCAGCTCTGGGTCCCATACTACCATAATTGTGATTCCCAAACAATTGCATTTGTTAACTAAAATGGGAAAAAAGAACATATTTTCTAGATACAGATTATAATAATTTGTTTCTGAGCAGCAGATACTGCTGTGAGCAGTTTGCCTCTGAATAGGAGATAATAAAACTTAATTTCCAAGTTACATAGAGCACAAAAGAAACAAATATTGAAGGTTTCCAATGAGAAAGAAGTAATGAGAGTGATTTCTCTCTTCCCTGATCACCATGATTTTCCTTCTTCTATGTCTCAGTTTTCTCCATCACTCTCAGCCTCCCTCTCCTCAAAGATTTTTCTTTAGTTTCCTTCTCTGTGTAGATCTGTCTCTCACTCTATTTTTTTGTGTGTACGTCTCTCAATTTCTCAATCTCAATCTTACCCTCTCTCTGTTTCACTCTGTGTATCTGTGTCACTGTTTTTATCTTGCCATCTTTCACTGTCATTGTCTCTTTCTCTCTTGTATCATTGTGTATCTCTGCATATGTGTGTGTCTCTCTCTGTGTTTCTATTTCTTTTTATTTCTGTGTGTGTGTGTCTCTTTGTGTCAGTCTTGTGTCTTTGTGTGTGTCTCTCTCCATGGATGTCCTCTGTCTCTCTCACACCACACGTACTCACACACACAGGCCTACAGGCCTGTCCCCCAGCCATAGAGAGAACAAAGTGAAGTATTCTGGAACATTGCACCTATTCAGAAAGAAGTTCAGTAAAATGGAAACCCCTAAAGAAGAGTGGGGGCACCTTTCACCCTCATTCTGCTTGTTCAAATCTCAAGATAGAAATGGTCTAAATGCAGATTCCTATTGAGGTTTTGTCTAAAGCCACTCTTTTTAAATGAGCCAGCAGGGTTAAGCTTAAATATTGGGTAAATATGAGGTTGCCTATAGTGTGTAATTTGAGGAAGGCCACACACAGCAAAATTTGCCATGGTGCTGTCATGCTATCTTTAGTGATTCACTTCATTAGTTTCACCATTGCTGTCTTCCTACTTTTCTCTTTGGAAGTGCAAATATTCCTGGAAGATAGTGAGAGGATAACAGGCAGGAAGGCCAGGGGTCTCCAAATGGAGGAAATAGGCTGCAAGTGTCAGACATTTTTCTCTCTCTTAAGCGGCAGGAGGAAACAAACTATTGATATTTTTTTCCTTCTCTATACAAATTTAAAAGGAGGTTTCTCTGAAAATACTGTGTTGCCATAATGACAACTGGTTTCACCTGAAGTTAACTATTCTCAGACCTTGAGTTAACCAATGCATTTTTCTTATGGAAATGTTTGTCTTAAGCTATGTTAATGTACTATGCATTTACCCCAGACTCCTGCCTAATGGCTCAGAACCTACTTGAAAAACCAGTATGTTATACTCAGATATTGTTCCCCTAATCTATGTAAACGAAACTATTTGTATGGTACTCTGCCCTTCTACAAGATTCAAGGCAATCGTTTTATGGCTCCGGATGAATCGTCTGGTGCCAAGATTATCCCAAAATGTGTGTTATGGATGAGGGGCCTGGTGCCATTCTGAGTTTTAAGACATTCCTTTCTTTCATTAACAGACTGCTAGTGACTATGAAACATCCAGCTGAAGACTAGCAGGGGGGTATTCTTTCTGCCCGCTTCTGATGCCTATGTCAGAAGCTTTCTATATTTCCTTTATACTTTAATAAAACTTTATTACACAAAAGCTCTGAGTGATCAAGCCTCATCTCTGGCCCTGGATTGAATTCTTCTCCTCCGGAGGCCAAGAATCCTTTTCACCTTTCAATAGAATGTAATAAAGACATTCACAGTGAGATGTTAGCAGCTTGTGAGAGGCAAGAGAAGCTTCTAATGGCCACCTGGGATGGTGTGTGTGTGTGTGTGTTTGCACATGTGTTTCTTTTACTAGAGATACAGTGAAAGTGGAAGTCACTTAGTCATGTCCTACTCTTTGTGACAACCATGGACAGTCCATGGAATTCTCCAGGCCGGAATACTGGAGTGGGTAGCCTTTCCCTTCTCCAGGGGATCTTCCCAACCCAGGGATTGAACCCAGGTCTCCCACATTGCAGGCAGATTCTTTACCAGCTGAACCACAAGGGAAGCCCTAGAGATATAAGGGAGTAGAAAATGGAAGTAAGGATGACAAAAAAAAAAAAAAATTAGGAGTGAAATTAACTCTAAGAGTGTTAATTGGAAATTGACACACTTATTGTTGAGGGAACTAGGCCAAATCACTTAGTTTCTGTAAACCTCAGCTTCTCTGGACAACAAATGTGGGAGAAGGTGTGGTGAGGGAGTACACTAGGTTTTAGACTCCCTGACCCCTACTTTAATTAGAGACTCTCCTTTTTACGAGGTTCCTATATTGTTCTTTCCTATGTTGACTGAAGAAATTTGAAGAAAAGAAACTTGAAAAAATAGTGCTAGATAATCTCTAAAGTCTCTTTCTACTCAGAACAATTCTGATTCCAATCCTAAAGCACACAGGTGTGGGACTACTTCCAGGAATGCTTATGCTTCATTTAAGAATGTGTATACTAAAAGATATGCCAAACAGTTTTATTAATCAGTAATTCTTCAATTTGTATATTTCACTACTTTTGATGTACTCTTTAAAACTCTTTTAAATCACCCTTGGTCATTTTACAGATTTATTCATACAGACTTGTAAGCAGAAATTTTTTTAAAAAATTCCATTTTCTCTTTGATTTACATTCTAGTGTCAAAACTGAATATACCTATAGAAAATATCAGAACCTCAATATGAATAAAAATACACTTAGAAGGCAGCCTGGCTTGCTTTTAAATTATGGTACATAAAAAGCAAGTACTTTTCTGAAAAATCTTGATTTTTATCTATATTACACCAGATTTGATTGTGCTACCATTAAAATACTGTGCTAATTTGGCCTTTGGGGAGATAAGAGGGGGGAGGGAACTTGGACCTTTTTTTTTGTGGTTGGTTAAATCTGTTCCTGCTGAACTGTGGATCTTTTTTTTTTTTTTCATTTATTTTTATTAGTTGGAGGCTAATTACTTTTTGGGCCTTTTTATCTTCTTAAACTTCTAAATAGAAGTCATCATATTCTCATCTCCATGATATTCTCATCTAGAACATGTCCCTTTGAAATTTGCAAGCAGATGCTTTCCTTTCAACTTTTCCTTGAAAGTTGTCAGGTATGGATCACTGTTCTTGAATCCAGTAACCTCACCCCATTCAGTATACTCTGTTAATAATGAACTCCTGTTGCTCCTTTCCAGGCATGATGTTTATTTGAACTCCAAAGCATGGAACTTCAGACTAGTGGCCCCATGACCTTGTTCGGCAAATTTAGTGACTTTTGAACAAAGTTAATCCCTTCAAATGTACTTCTAATGGTTTGTAAGCAAAAGTTCCTCCCTTATTTCCCTAGTTGGCCTGCTGAACAATTTCAAGAACCCCTTTCATGAATCCTTTGGGTTAAAACTGAAGACTCTCCCAATCTAAGAGGTAGACTCTGATTAATGATTTTTAGAAAAAGGTAGCAGTTTTATATCAATAAACTCCCCTGGTAGCTGAAGAAAAGCTTGTATGATGTTTCCATAGCAAGACATGGAATATCTCCATTCTGAATGCCAAAGAAACACTCTAAGACTACAAGGTAAAGTATGGTGGAATGTCCCTTTGTCAGTTACCCACTTATCTTCACACTATCAGGGGTAGAGAGTCAGGATGCATGGAAATTCAAGGACCCTGGCCTCCTAATGGTGCAGAGAGACTTCTGTAGAATTCATCCCCCATTTCTTCCCATTTTTGGTTAATTGTACGGGAAGAAATTATTGCTGAGCTATGAGAAAGGTAGGATGGGAGAAGGCTGGCTCAAATTGATGGGAAGCCTTGATTATAAGCTATTCAAAAAGAAAATAGTATGGCTATTCACTTCCATACACAATAAAGTAAAATATGCCAAAGAAGGCTTCCTAATAGGACTTGCTCAAGGGAGCTGCTTCCAGAAATTGGTAAGAAGTTTAGCTAATTAACTTAACAATTATACTTAAATGAAGGAGGTGCTATTTAAGTGTTAAAAACTTAACAATTACACTTAAATGAAGGAGGTGCTATTTAAGTATTAAACACTGCATGGAAAATTGGTGTTTTAAGGAATTTTATAAATCTTTGCAGGAAAATCTTATTTACTATTATAATTAGCTTAGCAAATTGGCTTCTTGCAGCATAAAAATAAGGTAGGCTGGTTTGTCAGTTTTCACCAGTTCTAAATTAGTAGACTCCAAACTAAGACCATTTGAGGTTTGGTTATGCTTCTGTCCATTCAATATTTTGCAATACACCTCCTCATCCTCACCCTCAAGTAATGGGACCAGAATAGGGATTTTTTTCTTTCATTGACAGTAACTCTTGCATAGAAGAGAAGCAGAAAAATGAGTACTTTTGTTGTTGTTCACCATTATTCCTTTTGGAGAATTGACTGAACAAAGCACTCTTCCTACAGGTCATGTGACAGAAGAAAGTGGGTCTGAAATGTTGGACCCTTCTAATGATATTGTACCTGTGTCTGTGATGAAAGAGCCTTTTTTGCAAACTAATTGTGTAAACAAGGGAAATATTAGCCTACTTCAGTGCATAGACCTCAGCAGCAGTATTTTATCTCCAAACTGAATGTCCTGATTATAAATGAGCCATGCTTATTTGTCAAACCACTTACAGATCTCTGAGACATATAGCTCTGCCTTTTATCCTCTTGTCTTGGTCATTGGGATTACTTTATGTACTTGAAAGTAATGAGATTGCAGTTTTTCCCCCCACATATCCTATCACTCATACTTTTCATTTAAGGCAGACTGACCTTTCCCCCCAATTAGAACAAATTAGTGACGTTTTACTTCATCTCAAAACCACTGAGCCATTGTAAAAGCAGAGTCAATGGTGGGGCCCTAATGGGGCCTTGAAAGCTGAGCAGAAGAGAAAGAAACAGAATGAGCAGGAGGAGTAAAGGAAATGAGGGTGGGGGTGCAAAAGATGGTGACGAGGGCGGGGTGGTGGTGCCAGTGGTGAGGAATCAAAGGATAGGAAGGGGAAATGAGGGTGAGGTGGCCCAGAGCAAAGAGAGAAAAGCCTAGGGATTGCGGAGGGGGTAGGACATTGAGACTAAAAAGGAGCGAGGAAGAATGAACAGGAGACAGGTGTGAGGTGCATTGGGCCTCCAAATGGCAGAAGTGGGGAGGGCGATGAGGAGGCCACTCCATCTGCTTTTAACTGACTCCTTGCTCCTTTTCTGTATAGGAAAGAGCTTGCGCTTGCTCGCCGGCATTCAATTTTTCTGTCTGTCCCAGGGTCCTTTCTCTTTCATAATGATAGGAATACATTAGGACCAAAGAGGTAGATAAGTGACTGCCCAGGGCACAATGATGTTGTAGAAAGAGGATGGCATTGGAGTCAGACAGTGTTATATTCAATTCACTGTGAGGTTTGGCAAGCCATCTAATCCCCCCAATCCTCACTTTCCTCATTCAAACTTAAGAACAAAAAATATTATTCTCTAATATATGTGTGTGAGCATGCTCAGTTGCTCAGTCACGTCCAACTCTGCGACCCCATGGACTATAGCCCACCAGGCTCCTCTGTCCATGGAATTCTCCAGGCAAGAATACTGGAGTAGGTTGTCATTTTCTACTCCAGGGGATCTTCCCAACCCAGGAATCAAATCTGCGTCTCCTGCATTGGCAGGAGGATTCTTCACCACTGTGTCTCTAATATGTGGTTGGTATCAAATAAAATCTTGTGCAGGCATGCGTCCAGCACAGGGGCTGGCTCATAGTAAGGGCTCAGTAGGTTTGTACTGCATCCTGGCACCAACTTTTACAAAAATACAGAATCGTTTTGTGGCCATTCAGAGTAGGTAAACCCATTTGATTTGTGGTATCATTTGACAGACTGAGGGAAGGTTTGCTTTGCAGAATTTCTTCTCCTTGTGGAACTTGTTAAAGTTTCTGAAATCGCATACTAGAGACCAGAATCTAATGGCAACAAGTCATTCTTCTCGTTTAACATACTCTTTGGAGATAAATCTCTTTCAAATCTTACCATGCTACATGTGGCCACATACTTTCTGTCTCAATGCCATGCTTTTTAAACAGTGCACCCAAAGCCCTGGGAGAAAAGGAAAGCAACAAATATATACATGGCACATCTTCTTAGAGCTTCAGTTTTACTTCCAGATTTAGAGGAAAGCAGTGAGGTAATTAAATTGATGCATAACTGAAAACACTGTTATTACATTCAAAGAAAGTGAAAGTGTTTGTTGCTCAGTTGTGTCCAACTCTTTGTGACCCCATGAACTGTAGCCTACCAGGCTCCTCTGTCCATGGAATTTTCTAGGCAAAAATCCTGGAGTAGGTTGCCATGCCTTCCTCTAGGGGGTCTTCCCAACCCAGGGATCAAACCTGGGTCTTCTGTATTTCAGGCAGATTCAGTTCCAGATTTAGGGGAAGGCAGTGAATTCAATTAACGCATAATTGAAAACACTGTTATTACATTCAAAGAAACACAAATACACCATGAAATAGAGATAAATTTGAGTGAATTTTGAAGATGAAGCATTAACATGAAATTTGAAATCTATTTTCCAATGAAACCACTATGGGCTGTGTTCTCAGAACTTCTAGATCAGTCTTGTAAAAGTCATGCTAACCTGTCATAAGTAGACCTCAAGTTAAAATGCCTCAGCCACAAGAGAACTTTATTCTTTGTTTAGTGTGGGGTGAGTATTCCTGGTCAGCAGGTAGTTTACTTCCAAGTGGTGGTTCAGGACACCGGCTGCCTCTAGCTCGAGACTCCATTATCTCCCAGGCCAGTGTTTCTCAAATATTAATGTGCATTTGTGTCACCTGTGGATCTTATTAAAACACAGACTGATTCTTCACCCCTCTGGGGTGAGGGCTGAGATTTTGCATTTCTTTTTTAAAAATTTTTATTGAATTATGGTTAATTTGCAATGTTGTGTTTGTTTCAGGCATACAGTCAAGTGATTCAGTTATATATATGTATGTATGTATGTATGTATGTATGTGTGTATACACTCACTTTCCTTTCACATACACATATATCTTTTAAAATTGGGGTGTAGTTGCTTTAAAACATTGTGTTAATTTCTTCTGTACAACCAAGTGAGTCAGCTATATGTATACATATATCCCCTCCCTCTCAGGCCTTCCTCCCACCACCCCACCCCATCCCACCCCTCTAGGTTGTCACAGAGTACCAAGTTGTGTTATATAGCAAATTCCCACTAGCTATCTATTTTACGCATGGTACTATGTATGTTTCAGTTCTACTCTCTCAATTCGTCCTACCCTCTCCTTCCCCTGCTGTGTCCACAAGTCCGTTCTCTATGTTTGCATGTCTATGATGCATCTCTGCATCATTTTTCTAGATTCCATATATATGCATTTATATGTGATATTTGTTTTCCTCTTTCTCACTTTACTCTGTGTGACAGACTCTAGGTCCATCCACACCTCTAAAATGACCCAATTTAATTTCTATTTATGGCTGAGTAATATTCCATTTTATATATGGTTTGACTTTGAATTTACGTGTTTGTTTGTTTTATGTATTTGTATATTTTTTTGTCTGGTTGCTTGCTTTCTATGTGTATGAAGCAACATATTCTGGAACTGAGCAAGAAGCCAGTAGCAACAGATGGGGTATTAAGTGGGAGACAGGAACATCTTCCTTGTTTTTGGCCCTTACTGCACCTGCCAAATCAAGATAGATGATGAATATGGGCTCTCCCTCACCAAGCTAAAGCATCTATGACTCTGTTTTCTGGCCCTGTCATCATCAACTTGATTGAAATTGAATAAGTCCAAAAGCTAAATGTGCCACAACTCTCCTCTGACTGTCTTTAAATGGGTTGAGGATAGGGTAAAGAGAAGAAAAGTTGAGAGAGAAAGAAAAATGGTAGTGAAGAAGAGATGGAGAAGGGTAGGTAGTGGTCATCCAGTTTTTGTAGATCACATTTGCATTTTAAATGGAAAAGTCATTTTGCATACTAACTTTAAATCTTTATCTAATGTCAATTGTGACATTTTCAATCTCTTTTTACTTTTGTCATATTATTGGGAAGTGACTTGGTGTGTCTGTGGACTTGCTGGAATCCTATAAATAAGAGATCACACAGTAAAATAGCAACCCATCAAGTATAATTTGTTCTAAAGCTCCTTGGCTTTGAGAAGTCTCATTATCAACCAAAGCACAGTGTCAATCTGGCAGGAGACAAGTTAGACTATAGATTAGCAACACTATGCACCAGCCACTGCACACTTTTTCTGTGATCTGTGATCTTTGTAACCCATCTGAGCTGTGGCTTCTCATGTGTTCTGCATCATGGTATCTATCCTTTTTACATGGACCTGTGCCATGGATTTTTAAATGATTTTGTATAGTGGAACAACAGAAGTCCAGTCATAGGCCATCTGTAGCAAAAATTATCATTATCTTTGCCTCATATCCTACCAATCCCTGAAAAAGAATACCAACATGGGTTATAGTAGCTATACATACAAATTGGATAGTAGAAACTAAATACTGAATATTCATTTGTAAATATTACTCATTATCAAGATTAGTGGGACAAATAGCACTCTTCCCCTCTCACTCTATCTCCCCCTTTCTCCCCCTTTGGATTCTCTAGATGAATACACTCAACACAGTCTACTGCAAACATTTAGTAAGAGGCAGTAGTATGAGAATAGCCAAGGTATGTATTTCTTCCCATCTGAGTCTTTTTTATGTGGGAAAAAAAATGGAAGATGTTCAAACTGATGTCTCAACATTGCTTTTTGAATGCAAAGGAATGGAAATTGAATGGCATGACCATACGACCTAGTTACTAAGGCAGTCAGGTGACTGAACTACTGAAAAGACTTTTTTCTCAAATCCTGAAGAATAGAAACGAGAAGGAGAGAGAAACATTTGTTTTCAGATATTGAACAACAGAAAGTACAGTATTATAGCTCCTGAGAGAAAGAAAGCAAATGATGTTAACCTTGACTTTCTACCTAGAGGTACTACTAGACCATGGTGCAAGGGAGGGGAACCCAAGTAGAGCATAGTGACTTCACCGAGTTGAGGACAGAGAGATCAATATTCAGGGAGGCTGAGTTAGACAGGGGGGAGGAATCTACACAGAGAAAGAACTCTAGAAACTTGCCCAGAGGTTTCCTGAAATCTGTTGCGAAGTAAGAAGCACTAGGCACGCACTAGGCAGAACTCAGTGAGTCTGGGCAATGAATGATCAGAGAACTGTGAGTGGAGTGAAAAAATCCTCAGAGTTCACACAGATTTGGGAGACATTTAAGTTCCTATCAGCCAGAGTAAAGTGGCCTCATTTAGCAACCAGGGCTTCCTATTAGATGTCTGGCTAGTAGGACTAAATTGGTCAAGAGTAGGGATTATCCTACATCCATCTCACCAACTTAAAATAAGGCCTTGAAAGGATTAAAGTAATATGCAAATAAGTCAACTGTCTTCCAGAACAAAATCCAACAGCCCTTAAAGGAAGACAAGAAAATTCCAATTAAAAAAAAAACAACATTATTAAACAAACAAAATAGCTGGAAAATGCAACCCATAACTGGGAGAAAATGCAACCCAACAGTCCATAGAAATAGACCCAGAAATAACAGAGGTGCTAGAATTATCAGAGAAGAAATGCAAAACAGATATTATAAATATGCTCAGGTTTAAAAGTATACATGAACACAGAGAAAGTAAATGGAATTGTTAAAAAATAAACACATGAAAATTCTAGAGCTGAAAAATACAATATCTGAAAAATTCACCAGATGGAAGTGAAGGCAGCTTAGTTATTACAGAAAAAAATAGTCAATCTGAATAGATAATGATGGGAACTTTTCAAAATGAATCAAGTCATGAATAAAGGCTAAAATAGAATTAATAAAATTAATAAAGAGGAGTTCATAGTCAAGCTGAAGGAAAGGTCTAAGCAAATGACACGGTGGCTTTGAATTTTGGAACGGTATATTGCAATTTGGCTAGAGCATAGAGAGTATGAAGAAAAATGCTGGGAAATGAGGTTATAAAATTAGGTTCAGGCCTAGAGCCTATTATACAACGTGAAGTCAGAAAGAGAAAAACAAATATCATGTATTAACACATGTATATGGAATCTAGAAAATGGCACTGATGAACCTATTGACAGGGCAGCAATGGAGATACAGACATAGAGAACAAACTTTTGGACCCTGGGGAGAGAGAAGGTGGGATGATTTGAGACAGTAGTTTTGAAATAGATATATTACTATATGTAAAATAGATAGCCAGTGGGAATTTGCTATATAACATAGGGAACCCAAAGTCAGTGCTCTGTGACAGCCTAGAGGGGTGGAATGGGGTGGGAGGTGGGAAGGAGATTTAAGAAGGAGGGGGAACATATGTATACCTATGACTGATTCATGTTGATGTATGGCAGAAACCATCACAATATGGTAAAGTAATTATTCTCCAATTAAAAATAAAATAAAAATTTCTTAAAATTAAAAAAAATTTAGGTTCAGGTCTACCAAGAAGGACTTCATACACTATGTTAAAAACTTTGAAACTTATCCTATGGACAATGGAAAACATTCCAAGCTCAGTGGTTTTGAAGGTCAATTTAGATGAGTGATGATTTGCAGGCAGAAAATACCAAAGTCAGGGAAACAATCTGTGCAGATTTTGTAGAAGTTGAAGTGAAACAGGACAAGAGCCCAAGCTTGAGCAGTAGATAAAAAGAAGAAGGGAAATTCATAAAAATTTTCAAGTAGAACTAATATTATTTGGTGCTAGGGTTTTAAGGAGTATAGGAAGAAGATGAATGAGGATGTTAATATTTTTTAAAGGAAGTATAATTGATTTGCAGTGTTTTATTTCTGCTATACAGCAAAGTGATGCAGTTATACGTGTATATATATTGTTATATATATATATATATATATATATATATATATATATATATTCTTTTCCATTATGGTTTATTATGGGATATTGAATATGGCTCTCTGTGCTATACAGTAGGACGTTGTTGTTTATCCATTCTATATCTGAAACCTTACATCTGCTCACCCCAAACCCTTCTCCATCCCTTTCCTAACCCCTTGGCAACCACCAGTCTGTTCTCTATGTTCGTTATTCTGTTTCTGTTTCATAGATAGGTTCATTTGTCATATTTTAGATTTTACATATAAGTCATATCATATGGTATTTGTCTTTCTCTTTCTGACTTACTCCACCTAGTGTGATAGTTTGTAGTTGCATTCACATGGCTGCAAATGGCATTATTTGGTTCTTTTTAATGGTTGTGCATAATACTATTCTATTGTATATATATGTACATGTCTTCTTTATACATTCATCTATTGAGGGACATTTAGGTTGTTTCCAAGTCTTGGCTATTGTGAATAGTGCTGCTGAGCATAGGGGTGCATATATCTTTTTGAATTACAGTTTTGTCCAGGTATATGCCAGGAGTGGGATTGCTGGATCATATGGCAACTCTATTTTTAGTTTTCTGAGGAACACCCATACTGTCTTCCACAGTGGCAAGAGTGAGGATGTTAAAGAAAAAAATTATCATTTCTAGGTTTCTGGATTGAACAAACGGGGAAATTCATTGAGAATGAGTTTCGTTCATTGAGACAGAAAATGCAGCAAGAACATCAATGTGGGAGATACAGTTTTGGACATAATGAGTTCGAAGTTCCTATGGAACATCCAGGCAAAAGGGAGAGCTGGAGATAAGACAGATGGAATTAGCACCATTCACAAACAGGCAGTGGTTGAAGGCATTAAAGTAAATAAAGGAAAAGGAAAAAAATGTCTCGATTCATATGACAAGAAAATCAAATTGGAACCCTTGATAATATCAACATGTAAAAGTCAGATAGAGAAAGAACAGTCAGAGGTCAAAGAACTAGGTGAGTAATAATGTGGAAACTGAGAGAGGTACTTTCTAGGAAAGAATGGTAAAGAGTGTTAAACATTGCCTAGAGGTCAGATAGCTTATCTTACTTGGGGAAAAGAGATCATTTGATTTGGTTTAATTATTCACCAGTGCCTCTAGTGAGAATGGTTTTAGCAGATAAAAGCAGACACCATATTGCAGTGGATTGAGTAATAAGTCAAGAGACAAAGAAATAGAGCCAATGAGTCCAAATTGCTCTTTTCCAGAAGCTTAGTTGTGAAGAAAATGAAGGGAGTAAGGTGAGAGCTTGAGGGAGAGGCACTCTTGAGGGAAAGTGATTTATTTAAGATAGGATTTGAGCATGCTTGTAGGTAAGAAGGAAAAAGCCAGTGCAAAGAAGAAGGGTTAGAGACATAGAACTAGGTGAGGAGGGATAACTGATAAAGTAATGACTCTGTGGAGGCAAATCATGAGTGGAGTGATTTGTCTTGGCAAAGGTAAGGACATATCTTCCTCTAATAGAGTTTAGTTCAGTTCAGTCACTCAGTCATGTCTGACTCTTTGTGACCCCATGAACCGCAGCAAGCCAGGCCTCTCTGTCCATCACCAACTCCCGGAGTTCACCCAAACTCATGTCCATTGAGTCAGTGATGCCATCCAACCATCTCATCCTCTGTCGTCCCCTTCTCCTCCTGCCCGCAATCCCTCCCAGCATCAGGGTCTTTTCCAATGAGTCAACTCTTCGCATCAGGTGGCCAAAGGATTAGAGTTTCAGCTTCAGCATCAGTCCTTTCAATGAATATTCAGGACTGATTTCCTTTAGGATGGACTGGTTGGATCTCCTTGCAGTCCAAGGGACTCTCAAGAGTCTTCTCCAACACCACAGTTCAAAAGCATCAATTCTTCAGCGCTCAGCTTTGTTTATAGTCCAACTCCCACATCCATACACGACCACTGGAAAAACCATAGCCTTGACCAGACAGACCTTTGTTGGCAAAGTAATGTCTCTGCTTTTTAATATGCTATCTAGGTTGGTCATAACTTTCCATCCAAGGAGTAAGCGTCTTTTAATTTCATGGCTGCAATCACCATCTGCAGTGATCTTGGAGCCCAGAAAAATTAAGTCAGCCACTGTGTCCACTGTTTCCCCATCTATTTCCCATGAAGTGATGGGACCAGATGCCATGATCTTAGTTTTCTGAATGTTGAGCTTTAAGCTAACTTTTTCACTCTCCTCTTTCACTTTCATCAAGAGGCTCTTTAGTTCTTCTTCACTTTCTGCCATAAGGGTGGTGTCATCTGCGTATCTGAGGTTATTGATATTTCTCCCGGCAATCTTGATATCAGCTTGTGCTTCATCCAGCCCAGCATTTCTCATGATGTACTCTGCATATAAGTTAGATAAGCAGGGTGACAACATACAGCCTTGATGTACTCCTTTTCCTATTTGGAACCAGTCTGTTGTTCCATGTCCAGTTCTAACTGTTGCTTCCTGACCTGCATACAGGTTTCTCAAGAGGCAGGTCAGGTGGTCTGGTATTCCCACCTCTTTCAGAATTTTCCAGTTTATTGTGATCCACACAGTCAAAGGCTTTGGCATAGTCAATAAAGCAGAAATAGATGTTTTTCTGGAACTCTCTTGCTTTTTCGATGATCCAGAGGATGTTGGCAATTTGATCTCTGGTTCCTCTGCCTTTTCTAAAACCAGCATCTGGAAATTCATGGTTCACGTATTGCTGAAGCCAGCTTGGAGAATTTTGAGTATTACTTTACTAGCGTGTGAGATGAGTGCAATTGTGCGGTAGTTTGAGTATTCTTTGGCACTGCCTTTCTTTGGGATTGGAATGAAAACTGACCTTTTCCAGTCCTGTGGCCACTGCTGAGTTTTCCAAATTTGCTGGCATATTGAGTGCAGCACTTTCACAGCATCACCTTTCAGGATTTGAAATAGCTCAACTGGAATTCCATCACCTTCACTAGCTTTGTTCATAGTGATTCTTCCTAAGGCCCACTTGACTTCGCATTCCAGGATGTCTGGCTCTAGTTGAGTGATCACACCATCGTGATTATCCAGGAGGAAAAGAAATAAACGTAGGACAGTTAGTCTAGGGCACTTCTAGGTGGCTTCTAATTTCACTGTGAAAGAGGCAAGACCATCTACTGAGAAGTACAAATTCAGGGGTCTTGAGAAGAGTGGAATAAATGGCTGTGACAGACATTAGTGACAAGTGACAGAGAAGGAACCGATTGAGATAAAGCATAAGTTTTACTTAGCAATTTGGAGAGTATATGTGAGTTTGGAAATTTTAACTTTGGAAATGGTAACCATCAGTGTGCTTATGCTATTTTCTGCAGGAATGCTCTGCAACCTAGGATTAAAATGAAAGAAAATGGATCTTTATAATCATCTGGTCTTGGAGTTTTGCAGGGCAGGAGTTATGGAAAGATAAATGGGTGAGGAAATTAATGGCAAAATTGAGGGTATAAGAAGAATGAGAATTTGCCCCAAATTTACCTGGAACATGAAGCCAGAAGGAAGTGAGTCATTTTGAGAATAAGGATTTAGAAGTGTCAAAGACATTGAAGAAGAAGTTTAGTGAGAGTGGGGGAAATTGAGAGTACAAATATTAGGATGCTTTGACCAGAGAGTGAAATATCTGATTTATGTTTCTGGAACTAGATGAGTCCTATAAGATGATAAGCTCTAGAATATGGTGGCTGAATTGCTAAAGTGGAGTAGAGGTGATATTTGTTGGAGTTGAGAGAGCTGAAAAAATGCTAAGGCTACATTGTTGAAGTTATTAAGTGAATTAGGGTAACTAATGCTACCTGAAACAACAAATAAACCTGGAAGTATGAAACAAGGGTTTGTTTTGCACTCATATAAAATCCCACGTAGGCTGGTAGGATTTCTCCTCCATCCAGTAACTTAGGTTTCAGGCTCCTTCCTTGTTGAATCTTGACAATTCAACACATAGCTTCCAAAGTTGCTACAGCAGAGGAAGAGAAGAGATTGCTTAGGTCTATTGGGCCTTAACTGCATCAACTCAGAAGTAAGATATGCCATTTCAGCTTATAGTTGATTGCATGCATTGTAAGTCACTTCAGTCATGTCCAACTCTTTGCAATTATATTAGCCGTAGCCCACCAGGCTCCTCTGTCCATGGGCTTCTTAGGCAAGGATACTGGAGTGGGTTGCCATCCCCTTCTCCAGGGGCTCTTCCCAACCCAGGGATGGAACCTATGTCTAAGTCTCCTGCATCGGCAGGCAGGCTCTTTACCACTAGCACCACCTGGTCAGTACAATTTATATGGCCCCAATTATGACAAGAAATATAAGGAAGCCAGTGAGATATTTGGTAAGTACTATTTCAGCTACATTCAGAGAGACAACAGAACTTGGAGTAGTGAAGAGCATTGCAGGTCAAGGGTCAAAGTTCTGGATGGTCATGTGTATGTGTGCATCTTGGAAGGGAGAAGAGGCAACCAAATAGATGGGGAGAAGGCAGTATATCCAGAATGGTTTTAAAAGGGGAGAGGGTTTTGAGGGAGGGTTAAAAGGATATAATCTAGAAATTTCTATAAGAAGCCTAAGAAAATGTTATGCTATGTCCAGGTTCTGTGCTCTTGTTAAGGCTTGAATTGGGACCAGATTGTGATGGGAAATGAAACCAGATTAAAGCTGTTGGCCTATCATGTAATCTAAAGGATAAAATGGCATGATAAAAAGTACCATGTAGAGGGATGATTTTGGCAATGACACTCAGAATACTTTGGAGAAGGTAGATACTGGAGGCAAGAAAAGCAATTAGCTAATGGGGGCCTGCCCCATCATGGTCGCAGTGGGAATCTAGTGTCATATACAGGAGACACTAAGGGAGAAAGATCAGCAAGTTTTGACAACAAAGAATTGCTGTGTATTTTATCTGCCTCCAGCAAGCATTCAAAGAAAGAACAGGCTGACCTTGGAAGGGAGTAGGACACCAAAGAGAGATGGATGAGATATTTATGAAAGGGCTAATAAGAATCGACTAATGGGCAAAAAGATTAAAGGTGAAGGAAAAAAGTAGGAAAACAACCTGAAGTAAAGGACTGATGGGCTCCAGGAGCACATGACCTCTAAGCTAGGAGGCATAAGGCGATGGTGATTATTGGCAACTGAAGATGACACTCTGGGTCTTCTGGCATCTAAGCCAGGGGTTGGCAACCTTTCAGAATTGGCTTGCCAAGTCACCATTTATTCACTCTTAATTTCGGGATTTGCCAGTTAATAATAAATTTCTCCACTTAGAAACTCTGTGTAACTAAACTTGTTTCATGCAAAGTTATTTTTAAAAGTTTCAAGAGTAAGAAGTTGCATTTAAAATGAAATTATATAGCAGAGTTAATGAGGTTCCTTTTATATTTTCTCTTTCTCTTCTTTTGCCCTAAGTTTCTCCAAGTTCCTGTACAAATTTGTATACTCAAAGCTATGCTTCAGTCAGTCTTAAACTCTCTTTGTTCCTAGCCCCAACCATACTAGCTCCAAAATTGTTACTATCATAAGCCACTTCTTATAGCTTGAGACCTGAGTAAGGGCCACAAGAGGCCACAGATTATAGTTTTGTGGGTCTGAAACTGCTTGAGGTCAGGGGTACAAATGATAAGGAAGCGCAGGGTGCTGTGGGAGCACAAAGAAGGGAGACTTCCTTCAGGCTGTGACTCAGGGAAGCACCTCTCTGAAACCTGAAGAGTGAGTAGGTTATAGTGTGGAGGCCTGGAGCTGAAAGGGCATGTAGTATACTTAAGAAACTGAACAGGGGGGAGGAGCCAAGATGGCGGAGGAGTAGGACCGGGAGACCACTTTCTCTCCTACAAATTCATCAAAAGAATAACCGAATGCAGAGCAAACTTCACAAAACAACTTCTGATCGCTAGCTGAGGTCATCAGGCGCCCAGAAAAGCAGACCATTGTCTTCGAAAGGAGGTAGGACAAAATATAAAAGATAAAAAGTGAGACAAAAGAGCTAAGGACGGAGACCCGTCCCGGGAAGGGAGTCTTAGGCGGCCTTGCTTGGGCTAGGGTCCGGGCCTGAGTGCCCTGAGGACAATCGGGGGGAGCTTCTGTGAGGTGCCAACTTGAACTGTGGGAGACCAAAGGAGAGAGAGAAAATTGACCGGCCGGAACACACTGCCGGCCGTTCGCAGAACAAAGGGACGGGGAAAGTCCCGAGAAGAGCTCGCAGGCTGCGGACCGGCCCAGCCCCGCCGGAGGCAGGAGGCAGGGGGGAGGGGAAGGTCGCGGCGAGACACAGGGCGCAGGCACCCGACCGGCGCGGGGCGGGGACTGGGGCTGGGGACGCGGAGGGCGGAAGGCGCGCGCACCCGCCTGGCGCCAGCGGAAACTGAGACTGGGTCCGCGGAAGGGAGTGGGTGCGCCACACCTGGGGATAGCGCGCCCACCAAGCCCCTGGCTGCCTGGACCACTCTGACGGGGAAGGCACAGAGAGCAGGCGCAGCTTTTCCTTCCGCGCTTTTGTGTAACACCCGAGGGCTGGAACCTCGCGCAGCGCGGGGCGCGCTCCATATAGAACAGCCGGGAGCCTGAGCAGCGCAGACGGAGAAAGCAGCGTCAGCCCCTTCCGGCAGCGCCAGCCCGCCCCCGCAGGGCCAGCCCCTCCCCGCAGCGTCAGCCCCGCCCCCGCAGGGCCAGCCCCTCCCCGCAGCGTCAGCCCCGCCCCGCAGCGCCAGCCCCGCCCCGCAGCGTCAGCCCCTCCCAGCAGCGCAACGGAACTAGCTACCTGAATATGAGTCCGCCTCCGGCCGCCTGTGTCAGGGCGGAAATGAGCCTCTGAAGAGACCGGCAAACAGAAGCCAAATAAACAAAGGGAACCGCTTCAGAAGGGACTGGTGCAACAGATTAAAATCCCTGAAGAAAACACCGACTTCACCGGAAGGGCCCTGTAGATATCGAGAAGTGCAAGCTGGAACGAGGAGCTATCTGAAACTGAGCCGAACCCACACTGACCGCAACAGCTCCAGAGAAATTCCTAGACATATTTTTACTTTTTTTTTTATTTTTCTGTTTTTTCTAAGTAAGGAAAAAAAAAAATTTTTTTTTTCTTTTTATATTTTTCTTTTTTATTTTTTCTCTTTTATTTTCCTTTAAAATTCCCTATTACTCCCCCATTACTCCTTAACTTTCATTTTCATAGATTTTTACGATTTTTTTAATTAGGGGAAAAAAAAAATTTTTTTTTTTCTTTCTTTTTTTTCTTTTTCTTTTTTTTTCTTCTCCTTTTTCTTCTTTTTTTTTTTCTTTCCTTTTTCTCTTCTATTTTCTATTTTTCTTTTTCTCTTATTTCTTTTAAAGTCCTCTAGTACTCCTCTACTACTCTTCATTTTCATCTTCACTACACTATAACCTTACAAAAAAAAAAAAAAAGAGAAGCCCTATCTTAAAACCGAAGATTATTCCCTCCCAATCTTGACTCTCTGTTTTCTACCTCAGAACACCTCTATTTCCTCTTTTCCCCTTCTCTTCCCCATCCAATTCTGTGAATCCTTGTAGGTGTCTGAGATACGAGAACACTCTGGGAACAGACAGCTGCGTAGATCTGTCTCTCTCCTCTTGAGTCCCCCTTTTTCTCCTCCTACTCATCTCTATCTCCCTCCTCCCTTTTCTCCTGTTCATGTAACTCTGTGAACCTCTCTGGGTGTCCCTAACGGGGGAGAATCTTTTCGCCATTAACCTAGAAGTTTAATTATCAGAGCTGTATAGTTGGAGAAGTCCTGAGACTACAGGAAGAATAAAACTGAAATCCAGAGGCAGGAGACTTAAGCCCAAAACCTGAGAACACCAGAAAACTCCTGACTACATGGAACTTTAAGTGATAAGTGACCGTCCAAAAGCCTCCATACCTACACTGAAACCAACCACCACCCAAGAGCCAATAAGTTTTAGACCAAGACATACCACGCAAATTCTCCAGCAACACAGGAACATAGCCCTGAATGTCAACATACAGGCTACCCAAGGTCACACCTAACACATAGACCCAACTCAAAACTCATTACTGGGCACTCCATTGCTCTCCAAAGAGAAGAAATCAAGTTCCACGCACCAGTACACTGACGCAAGCTTCCCTAACCAGGAAACCTTGACAAGCCAAACGTCCAACCCCACCCACTGGGTAAATCCTCCACAATAAAAAGGAACCACAGACCTCCAGAATACAGAAAGTCCACTCCAGACACAGCAATCTAAACAAGATGAAAAGGCAAAGAAATACCCAACAGGTAAAGGAACAAGAAAAATGCCCACCAAGTCAAACAAAAGAGGAGGAGATAGGGAATCTACCTGAAAAAGAATTTAGAATAATGATAATAAAAATGATCCAAAATCTTGAAAACAAAATGGAGTTACAGATAAATAGCTTGGAAACAAAGATTGAAAAGATACAAGAATTGTTTAATAAAGACCTAGAAGAAATAAAAAAGAGTCAATTAAAAATGAATAATGCAATGAATGAGATCAAAAACACTTTGGAGGGAACCAAGAGTAGAATAACGGAGGCAGAAGATAGGATAAGTGAGATAGAAGATAAAATGGTGGAAATAAATGAAGCAGAGAGGAAAAAAGAAAAAAGGATCAAAAGAAATGAGGACAACCTCAGGGACCTCTGGGACAATGTGAAACGCCCCAACATTCGAATCATAGGAGTTCCAGAAGAAGAAGACAAAAAGAAAGGCCATGAGAAAATACTCGAGGAGATAATAGCTGAAAACTTCCCTAAAATGGGGAAGGAAATAGCCACCCAAGTCCAAGAAACCCAGAGAGTTCCAAACAGGATAAACCCAAGGCGAAACACCCCAAGACACATATTAATCAAACTAACAAAGATCAAACACAAAGAACAAATATTAAAAGCAGCAAGGGAAAAACAACAAATAACACACAAAGGGATTCCCATAAGGATAACAGCTGATCTATCAATAGAAACCCTCCAGGCCAGAAGGGAATGGCAGGACGTCCTGAAAGTAATGAAAGAGAATAACCTACAACCTAGATTACTGTATCCAGCAAGGATCTCATTCAGATATGAAGGAGAACTCAAAAGCTTTACAGATAAGCAAAAGCTGAGAGAATTCAGCACTACCAAACCAGCTCTTCAACAAATGCTAAAGGATCTTCTCTAGACAGGAAATGCAGAAAGGTTGTATAAACGTGAACCCAAAACAACAAAGTAAATGGCAACGGGACCACACCTATCAATAATTACCTTAAATGTAAATGGGTTGAATGCCCCAACCAAAAGACAAAGATTGGCTGAATGGATACAAAAACAAGACCCCTATATATGCTGTCTACAAGAGACCCACCTCAAAACAAGAGACACATACAGACTGAAAGTGAAGGGCTGGAAAAAAATATTTCATGCAAACGGAGACCAAAAGAAAGCAGGAGTCGCAATACTCATATCAGATAAAATAGACTTTCAAATAAAAGCTGTGAAAAGAGACAAAGAAGGACACTACATAATGATCAAAGGATCAATCCAAGAAGAAGATATAACAATTATAAATATATATGCACCCAACATAGGAGCACCGCAATATGTACGGCAAACACTAACGAGTATGAAAGAGGAAATTAATAGTAACACAATAATAGTGGGAGACTTTAATACCCCACTCACAACTATGGATAGATCAACTACACAGAAAATTAACAAGGAAACACAAACTTTAAATGACACAATGGACCAGCTAGACCTAATTGATATCTATAGGACATTTCACCCCAAAACAAGCAACTTCACCTTTTTCTCAAGTGCACACGGAACCTTCTCCAGAATAGATCACATCCTGGGCCATAAATCTGGTCTTGGAAAATTCAAAAAAATTGAAATCATTCCAGTCATCTTTTCTGACCACAGTGCAGTAAGATTAGATCTCAATTACAGGAAAAAAATTGTTAAAAATTCAAACACATGGAGGCTAAATAACACACTTCTGAATAACCAACAAATCATAGAAGAAATCAAAAAAGAAATCAAAATATGTATAGAAATGAATGAAAATGAAAACACAACAACCCAAAACCTATGGGACACTGTAAAAGCAGTGCTAAGGGGAAAGTTCATAGCATTACAGGCTTACATCAAGAAACAAGAAAAAAGCCAAATAAATAACCTAACTCTACACCTAAAGCAATTAGAGAAGGAAGAAATGAAGAACCTCAGGGTTAGCAGAAGGAAAGAAATCTTAAAAATCAGGGCAGAAATAAATGCAAAAGAAACTAAAGAGACCATAGCAAAAATCAACAAAGCTAAAAGCTGGTTTTTTGAAAAAATAAACAAAATTGACAAACCATTAGCAAGACTCATTAAGAAGCAAAGAGAGAAGAACCAAATTAACAAAATTAGAAATGAAAATGGAGAGATCACAACAGACAACACTGAAATACAAAGGATCATAAGAGACTACTACCAGCAGCTCTATGCCAATAAAATGGACAACTTGGATGAAATGGACAAATTCTTAGAAAAGTATAACTTTCCAAAACTGAACCAGGAAGAAATAGAAGATCTTAACAGACCCATCACAGGCAAGGAAATCGAAACTGTAATCAAAAATCTTCCAGCAAACAAAAGCCCAGGACCAGATGGCTTCACAGCTGAATTCTACCAAAAATTTAGAGAAGAGCTAACACCTACCTTACTCAAACTCTTCCAGAAAATTGCAGAAGAAGGTAAACTTCCAAACTCATTCTATGAGGCCACCATCACCCTAATTCCAAAACCAGACAAAGATGCCACAAAAAAAGAAAACTACAGGCCAATATCACTGATGAACATAGATGCAAAAATCCTTAACAAAATTCTAGCAAACAGAATCCAACAACATATTAAAAAAATCATACACCACGACCAAGTGGGCTTTATCCCAGGAATGCAAGGATTCTTCAATATCCGCAAATCAATCAACGTAATACACCACATTAACAAATTGAAAGATAAAAACCATATGATTATCTCAATAGATGCAGAGAAAGCCTTTGACAAAATTCAACACTCATTTATGATTAAAACTCTCCAAAAAGCAGGAATAGAAGGAACATACCTCAACATTATAAAAGCCATATATGACAAACCCACAGCAAGCATCACCCTCAATGGTGAAAAATTGAAAGCATTCCCCCTGAAATCAGGAACAAGACAAGGGTGCCCACTGTCACCACTACTGTTCAACATAGTGTTGGAAGTTTTGGCCACAGCAATCAGAGCAGAAAAAGAAGTAAAAGGAATCCAGATAGGAAAAGAAGAAGTGAAACTCTCACTGTTTGCAGATGACATGATCCTCTACATAGAAAACCCTAAAGACTCTACCAGAAAATTACTAGAACTAATCAATGAATATAGTAAAGTTGCAGGATATAAAATTAACACACAGAAATCCCTTGCATTCCTATATACTAACAATGAAAAAACAGAAAGAGAAATTAAGGAAACAATACCATTCACCATTGCAACAAAAAGAATAAAATACTTAGGAGTATATCTACCTAAAGAAACAAAAGACCTATACATAGAAAACTATAAAACACTGATGAAAGAAATCAAAGAGGACACAAACAGATGGAGAAACATACCGTGTTCATGGATTGGAAGAATCAATATTGTCAAAATGGCTATTCTACCCAAAGCAATCTATAGATTCAATGCAATCCCTATCAAGCTACCAACGGTATTTTTCACAGAACTAGACCAAAGAATTTCACAATTTGTATGGAAATACAAAAAACCTCGAATAGCCAAAGTAATCTTGAGAAAGAAGAATGGAACTGGAGGAATCAACCTGCCTGACTTCAGACTCTACTACAAAGCCACAGTCATCAAGACAGTATGGTACTGGCACAAAGACAGAAATATAGATCAATGGAACAGAATAGAAAGCCCAGAGATAAATCCACGAACCTATGGACACCTTATCTTTGACAAAGGAGGCAAGGATATACAATGGAAAAAAGACAACCTCTTTAACAAGTGGTGCTGGGAAAACTGGTCAACCACTTGTAAAAGAATGAAACTAGAACACTTTCTAACACCATACACAAAAATAAACTCAAAATGGATTAAAGATCTAAATGTAAGACCAGAAACTATAAAACTCCTAGAGGAGAACATAGGCAAAACACTCTCTGACATAAATCACAGCAAGATCCTCTATGACCCACCTCCCAGAATATTGGAAATAAAAGCAAAACTAAACAAATGGGATCTAATGAAACTTAAAAGCTTTTGCACTACAAAAGAAACTATAAGTAAGGTGAAAAGACAGCCGTCAGATTGGGAGAAAATAATAGCAAATGAAGAAACAGACAAAGGATTAATCTCAAAAATATACAAGCAACTCCTGCAGCTCAATTCCAGAAAAATAAATGACCCAATCAAAAAATGGGCCAAAGAACTAAACAGACATTTCTCCAAAGAAGACATACAGATGGCTAACAAACACATGAAAAGGTGCTCAACATCACTCATTATTAGAGAAATGCAAATCAAAACCACAATGAGGTACCATTACACGCCAGTCAGGATGGCTGCTATCCAAAAGACTACAAGCAATAAATGCTGGAGAGGGTGTGGAGAAAAGGGAACCCTCTTACACTGTTGGTGGGAATGCAAACTAGTACAGCCACTATGGAAAACAGTGTGGAGATTCCTTAAAAAACTGGAAATAGAACTGCCATATGACCCAGCAATCCCACTTCTGGGCATACACACTGAGGAAACCAGATCTGAAAGAGACACGTGCACCCCAATGTTCATTGCAGCACTGTTTATAATAGCCAGGACATGGAAGCAACCTAGATGCCCATCAGCAGATGAATGGATAAGGAAGCTGTGGTACATATACACCATGGAATATTACTCAGCTGTCAAAAAGAATTCATTTGAATCAGTCCTAATGAGATGGATGAAACTGGAGCCCATTATACAGAGTGAAGTAAGCCAGAAAGATAAAGAACATTACAGCATACTAACACATATATATGGAATTTAGAAAGATGGTAATGATAACCCTATATGCAAAACAGAAAAAGAGACACAGAAATACAGAACAGACTTTTGAACTCTGTGGGAGAATGTGAGGGTGGGATGTTTCAAAAGAACAGCATGTATACTATCTATGGTGAAACAGATCACCAGCCCAGGTGGGATGCATGAGACAAGTGCTCGGGCCTGGTGCACTGGGAAGACCCAGAGGAGTCGGGTGAAGAGGGAGGTGGGAGGGGGGATCGGGATGGGGAATAAGTGTAAATCTATGGCTGATTCATATCAATGTATGACAAAACCCACTGAAATGTTGTGAAGTAATTAGCCTCCAACTAATAAAAAAATTAAAAAAAAAAAAAAAAAAAGAAACTGAACAAAATTCAGGGCAATTGGAATATAGAGAACTAGGAGATAATGGTGTGAGAGGAGAGTTGGAGAGGTGGACAAGGTTCAAAGCTTGGAAATTAAGTCCAAGTCCAAGAAGGAGACATCCTTCTTAGTGGCATAGAATGCCAGCACAACAGTTTAAATTATATATTATTTTGGCCAATAATAAACCAAATATTGTTCTAAATGCTTTACAGATATAAAGTCCTATCATTTCCCCCATATAAGAGATGAGGACACTGAGGAATAGTTAAGTAACCTGTCTGAGGTCACACACTGACAAAACTGACTCAAAGACAATGTGTCTGGCTTTAGAGTTTATGTTCCAAAACTCTACATATTGTCTTATGCCAATGTAATGTGCTTTCTTGGGACAAGTAAGTAAGATTTTCTTTAGACTTGTTAGTGGTACTAATTCAGAAGCAAGACAAATTTTCAGTATAGAACCATGGACTCTAGGACACTTCATGGATGCTAGAGGTCCAGAAAAATCCACCAAAAGGAAAAAAAGCATGGGTTCATGTGCATGTATGAGCACATACAAGTGCGCGCGCACACACACACACACGTATAAATAAATTAAGTTTTGTTAAAAGAGATGCTTGATTACTTCTGACTGTGGGAAGATGGAGTGGATTTATTTTTTCTAGTCTTTTAAATTAAGTACAAGTAAAAACCCTGGACATTATGTATGAAACAAATAAGAGAAGATTGAAAATTAGAGGGAAGAAAGCAGACAGGCTAGGAAATTTGGGACCTGAAGAATGACATGTGGGTGAGTTTTTTGCCTCACATATCAGAGCCATGGAACAGAAAGGAGCCTTTAATTAGAAAATGCCTACAGGTGGAAACAAAAAGGTCCCCACAAAAGCCTCCTCTCTTTAGCCAAATGGCCCGGAAAAGGACAGCCTAACAAGACAGAAAACATTTTAGGTAATACCCGCTCTACTCCAGCTCAACACTACAGATAAAATGGTAACACCCTATCCATGCTAGTAAAGGACATCCAAGCCTACTATCCAAGCTGAAGTCTGTAACCAGGAAGCAAAACACCCTCCGCTAGAGACTGAAGTCAGAGAAGGCAAAATAGGGAGTTGGGACTTTCATCACTGCCAGCTGGTAACGAGATCAAACACTTACCAGCCACAGTGTCAGTGGAGCCTATGTGGAGAACCTGGACTTTCACCCCCATTAGCAGTGATGAGGCCCTTCACCCCTTCCCAGCTTGTGGTGGTGTCAGAGGAGGCCTAGTGGGGAGTAAGGTTTTCACTATTAACCAACAGTCATAAGTCTCCACCTCGGTGTCATTAGATGCCACGTGGAAAGCAGTAATGAGGCACTCTTCCCCTCCCAATCAGGGATGTATCAGTAGTAGGGAGCTAAAAATACCACTGCTAACAATAATGAGGACACCCAACTTGAGTGTCAAAATAGGCTAAGTAGGATTGTATATAAAATAAGTTACAAGGATATATTGTACAACATGGGAAATACAGCCAATATTTTATAATAACTAAAAAACGGTTAAGACTGCAAATTTTAAGTTAAAGATATTTTAACACAATAAAAATTTAGGGAAAAAAAAGAGGTTGAGTAGGGAAACTGGAATCTACCTCCAGCTGACAATAACAAGGGACATTCCACTTCTCTGCTAGAACAGAATCAGAAGAAGTCAGCTAAAGCAAATTTAAGTAAGATCTAGAATCTCATATAATAATACCCCAAATATCCAGGTTTCAATAAAAAGTATTACTCATCATACCAAGAATGAAGAAAATCTCAATCTGAATGAAATGCCTATCACAGATGTTTGTATATGCCCAATCTCCTCAAAGTGTCCACATTAAATATGTACAGTCCTTTGCATGTCAATTATACCTCAATAAACCTGTTTTTAAAAAGACAGTCAATAGGTTCCAACACCAAGATGACAGAAATATTAGAATTACATGACAAATATGTCAAATCAGCCCCATAAAAATACTTTAGTATGCGATTACATACATGCTTGAAACAAATGAAAAAATAGCAAAGAAATAGAAAGCCTCAGCAAAAACTAGACAATATAAAGAAGAAGAAAATGAAAATTTGAGAACTGAAAAATACAATTACCAAAAACAAAGAAAAAAAAACCCATCATGGATGATTCTCAACAGCAAAATGGAGGGAACAAAGGAAAGAATCAGTAAAATCAGTGAACCTCAAGAGAGAAAAACAGAAATTGCCCAATCTGACAACAGAGAGAAAATAGCTGGGGAAAAAAGTGAACAAAGTCTCAGATCTAACAGTCATGCCATTGGCATCTCAGGGGAGAGAATAAAGAGGGCAAGATGGAAAAAGTACTCAAAAAGTACTGTTTGAAACTTGCCAAATTGGGCCAAAGATATAAAACTACACATTCAAGAAGAAAACACTCCCACCCAAAAAAAGAAATCCACACCAAGACACATCATAGTCAAATTTCTAAAAACTTAGACTAAAAACAAGTATCTTAAAAGCAATGAGAGAGAAATGACACCTTACTTATAGAAGATAAGCAATTCAAATGACACAGATTTTTCTTAAGAAATCATGGAGGCCAGAAGGAAGTGGCATAGTGCTGAAAGAAAAGAACTGTCAATCTAGATTCCTATATCTGATAGAAATAACTTTTCAGGAACAAAAGGAAAATTGAGACATTCTCAGATGAGGGAAAACTTAAGAGAATTCGTTGCCAGCAGCCCTACCTTAAAGGAATGGCTAAAACAAGTTCTGTATACAGAAAGATAACAATAAAAGAAGGAATTTTTCAACTTCAGGAAGATAAAACAAAAGAAAGAAAAAAAATGGGTAAATAAAGTAGACGTTCCTTTTCATCTTGAGTTTTCTAATTATATTTGCTGTTTGAAGCAAATATTACAACAGTGTTTAATGTGGATAGAAATGTGTGCTCCAGTAACCCACAGTAAGGCATGAAAAAGAAAAACAGAGAGAACAAACAGAAAACACAAAGGAACTAGGCAGACATAAGCTCTAACAAATCACTACATTAATTGTAAATAATCTAAGTACACTAACAATAAATAAGGTAGAAGAGTGAATTAAAAAACATGACCCAACCACATGTTGCCTACAGAAGACTCACGTAAGTTAAAGCAATTTAGACAGACTGAAAGTCGAAGGGTGGAAAAAGATATATCATGCTAACGTTAGTCAAAGAGGCAAGAATGGCTATATTAATGTCAGATAAAGTAGACTTTGGATCAAATAAAATTACTAATGACAGAGAGAGAAATTACAAATGATAAAAGGGTCAATCCACCAGTAAGACAGAAATCTTAAATGTATATGCACCAAGAAACAGAACTACAAATTGTGTGAAGCAAAAACTTACAGAACTGAAAGAAGAAATAGATAAATACAGTATTGTAGTTTGAGACTTTAACACCCCTCTCTCAACGATTGATAGAACAACTAGACCAAAAATCAACAAAGACATAGAAGAATCTACAGGGTCTAATTGATATTTATAGAACATTGCATATAATAACAGCAGAATACACATTCTAAATACATATTCTTTTCAAGATTCTACAGAACATTTTCCAAGCTAGACCATATCCTGGGCCATAAATCAAACCTTAACAAATCTGAAAGAATTGAAATTGTTTAGAGTATGCTCACTGACCACATGACATCAAACTAGAAAATTAACAGAAAAATTTTCAAACACATAGACACTGAAGAGCACACTTCTAAATAACCCTTGAATCAAAGAAGAAGCTTCAAGGGAAACTTGAATACATTAAACTGGATGTAAAATGTAAAAACACATTAAACTGGATGAAATGAAAACATGCATATCCAAATCTGTGGGACATACCTAAAGCAATTCTGAGAGGAAAATTTATAACACTAAATGTTTACTTTGCCAAGAGACAATGTCTCAACTCAGTAATATAAGTTCTACCTCAAGAATCTAGTAAAATAATATCAAAATAAACACAAAGGAAGCAGAAGGAAGGAAATAAAAAACGTAAGAGCAGAAATCAATACAATTTAAAATAAAAGCAATAGAGAAAAATCAATGAAACAAAAGCCTGGTTCTTAGAAAAGATCAATAAGATAGACAAATCTCTAGCAAGACTGACAAAGAAAACAGAGATAAAGCACAATTTACCAATATAAGGAATGAAACAAGGAATTTTGCTGTAGATGCTGCAGGCATCAAAGGAATAATAAAACAATGCTACAAATAACTCTACACACTTAACATGAAATGGATCATTCCTACAAAAAAAAATACAACCTATCACAACTCACTAAATATTAAGTAGATAATTTAAATAGCCCTATGAACTAGGGCTTCCCTGGTGGCTCAGACAGTAAAAGAATCTACCTGAAATGCAAGAGAAAAAGAATTTGACTAAGTTCAACATTTATTCGTGATAATATCTCTCTGAAAACTAGATATGAAGAGAACTTCCTCAAAATAAAGAGCATCTTAAAAAAGAACAAACAACCTAGAGCTAATATTATACTGAATGGTAAAAGAATGACTGCTTTCTCGCTAAGATCAAGGCAAGGATGTGCATTCTCACAGCTCTTATTAAGCATAAGGCTGAAATTCTAACCACTGCAATAAAGCCGGAAAGGAATATAAAAGGCATATGGATCAGAAGAAATAAAACACTTCCTTTTTGAAGATGACATGATTGTCTACATAAAAATTCCCAAGGAATCTACAAAAATATCCTAGAGCTAATAAGTTCAGCAAGATCACTGGATACAAGACAAACACACTAAAATCAATTATTAGACTTTCTGTATATTAACAATGAACCTGAGCTCACCAAAATTAAAAATACAGTATCTTTTATAATTGCTCAAAAATGATGTATTTTAGGTGTAAGTCTAACAAAATCGGTATAGAACTTGTATACTGAAAGTTACAAAAAGCTGATGAAAGAATTTAAAGAAGATCTAAATAAATGGAGATTTGCTTTGTTCATGGACTGAAAGAGTCAACATCATAAAGATATCAATTCTCCCCAAATTAATATACAGGTCTAATATAATTCCTCTTAAAATTCCAGCAAGATTTCTTGTAGATATAGACAGGATTGTTCTCAATTTTATTTGGAAAACCAATAGAAATAGGACAGCTAAAGCAATTTTGGAAAATAAGAACCAAGTGGGAGGAAACACTTTATCCAGTTTCAACGATACTGAAAGAGTAATAGAATGATGGAACAGAATTGAGAATCCAGAAGTATCCCGAGATATATGCCCAATTGATCATTGACAAAAGTGCAAAAGGAATTCAATGAAGGAAGGATCTTTTTCAAAAATGGTACTGGAGCATATAGGCATCCATAGACAAAAGACGTAAAAAAGAACCTTGACTTAAGTCTTACTCCTCAAACAAATTTAGCTCAGAATGGTTTATGGACTTACATGTACCCTGTAAAACTATAAAACTTTTTAGAAAAGCACATAGAAGAAAATATTCAGGATTTAGGACTTGGTAAATAGTTTGTAGACATGACACTAAAAGCACAATTCAGAAAAGGAAAATTAATAAATTGGGCCCCACCAAATTAAAAGTATTTTGCTCTGAGAAACACCCTGTGAAGATGAAAAGACACGTCACGGACTAGGAGAATATGTTTGCCAATCGAACAAAGGACTTGCATCCAGAACATATAACAAATTCTCAGAGCTCAACAGTAAACAAACTAATAAATAATATAATTAGAAAATTGCCCAAAAGATGAAGAAACATTTAACTGAAGAGGATATGCCGATAGGATATAAGCACATGAAGAGGTGTTTAACATCATTAGTCTTGAGGAACATGCAAATTAAAACCACAACATCACTACAAATCCACAATAATGGCTGAAACAGAAAATAATGACAACACCAGAAGTTGATAAGGACGCAGAGGAACCGGACCACTCATACATCGCTGCAGTACAGTGGTACAGCCGCTTGGAAAACAGAATGGCAGTTTCTTAAAAACTAAACATGCAACTTCTATACGATCCTGTAATCATGTCCCTGGGCTTCTATTCTAGAGAAATGAAAACTTATATTCACACAAATTCTGTACACAGATGTTCATGGCAGATTTATTTGTGACAGCCCCAAACTGGAAATAACCCGGATGCCCTTCAATGAAGTGAATGGGTAAACATCCCTATCGTGAAATACATCAGTAAAAAAGAACATACTATTAACATTTGCAACAACCTGGATGAGCCTCCAGAGAACTATGCTGAATGAAAAAAAGCAAATGCCAAAAGGTTACATATTGTTAGATGCTATTTACATATTTTTGAAATGGCAAAATTTTACAAATGTAGATCAATGGTTGCCAGGATTTATGAAAGGGAGAGGGGCAGGAGAAAACTGGATGTGGCAATAAAAGGGCAACATAAGGAACCCTAGTGGTAAAAATATTTTTCATCCTATTTGTATCAATGTCAATATCCTACAACATTGCACTATAGTTTTGCAAGATGTTACCATTAAAGAAACCTGGATAAAGTGTGTGTGTGTGTGTGTGTTCAATTGCTAGGTGTGTCTGACTCTTTTTGAGACCTCATGGACTGTAGCCTGCCTGGCTCCTCTGTTCATGGGATTTCCCAGGCGAGAATACTGAAGTGGGTTGCCATTTCCTTCTCCAGAGGATCTTCTGGATCCAGGGACTGAACCCGTGTCTCCTGCCTTGGCAGGTGGATTCTTTACCACTGAGCCACCAGGGAAGCCCTTGGATCATTCTATATTATTTCTTAGAGCTGCAGGATAATCCACAATTATCTCAAAATGAAAATTTTGATTAAAAGAGATATCTGAATTGTTGAATGGCCCATAAAAACAAACTAATAAAAGATGAGTATTAGGAACATCAAAATGTACTCCATAAATACAACAAATATTTTAAAATATGTTATTTCCATTGCTGCTATGCCCTTGGGCATTCTGTAATCTTCAAAGTGTTAACTCTTATTACTTTCTTTTGAAATTCTGAGTAGCTGATTAATCACTATTATAGGTCTCTTAATATGCCTTATCTTCAGATTTTCAACTTCCTGAAAAATGGCCACATGAGAGCAAAATTTTCAGTAGGTGTAGCAACAGGGATTAGAACACCATTGCCTTGACAGCTAAGTATAATGAAAAAAAGGATAAACCCAGAGCTTAAGAAACTGCATCTAGTCCCAGTTCTGTCATAATGAGCAGGGTAATCTAGGAAAATCTACCTATTATCTCTGGGTCTCACTCACTTCATATGTAGGACTATGATCTCTAAGGAACCCTTTAGCTCTGACATCCTAGGGAATCAAAGGGAGGCTGCCCTGGGGAACAGAATTTTCTCCACCCTGAGCTAATTGGACTGGCTGTGTGAATACCACTCCAGTTCTTAGATGTCTGTAATGGGCATCACTGATTCAACGGACATGAACTTGGGCAAACTCCGGGAGATAGTGAAGGACAGGGAAGCCTGGTATGTTGCAGTCCATGGGGTCGCGAAGAGTCTGACACAGCATGGCAACTGAACAACAACAACAAAATGACTACCTTTTCTCCAGAAGTTCCTGTAACTTTAGGGTCTGTTCTGTCTCCTGGAGAGCATGGGTCTGAAGTTGCAGATATAATATCTTGTGTAAATGTAAGGGGAAAAAATCTTGGAAAAATCCCAGGAAAAGCAGTGGGGTAAGATAGTCTCATGCAAAGTAAATGTGTTGTTGACTCTGAGCTCTGAGCCAATCACAATGGGAAGTTCAGCTTAGCAATACTTGGAAGAGGTTAAGTGCCTTGAAGCAGGACCAAAAGAAAATTTTTCAAGAAATGGCTACTGAGTGGTGACTTCAACCTGAAACTGCTAGAATGGGACTTAGGATCCCGACAGAATCTTGTTTCATCAGTGACCCAGGGAATAGAGAAGTAGGTGGTATGTGTGGGTGTGCCTGTGTGTGGAGAGGGAAAGCAACAGGGCAGAACGATCATACAAAATATACTACGAGAGCTTTCTAATAGACGTCCCCAACCTCTCCTTACAACAGTTCATCTTCCATATTGCTATCAAATTCAATTCATAAATCCCATATCAGATTGTCTCTTCTGGCTTAAAAATTTTCAACAATTTCTCACCACATTCAGAACAAAGTCTTAACTATCTAGCATGGCTTTTAGCACCTTTCCAGATTTGACTCCAACCTATCTAATCCAACCTTATATGCAGCTACAGCTTTACCATATATTCCACACTACTCTACAGCCCAACCACTTGCTATTCCACAAACAAATCTCTTGGCACTCCCAACCTATACTTTGGTGGCTTCACATATTTCTTCCCCTATCGCAAATTTGCCAACCCTTCCCTTATGAAGTCCTACTTGACCACTCCAGTTAGTGTGTATTTTCTTCCTCTCCTGAACTCCTACAGTACTTTGCATCTACCTTCAAAGGAGAAGAATTAATCATCACATCTGACTTCACTTTCTCATCTTACAAATTATTTCTCTCACCCTCATTACTCCACAGTGAAAGTTTTGCTTTGCTTGACTTTCCGGAAGAGCATGTAACTATCTCCTCAAGCTATGAAGACAAAGGCAGACTCTCATACTATTTTGCATGCTCCATGGTGGTAACAACACTACGCAGTTAAGAGACCCTCAAGTTTTATGGATTTTACATTGATGACTAGCTATTGAATGGGTCCCTTCCTCTCCATCCTTCTACTTAGTTCATTCCCTCCTCATCTCTGTCAGGTACCACTGCAACAGTCTCTTCAGTGGTTTCTACTGGGATGATTTGGCCTTCTAAATGTGAGCAAGACCCATTCCTCCTCTCCAATAACCAATGGTTCCTCATCACCTACAGAAAAGCTTCAAGGCTTTGGCATGAAAAGAAATTCTACCAGAGTTTTCTAAGGGCTGGGGCCATGTCTTATTCATTCTTGTATCTGATACTCCCATCCCACCCCTGCCAATTCACTTTCTGACACATGGTACATGCTCAGTTGATATGTGATGACTGAATGAGTATATAAATGAATTTTATCATTGAATGTCAGAAATAGAAGGAACTTTAGAGAGTATAGTCTTAGAGATGTAGTTCAACCCTCTTGATTTACAGATGAGGAAAACTAGGCTCAAAGAGTTTAACACTAAGGCAGTGTTCATCTCAACTCTCTGTACTGCACTGAATTTTTGTAAATAATAGAATGGGTCTCTTAAAGTAGAATATGATGCTTATTCTCTGAACAACTTTAAATATAGAAAACATGAAGACTCCAGGGATGGAACTCATTGGTCTTGGTTAATTCTAGAAAATGTTACAACTTGGCACAGCACAGTATGAAAAAACAGTGGTATTTCCCTCCTTCTTAGTAAAGCTTTTTAAAGGCCCAGAATAGTTTTTCCCAAATAAACTTACAGAATGTAATGGGGAGGGGAAAAGACCATTTTCCAAAAAGAGGAGCAAAAAAAAAAAAATGACTTGATATGTTAGATGCAGACTAACTTCTACTCAAGGTCACTTTACCCCGGCACCTACAGTTAGGATGCACACAACAGGCCAGGTCAGGAGATGGTTCTGTAGTGATACAATGGCCTCACACCTGCTTGGGTTTTCTAGAACACCCATCTTTGTGAGAACCCCACTCCAAATATAATAATACCTTTGCCCCCCACCCCTTTTAGTCAAGAGACAATTCTCTAAATATCAGAAGTCTTCAGATGCCTTCCTCTGGAACAACCAGGAATCATTGAAAAGGAGCATTCATTTTCTAAGGTGCTCAAGAGACAGGAGTAGCTTTAGCAAGAAAGGGATGTTATTTGGCCTGATGCACTTATGCCTTAGTGGCCACCCTTCTCCCTAGGGATATTATGGCTGCAGAGACTTTCCTTAAGGTGAAAGAAACCAGTGATTTAACAGTTGAGAAAGGTGGGGCCTTTGCTGGTGGTGAAGTGGATAAGAATCTGCCTGCCAATGCAGGGGACACGGGTTCGGTCCCTGGTTCGGAAAGATCCCACATGCTACTGGGCAACTAAGTCTGTGCACCACAGCTATCAAGTCTGTGCTCTAGATCCCACAGGCAGCAAGCTCTGAGCCCAGGCAATAAGAAGCCACTGCAATGAGAAGCCCGTGCACCGCAACAGGGGAGTAGCCCCTGCTCTCAACTAGAGAATGCCCGAGTGTAGCAGGGAAGACCCAGCACTGCCAAAAAATTTAGAAAGTTGTACACATGTTGGGAGGAGGTGAAGACCCTGATCATAGGAAGGTGAGGAACCTTCAAGAGTCCAAAACTCACTGAAAAGATACAACTTTCTGTGTCCCCAAACTCATTTTGTATGGCATCAAAAGACAGTTAAATGAAGCCCAGGAAAAGAGTTGCTGGATTGACCATACCTTTTCTACTTATTAACCTTCAAAGATGACATGGGTTTCTTTCTTGCTTCAAATATTAGGGTGTGACACAACTTCCTTGTGTCCTAAAGAAATATGTGTCTTAAAGTAGTTGTATAGAAGCAACTACTTTGGAACTTCAGCATTTATGAACAGAGTTTGATGTTATGATAAAAAGCAGCTTATAACTAATTAGGTTATTCTGATATATGTTGAATTATCTGCATAGAAATAACTGCTTTATGGTCATGGGGAGGTATACTTTAGGAACTCAATGTAAATGACGAATTCCTCAAACTTTGACATACGGCCAGGTGAAATGCCTAGATTTTTTGTCCCTAGATATTGAGCTGCAGCACCAGGTATTTCCACCCACTTTGTAGTCTCTCAGAACCCCTGGCCTCCCTCCCTGATTACTCTCTGAACAGTCAGAGAGTGATGTTCCTCTTCTGAAGAACCACCCCTGGGTATCTAAGAGACTCCTAGCAACAAAAATTCTGGGACATCTGGTTCAGCCTGATTGGTGTGTGTGAGGGGTCATTCTTGGGGGGACCACACAGTGGGTAGGGAAAGCAAGGCAGGGGAACGGGGTGGCTCTCCTATGTATGTATGGGGCTAAGGAAAACCCAAAAGTGTGAGGAGGTGAAAGCCCAGGTGGAGTTTTCAATGGATTCTGGGTGCACAGAATCTTCATGTTTTCAGGCAGATTGAGAATGAGAATTCTGATAAGGCTGTCAGTTCAGGCATGAGCCAGAAAAAGTGGGAAAGGCTCCAATTTCCAAGGCTCCTTGGTTCCCAACAGTCTTGGGCAGTAAGTATAGACAGGCACTGTCTTAATCCCTGCCAAAGGCTGATTGAGTGTAAGAGATGGCAAACCCACATCTGATCAATCTTTTCTCTAATAATGAGAATGAGGAAGAGAGCAGAAGGGCATTGGAGCATAGAAACAAACACTGCTGATTTCACACCTAGATGTTGGATGTTGTTTTGACCTGTTTACCATTAGAGTTTTCTAAGGGCTGGGACCATGTCTTATTCGCACTTGTAATCTGAAATCCCTACACCCCGCCCCTGTCTCACATGTGTCTCACACATGGTAATTGCTTAGTAAATATTTTCAGACAAACAAAAGCTAAAAATATACGAACTGGACAGGGGAGTGGAGATAGGGGAAGTATTGGAGGTTCTGTCCAGCACTGGAAAACATTGAGTTCAGTTCAGTCGCTCAGTTGTGTCTGACTCTGTGACCCCATGGACTGCAGCATGCCAGGCCTCCCTGTCTGTCACCAACTCCTGGAGCTTGCTCAAACTCATGTCCATCGAATCGGTGATGCCATCCAACCATCTCATCCTCTGTCATCCCCTTCTCCTTCTGCCTTCAATCTTTCCCAGCATCAGGGTCTTTTCCAGTGAGCCATTACTGGAAAACATTACTTGTTATGTTTTCCCAGACGGAAAGAATTCCAGTGATCTGAGAACTTAAAAACTCTGTCTACTAATGTTTGATCTGTGCTTAATCCCTCAGTCGTGTCTGACTTTTTCTAACCTCATGTACTGTAGCCCACCTGGCTCCTCTGTCCATGAAATTTTCCAGGCAAGAATACTGGAGTGGATAGCCATTCCCTTCTCCAGGGGGATCTTCCCAAGCCAGAGATCAAACCTGGGTCTCCTGCATTGCAGGCAGATTCTTTACCACTGAGTAAATATAGTCTTCACGAGAGCATCAAAACAATGAAGATTGTGAACATACTATCTTCCCCCAAAGTTATATCTTGTTCCTTTGTAATTCTTCCTTCCTGCTTCTTCTGCCACAGGCAATCATTGATCTGCTTTCTACAGATTAGTTTGCAGTTTCTAGAATTTATATAGAGAATCACGAAGTATGAACTCTTTTGCATCTGGCTTCTTTCCACTGAGCATTATTATTTTAAGATTCAAATATGTTGTGGCATGTATCAGTAGCTCATTTGTTTTTATTGCTATGTTGTATTCCCTTGCATGGATACACTAGAATTTGTTTTTCCATTTACCTATTGATGGACACTTAGGTTGTTACCAGATTCTTGATTACCAATAATGCTACTATAAACATTCATATACAAGTCTTCACATGTACATAGGCTTTCATTTCTCATGGGTAAATAAGAGTGGATCATAAGGTAAATGTACACTTAACTTTTAAAGAAACTGCCAAATTGTTTTCCAAATTGGTTGAAACCTTTTACTTTCCCACTTTCTATACATCCTCCGTAACACTTGCTATTTGTTGTTGTTTAGTTGCTCAGTCATGTCTGACTCTTTTGCGACCCCATGAACTGTAGCCCACCAGGCCCATCTGTCCATGGGATTTTCCGGGCAAGATTACTGGAGTGAGTCGCCATTTTCTCCATCAGGGGATCTTCCTGACTCAGGGATCAAACCCACGTCTCCACGTTTCCCGCACTGAAGGTGGATTCTTTACCTCTGAGCCACTGGGGAATCCCAACACTTGCTATAGTCATTTAAAAATTTTTTTAATCATCCTAATACTATGAAGAGGTATCTCACTGCATTTCCTCAATGACTAATTAAGATGATCATATTTTCATGTGTGTATTTGCCATTGCATATTTTCTTTGGTGAAGGCTATTCAGATCTTTACCCATTTTTAATTGAGTTGCTCGTTTTCTTATCATTGAATTTTGAGGGTTTTTTAATATATTTTGGATACAAGTTTGTTATCAGATATATGCATCACAAAGATTTTCTCTTAGTTGGTAGCTTGCGTTTTCACTTTCTTAACAGTCTTTCACAAAACAGAAGATTTTACTTTTAATTTTAGTGACATCCAATTTATCATTTTGTTCTTTTACAAATTGCTTTTTGTGTCATATCTAAGCAATATTTCCATAACCCAAGGACATGATGATTTCTATACTATGTTGCCATCTAGAAGTCTTATAGCTTTTGATTTTACATTTAGATCTAAGATCAATTTTGAGTTAATTTTTGTATGTGGTACAAGATATGAATCAAAGCTCATATTTTTGCATTTGCATATATAATTGTTACAGTAATATTTGTTGGAAATATTCTTTCTTCAACAAATTGCTTTTGTTACTTTGCCAAAAATCAGTTGTCCACATATGTGTGTCTATTTCCAGACTTTCTACTCTGTTACATTAATTTATTGTCCATCTTTATAGTAATAAGGGCTTCCCTGGTGGCTCAGTGGGTAAAAAGAGTCTGCCTGCAGTGTGGGAAAGCCATGTTCAGTCCCTGGTTTGGGAAGATCACCTGGAGGAGGAAATGGCAAACCACTCCAGTATTCCTGCCTGGAGAATTCTGTGTACAGAGGAACCTGGTGGCCTATAGTCATTGGGGTCACAAAGAGTTGGACACAACTGAGTGACTAACACTTTCACTTGCACTTTATAGCAACACCACACAGTCCTGATTATAGTAGCTTATAAGAATTGATGCTTTTGAACTGTGGTGTTGGAGAAGACTCTTGAGAGTCCCTTGGACTGCAAGGAGATCCAATCAGTCCATCCTAAAGGAAATCAGACCTGAATATTCATTGGAAGGTCTGATGCTGAGGCTGAAACTCCAATACTTTGGCCATCTGATGCAAAGAACTGACTCACTGGAAAAGACCCTGATGCTAGGAAAGATCAAAGACAGGAGGAGAAGGGGACGACAAAGGATGAGATGGTTGGATGGCATTACTGACTCGATGGAACATGAGTTTGGGTAAGCTCTGGGAGTTGGTGATGGACAGGGAAGTCTGGCATGCTGCAGTAGGTGGGGTCACAAAGAGTTGGGCACGACTGAGTGACTGAACTGGTAAGTCTTGTAGTCAGGTAGTGGTTGTCTCTCAACTTTGTTCTTCTTTTTAAGGTTGTTTTACCTCTTCTAAGACCTTTGTATTTCCATATGAATTTGAGAACCAACTTGTCAATTTCTACAGACATTTCTTATGTTTCAGTTGAGAGAGTATTGAATCTATAGATGAACTTAGGAAGGAATGACATCTTAACAATATCAAGCCTTCTAACCTTGTGAACAAGTCTATTTTTTCACTTATTTAGGTCTTTAATTTATCTCAGGAACGTTTTGTGGTTTGCAGAGTGCAGATCTAGTCCATCTTTCATCAGCTTTATCACCAAGTATTTATTATTTTCATGGTATTATTTTTTTTTTGCAGTTTAATTTTCTATTCACCATTGCTAATATGTTTCTGGATTTGATTTGCTAATATTTTGTTGAAGATATTTGCAACTATATTCATGAGGGTAATTGAGGCATATTAGTCTACACTTTATTATTTTTTTCTGGTTTCCATATAAAGGTAACAATAGACCTATTGAATAAGTTGAGGATTATTAAAAATAATGCTATTTTTAGTATTTCCTCCTTTTACTTTTTGGAAAAGTTTGTGAAAAGTTAATTCTTTTTTGAATGTTTGATAGAATTCAAAAGCAGAGCAATCTAAGCCTGAAGTTTTCTTTCTGGGAAAATTTTTGAACTGCAATTTCAATTTCTTTAATAATTAGAAGGTTGTTGTATTATCTATTAATTTTTTATGAAGCTTTGTTAGCTTGTGTCTTTCAAAGAATTTATTCATTTTATCTAAGTTGTCAAATTTATTGGCATAAAACTGTTTAACTATTCCCTTAATAGTTTTTAATAATCTGTAGTGGTGTTACTTCTCCCATCCTCCATATTGGTTATTTATTTCTTCTTTCATTTTTTTACTGATAAAACAGGCTAGAACTTTCTTAGTTCATTAATCTTGCAAAGAATCAGCTTTTGGTTACATTGATTTTTCTCTATTTGGTTTTTGTTTTCTATTCCATTGATTTTTGTGTTGACATGTATTATTTTCTTTCTTTTGCTCTGATTGGTTTACTTTGCTCTTCTTTTTAGAAAAATAATCAGTGGTTATTTGCATAAGAACTTGCTTCTTTCTAATATAGACATCTAGTGCTATAAATTTCACCATAAATAGTGCTTTAGTATCATCCCAGGATTTCTGAGATGTGTGTTTTCATTTTCATTTATTTAGGACAGTTTAAATTTCCCTTAATTTTCTTCTTTTATCCTTTGGTATTTAGAAGCTTGCTATTTAGTTTTCAAATATTTTGGGGTATTTTATAGAGGGCATTTTGATATTGATTTCAAATTTAATTGCATTGTGGTAAAAAAAAATGCTTAGTATGACTTAAAACTTTTAAAATACATTGAGATTTGTGTGTTGGCCCAGAATATAAGGTATCTTGGTAAATATTCTGTGAACATTTACACTTGAAAAGAATACATTCTGCTGCTGTTGGGTGCAGTGTTCTATAAATGTTAATTAGGTCAAGTTGGCTGATTGTGCTGTTCAAGTCTACTATATTCTTTCTGATTTCACTCTATTGTATTAATTATTGAGATGGATATTGAAATCTTAGACTATAATTGTAGATTTTTCTATTTACTCTTGCAGTCCTATCATTTTTTTCTACAAGTTTTTTTAATCTCTTTTTAGGGACATAAACATTAAGGATTATTATGTGCTCTTCCTTGTAGACCTCTTTATCATTATGAGATAGCTTTATTTCTGATAATTTTCACCGATTATTTCTTCAAATATCTGCCCCCCACCACTTTGTTCTGCAATTACATGTATAATAAGTAGTCTCACAGATCACTAATGCTTTTTGTATTTGATTGTTTTATTCTCTTTTCTCCCTGAGTTTTATTTTTGTTAGTTTTTACTGTTATGTCTTCAAGTTCACCAGTCTTCTGCAATGTTTAATCTGCCATTATTCCATCCAGTATATTTTTCATCTCAGAAATGCTATCTTTCATCTCTAGAAATTTTGAGATACTTCCATATCTTATCTTTTTGAACATCTGGTATATATTTATAATAATTGAATAGTGTTAAAATAACTATTTTAATATTCTTATCTGATAATTCTACTATTTATATCAGTTCTGGATTTACTCTGATTGGTTGATTTTTTTTTGGTTGATTTTATTATTATGGATTGTATTTCCCTGCTTCTTTGTTTGCCTGATCTGATATGTAATTTATTGGATATGCGATGTGAATTTTACCTTGTTTTGTGCTGGATATTTTTTTTTCAGTTTTACTGAGGTGTAATAGACATAAAATTGTATAGATATTTAAAATTATATATGTACAACATAATGATTTTACATATGTTTACTTTGTGAAATGATTACTATAATCTGGTTAAATAACACACTCATCATCTCACATAGTTGCCATTTTGCGTGGTTGTAGTTGCTGAGAACACTTAAGGTCTACTCTCTTGGCAAATTTCAAGTACGCATTGCAGTACTATTAACTATAGTCACCATGCTGTACATTAGATACCCAGAACTTATTAAACTAATAAATGAAGGCTTGTACCCTTTGAACAGCATCTCTCAATCTCCATGTTCTGGTAACCATTCTATTGTGAGTCTATGGGTTTGGCTTTTTTCTTTTAAGATTCCACATGTAGGTAAGATCATATGATATTTGTCTTTCTCTACATAATTTCACTTAGCATACTATCCTCTGTGCTATGCTTAGTCACTCAGTCATGTCCAACTCTTTGCGACCCTATGGACTGTAGCCCGCCAGGCTCCTCTGTCCATGGGAATTCTCCAGGCAAGAATACTGGAGTGGGTTGTCATGCCCTCCTCTAGGGGATCTTCCCAACCCAGGGATTGAACCCAGGTCTCCCACATTGCAGACAGATTCTTTACTGTCTGAGCCACCAGGGAAACCCAGGAATACTGGAGTGGGTAGCCTATCCCTTCTTCAAGGGATCTTCCCAACCCAGGAATCGAACCAGGGTCTCCTGCATTGCAGGTGGATTCTTTACCAGTAGGCTCAGTCAATGGTATTGCAAATGGCAATATTCTATTCTTTCTTGTGGCTGAATGATATTCCATTTATATATACCATATCTTCTTTATCCATTTATCTGCCAATAGACATTTAGGTTTTTTCCATATCTTGGCTATCATGAATAACGCTGAAAGGCATATGGGAGTGCAGATATCTCTTTGAGGTACTGGTTTAGTCTTCTTCGGATATATAACTAGAAGTGGGAATGCTGAATCATACGGTATTTCTGTGCTTAAACTTTAATGACCTCCATACTGTTTTCCATAATGGCTGCACCAAAAACATACATTCCCACTAATAGTGTACAGGGATCCCCTTTTCTACACATGCTCACCAACAGTTGTTACTTGTCTTTTTGAGAAAAGCTATCCTAACAAGTGTGAGGTGATATCTTATTGTGCTTTTGATTTGCATTTTCCTGATGATTAATGATATTGAGAACCTTTTCATGTAGCAGTTTATATGCCTTCTGTAGAAAAAAAAATGTCTAAGTTTTTAGCCTATTTTAAATTGGATTATTAGAATTGTTTTGCTATTAAGTTTTGTAAGTTCTTTATATATTTTGGGTATTAATTCCTTATCAGATACATAGTTTTCAAATATTTTCTCTCATTCCATAGGTTGCCTATCATTTGTTGTTTCCTTTTGTGCAGAAGCTTTTCAGTTTGGTGTGGTCTCATTTTTGTTTAATTTTGCTTTTGTTGCTTTTGCTTTTGGTGTCAGGTTCAAGAAACCATTGCCAAGATCTATGTCAAGGAATTAACTGTCTATGTTTTCTTGTAGGATTTTTACAGTTTCAAATCTTACATTCATGTCTTTAATCCATTTTGAGTAAATTTTTGCATATGGTGTATTAGCTGTCCTATTTCCTTTGTTTGCATGTGGCTGTTCAATTTTCCCAACACAGTTAATTGAAGAGACTGTCCCTTCTCCATTGTAACTTCTGGCTTCTTTGTCATAAAGTAATTGACTAAATATTTGTGGATTTATTTCTGGGATCTCTATTCTATTCCATTGATCTATGTGTTTGTTTTTAAGCCAATACCATACTGTTTTAATTGATATAGCTTTTCAATGTTGTTTGAAATCTGGGAGCACGAAGCCTTTAGCATTGTTCTTTCTCACGATTGCTATGGCTATTTGGGGTCTTTTGTAGTTCCATACAAATTTTAGGATTGTTTGTTCTATTTCTATGAAAAATACCATTGGAATTTTTTTTTTTACAATTGGAATTTTGATAAGGATTGCATTGAATCTGTATATTACTTTTGGTAGTATGGACAGTTTAACAATATTAATTGTTCCAATCCATTAGCATCAAATATCTTTCCATTTGTTTGTGCCTTCTTCAATTTATTAAATTAAAGCCTTGTAGGTTTAACCTCTTGGTTAAATTTATTCTTAGATATTTTATTCCTTTTGATGCAATTATAGATGGGATTGTTTTCTTAGTTTCTCCTTCTAACAGCTCATTATTAGGTGCAAAGAAACGCAGTAGATTTTTGTATTGATTTCATATCCTGCTGGATTGTTTATTAGTTCTATAGTTTTCTGGTGTAGTTTTCAGGCTCTTCTGTACATAATATCGTGTCATCTGCAAATAGTGACAGTTTTACTTCTTCTTTTCCAATTTGCATGTCTTTTATTTATTTTTCTTACCTTATGGCTCTGGCTATACTATGTTGAATAGAAGTCCTGAGAGTCTTGTCCCTGATCTTAGAAGAAAAACTTTCATCATTTTATTGTTGAGTATGATGTTAGCTGTTCCCTTATCATATTTATCCTTTATTATTTTGTGTATTTTCCCTCTATACCTGCTTTGTTAGGAACCTTTATCATAAATGGATGATGGCCTTTTCAATTTTTTTCTGCATCTATTGAGATGATTATTCAATATTTATCCTTTTTTGTTGTTGTTGCTAATGTGGTATAGATATATATTGACTGATTTGTGATGTTGATCCCTTCTTGCATCCCTGGAATAAATTTCAGCTTGATGATTGTGTATGATCCTTTTACTGTATTGTTGAATTCCGTTTGCTAATATTTTGTTGAGGATTTCTGCCTCTATATTTATCAGGGTTACTGGCTTGTAATTTTCTTTTTCTGTAGCATCCTTGTTTTGTCTCGCTATCAGGGTAACGCTGGCCTTGTAAAATGTGTTTGGAAGAGTTTCCCTATTCTATTTTTTGACCAAACATTTTTTTATTGTATCACACCTTCTATTCTACTGACACCAGAGAAGTTCATTTTCTCTGGCAGTCACTGAGACAGCTTCACACAAGACATACCATCAATTTCCAAGCTCAGTATTGCCAGAATCAGGTGGAATGTCTGTCCAAAGTTTTTTCTTGATTTCCTCAGACTGTAATAAGTATCCAAAAATATTTGGTAAAAAACAGAAAGAAAAGAAAGAATGGAGAGGGAGGAAGGGTAGATATAGATATCATCCTCAAGGAGCTCTAACTCTAGTAGAGAAAATAGATAAATGAACAAATAATTTTTATACAATCTGGAGGATGGATTAAGTCTATAAAGATAAGTGAATGTTAAATAAAGGTAGGAAGTGGATTCTAGGCAGAGGACTTATATTCAGTAAAGATGTGATGAAATACAACACATATTTCATCACATATCAAGAAGGCTTGATATTAACCAGTTATTTACTTATCCCTTCTTGCCAGTTCTCTTCCTTTGGCTTTTACTATCTTTCCATCCAGTTCTTCCTCTAGTTGTCTTTGGGCTGGGCCATTACACAGCCTCTCCTATCTTCAATTCTCCTCCTTGAACTTCTATCTCACCTCCCTCCAATGTAGGGTGCATAGGTCAGTAGGAATCTTTCTGGAGTGTTTTGATTTTCTCTTGCTCAGATAATGACCACTCATAGAAAGTCCTCACTTCACTGTCAAATCCCTCTGTAAAAAAAAAAAAAAACAAAAAAACAACTCCTTGTTAAACTTCCTTCAGTTCTTGCTGCTGTCTGACTTCAACTCATTGTTCCAGCTAAGTAATCTTGTTTCCTGAGAGAGTAAATATGACTTGCTCATTCATGTCTCTGAACTGTCCTACATACCAGGAATCCCCTCTCTTCCTCTCCCCTCCTCTGTGAACACAGCTCTGGCAGGAGATCTGACTGATGACTGAAATAGAGCCCACTGCAGTGAGCAAGATGCAAGTTAGCTCCCTGCAGATCTGAAACAGGCAGAACAATTCTGTGTGGGCACTTGGGTCTCCAGTTACCAATTCTGGGCCAGTTCTGATCCTGAGGGCCCCTGAGGATTCCTGGGAGAGAGAATTCAGTCAGTTTTGATTTCCCGAGGTTAGGTTCAAGATTCTGAGGCTGCCCTGAAGCAGACTGTGAGGTGATCAAGTTGGTATTTAGAGGTCTCACTAGCTTTACTGTCTTCTTTTATATTTTTCCTCTTTTAAATCCTCTAATCCAGAATTCACCATCATTCCCCTTCATTCTGGCAAAAAGAAAAGGGGATCCAATAATTTTACTCATATTACTGTGTTGGGATTGAATCGGCTACATCTCACAGGAGGTTGTCAGGGGTTAGAAAGAACCTCAGCCACTACTGGCTGTGGGATCTTGGGCAAAGAGCATGACCCTCTGTGCCTCAGTTTCCTTATCTGTAAAAGGGGGATAATAAGAGTATTTATATCACTGTTAGATATAATTATTACCTGTCAATCCCCGGTATGGTAACCCTGTCTAGTAGGGTTAGGCAGCCTATGCTTCAGTGCCTTCAATAATAGGAGCACTCTGTCTCCCAGGTTAGCCTATTTCTTTTGCAATTAAAAAGTGAGAGAAGGGGCAGTACTTGTAGGATAGGAGTGGGTCCCTCTCAAATTTCTAGCATAAAGGTAGTCCCTACCGTGGATTTTGTGAGGCTGCCTCTTTCCTTCTGAGATCAATACTTGCACAATCTTAATTGTTGTAGAATATTTATAGTAATAATAATTTTTCTATTGAGTGCTTACTATATGCAAGCGTTGTGCTAAGTATTTTATATGCATTATCTAAATATTTGAGATAAGCCTATTATTATTAATAATAATAACTAAATTTTACATAGTGCTTATTATGAGCCAGGCACTTTTCTAAGTTCTTTAATTACATTAATAAATTGAATTATATAACAACCCTAAAAATAGATATTATTATTTGCTCACTTTACATGTGAGAAAACTGTGGCACTAAAAGGTTAAGTAATTCTCTCCATTTCACACAGATGATAGTGGCAGAGGTAGATTTTGAACCCCAGCAGTCTTCCTGGTAGCTCAGTGGTAAAGAATCTGCCTGCCAAGCAGGTGACCTGAGTTCGATCCCTGGGTTGGAAAGATCCCCTGGAGAAGTAAATGGCAACCCACTCCAGTATTCTTGCCTGGGAAATCCCATGGACAGAGGAGCCTGGCATGCTACAGTCCGTGGGGTCACAAAAGAGTAAGATATGACCTGGCAACTAAACACCAACAACAAAGTCTAACTCTCAGTCTGGCTCCAGAAATACTCCTTAACCGCTAAGTCATACAGTGTCCCTTGTTGTTGTTTAGTCACTAAGTCATGTCATGTCCAACTCTTTCTTGACCCCATGGACTGTAGCCTGCCAGGCTCCTCTGTCCATGGGATTTCCCAGGCAAGAATACTGGAGTGGATTGCCATTTCCTTCTCCAGGGGATCTTCCTGACCCAGGAATTGAATATATGTCTATCTCTTGGCACGTGGATTCTTTACAACTGAGCCACCAGGGAAGCTGCATCCCTTATGATATGACAATTCTAATCAACAGGGTCTCAGTGTAACAACTGCCAACATTGTATTATTACTCCTGCCCCCACCCCACCCCTCAAGGGGAAACTTTGTTTTGCTTTTCATGTTATCTTAACTATCCTCTTAGGGATCATTCCCACCTTCCCATCTTTGCTAGTGATGAACTGTGTGGCATAAAACCAATTGCTTGACATCTTTAATTCTCAGTTTCCTCCCCTCCAAAACAGAAATGATATCTACCGAGCAAGATTATTATTATTGTTTACCCCAGCCCATACCAACAAACTCCAGTCAACCCACCCACACACTATTCAGCTGGCAGCCAATAAATCCAAATACCAGCCCTCAGGGCCCTTTTCATGGTAATCACCTTGAACCCACTCAATTTGCTTCTGCTCTGGCTGTTCATTTACTCCGAACTGGTTCCTATGGGTACTTGCCTCTTGACCTTGGCTCTACATACTGTGTTTGCCTTCACACAGATCTCCCAGACTTGACCATCTCCGTGCTTCCTAAGCAAAGAGTAGCTTCACTCTCTGGTTCTGCCTGTTCCTGGCTATTCCAGTGAGGTCCAGCCAAACCCCAGACCTAACTCCCAATGTGGTAGCCCTGGGCCACTGTCAAGGGCCATCAGATTAAACCCCTGCTAGTATGTGTTGTACAGCAACATGACAGATTTTCCTACTTTACTACCACTGAGTTCCCATTCAGGATGTTTTAAATGTTGAATGCACCCTTAACCCACTTACTGCAATGACAGTTTCCATTATTTGCCATTTCCCTGCATTAATTCAGTTCAGTTCAGTTCAGTCGCTTAGTCGTGTCCAACTCTTTGCGACCCCACACCGGGTCTCCCTGTTCATCACCAGCTCCCGGAGCTTACTCAAACTCATGTCTATCAAGTCAGTGATGCCATCCAACCATCTCATCCTCTGTCGACCCCTTCTCCTCCTGCCTTCAATCTTTCCTAGCATCAGGGTTTTTTCAAATGAGTCAATTCTTCGCATCAGGTGGCCAAAGGATTGGAGTTTCAGCTTCAGATTCAGTCCTTCCAATGAATATTCAGGACTGATTTCCTTTAGGATGGACTGGTTGGATCTCCTTGCAGTCCAAGGGATACTCAAGAGTCTTCTCCAACACCACAGTTCAAAAGCATCAATTTTTTGGTGCTCAGCTTTCTTTATAGTCCAACTCTCACATCCATACATGACTACTGGAAAACCATAACTTTGACTAGGTGGACCTTTGTTGGCAAAGTAATGTCTCTGCTTTTTAATATGCTGTGTAGGTTGATCATAACTTTCCTTCCAAGGAGTAAGTGTCTTTTAATTTCATGGCTACAGTCACCATCTGCAGTGATTTTGGAGCCCCCCAAAATAAAGTCTGTCACTGTTTCCACTGCTTTCCCATCTATTTGCCTTGAAGTGATGGGACCAGATGCCATGATCTTAGTTTTCTGAATGTTGAGTTTTAAGCCAACTTTTTCACTCTCCTCTTCCACTTTCATCAAGAGGCTCTTTAGTTCTTCTTTGCTTCCTGCCATAATTACTAAGCACCATCCCAAACACTGTTGATTCCAAGCACTTGAGAAGAAAATTCAGATAGCAGATCATATCCAGCACTCTCCCCAATAAAAATAAACACTACCACCTACCAGACATTTACTCCATCCCAGGCACAATGCTAGGTATTTTAGATGTATACCCTCACATAAGCTGTTCAGCAATCTTTTGTGATAAATAGTATTATCCTCATTTCCCAGCTGTAGAAACTGAGGCACAGAAAGATTGAGTGACTCACCTAGGATTACAAAGTCATTACATGGGAGAGCTGAGATTTGAGTTCAGGCTTCCCTGATGGCTCAGGCGGTAAAGCATCTGCCTGTAATGCAGGAGACCTGGGTTTGATCCCTGGGTTTGGAAGATCCCCTGGAGGAGGAAATGGCAACCCACTCCAGTACTCTTGCCTGGAAAATCCCATGGACGGAGGAGTGTGGTGGGCTACAGTCCATGCGGTTGCAAAGAGTCAGACATGACTGAGTGACTTCACTTTCTTTCTACTTTCTTTCTACATCCCACACTGAACACATCCCACATTAACTACTGAACACTGTTGCCTCCCAATTTACATCATCTCCACTAAGTGCTTGAAGACCTTGCTGGGCCTATTTGCAATTCAAGAAACTGTGAACCCTTTGAATTCTCTTTTCTGTCAATACTAACCCCGCCCATGTAGTTGGTATGTGGCTTCCAGCACTCTAAAATAAGCCCAACCTACCCATATGTCTGTCCTTCCATGACAACCAGGGACTGGGGGAAGAGGAGGTGCTGAAACTCTGATCCACAGAGCTGGTTGCACGAGTCAGTGCAAGAGGAAGACTGTGGATTGGGAGAGTGCCGGTAGAAACCAGACTTTTACCTCAAGAATACTCTGGAGCAAGTCACAACTTCTCACTGGGCAAACCGGGAGAAGTCCCGGCCCCATGCCATTACACTGGGCCAACTCACCCACACACTATGCAGCAGGTGGCCAAAGAAAATGAGTCACAGACCTCAGGGCTTCATTTGAGTGAATTACCCTGAACCCTCTCACTTCTCTCTTGCCCTTGCTCTGCACTTCCTGCTCTGTTCCCTGGCATACCTGGCTTCAGATCTTCTTGGAAATATCTCCTATTTGTGACCCTGCATTCACCCTTTAGGCTTGCCATGCTCAGCTTTTGACCTTCTCAATGCTGTCTAAGAACAGGCTTGCCCTCATCCCCTGACTCTTGCTGATCTTCACAGTCTTAGGTCACTACCCTGGCCAATTCAATCTCCTGTCCCTGGAAACTCTATCTTGGAACTGGTCCACCTGACCAGTGCCTCAGCCCACAAGGTAGTGAGGGGTTGGAACAGAAAGGGGGATCAGAAAGTGATGAGACATCATGGAGAAAGATGCCTAGCCAGTGCCCCCACCCTACTGTAAATGGCATCCTTCATGGTATATTAACCCTAATCCCCTTTCACTATTTGGAAACTTTTTGTGGCCAAATAATTTCCCCACAAAACAGACATGGCTCAGGAAACTGAGAATGCAGACAGCTGCCATATTCTTTAGACTATAGATTAGAATACATGAACTAATGCTGTGAATGTAATTATGGCAACAATACAATGGAATGTTTAAATTCATTACTGCCTGGAAAATCTCTGATGTGCCATAACCATGCTTATAAAGTATGATGGAAGGCTACCATATATGCTCATGTGCTCAAAAACAGCGCCTGCTAGACTGACGTGTTGACTATACCCTACCACACATGGCTCATTCCTTGTACTCTGGTCACACTCATCTGCCTTCAGTTCACCATATTTGTTTCACTCCCTCCTGCCACAAGGGGCAAGCTATTTCCTTTTCTAGTACGTTCTTTCTCTCTTCTTGAGAATTAACTCCGCATCTCTTTCCAGATCTTGCCTCCATCATCACTTCTTTGCAGGTGTTTTCCCTGCCTTCCTTATTAATAGTGCCATGATCTTACCCATTGGATCCATTGTAGCACTTATACAGTTGCAAGTACGCATTTATTTATATGATAATGTGATTAATGTCTGCCTGCCTCCACCACTAGAATGAAAGTTCCATGAGAACAGGGGCCATGTCTTCTTGTTCACAGCTATAACCTTGGAATTTGGAATAGCCAACACCAAGTACGTGTGTTTCTTTGTTTGTTTAATTGTTCAGCAAATAGTTGGCCAGAACTGCTCACCAACCAAGTCTTCCTAAGATCCTTGGCTAAGTGCATCAAACCCATGGGAGGAGAAGGAAGGTCCTGGAATACATTTGGGCTGATTTTCTCCAATCAACAAATTGGTACCTACAAGTTTAACAGTTGAGTAAAGTACAAACTCCTAGCAACTCGGATACAGACTATATACCTTTCTAGAAGAGAGAAATTGTGATAGGCAGGGCACAGAGAGGTAAGCAACATGCCCAAGTTTACCTAACTAGTAGATACCAGAGTCAGTATTTAGACGGCAGCGATCTTGTTCCACTTGATTAATCTTCCTGAACCTCTGTTTTCTCATCTGTAAAATGGGAGCAATCAACGGTGCTAGCTTGAACAGTTATAAGAATTAAATGTGATAATGTATTGAAAGCATTTGCACATAAGTATTCATTGTATGGTACCTATTACTGTTAGTTTCTTTCAAAATAAAGGGAAGTCAGAGAATCTGTATGTTAGGATGTGGAGAAATAGCTGTCTTTCCATAAAGCCCTCACCCACCCTTGTCTTGTTTCCTCTCCCTTCCTTTTTCCCTCCTCTGTCCTCCTTTACTCTCTCTCTCTCTCCAGCTATAATCCCCAAAAGAGATGTTTTTAGGGGTTAATAAAGGAAGACAGAGGAGCGGATGGAGAGAGATCAGATTTATCTCAAGAAAGGGGTTGAAAAGAACACTGAAAGGAGGAAGAAATAAAAGAAAGGTAGGGGTGAAGGGTTTTTCCAGTGGTCGTGTGTGGATGTGAGAGTTGGACCATAAAGAAAGCTGAGCACCGAAGAATTGATGCTTTTGAACAGTGGTGTTGGAGAAGACTCTTGAGAGTCCCTTGGACTGCAAGGAGATCCAACCAGTCCATCCTAAAGGAAATCAGTCCTGGGTGTTCATTGGAAGGTCTGATGCTGAAGCTGAAACTCCAATCCTTTGGCCACCTGATGCAAAGAACTGACTCATTTGAAAAGACCTTGATCCTGGGAAAGATTGAAGGCAGGAGGAGAAGGGGACAACAGAGGATGAGGTGGTTGGATGGTATCACTAACTCGATAGACATGAGTTTGAGTAAGCTCCAGGAGTTGGTGATGGACAGGGAGGCCTGGGCATGCTGCAGTCCATGGGGTCGCAAAGAGTCAGACATGACTGAGTGACTGAACTGAACTGAGGAGTGAAGGGACAACACATGTAAGATGGTTATGTTTTTCCTCTGCTAAATAAAAGTATGGCTGTACACAACTTTACTACAGGACTTTCTTCTCCATTTCAAAAAGGGATGGAGAAAGGGGAAGCATAAAGACATGGACTTAGAAAGGTACTGGCTATTGCTGCTGCTGCTGCTGCTAAGTCGCTTCAGTCGTGTCCGACTCTGTGCGACCCCATAGACGGCAGCCCACCAGGCTCCCCCGTCCCTGGGATTCTCCAGGCAAGAACACTGGAGTGGGTTGCCATTTCCTTCTCCAATGCATGAAAGTGAAAAGTGAAAGTGAAGTCGTTCAGTCATGTCCGACTCTTAGCGACCCCATGGACCGCAGCCTACCAGGCTCCTCTGTCCATGGGATTTTCCAGGCAAGAGTACTGGAGTGGGGTGCCATTGTACTGGCTATTAGTACCATTTAATTTATAGTCATCTATGCCCTGCATTTTTTGGAAAGGATAAAAGCCTAGAAAACATTGCCTCAACTTAGGTAGCTTTGAAACACATACACACCCCATTGTTCAGTGCTGCCCCTTTAGCATTTCCTACGCATTTATATTTGTGTGCCTGTTGGTTGAGTGTGTTGCTGGCGCTCACAGCACAGAAGCCACAGGAGTCAGGGGAATGTGTCTTTTCCTTTGAAACCAAGTGCTTAATGTTTGCTGGGAATTGTGATGAAAGATGGATTAGAGGAATGGCTCTTCTGATGGTGTTAACACAGGCAGCTCCCCATTCCCCACTGGGTTTGTTTAGCTACGCCTTAGATACCAGCATACCTGGGCCTCTTAGAAGACAAGGGCCCAATTGAATAGATTCCCTGGAAGTCCAAGGGGCAGAGCACAGCAGGAGAAGTGATTTTAGGGAGATTGTCAGGCTAACTTGGCAGACTGGAAACTAGGGAAACCTCTGGGGTACTTATCCAAACCAAACTTGTGAAATACTGGCTCATCCCCAGGTCCTCTGTTAAGGCCTTTGGGGAAAGTCCTAAATGCAAGCCAGTCAAGTTGAACATTACACTATTTATAATTACAAGATAGGAAGAAAAAGACAGGAAAAAAGAAAGGGGAGACAGAAAGCAGGAGCATAATTAAGGCCTGGCTAGCAACAGCTTAGATACAGTGTCATTAAAAGTAAAGCATGCTTCTATAAATCAATGAATGAAAGCTTTTAAAAAATATTTTTAAGAAAGAAAACAAATGTGTAAGAAGAACCATTGTAGTACCTGGCATTTCATAAGATGAAAAAGATACTTGTATTCAAAGGGAAATGTGCCATGGAAACATAACAGATAAAGTGTTGCAGGATTCTTATCAAGAACATACATAAAGCATTATTATACTTAGCATTGTTACAGTTCTGTATGAAATATAATTTTGTTGGGGAAGGTGGAGTGGAGGCAAGCATTTTACATCTGATGAGTCACCATAAAGCTACTTCCCTATTCCTGCTTATGGCAAACTGAGCGGGCTTTATATTAGTAATATGCAGAGCTGTCTAAGATTAGGAACAAGACATTAGTGTCCACTCTATCATTCCTACTCAACAAATTACTAGAAGTCTTAGCTAGAGCAATCACACAAGAAAAAAATAAAAAGATAGTAGAATTGAAAAAGAAAAAGTAACATTGTCTCTATTTGCAAATAACATGATTTTATATATAGAAAGTCCTAAAAGTTCAGCCAGAAAACAGATTTGATCAATGAATTCAGTCAATTTGCCGGATACAAAATTAACATACAAAAATTGGTAGCATTTGTGTATACTAATGACTTTTCTGAAAAAGAAATAAAGAAATCAATCCCATTTACAACAGTATTTTAAAAAAATCCTTAGGAATAAATTAAACTAAGGAGATTAAAGATTTATACTCTGAAAACTGTAAGACATTGATGAAGGAAATTGAAGAAGGCACAGACAAATGGAAATGTATCCTATATTCATGGATTAGAAGAATTAATATTGTTAAATGTCAATAATACCAAAAGCTATCTGTAGATCCAATGCAATCCCTATCAAAATTACAATGGTGTTGTTTATAGGAATAGAAAAAAAAACAGTCCTAAAATTTATACAGAGCCAGAAAAGACTCATCGTCAAAGAAATTCTAATAAAGAGGAACAAAGCAGGAGACATCACAGTTCTTGATTTCAAGCTATACTATAAAGCTATAGCCATCAAAACAGTATAATACTAGCAAATAGACCAATGGAACAGAATTGAGAGCTCAGAAATAAACCCAAACATATACAGTCAACTAGGGAACCAAGAACCTGCAAAGGAGAAAAGACAGTATCTTTAATAAATGGTACTAGAATAATTGTTATTCAGAATGAAACTGGTAATTATTAGAGAAATGCACATCAAAACTACAATGAGGTATCACCTCACACCAGTCAGAATCAGTCAGTTCAGTTCAGTCGCTCAGTTGTGTCTGACTCTTTGCAACCCCATGGACCACAGCATACCAAACTTCCCTGTTCATCACCAACTCCTGGAGCTTGCTCAAACTCATGTCCATCGAGTTGGTGATGCCATCCAACCATCTCATCCTCTGTCATCCCCTTCTCCTCCCAACTTCAGTATTTCCCAGCATCCAGGTCTTTTCCAATGAGAATGGCCATTATTAAAACATCTACAAATAACAAATGCTGAAAAGGGTCTGGAGAAAAGGGAACCCTCCTACACTGTTAGTGGAAATATAAATTGGTACAGGCACTATGGAGAACAGTATGGAGGTTCCTTAAAAATAAAAATAAAGTTACCATATGATCCAGCAATCCCACTCCTGGGCATATATCCAGATAAAACTATCATTTCAAAAGATGCATGCATCCCTGTGTTCATAGCAGCACTATTTACAATAGCCAAGATATCAACCTAAATGTCCATTGACAGAAGATTTGGTATATGTGTGTGTGTGTGTGTGTGTGTATACATATATATAGATATAGATATAATGAAATATTACTCAGCCATAAAAAGAATGAAATAATGCCATTTGCAGCTACAAGGATAGACCTAGAGATCAGTATATTAAGTGAAGTTAGAAAGAGAAGGACAAATACCATATGATATCACTTATATATGGAATCTAAAATATGACACAAATGAACCTATCTATGAAACAGAAAAAGACTCACAGACATAGAGAAGAGGCTTGTGGTTGCCACAGTGGGGAGTGGGGAGGGGAGGGCTAAATTGGGAATTTGGGTTTAGCAGATGCAAACTGGTGTATATAGAATGGATAAACAACAAGGTCCTACTATATAGCACAGGGAACTATATCCAGTATCCTGTAATAGGTGCCCGGAAACCATCCCAAGAGCAGCTGCGTGAGGCCGGGCCAAGAGGGAGGCCTTGACTTAGGTTTGACACACTCGCCCTGAGTGTCCTTGTCACCTGGGTTTGTTTAGATGGCTCCCGCAAAGAAGGAGGGTGAGAAGAAGAAGGGCTGGTCTGCCATCAGTGAGGTAGTGGCCAGAGAATACACTATCAACATTCACAAGCGCCTCCGTGAAGTGGGTTTTAAGAAGCATGCCCCTAGGGCACTCAAAGAAATCTGGAAATTTGCCATGAAGGAGATGGGAACTCCAGATGTGCACATGGACACCAGACTCAACAAAGCCGTCTGGGCCAAAGGAATAAGGAACGTTGCATACCGGATCCATGTGCGGTGGTCCAGAAAATATAATGAAGACAAAGACTCGCCAAACAAGCTCTACATGTTGGTTATCTACATGCCTGTCACCACCTTCAAAGATCTACAGACATTCAGTGTGGATGAGAACTAACTGCTGATTGACCAATAAAGTTATTGAACTGCAAAAAAAATTCCTGTAATAAACCACCATGGAAAAGAATATATACATATATATTATATACATTACATATATAACTGAATCCCTTTGCTATACACCAGAAACTAATACCACATTGTAAATCAACTATATTTCAATAAAAAAGAAAGAAGCTGAACACATGCCTTATACCTTATACCTCTTGTAAATACTAACTCAAAATGGATGAAAAAACTTCTATGTAAACCTGAAAGCATAAAACACCTAGAAGAAATCTCCTTGACATGGGTCTTGGTAATGGTTTTTTGGATATGACACATAAAGCATTAACAACAAAATAAAAAGATAAGCAAGTGGGACTACCTCAAATTAAAAAGCCTCTTCACAGCAAAAGAAGCCATCAATAAAATGAAAAGAAAACTTATGGGATGAGAAAAATATTTGCAAATCATACATATGATGAGAGGTTGACATATAAAATATTAAAGAACTCACACAACTCAATGGCAGAAAAACAAATAGCCCTATTCAAAAATGGGCAAAGGACTGTGATAGACACTATTCCAAAAAAGATATATGAGAGGCCAATGGATATGTGGAAAGATTCTCAACATCACTAATCATTAAGGAAATGCAAATTAAAATCAAATTAAAAATTCACAGTTGTTAGAATGGCCATCATCAAAAAAAGATGCTGGTGTGGATGTGGCAAAAAGAGAATTCTTGTGCACAGCTTGTGGGATTGTAAATTGGTATAGACACTATGAAAAATAGTATGGAAGGCCCTCAAAAATTAAAAATAAAACCACCATGTGATCGAGCAATTCTACTTCTGGAACATATCCAAAGGAAAACACAAACTAAAAAAACATATCTGTACCCCAATATTCATAGCAGTATTATTTATAATAACTAAGATGTGGAAGCAACTTAAGTACCCATCAGTAGATGAATGAATAAAGAAGTTATGATTTAAAAAATTACACACACAATGGACTATTACTTAGCCACAAAAAGGATGAAATCTTATCATTTACAACAATATGGATGGACCTTGAAGGCATTATACTAAATGAAATGTCAGACAGAAAATGACAAATAGTTTGTGACCTTATTTACATGTGAAATCTTTTTTTTTTCCATTTCTTTTCTTTTTTTTTTTTGCCCTCCTTTTTTTTTTTATTATTATTTTTTTTTTCCAGTGGGTTTGTCATACATTGATATGAATCAGCCATGGATTTACATGTATTCCCAATCCCGATCCCCCCTCCCACCTCCCTCTCCACCCGATTCCTCTGGGTCTTCCCAGTGCACCAGGCCGGAGCACTTGTCTCATGCATCCCACCTGGGCTGGTGATCTGTTTCACCATAGATAGTATACATGCTGTTCTTTTGAAATATCCCACCCTCACCTTCTCCCACAGAGTTCAAAAGTCTGTTCTGTATTTCTGTGTCTCTTTTTCTGTTTTGCATATAGGGTTATCGTTATCACCTTTCTAAATTCCATATATATGTGTTAGTATGCTGTAATGTTCTTTATCTTTCTGGCTTACTTCACTCTGTAAAATGGGCTCCAGCTTCATCCATCTCATTAGGACTGGTTCAAATGAATTCTTTTTAATGGCTGAGTAATATTCCATGGTGTATATGTACCACAGCTTCCTTATCCATTCATCTGCTGATGGGCATCTAGGTTGCTTCCATGTCCTGGCTATTATAAACAGTGCTGCGATGAACATTGGGGTGCACGTGTCTCTTTCAGATCTGGTTTCCTCAGTGTGTATGCCCAGAAGTGGGATTGCTGGGTCATATGGCAGTTCTATTTCCAGTTTTTTAAGAAATCTCCACACTGTTTTCCATAGCGGCTGTACTAGTTTGCATTCCCACCAACAGTGTAACAGGGTTCCCTTTTCTCCACACCCTCTCCAGCATTTATTGCTTGTAGACTTTTGGATAGCAGCCATCCTGACTGGCATGTAATGGTACCTCATTGTGGTTTTGATTTGCATTTCTCTAATAATGAGTGATGTTGAGCATCTTTTCATGTGTTTGTTAGCCATCTGTATGTCTTCTTTGGAGAAATGTCTGTTTAGTTCTTTGGCCCATTTTTTGATTGGGTCATTTATTTTTCTGGAATTGAGCTGCAGGAGTTGCTTGTATATTTTTGAGATTAATCCTTTGTCTGTTTCTTCATTTGCTATTATTTTCTCCCAATCTGAGGGCTGTCTTTTCACCTTACTTATAGTTTCCATAGAAAAAGAGATCAGATTTGTGATTATTAAAGACGGAGGCGGAATTGGAGGAAGTGGTCAAAAGGTCCAAACTTCTAGTTGCAAAATATGTAAGTGCTGCTGCTGCTGCTGCTAAGTCGCTTCAGTCGTGTCCGACTCTGTGCGACCCCATAGACGGCAGCCCACCAGGCTCCCCCGTCCCTGGGATTCTCCAGGCAAGAACACTGGAGTGGGTTGCTATTTCCTTCTCCAATGCATGAAAATGAAAAGTGAAAGTGAAGTCACTCAGTCGTGTCTGACTCTTAGCGACCCCATGGACCGCAGCCTACCAGGCTCCTCTGTCCATGGGATTTTCCATGCGAGAATACTGGAGTGGGGTGCCATTGCCTTCTCCGATATAAGTACTAGGGATATAATATGGGCTTCCCTGGTATCTCAGATGGTAAAGAATCCGCTTGCAATGAAGGAGACCTGGGTTTGATCCCTGGGTTGGGAAGATCCCCAGGAGGAAGGCATGGCAACCCTCTCCAGTATTCTTGCCTGGAGAATCCCCACGGACAGAGGAGCCTGGTGGGTTACAGTCCATAGAGTCTAAAAGAGTCAGACACGACTGAGGGACTAACCACAGCACAGAATGGGGTTGTAATATGTGATATGATAACTATAGCTAACACTGCTATATGATATATAGAAAAGTTAAGAAAGTAAGTCCTGATTTCTCATGAAAAGCAAAAAGATTTTTTTCTTTCTTTCCTCCTTACTGTATCTTTATAAGACGGATGTTTGCTGAACCTATTGTGGTAATCATTTCACAATATATGTATATCAATCATGCTCTGTGCCTTCAACTTTCACAGTAATAAACATTAATTATTTCTAAACAAAACTGGAAAAAAGACAAATATACAAAACAATGCTTTATAAACATTGGGCAGCAAGACCTCACAGGATCCCTGAAAGAAGGGAAACACATAAGGTGAGCCCTATGATTGCCCCAGCTTACTTCTGGGAAAGAGTTTCCAGCACATAATACAGGAAGTGCAAAACTGGAAAGAGTCTGGTATTCTCACTAAGTTGAGGAGATAGAGTGGAGGATTTCAGGAGGCCAAGGTGTTAGAATATGTAGGGCAGAGTAATAGATAGGAGGAGTATACACAGAGTGAGAGCTATGGAAACAAGCAGGTGCTACCCTTTCCAATTTTCCGGTGAGTTCTGATCATGTGTTGTAAGGAAACTACCCTCAGACCATCAGAAAGGAGCAGGCAGAACAGTTCTTGGAAGTCAAACAAAACTGTTAAGAGTTCACATTCCTAAAAGCCAAAGTCAAGAAATCTCTTAATGATTGGGACATCAGATAAAGTACACAGAAGGATATTATCTCAGTAGAGAGAACAAATTTAACCCTAGACTAAAATATTTTGGTAGCTTCTGGTATAACCTAACAACTCTTAAAAGTAAACCTCAAAATGATCAAACTGTTTCCAAGTGTCTTAATTGTGTCTTAAAACAAAGCTTTAAAAAAGGGAATTAAAAAAAAATCCAGCAGCCAACCATGTAAAATTCAAAGTGTCTGGCGTCTAGTCAAAAAGTACCAGGCATGCAAAGGAGCAGGAAAATACAACTCATAATGAGGAGAAAAATCAATCAATATAAATAGTCCCCAAAACGCACAGCCAAGAGAATTGGTAGACATGGGTATTAAAACAGCTACTCTACATGTTTATTGCCTAGCCACAAGATCAAAATAAATATGCTATTTGATTAACCCACATGGGATGAACTTTTGTGTATATGCAAAATAGAAGTCGAGTCACTTTTTTTTTACTATATGGATATCCAATTGACCAAGCATCATTAACTGACAAAGAACATTCTTCCCTTGCAATGCAGATGTAACCTGTGTTACAAAAAAGGCTCATATATGAAGAAATTATTTTCAGAAAGAAAATGAATGTGCAAAACGAACCATTATAGTACTTAGCATTTTATAAAATGAAAAAGATGCTTGTATTCAAAGAGAAATGTGCTGTGGAAATACATGAGATGAGATGTTGCAGGACCTTAATCGTAAACATATGCAAAGCTAGCATTGTCACATTCTATATGAAGTTCTTGGAAATACAATTTAGTCAGGGGTGGGGAGTGGGCATTTTGCATCTGATGAGTCACCATAATGCTACTTCCCTATTCCTTTGTTGTTCAGTCTCTCAATCGTGTCCAACTCTTTGCAGCCCCACGGACTGCAGCATGCCAGGCTTCCCTGTCTTTCACTATCTTCCAGAGTTTGCTCAAACTCTTGTCCACTGAGTTTGATGCAACCATCAACCATCCAACCATCTCATCCTCTGCTGCCCCCTTCTCCTCCTGCCCTCAATCTTTCCCAGCATAAGGGTCTTTTCCAGTCGCATCATGTGGCCAAAGTACTGGAACTTCAGCTCCAGCATCAGTCCTTCCAATAAATATTCAGGGTTGATTTCCTTTAGGATTGACTGGTTTGATCTCCTTGCTGTCTACGGGACTCTCAGGAGACTTCTCCAGCACCACAGTTCAAAAGCATCAGTTCTTCAGTACTCAGTCTTTTTTATTGTCCAGTTCTCACATCCATACATGACTACACGAAAAACTATAGCTTTGATTAGATGGACCTTTGTCAGCAAGGTAATGTCTCTGCTTTTGAATACGCTGTCTAGGTTTGTCATCGCTTTTCTTCTCAGGAGCAAGCGTCTTTTAATTTCAGGGCTGCATCCTGCTTATGTGAATTGACCACCTTTATATTAGTCGTATGCAGAACTATCAAACAGTGGAATTTCCTTTGTCACCATTGTAACCAGGGGAATGAAATTATTCTGTTAGTAGAAGAAGAGTTAGAATATTTGTTTTATGTTCTTACCTTCCTCCTCATCCTACTATAGAAGCTCAATAAGTCACTACACCTCTGTGAATCTCAAACCCTCCATTAGTCACTTAAATTTAATGCATGTAACAGATGGTGCTGGCTTTTGTCAAAAGGGCATTTTTTTCCCAACATGTATCATGGTTGTAGCTCCAATACAATGATTTGAAAAGTCCTGAAGATCAGTACAGATCAATGTTACTAGCCCGTCTCCAAGAAAAAAATCTATATGGGCTTAATGGAAGCTAGCCAGTGGCTTCAAAGAATGTGACTTCATTTTCCTTTCAAGTGAGTAAGCATTTCATGAGCATCTATCATATCATTTCATGAGCACAGGAGGCTGAAGAAGTACATGTAGAATTTGGAGACCACCAAACTTTCTGGAATCACCGACTCGATGGACATGAGTTTGAGTAAACTCCAGGAGTGGTGATGGACAGGGAGGCCTGGCATGCTGCAATTCATGGGGTCACAAAGAGTCAGACATGACTGAGTGACTGAACTGAACTGAACTGAAACTTTCTGGAGAACTCTCAGAATGGCCTCTAACTCTTCACCCTCAGGTACTAACTCTTTCTGACTTCTTTAACCATTAAGACTCTGCATAGTTCAAGGAGGCCAACAGACTCCTTGGCCCTTTCCTTCTATTCATCCAAATGTGAGCTTCAAAAGCAGCAGAACCCTAGGTGAAAGAAGCCAGCTGAGCCTGGAAGACTCAGAGTGCCTTTGAACCTCTGGGAAATACCTGACTTTAGAAACGTCTATGACAGTGCTTTCTACTTAATACTCCAAACTCCAGGAGGGGAGAAAAATGGCCAGAGACAGAAAGTATTGCTTCCTACATCCCTTTCTCAGTGGCCCTTTGGGTGCAAAGAAAGACATGGTTCTCCTAACCTTCCATAATCTATAGGAGGTAACTCCTAGTACAAAAACACCACCTCATCCACATCCCACACCTGTCTAGTATGACGGGAAGTGGGAGAAGGAGGTTGCTGTTGAGATAGGAGGAAGGACTGCTGGGTAAGATGCGATTCCTTCTGTGCTCTCCTTTTTGTTAAATCTAGCCCCATTCCTTTTAGGTTATTCATGTATACTTTTTTTAAAAATTGGCATATAATTGCTTTACAATGTTGTGTTGGTTTCTGCTATATAACAATATGAATCAGCTATAAGTATACATATGTCCCATCCCTCCTGAGCCTCCCTCCCACCCCTCTAGGTCACCACAGAGCACCAAGCTGGGCTCCCTGTGCTATGCAGCAGCTTCCCACCAGCTATCTGCTTTACACATGGTGGTGTATATACGTCAGTCCTACTCTCTCAATTTGTCCCACCCTCTCTCTCCTCCATTGTGTCCACAAGCCATTCTCTAGGTCTGCGTCTCTATTCCATCTTCTTTGTTTGGGTTGTTATCAAAGCTCCACCCTGTGCAGGGGAAGTTCTTACAACCAGATGGGGTAATAGGGAATAGTCTAGATGCCAAGGAGAAACAGAGCAATTCTATTGTAACAGGTCACCCACAGCCAAAGCAAATTATTTCCTCCAACTCCACTGGGAACCAGAGCCCAAGCTAGTGAGCAGCCACTAGGACTCCCTGTGCAGCTCTGGAAAAACACATAAAGCATACAGCTGCTCACCCTTAATTGATGAGCTGATAATTAACACCGTGTATGTAGACTTTGGGCCCAGTACGTGACTTAATTTGTGAAAACAATGTCTGCCAGCAGCCTCTTGGTTCGGAGGGACACCAGCTGGGACTGAGATAAGCCAGAGCCAAAGGAAGACTAAAGAGGACTGCAGTCAGGGGAGAAGGCAGGGAGAGGCAGGATTTCCTAGGAGAATGGGAGCAAGAGAGGAGACAGATGAGAGAGAGGAAAGAAGGGAAGTACAAGGGAGGAAAAGAAACCAGCAAAGCATTTCTCAGAGAGCCCCAGACAAGCACTTTAATGTCATGAAGGCTGTCATCCCCCCAACCTTCCCACTCCCCATTCACATTCACGACACCTTTATTCTTTTTTAATCTTCAATCTTTAATTTTGTATTGGGGTATAGCTGACTAAGAATGTTGTGATAGTTTCAGATGAACAGCAAGGGACTCAACCATTGATATACATGTGTCTGTTCTCCGGGAAACTCCCCTCCCATCCAGGCTGCCACATAACATTGAGCAGAGTTCCATGTGCAATACAGTAGATTCTGGTTGGTTATCCATGTTAAATATAGCAGTGTGTACATGTCCATCCCAAACTCCCTAACTAAGCCCTTCCCCTCATTCCTCCCCCCTGGCAACCACAAGTTCATTCTCTAAGTCTGTGAGTTTCTGTTCTGTGAGTTCATTTGTATCATTTCTTTTCATATTTCACATATAAGGATGTCATATGATATTTCTCCTTTGCTGTCTGACTCCACTCAGTATAACAATCTCTAGGTTCATCCATGTTGCTGCAAATAGGATTATTTCCTTCTTTTTAGCAGCTGGGTAATATTCTATTGTTATATATACACCATGGGCTTCCAGGTAGTGCTAGAGGTAAAGAACCTGCCTGCCAATGCAGGAGTTGTAAGAGACAAAGGTTTGATCACTGGGTCGGGAATATCCCTGGAGGAGGGCACAGCAACCCACTCCAGTATTCTTGCCTAGAGAATCCCATGGACAGAGGAGCCTGGCAGGCTACAGTCCATGGGGTTGAAAAGAGTCAGACATGACTGAAGTGACTTAGCACGCATGCACACGCTGTCGATGGACATTTAGGTTGCTTCCCATGTCTTGACTGTTGTAAACAGTGCTGCAATGAACTTTGGCACTGCACCTTTGTTCTTGTTCATTCTCTCCAACTCTCTCTCCAGACTCATTTTTTGGGGTAACCAAACCCACATATCTACAAACAGCAAGACATGTCAAATCCTTTCGTGCTTAAAATCTAGTCGTCAGCTACCTTTTAGTGGCTGGCAAAGTTGTCACATTGCAAGTAGATCTCTTTTGCTGCCAGATCCCCTGCTGCCATGCTATTCTCTGTAAATGTGTCACTCAGTTCTCTCGGTTGAGCCAGGAATGCTGAAGGGTCCCTTTTTGAAGATTCTCCTCTGAGCTCCTCTCCTGTACAGCAGGGATTGTCTTTGGCCTCCTTCCACCTGTCATTTCAGAACCATCATTCTCCTTGATCCTGATTCCCTCTATCCAGCCTCCTGGCTCAAGATCCCTCTACTATTCAATAGTACATATCCTAATCCCGCAGGGAACTGCTTTCCCTTCTGCCAACTAGCAAATGAACTCTACTGAAGGTGTTAAATGTAGTTGGTGGCTTAATGTATCACTCTTCCCTTGTGTAATTGCTGCATTTTCGTAATGAAGGAATAGCCCTCATATGGCAGAATAGTAAGTATGATGGTAGATAAGGAAATTGGGGGATAGGAGACCTCCCTATTCTTCTTCTGGGAAAGGTTGATATTGGGCATGAGGATAGCACTATCAGGTCACAAGGGATATTTGCCAAAGCTGAAAGGTCACCTTGTGATTTTCTTAAATTGGTTAGAGGGAAGGGAGAGCAGAGCCAACGGAAGTGAGTTTTACTTTTTACCTTGTTGCTCAAATTGTCAAGAGCACTTACCTTCAAGAGTTCCACATAATGCCTATCTCCTGCCATGGGATTTACTCAGCTGACTAAATTTTCTAAAACTGTATTGATGACAATGCCAACAAGAGAAAACCCAGAATCACGCATAAACCATGGTTACTTCCAAACTATGCTCTTGATTCAACTCACAGACTACCTGGGCAAAGCAAAGTGGTATGTAAGCTGATCAACATTCACAGAGATAGAGAGAGAGGACTCAAGTCAAATCCGTTCTGGTCCATCCCTGGGCTAGTCATATTGGCCTGCCTTTGCACTTTTTGGCTACACATCTGTGCCTCTTGTTCCACTGAGTCCTGAGCCAGGCCAGAAAGGCAGGTACATCACTTCTTCCAAGAGAGATGGCATAGTTCCAAGTGCAGGAAGGAAGCAATTTTATCAGACCTCTGGCCCATTGATAAAACCACAGAAGGAAATCATTGAGTTTCAAATTCAGAAAGGAAAGTCTTAGATAAAACTAGGAATTAATTGCCTAGGGAGTTTCCACTTTAAAGTCATTTTTCTCCACATCAATAGAAAAGCTTTTTATCATAGCTAGGGTAATGGTCTTAGAGTTGAAGTGCTGTCTGCCTGTTTACCGCTGTTTATAAAGTCTTCAGTAAAAGCTAGTCACTTCCACCCCCACAAAATAGCCATTCTTTTCTTCACTCCACTTCCTTTTTTTAGATTCATAATGCCTTTTCCTTTCTGAGGATTCCCAGGACTTAATTTAGATTTCACAATAGAGGAAACTGCCAGATGAGGCAAGGAGACTGGCTGTGCTACATATCAAAAGGAATTATGGGGACTTCCCTGGCTGTCTAGTGGTTAGGAGTCTGCCCTCTCACTGCCACTGGCCCAGACTTGATTCCTGGTCAGGGAGCTAAAATCCCACAAGCGGCACAGCACAGCGTCCCCACCCCCCCACCCCCCGCCCCCAAAATCAACTACAATGTCTAATAAAGTTAGAAAAAAACCAAGAAATTATGAAATTGCTTTCATGTAGATATGTTCATGCAAAGGATTGTCTATTACCCATCTGAGTTTGTCTAGTGTATATTACTGCATTTCAAGGTCCTTTCTAATGCTAGACTTTGGGAATTCTCTGTAATGTTTTGGGTTTGTTAGTTAGCTGGCTTGTGTGTGTGTGTGTGTGTGTGTGTGTGTGTGTGTGTGTTCAATAATATTTGTCTTTTTTACAACAGTCAGGAAGAAACCAAATACACTGAGGAGAGTGGCCTGGAATAAATGATGAGGTAGGTATACAAATGAACACTGAAGCCAGGGAGACTTTTCTGATAGACACACAATTGGAAAGGAACTTTTATGCTGAACAAAACTCTTTAGCCTTCTTTGTGAACTTAAGCTGCATTTCTAAGGGGCAGTGGTCTAAAGGCTTTTTCAAGAGATAAAGAAGAATAAAGGTTACAATAAAGAACAGAAATCTTTAAGTTTTCTCTTTTTCCGACTTTGGGAAACGATGCAGTACAGAGGGTTGAGTCTGTTTAATAAATTCATTTTTAAATAGTTTTGCTGCTGCTGCTGCTAAGTCACTTCAGTCGTGTCCGACTCTGTGCAACCCCATCCCTGGGATTCTCCAGGCAAGAACACTGGAGTGGGTTGCCATTTCCTTCTCCAATGCATAAAAGTGAAAAGTGAAAGTGAAGTCGCTCAGTCATGTCTGACTCTCCCCATGGACTGCAGCCTTTTTATTGAGATATAATTTACATGCCATGCAATTGACTCATCTACAATTTAGTAGCTTTTAGTATGTATTCACAGAGTTGATCAACACTAATTCTAGAATAATTTCATCACCGCAAAAAGAAACTTTATATCCATTAATAGTCATTTCCCATACCTCCAAATTCTTCTTGCTATCTTTTGGCAACCAACCAGTAATATAAATTCTGTCTCTCAGATTACCTATTCTGGACACTTCGTATGAAAGGATTCATAAAATATTTCTCATAGCTTTTTGGAGGTGTAATTGACATGCAAAGAATGGCACATATTTAAATTGTACATTGTAAATATATACAATTTAATAAGTTTGGACATATGCAAGCATCCTTGATAACATCACCACAATCAAGGAAATAGACATGCCCAAGAACTCCCAGAGTTTTCTTGTGTTCCTTTGGGTTCATTGGTTTGTTTGTGTATGTTTGGTAAGAACACTTAGATGCAATCTACCCTCTTAACAAATTTTGAAGGGCACAATACCACATGGTTAACTACAGCAGATCTCTAGAACTTATTTATTTAGTGTAGCTGAAACTTTATACCCAGTGACTAACAACTCCCCACTTCTCCACCCTCCACCTTCTGGCAACCACTACTGTATTTTCTGTTTCTATGAGTTTGACTTTTTATATACCTTTATAAGTGGAATCTGGCAGTATTTGTCCTTCTATGACCAGTTTATTTCACTTAGTCTAACGTCTATGGGGTTGCACAGAGTCGAACACAACTAAAGTGACTTAGCAGCAGCAGCAACGTCCTTCAGATTCATTCATGTTGTCAGAAGTAGTCAGACTTCCTTCTTTTTAAGGCTGATAATATGAATATATATGTGTGTGTGTGTGTGTGTGTATGGCATCTTCTATATCCATTCATCTATTGATGGACACTTGGGTTGTTTCCATGTCTTGGCTATTGTGAATAATGCTACAATGAACATGAGAATGCAAATTTCTGTTTGAGATCCTGATTTCAACTCTTTTGGATATATACCTAGAAGTGGGATTGCTAGGTCATATAGTAGTTCTAATTTTAATTTTGTGAGGAATGTTCATACTGTTTTCCATAGCTGCTACAACATTTTACACTCCCACCAACAGTGTGCAAGGGTTCCAATTTCTCTACAACCTTGCCAACACCTGGTATATTTTGCTTTTTGTTTTTTTAATAGTAGCCATCCTAATAACTGTGAGGTGATATCTCATGATAGTTTTGGTTTGCATTGCCTTGATAAATGTTGAGCATCTTTTTATGTAACTATTGGCATTTGTATCTCTCATTTGGAGAAATTTATGTTCATTATATAATATTTTTTTAGTCTGGCTTCTTTCACTTTCACTTTTCAAAGTTCACCCATATTATAGCATGTATAGGTACTTCATTCCTTTTTATTGCTGAATAATATTCCATTGTACTGGGTATAACACATCTTGTTTGTCCTTTTGTCTGCTGATGGACTTTGGGGTTTTTTTTGTTTGTTTGTTTGTTTATTTTATTTATTTGGCTGTGTTGGGTCTTAGTTGCGGCATGTGGGATCTAGTTCCCTGACCAGGGATCAAACCCGGGCCCCCTGCATCGGGAGCTCGGAGTCCTAGCCACTGGACCACCAGGGACGTCCCAACTTTGGGGTTTTTTCTACTTTTTTGGCTAGTATAAATAATACTATATGACTATTCATGTACAAGTTTTTGTGTGGGCATGTGTTTTCCTTTTTGTAGAGTATAAAAGTAGAATTGCTGGGTCATATAGTAGCTGTGTGCTTAACTTTTTGAGGAATTTCCAGACTGTTCTCCAAAGCTGCTGCACCATTTTATATTCCCACTAGTAATAAATGAATTTTCCAATTCCATCACATCCTCAAAAGCACTGGTTATTATCTGTCTTTTCAATCATAGCCATCTTTGTGAGAGTCAAGTTGTATCTCATTGTGGTTTTGTTTTACATTTCCCTGATGAATAATGATGTTGAGTATCTTTTCATTTACTTATTGGCTATTTGTACATCTTCTTTGGAGAAATGCCTATTCAAGTAATTTCCCCCATTTTCAAATTGGGTTATTTTTCTTTTAATTATTGAACTGTAATGTGTGTGTGTTAGTCACTCAGTCGTGTCCGACTCTTTGTGACCCTGTGAACTATAGTCCGTTAGGCTCCTCTTCTTCAGGGGATCTTCCCAACCCAGGAATTGAATGAACCCAGGTCTCCCACATTGCAGGTCGATTCTTTACCATCTGAGTCACCAAGGAAGCCCATTCAATTGTAATAGTTCTAGATAAAAGTCTCTTAGTTAATTCACTTAAAAAATAAACTGGAATCCTCTTGGATCAAACTTATTTCCCACATTTCTTCCCAACACCTATGTAAGTAGACAGTCTACCTCTTGACATCTTGACATCTTTATTGCTTTCAGGCTGCTGCCCCCTTTTCAGGTAGACGCCATCGCCTCTGGCCACTGTTGATTCTTTGCAATGGATAAAGACCCTACTGTTGTTATCTTGTGAAGACAGGATATCTTCACTGTCTTCTCTGCTTGCCAACGAAAAACTGTTTACAATCCAACCTTGAATCACAAATGAACAAGAAAAAAAAAATACAGCACTCTGTGACTTCTCTGGTGGTTCAGTGGCTAAAATTCCATTCTCACCATGCAGGGGGCCTGAGTTCAATCCTTGATCATGGAACTAGATCCCACAGGTCAAAGCTAAAGATTCTGTGTGCTGCAACTAAGACCCAGTGCAGCAAAAAAAAGAAAAAGAAAAACCAACACCCCCATTCCTCTACCCAAATGACTGAACAACTAAAAAAGAACCTACCAATCTCCAGTTTGGCTGATGGTTGAAACCACAATTGTTCTAGCTCCTCTCAGACATTAATCAAATGAGCCACATAGACATTTCTGCACCTTGAGTCACCTCCTGAAAGTGTTTTTCCCTACTTTCATTGCTATCTCTGTCAGAAGGTGGTATCTTCTTCAAAGAAAACAAGAAGCCATCCAGGGTGACCATCTAAACTACCAGTCATAAATCAAAATACTTACAGGCATTCGACAGGTAACCTGATGAATAAAGCTACCCAAGTGTAGGATGTGCTGAAGGCTTTGGGAAACTGGAGAACAAGAACCGGTATAATGTGTAACCTGGCTCCAAATGACTTTGCATGCAGGATTGAAGACCCTATGTTGCCAGATATATTTTTTTAAGAGAAACTGGAACGTGGAATTTTTATGTGAAAAATTTCTTTTTAAATACTGGAAATAAATTTGATATCTTAGAAAACACTGTGCTGGCCAAACAAAACATATGTGCTGGCTGGATCTAGCCCATGGGCCACCGTTTACAACCTCTGTTCAAAACACTGCTTAAATCTTCCTTCTACGTTCCCTATCATTGGCAGCACAACCTAGGATCCCATTGCTGCCCACATTCTTAAGTCTTTCTCCTTCAGACTGTTAGGCTTTTATTGAAAAAACATTTTTCTTTTAGCTCTTTCTTCTCTATGTGCACAGTCAGGTGCACCCATCCTTAAAGAACAGCTTAATATACTAATGAAGAACATGAGCTTTGGAGTCAGTGAAATCTGTGTTCAATCCTAGCTCTGCCACCTATTAGCTATGTCTTTGGGCAAGTTACTTTACCTCTCTGAACCTCAGTTTCCTCATCAATAAAATGGGTACAATAATCTCTAGCTCACAGGCTTGTTCTGAAGCAATATATTTTAAGGACCTGGAGCATAATAGACACTTAATAAATATTATGGTTCATCCTTACTTCTTAACTAACAAAATCTAACATTTGACGCGCTGACACGTAACACGCTGACATCTCTTTTCCTTTTCTTAACATTGAGTCCTTACAGTAGCACTGTTTATACTCACATTGTGAAATTCACAAGCCCCAGCATTTATCTGGACCCTGTCCACTGTCATTTGAGACCCCTGATCCTGACCCTAAACTCCATCCCAAACTATGTGTAATTTTCCCATACATTTTTCATTGTTAAATCTAAATGACAATTGTTTGTTTTCATACTTGTCTGTCTCTCTGAAGCCTCTGATAGAATAAACCTCATACATATCTTTGAATGGGCTTCAGGATAACAGTCATCAGGCATCTTGGACCATCCAGTGATCTCTATCTATTCAATTTTGTATCATCCAGTTCCCTCTGACAGCTCTCCTGCTTTTGTCTCTATCCATTAAGACCTAGATGTAATTCATTTGGCCACATGGAGCCTATTTCATAAAGGGTAGAAAGTGTAGAAGATTTTTATCTAACTGCATTTAGTTCATTTGCAAGCAAGCAAACTCAGGCAGGATGATACACCATCAGCTTAAGATAAACATGAAAAAGAAAAGAGAGAGTTATATCTGGGAGAAGATCCCAGAGGCCATATGAGTCTCACCACTTTTAATTAAGTAAGATAGCTCTGTTTACCATATTGGTATAGGTGATCACCTTGCCAGCTTACCAAGTGATCATCAAAGGTGGTGGCTAAGAAGCCATGTGTCATACTCCAGCCTTAAGATTCTTCCTACATTCAGTTCAGTTCAGTCGCTCAGTCATGTCCGACTCTTTGCGACGACCCCATGAATTGCAGCACGCCAGTCCTCATACATTACAACTAGCTATTTCCACGTTCTCTCTTAAAGGGATGGGTACAATTTGCACCTTTGGCTCTGAAGGCTAGATAAGAAGAGAATATTCAAAGGTATGCTGAGCTTCATTAAGAATCTAGACTCCCAAGATGTCTGGTTTGAAGAGGACAACACTGCTGGGAAATAAAGTTCTGGTATGTTTGTAACAGAAAAAGTCACATTCATCACTTTATGGTTATACCTCATGTGTGAAGGCACACCTGTTTCAGGTTCCCTGCAGGCACATCCCACTCCAACCTCTGAACCTTTTCCAAAACAATATATTCTCCATGGAATACTTTTCCTTTAGGCAGTCAAAAGGTCTTTCCCATCATTTAGACAGCTCTGAAATCCCGTCAGTCCTCCACACTTCTAAGATTGATGGGCCAGCTGACAGGTTTTTTGGCTCAGCCTGGACATGAAACACACACATCTTTTCTACCTTCCTTAATCATATACTTAGTCCTCGTTGCCTCACCTATACTAAAGTACACTTACCTTTCCTTTACATTGGTAGAATTTGTTCTGGCCAAAAATTGAACAGAGAGTAATGTTCACTGTGCAAACAATAGCTTATAAATCTGAGACTCAGAATTCTACCCATAATGCTATTGCACAATGCATTAATTTAGGAGCCTAAGTAAAATCCTAGGTTTTGGTTATAGATATTAGGGTATAAAAGTGTTGGCAGAGGCTGGTCCCTGTTGTGAAATATAAATTTTAAATGTATGTATATATATATATGTTAGAATGGGGCTTCCCTGGTGGCTCAGCAGTAAAGAATCTACCTGCAATGTAGGAGACAAGGGTTCAATCCCTGGGTTGGGAAGATCCCCTGGAGGAGGGCATGGCAACCCACTCCAGTATTCTTGCCTGGAGAATTTCATGGACAGAGGAGCCTGGCAGGCTACAGTCCATGGGGTTGCAAAGAATCAGACACGACCGAAGCAACTGAGCACACAGGCATACATGTGTTAGAATGCAGTAACATTAACTAAGATTTACTAATGATCTCAATGAAGGTAGAACAACATAGTAAAAATTAATAAGATATCACACCTAACAATATAGGTGAAGCCAGAACTCATGTATTGATCATTGTACTTTTTCGTCTGTCACATACATTAAATAAAGAGTAGAAAAGTAGCTCAATGAGAAGTAACATGCCACCGAGTTTGAACAGTAGTTCTACTACTTACTATCTGTTTGAGCTTGATCAAGTTAATTAACTTCTCTGAGTCTCAGTTTTATAATCTTTAAATGAAGCTAACAATAGTACCTACCTTACAGGGTTAATGGGGGAATCATTAACAAAAAATAGTGTTAATCGACCAAGTATTTGGAATCAGCAATTGTTTTAAGCCCAAATGGATTATCTCATATAATCCTCCCAACCACCCAATAAAACAGGTACTATTATTAGCTCCAGTTTATAGGACTCCCTACACAAAGAGAAGTTAGGTAACTTGCCCAAAGTCATACAACTGGGAAGTGATGGCAAGTGATGGTAAGTGTGAATCTAGACACTCTATTTCTTAACCACAACCCTGCAATACTTCCAAAGAGAGTAAAAGATGTAAGGCCTGCAAAGCACTTAATACAGTGCCGAGCACATAGTAATGCTCAAAAATTGTTTACTACTAGTAATATTTACTATGACATTAAGAATAACCTCTCACAACTTTATTTCAGTATATTTAACCATCTGTCTCATACAAATACATACTCTTCAGGTCTTTTTCACTTTAGAGTCTTACCTCTTGGAAGCCAGCTCCCTCTGTAAAACACCAAGCAGAAGTAGGTCCTTAAAATGCTTTCTGAAAAAGTAGAAGTTAGAGGAGAAGGAGAGAGGGAGGAGAGGGAAAAGTTCTTCATTTTTGAGGCAATGGCTTCAACAATTACATGGGGGTATGTGGGGCTAGGGGCTTCCCAGGTGGCACTAGTGGTAAAGAACCCACCTGCCAATTCAGGGGACCAGAGATGCAGGTTTGATCCCTGGGCCAGGAAGATTCTCTGGAGGAGTTCATGGCAACTCACTCCAGTATTCTTGCCTGGAGAATCCCAGAGGAGCCTGGTGGGCTACAGTCCATGGGGTCACAGAGTTGGACATTACTGAAGGGATTTAGCACACATGCATGTGGGGCTGGGTTAGACTTCTACTAACCTAGACTCCTACAGGAGTCTTGGGGTTCAGTTTAGTGGTTGTGGATAGGGTAATGGTGATTTCCTGCCATACCTACACCACACCTCCAGGGTGATTCTCACCCTTCTATAGAGCCTAGTGAAAGGTTGTTGCTGAGCCATGAAAGATGCCGAGATTCTTGGCCTCCAGAGGAGAGGAATTCAATCTGGGGCCGGTGACGAGGCTTGATCACTCAGAGCTTTGTGTAATAAAGTTTTATTAAAGTATAAAAGAGAGAAATCTGCTGACATAGACATCAGAAGGGGGCAGAAAGAGTGCCCCCTTCTAGTCTTTAACAGGAAGCTATATACCTACTAGCAGGCTGCTAATTAGAGAAAGGAAATGTCTCAAAGAGTGGCACCAGGCCCCTCACCACAACATGCATTTTGAGATAGCATTGACACAAGGTGAGTCATCCCGGGCCATAAAACAATTGACATGAATCTTGAAGAAAGGCAGGTGTCCAAGAAAATACATAGTCTCATTAACATAGATTAAGAGAACATTTGTATGAGAAAAACTTACTGGTTTGTTGAGTTCTGAGTCGGTTTGTCAGTTCTGAGTCTTAGGTGGAACCGACTTGAAGACAGACAGTCTAAGGTAAATTCACAGTTCATTAATATAGCTTAAGAAAAGCATTTCCATAAGAAAAACACATTGGTTAGCTCAAAGTTTGAGAAAAGTTAAGTTCAGGTGGAACCAAGTGTCATCATGGCAACACAGAATTTTAAAAGAAACCTCCTTTTAATTTTGTATAGAGAAGGGGAAAAAAATAGAATCTGACATTTGTTTGTTTCCTCCTGCAGCTTAAGAGAGAGATAAAAAACGTCTGACACTTGCAGCCTATTTCCTCTGTTTGGGGGCCTCTAGCTTTCCTGCCTGTTACCCTCTCACCAGCAACCCTTATGTCAAGGGAAAGCCTATGGCATGTTGCATCATCACAACATGGTATGATCTTTGTTGAAAACAAAAGTGAGCACCAGAAGAACTTGGTTCTCATATCAGCACATTATGAACATTGGAAAGAAAATGTTAATTACTTATATGCTGTATCTGGAGAGGCCCAGAAAGCCCAGAGACCCCAGATTTCTGTTAAACTCCTACCACCTGAGAGCTATTTCTTCTTAACAAGTTCATTTTCCAAATGTACATTTATTTTGGAAGATAGACACATTAAGCCAGATATCATTCACATCTTAAATCAAGTTAATTTAATCAGAATTCTTCCTCTCTACCACACAGATGACCTCCACTGTGGACAAAATGGGAGAGTGTCTCCAGCCATTAGCAGAGAGATTAATTTCAGAACGTAAGGGCACTGCTCAAGTGTGGGGAGGAACACGAATCTGTTCCTGGGTCCTCTTTTAAAATGCCAATACACATGGGAAAGGTTAACCGACACAGTTTAAGATTGGTTAATCTGATCTGCTTTGCTTCTTGCAGCAATGAGGAGGGCCTAAGGTAAAGATTGTAAGGTGGAGAGGAGAGCGAGAGGAAAGAGATGGTCTTTTTGTGCCTGGTCTCCACACCCAATCTAGAGACTTCATGTGGTCGATGCTTGATAATGGGCTGTTGACCTGAAATTAAGGAAAGGCAGAAAGAGGAAGGTGAGGATTGCTTGTCCTTAATGCCTCCCTTCCCTCAGTGACAATTTAAGTTTCAGCAGAATGGTTCTGGAGCTTCCCAAGACTCTTCAGAACTGAAGGATATGGGTTCACCTGGTGGAACAGAACCTTGGCACTCTAATATTACAGGGGTGCCACAAAGCTGGGCTTCCCCGATGGCTCAGTGGGTAAAGAATCCACCTGCAATGCATGAGACACAAGAGACACAGGTTCAATCCCTGGGTTGGGAAGATCCCCTTAAGGAAGGCATGGCAACACACTCCAGTATTCTTGTCTGGAGAATCCCACGAACAGAGGAGCCTGGTGGGCTATGGTCCAAAGGGTTTCGAAGAGTCAGACCCTACTGAGCATGCATGCATGCCACAAAGCTATGTCTGCAGCACAGGGGAAAGCCTGACCGGACACAAGACCTAATGGTGGACTTTCAAGTGCTCTGATGGGCCAGTATGAGAACAATTTCTAGGGGGAGAGGACTTCATGATTATTCTAAGATCAAACCACAAAGGTGCGCACCTGCCTCTCAGTTGGTCTCTGGTGATTCTCTAGCCTGTACATTCTTCCTTTTATATGCTAATGTGCCTCTCCGACACACAAATGTGAGCTCATGTGAATGAGTTCACAATTTGTCTCGGCCAAGGACTGCTGTCCCACCTGCTTCAGATGTTTTTCTCCCTGATGTTAGTGAAGTGAAAAGCCAGTAAGGCTGTAAACAAAGAAGGAAAGGGAAGAGAGGAGCAGGAACAAAGGAAGCAGGAGAAAGGAAGCAGCTAATTGTGAGCCAAGGAGTTATTGGTTCTAACATACACACACCACACACACACATACACACACTACTCACAAATCCGTAAAAGAAAGAAACATAACCAAACCATCTCCAATACATGGACCACCTAAACAATGATGAAATCAAGGTATTGCTGGAAATGGAAAAGTCATGCTTAAAGTGATTTTCATAGCCTAGCTTGAGATCATGAACTACAGAAAGCACAGTGATATTCATTCATTCATGAAGATATGGCATATCTCCTTCATACATACAGACTCTCACTCACACATATATACTTTCACTTCATACATATAGCTGTGTAACAAGACTTCAGTCAGCACTCACACAGACACACACAGAGAGACATATCACCAAACACCAAAATATACACCCATATACCCAGGTAAGTCATTGTTGTTGCTGTTTAATTGCTAAGTCGCATCTGATTGGTTGGAACACCATGAACCGTGGCCTGCTGTCCATGGGATTTCCCAGGCAAGAATACTGGAGTTGGTTGCCATTTCCTTCTCCAGGGGATCTTCCCAACCCAGGAATTGAACCCAGGTAAATACATGGATACAAAGTCAGATACAGACACCTGGAAAATCTAAACCTGAAGCTACATACAAGAATACACAACTGCAAATAAGATGTCTATGTAAAATGGAATGCATGTGTGCATGCTAAGTCTCCTCAGTAATGTCTGACTCTGTGACCCCAGTGACTATAGCCCTCCAGGCTCCTCTGTCCATGGGATTCTCCAGGTAAGAATACTGGAGTGGGTTGCCATGTCTTCCTCCAGCAGATCTTCCCAAAACAGGGATCGAACCTGTGTCTCTTATGTCTCCTGTATTGGCAGGTGGATTCTTTACCACTAGCACCACCTGGGAAACCCCTCCATTTTGGGGGAGTCTACTATGTGCCCAGCACTTTAAATATGCTGGTTCATTAATCCTCCTAAACACTCCTCTGATAGGGGTGTCATCAAGCTCATTTTACAACTGAGGAACTAAAACTTAAAGGAGATGGTCACTTACTAACAATCAGGCAGGTAGTGTGGCTTCTAGCAGAGCTGCTGCTGCTGCTGCTAAGTCGCTTCAGTCGTGTCCAACTCTGTGCGACCCCATAGATGGCAGCCCCCCAGGCTTCCCCGTCCCTGGGATTCTCCAGGCAAGAACACTGGAGTGGGTTGCCATTTCCTTCTCCAATGCATGAAAGTGAAAAGTGAAAGTGAAGTCGCTCAGTCATGTCCGACTCTTAGCGACCCCATGGACTGCAGCCTACCAGGCTCCTCTGTCCATGGGATTTTCCAGGCAAGAATACTGGAGTGGGGTGCCATTGCCTTCTCCTCTAGCAGAGCAGAAACTCAAATTAAGTCAGGCTCCCTGCAAGGTTGCAAGTCTCAAACACCTTTATGCTGCAGCTTCTCACCACTGCTCAAAGACAACCACACACACACACACACACACACACACACACACACACCCATTTTACAGGCACTCATGCTCCCTGGCCAAGAATTTTAAAATATGATTAGCATAGTTCAGGCTCTGTTATCAACATAATCATTTGTTTGAAGTAAACAATGTGGAATTCCTTTGGGTCATTAGTACCCATGAGTAAATTATCATGTGTTTAAATTATCTCTGGAGTATTTAAATTTAAACATTCTAGCACCTTGGACCAGGGCCAGCCAATATTTTTATATAATAACACTATAATTAAAGCTAGGGTAAGCTTAGGATCTCATTCAAGTTAACAAAAGATTACTCTTCACAGCAGAATTAAAAACAATATTCTAATTAATTAATGTGCTAATCGTTCTTCCTTTTTGCAATCAACATGGCAATTTCACCTGAGAAGATACTGCAAAATATGAACACAAAACCCCAGCTGATGCCCTGGTTTATGCATGGCCCAGGGAGATATATCATCTTCTTGTGCTGTTCTGGGCATCTACGGGCACTTTGTGATATGTCCAACACGGGCCTAGAGTAGGGCCCTCAACTGTGAATTCACACCATCAAGTTTTGGAGAGCTTTATCTCTAGGACAGGGAAACTAGCTTTTCTAGTTTGCCCAAGACAGTTCAGTTCACTCCTGTTGACTTAATTCACCAAAGAGTACTCTGAAGAGTATCTTGATTTGGATAACTTATAGAGGTACCCAATTTCAGATCATTCACAGAGACATGAATCTTTCTAACAGGAAGAGGTGTAGACTATTGACTTTCTCTGTAAGCTTCCACCGTCATTGGTGTCCGGGCCACGGTGTGGATTTCCCATCACCACTTCCTGCTTTATGAAATAATAATCAACCACATATGGCCCCAGTTATTCAGGGCTTCCCTCTACCCCTAGCACAGCACAAGTTATAGTGTTTCCTGACAACTAATTCAGTTCAGCTCAGTTCACTCGCTCAGTCATGTCCGACTCTTTGAGACCCCATGGACTGCAGCACATCAGGCTTTCCTGTCCATCACCAACTCACAGAGCTTGCTCAAACTCCTGTCCATTCAAGTATGTGATGCCATCCAACTATCTCATCCTCTGTCATCCCCTTTGTTGACAAAGTAATGTCTCTGGTTTTTAATATGCTAAGTTGGTCATAACTTTCCTTCCAAGGAGTAAGCGTCTTTTTATTTCATGGCTGCAGTCATCATCTGCAGTGATTTTGGAGCCCAAAAAAATAAAGTCTGACACTGTTTCCACTGTTTTCCCATCTATTTGCCTTGAAGTGATGGGACTGGATGCCATGACCTTAGTTTTCTGAATGTTGAGCTTTAAGCCAACTTTTTCACTCTCCTCTTTCACTTTCACCAAGAGGCTCTTTAGTTCTTCTTCACTTTCTGCCATAAGGGTGGTGTCATCTGCATATCTGAGGTTATTGATATTTCTCCCAGTAATCTTGATTCCAGCTTGTGCTTCTTCCAGCCCAGTATTTCTCATGATGTACTCTGCTAGCCTGTGAGATGAGTACAATTGTGCAGTAGTTTGAGCATTCTTTGGCATTGCCTTTCTTTGGGATTGGAATGAAAACTGACCTTTTCCAGTCCTGTGGCCGCTGCTGACTTTTCCAAATTTGCTGGCATATTGAGTGCAGCACTTTCACAGCATCATCTTTGAGGATTTGAAATGGCTCAACTGGAATTCCATCACCTCCACTAGCTTTATTCGTAGTGATGCTTCCTAAGGCCCACTTGACTTCACACTCCAGGGTGTCTGGCTCTAGGTGAGTGATCACACCATTGTGATTATCTGGGTCATGAAGATCTTTTTGTACAGTTCTTCTGTGTAGTCTTGCCAACTCTTCTTAATATCTTCTGCTTCTGTTAGGTCCATACCATTTATGTCCCTTATTGAGCCCATCTTTGCATAAAATGTTCCCTTGGTATCTCTAATTTTCTTGAAAAGATCTCAGTCTTTCGCATTCTATTGTTTTCCTCTATTTCTTTGCATTGATCGCTGAGGAAGACTTTCTTATGTCTCCTTGCTATTCTTTGGAACTCTGCATTCAAATGGGTATATCTTTCCCTTTCTCCTTTGCTTTTCGCTTCTCTTCTTTTCACAGCTATTTGTATGGCCTCCTCAGACAACCATTTTGCTTTTTGCATTTCTTTTCCATGGGGATGGTCTTGATCCCTGTCTCCTGTACAATGTCATGAACCTCCGTCCATAGTTCATCAGGCACTCTGTCTATCAGATCTAGTCCCTTAAGTCTATTTCTCACTTCCACTGTATAATCGTTACAGTGATTGGATAGCCACACATAAATACATCTGATAATATCACATTTGAGGTAACCAAAGTGTTAGAGAAGCTCTATACCGTCACCAAAATCAAGACCAGGAGCTGACTGTGGCTCAGATCATGAACTCCTTATTGCCAAATTCAGACTTAAATTGAACAAAGTAGGGAAAACCACTAAACCATTCAGGTATAACCTAAATCAAATCCCTTATGATTATACAGTGGAAGTGAGAAATAGATTTAAGGGATTAGATCTGATAGACAGAGTGCCTGATGAACTATGGACGGAGGTTCGTGACATTGTACAGGAGACAGGGATCAAGACCATCCCCATGGAAAAGAAATGCAAAAAGCAAAACGGTTGTCTGAGGAGGCCTTACAAATAGCTGTGAAAAGAAGAGAAGCGAAAAGCAAAGGAGAAAAGGAAAGATATTCCCATTTGAATGCAGAGTTCCAAAGAATAGCAAGGAGAGATAAGAAAGTCTTCCTCAGCGATCAATGCAAAGAAATAGAGGAAAACAACAGAATGCGAAAGACTAGAGATCTTTTCAAGAAAATTAGAGATACCAAGGGAACATTTCACGCAAAGATGGGCTCAATAAAGGACATAAATGGTATGGACCTAACAGAAGCAGAAGATATTAAGAAGAGATTGCAAGAATACACAGAAAAACTGTACAAAAAGATCTTCATGACCCAGATAATCACAATGGTGTGATCACTCACCTAGAGCCAGACACCCTGGAATGTGAAGTCAAGTGGGCCTTAGGAAGCATCACTACGAATAAAGCTAGTGGAGGTGATGGAATTCCAGTTGAGCCATTTCAAATCCTCAAAGATGATGCTGTGAAAGTGCTGCACTCAGTATGCCAGCAAATTTGGAAAACTCAGCAGTGGCCACAGGACTGGAAAAGGTCAGTTTTCATTCCAATCCCAAAGAAAGGCAATGCCAAAGAATGCACGAACTACCACACAATTGCACTCATCTCACATGCTAGTAAAGTAATACTCAAAATTCTCCAAGCCAGGCTTCAGCAATACGTGAACCGTGAACTTCCAGCTGGTTTTAGAAAAGGCAGAGGAACCAGAGATCAAATTGCCAACATCTGATGGATCATTGATAAAGCAAGAGAGTTCCAGAAAACCATCTATTTCTGCTTTATTGACTATACCAAAGCCTTTGACTGTGTGGATCACAATAAACTGTGGAAAATTCTGAAGGAGATGGGAATACCAGACCACCTGACCTGCCTCTTGAGAAACCTGTATGCAGGTCAGGAAGCAACAGTTAGAACTGGACATGGAACAACAGACTGGTTCCAAATAGGAAAAGGAGTAAGTCAAGGCTGTATGTTGTCACCCTGCTTATGTAACTTATATGCAGAGTACATCATGAGAAATGCTGGGCTGGAAGAAGCACAAGCTGGAATCAAGATTGCCAGGAGAAATATCAATAACCTCAGATATGCAGATGACACCACCCTTATGGTAGAGAGTGAAGAAGAACTAAAGAGCCTCTTGATGAAAGTGAAAGAGGAGAGCGAAAAAGTTGGCTTAAAGCTCAACATTCAGAAAACTAAGGTCATGGCATCTGGTCCCATCACTTCATGGGAAATAGATGGGGAAACAGTGGAAACAGTGTCAGACTTTATTTTTGGGGGCTCCAAAATCACTGTAGATGGTGACTGCAGCCATGAAATTAAAAGACACTTACTCCTTGAAAGGAAACTTATGACCAACTAGATAGCATATTAAAAAGCAGAGACATTACTTTGCCAACAAAGGTCCATCTAGGCAAGGCTATGGTTTTTCCAGTGGTCATGTATGGATGTGAGAGTTGGACTGTGAAGAAAGCTGAGCACAGAAAAATTGATGCTTTTGAACTGTGGTGTTGGAGAAGACTCTTGAGAGTCCCTTGGACTGCAAGTAGAGCCAACCAGTCCATCCTAAAGGAGATCAGTCCTGGGTGTTCATTGGAAGGACTGATGCTGAAGCTGAAACTCCAATACTTTGGCCACCTGATGCGAAGAGTTGACTCATTGGAAAAGACCCTGATGCTGGGAGGGATTGCAGGCAGAAGGAGAAGGGGATGACAGAGGATGAGATGGCTGGATGGCATCACCAACTCGATGAACATGAGTTTGAGTAAACTCTGGGATTTGGTGACAGACAGGGAGGCCTGGCGTGCTGTGATTCATGGGGTCGCAGAGTTGGACACGAGTGAGCAACTGAACTGAACTGAACTTAAAGTGGATTAGATTAACTGTGAACCAGTCAATTTGATGATCAGTCCCTTGATACAGTCTGATTCCAGCATTTATTTTGGACCACACATTTCTGAGGTTTTAGGTACAGAGAAAGGATTCTCCAGTATCAGGATGTGGTGGAAGTTCATTTTTAGAGACTTAAACAGGAAGGCAGTCTTATTTAAAAGCCTACTAGGGTCCCATGAATGAAACTTAAGGTGACCTAAATTGTAGGGGGAAAAAACAAAACATGTTGGGAGGAACATGATGTCACTGAGTTTTTCTCCTGTGAAGTTTAAAGTATATGACATTTTATACTCAATTCTAATGTTTCTTTCCCAAGAAGCAGGTTGGAGAGGCAGGACAGTATGTAAGCACCACTCTCTCTTCCCCAATCCTTGCCATTCCCAGAAAATGCAGGTCTGGCCACTTTGGACTGTTTGGGCCCATCTTAAAGATGCTATTGGGTGAGGTACTGGAGTTTGCTTGTACTTCCCTTAAGGGCCAATTGTGTTCATCTCTTTTTCAACTCCAAATTTAGTGATGTCATGCTATTAGCTTGCCTGCAATGATGAGAGTATTTTCACTATGGAAAATGGCAAATGTGACAAATCAGAGCTTTCTCCCCTCCCCACCCCACTCCCCACAGAGCCAGTTGTTAAGCATTTACCAGCACATCTCTGGGCCAGATGAACTGTCATTGCTCAGATACAGCTCCCTTCTATGCTCAGGTAAGATGGGACCATTTCGGGTCATGGCAAATGTCCAAAGACTTTTACCAACTGAAGAGCTTCAGTGGGCTAGGAGTAGACTGCTTTGGTTCAATTTCTCATTTCAGGCTTGTTTGTTGTGACCATCCTAACAGCATATTCCCAAGGGGCACTGAATTACCCAGCCTCCCTCCATGTAAGATGTCTCAGCCCATCAGAGAAGAATTTGAGGCCCAAGATGCTGGACACGGCTGTAATGAGCAAATCCAAAGGAAGGTAAATGGTAGGAAACTGAATGCAGGGAAGGGAACAGTAACTAGCCTGCTTTCAAGTTTCCGACCATCACTTTGGGGAGTGAGATCGATTCTATTATTAAAGAAAGAAGGAGATTGTACACAAAGCCAGGAATCAATTTGAAATTTAATGACCAAAACAGAGAGAATTGGGTTAAAGCCAATTTACAGAACCAACGAAATGGATGGAAGTTGAAACAATACAGGCACAAAACAAATAGGCTTTAGGCCACGTGCAAATCTAGGCAAATACAAAACACATGGTGTAGCCTCAGCACACAGGCATTGCTCTCTGCTTCTTCCCCCTCCTACTCCTTCCCTTAAACTTGGTCAGTGACCTATTGATAGTCCTGGAAGAGCAGAGAGGTATCTATTGATAGTCTGACTATGTTAGATTCCAAAGAAGAAGACAAGGCCCCAGCTTGCTTCCAAGAAAAAGTCTCCATCCAGTTCTATCTCTGGCACTCCCATGGAATCTTCAAGTTTGACTGCTAGAAGAATGTTGTCTACTTTAGTCCCCTGCTTTAACAACTTTAGAAGCCGAGGCCCAGAAAAGTGAATTTCCCAGTCTCCAAGCTAGTTAAGTGGCAGATCTGAGCCAAAAGCTCAGAGCAAGTATGTTATTATAAGGCACAAGTCAATGTTTCTTAAGGGTTTCTTCTTGTAAATAGCCCTGTAAAGATGGAGTATGTTCTTGTTAAGTTGAGAAGACCCCGATCTGCTGGTTATTGCTCTTAGCTTTCCTATTGTAGCCCAAAGTCTATAGTTTTTTTCCCAGATCATAGGCGTATTTACAAATTCAACTCACATGCAGTCCAGAAATCGTGGCTTTAAAAATTTATTGATAGCAAATGCTTGACACAAGAGCATCTGTGAACCAGATGAAATTCTATCCATGTGTAGGGGAAAAGGCTTATTTGGCTTCTCTATATTCATATAAGGACAACCTTCTACCTCCAGGAGGTACTTATTTCTGTTTTAAGAAACAATATTGATTCAAAATGACCGGGTGGTGGTGGTTGTTTAGTTGCTAAGTCATGTCCGACTCTTTGCGCCCCCATGGGCTGCAGCACACCAGGCTTCCCTGTCCTTCACCATCTCCTGGAGCTTGCTCAAACTCTTGACCCATGAGTCGGTGATGCCATCCAACCATCTCATCCTCTGTCGCCCCCTTATCCTGACCTCAATCTTTCCCAGCATCAGGGTCTTTTCCAATGAGTCGGCTCATCTCATCAAGTGGCAAAGTATTGGAGCTTCAGCTTCAGCATCAGTCCTTCCAATGAATATTCAGGGTTGATTTCCTTTAGGATTGACTGATGTGATCTCCTCACAGTCCAAGGGACTCTCAAGAATCTTCTTTAGCACCACAATTTCCCCAAAATTCCATGCAACTATACAGGGAAACTGAGGTTACTAGAGGTCAAATTACTCAGGTAGTATGTAGCAGAACCAGAGTGAGACTCAAGGTCCATTGGATTTCAAAGTTCACGATCTTTTCATAAGATTGATTTGCCTCCATAAAGGTAGCTGACTCCTAATCAAACTCTTGCCACATCCTTTCTAGAAGAAAGAGATCTTTCTTGCTGTTTTATAGGCTCATTTGCTCAAGCTTGGGCTTGGCAGTTGCCAGCCTAGAAAGGGCATCAAAGGCAGTGAAAAGTGGAAGCATCAGCCCTCAGGTGCAGTACCCAGGATGAATGGCTTGTTTTGGAACGTTCCCACCTGCCATCTCTTTACCTAGTACAGGTGAATAGCTCCTTGCAGACCTGACTGTCCTCACTGTATCTCCCTGACATAATGACCATTTGCCTCAGAAAATTCTAATTATTCAGGCAACAGAGTAGGTAGTTAAGCCTTATCCAACCTCTGGCTCATGCCTGTGGAAAGGGAAATAAGCAAAACATCATCTCACCTGCCTGCGGATTATTTTGCTGAGAGCACTAAATCTTAGCATCCACTTATGCAATCCACGAGAATGGATGGGTTTATTTATTTAACTTCTGTTTTATTGACTGGGCTTCCCTTGTAGCTCAGTCGGTAAAGAATCTGCCTGCAGTGCAGGAGAACTGGGTTCAATCCCTGGGTTGGGAAGATCCCCTGAAGAAGGAAATGGCAACTCACTCCAGTATCCTTGCCTGGAAAATCTCATGGACAGAGGAGCCTGATGGGTTGCAGTCCATGGGATCGCAAAGAGTCGGGCACGACTGAGCGAGTAACACTTACTTACTTACTTTATTGACTATGCCAAAACCTTTGACTGTATGGATCACAAAAAAACTGTGGAAAATTCTTAAAGAGATGGGAATACCAGACCACCTCCTGAGAAATCTGTATGCAGGTCAAGAAGCAACAGTTAGAACCAGACATGGAACAACAGACTGGTTCCAAACTGGGAAAGGAGTATGTCAAAGTTGTATGTTGTCACCCTGCTTATTTAACTTATATGCAGAGTACATCATGAGAAACGCTGGGCTGGATGAAGCACAAGCTGGAATCAAGATTGCCGGGAGAAATATCAATAACCTCAGATATGCAGATGGCATCACCCTTATGGCATAAAGTGAAGAGAAACTAAAGAGCCTCTTGATGAAAGTGAAAAAGGAGCATGAAAAAGCTGGCTTAAAACTCAACATTCAGAAAACTAAGATCATGGCATCCAGTCCCATCACTTCATGGCAAATAGATGGGGAAACAATGGAAACTGAGAGACTTTACTTTGGGGGGCTCCAAAATCACTGTAGATGGTGACTGTACCCATGAAATTAAAAGACGCTTGCTCCTTGGAAGGAAAGTTATGACCAACCTAGACAGCATATTAAAAAGCAGACATTACTTTACCAACAGAGGTCTGTCTAGTCAAAGCTGTGGTTTTTCCAATAGTCATGTATGGATGTGAGAGTTGGACTATAAAGAAAGTTGAGCACTGAAGAATTGATGCTTTTGAACTGTGGAGTTGGAGAAGGCTCTTGTGAGTCCCTTGGACTGCAAGGAGATCCAACCAGTCCATCCTAAAGGAAATCAATCCTGAATTTTCATTAGAAGGACTGATACTGAAGCTGAAACTACAATCCTTTGGCCACCTGATACGAAGAACTGACTCACTGGAAAAGACCCTGATGCTGGGAAAGATTAAAGGCAGGAGGAGAAGGGGACAACAGAGGATGAGATGGTTGGATGGCATCACCGACACAATGGACATGAGTTTGAGCAAGCTCTGGGAGTTGGTGAAAGACAGAGAAGCCTGGCGTGCTGCAATCCATGGGGTCACAAAGAGTCGGACACAACTAAACTGACACGCAACCCACAATTCATGAGCTCCGGTATATATATATCTGACTTACTGGTGATGTTTTAACAAAACTATAGATGCCCACCATACTATACTCTAATTCAGTAGGTCAGGAGTAGGGAGAGGCCCTAGAATCAATATTTTCAATTCTCATTGCTGCTTCTCCCTATGAGTCTCACATGCAGCAAGATTTAGGAAACACTAATCTAGTTAGGAAAAAAAATGCAAGAAGGCAAATAGCTGAGAAAAGAATTGAAGTGAAAGGTAAAGGAGAAAGGGAAAGATATACCCAACTGAATGCAGAGTTCCAAAGAATAGAAAGGAGAGATAAGAAAGCCTTCTTAAGTAAACAATGCAAAGGAATATTGGGAAACAATAGAATGGGAAACACTTCAAGAAATTTGGAAATATCAAGCGAACATTTCATGCAAATATGGGCACAATAAAGGACAGAAATGGTAAGGACCTAACAGAAGCAGAAGACGTTAAAAAGAGGTGGCAAGAATACATAGACAAACTATACAAAAAAGGTCTTAATGACCCAGATAACCACAATGGTGTGGTCACTCACCTCGAGTCAGACATTCTGGACTATTAAGTCAAGTGGGTCTTGGGAAGCATTACTATGAACAAAGTTAGTGGAAGTGATGGAATTCCTGCTGAACTATTTCAGATCCCAAAAGATGATGCTACTAGAGTAATACACTCAAGATGCCAGCAAATGTGAAAAACTCAGCAATGGCCACAGGACTGGAAAAGGTCAATTTCCATTCCAATCTCTGCACATGTGATCAGGGTAGACTGTACACATGATCACGGGTGGGTGGTCACCATGATCATCAGTGGGAGTGCATGTGATCACTGGTGGGTGTGCACTTATCACAGGAGGGTTTCCTCATAATCAGGGTGAGGGTGGGTAGGTTATGTGGGTGGGTGTGAACATGATGGAGGGCGGGTGCCCACATGATCAAGAGGGGTGCTCCTGTGATTGACATGCCTGTGTGTGACAATGCATAATCTCAAGCACACTCTTAAGATTTAGATGTGTCATCCTTTTCATTATGATTAAGCTAGATAGGTTCTTTGTTTTCCCTCTTGGTTCATAAATTTACACCTTGGCACTGGTTGATTCTGATATGATAACATCAGGGTTTGCACATCAATTATGTCATCCAATTCTTCTCCCTTCCACATTAAGTCTAGTTGCAAAATTGTAACAGAAGGATCCAGTTTTAGGCCACTTTTCTCTGGGGTCTAAAGTATAGGATGTCCATGCAGGGGCACCAGGCGTGGAGGACCTCAGCACCCGAGACCTTTTCTGTTGTCTCCAAAACTTGGACAGTGGGACCTCTAGCCTTAACCAGATCAGGACTGTGGAAAAAATCCAGAGCCAGGAGAGTTTTTGTAGCCAGGTGACTCACCAGAAGGTGTCTTCCTCCTCTAAACCCCCAAACTCCTTCTTCACTGCAAAACCAATTAAGCTCTGGTGGTTGGCCAAGCTTGGAGAGAGTCCAGGACTGGTGCTGGAACCAAGGGACCCAATGCCACTGGTGTTCATGCATGGGCTCTTGGGGCCATGACCCTCAGGAAAATATCCCTCTAGACTCTCTGTCTCTGGCTTCTGAATTTGTCACCAAATCAAGTTCATTTGGCTCTACCCACAGCAATCCAGTGGCCAAAGCCAAAGATTGACCTAATCTTTACAATCAAAAGTGATTTTGAAACAACTAAAGAGCCCTTTCCTGCTCACGCATTGACACTAGCAGCTTCCAAGTCATATAGAAGGGAAGCTGACAGTCAGAGCCCTGGGAGAGTGGCCGCTCCTGGCGGGGGCAGTATCCAGGGGGATCTACACCAAATGTGCAGCTCTCTTGTGAGACCATCTTAGTACTTTGCTCTGCAATGTTTGCACACTTGGGATATTGTTCACTGTCATGGTCAATGTTGGTGGCAGGGGAGGCTTGAGTTTGAGTAAAGACAATTGTCGTGTGAGCTGTGTTTACCTTCCAGTTATTTCCAGAGCATGGGAAAACTGCAGGAACCAGGAAGGAGAGAGCGGACTTTCCTCCCCTCATGGGAATGCCCCACTAGAGAATGGAGTATACACTTCATGGATTCCCCCTTCTTATCTTCCCTGGTGGCTCAGATGGTAAAGCATCTGCCTATAATGCGGGAGACCCAGGTTCAATCGCTGGGTCGGGAAGATCTCCTGGAGAAGGAAATGGCAACCCAGTATTTTTGCCTGGAAAATGCCGTGGATGGAGGAGCCTGCTAGGCTACAGTCCATGGGCTCACAAAGAGTCAGACACGACTGAGCGATTTCACTTTCTTTTCTTCTTATAGAAGGATGAAGAAGGCCCATGGGAGGTCAGGCTTTAGCTGAAATCAAAGAACTTGGGGAGAAAATGAGTGCATATTAGGATGCTTTCAGATGCAAATCTAACCCAAAATATCTTAAGCAAAGCAGCGAATTTATTATTTGTTGAAGGCCCTGGGGTAGAGGTCTGGCTCACATGGCATCACTGGGGCTCTGTTCACTCAAGTCCTTGGCTCTGCTCCCTGCTGCCGCTAGCTTTGTTCTACAGATCGCTTCCCCTTGGAATGCAGAAGATGACTGTTGACAGCCTTAGACTCATGTGTTCCCCACTTGGCACCAACACTGGATCAAAGCGACTTCTATGTCCCAGCTTATTTTGAGAAGATGTGAGACTAGTGCCATGTGGTCATTTGCCAGTGGGCTGGGCCAGGAGGGCATGGTCGTGAGGCTGTGCCAGCTGATAGAGCTCCATGACTGCAGGGAGCCGAGTATTCCTAACAGGAGCCAGCACGATACTCCTCTTCTTCCTTCACCCTCTCCAGGAGCTCATCTCTTTTCCATTTAGCACTCCCCAGGGGCAAGGGCTAATAATTTGGGGTTAGAATGAGAAAAACAACTTATAGGAATAAATGTACGTTTTTGCAATTCAGATCTTTTGTACACGTACCTAAGAAATTGCTCTGATCCAGTTACTTCTGTGTGTCTCCTGTTGTCCCTTTTTTTGAACAGTAGTGTATATAGCAGTTATCTTGGGCTTGTCCCATCCTTGTATGTTGGGTGTGTAAGGGGCAGATAATGTGTCACTCTGGTTCTTGGTCTTTAGTGGAGGCACCATAGAAGAGGATTCACACCTATGGGACCTCACTGGTGTTTGGACCTGGTTCAGATGAAAAGTTCCTGAAAGTCAAGCTGATGCCACAATGAAGTGAGATCTGAGGACCCTGGGGAAGAACATAAGGGCATTTTGCATGTTGAAGAATGTGAATTACTATAGCAGAATGGTTACAGCTGTGGCAGTGTGTGTTTTCAAAAGACGACTGTGATGCTCTCTCCTATCCACATGTTCTTTTTGCAATGTGACCGTTTGGCCCCTTATTAAGAGGAAGACTCTTTGTCCTCCTTCCCTGAACCTGGCTGGGGTTTGCAATTGCTTCAGCGAGAAGAGTGTGGGGGAGTGGTGCTCTGGACTTCCAAGACTATGTCATAAAGGTTGATAAAGGTTCAGACTGGTTCTTCCTCTTTTAGGGCGTTTGCTGTAGGGAAGCCCAGGCCATGTGAAGAGGCTACATGTAGGTGTTTTGGCCAATAGCCCTGGCATCACTAGCCAGACATCTGAGTGACGAACGCTTTACTCCCCAGCTCCAGCCCCTCTCTTACTATAACTGTGTGAAAGAACTGCTGAGCTGAGCCTGTCATCCTCCCAACTTGTAGGAGATAATAATAGTAGAAGAAGTAACAATAATAATAGTAATAATAATAATAATAAATGTTTCATGTCACAAAATTTGATTTTCTTCTTTCTTATACAAATGTAAATAATGAGAATGCTTGCTATGAAGATTACAGAGGAGACTTAACCATCTACAACCCTGAGATGAGCTTGGGCCATGGCTACTGAAACCCTAAAATACATTTTAAGAACAACAATTTTGGTTGGAAGGAGGCTGCCCTGTGTGTGGAGTTAATTCAGAAAATCAGTATTGGCATTGTCTCAGAAGGTGTAGGCGTGTGTATGGGCCTGAGGATGACATCTGACCTTGATTCAGAGTCCTTCCATGGACAGGAAGTCACTATTCTCAGAGCCTGGATTTCCAGGGAGCTAAAAGAAAGCAGTGGAGGCTGGTGGAGGCCAAGGAACACCCTTTTGTTTGCAAGGGGTGTACTGTTCGAGCAGTTTCTTGGTCCAGAATCGCTGTGCCCAGACATCTGCCCAGTGGAGGTCTGTATTGCACTGCGGGTCACCCTGGCACACTGGCAGAAAAATCTGCAGAGCTAAGTGACTTCAATGAGCTGTTCTCTGGACAGTTCATTTGTTTATGAGGTGAATATTTAGAAAGAAACTTTATTGAGATGTAGATGTTACGAAGGTCATTTTCACCTGGGAATTTTTTCTGGCATAATGGATGCAGAGCTTGCCCAAGCTGACCTCTAAGGCTTAGAGAAAGAGGTTTACTCTCTAGTTTTCTTGGAACTCAGGGCCAGTTTCAGAGAGCCAAGCTGTCAGTGAAAATGCAGCCCTCGTTTATGGAAAACTTCCTGTGAGCAGGGAACTGTGCTACGTGCTTCCATGGACATCACAACAGCTCTCAGGGCATCAGGGGGAGCATCAGGATGCCCATTTTACAGATGAAGAACTGAGACCTCAGAGACAAAAGGACATGCAGAGGCCACATAGCTGAAGGGGCCAGGGTTTCAATCCCTGTGGCTCAGTCGTAATGTCAAGAGTCCTTATCTTTGCCCATCAATATACACAGACGAAAAAGGAGCCAGGGTGCAGGAGAGCATTGTTTACTATACCAAAGGAACACATGAGTTAACTGAAAGAGCTCCCAGCTGGCCCAAACCTGGAACAATCTGAGCAAGAAAATAAAGCAGTGTTGGATTATAAACCAAAGTATAAAATAAATATCTATGAACTCATGCTGATATAAATAAATGATTGAATATAAAAATAAATGTGCAGGGACCGCCCTAGTGGTCCAGTGGTTGAGAGTTGGCCTTGCAATGGCAGGGGATGCAGATTTGATCCCTGGTTGGGGGACTAGGATCCCACATTCCATGGAGAAACTGAGCCTACAGTAGTGAAGGATCCTGCATGACACAATGAAGATCTGAGAGCCCCAGCTAAGACCTGATGCAGCCAAATAAATAAATATTTTTTAAAAGATAGGAAAGAACAGACAAATCTTCTGCACAGAAGAATTCCAAATAATTTATACAGATTACCCTGAATGAGGTGGTACATAACTCTACACCCTGTAAGTGTGGGCTATACACGTGACTTCCCTCTAGAGAGTAAAGTTTGGAAAGGGGAGAAAGTGGAGTCACTTCTCAGTGGAGAAATCTGACAAGCACAGCAGCAGCCAGGTGATCAAGGTCAACATCAACCATGATAAGTCTCGTGCATAGCATGTCCCTTTCAGATGATGTGATGAAAATGACATTTTACCTCTATGATCTTCCTTTCAATAACCCATAACCCCAGTCTAATTATGAGAAAAACATCCAACAAATCGCAATAGAGGGAATTTTACCAAATACCTGACCAGCACTCCTCAAAACTGTCAAGGTCATCCAAACAAGAAAAGTCTGAGAAACTGTCACAGCAATAGTTGCCTAAGGAGATATAATGACTAAAGGTGCTGTGATGTCCTGGATGGGGCCCTGGCATAGAAAAAATCATTAGGTTAAAAACTAAGGAAATTTGACAAGAGTCGGACACAATTCGGTGACTGAACTGAACTGAAGGAAGTTTGAATCTAGTATGGACTTTCGTCAACAGTAGTGTGTCAATATTGTTTCATTACTTATATCAATTGCACCATGCTAGCATAAGATGTTAATAACAAGGGAAACTGGGAACTTTGTAATATCTTCACCATTTCATTTTTTTCCTGTAAATCAATGACTATAGTAAAAAAAATTAAGTTCACTAAAAAAAAAAAAAGACACCATAATAGGTCAAGAAAGAAACTGCAGAAGAAAGTAAAAAACTTTATATGTTAGTACTTTAAAAAATAATTTTATTTCTTTATTTTTGGCTGTGCTGGGTCTTTGCTGCGTGAGTTGCTACGTGGGCTTTTCTCTAGTTGTGGTGAGCAGTGGTTAATCTCTAGTTGTGGTGGGTGGGCTTCTCAATGTGGGGGCTTCTCTTATTGTGGAGCACAGACTCTAGCGTGTGGGCTTCAGTAGTTGCAGCATGTGGGCTCAGTAGTTGTTGTGGCACACAGGCTTAGTTGCTCTGCAGCATGTGGGATCTTCCCAGATGAGAGATCAAACCCGTGTCTCCTGCATTGGCAGGCAGATTCTTTACCACTGAGCCACTAGGGAAGCCCCTAGTACTTGTAACAGTACATTTTTAATGCTTTTTGAACAGGGGCCTGCACTTTTAATGGGAATCTGAGGATTCTGAAGAGATTAGAGTAGATGTTTGTTAAACCCTAATCTCCTCATTCTCGGGCATTTTAATAACTTCCCCAGGCCACCTTACCTGCCTCCTGAGAAAGCTGGATGGAGGTCAAGAAGCAACAGTTAGAACCAGACAGGGAACAACAGACTGGTTCAAAATTGAGAAAGGAGTACGTCAAGTCTGTATACTGTCACCCTGCTTGTTTAACTTATATGCAGAGTACATCATGCAAAATGCCAGGCTGGATGAATCACAAGCTGGAATCAAGATTTCTGGGAGAGATATCAACAACCTTAGATATGCAGATGATACCATTCTAATGGCAGAAAGTGAAGAGGAACTGACGAACCTCTTGATGAGGGTGAAAGAGGAGAGTGAAAAAGCTGGCTTAAAACTCAACATTCAAAAAATGAAGATCATGGCATCTGGTCCCATCACTTCATGGCAAATAGATGGGGCAGTGGAAATGGTGGCAGATTTTATTTTCTTGAGCTCCAAAATCACTATGGACATTGACTGCAGCCATGAAATTAAAGAACACTTGCTCTTTGGAAGAAAACTTATGACAAACCTAGACAGCATATTAAAAAGCAGAGACATCACTTTGCTGACAAAGGTCTGTAATAGTAGTCATGTAGTCATGTACGGATGTGAGAGTTGGACCATAAAGAAGGCTGAGCGCCAAAGAATTGATGCTTTTGAACTGTGCTGTTGGAGAAGACTCTTGAGAGTCCCTTGGACTACAAGGAGATCAAACCAGTCAATCCTAAAGGAAATCAACCCTGAATATTCATTGGAAGGACTGATGCTGAAGCTGAAGCTCCAATACTTTGGCCACCTGATGCAAAGAGCTGACTCATTGGAAAAGACCACCATGCTGGGAAAGATAGAAGGCAAAAGGAGAAGGGGGTGACAGAAGATGAGATGTTTGGGTGGCATCACTGGCTCAATGGACATGAGTTTGAGAAAACTCCAGGAGATGGTGAGGGACAGGGAAGCCTGATGTACTGCCATCCATGGGGTTGCAAAGAGTCAGACATGACTTAGCGACTGAACACAGCAACAATCTAGTTAGTCCAACCGCCTCATTTCACAAATGAAACTGAGGCCTAAATAAGGCAACTGATTTTACCAGATCACAACTCAGTTAAAAAAACATAGTTAAGCCTCAGAACTAGACCCCAGGCCCATTGACTTCTCATCTAGAATTCCTCTTCCTTTCTACTGCTTCTTTGAACACTGTCATTAATGTCCACCAAATGTTGTCTGTTCCTAACAGGAGACAAAGGAAGCAGATATATTGCAAAATCAATGTTAATCAATAGATGAATAGATAAAGAAATTGTGATGTATACACACACACACACACACATACACACACACATGAGTGGACTATTACTTGGCCATAAAAATGAATGAAATCTTGTTATTTGAAGCATGGACCTGGAGTGTATTTTGTAGTAAAATAACTGAAAGAAAGACAAATACCATATGATTTCACTTATATGTGGTATCTACAAAACAAAACAAACAAACAAAACAGAAACAGACTCAAAGATACAGAGACAAACTGGTAGTTGCCAGCAGGGAGTGGGATAGGGAGACAGATGATATAGGCGAATGGGGATTAAAAGATAAAAACTTCCATTCATATAATAAATAGGCCATGAGGATGTAAGTTGCAACATAAGGAATATAGTCAATAATATTGCAACAACTTTGCATGGTGACGGGTAATAAATGGACTTACTGTGGTGATTATTTCTGAAAGTACAAAAATGTTAAATTACTATGTTGTACACCTAAAAATAATATAATATTGTATGCTAATTTTAACTAAAATTTTTTTTAAAAAAATTAAAAATTCCATTCCTTTGTTGATGGTCATTTAGGTTCTTCCCATGGCTATTGTAAATAGTGCTGCAATAAACATTGGGGTATGTGTGTCTGTTTGAATTATGGTTTTCTCTGGGTATATCTCCAGTAGTGGGAATCTTCCCAGATGAGAGATCAAACCTGTGTCTGCATTGGCAGGCAGATTCTTTACCACTGAGCCACTGGGTCAATGGTATTCCTATTTTTTTGTTTTTTTAAGGAACCTCCATACTGTTCTCCATAGTGGTTGTAGCTATTTATATTCTCACTAACAGCGGAAGAGGGTTCCCTTTTCTCCACAGTCTCTCCAGCATTTATTATTTGTAGATTTTCTGATGATGGCCATTCCGACAAGAGTGAGGGAATATCTCACAGTACTTTGATTTGCATTTCTCTAATAATTAGTGATGTTGAGCATCTTTTCATGTGTTTGTTGGCCATCTGTATGCCTTCTTTGGAGAAATGTCTACTTAGGTCTTCTGCCCATTTTTTGATTGGCTTGTTTGGTTTTTTTGATATTGAGCAGCATGAGCTGTTTGTGTATTTTAGAGATTAATCCTTCGTCAGTTGCTTCGTTTGCAAATATTTTCTCCCACTCTGAGGGTTATATTTTTGTCTTGTTTACGGTTTCCTTTGCTATGCAGAAGTTTTTAAATTTAATTAAGTCCCATTTGTTTATTTTTGAGTGAAGTAAGTTAGAAAGAGAAAAACAAATATTATATATAATGCCTATATGTAGAATCTGAAAAATTGGTATAGAAGATCTTATTTACAAAGCAGAAATAGAGACACAGACATAGAGAACAAATGTATGGATACCAAAGGGGAAAGGAGGAGTGGAAGGAATCAGAAGATTGGGACTGATGTATACACTATTGATACTATGTATAAAATTGCTAACTAATGAGAACCTACTGTATATCACAGGGAACCCTACTCAGTGCTCTGTGGTGACCTAAATGGGAAGCAAATTCAAAGAAGAGGGGATATATGTATGTGTATAGCTGATCCACTTTCCTGTACAGTAGAAACTAATACAACATTGTAAAGCAAAATATGCTCAAATAAATTTGTTTTTAATAATTTAAAAAATGCTTTAAAAGCAAAGTTAAATAGACTCTCACAACTCCAAAAATGTTATGAGTTACTGGCCTTGAAGATAGATAGCACTCTGGTAGGAATGCTGATTCTGGTCCCTATCATCAGCTGTAAGAGATGTTGCAATTAAAAGCAGGCTGACCTGAGGGAAATCCATATCTCAACTCAGTTCAGCAAAGAATATTGCAGGCAAAAGAACAAGAGGCTAATAGCTTCAGGTGCATTTTGAAATAAAAATGAGGAAGCAGAGACCATCTTAAACAGTATGGCAAGGAGTCTGTATTCTGCTTTGGGTCAGTTGCAGCACTAAGATCCCCACATGACTGCCCAGTGCTGCCAGCAGGCCACCATCCCTGAGAAGGAAACCTCTGCATCCAAAGATGTAAAGTATACCTTCTGAGTAGGATATGTAGACTTGGCACAAAATACCATATAGGAACCAAGAGTCAACAGAAGAGTTTAGGAAACACCTCACTTCCCAGTTTGTAGTAGAATACTCTTGGGTGAATTAGGATGAAGGACGGGGGAGCCTGGTGGGCTGCCGTCTATGGGGTCACACAGAGTAGGACATGACTAAAGCAACTTAGCAGCGGTAGCAGCCTCTTGCTGGGTTTGGGGACTCCCAGAAGCCATTGAAATTGGTGGGGGACAAAAACAACAACACACATGGCTGCGTTCTTGACCAAAGGCCAGGGCCAGAAAATTTACTGCCTCCAGAAGTCAGTTTGAATTCTAATATTGTCATATTTCAGAAAAAATGCACCCTTCACTGCTTAGAAGAAGAAATCTGGAAAGGGCAAGGCATGAAGCAATCTTTGCAGGCTGCCCAGCCCACTGTAACACACATAGCCCAGGGCCGAAGCAGATGGAAAAATTAATATGTTCATTTGACAACTCCACCCACCAAAGGCTAGGCCCTCTAATTCATTTTTTAAGCCCCTAAGTTATTCATCAGCAAGTGTGAAGAGGGCCCAAGGGACACCGCTGGATCAAATTTACCTTTAGAGTTAAAATGATCTGTTAGGATTTATGAGTAATTTTTTTTAGCACCAGTTGATTATTGGGTTGTCTTAAAAAAAAGAGAAAAGCTCATTTCCAATAGATTATGCTTGCCAATTTCCCCACCTGGACTCAGTCAACAAGATGTGCAATGTTTTGAGTGCTTACTATGTGCCCTGTGCTGTGTTGGGCATGATAGAAAATATAGGATAAAAAAGATGGGATGAGATATCATCCTCATTCTCAGAGAACTTACAAATAAATTCTACACACTTGGAACAAAGGACAGATACATACTAAGCTGCATGCATTCAGAGGTCAGAAAAGGCATGGAGTTGCCTGAAAAGAAAGGCTTCATGGAAAATGTGGTACTGGCGTAAGACTGTGTAGGAGGAGGTGCTTTATGCTTTCCCAAATCATAAACCATTTCTAAAGCAGGTGGTAACCTACATGAGATCATTTGTTTAAAACATGCTGTCCAATCACCTAGTTGGGATTTATATAGCTTTTTTCAAGTGTTATGACATTCATCCATTGAACAAATATTTATTGGCCACATTGTTCTAGGAGCTAAAGATACACCAATAAACAAGGCAAGAAAGTCCCTGCCTTCCTGAAGAGTTCACTCTAACTGGGGAAAGACACAATAAGCATATATTCAAATAATTATGAAACAGGATAAGAGGATAGACAGTGACAGAGGGTCTGACTTTGTATAGGAAGAGCCAGGGGAGATCTCTCAGAGGAGGTGACATCATTAAAAACCCAACACTAAAACTATTTTAGGTGCTATTAATAATACAGGTTATTATTTATATTTTCTAAAAGAGATATTATTATGTAGACATTATTATAGAGGGAGAGGCCAGGTGGATATCTGGGGAGAGATTATAGATTCGTTTCCCTGGTCTATCTTGCCTTGCATTGGCATCAGTAAGCCTTCAGATTTTATCTGCTCCACTAATCCAGTGCACCTGCTTCTGAGTTAAAAAAAGAAAGAAAAAAAAAAAAAGAGCGATGGTGCTCCTTTGAGCTGGTGGATTCTAGTTACCAGCAAACATACTGGAAATTTTGGTGGGAGTTGGGTGATCGTTTTAACTAATGTCAACTTTAAAGCAATGCTGGAAGATATAAATGGCTTATTTTTGACCCAGGCAGTTTCATAACCACCATATTTTTTTATTTTCACCAATCATTTAAAAATCAGAACTAAAACTATTTTAGACACTATTATTAATCCATCTATATTGTTAGATTGATAATTTCTTTTATGAAGACAACTGGAAAATGTTTCCTAAACTTAAGCTCAAAAAAGCCTTCTAACTTCTGTTTTGATCTTGATAGTTTATTTTTAAGAGCACATTATATGGACTTTACTCTGTGAGTCTTATGAAGGCTTCAGACCAAAAGCAATAAAATTCTGAACTGACCTAAATGCCTTCCTTCCCCATCTACCTCTCCAATTCCTTTCTATGCCAAATCCTCATAAATCCATGAAGCCTGCTCAACCAGTCTCATATAAAGTTTACTTCCTCAATAGACTATCCCAGGATGGGGACTTCATCTTACACTTTGCGCCACTCTACTGTACCTAGCAGAATGCTTTGCCTCCAGGTACTATATAAATACTTGTTTTTTGAGCAGCAAAATGTAAGGACTGATTGAAGTAAGCTTGGACAGAAGTCACAGTGCTATAGAAACTGTCTTTCCAAGTTCTTTGTTGGTAAATTCAGTGATACACCCTCTGATAACTGGAGTCTTAGGGACAAAGGGAATGACTGACCTCATCAAAAAGGGTAGCTTCCTGGTCAGACACTAAGTCTCTGTATGGTAATCTCTCTGCCTAGGAAGCCAAGTCATCTTTTATATACACAGATTGCTGCAGAGACGTTCAACTTTCCTTCAGGGAAATGAAGAGGCACTTGTCTAAGAAATGGAGTGATCATATCAATATCCTATCTCTAACACAGGATTCAGTGTACTCCTAACTCTTTGGAGAACTGTCTAAGTTGACTTGGGTATTTAATATAGAACTATCATTCATCATGAATAGAGAAAAACTTACCCTTTGATTAGACTGATGGAAGAGGGTACAGAGGTTGATGACAGAAGAAGTTTTGAAAGAACGGATTAGGTAATTGATAGACTATATGGATAAGGCATATGTTAAGTGATATGCTTCTGATATGGGGCCTGGGAGAATGATGACTTCTTCCTTTACCTTAAGCACTGCCATCAGTTGTCAACTTTAAAGCTAAAAGACCAGCCAAGCATGTGTCTGTTCTCAAGTTACTGCCATCACCTCCAATGTTGGCCTCCAAGAAGGCTGCATTTAATGACTTCCCTGCCATCCTCCTGTTTATTTGTTTGAAAGTTAAGCCTTGTTTAGGTATCATTGATTTATTGTGGGACTGTCAGGTGTGATTTATCAGTAGCTTGTTCATGGTGACCTTTAAAATACAATGATATTATTGCAGCCATCCTGTTTTCTCAGTATCAGAGAAATGATTCAGTTGACCTAGACATGCTCTTATACAACTTACTAAATTCATGGGGGTTCTGTTTGGTCCTGTTTCATTAGAACTTGGTAACATATTAGCTAGACATTAATTAACATTTACCCTGAAAGTTAATATGAACATTTTAGTTAGTCAAAATATCCCTAACTACATTTCTCCAACAGGGCTACAATGAATGGAATGAGTATGCCTACTGGAATATTTGGCAAGCTGCTATTTGCAAGAATGATTTTCATTCTTCAGGCTAGACTGCTCTATTCTCAAAGGCAACTGCTTCTTGAATGAGCAATCTAATTTGGTAATGTGATTTTATTTTCTGATTTTTGAAATCATGTTAACCTTTTTTTTTAACTTAAGAGTGATAGGGTGTTTTTCTTCTGTGCAGGGAATTTTCTTGAGGGTATTTTGAAAAACAGGTCGATGAAGGGCCCACTGGGGCTCAACTGGTGTACCAGAAGAATGTCATCGTTTCCTGATCCCTGCCAGCAGACATGATCTTCACCTTTAGTGGATTCAAATTAGAATTTTCCCAATAAACTTCCAATATGGATCCAGATGTTGATATCTTCCCAGATGATAGTGGGAAGAATGCAATTAAATTGGTGAAGCTTGTACAAAGAGAAAGCTGGTGACAATATGATTTTTTTTTACCTGTCATATTGGCAAAAATTTTAAAGATTGATAAAAGTCAGTGGTGTGGGGTAACAGGCACTCACATACTCCATTGATGGGCGTATATATGCCTTTTGGAGAGTAATTTGATGATATGGATTGTGAATGTATGTATCATTTGATCCAGCAACTTCTTTTTTTTTTATTTATTTATTTATTTTTTCCAGTGGGTTTTGTCATACATTGATATGAATCAGCCATGGATTTACATGTATTCCCAATCCCGATCCCCCCTCCCACCTCCCTCTCCACCCGATTCCTCTGGGTCTTCCCAGTGCACCAGGCCGGAGCACTTGTCTCATCCAGCAACTTCTTTTCTGACAGACTAAAGATATATTTACAAAATTTGGCAGAGGTATGGTTCTATATTCACTGTATTATCTATATTCACTATATTCATTGCAAAATTATTGTTTATCACTGAAAAAGTTGGAAGTGAATTAGTTTCCATTAACCAGTTGAATAAATGTTAGTATATCTGTAATACAGAATACCATACCACAGTTACAAATAATAGAGTAAATCTTTTTGACTGCTTTGAAACATGCACAGACATTGAGGGTAGGAGGAGAAAGGGGTGACAGAGGATGAGATGGTTGGATGGCATCATCGACTCAATGGACATGAGTTTGAGCAAACTCTGGGAGATAGTGAAGGACAGGGAAGCCTGGCATGCTACAGTCCATGGGATTGCAAAGAGTCAGACACAACTGAGCAACCAAACAACAATAACAACAAGGCATTTTTAAAAAGCAAGGTGCAAAATAGTATGTGTGCTAGTCAAGATCCTGCAGAGAAACAGAACAGGGTATATATGTATATACACACCAAACACACACATATAAATAGATTTGTTTTAGGGAATTGGCCCAATTGATTATAAAGCCTGAGATATCCCAAGATCTGTGGACAGTAAGCTAGAGACCCAGAAGAGTCAATGGTGTCAGTTCCTGCCCCAAAGCTGGCAAAGCTGAGATCCAAGAATGGCTGAAGTTTCAGTTCAAGTCCAAAGGCAGGAAGAGTTCTGAGAATAGAATCTTGGGCAACAATGATATTAAAAGATTTGGTTGAGGAGGAGGAGCCTGCAAAGAAGACTAAGAAAGAGTAATACTAACAATAGGGGGAAGAAAAAAAAAAAGAATACTACCATGGAAGTCAAGAAAGAAGAAAGTTTTAATTAAAAGGGAGCAGTCAACAGTATCAATGGCAGAGAAAATGAAATTGTGTAGCAATTGAGACGTGTACATTGAGTTTGACAATTAAGAAAGGACCTCAAAGTAGTTTCAGCCAGATTGCAACAGGTTGTAATGGACTGAGGAGTTCATATGGCAGTGAGATAATAAAATGCATATGATGATCAAAGACATGTTTTTTTGAGGATTTTTCATTGGCTTTTTTTTTTTCCTGTTGTAATTAGAATGAGGCTTGGCCATCTTTAAATGGCAACTCCAGTATTCTTGCCTGGGAAATTCCATGGACAGAGGAGCCTGGTCATGGGGTCACAGTCCATGGGGTCACAAAAGAGTCAGACATGACTTAGCAACTAAACAACATCTTTTAATACTAAGGGTAAGGAACTAGGAGACTGGGAAAGATTAAAGGTAGATTGGAGCAAGCAAAAAATAAGTGACAATTTCAGAGCATATGTGAAGGGGTGAGATGCAGATCACAGGTTGAAGGGAAGAAGACAAGGATAAGTTTAGATGTATGTTTATTTGTCACCATGCCAAGGCAGAAAATTTGAGGTACTCCCTCTTCCATATGGCCTCTATTATTTTGGTGATAGAGGAAGCAAGCAATCTACTCTAAGAGTAAGGGGTTGATGAGGTAGAGAAGGAGTCTGAAAGGTTAAAGTTTGGAGTAGGCATTAAAGGGATAGGGAATATTACTGACTGGGGCAGTATGGAGGGACTTCTGGATAGTGTTGTGGTTCTAGATTTCAAGATCAAGTTTTTATAGGAGCCCCAGTGTAGTTTTGTGATTATTTATTTCTAAGTTGAGCAACCTGGGCATAGAGGAAGAGATATGATGATCTGAAATATTAATACAACTTTGATCAATGAATAGAATTTGATAGACTACTGGAGAAAAATGAAGTCTCATAACCCAACCTGTTATCTGATCACTAAAAATGATACGGTTCACTGTATGTTCCTGTTGTGTTTGACACATAGCTGCACCATTTTTGGCCATGCCAGTCACATTCCAGCAACAGGATAGTGAAGGTGGGAATAAACAAATTTGGTTCTATAGGGTACCTTAAAATCTGCTGGCTGCTTTCATCTGTGACAAAGTGGATATTGTCACTATTTATGACTACCTCAGCTATATCAATTGCACATATGATTCTACCAAAGAAAAATTCAGCAGCACTGTCAAGGCTAATAACAAGAATCTTATCAATGATAAGAAGCCCATCTCCAGCTTCTAGGAGTGATATATTGCATATGTCAACTGAAATGATGCTGGTGTTTAATATGTTGTGAAGTCCACTACATATTCTTGTTCCAGGTGAAGCCTGGAGCTTACTTGAGGGCTGGAGGTTTATCATTTCTTTCTCTTCTGCAGATATCCTCATGTATATGAGGGAAGGGAACCATGAGAAGTATGATCACTGCCTAAATATTACCAACACTGCCTCCTGTACCACAAACTACTAGATACCCTGGTCAAAGGTATTTACCCCTGACAATGTAGGGATCATAATGAAACTCATGATCATACCATTAATTCTACCTTGAAGGACCCTTTGGAAAATCATGGCATGTCAATCATGATGTTGCTCAGATCATCACCCCCACAAACATTGACACCACTAAGGTTGTGGGCAACGTTGTGAGCTGAATGGGAATCTCATTGGCTTCTGAGTCTCTGCCCCTAACATGTCTCTCATAGATCTGACCTGCATTCTGGGGAAAACAGAAAAATATGACGACATCCAGAAGATATTAAGTCAGGCATTGGATGGCCCCTTGAAGGACATCCTGGCCTACACAGAGGACCAAGCTGTCTCTTGTGAGTTTAACAGTGATACCCAGGTGGTACAGTGGTAAAGAATACACTTGCCAATGCATGACATGCAAGAGATACAGATTCGATCCCTGGGTGGGGAAGATACCCTGGAGGAGGGCATGGCAACCCACTCCAGTATTCTTGTCTGGAGAAATCTATGGACAGAGGAGCCTGGCGGGCTAGAGTCCACAGAGCCACAGAGAATCGGACACGACTGAGCACAGCAGCACAGCACAGTACCTATTCCTCTATCTTGGTTGCTTGGGCCAGCTTTGCCCTTAACGACCATGTTGTCAAGCTCATTTACTGGTATGACAATAAATCTGGCTATAGGAACCATATTGTGGACCCTACCTTCACATGGGCTCAAAGGAGTAAGAGCCCTGAACCAAGTACTCCCAACAATAGCACAAGAGGAAGAGCAACACCCTGGGGAGCACTGTCACAAATCTACTCCTCAGTATATTGAGAAGCTTCATCCTCAACATAATTCCCATCCCATGTTCCCTAGAAGAAAAATACCATCAACATATACATATATAGGCCAACCCTATACTTGGCCAAGGAAAAAAATAAGATGGTTTGCTATGAGTACAACTTTATTTTTTTTTCATTTATTTTTATTAGTTGGAGGCTAATTACTTTACAATATTGTGGTGGTTTTTGCCATACATTGACATGAATCAGCCATGGATTTACATGTGTTCCCCATCCTGTACCCCCCTCCCACCTCCCTCCCCATCCCATCCCTCTGGGTCATCCCAGTGCACCAGCCCTGAGCACTTGTCTCATGCATCCAACCTAGACTGGCGATCTGTTTCACACTTGATAATATATATGTTTCAATGCTATTCTCTCAGATCATCCCACCCTCGCCTTCTCCCATAGAGTCCAAAAGTCTGTTCTATACATCTGTGTCTCTTTTTCTATCTTGCATATAGGGTTATAGTTACCATCTTTCTAAATTTCATATATATGCATTAGTATACTGGATTGGTGTTTATCTTTCTGGCTTACTTCATTCTGTATAATGGGCTCTAGTTTCATCCATCTTATTAGAACTGGTTCAAATGTACTCTTTTTAATGGCTGAGTAATACTCCATTGTGTATATGTAACATAGCTTTCTTATCCATTCGTCTGCTGATGGGCATCTAGGTTGCTTCCATGTCCTGGCACAAACAGTGTTGTGATGAACATTGAGGTATATGTGTCTCTTTCAGTTCTGGTTTCCTCGGTGTGTATGCCCAGGAGTGGGATTGCTGGGTTATGTGGCAGTTCTATTTCCAGTTTTTTAAGGAATCTCCATACTGTTCTCCATAATGGCTGTACTAGTTTGCATTCCCAACAACAGTGTAAGAGGGTACAACTTTAAAGCCAACTGCCAGTCAAAGAGTATGAGGCATTGCAAACAGTAGCTTTAGTGCAGACATCATCTGGATATAGAGTAGAAATGGCCCTTAGCTCACAGCCTCCAGGCATGGCTGTTAAGGTCCTTTGGGATACAGTGAGATACTTTCCCCTTTCCTTCTTTATGTCATTCTATGCCATATTTTTTCCCTCTACTCACCTACTCATGGGGGTTAAAGCTGGCTGTACGTGTCTCTTTAGCCACTAGAACCTCTGCAGCTGTGACATCATGAGTGTCCCCTGTTAACCGAGGAGTCCTTGATAAATGTCAAAAGGTGTAAAAGCTAGTTACTCTAACAAACTTACTAGAGGCAATTGGCCCCTTCAGGCAGAAGGAGGCTATTTCCCATGTGAACTCTGAATGCTACAGGGGAGGCTTTTTTGCATATGCGTGTATAGAGGCAGGGGACTTCCTGTGGGCTCCAAGGGTGGTCTTGAGGTCTGGGGACCCTCAGGCCATATTTCTGTCCATGCTTTTATTTGTGCATCCATTAAGAACAGATCTGAGTATGACCTAAGAGGCACTGGCTGCGTGGGAGGTCTATAGCCAAGAACAAAAACTCCTTCCCAAGTTGGAGTTTAGGAGACCCCGTGAGTATAACTTGGGAGGCCAAAGAAATGTGAGTCACATGTTAGAGGCTTTGGAGTTAGTCACCCAGGCTATGGGCTCTGGGGATCATGAAGATGATCCTTAAGTCTTCGAATAACTCCCCATTTGTCACTAGGCTCTATTCTTTGGGATTAAGCGTGTGCCTGTCTGTCTCTCTGTGTCTCTGTGTGTCTGTCTGTCTGTGTCGCTTGTGTTGGGGGAAATGCTCTTTTCAAAAATATAGCTAGAACAGGAAGGAAGTAAGTGGGAGTGCTGGAAGCTTGGGAGAGAGCCAAAAAAATGTAAGTTCGGGCTGATGAGGTCAAAACTACCAACTCTGGGAAGGGCTGGTTCCCAGCTTGCTTGCTTGCTCTCTGTGAGAGGGCTTAGGACAGAGAGCCTCTGTCAAACTCAAGAAGGCATAGAACTACAAATGCCCTTATACTTGTCTCTTTCAGATGAAGTTGCATATTTGTTGCAGGAAGCAGCTTACATAGAAAGAAGTAATTTAGGATTTAGGATTCCTCTTAGAGAAGAAGACAAGACTTGGGTAAGCTATGGGCTTCTGCTGGTCTGAACTGCAAATACCTCTGGGCTTTTTAGCACTGAAAGGAGAGGAGCTCCTGACAGGGGAGTGGGGAAAAGGAGGGGAGATTGCATGTTGTTAATTAGAAAAGAAGGAATGAGAAGAATGCCACGCTTTAGCTTCAGCTCTCCTTGTAGGTTGATGACAAGCCACACGTAAAGTTAAACACGGGTATTTTTGAACTCGTCCTTCTGCCCCACTGGAGCAGCTCCAGCTGTATGGGAAAGAAGCAGATGTGGCAAAAGAATAAGGTTTTTCAGGCTTTGAGTTTCAAAAGGCCAAATAGAAGTGGAGATCTGGTCCTTTGGTCTTCTGAACACTAAAGACTGAAGGGTTTGTGGCTCTCTGGGGCTATATATCTTAGCCCAAGTAAGGGCCCTGTTATTTCAGGTGTGACTGTAGGACAGGGGAAAAAAGAAAGAAATCAGGTTGGGTGGGCCCTGTGAGGGGAGAATATGGCCTTTCTCAGGTACAAAGGCAGAGATAAGTGGCCATTTTTGGGTCTGCTAAGAATCCTTGGATAGTTCACTGAAATTGTCACTTAAGATTCCCAAATGAGACAATCTGCACGTCTCCAAACAGAGAGAGGGTGTCTTCATACATTGAAGCCTGCTAGATTCCTAGATCTCCTCTGGATAGAAGGAAGAGGGAAGATGCTTGACTGGATATGCCTTTGCCTCCGGAGAATATAAGGAATTTTAATGACTTCCTGTGTAAAGTCTTCAGGGTCCTTGTGTAGCCAATATAAACAGGAGGGATTTCAGTTGATTGGATTTATGTTTCTGAAATCAGGAAACAGGCCAACATGGGCCTCTGTTTAACTCAATTCCATGGAATTGGAAGTTGAAATGCAAAGAGATGCTGCCTCAGATTTCATCCTATAATCAGTGGCTACTCTGTCTTACTGGTTTTTTATCTCAGCTACTTAAAAATATGTGTATGTGCGTGTATATATGTAAGTATATATATTTGTGTGTATGTGTATATGTGTATGTGTTTGAAAGGGAAAGTGTGAGTTGCTCAGTTGTGTCCAACTCTTTGGCACCCTATGGACTGTAGCCTTCCAGGTTCCTCTGTCCATGGGATTCTCCAGGCAAGAATACTGGAGTGGGTAGCCATTCCCATTCTCCAGGGAATCTTCCTGATCCAGGGATAAAACCCGGGTCTCCTGCATTTCAGGCAGATTCTTCACCATCTGAGCCATCAGGGAAGCCCAATAAGTGTTTACAGCTATTTACCTACCTATCTATCTATCTAGTTGCCTCCATTCTCAGGGAGGTTGGGGACTGTAAGAGGGTCTGGCTTCCATGGTTGGAATGACCGAGTCACAGAAGGATCTCCTTCAAGCCTTAGACAATATTTCTGTAAGGTGCAGGGATTGGACAAAATGGTCTTTAATACCCATTTCAGAAGATCCCTTGTGTAAGAAACTCAAAGGTCATTCAGAAGCTTCTGTACTCCATTTGTTAGCCAAATCTCTAGAGTTTAGGCCACTTTATCTCACACTCATTTCCACCTTGTCTTGTGCAAAGAATTTGACACTTAAAGTTAGACTTGGATTCCACCTTGGGCTTTGCCACCAGCTTCCTGTATAAACTAAACAATTCACTAAATAAGAATAGCCACCATTGATTGAATACCCCCTATGCTAAGTACCTTACATAGATGATAACCTTTCATCCTCACAATAACCCTGGGAGGTAGAAACTATTATTTTCCTCACTTGAGGAGGATATTGTTCCTCAGTTGAGAAAACTGAAGTTTAGTAATTGACTTAAGATTAATAGTTCATCAGTGGAAAGTCCAAATTGGAATCTAGAACCATCTCCAAAGCCCATGGTCCTAAATACTATGGTAGACTGCTTCCACCCCCATATACACCGCACTCTTTGTGTCCTGGGTTCTTGTAAAATAGGAATAACATCTTGACTAATACCTTATCTGACTTCTTTACAAGGCATGTTTCAAGGATAAAATGAAAGCATAGCTATTCCATTCCATGAACATTTATTGAGTGTTATGGGTGAGGCATTGTTCTAGGGTTTGAGTATTCAAAACTAAATCAAATGGGGTTCCTTCATTCTAGGAGATTACCATCTGATACAAAATTGCCTTGAAAAACATAAAGCATTATGTGTGTGTGTGTGTGTGTGTGTGTATGTGTTTAGTTGCTAAGTTGTGTCTGACTGTTTGCGATCCCATGGACCACAGCCCATGAGGCTCCTCTGTCCATGGGATTTCCCAGGGAAGAATACTGAAGTGGATTGCCATTTCCTTCTCCAGAGGATCTTCTTGTCCCAGGGACCGAACCCTCATCTCCTGCATTGTAGGAGGATTCTTTACCACTTGAGCCACATGGGCCTGAGGCATAAAGTATTATACAAGTGTGAATTTCGTATGATACAATTTTATTCCATATACAGTGAAGGGAAACTAATAGCCACAGGTACAGAACAAGGTAGGGTAAAAATCCCACATGGCTTTCAGCTGCTCCCTACAAAACTTGGCAACTAGCTGTTGCCAATCCCCCTTGAGAATGAGAGGGGAGGAAATAGGCAATAATTTGAAATATGACCATAATGTAATGTGACTGCTGCCTTTTCACAAGTATATTAGGACATGCACATCCAAGGAAATAGTGTCCCCTTTGGACTAGCACCTTGGGAAGCTAAATCCCTGTATATTTGTTGCAATGATGTTGCCATTGCTCATAACATTTTTTTTCATTTATTTTTATTAGTTGGAGGCTAATTACTTTACAATATTGTAGTGGTTTTTGCCATACATTGACATAAATCAGATCACCAGCCCAGGTTGGATGCATGAGACAAGTGCTCATAACATTTTTTGGAACTCCTCTTTAGTAATTGAATTCAGAGCCTGTGGCACATTCTTTTGAATATCCTCAGTGGTGATAAATCTTTGTCCTTTGAGGGTGTATTTTATTTTAGCAAACAGCTAAAAGTCACTCAGAGCCAGGTCTAGAGAATATGGTGGGTGATCAAGCTCAGTGATAGTTTTTAACTAAAAAACAACCCACTCCCTCTCTTCTCCGTTCCTTTCCCCACGCTACTTCATTCTACCCGCCCCTTTCTCCCTCTGTCCTGCCCTTCCTTCCAAGTATAACTGTGAACCCATTAAGACCATTTTTCTTGCATGGTTCATAACCTAGCGCAAACAGAGATTAAATGACTACTGCCAAGGTCGAAAGCTTGGGTAAGAGGTAAGCTAGGACTAGACCCCATGTCTCCTGCAAATCATAGCATAAAAAACTTAGGCTCACAGAGAAACTTAATTATAACAAAGGGGTCAAATTAACGGAAATATATGAACACAGGACCATAGGCTCTCTATTCCTACGTACATGCGTGTGTGCTAAGTCACTAAGTCATATTTGACTCCATGCAACCCTATGGACTGTACCCCACCAGGCTCCCCCATCCATGGGATTCTCCAGGCAAGAATACTGGAGTGGGTTGCCATTTCCTTCTCCAGGGGATCTTCCTGAACCAGGGATTGAATCCACATCTCTTGCATCTCCTGCCTTGGCAGGCAGGTTCTTTACCACTAGCACCACCTGGGAAGCCCCTCCATTCCTACAGGTCTTTCCAAATCCCTCACAGAGAACATAAATATAGTGCTGCCTGATGGAAACAGGAGTGCTGTGTGATTTGGTGCTTCTCTTCATGCAAATCCAACTGGGGATGGGCCAACATCTCTGGACATTGACTTTCCAAATAAGGTATAATTAGAAGGAGGTAAGAACTCTCTGGGCTTCCCAGGCGGCACAGTGGTAAAGAATCCACCTACAGTGCAAGAGACACAAGAGATGCAGGTTTGATCCCTAGGTTGGGAAGATCCTCTGGAGGAGGCCACCGTAACCCACTCCAGTATTCTTACCTGGGGAATCCCATGCACAGAGGAGCCTGGCAGGCTAGAGTCCATGAGGTCGCAAAGAGTTGGATAAAACTGAGCATGCATACACACAAACTCTCCATTGGCTGCTTTCCCTCAAGTATTGACTACCATCTAAAGAGCTGAACCTTGAATCCCAAAATTTCAGAGCAGCGAAAACTGTTAAAGAGGAGGTGGTTCCCTCATTTTGAATCCTAGGGCCTAGGGTAGGTGGGAGAAAGAAGCAGGGCGAAGAGGAGCCTGCTCCCAGATCACGAAAGGAATGTATGGCTCCATCGGGGCTAGAGTCCAGGTCCCTAGGAAATTCCTACCACACCAGAGCTCTCTTCAATGAACACCTGCCCTTTCCCGGGCCTCCTCTGGCCAGCAGTTGTTGGCAGAAATGCCCAGCTTGTCATTCAGTATCCCCTGGAGGCTTTTTGAAGTGGATCTCAAGCTAGGTTCCTCTTGCTATTCATACAAGAAGCTCTTGTATTTCTCAGGGGAGGAGAGAGAAATGTCAGAATCCTGTGCCCTTTGCAGCTTCTCCCCTCAGAGGACAAGCGATCCCCTTGGGAATCCAGGGGCATTGCTTTTAAGCCCAGGCAGCCAGCAGCCATTCCACACCACCTTGAGTTTGTATTTGCTTTTGAATCCCCAAGATGAACTATCAGAGAAAGTATTCCACCAATTATGTCTCCATGGGGCCCAGAGCACGTGGTCTTGATTAGAAGGAGCCGCAGCACAGCAGATTTCCCCCTGTGAAGGTCTGAATGCAACTTGAAATCGAGCCAATGTTGTTCTCGAAGCCAATGCCTGGCTTCCAGCTGCTGCTGGAATTTTCCAAGCTCAAGGAGATGATACCTGGAAGGGTAGCTGGAGATGTAGAAGGCCGGGCTAGGGAGGAAAAGAACCACAGGACGACTGTAGTTAGAAGAGTTCTAGGTTATGGGTTCACCCCCACCCACCACCCCCCATCCCAACTCCAAACCCTAACACATGTGATAACCGACCCATCTTAGTGGGGGACTCCATGGTGAGCATCACTGGATACTAGGTCAGTGGCCACCTCCTATACAAAGTCTTCCCAGACTCTTCTAGCTCACCTGGAAGCTTCCGTGGCCTCTCAGCTCTTTCAGCAAGAATGAGGTTGCTTCCATTTCTCTCCACCACTATATCCAGTTTTTCCATCTCCCATGTGTCTGCTGCTTCCTCCTCAGTTCTATTGTGAGATTCTTGAGCTCAGAACCTGTCTCCTCCTCCTTTGCACCAGCCACCATGCCTCTTTCAGTGAAAGCCAGGTGGGTGATTGACTACAGAGGAGAGTCTGGACAAGGCACGGAAGCACAAACAGCCCTCCCAGCTTTTGCTGATGTTTTCCATCCAGGTTGGCACCCTGACCTGCACAGCTACACCAGGCAGGAGGAACTAGAGGAAAGGCCAGCCTCTGCAGGAACCACCAGAGAGAAAGCAGGTGGAGGACAGGTGATTGCTGTGGTGGGGTGTGGCAGTGAGGTCAGGCAAGTCAGGAGGTCAGGGAGAACATTAACAAGAGGAACCTAATACCCCTATTTTTATCTAGGGATTACCTTGCCTGGAAGAACATCTGTGCGAGAGCAGTGGAGTTAAGAAGACTCTAGCTTCTTTAATGCTGAGGTTTGCTATTCCAGATGTGAGCCCAAGAGCTCTTATTTGGGTCCATCTGGGAGGCCAAGCCAAGCTTTGCTGCTGTGGCTGTTTCTGTGTGCATGTGTGGGAGGGGTGCTGAGGAGGGGAGGTTAGAAAAGCCCAGAACCTTATGGATCGGTGTGTGTGTACGAGTCTAGATATTTGCACTTTCGTTTTCACAGTATATCCCAGCTTGGATGCTGCTAGACAAACTAATGCTCCCATCAGCCCTTCTCTGAAATGTTACTAGCAGGTCCCAATCCACACAGCTTCCACCATCAGTAAGATGGCATGAGAATCACAGGTTGACTGCCACATGCTAAGTGGAAACACGTGGCATATCATTCAAACAAGAATCCATGTTTTCTCTAAGATGCAGAGCATTTATAGAAAGGGAGCCCCAAGCCACATGCAGAGAACTGAAAATAAGCCATCTACAGACAAGCTGGAGAAAGTAGCCGCTTTCTGGTTTGGTTTTTTCTTTAGTGGTGCCAGGAATCTCTAAAGTATCCAGGAAATGAAGAAATGCTCTGAATCTTGAAGACTCCTGTAGGACTACTCAGAAATAGGGCGAGTGAAGATGGTTCTGAACACTTCCTGGGCATGTGTCAGACACATCAGGGGATCCCCTTCCTAGTTCTTATTACCTGGCCTGTCATTCCATCATTCCTGTCATTCCTGGGGCTCTGAGCTGTCCCAAATGCACCCAGATTCTCCATCAAACAGAGAGGGTGACCACATCCCAGAGGATTTCCTCTTTGTATACCCCATAGTGCCTCACCCAGGACAGCCCACTCATTATCAACTACATCATCACCCATAAACCAAGAGGTCATTAGCACAAGGAATAGAAGTCAAACAAAGGGGAGCACTTACAAACAATAATTAAGGGTATTTCTCAAGACATTTTCAAAATAGGGGTGCTGTGGCATCTGTCTGAGGTGGTTTAAATGCAACTCAGTTTTTCAAAGTCATTGCCCTCTTTCATTCATTCTGTTTTGCTCACTTGCTTATTTCAGACACTTTCAGTCCTGATGGCTTTGTTGACAGTGCTTGTAAAAGAAGGAAAGCAACATAAGGAACAATTTCAAGTGTGTACTGTTCACCCTGGCTTCAGGAATCCCTAGAGTTTGAGCCTATCTCAGTGAGTGGGTTGAAGGGTGCTGGGATGGGGAGCACCTTTAGGTGAATCTCTATAAATCTTCATGTATCTTTTTTCTTTGGAAAGAAATAGACACAATTTATATAGAGAGACATGCCCATGTGCAGGCACACACACACACACACACAGACACACACACACACACACACACACACACATATGCACACAGCCTTCTCAGACAGACTACTACAGAGAAGCTGAATAGTGGAAGTATGCCCTTACCATGCGGGGCACAAGGTTAAGGAAGCCAAGTTTAAGGTTTTCTAAATAAAATAGTACTTAAATGATAGTATTAAGTATAGAATTTCAGAGCTGAAAGGGATCTAAGGGAAAAACCCACACCTGCTCCACCTCCCCTGCCCCCAGGTCTCAGAGAATGTGTTTATTTCACCTCTAACTGTTGAAGAGGTACCTGCCACTTCCTTTTAGTGACACCACAACCAACACAGTTCTTCATCATGTAGGCCTTAAAGTCTCCCCTGCTGTATTGAGTGTGGTAGATCCTGAGTTGCTGGAGTCTGGTGTTTCTCCTGAAACCTTAATGAGGTATCAGAGCTCCACAAAGCTGCTCCAGAGGAAGAAGACTGTGGCTGGCCCCAAGGTGGAGCCCGATAGCAATTTGGGCCAATAGGAAGAACAGTGGGACTTGAAGAAATCCAGGGTTGGGGTACTAACCTACATGAAGGAAATTACCTAAGTCCTTCTGTACATCCACTTGGATTATATGACTTCATATCTGTTATGCTTCCTTGCAACTGTCCTAAAGTCCTTTTGTGTATGTTTAGATATCAGGAAAATGCACACCAGGGTAGGGAGAGCCTGCCTGGTTCTTAAGTTCTTGCCATAATTCCAAAGCTCCGAATTAACCATGCACACACATCCTGGTTGCCTAGCTACGTGCAGATATGGTCTCAACACGGCTCGTTGTCATGGCCCAGAAACATTCAGAGGCAAGGTTTGCTCCCTTTTATTTCAATTCGCCTTCCCTACCCGCTACTCTCTCTCTCTCTTCTCTCTCTGCCCATCTCCCTTTCTCATTTTTTCACTCTTTCTATTTAATTTCAGCACCTCTTTTAGGATATGAAACTGAAGGCAGTTCTTGGAGGGCCACACTGCATTCAGCATGGCTGCATGGGAACTAGTGTGCTCACTTGGCTGCAATGACTCCTGCGTGGCAGAGCTGCCTGGCCGGACGCCTGGCCACCTGACTTGTCGGGTCAGGGAAGCCCTGTCATTCCATTGCACTCTGCCCTCCATTGCTCTGGCTCTGCTGGTGGCACAGCTTAGTGGCTGGCCTTGTGTACTTTGGCAAGGTAGAGCGGTTGTAACAGGCTATGATGAGGTTTTCCTCAAGCCACTGTACAGTCCCCTGGGAGACTGTGGATGGCCAAACCTCGCTGAGAATTCACTTCCTCTTCAGACTTTGTCAAGAAGTCGTAAAATGCTCAATGACTTCCTTAGACATTGGAAGGAATACAGCTGCTGTCAGGCTCAGAATACTCACCAAGGGAGGCTTTCCAAAAAGGGAAGTTTTCCTCGGTTAATGAAAGGCAGTTAACTGAGCAGTCCAGGGAAGAAGCAAAGCTGGGTGGAGGCAATTAGCCAGAATGGGTTATAGGCATTCCCCATTTCTACTGACAACAGCACAAAAGGAAATGCTCATAAACGGCAGCATATGGGCTTTAGGGGAACTTTAAAGGGACCGCCTGGATTGTTGGCAGAAAATGGCCCAGGCTGAGAGGAAGACACAGACAGCTGCTCCAGAGTAGATCTTTGGCAGTTGGAGGGTTAGATGTGCATACCTGGCATGGCGTGTAGAAACTACTTTCTGATGTAACATTTGGGACCTCTGATCAAGACAACAACGTGAATGAGTTAGTTCATGGTGCCCAGCCAGATGAGACTTCTTTTTGTCTATTTTTAGGTATAGATCAGAAGATATTAAGAAGAGGTGGCAAGAACACACGGAAGAACTGTACAAAAAAGATCTTCACGACCCAGATAATCACAATGGTGTGATCACTCACCTAGAGACAGACATCCTGGAGTGTGAAGTCAAGTGGGCCTTAGGAAGCATCACTATGAACAAAACTAGTGGAGGTGATGGAATTCCAGCTGAGCTATTTCAAATCCTCAAAGATGATGCTGTGAAAGTGCTGCACTCAATGTCAGCAAATTTGGAAAACTCAGCAGTGGCCACAGGACTGGAAAAGGTCAGTTTTAATTCCAATCCCAAAGAATGCTCAAACTACTACACAACTGCACTCATCTCACACGCTAGTAAAGTGATGCTCAAAATTCTCCAAGTCAGGCTTCAGCACTATGTGAACCATGAAATTCCAGATGTTCAAGCTGGTTTTAGAAAAGGTAGAGGAACCAGAGATCAAATTGCCAACATCATTGGATGGATCATCGCTGGATCATTGAAAAAGCAAGAGAGTTCCAGAAAAAACATCTATTTCTGTTTTAATGACTATGCCAAAGGCTTTGACTGTGTGGATCACAATAAACTGTGGAAAATTCTGAAAGAGATGGGAATACCAGACCACCTGACCTGCCTCTTGAGAAATCTGTATGCAGGTTAGGAAGCAACAGTTAGAACTGGACATGGAAAAACAGACTGGTTCCAAACAGGACAAGGGGTACGTCAAGGCTGTATATTGTCACCCTGCTTACTTAACTTACATGCAGAGTACATCATGAGAAATGCTGGGCTGGAGGAAGCACAAGCTGGAATCAAGATTGCAGGGAGAAATATCAATAACCTAAGATATGCAGATGACACCACCTTTATGGCAGAAAGTGAAGAAGAACTAAAGAACCTCTTGATGAAAGTGAAAGAGGAGAGTGAAAAAGTTGGCTTAAAACTCAACATTCATATAGGGTTATCGTTACCATCTTTCTAAATTCCATATATACTGTATTGGTCTTTATCTTTCTGGCTTACTTCACTCTGTATAATGGGCTCCAGTTTCATTCATCTCATTAGAACTGATTCAAATGAATTCTTTTTAATGAACAGAAAAAGAGACACAGATGTACAGAACAGACTTTGGGACTCTGTGGGAGAAGACGAGGGTGGGATGTTTAGAGAGAACAGCATCAAAACATGTATACTATCAAGGGTGAAACAGATCACCAGCCCAGGTTGGATGCATGAGACAAGTGCTCAGGGCTGGTGCACTGAGAAAACCCAGAGGGATGGGATGGGGAGGGAGGTGGGAGGGGGGATCGGGATGGGGAATACATGTAAATCCATGGCTGATTCATGTCAGTGTATGGCAAAAACCACTACAATATTGTAAAGTAATTAGCCTCCAACTAATAAAAATAAATGGGAAAAAAACCTCAACATTCAGAAAATTAAAATCATGGCATCCAGTCCCATCATTTCATGGCAAATAGATGGGGAAACAGTGGAAACAGTGGCTGACTTTATTCTTTTGGGCTCCAAAATCACTGCAGATGGTGACTGCAGCCATGAAATTAAAAGATGCTTACTCCTTGGAAGGAAAGTTATGACCAACCTAGACAGCATATTAAAAAGCAGAGACATTACTTTGCCAACAAAGGTCTGTCTAGTCAAGGCTATGGTTTTTCCAATAGTCATGTATGGATGTGAGAGTTGGACTGTGAAGAAATTTGAGCGCCGAAGAATTGATGCTTTTGAACTATGGTGCTGGAGAAGACTCTTGAGAGTCCCTTGGACTGCAAGGAGATCTCACCAGTCCATCCTAAAGGAAATCAGTCCTGAATATTCATTGGAAGGACTGATGCTAAAGCTGAAGCTCCAAACTTTGGCCACCTGATGCAAAGAAGTGACTCATTGGAAAAGATCCTGATGCTGGGAAAGATTGAAGGCGGGTGGAGAAGGGGACAACAGAGGATGAGATGGTTGGATGGCATCCCCAACTCGAGTATGCTCTGGGAGTTGGTGATGGACAGGGAAGCCTGGCGTGCTGCAGTCTGTGGGGTCGCAAAGTGTCAGACACGACTGAGCAACTGAACTGAACTGAACTGAGGACATAAAACTGAAAAATTCCTTTCTCCTAAGGAAGATTTAAGGGTAAATACACCAAATGATCTGCAAAATGGCTTTTAGCTCAAGGGGTTGCCCAATATCAGCATCTGCTCAACTAGAATGCAATTAACACATAAGCCTAATCTAAGAAACTGGGAACGTTCTGTCCCAGCATTGCTCTGTCTTTCTGGATGGGGGTGCAGCTTCAGCAAGAGCTAAAGATGAGGTTTCTTCTTACCTGAAACAGGAATCTTAGCAGGTCAGGTGTCCTCAGGTTGTTGTGATCTTCACAAACCCCAGGCACTTGCTCCCCAACCAGTGTTATGTGTCCCATCCATGTTGTCATTCATCTATTCCTCCACATGTGACAGGCCAGACCATTTCCCCTGTCATCTCTTTCTTTACATACTCCTTAGAGTATGCATGTATTTCTAACTATATATGATTGATATATACATTAGTCAGGATAAGATCAGCTATGAGACAATAACAAATAGACTCTGGCACAATGACTTGGCACAACTAAAGTTCATTTCATATGGACATAAAATCTGATGAGAGTCATCAGGCACGCTTCTCCAACTTGGGCAACTTGAGAATCCAAGCTCTTTCCATTTTGTGATGGCAACATCTCAACATGAGTCCCCAAGCTCACTGTGACAGGGGAAGAGAGAGCTGAAGATTGCCGTGAAATAGTTTAAGGACCAGTCTAGTGAGCAGTTTCCATCATTTCTTCTATATCCATTGACAAAAAAAAAGCAGTCCCATGGGTCCCATCTAACTGCAGGAAGGGTTGGAGATGTAACCTTCCTGTGAGCCCCAAAAGAGGAAAATTAAACAGGATTTGGTAAATACACAACATTGTCTCTGCCAGTGTTTATGTCTGTAGTTTTGTGCCTCATTATTCTTGGGGCTTCTCTGGTAGCTCCCCTGGTAAAGAATCTGCCTGCAATGCAGCAGACCCCAGTTTGATTCCTGGGTCAGGAAGATCCCCTGGAAAACGGATAGGCTACCCACTCCAGTATTCTTGGGCTTCCCTAGTGGCTCAGAAGGTAAAGAATCCAACTGCAATGTGGGAGACCTGGGTTTGATCCCTGGGTTGGGAAGATCCCCTGGAGAAGGGCACTGAACCCACTCCAGTATTCTTGCCTAGAGAATCCCCATGGACAGAGGAGCCTGGTGGGCTACAGTCCATGGGGTCACAAAGAGTGAAACACAACTGAGTGACTAAGCACAGCACAGCAAAGCAAAGCATTCATCTTGGAGCTTGGCTCATAGGGAAGTACCTTACTTCCTGATCCCCACACACAGAAGGGTGGATATAACTAGATACAGTGGACATGAACCTTACCGCAAAGCTAATGTAATAGGTAGAGCATGGCATCGCTAAGGTCACAGTAGCATATGAAACTAATCTGCGCCTCTTTCTGTAATGGTAAACTGAGGATGTAATGCTTATCTTACAGTACTGTCAGGACTAAAAATATTCCATATTTGAAAGTTGCTGAGAGTAGATCTTAAAAGTTCTCATCACAAGAAAAAATTCTGTGACTGTGTATGCTGATGGATGTTAACTAGATTTATTGTGGTGATCACTTCATAATACATGCAAATATTGATCATTATGTTGTATACCTGAAACTAATATAATGTATGACAATTATACCCTGATATAAAATTAATTATTTTTTAAAACACCATATGCCAGACATAGGTAGGAAACAGATACACTTGCGATCTTCACTTTGCCCTGGTGAAGATGCGTGTTCCCCAGAGTGGTTCCAGAAGCTTTCAGCCTGGCTTCCCCAGGATGCAGTGCAGCCTAGAGCATCTTACAGTGAGCTCTTCTCTATGTAGGCTGTAGATGGCTGCCTGCCTGTCATTGGCAGCCTGGGTATATATATTTCACCTCCCTAAAGAGACTGGCTTGTTTTCTGATAGGCATGCCCAGCTAAGAAGATTATCCAACTATGCCCAACAGGGCAGTAAGGGTTTCATTAAATAGCAATAGAGAGCTCAACAGAGTTACTTTAAGGAATTGTAATATGTTTGCGCATGCTCAGTTGCTTCAGCCGTGTCCGACTCTTTGCGACCCTATGGACTGCAGCCTGGCAGGCTCCTCTGTCCATGGAGATTCTCCAGGCAAGAATAGTCGAGTGGGTTGCCATACCCTCCTCCAGGGGATCTTCCCAAACCAGGGATCAAACCCGTGTCTCCTGCATCGCAGGCGAATTCTTTACCACGGAGCCACCAGGGAAGCCCAAGGGATTGCAATAACTACCATTTATTGAATGCTACTTTATATGTATATTCTCATCTAATGTACATAAGCATCCTCCCAACTTTAAAACTGTGGGGAACCAAAGTTCAAAAGGGTTAAGAAAATTGCTCAAAGGTCATGCAACTAATAAGTGACAGATATGAAGTGTGAATTCAGGTCTGTCTAGCCTACAGTGCCCCTTGGTGGGGGTAAAAAGTGAGGGGGAAAGAATGCTTGTGCAAGAGTGGGCCCTTCTGCATCAACCACGTTTTTCCCTTCCTATGCTCTGGCTCTTTCCTCTGTTTGAACTCCCCCTTTCTCTCCTCCTTTTGGCCTTGATACTGCAGCTCCAGCAATATCTAATGGAGGACAGCAATTATGTTTAGAAGCAGTCTCCGGACCATAGGTACATCCACTTTGAAAGGGTTTCTGGATCAAGGGCAATCTTGTTTATGACAAATGGACAAATTGGTCTATTAGAGAAAAAGCATGTAGCTAGAGAGACATGGACAATCAGTGAAGTGACCTAGGGTTCTCGCTAACAGACCCCAGCATGAAGCACTCCTTGGTGATATTAATGTAATATAATGCACAGTTGTAGGGAAATGTAGTCCTGAGCTAATCTTGCTGAACCAGTGACCAGACAGGGAAGAGGGAACAGGGTGAACTGGAACAGAGTGAGACCTCCACCACCAATAAACTTGCTGGTAAAAGAGGAATGAGCTACCAGAAAAGACTTCATCAACCTCAGATGAAGCAGCAGCCATAGAATAAACAGAGACCCTCTTGGGTGAGGGGTGGGGTTGTGTGGGGAGGATGACAGAGTTACATGGGCCTATAGACATGTCTGGGCTTCCTAGGTGGTTCTACTGGTGAAGAATTTGCCTGCCAATGTATGTGACAGGTTCAATCCCTGAGCCAGGAAGATCTCCTGGAGAAGGGCATGGCAACCCATTTCAGTATTCTTGCCTTGAGAATCCCCATGGACAGAGGAGCCTGGGGGGTTACAGTCCATAGGATCACAAAGAATCAGACACAACTGAGTGACTGAGCACACATGCATGCATGCCCCAAAAAGATACTGAAAGATACCATCCTTCTGGGACTTCCCTGGTGGTCCAATGGCATGGCTAAGACTCTGCACTCCCAATGCAGGGGGCCTGGGTTCCATCCCTGGTGGGGGAACTAGATCCTGCATACCACAACTAAGATCTTGCATAGCTAAATATGATAAAATAAAAATAAATATTAAAAGAAAAGAATCATCCTTCCATCTTCCTACTTATCTGGCCCAGAACTTTGCTACCCTTCCTCATATCTGTCTGTTCTTCTGGAAAACTAACCAGTGTCTCTCCACACTGGCATGTAGGTGCCTCCATAAGGCTGAGATTGTTAGCTTTCACACGGACCAGAATTTTCCAAAAGCCAATGTGCGGACCACTTCCAGATCATGTTTCTACCAGGCTGTGCTGAAGTGAGATGAATCAAGGCAATGCAGTGAGTTCTTCATGAATTGAATTTAGTCTAAATGTATTCTGTTCTTCCTACCTTTTTGGAGTTCAAGTGTCACTGTTTAATGAAGTAGTAGAGATTTTTGCATGTAGAGGTGTTTTTTTCTTTTTAACAAAATAAAAGCTGACCACCCTATGCCATTCGCAAATTAAATGATTTGTACTCTTCTATGAAATTCTAAATTCTGGACAACACTGATATAAGCAACTCAAACTGTTTCTAATAATACATCTAGCCCCTCTCTGGGCCTTATTATCTCTGCTTGTTGCATATTTTCTTGACTTTGCTTCCTGCCCTGAAAGGTAAATCTTCAGATGCCAGGAACACAGCCAGTGTCAGGTATTAGTAATATCAGTGCTAATCACAGCTCTATCAAATGCTTAATGAGATGCCTAGAGGAAGGCACACACACCAGGCCTGTTTGTTAATGGCACTGAGGGGAGCCAAGGTGTTATTAATAAATTAATTGCCTCATGATGTGAAACTTACACACACTCAGGCTCATCTTCTTAGCAATTGACAAGATTAAAATAATTTGTTCCACTGGGGACACATCAAAAGGGAATTTGATGATGGCAAAGGGTGCAGTTAGAAAGTTGCTCAGGTTTTCTACTCCCACCTCAATGTTGTAGTCTGAATAAAAATAATTTCTTCTCATGATAGAACTGGGAAGCAAGACAAATACAAAACTCCTAGAGGAATGGAAACCTGAAAGCTGCAAGGCAAGAGAAGGACCCTTTTTAATGACTCAAAGTCTTCTGATCTCTGATAGGCCAGTGGTAGCCACAGGAGCTAAAGAGCCTCTTGATTGAGGGTGAAAGAAGACAGTAAAGAAGCTGGCTTGAAAATCAACATTAAAAAAAAAATAACATCAATTGCATCCAGTCCCATCACATCATGGCAAATAGAAGAGGAAAAAGTGGAAGCAGTGATAGATATTATTTTCTTGGACTCCAAAAATCACTGTGGATGATGACTGCAGCCAGGAAATTAAAAGACACTTGCTCTTTGAAAGGAAAGCTATGACAAACTTAGACAGCATATTAAAAAGCAGAGACATCACTTTGCCAGCAAAGGTCCATATAGTCAAAGCTATCATTTTTCTAGTAGTATTGTACGAATGTGAGTTGGTCCATAAAGAAGACTGAGCACTGAAGAATTGATGCTCTCAAACTGTGGTGCTGGAGAAGACTCTCAAGAGTCCCTCGGACTGCAAGCAGATCAAACCAGTCAATCCTAAAGCAAATCAATCCTGAATATTCACTGGAAAGACTGATGCTAAAGCTGAAGCTCCAATACTTTGGCCAGCTGATTGGAAAAAACCCTGATGCTGGGAAAGATCGAAGGCAGGAGGAGAAGGGGGCAACAGAGGATGAGATGGTTGGATGGCATCACTGATTCAATGGACGTGAGTTTGAGCAAGCTCCAGGAGATGGTGAAGGACAGGGAAGCCTGGCGTACTGCAGTCCATGGGGTCACAAAGAGTTGGACACAACTGAGTGAATGAACAACAACAACAATAAGCCACAGGAGGAGATGGATACATGCCTGTGGTCTGACAAGACCATGTGCTTTGGTGTTCTCAGGTATAGGGTAAAATTAGGGATATTATATTATTTTTGGCTCCTTCCAGCTCTGCCAGTCAGTGGATCTATACATTATCAACTGCAACCTGCAGTGATCCTTGGACCTTCTGACTAGACTAGGACTTCCAGAAACAATTCCAGGAAAATTTGTACAATACTACTGGAAAAATGATAGCTTTGACTATATGGACCTTTGCTGGCAAAGCAATGTCTCTGCTTTTAATCTGTTTGCAGGTCAAGAAACAATTAGAACTGGACATGGAACAACAGACTGGTTCTAAACTGGGAAAGGAGTACGTCAAGGCTGTATACTGTCACCCTGCTTATTTAACTTATATGCAGTGTACATCATGTGAAATACCGGGCTGGATGAAGCACAAGCCAGGATCAAGATTGCTGGCAGAAATATCAATACTTCAGATATGCAGATGACACCACCCTTATCACAGAAAGCAAAGAGGAACTAAAGAGCCTCTTGATGAAAGTGAAAGAGGAGAGTGAAAAAACTGGCTTAAAACTCAACATTCAAAAAACTAAGATCATGGCATCTGGTCCCATCACTTCATAGCAAATAGATGGGGAAACAATGGAAACAGTGACAGACTTTATTTTCTTAGACTCCAAAATCACTGTAGATGGTGACTGCAGCCATGAAATTAAAAGATGCTTACTCCTTAGAAGAAAAGCTATAACCAACCTAGACAGCATAGTAAAAAGCAGAGACATTACTTTGCCAACAAAAGTCCGTCTGGTCAAGGTTATGGTTTTTCCAGTGGTCATGTATGGATGTGAGAGTTGGACCATAAAGAAAGCTGAGTGCTGAAGAATTGATGCTTTTCAACTGTGGTGTTGGGGAAGACTCCTGAGAGTCCCTTGGACTGCAAGGACTTCAAATCAGTCAATCCTAGAGATCAGTCCTGAATATTCATTGGAAGGACTGATGCTGAAGCTGAAACTCCAATACTTTGGCCACCTGATGCAAAGAACTGACTCATTAGAAAAGACCCTGCTGCTAGAAGAGATTAAAGGCAGGAGGAGAAGGGGATGACAGAGAATGAGATGGTTGGATGACGGGGAAGCCTGGCGTGCCGAATTCCATGGGATCACAAGGAGTCGGATATGACTGCATGACTGAACTAAATGAACTCCCTGAACAAGGCAACATACTTTTTAAAGCAGTGAGTTTTCTAACCTGAGTTTTACAAACCCTAAGCCCAACCCTACCGGGCTGCTTGGTGGCTATTCAGATTGGAGAAAGAGGTGTCACTTCCTATTGTGCAGAATTTTTAAGATAGAACAGTTGTCATAATTAACTTCCTCAGGTCCTTGGTAAAATGAAGTGGGGAGTGAACAAGTGAATGCTGGAAAGCAAGCTAAAAGTCTGACTCTACTGAACAGAGTTCTGAGAAGCACACATCAGGGTGTGCAACTCTTGGCTTCCACTATTTCTCCCATCGCTGAGGTTTCCTTACTGCAGGCTAAGTACCTGACCTCTACCCTTTCTCTGCTTCTTCACTGGTGACTCAAAGAGGACAACAGCTTGTGACATCTGTGAAGAGGTGGCAGGGCAAAGAGCTTAATGGTGAAAGGCTGTAGGATACTCTGAAAGATCTTGCTGCTACTACTGCTAAGTCACTTCAGTCGTGTCTGACTCTGTGCGACCCCATCATTCCAAAAATCTCTGACTCACGTATCTTCATCCCTTCCACAGTAAAAACTCTTAGTTAACCCCTAACCATGAACCCATTATGTAGGCATGTCACTTTTCTTGGTTGCATCTGAGGCTCGTCTACTAAGAGCTTTCTCTTGACTAAGTTGACTAACTTGACTAAGGCTTTTTATTTCTGGGAGAGGGGCCAAAGTAGAGTAAGTAGCAGTGTAGGAGGCACCCATTTAAAAAAATCAATATTTCACTAAAGACATTGGCCTTTTATATTTACCAAGACATCTTCTCTCTCAGGCTGGCGTGGATGTGGCTTCACCACAACCCAGAGTTTGCCAAATAAGCTAAGAATACTCAGCCTAGGCTCTAGGCTGCTTCAGTACAGCTTCCTGAGGTATAGGTGCCATATATGTCTCAGTATGTGTGTGTGCCCAGTTGTGTTCAATTCTTTGTGACCCCCATGGACTGTAGCCTGCTAGGCTCCTCTGTCCATGGAATTTTTCTGGCAAGAATACCAGAGCAGGTTGCCATTTCCTACTCCAGGGGGTCTTCCTGACCCAGGGATTGAACCCGTGACTCTTGCATCTCGTGCATTAACAGGTGGATTCTTTTTTTTTTTTTTTTTTTGTCTTGCACTTTAAATGGATTTTTTATTTTTATTTATTTATTTTTTTTATTTTTATTTTATTTTATTTTTTTTTAATTTATTTTTTTTTTGGTCATACTATGTCTTAGTAAGAACCTCATTCATGAACAACCAATTAGCTATCCAACACATGCGTTGCCACTCACCAGTAGGGATCTCAAAGCCATGCCATGCCATCCAGGACTTTTTCACCTCCCCTAATTATCCTGTGGTCTGTAGCATCTGACATTACCAGAATTCAAAATTGAATTTCCCCGGAAATTTTAATGATCTGGTTGAATTGCTTGGACATCGAGTACATAGAAAATTGTCTGGAACTAAACATATCAAACCACTTATGGCATTAACTCATGAAGCAGTGACTGGGGAATTAAAGGGAACATTTTCCATTCTAGATTATACACTGTCAGTATTGGTTGACGATTTGTCAACAAGCATGCTTGTCTTTTGTAATTTAAAATATTTAAAGCAACCTAATCTGTGAATGTAAATTTGGTGCCAATTTAAACTGGGGTTGAAGGAGGAGGGCAGGCTTAGGCCATAAGACTCCTGAGAGGGAGAGGTGCCAAAAGTATTTAGATCCCTGAGCCAGGCATGAGTGTGGTCAGCCAGAAGCAGAGCAATAAGGGCCCCTCCCAGGCTTAGCAGGGGCTAAGAGTTGCAGTTGACTCCTAGGGACAGTAATGGACTTGTTTCTTCACTGCCCTACTCCCACCATCCCCAGAAACAAAAGATCAAAGGGATGAATGGTTGAAGCAGAGATGGAATGGAGTGGGTTGTAAGCAGAGAAAATGAGGAGGTCTATTTCCTGTCCCCTGTCCTCTATCTCAGAACTTACCCTTAAATTATCACAGAGGCCTCAGGAATCAGAAAACTCTTTAGATGTCCCTTTTTCTCTTTTATTTAGAAGTCAGTCTCAGCTTTTACTCACCTTGTCCCCCCCCCACTGCCTTTAAAATCTCTCGCAGCATGAAGTTTTAAGTCTCATTTGGGGCATTAGCCAATGGCTGTGTAGTCGATTCATTTGAAACTTTGGGGGAAAGCAGATTTGTTTTCCTACTTCATCAAAGTAGCCATGCCAGCCTGCAGTCCCTAAAGGCATGCCCAGGTGATGGATGGGAAATGAATAAGAATCTTTGTATGTACAGACTATAGCACCTTTCACATGAATTTAATTCAGAGACTTCATCAACAGCTTGTTGTTTAGCTGTATTGGATTTGGGCTTGGAGCTGGCGAAAACCTGCCAGGACACCAAGATATCTGGTGACTTCTGATGACTTTTTCAGTGTATGTCCATGGCAAGCCAGAGGAGGGCAGAACAGGATGCCAGGAAAGAGGTCAACTGCTTACTTCCTTGGGTCTGGTCGTCACAGGCCATTTGAGAGACTGATAATTGCCTAAATCCTGAAGGATTAAGGGGCCTCCAGCCTGGTCCACGAGCTGGCTGAACCAAATAGGTCCTTGCTTTGAGTCCCTGTTTCAAATGTGCAGCTCATTTCAGGATCAGTGCAAGTTTTGGCAGAGAGAATCCATTTGGATTCTGGCTTCAGTTAGACTGGATTTTAGGCACACTCTGCCAAGGAGTAAGCCTGGCCAGGCCCACTGACTAGAAAGTTATTTTCTTTTCGTCCCCTGGAACTTAGTTCAGGAATATAAGAAGACAGCATGACAATTACAAGAGGTTAAACAAGTGAAAGAGCTTCCCAGTTGATGCTAACAGTAAAGAACCCACCTGCCAATGCAGAAAACATGAGATGTGGGTTCGATCCCTGGGTTGGGAGGATCCCCTGGAGGAGGGCATTGCAACCCTCTCCAGTATTCTTGCCTGGAGAATCCCATGGACAGAGGAGCCTGGTGGGCTACAGTCCATGGGATCACAAAGAGTTGGACACAACTAAAGTGACTTAGCACAGATGCATGCACAGAAACAAGTGAAAATAGCTTCTTATAGAAGACCTGACCTCAGGAGTCTGAAGAGAAACACACAAATCTAATACCTTATACTTTTCCAAGGACTTGCATATATATTATTTATCTTGAATCTCACAACATCCCCATGAACTATGTAAAGAAGAACCAAACAGTCCCATTCTACCAGTGAGGAAACTCAGCTCCAGAGAGGAAACATGATTCATCCCAGACCATAAGTTAATGACAGAGCTTTAATTAAATCTGAGGTCTTCTGACTCCCAGAATTACGTTCATTGGATTACACCACATTATCTTAGGTCATATTTCCTTTTTCCCCCAAATATTTCTTGAACACCTACCACATTCTAGGCACTATTCAAAGAACTTGGGATAGGGCATTGAACAAAACAGTGTTTGCTCTCTTAGAGTTTACATTCTAGTGGTGGGAGAGAACAAATAAGTAAAAGTTTGTGGCTGTTGTTCAGTCACTAAGTCATGTCTGACTCTTTATGACTCCATTGACTGCAGAAATCCAGGCTTTCCTGTTCTTCACTATCTCCCGGACTTTGCTCAAACTCATGTCCCTTGAGTCAGTGATGCCATCCAACCATTTCATCCTCTGTCACCCCTTTCTCCTCCTGCCCTCAATCTTCCCAGCATCAGAGTCTTTTCCAATGATTTGACTCTTCACATCAGGTGGCCAAAGTATAGGAGCTTCAGCTTTAGCATCAGTCCTTCCAATGAATAATGAGGATTGATTTTCTTTAGGATTAGCTGGTTTGATCTGCTTGCAGTCCAAGGGACTCTCAAGAGTCTTCTCCAGCACCACAATTTGAAAGCATCAGTTCTTCAGTGCCCAGTCTTCTTTATGGACCAACTTTCACATTCATACAATACTACTGGAAAAATGATAGCTTTGACTATATGGACCTTTGCTGGCAAAGTGATGTCTCTGCTTTTTAATACACCGTCTAGGTTTGTCATAGCTTTTCTTCCAAGGAGCACACATCTTTTATTTTCCTGACTGCAGTCCCCATCCATAGTGATTTTGGAGTCTAAGAAAATAAAATCTGCCATAAGTAAAAATAAAAGTATAATTTTTCAAGTGGTGTTGGATGCTATAATAAATAAAGATGAAGAGGAAAAGTATGATGGATGTTATTTTTGATAAGGTAGTCATAGAAAGCATTCTCCATTAAGGTCACATTTGAATAGAGACCTGAAAAAGGGGAGAGAGCAAATTATTTGGAGGTAAAATCTTTCTCTCAGGCAGAGGAAACAGCATGTGCAAAGACCAAGGGAAGTTTATACGTGATGTGTTTAAGAAACAGCATGGTGCGTGCATATATTATAGTGACATCTGTGTGCATCCTATTGTATTTGAAAGCAGACAACACTTGTACCTCAGTCTGTTGCTCATGCTCTCTCACATTGTGGGTGAGTTTAGGGGTAATGTGATGCAAGAGTCTTGACTGAATTGCTCAGCCAAAGCAGAGATGAGCTCTCTGAACACAAAGTAGGGCTCTAACTCTGCAACCTCAGTGGCAACATCAATCAAGGCCTGAAACTGACTTGGACTAACATGTATATCAATTAACTTAGGCTTAATAGTAAGATTATATATTTTGAAGTTTGGTGTTAGTTTGGGTTCAATCATTTCAGAAAATATACAACATTGCTTTCAGTTTGAATCAATTCACTGTTTAAGAAAAAAAAAATAACAACAAACTTTGGTTCAGTGAGAATATTTGGCTTCAGTTGGTGAAGTATGGCTTGGCAAATTAATATGGCCAATCTTGGCATTTGGCTCTTGGTTTGGTTTCATCCAAATTCCAGTATTCAACATCCATCAGATGGCCCTTCTATAAGCAAAGGTCTTGAAGCATTGATGGTTTCAGTGATACGAAACTTTTTTAAAAAAAAATTTGATTCAGTAGATAGTTTTTCCTCTGACCAATGTTTTAAAACAAAACCTCTCTAATGGCTGAAGTTTCAGTTAAGAGCAAAGTGATTTAATGGTTTGTATTTGCTTATTTTGTTTCACGTTTTGAAGGAAGTCATTTCTACCTACCCAGCCAGACAAAACACAGGGAGCACACACTCTGAATATGCTTGCCCTCCACCCTTGCGTGTTCTCCAGTAGCTGCCTCATCCATCAAGTGTCTGTTGAACCAAGCCTCAAAGTTAGGAAACTGTTCCCTCAAGTGGGAAATAAATTCCTAGAATTCAGAATTCTAAATAGTCCACTGCCTTGCAAAGTCTGCAGTGAAAATGTTATTTGGTCTCCTTGGATAATTTTGCATCGTTTGAGTACAGTAGAATGTGAATCTGGTTTTGATTCCACTTTCCACGTAGTCTTGGGCAATTTATTTACCCCCTCTGAGCTTCAGTTTCTTCAGGTGAAAATTGGATTTAATAATAGCGCCTGCCTCCCAAGACTGCTGTGAGGATCAGAAAAGATCACGTACGCACAGTTTCTGCCACGAAGTAGGTACACAATGATAGTGCTTATGATGATGATGAGATTTTCTGCCAAAAGGAATAGATGAGCAATTTTCTGATCTGAACATGACATGTTATCTGGCTCATCAGAAATCTAATGATGCCTAGAATTAATAGCCACATTTGACATTTACTCCAAGGATGATGAGCTAAAGCTTTGAAAATTCTTCAGTTATTTGATTTCTCATAGACAACCCAGATCATTTCATCACCACTACCACAAACAAAAATCCACTTTGGGGATCTAGTTTGGCTGTTTCTGCAGACTTGATGAATAGGGTAGTTGCCCAGATCTCTTTGCCATATGTATCATTCTTGCGTTGATTCCTTGGTTCAGAGATGAGATTGGAAAAAGAAGCAGTTAAGAAACTCCAACTATTGCCCATTTGCCAGTACCTCTTTGACACTATGATTTAAAAATGACTGAAGAAACTTCCAAGCATATGCTCAAGATTGCCAGGCTGTATGAATATCCAGTTGATCTCACAGGATGCAGATTAACCAATGAATTAGTTACTTTACTAACGTCTTGGACAGAATCTAGACAACAGCCTATTCCAAATTGGTCTGTTGCAGTCGGGTAAGTGAATTAGACCTCTGAGTAATAATACTAACCTATTTACTTGTTCATATTCAATATATTAAATCATCCTTCTGGAAGCTAAGTTTATATTTATAAAGGACAAGAAGGACAGGTCAGAACTACAGTTCCATTGAAGTTGTGTCCCCATTGCCTACAATTGACTTTGAATTAATTCAATTCTCTCTTTCTCTTATTAGATGATACCACTCTGGTAAGTGCCTTAATTAGGTGAATTAGAACTCACTGGCATAAATACAAGATGGAATCTTAATATCAGTTAATGTAATATCGTGAAAGCATTATTTTAACTAGTCTGAAAAACTGGTATGTGGGAGATCTGGCAGCTCTTAACATATTCTCGTTCTAGTTGTAACCTTTCATAGTCAGAAGATTTGGGTTAGTGGATTTGGAAAATAATTGGTTGATATGTGATCCTAAACTGATCCATAGATTGATAAATTCAAGCCTCTCTCCCATGGGGGAGGAGAGCACTGACTAAATACATTACTCATATAAGCATGATTTACTTCCTTGTAAGGTCTAAAGACTAAGTCCATTTAGAAAGTATAAGTCAGGAAATTCTTAAGAGTGTAGACTAAATAATCAAAGGTTGAGGTCTTTCCTTTCTACTGATGTGATGTAACTAACCAACTGAGCTCATCCAAAAAAATAATTTGTGTAGCTTTTTCAATTGGTGCCAAAGATGAAGGGAGAAAATGCAAGATCATGGAGCAGGTTAGAAATGATAGTGCCACATGAAGATCTAATAATTACTAAGGCTTCATCAGCTTCATAATGGAAAGGGGTCAGAATATATTGGTGCCTTTTCAATAGTGGATACTCTGCCAATAGCCAGTGTTTGAATTTAACAGTAACTATGCACCTGAAACAGAGAAAAAGAAAGTAGTAGTCCCAGTTCTGCCACTAACCAGCTGTGCAAACTTAGAGAGGGTACTTTCTTCTCTAGGAATAGTTTCCCAGTCTTTCTTCTCTAGGAATAGTTTCCCAGTCTATCAAATAAGAAGCTGAACAAACTGATCTTTGAGGTCCCTTCAAATAAGAAGTTGAACAAACTGATCTTTGAGGTCCCTTCCAGCTTTGAAATTCTATGAATCTACTTGCTGGCACTGTAAAAAAAAAAGCAACAAGGTATGAAAACTGTATATGGAGGGGTCTGTAGGTGAGATATTTGGGTAGATGATTAAGGATGAACATCCTTTTCATCACCATTAAGCTTGATCTGCTTTTTCATTAATACATGCCAGAGCCTTTGCTAAGTACTTTAGACATTGTGCCAACACTGGTATGAATCACTGAGTTATTCTCATTGATATGTTTATGCAAACTACTATTTCCCATATCTATAATCAGAAGGCATATCTCATCTGGTATTGGCATCCCATGACTTACATGAAATAGTAAGGTTAGAAGGACCACATAAATGATTTACAGTCTTAATCTGGGTGGGATCTTGAAGAAATTTAGACATACTGTATACTTCCTGGGTCTTTCTAAAATACACAGAAGTTGACATTTCTTTAACTCTATAGCCGGTGTTTTAGAGCCATAAATGAGAGGATGAAAGTGTTTTCTCCACAACATTAAGGGGCTTTCAACTCAGCTTCTGTCTTTTAACCAGAATCTTTGCCAATAGATAACAATGAAAGGTGTGATCAGTTACCAAAATATTTACATTTGGCTTTAGAATTTGGGGTTGGGTTTTTGTTTGAAGAGGTATTCCTAAAGCTTGGGAATTTCATACCACAAGCCAAATATTGAGAAACTGCATCGCAAAGGGAAGACATAGGAAGCACTGGGAGGTTTAGTCCACTCTTCCTTGTTCCTTCTGCACACAAAAGATCATCTTTTAGAATGATATATACAGCCAGTCCAGGAGGAACCCCTGCCTTTCCACCAGGCTTTTACCTTTTCTCACCACATCCATAAGGAGGTTTTGTGATAATTAGCTATTGTTTCCAAGGGTCTTTGTTTCCAACTTTTGTGGGAAAATCTGTTCTATAAGTTGGAGTGAAAAACAAGAGAAATTGAGTTAATAACAAAAGAGTGAAAGTGAGTTATTCTGATGATCCATCTGTCTATAATGAAGAATTGACTAAATTTCCATGTTGTGGTGTGTAATGGGGTGAAAATTATTCATGTGTATATGTTAACAATCTTCTCCCTCTCCCAGTGCAACAAGGAGAAGTTGAGTTTTATTTTATCAGATTCTCAACATTCCAATATCTCTCTCCTATGTTTGACAAAACTAATTTTTGGCCTTTTGTGATACACAACCAAGAAGAGAGAACAGGAATATATCAGAAGCAGAGGGAAAGGATTTAGGCTGCATTCTAAGCCAATACACATAATGAAGTACTTGGAGAGAGGGAAACATTGAGAAAAGAGAACTGTTCTGCCGGGAAGTCCTGGAAAAGTTGGAAGTGTGGGGGACAAATTAAGGAGAGAGACACTGGAGACCTGCGGAATGTGATGCAAAAAAACCACAGGAGACAAAGGGGTATTTAATGAGTTGTTCTGAATCCCCTTCATGGTTTTTGATCAGCCTGAAAATTTGAATTATTTTGAAATTACTTTTGGTTGCTAGCCTATGTCTTTGACTAAGACCTACTCTGATACTGGACAATGAGAGTCCTTACTCTATCAAAGCTTCATTAATTTCTCAAAACCATCTTTCCATGAGGTTGGATGCCTTGCCCCTGTAGATGTGCAATGATACTTCATAGCAAACCTGACCAACTGACTTTTCCCAGTTGCTAACCACCAAAGCCCTACCAGAGGCCTAGGCCCTGGTGAGATGCAGTCTGGTGGCAATAACACTATATCCCTCACGCTTGACATATGGTTAGATATTATAACTTTCTCTTACAGTGCTTTGACATGTATTTTCACTTCTTCCATCCTCAGGGCATCTCTATTGGAGAGGTAGGACCAGGATGCATCTCTCTGTTGTCTTATGCAAAGGTTGCCGCTTGACAAAGTTATGAGCAGTGAACAATGCCAGGATTCTATCCGGGGCCAATGACAAGGCTTGATTGCTCAGAGCTTTTGTGCAATAAAGTTCCATTAAAGTATAAAAGAGATAGAGAAAGCTTCTGACATAGACATAGAGGGGGCCAAAAGAGTGCCCCCTTGCTAGCATTTAGCAAGAAGCTATATATATATATATATATATATATATATATATATCAGCAAGCTGCTAATTAGAGAAAGGAAATGTCTCAAAACTCAGAGAGTGGCACCAGGCCCCTCACCCACAACATGCATTTTGAGATAGCATTGACACAAGGTGAGTCCCGGGCCATAAAACAATTGACATGAATCTTGAAGAAAGGCAGATTTCCAAGGAAATACATAGTTTCATAAACATAGCTTAAGAGAACATTTCCATGAGTAAAACATACTGGTTTGTTGAATCATTATTGCTTCTGAGACTTAGACTGAACCAACTTGAAGAAAGACAGGATCTAAGGTAAATACACAGTTCATTAACATAGCTTAAGGAAAACATTTCCATAAGAAAAACACATTGGTTAGCTCAAGGTTTGAGAAAAGTTAAGTTCAGGTGCAACCAGGTGTCGTCATGGCAACACAGAATTTTAAAAGAAACCTCCTTTTAATTTTGTATAGAGAAGGAAAAAGAACGTCTGACACTTGCAGTCTATTTCCTCCTCTTCTGCCTGTTACCTTCTCACTTTGCCAGCAGGTAATTAGCAGGGAATATTTCATAAAAAGATGGGCACAATAAAGGACAGAAATGTGACAGACCTAACAGAAGCAGAAGATACTAAGAAGAGGTGGCAAGAATACACAGAAGAACTATACAAAAAAAGATCTTCATCACCCAGATAATCACGATGGTGTGATCACTCACCTAGAGCCAGACATCCTGGAATGCAAAGTCAAGTGGGCCTTAGGAAGCATCACTACAAACAAAGCTAGTGGAGGTGATGGAATTCCAGTTGAGCTATTTCAAATCCTCAAAGATGATGGATGCTGTGAAAGTGCTGCACTCAATATTCCAGCAAATTTGGAAAACTCAGCAGTGGCCACAGGACTGGAAAAGGTCAGTTTTCTTTCCAATCCCAAAGAAAGGCAAATGCCAAAGAATGCTCAAACTACCACACAACTGCACTCATCTCACACACTAGCAAAGTAATACTCAAAATTCTCCAAGTCAGGCTTCAACAGTATGTGAACCATGAACTTCCAGATGTTCAAGCTGGATTTAGAAAAGGCAGAGGAACCAGAGATCAAATTGCCAACATCAACTTGATCATCGAGAAAGCAAGAGAGTTAGAGAAAAACATATACTTTTGCTTTATTGGCTATGCCAAAGCCTTTGACTATGTGCATCACAACAAACTGTGGAAACCTCTTAAAGAGATGGAAACACCAGACCACCTGACCTGCCTCCTGAGAAATCTGTATGCAGGTCAAGAAGCAACAGCTAGAACCGGACATGGAACAACAGACTGGTTCAAAATCTGGAAAGGAGTACGTCAAGGCTGTATGTTGTCACCCTGCTTATTTAACTTATATGCAGAGCACATCATGCAAAATGCCAGGCTGGATGAAGCACAAGCTGGAATCACGGTTGCTGGGAGAAATATCAATAACCTCAGATACACAGATGACACCACTCTTATGGCAGAAAGTGAAGAAGAACTAAAGAGCCTCTTGATGAAGGTGAAAGAGGAGAGTGAAAAAGTTGGCTTAAAACTCAACATTCAGAAAACTAAGATCATGGCATCCAGCCCTATCACTTCAGAGCAAATAGATGGGAACAGCAAATAGATGGCAAATAAATGGAAACAGTGACAGACTTTATTTTGGGCGGCTCCAAAATCACTGTAGATGGTGACTGCAGCCATGAAATTAAAAGGCGCTTACTCCTTGGAAGGAAAGTTATGACCAACCTAGATAGCATATTAAAAAGCAGAGACATTACTTTGCCAACAAAGGTCCGTCTGGTCAAGGTTATGGTTTTTCCAGTGGTCATGTATGGATGTGAGAGTTGGACTGTGAAGAAAGCTGAGCACCGAAAAATTGATGCTTTTGAACTGTGGTGCTGGAGAAGACTCTTGAGAGTCCCTTGGACTGCAAAGAGATCCAACCAGTCCATCCTGAAGGAGATCAGTCCTGGGTGTTCATTGGAAGGACTGATGCTGAAGCTGAAACTCCAATACTTTGGCCACCTCATGCGAAGAGTTGACTCGGTGGAAAAGACCCTGATGCTGGGAGGGATTGGGGGCAGGAGGAGAAGGGGACGACAGAGGATGAGATGGCTGGATGGCGTCACCAACTTGATGGACATGAGTTTGAGTAAACTCCGGAAGTTGGTGATGGACAGGGAGGCCTGGCGTGCTGCAATTCACGGGGTCGCAAAGAGTTGGACACAACTGAGCGACTGAAATGAAAGAAAAATGAAAGGTCATGTTAACTATTTATTCTTCTAGTTTCTCTGTACTGGGTCTCCATATTGGGGCAGATCAACAGAAAGCAACTTAATCATAATATCTTAGCTTTCTGAGAGAAAAAAAGTCTTACTGGCTTAAGATTTACTTTTTACACACATTGCCTTTTTTGAAGGGGAAGAAAAGACATTTCCATTTAAAGATTATATTTGTATCTTTTGTAAAACCACACTGTCCATTATAATAAACACTACCTATTATACAAGGAATTACATTTTAAATTCCTCCTAGAATTTAGTGGCAGGAAAAAAATATCTGTCTGGGCAGATGAACTCACAGGCATCTTTTTTTTTTAACTTGACAGAGAACCATGTGACTCAATTTTGTTGATTTCTTCCATTTTTACCTTAACTACCAAGAAACTCAGAGTAAAATTTAGTGGTCAAAGACAGTAATTTATCATAATGCTGTCTGAACTTTCTAGTTCTGTTTCCTATAAACTTTTATTCTGTTTTCAATTTGAATTAATCTGTTCTTATATGTTTCTAAAACTTGAAAACTGCTTAGGTCTATTTTAAGGAGGCATGTTAGGGAATCACAGACCCAAATACTCTCAGAGTGGGAAGAGATCTTAAAGATCATTTATAGCAACCCCCCATACAATCCTAGAAACATCACCTACTTTCTGCCCACCACACAGTCATTCAGCCTCTATTTGAATGCCCCTCATAACAGAGAACTATTTCTAATGCCCAAACATTCATTTTTAGACTGCTCTGATTTCTAGAAAATTCTTCTTTATATTGACCTTATGTCTCTAGCTTTTGTCACCTGATACAGATTCTATCTCCTGAGGGAGAAGGCAATGGCAGCCCACTCCAGTACTCTTGCCTGGAAAATCCCACGGACAGAGGAGCCTGATGGGCTGCAGTCCATGGGGTCGCGAAGAGTCAGACACGACTGAGCGACTTTACTTTCACTTTTCACTTTTATGCATTGGAGAAGGAAATGGCAGCCCACTCCAGTATTCTTGCCTGGAGAATCCCAGGGACGGCGGAGCCTGTGGGCTGCCATCTATGGGGTCGCACAGAGTCAGACACGACTGAAGCGACTTAGCAGCAGCAGCAGCAGCAGCCGCTATCTCCTGAGACCTCATAAAGCAAAGTGAAACTTTGCTCTCCACTGTATCCTTTCACTATATCAAGAGAGCTATAATGACCCCCATTTAGTTCTTTAGTCTTCTTGGCTAAGTATTATAATTCCTAAAACTGGCCCGTCTCAATGCCTTAAGAGAAAACTGTAGTAAACAATAATTAGATTCTTTTCAATGCATGGATGGGAAACATTTTTGCTATTAAAGGTCAGTGGCCATCAAGAAAAAAAAAGTTAACCAATAATGGCATAACAAAAATGTGACTTAATTTATCTCTTGGAAATTTTATGAGGGGAATATGAAAACATGATTACTTTTTAAGTGAAAAGCAAGGTATTTAACCTCAACTTAATAAACACAACAAATACAAAATACATCTTGATTTTTCTTTTCCACAATTTTTCAACATCTTGATTTTTTATAATGGTTAATTAAATTATACATATATATATATTTATATAGAGATACAGAGAGAGAAGGGTGGTAGGAGACAGAAAGACGGATGGGAATACCAGAAAAACATTAAATAAAAAAGGGAAAGAGATTAAAATGCACAGAGGGAAGGTACACAGGGAGGCATAGAAACATTCATTTATTAATTCAACAAATATTTATTGAGAGCCTTTTATATATGTCAAGCACTATGCAGAGTACAAAGATGAATTGAACATGGTTCCTGTCATCAAGAAGCTTGTAACATTTATTTTTTTCTCTTGAGATCAAAGTAGAGACAATAAGTATACAAATAGCTATAAAACAAGTTAATATTATGTAGCCATTAAAGAGGTATAGGTAAAATTATTACAGAAATTGAGAAATAGGGACATATCACCATTGGGAACAAGGAAGGCTTTTTGGAGGAAGTGATATTTGACTAGACTTTGAAAGATTGGCCTCCTGTGGTGGTAGAAGGCCAGAGGGGATTTCAGGTAGAAGAAAAATTATGAATAAAGTCAAGGAATCAGAAAAGGTCAGGGGAAAGAGCTAGCAATAGGTTTGGGCTACAGCAACTATAGAAGGAAGTTAAAGAAAATTATAAGATCTAAACTTTAACCCCAGAAAAGTACAATGAAATTTAGATGGAGATATACACAGAGAGGGAAAAAATTTACTTCTCTAGAGTAACATGATCATCATATGACACACCTTTGGAATACTGTCACCACAACAAACCATTAGTTTTATACTTTATAGACATAAATAAAGGTTTTTCATGTTAACATTTGTCCTTTGGGGTCAGTGACCAAGTCAACTCAAATCTGACCAATGAGACAGGTTCTACAGACTCACAACCATCCCAATGAATTTAATCTGACTGTAGATTGTTCCTGGACCAAGGGATACCTAAAAGAACAGGCAGGTCTTGCTTCTTAATCACACCAAATATGTCCCAGTTAAGTTAATATACTGCCATTTATAAAGAACCTACCTCCATCAGCTAGTTCCCTAGAGGATTCTAAGCAACTGCTCAGGGCAATTGCTTTTCCTTTGATCTTTCATTCCAGAAAAGCATGATCATGAGGAATTTACCTGGGACTGCTGACCATGATGGGGTCAATCTCCCTGAAGCAGCTGGAGCCAGTGAGTGCAGGTCAAAGTCCCTCCCCGGCCAGTCTACTCTCACTGGGTACACAACTATACCCACAACGCAGATTTCACGACTCCGGAGGAGAAAGGTGGTGTCTACAGGAATAATCAGAATTGGATCTTATCTCGCTTTGAAGTTTGCAGGCTTGGTTCTCCTCTGACTTCCTTCATTATATACTGGAGCTCTTAGTTGGATGATCGGCACAGTGAAAATGTCCCTAAGATGTCCTCTGAAGTCAGGCCTCTTCTCAGGTATTTCTGAGACTTTAATTCTATAAATAGAACTAAGACCATGTGCTATCAACTACAAATAAATCCATGAGGCTGGACAGAACTGGAGGTTTGTTTTCTATCCACTCAGACCAAATCAACTTAGGAACATATATGGCTCTGGATGAGATCATATCTGTGTGATGCAGGTGATTTAGTGACCAAGGAATCTGCTATTCTCTCTGTCTGGACTTTGATGTCAATACAGTCAACTAGCTCAAAAACACCCCAAACCGAAGTATTACCACCAAGCTTATGCCCATTTTTACAGTTAAGGGTCTTACCCCAGGAATTCTAAGAGGTGTTCCTAAGGGTCAGGGGTTGTCCTTGATAACTCAGATCTCTTTTTGACTTTGTAAGAATAGGCCCTCTTTTCCTAACTAGAAGGTGAATTTAGGAAGATGGCTTCTCCTCTCTGGACCTTAATATACTCTTCCACATTTCAACAGGGTTGATGGTTTCCAAAGCCCTCCAGCTCTATAACTCTATGTGCACATTCATTTGTTTGGACTTAGGTCACCTTTGAAAAATCTTTAGTGGCATCTAATTTGCAGTGAGCCAAAGTTAGAGTATAGATTAGTGGTCACCTCTGCTGTCAGTGCCTCTTTGAAAGAGATTCACTATTGCTTGGCCAGCAGCAAATCCAAACTGGAAAAGAGGTAAGATAGCAGGGTTTTTACAAACCACTCCAGAGAAACCCAAACAACTCACAAATAACAGATGTATGTTTTTAAAAGGTACCTTGTATCTATGTCTGTGATCTACCTATCAATCATCTTGACCTGAGAAGATGACATGGACCAGAGAAAGGGTAAGAGAGAATCATATTGCAGATTCCATTATTTTAATGGGCTAGAAATAACCAGCCAGGTGGGAAATGTGCTTGATTAGGTCAACCAGCTTTGGCTATAGAGGAGGCTAAAATAAAAGGACCAATCCATTGTGGCCTTTTGTATAATTAATGCTTACTGAGTTTTCAAGTTACATTCAATTGCTTGATGTCACATAGATGTGACCACCCAGTGTACGAAGTATTACCATTTGGCTGTTTGCCACCTCCCACTCCTTGCAAGTAGATTCCACTTGGATTAAGGACAAGAATGTGACGAGATGAGTAGCCTGGTAATAAAATCGTTTATACTAAGACAATGTAGGCAGAATGGGAGTCCTTCGAACAACACTTCTTGGTAGAGTAGCTTTGTGTAGTAAACCGAGTTACAGATGAGGTAGATAGCCATCTGCTATCTCCTCCTGCTTAGCTACACCAAGTGAAATAAGAAACAAGTGGATCACTGAAAGCTGCCCACAATCTAAACAGATTCACTTCTACTGTCGAAAATACGAGTAACACTGCCAGCAATAAAAGTAAAATGGACTAATTTGAGAATCAGACTGACTTCAGGTAGTCTTTGGATGGATGAATATTATAATAACATGCAATAATCTATTAAGTGATCCCAAACAGGAATGATAAAATAGAATAAAGGATCTAAAGGGATTTTGAACAATTTTAATTTCCTTTGTGCCTTTCTGTGTTTTCTAAATTTTCTACAATGAACACGTATTGCTGTTGAGATCAGTAAGGAAAAAAAAACAACCTAAATGGATTTAAATAATCCCCATAGGATGACCATTTTGTTATGTTACATTTGTAGAGTACAGTAAAACCTCAAGTAAGCAGAGCCCAACTTGTAGTTCATCAGCATTTGGCTTTCTTTTTCAAATAATCCATCTTGAGAAGAGGCAAATCACAAGAAAACAAGCAGATATAAGAGATGTGATAAAAAAGTAATTTAAATATCTATTTTAAAACCTTGTCTAAATTGTTTTCCAAGTTGTTTTGTACAAATGAATACATGTTACTTAGAAAAACATCATTTTGAAAAAATCATTTTGGTCCCTCTTAACCACCAACTCAACCTCCTGTGTTATTAGCAACAGACGAATAGAGAAATAATTGGTTGTCTACAAGAATCGGGCTTTACTCCACTAAATAAATCAAATGGTACCTGAAAGTGGAGTGTTTTTCTTCTCCATGAATAATTAAAAACACTAAGGCAAATTGAAGAAAGCTTAGTTTTGGTCAATGCAGAAGGCTTTAATGAAAAAGAATCCAAGAAAGGAGGGAGTGATTTTAGATAGAGGTTCATGATAGAATCAAGCAAAGGAAGATATGATCACAACCAAGACAGGACTAGCAGGCTAGACAAGGTAGGCTTGGCTGGTATGCTGGACTACAGAAATACTAAGGAGGGAACTAAAGGGTAGGCAGGATTAGATCCAGAGCTAGCAATCACACTCTTAATCTTATGGCTCACTAAACACCATGGCTGGTCAGTCCTTACTTTACATGTTCAGCCCAGGGACTAGACAGTTCCTAGAGTTAAAGCACTAGACTATGTCTGGGAGAATCCTGATCCATAGTGCCTACAGGTGTAGCCTCATTGCGCCTCCCTTGCCCCCACTCCCCAAAAAATCTTTCCATATTCATAGAAGAGGGCAGTGCCACCTCCTCTAGAAGTCAAGTCATGTTTTGAGTTGATACCTTTCTTTGAAACTTCCCTCAGGCTTTGCCTCTTCCTAGAAGCCTTAAAAGTTCAGCTTTGGACTGACCCTTCTCACTGGTAGAGGATGATATTTCATGTCTCCTCCTCCTCTTCCATGTCTAGAAAAGGGGATTAGAAACTCAGTTCAAGGAGATTGAAAGGCAACTTGAGCCTTTCCTGCATCCTCTTGAAGAGCTTTAGCATAGTAAATAGACCACCCCAAGGCTGGGAGAAGTGAGCTTCTGTGAAGAAAGAAATAGTCCAAGGGTGCTTTGACTGAAGACTAAGGAAAAACTGCTGGGAAGAGCTTTTGACTCTAACCTCAGATTCAGGGTGAGTTGATAATGGAAAAATTAAATATTAGTGAGAAAGGTATCAAATTATACCTTAGGCATTTCTTTCTTTAAAAAGGTTTGTTCTAAAAGAATTAACTGCTTTACTAGCTGATATGTTTGGGTTCAGCTGTTTTAATAAAGAGATTATTTTTTATAATAAAAGAGAGGAAAAGCTTGCTTAACTATTTTAAACATGCCTGTGACTTAAGCCTTATTGCTTCAGTCCATGTGACTGTGGCAAGCCACTGCCAACAACCCCTTGAAAGTAGACTCTGGAAAACTAAAAGCAGAAAGTAAAAACAAATGTTCAGAGGGATTTATTTTAAGGGCAGGGTGGGCTTGAAAGGCAGGGTGGGCAGGAAAAGGGAGGGAAAGCACCACACTTTAAGGGAATTGCTCAAGTCGGTCTATGACTTCTATATCTTTTACCCTGACAGTATCTCTGCTCTGTCAATGTTCAGAATATGACCATGAGACCCAGTGAGCTACTCACCTAGCAAGGACAATTCAATTATGTTACCTAAATTCTCCTTACTTAGACAAGAAAAGAGACCATGGCAGTTTTGGAAAGATTTTGAGTAATAAGTGATCAGAAAACAAAGGAACTTCTTTTTAGCCCTCAGTTATCCAAACAACACAATCAACCAGATCCTTCTCCCCCCTCCTCCTGCCTATGCATTCCAGCCAACTGAGGTCACAGTGCACTGGGATTCAGATGTATGTTCGCTGGAAGATTTTTTTTCCTGGCACTAATCTCATAGTATCTGAGTTATAAATTATGCTCATTAAATACTTTCTAGAGATTCAAACGAAATGAAAAAGAAAACAAAGTGCCTCCTACTTTTTTCTGTGAAAATAGAGACCTTCTTATCTTAGTCCAAGTAGGGCCTGCTATTTTGGAATGACTAAACTTGGAGGTGGTTCTCTGCCCTTCTTTAGGGTTCACATTCATTGTAGTATACATTCAAATGGTCTTTTGGGAATAGATGTATAGTGAGCAAAGCTTATTAAGGTTATTTCCCAGGGGCCCCTTTTCAGTAGAATTAGGCTTGAGTAACCCTAGAGATTGGTCATCCTCAGAGGTAACATCGTTCACTAATTTCTTGCCCAGGCAGATCAATTTGTTGAACTGAAGCAAGCTTTTCCACTGCTTCACCAAGAGAAGATTCCAATCATGGAGCCCTTCACTCCTGGGTGGGAGAAAGAGGAAACAGTAAGTATACCTTCCCCACCCTAGGCCTTTCATAGGCTTTCAATATGAATGATTCCAACCCTGCAATACCATGCTACTCCACCAGCAGCTTGCAAATTGCTGAACTTACCTGGATTGTTGAACAAATAAACATCATTACATTTGTCAGGACTGCATAATTACAGTTGCATAATGTTGCTATTAACAAGGTTTTTTGTTGTTTGTTTGTTTTTTACCAATTTTAACACAAAAGAGGAGGCATATTAATATATAGCTAATTCTTAATTAACTAATGAGATGTGTCCTAAACATTTGTAAGTCAATGATTTGGAATTTGGAATGCCTTGCTGCATGGAAGCTGTTATATATGTGGTGGTCAAGTTTCTAGGCCAGTCCACAAAGGCTGCCCACACCACATGAAGCAGAGTTGTATTGGCTCTCTCATGGAGGTCCTAGGTCTTGAGAGCAGAAGGAAAAGCATGCTTTCTTCCCACTCTTTGGGTTCAAGGAAAACACAAAGCATAAGTTTTGAAGTAAGGGACTCTAAACAGACTTTCCCACCCTCATACTTGTTTTCACCCTTCTTCCATCTCCTAGGGATTCACTGCTTTTGTCTCGTCCCAAGGCCTCCACTGTGATCCTTCATTCTTCAAAACTGCCAACTTCTTCATTTCTCCTAGTCCACATGAAAATGAAAGTTCCCAGTCCTCCTGAGCATGTAGCTCAGTTCAACTTCATTATAATATTAGATGAATTGCCCCTTCCTCTCCAAAAGGTATATCTATGGTATATCTGGGCTTCCCTGGTGGCTCAGATGGTAAAGAATCTGAAAGCAATGCAGGAGACCCGGGTTTGATCCCTGGGTTGGGAAGATCCCCTGGAGGAGGGACTGGCTCCCCATTCCAGTATTCTTGCCTGGAGAATCCCATGGATAGAGCAGCCTGGCAGGCTGCAGTCCATGAGGTTGCAAAGAGTTGGACAAGAATGAGCAACACTTAACTAATGGTATATCTAAGAGGAGGCTTGTCAATTCCACATGAACCACAGCTGATGAAATTTAAGGGAAAGTAAACAGATAAAGTAGTAACCTCGAGGAAGTTTTAGGAAATGGTAGATATTGGAGGACAAGAGGAAGAAGCTATAGTAGACAGCAGGGCACAGACTGAAAGGCAAGTCCTGGAGTCAGCTCACCAAAGTTATACCCCCTTTCTCAGGATCTTTCCTCCCACCCTGTCTGACACCACAGTGCTCTCTAAAGGTTTTTGAGTTTCTCCTCAATGGCTCCCATGGTCTTGCAGGTCTTTCATAAGTTGGGTCTATCTCACTAAGGGTCAACCTGAAAAGTCATAAAAAGTTGGAAACATTCTGGAATAGGTGGTGTTACTGGGTGACAGCAACATAGAACATTTAATGAGAGGTAAGTGAAATGTCTGGGAACTCTTGGATTTAGGTCAAGCCTTCTAAAATTTATTGGGGGTGCTCTTTTTGAGGATTTTTGTGATTTGCACAACCTGCCAAGGCCATTGTGGCCAATTAACATGCTGATTAAAGCCCAAGTGCTAATGACTGCGTGCCTGTTCAGTCACTAAGTTGTGTCCGACTCTTTGCAACCTTGTGGTTGCAAAGCTCACCAAGCTCTTCTGTCCAGGGGATTCTCCAGGCAAGAATACTGGAGTGGGTAGCCATGCCCTTCTCCAAGGGATCTTCCCAACCCAGGGATCAAACCTGTATCTCCTGCATTGCAGGCAGATTCTTTACCGTTAAGCCACCAGGGAAGCCCATGCTAATGAGGCCAGTGGTCAAATTCACTTTTGAGCCAATTGGCTTCAATCTGTCCCATAGACTCACGGCCCACAGCATCTTCCCCTCTAGCAAGGGGACCCAAATGAGTGAGTGTAATTGGCCTCAGTCACACCCAGCTGCAATGCTGGAAAAGTGCTACCCAGCACACAGCCAATGATGGTAAGCCTGCTTCAGTGTTTTCTGCTGCCAACTCCAACACATTCTTAGGAATGCATAGGTTCTTGTACAGTACCTCCAATGCCCATGCTACCCTACCAAAGGGAAAACCCTTCAAGAGCTTCCAAACCCTTTTCTGCTGCGAGAGAGAGTCAGAGAGACAGAGACCAGTTGCTTATTTGCTTGTACTGGTCAACAGAAAAGAACAGAGCCCAGGCCCAGGTAGCAGGGTGGCAGAGGGTGGTGCAGGGGCTGCAGGGCAGCCATGTGCTCAGTACAGGAGATTTCTGAAGCATAAATGTTCTAACTCAGAGAGGATACCTGTGATCATCACAGAAATGAGGATACCTTGGCTTTCTTAGGAGAAAAGCAGTCATCAACAGCAGACAAAGTTAACAGAAGCCACTGGGAAAAGAGGAAGTATATGGCCTTTGGTCGTTGTGTAGCAGCTAGAATTGTGATTATTCTGGAACATGTTAAAAAGACAAGGAAACAGGAGTGTGTGGAGACGCCCGAACGTTTACTTTAGAATCTTGTGATTTCCAAGGCTATGTGGAGGAAGTGATGGTCTGAGGGTCAGTGTCTCCGTGAAAGAAGGAATAAGAAAGCAAGATAAGAGAAGAGACACTGACAGGAGCCCAATAAGGCACTGGATTCTTCCGAGAGAGATACATGGGGGAGAATCCTTGATAATTGATCTGTTGTTTTTGCTTGGGAATGATACCCTTCTTGTCAGGGAGGAGAGATGAAGGAAATTGTCCTGAATTCAAGCCAGGCAGTTAAGAAGTTGCCAGTCTTATTTTGGTTGGCAAGACCAACCTCAGAAGCAATCAGGCAGGGCTGCAAGAGGAAATGACATAAGCATCTTGCCGTGTGGCTTAGATAGAAGAATATCTCTAAAGGCCTGAGGTGGCCCACCATGTGGCCCAGGTGCTGGACAATGGGAGAGATGGGTGCACCTGCCTGAGAACTGGATAATGAGGCCAGCCTTTTAACATTCAAACATGTTATCAGTGCAGGAGGCAAGGAGCTCTCTCAGGCTGGGGCAGTCAGCCTCCCTCTGAGGCAGCTCGCTCTGAAACAGGCCTCCACTCAAGGTTTTTGCACAACTCAGTAGACCTTGGAATCTCGCCAACTCCATCACACTCTGCCAACAGAGTGTAGGCGGACACCAGCACCCATGCCAAAGGGAGCCCCAGCTTTGAAAGTTTGGCCAGCTCCTGGGCTCTGTTTCCCTGCCGGCCATTACCTTATGGCTTGTTTCTCACCAGCTGCTTTTCTGCTTTTCTTCTTTGGAAGGCTGCGATCTCTACTGGTTGCAGGCCATGGCCCACTTGCCTGTGGGGCAGGAGCAACGCAAAAATAGTTAGCGAAGAGGATGTGGCAGAGAGGGGCATGGGAAGACGCTAATTAGGTGTGATCTCCACTTACCCATCTTTGCCCACTGGTGGGGGCACAGGAAGGGGCTTCGTGAAGCCCTTTTTCCCAACCAGCCAGAAGGTCTCTTCTGTGCCTCTGCCCTTATTAGAGAAAAGATGGAAAATCTTAAAGGTACTATAATCAATGTTTCTAAAAAAGTCTTTCTGGTCAATAGGAATGGAATGTCTACAAACATTCCATTTGGCTCAGAAACTGCCTCTGCTTTCCCCTTGTCCCCACTCCGTGGCATCTTCCTTCCAATATGCTTCCTTGTCATATATACCTAAGGCTCAGACAAGGAAATGGCAAGTGTTCTTGCCTGGAGAATCCCATGGACAGGGGGGGCCTGGTGGGCTGCAGTCTATGGGGTTGCAAAGAGTTGGACATGACTGAGAAACTAACACACACACACACACACACACACACAGAAAAGCTCCATAAGCTGCCACCACAGCTAGATGAAAAGCGAACAGCATTTCAAGTTGTCATCTAGATGTTTTGCCTACCCGCCGCCACACAGCTCCATCTTTGGGAATATGTGGCTGTTTCGCTTCACTGCTGCCAAAGAGCTGTATGTTCAATCGAAGATTTTGTCTGTCATTTTTGCCCTGATCTTTTGGCATTAGTCAACCTGTTGTCTTTTGTACCCAGAGTACATACGTTCAGAGTCCACCTCCCTGCAGCCCTCCACCATCCAGTGGCTGTCACAAAACCCAAAAAGGGAATAAAAATGGAAAGCACACCATGCAACTTGGTTCTTAAGCCCAGGGCATCCTGGCTGCTTTGAGAAGTCTGCATTTCTGCAGTGTTTCTTTTCTTCCTGCCAAGGTCTTACAGGTAGAGAGAGACCCCAGGGAGGCCTCCGCCTACAGCCCCACTAGTCGACTGTCAAGAACCACAGGTCCGAGAAGAGAAAAAGAATGTAAACTCAAGTTCTTTGCCCCAGAGCCTGAGTGATGACTTCCAAAGAGCCACATTTTCTGCCCCTGCCCTGCCCTCCCCTCTTCTTCAATCAGTCCTCCTCAACAGCATGGTTCTCTCTCCTCCTTTCAATTCTGTTTTGTCTGTCCTCCCATTTCCCCCAATCCATAAGGGGAAAATGTGTTTACCAAGACTGAGAAAACTAATGGGATGTGTTTCCAACTCATTAATCTGAAATATGGTCTCACTCTCAGCAGATCTTATTTGGAACAGTTCTAAATTGCTTAACTTAGAAATTCCAATTTGGTTTGCCCCTTTAAATATCAAATCCATTATTCTCTATTTTATATCACATGTATTCATCCCTTAACAATCATGACAACAACCATAATAATTATTAGCATATTTAATTGGAGAATCTTAAAACTTTTCACAAATATTTGGTTCAAGGCTCTGAGTGAGCCCTCTATGAGGAAGAGAACACCACAACAGCCCAACCTCTCTGAACAGACAGCCAACCCACCCTAAGCTCGTATAATTGAACTATTTGGGACCAGAAGAAGTGAGCAACTTGAAAATATGCTCATATCACTCATTCTTAAATTTATTTCACCCTCATTGTGCCTGGGCTGAAAATACAGAGATGGATTTGTCCTCAAGGAGCTCACAGTGTAGTTAAATAAAAACAATTATCAGGCCATATCTTGGGCCCTAAACAGAAGCCCAACTCTTCTGCCTCTTAAGCAGTTTCTTTTCCTCACAGAATCTAGTTCGGCATCTCATATAGAATAGGTGCTCAATAAACAGAGACTATTCCATTCCCTGGCATTCTAATCGCTTGAGTATTTGGAATACTCACTGTGTCATTGGACCTCGCTTTGGTAAAACATACTCTCAAAACTTGACCCCAGGCCCCAGCCATAGTCAACTGTTTTTCTTGAGCTCTAGAAGCTATCAGGACAGCATGCCAATACCCAAGGGAACTTTTGCAGATGCCAGGACTGTCCAGATATTTGGGTGAGTCCTAGGACATGCTGGGATGCCAAAACTAATGGTTGCAAAATGGGATGGGACTGTTATGGACTCAGGCAAGCTTCCAAATCAAAGAATATGCTGGGGAGCTCCAGGGGTGCTCTGAGGTTTTGGAGCCCATCCAGGAGAATTCTTAGAATCCTAGCTCTCTGTTTACCCATCATACTCCAAAATTCTGCTGAAAGGAGAGAGAGAGAGTGGGGAAACAAGTAAGCAACAACTAAAGCCTAAAGCGAACTCTTTGACTCAGTATCAATCCCTAGGCAGTCCCAGAGACCCCCCAAATAATAGCACCTTCCTTTGGCCTGACACTTTTAAGACATCTCCTGTCTTATTTAATCCTCATAAAAACTCTGGAAAACAGGTTTATTATTAACTTCATTCTGCAAATGGGGCCCTTGTTTATCATTATAAAATGACGTGGCATAGGTGGGACTTTGATCCCAACTCTGCTAGACTATAAACTTTATTTATTTTTTATTATGACTTTCTATATTTTATGGAGGTGGAATTGACATATAACGTAGTGGAGGACAGGGAAGCTGAGCGTGCTGCAGTCCATGGTGTTACGAAGAGCAACTGAGCAACTGAACAACAAACAAAGAATTATGTTAGTTTCAGGATCACAACAATAAGTCTAGTTAACATGTAGAAGCCAAAGTTTAAATGTTCTTCCCTCTCCACTGCATAACTTTTCCCACACACTGGAGTCAAGGGGCAGGTCTAGCAACCAAAAAGCAGCTGTTGGTAATTTTAAAGCTTGCAATTAATGAGTTTCCTGATAATCACAGGTCAGAAGGGGACTCTATGTTGAGAAATGGAAGCACAGGGAAGATAAAGTTATTTGTCCAATGTCACACGTTGAGTCATCGATGGGACAAGAATTACAGACCAGACCTTCTAACCTTCATGACTCTGTCAGTACAACTTCATTACTGCTTAGCTCAATTGCTGGTGTGTAAATGTCCACCTCTGGCAAAGACAACAGAAACCACCTGAGAACAACCATTTGGGAAAATCTTTTTAGAATGTAAATCTACCTGAGAAGTCCTGGCAAAAGCATGTGATAAGCCTAGATATATACAAAGTCTCAGCAAGGAGCTTCAAACTTGTCAGGAAAATGATAAGTGAAGCAGGACTCATTCATGTAAGAGACGAGGTAATAAGATGACTTATCACCAGGCTACTTGGAGAAAAATACTGCAAAAAAAAGAAATAGCCAGTTAAGCACTGATGATTTTTGTGCCACTGTGGTAGCTCAGCTGGTAAAGAATCTGCCTGCAATGCAGGAGACCCTGGTTTGATTCCTGGGTCAGAAATATCCCCTGAAGAAGTGATAGGCTACCCACTCCAGTATTCCTGGGCTTCCCTGGTGGCTCAGACAGTGAAGAATCTGCCTGCAGTGCGGGGGACCTGGGTTCAATCCCTGAGTTGGGAAGATCCCCTGGAGGAGGGCATGGCAACCCACTCCAGTATTCTTACCTGGAGAATCCCCATGGACAGAGGATCCTAGTAGGCTATAGTTCATGGGGTCGCAAAGAGTTGGACACAACTGAGCGACTAAGCACAGCACAGCACAAGAGGGGGTTGGAGTGGACAGTGGGACAACTTCCTAGAGAGCATGAGCTTCTCATCTCTCAATGTGTCTTCTTCTAAGCTTCCTTATTTTGGTGTCTTTCTTTGTACCCACCCCTCACCCACCCAATTACTCAACTGCTCTGTGTTTTCTTCTCTCAGCCAACCCAACCCACATCTTTGATCCCACTAAGAGAAACAACTTAAAGCGTCATCACTCCAATGGAGAGGGGATGGGGTTGGCGGAGGAGAGTGTTGTTGATGATGGCGCCAAGCCTTGAGCTTAAGAGAAGAGGCTCTGATGGAGGAATTTTAAGCATCAGCCAGCTGGAAGGAGAGGATGCTTTTGGCCATCAACTTTGAAATCACACCTGGCTCCCCATCAAATATGGTCCTTCTGACCCATGTACTAGAGCAATTCATGCTTTCCAGCAGCACAGAGTGGATGAGGGGTGGAAATGTTGAAACAGAGTTTTTGAAGTGTGCTGGAATATATTGCATATCCTCAAGGGACAAGGAATCCTCTGTCCCCCAGTCCCTACTAGGTGATAGTCAATACCTTTCCCTGGTGGGGAGGTGGAGGCTCAGAGACAGAAAAGATCTCCCCTCTTCTTCCTTCCTTCCTTTGGGTCTTACTTCCCATCCTTATCTTTCTTCTCGCTGGTCCTTCCTTTCCCCTGGGGCACCCTCACTTCTCTCTCAGTATCTCCCTCTCAATCTCTCTTCCTCAGGAAGCCCCTGATAACCCAATAACCAAGGCCTGATGTGGCTGGCCTTAGGGGGCAGCCTCTTGCTGCCTCTTCCTCCATATTCCCTGGGATAGGGGAAACTATGACATTGCAAAGGGCCCTTTTGAAGTAGTCCTGCTTTTGTCTGTGAACCACCCAAAGGTGTGATTATTCCTAACCAGTATGGCAGGAGGCAATAAAAATCTGGGGGGGGGGGGGCGCGGGTGGTGAAGGCATATTTTTCCTTTTCAGTTGCATAAAGTGGCACCTCTTCAGTCCTTAAGTTCTCTCTTAAATGAGGGAATTTGTGTTTAGTAACATAGGGAGGCAAGTGCTTAAGGAAACTAAGCCACCTTTGTCCTCCTCTGCTGAGAAATGACCAAATATATAGAGGGATCACAAAAGCCTTGGGTGACTTGATTCATTGCCCATGTAATATCACCACTCCATCATATCTTTGTGTTCTCTGCAGAGGTGGGAAAGAAACCTCTGTCCCCTAATAAGTGATCTATTCCCCCTGCTAGAAGACATTAAGGATCTATTGGAAGGGACAATCTAGGATTAGCCATAGAAGGAATTAACTGATCAACTATAATCAGGCTTTTCGATCTCTGACTTCTGAAATTCCTTTATATGTAAAATGCAACCATTTGGGGAAGGCATACCAGTGACAGAAACAAATTATGCATCACTCAGTGCCCAGATTTTGCTTTGCCGGAGATTTGGGCTTCCTTGATGGCTCAAACAGTAAAGAATCCGCCTGCAATGAGGGAGACCTGGGTTTGATCCCTAGGTTGGGAAGATCCCCTGGAGGAAGGAATGGCAGCCCTCTCCAGTATTCTTGCCTGGAGAATCCCCATGGACAGAGGAGCCTGGTGGGCTATAGTCCATAGGGTCACAAAGAGTCAGACTTGACTGAGCAACTACACACAGAGAATAATCACTGAGAAAATAATTTTCATGCACAATGGTATCATAGAAAGACTACTAGGGCTTCCCTGGTGGCTCAGTGGAAAAGAATTTGCCTGCCAATGCAGGAGACATGGGTTCAATCTCTGGTCTGGGAAGATCCCACATGCAGAAGGGCAACTAAGCCCATGTGCCACAACTATTGAGCCTGTGTTCTAGAGCTGGGGAGCCTCAACTACTGAGCCCACATTCCCTAGATCCCATGCTACACAAGAGAAGCCACTGAAATGAAAAGCCCACATGCTGCAATGAAGAGTAGCCCCAACTCGCCACAACTAAAGAAAGTAACAAACACCTAGCACAGACAAAAATAAATAAATAAACATTATTTTAAAAGAGAAAGATTAATGAAGGAGAAGTCAGGCTTCCTGGGTTATGGCTTGACTCTGCTGTCAATTGACTATGTGACCCTGATCAAATTACTTCATCATTTTGGGCCTTGGCTCTTCATCTGAAATTTGAAGGCATTAAATGATCAAATCTCTAGAGTCTCTTACAGCTGGGACCACCAGGGACCCTAGGGCCATCCAGAGGAAGATGAAAAGAATCCAGTGGAAATGGTGAAAAAGAAAGAGAGAGATTAGTCTAACCCTGAATCCTAGATCAATTGATAGCCCTCACAAAGAAAAGGTGCTATGTTTGTCTTTCATCAGAACTGACTTCATTCTTACTGGTCCTTGGGGAAATACATAAAGCTTCTCTGTACACAGGGGATTGATGCTGTGGATGAAAAATGTGAAAGGAAGGCCACCAAGCCAATGGACAGAAAATCCAAACTCCCCAGTAGTGTAGTTTATTGAACAACACCTGGCACTTCCAGATACTAAATGAGATGGAAGTCAGACAATGTAAATAATAATGCAAAATTCTGGGCAATTTTTTAAGAGAGAAAAATGCAACTCACAGTCTGAAAAATGCAGAGGGACTTTTAACAATCCTTCTCACTGCAGCCATATTTTAAAGAGATGAAAACTGAGGCAAAGGGAATGATCTTTGGGGAACCACACATGGAATTGAGAATTCTGCCCGAATTACAGCTCTGAGTCTCAAACACCCAGGTAAACACTTTCAGCAGACCACGACCTCTCCAGAAGCAGGTGTGTCCAAGTGGTTTGACTCAAAAAACAAAAGGACATTATACCTTGAGCTCTGTTCTTCCTCGAAGCTCCACTTCATAGCCTTCACCCAGGGTTCGAAGAATTGTCACTGTGCTATGACTGATGTGAATACGATAAGCTGCAAAAGCAAGAGAGGCATGACTCTGGGTCCTTTCAGGTAAAATCAGTGACAGAATATTAATGTCATAAATGTTCCCACTTCTAAATGGACGAGACCCTAAGCAGATTCCCTGAGAGAGAGAGTATGCTTCAGTTAGGGTTTCACAGGAGGAGGTAAGGGGAAGGGATGGTCTTCCTCACCAGGCCCAAATAAAGCATTAGCTGTAGCACCTGTCAGCCTCCTGGTCTACTATCTCAGATGAAAGGCCATGCAATAGAAATGGTTGAGATGAAGAAAACAGCAACCACTACTTGCCCTCAGCTGAAATGTGACCTCCTCTGAGGGAAGTTACAGTCTCACAGGCTGCTGCTGGGGCTGAACCCTCAAGGTTGGCATATCCTACTTAAGAGACAAAAGGGTATCTTTTCCATACACATTCATCCAACTATCTTTCAACACTGCTATACTTAAAATGAGACATCAATGAGAAATGTCCCAAGACCTCTGCCAACATTGTGTGGTGACTACATCTATAGCTATCTTTTTGGCAGATGCCTCTAGCTGTGTACACACATAAATGAATGATTTTCCAACTAATACCAACTTAGGATAAGAGACTGGGGAACTATGACTAAAACGTCTATTCAGAAATTAAGTGTAATTCTTTGGTGAAGAGCAATCATTTTACTGAGGTAGGATCCTTAACTGTCCTGAAAACTGTCTTCCTGGGAAGTAAGATCTTGTTCAGGCTGAGTGGTCAATAAAAGTCCAAGACAGTCCCACACACACTTGAGAAAGTATTGAGGCTGGCCAAAAAGTTCGTTTGGGTTTTCGCATAAGATTTAGTGGAAAACTTATCAGCTAACCTAAGAATTCTTTTTCTTTCATTTATTATTTTTTGTTGGAGTATATTTGCTTTACAATGTTCCCAATAATTCTTTTAGAATCTGAGTATAATCCGAGTACATGGCATGAGTGAAAAGAACCGCAAGAAATTTTTGCTGTCTTCCACAATGACTTTCCTTCTCTTGACAGCTCAGTATTGTCATTTGTTTCTTCCTCACTACTTCATGGTCATCCCCAAACCTCCACTCCAAATGGTTCTTAAAAGTCACCTAGTGTGTCCCTAGCTAGCCCTATGTGTGACATTCCACTAGCATCTGGTCATGAGGGAATATCTCAATAGAATAATCCTCCTGATGGGGAACACATAGTTCAACACAGAGAGATAGCTGATTCCAACCACCATCCAGTTGTGTGGCAAGGAAGATCACTCCAGGGCTGGGTCACTAGTCACTTCCATTTTAGAATCAGCAGATTCAACTGAGCATAAAAGAGGTGTTGATGAAACTGATTTTTTAAAAATAGACCTATGATGCATCCTAATCTCATATCCAACACGAACTTAGAAGCTACCTCTTTACAGGTCTTCAGTCAGGAGTAGCACTTAATGTCATGTTTCAGTCACAGTCATTAGCTTCCAGAAAAGCACTCTAACCAGTTTCTGTAGTACACAGACTACATATGTATACTTCTCTATATCCCTCACAATGCCTTCCTTACAGAGTCAGTGCTTCATATACATCTGCGGTGCATGATTCACTCCATTTTCTACTTTCTATCTGATCACTGGACAAGGTGCTGACTGAATCTGAAAATCCACTTTCCGCTCTCAGCTCTGTATTGACAACATAATGTGTGGAGTCTCCCTGGTGCAGACCAGAATATGACTTCACTGTTCTACAGGCTTACATCAGTCCAGACTTCTGTGCCAGTTTCACTTCCTCCTGGGTTGCACTTCCAGAGCAAAGTTATACGCCTGCAGCGGTTCCTGGATGACTACTCCCATGGCCTCTGCCATGTCTGCGGCATTTGAAGACTTTGCCAGATGTCAGAAAATTTATTCCGACAACAGCTTCTAAGTTCCGTGCTGCCTCCTTTATCATGGCTGCTCGGGCTAGATTGACTAAGACTGGACCTATTGTACAGGCCTGTTTCTGCACATGAGTGATGAGACGTGGGGTCAGACAGGGCACCACCCACTGTGATATAAGCCACCATATCATCAGGGACTAGGTTGCATACACTGCTGAAGTTTGAGAAGAGCTTGTCTTGCTTAGTAGCTGCCAGAGCCAGGGCTGCTAAGGGCTTAAGTGATTTTTTTCTAATATGTAATCCATGAAAACTGTATATAAAATCTATTGCTGTCTCTGTTTTTTTATATTAGCTTGAACAAATCACTTTGCCTAACTATGATATAGGTAAAGCACACTGTGATTCTGACATTACCTTAGGAGTGATAGGAAATAAACAAGAAAGTGTTGTCAGCCACAGACAAATGGCATAATGGTTTGTATAGTTTTCTTCTCAAAGCAATGGGGGAGAAATGGCATCTTTGATACCATACCTGGTTTGATAGAAGCTAAGAGTTTTATATACAGGCAAGTTGAAATTATTTCAGAATTCCAAGCTCCTCAGACTGAAGAATTATTGCTAGCTAAATTTGAGGGTGCTTTGATGAAGCCAGACCTCCTGGGGTCCTAACTAGTTCAAAAGAGGACTAAAGCAGGAAACATCAGCTGGTTGGGAGGTAGTTGACTCTGGGTGTGTCTCTACAAACTAGTTGAAAAACTAAAACTGTCAGTGCCTTTCTTATTTCTTTTTTCAATATGATGCCCACAAACCCACCAGGCTGGCCAATTTTTTCCTTTACCCAAAGGATTTTTTTTGTTGTTTTGATCGAATTGCTGGCTGTTTCAGTGTCACCTAGCTACAGCTTCATTTCTAAAACAAGAAAGGTACATGTTCAGTCCAACATCACCCCCTACTGGTTTGCCATTAGAGACAAAAACCTGTGTGTTACATCCCCTTAAGATTCTCAAATTACCTTTTAATAATTCTTTGAAACATTCAAACATCTCTGTTCTCTTTCCCCTCTCTTGAGAAAGAATCACTTTCCCAGTAGCAGGAGATTACCATCCCATTCATTTCTCTAGAGGTACTCACGTAACCCTGTTGATTCCATCCGAGAAGCTGTGTTCACAGTGTCTCCAAACAAGCAGTATCTGGGCATGGTGAGGCCCACCACTCCAGCAACAACCGGCCCTATAGAGGAGCACAGGTAATCAGGATTATAGTCAACAGGTATGATCCAATGCTAATAGAGGGACACTGCCAAGGGAAGGAATGTAGCTGCAAGAAAGATTAAAGTTGCCACTTGGAATACATGTAAATCCATGGCTGATTCATGTCAATGTATGACAAAACCCACTACAATATTGTAAAGTAATTAGCCTCCAACTAATAAAAATAAATGGAAAAAAAAATTTGCCACTAAATAGCTCTGGGACTCTGAAGGAAGTCTTACGGTGAGTAATGAACTCTTTGCCCTACAAGAAAGCAAATTTATGACAATGCAAAAATGATTACCCTTCTAATTGATGCCTTTGTTCCAAGTAACAGTTACACCTAAGATGCTTATATCTGTCAATATGGACAACCAAGCATTAAACCCAATCAGGAAAGCCTGGGCAGGGATTCAGAATCCAAGCATGTTTGTTTCAAGGGGAAAATGTGAGTCTTTCTTGTGCCTTAGGGTTGGAAGGAGGTATCCATGGGGTTATATGTCTCCCAAATTGTGTCTATAAAGAGAATTATTGCTAAGACAGTTGGAAAATCTGAAAAGAAGTATAGTTGACATTCAATCATTTGTGTTAGGGGCATGGAAGGGTAGTATATAAAGATAATTTGAGAATATTTTCTATTTGCCCTTAGAATGGTTTTTGCTTATACGTTTTAATACAACCATGAAAACTGTTCAGAGGATGAACATTACTTGAAAGAAATTTCAGCAACCATACTGAAAATCTAGTTCAAAAAGATCTAGAAATGCCTCCAACCTCACCTTTCTTGTCTCTGTTCTAAGTGAAAATTGTTTAGCATTATCTTTTTGCTGTTTCCTGAGTTAGAGAAGGGCTTCCCTGGTCACTCAGATGGTAAAGAATCCGCCTGCAATGCAAGAGATCTGGGTTTGAGCCCCGGGTTGGGAAGATCCCCTGGAGGAGGGCATGGCAACTCACTCCAGTATTCTTGCCTGGAGAATCCCCATGGACAGAGGAGCCTGGCAGGCTACAGTCCAAGGGGTCGCATAGAGTCAGACATGACTGAGCAACTAAGCATGCACACACAAAATAATTATTTTTGCTCTAAAAAATTCCTTCTGAACATTCATTTGTAAGAATAAAAGTTAAAAAGAAAACTACAAAAGTTATGTTTCTCATTATAATTCATGTCTCACCCATTAAGAAGCATTCACTGAGCAATGACCTAGGCACCAAGGGGAATAAAAAAGAAATGTATCATGTAGCCTCAGTTCTGTAGGAATTTAGAGTTTAATCGAAGAGAGGAGACTACCAAACCAGAAGCAATTAAGCAACAATCCAAGACAATGTATGGCTGAGGCAAGATAAATGGTACAGGCAGAAGTTGCCTAATAGTTTAGAAAATGGGAGAGGGGTTGCTTATTAAGGCATGGTTCAGTCCAAAAAGATCCAATGGAGAAGGTAGGATTTGATTTAGATCTTGATGAGTGAGTTGGATTTGAGTAGGAGAAAAGGGACAAAAATCAAAGGTTTGTGGTTGGGATCGAATTTGGAATTTTGGGAAGCTCTTATAGAAAGCAGTCTGCTTAGTTCAGGTGCCTGGGGAGAAACTAGACACAAGATTGGCTATTGGGTTGTACAAGATGGTGGACCTTGAACCACTAGAGAATTTTGAGCAGGGAATTACATGATGAAAATTCTTTTTCTTTTTTTTCTCACATCAGTGTATAGAATGCACTGAAAGGGGAGAAAGTAAAACCAGGGAAAACAGTTAAGTGACTATTGCAGTAACTCAAGCACAAAGTTGTAAGTACTGGAAAGGAGGTGATGATAGAGAGGCAAAAAGGAGTGATAAAAGAGAAAGACATTAGAGAAGGAGAACCAACAGACATGTTGACTGTCTGATTGACAACCATGAGAAAATTAGCATGTGGGCTTGTGAACTTATGCTGGTTTGTGGGAAAAGATGACTTGAAGTTTCAGAAATGCAAGATTTGAAGTAATGGTAAATCATCCAAGAAGAGTTGTGCCGAGGGGAGTTGTTAATGTGAAACTGAAGCAGCAATGAGAGATGAAGGCTCCTGTTTAAAAGAAAAGTAATGAAAATCATCTATGTGCTAAGCATTCGGGATATAAACATGAGTAAGATCTGGTTCCTGCCATCAAGGAGCTTATAGTCTAATGGATGGACAGGCAAGCAAAGATAGATTAAGATAATAACTATGAGAAGGATGGATAGAAAGAAGCAAGAGTGGAAGCAAGAAGATGTTATTGCAGTGATCCAGGCAAGAGATGCTGGTGGCCTAGACTTGAGTAGTGACAGTCAGGAAGAAACAAGACAGAATCAAGAAATATTGAAAAGGTAAAATGTAAATACTGAAAAGGTAAGACTTAGTAATTGGTTGAATGGTGAAGATCAGAGTGAGGGCAGAGTCAAGGAGGATGACTCTTAAGATTAACTGGAATAACTAGGTGAATGGTAGTGACACCAACTGAAATAGAAAATAAATACAGGAAGAGGAGATCATTTATATGGGTAGAAAGTCACTCTGTTTTGGATGTGTTGGTCTGATGTCCGTGTGGAACATTCAAATGGAAATGTCAGCAGTAAGCCTGATATACAGGGCTGAAGCTTAAGGGAGAAGACAGGTGTTGAAGTTGTGGAGTTGGAAGTCATCAGTACACAAGTGGTAGTTAAACCACAGACATGGATGAGATCACCCAGAAGAGCATAGTAGGGGAGAGAAACAGTGGATGAAGGACAGAACCCTGGGACATATCAATATAGATAAAGACAGAAGGTTTTCCAGGTGGCACAGTGGTGAAGAATCTGCCTGCCAATGCAGAAGGTACAAAGGATGCAGGTTTGATCCCTGAATGTGGAAGATCCCCTGGAGAAAGAAATGCCAACCCAGTCCAGTATTCTTGCCTGAAATATTCCATGGACAAAGGTGCCTGGCAGGCTACAGTCCCTGGGGTCGCAAAGAGTCGGACACAACTGAGCATGCACACAGACAAAGACAGATGAGATTATCAGACAACGGTGGAAAATGAAAGCCAGTTTGGAGTGAGTTGAGAAATGAATTCAAGGTCAGGACATACAGAGAGCAAGGAGATCACAGCTCAGAGCTTTGCAGAAAATGTGGGAGCAGTTAGAGAGCAGGGATTGCTAAGGGAGCCAGTAAATGAAATCGACAAGAAGCATTCAGAGAGTGAGGAGCAGGTCATAAAAGCCAATTGGGGGGGAATTGTCAAGAATACCAAATGCTGCAGAGATAGGGGCAGACTAGGGCTGGGGAAAGTGGTGAGGGCTGAAGCCAGATGGCAAAGGGGCTAAAGAGGGAGTGGATAGTGAAGAAATGGCGTGATAAATGTCAATCATTCTTCTACACAATGGTAGGAAAGGGATGAAAATGATGGGAGAAGAAAAGGGGCCTAGAAGAGCAAAGATAAACAGGAGGTGAGTAGAAGCTAATAGATGAGAGACCTGAGAAGATACCTGGGAATGTATAAAGACAGATGGAAAGGGTACAATGAAGGGCCATCCTGAAGATGTTCAAGCAAGTGAGGAGGGAGGTGGGAGAAAAAAATACTCCAGCAGTTGAGACTTCAACAAATTAAAGGAATGATCCTTTAAATACTACATATGCAGGCTGGTCTTGTATCATAAACACGGAGATGTTGGCTCTAACAAGAAAGGTGGACTGGAAGAGTTTGGTACTTAGAACAAGAGCTTCTGCCCACTGGGGTAGGGCAGGTGCTGGAAGGAGAGGAAACTTGGGGAGACAAAAAGGAATGATGCAGCACTAGACACCTGGATAATCCAGCTGCCAATAATCAGGGAAGAACTACCCTCTTCCTCCTGTTTCCAGCCTTTCCTTGAGGTGCATAATGTTTTCTCCCACTTTAGCTGCTGGTTGTTACCTGAGTGCAGGCCTATTCGAATCCGGACTGGCACCTCTGGCATGTGCCGCATCTTGAAGGTACCCACGGAGCTGAGGATGTCTAGGGACATGTTTGCAATCTCGGCTGCATGCCTCATGCCATTCCTCTTTGGGAGGCCTGAGGCCACCATGTAAGCATCTCCAATGGTCTCTACCTGGGAATCAGGGGAAATAGAATTAGCAAGTAAATAATGTGTGTGTGTGTGTGAGAGAGAGAGAGAGAGCGAGCACGCATACATGAATGCACATGTGAGCTTTCATACAGTTAAAGGGTATGATGGACGCTAAATGTTCTTCTTGTAAAGTGAGGTCAAGTCAGAAAGAGGATCTCAGTGCTTCACAGGCCTGGCTGCACAGTAGAATCACTTAAGAAACTTATTTTAACAATACTGATGTTTAAGTCTTACACTCATAGATTCTACAGTTACTTCTCAGGTTCCTGTCTGGCCCTAGTGAACTATCTGGCTCCAAATAATTCCTGGGGCAAGGGAAAGGGGAGATTTCTGGGACTGTCCATGATATTCACTGGTGAGCACCCTTGGAGAAGGTGCTTTCCCAGCAAGCATTTCTCTAGACCATTTGGGGTCAAAGAGCCAGGGTAGCTTTAAGGCAAATACAGGGAAAAGGAAAGGAAGGAAGTGAAACAGTCTGTTTCTTCTGCTTTGCCTTGCTAATATGACAGTTTTGCAGCTTCCTCAGATATGAGAACTGTCTTTTCCCGCCAGCTCCCTGTCCTAGCACTGCCTCTCTAAGGAGCAGCAGTACTAGCCCTCTACTGCTTTGCAGGCGGCAGTTAGAGCTGGACACTTGTGAATAAAGGTGACTCAGTGCTCCTCGTCTTCCCCACAGAAGTGTATCCACTCTTTCTAGTGACTAAGGTGAAGTTTTGCAAGTAAATCCAAAAGATAAGTAAGCTGAAGGGATGTCTATGAAATGTGCCAGTCAGACTGCTAGTACAAGTTTCCATTCAGTTAAAACTTTATGTTCTCCTAGATACCCTAAAAAACTAGGAATAAAACTACATCACCCAGCAATCCTGCTACCAAGCATATACCCTGAGGAAAACAAAACTGAAAAAGATACACATACCCCAGTGTTCACTGCAGCACTATTTACAATAGCTAGAACATGGAAGCAACCTAGATGTCCATTGACAGGTGAATGGATAAAGAGGCTGTGGTACATATATATAATGGACTCAGTCATATAAAGGAACACATTTGAGTCAGTTCTAGTAAGGTGGATCAACCTAGAGCCTATTACACAGACTGAAGTAAGTCAGAAAGAAAAACAAATATCATATATTGACATATATATATATATGTAATATAGAAAGAAGGCACTGATGAACCTATTTTTAGGGCAGCAATGCAGACACAGGCATAGAGAATAGACTTGGGGACACACTGGGGGAAGGAGAGGGTGGGGCAAATGGAGAGAGTAACATGGAAACATATACACTAACATATGTAAAATAGATAGCCAATGGGAATTTTCTGTATGACTCAGGGAACTTAAACCAAGGCTCTTTAGCAACCTAGAGGGGTGGGATGGGGTGGGAGGTGGGAGGGAGGCTCAAGAGGGAGGGGACATAATTATACTTATGGCTGATTCATGTTGATGTGTGGCAGAAATCAACACAATATTGTAAAGCAATTATCCTTTAATTAAAATGAATAAATTTTTTTAAATGGACAAAAAAAAAAAAAAAACCTATGTTCTCCTAAATAACTGCACTCACAGGGCACCATGGTTAAGAGCATGAAACTCTGGAGTCACACAGCCTTGTTTAGAATCCCAGATGCACCTTTTACAAACTGTGTGGCCTTAGTCACATAACTTTTCCCCTCTGTGCTTCAGTATCCTTATCTGTAAAATAGGGATAATGAGAGCACCCACCTCATAGAGTGTTTTAAGGACAAAATAATATATGTCAAAACAATTAAAACCTGCCTGGGAGATGATAAGTGCCGGCCATTACCATCATCATCGTCACCATCTTCATCATAGCCAAACTGATGTGACTTGAAATAAACCATAGGACTGTGCCTATGACTCAGTTCCAGATAAAATTTAGTACTTGGCAGTAGGCTTCACATTATGACTTTCTATAGTGATCCTTTGCACCTATGGGGCTTTGTACCTCAGGATGCTTCCATTCAGGGCCTCCCTTACCTGATACAATTTGAGAAAAGGATTCCTGCTCTCAGATAAATAAGCATGCCTGCCCACACAGCAGAAGGCAATGGTACAACGCAAATACTATATGTACGGGAGGGAGAAACCCACTGGCTGGCTATTATCATTGACTGGTGGTTGATCCTTCAGCTTTAACAAGTCAGTCACCCAGGAGACCCCAGGGATATGGATGAGAAAATTAGAAGGACAGGGAACACGGGTGCTTCTTGGCCTTGGTGTGACGCTGGTATGGGGAATACGGGTTGCATAAATCAGAATAAGGACACAGAAAGGGTAGATGAGGCATAGAAAAGGTCTGGTTGAGATGCAGTGGTAGTAGGAAAACTGAAACTGAAAACAAATCACCAACTTCATAATTCTGCAGCAGCCTTCTCACTTCCACTTCAGATTATCAAGTGCCAGGGGAGGTGATTCCAATTTTATAGGTAAAGAAAATGAAAATACAAACGGATTTGGTTTGTATTTTATTGGTTCGACTTTTATTTCCTCTGTACTGTGTCGTTTTTATTAAAAAGGACTGAATACTTAGATGTAATTTTTGGATTCATATAGCCCTACTCTGTCCTGAAAACAGCCCACTAGCTTCCTATTGCAGCCACGAAGTATCAAAATACCTAACAGCCTCATTCCCAAGACCCCCAACAATTGTCTGAACAGTATCAGCTGGATTGATTAAACCCGTGGCTGTGTTACTGTCCACACTGAATCATCTTTGATTTTAATTTCAACTGAATTAGCTTTCAGTGATTTGTTTTTCTCTTCAGGCTGCTTGAATTCAACAAGTTAAGACAGGTAGTCTGATTCCATGGATTTTTCCTCCACCATGGTTTCCACGTGTGCTTCTTGATTAGTTTGCAACTCATGCTGATTGACAGGCATGATGCCTGTTTCTGAGCCCTATTTAGGCAGCTTGGCCTAGCCCTGAGGCTCTTTACTTGACCTGAAAGAGCCCTGTCTAATCTGAGATAGACACACTGCCCTGTGTGTGATTTGAGAGTTGGAACCTTTCAGGCTACTGTGAAGGATCCAATGAATGAAGCTACTCATTCTCCAGCTCCAGCTGGGTTCCTGGGACAGAGAAGCTGTCTAAAGTGTGGGATGCCTGGGGCATCTTTTTCCATTACTAAAACAAGTTTCAATGTTGCAGACAACATGGACATGTTCCTACGCAGCTATGAGATTTTTAGTCATTTTTCTGCCTAGAGACAGGGCAACACATAAAATCAAGGGGAAAGAAGCATGGCACTGAAATGAGTGAATATAGTCATCTGTTCTCCACTCATCTTCTGCCACCTTTGATAGAAATAGTGGAAAATGACACGCTGGAGGGATCGGTGGAAGTGGGAGCAGCAGGTTACAACCTCACAATTAATCACTTCCTGAGACCTCAGACCACTAGGTGGGCTTTAGGTTACCCTGTAGCAATCCCAGAGAGCCTCAGGTCCAATGTTGAGTTTCCTCCTGTATAAAAACAGTACCTAAAGGAGGGAACCAAATTTTAACAGCACATATTATATATACAAACATTTTCCCAAGATGAACTTAGTCATCAACTATGGGCCAAACACTAACACTTCTGTATGCCCTTCCGTGCCTGAACTGTGGGTACTTGGAAACTGAAGAACAATAATACTTTTTGGTTTCAATCTCTTCTTAGTCCCAGTTCTAGAAAACAGCTCAAAAGAAATCTTACCAGCAATCTCTTGCCATGTTGAGCTTGTTATTTTGAAAAATGTGACATTATATGCATTTTATTTGGCCTTTGTTTTCAAAGGGAGACCAATGGAAGTGGTATACTATTTAAATTTTAATTCCTAAATAACAGCATTCGATAAAATTGCATCCTTCCTTCAATTTTGGAGTACACACAGGTGGGCCTCATATCAAAATTGCTCTCTGGAACATATTGTCCTGATAAGTAACATACCTTATAGACATCATGACTGCCAATGATGGCATCAAAGAGGGTGTACAGGTCATTGAGAAGATCCACCACCTCAATGGGCTCACTCATGGCTGAGATGGTAGTGAAGCCCACAATGTCGCTGAAGTACAAGGTGACCAAGTCAAAGCCCTCTGGTTCGACTGTGCAGCCCTTTTTGAGAGATTCAGCAACTGATCTGAAAAGCAGACACAGATATTCCTCAGAGGACACAGGCCTCCCTCCAGGCCACATCTGCTAGAACACAATTTCTCCAAAATTCACTGCCAAGTAGGTGAGAAGGAAGAAAATGTCACCGGGATGCAAACACTCATTCTTTCATTTATCTTACAAACAGATATTGAGTACTTACAATGTGCCAGGCAATGTGCCAGGTGCTGGAATACATCATTGAGCAGAGAGTCCTGGTTTGTTCCTTTGTGGACTTTTTCCAACTCTCTATCCTTCTTTCTCTGCTTCCCCCTGACCAAACCACTCCACCCCACCTGGGGGCAGGAAATGTTCCCAGGAGGTTGCCTTTGCAGGAGACTAACTTCCCTGATTATCTCCTAGCAGATCATGATAAGGGGACTTGAAAAATTTGGAAATGGTAGCAACACATAAGGCTCTCACTCTAAGGAAGGAAAAGCTTAGAAAAACAACCCAGCTACTTCCCTCTAGGAGCTCAAAAAACTGTCTCCTTTTAATTGGTCAACTTCCAGGCAAAGTCATGAAGTGACAAACAGAAAAACCAAGGCACCAAAAATGTAAATGACTAGCATGATACACAAGAAGTGGAAAATCAGGAAGTGTGCTCTGCTCCCTGGGTTTTCCAATTCTTTGATTTGAAGGTGTGACTCAAACCTACTGGGAGTAGAGGGGGTACAGGACACGTGGAGGGAGCAGTTAGCTGATGGGCACTTTTTTTTTTAGTATTTTTAATAGAACACACTGTTACAAGCATTCACACTCCTCAGGTGTTCACACATACGGTGGTAGCATCTGTGTTAGGAGCTTTTCCGTTTTCTGTTTTTCAATTTCCAGCTCTTCAGTTCGCTCCTGGATCAAATCTTCCAAGTTGCTAGAATATTGCTCCAGCATCCGAAGCATAGAGTCAATAATATTAGTCTTCTTCCCTTTATTGAAAGTTTTAAACTGGAAGTAAAGCAGAAAGAGAGCCAGAGAATTCTTACTCCTTAAACTTAGAGGTGATGGAGCAAGACCCTTTATCACACATTCCTTCCTCTAAAATGCCAGGGCAAGAGATGTAAACCTAGGTATAAATAGGAAAAGTCACTTCTCACTCTACTGTTACCCTGGCCCATTCACAGGGCTCTTTTTCCAGAGTAGTTCTTCCCCTACCCTTCTGGTTCTTTCAAGTCTAAGCAAAGGTGCTCTCTGGTCAGTATCCTTCAGTTCTGAGGTGCTAACACATAAGCAGTAGCCACTTCAAAGGCAAGAGGATTTGGTCTGGAGCTTAGGCCAGTTGTGAAGTGGGATAAGGGAAAGAGGAGGGCTCTTTTACTTTTCTAGATCATCAACCTATAAAACTATACTTATCTTCTAATGCCACCATGTTACCAGTTCTTAGACAGCTGGAGGTTCCTTGACCTCTTAAATGTAACCCAAGATTTACAATTTTTTTAAAATGTTTGTTAGTCACCCAGTCATGTCTGACTCTGTGATCCCATGGATTGTAGCCCTGCAGGCTCCTCTGTCTATGGAATTCTCCAGGCAAGAAGGCTGGAGTGGGTTGCCATTTCCTTCTCCAGGGGATCTTCCCGACCCAGGGATTGAGCCCAGGGCTTCTGCATTGCAGGCAGATTCCTTACCATCTGAGCCACCAGGAAAGCCTGGTAAGATCTACATCATAAGATCTATACTTATTTCTCACCATGGGGCCCAAGAACAACGGTGTCTCCTAACACTTGGCTTTCATGTCAGGGTCATGTGAAAATTCAACTGGTCTTGCCCCTGATCCTTTAGTGGCTGCATGCCACAGATATGCAATATGCCCTCCTGGGACCCTGTTCATCTACAGGGACAAGGAGCTTATCATAACATTGGTTCAGTTCAGTCACTCAGTTGTGTCCGACTCTTTGCAACCCCATGGTGCAGCACACCAGGTTTCCCTGTCTATCACCAACTCCCAGAGCTTGCTCAAACTCATGTCCATTGAGTCGGTGAGGCCATCCAACCATCTCATCCTCTGTCATCCCCTTCTCCTCCTGCCTTCAGTCTTCATGAAGGGTAGCCCCTCCTTACTGCTGTATTCAGCAGGCAAAAGGCTGGGTTGACACCAAGAGAAAACTGGTGGTAATTTTGCTCGACAAACACCTAGGAATCTGTCCCAATGAGCCCTTTAACACACATAAGGGTTCACACGTGTTCTATGTAGCACTCAATGCCCCAAGGCTAACACTATGAGCTTCTTTCTGAGCCTGGTCTGTATCTACCTGTCCACCAAGGTCCTGTTGGTAATCGCAGGAGCAAACTCAGATGCTTTGGTGCTCAGATGCTCAGTTGCATCTGACTCTGTGTGACACCATGGACTGTAGTGCGCCAGGCTCCTCTGTCCATGGGATTCTCCAGGCCAGAATACTGGAGTGGGTTGCTGTGCCTCCCTACAGGGGATCTTTCCAATTCCCCTATTGCCTAACCCAGGGGGCCTCCTCCTCTTCCCATTTCAGTTGGATTAGCTGCACGGATTGGGGAGGCATTTCAGTGAGGGCAGCCCCAAGCCATCCTGTTTGAAGGTCATATGATGTGCACTCCTATCTATCACCGGCTTCTGTGCTGCCTTCTGAAATAACATCTCTAGCATCAACACCAGGGTGAATGCTTTTCTTCCTGCCTCATGGTAAGTTTTCAGAAATTTGACCTCCATGGTTCTGTGTCTTTTCCCTATTACTACTGAACACCTGTTTGAGTGTCCTCAGGAGACTCAGCCAGGCTAATGGAGGCGTTCTGAGCCAGGGACATGGATGACTTAATATTCAAGGCCCCCCAGGCTTTCAATCCAACTCTTACCGTTTTCCACCTCAGATACCTGCCACTCACTGAGCATCTCAGCGCGGTACACCAGCCAGGTTCAAAAGCCTCTCCGCCACCACTGACACAGCACTCCCCCAGTTTCGGTATCCTTTCACTTGAACAAAGCCCTCAAGCGCATGCTCTGACATAGGAACTGCACCCTAGCAGGGCTCCCTTAGCCGGGCTCTCTCTCCCCGCTCCTCATTTTCCCTGTTGAATCCCAAATTCTAGGGAAAGAGTCAAGCTCTTTAGAAACTCAGTATCTTATGGAGGGAGCTTATCACTTTTCATGTACTTTATTGCCTCAAGTAGGGCTTCCCAGGTGGCTAAATGGTAAAGAAATCACCTGCCAATGCAGGAGACGCAGGCTTGATCCCTGGGTAGGTCCCCTGGAGAAGCAAATGGCAACCCACTCCAGTATTCTTGCCTGGGAAATCCCATGGACAGAGGAGCCTGCAGGTGACAGTCCATGGGGTCGCAAAGAGTCAGACACGACTGAGCTCACAGGGCTTATTGCCTCAAGTAGTTCCCTGGGAACCAAAGGAATCTCCTGCTTTTGTACTCCATGTTTGCACTTCCTTCCATCTTGAAAACCCTTTCAAACTCCTCATATTTTTCCATACCCTCCAAAAACAATCTGGCTTCACTTAAACAAGATACTCATCAGAGTTCTCTGGAGTTTCCAAAGCAAACAGGGCTCTATGAGGGTCCCCATCTATTCCAGGATCCACCTACTCCTTCTACTAATGGTCTCAATGACATGGCCTTGCAAATGCTTAGTGGTTCAAGTTCATCTTTGAAAGGTCAGTTAGGTCAGATTGTGGATGGTATGGAGCAGAGGTTCAGATACAAGAGAGACCAAAATGAAGCCTAATGCTCTTGGGGGATATACTGGAGATGATCCAGCACCAAAGGGCCTTCAAATAGCCAGTTCCATGCTTCAACCCCATGATGAATGCTTTTTTCTCTTGCAAGAGGTTCCTTCCACAGTATGATGAGAACCCAAGGAGTTCGTTTTGGTAGGCTGGCTTCAGGATGGCTTCTGGGCAGTGCTAAGTTTCACAGAGTCCTTACCTGGTTAAATATTTCATCAAATGTTGGTCGTTGTTCTGCAGCCTCAGCCCAGCACTGCTTCATCAGCTGGAGACATTCTGAGGGTGCATGCTCAGGAGGAACCACTGGTCTGTACACTGGAGGAGGCTTCTTAAGTCTTTCTATGATTTCTGTCAGGAAGCAAAAAAAAAAAAAAAAGTCTACAAATTGTGGGGAAAGTACCAAGATTTGGTAAAGATAATTGAGTTTTAACCAAGAATGACGTTGGGCAAGAGAAACCACAAAAAGGCCATCTATTTCACTTTCTCCTTAGGTGGCCTGAATCTAAATTATATCTGAGCAAAGGCTATATCAATCAGTTGAGAAAGGGAGTGAGAAACTATTAATAATTAACTGAGGTATTTGGTATCATTTAAGCAGGCTTCCCTGGTGGCTCAGTGATAAAGAATCTGCCTGCCAATGCAGGAGATGCAGGTTCGATCCCTGGGTCGGGAAAATCCCTTGGAGGAGGAAATGGCAACCCATTCCAGTATTTTTGCCTGGGAAAGCCCATGGACATAGGGCCCTGGTGGCCTACAGTCCATGGGGTTGCAAAGACATGACTTAATGACTAAACAATAACAAAAATCATTTAAGCACAGCTTTGCTCTGCTTATGCTACATATTATTTATGTTTTTATTGAGATATAGTTGATTTACAATGTTGTGTTAATTTCTGTTATATATCATAATTATATATGAAAGTCCCTCAGTTGTGTCTGACTCTTTGCGACCCCATGGATTGTAGCCCACCAGACTCCTCTGTCCATGGAATTCTACAAGCAAGAATATTGGAGTGGGTAGCCATCCCCTTCTCCAGGGGATCTTCCCGACCCAGGGATCAAACCCACGGAGATCAAATCTCCTGCATTGGCAGGCAGATTCTTTACCACTGAGCTACCAGGGAAGCTTATGCTATACAGTGGGACCTTGATATTTATTCATTGCATCAATGATCTGTCTCCTTTCACCCACCCCCAAATATCTAAGCCTTTCAATCCCCACAGGAGACCCAATTAGCCCCCTCTGAAGGCCCAGGTTATGGGCCCTGCCTGGTCTCTAGGCGAAGGGACTTAACACCATTAAATCATTCAGGGCTTCATTGGGATCCTCCTGGCTGCTAGTACTTGACTTCCACTCTGAGTGGAACATTTACTATGTATCAGACTTTGCATGGTCTCTCTGCTTCCAGCCTAGCCTTCTCCAAACCATTCTGAAAACATTAATTTGGCCATGTCACTTCTTTGCTTGAAACCTCTTTATGGATTTTCACTACCCACAGGATAAAATACAAGCCCTGACTATCTCTTCAGCTCATTTCTTATCCCTAGTCCCCTCTTCACACCCTTGACTCTCACATCCTCATCATGAACCAAACCTTGCTGGCACCACCAGTGTGTCTTTCCTACCCTTGCCTTGGCTATAACCCTCCAGCAGTATGACTTTATACCACATAAGAAGTATCACCTAGCTTCCATGAAAGAATTTCAGTTGTTGCCTCTGCTCCTTGTGACATGACACCTTCTGCTCTGCTAACTCAGGCTGGCCCATAGAGTGATGGTTTCTCCACCACATCTCTCACCCTGGCCCCAGTGCAATAGATTCCATGGAAATTGACCCTATGGAGTGCAACTGCCCCACCCAACTCACTAGTACAGGGAGTCTCTATTCTCAGAATACCATCAAGTTCCCTTGTCCCTGTATCAGGATACTGACAATGAACTAGGTCACCTCTGTCCTTAGGCCCATCATGGTTCATGTCCTTGAGGAGCTCATAGTTTAGTTGGAAAGATAAACAAGGACCAGAAATATAAGTGCTCTAGCAGACATATGCACAAGAGAGCACAGAGGGGACATCTATCCCACACTTAAACGGTCAGAGAAGGTTTCCCAGTGAAGGTGACATGAGTTAGATGAGGCAAGGTGGGGAGAAGGCACAGGCAACACATGAGGAGGCACCAAGGTGGGAGAGGTGGTGGTGATTTCAAGGCACTGCCAGTCACATAGCTTAGCTGGAGTATGCGGAATGATAGAAGATAAGCCTAGAGACGCGGCTAGGGACCAGACTGTGTGTCTTATGTGAGGAGACTGGGCTTCATTTAACTTGTGATGAGGAACTGTTGGGGTGGGGGTTTAAGTAGAAATAAAACTTTGGTTGGGGCCAAAGACTACTAAGTATTTTAGGTTTGGTTTGATTTTGCATTTTTAAAATCTTGTATTTTGAAATACATATAGACTTCCAGAAAAGTTGTAAAAAAACTAAAAGTACAATAATTGCCTATATCTCCTTTACTCAGCTTCCCCCTAATGTTAGCAACTTATAAAACCACAGTACAGAGGAAGTTAATATCAGTACAATGCTTATTACTAATCAAGAGTCTTTATTTGAATTTCATTATTTTCCCCCAATATCTTTTTTTTTGTTTTGTTTCACAACCCAATTCAAGATCCATATCATATTTCATTGTTATGTCTCAGTCTCCTCCAGTTTGTGATGGTTCCTCATTCTTTCCCTGTCTTTCATGACTTTGATACTTCTGATGAGTACTGACCAGTCAGAATGCCTCTCAGTTGGGCTATGTCTGATGTTTTCTCATGGTAAGATTGAGGTTATGCATTTGGGGGCAAGAAGACCACAAGGGTGGTACTGTGCCCTTCTCAGTGCATTATGGCAGGGGAGACATGATATTGATGTTCCTTGATCACTTGGTTAAAGCAGTGTTGGCAGGGCCGACTATTTTTCCATTCCTAATTAGTTAATATCTAGTGAGTTCATACTTTTAGAATATGTCAGCATCCTGTTTCCCCTCAAACTTCTGCCTGGTAGCCAAAGATTCTGATGGGAGATAAGGATGAAAGACTATGGCGGGTCACAAGGAAAGAAGGGGAGGATTCTGACATCCAGGAGCATCATGGAGGGGGCACTGAAATCTCTGGCAGGGGGTATCTGAAAGGAATTGTAGGGGGCTGCTAAAAAAAACTAACATAAAAGTCCTGTAGGCTCTTGGCTTCTGTCATAGTTCAGAAAAGGACCAGCTTCTTGGGTGGGGGGATCTCCTTCCAAATGCCTAAAGTGTCCTGGCTCCAAGTCCCACCTGCACACAACACAGGCTGTTTGCAGACCAGCAGGCAGTTAGCACAAACATAGGACCGTGTTCACTCTTTTGGCAAATCACAACAGCCAGGTTGGCCTGATGACCTGGATCATGGTGGGGTCCTGGTACCTTTTTCGCATCTCCTGCTTACCTTTGGCAGGCAGATCCATCATGCAGAATGGGGTGCCCCGGACCATCACTTCCTGCATGATGATGGCAAAGCTATAGACGTCTCCTGCAAAAGAACGTAACCTGCTGCCCCTCGGGGCTCTCAACAGTTCAGGGGCTGTCCACAGCAACTCTGAAAAGAAAGCATTGTGTAATGAATCCAGGGAGAATTAACTGACAGCATTTGCAATGCCCTCGAGGGCTCCAAGGGTGCTGTTTTATTGACTGCTTTATATTTTTATTAAGACAGACTGGCATGCTAGTGCTGCCCTCCCGCCCCCAGGGTCTGAATCTATGAATCTAGGAATTACTCACAGCAAAAGCATACTACTTTCCCCACCCCAGGAGCATTCAGGCAGACATAGCAGAGGTGTGGGGAAGGGCACAGAAGCCCGAAATAGAAAAACTATCTGGTGCTCGCTTTCTTGCTCTGTTGAGCCTGCAAGTAGCAGTTGGCCAGCTTCCAGGGAAAGACGAGTGCACTGCCAGACTGGTTGCCATGGATTTGCTGTGTGCTGAGATCTACATGTGTCTGGTAATTTGAATGTGCTTGGGCTCGGGGATTCACAAGTTGATTTCTCCAGGTCTTAACTGAGGATTAGAAGATCCCCAAGCCTCCTCTATTCCTTGCAGAGCAAAAGGGTGCAGCAATTCCTTCAACTCATTTCCGCAATTATTTATTGAGGATTTACTATGTACCAGGCACTGTGCTAGGGATGGGGCAGTGGCAGAGATGAATTAGACCTTGCCTTTGCCAATGCAGAGTTCATAGACCAGTTGGCAAGACATGCATGTGCACCCCTAACTGCAATACAACAGAGATGGTGATGTGGACCACTGTATAGTGTATGCATAGTCACCCAGTCATGTCTGACTCTTTGTGACCCCATGGGCTGTAACCCATCAGGCTCCTCTGTCCACGGGATTTCCCAGGCCAAGAATACTGGAGTTGGTTGCCATTTCCTTTTCCAAGGGATCTTCCCAACCCAGGGATCAAACCCGTGTCTACTGTGGCTCCTGCATTGGCAGGCAGATTCTTTACTACTGAGACACCTGGGAAGCTCTATAGTGTAAGGAAGGAAATCTATTAAAAGCCAATATTAAGCACCCATTAAAAAAATATAATCTCTGCAGGTGATGCTAGTGGTAAAGAACCTGCCTACCAATGCAGGAGTTATGAGACTCAGGTTTGATACCTGGGTCGGAAAGATCCCTTGGAGGGCACGGCAATCCACCTCCTGTATTCTTGCCTGGAGAATCCCATGGACCGAGGAGCCTGGCGAGCTACAGTCCATAGGGTTGCAGAGTCGGACATGACTGAAGAGACCTAGCACACACATGCATGCTGCTTTCAAAGAGTTATGGCAATCAGAGACTCAGAAATTTGGGGGGAAGGTCCCTTAAGCAATATATAAAGAAATACCGATTAATAATGGGAATGTTTTACATTGAACCATAAGAAATTACTGTTTCTGTAGCTCAAAAAATAGTTCTGTATTGGCAATTCCATGAGATTCGAGCTAATAAAAAAAAAAACTGAGTTGATCAAATTATTCCAGGAAGGCTTCCTGGAAAAGTTAAATCTTAAAGGAGCTTGTTAAGAAGGTCAAGGATGCAGTTTCCTAGAGCTGAGAGGGTAAGGGCTTTGCAGGGAGAGGGAACATTGCGTGCAAAAGAATAAGAGATAGAAAGGAACAAATTGTGGATGTGGGTGATGATAAGCAGATTAGCTTGGCTGAAGAGAAGGGCTCTGTTAAGGAATAATGAGAAATGAGAAATGAGGTTGATGAAGTGGGGAGGGAGGGTCGCTGGAAGAATGAGGGCAGGAGGTGAGAGGCCCCGAGAGCCAAATGAAGGCATTTGGAGTGAATACAAAAGGCAGTAGGGGTGCTGGAGCTGGAGAGGGATTTGATGAAAGTTGTGTTCAGGAAGATTAATCTGGCAACCTGCACAAACTGGATTGAAGAAGGAGAGAGGCTGGAATCAGGGAAACCAGCTAGGAAATTATTGCAGTAAGAGCCAGAGGTGAGGTGCAAGGGGTGACAGCAGCAGGATGAGGACCGAGATATATACGAAAGTTAAAATGGACAAGGAAGGGACAGGGCGCTCCTCCACGGGAGAGAGGTGGAATAAAACAACAGGTTGACAACCAGACAGGGAGGCTGGAGAAGACTGTCTGCTGAGGGTGGGGGTGGCAGGGAAAAGCACTGGCTAACTTTTTAGCTTGTCAAGTTTGGGGTTTTGGGAAGACAGTCCAAAGGACAAGGCCCTAGGAAGCAGGGAGGAGGATAAAAGGTCAGATTATTTTGGTTTGTTGCTGAAACCCAGGAAAGAGAAACTCACCCTGGAAATTCTTATTTGGAGCCCATTCTGAATGGCAACCCACTCCAGTACTCTTGCCCGGAAAATGCTATGGACAGAGGGGCCTGGCGGACTACAGTCCATGGGGTTGCAAAGAGTTGGACACGACTGAGCGACTTCACTTCACTTCACTGATCTAAATGGTGGTCCAGGAAATTCTAGCCTTACCCCAAGCACATACTCATCTCACTTTGTCTTCCAGATGTCCCCAGACTTTGTCCCCCAACTCCCCTGCCCACTCCTGGAGTGTTTTGCCCATCAGTCACCTTGCCTAGGTGAACTGATGCTTGCAAATGAAACTGAAAAGACCGAATAATACTTTAGTCAAAGGAATACATTACTGACCGTGGGATTTCAGGCATATGTTTGGGGGGGGTGGGCAGGGAAAATGGTATGCAGCTGCTTGTTCCTGGCATCCTCTCCCTCTGCACATTTAACAGCACAAGAAGGGAAAAGAGGACACAACGCTCGGTTAAAAAGCTGGGTGATTAAATACAATCATTACCAAACAGTATTTTCAGAGAGCACTTACATGTATGTTGCTAATGACTAAAATGCTTTTTCTGCACTATACTTATGTAATTGAGAGTCGGCAGTAATGAATCCACTTACAACATGCCCCCATCTCCCACTTCCCACTCCAGAGCTCAGTAAGAGCCACTGTCTACCATTAGACTTGAACCCTCAGAAAAAAAAACAAAACTAAAAAAAATCACATTGGCTTGCTTTGTGTTTACTGGAACCAAGGCTAACTCTTAGCCCTGCTATGGTGATAAAATCAACCTTGGAGAGCCAGTGATGTGATACAAGAGAACACAGAGCAAAAGTCAAGAATCCTGGGTTCATGATCTCAACTGGGTCACTAATCAGCTCACCTTCCTAAACCTTGGCTTCCCCGTCTATAAAATGGAAATTGAGCCAGACGATCTAAAAGGCCTTCCAATTGTAAGATTCAATTAGCCCTGTCGTCTAAGGTAGGGAGCAGCAAGTTTCTTGATTTTATTTCTTCCATTCATTTGTTCAACAAACATTTATTCCACCAGGTATGGTGAAAGGCACTGTGGGAGGCAAACTTATCTCTTGCCTTCACAAGACTTATAGTTTAGGGAGGGAGAGAAGACAGGTAATTAAAAATGTGATGCCAACGAAATGTGGTGTTAAAACAAAGTTCAAAGCCTTAAAGGATCATAAAGAGGATAATTTCACCAAGCCTAAGGGATCATAGGAAGCCTCTTGAATCAGTTGAGCCTTCTGGAAGGAGTAGAATTTAGCCAGACTCAGATGAGTGGGTAACAGTGGGAAGGGAAGAGTGTTCCAAGCAATGAACAAGGTATATGTAAAGTTCTGGAAGTAAGAGAGAACCTAGTGCAAATAAACAACTGGAAGGTGGTCAGCACTGCTGGAATATAGAGACAGCGGTTAAGCACAAGAGGTCCTCACGTCAGACCACAAAGGACTTATAAGCCATGTAAGGGAGTTTGAACTTTATCCTAAGAGCAATGGGAAGCCATTCAACGAGTTCTGGCACAGCTGTAACATGATCAGATTTGCAGTTTAGGAAACTCCCTCTGGTTTCGGTGTGTGAAGAATGGATTGAGCATCCAGATTGCCCTTGCAATTTGGAGAATGGAATGAAAGTGTAAGAGGGAGAAACAGGGAAAGAGACAGACACAGTACGTCAAAAAAACAAAAACAAACAAGAAACCACTGCAGGTACCCTGTCCTTACTCTAAAACTAGAGTTTCTTAAGCTTGAAAGTTGCCAACCTGTGAGTTAAATGGAATTCTAGGAAGCTGGACATTGTGTTTTATTTTATAGGTGAGTAATTTTGACAGGAAGATAAGTACTTCCCACTCAGCAGCTGTCATCCCAACATCCTAGTCCTAACACTGGGCAACTACTCCAAGATTTCAAATTGGGATTAGCCAAATAATAACCATATGACTCAGTTGTCAACAAGAACAGGTCCACAGAGAAAATAGAGGGAAGAAGAGACAGAGACAGAGAGAGACATAAAGAAAGACAATAGCACATGTTTCTATTGTGATTACCAAGAGCTTCAAGTCCTTTAAAGCACTGATGGTCAGAGAAAGAGGAAATTGTTATTAAATGTTTTCATTTAGCTTGGTATAGGAGCTAGTCTTCAGAAGATCTGAACTGATGCTGCTAAGTAGGTACACAATTTGAGCAAATCTTGAGACTCAGTTATCTCATTTGTAAAATGGGTGAGTTGGACCAGATGACTCCCTAAAGGTTCATATTCCACTGGCTTTATTAAGCGCAAAAATGATGTCACTGATGACTGGACTGTGTCTCTATCTGTGCGTGTGTCCCTGTGTGCCCTTCAGTCTTCATTTCTCCTATAAAGTCAGCAATTTTAAAAGTTTTAACACCAAAGATTCTTTTAAGAATATGAGTATATGTTGTCATTTTGCATCTCTCTCTGTCTCTTTTGGGTTGTCTGCTTTTTCATTTTTGTGTTATTTCCCCTCTTCCCCCTTGCAATACTGCTTAAAACATTAATGTGCTAATTTCCTGCTAAATAAATGTGCTATTTATTTAACCCTATTCATTTTCTCTCCTTACATCTTTTTCTTTCTTCCTTCCTCCTTTCCATCAGTTCATTCCCTCCTAGCCCTGAAGTCTCAGATTTCTCCTGTTTCTTTGATCTGTTGTGACCCCTACAGGCATTGTCTGGTGCTGCCAAGGGTACACCAAATAGAAGACAAAAACACAATATGGGCATTACAGCCATGCCTACTGATTTCCTAGAAGGCCATAGTTCCGACTGACGCCATCCCACACAACCCATGGAGCATTTACTTGCTGGGGGGCCCCCTCCTTGCTTCTTCTCTCTAGACAGAGACAGTGAGAGTAGGCTTTAGTGACATCCCATTCCAGAACGGGCTTTGTGGGAGTCCAACTACCAAATTACCTTCCATTCAATCTGACAAGTATTTATTGAGCACCTACTGTGTGCCTAGCACACAGCAAGTTCCTCCAGGGACACCTGGGGTCTCCACACAATATAACCTAATCCTACCACAGCAGGAATTCAACATTATTGCACTGGCTTTGTTCAGAAGGCTGGGCTGTGTGGAGATTACGGCCTGCAGATTTCATTCAACTCCTTTGGCTTGGAAATGAGGCTGATTTTCAACAAAAGTGAGGAGTTGAATCAGCCTGAGGCTTTAATCCAAGGCATGCTCTCTTGTGAACTTCGGAGTACCTTGTGTGCGTCACAAGGGCACAATACATTGCTTACCTTCCACAGAAGGTTCCTCTTGGGAGAGTCTTAGCATTTCCAAGATGTCATTAAAGCCATAATCTGTCACTTTGAGTACAAAACGCCCATCCACCACACAGTTCCGAGACTTCAGCCTCCCATGAGCAAACTCTCTGTGGTGTAAGTACTTCATGCCCTGCAGATGATACAAACAAGATTTATTTAGCAACTTACTTAACTGTTTTGTGCTTTTAGAGCCACTTTCTGAGATTGTTCACAGCTACTATGTTCTGGAATTCAGTTTTTTTCTCTTATATGCAGGCAAAGTAAAACTTTTGACAAGAGTTGTTTCTAGGTCCCTTTTAGCACTAAAATTTTACACTCTGAAGAAGAATCATATTTTGTGGATGTAAAGAACTGTATGTTATGGCAAGATTTATTGACATTTCAAACACAGGATGGATCTATACACATATAATTGCCAAGAAATGGAAGATTCTGATTTTCCCCCCAAGGTCTAGCCCAACTCTCATCCACTACTGGTAGGAATGGAAACTGACACAGCCTTTTGGGTGGGTAATTTGGAAACAGTAATCAAAATTGAAAGTATGCATATATACCCTGTGACCTGGGAATTTTACTTCTCCAAATGCTTGCACATGTACACAAGGAGACACACACAAGAATGTTCTTTGCATCTCTGCATTATATTATATAATTGGATATATAATAAATAGCTATCAAGAAGGGATGTCCAAATCATGGTACATCCAAACTATGAAATATTTTGCAACAGCTAAAAAAATAATAAGACAAACCTGTATGTACTAATAGGGAGCCATATCTAAGTCACAAAGTAAGTGAAAAAGAGGAAGTTGCAGAACTATGTGACAGTATGTATTTTAAAGAGCAAACAAAATCTATAATGTATGTAAATACACACAAAATGAATTGCAAGGCTAATCACCAAACTGTGATTAGCAGTGATGAAGTTGGAGGGAGGATATGAAAGAGGGTTGAGTAATTGTCAATACTTTTCCCATATATATTTATATCATTCAACTTTCAAATTTAATTGAATACATTATTTTTATAAATAGAATTATTTTATGTTCATAATTTATATAAAATATATAACTTTCATAAAATATAGAAGTGTATAAAATATATGCAATTTATTTTATGTGTCTTTATAATTTAAAATAGATGATGAAAAAGAAAGCTGAATACTACTTACTTCTGCAGTTTGTTTGGCAATCTTACATGACATTCAAATGTGATGTACCAGGACTTTTTCAGATGACTTTAATCATTCAAAACAAATTCACCCATATTCTAGTGCAGTAATCTCAGGATTGTTTATGCTGAGTCCTTTTCAGTATCTGGCTCTATTTTGCAACTTGACACTCCTTTGTATTTGTACACTTTACATCTTGCACCCTGGAAATTCTGTAGTCCCCAGTACTTCCAAGCAGAGTCTACAGTGGGTGAGATTTCTCCCAAGATGCTTGGGTTTCATTCATCATGGGCCTCAGAGAACTCATTTAGAGGACTCTCCCTTAACTCATGGGACTTTGCTCACGGAGTGAGTGGACAAAGTATTAGAATAGGAATTAGGAGATTTAAATTATATTATCAGCTCTGTCACTGGTTGATAAACCAGCTGGTTGATAAATATTTATTGAGCACCTACTATGTGTGGTAGACACTATATTTTTAAAAAAAACACCTCATTTTGCTTCTCAGAGCCTCCATAAAAGGAGGCTAATGACAATTCTTTTATGCAAAATTGGAACGAGATAATGTCTATAAAGCTACCTTAAAAAGGGTTAGGCCACAATACAAGGGTCAAGACTCTGATTAACATACAGAAAGCTCAACCAGTCATTGATTATCCAGATCAGCTCACTACAGGTGCACACAGACACAATTTTTATATCATTTCAGGGATTTCATGGATTCCACTGGAATCCATGCACACATGGACCCATCTGTGAACCCCACTGACTGTTAACAGTCCTGGCCTCTGAGAATGGAAGTGCTGCCTGATAGAACCAATGGTCTTTTTGGTCTTATAGAGTTCCACATCTATAACTATGGCATAGAACTATGCAAAGACCTATCACCTATTTCTAAACTGAACCACCTTTTAGAAGGTGAAAGCCAGGAGATGGGGCTAAGCAGAACTAAACAGCCCAGGAATGAGCCCATCCCCACGTCCAGAAAGCAGAGAAATGGGATGGAAGAGGAGTGCTTAAGGCAGAAGAGTGCTCAATGGCTATAGCCATGCGTGCTCAGTCACTTCAGTCATATCTGACTCTTTGTGACCCCATGGACTGTAACCTACCAGGCTCCTCTGTCCGGTTCTCCCAGTAAGAATACTGAAATGCATTGCCATGCCCTTATCCAGGGGATACTCTCCACCTATGGATCAAACCCACATCTCTTGCGTCTCCTGCACTGGAGACAGATTCTTTACCCACTGAGCCACCTGAGAAGCCCAATGGCTATAGGAAGTACAGATAAATCTGGCCCTCAAATTGGTAGTGGGGGGAACAAACAAATTTTTTCTTTATCAGGACCTTATAACAGATTATATATAAATAGTTAACAAATAAGAAAGGTGCTGTGAGAAGAGGTGGGGGCCAACACAGGGAAGGAAGGTGGAGGGGTGATCCAAGGAAAATGACCGAAGGAAAATAAAACATCCCAAAATATTGAAGTTCTAATCTATGGGGAAAATCTTGGATTTTCAGTCTTTCCATTAACCTTGATGAGATCCAGCAGGAGTGATGATTTAAACATCCAATCTAGTTTCACATCCTGATTCATCAGTATGTCTTCCAGGCTCCTTCGGGAACAGAATTCTGTCACAATGGCAAACATCCCCGAATCATAGAAGAAACCCACCAAAGGGTTAATATTCTCATGACGCAGGTCCTTCATCTGGAAACAGAGGGAGAGAAGAGAGTCACAGCTGTTCTGTCTCAGTTGGGAGTTGGGGCCTTCTTCCTGTTTCTTTAGGGACTCTGACAGAGTGGAGCTCAGTGACCTAGGAATACTAAAAAGTTAGTACAGTAAGAGGTGGAATAGATTGTCTTTCTGTGAATATTTATCTAGGCAGCATCTATTAAAATAAATAGCTTCTATAAACATCAGGCCAAAGTTCATAAAATTTGTTTCAGAAGAAATATTTAGAATTTGGACAACATTTTGCTTTTGCATTCGTTCATTTTTTTCACTAACATGAGAAACATTTAGGGTGTCCCAACAATGTCCAAGGCATTGGACTGCATGCTAGTGATACAAAGATAAACAAATTGAAATCAATGTCCTGAAAGGGCTCACATTCAAAGAGAGGTGATAGACAAACTGACTGATGCATTTCCATGTGAAATGAGTTCTTATCGAAGGGAGAGCAGGATGCTGGTGGAGCTCAGATGGGAAGTGTTTAATTTAGCCTTGGAGATCAGAGAAGGCTTCCCTGAGGAGGTAATGTCTTAACCATCATGAAGGGCAAGTAAGAGCTGACCACATGAAGGTAACATGGTGGCAGGGGGCGGGGCAGCCAAGAGAAAGAGCATGTCATGCTGAGGAAACTGCAACAGGTTTAGGGTGGCCAGAACACAGTGTAAGGGAAAGAATATGAGGCACGAGGCTGGAGAGATAGACAAGAGCCACATCCTGTGCAGCTTTGAGAACTCTACTATAGAATTTAAAATTAACATTATGGGCACTAAACAATTGTTATCTATTATTATTACTATTTAATGGGGGATGAGAGAGAAAAGGGCTCCATGATTACTTCTAGATTTCTTCTTGGATTCCTGGATAGATGGCTGTGCTATACCTCAATATAAGGAATTCAGGAGGTTTAGTAGTGAATATGTTGGTTCAGTTGAACTCAGTTCAGTTGCTCAGTCGTGTCCGACTCTTTGCAACCCCATGAATCGCAGCACACCAGGCCTCCCTGTCCATCACCAATTCCCGGAGTTTACCCAAACTCATGTCCATCGAGTCGGTGATGCCATCCAGCCATCTCATCCTCTGTTGTCCCCTCCCCATATTCCCTTTACCTTACCGTGCATCTCCCAGCTGCTGTAAATGTTAGCTGATCATTCACAGTTGCTCCATTGTCTTGAAAATTGTCCTAGAGCCCAACCCAAAGGGGAGCTATCTTACTTGAAATGTTAGAGCCCACCCACAGATCCCAGGTAATGATTGACTGAGTGGGAGTGGTACAAAAGTTCAACTCCCTAAGCCTCAAAGGGGGACTCATGGTATAACTTGTGTGGCAGTATTTCTCCCATAGGCTCATAGTGAAGCTAGTCTCAAGCTGAGATCACATACTTGCTGAGCTTTTACTTCTGCCTTATTCTGCATTCCACTCCCTTTCTCTTGAGAGCATTCTTTCAATGAGGCATTTGAACAAGAATTCCCATCTCAGGCTCAGCTTTTAGAGAATCTGACCTAAGAGAGTGGGAAAACAAATTTTGGGTGATGAGGAAGACTGATTAATTCAGTTTGAGACATGTTAAGAATAAAGGGCCTGTGGACCATCAAGTTGGAAATATTTCAAAGACGGTTGGAGATAATCAGAGTTTGAAGCTCAGGAGAAAAGTGTGTTCTGGATAAATAGACCTGGGAATTGTAAACATGTAAATGGCAGATGAAATTAATGGGAGTGAATGAGATAACTCAAGGAAGTATATAGAATAAAAAGAAAAGGGGGGAATTTCAACATTTAAAGGATGGGGAAAGGAAGAATATCCCACATTAACACCTAGAAATGAGACTAAAGAGAAAGGCTTATTTAGAACATTATGAACACCACAAGAAGAGTTTCAGGAAGGTGAGATAAATGTTGGAAGGAATTTCAGGAAAATGTGATAAATACCAGAAAGGTCAAGTAAGATGAGAACAACTACACCTAGACACATCATAATCAAACTCTTAAAATCTAAAGATAAACTTTTGCAGGCAGTCAGAGAATATACAGAAACCTCTTCATCATTAAAAAAAAGTTAGAGTCAAAGGGACATGTGAAAAAACCTTCAGGTAATATCAAATTCAACGGTAAAACATTAAATTCTTTCCCTCTAGAGTCAAGAGTAAGACAAGGATGTCTTCCTTCACCATTTCTACTCAGTATTGTAAATCAGTATCAAAACATTGGTGAGAAGATTTAAAGAAAACTTAAGCAAAGATCTGTACCACATTAATGGACTGGAAGACTCAATATCGTTAAGATATCCATTTTCCCTAAATTGATTTATAAATTCATATAACTCCCCATGAAAAATTCCAGAAGGGTTTATTAAAGTAATAGACTAGTAGATTTAAGAACTTATTGAAAATTAAAATGAACTATTCTAACAAAAACAATCTTACAAAAGAACAATTTGCAGAGCTTACACAACTTAACTACAGGACTTACTCTAGAGCTATGATAATCAAGATAGTGTGATATTGGCAGCAGGATACACTGATGAGTTAATGAAACAGAGTAGAAAAGTCTAAAAACATACCCACACATATATAGTCAGTTAATTTTTCATCAAGTTGAAAAGTTAATTAAATGGAGACAGGAAAGCCTTTTGTAAACAATTGTTACTGGAACACTGGACATCTCTATGGAAAAAAATTAACTGTGACCACTACTCTCAGTCCATATATAAAAACAAATTCAAAATGGATTATAACTCTATATTTAAAATCTTGGAATAGGCAAAGATTTCTGAGCCACAAAATACAATAAAATAATAAATTGAGATTTCCTCAAAATTAAAGTTTGCTTATCAAAAGACACCATTAAATAAACAGGTCACAGATTGAGAAAAAATATTGTAAAACATATATCTGACCAAAAGCAGGATATATAAAAGAATATCTACATGTCAACAATTAAAAGACAAAACTCTCAATTTTTTAAAAATGGGCAAAAACATAAAAAGACAAGTAACAAAAGAAGATATAGAAATGAATTATAAGCACTTGAAAAGGTGCTCAATAACTTTAGTTATCAGGAAAATGCAAATTAAAGTCACAATAATAAAACATTTTCTACACACCGGAAAGTTTTGCAGTATCAGAAATCTGTATCAAAAAGACAAATGTTGCTGAGAATTGAAAGTAACTGGAACATCTGTACATTTCTAACAGGAGAGTAAAATTTTATAACCAATTTGGAGAACTGTTTGTATGTTTCATGTAAGTTATACTTACATCTACTCTATGACTCAGACTATTAAGTATTTACCCAAGAGAAGTGAAAATATATGTTCACAAAAATACTTGTGCAAAAATGTTTACAGTTGCTTATGAAAAGACAACCCAACACACTAATCATCAGAAAAATGCAAATCTAAATTAAACTGCAGTATCATCTCCCACCCACTAGGACGGCTACTATAAAATTTTTTAAAAATAGATAATAAGTGTCAGCAAGGATGTGGAGAAATTAGAACTCATGTGCACTGTTGGTAGGATTGTAAAATGGTGCAACTGCTATGGAAAACAGTATGGAGGTTACTCAAAAAATTAAAATTAGAACTACAATATGATCCAGAAATTCCACTCCCCAGTATGTATACAAAGAATTGAAAGGAGGATTTCAAAGAGATATTTGCATATACATATTCATAGCAACCCAAATGTCCATCAAGAAATGAATGAATAACATAAAATGGAATATTATCCAGCCTTTAAAAGGAAAACTATTCATACGCTACCACATGGATGAATCTTGAAGACATTATGCTAAGTGAAATACATCAGTCACAAAAAGACAAATACCATATTATTCCACTTATATAAGGTGTCTAAAGTAGTCAAATCCATGCAAACAGAAAGTAGAATAATGGCTATCCAGAAATACAAGGAGGGGGAAAAGGTGAGTTGCTATATAATGGGAACAGAGTTTTATATTTGCAAGATGAAAAAGTTCTAGAGGTGTGTTTCACAGCAATTTGAGTATATTTAACACTGTCAAACTGTACATTTAAAAACTGTTAAGATGGCAAAATTTACATAATGTGTTTTACATAATTAAACAAATATATATGGTTGCCTTAATCATAATGCCAAAAAAACTAGAAACAAGCCAAATTTTCATCAACAAGAAAATTATAAGCAAACTGTGATATATTCATAAAATGAAATACTACTCAGCATTTTTTAAAAATGAGCTGATACTGATGTATGTAAAAACATGCATTTATCTTAAAACGTGCTATGTTGAGAGAAAAAAGGAGTGTACGCTCTATCATTCCATTTACATGAAATTCAAAAACAGAAATAAAACACTAATTCATGGTGATAGATATCAGAACAACTGTTGCCTCCGGGGTAAAAAAAAAATTGACTGATAAGGGAAACAGGGGATTTTCTGGGGTGATGAAAATATTTTGTATCTTGTTTTGAGGAATGGTTACACAGATAAATGCAATTGTCAAAATTCATTGTACAGACCATCTAATTATACCTAAATAAAAAGCATGTTGGAAAAGACCCTGATGCTGGGGAAAACTGAAGGCAAAAGGAGAAGGGGGTGGCAGAGGATGAGACTGTTAGATGGTATCACCAACTGACTCAATGGACGTGAATTTGAGCAAACCCCAGGAGATAGTGGAGAACAAGAAAGCCTGGTGTGCTGCAGTTCATGGAGTCACAAAGAGTCGGACACACTTTAGCAACTGAACAACAAAAAAATGTACTTCCAAAACACACTGAGACATTACAGGAAGTGAAATAAGCCAGTGACACAAACACAAATACTGTATGATTCTGCTTCTGTATAGTATCTAAAGTAGTCATATTCATAGAGACAGAACATAGACTGGTGGTTACCAGGTATTGAGGGTGAGTGGGGAAAAGAAAAGTTTTGTTTAGTGGGTACAGAGTTGCAGTTTTACAAGATGTAAAGTTGTGATGATCTGTTGTAAAATAATGTGAATATACTTAACACCTAGAGACGGTAATTTTTGTTGTTTCTATCTAATTAAAATAAAAATTTTGAAAAACAGGAGATACCCGTAGAAACCAATTATGACTAAAACAAGAAAAACTAACAATATGAAATATTGGTGATGAGGTAGAATAAAGGGGGTTCTCATAACTTGTGTGCAGGAAATGAAAATAGTAAAGGTTTGGTAGTGCCTTATAAAGTTAAACATGTACTATATTATAACATCCCTGGAGGAGGGCACGGCAACCCACTCCATTATTCTTGCGTGGAGAATCCCATGGACAGAGGAGCCTGGCGGGCTACAGTCCATGGGGTCACACAGAGTCGGACTCGACTGAAGCAACTTAGCACACACACACATATTTTAACATAGAAATTCCACTCCTAGGTATTCACCCAAGAGAAATTAAAATATGTGTCCATAAAAAGACTTATCAAAAGCACATTCATATCAGTTTTATTCACAATAGCCCAAATTGGAATCAGCCTAAATGCCCATCAGTATGAAAAATACATACATTGTGTTATATCCATACAATTGACTACTACTTAGCAATGATGAGAACAAGCTATTTATACTTATAACATGAATGAGTCAGTCAGTATGCTGTGTGATTCCACTTACATAAGGTTATAGGATAAGCAAAATTAATTCAAGATAGGCCAAAAACCCAAAAACCCAGAACAGTGGTTTCCTTTGTGGTGTGGCAGGGGTGGGAGGGAGCATGAGATAATTTATTGATGAACACAAGGGAACTTTCTTGAGAAAAAGAAATGTTTTATATCAGAGGTCAGCGATCTTCTTCTGTAAAGGTAAATATAGTAAATATTTCAGGCTTGGCAGATTATATATGATTTCTGTTGCAACAATCTTTGTTTTCTTTTTTAAATAACCCTTAAAAAATGTAAAACACATTCTTAGCTCCCAGGATGTAATAAACAGGCCAGGGGCCTTATTCTATTTCTAATAGAAGTCTAGATTATATGCACATATCCCTTCATCAAAATTATATATCTATGATATGAGCATTTCAATGTATGTATTTTACCTCAAAGACACAAAACTGAAAAATAACAACAACAATAATAATAACCAAGTTAGAGATGTGGGAAGTGAGTGGAGGTATAGATGAAATAATAATTGTAGAGTGTTGATAATTGTTGAAGTTGGGTGACGGGCATATGGAGTTTAGTTATATTAATCTGTTTACTTTGTATGTGTTTGTTATTTTCCATAATAAACATCTTTAAAAAGAAACACATCTAGGATGTAGCTGAAGCAGTACTTAAATGGAAATTTCTAGCTTTAAGTGACTGTATTAGAAATTAAGAATCAATTATAAAAACTTCCAGCTCAAAAAAAACTAGAAAAAAAACAACAAATTAAAAACAAAGAAACTAAAGGAAATAATCAGAATACAAATCAATGAAATAGAAAGCAGACATGCAAAAGAGAAAAATCAACAAAGCCAAGTTTATTTCTGAGAAAGATTAATAAAATTGATAATCTAGCAAAACTGATCAAGAAAGAGAAAATACAAATTATCAGTATCAGAAATGAAAATGGGAGCATCACTACAGATCTTAAAACTATTTAAAAGATTGCATGAACATATTATATACAACTTTATGCCGGTAAATTTGATAAAATATATGAAATGGACAGCTTCCTTGTAAGCTGTAACTTACTAAAACAGGTACGGGAAGAAATAGAAAGTTTGAATAGTCTAATATCTATTCAAGAAATTGAATCTGTAATTTAAAATCTCCACACAAAAAGAACAATAGGAATATATTTAAAGAGATTTAAGCAGAGAACTGACAAAATCAGGTTTGATTTTGATTCAGACTGCAGTGTGGAGAAAAGATTTCACCAATGGTGAAAATGGATGTGCGTAGCATTAAAAAAAAAAAACTGCCAGTGGTTGCCAGTGGTTAGGGGGAGAAAGATGTGAATAGACAGAACATAGAGGATTTTTAGGGCACTGAAACTATCCTATATGTTACTGTCACTATAATGGTAGATATGTCACTATGCATTTGTCAAAACTCATAGGATATACTACCTTATATGAGCCCTAATGTAAGCTATGGACTTGGAATGATAATGATGTGTCAATGCATGCTCATGGGTTATAATAAATGTACCATTCTGGTTCAGGATGTTGAATAGTGTGGGAGGCTGTGTGCATGAGTGGGGGCAGGGGGTGATGGAAACTCTCTCTACTCTGCTCAGTTTTGTTGTGAACCTAAAACTGTTCCCCCAAAATTCTCTCTTTAAAAAGAAAGACAGTAGCAGTAGCTCTAGTGGGTGATGATGGGGGCTTGGACCAGGATGATAACAGTAAAAATAAAGGAAGAGAAGAACATAGGAGGTTTAAGAAAAATGGAGAAGCTTTGAAAAATGGATTGTAGAAACCAATGAAGTACTGTAATGGACTTAAAAGACAATGCTAAGGTGCATTCTAAGATGAGAGACATGAATTTATAGTGGAAACAATATACTTTGCATGACTTTCTGCCATAATGCTTGGTTGTTCAAGTGCAGGCACAAAGAAAGTTAAGAGTTAGGGTCATCCAGAATGTGAGTTTTATAAATTTACCTGACCAAAAAGACAGAAATAATGTTTTCAAATGATCAATTATGTAATCTAAGGTGGACCTGAAAGAAGATGAAAGAAGGGCTTATGGGGTGGGAGACAGTAGAGGTCTGGAAGACCCAATGAAAGTATAGGTACAGTTCAAAGAAGAGAAGGCTATAGTCAGAGTGGGATGTTTGAATCTGTGATTTTGGAAGTAAAGCATTTTCAGTAGCAATTATAGATAACAACAAAGCCCAAGGTATAATGAGAGCAGTGGGTGGCTAAAGTGAAATGGAAGAGATGATCAGAGATTACATGGCAAGGAACTAAGTAGCCAAGGTATTAGATGACACAGAGAGTATGCTGCTCAGTTCCACATGATGGGAAAGAACATGAGGCTGAGAGACAGACAGAGCTTGACTTACCTACATACACCTTTGCAGAAGTTGGGACCCTAAAAGATGTTGGAAGTCATCAGTCCTTTGGCTTCTGACTCCAGCTGCTTCTCTTTCAGGAACATCAATCTGACTGTTCAGGACTCCCTTCTGTAGCTGGCTCACCAAGATGTGTTTTCCAGTCTGGCCCCTGGTACCCAGACCTCAACATTTCAAGGTCATGAAAGCACAGAAGTAGTCAAAGCAGTGTTGGACTCACAGTGATAGCATCGTCAGATCACCTTGCTGCTTCATAGAAGTACTGCTGCTGCTGCTAAGTCACTTCAGTCGTGTCCGACTCTGTGCGACCCCATAGACGGCAGCTCAGCAGGCTCCTCCATCCCTGAGATTCTCCAGGCAAGAATACTGGAGTGGGTTGCCATTTCCTCCTCCAATGCATGCATGCGAACCCATAGACGGCAGCCCACCAGGCTCCTCTGTCCCTGGGATTCTCCAGGCAAGAATACTGGAGTGGGTTGCCATTTCCTTCTCCACATAGAAGTACTAGAAAGGAATTAAGACTTTTTACAAGGTAAATTCTGAAAAACTGTCCTACACCCTAGGACTGAATTAATATCTGCACCTGACATGGCAACACAAGTTAGTAAGGGGGCACAAAAAGATGTCATAAGGATAATGGGAGCCAGTTTTCTAACTGTTGGAGAAAGGAGTTACAAGTGTGAAAAGGAAAAGAATAGAATGAACTCTGTGGCATTCATTTATAACGGGAGGTTATTAGATATGATAGATACATAGATATATACATAGATAAATAGATATACAGATAGATTGAATGAAACTAAAACCACTGATATAAATGAATGAATAAATGGTAAAGAAGGTAAGGCTCTTTCTTACTGTACAATCCCAACAAATAAACATAGAAAGAATGCTAGAGTTAGAGGGTCATTAATGGATGACAAAATTAGTAGTACAAATTTGATGAAAAACAGGATATTTATACAGACTCAAAGTATTAATTACAATAGAGAAAAATAACAGTAGCCTTACATTGGCAAAATCTGGTAGACACCACCTAAACCAAGTAATCAAAATTAATATCATGCACATCCAAATAAGAATGTCTTTGTTTTTAGGAAATAAACAGACGTATTTAGAGGTAAAAAGGTATGGTGTCTACACCTCACACTGAAATGGTTCAGAAAAAAAGAATATATAGTCATTCCTTGGTATCCATTGGGGATTGATTCCGGGACCTGTGAGGATACCAAAACCCATGGATATTCAAGTCCCTTATATAAAATAGTATAGTGGGCCCTCCATTTCCTTGGGTTTTACACCTGCATATTCAACCAATTCAAGGTTGGTTAAATTGGGGTAGTGGAACCTGTGGATTCTGAAGGCCAACTGTACATAAATTTATAAACAAAGAATGAAAAGCACTAGGCAAAATGTAAACAATTGTTGAACCTGGGTAGGATATACAGGAGTTCCTTGAATTATTTTTGTAGCTTCTCTGTAAGTTTGAAATTATATCAAAATTTTAAATTACCCAAAAAAAGATATCATGGATGCACTCTACCTTGGGCCTTCTTATTTCCATATTTCTAACTTAGTAGTTCCCCTAGGTCTGGCCATTTTGGCTCCATACTTTGGATCTAGCTCTTTGTTTGGCATTCCAGATCATCAGACCAGTGTGGAACTACCCAATCTAGCTCTGGTCTTGGTCTCCCTTCTGGATTCCTCCTCATTATTTTTCCTTCAGCTCCAGGCATCAAAACCACATGCAGGGCTTCCCTGGTGGCTCAGTGGTAAAGAATCCACCTGCCAATGCAGGAGACACAGTTTCGATCCCTGATCTCAGAAGATCCCACATGCTGAGGAGCAATTAAGCCCATACACCACAACTATTGAGTCTGTGCTATAGAGCCCACAAGCCACAACTACTGAAGCCCGCATACCCTAGAGTCCATGCTTCATGACAGGAGAAGCCACTGTAATGAGAAGCCCGAGCACTGCAACTAGAGAGTAGCCCCTACTTGTCACAACTAGAGAAAAGCCCAAGCAGCAACAAAGACCCAGCACAGTGAAAAATGAATAAATAGTTTTTTAAAAAAACAACTACATGTAAAGGAAATACCAAATCATAACATCTCATTGGGATCCATGGGTCACAGCTGGTCTCCCATAGGCCACACCTCTTCCATGTCCCCGTTTCCTTTGTTTTCTCACTAGTTCTGAATATAGCATGGGCCTCATTCAAACCTATTGGATTGATTTGAACTTGCCTGATTCAGATATGTGAAGGAATCCATCATTATCTTCTAGAAATCCCATTTTCATGAGTCTGAAGGAACCAGACAGTCTCCACAAATCTTTTATGAACTCAAAGTTCAAGGAGTTGATCTTAAATGGTTTGAGAGGGAGCATCATCATCTCTGCCTCATCTATAGGCTGCTTCCTTAAACAACCCATCCAAGGACTTTTTGAATATAATTGGTGGGATTGGGAAGTCACCATTTGTCTTATATAAATAGAAATTATTTATGACTATTTATGACAGATGACTTTTCTAGGTATAGCAGCTATAGAATATGAAAGATTATGGGACATGTACTTAATAATAATCATAGTAGCTACCATTTTACAAAGAAGCTATATGTCAGGAAATGTGCAAGACGCTATATATGTATTATCTTAACCCTGGGAAGCAGACATTAATATACTCCTTTCACAACTAAGGAAAGTAAAGCTCAGAGTTTAGGTGATTTGCTCAAGTTAATACACCTCTTAAATGCAGAGCTGGGATTGAATCCTTCATGTCTTTTTGATTCCGGAGTCTATAGTTCTGCCATTCCATCATATAGTCATAACAAGTCAGTCACCTCCCTGTAGTTTCCCTGTACTGATTTGTTAAAAGATCTTCCTAACAGTTGGTATTTGTTACTTTGGAGAAATTATTGGTTTCAGTGGGAATATTAAACATATTTAATATTATGATATTTAATAATATGAGAGAGAGTTTCTCATACCATTTCAAATATGTCACTTGCACTTGACTCGATGGATTTAATGTCTCCAAAATTTCCAGAGGGGAATTTTTTCAGCCATACCCAATCACCCTAGAAAGAAAAGGTAAAGAGTGTTGAGGAGCCTTAGTTGCCAATAGCTTTAGAGCAACTCTTCCCTTCCACATGAAGAGTTTATAGTTAGACCATCAACACACACAAGCTCTGTTCCTTTTCCTCACCCTCCACCCCATGGATATTCTGTATTCCAAGCTAAAAAGGATGTCATACAGAGAAGTTACAGTTTAAAATTCCAATTAACTAAAGACAGGGAAACAATTGCAGGAATGCAGACCCCAGAAAAGGAATGATACTGATCTCTACAACGACTACCTGAATTCACTGCAGAAAGTGCTGGGTCATTTCACTCATTCATAGCTAAGTGATGTAGCACCAGGTTTCCTGCGATTAATGGTGATGGTTAGTGGTTGCAATTCTGACTGCCTTGAGGCGTCTGTGGTGAGAGAAGTAGGGCAGGAGATGCAGTGCAGCAAATGTTGCCTGCATTTACCTTGATCCATTTTTCTCTCATGGGACAGGCCATTTGGGGGCCTTTTATGCTTTAATCATAAACCAATTGGCTTCAACACCAATTAAACATTTTTCATTTGGATGTACAAGTGTACGACCACAGTAATATGAGTAATCTAGACTTTTTCAGAAGTCTATTTCTGACTTTTTAAGCACAAAACAGTGATTTTCTAAGGCTGCCTGTCAAGTCAAAAACAACAATTATTTTATTGTCTTCACTTTAACACCGGTGCCTGCTAGATAATTTTCTCCTACGTGCACAGCCTCAAGGATTCATCAGTCACCAAGCCCTATTTAGTTTCTGTCCAACCCAAATTTGAAAAAAGCAATACTTATATAGATACCTTTTTCTCTGTAATAATAATAATGCCTGACATTTGCACAGCACTCTCTCCTCTTCCAAGTGCTTTCACATCTATTACCTATAGCCTGGAGATTCCATTTCAGGCTGCACCAATTTGTCATCAAGTAGAGATAATAAAGCAGAGAGCTCTATACAGTCAAATTCCAAGAATAAGAGAGTGTAGCCACTCTCTTATTAAGGAATATATCCAGCTGTGGCATTGCATCTGGAGACCAGCCGGAGGCGAAGGCTAATAACAGGAGCTGCGGGCATCTGAGTTACTTGCCTCTACTGTGTGTCAGAGGGCATCTTCTAGTAAGGAACTCAAAACCCTTTAACTAGGAACTTGCTTTCAGGGGCCTTCAGCAACTGAAAAGAACTATGCCAATCAGGCTCATGCTCACAAAGTTCAGAAAGGTAGTCTAGGACCAGCGCCCGTCTGCACTAGAATGGTCCAAGTACCAATTCCTGGTCTCTTGCCTAGCAACTCCCCGTATGTGGCCCCATACCAGCTACATCACAGTCACCAAGGAACTGGTTAGGCAAAAGACACAGACTGGCTGGGCAGATGAAAACATATGCATGTATGCACTTACCACATCACTCTACTTAACCCCCCAAATTGTATGCAATTATTTTATATTGTTAGGTTAATCATGTTTCCATTATGGCTTGCAATTACAATGATCTTTTATTTAAAAAATAAAAGGAACTGGTTACAAAGGCCCATTCTAAGTGCCCCCCCACACTTACTCACTTAGTCATGAGAGTCATGAGGGCCTGACAGCTCAAAGCTTTAGCCTTCAGAGGACTTTGTATTTTGTGCATTTGTGCTCAGTCGCTCAGTTCTGTTCAACACTCTGCGGCCCCGTGGACTGTAGCCCTCCAGGCTCCTCTGTCCATGGGATCTTCCAGGATAAGAATACTGGACTGGGGTGCCATTTCTTCCTTCAGGGGATCTTCCTGGCCCAGGGATCAAACCCATGTCTTCTGTGTCTTCTGCATTGGCAGATGGATTCTTTACCACTGAGCTACCTGCTCCTTTTCAGAGGACTCTGCCCAGCATCAAAGGCTGAAGTTTAAGCTGAAAGAATAAACTCTAATGGGAATTTACAAACTCAGCTCATATGTGGGTTATGTGTGGGTTATACACTGATGGTCATTAATGCCTTCCAGCACCTTTGCAATTCTATTACTTGGATCATGGTCACTGCTAGCTTCTATGGCTCCTTTGTGCTAATTAGCAAAGTTAAAATAATAATTGTGTGAGACTGTTTATTACTGTGCAGCCTGTGGAAGCCCGGTGATGCTGGGCAGCAGCCCCAGCTGTATGTATCTATGCATATACCACATTTTCATTGACTCATACATTCTCCATATGCCAGAAAACACACTCCCCCAGCAACTTCAGTACTCTGGGTACCACCAAACCCTGCCTGACAGGTAAGGCCTCTTCACAGGTTTGGAATCAGGCTGTAGAGGTGCTGGTGAGAAGCTGAAATCGGGTCTATAGAAAGATTAGGCGGGAGAAAGAAGTAATCTAAAAAAACTCCAGGGGTATTGTCAAGGTAGCACAAAGTCAGGTGCATATTTGTTTACCAGTGACTATGTATGTGCATAGTCAGGTATGCTGGTATAAATGTAGATACGTGTGAAAGTTGCCCCCACCACCTCATTCCAGAACTAGGCTTGGAGGCCAGAATCTCTCTGCTCACTCCTGCACCACTCTCACTTTAGTTAGTATATGTCTACAATGTGAATAGTACCCTCTTAGATGCTGTCCCCTTGTGCAGTGTACAACCTGAACATCAGTACTGGCAGCCCTGACTCTGCCTATAGCCAGTGCCTATTACCTTCTTCCTGGAATCAGCTCTATTACAGACATGGGTTAGCTGTCTCCCTTGCTTATTAACTTTTAATAAGTAGTTAAGCAGAGCTTTTTTCCTGCCAAATCACCAAATTTGAGAGCTTCATAGTTAAAGAAATTAAAGCCTGAAGAGATTAAATGACTGGCCCAAGGTCAGAAGGCTAGGTAGTAACAGAAGCAAGGTCTTCCATCTCCCACTTTGTTGCTCTTTCTTCCCATGGGCTTTCTTTAGTTTGGGGGCTTTGTGTGTTTGTTTTAAGATTTAAATACTTCTCACGAACTTTATAAGCAAAATTTTATTGAGTCTGTGTGTGTCCTACTTTATTAATAATGAGGAAAAGGGAGGATATGGGCAGGTTTTATTTTTGCCACGCATGCACCATTTGTTTTGTTTTGTTAAGAGAAAGAATGATAAAATATCAATACTTCACTCATCATTCATTTTTGAATTAAGAGGAAGAAACATCAAACTCTATCCACTGAAGTTTTTAAAGTCCATAAATTTTGCGCTAAGGCCATGTTGTATTAACTAAGAGCCAAGAGAATTGGGTTCTACACCTGGCTTTTTCTCAAATTCAAGGGTGGTCTTAGGGTAGCTGGGCTTCCCAGGTGGTGCTAGTGGTAAAGAACCCGCCTACCAATGCAGGAGACATAAGAGACGTGGGTTCAATCCCTGGGTCAGGAAGGTCCTCTGGAGGAGGGCATGGCAACCCGCTCCAGTATTCTTTCCTGGAGAGTCCCATGGATAAAGGAGCCTGGCAGGCTACAGACCATGGGGTTGCAAAGAGTCGGACACAACTGAAGTGACTTAGCATGCAGGCACTCATGCTTAGGGCAGTCACTTCATTGGCCTGAGTCTCAGTTTCCACACCAATAGAGCTGGGCCACTTAGATGATTTCTAAGCTCCTTTTCAGCTTTGATGATCTGATTCTGTGATGAGAGAGAGAAGATGGTTGTGGAAAGGAAAGGGGTGGAGAGAGAGAGCTACATGGGATCTAGAAGATAGAAAAAAAGGTTCTGGGAAAGAGAGATGGATGTGGACGATGTGTGAGGGAGAGACAGAAATGGGACAAAGAGGAAAACACAGGCGGATGTGAAGAGGCAGAAGGAGTCAGAGAATGAAGAGGAGGAACAGCTCAGTGGGTTCTCTCTGAGTGTGTCAGGGCGGCAGTACTGCTTGCCTCACCCTTCTTCCCTATACAGTGGCTATTAGAACAGATCCTGACATGTTCCCTTTGCATCTGCTGGTCACAGCTCTTTCTCCCAAGCAGCCTGCTCAGCTAGCTTCCCTGTTACATCTCTGAGTGTATCTCTGAGATAAGGGCTGAGTTTCCTGTACAATTCCGGAGGATATGCACCCGTGTGTCCCATCAAAGTATGAATCTGTGTCAGTGTATTACAATGACTAGAAAGGCATGTCCTAGAGAAGCCTGTCCTTTGTTACTAGGTATCTGCTACTCCAGGCACATTGTCTGGAGCTTCCATATCTTCCAATAAAAATCTTATGAAAATTCTCTTTAAACAGAAACTAGGTAATGAATCTTCTTTAAAACACGCCTAATAGAGGGCTGTTTCAGAAGGCATACTGAACCTCTTTGTTTGGTCTGCTGATTTGATTGACTTCTGCTCTTTCCCAAAGTCCTCCTCAACTCTAGCTAGACAGTTTTCTAGCTTCAGCTGTCTTTCTTTGCATGCTGACCTCGCAGTGTGGTATTATTCTCACTAATACCCTCCTTTTGTGCAGATAAACTTCCCCTATGGACTATGCGGTTCAGAAATACCCATGATCTGAATGACCAACAACAATCATTATGGCAACTAACTCAACTGTCTGCCTCCTTCCAAAATGAGGAAATATCTGACAGATTCTTAAAGGCCAATTACATACAGATGTTTATTTTTTTCTCCTTCTTCATTCTATACTACAACCTTTCAGCTCCACCAAATAAAACATACCACAATTTAACACATAAACTCTTCTGCAGAATCAGAGAATCATAGAACATTTGAGCCCAAAGAGGCCCCAGAGTTCTCTCAGTTCAGCAATTCTCAACCCTGGCTACACACATAGGGGAACTTAAAAAAAAAAATAACACTGCCTGGGCCCACCCCAAACCAACTGAACCAGAGTTACCAGGGGTGGAGCCTCATAGATATTTTTTTTGTTTCCCACAGGGCTTCCCAGGTGGTACTAGAGGTAAAGAACCTGCCTGCCAATGCAGGAGACATAAGACACACAGATTCCATCCCTGGGTCTGAAAGATCCCCTGGAGAAGGAGATGGAAACCCACTCCAGTATTCCTGCCTGAAGAATCCCATGGACAGAGGAGCTACAGTTCATGGGGTCGCAAAGAGTCAGACATGACTGGAGCCACTGAGCACATGCACACACAGAGATTCTGATGAGCAGCCAAGATTAAGAATTTAGTTCAACCCCTCAATTCACAGATGAAAAAACAAGAGACTGCCTTAGGTGTTGAGATTTACTTCAGAATCAGAGGCATCAATACATCTGTAAAGCCAGCAGCCTCATTCCATTTGACGTTCAAAAGATTATCTTGAAATTACCTTATCTTTGGTCTTTGAGAGTGTAGAATTTTCAATTCCCCAATAACTCAAGTTTACATTTGAATCAGATCTCCCCTTTGATTAAATTAAGTTCAAGGCAAGATCCAGAGGTCTCCTGCTCCAAATTTAAGGTCAACACACTTCCTGTAAACTGAGCAACGATATACCATACTAACCTTGGTGTTTTAAGTAGCTATAAATTATTTATCAAATGGATGAGAGCATTCAGCTCCATAATCCAATGATGGAGAACCTAAAAATTCATTCTGACTTGTTTTGGACTTTCTTTGTAGTTACTATTAAAGTTGCGAGCGTTTGCTGCTTTGGGGAGTGTCTTCAAACAAAACAAGGAAACCACACTGGAAAGGCCTCACTTTGGAGAGACAGAAAGGCAGTCTGGTTTCCCTTTTATCCACTGCTTAACTCTTTCCTGGGTTTCCCTGATAGCTCAGTTGGTAAAAAAAAAATCCACCTGCTACATTGCAATCGACCGCAGTTCAATTCCTGGGTGGGGAAGATCCCCTGGAGAAAGGATAGGCTACTCACTCAAGTGTTCTTGGGCTTCCCTTGCGGCTCAGCTGATAAAGAACCCGCCTGCAATGATGGAGACCTGGGTTCGATCCCTGGGTTGGGAAGATCCCCTGGAGAAGGGAAAGGTTACCCACTCCAGTATTCTGGCCTAGAGAATACAGTCCGTGGGGTCGCAAAGAGTTGGCCACAACTGAGCAACTTTCACTTTAACTCTTTCCTGCTGAGAAAAAAACAGTTCATCTCTCCAACCGATGCGAGATTTATTCTGGTCACCAAATGCCAGTATTTTAGATCAAGGGGTTGGACGTAGTCTTTTAAAGCTTGAAAGACAGAAATGTAAGTGAAATAAAAAGGATTTCTATTTTAGACAACAGAAAGTAACCTGTTACTCCATGAATCAGTACAGACTGAGAAAAGAAATGAATAATTTTTAAAAGATTTCCATAATATCAGAGAATAACAGGTATAGGAAGAAGAACCATAATATGAAGAGAAGAGCTTGTCCCAATCCTTACTCTATATAAAGCATATCTCTAGACATCACATCACAAACAGTTCACCAGGAAATCATTTCTTCTATTATTATACCTATGTCTTCTGGAATGAGTGACATGGTTAAGTGTTAAGTCTGAGTCTCACAGACTTTTTTCCACATTCATAGTAAATAAACAGCGTGGAAAGATCAGTGAAGTTGTAAGTTAAGTAGATTAGTTGCCGAGGAAAATGGTCAGCTGAATGAGTCTGTAAGGGGATAGTGGACAAAAACTTACCAAAAGGAAAGACTTAACAAAGCCTCAACATTTTTGCACAAAGACTAAGCAAGTTCTAAGTCACTGCCTTGTTTTAAAACCCAAGAAGGCAGCAGATTAGATAGCTGTTGGATATCCTACCTCATAAATCGCTATGTTGGAGTTTTCACAGGTAGCTGGAGTTAGACTCCCTGAAGAAAAGGAGAGTCTTGGGGACCTTCCACTCTGGACCTCTGACATGATCTGGAAACTTACACTGGTGCGACTTCCTCTCTGTGAAAGGATTAAGAAAGTTTATGAGCAAAATTATCATGATTAAGGACAGAGCACAGAGCTATGATATAGGTACTATGTTTATCTGGTATTTTTTTCTTTTTTATTCCTAAGAAAGTAACTTTCTGAGCTGAGCTCTATAAACATGACATTTATTCATTTTTCCTATTGCCAGCATTTTTTAATGCTAGAATTGGTTCTTTGCTTCACCTCCATATGCCATAAAAGAAAGGCAGAGATTTCCAGATATTTCCATCTCCTAGAGAAGTTAGAGTGATTCTGGGGGACAAGAAAGAACACCAGTCATAATTCAGTGTGGGACCCTCATTTACAAACAAAAATGAGAAAAAGATGAAAATCTAATGTTTTGAAAAAATCAAGCACAGAACTAGGACAGAATCCCACCCTTCTGGCTGTTAGGCCTAGCTCTTTATGTTACACCATCTTGCATGCATGCTCACTTAGTCGTGTGCAACTCTTTGTGACCTCATGGACTATAGCCAGCCAGGTTCCTCTGTCCATGGAATTTTCCAGGCAAAAATACTGGAGTGGGTTGCCATTTCCTTCTCCAGGGGATCTTACCAACCCAGGGATCAAACCCACATCTCCTGCATTGGCAGGCAGATTCTTTACCACTGAATGACCTGGGAAGCCCATACCATCTTGAATGACATCCTTTTTCCATGCAGGCAAGATTCATGACACAAGGTATCTCAGAAAGCAATAAGATGGTAGAGAGTAGATCATCTACCCATGATTTATAAGTCTGATGCTTTCTAAGTCCAGGTGGCGCTAGTGGTAAAGAACCTGCTTGCTAATACAGGAGATGTAAGAGATGCAGGTTCGATCCCTCGGTTGGGAAGATGCCCTGGAGGAAGGCATGGCAACCCACTCCAGTATTCTTGCCTGGAGAATCCCATGGACAGAGGAGTCTGGTGGGCTACAGTTCATAGGGTCACAGAGTTGGACACGACTGATGCAACTTAGCACACACGTAAGTCTGATAAAAGGGCTAGGAAGTGCAGTTAAATGACAAAAGGAAGGATTGTCTGAAATCTTTGTTAACTTTTAAAATTGAACATCTCCAACTGAACTTAATATCTTCACCTGAACCAGCAAACTTATTTTATATGAAGAAATATCTTCTGACCCAGGGATCGAACCCTTGTCTCTTACATCTCCTGCATTGGCAGGCAGGTTCTTTCCCACTAGTGCCACCTGGGAAGCCCAATAAATCAACAGATTCCTCATATTCTTCTCCATGTCTCCAAATATGCCTTTTTAGAATTATAGCAATGCAGACTTAGTAGTCACATTTGGTATTGTCTAGGCTATTCCCCGCCCCCAACTCTAACACTCTCATTTTACAGTGAAGAAACAGCGACCTAGGGACTGGAAGAAGAATGCGGATGTTATATTTCTGGTCCTGTGTGTTCTTTCTACCATATCATGCTTTGTTTCACTCTTGTTTGCCAATAAAAATTAATCTTAAGTACTGTCACACACTCTTCCCTTAATAGTCTTTGATAAACTAAAAATTACCAGTTGATTTAGCCCCAAGTTCAGTTCATTCTACCAAGACAAGACTATCACAAAGCTCCAAGGCAATGGTAAACTACACCCAGCTCTTAATGTGTTGAAATCCCAACAGTTCAAGATTCAGACAAGATGGAAAACGTGACTCTTCACATAACCCTTGCATCAACCTGAACTCTCCTCAAGAGAGCAAGGCTAGAGAAGAATCTATTTCCCTTTCAGTCTTTATTTGCCTATCTCAGCAGGAGCACTTAAATTAGTATAATGAGTTATAGACCTCTTCGTGAAGGCCAAAGGAGAAAGCAAGAGAATCTGCCAAAATCCACATACATTTGGACTTCAGCTTCACTTTCTTCTAAAAATTTCCTTTCCTGACCTGACTTCTCCTGACCTGCCAATTTTTCTAGACTGAATTAATTTTATATTCACCAAGAGTTTATGCTTTCAGACATTCCATTTGGATGGAATTCTTGACTTGGCTTTGACCGATTAGACCCAGCCAGCTGCAAGTTTGTGACTACACAACATTTAAGGAAAATGTATGCTTCCCCATCTTTTCCCATCAGAACCCCTGATACAAGCCAAGTGCCAAAAAGGATGTGAAGGTTAAGAGCTAGGTTCTCCTATGGTAGTGCCATCTCTTTCTACCTGGGCCAATATAGTCAAGAAGAAGAACACGCCCTCTAAGACTATCTATTTCAGTTGCTATTCATTTTTATCACTCCTATGGTGAAAAGTGATGATGATTGTTTTTTTAAACTCTTATTATGTCAAAATTTATGCACAAGTGAAAGAAAAGATCTATTATCATGAACAAATTTTAAAACTTTAGGTACTTTGTTCATCTGGAGGTAGCACTATTCTGCTATTTATGGTGGTTTTCTGAGGACTAGTATGAAAGCCAAACACCTTCCTAATTGAGGTGTCTTAGTAGAAAAGAGAGAATGGGCTTCCAGGGGACTCAATGGTAAAGAATCCACCTGCAATGCAGGAGACCCAGGAGATGCAACTTCGATCCCTGGGTCAGGAAGATCCCCTGGAAGAGGAAACGGCAACCCACTTCAGTACCCTTGCTTGGGAAATCCCATGGACAGAGGAGACTGGCAGGCTATAGTCCATGGGGTTGCAAAGGGTTGGACATGACTGAGCATGCACGCAAGTACAGGAAAGAAAGAAGACATAGGTGAAGGAGGTTTTATATTTACTGGACCACCGCAAGGCCTATACAAAGGAAAGGATAATTCAGTTCAAAATTGTTTATTGTTTTGATACTTTAGACCCAAAATATCTAGGCAATTGACATGAATTGTCATTTTGACATTTCAAATGTCAAATGAACATGGAACAATGGACTGCCTCCAAATTGGGAAAGGAGTATGTCAAGGCTACATATTGTCACCCTGCTTACTTAACTTATATGCAGAGTTCATGTGAAAGGCCGGGCTGGATGAAGTACAAGCTGGAAACAAGATTGCCAGGAGAAATATCAACAACCTCAGATATGCAGATGACACACCCTTATGGCAGAAAGCAAAGAGGAACTAAAGAGCCTATTCATGGGGGTGAAAGAGGAGAGTAAAAAAGCTGGCTTAAAACTCAACATTCTAAAAACAAAGATCATGGGGTCCAGTCCCATCACTTCATAGTAAATAGATATGGAAACAGTGACAGACTTTATTTTGGGGGGCTCCAAAATCACTGCAGATGGTGACTGTAGCCATGAAATTAAAAGACGCTTGCTCCTTCGAAGAAAAGCTATGACAAACCTAGACAGCATATAAAAAGCAGAGATATTACTTTACTGACAACGGTCTATCTAATCAAAGCTGTGGTTTTTCCAGTAGCCATGTACAGATGTCAGAGTTGGACCATAAAGAAAGCTGAACACCAAAGAACTGATGCTTTTGAACTGTGGTGTTGGAGAAGACTGTTGAGAATTCCTTGGACTGCAAGGAGATCAAACCAGTCCATCCTAAGGGAAATCAGTCCTGAATATTCATTGGAAGGACTGATACTGAAGCTGAAGCTCCAATACTTTGGTCACCTGATGTGAAGAACTGACTCATTGGAAAAGACCCTGATGCTGGGAAAGATTGAAGGCAGGAGTGGAAGGGGACAACAGAGAATGAGATGCTTGGATGGCATCACTGACTCAATGGACACCAGTTTGAGCAAGCTCATGGGAGTTGGTGAAGGACAGGGAAGCCTGGTGTGCTGCAGTCCATGGGGTCACAAAGAGTCAGACATAACTGAGCGACTGAACTGACTGACCAATAAACAAGTAAAGATTTTAAAAATAGGTTTATTTCCTTTGACCAAAACTTTACTATATATTGCTTCATTTGGACAATGACTACTAGCCATCTGCTTTTATTACTGACCACCCATTTCAGGATAAAATACTTTGTCACAGAATTGAATACTTGTTCTCTTAGTATTAGGTTATCTATTTGGCTTGGTTTAGAGCTTGTACTTCAGTATCTACCCTTCCTAATTGAGGTGGGAAATTTCATACAAGCTATATTGAATATGACAAATCTAGACAAGTTACACCACATGAGTTCCAGGGTCCTCTAGTGGCTTCAAAATTAGAGACTAACGTCAATATGCTTTGATGTCATAAGAATAGAATGTACCTTTCAGTCACTGTGATCACTTTGGCATTCAGCAATACATTTCCAGGAACATGATGTCAACCTTACAAAAGGATCCGGTGATTTAAACACATAAGGGTTAGGGTTGTAATTGAGACTTAAAGCAAACAGCTGAACATTTCATTTGATTCCAGATGTACAAGGTATTATCTTGTAAATCCATTCTCACCCAGACAACTAGTTAAAGCACGCTTTTTACTGTCACATTTCAGCAAATGATCAGTTCTGTCACAGAGATAATTATTTCTCAGCTCTTGTATGCTGGTGTAGCAAAAATAGCACATGGGGGCAATGTGAGGTGTTTGCATCCTCTCCAGACACCCTGCCACCACCATACTAGAATTTGCAAAGACTACTGTCTTTATTTCAACCACACAGACTGGGCACAAAGAGGCATGTGCATGCTTATGTGCTAAGTCACTTCAGTGACTGACTCTTTGTGACACCATGGACTGTAGCCCGCCAGGATCCTCTGTCCATGGGATTCTCCAGCCAAGAATACTAGACTGGGTTGTCATGCCCTCCTTCCCAACCCAGGGATTGAACTTGTGTCTCTTAAGTCTCCTGCTTTGGCAGGTGGGTTCTTTACCACTAGCACCACCTGGGAAGCCCTACAAAGAGGCACACTCTCCCACTGCTAGCTAAATTCAACAAAACTCTTCCCTAAACATTCTCTTTCTCAAACTTTTTTATGCTGTTTTCTCTGCCTAGGATGCCTATAGGAGCCAGGCAGGTAATATAAATTAATGAAATAAGCTGAGTGCATGCATGCTTAATGGCTCAGTCATGTCTGACTCTTTGTGACCCTATGGACAGAAGCCTGCAAGGCTCCTCTGTCCATGGGATTCTCCAGGCAAGAATACTGGAGTGGGTTGCCATTTCCTCCTCCAGGGGGTCTTGCTGACCCAGGGATTGAACCCACACCTCCTGTGTCTCCTGCATCACAGATGAACTCTACCTGCTGAGCCATCGGGGAAGCCCCAACAGGCTGAACAGAAGACAATGGAGAGTGATGGAAAGTGTGTCAAACAGCAGTCACTGTTTTTACAATTTTTTCCAAAATGGCAAACTACTGCAGAGTTCCAGCCAATTGCCACAATGATACCCAAAGTTGATAGATCTTCCAACTTGTAAGGAATACCCAGAAATCCAAGATTTTATGTGTAACCTCATGATTCCAAAATTCTGGCTACAATTTTCATAACCATAAAGATCAAACAAAAGTGGTTACCAGTTTGTGACCTGGGACCTAGACAAAGCCCATCCTTCCTTCTTTAAGACCCAGATTTGGTTCTGGGTCTCTGAGAAGTCTTCCTCCAGTAATCTGTCTCCTCTGAAGTTCTACCATATGTCTGGTTTCCTTTGTGCAACATGGCATCTACTCACTCTTCTGTATGGTATAACTTGTCTCTCTGACTTGACTGTAATCTCCATGAAGGCAGGGACTATGTGCCATCTCTTACAAAACCTAGCCCAAGGACAGGACATAGTAGCAGGCATTAATTACAAACAGCCAATACAACACAATCACAATCAGAACACCACCCTGTGACACTTAAATCTCTTTCACTAGTTGATTGATCCACCAAGCTTTTACAAGCACCTATTACCCCATCAGCACCACATCAGGTACTATGGTTGACATTAAAAACAAAAGATGTACCTCCGCCCTTGGGGAATTAGCAATCACATGTTGAGTCCAAATGTACAAAGAAGGGCTATTCAAAGTCATTGCTACCCTATTGTTCAAGGTACTTCACTTTCTCAAAACTGTTCTAAGCCAGCACTATCCAACAGAAATGTAATATGAACCACATGTGTACTTTTAAGTTTTCTAGTAGTCACATTTAAAAAACCTAAAAAGAAACAGATGAGATTAATTTCAGTAATGTTGTTGAGTTGGTCGTTCAGTCATGTCTGACTCTTTGAGACTCCATGCAGCACTCTACGCTTCCCTGTCCTTCACTATCTCCCAGAGTTTGCTCAAACTCACGTCCATTGAGTCGGTGATGCCATCCAACCATCTCGTCCTCTGTCACCCCCTTTTCCTGCTCTCAATCTTTCCCAGCATCAAGGTCTTTTCCAATGAGTTGGCTCTTTGCATCAGGTGGCCAAAGTATTGGAGCTTAAGCTTTAGCAATAGTCCTTCCAATGAGTATTCAGGGTTCATTTCCTCTAGGATTAACTGTTTTGATCTCCTTACAGTCTAAGGGACGCTCAAGAGTCTTCTCTAGCACCACAGTTTGAAAGCATCAGTTCTTTGGCACTCAGCCTTCTTTATGGTCCAACTCTCACATCTGTACATGACTACTGGAAAAACCATAGCTTTGACCATTTGGACCTTCGTCGGCAAAGTGATTCTCTGCTTTTTAATACTCTGTTCAGGTTTATCATAGCTTTCCTTCCAAGTAATATAGTAATACACTTTAACCCAATATATTCAAAGTATTATCATTTTGACATGTCATTAATATTTTGAAATATTAGAATGAAATATTTTACATGTTTCTGTACTATCCTCTAAATCCAACATGTATTTTACTCTTACAGCACATTTCAATTCAGCCTAGCCACATGCAAAGTGCCTACAAGTCACCTGTGGCTTGTGGATACCACCAGGGGCCACACAGTAAGAGAAAGGGATGCTCCTTACCTTACTGCCAAAGTGGGGATTGATAAATGTCACATCCTCCAAAGTCAGTAGAATTCTGTTGGGTCCTTTAATCAACTGGATTTTATTTATACGATGTCTGAAACAAGCATAAAGTCAGAAGGTCATGGGGGTTGGATATTTTGCAAACCAGGGGGTAAATTTGCCCTATGAGAGAAGTTAAAAAAATATACAAGATAATTGAGAGAATAAACACACAGGGATGTTTACCACAGTATCCACAGCAAAGAAAGAGAGCAAGTCTGGGCCTCATAACTTGCAATATTATAAAGACCAAAAGAGAAATGTGAAAATGCTATTAAAGAAGTATCAGAAGGGAGGGTACTGCATAGGGATGGGTATCTCAGACTATTATAACAGTGATTCCATATCAAGGGCACATTCAAAACAACACCTCTGAATACTTTTAAAGAATATAACACCTTTTCTCATTTGCCATAGTATATATTCTAATAATATCAGGGCCAAGAATCATTAATCTCAATTTTACAAATACAAAAAATATTAAAGAAACAAAACAAAATTAAGCAAATTGTGTAAGATACCATTGCCTGAGGCAGAGCTGGGGCTTGAATCCTGGGTGTTTGGCTATGGGCCCAGATTCCTGCTCACAAGACCACTTGTCTTGCAAAGTTGCATCTACGTGTTGCCAAAGCAACAGGTTGAAAAGTGGAAAAATTCAATCAGTTGGCTGCTTTGTCTACATGATTCCAAACAAATGGGCTGACTGGTTTTTGTTTTTTTTTTTTCCTGTGACTGAATTGGTCTCTTGTCTGAGCATTACATAGACACAGTTTAAACCTGATTCTCTCCAAACATGCCCATTAATTTGCGGTGAATGCAATTATTTCTTACAAATCAATTAGTACACAGAAGTTTGTGATGTCTACCCACACAGTCAGGTAGGTCCTCAGCTGAGCTAACTGGTCAACTTGAGGATCTCGAGGGAATCTTGGATTAGTTCGTGTGGTTGTTTTGTTCTGTTTCATCTTGGGGGCTCTGATAGCTAGAGTTCGGATTCACTTTTTCCATAATCCCTTAATGGTCACCCTGTGGAATGTATTAAAGCAGACAGCCAGAAAGGGGGAACAATCACTGAATCAAAATGCTTTGTCAGAAAAAAAAAATGCTTTGTCAGATTGCTCTGAGAAGTCTAAGGTGTCACTGTAGCTTTAAGTACCAACAACCCAGACAGTTTTTCTCAGTGATTCCACTGATTTGTAAACAAACAATTAATGTGTTTCTAATTGTCTGCCAACAAATATGTCCCTTATCATTGTGGGAGCTGCTGCCCTGCAGAGAAAATTAAAAGAGCCCTTTAGTGAATTCTTGGGTAGAGTGCATGAATCTTTCGGCAAAGTAAAGCATCACTCCCTAACTTATCTATTTCATATGTGCAATGAATTGTCTTAAGGCAGGCACACCTGTAAAAATAATCATGCTACAGAATACACTCTAGTAGAAAGAAAACTGGACCCCCCAATCCAGAGATCTGAAGTGCAGTGCAGATTCTGTCATTAATTAACCAGATAACCTTGGATAAATAATTTAACCTCTTCATGCACCAGTGTCCTCATCTCTCCAGCAGGATAATAGTCCTTGCATTACTCGCTTTATAGAGTTGTTTTGAAAATCAAATGAGATAATATATGTGAAAGTGCTCTGAAAAGCATGAAGCACTATGAAAGTATAAGAGCTCATTATTACCATTATCATCATTAGTATTACAAAGCACGGGAGAGCTTTATAGAAAGGCGCGGCAATCTGTTTCGGAGTAGAGAGAAAGGAGGAGTTCAAAGAATCCTTTGTTTTGGGGTGGCTGGGTTCTTTGCACGTCTTTCTTTTTGAAAAGAAAAAAAACAACAATCAAAACACAGAGAAAACGAAGGAACAGAGAGCCACTCTCCTGCAAGTAATCACCATCTATTACCGAAACTCATCAGCCGCTCAGCTCTTCTGATTGCAGCCGTGGTGGGCAGAGAGAGGGAGGAAGGCAGTGAAGAGGGGGCACCTTTTGTGCTTTGTTAGCTGGAGACCCAAGACCCAAGTGACTCTGGGAAACGACGTGCCTCTCTCCCGTCCCTGAGTTTTCTGTGGCCACTTGAAGCACCAATTGTCTCAAACTCATTTTCCTCTCCAATCATTTTCCTCTCTAATCATGTCCCTCTCCAATCATCTCCCTCTCCAGCCTTCTTTGCCCTTCAGCCCACAAGCTCCAAACAAATCCCCCCCCCCCTCCATGATTTTTTTTCTTTTTTTCTTCCCTCCCTAAGAATTACAGGTCAGGCTCCCTCTGAGCCCAAAGAACAGTCCATTTCATGGGAAAGACCAGCCAGATCAGTCATTTGCGGGGGGCGGGGGGCAGTTGTCAAATAACATAAGCAGCTGAGTGACTCCATTTTCCACCCTGCCATGGCATCTTTTGCCATTGGGAAGTCAGAGCCTACTCCTCTTCAAATCTCTCTAGAGGGAGAAGATTTTGATTGGAGGGCATTTATATTCACTAAAAGTAGCTCATGATGTTAATTAAATACTTTATTCCTTGGCAGCAGTTAAACATTAAATTTATGTTCTGAGTAGGGGTATGTCACAGTCACAGAAATTCAAAGAAAAACTTTAAACTGTCATCTTTATCCAGTGTGCTTTAACAATTCATAAGCTACCTACAACTTTGTGTGGCTTTATCAAGTCTCTAATACTGGGGAGACTGGATAATAGTGGATTTTCACAGTGATACTAACATACTAAACACTAGGAATAACACCTGTCGGTTTCAACCCAGGATTTTACATACTTGTTAGAATATCAGAGCTGGAAGGGCTCTTAAAGATCATCTAATCCAATTCCTTCATTTTACAAATAAGAAAATTCTGACCAAGAGAAATTCAGTGTCTTGTCCAAATTTACACAGATACTTAAGACACTCTATAGACACTTTTTTCCTTGAAATTTGCCCAAATAGCTCCATCCCCGTTCTCCATCAAGTTCTTGTCATATTGTTGTTAGGACCACCCTTAGAAAGAGATAACAAAGTTGTGGTTTACAGAGTAGAAAGGGTAAGTAGGAGGGTTGTGGTTGATTTATTTTTTCCAAAATCATCCTACTGTGGGGAGGAACCAACTGTTAAAGTGTGAAGATTATGAGAAAGGGGTGTCATATTATAAAGCCAGCTTAAGCCATTTATCCCTGATCCTGAATAAGTTCATCAGAGTAGTTGGTCATGAATTTAAGGATCTGAAGAAGAAAGATAAAGACTTGATGGTAATGATGATGGTGATGATTAGCTAGGACTGATTTTGTCCAAGCAAGAATGATAGTAAAAATCTGCAATAGGATACCCTGGGCAAAAGTGATGACTCTCAAAGCAAGGATTCTCAGTTCCCAACAATCAGCAGGAGAGCTCCAGGTGCTTGAGAAGGAGTTGAGATTTACCATTTCTTGGGCACCTACTATGAGACAAGTATTGTTCTAGGTACTTTATTGGCTTTGGTTTATTTAATCTCCTCTACAGTCCTGTGAATTCATACCATTATTCCTAAATCTTAGATTCTAGCCAAAGTTTGCCTAATTCTTGGAACTTGTTAAAATATCCCAGTCCATACCACTTGTGGAGGGAAGTGTTTATAGGAGACTCTGCCAGTGGAAAAGGTAGCACAGATGGGGGGTAGGCAGTCCCTAAAGTACTAGCTCTCTTATTTCACAATAGTGTTGAGAGCCAGATCTACTCACAGGCAATAACACTGACAACACAGCTGAGGAAGTTATTCTTGGCATCATGAAAACACTTCACTCTAAATGGGGCCGGTAGGGATGGTAAATCACTATGGAAAAAGAGAAAATCAGTGGGTCATGTAATGAGGCAATTGTACTGAAACATGACTTCCCAGAAATCAATATTAACAAGGCTATTATGGGCTTGTAGTTTTATATACAAAAAGAAAAAAAAAAGTGTACCTTATAAAGTAAGCAAATCCATTAATAGACAGCAGGGCTATAAGCAATGCAAGGCAGACCATCACAGCAAAGGTAGGGTTGATGCCTGCAGAGAGAAAGAGGAAGAGAAAGAATGGCATCAGAAAGAGGCTGTATATAAAGGGCACCACAGAGCGACTCCTCGTGCTTTCTGGTGACTCTAAATCAAGCTACATCTACCTAACTTATTTCTATTCTTCTCCAACACAGTCTGTCTTGTTGACTTTATGGACACAGAAAGCAATTTCACTGTTCTGAAGCAAAACTACTCACCACTCTGACAATAACAAATCACATGAATGAAGGCTGACCCGGGTGTTTCTTTGGAGAAAAAAGTTCACAAATGAAAACTTTGAGTACGTTAATTTAAGTTGAACAGCAATAGAGTTCTTGAGAACAAATATGTTATCTCACCTGTGAAGGGTATTATGTTGCCTTCATAAAATAAAAGATCTTTTTAATCCACCCAAGCCCACAGACCTCGTGAGTTATAGATGAAAAACGTAGCACTTGTCCTTCAAGGGTGAGCCTGGTTTTGATAATTAGTATTTTCACTAGGATGTAAATTGTCCTCTGCAAAAGCTAAGTGTTTGGATGGATTACTAAGATCTCAGAGGGAAATGATGCAAGTGAAGAGGTACTGAGGTGCTAAAGCAAAAGAGAAGTTGAAGTCTAATTCAAATAGATGCATTTGGTTTTAGAAAGGTGTGGGGTATACCTGCATAGGAATAATATAGATCTTCCAAATTTCTCCTCTGGCTCTCAGAGATTTGATGGAGTGTCCTCACTTCCACAAACTAGAGGGTTTTCATCAGTCAATCAAACTGCCAGTATTATGGGAGGCCGACTGTGTTGGGTGGTTGGGGGTGGGGCATAAGAATTATTAGCTCTGGTCCCTGCCCTCCAGGAGCAGTCCATTTGGGAGGAAGAGACACAATCAATACACAAGAAACAATTGGAGAGCAATTTTGTGCTAAGCTGTGAGGTACAGACTTTTAGTTCAATGGGAGTTCAGAGAGGAGAGGGTGGAGAAATTGTATTTCCGTGGTGGAACCTGATTGACAGGATTTGGATACATCAAGGAAAGGACAGGTGAATTGTCCAGCAAGGGAAACAATTGCAGATCATAGCATATAAAAGACCAAGATAAAGAGTCGTGCCTTCCTCTTACTAGAAAAACCTCTTTGGGAGTGGGATCCTTTAACGACTGTGGGAGGCTTTTAAATTGTGGATGGTTATTCAAAGCTGCAAAGTACCTCTCATTGTCCTTATTATTTTAAATTAACTACATAGAGTTCCAAGCTGTTTATGTCACCTGACTGCAAATGATTGATTCTGTGAGTGTCCCAATATTAAAACATGCCCTCCCCTAAACAGGTTCCCTGTAACCCAAGCTGAGCCAAATTGACTACCTGTGATTTTCCATTCCTTACCTCCTTGACAGATCTTCCCATCTGCAAACCAGCATTTTGCATCTGCTTGAGGGGGCCTGCCACCAGGAAAGTGAATAGGGGTCTCTCCGAACCGTAGCAGCTCCATTTCCATGTCCACAGTGTAAGTACTATGGAGTTCCCATTCTTTCCAGTTGGTGTCCAGTATTACATATTCTGAAATTCCATTTCCATTTGAATCTGTCCTTATCAACTGGTTGAATCCATAGAACTGCATATTTCTGGAATGCTGAACCAGGCTGGCAGTACTAGCCCATCCATTTTCTTTCATAGCATTATTCATGGCTTGTGCGATAAAGTAAATTGAATTGTAGATGGTTCCAAACAACGGTGAAACCTATTTTTAAAAATTACAATTATCTTGAGCCCTAGTTGCCCTAGAGCAATCTCAGAGTGTATTCCAAGCCTGTGTTCATTATTATGGGCTGCACGTCTGAGTGGAGGTGAGCTATGAAGACCCAGAGGAAAAAAAAAAAAAAAAGATTGTTTCTCAGGACTTGCTTGGTTTCTCCCCTGATTTTTTCTGTTTTTTTCCCCCAGGCCTTCACATCTTTAAATATATCAAATATGACAATTTTATGAGCAAACCAAGTCATACACAATATATTTTTATGCTTCTAAACGAAGAAAGTGATTTAGAGTTATAAAGGGGCTAAAAAAAAGTATGAAATAGATAAGAGGCACTCAAAAGAAATTTACCAGGTTAATTACCGGGACATTATGGATGGTAAAATCATTTGGTAGTTGGTAAAATCATTTGGTTCCCTCTCTCTGGGCTTCAATTTCTTCCTCTCTAAATTGAGGATACATAACCATGAATGGAGTCATCCAGTCTAGCTATCTTACTTCCTAGATATGAAAAGGAGTCCCAAAGAAGTTAAGTGATTGGTCAAGGTCGACTAGCAAACATTTGGTTTGCTGTTCAAAACAGTCATATGGGCTTCCCAGGTGGCTCAGTGGTAAAGATTGAACCTAGGGTTCAATCCCTAGGTCGGGTAGATCCCCTGGAGAAAGAAATGGCAACCCACTCCAGTATTTTTGCCTGGGAAATCCCATAGACAGAGGAGCCTGGCTGGCTACAGTCCATGGGGTTGCCAAGAGTCAGACATGACTTAGTAACTAAGACAACAAACAAAAACAGCAAAACAGTCATAAGATTTGCAGGACCATTTGTTCCTGTCCAAAATGTCCATGAGCATATTCTGTCCATGTAAAATGGTTCTGGAGAAGACCAAATATCAAGGACATTTTGGCATGGACCAAATGTCTTATGGCTGTTTTGAACATGACTATATGGTCCTGCAAATATCAAGGACCATTTGGCAAGGACCAAATGTATTATGAACCAAATGTAGATAGATGTTTTGGTCATGACCAAATATCAAGGGCATTTTGGTGTGGACCAAATTTCTTATGGATATTTGGGACAGGATCAAATGTCCTGCAAGGGTCATGGTCACTCACCTAGGCATAAAATCAGGACTAGAACCCATGTCTGTTGATTTGGTTTATTTTAGCATTCTTGACTGAAACACATATTCTCCATGGTCACTTCTAGTTCTGAACTCCTGTGAAACTTCCCAAATCTTGATCTAGTCCAGGGAGCAAATTTAGCGTGCAGACTTTTTTGTTTGGCTTGTTTATAGGTTCTTCTTAATTCCTCTGACCTTCTATCATTGATGTGCCCTACAGCTCAGTCCTTGGTCCTTGGTCCTTGGTCTTCTCTATCTAAACTCACTCCCTTGGTGATCTCTTCTGCTCTCCTGGCTTTAATATATCACTCTATGCCATAAATCTCAGATTTACACTTCCAGTTAAGACCTGTTTCCTAAATTCTAGATTCATACAGTCAACTGCTTACTTGGTATCTCTGCTTAAATTTCAGTGTACCCCAAATCAAACTCCTGATCTTTACCTCAAATCTTTGTGCTCCATTTACAACAAGGCTTTCCCATTTTTGTTAAAAGCCACTCCATTCTTCCAGTTGTTCAAGCCAAAGACCTTGCCCCAGCAACAGAGCTAACTAATAGCAGAGAAGAAACCAACATCTCAATCTCCTGAGCTTTATTCCAATGACCCCCCTTCACCACCCTACCTTAACACACACTATAGAAATAAGCATGGTGAATGGATGACATGTGCTGCCACTAAGGCATCCACACTTAGTTGCCTAGCACACACTGAGGTCCCTTTAGGGGGCTGCACTAACTCTCCCTCCTGACATTCTCAGATGCTCCAGTTAATTGTATTTAGGATTTCTGCAAGAGTCTGCCTGTTCCCTGGGGCTTGAGTAGGTTATGACAATAACTGAAGGCTGGAAGGTAGAGGATAAAATCAATACTAGTAAAACAAATAAGTAAAAACCCTCAGGGCAGCAAGTTCCTGAAAATAGGGAAAATGCTAGTATTCTGTTTCGAAAGGCACAGAGCCTTCTGGGAAAGGGACTGCATCTAACCTACCACCAGAAGCAAAGATTTGAACTCTTAAAAACATTATCCTCAAAAAAAAAAACAAAAAACATTATCCTCGCCTCTAGGCTGACCCATCCCATGGGGTTTTCAGCTGGCCAGCCCTCGCTGCCCTCAGATCTCTCGGATTGACCCCTGTTAAAGCTCACTGACAGTAACTCCCCAAGATGAATGAAACCTGAAGCTTATCCTGCAGGATTCTCGAGCTTCCACCACATATCACACACATATACACACACATGCACATACTCACACACAAAGAGCCACAAAAGTATGGTAGGGGGACTTGAAGCTAAGGGAAAGAACACAGCTGTGGCAACGGCATTCATTTGCAAAAGAGAGGCTGTCACTATGACCCACTTTCGCTATAAGGGCTTAGATTTGTGTTCTAGCTGGTTTATATTGCCATTTTATCTGCTGTGCCCTTCAACAATGTAACTGCCCCTTCCCATAAGCCAAAGGCATACTCTGTTAGCATTAGTAGCAAAAGCTCTGTAGTTGCAGCTGTTACACATAATGAGGAAAACAAGAACTAGAGGATGGGACAAGGGAAGTAAGAACACTCTTTACAACCTTCTGTGTTGGCTTCTGACTATAGTTCCAAAGAAGCAAGACAGGATTAGCAGGACCTACTGTCAGGCAGATGACCTTGTCACAGATCAGAATGGTGAAACCACTGGTGACTCAGCCTATTGGTTTTGACTACTGTATAGACCCGAATCAGAATGAATGAACTGTGAATAAATGAATGATAATTGAGATTTAATCTTTCATTGTTACTCAGAGATTTTGGGCTTCCCTTGTGGCTCAGCTGGTAAAGAATCTGCCTGCAATGAGGGAGACCTGGATTCGATCCCTGGGTTGGGAAGATCCCCCAGAGAAGGGAAAGGCTACCCACTCCAGTATTCTGGCCTAGAGAATTCCATGGACTGTATAGTCCACGGGGTCGCAAAGAGTTGGACACGACTGAGAGACTTTCAGTGATTTTGGTCACCCTAGGCCATCTGGAGCTTGTGTCCAAGAAACCAAGGTCTGGGTCAGGAGCAGTGATATTTGAATTTGTTCAGTGCAATGATTCTTGCTGTCATTAAGTTGACTATTATCAGTTCAGATTTACTGTGCTTAAAAGACACAAAACGCTTCCAAAGAATTTTGTCCTTGGAAGTACATTAAAAAAAAAAAAAAAAAAAAGATACCTGGCTTGGAAAGCACCATTTGAAGGACAAAATGGCAACATTACCTTTGAACCAAAAGCCAGGTGCATACAGAGATCAAGAAACCAAAAGGTAACTGAATTCTTGTTATTAAAGGTGATACCTCCAATAATGCATTTCCTGAACTTAGCCAAGAAATGGCTAATAGCCTAATCTGTTTGGCATGATACTCATGAACATCACACTCTTATTTTATATAGAATAAAGCACAAAGACAATTGTAGCTACTATGAGCGGCAGGCAACCTTTTCGGACAACCTGTCTGGTAGGCCCCATCCTGGAAAGCTCTAGTCTTAACCACATCCCCATCAGCCTAGCATTCCCCTGCTAACCACCCGTATCTATGGTAATGGAAAACAATAGGTGTAGGAGCTTCAGGTCCCCCAGGCTTGCTGAGAAATCCAGAGGACTTCTTTTGCTTAGCCAAATAAGGTCACATTTGGAAAAAATATTCAAAATATGTGTTCTAGCAATATGTATTTGTAGCCAATAGAATTTCAATGAAAACAAAGATTGGGAATACAATGAAAAAGAAGAAGGCAGGAACTAAAACCTTATTTCAGAAGTCTTTTTGTGCCAATATATAAAGGTACAAAGTGTAATCCTTGTCCAATCATGCTGAGACCAAATTAGAAAGTTTGTCACTGATGTCCCACCTCCCAATCTCTCCATTCAGATTTATTTTTATCTTTTCACAGGTTGCCATAATGTTCTATCACCTTCTCTATTAGAGGAAAACAATTCAATGTGTGTGTGTCTGTGTGTGTGTGTGCTCAGTCGTGTCCAACTCCATCAACCCCATGGACTGCGACCCCACCAGGCTCCACTGTCCATGGTATTTTCCTAGCAAGAATCAAGAGTGGATTGCCATTTCCCCCTCCAGGGGGTCTTCCCAATCCATTGATCAAACCCATGTCTCCTGCGTCTCCTGCATTGCAGGCAGATTCTTTACCACTGAGCCACCAGGGCAGCCCCAAACGTTACAATAAATCCATTCAAATCAAAGTATTAGTCACTTAGTAATGTTACTTTGAGTAAAGTACTAGACATGGGAAATGATCTAATTTTTTAAAAGGCTATTGTGTGGTTAAATGGTCAGGTTCTGGTACTTCTGGTATTAGACTTGGGTTAGAATCCTAGTTGGTTTATGGACAAGTGGACAAGTTACCTTGAGCCTCAGTTTCATCATCCATAATATGGAATTCAATCAGTTCACTTGCTCAGTCATGTCCAACTCGTTGCGACCCCATAGACTTGATAATACCTAATTTGTAGGCTTGGACTGAGGATTCAATAAGACCATTTATGTAAATTACCTGGTACAAAATAAACATAGACTACATGATAGCTGCTATTGTTTGCATTTCAGCAGAGGAGCATAGGGCTCTGGTAATATCATCCTAGAAGTTAGTATTCAAGATCCTCGTTCCAGTCTTAGTTTTAGAGTCCCAGTTTTAGATCCAGTGTCCTTAGCATCCTGAAATGGTAAAACTGTTCACCTTATTGGGGGAAAGATCTTGTTTCTATTTTGTTTTCCATTACATTACCTGCAGAATGCCTAGGCTATCATAATAATAAAAATAACAACATTAATAATAACAATAAACATTTATTGAGGAGTCATTAGGTGCCAGGCAAGCTCTTTTATGTGTATTAACTCATTTAATCTTCACAACAACTGTATGAGGTAGGTACTGTTATTATTCCCAATTTAAAATTAATGTAGATACAGTGAGCTTAAGTAAATTTGCAGCACTCTGCCCTCAGAGCCCATGCTCTTACTTACCATGTTATAACTGAGGTTAATAAATACATGCTAAATTAATTAATGGATGGTAGTTAAACTCACCAATAAAAGAGTATCATGTATACCTTTTGTAACTTCTTTTTTTCCTTTCATGGCTTCCTTATTAAAGACAGAAAAACCAAATTTTTTTCTTCACTCTCTTCCCCTTCTCAGACATCACTCCCAAACAAGAACAAGAACCAGAAACAGTAAACCTCCACATCTAATGGTATTAGGAGACATCTATAATCTTGAACCACAGAATATGAAGATAGAAACCTGCTACAGGAGTGGTAACTGATTTAGCAGAGTGGAGGGTGATTAAATTTAAGTACCTGAACAGGGGACTATTGGTAAGCAACAAGGAGATTTGCCCTTGTGAATCCTGGAAGGGCTTAGAAGTTAGAGGCGCTATGCACAGAAGTAGGGGTTAGGCAGAGCACTAAAAGAGGGGTAGTTTTGAATGTGTGTGTACAGAATAGATTTCTGCCATCTACCTCTACCAAGGAGAGCCAAATCTCTGCAGGAAACAGGTTAAACGGATTCAGAGCAGCTCCAGAGCTGGAACACTTGACCCAAAGGACAGTGAAAATGAGGTGGGCCATAGAAAAATGAATAATGAAGCTTAAGTGTTCATACTTAATGATGAAAATCCCAGTCTACTTCTCCCAACATGGCTCCTAGAAGAGTGACAATCAGGATTACAACTCCCAGGAAGGAGATTGAAGCATTCTTCTCTGAAGAAAGTGACTAGCCCAAGAAGCAAGATCTACAGATATTCACACACACACACACACACACACACACACACACAAACAGCTGGCAAGTCAATTCCCTGATATTGAAACCTACAGGTCAACATGCCCACCATGGACCTTCAAATCCTTCTTTTAAAGCTTCACTGTTAAATATGACTAGACAGCCAGGATCATCACTTAAGGAAAGCTTCCAAGATTAAATAGACCAAAACAAAGAAGCATGAAAAATTAGGAACTGAGGGAGACACAAAGAGCAAAGGAAAACTTCAAAGAAACTATAATGAATATTTTCAGAGAAATAAGAGAAAATGATATATTCTTGAAACAAAAGCAGAATGCTATAACAAAATAGAATCAAACAAGAATTAATTCTTGGAAATAAAAAACATGATAGCAAAAAAAATTAATCAGTAAAAGAGTCAGAACACAAAATTGAGGAACTTTTTCAGGAAGAAACACTAAAAACAAAGATATGAGTGATACAAGGGAACTAATAAGACAATTTAAAAATTCAACCGAGAAAAAAAAATCAACCCAGGCAATCTTACATCAACTAGTGGTATTTCCAGAAAGTACAAAGACAATGTTGCTGAGGAAATTATCAGACAAAAAGAAAAGAAAATTTTCTAGGCAGAAGGAACTTCTAGATTGAAAGGCCCTACCAAACAAACAGCACAATACATGTCAAAAATCCAGGCATAATCATGAAATTTCATTACACAGGGAATAAAGTGAAGTGAAGTCGCTCAGTTGTGTCCGACTCTTTGCGACCCCATGGACTGTAGCCTACCAGGTTCCTCCATCCATGGGATTTTCCAGGCAAGAATACTGGAGTGGGTTGCCATTTCCTTTTCCATAAAGAGATAACCTTAAAAGTTTCCAGGGAAGATAAAGAGGAGTGAAAACATGTTGCATCAAAGGATCAGGAATAAGAATAACACTGGAGTTCTCAACACCAATGACGGCAATAAGAAGACAAAGTGCTGTGTCTTCAAAGTGCTAATAGAAAATAATTTTTAATCTATATTTATGCTATGCTGTGCTAAGTCACTTCAGTTGTGTCTGACTCTTTGCAACCCTATGGATTGTAGCCTGCCAGGCCCCTCTGTTCATGGGGATCCTCCAGGCAAGAATGCTGGAGTGGGTTGCCTCCAGGGAATCTTCCCATCCCAGTAATTGAACCCGTGTTTCTTAAGTCTCCTGCACTGGCAGGTAGATTCTTTACCACAAGCATCACCTGGGAAGCCAACTTATATTTATTACAAACTTAGTCAAACTATCAATCAATAGTGAAGCTAGAATAAAAGTTCACAGTGTAAAATTTTGAAAGTTTAACTCCTGTATATCTTTCTCATAATCTGCTAAAGGATGTGCTCCACCAAAATGAGACCATAAACAAGAAAATGGGAGTCATGAGAGTCATGAATAGTGAATTCAACACAGAAAAAAAGAGAAAAAGGAATTTCCAGAGTGGCAAAAAGGAAGATCCTATCATAATAGTTGTACAGCAACCTTAGGGAGCAACAAGTTTAGATTGGAATAAGAGGACAGAGAGCCTCAGGAAAAACAAATGAAATTGATAAGGGATTTAACAGATTTTGCCATGTATAAAATTGTTTTCAAAGGATTCTATAGTTTTATCAGACAGTGCAAAAAGACTTGGATATCCAGATTAAGGGAAAAAATTAAAAATAAAGCAATTATTAACTCCAGTAAAAATCAAAAGTTATAACTGAAATGAATTCTTATCATAGTATACCACATGGATTATATATGAGTGATATTTAGACAGGTAAAATATTAAAAACATAAAATATGAATTTAACTAAAAGGTGTGACATAACTGAAGTCTGAAGGAGGGTAAGAAAGTATATAAGAGCTTTAACTATAATGGGAAGTGAGCAAATAATATCCAAAGTAGAGTAATCAAGAAATCTGTAGCAGTATGATATTTAGAAATATAAATACCACAATAGAGAACTAAAAGACATGAAAGTGGTTGTTTCTGATAAAGAGCGAGAGGAAGGCCCAGGGACTGCCTTGTTGATACAAAACATTTTAGTATTTCTTGACTTTTTTATTTCTTGACTTTTAAAACTATGTGCATGCGTTGCTTTCATAATTTTGTTTTTTTAAATTTTTTGAAGACATGATTGTATAAACTAAAAGGATGCAAACCATTGCTACAAGCAATATAGCCTCTATATTTGGAATTTTCAACTCCACTGGAAGTTATTGGGCAAGGGAAAAATATAGCCATCTTTCTCATATATTTGTTTACTCATTTACAATCTCTCTTTCATTAGAATTTAAGCCCCATAAGATTGGGAACAATTAATGTGCTAGTAAATATTAGCAATAGCTCTAAGAGAAGGGAAAAAACCTCTTATTTGTAGCATTTACCAATTTACGTGGCATAAATATTTTCAACGCCTGATTCAATCTACCAATATGATGCCACTGAACACAGTGTTGAGAAAAGAGGCACACAATTGGCTTTTATGAACTGGCTCCAATTCTACTGCCAAAAATCCTGTCTTGTTTACTCTTTTATCTGAAGTTCAGCATAGTGCATGGCACATGGTATGTGCTTAATAAACAGCTGTTGATCTGTTGACTGAACAAGAAAAAAAAAAATACAGGAGTCCAGGGATAAGCAAGGGAACTATTGAGTAATTCTTTGCCAATAATCATAAAACTTCAAGGAAGTAGGAAGTTGAGGTCAGACTGGAACTTAGAGGCTAGGTCCCCATCAACCATTAAGGCGAAAAGGAAGTAGCTGTAAGTCAAGCACTCTGCTAGTCACTTTACCCACATTGCTTTGTTTAATCTTCCCAACAATCCTAAAAGCTGTAGATTACTAACCTTCTTTACAGATGGTAAAATTGAGACTCAAATTCGCCCAAGGGTACACAGCTAGCAAAAGGAAAAGCTGAGATTTAAACCAAGATTGTCTAACTCTTTACCGTATGCTCTTTCTGCTATACTAGCTGCCTTTAAAAATACCTTTTAGCAAGGTAATTTAGGGGAAAGGCAGTTTTTGTTTATCAGAGATGAGAAAATAATTATCTTACACTTCTATCACTCTTTGGTTATGAAGGTAAAGCCAAGGCACCTGCAAAGTGGGGGCAGAAATGCATCTAAACAAGCTTCCTTTATATATAAGCTTTAGAGTCTTTGTTTTCGCTCTATTTCCTTGTCTAAAGCAGAGTACAGGCTGCCTAGCAACCAAACTAATGGTGTCTTTTTTTACCTTAATTACCTTATGTTTTCCACAAGCTCAAAGAGATTGGATCAACTATTAAGAGTGAAAGGTCTGAAATTTTTGTATCAAAATATCTGCTCACATACACGTATTACACACAGAGATACACACACCCATACACACACAGACACAGACACACACACAAACACTTCTTTCTATTTCCCTCAATCCTGTGATTAAAGTAAAAAAAAATGATTTAGTCTTGTATCTATATGATACCATATCATTGGATAAAAAGTACAAAAATTCACCATCTGGTTGCTCGCCTGTGAATACACCAAACAACTGGTTTGAGCAACCATTCTTGGCAGTTTGCAGGATTCTTGCCACTCTTGACCAAATCAACGAGTTGTTTTTAATAAATATATGTGTGTCTCCTAAAAGAAAGATTTATTATAAATATATCAGTGGCAATAATGTTCAAATCCAAAACTGTTAATATCTCTGCTAGCTACTTTTTTTTTATTAGAACAAGAATCAGCAAAATCTTTGCTATCAATACTCAGGACAGAAAGAGATAAGAAAACCTAAAGTTGACCTGAATCATTTATTCAGATAGAAAGGCAATGCACAGAATAAAGGAATAAATAGTATACATAAAGGAGAAGATTATGGAGAATGTGTTAGGCACAATCAATTGCCTACACAACAGCCTTCTTCCTTGCTAATGGAATCTCAATTTTAATTGTGCATACTTTTCCAGCAGCCATAGGGTCAGTCACAATGGTCTCATTCTTCTTTCTAAATTTTCAATTTGGCATGAGTATGGGACATGACGGATCAGGAAAGTGTGGGGAGAAGTCTGCTTGAAGACATTCTTGGCAAGATTTCCTCACTTTAAAAAAGAGACACAAGAAAGGGACATTTCTCACTTTCATTTGTAGACAGTTCCACTTGGATGTGCTGTCCGGAACTGTAGCAGTCATCTTGGGACCAGGAAAGCAACCAGATTATGAGGGCAAGCCAGCATGCTATGGTTGTAAAGTGAAAAAGTGAAAATAACCTGGTTCACTGATAATGTCATTGAACAGCTGAATTAACTGACTCTGAGACAGTGGAAACAGTGTCAGACTTTATTTTTTTGGGCTCCAAAATCACTGCAGATGGTGATTGCAGCCATGAAATTAAAAGACGCTTACTCCTTGGAAGGAAAGTTATGACCAACCTAGATAGCATATTAAAAAGCAGAGACATTACTTTGCCAACAAAGGTCCATCTAGGCAAGGCTATGGTTTTTCCAGTGGTCATGTATGGATGTGAGAGTTGGACTGTGAGGAAAGCTGAGTGCCGAAGAATTGATGCTTTTGAACTGTGGTGTTGGAGAAGACTCTTGAGAGTCCCTTGGACTGCAAGGAGATCCAACCAGTCCATCCTAAAGGAGATCAGTCCTGGGTGTTCATTGGAAGGACTGATGCTGAAGCTGAAACTCCAATACTTTGGCCACCTCATGTGAAGAGTTGACTCATTGGAAAAGACCCTGATGCTGGGAGGGATTGGGGGCAGGAGGAGAAGGGGACGACAGAGGATGAGATGGCTGGATGGCATCACTGACTCGATGGGCATGAGTTTGAGTAAACTCCGGGAGTTGGTGATGGACAGGGAGGCCTGGCGTGCTGTGATTCACGGGGTCGCAAAGAGTCGGACACGATTGAGCGACTGAACTGAACTGAACTGAAAGTGCCCATATCTTCCAGTTTCGAAAAAAAAAAAATTACTTGGGCTATTTTGTGTTGAGCTCTCTGTTAGTTACAGCCAGAGCATTATAACTAATACAATATGCTAGCAAATGCTAGAACTTTTCAATTTATTTATGTGCCACTCTAAATACTTCTAAAAATGAGTGCCTTCTATGTCTGGCCTCTAACCTACAAACAAAAACTCCCTCTGTATTTTTTCTGATATAACTATCTTTGGCCTCCCCATCTTCCTCTCATATTCCTTGTCTTCTTTTTATTTCTCCCTCTTTGTTTTTGTCTTTTGTTCATTTTTTGATCCATTTTGTTTTTGTCCATTCATTTCTCTGCTTTCTTCCCATCTCCACTATTTTTTCTTCCACTAGTCCCTCTGGCTGTGATTTGAATCTGAAATATACTCATCTATACATATATACATACTCATCTATACATATATATCTCTATATTATTTCTAATATATTATTAGGGAGGAATTCTTCCCCATTCCCAAAGATTCCTTTCATATACAGATAGCCCTACTAGCAAAAAAAACACCTAACTTCTTCACCACCTTACTCATTCCTTCCCACAAAGGAGGAGTGACTTAGTCTGACTGGTTCATTTGGAAAGAGAATTAAACATGTGTATCCCAGGCTATCCTAACTTCTTTCTCTTAGGAGTGAGCTACCTATGGGGAGTACATACTCCACTATGCTCTTCTAGGTTACACATTTAAATGAAAGGCATGCCCTCATGGGGCAGGAATATAGGGGTCTGGTAATGCTGGTGACTCGATGGAGAGGGCTGATCAATCTTCAGATTCAGCAGTGGGAAACACATAGACAGAAGCTGTATTCCCCAATACCAGCTTTATCAATAATAAAGCCAGTATCTTCTTACATACCAGCTCTATCAATAATAAAGCCAGTATCTTCTTACATACCAGCTCTTATTGTTGACTTGATCAGAACTTCGGTCAGAAATAGGATTCATTTTTACTAGGCGCCCTTGAACAGCACTTATATGTATATGTACATACATATGTATGTATATAAAAATATGTATTTTTTTTTAATTTTTTTATTAGTTGGAGGCTAATTACTTCACAACATTTCAGTGGGTTTTGTCATACATTGATATGAATCAGCCATAGATTTACACTTATTCCCCATCCCGATCCCCCCTCCCACCTCCCTCTCCACCCGATTCCTCTGGGTCTTTTAGCACTAGTATATATTAAAGTTTTGTGTCCCTATTCTTAAACACATTTTGTTGCTTTTTCATGGCTGTATGCTGTTCTTGCGGGTAGCTTGAAGATAAAAAATAAAAATAAAACTCCAATAATGTGTGTTTTACAAAAGTTTTTTTGCAAACGAAAGGTGTTTTTAACTTGTGTGCAGTTGCCTGTTATTGACTGAGTTTCCTCAGGAATAGAGGCACCTGATAGGAAAAATATTTACTTTCCTGATTTTCGAGTTTTTCTGATCATGATTAATTTGTGAATCTGCACTTACTTGATCTGACTCCAGCTTCTCAGGAATTTCACCTCTAGCTGCTGCCTCCGCAAAGGCTTGATAGAAGGTCTTTTCTTGGGACTCTACTGTGATGGTCAACACAGCATCATAGGCTTCCCGAAGTTTTGGGTTGTTCCTTAGAACCTGGTAGGGGGTATGCTTATAAGGTAAACTGTAGAGCAGGGTGTCATAGGGAACAAAGACATAGGTGCCACCAGTCATCTGCAGATCGTGAGCCCATTCCAAGAGATGCCTCTGAGTCTCTCCCCCAATCAAAGTCGAATGCATACACATGATGATTACTGAAACCAACAAAGCAGAGAGGTTATGGCGGCAATTTGTTAGATACAGAACTAAACACTACAGACTGGGACAAACAAATAAATGTACTATAACCAATTTGCAAATGATATCTGTCTTACGTCTTCAAGATGAGCAAGATGTTGAACCTTGAGCTGAAGCTCAGGTATTTTCAGGGACTCTGATTAGGCAATAGGGAAAAATCAGATATGTCTACAGGCTGCAGAGTCTAACACTAGATGGGAATAAGAACAAAGATAGCAAGTGGGAGGTAGCATAATGAAAGGCTTTGGAGTTAGAAGACCTAGGTTTATATCCTAATGTCACCACTTACTAGCTGTATACCCACCCTTAGGTAAGTTACTTAACCTCTCTCTGCCTAAATATTTACTTCAGAAGATGGTAGTGATGACTGAAGGAAGAATCCATATAATGGGCTTAACACACAGTGCTCAATAAATGGTGTATGTGTGTGTTAGTCTCTCAGTCATGTCCAACTCTTTGTGACCCCATGGATTGTAGCCAACCAGGCTCCTCTGTTCACAGGAATTCTCCAGGCAAGAATACTGGAGTGCTAGCCATTCCCTTCTCCAGGGGATCTTCTCAACTCAAGGATCGAAACAGAGTCTCCTGATTGTATGCAGATTCTTTACTGGCTGAGCCACCAGGAAAGCCCTCAATAAATGGTAACTATTATTATACCTAAGAATAAGACACCTAGAAGAAGATGGGAGATTTTCCCATAGCCACTGTTGCTTTTTATTGCCTACCTCCTACAAACATACATTCTAACAGATGTTGACCAAGTGTTCCCACACTTACCATGGCCATTATAGAAAATGAATGGCACTAACTCAAACTCTGCTATAATAATATTACAGGTGATATGTTCAATTTTTGAAAATCAAACTTCCTTATAATTAGAATTACTTTGCATTCACTCCAATTCTTCCTAGACTTATGAAACTATGTTGCTTGGCAAGGCTATGCTAGAATAGAGTGGATTGGCCACGGTTGAAGAATGGCAGCTAGATCATGAGACGGAAAGTCTTATATCCAATTTCGCCCTTGGCATGCTAAATGAGTTTAGTTTAAGTCCACTTGTGCTTCAGTGCCCACATCTTTAAAACGTAGATTCCAATGCATTTCACAGGTACATTGAGTGGTTTAATTAGATAATGCCAGGCAAGTACTCTGAGCTCCTTGAAGAAAGGCAAAGACCCTACTGCCATTGGTAAATATTAATTATACATGCTTACACGGAACCTTTAATCTCAGGAACTGAGTATGCTTAAACTATGTTCAATGACTAATGTTGGGCATTTACATATTGCTTCCTCTATTTTCAAAAACCTTCTTTGCAGTTGTTAAATACCCCCAGAAAATTTATTCTTTGAGGCAGAGCTAGTACCCTTCATTTTTTAAGGCATACCTAGTAAGTTATGAAGTTGATTTAAACACCAAACACACACACCCACACCCATACATACACCATAACTTGAATTTTCAAATGACCATTAGCTCCTTCAATATTATTATCCTGAGAGGTTCTACATGTATTCTGATGCACAAACTTTCTGTTGAATACTCTAGGGATATCTCAGGAGCTATTTTGTGAGCCACACGAGGAATTCAACCTCCCTGATTCATAATCACACATTGTATAATGGGGAAATTGAGTGACAGGGAGGTCTGACAAGGCAGTGATTGGATTTAGAAGAAAAAATAGGACCGAAGGTCCGGAGCTCCCTAAATTTGGCTACACCATTAAATACGAATCACTGTGGTCAAGTTAGTGTAGTCACATGTCCATTGAGGGGAAAAATTGAGTTTTGTCAGGTGCTTCAGGTAGCTGGCCAGTTCTTCCAACAGTATCTCTGGCAAGTAGGTTAGTATTGGCATCTTTCTTCTACAAAAACAGATCAGTTGATGAGACCAAGGTTACCCAAGAGAGATAAAATTCATTTAATTAACTTGTGCATGCATGCTGAGCTAAGTCGCTTCAGTCGTGTCTCTTTGTGACCCTATGGACAGTAGACCACCAGGCTCCTCTGTCAATGGGATTCTCCAGGCAAGAATACTGGAGTGGGTTGCTATTTCCTTCCCCAGTGGATCTTCCCAACCCAAGGATTGAACTCAGGTCTGTTATGTCTACCTGCATTGGCAGGCGGGTTCTTTACTACTAGCGCCACCTGGGAAAGGAATATTAAAATTACTTCACTGAATGGAAAAATTATATAAAACTAAGTGCTTCGTGTTGGTTGAAATACAACAAATATTTTAACATAGCTGTGGTGTGCCAGCCAGATGCAACCTTCAGTAATGAAACATTCTTTCTCCTAGCTTTTGGGAATGTTTGGAGATAATAGCTGATACCTCCCTGGGAACTAGTCTCAGGTGAGGAGAACCACCTTTCCCAAGATTGTATCCCCTCAGCAGTGTACTAGAGCTGGCTCATGCTGGTTCACAAGAGCCAATGGTTATATTTTCAGGAATTTTCTGAGCTAGTTAATGTCATGTTGGTAGCTTGAAATTGGCCATGGTGGGTGTTACAAAACTATGGGAATCAACAAATGCTACAAATCAGGGCTTTTCCCTCCTCCCCCATAAACTGGCTGTTAAACAATTATTATCACACTGTGAAATGAAAATATCTCCTGCCATATTAATCAACAAGAAATGTCACAGCCATCAGAGATTTCTGTCCTCCAAATGTGAATGAGGGCTTCCAAAACTGCAAACCAGAGGGTGCTGCCACCCCCCACGGTGATTGCTGAGGAGCTGGGGGAATGCAAGAAGCAAGGTGAACAAGGAAACAGGATTGGCCCAAGACAGCTGAGGTACATATGAAAGGAATGAATTCAGTGAGCCCAGAGGCTTGCATCTTCCCATACATAGAATGCTAAATTCCTTAACTTGATACCTGATCTTTGATGATCAGACTGCCTACTCCCTTTGTTGCAAACTTGTGTATAGCCTGACTTCCCCTCCTGCCTCCTTGAAGCAGTTTTCTCAGAGCTGCTGAGATGCTGTCTCCCAGGCTCAATGTCCTGAACATTCCTACCAAATAAAATAATTCTTTATACTTTCAGGTTGTGACTATCTTTTTTAAGTCAACAACACTGTATGCCTTTCTCTGCATCAGCCTGTGCCCAGTGACTGGTTAATATGAAGGCATAAAGGCCAACACTCCTTGCTACTGCTACTGCTAAGTCACTTCTGGACAATTCTGAAAGGCCATCCCAGCTCCAGAGTTCCCACTGGGACTGGCTGGGTCCTTTGTTGTGGCTGCATGACAGTTTAATTTCTCTCTTTCCAATCCTACTTCTGTCTCTCCTTCACAGACGTTGTCCTTGAAAGCAATCCCCCAATAAGCTTCCTGCAGACAAATCTCCATCTACCATACTTTTTTCCAGGGTACCAACTTATGACACTGGTTTAGATACCCACTGTACACTGAACTGACATCCATCATGGCACTTACAAGATGTATTGCCCTTATTTATTTATGTCAGCCTCTACTATGAAACCATGAGTTCCCTGAAGCAAAAAAAACTGTATTTTATTTATTTTTGTATCCTGGTACATAATTATGCACCAAGTATACAATGAATATTTGAAAATTTCAGAAAGAGAAGTTAGGAATTGGGTATCTTTTGTGGGTTCCTTGAAATGTGAGACGTGGGCATTTCAGATTGTTAGTATGGAGGAACAATTCAAAGGGATATTTGCTGGGCAGGTAGATACTAACATGCCTGTCTTTAATGTTTAGTGCCATTAACTATGCTCAAGACCTTACCCTCAACCTGAACCTCTCCTCTTAATTTTCCTTTCATTGGCCCACATGGAGGTCATTTCAGGCAAAGAGTCAGAATTTTTATGGCTGGAAAGACTCTTTGAGACCATCTACCTCCTCTTACTCCCTTACTATTTTACAGATGATGAAATGGAAGACTCAAGAGGGAACAATCACAGTATACTCTATTTTTTGCAAGGTAAGACTTTGCTACTGACCATGATTAAAACAGAAAACATAAATACGGAATTCAAACAGCATCATCTTAATTTAATAGATTGTGTGCTTCGTGAATAAGGATTTATGGATGCATCTGTTCTACATGATTATTTTACTAAATAGCTTTATTATCTCAAAATGACATTCATTAAAATGGGATTTTACCTGTAAGTTGTCAGGAAAGGATTAGTAGACAGAAACCTTAAATCCTTGACAAGGTCTAGGTCAACAGGTAATCATTGAATAATATTAATCTGTAAGTTTCCATCCTGATTGTTAACTGTCAAGCCACTCTACGGCCTAAACAAGGACCAGAAAATACATCCTCCTGAGATCCCATCTCACCAGGATATGATACTAGCACTTTCTCTGAGCCACCTGAGCCCCACTTGAGTTGTCTAACAGCTATGTCTTCATACTGTGGTACACATTATGGCAGAGTGCTCAGAACCCTTCAATGCTAGCAGGAAATGTCATGAAACTCTAGAAGCTAATTCCCAAGTCACTCAACTCCTACTTCTTTTCCTATATTAAAATACTCTATCTAATATTTCCTTGAGATATAGGAACTGTGTTTCTCTAAAAGCAAAGTTTATTTCTCCCAAATTCCTGGCTATAGAGTGCTTGGTGGAGGAACCTGAGCCCAGTCTCACATCTTATGAGATGAAAATGTTCTCACTAGCTACTGCTGAAGAAGTTCTTAGAAGTCCTATTCACACTGTGAGCCTACAACACTGCTCCCAATCCACAGAAACCCTCCATTCTACTGTCCTTGATTTTCATTTTAACCTTTTGTGACATTTCCTACCACTAGCATTCATCTTAACGTATTTCATGTTAACGGACATTGAGAGAGATGGGAGAGAATAAGCAGTCCAGAGTGGGAGAGGGGTATCCAGTGTGATTTATCCCAGGTCTCACATTCCCCCAGGATTCACACCTATGGGGCCACAGCCTGATAGAAGTAGATTCACACCATCCTCCTCTCAGCTCTCCCCCACCCACTCTATAAAATGGATACATAACTAGAATCTGCATGTTTCCCAACCACCACCCCAAAGTGTGATTCAGTGCAGGAGGCCCTCAAAAACCATACTTTTAGAACACCACAGTACATGATGTGTGCCTATTTCTATCAATTGAGGACACCGCACACATTTTTAGCATTAAGTCCTGAGACTACCACTTATGTACCTGCCACCAGTGTTGAACTGGTTCAAGAAGCTCAGCATGCTGTCAGATGCACATCACATTCAATGGCCATTCTGTCTGTATTAGATCATGCTTTTTCATACCCAGTAAAACTGGTATTACAAGTACTTTTACTGCCTTCACATTGCTGCTCAGCTTCCATTTTTAATATTCCTTCATATCTTGCAACATATGTTTTCTTCAACTTTTCCTAAACTGCTATGCAGATGTGTATATGTATGTTTGTGTGTGTGTTCAGACACACACAAGAGTTGTGTCCGACTCTTTTGAACCCCATGGACTGTAGGCCGCCAGGCTCCTCTGTCCATTAGATTTTCCAGGCAAGAATACTGGAGTGGGTTGCCATTTCCTTCTCCAGGGGATCTTCCTGACCCAGGCATCAAACCCGTGTCTCCTGGATTGGCAGGCAGATTCTTTACCACTGAGCCACCAAGGAATCCCAGCTAAAGGCTTTTAAATGCAGGAAGCCTAGATGTTTATAGGTTTTCTCTTGGGCTGGGTCTTCAATAATTATATCATCACTGATAGTGGACCCATTAATGAGAGCAAGTTGTCCTTTCACCATTCACAGTGATTTACATTTAACTATACCAAATTCCCCATCAGCACTAAGGTTCTTGGTCATAGTATTATACTATCACTATTGTTATTACTGTAGGAAAAATGGGATAATGTTTATCACTTTGAGGCACTTAAGAGAATTTCATCAGTGGGCCCAAAAGTTAAGAGAGAAAAATGGAAGGGCTGAATTATACACCATGGAAACACAGGATCTCAAGTGAGTATGCCTTAGGGGCATCCCTCAAGTACACAAGAGGCAGTAGAGCTTAAGTCTTTCATTAAACCAGTGATTCTCAAAGTATGATCCCCGAACCATCAGCATCAGCACTACCTTGAGCTGGTTAGAAATGCAAATTCTAGGGCCCTATCCCGGCCCTATTCCAGCCCCCCGAGTCAGAAACTCTGGAGGAGGGATGTAAGCCTTCCAGGGGATTCTGCCCACACTTAGGTTGGAGAGGCACTACTTTAGATCAACTTGAACATGTAGCCTAGACCTCCTACTCACTAGTTACGTGATATTGGGCAACTATTTAATCTCTCCTAGCCTCCAAATCGGAAAAGGCAATGGCAACACACTCCAGTACTCTCACCTGGAAAATCCCATGGGCGGAGGAGCCTGGTAGGCTGCAGTCCATGGGGTCGCAAAGAGTCGGACACGACTGAGCAACTTCACTTTCACTTTTCACTTTCATGCACTGGAGAAGGAAATGGCAACCCACTCCAGTGTTCTTGCCTGGAGAATCCCAGGGACAGGGGAGCCTGGTGGGCTGCTGTCTATGGGGTCGCACAGAGTTGGACACGACTGAAGTGACTTAGCAGCAGCAGAAGCCTCCAAATCTCATCCATGAAAGTGAAAGTGTTAGCCACTAAGTCCTATCTGACTCTTTGCAACCCCATGAACTGTAGCCTGTCAGGCTCCTCTGTCCATGGGATTCTCCAGGCAAGAATATTGGAGTGGGTAGCCATTCCCTTCTTCAGGGGATCTTTCCGACCCAGGGATCAAACCTGGGTCTCCTGCATTGCAGGTAGATTCTTTACCAGGCTTCGTTCACTCACTAGTTATGTGGTATTCGACAAGTATTTAATCTCTCTTAGACTCCAAAGTCTCATCCTTAAAGTGCATTTAATAGTAATTGGCCTTACTTTATAGGGCTGTTGCAAAAATTGAATGAGATGGTCCATATAAAACCCTTGCAAAATGACCAACATATAATAAATACTCAATAAATATTAGCTTTTATCATTGTTGTCATTATTACTGGTGGTTTTTGTTTTTTTTTTTTTTGGTATGTGTGTGTGTGTCAAGAATCTTCAACAGATGGCAGAGGCTGGCCAGATCCCTGACAACGAGGTAGTAATAAGGTATCTGATTTTGGAACAACAAGAGAAGGACATTCTGACAGTGTCCTAGTTACTGAACATCATATTGTAACTAAGCACTCCCAATTTGGAAGGATTTAAAGGAATCCCCAAATGGTTCAACAGCCTGGAAAACCCAAATTGAAAGGATTTCACAATCAGCCAAGCATTGATAGTCAAAAAGGTGAGGAGAAGGGAGGAGAGCTTGAAATAGCCATTTGAAAAGTTCTCTAAAGAGCTTTTCAGTGGGGCCTCCTGCTAGTCTTTGTGAGAATTAGCAAAAGAACTTCTAGGTAATTGCAATTCCACAGGTGCTCAGTCTGTGAGAGATGCTCTTTTCTGCCTCTGGATCAAAACCTCCAACAGGACTCATGGTTTAAGGAGTGGAGAGTGAACGAATTTTGGCCCTCACGTCCACTCAGCTAGGTTCCCTTGTGCAGGGCACAATTTCCATAACCACACACAGCAGCACTGACCATAAGTTGAGGCCTTTGTCTTTGATCAATATCTCTCCTTTATGACTTTTTTGGAAACAAAGATAATTGGTAATTGCCTCTGAAGCTTAAAGGAAACGAGCTGACAATCTGGGAGAAACAGAATACCGACTTCTCTGGGACTTCATTTACCCCATTCTTTGATTTTAGTGATGTCTGCATCTACCTACTTGTTATGTGAGATCCACAGGTGTTGTAAAACTTAAAAGAGAGTACCCTTCTCCTGGATAACCCAGAGGATTAAATAATATTATCTATATGCAAATACCTTGTAAACTGTAGAGTTTTCATTGTCTCAGTGGCAGCCTCTAATAACGCCCCCGCTGTTTCCCCTTCCGAAAGCCCACAACCATTATTATTTTTATGATCATCCTTACAATTAAATTTTATCATTGTCTTGCTGTCGTGTAAGCACAATTTAGACTGGTTTCTAAGAAAGACATTCCTTCTGACTCCAGTAAGTTGCCAGTAAGCACTCACGCTTATGCTCATGTTCAGTAACTCAGCTGTGTCTGACTCTTTGCAACCCTATGGACTGCAGTCCACCAGGCTCCTCTGTCCGTGGGATTCTCCAGGCAAGAATACTGGAGTGGGTTGCCATTTCCTTCTCCAGGGGATCTTCCCGACCCAGGGATTGAACCCATGTCTCCTGCTTTAGCAGGCAGATTCTTTACAACTGAGCCACCCAGAAGCCCAGTGAGCACCAGAAACACAAATTTATGCGAAAGAGAAGTGGCATACCAGCCAGTAATAAGCTAACTTTCTCTACCCTCCCTCCCCACCACTACGTCTCACTGCCATCACCACTGCCATGTCACGTGGGGCAGTGGTCACTGTTATTGTAAGCAGGTCAGACGAAATCAGCCTTCCAACTATTTCCATTACTTCCAAACATTGCCAGTCCTCTCCAAAGGAAGGGATCCCTTTCTACTATATTTTGTACATCCCAAAAGGTCCTACTCTGAAGGTTTGTTTGCGGGTCCATAGTGTTAAGAAGTAGCTTCATATCCAGCAGAATAAGGAAGAGGCCAGGTCCTGCCTTGCTCAGTCCTTCTCAGCTGAGGTCACCACGAAAACCTTAGTGCTTTTTCAGTCATGATAGTTAACAGCTAGGAATACTATTACAGTATTATACTGTACTGTATAAATACTATATACAGTATTACCATATTTCTAGTCCCAGTCAAAAGGTGCTAGAAAATCAGCTAGAGATGTCAACCACAAATTGGCACTTGTCATGGGCGCTTGCCATCTACTTCTACAAGGATTGAATCATGTGCTGCTGCAGTTGCTGACCTTCAACACCCCTTGAAGGAGTTCAGGGTGGAGAGCAGAGATGAGCCACTCTGTGCTTCGGGAAACTGGCAGGACAGGTCCTCAGATAGTTAGATATTTTCAGGAGCTGACTTTATGAGCCCAATTCTTGTATCTCCTTGTATCTAGAAAAGCACTAAAATCATTCAAGGTGATGGCTGTTCCTCAAGACTAGCAGAGGCTTTCCAAGACCAGCAGAAACTTTCTACAAAAAAATAAGTGCTTGATTGCATGTACTCCTTCACCAAAATCACATATATACTGTCCTTTCCCCGGATCTCTTTGGAGCAGTTTCTCAGAGATATCTGAGGTGCTGTCTCTCGGGTTGCTGTCCTCATATTGCTCCAGATAAAACTTAACTTGCAACTCTCACATTGTGCTTTTTTTTTTTCCAGTCAACAGAGATTTGATCTAGTATGTGCTGAATCTGGTGTACTGTAACTGTCCTCACTTGTTCTGTTGGCCCAATCCATACTCATTGGGGCTTCCCTCATAGCTCAGTCGGTAAAGAATCTGCCTGCAATGCAGGAGACCCGGGTTCGACTCCTGGGTCAGGAAGATCCCGTGGAAATGGAAATGGCAACCCACTCCAGTACTCTTGCCTAGAGAATCCCATGGACAGAGGAACCTGGCAGGCTACAGTCCATGGGGTCGCAAGAGTCAGACACGACTTAGTGACTAAACCACCACCATACTCATTAGCTTCCAACTCAGTTTCTCACCAGATCTCCATTCTCTGAGGGGACCAGAGATGTGCCCTGAACCTCAGACTTCGTGGCTAAAGTCCCGATACTCAATTTACATTTATACTCTGAATCTTGCTTCTCATGCTCCTATTGGCTGGTGCACTACTCTCAATGATCAAGCGGACAACAAGTTTACCTTATGACTCACTCCTCTTCTGCAAATCCTTCTACCACATTCCACCCACCACCTGGGGCACCCTCAGATACCAACAACTAGCTGTGCCACGTGTGAGTACCACACACTCTTGGATACTGCACACCGAACTGCCAGAGGTCATACTCAAACCACAGGTCAACCAATGGCTCAGTTTCCCTGCATCCACCCCCAACCTACCCACATTCTGATTCATGTTGCTGAGGTCCCAGCATGCCTCATCTGAGTCTGCCTATGTTTTGTCAGAAACCCAGGGTAAAATCCTTGCAAGCACAGCTTTGTCTTCACTCACTTTGTCTTTCTGAGTCCTTACTGCACTTTCTGTTGCTTCTCTCCCTATTCAGGGTCTTCCTTTGCTCCATAACCACATACCTTCCTCTCTAGGTTTCCAGGCTCCCACCTCCATTCTGCCCCCATCTACTCTCTCACCCCCATCTTAAAATTTTCATTCCCTTAGTGAGCTGATACAGAAAGAAAAAATATCTGGTAACTTAAAGTAGGGAAAGTTTATTTGCATTTTCATGAACTTGAAGCAGTGGTTCTTGACTCTAGCTTTATTTTGCAAGCACCTGGGAAGCTACTTAAAGTACCTTTACTAGGCCCTCACCACCAGAACATTGGGCTATCTGGAGGTGGTATTCTGGCTCCAATCATTTTGAATAGATGTCCAGGTATTTCCAGTATGCAGCCGGAGTGAGAACCATTGACCTAAGGGAATGAATCTCTAATAGTAGGGCAATAATGTGTATTTGCTACCTCCCTGCCTCAAAAGAGTTGTGGGTGCTGAGCACTCAATCCTAACTTCTCTCAGTCTGAAAACCCAAAGAGCTTTGGGGCCTGGATTTATTTAACATTTCATGGTAGAGAACAAAATGTCATTTTAAAGAGTATACTATTTAGAATGGGTGGGATGTGAAATGCTCATGGAATGTAAACTTGCAGGAGACACGGTCTTCATAAAGATTTGTAACATATTATAAAGTTATGATATTAAATATGTTAGCTTGTTTCTGGCATGACTCCTCCCTGGAAATGGTTTTATATCTTTGAAAATAATTTTGTGCTCTGCTTTGAAAGTATCAGACTCTATTATGAAGTAATCAGAGCCACACTGATTGCTTAACATTTATAGGATCTTGTAGACTTGAGCTAGAAGCAGACTACTGTAGTTCCTGGAACTAAATATTCTTGCCCTCATCCTCCCATAACGATCATAATTAAGGTCCAATACTGGAGACACTCAAAACTTAAACTGAGCCTCTGGGTATAGGCCAGCCTCAAGCTGGACCATTCTCTGACAAGTGCATTGTTATGTTAAGGAAATGACTGGGACCAGGACTAATCCTAGAAGTAATCAGTTTGACAAGTAGTTTCTGAGCTATCTGTCTTAAAGTGATGGAATGACTGCAGTAGAGGATGAGCAGTGTTCCCACAAATCTTTGCTACTTTCCAGAAAAAGGTAAGGTGGAGATTAAACAATTAGAATAGAAAAAAAAATCAGGACCCAGTGTCACAAGGGCTTGCAGTAAGTATATGTAAAACACATCCATCTGATTTAAGAAGACCAGGAAGAGTCCTCCCCTTCCCCAAAATGCACCCAACTCGCCCTTAGTCAGTGGGTCAGTCCTCTGCTTCACAGTTGCTCCATGGTCTCTGCAAGAAACATCTTTGAACAGAAAACTTCTCTTGGAAGGGGAATGGTTACAATTTTGGTAGGTTTCTCATTTTAATATGCTTTCTTTTATCAGCTAGGTCCCTCCATATCAGCTCATTGTGTGCTGCAGAGAGAGAAAAACCCTGCTTTCAAGGACTAGAAAGCAAGAAGGGGTGGGTGTGCATTTTGGAGTCCAGAGAAGACACGTTCTAAGAGAGTGTCTTAGAGAGGTGATGACCCAGGGATACTGGGCACCTATGAGGGAAAGTACCCAGAAGGGAATCAAAGGTAAATCTCACTTCAGTGACTAGATTGGACAAAAATAAAGCTCTAAGAACACCCATTCTTGGCTGATCTGAAACTGCCGAGGTCCTAAGAGCATGGAGGGTATGTGGCCACAGCTGCTCTTGATGCTAATCTTCCCCACCGAGGTGCTGAAAGCAGGCACTGGCACCCAAGGGCATTTGAACCACAGAGGTCTTTGTACTCAGTTCATAAAATAGGCTCTGTTGAAGCAGGACAGTCTTGGGGCCTGAGTGTGATTGAAAGGGGGCAAATGCATGAAGAACTGGGTAGTAATGTGCTATCCTAGGCTGTGAGGGTCAGAAACCTTTCACTGAAGCCACATTGAAAGCTGAGCCCCGAGAAAGCACTCACTGCGAATTCTATCTGCCTGGCGAATCTGCTGGAGAGCTTTCTGGATGCTTTGGCTGTCTTGTCCTGTGGTCAGGACGACCCCTACTGGTAGGCCGCAGCTTCGAAGAGCACTTGCAACTCGATAGGCTGTGTGCACCCAAATGTCTTCATCTGAGGAAATGACTCCAGCATGAGCCCACTGGAAATATTTCATGACAGTTAGCAGCACCCGGATGGGAGAAGGGAGGGTTCGAGAAAAGGTCGGGTGGCTATTTTTACTGTCTAATTCATAATTCACGCAAGCCCAAGAGAAAATCCCTTTGTCCCAGCTGTTTCCCAGGAGCGAGGCTGCCTCACAGTAGCCGGGGTTGGCAGGTCCAACAAACCCTGAGGCCATCTGGTGGTGGGAAATGAAACTGGAGAGAGCCCTGGAAGCCTGGCAGTCTTCATTGAAAATCACATATTCAAGAGAGTGACCCAGATCAAAGGCTGGGTCGTTGTTGATCCGCTCAGTGGCTAACCGAGCAGCAATCTCAGGCAGGGCCTTTGAGAACAACGGATCACAAGTCCAAGGGCCCACCACCCCTATCTTGTAGGGTGGAGCCCACGCCTGCAGTGGGAGAGACGTAAGGACCAAGAGCCACAAACACCGCAGGAGCTTGAAAGATGCAAGGCCATGTTGTCCTCGCTGTCTTCCCAGAGTCGCGAACCAGAGCATAAGGTGGGAGAAAGGCCAGGGTCCCAAGAACATAGCCCTCCTGCTTTCAGCAGGCTAATGAAGAAATACTGGAAGGTGATTCTGTTGTTCCGAGATGGACAGTGGGGTGTCCAAGTGCCTGTCAATCAGAAGAAAAGGTATATTACTCCCATTATTCCTGAAGCTTCTGGAAATAAAAGTTATGAAAGAAATGTGTGTGTTAGTTGCTCAGTTATGTCCAACCTTTTGCGACCCATGGACTGGAGCCCACCAGGCTTCTCTGTCCATGGGATTCTTCAGGCAAGAATACTGGAGTGGGTTACCATTTCCTCCTCCAGGGGATCTTCCCAACCCAGGGATCGAGCCCGTGTCTTCTGTGTCTCTTGCATTGCAGGCCGATTCTTACCCACTGAGCCATGAAAAGAATGGCAGTCCCTAAACTGTAAGTTTCTCTCCCCGACCTTGATCAAAACTCTTCCTGTTCCTCTAGTTCTTGTAATCCTTATCTCAGGAGATGACACCTCCATCTATACTTGCTCTGGTCAGAAACCTGGCAATCAGCTGAGATTCTTTCTTCTTCTGCCTCTCACTCAACCCATCCCCAATTACTGTTGATTCAACTTCAGCAATAGCTGCTCATCTCATAGTGTTGTAAGGATTACATGGATTAAAACATACAGCAAATGCTTTTAATATTTAATATTTTAACATAATAACACATCATTAATGTTATTTTAGTGATATTATTATTATTATAGTTTCAAGTATGTCCATTGTTCTCTACCACACTGCCCTCTTGGGGCCAGATGCAGACGTTAATAGATAATGGCAATGCAGAGTAAAATGTGCTATGATTGAAGCAGCCCAGACAGAGGAAGATAGAGAGGGTCATCCAAGCCCAAATTTCAGGGGAGTAGAAGAGGGACTTCCATTCCTTTCATGGCTCAGTGGGTAAAGAATCCTCCTGCAATACAAGAGACACAGGAGACACGGGCTCAATCCCTGGGTTGGGAAGATCCCCTGGAGAAGGAAATGGTAACCCACTCCAGTATTCTTGCCTGAAGAATCCCATGGACAGAGAAGCCTGGTGGGCTCCAGTCCATGGGTCGCAAAGGGTTGGACATGACTGAGCAACTAACACACACAGAAGAGGAGGAGGAGGGAAGTCTCTCTGAGTTGAGCTTCAAAGAAAAGTTAGCCTGGTGAATGGGGTTGCCAGGGGGTTGGTGCTAAGAGCCTTCCAGGCAGAAGGAACAATATGCAGTAAGGACCAGAGGTGGAAAAAGGAAAAGGATATATTGATATTAGATTCTCAGAATTCCAAGACATTTGTTCTGCTCAGGTCTGTGGTATCAACCAAGGCAGGTGACAGATCACCAAGAGTCCTACATACCATTTATAAGCTTTTAGATTTAATCATGTAGATAATAGCTTTAAGCAGAGAACTGGTATAATAAGATTCCCATTTTTTGAAGATTACTCAAATAACAGTGCAGAGAATGGGTTGAAAGGGGGCAGGAAGACCAGTTTTGAGGCTATTGTAGTAATCCATATGAGAAATGATGGCAGGGATTTCCCTGGTGGTCCAGTGGTTAAGAATCTGCTTGCCAATGCAGGAGATGCACATTTGATTCCTGGTTGGGGAACTAAGATCGCACATTCCTCAGGGCTATGGAGCCCACATGCCACAACTAGAGACAAGCTGGTATGCCACAACAAAGATCCCGCCTGCCTCAATTAAGACCCAATGCAGCCAAATAAATAAATATTTTTTAAACCTTAAAAAATATCACTCACCTAGAGCCAGACATTCTGGAATTCGAATTCAAATGGGCCTTAGGAAGCATCACTATGAACAAAGCTAATGGACGTGATGAAATTCCAGTTGAGCTATTTCAAATCCTAAAAGATGATGCTGTGAAAGTGTTGCACTCAATATGTCAGCAAATTTGGAAAACTCAGAAGTGGCCACAGGACTAGAAAAAGTCAGTTTTCATTCCAATCCCAAAGAAAGGCAATGCCAAAGAATGCTCAAACTACTGCACTATTGCACTCATCTCACACGCTAGCAAAATAATGCTCAAAATTCTCCAAGCCAGACTTCAACAATACTTGAACCATGAACTTCCAGATGTTTAAGCTGGTTTTAGAAAAGGCAGAGGAACCAGAGATCAAATTGCCAACATCTGCTGGATCATTGAAAAAGCAAGAGAGTTCCAAAAAAACATCTATTTCTGCTTTATTGACTATGCCAAAGCCTTTGACTGTGTAGATCACAATAAACTGTGGAAAATTTTGAGAGATGGGAATACCAGACCACCTGACCTGCCTCCTGAGAAACCTGTATGCAGGTCAGGAAGCAACAGTTAGAACTGGACATGGAACAACAGACTGGTTCCAAATAGGAAAAGGAGTATGTCAAGGCTGTATATTGTCACCCTGCTTATTTAACTTCTATGCAGAGTACATCATGAGAAATGCTGGGCTGGAGGAAGCACAAGTTGGAATCAAGATTGCCGGGAGAAATATCAATAACCTCAGATATGCAGATGACACCACCCTTATGGCAGAAAGTGAAGAGGAACTAAAGAGCCTCTTGATGAAAGTGAAAGAGGAGAATGAAAAAGTTGGCTTAAAAATCAACATTCAGAAAACTAAGATCATGGCATCCGGTCCCATCACTTCATGGCAAATAGATGGGGAAACAACGGAAACAGTGAGAGACTTTATTTTGGGGGGCTCCAAAATCACTGTGGATGGTGATTGCAGCCATGAAATTAAAAGTTGCTTGCTCTTTGGGAGAAAAGTTATGACCAACCAAGTAGCATATTAAAAAGCAGAGACATTACTTTGCCAACAAAAGTCCACCTAGGCAAGGCTATGGTTTTTCCAGTAGTCATGTATGGATGTGAGAGTTGGACTATAAAGAAACCTGAGCGCTGAAGAATTGATGCTTTTGAACTGTGGTGTTGGAGAAGACTCTTGAGAGTCCCTTGGACTGCAAAGAGATCAAACTAGTCCATCCTAAAGGAAATCAGTCCTGAATATTCATTGGAAGGACTGATGCTGAAGCTCCAATACTTTGGCCACCTGATGTGAAGAACTGATTCATTGTAAAAGACCCTGATGCTGGGAAAGATTGAATGCAGGAGGATAAGGGGACGACAGAGGATGAGATGGCTGGATGGCATCACCGACTCAATGGGCATGAGTTTGAGTAAACTCTGGGAGTTGGTGATGGACAGGGAGGCCTGGCGTGCTGCAGTCCATGGGGTCACAAAGAGTCAGATACGACTGAGCAACTGAACTGAACTGAACTGAAACCTTATAAACGGAAAGGACGGCACACAAAGAGAGTAGTAAGGATTAAAAATATAAACGAGATTAAGAAGGTAAAACCAATAATAACTTAGTGACTGATAAGCTGTAGAAGGTAATGGGAGAAAAAAGGAGGACTCCAAGATGATTTTGAGCTATGCAACTGGTTGGAAAATGATACAAGTCTCCAAGATAGAGAACACTAAAGGAAGGGGTGGGAAGTATATCGTATTCAATTAGACATGTCGAACTGATGATGTCTGTAGACTAATCAAGTAGCTAGTTCCAAGCAGCAAGTCGACAATTTGACATACTTGATCTCATAACAGAAAGCTGAGTTAGATATATAAATTTGAGTGTAATCAATTGATAGAGGGCAACTGAAGACATGGCAGTGTGTAAGATCAACAAAAGAGAGTTGCAGAGTAAAGTAAGAAGTCAGAGGACAAAGCCCTGAGAACCCACAACACAAAGTTCAGGCAGAGAAAAAGGAGGTCATAATGAAAACTTCCATGAATGGCATGGAGAAACAGCAAAGTCCAGGAGCTAGTGGTGTCTTACAATCCAAGGAAGATGACACTTTCAGGATGAAAAGTGTTTATCACATCTCACATTCTGTTGAGAAGTCAGGTAAGCTAAAGATAGAAAGGTATCTGTCCATCAGATTTGGATTCAGAGAGTAAGGCTGCAAGTGGAAGGACCCACAATGAGTCAAAAATGAATGGGAATTTTTTACAATGTATTTTAAATTATTTATTTATTTTTACTTACTTGGCTGCTCCAGGCCTTAGTGTTGGCCCCAGGGATCTTTGATCTTCATTATGGTATGTGGAATCTTTTAGTTGCAGCGCATAGGACCTTTTTAGTTGTGGCATATGCAATCCAGTTTCTTGGCCAGGGATCAAACCTGGGAACCCTGCACTGGAAGCTTTGGAGTCTTAGCCACTGGACCACCAGGGAAGTCCCACTGAATGGGAATTAATGAAGTGGAGTCAGTAAATGTGGAGAACTGTTTCAACACAATGCATGCAAAGCCTTTCTCCATTTGACCCTTGTTTTTCTCTATACCCCATCTCCCTGTTCTCATCTGATGCTATAGTAAATTTTTTTACAGTTCTACATACATGTATCACATAGTTTGTCAAGCATAGGATTTGGAAAATGCCATTCCTTCTGCCTGGAATGTCCTTCTCCTTCTTCCCATACTCCACTTTCAGATTCTCCTGATGAACCTTCTACCAGCAAAACCCAAATGAAGTGTTCACCACTCTGTTCAGCCTTAGTTAACACTCCCAGATTGAGTTCATTGTTTTTCCATCTGTGCTTCATACTTACACCCATTAGGAAAGGTGTTCCTTTGATTTATAAACAGCCCCCATTTCTGGTCTATGTTGTGACAAGGATACTGAACTGTTTGATATCTCTGTATTTACAAGACCTCACACTTTCAACTATGAGGGGTGGGCAATGAGGGCAACTTTCTATGGGGAGCAGAGCCCCCTGTAATGGAATTTCCTAGCGATCTTCTTCATCATCCTAATGCCTAGCCAACGCATAGTAGATACCAGATAAATGTTTGTGAAATCAATTAATAAAACATTAAATTTGGTCTAAAGTTAAGAATAGCCTCACTGGATATAAAAAGAAAAAGAATTACTTGCTTGGGAGTGATGTTAATGAGGAAAATCCTTAGTGAACTGCTAATTCCAAACAAAGATCAAAATAATGGTATGACACTCTTCATGCTAACAATCAGCACTGGTATGAACTGGGCAAACCCAACTGGTTGCTTATTGCCAGCAACAATTCTGCCTGTGCTAGGTCTGTTGGTTATTATCTTGACTTTCATCCCTCACTTTCAGAGAAAATTTGACTCTTCAAGAAACCAGCCAGAGGAACATCTGCTGGATCTTACAGACCTACCACAATAGTATGCTCCATCATCTGTGAGCAGGTGAAAGCTCATGGAAAAGACGGTCAGAATGACAGTTGAGGAGACAGATCGAAAAACAGCATGAACTGGGTATGTAGGTTTGAGGGGGAAACTTCCAACTTTGCTTTGGAGGTGGTAGAAAGGTAGTTCTGCACTGCTTATATGCATAAAGACATCAAATTTATTCCTAGACTTTCGAAAATGATCTAGTGCAACCTTCCTCCCCTGAAACAGATGCATTCTGTGTGCTCTGTTGAAAGCATCTGGGTGAGATTTATGATGGACAAGGTGTTGAGATGGGGACTCAACCTAGCTCTCTCAGCCTAGCACTACAAGGTGAGCTCTAGTCAGGAGCCACATACTTCTCTCTCCATCCTCCCCTAGCCCTGATCCCTTATTTGGCATGACAAAACTTGGGAGCCAGGTCAGTCTAGGAGCAGCCCCTTCTCTGGAGTAGCATGGGAAAGGTCCCTATTTTTGTACTGGGACAATGACACTGAGCTGTAAGATCTGTCTTTTTAGGACCTCACTCTTTCAACCACTAGGATTTGGCAGAATGAAGGCCATTCTATATGGGGAGCAGAGCTCTGTTGACAGCAGCAGAGCCAGGAGGCCAATTAACGGCCTCTTCTTCCCCAAATATACCTAGTTTGATGGGTTATCTCCCAGAAGTTATACATTTAAATCAGAAATTAGCACTAGGAGATAAAAGGCTAAGACTTACTGAGTTCTTGCTATGTATCAAACACTGGGCTAAATTCTGCATGTATTACCTTATTTTTAAAACTCAATATCCATCAACAGATGAATGGATAAAGAAGATGTAGTGCATGTGTGTTTTATATATACATATATATGTATGTATATATACATATATATAATGGAATACTACTCAGCCATAAAAAAGAATGAAATAATTTAATTTGCAGCAACATGGGTGCAACTAGCTGGAGGAGGAAATGGCAACCCACTCCAGTATTCTTGCCTGGGAAATCCCATAGACAGAGGAGCCTGGTGGGTTATACATAGTCCATGGGATCACAAAAGAGTCAGATACAATTGAGTGACTAAGCACTCATGCACAGGAACAGCTAGAGATTATCGTACAAAGAAAAGAAAGTCAGAAAGAAAGACAAACACCATATGGTATCACTTATATGTGGAATCTAAAGTATGGCAAAAATGAACCTATCTAAAAAACAGAAACAGACTCACAGACATAGAGAACAGACTTGTAGTTGTCAAGAGGGTGGGTGGGGAGGAAAGGACTGGGAGTTTGGGATTAGCAGATTTAAACTATCTTATATAGGACGGACAGACAACAAGGTCCTACTACATAGCACATGGAACTATATTTAATATCCTGTGATAAATCATAATGGAAAAGAATATAAAAAAGAATGTATATATGTATACAACTGAGTCACTTTGCTGTATAACAGACATTGGTACAGCATTGTAAATAAACTATTCTTCAATGAAAAATAAAATTATGATAGTGATAACTAAGTAAAAACAAACAAAAAATAAATAAAATCAACTCATCACAACCTTTTGAGGTAGGTACTATTATTACCCTCATTTACAGATGATGAAACTAAGGCTCAGAAAGGGTAACTTTCCTAAGAGCACATAGTAGCAGGATGGGGATTTGTACCCCAGTTGATCAAGCACTGCCTGCCAACAGCCCCTAATCTATGAAATCACTGAGACCATCCTTATTGTACCCTCTATAGTACCCAGATTGAACCTGAATGATTCATTGGTGTTTTTTTTTTTTTAATCTCTTGTTCCCCTTGAAATAATAAATTAGGTAATAAGAGGGATGGATGGAGTAAACTGGGAGGGATGAACAGAAATTTATCATCCAACTGGAGGAAATTTGTCACCGGTGTTCCAGCCAAACCTGGAGACCCCTCACTCAGGGTGCAGTATTGCACAACTGGGGGAATGGGCCTCCAATCACATTGTACTCTATATGAAGCTAATCCTAGTCTTTGAGAGTGGAAGTCTTGGGAGTATGACCTTTGGCACCTTAGTTCTGCTTCTTAACTGCCTCATCTACAAAATAAGAGGTAAATTTAATGCCTTTGAGGTAAGGGATTAAATAAGACAGAATGTTGAGCATGCAGCTGTCCTTCAGTAAATATAGTTCTTCCTTGCTGTTTGGGAAGAGGACTGCATTAGGAATTGGAAGACGTGGATCCTTAACCCAGGACTGCCGCTGACTCACCATATGACATTGAAGATATCATTACCCCTTCTAGGTTTCTCTTTTACTCCCTCAGTTGAACTAGAGGATCTTCAAGTCCTTTTCTTCTCTGACCTACATTGATCCTGGGATTCTGTACTTCTTCCAAGCAGTACTTGGAAGAGGTTTTCTAAACCTCTGCACTATTAAACTGCTTTCTGAATTCATTCAACATTTCCTAGGCTTTGCTGTTCTAATTAGATTTTGCTAAAGGGTTTAGCACTTGCTTCTACCTGGCAGATCCAGTTCCTGATCATTTTAAATTTTGGTCTAGAATCCTCTATCAAGTACTTACAATGTGAAGTTCCCCCCACCCTTGCTGGAGTCATGCCACACTGAAAATCTGGACTCCTAGAACCATTCACTATCATATCATCATTATGAGGAAGGATACATTGAGAACCTGGTTTGTCCTAGGCGTGTGTGAGTGCTCAGTGGCTCAGTAGTGTCTGACTCTTTGCGACCTAATGGACTGTAGCCTGCCAGGCTCCTTTGTCCATGGACTTTACCATGCAAGAATAGTGGAGAGGGTTTGCCATTTTCTCCTCCAGGGGATCTTCCCAACCCAGGGATTGAATCCATGTCTCTTGAGTCTCCTGCATTAGCAGGCAGATTCTATACCACTGTGCCACCTGGCAAGCTAGGCCTGTAGCTACAAGAAAAAAAGTGGGGGCATATAAGGCTTGGCCAAGAAATTTTACCAGGAAAAGAAACTATACACACATCAGGAGGAAAAGGGCAATAATGTCCATCAACATGGCTTTATATAAAGTCAAATTTGTAAGTTCCCTGCTTGTTTTTGCTCACTATGGTATCTCCAGGGCCATGCCCAGCCTGAAACATTATAGGTATTCAGTAAATATTTGTTGAATAAAATAGTGAAGAAGAGACATGGAGTACAAGTAAAATGTTTTCTATTACCATGTTCTTGAAAAGGCTCTATTTTAGGCCTTGGTTAGAAACCACCTTTGGCAAATTATCCAGCAGGCAAAGTTTGTGTTCAAGCTTCTAGTTAGGCTTTCTTTGCCCCCTCTATTAATGGAGAGGAAAAGCAACTCTACAGAAAGAAACTCTTTAAGTGATTTCCACTGATATATAAAAGAATAATAATATTTGATACTTTCCCCTTCTCCCCCCCAATAAATGGTGTTTGTTTTTAAACATGGGGTGAGGAGAAATTTATGACAAAGGAATTATTTTATAATATTATCATTTCAATTTCAAGCATCAGTAGCAGGTAGGCAAAGGGGGATGGGCCACTTTTTGAATAGAAAAATAAAGGGAGTTTTGGCACTTCTCAGATCAAAGTGATCAGCTGTCTATTCTAGTTGTAAGGTTGGCATTTTTAAGTTATAATTCAGGTCATTCCACCTAAGCAGAATGCTTACCCATTCCAAGTTCTAAAAAGTTGGTTTTTCAAAAGCACTTTAAAGATTTATATATCATGATCAAATTGGATTTATCCCTGGGATGTAAGGATGGTTCAAATTCATAAATCAAAAAATATGATACTGCATGAACAAAACGAAGAATTAAAATCACATTATCATCTCAATAAAAGCAGAAAAAGCATTAGGCAAAATTCAACACCCTTTCATGATAAAAACTCTCAACAAAATAGGTAAAGAAGGAATGTACCTCAAAACAATAAAGGCCATATACAATAAGCTCACAGTTCACATCATTCTCAAGGGCGAAAAACTAAAAGCTTTTCCTCTAGATCACAAACAGGACAGGGATGCCCTTTCTTACCACTCCTATTCAACTTAGTACTGGAAGTCCTAGCCAGAGCAACTAGGCAAGAAAATGAAATAAAAGACATCAAAATTGGAAATGAAGAAGTAAAGTTATCCCAGTTTCTAGATTACTTGACCTTATACTCAGAAAACCCTAATGACTCAAAACAAAACAAAACCCCCACCTATTAGGACTTAAAAGTGAACTCAATAAAGTTGCAGGAATAAAATCAACATACAAAAATTAGTTGCATTTCTATATACTAACAATGAACTATACAAAAAAGTAAATTTAAAATTTAATCCTATTTACAATAGCATCAAAAAATAATAAACTACTTAGGAATAAATTTGACAAAGGAGGTGAAAGACTTTCACACTGAAAACTATAAAACAATGATGAAAGAAAATCAAGGAATACTCTCAAATAAATGGAAAGATATCCCACATAATGGATTGGAAGAATTAATATTCTAAAGATGTCCTTACTACACAAAGCAATCTATAGATTCACTATTATTCCCATCAAAATTCCAATTTTTTAAATAGAAACAGAAAAATAATCCTAAAATTCATATTGAACCACAAAAAAATCTGAATAGCCAAAACAATCCTGATAAAGCTGGAAGTATCACACTCTTGATATCAAAATACTTTACAAAGCTACAGTAATCAAAACAGTGTGGTATTGGCATAATGACAGACATATAGACCGATGGAGCAGAATAGAGAACATAGAAATAAACCCGCATATAGAGTCAACTGATCTTTAATAAGGGAGCCAAGAATACACTGTCCTCACTGTCCTGTGAGGAAAGGACAGTTTTTTCAACAAATGATAATTGGAAAACTGAAAAGGGATGAGTTAGACTCTTACTTTACACTATATACAAAAATTAACTTGAATGGATCAAAAATCTAAATGTGTAAGAGCTAGAACTGTTAAACTCCTAGAAGAAAACAAGCGGAAATCTTCCTGGCATTAATCTTGGCAATGACTTCTTGGATTTGAGGCCAAAAGCACAGTAAACAAAAGCAAAAACAGAAAAGTAGGACTACATCAAATGAAAAGCTCTGCACAGCCAAGGAAATAATCAACAGGATGAAAAGGCAACCTACAGAGTGGGAGAAAATATTTGCAAATTCTAAACCTGATAAGTGGTTTATATTCAAAATATATAAGGAACTCCTACAACTCAACAGCAAATAATAAAAATGTGATTTAAAAATGGGCAAGGGACATTAATAGATATTTCTCCGAAGAAGACATACAAATGCTATGTCTACGAATATAGACAGATGGTAGATGAAGAGGTGCTCAATATTACTAATCATCAGGGAAATGCAACTCAAAACCATGAGATACCCCTCACACTTGTCAAGATGGCTATTATTTTTTTTAAGTGATATCAAATGTTGATAAGCATGCAGAGAAATTGGAATCCTTGCATACTATTGGTGGGAATGTAACATGGTGCAGCAGCTGTGGAAGACAGTATAGACATTCCTCAAGACATTAAAAATAGATCTACCATATAATCTAGTAGTCCACCTTCTGGATATATATCTAACGAATTGAAACTAGGTTCTCAAAGAGATATCTGACTGAACTCCCATGTCCATTTCAGCATTACTCACAACAGTCAAGATACAGAAACAACCTAAATGTACATCAATGGATAAATAGAAAAGAAAATGTGGTATATACATAAAATGGAATATTATTAAGCCTTTAAAAACAAGGAAATCCTGCCATATGCAATTACATGGATTAACCTGGAGGATATTACGCTAAGTGAAATAAGCCATGACAAATATTGTATAATTCTACTTATATGAGCTATCTAACATAGTCAAAAGGATTAAAGCAGAGAATAGAATAGTTGTTGCTGAGGGCTATGAAGAGAGGGAAATGGTGAGTTGTTGTTCAATGAGTATAAAGTTTCAGTTAATCAAGTTGAAAAAGATCTAGTGATTTACTGTACAACACAGCACCTACAGTTGACAGTATGTATTTTGCACTTAAAAATTTGTTAAGAGAGTAGATCTCATGTTAAGCGTTCTTATGATAAAAATTTAAATTAAAATTTTGCTCTTTCTGTGTCGCATTTTTCAATTTTACACATTTACAACATGGATCCTTCCTCAAGGCACATGTCAGAAAATACCTTTCTATTTGTATTTGTCTAGGTGTTGCCCTTTGTTAAACCATTTCCAAGCTGAAGATTTGTCCCTCAATTCTTCCTGGGCTCTATTTCATGCCTTGGGTGGTATTTCTAACTCTTCTAGGACTCCCTTGGAAACCAGAAAGTTCTGTGTTGCTATAGTCTTGACCCCTGACCCCAGGATTTTTCAGAAGTAAATTTAGTCTGAGAAAACATGTGGGAAGACAGAAAAGAGAGGAAGACAAGGAAGGAAGGAGGAAAGGGAAAAAAAGGAAGAGGGAGGGAGGGGTGAGAGAGGATACCCTAACCCTTCTTCATTGGGTTTAAAAACAAAATTATAAAGTTCTCATGTAAAAGACACCGCCTTCACAACAAGCCTGTTGAAGCCTTCCTTTGGGTTAAAAGGAAATATGGATATAACTGAAAGTTTGAAGGTATGAAATTTTGAAAGTTGAATACTACTGACCCACAGCGCTTCTGGGGCTGTTGCCTAGGTAACTTAGGTTTGAAGTCCTGCATGGAATCGGACTTCCATGGAAAGTAACTAGAGCACAGGGATGCAACATTTTATTTCTGGTAACTTTCATAATTTGACGGGAAGCCTGATTTCACAAGGGAAATGATTGTTCTTTAAACCTGTACAAAGAAAGACTATGACAAATAGCTCTGAGGAAAATGGTTCCTTATCCTAACTTGTCAAGCTGAAGACATCTATGGATGATTGATCTTTGCAGTTACAGCCTGAGTTAACAGTTTGTGTACAACAACATCAGGAAGAAATAAAAAAGAATCATGAGAGAAACTAAATGAAAACTTGGATGAGAGCCTTTGAGCCGAAATCTTGATTTAAAGTGTCCTGAAAGCTCCTTTTCCAACCCTTTTCTCTCATTCTTTCTCCTCTTCCATTCTTTATTTTTTCCCCCACTACATATTGCTGTAAAACTGATGTATCTCAGTCAGGAGTCTGAGCTGCCAAGTGGGCTCTGTTTTTTCCCCACTACAATCTCTAATAAACAAGAGCTGTCAACTACTCACCATGTAATTCACTGCTCAAATGTCTTCAATTCACCATCTGCACAGGCAAATCTCTGGCATGGCTACTCAGTGTATCCATTTTGGTACATCCTCTACAGGTTCATCATCCTGCCAAGGACTCCAGTCTGTTGATAAATTCCATTAATGGGGTAAATAATTGAGAGGGATAGTAAACTGTTTTTAAAATTACTCTTCAGCATCCCTAGCTCAAGACTAGGATTAGGATTTAGAGACATTTCTAATCCTTTAAATTGATCCCACCTGTAGCAGAGTTAGTGCTGACCTAAATGCATTGACCCAGAGATTAACAAACAGTCCCCCGGATAAATTCGTCCTCAACAGACTACTTACTGCCTTCTTCTACCTTTCAAAGTTGGACTCATATACCCTCGGATTTTGCCTCTGAGTTCTTTGTTCTTCCTTTTTCCATTCTAATAGTCACATATCACCCTTTTTCCGAGATGGCTTTAAATGCCAGAACATTCATCAGTTGTGATTCCAGTCCAGGATATGAAAGGTTGCAGGCTGACTCCCTACAAAATTCAAAGTAGGTGAAGTTTGTCTCCTTCTTCTGTTGTCCTTGAATGCCTTCACTGCCTTTCCTTCCAAGAGAAACCCCCAACTCCCTCCCCTCAACTCTGCACATACCCTCACCCTTTAAATCTATCCATTTTCCCTTAGCAATCTTCCTTGTTGTGAGCGTCATTCATTCAGGGAACTGTTCTGGAATCCTAAGGTAAGAGCTGAGGTGTTGGTGGCTAAAACTGACTTCTGTTAAATGATGACTACCACATGACAGACATTAAAAAAACTAACAGCTTTATTGAGACACAATTCACATACCATAAAATTCACTCCTTAAAAGCATACAATTTGGTGGCTTTGATATATATAACCACACGGTTGTATAACCATCACTACTGTCCAATTCCAGAGCATTTTTATCACTCCCCACAAAGAAATCTTGTATCCATTTAGCAGTCATTCTCTATTCTTCCCCTCCTCCCAGCCATTGTCAACCACTAATCTACTTTCTGTGGATTTGCCTATTCTGGAAATTTCATATAAATGCACACATACAATATGCTGTCATTTGTGACTTGGCACAGTGTTTTCAAAGGTCGTACATATGGTAGCATGGATCAGTATTTCATTCGCTTTTATTAATATCACTGAATAATTTTCTACTTTATTGAATATATCACATTTTGTACACTCATTTATGAATGGATGGACATTTGGGTAATTTCCACTTTTTAGCTAGTATGAATAATGCTTCTACCAACATTGTGTACAAGCTTTTGTGTGGACATACTTTTTCAATTCTTTTGTGTATATACCTAAACATAAAATTGCTGGGTCATGTGATGATAACTCTGTTTAGCTTTCTGAGAAACTGTCAAACTGTTTTCCAAAGAGGCTATACCTGAGATTTCCCTGGTGATCCAGTGGTTGGGACTCCGTGCTTCCATTGTAGGGGGCCCAGGTCCATCCCTAGTCAGGAAACTAAGACCCCACAAGTGGCACATGGAGGTCAAACAAACAAATTTTAAAAAAGCTAAAAAAACAAAGAGGCTGTACCATTTCACATTCCCATCATAAATATACGAGTTCTTGTTTCTCCACCTGTTCTTGCCAATACTCATTATGTGTCTGCCTTTTTTTTAGTAAACATTTTTACATGTATATGATCTCATTTTATATTCACAATAACCATGAAAGTAGCTATTATTCCCCCCATTCTGTAAGTGCAGATACCAAGACTCAGATAAGTTAGACAATAATAATATTTATTGAGTACTGATGATATGGCTGGCATTCCTATCTTGGAATCCCTAGTTCCTTTAATCTGCACAGTGATCCCGTAAGGTAGATACTGTTTGAATTGCAGACATAAAGATAGGAGGTTAAAGTAACTTACCCAAAGTCTTACAGCCACTAATCAGTGGAGCCAGAATTTAAACCCAGACAGTCTGATTCTGAATAAGTGATGTAGTTAAAATTCAAACCCGAGGCCATATGGCTCCAACAAAGCCCATTCTTATCCTTGCCACATTCCACTAATGCATCTCTTGTGCTCTGCCTCCAAGGCTGCTTGCATCTTAACAGGGGCTCCAGGAAAACCTGGTGACTACCCAAAGGAAACAATCCCTAACTGTGGAATGCTGGGTAACCTGATGGAAATATTCATGCAAGTGAGGACCTTCTAGATCTACCTACAGTGCCAGCAGATTCTTCATAGGAGTGTTCTGATGAGGGCTAGGATGGATGCTCAAGGGGCCATATTCAAGAAATGCTCGAAAATCCTGAATAGACATGAGATTCCAAATTTCTAGGCAGGAGTAGCTGAGAATTACATGAATAAAATTATATAAATAAAATGTATATAAAATTATATAAACTTCTAAAGAGATATTTTTACTGAGATCCATAAACATTTGTCTCTCTCTTGTTAATGATAACTAATAGTTACTAAAGGTTCACTATGTACTAGGCATTGTTCTATGGGTTTTACATATACTAAATCACTGAATCATCACAATAGTCCTATAGGATTTGTAGTATTATTATCATCCACATTTTATAGATGAGGAAACTGAAGCACAGAGGTCAAGTAACTTGCACAACTATGTGGTGGAGCCACATTGTGAAAACAAATGGTCTAGCTTTAGAGTCAAGGCATCTTAAAAGGCATCATAGGGTGAGGCCATTGGATTTATCCATAAGCTCAAAAATATCCATTGGATCTCTAGGCCTCCCTCAGTGACAGTATAATTAGTGATAAAATAACAATGATTCAAAACCACTTGGGTTCCTTGTGAGTCTAAAAATTGCAAAAATTTTACATTCATTCATGAGTACAGTCTCAGGGATCATTCCTATGGACCATTTAGAATCACTGTGTCAGAAACATCAGCTACATTGTCTGATTAAATATTGTCCCTCAGGAATCTTGTTGAAAAACATTCATGGGATTCTACTGGATTTTATTGAAGCTTGTATCAGTTCCCATTCTATGTTCCCTATATTGAAGCCTAGTGATTAACAGAATTCAGGCATCTCTGGATGATCTTTACTTCCTAAGGAGCCATGGAACAAAAGGATCCAAAGGGATCCAACCCTCTCTCCCCACAAGACTGATTGTGAAGCCAGACACATATCTCTAAATTCCTTCTTAACTTTAGCTGCAAAAGCAGAAACACAATCCCTTAATATTTAATAATTCTTTTTTGTACTGCTAAACACTACAGGAAACCTCCAATTATACACATCATGGGAAAGTGGCCAAGGCTTTTCATGACATTACCCTGGGATCTCTGCATTCTTTTCGAGACACAGGATGAATAGTTCTGCAGGGCTGGAGCCTCAATTATAAAAATAGGTCCAGAATGATGTGTTCCTAGTTAATTATCCAGAACAAGGCTTGGACAAGTAGCTCTTTGCAGTCAGGAAATCATGTGAGAGCCTAAGGAGCAAGGGAGGTAGGGGAAGATGACTGAGAATGAGAGAGGAAAACTATAAGAAAAGATGTTTAAAAATCATACACATTTTGCCACAAGGGCTGCCATGTCATGTGTAACCCCACTGAGGATAAGGAGAAAAACAAAATTTAACAGTTGTTGTGAGCTCTACATGTGCTACAAGCCTGAAAGGCACTTTCGATTTTCAATTATCACAAAAACTCTATGGTGCACATAGTATTATTTTCTTCATCTTTGACAAATGAGGCATAGACAGAGCACGTAACTTGCTTGGGCTCAAGCCAGATCTTCCTGATTCCAGTACAGGCTCTGAACGGCAATTTTCAACTTCTCTTTAAATGTTTCATATAAACCCGATCCCACTGAAAGTTCTTTTGTGAATTCAGTAATAATGACAAAGTTCTCTTTGCTTATAATGCTCAACAAGTTATATAATGATTCTTAAAGGAAGGATAGCTTTGGGCAGCAGGCAATATAATAATTACCAGTCATTAAGCACCCCCCAAATGACACTGTAAGTATATTATTTCATTTCTTTCTCACAAAACCCTAACGGGACAATTCTTATCCTCACTTTAGAGATGGAGAAAAAGATAAAGTACAGAGGGGTTGTGTGAGTTGGCCAAGATCACAAAGCTAGGAAATGCTAGAGTCACATCTCAAATTCAAGCAACATGGATCCAGGGCTGGGAGCTTAATGACTTTGCTATATTGTTTCAAGATGCAGGGAAGCTATTAGAGAGTATTTTCTTTACCTATTTATCTGTCTATCTATTTATCTATGAGTCAGTGGCAGTTCCACTTCTTGTGATCTTCTCTCCAGGACCCAGCTAGTGGAGTAGCCTGTCTAGAATACACCCAATCAAAGCATTAGTGAACTTTTCCTGCTGTGGATTCCTGGCAATTTTGTGAAACTTACAGACCCTTCCCAGAACAATATTTTAAGTATAATAAAATCACATTAAACTCTACTTAAGTATAATTGCTAAAAAATGACATTATAAGTTTTCTTCTCCAATTTTGAGAAAAAAAGTGGAATCCTGACTAAGTTTTCTGCCACATTCAGCCCAGAAATCTTGACCAACATAAAGCTCAGTGCTGCCTTCAAGCAGTCAGTGCCCAAACTGAAATTAAAGCTAAGACTGCAATGACCTCCATATATCCACAGGATGTCACCATTGTGCAAGTATTCTCCAACTCAATTTTTTTTAAGTGTTGCATGACTTGTAAAAATATTTTAGAAAATGCAGAACAGTAAAAATCAGAAAAAATTTGTTCTTAATGAATACTGTATTTTTTTCTAAAGTCACAATCAAACCACATATACAATTGTGTAAGTTCCTTTAAAAAAATAACACCATAACATACATTAACTTAAAGGTTCAGAATATGGAGTCAAGCCAACCTGCCTTCGAATTCCAGCTTCACCTTTCCCAGCCATGTGATCTTGAGATACTTGCATAATTCTTCTTATGAAAGAAATGATGATTAAACAGAGCTACAAACCAGCACTGTTGTGGGGATTAAAGATGACGCATATAAAGAGCTTGGCAAACACTAGGTACTAAAAACATGGCATTTCTTAGGCAGAACATTTTAAGACCATACTAAATCCCATGTACTCTTACTTTTGGAGGCCCACTCTATATATTTCCACTTATACTTTGAACATGTACTCACATCCTACATTAAATATATTTTTTGCTATATTGAAGTAACTTTTAAAATTCTGTTTTTGAAATTTAGAACTTATGACTTCTTAGCAGAGATCAGGTACACTCAGGAGTTCTTACAAACGAATATAATCTAACCATCAATTTTTTTCTGATATAACATTTCTGGGGAATACGTGTAAATCTATGGCTGATTCATATCAATGTATGACAAAACCCACTGAAATGTTGTGAAGTAATTAGCCTCCAACTAATAAAAAAAAAACACCAAAAAAAAATTTCTGAATACAAAAAGAAATAATTTATAAAATTGTGTTACATTTTTAACATTTACTTAGACATTTTTACTTTAATTTTGCAGTTACCTACATAATTTGAAGCCAATAATTTTCATCAAGTGTAAAGCACATTTGCAGGTCCTTTAAAAGGTCAGTCAGTCAGTTCACTAGCTCAGTAGTGTCTGACTCTTTGCGACCCATGGACTGCAGCACACCAGGCTTCCCTGTCCATCATCAACTCCTAGAGCTTGCTCAAACTCATATCCATTGAGTGAGTGATGCCACCCAACCATCTCATCCTCTGTCGACCCCTTCTCCTCCTGCCTTCAATCTTGCCCAGCATCAGGGTCTTTTCAAATGAGCCAGTTCTTTGAATTAGGTGGCCAAAGTATTGGAGCTTCAACATCAGTCCTTCCAATGAATATTCAGGACTGATTTCCTTTAGGATTGATTGGTTTGATCTCCTTGCAGTCCAAGGGGCTCTCAAGAGTCTTCTCCAGCACCACAATTCCAAAGGATCAATTTTTCAGCGCTCAGCTTTCTTTATGGTCCAACTCTCACATCCATACATGACTACTGGAAAAACCATAACTTTGACTAGACGGACCTTTGCTGGCAAAGTAATGTCTCTGCTTTTGAATATGCAGTCTAGGTTGGCCATAGCTGTCCTTCCAAGGAACAAACGTCTTTTAATTTCTTGGCTACAGTTACCATCTGGAGTGATTTGGAGCCCAAGAAAATAAAGTCTGTCACTGTTTCCATTGTTTCCCTATCTATTTGCTATGAAGTGATGGGACCAGATGCCATGATCTTAGTTTTCTGAATGTTGAGTTTTAAGCCAGCTTTTTTACTCTCCTCTTTCACTTTCATCAAGAGGCTCTTTAAAGACTTCTTTAAAGAAGTCTTCGCTTTCTATCATAAGGGTGCTGGCATCTGCATATTTGAGGTTATTGATATTTCTTCTGGCAATCTTGATTCCAGCTTGTGCTTCATCCAACCCAGCATTTCCCATGATGTACTCTGCATATAAGTTAAATAAGCAGGGTGACACTATACAACCTTGATGTACTCCTTTCCCAGTTTGGAACCAGTCCATTGTTCCATGTCCAGTTCTAACTGTTGCTTCTTGACCTGCACACAGATTTCTCAGGAAGCAGGTAAGATGGTCTGGTATTCCCATCTCTTAAGAATTTTCCACAGTTTGTTATGACCCACACAGTCAAAGGCTTTAGCATAGTCAATAAAGCAAAAGTAGATGTTCTTCTGGAACTCTCTTGCTTTTTCGATGACCCAACAGATGTTGGCAATTTGATCTCTGGTTCCTCTGCCTTTTCTAAATCCAGCTTCAACACCTGAAAGTTCTCAGTTCACATACTGCTGAAGCCTAGCTTGGAGAATTTTGAGCATTACTTTGCCAGCATGTGAGATGAGTACAATTGTTCGGTAGTTTGAGCATTCTTTGGCATTACCTTTCTTAGGGATTGGAATGAAAACTGACCTTTTCCAGTCCTGTGGCCACTGCTGTGTTTTCCAAATTTGCTGGCATACTGAGTGCAGCACTTTAACAGCATCATCTTTTAGGTCATAAACCTAAAAGGTCATAGACCTTAGATATTATGCCTTTAGTATTTAATGGATTAAAATGAAAGTTTCTGGCTAACATCATTGTCATTTCACTTATGCATTATTTTATGGCTGTGGAATATTGAATTTTGTGTATGATCCAAAATTGACTCAACCATTCCCCTATTATTATAAACTTAGATTGTTTCCATTTTTCTATTATAAGTGATGCTACATGAGTATCTTTTAATATAAACTTCTTTTCAGTATATTAGGATTATTACCTTTGAATAGATTCCCAGAAGTGAAATTACTGGGTCAGAGTATATGAACATCAATAATGATTTTTGACACACATGGTCTATTTTCTAAAATATTTGGGCCAATTTATGCTCTAATAGTGAATAAAATGAAAAGTGCCCATTTTATTGCTTTGTCATCAGCTCTACCTTGTTTCAAATTTATATTTGCTAATTTCACAGCCTCCCCGACAAAATGGTATCTGATTTTAATATGCATTTTTGGAATACTGGTGAGTTGTTCAAGCATTTTTTTGCCATAATTTTTTAGTGATATGAATTTCCTGTTTTATAAAGAGTCTCTTTGTCTCTTCTCCCACTTTTAAGGTCCAGTGGTATCAAGAGACTCAGTTCAGTCGCGCAGTCATGTCTGACTCTTTGCAACCCCACGAATCACAGCACGCCAGGCCTCCCTGTCCATCACCAACTCCCAGAGTTTACTCAAACTCATGTCCATCGAGTTGGTGATGCCATCCAGCCATCTCATCCTCTGTCGTCCCCTCCTCCTCCTGCCCTGAATCCCTCCCAGCATCAGGGTCTTTTCCAATGAGTCACCTCTTCGCATGAGGTGGCCAAAGTACTGGAGTTTCAGCTTCAGCATCAGTCCTTCCAATGAACACTCAGGACTGATCTCCCTTAGGATGGACTGGCTGGATCTCCTTGCAGTCCAAGGGACTCTCAAGAGTCTTCTCCAGCACCACACTTCAAAAGCATCAATTCTTCGGCACTCAGCTTTCTTCACAGTCCAACTCTCATATCCATACCTGACCACTGGAAAAACCATAGCCTTGCCTAGATGGACCTTTGTTGGCAAAGTAATGTCTCTATTTTTTAATATGCTATCTAGGTTGGTCATAACTTTCCTTCCAAGGAGTAAGTGTCTTTTAATTTCATGGCTGCAATCACCATCCACAGTGATTTTGGAGGCCAACAAAATAGAGTCTGACACTGTTTCCACTGTTTCCCATCTATTTGCCATGAAGTGATGGGACCAGATGCCATGATCTTAGTTTTCTGAATGTTGATGTTTAAGCCAGCTTTTTCACTCTCCTCTTTCACTTTCATCAAGAGGCTCTTTAGTTCCTCTTCACTTTCTGCCATAAGGGTGGTGTCATCTGCATATCTGAGGTTATTGATATTTCTCCTGGCAATCTTGATTCCAGCTTGTGCTTCTTCCAGCCCAGCATTTCTCATGATGTACTCTGCATATAAGTTAAATAAGCAGGGTGACAATATACAGCCTTGACGTACTCCTTTTCCTATTTGGAACTAGTCTGTTGTTCCCTGTCCAGTTCTAAATGTTGCTTTCTGACCTGCATACACAGGTTTCTCAGGAGGCAGGTCAGGTGGTCTGGTATTCCCATCTCTTTCAGAATTTTCCACAGTTTATTGTGATCCACACAGTCAAAGGCTTTGGCATAGTCAATAAAGCAGAAGTAGATGTTTTTCTGGAACTCTCTTGCTTTTTCAATGATCCAGCAGATGTTGGCAATTTGATCTCTGGTTCCTCTGCCTTCTCTAAAACCAGTTTGAACATCTGGAAGTTCACGTATTGCTGAAGAGAGAATAGCCCCTAATTAATGTCTTGCCCAGCATTATACAAAATTGGGTAGTTAGTAATAATGTATAATAACTATAGACTGTAGCTAGCAGTATGGATTGGTTTACTCCATGTCCATTCCACCACAGAGTTCCCATCCAGCTGGGATTTTGCATGTAAGTTAGATATCACCCACCGAGATTCACTTATGTAAAAGTCTGGCAGATAGAAATGGGCTGTTGTTCTTGTTTAGTCATTAAGTATTGTCTAACTCTTTTGCGACCCTATGGACTGTGGCCCACCAGGCTCCTCTGTCTGTGGGATTTCTCAGGCAAAAATACTGGAGCAGGTTGCCATTTCCTTCTCCAGGGAATCTTCCTGACCCAGGGATCAAGCCCATATCTCTTATGTCTCCTGCATTGGCAGGTGGAATCTTTACCACCGAACCACCAGGGAAGTCCCTGACAATGGGTTGACAAGCTAGAAATTGTAGTCCTGCTTATAGATATGAGGATTCTCTGCAGTGTTTCATCTCCAGCTTCCTGGGTATCAAGAGGAACAGAGGGGTTACCCCCAGAAAAGGCAGCAAGAGCAGTTTCTCAATGTGGTTTCTAATCACTGGATCACAGTTATTGATGCTCTTCGTCTACCTCCCTGGGTACTCAGAGAGAGCTGTACCAGATACCGAGGTGACAATGGCAGGTCCTTGATTCTGGCAGGGCTCTAGGGGTGACAACAAAAGGAGGAAGTCCCTTGAGGTTTCAGTTCAGTATTTTTTAGAACTATTCTTTTAAATCTAGACTCCACTCTCCTCCTTTAGACCTTTCAGCAATTTTGTTAGTACTCATTTCTCTGTTTTAAATTCATTCCTGTAAATTGTTATAAACTTTCTAGAGTGCAGTCTAACTGTATCTATTACAGCTTGAAAATACACATACCCTTTAACCCAGCAGTCTTACTTAGAAAATTCTATTGTACAGAAATAAGAGCATCAGGATTCACTGCCACAAAGACATTTATTGCAGTGTTATTTTCAGTGGCAAGAAAAAATAACCCTGGAGACTACCTAAATTTCCATCAATAGAGGGATGGCTAAATTCATTACAGTAAATCTACACTATGAGATATTTTAGATCAAACTGAAAAAAATGCTGTGTATGTATGTCATGATATATGCTGTATTTAATAAAATAGGTTACATAATTCCATTTTTGTAATAAAGAGGTAAAGATATCCATTCCTGCTTAAACTTCTTAGAGTGGCTTCTCTTTCCTACCCTAAAATCTGACTGATACACACATTGTCACACTGGCACCATCATCATTAAACATTATGTATTTCAGGAATTGCTAACATCTGGTTTCCAATTCAGTTATGGGCCACATAACTTAGAGAAATATACAATAAAATTCCAGGCCCAATACTTATGAAAATATTGTACTATACAAGGGACTTCTCATTCAGGATGGAATAACTTGTAGCAGACCAATGTTGTTGCTGAGAGTAACTAAAAAAATCAGGTAAAATTCCAAAAACCAAAATCCTTTTTGAAAGTATCAGGGAGCCAGGACTTGGGAAGGGAGATTCCAGAAAGGAAGGAAACTCATCAAAGTAAACCCAACTTCCTACATGTTGTTTTTTCCCTTAGTATATGTTAATTCTTGGCCCAGACACTGAGTAGAGGATGACTCTGACGAGGCAGAGAGGCCATCAGAGCTTTAGGTAATATCACAAGACTGGAGGGATAAAAATTGGAGTTTATGTTGTGCCAAAGTCTTAAGTGGCCACCATCTGGAGGGAGGAGAAGCACAAAAAAGTGAGCATGATATTCAGCCCAGGTTTTTTCCCTTTCAGAAAATTGCCAATTAAGTTGCATGGGGCAAACAATTAGAGAAGTTAAGCAGAGTGGCTAAAAAGTAGAGTGGAGTTTGGGAAAGTTTCAGAGAGCTGAGGAAAAAAAGGTTGGAGTCTAGAACTTCTCAAGGAGGAAGGTCCTTGTGAAACATTCACCCTTTGGCTCTCATTTGGGACCCCTTAGAGAGCTACATCATTGGAATGGGGCAAACTAGAGGCAGACTGAGTCTAGCAAACCCTGTAAAACAGCTTCAAGTCACTTCAGTGGATGATTGGATTACAGTAATCTGCCCTTCTGCTGCCTTGCAGAAAATAAGGTGAAACCTCTTTGGAATGGCACGTGATCACTTAGACCATATATGGCTTTCCAGGCACGAAGTTTGGCAGTTAGTAAAAAGTTAGTGAAAGTGAAAGTGTTAATCACTCAGTCATGTCCAACTCTTTGCAACTCCATGGAGCCTGCCAGGCTCCTCTGTCCATGGGATTCTCCAGGCAAGAATTACTGGAATGGGTTGCCATGCCCTCCTCCAGGGGATCTTCCCAACCCAGGGATCGAACCCATGTCTGCACTGCAGGCAGGTTCTTTAAAAAGTTAACTGACATACAAATAAACGAACCCAAGAAGAGAAAAACAAACAAACAATAGAAACAGACTCATGGTGATCCAGTTATTGCAGTTGTATGACAGGGACTATAAATACTCAAGAAAATAAATGACAACATAGTACATGTCACCTGAAAGCTAGAATATATTTAAAAAAAGCCATGTGAAAAATCTAAACTTGAAAAGTAAAATAACTGAAATTAAGAATTCTACATGGACCACATAAAGCAAACTGTTTGTTGCTACTTTTCAGACATTCCAAGTGCCAGCTTGAAATTCCCTTTGGATTACTCCCCTTCCCCACTATATGTAACACGTGAGGGACTGCCAACTAGTATGTCCTCCACAGATTCTCTGGTCACCAAGTGGGCATGAGTTCCAAGCCAAACCAACTGGCTCCCCCTGGGAATTTGAATTTTGAGCTGAGCAATGCAAAGACAGGAAAGAGTTGGAGCTGATTCAGAGTGCCAAAGGTGCCTGGAAAAGTGGTCCATTAGATCCTTTTATCTAGATTTCAGACGCTGCCTGTTTCTAAGACCTGGTTGTTTAGTTTTTCTTTCTGTGAGCTAAACCATTGCATTTCAAGTGTATTTCTTGATTAGCCAGTATATTCATTTAAGTAATAAACAAACTCCTAAATCTTTGTGACTTTAAAAAATGTTTATTTCTCATTCATATCAATCTAAAACCAGTCAGCAGGAAAACGACACTCCATAGGGACCTAGGCTCTTTCCATTCTTTGGTTTGGCTCTCCTCTAGGTCTTAAGAGTTGCTATGACTGAATGATTGTGTCTCCCCTCAGAATCACGTGTGGAAGCCCTAATCCTCATTGTGATAGTATTTAGAGGTGGGGCCTTTGGGAGGTAATTAGTTCATGACAGTGGAGCCCTCATGAATGGGATTAGTGCCCTTATAAAAACAGACACAAAAGAGATGATCTGGGGGCCCGCCCCGCCCCCGCTGGCCTGGGTGCTCTAGGCGCCGCACAGAGACCCTCTGCACCCGTTCGAACATGGTGCTGCGAGGGGTGCGGAGCGTGTGGGCCGCGGTTGGCAGCCTGTAGGCCATGTCCGCACCCAGCGCGCCCTGCTCACCGCGGCCCTGGGGACTGCGGGCGGGTGCCGCCCGGGCACTGCGCACTGGCCCTGCTCTGCTGTCAGTGAGGAAACTCACAGGAAAACACGAATGGGTAACAACAGAAGACGGTGTTAGAACAGTGGGAATCAGCAATTTTGAACAGGAAGCTTTGGGAGATGTTGTTCACTGTAGTCTGCCTGAAGTTGGGACAAAGTTGAACAAACAAGAGGAGTTTGGTGCTTTGGAAAGTGTGAAAGCTGCTACTGCTGCTGCTGCTAAGTCACTTCAGTCGTGTCTGACTCTTTGCGACCCCATGAATCGCAGCACGCCAGGCCTCCCTGTCCATCACCAACTCCCAGAGTTTACTCAAACTCATGTCCATCGAGTCGGTGATGCCATCCAGCCATCTCATCCTCTGTCGTCCCCTTCTCCTCCTGCCCTGAATCCCTCCCAGCATCAGGGTCTTTTCCAATGAGTCACCTCTTCGCATGAGGTGGCCAAAGTACTGGAGTTTCAGCTTCAGCATCAGTCCTTCCAATGAACACTCAGGACTGATCTCCCTTAGGATGGGCTGGCTGGATCTCCTTGCAGTCCAAGGGACTCTCAAGAGTCTTCTCCAGCACCACACTTCAAAAGCATCAATTCTTCGGCACTCAGCTTTCTTCACAGTCCAACTCTCACATCCATACATGACCACTGGAAAAACCATAGCCTTGCCTAGATGGACCTTTGTTTGCAAAGTAATGTCTCTGCTTTTTAATATGCTATCTAGGTTGGTCATAACTTTCCTTCCAAGGAGTAAGCGTCTTTTAATTTCATGGCTGCAATCACCATTCACAGTGATTTTGGAGGCCAACAAAATAGAGTCTGACACTGTTTCCACTGTTTCCCATCTATTTGCCATGAAGTGATGGGACCAGATGCCATGATCTTAGTTTTCTGAATGTTGATTTTTAAGCCAACTTTTTCACTCTCCTCAAGAGGCTCTTTAGTTCTTCTTCACTTTCTGCCATAAGGGTGGTGTCATCTGCATATCTGAGGTTATTGATATTTCTCCTGGCAATCTTGATTCCAACTTGTGCTTCCTCCAGCCCAGCGTTTCTCATGATGTACTCTGCATATAAGTTAAATAAGCAGGGTGACAATATACAGCCTTGACATACTCCTTTTCCTATTTGGAACCAGTCTGTTGTTCCATGTCCAGTTCTAACTGTTGCTTCCTGACCTGCATACAGGTTTCTCAGGAGGCAGGTCAGGTGGTCTGGTATTCCCATCTCTTTCAGAATTTTCCACAGTTTATTGTGATTCACACAGTCAAAGGCTTTGGCATAGTCAATAAAGCAAAAATAGATGGTTTTCTGGAACTCTCTTGCTTTTTTGATGATCCAGCGGATGTTGGCAATTTGATCTCTGGTTCCTCTCCTCTGCCTTTTCTAAAACCAGCTTGAACATCTGGAGGTTTGCGGTTCACGTATTGCTGAAGCCTGGCTTGGAGAATTTTGAGCATTACTTTACTAGCGTGTGAGATGAGTGCAACTGTGCGGTAGTTCGAGCATTCTTTGGGATTGCCTTTCTTAGGGATTGGAATGAAAACTGACCTTTTCCAGTCCTGTGGCCACTGCTGAGTTTTCCAAATTTGCTGGCATATTGAGTGCAGCACTTCCACTGCATCATCCTTGTCTTAAATTAGTGGTGGATAAATATTTAAAAAGCCAACTTTTAGCAAAAGAAACTACTTGTAACAATGTTTCCTGAAGAAAATACCCCTTAACTTTCTAATGACTTCAGATAAACACTGTGCATGTTTTCCACAGGATCCTGTGATTTTTAGGCTAGGCTCCAGTTATATATTCAGAATTCCTGAAATTATCTCTGGAAAATTAATTACAAAAATTATGTAATTCAAGGATAACATGGTTATCTTAAACCTTATATGACATTGTAACTTGCTTACAACTATCCTTGGATTTGGGTCAAAATGATCTTCCCACTAGAAATAACTGCCAGTGGAGAAAAGTTTGTTAGTTGTATAGTGTCCAATGAAGAATATTACTATCTTAATTTTGCAGTATACAGTGTTTGCTGGTGCTATTTTTATACAGTGAAGCAACAGCCTTGCAGGAGAATAAACAATTTAATAATAAAGTATTTAACTTCTTAAAAAAAAGAGAGATGATCTCTTGCTACCATGTGAGAATACAGCAAGAAGGTGGCCATCTGCAGACAGAGAAGAGGGACCTCATCAGGAACTGAATCAGTCAGCATCTTGATTTTGAACTTCCCAGCTTCAGAACTGTGAGAAGTAAATTTCTGTTGTTTATATCACTCAGTTTATGGTATTTTGTTATAGCAGCTTGAGTTGACTAAAACAGGCATTCTCTGCATTCAGCTGGCAGGATCAAAGGTGGGAGGTTTTGATGGAAAATAGCACATGTCACTTCTGTTCATATTCCACTGGCCAAAACTCAATTACATGGCTACACTTCACCAAAAGGTGGGCTGGGAAATGTAATCTAGATGGGCATCCAGAAAGAAAAAGACATCTAAATGGGCATCCAAAAAGAAAATACTGATGATTATCCACAGTCTATACCACAGCCAAAGTCAGTTCTGTTGCTTGCAAAGGAACCTAATCAATACAGATACACAGGACTTCAACAGACAGAGCTTGAAGAGGAGGGCAATTAAGATAGAGGAACTAGGGTAAACAAAGAGAACAGAGCATCACCTGGTTTGGCTGGAGTGTTCAATGGATGATTGGTGTTGGAGGATATGACCACCAGTTGACCCGCAATCTGGACTTGAGCAACTGGAGGCTCCTCCTTATCCTTGGAATGTGCATTCCGCTTGTCTTGCCCTGGCCACAGGCTATCCCAAGAACACAGCCTTGAGATAGTAATGTGGTGGTGAGGCCATCTGAACTGTATATGTTACTAAACCCAGTTAAGGCCTCAATATAAACTTTGAAGATTCTGGAGGACAGATGTAGATATCTACTCATCTTCCAGACCTCCCCCCCAAACACAAAGATAAGCCTAGTATATAAGCTCCCTTGCTCATTAAATCTGCCATCTACCAATCTAGAGTGCTCTGCCTGCTTTTTGATGTCTCTTTACCCTCTGTGTACAGGGGCCAGTCTGTGAACCAATAGTTGAGAGCAAGTGGAAGCAAGGTTGTAAGAAGCAGGTAGGGTCCTGAATGCTAAATTAATTCTGTAGACCAAGGGTTGACAAACTCTGGCCTGTGGGCCAAATTCAGCAACCCCCCACACACCGCCCACCCATCCTAGGTTGGTTTTGTAAGTAAACTTTTATTGGAATGCATTCACACACATTGTATTATGTACTTTCTATGAATGCTTTTACTATACAATGGCAGGGATAAATAGTGGCAATGGAGAACAAATAAGCTCACAAAGCCTAAGAATATTTACTATGTGGCCTTTTACAAAAAAAACAAAAACAAAAACATTAGCCTACTCCTGCTTGTAGGCAATTGGTAACTATTGAAGGATTTTGAGCAGGTGAGCAGTATGTAAGATAACAATGGCAACCCTGCATTGAAGTAAATGGGAATATGTAAGCTGGTTGTGTGGTTTGGGGGGAAGGTACAGCTGGAGAGAGAGGAGTCAGGTAGGTGAGTTAGGAAGCTATTACAATAGTATACAAGATAATAATAGTAGCTGCCATCTATCAAGTGGCTAGTACTTGGCAGGCACTGTGATACATACGTTGCATGCATTATAAGATTTCATCTCCACAAAATCCTTGTGAAGCACAATATTATTTCCATGTTACAAATGAGAAAACTGAAACTCATGGAGTTGATACTACTTAATTTCTTTTACAGTTTCTTCCTTCTCTCTCCTCTTGGCTAGGTGGCTTAGGAGGGGACAGTATTCTTCAAGGAAGTTAAGAACATGGGTTACAAAACAAGACCAAATCCCAGTTTTACCATTTGCTTCCTATATGACCTTAGGCAAGTTACTAAACCTCTCTGTGCCTCAGTTTAATCTTTAGTAAAATGATGGTAAGATAAAAATGATACCCTCTAGGGTTCTGGCAAGGATTGAATGAATTACTGTATGTAATGCACTTAGGACAGTGCCTGGCATTTAGTGAGAACCACAAACACATTTGTTCTTCTTTTTGCAAACCTACAAATCCTGGCATGCCCCAGAGCTTAGCCACAACCCTTTTCTCTTTTTCTAGCCACACTTCCCTTACAACTCTAAGATTTTTCTTCCTATAACAGTTATTTCCCATTACCCCATTTTGTTATCATCAGAGTATAATCTGAAATTATCTTATTTGTTGTTTTGTTCATGTATCTATAATCTGTCTCCCTCATGTAAGGAAAGCAAGACTTAGTCTTGTTCATTACTGAATCCCTAGGGCCTAGCACAGTATCTGGCACAAAGTTGTTGCTCAGTAAATACTTCTTGAATGAGGGAATGAACTTGTCCAAGTAAGTGGCAGACATAGAATTCAAACTTAGGTCTCACTGATGAATTATGGACGGAGGTTCTTGACATTGTACAGGAGACAGGGAGCAAGACCATCTCCAAGAAAAAGAAATACAAAAAAGCAAAATGGCTGTCTGAGGAGGCCTTACAAATAGCTTTGAGTAGAAGAGAAGTGAAACGCAAAGGAGGAAAGGAAAGATATACCCATTTGAATGCAGAGTTCCAAAGAATAGCAAGGAAAAATAAGAAAGCCTTCCTCAGCAATCAATGCAAAGAAATAGAGGAAAACAATAGAATGGGAAAGACTAGAGATCTCTTCAAGAAAATTAGAGATACCAAGGTAACAATTCATGCAAAGATGGGCTCAATAAGGGACAGAAATGGTATGGACCTAACAGAAGCAGAAGATATTAAGAAGAGGTGGCAAGAATACACAGAAGAACTGTACAAAAAAGATCTTCACAACCCAGATAATCACGAAGGTGTGATCACTCACACTCACCTAGAGCTGGACATCCTGGAATATGAAGTCTTAGGAAGCATCACTATGAACAAAGCTAGTGGAGATGATGGAATTCCAGTTAAGCTATTTCAAATCCTCAAAGATGATGCTGTGAAAGTGTTGCACTCAATATGTCAGCAAATATGGAGAACTCAGCAGTGGCCACAGGACTGGAAAAGGTCAGTTTTCATTCCAATCCCTAAGAAAGGTACTGCCAAAGAATGCTCAAACTACTGCACAATTGCACTCATCTCACATGCTAGTAAAGTAATGCTCAAAATTCTCCAAGCCAGGCTTCAGCAATACGTGAACCGCAAACCTCCAGATGTTCAAGCTGGTTTTAGAAAAGGCAGAGGAACCAGAGATCAAATTGCCAACATCTGCTGGATCATCAAAAAAGCAAGAGAGTTCCAGAAAACCATCTATTTCTGCTTTATTGACTATGCCAAAGCCTTTGACTGTGTGAATCACAATAAACTGTGGAAAATTCTGAAAGAGATGGGAATACCAGACCACCTGACCTGCCTCCTGAGAAACCTGTATGCAGGTCAGGAAGCAACAGTTAGAACTGGACATGGAACAACAGACTGGTTCCAAATAGGAAAAGGAGTATGTCAAGGCTGTATATTGTCACCCTGCTTATTTAACTTATATGCAGAGTACATCATGAGAAACGCTGGGCTGGAGGAAGCACAAGTTGGAATCAAGATTGCCAGGAGAAATATCAATAACCTCAGATATGCAGATGACACCACCCTTATGGCAGAAAGTGAAGAAGAAGGAAAGAGCCTCTTGATGAAAGTGAAAGAGGAGAATGAAAAAGTTGGCTTAAAAATCAACATTCAGAAAACTAAGATCATGGCATCTGGTCCCATCACTTCATGGCAAATAGATGGGAAACAGTGGAAACAGTGTCAGACTCTATTTTTTTGGCCTCCAAAATCACTGTGGATGGTGATTGCAGCCATGAAATTAAAAGACGCTTACTCCTTGGAAGGAAAGTTATGACCAACCTAGATAGCATATTAAAAAGCAGAGACATTACTTTGCCAACAAAGGTCCATCTAGGCAAGGCTATGGTTTTTCCAGTGGTCAGGTATGGATGTGAGAGTTGGACTGTGAGGAAAGCTGAGTGCTGAAGAATTGATGCTTTTGAAGTGTGGTGTTGGAGAAGACTCTTGAGAGTCCCTTGGACTGCAAGGAGATCCAGCCAGTCCATCCTAAGGGAGATCAGTCCTGAGTGTTCATTGGAAGGACTGATGCTGAAGCTGAAACTCCAGTACTTTGGCCACCTCATGCGAAGAGGTGACTCATTGGAAAAGACCCTGATGCTGGGAGGGATTCAGGGCAGGAGGAGAAGGGGACGACAGAGGATGAGATGGCTGGATGGCATCACTGACTCGATGGACATGAGTTTGAGCAAACTCTGGGAGTTTGTGATGGACAGGGAGGCCTGGCATGCTGTGATTTATGGGGTCGCAAAGAGTCGGACACGGCTGAGCGACTGAACTGAACTGAACTGCTCCTTGGAAGGAAAGTTATGACCAACTTAGCATGTTAAAAAGCAGAGACATTACTTTGCCAACAAAGGTCCGTCTAGTCAAGGCTATGGTTTTTCCAGTAGTTGTGTATGGATGTGAGAGTTGGACTATAAAGAAAGCTGAGCACCGAAGAATTGATCCTTTTGAACTGTGGTGTTGGAGAAGACTCTTGAGAGTCCCTTGGACTACAAGGCGATCCAACCAGTCCATCCTAAAGGAGATCAGTCCTGGGTGTTCATTGGAAGGACTGTTGCTGAAGCTGAAACCCTAGTATTTTGGCCACCTGATGTGTAAAGCTGACTCACTTGAAAAGACCCTGATGCTGGGAAAGATTGAGGGTAGGAGGAGAAGGGGACGACAGAGGATGAGATGGTTAGATGGGATCACCGACACAATGGACATGGGTTTGGGTGGACTCTGGAAGTTGGTGATGGACAGGGAGGCCTGGCGTGCTGGGGTTCATGGGATCACGAAGAGTCAGACATGACTGAGCGACTGAACTGAACTGAACTGAGGTCAAAGTCCATGTTCTTCATCACCATGCTGCATAGTATAATAATCATGAGACTAGAGAGGAGAGAGTGGATGGAAAAAAACACTTGAGGCAAAATTGACATAACAGCAACTGATCTGTTAGCAGTGGAGGTAGGAGTGGGCGATATGAGTAATATATGATTTTGAGATTGAGGCCTGGATGACACTGAGCTGTAGATTTGGGTGTCATCTGCTTACAGGAAATAGCTGAAATTATAGGAAATACAGTTAAGGGAACTGGAGGATGAAAGGAATAAGACAGAGAGAGAGAGAGAGAGAAAACAAGGAGAAGGGACCTAATAGGGTCCCAATAGGAAACAAATGATACACTCAAAACAGGAAAATTCAAGGATGGTTTAAAAAAGGGATTGTTTGCAAAGATATAGGCAGGGTGTATCAAAACCACAAGGGATAACACCTAGACTGGAAGGAATGAGGGAAGGAAACAATTACCAGAACTCAGAAAGATTCATATGGAAGGATTACTCTGAAAAGAATTGTTACCTTTGGTAGATAAACAGAACCAGCTCTAGGTCACTCTTCAGGAAAAAGCTAGGGGTAACAAACAACTTAAACTCACTTCTCCTTCTCTTTATGATAACCTGCTATGGACATCCAGTGGACAGATCTAACTGGAAATTAACTAAAAGACAGGGAGTCTGTTGATGTAGTCCATAAAGATCATTCTCTCAGGGATGAGAAAAGAGTGAAGAAAAGAAGAGGAGTGGATCTGGAGGAGCAAGTGGAAGCTATTCAACACAGTCCACCCCTCAAGCCCTTGAGTATCCACTCTTATCCTTCATCTAGTGAATATTTTGTTTCACAAGCACAGGATCGCACAAAGACCTGCTACTATATAAACATAGGGTGATGTGGATCCAGTCAAATTTCCACCTGAAACCTAAAACAATGGCCACCACTACTGCTCTTCACATAAGTTAGCAGGGACTAAAAATAGGGTTTTAAAAAAGTAACATAAAACATAGCAGCTGCAATCTCTGTTTTTGTGGCTTGCCTAAAGTAATAATCAAAGCTGCCTTCTCCCACCACCATTCTATATTCCCCTTACCCTCTGCCAGCATCCAGGCTAGAAAGGATACTTAAATTCATGGGAAAACCAGATTCTAATTCCCATGATTATAACTGTAGGATATAAGTTCTTTATGTATGGTATTATACACATTTTGGGTTGCTTCAGATTCCATTTACCCAGTATAATTGGGCAAAGGGGTATAATAAAAACTCAGAATCATCTGGGTTCCAAAAATAGTCCTCCTTTCCCCCACTGTGTGTCAGTCTCAGGTAGTTGAATCCCATCACATTCAACCCGGAATCCTGGGAGAGTGTACCTCTGTCAATGTATTTGTCTTGACCAAACTTACGTTTTCTTCTCTATGATCTAATAAGTTTAGAAAGTAGTAAATACGTGAATAAGCCAAAATAAACACTGAATGCATAAAACAATAATGATGTCTAATTTATGGAGTCAAAATATAGGACAAAACCATTGGTCAATAAATACTTATGTCAGGACAGGACAATCTGAGTTAAAGTGTTCTGTGGTCCTTGCATTGTTTAGGAGAATGGCAAATACGCTGATTTACTTTCAGTTTTATTAAATATGCTCATTAACATTTCTAGGTATCCACTAAAAGAATAAAAACATAGCCCATAACTTCAAAATAGAAATGGGAAAGTAGTTAAGATAAATAAGACACATATTATAAAATATAAATCCAAATGGAAGCAATAAATAAGATAGTAGAAGAGAAACAAAAGGAGTAGGACAATGAGAAACATCAAAGTAAGATGTTAGAATGTACAATTAAATCCAGATAGATCAGTAGCCATAATAAACATAACAGAGTAACCTCTTCAGTTGAAGTCAAAAGCAAATGGGAAAAAAGACTTCCAATTACACCTGCAAGGGACTAGCCTTTAGCAGACTAACTTTCCCACTGGAAATAATTATAAAAGTTACATAAAATATGTACTTTTAAAAGTGCATGTAGATGCTGATAAGTGAACAATACAAGCAGGACTTCTTTATATGCTACATGCCTTCAATACAGGATACACACAAGGTGTAAAACAAAAGATACCAAAGCTTATGTGATGCATCAAAAGCAGTGCTACAACATGGATGAACCTCAAAAACATTATACTCTGTGAAAGAAGTCAGACAAAAAAATTCACATAATTCACATACTACATGATTTCATTTATATGAAATGTCCAGAATCAATAAATCCACAGAGACAGAGAGCAGACTGATGGTTTCTTGCAGCTGGGAAGAAGAGGAAACTAGGAGTAACTACTTAAGGTGCACAAGGTTTCTTTTGGGAGTGATGAAAATGTTTTGAAATCTGATAGAAGTGATAGTTATACAACATTGTGAATATACTAAGTTGTTCACTTTCCCCTTCAGCTTTTTCAGATATATTGACATATTACATTGCATAAGTTTATCATGTACACTGTGATGATTTTATACAGGTGTATACTGCAAAATGTCTACCACAATAAGATTAGTCAGCACATCCTTTACTTCACATAATACTATTTTGTTGTTGTTATGGTGAAAACATTAAAGCTCTACCCTCATAACAGCTTTAAAGTACAGAATATAGTATTAACACGAGGGACAATACTGTTCACTTTTATATGGTTTTGTTGTTCAGGTGCTCAGTGGTGTCTGACTCTTTGCGACCCCATGGACTACAGCATACCACGCTTCCCTTGTCCTACACTATCTCCTGGAGTTTGCTCAAACTCCTGACCATTTGAGTTGATGATGCCATCCAACCATCTCATCTTCTGTTGCCCCCTTCTCCCCCCTGCCCTCAATCTTCCTATCATCAGGGTCTTTGCATCACGTGGCCAAAGTATTGGAGCTTCAGCTTCAGCATCAGTCTTTCCAATGAATATTCAAGACTAATTTCCTTTAGGATTGACTGGTTTGATCTCCTTGCAGTCCAAGGGACTCTCAAAAGTCTTCTCCAGCACTACAGTTAGAAAGTATCAATTCTTTGGTGCTCACCCTTCTTGATGGTCCAACTCTCACATCACTGGAAAAACCACAGCTTTGACTATATGGACCTTTCTCAGCATTGCCCTTCTTCAAGACTGGAATGAAAACTGACCTGTTCCAGTCCTGTGGCCACTGCTGAGTTTTCCAAATATGCTGGCATATTGAGTGCAGGACTTTCACAGCATCATCTTTTAGGATTTGAAATAGTTCAGCTGGAATTCCATCACCTCCACTAGCTTTATTCATATTAATGCTTCCTAAGGCCCCCTTGACTTCACACTCCAGGATGTCTGGCTCTAGGTGGGTGACCACACCATCATGGTTATCCGGATCATTAAGACCTTTTTCATACAGTTCTTCTGTATATTCTTGCCACCTCTTCTTAATCTCTTCTGCTTCTGTTAGGTTCTTACCGTTTTTGTCCTTTATTGTGCACACTTTTGCATGAAATGTTCCCTCGGTATATCAAATTTTCTTGAAGAGACCTCTAGTCTTTCCCATTCTATTATTGTCCTCTATTTCTTGCATTGATCACTAAGGAAGGCTTTCTTATCTCTCCTTGCTATTCTTTGGAACTCTCCATTCAGTTGGGTATATCTTTCCCATTCTCCTTTGCCTTTTGCTTCTCTTCTTTTCTCAGCTATTTGTGAAGCCTCCTCAGACAACCATTTTGCCTTCTTGCATTTCTTTTTCTTGGGGATTGTTTTGGCACCACTTCCTGTACAATATTTTGAACCTCTATCCATAGTTCTTCAGGCACTCTGTCTGTCAGATCTAATCCCTTTAATCTATTTGTCATGTTCACTCTATAATCACAAGGGATTTGATTTAGGTCATACCTGAATGGTCTAGAGGTTTTCCCTACTTTCTTCAATGTAAGTCTGAATTTTGCAATAAGGAGCTCATGATCTGAGCCACAGTCAGCTCCAGGTTTTGTTTTTGCTGACTGTATAGTGCTTCTCCATCTTTGGCTGCAAAGAATATAATCAATCTGATTTTGGTATTGATCATCTGGTGATGTCCATGTGTACAGTCATCTCTTGTGTTGTTGGAAGAGAGTGTTTGCTATGACCAGTGTGTTCTCTTGGGAAAGCTCTGTAAGCCTCAACCCTGCTGCATTTTGTACTCCAAGGCCAAATTTGCCAGTTACTCCAGGTATCTCCTGACTTCCTACTTTTGCATTCTAGTCTGATATGAAGAAAAGAACATCTTTTTTATGTCAGTTCTAGAAGGTCTTGTAAGTATTCACAGAATTATTCAAATTCAACTTCTTTAGCATTAGTAGTCTGGGCATAGTCTTGGATTACTGTGATGTTGAATGGTTTGGCTTGGAAACGAATGGGGATCATTCTGTTATTTTTGAGACTGCAAGACTCTTTTGTTGACTATGAGGGCTACTCCATTTCTTCTAACAGATTCTTGCCCACAGTAGTAGATATAATGCATGCATGCTCAGTCGCTTCAGTCATGTCCAACTCTTTGCAACCCCATGGACTGTAGCCCACCAGCCTCCTCTGTCCATGGGATTCTCCAGGCAAGAACACGAGTGGGTTGCCATTTCCTGCTCCAAGGGGATCTTCCCGACCCAGGGATTGAACCCGCATCTCCTGTGTCTCCTGCACTGCAGGCAGATTCTTTACCACTGAACCATGGGGGATGGACATCTGAATTAAATTCACCCATTCCCATCCATTTTGGTTCACAGATTCCTAAAATGTTAATGCTCACTCTTGCCATCTCCTGTTTGACCACATCCAATTTACCTTGATTCATGGACCTAATATTCCAGGTTCCTATGCAATATTGTTCTTTACAGCACCAGACTTTACTTTCACCACCAGACACACACAGCCACAACTGGGTGTCATGTCCACTTTGGCTAGCCTCTTCATTCTATTTCTCCAATATTCCCCAGTAGCATGTTGGACACCTACCAACCTGGGGGGCTCATCTTTCAGTGTCATATCTTTTTGCCTTTTCACACTGTTCTTGGGGTTCTCAAGGCAAGAATGCTGAAGTGGTTTGCCATTCCCTTCTCCAATGGACCACATTTTGTCAGAACTCTTCACCATGACCCATTTGTCTTGGGTGGCCCTGCATGGTATGGCTCATATTTTCATTGAGTTATACAAGGCTGTGATCTATGTGATCATTTTGGTCAGTTTTCTGTGATTATGGGTTTTCATTCTGTCTGCCCTCTGACAGATGAGAATAAGAGGCTTGTGCATGTTTCCTGATAGGAGGGACTGCCTATGCGGGGAAACTGAGTCTTGCTCTGGTGGGCAGGGCCATGCTCAGTAAATCTTTAATCCAATTTTCTGCTGATGGTGGGGCTGTGCTTCCTTCCTGTAGTTTGGCCTGAGGCAGCCCTCTTGGAGTATGCAATCTCTATGGTAGGTCTATAGGCTCTGTGGTGGGGCTAATGGCAACCTCCTCCAAGAGGACTTATGCCAACAGGCCATGCCTCCCAGGACTGCTGCTGTCAGTGCCCCTAACCCTGCAGCAGGCCACTGTCAACCCATGCCTCTGCTGGAGACCCCCAAATATTCATATGCAAGTCTGATTCAGTCTCTTATGGGGTCGCTGCTCCCTTCTCCTGGGTCCGGGTGCACACAAGGCTTTGTTTGTGCTCTCCAAGAGTCTCTGTTTCCCCAGTCCTGTGGAAGTTCTATAATCAAATCCCACTGACTTTCAAAGCCAAATTCCCTGGGGTTTCCCAGTTCCTTTGCCAGATCCCCGGGTTGGAAAGTCTGTTGTGGGGGCTAGAACTTTCACAACAGTGCGAGAACTTCTTTGATACAATTGTTCTCCAGTTTGAGGGTCGACCATCCGGTGGCTCTATGGTAGAGCTAATAACGACCACCTCCAAGAGGACTTATGCCACACACTGCACCTCCCAGGATTACTGCTGCCAGTGCCCCTGTCCCCATGGCAGGCTACTGTTGACCCACGCTTCTGCCAGAGACTCCCAAACACTCACAGGCAGGTCTGGCTCAGGCTCTTGTGGGTCACTGTTCCTGGGTTCTGGTGTGGACAGGGTTTTGTTTGTGCCCTCCAAGAGTCTCAGGCGGGTATGAGGTTTGATTTTAACATGATTGCACCCTTCCTACCATCTCGTTGAGGCTTCTCCTTTGTCCTTGGATGTAGGGTATCTTTTTTTGGTGGGTTCCAACATCCTCTTGTCAATGGCTTTTCAGCAGCTAATTGCAATTTTGGTGTTCTCACAGGAGAAGATGAGTGCATGTCCTTCTGTGAATTTCACCTCAATAAAAAAAGATTTTCAAATAAAAGTTGATTCTTTTCCAGGAGCTATACATTATAAGAAATATGAAAGGGGACACTTCAGGCTGAAGGAAATGATCACAGATGGAAGCATGCACCTTCAGAAAGGAAAAAAGTGCACTAACTGGTTAAAACGATGATAATAATGTCCTGTAGGGGGGTTGTATTGTGATAAAATATACATAACATAAAAAATAACTCCCATGGGGTTTTTACATACATAGAAATACAATATATAGCAAAGACAGCACAAAATATGAGAGGCCAATAAAAGGAGTGAAACTGTTATATGGTTCTTAAGGGTTCAGCAGACGGTAAAAATACTAATTTAAGATAGACTGGAATAAGTCAAGGATGTATATTATACTCTCCATGGTAATCACAAAAGAAATTATAAAATTATACAACTAAAAAGTAATAGAGGGTAGACTCGATCAAGTCCTCAGTGCAAACACATCACAGATGAGAAAACTGAAGGACAAAGTTCAAGGAACTTAGCCAAGGTGACACAAACCGGAACCTGATTTTCTCAGCCACATCTGATTGAACCAGACAGCCTAGCCATAATGGTTTGCCACATCAGGAAAAGAATTTGCCTTCACCAATCAACTCAGATTGGAGTACTGGATGGGTCAGCTGGTGGCAACCAAAGAGATCAAACCCTGAGCCTTTGGAGTGGGAGCACTGATCCCAAGACCCTAGACTACCAGAAAACTAACCCTGAAGAAGTGAAGCGAAGTCACTCAGTCGTGTCCAACTCTTTGCGACCCCGTGGACTGTAGCCTACCAGGCTCCTCCGTCCATGGGATTCTCCAGGCAAGAATACTGGAGTGGGTTGCCATTTCCTTCTCCAGGGGATCTTCCCAACCCAGGGATCAAACCCGGGTCTCCCACATTACAGGCAGATGCTTTAACCTCTGAGCCGTAACCCTAGGGAGTATCAAACAGTGACAACTCCCACAAAAGAAACCACTTGAATAAAAGACCTGACATCACCCGACCACCAGTAGCACCCTGTGCAGGACACCTTATCCAAACAACAAACAAAACAAAAATACAAAACCAATCATCAGCAGACAGGATTACCACCTCACTCAGCCTTGCCCATCAGAGGAAAAAACAAATAACAACAACAAAAAAAAAAAAAAAAAAAACAGCACAAATCTCACGCTATACAAAGCTTACAGAAACCACTGGACCAACCTTAGGAGGGCAGAAACTAAATGGAAGACAAAGAATTCAATCTTGAAGCCTAGGAAAAGGAGACCTCAAACACAGTAAGTTTTTAAAAAATTAATGAAAAGGCAGAGAAACACTGCACAAATGAAGGAACAAACTAGAAACACAGAAGTCCAAATAAATGAAGAGGAAATAGACAAACTACCTGAAAAATAATTCAGAATAATGACAGTAAAGATGATCAAAACCCTTGAAAACAAAATGGAGAAAATGCAAGGATCAATTAACAAAGACCTAGAAGAATTAAAGAATAAACATACAGAGACAAACAACACAGTTACTGAAAATAAAAATACTCTAGAAGGAATCAATAGCAGAATATCTGAAGCAGAAGAACGAATCAGTGAGCTGGAAGATAAAATGATGGAAATCACTTCTGAAGAGCAGAATAAACTAAAAAGAATGAAAAGAACTGAGGATAGTCTCAGAGACCTCTAGGACAATATCAAATGCACCAACATTCAAATTATAGGGGTCTCAGAAGAAGTGAAAAAGAAAGGGTATGAGAAAATTTTTGAAGAGAGATTATAGTTGAAAATTTCTGCAACATGGAAACGGAAATAGTCAATCAAGTCCAAGATGCGCCGAGTCCCATATAGGATAAACCCAAGGAGAAATACACCAAGACACATACTAACCAAACTAACAAAGACTAAACACAAAGAAAGAATATTAAAAGCACCAAGGGAAAAGCAACGAGTAACATACAAGGGAAACTCCAAACAGTTAACAGCTGATCTTTCAGCAGAAACTCTGCAGGCCAGAAGGGAGTGGCAGGATATATTTAAAGTACTGAAAGGGAAATACCTACAATCAAGATTATTCTACCCAGCAAATCATTCAAAATTGATGGAGATATAAAAAGTTTTTCAGACAAGCAAAAATAAAGAGAATTCAGTACCACCAAACCACCTTTACAACAAATGTTAAAGGGACTTATATAATCAAGAAATACAAGAGAAAAAAAATCTACAAAATCAACCCCAAACAATTAAGAAAATGGCAATAGGAACATATATATCAATAATTACTTTAAAGGTAAACGGATTAATGCTCCAACCAAAACACACAGACTGGCTGAATGGATAGAAAACAAGACCCATATATATGCTGTCTACAAGAAACCCACTTCACACCTAAAGACACATAGACTGAAAGTGAGAGGATGGAAAAACATATTCCATGCAAATGGGAAGCAAAAGAAAGCTGGAGTAGCAATCCTCATATCAGACAAAACAGACCTTAAAATAAAGAAGATTACAAGAGATAAGGAAGGACACTACATAATTATCAAGGGACCAATCCAAGAGGAAGACAAAACAATTGTAAATATCTATGCACCCAACATAGGAGCACCTCAATACATAAGACAAACACTAACAGATATAAAATGAGAAACTGTCAGTAACACAACAATAGTAGGAGACTTTAATACCCCACCCACACCAATGGACGGATCATCAAAGGAGAAAATTAATAAGTAAACACAAGACTTAAATGATACATTAAATGAGATGGATCACATTGATATCTTCAGGACATTCCATCCAAATGCAGAAGAATACACCTTCTCAAGTGCACATGGAACATTCTCCAGGAGAGACCACATCTTGGGTCACAAACCAAACCTCAGTGATCTTCAGAAAACTGAACTCATATCAAGCATCTTTTCTGGCCACAACACTAGGAGACTGCTGCTGCTGCTGCTGCTGCTGCTAAGTCACGTCAGTCGTGTCTGACTCTGTGTGACCCCATAGACGTCAGCCCACCAGGCTCCCCCTCCCCTGGGATTCTCAAGGCAAGAACACTGGAGTGGGTTGCCATTTCCTTCTCCAATGCAAGAAAGTGAAAATTGAAAGTTAAGTCACTCAGTCGTGTCCAACTCTTAGCGACCCCATGGACTGCAGCCCACCAGGCTCCTCCATCCATGGGATTTTCCAGGCAAGAGTACTGGAGTGGGGTGCCATTGCCTTCTCCAACTATGAGACTAGATATCAATTACAAGAAAAAAACTGTAAAAAACACAAACACATGGGGATTAAACACTACGTTTCTAAATAACCAACAGGCTACTAAAGAAATCAAAAGGGAAATAAAAAAATTTTCTAGAAATAAATGACAATGAAAACATGACAACTCAAAACCTATGGGATGCAGCAAAAGCAGTTATAAGAGGGAAGTTTATAGAAATTCAATCCTACAAGAAGCAAGAAAAACATCAAATAGACAACCTAACTTTACAACTATAACAACTGGAAAAAGAAGAACAACAAAACAAAAATTAGCAGAAGGAAAAAATCATAAAGATCCAAGTAGAAATAAATGAAAAAGAAATGAAAGAAACAATAGTAAAGATTAATCAAACTAAATGCTGGTTCTTTGAGAAGATAAACAAAATTGACAAACCTTTAGCCAGACTCATCAAGAAGAAAAGAATCAAATCAACAAAATTAGAAATGAAAAAGGAAGGTTACAACAGACAATTCAGAAATATAAAGGATTATAAGAGACTATTATGAACAATTATATGGCAATGAAAGGGATAACCCGGAAGAAATGGACAGATTCTTGGAAAAGAAATAAAAATTACGAACAACCCAATTAGAAGCACTGAAATTGAAGTTGTGATCAAAAATCACCCAAAAAACAAAATCCCAGGACCAGATGGCTTCACAGGAGAATTCTGTCAAACATATACAAAAGTGCAAATGCATATCCTTCTAAAACTCTTTCAAAAATTGCAGAGGAAGGAACACTTCCCAACTCATTCTACAAGGCCAACATCACCCTGATACAAAAACCAGACAAAGACAACACAAAAAGGAAAACTACAAGCCAATAACACTGATGAATATAGATGCAAAAATCCTTAACAAAATTTTAACAGAATTCAACAACACATCAAAAAGCTCATATACCATGATCAAGTTGGTTTATCCCAGGGATGAAAGCATTCTTCAATATATGCAAATCAATCAATGTGATACACCATATTAACAAACTGATAAAAACTGTATGATCATCTCAACAGACGCAGAAAAAGCCTTTGAAAAAATTCAGCACCCATTTATGATTAAAACTCTTCAAAAAATGGGCATAGAAGGAACCTACCTCAATATAGTAAAGGCCATATATGATAAGCCTACAGCAAACGTTATTCTCAATGGTGAAAAACTGAAAACATTCCCCCTAAGATCAGGAATAAGACAAGCGTGTCCATTTTCACCACTATTATTCAACATAGTTTTGGAAGTCCTAGCTACAGCAATCAGAGAAGAAAAGGAAATAAAAGGAATCCAGATCAGAAAAGAAGTAAAACTCTAACTGTTTGCAGAGGACATGATACTGTACCTAGAAAACTCTAAAGATACTATCAGAAAATTACTAGAGCTAATCAGTGAATTTAGCAAAGTTGCAGGATACAAAATCAATACCTATAAATCACATCACTTCTATATACTAACAATGAAAAATCAGAAAGAGAAATTAAGGAATCAATCCCATTCACCACTGCAACAAAAAGAATAAAATATCTAGGAATAAAGTTACCTAAGGAGACAAAAGAACTGTGCACAGAAAATTATAAGACACTGATGAAAGAAATCAAAGATGACATAAACAAATGGAGAGATATTCCATGTTCCTGGGTAGGAAGAATCAATATTGTGAAAATGACTATACTACCAAACACAATCTACAGATTTACTGTGATCCCTATCAAATTACCAGTGGCATTTTTCACAGAACTAGAACAGAAAAATTTCACAATTCATATGGAAACACAAAAGACCCTGAATAGCCAAAGCAGTCTTGAGAAAGAAGAATGGAGCTGGAGGAATCAACCTTCCTGACTTCAGATCATACTACAAAGCTATCAAGACAGTATGGTAAGTGGCACAAAAACAGAAATATAGACCAATGGAACAAGATAGAAAGCCAAGAAATAAACCCATGCACCTATGAGTACCTTATTTTTGACAAAGGAGGGAAGAATATACAATAGGGCAAAGACAGCGTCTTCAATAAACGGTGCTGAGAAAACTGGACAGCTACATGTAAAAGAATGAAATTAGAACACTTCCTAACACCATACACAAAGATAAACTCAAAATGGATTAAAGACTTAAATGTAAAAGCAGAAACTATAAAACTCTTAGGGGAAAACATAGGCAGAACACTCGATGACATAAATCAAAGCAAGATCCTCTATGACCCACCTCCTGGAGTAATGGAAATAAAAACAAAAGTAAACAAGTGGGACCTGATTGAACTTAAAAGGTTTTGTGCAACAAGGTGAAAAGACAACCCTCAGAATGGGAGAAAATAATAGCAAATGAAACAACCGACAAATGAAAGCAAAGCTGACAAATTTCCACAATATACAAGACCATACAACTGAGTACCAGAAAAACAAACAACCCAATCAAAAAGTGGGAAAAAACCTAAACAGACATTTCTCCAAAGAAGACATACAGATGGCTAAAAAAAACATGAAAAGATGCTCAACATCATTCATTATTAGAGAAATGCAAATTAAAACTACAATGAGATATCACCTCAAATCAGTCAGAATGGCCATCATCAAAAAGTCTACAAACAATAAATGCTGGAGAGGATGTGGAGAAAAGGGAAGCTCTTGTACTGTTGGTGGGAATGTAAATTCATACAGCCACTATGGAAGACGGTACGGAGATTCTTTTAAAAACTAGGAATAAAACCAGGGGGCAGTCCTAAGATGGCAGAGGAATAGGACAAGGAGACCACTTTCTCTCCCAGAAATTCATCAAAAGATCATTTGAACACTGAGCAAATTCCACAAAACAGCTTTTGAACGCTGGCGGAAGACACCAGGCACCCAGAAAGGCAGCCCATTTTCTTTTTTTTTTTCCTCCCGGGAGGGAGTTGTGAAGGAGGAAAAGTTTCCAAACACCAGGAAACCCTCTCACCAGCGGGTCTGTGGGGAGTTTTGGAATCTCAGAGGGCAACATAACTGGGAGGAAAAAATAAATAAATAAAACCCACAGATTACATGCCTAACCACAACTCCCAGCAGAGAAGTAGCCCAGATGCTCACGTCCTCCACCTGCAAGCAGGGGCTGAACACAGAAGCAAGGGCTGCATTTTTTAGGGTAAGGCCGGGCCTGAATACCCTGAGGAGCTAACGTGAGATAGCACCCAAACTGTGGGACAGCCAGAGAGGAAAAAAAAAAGAAAGAGAGAGGAAGAGAACTTTCCCATGAAAAGCTCTAACCTAAGGCACTGTCTGCCCACTCACAGAACAAAGGACTGAGCGAATACCAGAGGAGAGCTAGCCGGCTGCGGACTGGCCCATCCCCCACCAAAGGCAGACAGGCAGGCGGGCGACAGCCAAAGCTAGCGAGGGACAATCTCAGCCCCAGAGACGGCATCCTCTACCAAACTGTGAGCAGGCTCCCAGTTGCTAACCAAGTCTTCCTGGGATCCTGGATGGTTGACATCCACCAGGAGGGTCGCAGCCAGAGATCAGCTCCCCAGAGGAGACGGACGGCACACCTGAGATGGCGCTCCCACTGCACACGCAGGAAACTGAGCAGCTGGGACCGGGGAGGTGATAAGACACACCACCCTACCTGGGGAGAGTGTACTCACCAAGCACCTGGTCGTCTGAGCTGCTTGGATGTGGGAAGGGCACAAAGTATAGGCCCAACAGAGTCTGTGCCTTTGTGGAGTACCCGAGAACCTGAACCTGAGTGGCTCAGACCTGGGAAGTGCACGCAACCCAGGGCCCGCTTTAGACAGATCCCCTGCAGAGCAACCTGGGGCCTGAGCAGTGTAGACTGGGAAAGCACACATGCCATGAGTGGGGGCAAACCCAGTGTGGCCCAGACACTGCGAGCACTCCCCACACACGCCAGTGGTATTTGTTTGCAGTGTTCCTCCCCCCCCCCACAGCACGACTGAACAAGTGAACTTAAATAAGTGACCACCTTAGCCCCCTTGTGTTAGGGTGGAAATTAGACACTGAAGAGACTTGCAAACAGAAGAAGCCAAAATAAACAGAGGGAACCGCTTGAGAAGTGACAGGTGCAACAGATTAAAACCCTGTAGTTAGCACCAACTACATTGGAAGGGACCTATAGACCTCAAGAAGAAGTATAAGCTGGAACAAGGAACTATCTGGAACTGAACTGACCACACACTGCCAGCAACAGCTCCAGAGAAATTCCTAGGTATATTTTACTATTATCATTTTTTTATTAATTTTTTTTATTTTTAAGCCCTTTATTACTCCTTTAATTTTCATTTTTATAACCTACTATTACCTTGCAAAAAAGACCCTATTTTTAAAGCAAATTTCATATATTTTTTGTAATTTTTGTGATTTTATTATTTATTTTAATATTGTATTTTTGAGAGTCTAACCTCTACTCTAGATTTTTAATCTTTGCTTTTTGGTATTTGTTATCAATTTTTTACCTTTAAGAATCTAATCTTCAGCACCCATTTTTACTTAGGAGTGTGATTACTGGCTTGACTGCCCTCTCCCCTTTTTGACTCTCCTTTTTCTCCTCTGAGTCACCTCTATCTCCTCCCTCCCCCTTCTCTTCTCTACCCAACACTTTGAATCTCTTTGGGTATTTCGGGCTGTGGAGAACACTTAGGGAACTGATTACTGGTTAGATCTGTCTCTCTCCTTTTGACCCCCCCCTCTTCTCCTCTGGTCATCTCTATCCCCTTCCTCCCTCTTCTCTTCTCTATGTAACTCTGTGAACCTCTCTGGGTGTTTCAGGCTGTGGAGAGCACATAGGGAATTGATTACTGGCTAGATTGCTCTTTCCCTCTTTGATTCCCCCTCTTCTCCTTCTGGTCACCTCTATCTCCCTCCTCCTTCTTCTCTTATCCATGTAACTCTATGAACCTCTCTGGGTGCCCCTCACTGTGGAGAATCTTTTCCCCATTAACCTAGATGTTTTATCATCAGTGTGGTATGGATGGGGAAGTCTTGAGGCTACTGTAAGAATAAGACTGAAAACCAGAGGCAGGAGGCTTAAATCCAAAACTTAAGAACATCAGAAAACTCTTGACTCCAGGGAACATTAATAGGCAAGAGCTCATCCAAAAGCCTCCATACCTACACTGAAACCAAACTCCACCCAAGAGCCAACAAGTTCCAGAGCAAGACATACCACACTAATTCTCCAGCAACGCAATAACATAGCCCTGAGCATTAATATAAAGGCTGCCCAAAGTCACACCAAACCCATAGACACCTCAAAACTCACTACTGGACACTTCATTGCACTCCAGAGAGAAGAGATCCAGCTCCACCCACCAGAACACTGACACAAGCTTCCCTAACCAGGAAACCTTGACAAGCCATTCGTCCAACCCCACCCACAGGGAGTAACCTCCACAATAAAGAGGAACCACAAACTTCCAGCATACAGAAAGGCCACCCCAAACACAGCAATCTAAACAAGATGAAAGGCAGAGAAATATTCAGCAGGTAAAGGAACATGATAAATACCCATCAAGTCAAACAAAAGAGGAGGCGATAGGGAGTCTACCTGAAAATAAATTCAGAATAATGATAGTTAAAATGATCCAAAATCTTGGAAAAAAAATGGAGTTACAGATAAATAGTCTGGAGACAAGGATTGAGAAGATGCAAGAAATGTTTAACAAGGACTTAGAAGAAATAAGAAAGAGTCAATCAATGATGAACAATGCAATAACTGAGATCAAAAACTCTCTGGAGGGAACCAACAGTAGAATAACAGAGGTAGAAGACAGGATAAGTGAGGTAGAAGATACAATGATGGAAGTAAATGAAGCAGAGAGGAAAAAAGAAAAAAGAATTAAAAGAAATGAAGACAACCTCAGAGACCTCTGGGACAATGTCAAACGTCCCAACATTCAAATCATAGGAGTTCCGAGAAGAAGACAAAAAAAGGCCATGAGAAAATACTTGAGGATATAATAGTTGAAAACTTCCCTAAAATGGGGAAGGAAATAGTCACCCAAGTCCAAGAAACCCAGAGAGTCCCAAACAGGATAAACCCAAGGCAAAACACCCCAAGACACATTTTAATCAAATTAATAAAGATCAAACACAAAGAACAAATAATAAAAGCAGCAAGGGAAAAACAACAAATAACACACAAGGGGATTCCCATAAGGATAATAGCTGATCTTCCAATAGAAACCCTTCAGGCCAGAAGGGAATGGCAGGACATACGTAAGTGATGAAAGATAAAAACCTACAACCCAGATTACTGCACCCTGCAAGGATCTCATTCAAATATGACGGAGAAATCAAAAGCTTTACAGACAAGCAAAAGCTGAGAGAATACCACCAAACCAGCTCTTCAACAAATGCTAAAGGATCTTCTCTAGACAGGAAACACAGAAAAGGTGTATAAACTTGAACACAAAACAACAAAGTAAATGGCAATGGGATCATATTTATCAATAATTACCTTAAATGTAAATTGGTTGAATGTCCCAACCAAAAGACAAAGACTGGCTGAATGGATACAAAAATAAGACCCCTATATATGCTGCCTACAAGAGACCCACCTCAAATCAAGGGACATATACACACTGAAAGTGAAGGGTTGGAAAAAGATATTTCATGCAAATGGAGACCAAAAGAAAGCAGGAGTAGCAATACTCATATCAGATAAAATAGACTTTGAAATAAAGGCCGTGAAAAGAGACAAAGAAGGACTCTACATAATGATCAATGGTTCATTCCAGAAGACGATATAACAATTATATATGCACCCAACATAGGAGCACCACAATATGTAAAGCAAATGCTAACAAGTATGAAAGGGGAAATTAACAGTAACAAAATAATAGTGGGAGACTTTAACACCACACTCATACCTATGGATAAATGAACTAAACAGAAAATTAGAAAGGAAAAACAAACTTTAAATGTTACAATGGATCAGTTAGACTTAATTGATATCTATAGGACTTTTCACCCCAAAACAATGAATTTCACCTTCTTCTCAAGTGCACACAGAACCTTCTCCAGGACAGATCACATCCTGGGCCATAAATCTAGCCTTGGTAAATTCAAAAAACTGAAATCATTTCAAGCTTCTTTTCTGATCACAATGCGGTAAGATTAGATATCAACTACAGAAAAAAACTATTAAAAATACAAACATATGGGGGCTAAACAACACACTTTTGAATAACCAACAAATCACAGAAGAAATAAAAAAAGAAATCAAAATATGCATAGAAACGAATAAAAATGAAAACACAGCAACCCAAAACCCATGGGAATCAGTAAAAGCAGTGCTAAGGGGAAGGTTCACAGCAATACAAGCTTACCTCAAGAAACAAGAAAAAAGTCAAATAAATAACCTAACTCTACACCTAAGGCAATGAGAAAAGGAAGACATGAAGAACCCCAGGGTTAGTAGAAGGAAAAAAAATCATAAAAATTAGGGCAGAAATAAATGAAAAAGAAACAAAGGAGACCATAGCAAAAATCTACAAAGCTAAAAGCTGGTTCTTTGAGAAGATAAATAAAATAGACAAACCATTAGCCAGACTTATCAAGAAGCAAAGGAAGAAGAATCAAGTCAACAAAATTAGAAATGAAAATGGAGTGATCACAACAGAAAATACAGAAATACAAAGGATCATAAGAGACTATCAGCAACTTTATGCCAATAAAATGGACAACTTGGAAGAAATGGACGAATTCTTAGAAAAGTATAACTTTCCAAAACTGAACCAGGAAGAAATATAAAATCTTAACAGATCCATCACAAGCACAGAAATCAAAACTGTAATCAGAAATCTTCCAGCAAACAAAAGCCCAGGACCAGATGGCTTCACAGCTGAATTCTACCAAAAATTTAGAGAAGAACTAACACCTACCCTACTCAAACTCTTCCAGAAAATTGCAGAGGAAGGCAAACTTCCAAACTCATTCTATGAGGCCACCATCAGCCTAATACCAAAACCAGACAAAGATGCCACAAAAAAGGAAAACTACAGGCCAATATCACTGATGAACATAGATGCAAAAATCCTTAACAAAATTCTAGCAAACAGAATCCAACAACATATTAAAAAGATCATACATCATGACCAAGTGGGCTTTATCCCAGGGATGCAAGGATTCTTCAATATCCGCAAATCAATCAATGTAATAAACCACATTAACAAATTGAAAGATAAAAACCATATGATTATCTCCATATATGTAGAGAAAGCCTTTGACAAAATTCAACATCCATTTATGATAAAAACCCTCTAGAAAGCAGGAATAGAAGGAACATACCTCAACATAATAAAAGCTATATATGATAAACCCACAGCAAACATTATCCTCAATGGTGAAAAATTGAAAGCATTTTCCCTAAAGTCAGGAACAAGACAAGGGTGCCCACTCTCACCACTACTATTCAACATAGTTTTGAAAGTTTTAGCCACAGTAATCAGAGGGAAAAAAAAGAAAAGGAATCCAGATTGGAAAAGAAGAGGTAAAACTCTCACTGTTTGCAGATGACATGATCCTCTACATAGAAAACCCGAAAGACTCCACCAGAAAGTGAGCAGAGCTAATCAATGAATATAGTAAAGTTGCAGGATATAAAATTAACACACAGAAATCCCTTGCATTCCTATACACTAACAATGAAAAAACAGAAAGAGAAATTAAGGAAACAATTCCATTCACCAATGCAATGAAAAGAATAAAATATTTAGGAATAAATCTACCTAAAGAAACAAAAGACCTATATATGGAAAACTATAAAACACAGATGAGAGAAATCAAAGATGACACAAATAGATGGAGAAATAGACCATGTTCATGGATTGGAAAAATCAATACAGTGAAAATGAGTATACTACCCAAAGTAATCTATAGATTCAATGCAATCCCTGTCAAGCTACCAATGGTATTTCTCAGAGAAGTAGAACAAATAATTTCACAATTTGTATGGAAATACAAAAAACCTCAAATAGCAAAGCAATCTTGAGAAAGAAGAATGGAACTGGAGGAATCAACCTGCCTGACTTCAGGCTCTACTACAAAGCTACAGTCATCAAGACAGTATGGTACGGGCACAAAGACAGAAATATAGATCAATGGAACAGAATAGAAAGCCCAGAGATAAATCCATGCATCTATGGACACTTTATCTTTGACAAAGGATGCAAGAATATACAATGGAGAAAAGACAATCTCTTTAACAAGTGGTGCTGGGAAAACTGGTCAATCACTTGTAAAAGAATGAAACTAGAACACTTTCTAACATCATATGCAAAAATAAACTCAAAATGGATTAAAGATCTAAATGTTAGACCAGAAGCTATAAACTCCTAGAGGAAAACATAGGCAAAACACTCTCTGACATAAATCACAGCAGGATCCTCTATAACCCACCTCCCAGAGTAATGAAAGTAAAAGCAAAAAATAAACAAATGGGACCTAATTAAACTTAAAAGCTTTTGCACAGTGAAGGAAACTATAAGCAAGGTGAAAAGACAGCCTTCAGAATGGGAGAAAATAATAGCAAATGAAGCAACTGACAAAGAATTCATCTCCAAAATATACAAGCAGCTCCTGCAGCTCAATTCCAGAAAAATAAATGACCCAATCAAAAAATGGGCCAAAGAACTAAACATTTCTCCAAAGAAGACATGCAGATGGCTAACATGTGAAAAGATGCTCAACATCACTCATTATCAGAGAAATGCAAATCAAAACCACAATGAGGTACCATCTCATGCCAGTCAGAATGGTTGCTATCAAGAAGTCTACAAACAATAAATGCTGGAGAGGGTGTAGAGAAAAAGGAACCCTCTTACACTGTTGGTGGGAATGCAAACTAGTATAGCCACTATGGAGAACAGTGTGGAGATTCCTTAAAAAACTGGACATAGAACTGCCACATGACCCAGCAATCCCACTGCTGGGCATACACACCAAGGAAACCAGAACTGAAAGTGACACATGTACCCCAATGTTCATCACAGCACTGTTTACAATAGCCAGGACATGGAAGCAACCTAGATGTCCATCGGCAAATGAATGGATAAGAAAGCTGTGGTACATATACACAATGGAATATTACTCAGTCATTAAAAAGAATGCATTAGAATCAGCTCTAATGAGGTGGATGAAACTGGAGCCTATTATACACAGTGAAGTAAGTCAGAAAGAAAAACAGCAATTCAGTATATTAACGCATATATATGAAATTTAGAAAGATGGTAATGATGACCCTATATGCAAGACAGCAAAAGAGACACAGATGTAGAGAATAGTCTTTTGGACTCTGTGGGAGAGGGCGAGGGTGGGATGATTTGAGAGGGTAGCATTGAAACATGTATATTATCATATGTGAAGCAGATCGTCAGTCCAGGTTCGATGCATGAGACAAGGTGCTCAGGACTGGTGCACTGGGATGACCCTGGGGGATGGGATGGGGAGGGAGGTGGGAGGGGGTTTTTGGATGGGAAACACATGTGCACCTGTGGCTGATTCATGTCAATGTATGGCAAAAACCACTACAATATTGTAAAGTAATTAGCCTCCAATTAAAATAAATAGTTTATTAAAAACCAGGAATAAAACCACCACATGACCCAGCAATCCCACTCCTAGGCATATACCCTGAGAAAACCAAAATTGAAAAAGACACATGTATCCCACTGCAGCACTAGTTACAACAGCTAGAACATGGAATCAACCTAGATGTCCATCGACAGATGAATGGGTAAAGAAGTTGTGGTATATATACACAATGTAATATTACTCAGCCATAAAAAGGAACACATTTGAGTCAGTTCTAATGAGGTGGATGAACCCAGAGCCTATTATACAGAGTGAAGTACATCAGAAAAAGAAAGATAAATATTGTATACTAACAGATATATATGGAATCTAGACAAATGGTACTGAAGAATTTATTTGCAGGGCAGCAACGGAGAAACAGACATAGAGGATAGACTTATGGACATGGGGAGAGGGGAGGAGAGGGTGAGATGTATGGAGTAACATGGAAACTTACATTTCCATATGTAAAACAAATAGCCAACAGGAATTTGCTGTATGTCTCAGGAAACTCAAACAGGGGCTCTGTATCAACCTATAGGGGTGGGATGGGGAGGGAGATTGGAGGGAGGTTCAAAAGGGAGGGGATATATGTATACTCATGGCTGATTTATGTTGATGTTTGACAGAAAACAACAAAATTCTGTAAAGCAATTATCCTTCAATTAAAAAATAAATAAATTTTTAAAATAAATAAATAAAATAAAATGTGTATAGTTGCATTTACTTCAAAACATAGAGAGGACTTCATTCAAGATTTATAGATATAAATTAGTACCAGTATTCAATGATACATAAGCATGGCATTTTGCTGGAAACAGAGATTCACTCCATCTAGTATTGCTTAGTGCTTTTTAAATAAGGTTATATTAGATTTTTACACTGCAACTTGAAACCAAATGAAACTTTCTTGATGCAGGGTTTGTTTCTAGAGGTTTGGGTTTTTCTATAAATTCTAAATCCATGTGTGGTTCATATAAAATGTTGGTAAGACTCAATCAACTTTTAGAAAACCTGGATAAAATTTCAAGCAATTAGGAACAAGAGAATAAATGTGCTTTGTTTACTTTAGGCCAAATTTTATGGCTTTTGAATTCTGAATTGAACAATTAGGCTTTAAGTTCCATCCATTCACAGGGAAATCACGAATTCCTAACAGAAAGACCTGGAGAAAACAACTTTTATTTTGGAAAAATATAAAAATTGTTCATGCATAGGCTCTGGAACAAAACATCATCGTGGTTGAAAAGAGGTCGCCTGAGAAGAATTTAAAGAAATTGTGTAATACAGTATGTTACTACTGGTTGTCATGCTCACTATTGAAATGAATTCCCAGAAGCTATAAGAGTTGTCAACACACATAATCTTGAGCAAAAAAATGTTAACATAAGTCATATATTAATAGACAAAATTCAACAAATTGCTCTTAAAATAAACAGCATGCTTTGAAAAGCAAAAAAATAAAGTAATACAGGATAAAATAGGGTAATAAAATAATTTAATAATAAAAAGGCAAGAAAGGAAAACTAAAAATAGGTAGGCCAAGTAAAAAACAAGTAGCATGATGGTAGCTATAAGCCCAACCATATTCAATAATTATTTTAAGTGTAATGGATTAAACACTTCAATTAAAATAAAAAGATTATCAGATTGCTTTTTCTTTTATAGAAAACAATGCAAATACGGGCTGCTTAAAAGAGACTCAGATTAAATAATAGGTACAGAGAAGTTAAAAGTAAAAAAGGTGGGAATATATACAATGCAAACACCAAAAAAGAAATCCAAAGTAGTTGTATTTAATGAGGCCAGCAGAACACTGATACCAAAACCTAATAAGGAAAAAAACAAGAAAGGAAGAATGCAAGTCAGTATCTGTCATGAAGACAGATTCAAAAATCCTAAACAAATTTTAAGAAAATAAATCTAGCAATGTATGAAATGAATCATGACAAGTGAGGTTTATCTCAATAACAAATCTTGGTTAAATATTTAAAAGTCAACCAATTCAATTTATTATATTAGCTGAATAAAGGAGAAGGCTGCCGATACTTGCAGAACAGGCATTCGATAAAATTCAACACCTGTATATAATTTTAAGGAATAAAAAACATACACACCAAGCGAGGAATGGAAAGAAACTTCTCTAAATCAAGGACATTTTTAAAGCCAGAATACAATTTAATAATGAAATATTGAACTCTTTCCCCCTCAGATCAGTTCTCTTCTTCACTCTCCCTTTTGAAGCTGTTATAAACAGTGAACTATTGCTAAAATGCAAGAACTTGCATGCTCTCATACTAATGCTGAGTGAAAGAAGCCAGTGTTAAAGAGTACATGCTATATAAATCCATTTATATGAAAAAAGTGATCTATAATCATCAAAGTCATTATACTAGTTTCCTTTGGGGATCATTGACTGACAGTGGACAAAATGGAGCTTTCTGGGCACTGAAAATATTATTTTGATGTAGTTAGTGATTAGCTATACGGCTGTATGCTTTTGTAAAAATCCATGATGTAGCACACAAGCTTTATGAACATTACTGTAGGAACATAATACATTATTTTTAAAAGACATACTATCAAGCCCAGAAAAACCAAGCTATATGAAATCTAGGACACTCTGCAACATGGCAACTCAAAAGGTTGAAAAGAAAATGATGAGAAAATGTTTTGTCAGGAAAATAATAACAAAAATTTTTGTAGATCTATGTTAATATCAGGAAAACATATACTTAATGGTAAAAAGAATAGGGAAAAATTGAGTGACTACGTTAAGCCCCTAGCAGCATTTTTTTTCCTTTCCTTTTTTTGAGGGGTGGGGACAACTTTTTGTTTTGTTTATTTCTGTTGAATACATGGAAGCAGAAAAGAAGTTGGAAATAGATGGAAGAGAGAAGGTAAGAAAATGTACAGATGTTTATTACAAAGACGACTTCTAAGATAGAGCCAAGTAAGATAAGAAAATTTGCAGATCTTAGTTTCTCATCCTGCTAATTAACAGTATGCCCCTGTCTGAACCTTACATTATGGTGTCTTGACAATGATGATTCATATTTTTCTAAGAAATTTTTAGACTGGTTGAGCCAGGATGTTAGTCAGATTTCCCAAAACCTGAGTGCTCAGCCAATACAAAAGCCTTATTGTACATTTTGCTTCTGAAAATAATTACCTGAAAGAAAAGAAGTTTGCAACAGAGTTGAAAGAATTGTTCTCTCCTGAAGATAAGGCTTGTGAATACCCCATAGAGGAAGCAATTGAAAAGTAACGAGGTAAAAATTGATTATTCTCTCATTTTTATCATGGTAGGGAGAGAAAGTTCCCTTTATAAGAAATTAGGTCACATTCTCATTTTTTTCAGAATGGATTCAGAATGAGGCTAAAGGAGGATGAAATTTCATTTGGACATTCACTTTTAACTACCTACTACTCCATGTAAAGTTTTTACTCAATACCAGTGGTATAAGTGAGTGTTTAAGGTATGAAAAACACATACAGTTAGCCACAGGAACTTCAAATCTAATAAAAAATATAAATACATAATAACAAAAGGCAGACTACAATAATGCCTTTTAAAAGATTACACAAGGGCTATGCAGGCAGGGTTTCTGGAATGGTGGTGTGAGGACTTCTGTAAGTCCACCCTTCAATAAAAGCAATAAAAACACTAGCAAAATTGTCAAAATTAACTTTTTCAGAGCTCTAGAAATTAAGCAAACACTTGCAAATTCTAAGGAGTACTTATTCAAGAGGAACTGCTAAACACTGACAAACACTTCAGGGTTTGTAGTGTTATAACTTGACCTACTCACCTATTCCCATTCCCCTCTCTACAGCTCCACAGTAGTGAAAAGACAATCTGCAGAATGAGAAAAAAATATTTACCAATTGTATATATGATCTGGGACTTGTTTCCAGAATATAAGAAGAATACTTAAAACAATGATAAAAAATTTTAAAATAGACCTTATTTTTAAAATAGACAAAGAAAAAAATAAATAAATAAAATAGACAAAGGATCTGAATGTACAGATTTGAAAGAAGATTGTTGTTTTTCAGTTGCTAAATCATGTCTGACTTTTTGCGGCCCCATGGACTGCAGCACACCAGGCTCCTCTGTCCTCCACTAAAGAAGATCTACAAATAACTAATAAGCTCATGAAAAGATGCTCAATATCATTAGGTATCAGGGAGATGCAAATCAAAGCTTCAGTGAGATACTACTTTGAATTCACTAGGATGGCTATAATTAAAAAGATAGGCAATACAACCACCTGAAACTAGAACATTTTCTAACACCACACAGAAAAATAAACTCAAAAGGGGTTAAAGATCTAAATGTAAGACCAGAAACTATAAAACTCTTAGAGGAAAACATAGTCAGAACACTCTCTGACATAAATCACAGCAAGATCCTCTGTGACCCACCTCCCAGGGTAATGGAAATAAAAACAAAAATAAACAAATGGGACCTAATTAAAAGCTTTTGCAAAAAGAAGGAAACTATAAGCAGAGTAAAAAGACAGCCTTCAGAATGGGAGAAAATAATAGCAAATAAGACAACTGACAAAGAATTCATCTCCAAAATATACAAGCAGCTCCTGCAGCTCAATACAAGAAAAATAAATAACTCAATCAAAAGTGAGCCAAAGAACTAAACAGACAGTTCTCCAAAGAAGACATGCAGATGGCTAACATGTGAAAAGATGCTCAACATCACTCATTATCAGAGAAATGCAAGTCAAAACCACAATGAGGTACCATCTCACGCCGGTCAGAATGGCTGCCATTCAAAAGTCTACAAACAATAAATGCTGGAGAGGGTGCAGAGAAAAGGGAACCCTTTTACACTGTTGGTGGGAATGCAAACTAGTATAGCCACTATGGAGAACAGTGTGGAGATTCCTTAAAAAACTGGAAATAGAACTGCCATATGACCCAGCAATCCCACTGCTGGGCATACACACCAAGGAAACCAGAATTTAAAGAGGCACATGTACCCCCAAAGTTCACTGCAACACTGTTTACAATAGCTAGGACTTGGAAGCAACCTAGATGTCCATCGGCAGACAAATGGATAAGGAAGCTGTGGCACATATACACAGTGGAATATTACTCAGCTATAAAAAAGAATGCATTTGAGTCAGTTCTAATGAGGTGGATGAAACTGGAGCCTATTATACAGAGTGAAGTAAGTCAGAAAGAAACACCAATACAGTATATTAACGCATATACTATGGAATTTAGAAAGACAGTAACAACAACCTTATATGCAAGACAGCAAGAGACACAGATGTAAAGAACAGACTTTTGAACTCTGTGGGAGGAGGCAAGGGTGGGATGATTTGAGAGAATAGCATTGAAACATGTATATTACCATATGTAAAACAGATGACCAATGCATGTTCAATGCATGAAGCAAGGCACTCAAAGCTGCTGCTCTGGGACAACCCAGAGGGCTGGGGTGAAGAGGGAGGTGGAAAGGGTTTCAGGATGGGGGGGGACACATGGGTGTTGTACACCCATGGCTGATTCATGTCAATATATAGCAAAATCCACCACAATATTGTAAAGTAATTAGCCTCCAATTAAAATAAATTAATTTAATAAAAAAGAATTTTTTAAGATAGACAATAACAAGCATTGGTGAGGATGTGGAGAAACTGGAACCCTCATGCATTGCTGGCAGGATTGTAAAATGATTCAGCCACTGTTGAAAACAATCCAGCAGTCCCATAAAATGTCTATGTTTAAAAACAAAACAGGACCAAAATGGAATGGTTTATGCTAAGCGTCAATGTCACCAAACCAAGGCTTAATTACACTTTGGGCTCTCCCCAAAATAAAATAGTAAACCAATCAAGAATCATCTGATCACTACTAGTCAGGCAATCTGCCCAATAGTCCCCTGGTGGTGGTTTAGTCGTTAAGTCACATCCAACTCTTGAGACCCCATGGACTTCAGCCTACCAGGCTCCTCTGTCCATGGGTTTCTCCAGGCAAGAATACTGGAGTTGGTTGCTGTACCCTCCTCCAGGTGATCTTCCCAACACTGGGATTGAACCCACATCTGTGACTCCTGCATTGAAACTGGTTTCTTTACCACTGAGCCACCTGGGGAGCCCATAAATTACAATATGACCCAGAAATTCCACTCCCAGATATCTACCCAAGAGAACTGAAAGCATGTCCACACAAAAACTTGTACACAAACTTTTATGGGAGAATTATTCATAATATCCTAAAATGGAAACCACCCAAATGCCCATCAATGGATTAATGAATAAACAAAATGTTATATTCATACAGTTGGAATATTACTCTACAGTTAAAAGGAAAAGAGTACTGATACATGCTACAACATGGATGAACTTTGATAACATTATGCTGAAACACAAAGAACCATATATTGTATGATTCCATTTATATGAAATGTCCAGAATGGCAAATCTATGTAAGTAAAAAGTGCATTGCTGGTGCCAGGAGCTGGGGTGAAAGAGGAATGGGAAATGATTGCTAATGGGAAAAGGATTTCTTTTCAGGACATTCAAAAAGTTCTAAAATTTCATGATGATGTTTTCACAACTCTGTGAATATACTAAAATCCACCAAATTCTACACCTTAAATGGGTGATACGAATTATATCTCAAAAAAGTTGTTTTTCAAAAGCACTATTTAATGTGAACAGGCCAAATGTGCCTGGCTAACTCTGTGGGTAGAGCAGGAGACTTAGTGAATGCTGGTCACCAGTTAGAGACCTGAGAAGAGACTGACTGCTCAGATCACTTCCCTGATTGACCTAGACTAGTCCTTCTCGAATCAAGACCAAGGGGAAGGTTCAGATAAGAATGGTGATAAGTCCAAAGAGCTTTGGTTCCATTAAGTCTACAATTGACCAAGAAATGGCTGAACAGAAAAGCCATAAGCAGCCCTACAACCCAGTTTATTGCTCCTACAGTCAGCTATTCCATGCCCCTTAACCATCTCCTGAATTGTACTGATGCCTCTCAACACACCAAAATTTATCTAATCAGTCCCAACTTCATACACTCAAATAGGGGGCTGGCTGCATAATCTCCTCTGTCATGGGTAGGAAAATATTTCTGAATCAGGGACTGTATACCAGACGATCACCTATAAAGCAGTAAACATGAGTCATTTTTGGTAAACAGTAGTTAACTTTGCCAGTGTTAGCAAATAATAGGAGAGAAGTCTGGAAGGGAAAATTGAGGCTAGACTGAGATAGGTCTTTAAAAACTAGAAGAATTTTGGAAAAAAATGAGAATAGAGCAATCAGTTTGTGTTGAGGAAAGAGAAAGAAAGGCAGAACAGGCTGGGAGGGAGGGAGAATGAGCAGAATTGGGCAAGTTACTTGGAACTCCTCTGTAATCCATTGTTTCATTTATTGTCCATTATTCCCAAATATATTGTGAGCTTCATGAGGGTATGCTGCTGCTGCTAAGTCACTTCAGTCGTGTCTGACTCTGTGCGACCCCATAGACAGCAGCCCACCAGGCTCCCCCTTCCCTGAGATTCTCCAGGCAAGAGTACTGGAGTGGGGTGCCATTGCTGCTGTATAGATCATGCCTATTTTGCTCATCACTATATATCCAGAACCTTGCACAATGCCTGTCCCATAGTAGGCATTCAATAAATATTTGTTGAATGAATGTATGAACTGCAATGATGGAGGAAGGAGGGGAAAGACACCAAATAAATTAAATATAAACATTCCAAAAATTCACGCACGGATAACAGAAAGCATACAGAAGATTATAAGTGCGGGAAAAAAACGCATTCAAATTTTGGACTCACCAAGTCTGAGAAGCCTGTAGTGCACGTCGGTGTTCATATTTAGTGAAATTCAATAAATAGAATTGCAACCCAGAGACGAGTTGGAGGGCGGTGCTGGACACGTGTTATTGAAATTCATTAGCATACAAGTAACAATTGAGACCACGTAGGAGGAGAGAGGTGTTAAACGGAAGGCACCCCGGAAGTGACGTCAATAGAGGGGCGCAGAGGTCATAGGGTATGGGGAGGAGCCGTTGCTTCAGTTAGAGACAGACCGAAGGGAGGAGAGACAGGAAAAAGGCAGATTGAAGTATGAAAAAATTCAGAAGTGAGTGGTCTCAGGGAGACAGAGAACGACACCAAAGAAGAAATGATTTTTCTGAGGAGCCACACACCAGCTATTTGTGGTAAGACTATCAAAATATCTGACTTGACTGCCCAGAAATCGTTGGGGACTTTGAGTGGTTTTGAAGTATGTTGGGGAGTGGAGTCCGGTGGCAGTGGTAGTTAAACTACTTAAACTTGAATTACAATTAGTTTTGTGACCCTAAGCATGTTATTTAATCATTCTTTGTGTTCAATGTATAACAGAGATGATTACCTCATAGCGTTATTGTGTAAGTGATAAATGAATATGTGTTAAAATGCTTAGAAAAGTACCTTGCTCACGGTCACCACTCAGTAAAATTTTAGCTGTTTTTAGAGAGTACGTCATGGAAAGTGGTGAAATCCTTCATTTGAGGTCTGCAAGACCTTTCATAATAGAAGAAGTAAATGAACATTTTCCACTGAATAGTGCCAAATCAAAGTAGTGAATAATTTTAGGAGTATTACTGATACACTGGGGTAAATTCAGTTAAGATTGAGTCTTTGAGAAGGTTCCAGAACCTTACGCCATTTTCTACCAGTATAGTCGCACGCTTTTCCCCGAGCTCCACCCATTTTTCGTAGTCGCTACAGATCTGGTAGGTTTCCTCTCCTTTTATCAGCTAGCCCTTTCCCCACCCCCTGGAGTAAAGAAGCCCCCACATTGGACGCTTTAAATAGGTCTTTTTTTTTTGCTGTCCTTGGACATTTTGGAGAAATGGATACTTTTGTTAAGATTATCAAATTACAAAAGCTGAGTGTTTTTTTTTTTCCAAACTAAGTTAACAAATATCAAACAAGTGAATACATAAGGCAGACGGGACGGGACGGTCGGAACTGAAGAGAACTGTACTTAAGGTTGGTACATCGGGGTGATTTTAACATCGGACCGAGTTACTTCCGGGAGAGAATGGGCGGGCAGAGAATTCTGTACGTTTGGCGGGTTTCGCTGTCTTACTAAGTATTTGATCATCCCACAGGCGAGGGAACCAGGGACGAGAGGACGTAGTGACGCCGCCACTGCAGGAAAAGGGCAATTCGGAATCCCCGATGGCCATGGCTGTGGTGAGTGCCCCGGCCGCCGCAGGGTGCCGGGCGCGGGGCGCGGGCGGCTGAGGGGAGGGGCTCTGGGGCGGGCTGGTTGCTGGTCACGTGGTCAACCGGCGAATCAGGGTTTGGCCCGCCAGGCGCCGGGGGCGGGGCCCGCTCTCTGAAGCCCCCAACTATTCCCAGACCGCCGACCCCCGATCCTCCCCACCTCCCCACCTCCCCACCTCCAAGGGCTGTGCACTTGCTTTCCGATCCTGGAAAGGACCCTAAGATGGGAACTAGCGAGTGTCGGGAATGTTGGGGTCTGTTGCTTATGGCTTGTTATCCTTTCACGATTTAAATAACTTTCAATTACCTGAAAGTGAAATGAAATTAGTTCTTAAGTCAAATAATAGTTTGGTCTGGTAAATGGCTGGGGAAGAAAGTAATTTTCTCGGAGGAGAAAACCGCAACAGCATTTCTTTTTCTTCCGTTTTAAAATCCTTTATATTGCTCGCTTTGGCAGCACGTATGCTAAAATCCTTTACAAACTCCTGTAAATTTTTACATAATGTGAGGACGTTTTCTGAGTACCTAATTTTTCAAACAAGTTCATCGAACATACTCAGTTTTTTTCTCATTCAACAACTTTTGAATAACTTATCAGTAACTTACCAGCTTGAAAAGGGAACTCAACACTTTGCTAACTTATTCAATGGCAATTCGCGCCTGCCCGCACCGCCCCCACCCCCAACGCTTCTTTTTTTTTTTTTACGGTTCAGAACCCATCGTTTTTTGTTAAGGTAAATGTTTTCTAAAATACTGGAAGCCTAAAACACCAGTTGCCATGCAAAGATTGTAAATTTATGTTTAAAGTAAGAAAAAGCTGAAATTCACTAATGAATGGTTAGTATGTCCTAACCATAATGTACTTAAAAATAGTGAAAGTTGGAAACTTAGGCCCTAACCTTAAAAATGTCCAAATTTATATGGAAGAATGTAGACAGTTTATGGAGTTATAAAATGATTGAAATCATCAGCTTTTGTTGGTGATATGTTTGTGAGGGGTTGGAGGGTTGGTAATTACATTTTAATGAAATTTTTCTTGTAGGAATTTAAAACTTATGTAGATCAGGCGTGCAGAGCTGCTGAGGAATTTGTCAATATTTACTATGAGACAATGGACAAAAGGAGACGGGTGAGTGTTACAGACTACTATTCTTTATTAAATACCATTTCCTTTTTTTTTTTTTTTGAGCCATCCATTCATCCGAATTTCATAAGTGATAGCTATGTTCTCTAAAAGCACATTGCTTAGGAAAGGGTTGGTATGGCATTATGGATGTGTGAACTCTGGAATCATACCCCAGCTTTGTGTTTGCCAAGCTCTGTGACCTTGGGCAAGTTGCTAACCTCTCTCAACCTGTTTTATTTTTAGGGTGGTAAATGGGAATTAAATACTGCACTTAACATGGGACCCAACATATATTTACTTAAATTCATTACATTTTCTTAATCACATCATTTAACCAATATGGTTAAAATAGTATTAGTGCTAGTGAAGGGGCCTGTCATTACAGAGGATGTTCCCTGATTTGCCCCTTTAATTTCATATATTAATTGATAATTTTGTGTTAAAGCTCACAGCTGTATCTGGCACTCACAAACAGAATCTGCCTGGCTTGGATACTTTTAGTCTTCCACAGAGAAAGTTCTCACTTCATCAGCTTTTTTCCTTGCGATGTGTTCCTGAGCCATATCTTTTAAGGATTTCTGTATGTGACCTAGAATCTTCCCTAGGTCTCTTATCAGTATAACACTGTGTTGTAGAGAACTCTGTCTATGCTGCAGAAGTTAATATCTCTAAAAGCTATTTTGTTAAGGCAGAAGACTAAAAAGTTCTTGATACTGATGTTTGATGATGTGGGACCCGGCACAGGATGTAACAGTGGACATCTGTTGGGCCTTGGTGCCTTCAAGGACAAAGTAGCAAAAAAAGAAAGCAACATAGTTCATGTCCAGAGTCCAGATATGTGTTGGCCCTTTAAGTTAAAATTTATTTATTTATTTATTTTTTTCTTAAGTTAAAATTTAGAGCTAAGCAAATAATGTCCCTTGTGACACACTAAATTCCTGTGACTGACTCCAGGGACTAAAGAGTTAATGGTTGGATTCTGCCTTATTTGAGTTTTAACTTACTTGACTTATCAAAGACTTTGCTTTAGCAAGTACTACTGATTCTTTTGGACTGAATATGCTATTTCCACAGCGATAAAGGGAACTAATTCTTCTTAACACATACAACATTAAATGGTTCAAACATTAAAGGGCTTACATGTATATAAACACTAGGATTGAAAGGTACAGGTAGAGCCTGACAGACAGCTTTTTTTACAGAATTAGAAAAGGGAGGGAGATTCAAACTGGTTCTGGGCTGCAAGGGCTTTGAAACCTGTGATCATTTAATTCATTTTAATTACAGAAAGCAAAACTTTAAAAAAAAAAGCCTCTCTTTCCATTTGATACAAAGGTTTCTCAGTGTGGTAACAGTGAAATATGAAAAAAAAGTAGCTAGCTGCCTAGTATATTAAGAGGGCTTGCCTGGTAGCTCAGCTGGTAAGGAATCCGCCTGCAATGTGGGAGAACTGGGTTCGGATCCCCTGGAGGAGGGCATGGCAACCCATTCCCGTATTCTTGAGTGGAGATTCCCAGGGACTGAGGAGCCTGGAGGGTTACAGACCATGAGGTCGCAAAGAGTTAGATACAACTGAGCACAGCATAGCACAGGATAATACCCATTTAAGCAACTTTATAAGGCAGATACCTTGTTCACATTGTCCTCCATGGAGGGGGCAAGGGAAGGAGAGATGGAGGAAGAAATATAAAAATGTTTAGACACTCACTGTAACCTTTCAATCCGTCTCTACAAGATAATTTGCCCAAAAGCAAAAATATTTCCCTCTTTTTTCTTTCTTTTTAGGCACTAACCAGGCTGTATCTGGACAAGGCCACTTTAATATGGAATGGAAATGTTGTTACAGGGCTGGAAGCCCTAGCCAATTTTTTTGACATGTTGCCTTCTAGTGAATTCCAGGTCAATATGTTAGATTGCCAGCCAGTTCATGGTAAGATCATGGTCTTTTGAGGTACTTATTTTCCTTTAGTGGGCACTGAACTTTAACACCAGAAGCAGCTAGCAACTTTCAGTGGTAGCAGTAATTACTTTTTTGAGTAAGTTAAATATGAAAAATTCAGCTGTCAAATCAAAATTTTGATCTTCGTTTAGATGCATCTAACTCCAGAGAGCCAGTGGTAGGTTTTGGTGGATTGAGTGATTGTGCAGCTTATTAAAAGTCATGTGGCAAATTGAGCCTTACTATGATTTCTGTTGGAGAGAAACAACTGTCTGTTTTCCCTAAATAAATAGTTGCCTTCTGTACCTTGAAATGTCTCAAGAGAAAAAAATATACCATGTCTCTGATTAATGTGTTTTATTATCTTAAAACCTATTAAAATTTCACAGCAATTTACTCTGTTATGTGAAAGGGTAGCTTTTGTCAAGGCAGATTTTGATTCCAGGCAGATTGATGCAGTTTATAAGATTAACCTCTAGGTGGGGTCCTAAGCATCTTAAGCAGTAGTTTCCTGAGTGATTTTTTTGTCTTTATAGTTCTTGAAAAGAATGACAACTTAAGAAACAAAATTTGACAAAGTTCTGTTAAAAAAAAAACAAGGAGATATTAACACAGGAACCAAAAAGCTAGATATTGAAATTTTAGAGTACCCAAAATCTTTCTGGACTGAAAATAATGTTAGTATCTTTGAAATGGTTATTGAGTTTTCTGGCTTTGGGTGTGCATGCTCAAGATTATGCTTAAAGACAGTTTATGAAACTTTTTTTAGTGTTTAAGTTATAGACAATGTGTTTAAGCCTGAAAATCTGCTTATGTAAAGAATCCAACCACTTCTCTTTTCTTGTGTGGGTGCAGAGCAAGCTACTCAGGCCCAGACCACAGTTCTTGTTGTGACCAGTGGAACTGTGAAGTTTGATGGCAACAAGCAACACTACTTCAACCAGAACTTCCTGCTGACTGCGCAGACTACTGCTAACAATACCGTGTGGAAGATTGCGAGTGACTGCTTCCGTTTTCAGGATTGGGCTACTATTTAAAGGGGGCAAAAGTCCATTCTTTTTTGGTCCATTAGTTCCAGCAACAGAAATTTATGTGAGTTATTAGTTCATTTCATTGTGGAAGCACTAAAAACTAGTATGTGCTGAAACTAAATTTCTTTAATATTTTTTTATTCCTAGCAGCACCTTTTCTAGCAGCTGCCAATTTGAATCATTGCCCTTAAGAGCTTTAATGCTAGTTTTCTACATGCCTTATACATGTTTCACTAATGACATTCTTACAGTAACATCATATCCATGATCTCTGTATTAGCATACTCACTGTGAGCCCAGCATATCGCAAAAAGGAAATCTTTTTATAGTACTATCTATGGGATATCAGCACAATGTAACTTTCTGGGAGGAAGTGGAGTGTTTATTATTGTTGTTAGATTAGGTTAATTTTGTAGTATAAAGTGTACCTTTTTTGTTTAACACTGGTAATGCAGTTTATATATAAGGCTTTTTCAAAGCAATTCAATGAACACATTACTAGTTTAGGTTTACATAACTACTCTGACATACTAGAATCACATGTAGAGATGTTCAATAGTCTTTTTATGTTAAGTAATTTTTTTCACGTTGGCATGTTTTCTTAGGAAGTGAATTAATCTACTTGAGAGATGTAAAATGTTCTCAATTGATACCCGAGTGTTGGATACACTCAGTGGCTTAAAAGCAAGACTTCTTTAAAAGCTTTTTCTTGGCAGCTCCAGGTCTGCAACTTTAGATAGTAAATGGTAGTAGGACTAATAGCTTTAACGGGAGAATGAGGAGTGAGAAATGTATAGATCCGAGGTTGGCCACAAGTAAGAAAGGATGGCCAAGTGGTACGTTTTGGGTATTTGTTTTCTACCTCCTAAAAATGTAGCCTAATTTTAGGATTTAAGTCATTAAGGTAATAAGTATCTTTACCAAAAGGTCATGACTGTCACTTTTGTTCTAAGAATTATTTTTAAGTGTTTTTCTAGTTCACCTCATGCTTATCACCAGTATATGTTTCAATTTATTTAAGAACTTGTTGGGGAAAAATGTCAGCAATAAGCCTGACCCTGCAGCAGGGTCTGACAGAAAAGTTGGAAACAAAGCCATGGCTCTCTCTTTGGGACCCTTAACTTCTAAGTCTTCCATGTGAACTTCAGACCAAAAGTCTGCTACATACTACCCACCCCCAAAGTGAGTGATTTGTTCCCTGTGTTTACACTGTCAACTGCATGATCTCTTTACTACTTAAAGCTAAAATTATTTAATCTCATGATAGTGTTCTTCCATACGGCATTGAGCAAAAAGATCTGTTATAAAACATGTTCCTGTTGTGTAGCTCACATTTTCTTTTTGGAAAAGATAGAGAACAGACGATCTTCATAAGCCTATAAACTTCAGAAAAACCAGTTGATTCATTCTGTGTCTCAGCATCTAAAGAGAAAGAAAGCTTTGTTTTTTGGTTAAACTTTAAACATTTTTCCATTCTTGAATTCATCATTCTCATGTTTTTACACTAGATGTGCCAGCTTTGTTTCCACATTCCAACTCAGTATTTCTTGTTACTTAATTTGAAGATCAACAATTCATTTACTCTTGTCGCAAACTACACATCACATTTCTGATATATTCATAAAATAGAACTAAGTAGGAGAAAGGGATGGAACAGAAATTTAGACCACACCTTGTAGTACTGACTAAAGCTTACACATATTCTACTCAAACTGAGTTTATTCTAATTTTGGATTGACTTTTTAAAACCACAGCTTTAGTAGCAACAGCCAGATTGCCCAAATACTGCCTTTTCCCTAAAGGAGAACAGTCTCAAGTAAAAGTGGCATATAACTAGCAATAACTGAATTGACTGGTTGTATGTATACTGTTCGTTAAATGAATGTTTTGAGACTTGTGTATGAATTGCTGTTTCCAAACTCTGTATAACTTTTAAATGGCTGGAACTACTCTTATATGGACAAGACTGTATTTTTGACATGTGCATATTTTTGTAACTTAAAAAGGTAAATAAAATTTGCCTTTAACAAGTTTTCTCAAGCTTGGTTTAAGGTCTTTTGATTAATAAAAATGGATATATAACAAAAAAAAAAAACAAAAAATAAAATAAAAGTTTTTGTTACTTAAAAAAAATAATAATAAAGGCTCCAGAACAGTTAGTTGTTTCTTCTTACACTATAAGGTTTAAAAAATAATTTTAAGTTAAGATATTGAAAACAGTGATTAACAACTAGGACCTTGTCTTTTCTCTAGCCTATCTTGTTCTTCCTCTTTTCCTACCAAATACATTCCTGAGATCACCTGTTTGACGTAACAGTGAAGTTTCTAGTGAAATGTTAGAAATTTTAAGTTTGAAAAGCTAGCCAAATATTAAAAAAAAAAAAAAAAAACTAGCCAAAATTCAGTGGGCAGTGAAACCAAAAGACAGTTCATTTTCAGGAAAAAAAAATGGTCCCATTAACTTTAATTCTACATTAAAAATATGTCAACAGACACTTGAGGAGTGAGAAGAGGCAACAGCCTTTGAAATCAGCCCCTGTACTTCATCTCTTCAATGAGGCACCTATTTTTGACAATTTAATACCCCTGAAATTGATGTATTATAAATTCTTGCTAAAGCATACTTTAATCAGCCTTTTTTTCCTTTCTCAGTGGTACATAAAATAGTCTTAAAATCAATGGTGTCTTAGATTGATGAAATACAGTAATGAATTTTGCTAGATAAAAATGATTAGGAATCTACTTAGGTGTAAATTTGTAGACATTAGTGAAAGTAAAAGACTGTAAGCTTAAAAGGTTAATGACTCATGACTCAAACTCTGTCACCAAGTTAGTTGCTTTTCATGTCTACCTCATAAGGCTGAAAGAGCCACAGACCTTATTTAAGTATGTAAGTGCCTTGGTGAATAGGAATCAGCATTTTCCTAGTTTGAAATTTCCTATTAATGTATTTGTTGTTTAGCTAAGTGGTGTCCAACTCTTTTGCAGCTCCATGGACTGTAGCCCACCAGGCTCCTCTGTCCATGGAATTTCCCGGCAAGTATACTGGAGTAGGTTGCCATTTCCCTCTCCAGGGGATCTTCCAGACCCAGGGATCGAATCCCCATCTCCTGTATTTGCAGGTGGATTCTTTATCACTGAGCCACCAGGGAAGCCCATTAATAACATACAGTGTGTCTAAAAAGATAACTCTTGATGTGGCTGAAGGATAAATGCAGTGTTTGGGAAAGGAGCAAGAAGTCAAAGTCAAGAAGGCATTTTATTCTGAAATGTTGCTGGATTGACTTGCCTGAAATTACTGATGCAGGAAATTTGATAGCAGGGGACTTCAGTTGCTGGGTTTTGTTATAATTTAATTATTTAATATTAAATTATTGATATATGATAGAATAAACATAGATGTGCTTTAACATAACCTTATATATCTAGGGAGAGATGGTAGGGCATATTTAGCTTTTTATTTAACAATTGTCTCTATAATAAAAATACTCCATCAAAACAGTTGCTACCAAACTCTGCTGTATTCTATTAGATATTTGCCCTTCTATGTCAAGTGCATCTTTCTATACAAAAGATTTCTTGGTGACTTATCAGTGGGCTATATACATCAATTTTGCTTCCCAGAGAAGCCCTAAAAAGTAGAGAACTGTAGAATATTGTTGGAATAATGTGTCAGATGGAGGGTCTTAGACTACAGACTCCATCTGAGGTTGAAGTATATGCACCCTCTAGATCAGTGGTTTTCAAAGTTTTGCTCTAATGCACAGAGTTGTAAAATGTCACAAGCCAGTATACAAATACATCTACATATAATAAACTAGGAATAAAAATTATGTGTCTAAAATAAAACTCTTATTTTGTGATGTGCTTCTGGTATTTCTACTTCATTTTATTAATTTTTAAAGTGCTGATCATAGCCTACTTAATTGATTTTTACAACTTCCTGTTAGATTGTACCAGCAGTTTGGAAAGCATGAAAATAGAGGAAGCATAATATTTTCACCATCACTTTCTAGTGGGGGGTGGGGAGGAGGGTTGGCTTTTAAAAAGCAGTGTTGTATCGGTGATGTCACCTGGGGCTTAGAAAAGATCAAAAACTTCCTCTCAGGCGTGTCATATTTGTGGAGGACAATGAAGGAGCAGGCCTGTTTTCCTCCCATTCCTTATCTTGCACCTGAAGTTCAAAGCTAAGAAAATAACTGGTTAGGCTAGTCTTTAGGCAGAATCCGGGAATAGGATGTGTGGCAATGAAATAAAGATGAAACGGAGGAGGCTGCCCTATTTCAGATGTCCAAGCAGAGAACTGAGAAGGCATTCCAGCAGAACCATTTCTGAACATGGTTTGATACCAAATACACTGTATTTCAGCCTATTTTAAGTCAATTTCATGTGTTTTTCTCTTTCCCTCCCTTCTTGGACACCCCAAACATCTGCATTCAACCCTCCTGGTTGGGAATTCCTTGGAAGACTAGGGATTAGGACTCAGCACTTTCACTTCCAAGGCATGGGTTCGATCCCTGGTTGGGGAACTAAGATCCTGCAAGCTACATGGTGCATTGGGAGGAAAAAAAACAAAACATGGTTTAACAAAGGCTATGGTGGGCTCTAAGGTGTATATCTTAGCAGGACTTGTCCAGCTCCACAAAAAGCCTAGGATTAGATTGATACAGATAGAGACAACTTTTTTTTTTTAACTACGAAAGGAGCTTCAGGGCCTTTAAGAAAAGCAAGGATAGCAATTCGCAAATGTATTTTTGAGAGGCGTTTCTGTAAAGGGGAAAAAAATGGGCCTGAACATTATTCATTCCAGTTCTCTTACTCAACAGCAGGATATCAGCAAGCGGTGTCTGCAACACTTAGCAAGTGCAGGTGCTCCAGTCCGCCTTGGAGCCCCAAGCTGCCTGAGGCGACCAGCCTAATTTCTCTTCCCCTAACCCTTCCGTGTTGTTTCTGAAGGAGCCTCTAATAAGCTCGTCTGTCCATTGGTGGCACCCAGGATTCCCAGTGGTCCAAGTCCAATCTCGGGGATAAAAATTCATTGTCTCTTGATGTTGCCAGTGAGAAATTGCAAGCTTGGGACAAGGGACCAGAAGAGAAATTAGCTGGGGGGATGTGGAGGAGCAGTTGGATAAATTTTGCCTTCTAAACAAAGTAAAAGGAGGAAGTAGGGGAGAGAAACTAGAAAATTTAGTCTCCCTTGAATAGGAAATTTATCATCACTGCATGACAGTTAAGGATGCCCTTGTATCTTAGAATGAGAAATGCAGCTAAAATATACATATATGGGACTTCCCTGGTCGTCCAGTGGTTAAGAATCCACCTTCTAATGTAGGGGACATGAGTTTGATCCCTGATCAGGGAACTAAGATTCTTATATGCCACAGGGCAACTGAGCCTGCATGCCACAACTAGAAATAAGCCCATGTACCGCAACGAAGAACTGAAAGTGTAAAGTGAAAGTGTTAGTTGCTCAGTTGTGTCTGACTCTGCAACACTATGGACTGTAGCCCGCCAGGCTTCTCTGTCCATGGAATTCTTCGGGCAAGAATACTGGAGAGGGTTTGCAGCCAAAAATAAATAAATAAATATCTTAACAAATACAATATACATGCATATGCTTACAAATCTCTGGGAGACCAGTGCAAAACTAATAATGGACACCTCCTTCTTCCATGTGCCCCTTTCTCCCAATCTTCTGAAGTCCTACATTGTTTTTTTGTTGTTGTTGTTGGCAATGTAATGTCTCTGCTCTGTATTTATTTTTCATTTATTTTTATTAGTTGGAGGCTAATTACTTTACAATATTGTAGTGGTTTTTGCCATACGTTGACATGAATCAGCCATGGATTTACATGTGTTCCCCATTCTGATCCCCCCTCCCACCTCCCTCCCCATCCCATCCCTCTGGGTCTTCCCAGTGCACCAGCCCTGAGCACTTGTCTCATGCATCCAACCTGGGCTGGTGATCTGTTTCACACTTGATAATATACATGTTTCAATGCTATTCTCTCAGATCATCCCACCCTCGCCTTCTCCCACAGAGTCCAAAAGTCTGTTCTATACGTCTGTGTCTCTTTTTCTTTCCTGCATATAGGGTTACCGTTACCATCTTTTTAAATTCCATATATATGTGTTAGTATACTGTATTGGTGTTTATCTTTCTGTGAAGCCCTACATTGTTATGCTTCCTAAAAATCTCCCCAATTTCAGACTCTGGTCCTATCCTGCCATCCCCTCAAATCCCTCTTTCCATCCCACCCAAACTTCTTGTCCTAAGAGTCATCACCTCGGGCCCCACCCTCCACTTTCAAGTTAAGTTTAACTCATAAACTCACCATGGAGATGATTGGCTTCTATCTCTTGGGGTTGTTACATTTTGTCTGGAAGTATCTGGAACAATACCATAATTCAAAGGAATGGCTTACTAATCTTGGCTCTTCAGACATATTTTGTGTGTGAGGAATGGGAGAAGTTTGACTTGAAGATCCAGAGAGAGGGACGTTTGGTACCCCTCCTACTATACCACGTAGAAGGGGAACTCATATATATCATTTGTCATGGCATATAAATGAGCCCACCATATAAGCTCCCAAATATCTTACTGATCATATTTCCTTTTGACTTCTGTTCACTGTTCTAAATGGCTTTCATTCCACTGCTGCTCTCTCTGTCAGTGGGCTGAGAACACTCCCAAACTTGATTTCTCCCTGATGCTGCTTATGAGACTGCAGAGCCCCTCTGGCAGCAGCCAAAGAAAGCTCTAGAAAATGGTTTTGTGTGAGCTAATGGGTCTGGACTCTAAAGTCAGAGAACTGGACATGAATTGCAGACTTGCCAATTGCTAGTTGTGTGATCCTTCAGTAAGTCACTAATCCTCCACCAGAGCCTCCAATACCTCATCTAGAAAAGGGAGATGATAATACTGATATGACAAGGTAATTGTGAGGCCTGAATTAGATACGGCTGTACTGTTCCTGGCACACAACAATAATATAGCTGACCATCACTGACCACTTACATATGCCCAGCTATGTTGAGCACCTCACATGCATCATTATCTCATCTGACATCACAATAGCCTTATGAGGTAGGTATTATTGTCATGATCATTTCACAAATGAGGAAACTGAAGCTTAAAGAGATAGTCACTTGTCCAAGGCCATTCGGTGGCAGAAGTGGTTTTCAAAACCAGTCCTTTATGATTCTAACAATAATGATACCCAAATTACAGGCACTTCACCAATAGTAGCAATTGCTATAATTGCTGTGTGTACATTCTTAAGCAAAAAGGAACTAAAGAGCCTCTGGATGAAGGTGAAAGAGGAGAGTGAAAAAGCTGGCTTAAAACTCAACATTCAAAAAACTAAGATCATGGCATCCGGTCCCATCACTTCATGGCAAATAGATGGGGAAACAATGCAAACAGTGACAGACTTTATTTTTGTGGGCTGCAAAATCATTGCAGATGGTGAGTGCAGCCATGAAATTAAAAAGACGCTTGCTCCTTGGAAGAAAAGCTATGACAAACCTCAGTTCAGTTCAGTTCAGTTCAGTCGCTCAGTCGTGTCTGACTCTTTGCGACCCCATGCACCACAGCACGCCAGGCCTCCCTGTCCATCACCAACTACCAGAGTTTACTCAAACACATGTCCATTGAGTCGGTGATGCCATCCAACCATCTCATCCTTTGTTATCCCCTTCTCCTCCTGCATTCAGTCTTTCCCAGCATCAGGTTTTTTACAATGAGTCAGTTCTTCACATCAGGTGGCCAAAGTATTGGAGTTTCAGCTTCAGCATCAGCCCTTCCAATGAATATTCAGGACTGATTTCCTTTAGGATGGACTGGTTGGATCTCCTTGCCATCCAAGGGACGCTCAAGAGTCTTCTCCAGCACCACAGCTCAAAAGCATCAATTCTTCGGTGCTCAGCTTTCTTTATAGTCCAGCTCTCACATCCATACATGACTACTGGAAAAACCATAGCCTTGATTAGACAGACATTTGTTGGCAAAGTAATGTCTCTGCTTTTTAACATGCTGTCTAGGTTGGTCATAACTTTCCTTCCAAGGAGTAAGTGTCTTTTAATTTCATGACTGCAGTCTCCATCTGCAGTGACTTTGGAGCCCCCCAAAATAAAGTCTGTCATTGTTCCCACTGTTTCCACATCTATTTGCCATGAAGTGATGGGACCAGATGCCATGATCTTAGTTTTCTGAACGTTGAGTTTTAAGCCATCTTTTTCACTCTCCTCTTTCACTTTCATCAAGAGGCTCTTTCCTTCTTCTTTGCTTTCTGCCATGAGGGTGGTGTCATCTGCATATCTGAGGTTATTGATATTTCCTCCTGGCTATCCTGATTCCAGCTTGTGCTTCATCCAGCCCAGCGTTTCTCATGATGTACTCTGCATATAAGTTAAATAAGCAGGATGACAATATACAGCCTTGACGTACTCCTTTCCCGATTTGGAACCAATCTATTGTTCAATGTCCAGTTTTAACTGTTGCTTCTTGACCTGCATACAGGTTTCTCAAGAGGCAGGTAAGGTGCGGCCGCGGCGAGCAGGCCGCCCAGAGACAGATTGCGTGGAGGCGGAGACTGCACCGTTTCCCGCTTCCCCGCCTGGCTCTGTGGACCGGCCAGGCAGGCTGGGATCCCCTGTGAGTTCGGGAGAAGCCGCAGCCAGGCCGACTGCGTGTCCCGGGAACATGGAAGGGGGCGCGGAGCGCGGGGAGCCCTGGCCGATACGGCCCTTAAAGCATCCCTTCCTCCCCCGCCGACCCCGGGCGCCCGCCTCCTGGCTCCAGAGCCGCGGCCTCAGGACCCAGAAGCACAAGTCTGCTTTGCTACAGAGACTGGAGAGGCTCTCTGAGGGCAGGACGTTTGCTCTCTTCTGCTCAGGTAGTCTTGGGGACAAGTGCCTGCCGCAAACTGAGAAGAGAATCGGGTTTTTGCCTTTGTTTCCTCGTGATGCTGCTGTGTCCAGAGGCCAGGAGAGTTCAAGCTCCTGCGTCAGTAACATCAAAGTGCTGTCTCCTGATTGGACTGTTTTCAGGAACTGACATCAGTTTCATACAGCTTAAGCTTAAAAGGTGAAGAAACTGAAGCATGAGAGAGCCACGTGATTGACTGAGTATCATGAAGCCTGGAAGGTGGCAATTTCTTGGTTTCTGCTTTCTCCATCTGACTTAGCAGCACGTTGTTTTCTGGCTGTTACATGAAAAATTTATTTTGTATTAATCATAAATGAAGCAGTAAGAATTTGCTATTTTGTGATCACATGGGCCACAGCCTTCTCTAACTCAGTGAAACTATGAGCCATGCCATGTAGGGCTACCCAAGACCGACAGGTCATGGTGGAGAGTTCTGACAAAATGTGGTCCGCTGGAGAAGGGAATGGCAAACCACTTCAGTAGTCTTGCCTTGAGAACCCCACGAACAGTATGAACAGTATGACAAACCTAGACAGCTTATTAAAAAGCAGAGACATCAGTTTGCCGACAAAGGTCTGTGTAGTCAAAGCTATGGTTTTTCCAGTAGTCATGTATGGATGTGAGAGTTGGACCATAAAGAAGGCTGACCACTGAAGAACTGATGTTCTTGAACTGTGGTGTTGGAAAAGACTCTGCCTAGATCGGACCATGATAGCTGTTTTCTTGGGGTTAGAAAAGGTAAGAGGTTGTGTCAGCTAGAGACAAGGCTTGATTAGCCCTTCGAGAAAGAATTAACCTTTCAGTTCTGAGGAGGACAGTTAACTGATATCCTCCAGCAACAGTGTCTGCAGGATCCTCTGCAGTATTTGAGCTGATATCATGCTCTTCTGGAGCAGCCTCTAGCCCATGACTGAACACAGCGAGAAGGCCAAAGCCTGGCTATTTCAGTCCTTTGCAAAACTTCTCTAATGCACCATCCTTGCCCTGCAGCCCTCCCCTAGATTGGCCAAGCCTTTCAGGTCCGCATCACAGGCCTGCCTAGCTCTGCTTTTGCTTGTTTTTCTGCTCACAAATATCAGATACACATCATTGTTTGGGGACTTCCCTGGTGGTCCACTGGGTGGTCCACTCCCAGTGCAGTGGGCCTGGCTTGTATCCCTGGTCTGGGAACTAGTTCCCAAATGCTGCAATTTAGACCCAGGTAATTAACGTGTAGAGACTTTACTGCCCAACATTGTTTACTCCCTCTTTATCGTTCACAGGGTTAACCCCTAATAAGCCTTTTTCAAATCCCTAACTCCATCTCAGTATCTCCTTCTTACAGAACATAAACTGACCCAAAGGGGTTTGTTGCCTGTCCTTTGCTGAACTGAAGCACTGGATCAATCTTGAGAGTGAGTGTCTGGTGGCTTCTCAGGCAGATATCCTAGTAGCCTGCTTGACCATTGCCATGGAAACTTCCCCAGGAAAGGGGGAAAAAGAAGGAGACAAGGACTCATTGTAAAGTCCCACACTCAGCCTATGGGAGAGGATCCCCAATCACCTGGACCAAAGGCTTGGGGTCCTGGCCAATTGCATTTGGCCCTGTGAGGGTTGGAATTGAAGAGGGGAAGGAGAGATACTTAGGCTGACCAAGTCTGAAAGAGATGGAGGATGGGGAGGGAAATGCTGGGGAATGGGAGTGTATGGCCCAGAGAGCAGTTAGTATTCAACAAGGAACCATGGCATCCTCAAGTCTTAGCATCCTGGCAACAAAATCTGCACTTAACCAGTACCTTCCACACAGAAACTGGCCTGCCAAAAATTTCTGTATGCCCTGGCCTCTTCCCCACTCTACCTCCAGCTCTTCTCTCTGTATGTCCCAACACCACTGCTCCAGAACAGACTCTGAACCTAGTCTAGGGGTCTGCAGACCCCCAGAGCTTCAGGAGAAGTCTGGGATTCCCCCAGAGAAGCATGAGTATTTATCTGGGGACAGAGCCTGTAGGTTTCATCAGCATCTCAAAGATAAATATAATGCTATAGAGATTAGGAACTATTGGTCCAGGGAAAGTGAGTCCATTTTTATGGATTTAGCAGGCAGAATTAGCACACAGTATTGAAACTGCCTGACAACGTAGGAGATGTAAGAGTCACAGGTTTGATCCCTGGGTCAGGAAGATCTCCTGGAGGAGGGCATGGCAATCCACTTCACTATTCTTGCCTGGAGAATTCCATGGACAGAGGAGCCTGGCGGGCACACAGAGTTGAGCAACTTACCAATGCAGCATACACAGGTGCCCCCAAATAATTGTTGCGCGAGTGAATCAGTGACTAGAAAAAAGAAATGACTCTGAGTAGCAAAAATTAATTTAAATGAGGTAAGACATAAAACACTGTCACATAGTAAGCATTCAGTAAGAAATAGTATCATTATCATCACATGGTCAATCTTTTGAACAGGAATCTAGTACTCCAGGCTGGCTGAGCAATAAGGTATTTAACTACTTTCTGTCATTGGATATACCAATTGTCTCCATTTATTTTCTTTTTAAAAAATTTTATCTATTTATTATTTTTATTTTTGGTTGTGTTGGGTCTTCATTACAGAACAGGCTTTCTGCAGTTGCAGCGAGTGGAGGCTACACTTGGTCACAGTGCACAAGCTTCTCATTGCAGTGACTTCTCTCATCGTGGGCACAGGCTCTAGGGTATGCAGGCTCAGTAGCTGTGGTGTGCAGGTTCAGCTGCCAGATGGCATGTGGAATTTTCCTGGACCAGGGATCGAGCCTGTGTCCCTTGCATTGTCAGTTCGGATTCTTAACTCCTGGACCACCAGGGAAGTCCTCCATTTATTTTCTATTACAAATGATGCAACATTGAACATCTTATACACATAGTTTTGCTCACAAGTGTAAATACCTAGAAAATAAACTTTTAGAAGTGCAACTGTTGGGTTAAAGGATATTCACCTTTTAAACCTTGACTGAAACTACCAAACTTCCCTCCAAAAAGTTCCAGCAATTGTACTCTCACAAAATGAGTATAAACACTTATTTTTCCATACCCTTAGCTACATTGGATATTATTGATTTTTTAAAATTTGCCATCTGTGTCTCCATTCCGTCCCTGCAAATTGGTCCATCATTACCATTTTTCTAGATTCCACATATATGCATTAGCATATGATATTTGTTTTTCTCTTTCTGACTTACTTCACTCTCTATAACAGGCTCTAGATTCATCCACTTCATTAGAACCAACCCAAATTCGTTCTTTTTTACGGCTGAGTAAAATTCCATTGTATGTAGATGTACCACATCTTCTTCATCCATTCATCTGTAGATGGACATCTAGGTGGCTTCCATGTCCTGGCTGTTGTAAATAGTGTTGCAATGAACATTAGGGTACCTGTGTCTTTTAGAATTGTGGCTTTCTCGGGGCCCAGTAGTGTGAAAAATAGATAGCTGGTGAGAAGTTGCCGTATAACACTTCTGTTATGCAGAAACCCAGCCTGCTGCTCTGTGTTGCTCTAGTGGGGTGGGATGGGGGAGGGGAGGGAGGCTTACCAGGGAGGGGATATAGGTATAATTATGGCTGATTCATGTTGTTGTACAACAGAAACCAACACAACACTGTAAAGAAATTTTCCTCCAATTAAAAAACAAAATTAAATAACAAAAAAATTTGCCAACCTCATGAACAAAAAACCAATATTTTGCTTTAGTTTGTATTTCTTTCATTGTTAGGTAATGTGATAATTCTTAAATTTATGCCTTTAGCCATGACCTTCACATTTGTACTCAAATCAGTTGCTTTCTTAGTGTCTAATGGACAATTCTAACTTAATTTGGCATATCTAAAATAAAAATCTTAATTTAGATGAATTTTTTTTTAAACACAGATATAAAATATAGATGAGAAAACATTTAAAATGAAAGGCAGTTAACTGGTCCAAACTAAACTCCTGATCTTATCCTCAAACCTGCTCTTCCTACACAATATCCCGTTTCTGTCAACGGCAACCCCATTCTTCCAATCTTCAGACCAATATTCTGGAGCCATCCTCGATTCCTCCCTTTCTGTCATACTCTACAGAGTCTGATCACTTCTCACTACCTCTACCAATGCCACCCTGGTCCAAGCCACTACCTTCTTCTGACTGGATTATTGTTCAAACCTTCTGCTTTGTCTTCCTGGTCCCCTTCTACTGTTCCCGTGCTGTGGATACCATCGCAGTCTATTCCCAACACAACAACCAAGTGATCCTTTAAAAAGCGCAAGTCACAGCATGTCACTCCTCTGTTCAATGCCTGCCCCCATCTCTAATGCCTTTCCATCTCTAAGTAGAAGCCACCATCCTTTCAGCAGCCTGCAAGGGCCTCATGGTCTGCCCTCTGCTGCCTCCCTGACCTCATCTTTGTACTCATTCCACTCCAGCCACTTGGCCTCTTTGCTAAATATGGACCACGCTAAGGAAGACATCACCTTATAGCATTTGTGCCTGGCCATAACGTTTAACCAGATATCTTTCCACTGCATCTTCAGACTTCATGTCTCTTCTGATCAAATGTCATGTAATTAGAGATTCTCCCTAGCCATCTGTATCAGTCAGGGTTCTCCAGAGAAAATACACACACACACACACACACACACACACACACACACACACACGCACAGAAACATCTCTATGTCTATATCCATATATAACTGGATATATATAGATCTATATGTCATCTATCTATCCATCAAGAGAACATAAGAAATTGGGTTACACAGTTATGGAGGCTGAGAAGTCCCAACATCTGCAATTGGCAAGCTAGAGCTCCAGGAGAGCCAATGATATAGTACCAGTCCAAGTCAGAAAGCCTAAGAACCAAGAGAGCTCATAGTATAAGTTTCAATCCAAAAGCCAGCAGGCTCAAGACTCAAGAAGAGTTAACATTTCAGTTCAAGTTCAGATGCTGGAAAAGACCAATGCCCAGCTCAAACAATCAGGCAGGAGGAGTTCCCTTTTATTCAATCTTTTTGTCCTATTTAGGCTTTCAGCTGATTGGATGATGCCCACCTACATTAGTGAGGGCAATCTGCTTTACTAGTCTACCAATTCAAATGTTAATCTCACTCCAAAGACCCTCAAATACACAGCCAAAATAATGTTTGACCAAATATGTGGACACCATATGGCCTTGTAAAATTGACACATAAAATTAACCATTACACCATCCTTTCTTAAAAAGTAACTTTCCACATCACTTTCTATCATCCTACAGTACTTAATTTTGTTTCAGAGCACTTTTCACCACTGATATATTATGTATCTCAGTTTTTACTATTTGACTCCACTCATTGGCATGTAAGTTCCAAGGAGGCAGGGACTTTATATATTTTGTACACTGCTGAATCTCCAGCAGCTATTAGAGTGTTTGGCATGTAGAAGCTGCTCACTAAATATTTGTTCAATAAATGAATGGTTGAAATTGAGCAATAGTGAGTATGACCATTTAAAGTGCTTGATCTGTGAACTGCCACTTTGTGTCCGTTGCCTGTTTTTACACTTAATTTTTTCTTTTTCTTGTTGATTCTTATATGAGTCCTCTAGAGCAAGTGGATATTAGCCCTTTGTTACCTATATTTTCTCCTTTCTGTCATTTACCTTTTTATTTTGTTTATACTTTTGGCCATGGGATCTAATTGCCACCATCCATTGAATCATCAAAAAGCAAGAGAGTTCCAAAAAAAATCTACTTCTGGTTTATTGGCTATGCCAAAGCCTTTGACTGTGTGGATCACAATAAACTGTGGAAAATTCTGAAAGAGATAGGAATACCAGACCACCCTACCTGACTCCTGAGAAATCTGTATGCAGGTCAAGAAGCAACAGGTAGAACTGGACATGGAACAACAGACTGGTTCCAAATTGGGAAAGGAGTATGTCAAGGAGGTATAGTGTCACCCTGCTTATTTAACTTATATGCAGAGTACATCATGTGAAATGCTGTGCTGGATGAAGCACAAGCTGCAATCAAGATTCCTGGGAGAAATATCAATAACCTCAGATATGCAGACGACACTACCCTCATGGAAGAAAACAAAGAAGAATAAAAGAGCCTCTCGATGAAAGTGAAAGAGGAGAGTGAAAAAGTTGGCTTAAAACTCAACATTCAGAAAACTAAGATCATGGCATCTGGTCCCATCACTTCATGGCAAATAGATGGAGAAACAGTGGAAACAATGACAGACTTTATTTTGGGGGGCTCCAAAATCACTGCAGATGGTGACTGCAGCCATGAAATTAAAAGACACTTGCTCCTTGGAAGAAAAGCTATGACCAACTTCGACAGCGTAGTAAAAAGCACAGACATTACTCTGCCGACAAAGGCCCATCTAGTCAAAGTTATGGTTTTTCCAGCAATCACGTATGGATGTGAGAGTTGGACTATAAAGAAAGCTGAGCACTGAAGCATTGATGCTTTTGAACTGTGGTGTTGGAGAAGACTCTTGAGAGTCTCTTGGACTGCAAGGAGATCCAACCAGTCCATCCTAAAGGAAATCAGTCCTGAATATTCACTGGAAGGGCTGATGCTGAAGCTGAAACTCCAATACTTTGGCCACTTGATGTGAAGAACCGACTCATTGTAAAAGACCCTGATGCTAGGAAAGATTGAAGGTAGGAGGAGAAGGGGATGACAGAGGATGAGATGGTCGGAGGGCATCACCAGCTTGACGGGCATGAGTTTGAGCAAGCTCTGGGAGTTGGTGATGGACAGGGAAGCCTGGTGGGCTGAAGTTGAACTGTTGAATTAAAGTGGAAAGTCCATGGGGTCACAAAGAGTTGGACACAACTGAGCGACTGAACTGAATTTGGCCATGTGGATGTTTTATGTCTTTTATCTGGTCAATCATGGTACTTTTTTTAACTTCTGATGTTCATGGCAAGCTTAAGACAGTATCCCCAATCCCAAAATTATAAATGAATCCTCTCATAGTTTCAAGTGCTTACATAGGTTTGGGAACATTTGTTTTCCTTGAGTTTTTATAAAGTATAGATTCATCTGATTTTTTTTTAAAAATTGTTTTCTAAGTATATGTTATAAGTAGAGGTCTATTTTTGCATTCCTATTTTAGGAAAATGCATGTAGGGATCACAGATATAACTGAGCACCAAGCACTGAGTTCATGATTCTTATAATGGACCTTCCTACCAAACCATGCCCTGTGGAGAAGAGAGCTATCTTCACCCACCACCACTTTCTTCTGAAATCAGGTGAAATAAACCAAGGGATTAGGAAGCAAAGGAACCAATTTTCCTTCATTCTCCATCAATTTTGGAAAGCTCTGGACTATAACTTGGGACAGAGGAGGGATGGATGTTTCATTAGCATTATATGTCCACTCCCAAGTGCCTGTTTTTCCCTTACACCTGTTCTCTGAGTTCCAGTCTCAAATAGCGAACTGTCTGATTGGTATCCCTTGTTGGATGGATAACCACTATATCTAACTTATTATGCTCAAAATTGAGCTCACCATCTCCCTTAAAAACCATCCCCTTCCCCATGTATGGTAACATTGTTGGCTTAGTTGCTCATTCAGAAACCTAGGAGTCCACCTTAACACCACTCTCACTTCCTACATTCAATCCACTGTTAAGTCCCATCAGTTTCCCTCTCTAGAATATATCTCAAAAATATCTATAGTTGACCTTCACTATTCACAGATTTCATATTTGTGGATTTACCTACTTGCTAAAGTGCATTTGCAACCTCCAAATTAATATGAGCATGTGTGCTTGTTGTTGGTTGCTCAGTCATGTCTGACTCATTGCAATCCCATGAACTACAGCCCACCAGTTTCTTCTGTCCATGGGATTCTCCAGGCAAGGATATTGGAGTGGGTTGCCATTCCGTTCTCCAGGGATCTTCCCAACCCAGGGATCGAACCCAGGTCTCCTGCATTGCAGGCAAATTCCTTACTGTCTGAGCTACCAGGAAAGCACTGATATGAGCACAGAACAGTGAAAAATGTAATTCAAGCAATGTGCACATTCCCAGCTGAGGTCAAACAAGGTGATGCCTTCTTTTTTTAGTTCTCAATCTGTAGACAAATGTCTTTTTCATGGTTTATTTTAGTACCACATTTTCACATTTTTGTATTTTTTTTTGCTGACAATTTCTGTTTGAAATGGCCCCCAAGTGTAGTGCTCAAGTGCTTTCTAGTGTTGGTAAGTGCAAGAAGGCTGTGATGTGCCTTTCAGAGAAAATACAGAGTTATGTAACCGTTGTTCTGACATGAACTATAGTGCTGTTAGCCATGAAGTCAATGTGAATGAGTCAATAATATATATTAAACAAGGTCTTTTTAAGCAAAGCACACATGAAATTATGGATTCATCAGTTGATGAAAATGTTATGACCAAAGGTTTGCCAGAACCTAACCATTTTTAATTTCCTTTAGGAACAACAGTTCCATCTTTATTGATGGCAGTGTTCATAGCAACTTTATAGACTATAACTATTATGAATCATGGGAATCACCTGTACTTTACTCAGTTTCCACAGCCTTTACCCAAGACCAAGCCACCATGCCACCATCTCTTGTCTAAGCAGCTGCAGCATCTCCTAGAGTGATATTCTTACTTCTACTCTTGCCTCACTAGAGCCCATTATCCATAAAGCAGCCAGAGTGATCTTCTGGAACAGAAAATCAGATGATATTACTTCCCTCACAAAACCATGGTAGGGGAGACTTCCGGTTGCACCTACAATTCATGACTGTGAAAATTCTGCTCTTCCTTGGAGGTTTGGATACCCTCAGGTCCCAAAGAATGATGAGATACTTTATTTACTGCTTTTGTTAAGCTGCCTTTTAGCCAGCACAATGCTCACAGCTCATGACCCCTAGAAGTTCCTCCTCTCTATTTACTTGTCTTCCTATTTTACCACCTCTCTCATTTCATACTGAAGTTGTCTCTTGTGTTCAAGGTTGTCAGTTCCATTTCTATCTCCTTACTCTTTATGTTTTGTGGAAGGGAACTTTAAAAATTTTTTATTTATGTATTTATTTTTGGCTGTGCTGGGTCTTCTCTCCTGGGTGTGGACTTTCTCTAGTTGCAGCAAGTGGTGGCTACCCTTTAGTTGCAGTGTGTGGGCTTCTCATTGCAGTGGCTTCTCACTGCGCAGGCTCTAGGTGCTTGGGCTTCCATAGTTGTGTACATGGGCTTAGCTGCCCCATGGGCATGTGGGATCTTCCTGGATCAGGTATCAAACCAGTGTCCCCTGCATTGGTAGGCAGACTCTCAACCACTGGACGATCAGGGAAGTCTAGAATAAATTTTTTGAGATAGGAATTTATATTTTATTTTCTTCTTGTTTTCTCCATTTCCCTTCTTTCTTCATTTAAGCAAGTAATTGACCCTGTTCTCCTTGTCTCAGGGGAGGGATGTGTCACAGTGCTTTTTTCTGGCTCTTGTGTTATGTTGAACTGCCAGGGCCATCAGGCAGTCTGAAGCTTCGAACCTGCCTTTCAAGGTAGCTGCCTAAAGGTGAGGCCCTCATGTCACATCAAACTCCTTCTGAGACAAGGCAATTCAGTTTTTCCCCTGAATGCGAAGGAACAGTAAGTGAAGCTAGTGTCATGTCTCTTGCTAGTATGAGGAGTGGGAATTCCACCAGTGTGTTGCCTAGGATCCTTTGGAGCATTCCTGAATAGGCTCCTTGGCGGGCAATATTTTCCACTGATTGTATCCAGTCTACTTGTAAACTTTTTCTTGGATATTCTTGATCTTTTTGGTTCAAATATCTACCCCATAATTACTTCTGGCATTTCTCCATTCCCCCCAAACACTGCCCTCAACACTCCAGGGCTTTCTTTCCTAGGCTACAACTGCTTCCACAATCCATCTAAAGGACACTATAGTACCCTACACATGGACCATCCATTAGTGAAAGTTTTTCATTCCCATGAGATGAAAGCTTACATCTGGAGAGCAAACTTATATCATCACCTCTCCAGCAAGACTCCTTTCCCTCCCACTACTGATGATTGCTGTAACACTACCTGCTGATCTCTGTATTAATCCTCCATCCAATGAAACAACAATCAGTTTAGGGTTATTTAATTCATGGCTGACACTGTTATCATAGTCTTTCCAAGATAGTATCTGTGTGTAGTATAGAGGACATATTAGAATCCTAAAAAGTCTGAAATAGTAATTGGCTAGTTGATCCACTGGCATCATACATGCTTGCTTGCAGTCAGCCCACAATCTGGAATCTTTACATCTTTGCAAATCAGTTGTACACAGTCCCTAGTGTAATGTGATAGAAACTGATAGGTGTTCTCCAATATATACTACTCACTTCTTTTAATAATAGAAACCCCAAGTTTTAGCTTGGTACTTGGCTTCCCACTTGAAGGTTAAAATTTTAGAAGAAAACATAAGAGGATATCTTGCTAATTTTAAAGTAGTAATAGATCTATTGAACAAAACAGACATACACACACACACACACACACACACACACACACACACTAACCATAAAAGTGAGGTATTAGACTCTCTTAATGTTGAGAACATTTGTCAAAAGAGACCATAAAGAAATGAAAAGATAAGCTACAAACTTGGAGGAGATATTTACAAAACATACAACCAAAAAAGGATTCCTGACCAAAAATACAAAGAATTCTTACAAAATAAAAAGAAAACAAATGTAAAAATGGGCAAAGGCCATGAACAGTCATTTGACAGAAGAAACACAAATGGCCAATGAACCTATGAAAAGATGCTAAACTTCATTAGTGTTCAGGGAAATGCAAATTAAGACCACAATGAAACAATATTTTGTGCCCATAGTAAAATCTTAAATGTTTGCTAATACCAATGTTGAAGAGGATGTGGATCAGTAGGACTTCTTGTTTGTTTCTGCTGTGATTGTCAATGGGTACAACCACTTTGGGAAACAATTTGGCATTATTTTGCATTTGCATACTCTATAATTCAGCAGTTTCACTCCTTAGTCTGTTCTCTTGCACATGTGTATCAGGGGTCAAAAATAGAAATGTTTATAAGTACAGTTCATAATAGGAAATATTTGGTAGCAACCCAAATGTTCACCAGAAAAGGAATAGATAAATATATTGTGGACTATCATGCAGCAGTAAAATTGAATGAAATAGTTACATTAAACAATATGGATGGATTTTAGTAACATTATGTTCAGAATAAAGAAAGTCCAATAAAAAAACCATATACAGTAGAATGTCATTTATAGACCTAAAAACTTCTTTTGGCATGCATAAATATGTCATAAAACTATTCCTTAAAGCAAGAGTATAGAAAACATAGAATTCAAGATACTGGTTATCTCTGGGTCTAGGTAAAGAGTGAGATGGTATACATAGATATTAATTATGAATAATGTTCAATTTTTTAGTTGGGTGATGAATTAATACATATTTATCATATTGTTATGAATTTTAATACATATATATGTTACATACATAGTTTTATTCATTAAATAATATATTTAAAGAGATACAGGAAAATTAAGTGTGAGAAATAAATTATTTCATACTTCAGTATGTATTTACATTCTTGGTCACAATTTTACAAAGGTAATATTGAAGTATTTAGTCATTTACACCTTTATGTCAAGCAACAATGATCCCAACAGCCAGAAATGCAGAGTGATAAAGATTTGTGTTATTATTAACTCAATATCATGACTCATCAGTATTATGGTTTCCCCAAAAGGTAAATAATTGTTCATTAAGTTCCAAAGAAAACAAAGCACAGTTTTCTCTCAATTTGTATAATAATTACAGTCTTGGGAAATTCAATATGAAAGCTCTTAAAAGCTCCTTTCTGCTTGTATTTAACATAGTGTTAGATTTAGGACTTGATCATTATAATCAGGCTTTGCATCCAACTTGACTATCCTGCAAGACATTTGAAAGTCTTATGGGACAATTCTTTGTTGTGTGGGCATGCGCCGAGCATTACTAAAGCTAAGTGATACATGTATATGTATAACTGAATCACTTTGTTGTACACCTGAAACTAACCCAACATTGTTAATCAACCATACACCAATAAAAAATTAAAAATTAAGAAAATAAAATATCCTCAGCCATCATCCATTTAATGATAATAATGTCCCACAATCATTGTGAGAACCCAAAATGCCTGTACAGATCTCTCAATTGCCCCCTAGGAGGAGCAGTACCACCAGAACCACTGTCCTTGTGGAGAGTGTGAGGGTGGGAAACCATCAGCTTTTCAGTGACTTGGGCTCTTACTTGAATAAGCCAATCAGCTCATCAGAGAAGCTGTCACACCTGGCCATCGAGAAGTGATGTGAAGTGCAAAGTGTGAAAGAGTGTTTAGTTTGAAAGAGAAAGAGGGCAGGGGCCGGAGCCAAAGAAGGCAGAGAAAGAAGACTGAATGCCAGGTCCCCAAACTGGGAAAGTCACTCAAGACAGAGTGCCGTGGATCTCTGGTCTAACACTGTAAACCTGTCAGGACCACTTTAACACCTAAGGTGACCTTGTGCATGCCTGCATGCTAAGTCACTTTATTTATTTAGTTTTTTTTAGTTTTTTTTTTTTTTATTAGCTGAAGGCTAATTACTTCACAACATTTCAGTGGGTTTTGTCATACATTGATATCACTTTAGTCCAGTCCGACTCTTTGCCATTCTATGGACTGCAGCCCTCCAGGCTCCTCTGTCCATGGGATTCTCCAGGCAAGAATACTGGAGCAGGTTGCCATTCCCTTCTCCAGGGGAATCTTTCCAACCCAGGCGTCAAACCCACGTCTCTTATGTCTCCTGAACTGGCAGGCAGGTTCTTTACCACTAGTGCCACCTGGGAAACCCAAGGTGACCTTTGGGCACCTAATGGGGTGGAGAGGAAGAATCTGTACCTGTGTTGGGGTTGGGAGTGGGGGAGGTGTGCAGAATTCGATCCAGTCTGCAACAGCAGAAAATGGACCTCACAGTTATAAACCTTTATTAAATATGTGGGGATGTTGTGCCCTGAGCAAAGGAGGCAGTGAAGCTAACATGTGTCTTTCCTGGCAATGCCCACACATGACACCAGGAAGGACTCCACCAGCTTTGCCCTCCTTCACTCCTATTTGGACAGGAGTCCCAGCTGTCCACTGACCTCAGCTTTGGGGTAGGGGGCAGGGTGAAGAAGGAAACAGGCTTAACAGATATGCAATTGAGCCGAAGGATAAGGTGGCCCAGAATAACCTAGCAAGGCAAATAAAGCACTTGATATACAGGTACGGTGCCAGGAGTCAAGGACCGGAGATTGGGTCCAGTTGCGGAAACTGGGCATCCTGAGTCTGTCTAAGATAGCTGAGTGTTGGAAGGGCACACTGTATGTGGTAGGGGAAAGCAAGGATGACTGCCAACATATAAAGTCCAGCCTGGGGGCAGCCAGGAATAGGGGGAAGCAGCTGTCAAGGTTATATATTGTAATAATCATCTGACCATTAGGCAGCTGGAAAGAAGAGATCAGGTGAATACACTGTGAGGCCATTAGTCATTGGATCACAAGAAATAAGTTATGTTAAAAGAAGAAATATGAATCGCTTTTGTAAATAAGATCAGGGTTGTCAAGAAGGAAATTAATTCTTGCAGAATCCACAGTCTAGAGTGGGAGGCTTCCTCCCCACACATTGGAGTTCATTCAACCCCACAACCCACACAATCAAAAGACAATGAGTTGACCTACTGTTTGGCAGGGCAAGTTGCAGAACAATGTACAGAATAAAATCTCATTTAAATATTTCATCTACCATGGGGAAAACAAACACAGGCACATTTGTAAGAATGTAGAGAAAGTTATGGAAGGACATACACCAAATTCTTAACACTGGCTACTTTCAGGGACTGTGGCTGGGGGCTGGGGATAGGGGTGAATAAAGGGTTCTGTGTTTTTCTTTACATACCTCTGTATCACTTGACTTGTTCAACTATCATGTGAAGAAAAAACTTTTTAATTAAATCTGATAGATTAGAGCCTACCCTCTCCCCTCTGCAGATTCAGCAGAAATTGGGCAAGGGAGGAAAGTCATTGACATTCAACAAACACCGGAGGCAGCAGAGACATGGGACATGATCACTTTTGTAGGGAGGGGTGGGGCATGTTCCTGGAAAAGAGGAGGTACGGACATGGGGCAAGAAAAGGGTGAAAGGGAGAGGACTTAAAGGAGGGGATGAAGAAAGGGGCCAATCAGTGAAGGATGGCCTTCTTCTGGAGGCCTGGGGAGCTTCTGTATGTGATGCCCCCAAGGACCAAGGCAGTGAGGACTCCCTCATCTTCAGCTTGGTATGGCTTTGGACCAATCACCTGAGCTCTGAGAACTGCTTAAACTTCCTTCAGGATTCAAGATATATAGTATACTTTAGAGAAAAGGAAATGAGGCAGCGGAGGAGGGAGCCAAAGAAGGAAATGGCTGCTTCCTCCCTCCATGGATATTGACAGCACCCTCACCATGGACTGTGGGGTAGCAAGGAGTACCTACCTGCAAATGACTGTGGGCAACAAGGTTTCGAGGATTAACCACCCATGGATGGTGATCGAGCTGAAGAGACAGTAAGGTCCATTTCCCCTACTCCCCCTACAGACTCACCTTGAGGGCCAGAAAGCAGAAGGAACCACCACCCACATGCAGCTGCACCCCGAAGCAGATCAGTTCCTTAAGGGCCTTCTGCATCATCAGAGAAAGAATGATCTGTTCGGGTATGGTTCCAATGCTGTCTTTTATTTTTGAATATTATTAATGTCATGTATCAGCTCAGTAATTCTCCCCAAGTGAAAGTTGTTCAGAATTATCTGAGGGTGGGGGGAGTGCTTTTTAAAAAACCAGATACACTGGTTCAGAGCCCTACATGAGAATCCCTGCCTCTGTGAGCCATTGCTATGAGGAGGAGTGTGTCATAGCACTTGGATGTGTCGGGTCAGAAATGAACAAATGAAAAGGCAGGAATCATTCTTCTAGCCCTATAGTTCTCAAGGTGTGATTCCCAGGCCAGCAGCCTTGGCATCATCTGGCAACTAGGCAGAAATGCAAATTATTGGGCTCTACTGCAGACCATACTGAATCAGAAACTCTGGATGGGACCCAGAAATATGTTTAACAAAACCCCCAGGTGATTCTGCTGCATGCTTAAGTTTGAGAATCGTCTTTAAACATTATCACCCTCCTTGGCAGACCACTCATCTCCAAACCTCCCTGTAATAAGCGAAACTATCAACCACCTCCTTTTGTTTAAATATCTCATTCCTCAGTTTTTCTGATTGCTCCTGTCTTTTATTTCTCCTTCAGTGTCTCTTTTTCCTCTTCTCTTTCACAAGATGTGAATCTATGCCCAATGCTCAGCCATCTGCCCTTGTATTCCCCCTTCTCCATTCTTCTCCCTTCATCCACAGTCATGACACCACTGATCATTTCTGTGTTGATGCAGCTTGACACTTAGGCCCTCTATGACCAAATAACTATAGTCTAATACCAAACAGTATTTTCCACCAAGTGAATTATCTAGTCATTGCTTCAAATTCAACATGCCTAACCTTCCCATAGTAGCCACTCTCCATAGTAGCCTTTCCAAACTAAAAAATCTCATGTTTACCTTTGATGGCTCCTTCTTCTCTCTTCTCACCTAATCCACCCAAATATCTTATTTTTAGTAGTTCTTCATAGTATCTCCTGGATGTGTCACTCTCTACTCCTTTTCCCTACCCATGTCTAAATTCTCAACATCTCTCACTTGAAGACAATTTCCAATCTCTCTTCCTTGAGTCCTTCCAAACAGCTGTTCAAAGTAACAGCTGTTCAAAATAACATCATATTACCTCCCTGCTCAAAAATCTATTGATAGCATTGATTATTCACTGCTTCAAATCTAAGTTGCTTGGTATGGTTTTTAAGATCCAGAAAAATCTGGCCTTTTTCTTCCAACCCACCCTTCCCTCATCTAATGAGCAAGTCCATATGTAGGTGCCATATTGTAGCAAGCACCTAAATGTTAACCATGACTACAGCAAACAATCTCTCTGGACTATTCCTGGTTTTCCTTCATCAGCTACCTCTTATCTCCCTGCATCTCCAATCCCTGAACCTTTCTAAACGTCTTCTTTTGGTCCTTTAGTCTTGATGAATTGGCCCAACTTTCCTCTCTGCCTTACCAGACTCAGTTCCCTACTTGACCCTTGGTTTTTATACTTTTCTGGCTTCAAGATCACTCTCCTACCACTTAGGGAAAGTTTGTTCCACCAGCATCAGTCCTAAGGAATTCTTCCAGCCATATGACTCCTCCTTCATCTTCCACTCCCTCCCCATTAGAGGACCTTCTTGGACATTACCTCTATATTAACCTATTCCAGTAAGTCTGACTATTCACTGAGCAAGCACACACATACACATACACATACACATACACACAAACTCTCACATGCACACGTTAATCTCATCCTCAAGGTGAGCTCTGTACTCTTTCTGTTCTTCTCATATCCTACCCATCTTTAAAGATCCATCATGTCCAGCCTTCCTGGATTCCTCACACTCATAGGGTAGACTGGTTTAGGTACTATCTGGGAGACCAGAGTCTGAGGTTGGGTTCCAAGGAGTCATAAAGCAGGTATACTCTTCCAGGTTGCCCAGATCAGGAAGATAGAGAGTACCAGGTCCAATCCAAGCCCAAGAGTTTAAAAGGGAGAAGAAAGGCCAAAAACTAGTGAGACAAGATGCAAACATCCAGGTCCAAGGAGGAGAGCAGGGTCATAGATAAGACACTGATTTTCTTAACCAGATTGCAACATTTATAAGTAAACAGCAGTTCAGGGGGGAAAAATGAAAGAATATCTTGGAGCAAGGGGCATGGTAAAATATTTGCCAGGAAAAATGTTGGACATTCATGGTTCATTTTATAGGATGGCAGAAGTACAAGAATGATGTGTTGACTTAAAGTTTCAAGGTTGAGTCAGACCAATTCCATGCCCTTCTTGCCTTCCAGTTTATGGCATACAACTTATTTTTTCCTGTCCACAATGACTTCTCCATCTGTAAGTTCTTTTGTATCTGTAGTCTGCATTTAATGATCAGCATTTTTATTTTTTTCATTCTGTCTCTCTCTCTATCACTTCATTTTTTTGATAGTCTTAATAACTTTATTGGATTTTACTATAAATTGAATGATAAATATAATTTATATGTACTAGGTTTAGAGAACATTTTAAAAAGTGACTGAAGACTGAAATTAAGTGATGCCAATATCAAAATTTCAGTAGAGACATGATTTCTGCTGAAAACAAAAGTAACTTTCCAGAGGATAAAATGGAGAAATAACCCACAATACTACAGCAAAAGCACAGAAAAACTGAAATTATGACTGAAATTATAAGAGACAGAGACATATCCAGAAAACTTGATGGATAAAAAATAAAATATCAAGAATAATAAAAATGAACAAGTTATTGTTGTCTAGTCACTAAGTCATGTCCAACTCTTTTGTGACCCCATGGACTATAGCCTGGCAGGCTCCTCTATCCATGGAATTTCCCAGGCAATAATACTGGAGTGGGTTGCCATATCCTTCTTCAGGGGATCTTCTCAACCCAGGGATCAAACCCGCATTTCCTGCATTAGCAGGAGGATTCTTTACCACTGAGCCACCAGGGAAGCCCAAGAAAAAAAATGAATAGGTACAAATATGATAATCAAGAAAATGATAGAATAAAATGTCTCTACTTACAAATTTCATGGATAAAGAGAAAAATCTTACAAGCTTTCAGACAAAGAAGCTTCTTCTTTTCAAAACAAATTTGATTTTATATTTACCAAGGAAAGAAGCAGACTAGAATCAGAGGTCTCACCTTCCTCAGTGAAAGCAAAAAAATGATGAAATAATATCTATAGACAAGTGAGAGGATTATCATTCAGTAATTTTGTACTCATTCAAGATAGTATTCATTGTGTGGGCAAAAGACATTCTCAGACACTCAAAGACAAAAAAATTATTGAAGAAATGACTAAGCAAATTAAAATGAAATCAAAACAAAGATTTCAAGATTAATAAATATTTAGGGATTTAAGTTTCAAGAAGCAGTGGTTATAATATTTACTGTTAAATATAAAAGGATGCTGATAATATGACAGCATAGTATGTATTAAGTAAGAATACTTGAAATGAAAAATCAAAAAACACATACACTCCATGGAAAAACTTCTTATCTTAGTCATAGCAATTACTGCCTAGTTGGTCTCCCGATTTCCTGTTGAATCCTCTCTAATCAACTCACCTTGGAACAGCCATTGATCTTTGTAAAATGAGTGGTTGAGTGAGAAGAATATACTTATTATTAAATTTTGATATATCTAAGGAGAAAAGTAGCTTAAATGTGATTGTTAAAAATAGGGGTGTAACCACTAGCAAAATAGAGCTCTATTTAGAGAACTTCTAAATTCCTCGGGGAAAGTAAAAGGGCAAATAAAGGATTTTAAAAATTTTGATTAAAAAAATTTGATAAACCTTGAAAAGTAAGGAAAGAGAAAACTGGAAACAAAAAGTGTAGTGAACAAACCACGAGAGAGGAAATAAGATCAAATATATTTGTTTTTGCAATGCGTATGCATGCGTGCTAAGTTGCTTCAGTGGATTCTGATTCTTTGCAACCCTATGGACTATAGCCCAGCAGGCTCCTCTGTCCATGGGATTCTCTAGGCAAGAATACTGGAGTGGGTTGCCATGCCCTCCTCCAGGGGATCTTCCCGACCCAGGGAAGATCTCCTGCACTGGAAGGCATGTTCTTTACCAGTAGCACCACCTGGGAAGCCCAGGCTTAAATTCTTTCCTAAAAAAAAAATGGATTTTCAGTTTTTGTTTTAAAAAAACAATGATATGGTACATATAACGAATACTCCTGGAAGAAAAGAACAAAGAAATACTAAATATAAAGCAACAGAAAGACATATGAGATGAGTGCAAGTAAAAATAAAGCAGTATTAAAGTCAGATAATGTAAAATTCAAAGCCAGAAGAATTAAACAGAACAAGGATATATTCATCTAATGATAAAAGACACACAGAATTTATATGCCATAAACTTTATGCACTGAACAATGTAGCAGTGAATACATAAGGAAAAAAAACTAGAAACAAAAGACAACAGAAAGCCATAGTTATAGTGAGAAAATCTATATACCTCTTTAAATATTTAGCAAATACATGAGACAAGAAATAAGCAAGGATATAAAAAAATCCAAGTAATACAATGAACAGATGGATTTATTATAAAGTTGAACCTTACAAAGAAGACACATTCTTAACATATCTATAGAACATTTCTAAAAATCAGTCAGGTACTTGGCAACAAAGAAAGTCTAATGAACTCCAAAAGGGAGAAATGTATATACTGTATTCTCTGACTAAAATAAAATAAAACAAGAAATTCACAAAAACTGTAACTCTCCAAAATTTAACATTTGAAAATGAAGAAATACTCTTCTGAACAGTCACTGGGTCAAAATGGAAATCAAAATTGAAGTTAAAAATTATCTAGAAATAATTTAAAGAACATTCCACAAAAGAAAATCTGTAAGACGTGGCTAGAGTTAAACTCTGAGGGAAATTTTTAGCCTCAGATATTTTTGTTACTAAAAATAAGCATGAAAATAAATGAACTAAAACTTTAACTTACAAATTTAAAAAAAAAAAACACTAACTTAAAGAAAGTGGAAAGAGAGAATTAATAAAGGCAGAAGCTAAAATTAAAGAAGTCAAAGCTACTACCACCACACAATCCTACTCATCTCCCACAGACACAAAGGAGAATGAATAAAGCCAAATCAACAGACCTATAAAATAAAACTACTTCCTTCGGCAGCCTATTTTCTTTTTTTTAAGAGCAAAGGTTAAAATGTATTATTAGAAATGAAAAATGAGGTATAACCACTTAGATAATACATTGACATAATTATAAGCAATTTTGTCAACAACGAAACTCTAAAGCAAATGAACAAATTTCTAGCAAGACAAAGAATATAATACACTCAAGAAATAGTAGGAGATCTGAACAGACCAGTAATCAAAGGGAAACAAATAGGAAATTTCTGAGTTCTATCCAACCTTCAAAAAAACTTTCTGTTAATCAAACTGATCCAGGTTTATATAGAGCACCCCAATGTATTCTACACATAACCTTTTTAAAATGTGATTAAAGAATACAACAAAGATAAAACTAAAGACATCTTTTACTTATGAATATAGATGCAAAATGTTTTAATAAAATATTAGCAAACACATTCCAGAGTAGCAGCAAAAACCTAATTCACTCTGATGAAACAAGGTTTATTTGAAGAATGCAAATATGGTTAAATCAAGCAGTCTATCAATATAATTCATTACATCCACAAGTTAAAGGAGAGGAATGTTATATAATTGTATTAAAAAGTAATGGAAAAGTATTTGATATAATTCAGGAGGCATGGATAATAATAAAACCTTAAAAAAACAAACTTAGAAACCACTTCAATCTAATAGACTGTTTAGCAAAATCCAATGAATACTATAAGAAATACTTCGAAGAGAAAAGGTAACATCAAGCCTAGGCTGTTCCTGGCCTCTGTGAGAATGACCTTGATCTACCACAGTGTTGAAACTGAAGAGTTAAGATAAATGGGAAGTGTTGTGTCTATGGTGGTAGCCTTATGGAACTGCCCCCAGGTTTGGCCTTTTGTGAGTTGCCTCAGGCCTACATGGCTAGAGCTAAATATAAGATTAGCAAAAGCTGTTTTTCACTGAGAAAGAATGTCCTTTGGCTAGATAACTGGGATCAAATTGTTAGACTGTTACCTTGTGTTACTCACAAAATAAATTCCAGATGGATTAAATATTTAAATGTTCATACGAAAACCTTAGAAGAAAATTAAAAAGAATATTTTTAGAACCACAGAGTAGGTGAGGCCTTCTATGTAAGAGAGGAAACTTAGAAGCCGTAAAGATTGGCAATTTTGACAACATAATTTAAAATTTGCTGTGGGGCAAAAGAAAAAGTAAAAATTTCACTGAGATGAAATATCTGCAATTAAAACAGACTCATAATCCTAAAATATAAAAGAAACAGATTTATAACCCTATAATAAAAATATAAAGCCTATAATATAATCCTAAAATTTTCTATGAAAAACCCAACAACCTGAAATTTATGGCAAAGGTAGTGAAGAGACAAATCATAGAAGTGGAAATACAGTTATCAAACATGAGAAGTTTCCAGCTTCATAGGTTGTCAAGGATAAAAATATTATAAATGATGGGACAGCACTTTTTACCCTTCTGACTGGCACCATTTTAAAATATTGATAATATTCAGCACTGGCAATAGCAACTCTCTTACTCTATCTTTGGTAGACAAGGGAGTTGCTACAATCATTTTGGAAGGTAATCAGGTAGCAACTACTAAAAATTTTAAATGTACAAACCTGGTGATACCTCTTACAGGACTGTAACCTAATATGTTATTTTTATAAATGAGCAGAGGCATATGCCCAAGGATGTTCACTACAGTTGGCAATAGCAAAATAAAGGACAACAATCTGAAGGCTCATCAAAAGGGAAAAAGTTGAGTAAGTTATAGGAATATGGAAAAGCTGAAATCAAGCATGAGTGCTAGCTCTGTATCTGTCTGCCAAGAGAGCTCTCCATGATATATTATTGTTGTTTTTAAAGATGCTGAGTATAAAACATAGTAAGATGCAATTTTATTTTACAGTCGGTGGGGGAAGAGACCATGTATCCCTGGGCATTGAGCTGAACTCAGAGGAGGATCTGTCTGAATTTGGCTCAATGCAGTTCAAGCTTACAATTGAACATGTGTACGGGAAACATGCCCTTGTGTATCAAACCAAAATGCTTCACTTCTGTCACAAGATTCTGGTACTGTGGCTATCTGGCTATATTTATTAAAGGGCTATGTAACAGGCCAAAAGTTTTCAAATAACGAAGAACATCTGCAATTTGGGGAAATCTTCAAATCTAAAGAAAGACTGTGTCAAAACTTAAACTAAGGTGTGTGGGGTGGGGGAGAAAAGTGTGAAAGGGTACACAGCAAACTGAACACTGAAACTGTATAGGAAGGGGAAGCTTCTCCCCCAATATATCTTTGTATTGCTGAAGACCAAGCACATAATCTTAAAAACCCTTAGTAAAAAGAAATTCAAGAAGATGAGAAAGAAAGTGAGACAGAAGCCAGTATAAAGCAGGGGAGACCAAAAGATTAAATGATAAATTGCTAGCCTTCTAAGATAAGTTATATTGAAATTCAGTAGAGTCCAAGTTATTCTATGTAACTGGAACTTGGCATTTTAAGTGCAAAGAATAAATGAGGCTTTGACAGGAAAAAAAAAAAAAAAGCAGGGGAGAGGGGGGATAAAAGGAAAGAAAGAAGGGAGGAAAAAAGAAGGCAGGAAGGAAAGGAAAAGACGAGGAAGGAAGGAACGAAAGAAAAAGAAAGGAGAGAGAGAAAAAGAGAAAGGAAAGGAAAGAAAGAAAGAAAAAGACAAGCCGGCAAGGCGCGCAGAGGCAGGCGTGCAGGGGGACCCAAGCACGGAGCACAACGGCACTGGAGGTGAGCCGCAGCCCGGAGCTGCTAATCCCCGCTCGTCTGAGGCCAGCTGCCTGCAGCGGCCTGAACTGGCGGGCGCTTCGCAGTCATTTTCTGAAGGCAAGGAGAGCAAGTCTCTGACTGCAGGCAGATGGGAGCGGCTGCGGCAGAAAGCAGAGAAAAAAAAAAAAACATATATATATATATATATATATATATATGTATACACACATAGGCGGGTGTAGCCCGGGCACCAGCGCTCAGAAACCGGGTCGTCGGAGAAGCCCGCCTGGAAGCCCAGGCTGCATCACATCCTGCCACCCCACCCCGCCTTGAGCCATTAAGCAAGGAGGTGACAAGCACCTCTTGTCACAAGAGGGTGAGAATCTGGGGGAGGAGGTGAGGAAGCCCAGAGGATCACAGAGGAAGGGAATGGGACAGAGACAGGCCAGCTATTCCTACTCCGCTTTCCACTGCGCCCATCCCTTTAGACTGGAGTCATGGAAGGCTCCTATCCGTGGACAAGCCCTGGGGGTTTAGGGATGGGAGGATTACTGCCAGGAGATAAAGAGATGACGACGGAGAGGCCTGACTCTGAGAAGGAAGGGCTTGGAACTGAAGACATCCCTCGGGAATTGAGCCCCTCATCCTGCCAACCCCGACCATTAACGCTGAGGCCTCTCACACAAGACAGAAACTTGAGCGCACAGGCCCTGAATTCAAATCACAACTCGGCTACTTGCTAATTGTGACCTTGGGCAAGTTAGGTAACCCCTCCGGGATTCAGTATCTCCTTTGTGAAACAGAGGCGATAATATCGATAATATCGTTACCCTTCTGCCAGGGTATTGAGGAAGGAGAGAAAGATTAAAGATTATAACATTTATGAAGTCTAGCTCCTAGGAATATTTGAGTGCTCAATAAATCTTCGGTATTATTAAAACATTAAGTAATACGTCATTCGTGGGCAGACTCCTAGGCCAGGTGCTGAGTTTTAATAGCCAGTGGAGGCTCCTAGATTCCGTCGCTTTCCACTATCTCCAACCGCTCCCCATCTCTTCTTCCTGCCCTGACCAGTGCTGGATCTAAAGTTCTCTCTCGCCTGGGAGTGTCTCCAACTGCTCATTTTCCACTGGTTCCCTGTGGGCACCCCCCCCCCCAACACACATACACACACACATTTCCTTTGGGCACACCTTCACTGGGAGAGTGAAACACACCCCCCCCAAGTCTCCTCCTTTCCAAATCCCCGTGGAATCCCCCCTTCCCCGGAGGGGGAGCGGTGGAGCTGGACGGGTGGCGAGGGAGAGGAACAATCTTAAGCCGCCAACAGATAGCCAGAGAAAATCAAGAAAAGATACAGAGCCCCGCTTGAGAAGCCTTTTGGGATGCTGGGGGCAGCCAGCAAAGAGCAAACACGTCATGTTGGTTTTTTTCATCAAGCATCAGCAGTTGCTGGGAGTAACCCTAGGCCCCCTCCTCTGTGAAATAAGTGAATGTGCTCTCGTCAAGCGTCCCACATACTGATTCTCTCACATTTCATTGACTGGATCCCTCTTGCCCCGTCAACCCCACGTCCTGGGCACTTGCTCTTTCCAATCCCGCTCGACCCCAACAGATGGCTAAGTGTTCTGATGGTTAACCAGCCACCACACGCTCCCTGTCTCTGCTTAGACACCACTCTGTAGAGGAAAACATGGGGTATACGAAGGAGGCCCAGGATTATTTCTTTGAACCTTCGCTTGTTTTGCCAGAGTATAAATATGATGCTGTAGAATATGTCCAAATGTTCCCAAAATAGACCCAGTGCTGAGGCTGTGTTCAAGCCTGGACATTCCCAGAACTGGTTTCACTATCCAGATTCAAGTCGCTATCTGCGCAGAAGGTGGTGAGGAATTCTCACTTGATGTGGTGCTGAATAGTCAATCCTTCAAGACTAGAAAAGCTTCTTGATTTAGGAGACATTTGTTATGGAAAGATCTCAGTCCCCTTTGGGGAATCTCTTCCCTCCAGCCGCCACCGCCAGCATCTTCTAAAACAGGTTATAGCCGCAGCAAGGATATGCCCACGTTTGGTCAGCCTGGACCACTCTGGGCAATCGGAACCTTCCACATTCTCATGTCTTATCTCCTCAAGTTGCTCCAAGTAGACCTGCTTCTTTTAGTTCCTTATAGTCAGCCACCTCACTGCTCGTCATCACCACCTACCATCATGCTTTTAGAATCTACATCTTTATTGTCTCATTACAAAAAATTAAACATGATAATTATAAATATGGAAACACTGCAAAACCACAGTCTAACCATAAGAAACACATCAGACAAGCCTAAATTGAGGGACATTCTATAAAAAGAGTTGACCTGTGCTCCTCAAAACTATCTAGGTTATCAAAAACCAGGAAACCCTTTGAAATTGTCACAGCCCAGAGAAGCCAAAAGAGCTAGGATAGCTTAATATAATGGTGTATCCTGGATGGCATAGTGGAACAAAAAAAAGGGCATTAGGGGAAAACTAGCAAAATATGATTAAATTGTGGGCTTCAGTTAATAATTATGTATCAGTATTAGTTAATTAGTTATGACAAATATACTGTGTGTGTGCTGAGTTGGTTCAGTTGTGTCCAACTCTGTGCAACCCCATGGACTATAGCCCACCAGGCTCCTCTGTCAATGGGATTCTCCGAGCAAGAATGCTGGAGTGGGTTGCCATGCCCTCCTCCAGGGGATCTTCCCAACTCAGGGATCAAACCTGAATCTCCTGCATTGGCAGGTGGATTCTTTACCATTGAGACATCTGGGAAGCCCCCTATTCTAAACTTAGAGTGAATGTAAAATATATGAAGGGATGGCTAGAGGAAAAGGTAGTTCAGGAGATACATGTGATAAAGCAAGTAAAGAAAAATGTTAATAGCAGAACCTAAGTGTGAGAAAACAAGTGTTCACTGCACAAGTCTTTCTAATTCTGTAGATTTAAACTTTTTTTATGGCACAATGCTGGGAAAAATTCCTGAGAAACATTAAGTAGAAAGTCTTTATAATCACCCTCCTAGGAGTAACCACTGTTAAGTTTGTTGTGTATTCCTCTATATGTTTTCCTACTGTACACAGATATTTTTAAAGGGGATACAGTTATACTGGTCTACACTCACTATGTTCCTTTAATCATTTATCTTGGATTATTTCTGTGGCATTCTTTTTAATGTGGCTGCATGGTAATCCATCATATGTTACATAATTAATTTTCTTTTGAAGGAAATTTTAGTTCTGTACAAGGGTTTTTGTATGTTGGCTTGTTTTTTACTGTTACAGACTTTGAAGTAGTGGATTTTATTACACATATATCTTTGTGTGAGTATATCTGTAGAATAAATTGCTAGAAATGGAATTCTTGGCTTAGAAATATTGTGCCAGCATGCTTTCCCATCAACAGTGTACAAGAATGTTTGGGTCCTCACACCTCTGCCAACACTAGTTATTAAAGATTTAATTTTTGTAAATCTGATAGGTAAAAAATATAAGACAATGTTGTTTTTTTTAACATTTTTTTTGATGTGGACTATTTTTAAAACCGTTTTTTAATTTGTTATCCAACTCCATGGTAGCTCAGTTGGTAAAGAATCTGCCTGCAGTGTAGAAGACCCAGGTTCGATCCCTGGGTCTGGAAGATCCCCTGGAGTAGGAAATGGCAACCCACTCCAGTATTCTTGCCTGTAAAATCCTATGGACAGAGGAGCCTGGTGGGCTACAGTCCATGGGGTGGCAAGAGTTGGACCCAACTTAGCAACTGAACCACCACCACCATTGAACTTGTTATAATATTGCTTCTGCTTTTTTATGTTTTGGTTTTTTGACTGCAAGGCATGTGGGATCTTAGCTCCCTGACTAGGGATCAAATCTCACATGCCCTACATTAGAAGGCAAAGTCTTAACCACTGGACCACCAAAGAATTCCCTGTTGTTTAATTTTAATTTTTTATTAGTGAGGCTAAACATCAATTCTCTGTTTATGACTGTAGTTCTATTAATTGCCTATTTATTCTTTTTGCCCATTTTTCTACTTTCTTTTTGATTTGCAAGAGTCCTTTGTGTAGTAAACTCTTTGTAGTATGTGTTGCAAATGTTTCTTTTTTTTCTTTTAATTTTTCCACAACTTAGGTTTTGGAGAAGGCAATGGCACCCCACTCCAGTACTCTTGCCTGGAAAATCCCATGGACAGAGGAGCCTGGTAGGCTGCAGTCCCTGGGGTCACTGCGAGTCGGACACGACTGAGCGACTTCACTTTCACTTTTCACTTTCATGCATTGGAGAAGGAAATGGCAACCCACTCCAGTGTTCTTGCCTGGAGAATCCCAGGGACAGGGGAGCCTGGTGGGCTGCCGTCTATGGGGTCCCATGGAGTCGGACACGACTGAAGCGACTTAGCAGCAGCAGCTTTCAGTGTTTATCATGGAGCCGTTTTTCATTCTCTTTGGTTTTACCCGTCACCTTTCTTTCACTTAACAACCCTTTGAGGTAGATAAGATAAAAGATATTGAAAAGTCACATTAGCTGTCCCATGGTCACACAGATGATGATAAAACCACTGCCCTTGGACCCAGGCCTCCTCAGTCCTGGTCCAGGACCTTTTCCATGACCAAGAAAGAACAGAAATATTTCCACTTGAAAGAAGGGAAAACTTCTTTCTCCATGCCTGTTGCAAAATGCTGCTGAAGAAATATTAATACATAACTGGGCAGCCTTTTACATACCCTCCAGTCATGACTACCAATCTCAACTGGGCCCTTCTTGCTGCCATAGTACCTAATTAGCTTGTTCAAATCTCCTCCACAAGGTTGCTCACTCCAAGAGAGCATTTACTCTCAGTATCTCTATGAAGTGAGCACTGATGTTATTTGCCAGTCCCAGGAGATGAACCTCACAAGTGCCACTGTATGCCTTGGGCACTGGCAGAAATTTTCCCTGGGAAACTGACTTGGGAGACTGGTCAGGCTCCTATTCCCCTCCTTGTTCACTGAGCTGAGCTTAAAGCCCATTTGGTAAAAAAAAAAAAAAAAAAAGAGTGGCCAGAAACCAGTGGGGACTATGTGAACCCTGAGGCTCAGAGGCTGGGAAAACAATTCACTGGGGACTTTATGAGACTCTAGGCAGAAGCAGGCCTAACTTTGGGCACCCCTAACCTAGTGGGGAAGAGAATTAGAGAAGGATGTTTTGTCAAGCCCATTTCTCCTGGCTCACACAGGAATGTCTGGTGCCAGGCAGGTCCCTAGGCATGGACACCCATATGCCCCTCATGGCCACCCTCAAAAGAAATAACTGATGTGGACAATGGTTTCTGGAGTAGAACAAAAAGATCAGGATAATGAGTACAGCTAACAGAGCTGAGTATAGGCACACAGCAGGCATCACTCCAGGGGATACTCAGAAAGTAAGTGGGGGAGTTTCTGAGTGGGCCAGCTTACTACCTGGAACAGCTGAGGGATGGGAAAATATAGAATCTTGAACATAACTCTAGAGGTGACCCAGATTCACAGGCTGGAGGACCTGAGAGGCCTTTGAGTAACAGGACCATGCTCAATCACTCAGAGAATCTCCAAATATAGAACTGACATTACAGTCCAAGTCTAGAACTCTACTTCTCCAACATACCCTTTCTGTCCTTTTTTTCACAGCTAATATTTTTTCTTTTTTTAAACTTTTTATTTTATATTGGAGTATAGTTGATTAACTATGTTTTGATAGCTTCAGGTGTACAACAAAGTGATTCAGTTATACATATACATGTATTTATTCTTTTTCAAATTCCTTTCCCCATTTAGGTTGTTACATAACATTAAGCAGAGTTCCCTGTACTATACAGTAGGCCCTTTCTGGTTATCCATTTTAAATATAGCAGTATGTACATGTTCATCCCAAACTCCCAAACTATCCCTTTCCCTTCCCCTTCCCCTCTGGGAAGCGTAAGTTCATTCTCTAAGTCTGTGAGTCTGTTTCTTTTAGTAAATAAGTTCATTTGTATCGCTTCTTTTTAGATTTCCCATCTAAGTGATCATATTTCTCTTTCTCTGTCTGACTTACTTCAGTCAATATGACAATCTCTAGGTCCATCCATGTTGTTGCAAGTAACATTATTTCATTCTTTTTAATGACTGAGTGATGATATTCCACTGTGGGCTTCCCTGGGGTCTCAGTGCTAAAGAAACCATCTGCCAATGCAGGAGATGTGGGTTTGATACCTGGGTAGGGAAGATTCCCTGGAGGAGGGCATGGCAACCACTGCAGTATTCTTGTCTGGAGAATCCCATGGACAGAGGAACCTGGAGGGCTACAGTCCATGGGGTTTGTATGTATGTGTGTGTGTGTGTGTGTGTGTGTGTATATATATATATATATCCATTCTTCTGTTGATGATATGTCTTAGTTGTTGTAAACAGTGCTGTAGTTGACACTAGGCTGCATATATGCTTTTGGATCATGTTTTTCTCCAGATGTATCCCTAGGCTTGGAAGTGCAGGATCATATGGTAGCTTTATTTTTAGTTTTTTTAAGGAACCGCCATACTGTTCTCCATCATGGCTGCACCAATATTCATTCCCACCAACAGTGTAAAAGAGTTCTCCACACCCTCTCCAGCATTCATATTTTTTTGTAGACTTCTTGATGATGGACGTTCTGACCAGTGTGAAGTGATGTCTCATTGTAGTTTTGATTTGCATTTGTCTAATAATTAGCAGAAGAGATTCAGAAGAGTTGGCAAGAATACACAGAAAAAACTATACAAAAAAGGTCTTAATGACCTCAATAACCATGATGGTGTGGTCACTCACCTAGAGACCAGACATCCTGGAGTGTGAAGTCAAGTGGGCCTTAGGAAACATTACTATGAACAAAGCTAGTGGAAGTGACAGAATTCCAAGTGAGCTATTAAAATCCTAAAAGGTGATGCTGTTTAAGTGCTGCACACAAAATGTCAGCAAATTTGGAAAACTCAGCAGTGGCCACAGGACTGGAGAAGATCACATTTCACTCCAGTCCCAAAGAAGGGCAATGGTAAAGAATGGTCAAACTAATTGTACTCATTTCACGTGCTAGCAAGGTTATACTCAAAACCTTTCAAGCTAGGCTTCAGCACTACATGAACTGAGAACTTCCAGATGTACAAGCTGGGTTTAGAAAAGGCAGAGGAATCAGAGATCAAATTGCCAGCATTCATTTGATCATGGAGAAAACAAGAGAATTCCAGAAAAACATCTACTGCTTCATTGACTACACTAAAGCCTTTGCGTGGATCACAACAAACTGTGGAAAATTCTTAAAGAGATGGGAGTACCAGACCACTTTACCCATCTCCTGAGAAAACTGTATGCAGGCCGAGAAGCAACAGTTAAAACTGGACATGGAACCACTGACCAGCTCAAAATTGGGGAAGGAATACAACAAGGCTGTATATTGTCACCCTGATTATTTCACATATGTGAAATACATCATGTGAAATACCAGGCTGGATGAATCACAAGCTGCAATCAAGATTGCTGGGAGAAATATCAATAACCTCAGATATGCAGATGATACTCCTCTAAGGGCTGAAAGTGAAGAGTAACTAAAGAGCCTCTGATGAAAGTGAAAGAGGAGAGTGAAAGAGCTGGCTTAAAACTCAACATTCAGAAAACTAAAATCATGTCATCTGGTCCCATCACTTCATAGCAAAAAGAAGGGTAAAATGTGGAAGCAGAGACAGATTTCATTTTCTTGGGCTCCAAAATCACTGCAGATGGTGACTACAGCCAGAAAATTAAAAGACACTCACCGCTTGGAAGAAAAGCTATGACAAACCTAGATGAAGTATTAAAAAGCAGAGACATTACTTCGCCAACAAAGGTCCGTCTAGTCAAAGCTATGGTTTTTCCAGTAGTCATGTATGGATGTGAGAGTTGGACCATAAAGAAGTCTGAATGCCAAAGAATTGATGTTTTCAAATTGTGGTGTTGGAGAAGACTCTTGAGAGTCCCTTGAACTATAAGGAGATCAAACTAGTCAATCCTAAAGGAAATCAACCCTGAATATTCATTAGAAGGAGTGATGCTGAAGCTGAAGCTCTAGTACTTTGGCCACCTGGTGCAAAGAGCCAACTCATTGGGAAAAGACCCTGATGCTGGGAAAGACTGAAGGCAAAAGGAGAGGGGGCAGCAGAGGATGAGATGGTTAGATAGCATCACTGACTCAGTGGACATAAATTTGAGCAAACTCTGGGAGATAGTGGAGGACAGGGAAGCCTGGAATGCTGCAGTGCATGGGGAAAGCCAAGAGTCAGACATGACTTAGTAACTGAATAAGAACAAGAACAAAAGGCTTTATTCTTCTACATAATTATGCCATTGTGTATACCTGAGACTTCCACATTTGCCTGAGCCTATACTTAACATTCGGAGAAGGCAATGGCACCCCACTCCAGTACTCTTGCCTGGAAAATCCCATGGATGGAAGAGCCTGGTAGGCTGCAGTCCATGGGGTCGCTGCGAGTCGGACACAACTGAGCGACTTCACTTTCACTTTTCACTTTTCACTTTTATGCGTTGGAGAAGGAAATGGCAACCCACTCCAGTGGGGTCGCATGGAGTCAGACACGACTGAAGTGACTTCGCAGTAGCAGCAGTATACTTAACATTTAACCTTATATGTTAACATTATACATCATTATACATCTATGGGCTGTCTTTTCATTTTGCTTATGATTTCCTTTGCTGTGCAAAAACTTTTGAGTATAATTAGGTCCCATTTCTTTCTTTTGTTTTTATTTCTGTTAGATTCAATGACAGATTGAAAAAGATATTGCTGCGATTTAGGAAAAAGAAAAAGAGTGTGCTGTCTACATTTTCCTTTAAGAGATTTATCATGTCTGGTCTCACATTTAGGTCTTTAATCCATTTTGAGCTTATTTTGTGTATGGTATTAAAGAATATTTTAGTTTCTTTTTTTTACATGTAGCTATCCAGTGTTCCCAGCATCATTTATTGAAGAGACTGTCTTTCCACCATTGTATAGTCTTGATCCCTTTGTCGTAGATTAACTGGCCACAGGAGCATGGGTTTATTTCTGGGCTTTCTATACTGTTCCATTGGTCTATATTTCTACTTTTGTGAAGACATCCTTTCTTCTTTTTCAAAAGGTGACCAGCACACACTGAAGAGAAGGCCCAACAGTCTGTGGATGGACAGACTCTGCATATTGTATTTGCATTGGGCCTGGTCTTAAAGGAGAAATGCCACTTTTCTCTAGCTAGATGAGAGCAGGTTTGTTTCACCAAAGCCGGGGACTCCCTTCAGATCAGCTGACAGCGCTCAGTGGCACGTGTCCCTGAATCTGCTATAGGAAACCCTTGCCCCTACATCTTCCCTTCCAGGCACGTTGCTTGAATTCCAGTTCTCTGTTGACATAGAGTCCTACTTTTAGGAAAGCTCAAGTCAGTGTCACCAGATATGCATAGGTAGCAATGTCAGCCTTGAGAAAGAGATCCTTCCAACTAGAAACATCTCTGAGATTGACCTAGATGAGAGGGCAGGAAGGGTTGTAATTGTGGGTGGTTCCTCCAACGACTCAATGGAAAGGAGCAAAAGACCAGTGGCAAAGGGAGCTAAAGAAATGGGTGGGATAGAGAGGGAAAATGCAGAGAAGAAACCTAACATCCCTTCCCATGTTAGTTGCTTTCAGATGGAAGCTTCTAGAAGCCAGAGTCTACATATTGCTCAGAGAGCATTGGGTTGGCATTTGCTCTCTGTATCACTGTGAGGTGGGCACTGATGCCAGTTGCCAGTCCCAAGAGATGAACTTCACAAGTGCCACTGTATGCCTTGAGCACTGGCAGATTTTTCCCTGGGGAAAGAATGTTCGATCCCTGGGTCAGGAAGATCCCCTGCAGGAGGGCATGGCAGCCCACTCCAGTAATCTTGTCTGGAGAATCCCGTGGACAGACGAGACTGCCGGGTTACATTCCATAGGGTCACACAACGTTAAACATGACTGATGTGACTTAGCATGCATGCACACATATATAATTATTGTTGCTATTATTATTATGAAGAAACTGAGGCTCTAAGAAGTTAACTCACTTACCCAAGGCCACCCAGCAAGTAAGTGGCAGAACAGGAAATCTGATCTGTCTGCATGATCCAAGAGGCCATGCTGACTCCTTCCAAAACTTTATCAATCATCATTCCCTTTCACTTCATTTCCAACATTCCCAAAAGAATAGTTCATACAACTGTTTTCTGTTCTACCACCATCTCACTCCTTACCTCTTTCCCTTGGACCTTCCCTGTCCCCCACTAACTAGTCATCTAGAAGGTTACTAGTGACAATCACAAGCAGGATCAGACACGCCCTCCTTCCTGAAACTCTGTCTCCTTTGGCCTCTACGATTTCCCCATTTCCCTGTTACCTTCCTATCTCTTCTTCTCTGTTTTCTTTTTTTTTTTTGGGGGGGATTTATTTTTTTATTTTTTTTATTTTTTTTTCCAGTGGGTTTTGTCATACATTGATATGAATCAGCCATGGATTTACATGTATTCCCAATCCCGATCCCCCCTCCCACCTCCCTCTCCACCCGATTCCTCTGGGTCTTCCCAGTGCACCAGGCCGGAGCACTTGTCTCATGCATCCCACCTGGGCTGGTGATCTGTTTCACCATAGATAGTATACATGCTGTTCTTTTGAAATATCCCACCCTCACATTCTCCCACAAAGTTCAAAAGTCTGTTCTGTTCTCTGTTTTCTTCAGTAGAATCCTCTTATATTACTCTCTCCTTATGGATGTAGATTTTCCTTAAAGTCTCTGCCTTCAGCCTTGCCTCTATTGTCCTAGATTCAAGTGTTCTCTCTCTGCAGATGAAATGGTCCCTGCGAGAGGCAGCACAGTATAGGGCCGGGAGCAGTGACCCTAAAATCAGTCTGCTTGAGTTCTGACCCCCCCCAGACCCCATTACATGCTAGTAACTTTGGCAAGTTACTCTGTACCTTTGTTTGCACATCTGTAACATGAGACTCCATTGAGATCATGTATATAAGAGGACTTGGACCAGTCTCTAACTAGTAGTGAGCCTCATGTGTTTGCTGTTGTATAGTCTGAACCCCCAGGCCCAAACTTTCACTTGTGTACTCCAGATCCATTCCAACTAGTCACTTCATATCTGCCCCAAAGGTCTCCAAGAAATTCAACATGTCCATAATTGCCTCCATATTTCCTTCATTTCTACTTGTGCAAAGTCTCACTTTCTATTCACTCACCTCTGTTAGAGATCACCAGTATTCTGATCAGCATGCCATCCAAGCCTAACGAACTTGACCCATCTATCTCACTCACCATCTATATTCCATCTATTACACAGCTCTGCCAGTTGGACCTTTTCAAATTCTCCAATCTGGGTGATGAAAATGTTTTGAAAGTGATAGTGCTGATCATTGCACACAATGTGAATGTACTAAATATCACTGAATTGTACACTTTAAAATGATTCAAAGGGTGGATTTATGTTAAGTGTATTTTACCACACACACAAAAACCTGTTTACATCTCTCCACCTTCATAGCCACCACCATAGTCCAGGCCACTGCCATTTCCTCTGGAATACTCTCATAGCCTCCTCACTGGTCTTTTATGCTCCCACTTTAGCCTACCTTCAGAGGTACTGATCTAAGGGTAGAGCCTGGATATCTGTGCTATTAACAAGCACCCCACAGAGGGCTGCCTGAAGTTGGGGAATCACTGCCTACAGTATGAAGTTCAAACTCCTTAGTCTGGCAAGATCCTTCATGTCTTCCTCTAGTGTGTCTCTTTTCCCCTATATTTTACTTTTCTTATAATTAATTTATATTTTAACCAAGGTTGATAATTGGCCATGAACTGAGGAGTAGGATGAGAAGAACTCTCTAAACTTCAAGGAAAGAGAGGGAGAGCAAGAGGGAAAGAGACAGGGAGAGGAAAGAAGAACAGGATTTAGATCTTAGCTTAAATCTTAGCTTCACCACTTACTAGCTCTAAGACCCAAAGTAAGTCACATAACCTTTCTGATCCCCAGTATTATTAATTTTTTAAAAATGGTACTATGCTACAAGCTGTCTGTGAAAATTAAGTTAGATAACACACCAAGTACAATGCTTTTGTTTTCAAAAATGCGCTTTTAAGCTTAGAGAGAAAAAGGAAAGGATACATGTTAAAAACAGTTTTTCAGGGAACATCAGTAGTTTTATCAGTACTTATCCAAGTGCATGGTCTATATCCAGAGCTAAATACTTTTGTTTTGCTGCTGTTATTATTAATACCGTTAAAGCTGGAACTCATATCAAGCACACTGGCAGAGAGCTTAACCTTGGCAAGGTGAAGTGACACGTCTTCCTGAGAGCCGGAAGCGTTTGAGATGGCGATGTGGAGATAGCTCTGATGGAAGCCGAAGAAGCTCCTGTCAGTTGGCCTCAATCTTCTCACTAATGAAGGAGGTGAAGTCATCTCCTGAGAATGAAGGGGAGGGCTGGGGCTGGGGGCTTGAGGAAAGCACAGGAAGTTTGAAGCAGCTGCTGTAGGGAATGTGATAGGGAGTCAGCAAGCGAGGAATGAATGGATTGTTGAACAGCCAGAGGGGCCAGCTTAGGGTAGAGAGCATGCATTGGCAGCAAACACGATGAGCAGGGTTTCTCCCACAGGCCAAGAGTGGAAACACTCACCTTCCACTCAAGGGGTCACCCAGGGCTGCAGATTGGAAAGGCAAGAGGAGAACAAAAGTTATGGTGGTAAAGGACTCTAGGGTAGGCACAGAAACAGTGGAAACATCCGCAAACCTGGGCTAAAAAGGAGGGCTCACTTATTCATTGAACAGGCATTTAACCAACACATGCTATATAAATAATATACAGGTGCCTGAGCATGGGAGATTTGCAAAGAACCAGATGCACAAAATCCCTGCCTTCAACATAGATCCACATAAAGATTTGCACACCCATGTTAATAGAAGTTTTTGTTCATCATTGTGAAAAATTGGAAACAACCCAGATGTCCTTCAACAGGTGAATGGATAAGCCAACTGTGGTACATTTCTATAATTACTCAGTAATAAGGAGAAACAAACTCTTGAAATATGCAACATGGGTGAATCTCAAAATCAGTTTGCTGAGGGAAAAAAGTGTATACTGTAGGACTGCATTTATATAGAATTCTAGAAAATGCAAATTAATCAATAGCAATGAAAAGCAGATCATTGATTGATCATCTGGACCAGAAGGAAGAGGACACAAAGGATCACAAGGAAACTTTTGGTAGTGAAGTGTATATTCATTAATGTGACTCTGATGATGATTTCATAGATGTATACATATGTCAAAATCAACCATGTTATGTATTTTAAATTTGTGCACTTTTCAATGTTAATTATACCTCAATGAAGTAACAAAATTAAATTTAAGGAATTTTAATATACCTGCTTTCATGGGACTTGCAGTCTACATGGGAGAGATTAACAAGAAACTATAGTATTTTTAGACAGTGCTTTGTGGTGTGAATTTAAAATAAATAGGGTAATGGAATAGAGAATAGAGTGGAGCAGATAAAAAGGAGCAACTACAGACAGGATGATCAAGGAAGGCCTCTGGGGAAGTGGGGTTTGAGCTGAGATTGAATGATAAGAAGGAAACAGCCTTGAGAAGATGTCAGTCAGTCAGTTTAGTTGCCCAGTTATGTCCAACTCTTTGTGACCCCATGGACCACAGCATGCCAGTCCTCCCTGTCCATCACCAACTCCTGGAATTTACTCAAACTCATGTCCATCGAGTCGGTGATGTCATCCAAGCATCTCATCCTCTGTCATCCCCTTCTCCTCCAGCCTTCAATCTTTCCCGGCATCAGGGTCTTTTCAAATGAGTCAGTTCTTCGCATCAGGTGGCCAAAGTATTAAGAGTTTCAGCTTCAGCATCAGTCCTTCCAATGAATATTCAGGACTGATTTCCTTTAGGATGGACTGGTTTGATCTCCTTGCAGTCCAATAGACTCTCAAGAGTCTTCTCCAACACCACAGTTCAAAAGCATCAATTCTTTGGCACTCAGCTTTCTTTATAGTCCACCTCTCACATCCATACATGACTACTGGAAAAACCATAGCTTTGACTAGATGGACCTTTGTTGGCAAAGTGATGTCTCTGCTTTTTAATATGCTGTCTAGATTTGTCCTAATTTTTCTTCCAAGGACCAAGTAACTTTTAATTTCATGGCTGCAGTCACCATCTACAGTGATTTTGGACACCCCCAAAATAAAGTCTGTCACTGTTTCCACCATTTCCCTATCTGCTGTGAAGTGATGGGACCAGATGTCATGATCTTAGTTTTCTGAATGTTGAGTTTTAAGCCAACTTTTTCACTCTCCTCTTTCACTTTCATCAAGAGGCTCTTTCATTCTTCGCTTTCTGCCATAAGGGTGGTGTCATCTGCATAACTGAGGTTTTTGATATTTCTCCTGGCAATCTTGATTCCAGCTTGTGCTTCATCCAGCCCAGCGTTTCTCATGATATACTCTGCATATAAATTAAATAAGCAGGGTGACAATATACAGCCTTGACATACTCCTTTCCCTATTTGAAACCAGTCTGTTGTTCCATATTCAGTTCTAACTGTTACTTTCTGACCTGCATACAGATTTCTCAGGAAACAGGTCAGGTGGTCTGGTATTCCTATCTCTTTAAGAATTTTCCACAGTTTGTTGTGACCCACACAGTCAAAGGCTTTGGCATAGTCAATAAAGCAGAAGTAGATGTTTTTTTCTGGAACTCTCTTGCTTTTTTGAGAAGACGTGGAGGAAGAATATTCCAGGCAGAGGAAACAGAGCATGCAAAAGCTCTGAAGCAGGAATGAGCTTGAGGTATTTAAAGAACAACAAGAAGACTAGTGTAACTTGAGTTTAATGAGGAAGTCAAAGGAGTATCAGAAGATGAGGTTGGCAAGGGTTGGTTTGCATGTGGTCTTATAGACCATGGTAAGGCGTTAAGATTGAATTCTAATTGGATGGATCAACCAATGGAGGGCCTTGCTGCTGCTACTGCTGCTAAGTTGCTTCAGTCGTGTCCAACTCCATGTGACCCCGTAGACGGCAGCCCACCAGGCTCCTCCATCCCTGGGATTCTCCAGGCAAGAACACTGGAGTGGGTTGCCATTTCCTTCTCCAATGCACGATAGTGAAAAGTGAAAGTGAAGTCACTCAGTTGTGTCCGACTCTTAGATGGCAGCCTACCAGGCACCCCGTCCATAGGATTTTCCAGACAAGAGTACTGGAGTGGGTTGCCATTGCCTTCTCCAAATGGAGGGCCTTAAGTAGAGACAGAACATACTCTTCTCTATGCTTTAATATTGTTCTGGCTGTTGTGTAAAGAACTAAGGGTAAAAACAAGAGGACCAGTTAGAAAATGCAATATTAGTTCAGGAAAGAAATGTTGGGGGTGTAGACTAGTGTGGTAGAAGAGCAGATCTTGAAAAGAGGTCCTATATACAATCCCTTTTGGAAGTAGAGTTCAAAGGCCTTGGCTTCTAAATTGACTGTGGAAGGGTGAGAGAAAGAGTAGAATCAATATGACTCTTGTTTTGGCCTAACCATTTACAAAAAATAGGGGCAGAGTTAATGTGGTAGTGCCCTCCAACTGACAATCACCAGGAACAAACCTTCATTTGAACAGGCTAACTTTATTACTGAAGAATTCAGTACTACAGAAATGAAGAATTCATAGCATGGCAAACCATGAGTATCTAAGTAAGAAGTGTTAGAAAGGACTTATTATTGGGTTGGAGCTTATGTTAGGTTTTTTTAGGGAGGGTCCAAGGAAGCAAGTGTTTACTCTGAGTTGGATGCTATTAGGCAGTGAGGGTGATTCTAGGATTGAGTAAATCTTATCCAAAAATAATGAAAGCTAGAGCAAGACTAAAGCAGTGATGGATAGAGAAGTAGCAGTCACTCAGATTGGCTGGGAAAGGATGCTGTTTGGTGCTTTGTGAGTTTCACAGTAACCTTATTTTTGTCAGCACTTAAATAACATTATTAAACATTCTTATTTTGTCTCATTCCATCATGGTCACAGAAACATGTCCTGTCTAATGTGGTGTTCTGTGAGATGACATCTGTCTGACAGGAGAATAACATGGCCTATCTGTGAACAGCTTCTAACCAACAGTGAAACCTAGATGGAAATGTCAGACCTATTCCCAGATGGCAAGAAACTTTCATTCTCAAGTGGAGGAGTAAATTTTAGGGAAGGGACTCAAAAACTCTGATTTGGGCATGTAAACTTTGAGACAGGTATAGATACCTAGATAGAGATGTTAAGTAGGCAGTCAGATATTAAACCCTGGAGTTCAGAGTAGGGGATTTCAGGGATAAATATGTATATATATTGGAATCATCATTATAAAGATGGTATTCATATATGAAGATGATATTTTGCATGTTGGGACTGGTAGACATCACCAAGGGAGACAGAATAGATGAAAAAGAGAAGAAGTCCCAGAATGGAGTCCTGGGCAACTCAACTTTGAGAGATTGAGGAGAGGATGAGAAACCAGGAGAAGAAAGACTAAGAAGAAAAGGGGCTGGTGAAGAAGGAGGCAAAACGGGAGACTAAGGTGTTTTGAAAGTCAAGGAAAAAAGTTTCAAGGAAGGAGTGATCGATTGCATTAAAAGCTGCCCAGTATCATAGAAAATGAGGACTGAGTATTGAGCATTTGATTCAGCAACATGCAGGTCATCAGTGACCAACAACAAAGTCATTTCATTGGTGTGGTGTAGGTGACAACCCTGCATGTAATCCAGGCAAGATTAGAAGCTACGATTACTGAACCTTTACCCAGAACCAGGCACTATGTTAAGCATTCAATCTTTACAGCAATTGAGGGAGGTAGGCGTTATTCTTCCATCCATTTTACAGATAGAGAAACAAAGCTTAGAGAGCGTGAAGTCCTGTTCCTGACATTACCTAGCTGATGAAAGGCAGACCATCGATGTGGCCCTAGGCAGCCTGGCTCTAGAGCCCATGCCTTATGCACTACATCATCCTACTTTCCTGGATGACAGAGAAAGTCAAAAGGTGGGGGCTTTTGAACTGACCAGCACCCTGGACTTGCTAGAGGGAAATCCTAGTTTCTGAGAGATGGTACCAGTTACTTCGAGCTGGGATGGAGAATAACCCAGCTGATTGCAGAGCAGCCTCCTCTTAGCAGGGCTTGTTATTTGGTCACAGCTTTGGTTCGGCACAGATGTATAAGGCAGTGGCAGAAAAACAATAGGAATTCCATCCTTACAGTTCTGAAAGCATCTATCATAATATTTCTTTTCTCACTCACCTTAGTCATTCCTCTCTGGTGTCTGTTGCTAAATTAGCCTCCCAATGTACAGAGACCTAACTGAAGAGTAGGCCAAGGGTTTCTCATCTTTCTGCTTGTTCCAGTTACCCCTATCCCCACCCCCACCCCATCCTTCCCCCAAACCCCAGGAGACTCACCTGGAAATGCAGGTGCCCTCCTAGATGGCTAAAGTTAAGTCTTCTGAACACCCCCTAGAAGGAATGAGGATAAAGAAAGAGCCAAACTTCTGTTCTCGAGCTTACAAAAACGATGTGACTATCAGAGCAGTCTTACTCAAATCAGATTTGGGTGTCCTAGGACAAGTCCCTCTTGACACCTTTCTCCTTGATCCAGTGTCTAAAAGCCACCATTAAAGATATATTCCTTGACCTATGACTGATTGATGTTGATGTATGGCCGAAATCAACACAATATTGTAAAGCAATTATCCTCCAATTAAAAATAAATTTTTTGAAAAAAGATACACTCCTTGGATCATCACTGGGATGAGCAGCAGATTAGATGTAAATGAATAAGGTCATTAGACCCTGGCAATAAGGAAGAAAGAGTTTTGGAGGACTGGGAATGGCTAAGGGAAGGTTGGAACAGGACAGGGGAAATGAGATAAATACCAGTCCCATAGTTTTACTAAGAACTGGTCCTGGCCACCAGTATGCCAGAGGAGTGGCCCCACAAGAGGAGGAGCAAAGTTAATGCGCCCCCTTCTCTCCATTCGTTCTCTTCCAGGCCCACTCGAGATGCAACCCCTGCTAGAGCATATCTAGATAATTAAAAGAGCCAAGAGAAGGCCCCTTGTCCTTCTAGGGACCTGAAGTGTTTTCATGAGTGAATGTCCCTGAGTCAGGTATGCAGAAATTCAGCACATTCATGCTAAATCCAGTCATTCATGGCCACCATGGTCCTCCACAGGGTCCTAAGAGCATCTGGCAGGCGGAGAAGGATGTGACTTGAGAAGTTGTGCGAGAAATTGTTCAGGACAGTTCAGTTCAGTTGCTCAGTCGTGTCTGACTCTTTTCACAAAGAGTGGACTGCAGCACACCAGGCCTCCCTGTCCATTGCCAACTCCCGGAGTTTACTCAAACTCATGTCCATCGAGTCAGTGATGCCATCCATCCATCTTATCCTCTGGCATCCCCTTCTCCTCCAGCCTTTAATCTTTCCCAGCATCAGGGTCTTTTCAAATGAGTCAGTCCTTCGCATCAGGTAGCCAAAGTATTGGAATTTCAGCTTCAGCATCAGTCCTTCCAATGAATATTCAGGACTGATTTCCTTTAGGATGGATTGGTTTGATCTCCTTGCAGTCCAATAGACTCTCAAGAGTCTTCTCCAACACCACAGTTCAAAAGCATCAATTCTTTGGCACTCAGCTTTCTTTATAGTCCACCTCTCACATCCATACATGACTACTGGAAAAACCATAGCTTTGACTAGATGGACCTTTGTTGGCAAAGTGATGTCTCTGCTTTTTAATATGCTGTCTAGATTTGTCCTAATTTTTCTTCCAAGGACCAAGTAACTTTTAATTTCATGGCTGCAGTCACCATCTACAGTGATTTTGGACACCCCCAAAATAAAGTCTGTCACTGTTTCCACTGTTTCCCTATCTGCTGTGAAGTGATGGGACCAGATGTCATGATCTTAGTTTTCTGAATGTTGAGTTTTAAGCCAACTTTTTCACTCACTCTCCTCTTTCACTTTCATCAAGAGGCTCTTTAATTCTTCTTCGCTTTCTACCATAAGGGTGCTGGCATCTGCATACCTGAGGTTTTTTATTATTTCCCCCAGCAATCTTGATTCCAGCTTGTGCTTCATCCAGCCCAGCGTTTCTCATGATGTACTCTGCATATAAGTTAAATAAGCAGGGTGACAATATACAGCCTTGACATACTCCTTTCCCTATTTGGAACCAGTCTGTTGTTCCACGTCCAGTTCTAACTGTTGCTTTTTAACCTGCATACAGATTTCTTAAGAGGCAGGTCAGGTGGTCTGGTATTCCCATGACTTGAAGGATTTTCCAGAGGTTGTTGTGATCCACACAGTCAAAGGCTATGGCATAGTCAATAAAGCAGTAGATATTTTTCTGGATCTCTCTTGCTTTTTCAATGATCCAACAGATGTTGGCAATTTGATCTCTGGTTCCTCTCTGCCTTTTCTAAATCCAGCTTGAATGTCTGGAAGTTCACGATTTACATACTGTTGAAGACTGGCTTGGAGAATTTTGAGCGTTACTTTACTAGCATGTGAGATGAGTGCAATTGTGCAGTAGTTTGAGCATTCTTTGGCATTGCCTTTCTTTGGGATTGGAATGAAAACTGACCTTTTCCAGTCCTGTGGCCACTGATGACCACAGTTTGCTGGCATATTGAGTGAAGCACTTTCACAGCATCATCTTTTAGGATTTGAAATTGCTCAACTGGAATTCCGTCACCTCCAGTAGCTTTGTTCATAGCGGTGCTTTCTAAGGCCCTCTTGACTTCGCATTCCAGTATGTCTAGGTCTACGTTGGTGATCACACCATTGTGATTATCTGGGTTGTGAAGATCTTTTTTGCATAGTTCTTCTGTGTATTCTTGCCACCTCTTCTTAATATCTTCTGCTTCTGTTAGGTCCATACCATTTCTGTCCTTTATCGAACCCATCTTTGTGTGAAATATTCCCTTGGTATCTCTAATTTTCTTGAAGAGATCTCTAGTCTTTCCCATTCTATTGTTTTCCTCTATTTCTTTGCACTGATCACTGAGGAAGCCTTTCTTATCTCTCCTTGCTATTCTTTGGAACTCTGCATTCAAATGGGTATGTCTTTCCTTTCTTCCTTTGCGTTTCACTTCTCTTCTAGTCACAGCTATTTGTAAGGCCTCCTCAGACAACCATTTTGGCTTTTTGCATTTCTTTTTCTTGGGGATGGTCTTGATCCCTGCCTCCTGTACAATGTCACGAACCTCCATCCATAGTTCTTCAGGCATTCTGCCTGTCAGATCTAACCCCTTAAATCTATTTGTCACTTCCACTGTATAATCATAAGGGACTTGATTTAGGTTATACCTGAATGGTCTAGTGGTTTTCCCTACTTTCTTCAATTTCAGTCTGAATTTGGCAATAAGGAGTTCATGATCTGAGCCACAGTCAGCTCCCTGTCTTGTTTTTGCTGACTGTATAGAGCTTCTCCATCTTTGGCTGCAAAGAATATAGTCAATCTGATTTTGGTATTGACCATCTGGTGATGTCCATGTGTAGAGTCTTCTCTTGTGTTGTTGGAAGAGGGTGTTTGCTAAGACCAGTGTGTTCTCTTGGCAAAACTCTATTAGCCTTTGCCCTGCTTCATTCTGTACTCCAAGGCCAAATTTGCCTGTTACTCCAGATATTTCTTGACTCCCTACTTTTGCATTCCAGTCCCCTACAATGAAAAGGACGTCTTTTTTGGGTGTTAGTTCTAGAAAGTCTCATAGGTCTTCACTGAGCCATTCAACTTCAGCTTCTTCAGCATTACTGGTCAGAGCATAGACTTGGATTCTGTGATATTGAATGATTTGCCTTGGAAATGAACAGAGATCATTCTGTCATTTTTGCAATTGCATCCAAGTACTGCATTTTGGACTCTTTTGTTGACTATGAAGGCTACTCCATTTCTTCTAAGGGATTCTTGCCCACAGTAGTAGATATAATGTTCACCTGAGTTGAATTCATGTATTCCAGTCCATTGTAGTTTGCTGATTCCTAAAATGTCTATGTTCACTCTTGCCATCTCCTGTTTGACTCCTTCCAATTTGCCTTGATTCATGGGCCTAACATTCCAGGTTCCTATGCAATATTGCTCTTTACTTTACTTTACTTCAGATTTGATTTCCATCACCAGTCACAGCCACAACTGGGTGCTGTTTTTGTTTTGGCTCCATCTCTTCATTCTTTCTGGAGTTATTTCTCCACTATCTCCAGTAGCATATTGGACACCTACCGACCTGGGGAGTTCATCTTTCAGTGTCCTATCTTTTTGCCTTTTCATACTGTTCATGGGGTTCTCAAGGCAGGAATACTGAAGTGGTTTGCCATTCCCTTCTGCAGTGGACCACATTTTGTCAGAACTCTCCACCATGACCCGTCTGTCTTGGGTGGCCCTACACGGCATGGTTCATAGTTTTATTGAGTTAGACAAGGCTGTGGCCCATGTGATCAGATTGGTTAGTTTTCTGTGATTGTGGTTTTCAGTCTGTCTGCCCTCTGATGGAGAAGGATAAGAGACTTATGGAAGCTTCCTGTTGGGGGAGACTGACTGAAACTGGAAACTGGGTCTTGTTCTGATGGGCAGGGCCATGCTCAGTAAATCTTTAATCCAATTTTCTGTTGATGGGTGGGGCTGTGTTCCCTCCCTCTTATTTGCCTAGGGTCAAACTGTGGCGGAAGTAATGAAGATAATGGCGACCTCCTTCAAAAGGTCCCATGCACTCACTGCTACACTCAGTGCCCCCAACCCTGCAGCGGGTCACCACCAACCCACGCCTCTGCCGGAGACTCCTGGACACTTATGGGCAAGTCTGGGTGACCTCCTCCAAGAGGGCTTATGCCATACCCAGGTCTGCTGCACCCAGGGCCCCTGCCCCTGTGGCAGTCCACTGCTGACCCGTACCTCCCCAGGAGACACTCAAACACAGTTCTGTCTCAGTCTCTGTGGAATCTCTGGGTCCTGGTGCACACAAGGTTTGTTTGAGCCCTCTAAGCATTTTTGGCAGATATGGGGTTTGATTCTAAATGTGATTTCGCCCCTCCTAGCATCTTACTGGGGCTTCTCCTTTGTTCACCTCTCCCCCAAACACCTTCCCCATCCTGCGTAGACATTTCTGGATAGCTCTCCTTTCAGAGTCCACTGAAATTCACAACTCGAGATTCTTTGTTCAGGTTTCACCTTTACATCGCCCTGAACGGTCTATTATAAAGTGTGAATACCCTAAATGGCAAGTCGTATGAAGCAATGATTAAGCCCTGCTTCCTTCTACATAATTTAGCTGCTTGCCTTTTTCTCTGACTTCAAGGGCACTGTGATGGAAATGATGTGAATGTACTTAACACTACAGAACTATACACTTTTGAAAGTGGCTAAGATGCTGAATTTTATGCTATAGATAACTTACCACAATTAAAAAAAAAAATGTATCTGAACTATTCCCCCGTTGCTCTGACTACACTCTCTTCAGAGGAAGAGGCCCAGGCCACAGCTGTACCAAGACCCTGCCTGCCTCAAAACACAGCTGATGAGACACAGATATAGAGAAAAACTTGTGGTTATCAGTGGGGAGAGGGAAGGGGGAGGGGCAAGATAGGGGGAAATGGGGGTATTTGTGGGATTATATGAAATTATGTTTGCAACTTTTGAAAACTGTGAAGCACTATAGAATTTAAAGAATCTTTCATTCAATTAAAAAAAAACAGCTGATGAGGGACTGGTCACCTGGTCCCATGCTGAGATCTAGCAAAGAAGACTTGACTTAATCACATTATTTGTCTTTCTGGATAGGCTGCAGGGTACATTAAGTGAGAAAAGGGGCTGAAAAGTGACTTTCCATCCAACTTCTTCTCCCAAAGCCATTCTGATGGTTCTCCAACAAGGCTTGGCTATTAACCAATCTAATCTATGCACCCTTGGTGGTCTTTGTTCATGCTCCCTTACCTTCACAGAACATTCCAGATTGCTCTTCCTCCTAAGTCCCTCATGAAGCCCACAGCCTGTGATTATTTCCCTTCATTCTCTTCTCTTATGTCCTCTCTTAATCCCTGACCTGTGTCTTCAAAGTCTAGAATCCCTGAAAATACAGTATTTACTATTTTTTAAGGGCACTTGTAGGCCTACCGATAAATGGGAGTAGAATAGGAATGTGAGACCGTTTTGCACAGATTCCTAGTTATCCAAGATTTCAAGATTCGGGGAAAAGGCTGACAAATCTGGGAGCTAGTGGCCAAGTCACTGCAATTCTCTTCTTTGAACAATAAAAGTGAACCACACAGTAGAGAGAGCTTCCCTGGTGGCTCAGTGGTAAAGAATCCACCTGCCAAATCAGGAGACACAGGTTCAATCTCTGGTTCAATCTCTGGGTCAGGAAGATCCCCTGGAGAAGGAAATGGCAATCCATTCCAGTGTTCTTTCCTGGGAAATCCCATGGACAGAGGAGCCTGGCAGGCTCAGTCCGTGGGATCACAAAAGAGTCGGACACGACTGAGTGACTAAACAACAGTAGAGCAGAGAATTTTCTCTTCCTCACTTTCCCCTCACACCTTCCCAAGAGCACTCCCCCAAAGAAGGAAAAGGAAAATATAAATGTAACACCTTATTCTATAGTTGCTGTACTTCTTTCCCATATGGTATCTCACTTGATCCTCAGCTCCCCACAGCTGCGGAGATGGGCCCAGAGAGGTTAACTAGATCACCCTGAGAAACAAAGCCTGTTAAGTGGCAAACCTGGGGCTGGACCCCAGTTCTCCCACATTCTTGTCCTTGCTTTAGCCGTCAGGCAAGATTGTTTGGAAAGCAGCCCAGTCCCTTTCCTCTTATTGATACAAATTGTGTGCAGATCTTTGGTTTCTAAAGGAGATGGCAAATTGTAAAGAAGATGGTGACTGACTACAGACAAATGAAAGACCCCATTTATATCCCTCTAGAAAAATGAACTGACAACACAGAATTAGGTCTTTAATGGGAGGAAAGCTTCTGTTTATTTTTGCACTGTCAATAAGCACTTCCAGACATTGGAACTCAAAACATCTCGGAGCCCCACTTGGTTGAAAGCCTCAAGTTACAAGTAAGGAAGCATTCTTCATTATTATTATGGAGCAATGATCTGAAACTGAACTGAAATGGGACCTACTTACACAGAAGAAATAGCCTGCTGTTGGGGGGTAGATTGAAAAAAAAATCACTCTAATTGATTAGAATCACATTAAGGAGAAGGTGAAAAAAATTTCCCAGTTTGTACAGTCAGCTAGTGCTATTCAGGAATACATTATTAAAACTACAGGCTGACCAGGTCCCTTAAGGTCTTCTTTCTTCTAGCACATGCTGACCACAGTGTGAACACTTCAATGCTGTTGACACCCCCACAAGTGGTAGAGATTCAAGTGTCCAGACATGTGGGAAACTTCATTATCTGGGACACAGTTGCACTCTTGAAAGTGCTTGGGAAAAGTGGATGGGCAGTCAAGCAAATCACTCTCCCCCGTCCAGCTCATTTTTCTCACTGGGAAAGCTCTTTGGCTACTCTCACATGAACTTAGTCAGGACCCTCATCATCCTAAAAAGGTTAAAATATTAATTGCAGGGCAGCAATGGAGACACAGACATAGAGAACAGACGACTTATGGACACGGTGGCGGGGGGGTGAGGAGAGGGTGGAAAGAATGGAGAGAGTAACATGGAGACATACATTCCCATGTGTAAAACAGACAGCCAATGGGAATTTGCTGTATGTCTCAGGGAGCTCAAACAGGGGCTCTGTGACAATCTAGGAGTGTGGGATGGGGAGGGAGATGAGAGGGAGGTTCAAGAGGGAGGGAACATAGGTATACTTATGGCTGATTCATATTGCTATTGGCAGAAACCAACACAATACTGTAAAGCAATTATCCTTCAATTAAAAATAACTACAATATTGTAAAGTAATTCGCCTCCAACTAATACAAATAAATGGAAAAAAATTAAAAAGAAAATGAAATTGAAAAACAAAAGGTTAAAATGTGTTTAAAAGCAGGAATAGTTTGGCAATGGGATTTGTTTCCCACAGCTGGCACATTCATGCTTTTTTATGGACATTATCCCAACTGCTCCCAGCTGCCCTTTTGGGGGCAATGTATATTTTTAATGTCTTTGAAAAAAAAGTACAGATGTTTACAAACTTTCAACACCTAGAGCAGTGATGATGCTTCATTATCAAACAACCTCATGTCCCCAGTTATGCCAGATCAGTGAGGGACGTTTTTGTACCCAAAATACTGGGTTGGCCAAAAAGTTCGTTCTGATTTTTCCATAAGATGTTACAGAAAAATCTGAAGGAACTTTCTGGCCAACTAATATAAGGCTGAGGGCTGCCACTGCTCCCCCTCCCCTGCCATGCCCCTGGCATGGATGGATATTTGTGTCCTCCCTCAATATCCCATTCAGGCCCCCCTGCCTGGCCCTGAGATGACTCTCACAGCATCATCTCTTCTCCTCGCATTGTCTTGGACCACTGCCCAATCCCTGGCCCCCACCTGCAAGTTCCTGGGGCTGGAACTAGGACTGGAGAGGAGCCAGTGGGGCAAGGCCAGTATATCTTCAAGGAGTGAATCCTGGGAATGAAAGTAAGTTCGTCTAACTTATTAATAGCTCCAGTAAAATACCATATGGGCTACAAGGTCAAAGCCAATGCCTTGAATGAGGCTTGTGTATTTTCAGTGCATTTAAGTAACCCATAATATCTTTGTCCTGCTACTACTGAGAAACCAGCTGTCTTGAAGCAAGTTGACTTAATGCTGAGGTGACTTCATGTGTGTTTGATGAGGCTCAAACAGACATCATCAGGTATAAGCATTTAAGCCCTAGGCAAGCAAGTTTCTGATGACCTTCAGAGGAAAATAAATCAATAAACATACACCTCTAACTTTACCCATCATTGGTTAAGATAGTTTAAGCATCTCCTCTCTGACTTAAGATTTACACTCTTTGTTGGCTTTTTTTAAAAAAATAAGCCACTTCTTTGAGAGAGTTACAAAGGTGGCTTCTAAAAATTAACTTTGATAATAGCTAATAGTGATGGGTATGAGATGTTGCTTTCATTTAAAGTCTATGCCAAAAAACTGCAAAAGGCAAGTGAAAAATCCTTATTTAGCACTGTGATATTTGAAAGTGCTTCAGAATTAAGGGAAAAGGAGAATAAAGCCATTATAACTTGGAAACATTTGAAGAAAAAAACAACCCATTTAGCCATATATAAGCCTTTTCTTCACCCACAGTGACATCTATGGCATTGGAACTGGATATCACAACAACCCAACTCCTAAATCTAAACATCATTTCCAAAAAACAAAAAGAATTCATTCTGTATATAGTGCTGGGTCTCAACGCTGGGGTCTTTGAGAAAAGAGTCTTAAGCCATTTTTAAATGACCTTTATTACCTGCCTCTGACATTCCCCAGGTTACAGAGCAGAAGACGACTGAGCCTCATGCTCCATGGAGGAAGCAGATAGCTGCCCTAACAACTGAATCAAGATAAGAGAGGCACAGGGAAGTACTGAAGTAATACACCCAGCAATGTTTGTCCATGGCAGAAGATGGCAAAGCTGCTCAAAAGTAGGCAAGTTACCTTTGGATGACAACTGGAAGCCAGAAAACCATACAGTTGAGACTCAGACGTCTTCCCCACCCCTAAGCCCCCTCCCCCACCAGTCCCCATCAAGTCCGATCTACACCACAGACTGGACCTAGTGTCTTGCTTAGCTCCCTGCTGAAGGAGGAGGGAGGGAAAAGACGTTTGAGGTCTCCTCATTTTCTTTGTCTCTGTCCCTAAGGCAAGAGGAAGCTGGAGCCGCCGCGGCCGGCCTGGCAGTGGCGGCAAGCGCGTTGGCTCTGCAGAGTCTGAGCCCCTGGAGCAGCTGCCAGTTAGACGGCCCAGAGCTCAGGTAGACTTCACCGCTTCAGTTCAGTGCCAAGTGTTGGACGTGCTGGATTCAGTTCCCAGGGGCCTGGAGCTTGGTGTCGGGGCTGTCTGAAGACAAGCGAGCAGAGGCAGTTTAGGGTGGTGGGATGTGCGGGGTGGGGGTGGGGGTCTGGGGGGCGGGGAGAGGAGCGAGAGGCTGGCCCGGAGGGTAATGCTTCTTCCACGGCCTTCCAGGCGAGGTCTCCTGGCCTCTCAACGTCTTCTGAGCCTCAGGGGAGGCAAGCCCTGGAAGGGGAGGAGAGGACACGGCGAGACGAGCGAGCTGAGGAGGGAGCGGGCGAGCCAGAGAGCTGGGTGGCGGTTCTAGACCCCCTCGGTGCCCCGGGCCAGGGCCGGAGCGGGCAGCCCGCCGGGGGCGAGCTGGCGGCGGCCCTCGGCGGGCGAGCCGGCCACTGTCTCGGCGTCGGCGGTGACCGGGGCCCCTCCCGGCAGCCACTCGTGCTGGGCGCAGGCCTGGGACGGCTCGTCCTTGGCCTCGACGAGCTTGCGGGAGCGGGTGTAGGCTAAGATGAGGCCGCCGGCCAGGCAGGCGTAGAAGACCATGATGAGCAGGATGTAGAGATAGGCGTCGTCGCCCTTGGCGCTGGTTACCTCGCGGCCCACGAAGGGGTCGGGCACGACCCCCATGCCCACGCTCGGGCCGGGGCCGGCGCCCAAGCCACTGGCGTTGCCCCGGTGATGCAGCTCCAGCAGCAGGCGGCTCAGCAGGGTCCGCAGCCGCTGACTCTCGCTGCAGTTCATGGCTGTCGGGGAGTGACACGGCGGCTCCAGATCGCTGTTGACCTTGCCCCCGGGCCAGGCCGAGGGGATGCGGGCGGGCGAGCGGCTGCGGTACCCGGCTCCTCCGGGGCGGGCGGCGGAGTGGCTGGGGGGCCCCGCCGCCCGGGCCTCCTTATTCCCTCACCCCCGCACCTCCTCCCCTTCCCCACCACGCCCCCTCGGCCCGAAGCCGCCTCTTCCCAGGCTGTCTCGCCGCCCGGGGGATAGGGGACAGCTGGTGGGGGGAGGAGAAGGGGACGAGGGAGGGGGCGAGGCCAGGAGAGGGGTGGAGGGGGCGGGGGCGCGGAATGCGCGGGGCCCCCGGCGGCCAAGACTGGCTGGGCGGCTCACTGGGGCCAAGCCTGGACCCCGGGCTGCGGCGGAAGAGAATTCCTTCTAAATTCTGGCCACCTGCCCTGCAGGCCCAATTTTGGCCCAGTTACAGCATCTGCCCACCGCCCCGCCGCCCCCCACCCCCAAAGGCCGGCATTGTGCGGGGGTTCCATCAGCTCTCACAGAACGTGGCAGCAGAGACCGCTGGTCCGCCTCTCAGAGCTGGTGATTACTGATGTAGACAAGGACCCTGGCCTAGCTTCCCAGCCATCATTGCTTCCCCTGGACGGAGGAGGTGAGCATCTAATTCAGAAGATGCTCAGAACAAATATGGCGACTGAAGTGGAGTAGAATGCCCCAGGCTTCCAAAAAGGCTTTTGATAATATACTAGCCTCCTGGGAAGTACCCCTGCTCTGATCTCCTATCACATTTTTAGAGGGGCCTCCACATCTTAGCATGTGACTGTAACATCTATTATGTGACCCTGTTTTCCCTTGGGTGGCAAGTCATCTTCCCAGAAATGCAGCCAAGTTCTTGCATTAAAAGGAGCAGGGACATTTAAAAGACTATTTGGCTATACTCTAGACATCTCAGGATCTGAAAAGTGCCAATTCTAGAGAATTTGCTGACCTCCATACCCAATTAGCCTGATATCCAGCTCTGTGCCTCTGTGGGGCTTGGTAATAGGTCTTGGCCCTGCTGGCTCATGCAGCAGTCATTTTTTTTTTCCTCAGAGGGTATCCCCTGGTGGCTCAGTGGTAAAGAATCTGCCTGCTGATGTGGGTTCAATCCCTGGGTCTGGAAGTTCCCCTAGAGAAGGAAATGGCAACTCACTCCAGTATTCTTGCCTGGAAAATGCCATGGACAGAGGAGGGTGGCAGGCTACGGTCCATGGGGTCACAAAGGGTTGGACGTGACTTAGCAACTAAACAACAACAACAGTCTTCTTTTAGGGGGAATCAAGGCACTAAGACAGAGATAAGTTCATAGTATGTCCAACTGGAAACAGACTGGGATTCACAAAGAGAAACTGCTCAAAGGATTGATTTCTAAACAGCGAGTAGGAAAAAAAAATGAAGTAGTTCTGGTCAGGTCTCATATATGATTGCCAAGTAAGAATAAAAGGGATTTTTTTTTAAAAAGCTATATGCCTGTATGCACCCCATGCAAATCAAGCTGCTTGTTTAAGATCATTCAGTCCAGGGGCCATTTGATCTGCAAGGACCATGGGTTTAAAAAGATGTGTTTTTCTGATGTCTCTGTTTCAGCCACCCTTCAACTAGCGGGCCAGCCACTGCGGGGCTGTAGCCTTCTGTATGTTGGAGTGAAGGTGGCACCAAACCATACCCAGGGTCTCAAACAGAACCTTGCTTAGCAGCCTCTACATACCTCTTAGAGATATTCCACGTGACCCTGACCACTGCATCCCTCCTAATCACCTTGCCTCAATGTCCTCACCTCAGAGGGACTCAGGGAAGAACTGTTCAAGTGAATTGGTATGACTAATGCCAATTACACAGCTAGGAAATTCTCAAAGCACTACCAACGTAACGACAGAACTGTTAAGCTAAAAGACCTCTCTGATCTGTTAAAACATGCCCATAATACCTAGGGTTTTTTGTTGAGGGGAGTGGGAGGAAGAAGCCTCTTTACTGTAGCATGAATACAATCATTGAAACTTTTACTTTCAACAGGCTTATAAGCCAGTAGATTCAAATGGTTAAGCAGCAGGACTAGAATAATAAAGTTTGACCTTGTTCTATGTCATAACACATGACTCTTGTCACATGGGCGGTATCCATGAACTGCCTCCGTTTTCTCACCCCTCCCTTTCCTTCCCATTCCTGGAAACTTCTAGAGTCCAGCACTTTTGGACAAAATTACTCTCTGTCAGTAAGTTCACCAACACCCTCAGGGCCAAATTTAAGGGTCTCTTCTCAGTTTGCATCTTTGACCTCAAGGGTGAATTTGATACCATCAACCGCCCACTTCTTCCTGTCCTACCCTTGGCTCTGGTGGTATGGCGTTCTCAAGTTTCTCTTCTTATCTCTCTGATGCATCATTCTCTGTCTCCTTTGCTGGCTCCTGTTCTTTCCTCCTCCCATTAGCTGTTGGAATTCCTGAAGACTCAGTCCTCAGCTATTCTCTCATAACATCCATTTCCTTGGAAAGTGTCTCCTTACATGGTCTCACCGACCACATGGCATTTATTTAGCCAAATCTGAATCTCTAGCTCTGATTCTTTCTTGTTAGCATCTTTTAGATCAATCCATTCCTTCCTTTCTGGTTTTATCGCCACAAGCTTAATACAAGCTCTCATTACCTCAGGTCAAATACGCAAACTGAGAGTCTCCTGTCAGATCGCCCTGCCTACTACAACCCAGTCCACCTTGCTATGACTGAAATAATTCTCCGCCAACACCACTTCCATCCATTCACCCCTGTGTTCAGAAACCCAAAATTGTTCCCCACTGCTTCTTTAATCTTCTTTGATGGGTCTGAAGTCCTCATCACCAATAGACACCACCTTCTTCCTTTGCACTTGCAAAATAGCATATTCCTGGAGTTCCTCTCCAATACTCTGGGTCTTTCATCTTCCTCAAAATACACTGACAAAAGGAAGTCTTGCTTGATGCCCCTATTTGTGCTCTCAGAGTCCTTACAACACACCCCGCCTGATAGTGCCCCAACTCAGACTGCAATATTCAATGCACAAAATTTGGAAAACACAGAAAAACACCAAGAAAAAGAATCCCCAAGAACACACAAATGTTTCACGTGAACACACACACATACAGGCACACACCATACATACATCATTGTTTTGTAGCTTTTTTCACTTAACAAGACACTGGGAATTTTTCCTCATATCAGTAACTATTTTTTATAACATCATTTTATTATCTACACAGTATTCTGTACTATGGACCTGCTATGATGTATTTAAATGAGCTCTTATTGTAAGATTTCTGGTTAATTTCAAGGTTCTTGCTATTAAAGATAATGTTTTCATGAATACATACAAGGCTAATTCTAATTCCTTTAAAGGAAATAATTACCAGAGAGAAAGCAAGTTACACATTTGCAGAAGACTGGCATAGGGAGCGAGAGATGTATAGAAGGGGGTGGAAACAGGAATGGAGACTAGTCATAAAATTTAAAAAGGCCCAACCCTCTGAAAAAAACAACAGGTGTGTGTGGGGAAGACTCTAGCTTTCTTTTCACTCAAGGGGCTGGCTGCTGGACAACCCTACAACCCCAGCCCTGAATGGCTGAGATGCCAACCCCCTCCAACCCCCTACATTTAATGAAATTGTGAATCCATTAGACAAGGATTGAATCTCATTCCTCCCCTTCCATCCCCTCTACACCTGTCCCATACCTGTCACATAATCATCTGTTTATCCATTGTCCAGAACTCACTTATTTCCTGACTGGTAATCAAGTTTGTTGACAAAGGGAAGGAATTTATAATCATGTGTTTAGACTTTCAAAAAAGTCTTGGAAAAGGTTCTGTTCCATGCCAGGGTTGTTTTAAAAGTACAATTGAGGCGCCATGGGCTAGGAAATGCTTTCACCATTCCTTGAAACTGTGAATGTTTCCTGCCAATAGCACAGCTCCATGGAAGTTGGTTGAATTGAACTGAGTTGATTTTGGCTAGTTGCCAAAGGACGGGCACAGATGGTAAGCACTGTTGGAGTCCAGGAGGCTGGCAAAGCTACAATGGGCTCCAAGGGAGGGGAGGAAAGAAGGCTTCATGAAGCACCAACTACAGTCCGAGAAAGAATCATTCATTCATTCATTTCTTCAATGAATACTTGTTGCATGTTACACTGTGCAAGGCACTGTGCTGGATCCTAGAGACACCTCAGCAAACAAGTCACACTGGTGAGCTGGCTGTGGCTTTGATGGATCACAGACACTTCTTTGTGAACTGGGCCAAAGCAGGGAGTGCCAGGATCTGGAATGGGATGAGAGGTGGGCATGAAGGATAGCCAGAATTCTGATTGGGAGAGAATTTTGAGTCTGGACCTAAGCATTAGAGTCCAAAGACTTGTTTTAAAAAGGAAGAGTCCCCTTAATTCAAAAGAGGGAGGAGAATAAATGGGACAGTTCCTGGATCCCACTGGGACTTCTCAGTTGCTTCATGGGATTGTGTGCAGTATTGGGGGTAGAGGGACTGTGGTTTGATAAAATCAATATTTATGGGTTCAAATGAACCCCAGGGGCTTCATGTGCCTACTTTGGAGATTTCTTGGAGATGGGCTTGTGCTGAGGTCACCCTATAACCAGGCCACATATGGGAGCATGAAATATGGCCCCTGATCTCATTTATCAAATGCCTGTTGATGTTATTCAGTCACTCAGTTGTGTTTGACTCTTTGCCATCCCATGGACTACAGCATGCCATGCCTCCCTGTCCTTCACCATCTCCCAGAGTTTGCTCAAATTCATGTCCATTGAGTCAGTGATGCCATCCAACTATCTCATCCTCTGTTGCCCCCTTCTCCTGCCCCCAATCTTTCCCAGCATCAGGGTCTTTTCCAATAAGTTGGCTCTTTGCATCAGGTGGCCAAATTATTGGAACTTCAACTTCAGCATGAATCCTGCCAATGAATATTCAGAATTGACTGGTTTGATCTCTTGCAGTCCAAGGGACTCTCAAGTCTCAAATGCCTAGCATGTGCTATTAATTAACTTCACAACAACCCTATGAGGAGGGTAGGGTTGTTATTAAAAATATTTAACAGCACTATGTCTTGGGCACTGATGGATGAGCAAACAATCAGAATGGTTTAGTCGCTAAGTCGTGTCTGACTCGTGACCCCATGGACTATAGCCTGCCAGGCTCCTCTGTCCTTGGGATTCTCCAGGCAAGAATACTGGAGTAGGTTTTAGATGCTGACTATAAACAACCAATATAGCCTCACAGAGCCACATCATGGGGCAAAGAAGTAGGAGAGAGGCACAGACTAAAGAGTTTCCTAGTTCCCAGAAGACGAAACCAAGATCTCATCTCCTCGGGGTTCACAGCTGTCCTGAGTCATTTTGAATCTTTTTCCGCCCTGCCGGTGCCTCCACAGCTCCCTGTGTCCACAGCAAGTACGTGAAATACCCCTTGCCTGCTGACTCCTCTAAAGCAATGATAACTACTGCAGCTGCCCCTCTCTCCCAGCAGTTTTCTAAGGATGCCACTTGTTGGCTCAAAATTCTTGAATGGGCCTCATTGGCTTGACAAATTATCACCTTAGTGTGGCCATCAAAACTCTCTGTGCTCTGGCTTGAAGATGCCTTCCAGTCATATTTGTAGCAATAACTACCCAACATGTCTCCAATACCAGAAATCTTTTCTCTTTTTTTATAACTTATTTTTCTTGAGATGTAATTAGTATATAACACTGTGTAAGTCTGAGATGTCAAATATGTTGATCTGGTACATTTGTATTGCAAAATGATTACTGCCGTAACATGAGCTAAATCTTCCTCTATCACCTGACAGAATGATCATTTCTTTTTGGTGGGGAGAGCTTTTAAGACATATTTTCAACTAGATAACATCTCTCCATCCTTAGCAAATCCACAGCATAGGATACCAGTAATATGTGTGCTTGTCAGATGGTCCCAACAATCCTTTTGAGAGCAAGGGCTGTGTTCTTTCTCTTCATATTCCTTGTCTAGCCTGGAACAGTGCCTGGCATACAGTAGGTGATCAGGAAATATTTACTAGGGTCTGAGGTGTGCCTTCTTCCAAAGAAGCCTTATAAGTTTGAAAGAAATTGGCTCCATTCAGGATATGGAACTTTGTGTATGCATTTTTTCCCAAAAAAAGAGAATATTATGAAAATTTCAAACATACAGCAAAGTTGAAAGAATTTGCCAGCAGCACCTTGTAACTTATTAGCCAGATCCTACCGTAAAGTTTTCTGATACTGGCTTTATCCATCCCTCACCTATCCATCTGTCTGTCTATCCAGTGTCCTTTCTTTCTTAAGTTGCAGGTATCAGTACGTTTTGCTCCTAAACACTTTCCACATGTGTGTGTGTATGTGTGTGTGCATGTGCTCAGTCATGTCTGACTCTTCAAGACACCCTGGACTGTAGCCCGCCAGGCTCCTTTGTCCATCAGATTTCCCATGCAATGGAGTGGGTAGCCATTTCCTACTCCAGGGGATAGGGTTCAATATTTGCTTGTTATTCTTTGTTTTACTTTTGAGGTAAAATATATCTATGATGAAATACACAAACATTAATTGTACATTTGCTGAGTTTTGACAAATGTAACTCTGTAACTTAGCTCCCTACTAAGATGTAGAAGATTATCTCCACTCAAGATTAAGATTCCTCTTGCCCCTTCCCTGGCAGTCCTCTCCCTTCACTCCTAGAGGTGACCACTGCTTTGATTTTTTTTCTATCATTGATTAGTTTTACCTATTATATAACTTCATATGAATGGAATCATATAGCATGAACTCTTTTGTATAAGACTTCTTTGAAAAGACACATGCTAAGAAAAGACTTCTTTGACTCAGCCTGAGGTTTCTGAGAATCATCCAATCATGTACCTGTCATTTGTCCCTTTTTATTGGTTAATAGCACTCCATTGTGTGACAGTACCACAGTTTGTGTATCAGTTATCCATTTATCCTTTCTCCTACTGATGGACACTTGTATTGTTTTCAGTTTCTGTCTATTAAGAGTAAGGTAGCTATGAATATTCTCATATAAGTCTTTTTGTAAACATGTACTTTCCTTTTTCTTGGGAAAATACAGAGGGAGAAAATGCTGGGTCATAGGGAAGATGTGATTTAGTTTTATAAGAAATGGCCAGACCTTTTCCCAAGGTGGTTGTATTTTTTTACACTCCCACCGATAATGTATGAGGATTCCAATTGTTTGTGGTTACTTTTCCAGCTCTTTGCTTCAATCCCATACTTAGCTTTGTCTTGTACCCATGACATGCATTTACTCTTAGAATAGGGCCAGGCCTGTTTGTGGTTTATTACATAAAGCCTCCCCCATCACCCATTTTGCTGACTACTAAATGTATATCCAGTCTCTAGATGGAGTTGCTAAAATGTGAGTCAACTCTGTGCAATAATAGCTTTTACTGAAAGCTTACATGTGCCCAGCACTGTGTTAAACACTTTATATGCGTTATCTGACTTAATCCTTACAGGAACCCATTGAGGTAGGTACAGTGTCATTCCCATTATACAGATGAGGAAACTGAGGCCCAGAGAGGTTAACTTGCTCAAAGTCACAAGCTTGTAGGTGGCCAAGACTTGAACCTGAGTCTGTAATGCACTGCATGCATGCCATGTCACTTCAGTTGTGTCCAACTCTTTTCCACCTCATGGACTGTAGCCCTTCAGACTCCTCTGCCCATAGGATTCTCCAGGCAAGAATACTGGAGTGGGTTGCCATTTCCTCCTCCAGGGGATCTCCCCAACCCAGGGATTGAAACTATATCTCCTGAGGCTCCTGTATTGCAGGCGAACTCCTTACCACTGAGCCACAGGGGAAGCCGCCCGTAATGTACTACCACTATGCTACAATGCTGCTGTCTAATGTCCTTTGTCCAGAGGCTAACAGGAAAAAAAAAAGAACTTCTCTGTTCACTCCTAACCCCTTTGTTTTTCAGCTGAGAATATGGAAGTCCAGAGAGGAGAAAGAATTGACTGAAGTCCCCAGGTGCCTCAGTGGTTAAGAATCCACCTGCTAGTGCAGGAGACATAAGAGACCAGGGTTCGATCCCTGGGTTGGGAAGATCCCCTGGAGAAGGAAATGGCAACCCGCTCCAGTATTCTTGCCTGGAGAATTCCATCGATAGAGGAGCCTAGTGGGCTACAGTCTGTGGGTCACAAAGAATCAGACATGATGGAGCACACGCACACACACACACAGCCATCAGAATCCTACCTCCTAGTCAGGAAACCTTTTCACTCCAGTACACAGCCTCCTTCAATGTTTTGGGCAATTCGGATTTTATTTCTGCCTTTTTAATAATGACAAGAGTCTGAAAACCATTTTGAGATCTCTGAAAGAAGTGTGTGAATCTAAGAGAATGGAGTAGGGTCAACCTTCCCTTTAGGGCCAAACCATAAGGTCACAAATTAAATTGTCAAATTTGTGTCAATTCATGCCTAAACATTATCTTGAAAAATGTTTCTCCCGCCCACTCAGTCTTCTCTGGAAAAGGAAAGAAAACAAATGTGCAGACTTGAGGTATTCTGTGGGAAAGAAGTTGGAAAGGAAGAAGCCCGGGGCACTTTTCTCTTGGACTTGCCACAGCGCCATCTGGTGGAAGCCTTGGGTTATTGTTTTTCTTCGTTTTTCTGTTCACAGGTTTATTGCCGGTTTCTGTGCCAGGCCCTGGGTTAGGAGTGGAGAATTCAGATGAGACTCGCTTCCTCCCGTAATGAGGCTAACGTTCTAGGGTGTGGGGGTTACCCAAACCCTTACAACACTGTGTGGTAAAAGTCCTATTAGATACAAATAAGGCAAACTTGCATTTTCGTTCTGGGTTGGCCACCTACCAGCTCTGTTACCTTGAGCAAAGTCACTTAACTTCTCTGTGTTCCAGTTTCGTCTTTTGTAAAATGGAGATTATAATAAAAGTGCTCACTGTAGGGTTTTGTGGCAAGGATTGAATAAGATAATGCTGAGAAAGCACCTAGAATAGTGCTTTGAGCATATTAAATGTTTAATAATGTCAGCAGTGGTTATAGGCCTGCTCAGTTGTGTCCGACTCTTTGCAACCCCATGGACTGTAGACCACCAGGCTCCTCTGTCCATGGGATTCTCCAGGCAAGAATACTGGAGTCGGTTGCCATGTCCTCCTCCAGGGGTGATCTTCCCGGATCAGGGATCAAACCCATGTCTCCTGCACTGGCAGGCAGATTCTTTACCACTGATCCACCTGGGAAGCCCTCACCCATGGCTACTTCATCATTAATGATAAGCATATGGTGCTATAGGGCCCAGAAGAGGGGCATTTAACTCATCCTCAGAGAGCTCATAGCAGCCGTCCCTGCGGGTGTGACATTTGGGATGTTTTGAATAGGAAGTAGTCACTCGGACCCTTCCTCCATGTGGAAAGCAATGTCCACAACATGTGGGTAAGGAAAACAACAGCGTTCACCTCCTCTCACCCCTGCATCATGAAGGGCTGGCACAGCATCCTTGCCTTGGGAGTGCCAGGTGCTTTGATGGGGGCCTCTGAGCTGGAAGATGCTGTGGGAACATTTAGGAATATTGGGATTGGGACCCAGACCAAGTGAGAAATTGGTTCCCACAGTGGATAAGCAAAGCTTGACTTGAAACTAGTTGCTAAAAGAAAAATCAAGACCAGTTGTGTCAACTACCACGTGTTTGTTTTAATTCTGACTTTGGGGGCAATAGTGCTTCACTGGTTCTTTATTCACCCAACATAGGCATGCTGGAGCCTGGTAATTTCCCACTGCCTCAAAACATGAACATTTCTGGGCCCCTCTGTTGCTCTCCAAATTGTGCCTGGCCCACATCATGACCATATCTGATTCTATTCATATTGTTTTTCCCTGCAAACTCTTAAGCCTTCTATGTTGTCCTAATTTTACTCATCCTTCATGGTCTAGACTTTCTCATTTGTTCATGAAATATTTTCTTTTTTATGTTGAGGTATAATTGACATATAACATTTATTAGTTATAAGTGTACAACATAATGCTTCGATATTTGAATATACTGTGACATGATCACCACAATAAGGTGAGTGAACATCAGTCACCACACACAGTTACAAAATTTTTCTTGTGATGGGAACTTTTAATATCTACTTCCTTAGCAACTTATGAATATGCAGTACAGTATTATTAACTATAGTCACCAGGCTGTACATTACATCCCCAAGACATATTTATTTTATACCTGGAAATTTGTAACTTTGACCCTCTTCACCCCTTTCTCCCACATACCTCCCAACAACCACCAATGTTTTTTTCTATGAGCTTGTTTTTCGGTTTTTTTAGATTTCACACATAAATGAGATCACGCAGTATTTCTCTTTCTCTGACTTATTTCATTTATTCCATTGTATATATACACCACATTTTCTTTTTTCATTCATCCATCGATGGACACTTAGGTTGTTTCCATATCTTGGTTATTGTAAATAATACTGCAGTGAACATGGGGATGCATATATCTTTTCAAGTTAGTATTTTCATTTTCTCCAGATAAACACCCAGAAGTGGAATTGCTCAATCATATGATAGGAACCTCAATACTATTTTTAATTGTTTGAGGAGCTTCCATACTATTTTCCATAGTGGCTGCACCAATCTACATTCCTACCAACAGTGCATGAGGACTCCCTTTTCTCCACATCTTCATCAAACTTGTTATTTCTTGTCTTCCTGGTAATAGCCATCCTAACAGGTGTGAGGTTGTAGCTCACTGTGATTTTGACTCACCTGAAATATTTTCTGAGAATGTACTATGTGCCAGGCACAGTGGCAGACACTAGAGATATAGCAGTGAACAAGTCAGACACAGTCTGTCTACCTTCTCAGAGCTGACAGTCTGCCTGGAACTATGACATGAAAACAAAGCATTGTGACCATGAGTCACCAGAGTTTTCTCAGAGGAGGGATCTATCTAAAATAGTGCTTTCCAATTGTTTTCATCACATAGCACACATAGATAACATATATGACCCCTAGGATAAATGGGTAATAAAGTAGCCTGCCAGGGAGCTCTGGCCACTCCAAGGGCAGAGGGCATCAATATCTCAGGCACACCTAGCATCTCTGGTTGAGAATCTCAAGTTATAACCCATGGCATTGTTGCTCTCATTCCACTTTGTCCTTGTAGGCTGATGGGCACAGAAGGGATGCTGCTGCAGATGAATATGCACTCTTCGTTATTAACTAGAAGTTGGTAAGAGTCACTTTTGCCTCTTCAGCATTAGGCTTAGACTGGAGGCTCCAAGGAAGGCTTCCTGGACAACTGAAGCCTAAATGGATCTCTGTCTCTTCCAAATTCCTACATACTGAGAGTCTTCAGTTCACAGTTCAACTTCTAATTCACCCCCATAGTCTGCTATTTCGTACTGACAGCACAAGAACATCGTCTACCCTATAGCATCAAGCTCCGAAGTACTTCTTCAGTGTCATGTTTCAAGACCAAAGAAGTCTTATTGGAACTTAAAAGGGTCTTAAAACAGAAATGGCTTTGTTATCTAAGAAACATTCAGTGCTGAAGCCATCTTTTAAAACTTCAAAGAGAAAGTCCCAGAGCTGTAAGAGAATGAAGTAACTGGCCTTCTTCCTGGAGACAGGATGCTGAAGCCCCACAACTCCAGGCCAGTTTGGAGTTTTTCTTCTCAGAACACAACCAAAGATCAACCAAGATATCCCACAACCCCAGGAGATAGGGTCAAGGGAGCTATTGTTTATATCATAAGCAAAAGGGAAGAATTCACAAACAAAGAGAGCCCAAGGGGTGTCTTGCAGAGAAAATAAAGACTCCTGCTGAAATGAAACGGAAGAGTCCACATCCTTTCCTTCCCTTGGACTCCCTGAGAAAAGTTAATTCTCTCACCATCATGAATCCTAATGGCCAATGAAATGAAGATTTGGGTGAGAAATTATGTGATCTTGAGGAAGGCTGGGGTTCAAATGTGACAAATTTTAACTCATCTCTTTGCATTGCCTGCTGAAGTAGCTCATGATTCAGTCACTAGACAAGGAGGCTTCCTGATTTCCCTTTCTGGCCTCGTCTCTCCCCCATTCTTTTAAACAATTTTTTTTAGAATATTTATTTTATTTATTTGACTGTGCCAGGTCTTAGTTGCCAAACACGGGATCTTTAGTTGCAGCACAGGAACTGTTAGTTGTGGTATGTGGGATCTAGTTCTCTGACCAGGGATCAAACCTGGGCCCCCTACACTGGTAGCACAGAGACTTAGCCACTAGAGCACTAGGGAAGTTCCTCCCCCCATTCTTGGGGAGCTACACTGCTACTTTCCTATGTTGATGAGTACAATTCACCATCCCAAATTGAAAATGGGCATTGGAGTGCCCCATCCTAAGGAATGTCAAAGATACAGCTAAGGTAGAGCTGTTGGCCATAAAGAAAATATGTGCGGACATGTCTGTAATACATATGTATGTATACATATACATATATCTGATTCTGAGCTTCTTATAACTCCATGAGCTAGCAAAAAGCTGGCCACAAGAAGAAATACCTGACTTCAAAAGAATCATTTTCATAATTCTGCTTCAAAGTCTCCCTGGAGAGACACATGGATAGGTCAACATATTCTCTCTTCTTTTCTCTTTTTCCTTGTCCCTAGGAGTCTCTTGACTCTTATTAGTATTGTTGTTGTTGATTTCTCACAGCCCCAAGGCAAAAAATATGAATTAGATAAAGTTGATGGTTAGCACTTCCAAGTGGTCCCACCACTAAAGCCCATTTCTGATTCTTGATACCCTTAGGAGTGTCTTCCAAGAAACAAACTGATTCAAGATTTCATTCTCTCAGAATCTCTCACGTTTTCAGGTGTCAAAGGAAATAGATCATCTGTCCCACAAAAGAAAAATCAATCCCATATCAACAGTAGAGGATTAGGGGAGCCAACAGTTAACCGGGAGCCTCCTATCTTGGTAAGCTGTGAAGACTGCCCTCTCTTCTGTGAATTATTTTGTATAATAGTTTAATCTAAGGACAGGTGTCAAAGGAACTTACAGATCTAGGGAAAAGGTCACTGTTGACCAATGAGAGAGGATGAGGCACGGATACTGTTTTTTGTTTGTTTGGGTTTTGGTGGTGGTTGTTGCTGTTAAACTTCCCATGTGATTCCTAAGTGAAGGCAGGATGAAGAACAACTTGGAGTGATGTGCTTGGCAGATTGGAAAACACAGAAATGAAAGAGAATGGAAGGTTTCTGTTGTGGAGATATGGTAAGACAAGTAAAGAGAGAGCTTCTGATTCAGGGACTTGAATACCAAGACATGGTGATTTGAATAAAAACAGCATCAACAAGGTGGTATTTTAAGGTTAGTCTGGCAGAGCTCTGGACAAGATGGAGTATACTGAGTATACCGGCTGTGATGGAAAGAAAAGACTTGCCAAGAAACTACTTGGGAGGTCAGTATAGCTGTGTTGGTTACTCAGATGGTAAAGAATCCGCCTGCATGCAGGATACCCAGACTCAGTCCCTGGGTTGGGAAGATCCCCTGGAGAAGGGAATGGCTACCCACTCTGGTATTCTTGCTCGGAGAATCCCATGGACAGAGGAGCCTGGCAGGCTACAGTCCATAGGGTAGCAAACAGTCAGAGAAGACTGAGCGACTAAGCACTCAGGCATGCATAGCTGATATAGGTGAAAAGTAGTGAAGGTCTGATCTGTGGTAGTAATTGCAGGAAGAGAGTAGGAAATGAACTTTAGGTACATGAGGTCAAGTCTCCCAAAAACTAAGCCCAACTGAGACCGAAAGCAGATGCAAACAGTGAAATATACTGACATACTTCAGGTATTTTAAGTTCACCCAAGTTGTCTGTGCCCCTTATTTCACAGCTGCCTAGGTCTACTTCCTCCTATTCAAGCCCACAAAGATGTTGCTCATCAGATGAGCCTTTCAGGTTCTCCCACACCCTTAATTAAATACATTTGTTTCCAAAATTGATCAGTTTGAGATCAGTTTGACATTGAATATGAGTGGAATTGGTTCATCCTCTTCTCCTCCAACACATCCAAATACACCCAACCTTCAACTTCTCCCATCAATCTTGCCTCCTCAGGCCAGACATGTCTGATCCTACTCAGGATGCTCGTGTTAGCAAGATTTAGGGCATTTTCAGGATGCCAGAAGATTCCCTCATGCCCCTTTCTAGGCAACACCACCACTTTCTTCAGAGAAAACCATTATTCTGGGTTCTATCACTGTTGTGGCTATTCTTCATATAAACTTCATATAAATAGAATCATAATGTACTGTGAATAGCTTCTTTCATACAACATAATTATCTGTGAATATAATTTATCCATATCTTTGCATGTAGTTTATTCTTTTTATTTGCTATGTAGCATTTCCTTGTATGAATATACCACAATTTCTATCTATTCTCCTGTTGATAGCCATTATAGTTGTTTCCAATTTGTGGGTCATTACGAATAGTGCTGACATGGGGTTTCCCAAATGGCCCAGCCAAGATCACCTTACAGCAAAGCTTTTTTAACAAACTCCACCCACATTGTTCTGGGTAATTTTCTTGAATACTTGAAATCCCCCTCCCTTTATTTGGTTCTCTCTCTCTCGAAGTTCTGTTGTTCAAATGATGAATCACCTGGACTGACTCTTTAATACCCTTACCTTTTTGGTCCTATTTTTCATCTTTAAAAAATACTTTGTTTGGAATTAGGTAGTAGTGATAGTGGCACAACATTTTTGTGAATATAATTAATACCATCTAATTGCACACTCAACAATGATTAAAGCAACATTTCATTATATATATATTTTACCACAATATTTTGGCCCCTCCAAAAAATCTACTTTGAGAAATTTCCTCTACCAGTTCTTCCAATTTTTCATTTTAGCCATCATATTTATAATAAGAGCTGGGCTTTGTTTTCTATATATTACTTTTTCCTGCAGCTCTCTGCTCTTATTTAATGATAGTTTTCAAGTTTTTTTATGAAAATTTATCTTACAGAACCAATTTGCTCTTTTCTCTAGTCTTCAAAGGTAATCCTTGCCTTCTCATCTAACAAGAAAATACTAGTACTGACTGGGAGGTCTAACAGTGTGGTTGTCTCTGAGGTAGAGGAGGTGGATGAGAGCAAGGGATAGCTTTCCTTCATGGACTTCATAGGATAGCTGACTTTCAACCTGTGCTTTCCAAAGAGTGGCTTGCACACTCTCTAGAGCTGTGCTATCCAACATGGAAATGAAATGAAAAACTCAGTTGCTCAGTCACACTAACCACATCTCCAATGCTTGATGGCCTAGTGGTACTGTAATCGATAGCACAGATACAAAACATTTCCAACCTCACAGAGTTCCATCGGACAGCACCATCTTGTGGGGTCATGAAATCAGTGTAGAGAGGGTGACAACCAGCATTTAAATAAACGAGAGTCACTGGTCATCTCATTGTTTTTTTTTTCACATAAACACTGTCATAAAATATTGTTTCATATACACAGAAGCAGGGGCTTCCCAGGTGGCTCAGTATAAAGAACCGGCCTGCCAAGGCAGGAGATGCAAGTTTGATTGCTAGGTCAGGAAGATCCCCAGGAGAGGGAAATGGCGACCCACTCCAGTATCCTTGCCTGAAAAGTCCTATGGATAGGGAAGCCTGGTGGGCTACAGTCCATGGGATCACAGAGCCAGACACGACTGAGGGACTGAGCAGGATACACAGAAGTGTATGGTCACAGCATACCTGAAAGCACTGCTGAATGTGTATGCACAGCCCTGCTTTTTAAAGAGAGAACATGGGAGTGACAGAAACTCTTGATACCTAGTAGCATGGCATCATCTACAGCCTCATATCCCTCTAGGAAACTTGGGACCGAGGGCATCTTAAAAAAACAAAAACTCACCTTGGGATAGCAAAATCACAATAAGAAAGCTAGATGTGATGGGACTTAGGGTCAATTACACTCCTTATTTCTTCTGTCATTCATCTTTCTCTATTTACAAAGGGCTTTTTTTTTTTTAAAGTCCAGTCTTCCCCCTTTCTTTCTTTGATATAGGAAAAAGAAACTAAAGCTAAGGGAGTGTTATGAGATTTGTCCATGGCTACAAAACTAGTGACAGTGAGCCCAGGTCTCCTCACCTCTAAATCCAGAACTCTTTCTACCAAGTCTTCAGGGGCTAGCAGTCCTTTGAGTCCCTGAGTGTGCCAGCATGTTAAAACACTTGACTGATGAATGTTACCTGGATACAACAACAATGATGATAACAGCTAACATATGTTTTTGTTGGTGCTGGTAACATATGCTTACTATGTTTTAAACAGTTTAACTCATTTTACCCTCACAACCATCCTATTATCAATGCACCTCATTTTTCAGGAAGCAGAAATGCAGTGGAGAGATGTTAACGAACTTGCCCAGTCACACACCTAGTGAGTGGCAAAGCCAGGAAATAGACTCAGGCAATGGTTCCCCGTCTCTAATACCATTTTATATACACCCTTGTATAACTCAGGTAACTTAATTTTTCCCTAAATTTTAATTAGCCTGAAGGTAACAATTATTTATTAGCACATGCTAACAATCCACACAACATGATGTTTTGTCCCACAGTATCAGTGCTACAAACGAATTTTACTCTACTAACTGTACAAAAGTAACAGCTTTGGGTTCAATCCTCCAAACTAATGGATGTGATTTCCACAAACCAGGTTATCTGCTTAATGCAATTCTATAAACCTAGAGATCAGTACTTTTGAAATATGTGTTTAAAAGTTTGGTTAATATTCTTCAAATTTGCAGATTTTATCCTGGCACATAATTAAGCACGAACTGGCTTGATAACATGGGTGGATTTATTTCTTAAGATTCAAGTGCAAACTTAAAAACCAGAGCAAAGCTTTTCATCAAGGAAAACATGAAAATCTAAGTAACAATCCGGCAATCGTGCATTTGAACAGAAAATACAAATATGAATACATTCTAATTTGTAACTACATTTGAAAATTAAAATATTTCTCTCCAAATCTCAAATATCCCACAATCTTTAATCTGTTTTCATCTTGCTATTCCAGAAACATCTGTAATGTGCCATCAGGAAAATATAGGCAAAGATTATTAATCAATCTTTATGACCATGGAAACATTCTTAACTTCTGACTTTTTGAATCATTCATCTGTATCTCAGTTCCAAAAAGTGATACAATTATACCTCCACTCCAGAAAAAAAAAGAATCAATACAAATATCAAGGAGGCAAAATACTTTCACATAAAGCAAAAGTCACAGGTGTTTGACTTAGAAATGTACATACTTGTAGGAAATTTTGGAGGCAAGATACTTTCATGTAATTAAAGCAAAAGTCACAGGTGTTCGTCTTAGAAATGTACATACTTGTAGGAAATTTTTAAAGTACAACTTTATTTGATGGCTGACATGTAATAATAACAGTGAACAATTTAAACCGGTATAAAAATGTAGGATCAAAATCTGTAGGCTCAAATACTTGAAAAGTCACCATGAATATGGAAAGATCTGTTTACATACATAAACAAGTGTATTTGTTGATGAAAAATCACGGGGTAGTGGCATCTCCCTGGTCCCTTAACAATATTTGGATTTTCACAAAGAATTAGCAGCACCCATCCTTAAGTGTTAATTACGTGTTTCTAAAGGACCCATACAACAGATTAGTTGGCAGTGTTCTAGCTTTTGGGAGATGGGAGTGGGTGGGGGTGCAAATATCTGAGTATGTATGCATGCACTCACACATTTTAAATCACCATTCCAAAAGGGGAGGTCACATACTAAAAAAGTCTAAGTACATCATCCTTAGAGGGTCAACAGTGGGCCAGGAACAGCAGAAGCTGAACAGTAGTCTACTTGTAAGAATGGTTTTTCACTCTTCAAAGGCAATTTGGGAAGAATGAGAATACTCACATACACATAACTTCAGGGGGCCTTGCTTCAAATTTTACATTGCAGACACTGAACATTCTTTACAAAAACCTTCATTCTTGCTTATAATAACACCAGATGATTTTTCCTTTTAACCACCATATACATAATATTTAAATATTTTCTTTATAAATATTCTAGAGCAAAAAGAATGTGTTTTGTTGCAGTGGTGGCCCACAACTGTACAAAGCAATATAAGCAACATATATATATAGGCATATATATATATATGTATATATATAAAATGACTAAGAAAAAAGTGCAAAGAATAACAGTATTAAGAAGTTTTGTGGGTTTTTTTTTTTTTTTACAGTAACTATGGTTCAAGTGTGACTATATTTCAGGGATATATAATCCCAGATTTCAATTAAAGATTCAAAAAGAAGCCCACACACAAAGTTACTGCACAAATATCAGTCCCTTACTGAGTAACTTCCCTTCTCCCAAATCCAGCATTTCCAGTTTCTAAACTCTTCTTACAAACAGGAAAAAAGTAGTAACAGTGTTCTTCCCTTTAACTTCCCCAAATTCGTCCAAGTTAATTAATCATTCATAGATTTAAACAAGATAGCAGGGAATTCATTTATCATAATCCGCTTTGCTAAAATTAAAGCAAAATGAAATGCTTTTAGAAATACAAATTGATCAAGAATCAAATCAGCAATAGCAAACAGACCTTAAATTATGAGTGTGATATGATACACTTTAAAATCAATCCCTGTTATCAAAGATAAATTCAGAGTCTAAATCCTTTCCCAGGTTCAATGCTATGCAAGGGTCAGGATTCTAAATACTCAGGATATCATCACCTTTTCTGACAGAGAAAATGCTCCCACTAAAATTTGATTAAATTTCTATCATTTTAACTCTTGATTTCAGTCTTATTTTGAACAGAGAAAGGCAATTTTCAGCATTTTGAAGATGTACTTTTATACTTAAGCCATTCAAATAATTAGTTACTGATTTTTCATCTCCAAGTTTCAAATAACAGTTCAATTTCCCTTTAATTGTATTACTAGATATTTTTTGGTGCATTTATATGTTTTTATTCTAACTTCAGGCACTGCAATTATTCACAATATTATAATGATTCTACGTCTAACCTACACAACAATTATGAATCCTAAAATGGTTTCCAATGTTTTTATTTGATTCCGTATATTATATTACAAATCAAGACAAATGGTTGGAAGAGAATTTTAAAGCCCTGCAGCACTTCTGCTTTGAGTAATGTTAATACATTTTTTTGGTCATGCTTAATATTTAAGCATCTTCTGAACTAGGAAGACAGTAGACGTTGGAAGTTGCAAATTTCCTCAAACTACATTCTACTCCAGCTCTAATTTATTTTGTTCAACATTAAATTTTTTTCTTTAATGAAACAAGTATAATCTTAGGCCAATTTTTAAAAACAGAAAGTTTTGTTCTAAAATTAATAACACAGCTACAGGGAAATAACTTTTCAATTTCAGCTTCACTAGAACTATGGAAACTAGTTAAAGTAGACTTAATCACTTTTGGTTTTGATTTTTTGTTACTATGTCTTTAGAACGATACACTTTACATTCTAACAGACAGTTCAACGACCCGAGGCTTAAAACTCTAGAACCAAAAAAACACCAAGCCACCTTCTGCACAACTGTAAATACGAGCTCAGCATTTTATTTGCCCCCATACATTCGCTCAATGTCTTTGAGGTAATGGTTCTTCAGTTCCTTCCTTTTCAGTTTGAAAGCATCAGTGACCAAACCAGTTTCAGGGGTCCAGGGCTCTGGGCTTAAGCGAACCTTGATTGGAATTTCAAATCGCTCCAGTTTCACTGAAATGAGAAGTGTGGGGGCAGGGAGAGGAAAGGGGGAGAGAGGGAGGAAAGGAGGGGGAAGAGTGAGAGAGAGAAACAATAAAACATGAATTTTGCAGGATTTAGGTGATGCAGGTGATGAGACAAACTTACTTAATGGTATGTTATAGTTAATTAAATACCACCACCTTATAATTTCATTTTATACATCTCAAAGTACACATCAATTGTTTCAGTTGGATGGTTTTGGTCTATGCAGTTTTTTTCCCTAATATATATGTCCCCAGGTGGTGCAGTGGTAAAGAATCTGCCTGCCAATGCAGGAGATGCAGGTTCCATCCCTGGCTCGGAAAGATTCCCCAGAGAAGGGCATGGCAACCCACTCCAGTGTTCTTGCCTGGAGAATCCCATGGACAGAGGAGCCTGGCAGGCTACAATCCACGGGGTTGCAAAGAGTCGGACACAACCGAGTACACACACACACACTATATATATGTGTGTGTGTAGACATCCTCCGATTTAGAGTCTATCTGCTGCTCCCTCTGCCTCGAATGGCCTTCCCTATTGTAGCTGCACAGCTCACTTCCTTACTTCATCCAAGTGTCTGTTCAACTGCCACCTCCTCAAAGAGGATTTCCCTGACCACTCCTAACAAAACACAAGTCCCTTTGTCTCTCTCTACCCCCTTATGCTATCTTTTCTTCAAAATACTTATCACCACCCCATACATTGTTTATGTGTCTCACTTATTAAAATGTAAGCTTCATGAAAGCAGGGGTTTTGTTCTATTCACTGCCATTCACAGGCTACATTGAGCCCTCAAGAAGCACATACATGTTTATTCACTCATTCCACAGGAAATTAGCCTCTAGATAACTGTTCTTCAGAAACTTTGATTCAAATAAGAATCAAAAGGGGGTTGTGAATTTCATACTTTTAAACGATACAAGAACTTTATTATAATTCAAATAAGAATCAAAAGGGGGTTGTGAATTTCATACTTTTAAACGATACAAGTTTGAGTTAGACAACACATGTTGAAAGAAATATAAGAAAAATGGTGAAAATAAAGAGAAGCAATCAATATAGTACTCAATAATTTTAAATTTCAATAAGTTATATTCAGTCAAGTTACTTATTATTAATACAATGTCTTCTTTAAGATTCTTTAAGGTCCTATTCCAGATTCTGAAGACCCACTACTAACAGTAATGTTAATCTACAGATGAGCTTTATTTTATATGCTATCATTTAAAACAGCAGTTTTGAAGACACAAATAAACATCGGCATGCTTTAAAACTACTACTAAACAGCCTTAGGTAACTTTAGGGATAACTTGGTTTTAGTAATAGGCACAAAGAACTCAAATTCAATGAAGCTTTTGTTCTAAGGCTAGTCTAAGTTTTATGAAAGCTTGGTTGAATTACTGAGTTTCTCATTAAAATAAGAGAAAAATATAAAGCTGAGTATGAAAAGTAATCTTTTGAACTACTTAGAACCAACTTCCTAAAAGTGATGCCTAAAAAGGTAAATAAAAGGATATGAAACTTGTTTCCCTGGTGGCTTCCCTGGTTGCTAAGATGGTAAAGAATCCACCTGCAATGCAGGAGATCCAGGTTTGATCCCTGGGTCAGGAACATCCCCTGGAGGAGGGCATGGCAACACTCTCCAGTATTCCTGCCTTGAGAATTCCATGGACAGAGAAGCCTGGCAGGCTACAATCTATGGGGTCGCAAAGTGTCGGACATGACTAAGCAACTAACACTATTAAAACTTGTTCAAATTAACTGTATCTACTCCAATGATACATTACAGCTCAGTTACACAGAGGTCCCTGAAATAAGGCCAAATCTGAATTTCAAGGGAATAACTCAAGTATTGATCGGGCTCCAAAATCTTTTATTTTGTATTACTTTCCCTGCTTACCTAGGTCCTATTCCAGAAACACTGACAACAATGACACAAAGCAGGCATATTATTTCAATTGCACACAAGCAAATAAAGCATACATATTTTTTAAATGCTGCATCAGAGGTTTCCCAGTTTTGGAAACACCTAAGCATTACCTAGTACCACAAGTTATAGGGAACAATAGGCAATCACACAGTTTCCTATAAAAAGGAAAAACTGCCAACAAGTGAAAAAGATTAGAGGAGACAATTTTTATCATGGCATTTTATCAGAATTACCTAGGACATTATGAAATGTGACCTGAAGGTGGCAGCAAATGTCAGGTTTTTTAGCCAGTGATAATTGTCAAATCACCCCAAAACAATTATTTTGCATTCTTATCAATACCTTGCACTTATATTTAAAACATGAAGAGGCCTGCTGTGAACAGTGCATGATCTCAGGCAGATTTAGCTGAGAACAATCAAAACTATTTTATACTTTTTTGCCTTAGTCTCTGAAATTAGGGCTTCTTTGGTGGCTCAAAAGTTAAAGAATGGGAGACCCAGGTTCTATCCCTGGGTTGGGAAGATCCCCTGGAGAAGGGAATGGTTACACACTCCAGTATTCTTGCCTAGAGAATTCCATGGACAGAGGAGCCTGGTGGGCTACAGTCCATGGGGCCACAAAGAATCAGACACAACTGAGTGACTAACACTTTCAGTTTCTGAAATTATAATCTGAAGCAAAAGATTAGTAAAATAAATCTTTTGTGGCACAGACAAGCTCTTGAGTTATACAGACTTAACTCATGATTACTGTTCATTAACCAAATCATGAATTGTTCAGTTTCATGCCCATTCCAAAGATAGGAAAGTTATGTAGATGTATTAGATCCTAGAATATTATTCCGTTTTCCAGCCTGAAAAACTTTCCTTATTATTGCTTTCACACAGTTAAATATTCAATGATGAATTATTCAAGTCACATTCTAGTCCATTAGTACTTTGAGAGTGACTAACAGCCTATTGGGGCTTCCCTGGTGGCTCAGCCTATTGACTGAAGTTGTTTTTAAAATACTACATTTAGACACAAGTGCTCAGGGCTGGTGCATTGGGAAGACCCAGAGGGATGGGATGGGGAGGGAGGTGGGAGGGGGGATCAGGATGGGGAACACATGTAAATCCATGGCTGATTCATGTCAGTGTATGGCAAAAACCACTACAATATTGTAAAGTAATTAGCCTCCAACTAATAAAAATAAATGAAAATAAATTAATTAATTAATTTTAAAAAAAGAAATTCAATGGCTAAGGATTCATACTAATAAAATAATTACATAAGAAAATAAATTGACTGGGAGGCAAGAACAGGTGGGGGTCTATTTGTTTAACAGTAGAGGGAAAAAGTCTAACAAGTAGATACTCCTATACTGGAATACTATTTAGGTAAAAAACATGGTAATGCAATTCTATATCTACTGACTTAGAAAAAAGTAGATGACATTGATACGTTAAGTATATATACCATATGTAATGTCACCACCCAAAGGTAAGTACTATCAAGTGATTTTTGCTTCCTCCTCTAAATTTTCTGTATTGTCCAGTAGTTTAGAATGAATATAGGTAACCTATCCTCAGAAAAATGATATTTTCATTTCTTGGAGGGATGGCAACAGGTTAAACTAGGTTAACAGCTTCCAATTAAGCATGAAGAGTACACAGTTTATACAGGTTCCTCTGGAAAATAAACAGTTTGAAAATAATTTTTTATATTAAAAAGGTATTAACCTCACAGGAAAAAAAAAATAGAAACGTGAGAAAGAGGACAGTAGGTGAGAGGACGCAACAAAATCTTAGAAGACCAAAAGCAAATTGGCTAAAAAGCTAATTGTTGACATTGAAGGACACTGACAGAGGCAAACCGACTTCCCGAGCCCACAGACAGAAGCTTCAGGGGCCAAAGAGAGAGATGAGAGGCGCACTGAAAACAGGAGGCTGACCCCCGCCTCTTTAGAGGACAGTTCTCACTCTGCTCTTCCCCAACCAGGCTGGAGACTGGTGTGCACGTGTGCTAAGTCGCTTCAGTCATGTCCAACTCTTTGTGACCCTATGGACTGTAGCCTGCCAGGCTCCTCTGTCCATGGGATTCTCCAGGTAAGAATATAGGAGTGGGTTGCCATGCCTTCCTCCATGGGATCTTCCCAACCCATGGATCAAACCTGCATTTCTTAAGTCTCCTGCATTGGCAAATGGGTTCTTTACCACTAGTGCCACCTTGGAAGCCCCAGCTAAACTAGAGACTCTGGACTCAAGGACACCAGGTACAGTAGAGGGAGGGAATAAAGCTGAAAACCTAAGAATTCAGTGAGGGGAAGATCTATGTACCCCAACCCCAGCCCCGAGTCCCTTTTGTGGCTGCCAGAAAACTGACACTTAGGTTAATATCACTCCAGGGAAGAGCGTGGAGAAGTCTTCTTTGCAGAAACAGTACTACCCAAGACATTAACATTTGAGTAACTTTTCATGAAGCCCAGTAAGTTTTCCAAATAGCTTTTTAGTACCTCATTCTCAAATATGAATGGACAAAGGTCAGCAGATGTATGTGAGGCTAACCAAAGCAAGCAGAAAGTGGAACTTGGAGGAAACAGAAACAGTAACAGGAGAAGAAAACTTCATAGAAGTTATCCTCAGAGGATGACTGCACCCATGAAAGAGCAACTGGAGCTACTAAAAGGACACTGAGAAAGCAGGAAAGAGCTCTTGAAAATTTAAATTCTGTTATTAGAAGCTGGAACTTCAATAGACTGAAGCAATGATAAAGTTGAGGGACCTGCCAGAATATAAAACAAAATGGAAGAGACAGAATACAAAACAAAAAATAGATATGAAAATAAGAGGATGAATGTAGAAGGTCAACAGTCATATAAAAGTAGTCCCAGATAAAAACATGAACCCAAAACTTAAAGGGGGGAAAGACTATGAAAGAAAAGCAAACACACAACAAAAGGTAAATGGGTATTTCCCAGAAACAAAGAGCAGAGATTTCTAGATTAAAAGGGCCCACACCAAGTAAGTATACACAATAGTAAAAGATTCACACCAGGGAACATGTGAAAGTCGCTCAGCCGTGTCCGACTCTTTGCAACCCCATGGACTATATAGTAAATGGAATTCTCCAGGCTAGAATACTGGAGTGGGTAGCCTTTCCCTTCTTCAAGGGACCCTCCCAACCCAGGAATCAAACTGAGGTCTCCTGCATTGCAGGCGGATTCTTTACCAACCGAGCTAGCAGGGAAGCCCAATGAGAACAAAGACTAGACCATTCCAAACACACACTAGATGACCACTTAGCAGGGATGCTGTGACATTCAATAAAGAACTAGATAGGTTACTTCACCATATAACATTTAAAGATCCTTTCAACAAGAAAATTCATTATATATAATTTAAGAGTCAGGTTTTTTTTTAAAAAAAACTTGTATTTTATTATCAAAACAAAACAAATAGACATCTTGAAAAGCCTAATGCATAGGACCTCATTAAATAACTTTTGAGGACTTCAGAAGACAAAAAATTTCTTACTTACTGGTATTTGCAGCTTCTCTAATCTCTTTCAGTATTTCAGCTTCCATGGCAGGGTTATTGCAGATATCAACCCAAGTTCCTTCTACCCCTTTCTGTTGTGCCAAAAGTGTCAACCGTTGCTGATTAGGAACCACAAAACTTATCACATAGGACTGGTCACTAAAAATTTAGATAATAAAACAGAACAGAAATTAAAACATAAATTCAACAAAAATAGTACATGTAAGTCCAAATACATATTTCTCTTGTTACAAGTTCATTAAGAAGTAATAAAGCCCATAGTACTGCCATAAACACAGACATATAGATAGACCAATGGAATAGAATACAGTCCAGAATAAATCCTTGCATATATGGTTAAATGATCTTCAACAAAAGCACCATGACCACTCAATGGGGAAAGGACAGTCTCTAAAACAAATGGTGCTGAAAGAATTGGATATCCACATACAAAGGAATGAAGCTGCATCTGTATCTTATAGCACATAGGGAAATTAACTCAAAATAGATCAAAGACCTAAACATGTAGGAGTTAAAATAATAAAACACCTTGAAGAAAACAAGGGGAAAGATTTATGACATTAGATTTGGCAATGCTTTCTTAGATATGATACCAAAAGCACAGGCAACAAAAGAAAAATAGATGAAGAGTACAACAAAAATAAAAAATTTTCTGTGTATCAAAGGTTACAACAGAGTATAAAAAGGCAATCTATGGGACTGGACAAACTATTTGCAAATGACATGTCTGATAAGGGGTTAATATCTAGCATGTATAAAGAATTCATACAACTCAATAACAACAACAAAATAATTCTATTAAAAAATGGGCAAAGACCTGAAACCATAAAACTCCTAGAGGAAAACAAAGGTGGAAGCTTTTTGACATAGGTGTGGTAATGATTTTTTTAATTAGACACCAAAAGCAAAGACAACAAAATCAAACACGTAGGAGCATATAAAATTAAAAAGCTTCTGCACAGCAAAGGAAGCCATCAACGAAATGAAAAGGCCACCTACAAAATGGGAGAAAAGCATTTGAAAATCATATCTGATACAGGGCTAATATCCAAAATACATAAAGAATTCATGTAACTCAATAGAAAAAAATATTCAGTTAAAATAGGTATGGGGATCTGAATAGACATTTCTCCAAAGAAGACATACAGATCAGATGGTCAACAGGTACATGAAAAGGTGCTCAATACCAGGGAAATGCAAATCAAAACCACAATAAGATATCACCTCATACCTGTTAAAATGGCTATTATCAAAAAGCCAAGAAATAACAAGTTTGGGGGAGGATGTGAAGAAAAAGGAACACTTGTGCACTGCTGATGGAAATGCAAATTGGTGCAGGCCCTACAGAAGACAGTATGGAGGCTCCTCAAAAAATTAAAAATGGAACTATCATATGATCCAGTAATCTAACTTCTTGGTATAAATCCAAAGGAAATGAAAACAGGATATCAAAGAGATAGCTGGTCCATGTTCACAGCTGCATAGTCCATGTAGTGGACTGCATGCATTAGTCCATAATAGCCAAGATACAGAAACAAATGTCTATCAGTGGATGAACGGATAAAGATGTGGTGTATATGTACAATGGAATATTACTGAGCCATGAGAAAGAAAGAGATTCTGCCATTTGACTGCACTAGATACCTTGAATAAACAGAATCATATGGTGCTTATCTTTTTGTAACTGGCTTATTTCACTTAGAATTTCCCTCAAGGTTCATCTATACTGTAGTATGTATCAGAATTTCCTTCCTTATTAAGGCTGAATAATATTCTAGCCAGTCACAAAAAGATAAGCATTGTATGATTCTATTTATTTAAGGTATCTAGAGTAGTCAAATTCACAGAAACAGAAAGGAGAATGTTGGTGGACAGAGGGTGGGGAGGATGGGGGGGAAGGAGGAAATGTGGAGTTGTTTAATGGACATTGAGTTTCATTTTTACACAATGAAAAGTTCTGGAGATTGGTTGTACAACAATATAAGTATACTTAACCCTAGTGAACTGTATTAAGAATGCCTATTATACAGAGTGAAGTAAGCCAGAAAGAAAAACACCAATACAGTATACTAACGCATATATATGGAATTTAGAAAGATGGTAACGATAACCCTGTATGCAAGACAGCAAGAGAGACACATGTATTGAACAGTCTTTTGGACTCTGTGGGAGAGGGCAAGGGCAGGATGATATGGGAGAATGACACTGAAACATGTAAATTATCATATGTGAAACGAATCGCCACTCCAGGTTCGATGCATGATACAGGATGCTCGAGGCTGGTGCACTGGGATGACCCAGAGGGATGGGATGGGGAGGGAGTTGGGAGGGGGGTTCAGGATGGGGAACACATGTACACCCATGGCGGATTCAGGTCAATACGGCAAAACCAATACAATGTTGTAAAGTAAAATAAATAAATAATTTAAATAATAAAAAAAAGAATGGTTAAGATGGTGAATTTAGGTTTTGTGTTTTTTATAATTAAATTTTTTAAAGGGAGTAATAAAGTCCAGAAAAATAAACCATGTTAACATATAAAGAAAGAAAATGGTTCAGTCTCTCAGGCTTTTTATTTAGAAAACTTGTACTATCTGTGTTACCTTCCTAGGAAAATTACTTACGCTAAGTTTCAGTTGTTATGGATGTTAAATCAAATAACTGTTGTGGCATAGCAAGACATTGTAGGTGGTCCATAAATGGTTAAAATGTCTGGATTATCTCAAATGACCTTTAAGCTGTTGAATTCAAGAACTTTCATAAAATGTATAACATTCCCCAACTCTAAAAGTTTAATGTTTTCCTTATGATTGTATCAATATTTTCCCCATTATCCTGTTACTGTAAGTATATGAAACAAATGCAACTTTAGAATTACCTTTTGGCAAAAGCACAGATGTTATCAATAAGTGGACAGTTCTTTAGTGCAGCTTCTACTTTCCCAAGAGACACATATTCTCCTGCTTGTAACTTCACCAGATCTTTCTTACGGTCTGTAAGTCATGAAGCGTGTTAGCTTACCCACAGTACAGGTATGTACAATTTTGATTTCCTTTCCATCCCATCGCCTTAACCTTTAGTTATAAAGAAACTTCTAAAATCTTGTTATATAGAATGCCTGCTCACACACATCAGTTAAAAAGAAAACGCCTACTTAAAGAAGTACTGGCTAAAATGTTACATCCCACACCAAAAGTTTTTCAATTTTTTATTGTTAAAATGACTGTGCTCTAATAACATGCTGGCACACGATGGCACAGCATGGCTAATCATCAGGTTGTCTTACATCCCTACTCATAGGCTGGGAACCCACTCTACATGCCAACAGAGCCAATCTTTGATTCTAGCACAATTAAGGATCAAGGGGAAAAAGGCAATGAGGAGGCTACAGGTTCTAAATCAAGCCATGCTTCCTGGAAATTTCCCTGGCAGATCAAACTTCTAGGCAAAGAACCAGATTTTTTCAGGAAATCTCTGATTCTATTCAGGTCACATATGGGTCCAGAGACAGATTTAAATGGACCACTGTAGATATGACTGAGGAAATTTTATGGCTTGAAAAGAGCCTGAATGATACTCAATACTGTGATCGGTATTAGATAGTCAAATTTTTAACTTTTGCCTGATTAAAGTGAGTAGTGTAAGGGCTATTTTGGAGTAGCTTTGAACTTCAAAGTCTATTCTAGTAGGCTCAATAAAGGCAGTGCCAAGCCAATTGACATTCTCAGAATGGATTAACGTTGAGAACTGAGATGTGTTGGCCAAAAAAGTTCGTTCTAAGAGTCTAGGCTAGTTAGAGTCATATAAGTGGCCACTAGGGAAAATAATGTGTCCACACTGCCTCTTGGGTGGGGAGGTAAATGGTGAGGAAGCCCTAGAATAGGGTATGTTGCAGTACATGGTTATATGGAACCAAATGTAGTTGACCAAAAAAAAGGAAAAAACCCATAAAGAAACAACCAAAAGTCCCTCTTCTGAAGCAATTTTTGTTTTCTCATTACCAACTGCTATCTTCCTGCTTTTCAACATGGTATTTAAAAAGAAACAGTTGTTTGCTCATAGAGCACCAACAATAATGCACATAATTAAAAAGTAACATAGGAGGAACACTTTTAGAAACTCAAATTTATGTCTGCCCACTCTAATGTTGGTTCTGCTACCACTTACTAAGGTGAAGGCACTGTCCTGCTCTAAGCATTTTATACATATAAATTCATTTCATCCTAACAAAACCCCTACCAGGTCAATGTTGCTGTCCCTATTTCACAGATGGAGAAGCACAGACATTAATTAAATAACATGTCTAAAGTTTAAACCAATAGAACCATCATCAATGTTATTAATGACTTGACCAATATTACCTTTCATAGTTGTTGAAGCTGCAAAAACTACAGAAAAGCACAAAAAGAGAACACACTGACCGATAATCTGTAAACACCCATCGGGATGGAATTCTCCAATATCACCAGTGCAAAACCACCTTTGGCCATTTTCATCCACAGAATAATCCTCAGCTGTTTTCTCCTCATTTTTAAAATATCCCATGGAGATATTCTTTCCACCAATTACGATTTCACCTCTGGGGTTTGGCTTGTCATGAATTGTATAACCGCCTGGAGGTCATAAAAGCTATTTAGTTACTGTTTCAAAACAAAATTTACTTGCATTAATTCTTAAAGATCCTTTGCTAATATTTTTCTGCTGGTCAAATTTTACTTCACTCTACAGGAGCATATCAGTTAATATTTACTGAGATTTGTGTGAGGATAGAGGGTGACTGTGACTGCAGAAGTACCAACCCATTTGAAAATTTCACACTTAGAACATCATTAGGGCTTAGGGTTCACAGACGTCTACCAAAATAAAATCACCCCCAAGTAGGATAATACTTGAAGCTGTTATAAATAAATTATTAATGTGTTGATATAAAATGTGTTTCAGATATATTGTTTTAATCAAAGAGAGCAGTTTGAGAGTAAGTGCTCTCAAAGGCAACATCATGAAGTAAGAAAGTGTTAGTCGCTCAGTCATGCCCAACTCTTTGCAACCCCGTGGACTGTAGTCTGCCAGACTCCTCTGTCCATGCAGTTCTCCAGGCAAGAATACTGGAGTGGGTAACCATTCCCTTCTCCAGGGATCGAACCTGGGTCTCCTGCAGTGCAGGCAGCCTCTTTATCATCTGAGCTACCAGAGAAGCTATGAAGTGAGAGGGAAACGTTATTTTCTTCACGGTGACTCTGGCCAGTCATGGCTTTAAAAGTGAAAGCACCGAAATCATTGACAATGAGTACTGAAACATTTTATCACACTCATTACTTGTTTATTACTGAACAAAGCTTACTCTTAAGGAAAATACACAAAAATTCGAATTGATAAACTGAGATTCTGGTGAGATTTTAGGTCATAAAAGAATTAAAAGCAGAGTTCTTCCCAGCTGTTAGCTACTCTTATGAATTTAAAACAATTCAATATTTCAATATGACAAAACTCACTGTGTGTAAAAGCATGGATATCATTCGTATTATATAAGGCAAAGATTCTTTCATAGCAAGGAAAACTCCAAACATGGACCCACTCCCCACAAAACTGACATCAAAGCCCAGTACCAGAAAAATCAGAAAATAAAAATTAAAGGCAAAATTATTCTTACTAAGTTTTATAATATACCTTGTTTCTCTGATTCGACTGCTTAATAAATAGCCCACTGAATACAGCAATTTTGATGCTCATGCCCAATATAACATAGACACACAGCCCCTATATTTTTTCAAATTTTCATTCTAAAGCTGGAAAGGCACTACCATGGGAGAATGGAGGAAGACTTATTTTCAACATGTAAAACACCTGGGAATGAAACTGGCTTTTCAACATGGTATTTAAAAAGAAATGGTTGTTTGCTCATAGAGCACCAACAATAATGCACATATAATTAAAAGTCACATAGAAGGAACACTTTTAGAAGCTTCAAATTTATGTCAGACAAAGCCCATTCACTTTCTTGGGTTTGAACAACCTAAGAGATATGTACAACAAGATAACTGGTCCTTTAAAATTTCAGTCTATGGCTCCATCCTAAGGTGAATACTCCCTTTTCAAAAGTTAAGCTTTGATTTTTTTTTTAAACAGACAATAATATTGTACTATATCCATCAAACTTGCTTAGAGACTAAAAATTAATTATCCCATCCACTAAAAAGAAAAGGCAATTATGTAATGTAATAGAAATGCTGAATGTCATTACAGCAACAATCATATTACAATATATAAAGGTATCAAAATAACATGCTGTATGTCTTAAGTTTACATATTATATACCAAATACAGTAAATTAAAAATAGAAGGAAATCTTAAACTTTTTAATTACTCTTCATCTGGCATGCCTAGGTTGTTAATTATTTTGCAGTTAATGAATATACTTAATGTTTTTTCACAATTTCATCACAGGAAGACTGCGTTACTTTTGCCTTCAGCTGATTTACAGAAAAGGATTATCACTAATGTCTGTAAAGCACAGGTCTCCTAGAAGTGGTTCACCTTCTACAGTTACTAAAAATTAAACTATACAAAGCTAGACAGTGGATTCTCAACTATAAAAATGTTTGCTGGGGTGAAGAGCTAAGAAGCTGGGAGCGTGTGTGTGTGTGATTAGTCACTGTATCCCCTGAAAATCTGGGGTTTTTCAGCCCAAATCTACTCACTAGCAAACTCAAGATTCAAAGGATAGGACATTTATCCTTCTCTGAACCCAGGAAATGCCCCATTAAGAACGTTTTCCTCTTTACCATCCATCAAGTAGTCCCAAGTTCAGAATCTTCATGCCTAGATTCTGGAGATTTTCTTCTTCTATTGGGAACCTAATGATGTTAGTGAAGAAAAAGCACAAAAAACAAGCAACAGCAAAGACTCACTTGCTACCACTGACAACCTAACACTTTTAAAAAATGGAAGTCTAGAGGCTCAGGGTGATTTTCAGCATATCTATAAACACTAGAGTTTGTCATAAAATGCTTACCTTCCTGCCAGTCTTTTAGCTTGATTTCACAACAAATAAGAGGGGCCCCAACTCTGCCAGTGGTATAGTCAGTAACTATAAGGGAAGAGTAACAAGGATATTAATTAGTGCATGACATTTCACTGATATATTGTCCTTCTGTAGTATGTGATTATTGCATGCATTAATCAAGTATTTATGGACAACTTATTATGTACCTTAGCATTACATTAAACACTGTGAGAAAAACCCAGTAAAGGTAAGGACACCCTGCCCTCGCCAAGCTTACAAACTACCTGGAGAGAAAAGCACATTAAATAGTAAACTGCATGGTTCTGAAGGTGAGCACACTAGCACCTTGGAGGCTATAGAAAGGTCAACATAAAATGAAATGGCTGGGAAAGATTTAATTGAAGAGTTGCACATGAGAAGATGGCTGGGACCAGACAGCAAAAGGGGCATTCCAAGAGAAGGGAACAGAAAATACAAGAGAGAGTAAAAAGATTGGCTTGTCTGGAGAAAAGAACCCAGGTATATACACAGGTGGGAAATAATGATGAATAGGTACAATGGTGCCAGGTTAGAGATGTTTGAAATCTAGGTTCACCAGGTATGAAGCAGTGTTTGCGGTGGACATGTCTAACAGAAGAATACAGGATGAATCAGAAGTGATATAATAGAAGCAGACACAGCAGTTGAAAGGCTGTTACTTCAGGACATGGTGAAGTAATAAAAGGTGAGATGCCAAAGGTGGCAGCCAGGGGAGGGAGCAATCCCCAATGAAAAAAATGGGGAGATCGGGTGAAATTTAAAGATATTAAAAATAAACAATCCAATGACTTCAAAACTAATGCCCTGAATGGTTTTATCACCGACTCGATGGACATGAGTTTGGGCAAGCTCCGGGAGTTGGTGATGGACAGGGAAGCCTGGCGTGCTGCAGTCCATGGGGTCGCAAAGAATCAGACATGACTGAGCAACTGAACTGAATAACACTGTCATACACAATCTTGCAATGGACAGATGGTTTTGGACAGTGGCATTGACTTTGGACAGGAGTTGAAAGTGAAAGCGAGGTAACAAAAAAGAATTGCTCTACTCCATTGTTTCACAACCCAGGAATACTTGGCAACAACTAAAGATATAATTCATTGTCACATCATCTGGCGGCTATGTAGCAGGCTAAACATCCTACAACATGCAGGAGCAGTCCCAACAATAAAGAATTATCTGGTTCAAAATCTCAACAGTGCTTAAGTTGAGACAGCCTGCTGTAGGCTGTTGAAAACAAAAGAAAAGAAAGCAAACAAGAAGTCAGGATAGGAACATAGATTCAAGAGGGAGCACAAAAGTGTAAAAGCAGAAACTAACAATGTCATAAAGCAACTCTACTCCAATAATAACTAATTAAAAAAAAAAGAAAGCTGGGAGAGAAAAAAAGTGATACCTAATCCAAGAGTGCAGTGCTCTGAGGAAGTGATCATTTTAGAGAGAGATTATAAGACCAGGGTGACAGAACTTTGAGAACTGACAATGTGTCATAAATATTTATGAGACTTACAAATAAAGGGTACACATGGCTCAATTAGAAGTTTCCAAAACTAAAATATGTAGACTTGCAAGGAATCTAATATTACTTAAGAGGTATAAAGTCACCACGGTTCCCAACAGCAATTATAATTATATAATTATTTGCCATGTTAAAAATGCTGATGTTCAAACACAACATTATAAAGCAACTATACTTCAATAAAGTTTAATTTAAAAAAAACTTACCTTCAGTAACTGTCCCAGCACCACACGTTTCTGTTAATCCATAACCCTGACCAACTGGGCAGCAGAAGCAGACATTCATAAATCGCTGTGTCTGCGGAGACAGGGGTGCTCCACCAGACAGCATCATACGGACATTCCCTCCCAGCAGAGCCTTCACTTTTTTAAACAGTATCCTTGATAAAAAGGGATGACAAATTATTTTTAAAAATCTTTTATTGGAAGATAATTGCTTTACAATATTGTGCTGGTTTCTGCCATACATCAACATGAATCAGCCACAGGTATACGTATGTCCCCTCCCCTTTTGAGCCTCACTCCCATCTCCCATCCCATCCCACCCCTCTAGGTTATCACAGAGCACTGGGTTGAGCTGTGTGTGTCACACAGCAAGTTCCCGCTGGCTATCTATATTTTAACGTATGCACAGATTATTCTTGGTGATGCACTAATTCATAGCCTCTGGAAAAGATGTCTCAACTTTGGTTGAACATCTCAATTTTGGGACCATTGTGATAATGAGAGGTGATCAAAGCAACAACTAGTAACACCTTAAAAAATGCTAGAAAAACTCTGAGAAATTCAAAAAGAAAACTGTATGGTGTTGGGAAACTGCTTTGACACACAGTAAATGAAAGAAAAGGATGATGTTAAATGAAAAAACGTAAAGTTATCTTTGGAACATTTTGTCATCTATCTTATTTCCCTTCCAATGAAAAATGCTTCCTCATCTTGACTCCCCAGCACTACACTTAAAGTAACCGTTATATTCATATGCTTAATATGCTATTTTATGAATACAATAAATCAGAAACTTTCACACAAAATAAATATTGAAAATCACTTTTTTAGTTAGATCACTTTTTTCTCAACTATCTTGAGAAAAAGTCTACTCTAGTTTTTCTTCATGAGACCAAATTTTATAATTAAATCTTACATATGTACGCCAATTATTAAAATTTGTTAAACTGCCAAGATTAGAGTTCAAGGTCCTCTGCTTGCTATATAAGCAACAAAGCTTAGAAGTAAGAGAGAAATTCAATGTTATGATCATGGTGGCGATGCTCAAACTAAATTAACTTGTCATTTACTTATTCATCGTCCAGATACTAAAACACAAAAAGATTTAAAGGCTCAAACTACAGAGTCTGTGAAATATACTCACAGATTGCAAAGTGGTGCATCATATCCCTTTTTGATCTGTTCCAATTTGTAATCATACCCTATCTTGAACAGAGTTTTCTGAATATAATTCATCTCTTGGACTTTGCTCATAACATTCTTATAAATTCTATCCATGATTTCCTGAAAGGTAAGCAACATATTAAATAATATGAAAAGAACTACATGAACACTGAGATAGCCTTTAGTTGAAAATACTTTATTTACAAAATCTTAATAGTCTTTAGCATAATGGAAACATTTACTTTATTAAAGAATTAATTTCACTAACTTGTTTACTATTTCAAAAACACTAAGAGCAAGTATAGGGGTTTCTTCAGTTCTATACACTAACTTTATCTAAAATTTCTTACAAGAATTCCCTGGAGGTCCAGGGGTTAGGACTCAGTGCTTTCACTGCCATGGCCCTGAGTTCAATCCCTGGTTGGGGAACTAAGATCCTGCAAGCCAATTAATTGGTGTGGCCAATTAATAAATATATTGAATGGAAGTGTTTTAAACATTGACTAAATTGATGCTTTTGAACTGTGGTGTTGGAAAAGACTCTTGAGAGTCCCCTGGACTGCAAGGAGATCAAACCAAGTCAATCCTAAAGGAAATCAGTCCTGAATATTCATTGGAAGGATTGATGCTGAAGCTGAAGTTCCAATACTTCGGCCACCTGATGCAAAGAACTGACTCACTGGAAAAAACCTGATGCTGGGAAAGACTCAAAGCAGGAGGAGAAGGGGATGACAGAGGATGGGATGGCTGGATGGCATCACCAACTCAATGGACATGAGTTTGAGCAAGCTCCAGTAGTTGGTGATAGACAGGGAGGCCTGGCATGCTGCAGTCCATGGAGTCACAAAGAGACAGGACTGAGCGACTGAACTGACTTGAACTGAAAGTATAAATAATTCATCCACATGTCACATAAAAATAACTTTAAAAAATTTCTTTTCTTTTAAATATATTCACTTGTTCTCAAATAGCACTAAAACATCCAACAATGTTGAATATAATCCTAATGTTGTTCTTACTACTACCTTGTGACTCTTAGAGCCTGGCAGAGAGTTTTACAGTTTCTTAAAATTATTTCCTTATACACGAGGCATTCCTATTCCATCTTAATAGAAGCTAAGTTAACAACAACAACAAAAGGGTTCTTGCTCACAGCTCTTTGGAAAATTAGAAGTAGTTCAAGGTTTGGGATATACTAACTACCAAGCTAATACATAGAAAACAGAAAACAAACAAAACCAACCAACCAGTAAAGGCCCCAACTATCACTATATCACTAGATGATGTTTCTTTGGCATTGCTTAGCACAAATCAACAAGAATTGTTACATAAAGCATACATATTTATACCTAGTTTTAAATATTTAAAATAGCAAGTAATGTAAATTCAGTTGTGCTACATGAATAACTCTATGGATGGCTCTTTCAATGCTAGAACACAGAGTCATTTTCAAATGAGGGCAGCAGAATCAGCCCTTACATTATGTTCAGTGAAGTAAGTCAGACAGAAAAAGCCAACTACTGCATGATCTCATTTATATGTGAAACATAAGAAAGCCGAACTCATAGCAACAGAGAATAAATTGGTGGTTGCCTGTGTCTAGGCGGTGAGGGAAATGGGAAAATGTTGGTCAAAGGGTATAGACTTCCAGTTGAATAAGTCTAGAGATCTAATGTACACCATGATGACTGTGATCAATAAGACTGTACTGTATACTTGAAAGTTGGTAAAATAAAATCTTAAATGTTCTCTTCATAACACACAAACAGTAACTATGTGAGGTGATAAATGTTTTAATTAACATTGTGGTAATTGTTTTGCAATACATCTGTATATCCAATCATCACATTGTAGACCTTAAACTGACACAATGCTGTATGTCAATTGTATCTCAATAAAGCAGAGGAGGGAGGGTAGCATGGCAACTCAAGTATGCTACAATGTTGTTTCTCTCCATTTCCTCAAAAAGAATCACTATTGGATAAACTGAAATCCTTGTTTCTATCTGTGATTGAGAAATCCCAAAGACTCTCTAAGAGGGTTTTAGCATCCTATAACTATTCCTCTTAAGAAAGTGTATGGTATGCAAATGACAATCCATGTAGTACAAGTACACCTAAAACTAATATAATACTATACCTTAACTATATTTCAATCTAAACCCCCACCGAGGGAAATAAATTGTATCATGTGTATTCTACCAATAAATCATGTACAAGTCATTTTTTTGAAAAATATGTTGGGTGGAAAAGAGCATATGGGAATGAGACGGATGTGTGAGAACTACTTCCAACACTAGATACCAATCACAGATACAGAAAGGCCTTAATGAGTAAAGAACACAACACAGTTGCAACACGCTGGCAGGGTTTATTGTTAGCACATTCAGTCACCCTTTAACTCAACCTAATAATATTACATGACATTCAATACAGTCATTACTTATAAGTAGTGATTTACTGTGAATTCTCATCATGTATGTGAATATTACAATACTAAATGTATCTTTTATTCTGACTCAGGAAATAAACTGAGAAAATAGAGTCTATCAGAAACAATTCTCAATAAAAATTTTTTATAAAGGTTTATTTATAGAAGAGTGGAAGGAGCTAAGGGAACCAATAAGGTATGGTAAAGCATCAGTGAACTAGCAACATAGGAGATGGTTTACTATCTCTAGGATTGAAGAACTGAGAGGAGAGAAGTATTACTGGAATCTGATGGAGGACCGTTGCCATGGGAAAGACCTGGTTAGAGCCAATAGGAAAGAGACTGTCCAATGAGCACCTGGCAACAACTGCCAAAAAGGGCAGCTTAGCAGAGAAGAGGCAAAGTCAGTAAATAGGCAGACCTCTCTCTCCGTCCTCTGATCTCTCATGAGCACCAACAAGTGGCCAAGCACCAACAAGTGGCTAAGCCCCACCAGAAATCAGAACGCATGCAAATCCTCCTGGAGTTAGCCTCCCAAGACACAAAGTAAAGAATGAAAAACAGGTAATTAAAAGATGCACAGCATATCAGCTAACTCTTGCTTATCTTTCAGGCCTAAATTCAGACATTATTTCCTAGACTACTCGGTCCTTCCCCCTCCCTAATTATGTCCTCTGATACTGTTTCCTAAGAACTCCTGGGTGATAAACCCAACATACTGTTTCCCAAAGACAATCCTAAATAGACACCCACAGTGGTTAAGAAGTCTCTGCCATCACAGTTCAAGTTTTAATTACCACCTATGGGCTCTGTGACCTTTGGCAAGTTTTTTTTTTTTTTCTTTATAAAAGGACCCACCTAGCAGAGTTTTAGGGAGGACAAAGTGAGATGATCCATCTAAACCAGCTTAGCACAGTGTCTGGAACATAGTTAAGTACTGTGAAACCTATTATAAGCATTTTATTATGCTTTCAATCAGAAGCCTCTCCTTTCAGTTTGTAAACTTGCTGAATTCTACAGCACCTCTAAATAAAAAAGCAAATGCTACTCTGATCTAATACTTCGGTTATTTTGGTAATTTAAAGGTAAAAAAAAAATTATCTTCCATCTGTAATTCTTAGAAAAACTTGGACAGAACACTTCATTATCTAATCACATATGCATCTAATCCATATGCAAAAATAATTCTTTGAAAGATAACAGGATAAGATATAAAGTCTGATCATAATACAAGCAGTAGTGATACTCCCACTGGAGTTTCTGAAGCCTAAAGTGCTAGAATATATTTGACTACACAGTTAGAAACATTGTCAGATTTCATAATTTATCATTACAAGGCTATAAAATGTAACATCTTATTTTTATGAAAGGCAATATTTCACAGAAAGATTTTGAATATCTAGAATTCAATCTGATGTGAAGAGCTGACTCATTAGAAAAGACCCTGATGCTGGGAAAGACTGAAGGCAGGAAGAGAAGGGGGCGACAGAGGACAAGATGGTTGGATGGCATCACCTACTCTATGGACATGAGTTTGAGCAAGCTCTGGGAGTTGGTGATGGGCTAGGGAAGCCTGGCGTGCTGCAGTCCATGGGGTCACAAAGTCTCAGACACGACTGAGTGACTGAACTGAACTGAGAATTCAACTTTTTTTCTCTGGGAGTTCTCTCATATGACAGTTTCCTTAATCTTTCTTAGCCACCATAAGGGTCAGCAGGCTTGGATTCTAGATTCAACTCTGCCATGAACCAGCTCTGTAACCTTGTATACACTGCCCCAGTTCTCTAGGATGGCCTTGGTTGCCTCATTTTTAAATGAAGTGACTAAACTAAATGATCTTTGGAGTGCTGTCTATCTTTAAAATATTATGACCAATTATCAGACTATGTAATTTGAGCTAGGTCAGTTTCATCACTTCATTTTCAAGAATCAGCAAACCCTTACAGGCATCCATTTCAGAAGTTTGCCATTTCATCTTTTCCCGATGCTTATCTAAGATTTTAAGGGACACATTTTACTGTGATTTCCACAAAGTAAAATTGTTTTAAAATGTTGACAAATATTTAAGAGGATAACTTTTTTAAAAGTCCAAGTGCAGGCCGTGGATGACACTGACACGCTATACTCACCGGGACAGCAGCCATGAGTGTAGGCTTCAGTACAGTACAGTCTCCTTTGCTTCCCTTTTTAATTTTGCTGGACTAGAGTAAAGAAAAAGTAAATAGGATCAAGGAAAGAAACCTTAGCAGAAAAAAAGGTTATAATTTAAGTATTATCAAGGGCAAAGACAGATATTTACACATGGAATTTGCTCTCTACTGCTGTGAGTTATCTGTTCCAACTATCATAACCTACAAGTCTGAGGTATGAGGACATTAGTATTTTGTCCTGTAGATGATTTCTTCTAGCACATTTCAGTCTTCCTTATAGGAGAAACTCTGATCCAGGATAAAAGAAAATGGGGTATTTTGGTAAACTGAGCATTTTCACTAATAACATATCACATATAGCACAGACCATCCATTTTCAAACAAAAACAAAAAAAGGTGAAAAAACCTAAACTAAGGTAGATCAAACACTAAAACAAAACTGAAAAAAATTTTAACTTTCTTTGATCAGCCAAAAGGCAAAGCCACATCTCAAAGTCATCTCTATGAACATCAACTAGCATCATATACAAATACTAATTTGGTAACATTTTGGTTGATAGAATACTGAAGACAATGAAAGTAATTATCAGTCTCAAAATAATTTTAAAACATATAGATAAAGCAATGCTAACAAATCCTCAAGGTTATTTTCTATAGCAACATACTGCTCATGGGAGCTATTTTTGAAGCCAAGGAGGAAGTTTTAGCTGAATTAAAATTTCTCATGTTTTAGTAAACTGTTCTCAGCCGAATACTGTAACTTAATATGATCATGTCAATAGACTGAAAAGCTTGTCACCTGGTCAGAGAGTGTAAGTGGAGAAGAATATCCAATCCTACAGCCATAGGTAAAGCAAGAGATCTCTGCTGTCAACTCAAGCACATGAGCCAAAGGCAGGTAGCCAATATACGTATCCTTTGGTCTAAAACAAAGTAAGAGAAAGATTCTAGTCATTCTTAAAAAGACACTGTAGGGGGGGGGACGTAAAAAAAAAAAAAAGACACTGTAAATTAGAAACATCAATTATTGTTTTACTATAGCCTGAGTTTAGAGAATATCAAACATGAGTTCTAAGAACACTCAATAATTTTCTCTTACCCCAGCCCAGGAATTCTCTCACACTGGCCAGTCATTCCAGCTATCAAATTGCTATGATGCATCATCACTCCCTTAGGTCGGCCAGTAGATCCACTGGTATACATGACAATAGCCAAGTCTGAAGGAGTTGGTCTATTTGGAGAAACGCTCACTAAATAATGAAAAAGCACATTTCCTTTAGTTTAAAAGTTAAATTGTTAAACAAAGGTAAGATTTTTAGATTCTGGTGTGATGATAAACTATTTAAAACAAATACTCTCTATTGATCATCAACAAGAAAATGGTTATCCAATTCTGGTTACCTGCAATGAGAACTTCAAACTTAATTTGGCCCATTTTCTGAATGTTTAGCCTAATCCCTCTCCACAGTGCTGTTTACAGGGTTTTGTTGTGGAAAGATATCTAAGATCTGGAGAATTAGGAAGATAGAGTACTATGTGTGAGCGCCTCAAGCCTCCATTTTCTCATGTCTAAAATGAAATGGTTGGACTAGATTTTGGTTCTTAACCACTGGTGAGCATAAGAATCGCCTGTGGAACATAAATAAAATACTATCTCTGGATCCTAGCTCTGAAAATCCTGGTTTTGTATGCCTGGAATGGATCACAAGCTCCACAAGTGACACTCATACACACTCCTGATTGAAAACCACTGGACTTGATTTTTTTCAAGTTTTTAGAAAAATAATTTTATTTTAAAAATAATTGAACCATGGGTATTGAGTAAAATAAGATAACCATTATACATTTAAACATATTTTTAATTAGATTCCAAGTAGCAAGTAAAATCCAAAGGACATCAAACCAAAATGATGTCTGTGTTTTGATGGTTGCTTCTTGAAATCTATATAGGAAATCATTTCTTAAAACTATTGAAAGTGCAGTAACATCAAAACTGTAACAGGAAATTGTTTCTCTCTCTGCTACACACACACACACACATACACACACACACACACACACACACACTCACTCACGCCTATAGTTAGAATATTTGGTATGTGTCTGGATTGGGGATTCTTTTGGGTCTTCCAGAATTAATGCTTCTTTCCCTATCAGGGTCAGACCATACTTTGATTCTTTTTAATCAAAATCAGACAGGAATTTCAGGAAATCAAGAAAAAGAGACAATTTAGGAGGGGCTTACATGCCCTTCATTTCCCACCAAAGGTAATATCTAAACAGTTTCTAAACTTTGTTTCTTCTTGCTGTCTGCCTGCAGGTAGGAACGTTTAATCATCTTGTGCTCTGAGCCCCAGTGCTGTCTCTGCTCATTGAATGACTGGGGGAAAGAAACAGAGAGGTCTTCCAAACAGATTACAGTTAGCTGTCTTGAGTAGGGATCGGCCAATTTTCATTGTGAAGGACCATAGAGTAAATATTTTAAACTTGGAGGGTTGTATGGTCTCTGCCAAAGCTACCCAGGTTTGTTACTGGAGAGTGAAGGAAACCATAGGCAGCTGTTAAACAAATGGATGTGACTGTGTTCCAATTCAACTTCATTTAGAGAAACAGATGCAGGTTGGAGCTTGCTAAACTGTATGCTAGAGTTGTGCTTCTCAAACTATCTGCTGTGAGGACCTTTCTTTCCCCTAATAATTTATGGATGGATGCATTTGTAAAGTACAATAAAAGAAGGTAGAGATGAGTGGACTAGGTGGGATATGTGGTCTATCATGTTATGGCTTACACAAAATTATGAGGACCCCTACCTCCCATAGTTTCATGCCAACAAATCCCAACCAACCAGGACTTCTCAGTCAACTTTATCCCAATCTTACAGGGTCAACCTGGTGTTGAGACATAATTCCCCATGGGTCTGTTGAGTTTCTGCACATCTTGTGAGCAGAGGCACTGACTTTATTCTGGACTATCTTTTCAAAGATGATTCCACAGTGAATAGCCTTGGAAGATAGAAAAAGTGTCTCCCTCTGGAGCAAAGAACAGGCATGCTCACTGTCCAGTGCAATAATGATAATACTTTTCCTCAGAGCAAAGGGTAGGCATGCTGACTGCCTGTTATTAAAGACTTGGCTTCCTCATCTAGCAGAGTATTGTGATCTTCTCATTCAACATGTGAAAGAAAATAATTTAAATGGAGTATTTCAATTGTTCAACCCTCTCTGACCTGATGACCAACTGACATTTTGATACGACACACTTAACTTACTTCAAATGGAATACCAACTACCATATCAGTGGTAGAATAAATCCAAGTATGGTTTTAGCAAACAGGTTTGTATCCTCAGAGACATGATTAAAATCAGTAGCATTAGCATTAAAAAAAACTAAGGAAAATTTTACTGAAGGGAAGGCCTGAGATCTGCCCCTTACATGAGGTTCAGATTGGAAGGTTATAGTAGGTTTTTAACAAAAAAAAAGAAACAAAGAAAGAAAGTCTGGCATCAGCTGCCATAAATCTGAATCATTGAATGCATGTGTGCTTAGTTGCTACGTCGTGTCCAGCTCTCTTCAACCCCATGGACTATAGTTTGCCAGGCTCCTCTGTCCATGGAATTCTCCAGGCAGGAATGCTGGAACGGGTAGCCACTCCCTTCTCCAGGGGACCTTCCGAACCCAAGGATCAAACCCGGGTCTCCTGCATTGCAGGCGGATTCTTTACCATCTGAGCCACCAGGGAAGCCCTGAACTATTCAATACTTCTCGATAATTTAGTCGGAGAAGGCAATGGCAACCCACTCCAGTATTCTTGCCTGGAAAATCCCATGGATGGAGGAGCCTGGTAGGCTGCAGCCCATGGAGTCACCAAGAGTCAGACACGACTGAGTGACTTCACTTTCACTTTTCACTTTCATGCATTGGAGAAGGAAATGGCAACCCACTCCAGAGTTCTTGCCTGGAGAATCCCAGGGACGGGGGAGCCTGGTGGGCTGCCGTCTATGGGGTCGCACAGAGTCGGACACAACTGAAGCGATTTAGCAGCAGCAGCAGCAATAATTTAGTAAATTTTCAAGAAGTGGTTACCTTTTTGAGGAGAGAGAGAAAATCTTAATACTATATGGTCTTGATAGTTTTTATTGAGTCATACAAACCTTTTTTTAAATCAGAGAACTTAACAGTTTTCACTTGTACTATTTCTTTAATCTACTGGAATAATAAGCCTTGAAAAGATTAAATTTGTTTGCTTTACTTACAGTTTTCTGGCTTGGATCCCAACTCTTCTACTGATTGCATGCTGTGAATCTCAAATCCTTCAGGGTATTCTGCTTTATTGATAGTCTTATTGTCCACATAAATGATATGTTTAACACAGTTGATATCTATCAATGCAGTCTGTTGAACAGAAAGAAAATCCAGCTATCAAAAATGGGCCTGCCTGCAATCAACTTCATTACTGAATATTTTCCTATGCTGTCAAATGCTACCATAAATTAAAAGAAAATGTCATATTTACCTTAAGTTTACTCTCCAGAAGTTCAACACTAGTAATCAGATAGGTAGCCTCAGATTCATTTAACCCATGAACTACAGCTTCTCTGCCAAGGGTGGCATATAAAGTCACAACTACATAATAAAAAATAAACACAAACATTAAATGATAAATATTTCTTAGATATATTATTTCAGCCAACTTTTAACGGTAGACTCACAGACATGAATATATTTTATAATCTAATTTGAATTCATAGTCTCTGCTCTTACCCTTCCGCCTTGCCTCAAACTTCCTGGCAGTCACAAATGTGTCTTACAAATTATCAGGATTCTAACTCTCTAAACCTAAAGAAACCGGAAAATACTGAAAGTGCCACAAACTGGGCAAAAATCCATCAGTTAAGATTCTCAAGGTCAACAGGTTCTGGCTTAACACTTGCTTGGAAGACAAGAGGATCTCAGGATAGTTTGATGTGTAAGCACAGCCCACTCTCTCCCTCCAAAACCACCAGACACTTACGAGGAAAGTTGTACTTAAAGCAGGTCTGTGCCGCAATCATCCATTCAGCCCTGGTCTCACAGAAAATGGCAATGGTGCTCTTTGGCTTCAGTCCCAGTGCAGTGAGTCCACTACCAAAGTTATTCACTCTGCGGTTCACTTCGAGATAGTTCAACCATTTATAATTCCCGAGAATTAACTGTTAGAGTGAGAGATGCTGTAATATTAGCATATGTACTCAAACAAGCAATTAAAATACTATTCAATGAGGAGAACTCAAAATTGCCCTTAAGTGAATATACAGATGCTAGGAACACCTTTGGAGAATTAGTTACAGGCACTGTAATGAAATGTCAGTGTGTTTTAAATGCACTTGATTTATAGTCAAGTGTATCCTTTAAAAAAAAATAGAAAGCCCCAAAATGCTTTACCTTCTTAAAAACCTTTCCATTTGGCTGCATTTCATTTTCTTCACTTAGGACTTCCCTGGTTCCCAGGCTCTCCTTCTTCCCAAACTTGGAGACAGCATGATCGAATAATTTATCCAGGGTGTCTGCTCCGGGGATGTCTATGACAGCTAGCGAGTCGAAGTGCGTGACAGAGCGATATGGACTTCCAGGTTTGTCTGAGGTGGGCTTAGCTTTTATTCTCTTTGCCATAGCGTTTTTCTTCTTGGCATTGGTAAGAAAATACCATGGAATAAATATAAGGGCACTGTATATTGTTATTAACAGGTGGATAGGCAGCAAAATAATGGTGAGCACATTTTGCTTAAGTTTCATGGTGGCAAGGCTTCTAAAATGGTGTTTATTTCTTGTTATTCTTTGGCTTCGGAAAGCCTGATTTTGCTGAAGAAGGCAATAATGGGAGCAGCAGTAAGAGTAGCAGAATAGTCAAGGCAGTTCAATTTTAATGATACAGAAAGAGTTAGTAATCTTTGGAAGCCGACAACAAAGTACACCTGCAGGTGAAGACAATGAACCAGGCAGAGAGCAGGGAAAACAAAACAAAAACAAAAGAGTATTAACAAGTTGATAGCACCATTGATTTAAATACTCAGGTTTTTATTAGTTTCTATCATTGATTTGATACGAGAAAGCAGAAATAACTGGTCTGAAAGACTGGTATTTTCCAGTTTTAATCATTATGGCCATAAATTTTAGATGTAATTTTTGCAGGTTTTCTGGTACACTGCACGTGACTCTACAAGTCAGTTGTATAACACTATAGCACCTATATGAGCACATGCATGTGATATTTAAGTTTGGCTAAATTTCAGGAGAGCAGAGAATGCCAATACTGAGGTTTCTCTTCAATATGCATATGTAAACTGAACAGCTTTAAATAGTATTTGACTTTTTCAAAAGAGGGGAAATAAATCCACCAATTTTGGTTTATTTCTCAATGATCAACCCAGAAATATTCTGAGTTCTTCATTAAGATAATTTTTTAGTAATGCTATTCACTATCGCCTATCCCCCAAATTGGACTAACATAATCATAAAATCATTTCCTACATGTCTGTTTTGTGCTCAAATTGCACCAGTTGCCTGGGAGGGGCAGTATTAAGTCCAACGCAGTGTAAGTCTCCTGGCCCCTGCTCATTATGAGTTAACAGTTATGAGGTCATCAGCACACAAGATAGATCCAGTGTTTTTCAAACTTGGTTTGCAGGAGAAAGGGGCAGCTAACCCATTTCATCAAATGAACACTAGTGAAGACTTCCCATCTGTAAACACTGGCTGAAGCAGGGAATGGGGGTGCCCTGAGTCCCACCCTGGACTTCCTGGAACCCCATTCCCAAAGTGACCACTGGAGCCTTTCCAATGAAAAGTCTGTGGAAATACCTAAGTCCTGTGGTGCGCAGTGCAAGCAATTAATGTGATAGCACTTCAGAGCAAGTGCAAAATGGTCCACAGTCACAAAGGGAAGCTTTGTGGAGATTAGACTTAAGCTGGACCTTATGTTGGGGATCTGGAAACAAAGGGAAAGGGACAGAGGTCATTCTGGGCTGGGGAACCACATGAAGAGACGAATGAAAGGACTCTGGGCAAGGAATGAGTGCAAATAATGACACTCGCCTGACTCGGGCACAGAGTACTGGCCGCAGCAGTAGAGGCCACAGCAGTACATGATCTGACACATCAGGCAAAGTAGCTTTCATTTGATTTGGCAGGAAACTGGAGGCCGCTGCAGGTCAGAAAAACAGTGCCAGTTGGAAAGGAACTGCAGAAACAGCCTCCGAGAGAATAATCTTTCTCCAGGAGCTTGCCTTCAGTTGAGAAAGCTATTTTGGTGAGTGGCAGTGTATTTCAACTAGAAAAAAAGTAAAGTATTAGCTCACTTTGAGGAGCCAAAGTAAAGTGCATCCTTCTTCAACTCCTGTGAAAATCGACTACTGACCCCAAGACAGTTGTGCCTTTTTACACCAATTACTATAAAATGGTAACATAATCCTTAAACCTGCTGTGCTGTTATTCATGTTGTTCCACTGAGCGTGGTGAAATGGGCTTGAAACTACAGATGAAACGACCCACGATTCAGGCCCCATCTCTGTCACTGACTAGCTGTGTAACCTTGGGCAAAGCCTCTGAGCATAAGATCTGGCTAGATCAGTAGGCCTTCACTTGCTAGGGGTGATGGACCACTTTCAGAATCCAATGAGAACTAGAAACCCAGTTCTCAGAAAGATATGCAAAATGGTATACTCAAATTCAGGAAATTCCTGAGTTCCCTGGAATCCATCCATGAACACCAAAGGTTGACACCACCCTTACAATTTCCTGGGGCCCTTGCAACCTTAACTTTATGCTTTACTACACCTAGAAAAGGGCTTCCCTGGTGGCTCAGTGGAAAGGATCTGCCTGCCAATGCAGCAGATGTGGGTTTGATCCCTGTGTTGGGAAGATCCCCTGGAGAAGGGAACTACTACCTGCTCCAGTATTCTTGCCTGGGAAATCCCATGGACAGAAGAGCCTAGAGGGCTACAATCCATGGGGTCACAAAGAGCCAGATACAATTAAGCTACTAAACAACAATATACATAGAAATTGCTTTCTCTGTCTCTCTGACAAGTCTTGTCATCCTTTTTTTTTTTTTCAAGATAAAACACACTATCATAGTGCCTGATCCTCAGTATGCAAGATCCCCTCTAACAATCCTCTCCTCCATCAAACATTCCATGACTACCCAAATCCATGATCTCTCCTTTTCCTAATTTCCCACATCACTTGAAATGTCTACCACTCATTCTGATCCTTGATTATACCATTATTTTTAAACATCTAAGCATCTAAGTATGCAGCACAGACCAGTAGTTCTCAACCCTATCAAATCCAGCACCTCTTTATTATAACAAGTATTTTATAATACTCCTTTTTAAACCTTAAAGGGTACTCACAGATGATAGTCTACTTACACACACAGTTTTAAAAATAATTCCTTACTTCTAATATAAAGAAGTACTGAAAGGAAATTAATTCAAAATAAATACTTATTTCAATACATAAATTCTCAGGGACAATACCAGAAGACAAACAAAAGTCTTTAGACTGATAGAATCCCCCTAAGTGGGGAGTATCACCTCATTCTCATTTGAAAAATGGGGCTGAAGAAGCAGAAGACAGCTTTTGACAATATTACAAACTAGCTGGATTTAAACTGTGCTGTATGCTTTTCAGTCAATTGTATTGTTATATACACTTAATTTTTTTACACAGATTTCCCTTAAGTCTTAGAGGTAGGGAAACATCTACTTAATCTTCATAGTACACACACACACACACCACACTTAATCCTCATAGTACACACACACACACACACACACACACACACAAGGCTCAAAGAACACTGAGGTAAAGAGAGATCATTTAGTCCAGAAGTTTTCTAATTTTTTCTGATGGTGCTGAGGCTGGGGGCATGGGGTGGGTATGGGTCATTCATTTGAATAAAATCTTATATGGACACGGAAACACAAGAATAGATAAAAGAAAAAAACAAGAGTTACTTCAGTTGGGGAAGCTGTTTAAGCACCTGAAGGGACTCCATGGACCCTCCATTTCAGCTGAGCATTTGAGCCATTGATGCTGTCTGATCTTTCATCTCCAAGGGAAGCAAATGAGTGACAGTGCAAATTGTATCCAAGACCTGTCCCCAAGTCTGGTGCTCTTTCAAGCACCGCCCCCCCCCCGCCCCCCCGCTCCCAGCCAGCCTCCTTCCACTTTGGCCTATCATTTAAAAATCCTTCTTTATCAAAAGTTTTCCAGCATTACACACAGTCTGCTGATAAATTTATTTTTACTTTTTATTTTATTATTTTTTATAAATTCATTTTTTTAAAAAAGATGTGAACACCTACTATGTATGTTTTGAGCACATAATACAAAGATGAGTAAAACACACTCTCAATCCTTTGCATGCACATGTGCATGTCCATATGTATGGCAGGGGGCAGGGAGATGAGTTCACAAACATGTACAGTAGATTATGATAGATCCCATCAGAGAAGCAAGAACAAAAGGTATTCAAAAAAGGGATGAGATTACACCCAGTTTGGGGAGCAGGGGCAGGGGAGAGATGAGGGAGGAAGGAGAACCATTTAGGAAGGTCTCACAAAAAAAGCACAGTATTTTGGGTTGGTGTGAAGGATGGGAATGTTTTCAAAAGGAGAGGACAAAGACTGGGAAATGAGGATGGTCCTCATGGACTGGGGAATGGCTGGCGACAGAACTGCAGGATGTATCAGAAAACAGCAAGCAGCATAGCAGATGCTTTCGAGCTTTCAGCTTTTAAAGTGCTGGTCCCCTTTTGTGATCTAAGTCATATTGTTTCAGAGTCAATGCTACTAGAATGTCATTATAAGAGACACATGTGTATAATGATTTGGTAACTCAAGATTAAACACCCTGCTATTATATTAGGAGAAAGCCTGATGATAGGGTGGGTGGTAAACACCCTAAACAAAAGGAGATCTGGCTTCTCAACTCAATGTCTGCTCTTAAGTGTGACTCTGGACAAAATATATGACCTCTCACGTACCAGCCGCTCTGTACCAGCGGCATCATGTGTAATCGGGAATACTGCTTGTGTTATCTACTTCATGGCACTGTAGGGAAAGTCCTCTGTCTGATCCAGCTTCATTTCCATGGGTGTGTGGTATTGGTCCCTGGAATACACTTTCAACCCTCTTGCCCCCTCCCACTTCAGTGTACTCACTCAGCTAAACCACAACCTGGTTAAATTCAGTTTACCACCTCATCTGCACCCATCCCCATGCAGCTGAATTTGGCTGGAGAAACACTCAACAGTGCCAAACATCCCCCTTTAGATCCATGGCTGCTCCCTCAAATGGACCCTTGAAGCTGCAGAGAACCACACTGCCCTGCCCTAGGCCATCCACAGGCTTGCTCTCCTGGGGTTCACGCTTTGTTTTCTCTCTTCAGACCACCGAGGCTCCTTCACTGTCCTCAACCTCAGCTGCTGACCTGGCTTACCATTTGGCTGAGAAAACTGAAACCGTCTGATGAGAACGTCCACAGACTCCCACCAGTGTCTCTGCAACTACTCACACCTGTGGCCACATTTCTCCTGTCTCCTGTGACTAGAGATGGGCTGGTGATGCGCCCAGCCAAGGCTGACCCGTTCACTAGTGCATGAAGCCCCTGTCTAGACCAGAAAGACCTTGCAGTGCTGCTCTACTGACCTCCTTCTCCTGCCTCATTAATTTCTCCTGCTCTGCTGAACTGGTCCCACCCACATCCTAACAGGCTATGATTTCTTTCATCTTAAAAACCATTCCCTCTCTTGTACCTTATTCTCTGCCTGTGGCTCCATTTCTTCTCCTTCTCTGTGTGTGTGCTAAGTCACTTCAGTCACATCTGACTGTTTGGACTATAGTCCGCCAGGCTCCTCTGTCCATGGGATTCTCCAGGCAAGAACACTGGAGTGGGTTGCTGGGCCCTTCTCCAGGGGATCTTCCCAACCCAGGGATCGAACCTGTGTCTCTTAAGTCTCCTGCATTGGCAGGTGGGTTCTTTACCACTAGCGCCACCTAGGAAACCCTCTCCTTCTCTGTAAGACTCCTTTCAAGAGTTGTCCCTATGCTCTGTCACCAGGTTATCTCCCATTTTCTTTTGACCCCATTAAGCTCAGGTTTCCGCCTACCGCTCCACAAAATTGCTTTGTTCAAGGTCACCAATGACTTCCATGTTGTCAGATCCCAAGGTCAATTAAAGCTCAGCCCTCACCCTGCCCTTGACAACTACCAGCCTTCAGCCCAGTTGACCCCTCTTTTCCTGCTGGAAACATCTTCACTTGGCTTCCAGTGGAAGCCATTCTTCAGGTTTTCTTCCGACTTCCCTGACCATTCCTTCTCCATCTTCATTACTGCTTCTTCCTCATCTCCTGGACCTCTCAATGCTATAGCGTTCAGTCCTTGAACCTCTTCTTTATCTAAGCTCACTCCCAAGGTGATCTCATTTAGGCTCATAGCTTTAAACAGCATATATATGGTGATGATCCCAAAGTTTCTCTGCTAAGCCTGAAGGTCTCCCTTAAGCACTAGGTTTGTATATCTAACTGCTTCCTCGACAGATCCATTTAGATATCAGTTACATACTCATTTAATATATATGTATTGATAGGAAATTGAGCTGCTGATCATCCTTCCACAAATAGCCCACTCAGTCTTGCTGTCTCTGTAGCTCCAGTTGCTTTAGCGAAACGCCTTCAATCAGGTTCACTTTCATTCCCCTCTCTTTCTCACAATTCCACACCCAATTCATCAGCAAATCCTACCGGCTCTACTTGTAAAACAGATATCAAATTCGACTACTTCTCACCACCTCCACACATACCAACCTGGCTCAAGCCACTATCTCCTCTCACCTGGAGAAATGCAATAGCCAATGCGAGCTCCCTGCTTCCACCTTTATAACAAATTCTAAACTCAGCAGCCAGAGTGCTCTAGTTCAACTGTAAGCTAGATCATGCCATTCCTCTGCTAAAACCTTTCAAAGAATCCCCATGTGACTCATCCAGAAAAAAACATAGTCCTTACTCCGATCTATGAGAAGGGACCTGTCCCCCACCTCAAGTTTCTGCCTTCATCTGCGACACTGTCCCTGTTTCCTTCTGCTACCATGCCACTTGTTCCTTGATGGTTCTGGGACACAACAAGCATGACCCTACCTCAGGGCTCTTGTACATGCTATTCTCTCTGCCTGAACATTCTTCCAAGATGCCTGCCCAGCTTATTTTCTCATCTCCTTTTTGCCTTTATTCAAATATCACCCCTTCAGTAAGGCCTTCTCCATGCTCAGTTGCTAAGTCGTGTCTGACTCTGTGACCCTATGGACTATATAGCCTGCCAGGCTCCAGTCATGGGATTTCCCAGGCAAGAATACTGGAATGGGTTGCCATACCCTCTACCAGGGGATCTTCCTGACTCAGGGATTGAACTCAGGTCTCTTGCGTCTCCTATACTGCAGGTGGATTCTTTACCACAGAGCCACCTGGGAAACCCAAGGTCGTCTCCAGTCACTCCAAAATAACAGCCCATTTTGATTTCTCTCCTTAGTACCTATCACTACTACAGCATATGCTTTATCTTTCATGTTTATTTTCAAGGCCTCCATTAGAACAGAAAGGTTCCGTGAGGCAGAGTTTATTGTGTGCTGCTGAATCCTCCTACACTTGTACCTCTGTGTATGAAGTGTTCAATAAACTTGTTGACTGAAATAAGAATGGACATGGGATTGCTCTGAAACTATAAAGTAAAAATGGATGTTAAGGGCAATAGCCAGAAGACAACCAATCTTAGTCATCTTTTAAAAAAAATCACTTGTCCATGCCAACACTCCAGGAAATGGTATACTCTTAAAATCCCTGGTAATTAACTTGAACATGTGTTTAGTTGCTTGATGGAAAACATGAAACTGGACAAACTGCCTTTTCCACAAAGGAAAAAGACAAGCTGTTACAAAAGCAAGAGGATTATAGAATTTGTACCATGTGCCTTTCCACGGATGCCTTTCATAAAGGAATGTTGTCCTGCCATGTATGAGAGGGATACTGCTGTCCCACCAGGAGGACATGCCCACCAGGAGGACATGATGCAGCTGCAAAGGGCAGGGCATCAGCTTCAGTCAGGGGATAGCGAATCATTCCTGTTGATGTTCAGCATTCCATTTGGGAATCGGATTGCATGCTCACTCAGTTGTGTCCAACTCTTCTGTGACCCCATGGACTGTAGCCTGCTAGGCTTCTCTGTCCATGGGATTCTCCAGGCAAGAATACTGGAGTGGGTTGCCATGCCCTCCTCCAGGGGATCTTCCTGACACAGGGATTGAACTTGCGTCTCTTGCATCTCCTGCATTGGCAGGGGGATTCTTTACCAATGAGCCACCTGGGAAGCCCGAGAATCAGACTAATAACCACTTATTGAGCCTGTACTATGGGCTAGGACTGTGCTCAGTCCTTTAGATAGACTATTTCCTTTAATCCTTCAGAAACACTCTGAACTAATTACCCTAGGGATATAACTTATAACTGATGATATAACAGTCTCAGACAGATCATTTGACCAAGATAACACAGCTAAGTAGGGATTCTGATCCAGGTCTACTGGATTTTAAAAGTCCATGCTTTTAGCTGTACTGTCTGTGACCTGGGTCATACAGGTATAATTTAAATAGGTGAGAGTGACAAACTTTGTGTATGAAAAAATCCTGATGACAACTCTGAGCACTGATCTGTCCTACAGTCTAAAGCATTTTTACAGCGGAGCGGGGCGGGGGGCGGGGGGGGGGGCGGCGCCCTTTAGCTGCCCAGTAAGTCCTAGAAGTTTAAATGAAAATCAGATGTAATTTTACGTTGCTTCTTGTTTTGAGGCCAAGTTTAACGTTAAGTATTTCATTCCAGTTACTTCAAACGCTCTGAGATAGGTTAAACACAAAAAGCATTAGTAATACATGAAGCTCCAGCACACAAAGTAAACAAACACGACATACTGATTAAAGGCTGAATTTAAAAGAAATTATCATCTTTCCTAGTAGCATGTGACACAACACCCATTTAAGAAAGAGAAAAAATCATAAACTAAAGTCAATGCCAAGATATTTTTTTTCGAAAGTTTTAGAAAATGGTCTAAACCAAGCAAGGATCCATGCATCTACCAAGTTGAGACACGTGGTAGAGACAAATATACTTCATCTGTCCTTGATATATTTCTTTATGAAAATGTAAGAGATATCAATGTGATAATCAATGATTAACTGTCAGTGCTACTTAAAGAAATCACATTCTCAAATCACACATCAGTTAAGAGTAATTTAAATACCAAAGAAAGAGATAATTTGCCTTCTGAAAAGGATAAGCCTATATCCACTAAACATTAAATCAGAAAACAATTATAAAAATTCCAAGAGATTAAAACAGATATGCATACCTGTTGCACTTTAAAGATCATACTTCGACATAGATATTGCGTCAACAAGACTTTTGTAAAGGGGTGGAGTGCTTTTTTAAAAATTCCTATTTTCTTTCACACACTATTAAAAAGTTTCAAGTGATTTTAAAACATATAGGAGAAAGGTTATATACACATTAAAGAAAACAGTTGCTTTGGTTAATGAAATCAAACTTCATAGGCACTACATTACAACATAATTAACCTTATATTTCAACATTAAAACTTTTTAAATGTTAATATTTTAAGAAAATAAAAGGCAGTAAGAGTAGCTAGCATGATCTTTTGCTATCAGACAGTCTGTAGGACTGAATAATCATGTGAAATATATATCTGTCTGTTCTATGTAAGTCTCATGTGACTCAAAGTTGGTAAGTCAATCTAATCAATATGAAATAGTTTATACAGTCAAACTTCTGAAGTATACAGTAATTATAATAAATACATTTGAAAGCTGAAAAAAAAGCAAAAGAAAAGCAAACACCTAGGATGACTAGACAGACGCTCTATACCACACACCGTACTCCTGCCTAGCTAGTTTGACCAGAAGAGTCTCACAGCTACGACTGATCTTTGGTAACATCTCTAACAAAATTAACCAAACCTGTTTGCTTCATCACCTGGACGTATATTAACTCCTGAAGTCGCCATCCTGCTAGTCTCTTCCCAGCTTTCCCCAGCAAAGAAAGCACCTCAGCTGCCATGTTGAAGATGCCCTTTCTTACTCGAGCATGTGTTCCCTCCCATAATGCATTAAGAACATGCCCAGCACGCATCAGATAATGCTTTTTCTAGGTCACAGGATAGTATAATTGGGATCCTATCTACATATGTTGAAATAAGGAGATGTAGTGTGTTGAAATGTTGGAGCCTCATACAATGTTGTGCCTACACACTTCACACACACTGTGTACAAGTGCATTTATCTTCCTCATTTTAAGTGATTGAAACACACTTGATTTTTATTTTTAAAAACACACTTGATTTTTAAAGCTTTCCAAAGTAGAGAGTGGGTTGGATATAATTTAATCCAAAGCTTACATATAAGGAATTTTGAGGATATATCATGCTAGAAGTGGCACCTGCCAACAAAGCATGATGTTATAATCCAACTTTATCAGACATCATGAAAAATGGGAGAGAAACTAAGGTCTAGGAGTTACGTGTTCAGAGAGAAATATAAAGGGTTCAGTGCTATAGAAGGGAAGCAGACAACGACAATGACAACCCCAATCCCTACAGCTGCTGCTAAAGGTCCCTCTAGACAAAACCCTGCTGCTACATTAAATGGCCCATCATGCATGGTGTAGACTTTTTGTCTGTAAAGTCTTCCATGTACTGGGTATTTTTTCTTTATGATCTTAACATAAGTTAATTAAAAACAATCCGATTACATATCTGAACTTTCAAATTACCTCACAGTTATAAATGTGTTATCTGAATGAGAAATATACAGACTATTATCTGCTATTTGTTACACATCTGTCTCCTATCATCTTATCTATTAATTATAATAAATTAATACAGCTGTGAGCTGCCAACACTGAGCACAGGTTAAAAAAAAAATCTGTTAACCTGCAGTGCTATTTCCCACAGCCTTTGTGTTACAGGGAGAATTTTGCAACTTACATCTTTTTTGGCCACATGCCCTATCCTCTGGCCTTTGCTAGAGGAGGGACCAGTTTAATAGATTGGTTCTCTATGAATGTTGTTTTCCAGTACTCACACTATTAAAAAGTTAGGCAGCAAGGTAGTCTTAAACCATTTCTTACAAAATGGCTAAATAAGTCACTATGATTCAGCTACCAGGCCACCATAATGTGAAACTGTACTGTGGTAGATAACAAACAAAATAAAACAACAAAACCTCGCTCTGTTCTTCAGTAGCAAATATATCTTATAACTGAGATTAATAAAAGAATTTCAGTGACTGATAAATCTGTTGAAGACTGAAATCTTATGGCCATTCAGTCAACTCAAATATTAGTGCTAGTACAGAAAAGGGCATGGATATTCCAAAGAAAATGAAAAAATTCAATATGTATTTTTATTATTAACATTATTAATGCAATACATAGTTTAATTATTCACACTGAATTATGGGTATACCTGACATTTGAGAAATTAAAGAATTCTTAACTAAAGAAGGATGCCTACATGAAGTCAAATACAAGAAGCCATGGAAAAGTACTCTTAGAGGTAATGTCTCCATGTTAGGGATGAGGAATATTTTCCATTCTCTTCTCTCTTCACGTTCATTTGTTCACCTGACCCATGCAAGCTTCACGAACGTGAGTGAGATAAGGGAATTAGGTATTTCTATTTTGAAGTGTACTTTGGGAGAGCCAAGGCACTACGCCAATTGAAGAACTCTCCAAAGTGTCTGTTGACTCCTGAACTGGCCAGATCCTCTCGCTCAAGTTTCTGGAAACTCCTGCTCTTCACCTTGGTAGTTCTTTCTCTTACACATCTAAATGGACTGTAGGCCAATTACAATAAATTTTTATGTGTGTGTGACATGTGGGGTGGGGGTGGAGAGGGAAAAAGAAACAGGAAATAGATTCTCTGTATATAAATAACTATAGGAGCCTGAATCCTACAGCCCATACAATTGCACTATGGTCTATTTCCCAAAAGAAATAATAAAAAAAAAAAAAAAAAAAGAAACACTAAACTTATTACCTTATCTCCTTTGTCAATCATGGGATAGCATGCTACCTGTGTAGCTGAATTCGGAGACAACTAATTTTGGTCTGTTGATGAAAATCTTTGTTCATGTTCAAGATTTTCTTATGCAGCCTAATCAGTCAACTGTAGCAATCTTCGCTATACAAGCACATTAAGTCTTTTGAATTTCTTTATACTTGGAATTCAAAAATAGTTACATAAAAACTACTTCTACACATAAAAGCTACTATTTCTTCTGTTTCAGTTTCATAATCTATTATAATGAGAGCGATTCTCAGAAGACCAGAAATACAAGAGAGACAGGCTTTGGTCCTGGCTCAGCAGCTTGACGAACTGCACTACTTGGGACAAATTAAATTATCTCTTGTCTATTTCCTCATCTACATGAGAAAGTTGGATTCAGATTTTAAGATATCACAGACAAGTAAAAGTTTTATAAACAAAGAATGATGGTGAGGGCAATGACACAACAGCCAATTTTTTTTTTTTTTTTGGGCCAAGCATGGACATAAAAAACAAAAACCTATCATTTACTATCATCATCATTTCATATAATACAGAACAGGTCTAACTCCTCAAAATTAGAAGGTTATAATTTATAATAAGCAGCAATTTTTCAAATGGAAAAAGTTCAGCTTTAAAAATCTCATGGCCTGTGGGGTTTATTTCTCTCACTTCACCACGGACCAGTAAAAAGTCTTCACTAGTCAGGGTACTGTCTAAAAGTAAATGTTTGGGAACTCCTGAACTAGGTAATTTTCAAGGTCCAAGGCTCAAACACTAAAATTATAATTTTAGGTGCTCTGTTATGTTTCTTTCATTCTATATTATACTCTAGAGTAGGTGTTCCATGAAGGACAGCACTGATGCTTAGATTTTTGAAGATCAGAAATATATGTAAATCATTTTGAGAAATAATAACTAAAATTAAGCTTCAATTTATTGGAGAAAGTATACACTACTACAGATTCAACTTCATCAATATTAATGAACCATTCACTGGACACTTACTATTAAGCTCATTTTACAGATGGAAGAAACTGAGGCAAAGGGAAACTAAATAACTTTTCAAAGACACACTGCCTCAGTAGTCAGAACTGGAACTCTAATCGTGACTCCACTTTTTGGTAATACTCAAAGAAAAAAAAAGATCATATTTATATTTTAATTATCACTTCCCCATTCATAAATGAGTGACAGATGGTTTAAATCTTAGAAGCTGTCCAGAATAAAAAGTTTTCCTATTTTACTTTTCCAAATAATGCCTTTTTACCTTTTTAACATAAATATTGGCAGGGCTTTGCCAATATAAAGAGAGGAAAAATGTCTATTAGTTTGGTCACTTAACTTTCTCCAAAAGCTGACAAGATTGCAAATTTAGAATTTTTAAAGGACAAATACTTACAGATTTTCTCTTTTTCTCTTAAGAAGAACACGTATATCTTTCTGGATTTGAATCTGCAATAAGAGACAATATTTATGTGTATGGTGACATAAGAAAAGATCCTTTTTAAAAAGAAACCCATCTGCTTTTTCACATTACCTGTGCACCTTAGTTCATGATAAGCCAGGTACCAAAGGAAAAACAAGAAATGACTAGAAATAGTGCTATTGGGGTCTTACAAAAGTAGCTGAGTCTGGCTTTAAGAAACAGTAGTCAAAACCCTATGGGAAAAGGGCAGATTAAGAAACAGGCAGAGGACTGAACAGACATTTTCCCAAAGAAAATGGTCAATAAGGTACATAAAAAGGTACTCAATATCACTAATCATCAGGGAAATGCAAATCAAAACTATATTGAGTTATCACCTCACATCTGTTAGAATGGCTGTCACCAAAAAGACAAGAGAGAATCAGTGCTGGTGAGGATGTGGAGAAAAAGGGACCTCTTGCGCACTGTTGGTGGGAATGCAAACTGATGCAGGCACTATGGAAAACAGTATGGAGGTTTCTCAAAAATTTAAACTACAACTATCACATGATCCAGCATTCCCACTTCTGCTTATATATGCAAAGGAAATGAAAACAGGATACTGAAGATCTCTTCAATGCCTTTCCATGTTTAGTGAAGCATTATTCACAATAGCCAAGATATGGAAAAAACCTAAGTGTCTGCTAAGGGATGAATGGATAAAGAAGATGTGATAAGCATGCACACACACACAGACAGACACACACACACACACACACACACACACAATGGAGGTATTATTCAGTCATGAAAAAGAAGGAAATCCTGCCATTTTCAACAACATGGATGGACCCTGAGACATTATAGTTAGATTAAGTCAAAGAAAGACAAATATTGTATTATATCACTTATATGGAATCTGAAAAGGTCAAACTCACACAAAGAAACAGACTAGAAGGCTGGTTATCAGGGGCTGAGTGGGGTGGTGGAGAAATTGGGGAGATGTTGTTAAAAGATACAAACTTGAAACTAGAACGTTGATTAAGTTCTGGAGATCTATAATGCACAGCACAGTAATTATGATCAACAATACTGTATTACATACTTCAAAATTTCTAAGAGATTAGATTTCAAATGTTCTTGTCACAAAAAAGAAATGATAGTTAACATGATGTGATGTTAGCCAATACTAAGTTAGTAATCAGTATAATATATAAATATATCAAATCAATCCATTGTACATCTTAAACTTATACAATGTTACATGTTAATTATATCTCAATAGAATATATATACACAATTAAAATTTTTTAAATGACAGGGAGCAGGAGTCATGATGTAAATGGTTTTATTTGTACCTCTTATTGTCCCATAGTCAGGACAGGAGCCAAGTTCAGAGACAAAATCTGACTATAGCAAACTAGTAGGTCAATCTGACTGGTTATCCCCAACCTCAATGCCACATGCACCCAGCTATTTTCTCATTAAAAATGAATTATTTCCTTTAAACAATACATGGCTCTTTCCAAATTCAAATACAGCACTAGTCTAAGTAGAAATGAGAGATAATTTTCATCTTCCTTCAATGAATAAAGAGATAGTCTTGTGACATCCTTCAAGATATATACACTGTGAAGGTTTAGGATCCATTTATAGTTGAGGGTTAGTCTATTTTGGAAAATGCAGGAGAAAACTTCTTACCATCTGAATACTCAGAACAGTAAAATAAAGCTCTCCAGTAACTGATACTGTTTACTTACATTTCAGCACGACTGGGCATCATATTATGCTTCAGTTTTCTTTCCATCCAGTAGTACTTGGTACTACTTCCATATGATTATGAGAATAACATTCAAACAAAATTTTTACTCTAGCACCCCAATGGAAGTTGCAAATCAAACATCCATATAACTAATCAACATACTAACTAGCTGGTATTAACTCAAACAGTTGGTTTTCTCTTTTGCTACCATCAGGAGGGTGAAGGAAACAAAGGTTTATACCTAGATCAATCACTAACTGAGTATGCCTCTCGTTTGGCTTAATAGAACTACTTTTCAACTTCAAGTTAATACCCACAATCTACTTTAGGAAAGGGGGCTCTGGCAATAGTATCAGTAGCTGTGTGAATGCAAGTGGTTAAGATTACTTATAAACAAAAGACACACTATTTAATATTTTCTTCCTTTTCTCCCTGAGGGCTAACACTTGATATTAACACCAAGAGGGGAAATCTCTGCATGTTCCTGTTAAAACAAAGTCCCAAGAGCTCAAAAAGAGAATGCTGAGGAAGAAAAACTCCATATTTCTTATACAAATGCATGTATTTCCTCCCCCACACAGAGCTTAATTCAGATAACTAACAAACAACAAAAAACCAACCTTCCATAAAATCACTTGAACACCTATAGGTGGTGCAGAGTGGGGACAGGATACAAAACTATCCAGCAGTTTGTGAAATTTGAAAAATAATTTCCATAGTGAAATTTCCCAAAGGAGACTTGACACTTGGTCATTGGTCCTACAGAAAGAGAGGCTGGAGAGGATACTCATAAGTATAAGAGAACTCTTTCAGCTGGATGAGAGGCCCATACCAACCTTTGGCTAATTTCCAGTCTGAGAGCCCTCAATCAATTGGGCAGGACAAAGTAACTCTCAGATGTTCTTTAATACAAAAGACAGACATAATTTTTCTCAGTGCCTATAATCATAAAGGGCATTTCTTTCATCACACACATAAAAAAAGCAAGCAAGCAACAGCTGCCCAGTATGATAAAAGGGAATCAAATCATATTTCCTAACCAAGCCTAATTTTCTCTGCACAACAGAAAAACTGGCACTCGCCTCTCTCTCGCCTCCTCCCTACAAAATAGCATCCTCCTCTTAAAGTCATCCTATTAAATTGAAGAAATAATTTGATATAAAAGAACTAAACAGATTATCAACACACAGGTTCTCTTTACAGATGATCAGGAATAGGGATTATCTGGCTAAGATTATAATGCAAATTTGAGTCATATTTTTTCACTTTCACGGATATGCAAGCTTTTGCAACATAAGGAAGTTGGAAATCCTTAGCATAGCAAATTTTTTAACAGACTGAAGCATATAACATGGTTTGTTTCCACTTTATAGTCACTTGGTGGCATGAAAAAAAGGAGTTATAATACAGCATCTAGAGCTAATCATCTTTCAATTAGGGAATGAGGCAGCTCTGAGAAAGCCTTACCCACTAAATATCAAGGAGCATAACAGCGTCCTTGCAGCTAACAAGAGGGTGACTAAGGGAAAAAGTAATACAAATAGAAGGCAGTGTTGTTCAACCTCATGTTTTGAGACAGACTTCATAACAAACCATTAATGTGTTTAGTTTTTGCCCTTTCTGTAAATAAGTTAGTCTGCTAATGAATATCTTGGAAACATTTTTCTAAAGTAAAGTCAATATACTAAAAATGTGATAGCATCAGATGGAAATGTTTCAGGCATGATCAATCATTCCTTCCTTAATGACTCAAGGACCAATCTTAGTAAGTTTAAAAGAGAATGTTTCGGGAAAGAGTGGGAAACATTAACAAAGTCCTACGCACACTGGGTCCAAATCTAAAAGTAAATCCTGGAAAGTCCCTTACAAAACAATTCCCTAAGCAATGGTCTTTTATAAATATATGTATACAAAATTTTTTATACCGGCAAGTACTAATGGATGAAAACTGCCATGCTAGCATATATTTTAAAGGCCAGAGATGTTGAAATAAAGAATAACACAGGTGCAAAACAGTATGTATGAGTCTATCATTATATATATTCATACATATTTGAGAAGGCACATATTCGTAGAAAAATTAGCAAGACATGCACCAAATATTACTGCTATTATTGCATGGCACAATTAAAGGGGAATTTTACATGTTTTACTAATTTTATGTTGTGTATTCTTTGACTTAGTATCTTCCAAAGTTTCCAGAAATAAAAGTTGCTTACTTAAAAATTAGTTTTTCAAAATCCTAAAGGAACAAGAAAATAACTCATTTAAAAGGCCTACATGACAGTCATAAGCTAGTCAAATTACCAGAGGTACTGCTCAGAGTCTAAGCTACAGTAGAATCTTTTCTTTTCCCTTTAAAAATATACTTGAGTATGAGTGGTCCAGGAGCTTTAAATGCTCCTAAGATTGTAGATCACTTGATTTGTAAACATTAAAACTATTAAAGAAATGGTATAACCTAAGTAAAACTACCCAGAATCTATCATGAAAAGAGTACGGATATAATTCCAGACTCTAGACTAGTCACAGACTAGTCATAGACTATAATGTTGCTTCATGGAAAAGTTAGTTAACATCAAAAAGTGTTTACAAAATACTCATGATCTCAAAAAGCTGCTTGAAAAACAAACATTGCAAAATATCAAATACAAGTGAAACTATCTTTTTCATTCAATCCTCTAGAAACAAGAGCTTTAACAGTTTGGTGAATACCCTTGGGGACTTTTTTCTAAGCATATTCCAATATACACACACAATTTTTAAAAACTGAATCATACTATCTATACAAGCTTGCAACTTTCTTTTTAAAAAATGGCTCTTACATGCCTTTCCATGTCAGAATACATAGATCTAACATAATACTACTTTGTTATTACTTTTTCAATTTTTAACAGTTATATGGTATTTCATTGTATGGCCATGTCAAAATTAAGTCTTACCAATCTTCCCTATTGATGGGTATTTGGGATTTTCTAATTTCTCATCATTAGAAACATAGCAATAAACACCCTTAACAATATATTTATGCCAGCCCTTCTATAGGATACATTTCTAGCAGAATTGTTAAGTCAAACTGCTAGGTTAACTGCACCTTATTATACCATTTATGAATTTATCTTAATCACTTAAGTAAACATAAATATAAGGTCATATAGGGCAAGGATTGTGTCTTATTATCTCTGCATCTATTTTGGTTTGAAAGAGCATTAAAAATCTGTTGGACTGGATAAAGGAAACTAACAGCTGTCCGAGAATATAGCTGGTTTAACTCATTTTACATTTAATATCAGCTTTCACTTCATTAGTAACTATTTTTAAGATAGGTTTTTTTTTTTTACATTATCAACTTCAGCAGATATTTTGGAAAAGTACTTATAACAAAAAACTACCATTATATTTTAGAACAATGATACAATGATAATCAATTTTAGCCAAAGAGAAAATCCTTTGTTTTACTCATTAGTCAGAAATTATTCTTTTCAGTGCTAGAACAATATATAAATTGCATATCCATGACAACAATGAATATTTCTTTACATAGTTAAATCTGCAGTATTCTGGGGTAAATTCTTTGTTTCATTTTCTCAGTTTTGAAGCAATGTTTATTTATACTCTACCCATTGTCTACCAATTGTCTACCCATTGTCAAGCTCAAAGACAGAGTCTGGTTTGAACATTAAGAGAAATACTTCAACTCTAGTTAAGAATTCTGTTATCACCCATTCTCTTACATAATTTTTCCCCTTATAGTTGTTAGTATGGTAAATTATATGAATTATATACACACACAGTTTCATCACTAGCATGGCTTTATATATATACATGCACACATACAATCTGCATATCACACACATATGTAAATTGTGTGTATGTATAAAAATGACAAGTATCTACCTACAATATAAGTACCAGATCTCACCTGGGACAGGAAGATAAACTATATGCATATAAATTCCATTCCTTACCTACAAAGTTATAGACTTCCAGAGCTGAAATACGCTTTAAAATGAGAGTAATTAGTCTCTAGGAAGAAACTCTCTTTCCTCCCCTTCCAAATGATCACAGGAGCTAAGAGAGGATCTATTTTCTAGAACATAAGGAAAGCGTCTTATATGCTTCCCTATACAGCTAACGTAAGAATTTCTAATCACTGTTGATTAGTTTTACTCTTAAGATGAAATGTGAGAACATTAGAAAGCAAAAAAGTACACTATTTTCTAACCTTTTGGTTACCTAGGATGAAATTAACATTATCAAGACAGAAAGGCACATTCTCTTTAAATGCTCTCAATAGAACAACTGCATTTAAATAAGAAATTTTTAAAGCCACAAATATCAAGAATCCTATTTGTAAGATCCACCTAAGATACAGCTTGACTATTAGAAGGCAATCACTGGGGAATAACTGTTTTAATAGACGAAAATTGCTGACACATTGGTAACTGTTGACTCAGGAGCAATGATCTTCCGGTACTGATTTAAAAGAGTGTTTTGAACAAATTGATTGCATAATATCAAACACTGGACTTACCACATCTCTTCCTTTCAAGTTTACTCAAGCAGTGTGTTGATACATGGGTAATTCTGAATTTACAAGGCCTTTATTAAAATACTGAAGAATTGAACAATGCTTGAAAGAAGTATTTGTTACTTTAAGAGATCTTGACCAGAAAGTACTGCTGTGTAACAATCAAAACTTTCCAAAAGCTTGGGCAATTTTTGCCAGAGGTTACATTTTGTTTTTAAAGACATGACTCAATAAATAAACACAGAGAGAGCACTAAGATAATGAACAATAAGTACTCATGAAGCAATCATTTTAGGAGAAAAATATTAGCATTTTCTTCTACATTAAAGATGAGATTGATAAACTACTTGAGAAAAGAAAATGTATTTTTAGAAATACAGACTCTTAGAGCTAAAATATGGCCTGTTTTGATGACTCTCAAAGTATCTGGGGCCACCAGTTTCTGGCAGTACTACTGTTCATAATATTGCAAGTGCCACTTTCATTTCTGCCAGGAATAAGTTTTATTTGCTGAAAAAAAAATGCACTTGAGTTCTGTTGAAAGTAGTGCCAACTAAGAATCAAGAAATTGTTCAGTGTTGCCAAATGTATACAGAAAGGCACTTTATATCCCATTAACAGAAGTGTAAATTCGTACAAGTTTTATAGAAAGTAATTCAGAAGCTTTAAGTCATACTTACCTCATGACTGAGTAATTTCACTCTACTTCTAGGACTAGCCTAAGGAAATAGAAATGCACATGCACAAAGAAACATAGACAATAAGTCACTGCTGTGATATAAATAACAGAAAACTAGAAACAGCAGCAAATATCCAAAAGGAGACTGGTAAAATAATGATATAGCCTCATGATTTAACACTACAGTCATCAAACGCAGTATTGTCAAAGATTTTTAAGGATATGAAAAAACGGTCAAGACATTAATAAGTGAAATTGGATTAACACAAAACTTAACCAAATATATGCAGGCTACCAGCTGAAATATTCATCTCTGGACTGTAGAATTATAGGTGATTTTTAGTTTTGTCCTATTTTTTCCTACATTTTCTAAAACTGTGACAGTGAACATATTACTTTTATCATTCAATACATAAGTAAAAAATATAGCACCAGTGTCAATTAATTCTAGTGTGTGTCTATGTTTATATGTGGGTATTGATAAGTGACAATGAATATGGCCCATAAGGCATTTGGCCCTATGACATGGTGAAGTGATGCTACAAAAGGAGCCAAGAGCTGCCATAACTGCATTGTAGAGAGAAGATCAGTTTTTAAACTAGACTCAAAGTAAAAGAAACTTCTTTTGCTCGTGTAATATGATCTACGAAGTGAAATAAAATGAGTGGGTTTTTTTCTTGCTGTAACTACATTGTAGCCCGCCAGGCTCCTCTGTCCACAGGATTTCCCAGGCAAGAATACTGGAGTTGGGGCAGCCATTCCCTTCTCCAGGGGATCTTCCTGACCCAGGTATTGAACCCAGGTCTCCCCCACTACAGACAGATTCTTTACCATCTGAGCCACCAGGGAAGCCCACTGGCAAGTGAATAGGAAATATCCAAAAGCCAGAAAATCACAAGGGCTTCTGCACAGATGGAAATATCAATAATTTCCTTAATGTCCACAGTTCCACCCACTTATCCAATTAAAACAAACAGGAATTCAAATGTCAGGTGACACTGGCAAAAGATTTAAGAGGTATGAGAAGAGTCATACTGGCATTCCTCTGCCCCACAAAGAAAATATTTTTCAGCTAGCCCAAGTATATTAACACTAATATATTATTAAGTAATATTAATTAATATTAATATCAATCAGCCCCCTAATGGGAATTGAGGCCTGCCTGCCCCCAGGTGAAAGCACCACAGGCAGAAGGCAGCAAATGAGTATCCTTTGCTTGCTTTCCACACGGTGATAGGAAGGACGATACAGGGAGGGGATTTTAGAAGTACATTCTCCATCAGTACCCACTTGTTTACAACCTGAACTCTGGGACCAGTGGCTCAGAATATTAGAGGAGCTCATCTTACCTAAGACTGTCTTGCTTCAGACATTCCAGTCAACTGTGATATCAGGTTACTAATATGTACTAGCTGACTTCAAAAAGCTGTAGGAGGCAGAAAGGGTTGAATCATTTCTTTCCCTCAAAGTTTTCATTTCAAAATGTTTCGGGCAACAGTAAAGTATCATTAAGTAATCTCATTTCCTGTAAAGGCCCACACAGCTCCAACTGTGTCCTGCAATAACCTCGACAGGGCCTAGCGGCACTGAGTTCACAATACTCAGAGTAATAACAGGCACACAGCAGCTACGCGGAACATCCCACTGCAGTACACAATAACGCAGTTACTTGAAAATTAATGTTTTTACTCCAAAGTAAAGAGAAGGCTATCTGCGGCTGCTGGGTAACTCAACTAACTGAGTTGAGCCAGTGCTTCTGAAGCTAAGCTCACACATTTGAGCCCTGTGTGAATTGGTGAAGAATCTGCCTGCAATGCAAGAGATGAGGGTTCGAACCCTGGGTCAGGAGATCCCCTGGAGAAGGAAATGGCAACTCACTCCAGGATTCTTGCCTGGAAAATTCCATGGACACTGGAACCTGGTGGGCTCCATGGGATCACAAAGAGTCGGACACAACTGAGTGACCAAGCTCACATACATGTGAATTGGTGAAAAAAAAGGCAATCACATTTCTCAGCTTGCTAATGTATGTTCCCTGGTTGTCATGTGTTGTCCCAGATTCTTACCAGAATTCTTATCAGAGTTTCCCCACCCCCCAACCTTTTTCCTTTTTTTGGAGAGACAACCCTAGTGATGACCCAGTAATAACCCTAACTCTGGTCCCACAGAGAACAAGGTAAGAATGTATGGCTACATCAGCAGAAGCCAACCTTCACAACTGGAAAGACACTTCCATGTACTAAGTCCTGACTGAATCCACAGTCATATACAAATGGGAAGTAAATGAAATAATCAGCTTTGTGCCATTATACACACACACGAGTTTTTATTCCAAGTGTTTCAACAATATCAAATTATGATAACTTTAAATATTTTATCTACAACCAAATATTTATAATCCCACTTCTAAAATCTACTTAGATTTTAATTGGTAATTTCTAACTGAAGTCAATTCCTCATCTTACAAAGCATACACTTGTATATTAAGTACATAAAGGATAAATCAGATCCATTTTAAGAAAATACCACCACAAATAGGTTTTTAACTTATGACTTTTAAAGACTATAATCCTATTTAAGAAGTTGTGCTTACCCTTTCACTAAATTAACCTATTGCCAAACCATCTTTGTACTTATGCACTCTGTCATGTCCAACTCTTTGCAACCCCATGGACTGAGCAGACAAAAATTCTAACTTTGTAGGGAATACAAATCTGATACTCATTTCTGAAAAATACAACCAATTATAACTTGCCATCTAAGATTTTCTGGAAAATACAGGTTAGCAACCATAGAGTTGCATATCAAATGAGGTATTTGATTCCCAGTGATAAAAGACTGAAGCAAACAAGAGACACTCCAGGCTAACCCAGATGCTGTAAGCTTAAGGAATTTTTCACCTATTTATAAGCTTCAGTTCTTAGAAGAGGCTGTATCCCAGCTTATTAAGAAAGATTTTATTTAATTTGGCCCATCAGAAAAAAATAAAGACCACAGATGAACAGGATAAGGTGCTATGCTCCAGAAAAGGCTAAAGGGAGGGGGACAGTGAAGCCCTGATGGGGGTAATTGTGAACCAATGTGCTGGAGCCAGTCGGCCTGGGTCCAGTTCCTGGCGGTGCCGCTTACTAGAGTTGAATGACCTCGGGCAAGTTATGTACCCTCTGCGCCTCATTTGCCACAACCCTGAAATGGAGGGAATACTACTACTACCTCCCGGGACTGCTGTAAAACTGAAATGAGCTGATCTCACAGCTCCAGCCATCACGAACTTCTTTTAGGTTCTCAAAAGCACCAAGCTTAATCTCTCACCTCTGCATCTAGCACATGCTTTTCTCTTTGCCAAGAACATTCTCTTCTCCCTTTTCTTGGCTTCCTTTAGGTCTTAGTTTAAATGACACTTCTAAAAAGCCTTCCTTGACCTCCCCACTTTATGTCAGGTGCCTCTGCTGTTTGTCCTCCCAGTGCTCAGAGCACAACACCTAAACGTGTTCAAGTTTCTGTTCCCCAGCTGGGCTATAAGCTCTTTAAAGACAGAAGTCATATCTGTCCCCATCACTGCTATAATCCCGAGAACCCAGCACAGTACAGGTACACAGCAGGTGCTTACAAAACAGTTCTGGACTGAAATAACAAGTCATGCTAAAGAGGAAGGAGACCAAAGAATGAATTCCCACTTCAATCTTTCACTCTAGGCAGAAATGTATGCCTCTTCATATCTGAGATGTATAGCAATACTTCCTCTCATCTATTGAGAAGTTTAAAATTAAACACGAGACATGCCACATTCTGGCAGAATACAAGTTTTATGGCCATTCTGGGTAGGAATAATGATTTCACAAGCAGAGCAAGTAACAGTCTGTTCAGTATGTTTACATCTATGATTTCATGTCTCATATTCCAAAGCCTTTACTGACATAAGGATATCGCAGCAAAATTATATGGCTAGGGTACCGCTCCAATTCTCATCAGCTGGGCTAAATGAAATCCACTAGTGCAACTGGAACAGATGGAGAGAAGCAAAGGAAGGTGAGACCATGAACGTGGAAAAACAGGAAAGGAAAAAAAAAGTGAAAGTAGTATTAAGAGCGGAGAAGGCAATGGCAACCCACTCCAGTACTCCTGCCTGGAGAATCCCAGGGACGGGGAGAGCCTGGTGGGCTGCGGGGTCTACCGGGTCGCACAGAGCCGGACAGGTCTGAAGCGACTTAGTAGCAGCAGCAGCAGCAGCATTTAGAGCAACATCAGCTGCTAGTCTACAAGGAACCACTGGGTGGCGCCAGTGCCCCTGGCTATCCAATACAGACATGGAACCAGGAGGCACAGCCATCAATTAGCCTGCATCTTCCAGAGCTTAGTTTAAATGCTCAGAAGCTTATTTTCAGCATACTGATAAACAGATGCAATTCACCAGATTTCAAGTTCTCTGCATATATCATTAACACAGGCATAGGTCTTAAGGATGTTGTGTTTATCAGAGACACCTGGAAGGTGATTTGTCAACACTTTTACCTGGTGAAATTTTTCAGAGTCAGCTTATCATTCTAAATGCAGAGAATCTCAGAGTGAGATGCCAGGGATTCTGAGTGGAGTGAGAAGGAAGGAAGGGAATCAGAATGACTTAGAAAGCTATTCAAAAAACTATTAGGTGGTATTATCCCACATTTTAAAATATACTTTCATGAATTGATTTTGGCAGTTTTTCTTTAGTCCCTCTTAAACCACTTTTAGTGGAAATAAAGAATATACTTTGTCTTAGTAAATGAATATGATCTTTATCGGAAATTTTTCAAAATACAAATAAAGATTTTTTTAAAAAACTAAAAAAAACTATTAAGTTGAGCCATGTAAAATTGCTGATAGTCAAAAAACTGTTACATACCTCCCAAAATAGCAATTTCAAAGAGTTCAACCAAATACACATCTATTTAGAATCACTAGTTTAGTGAGACACTGTTACTGATAAGAGTGTCCTATCTCTCAGGTTTGTTGGGGGAAAAAAGGTTGAGAATACATGCATAGTTTCTCTTTAATCATGAAGAGTTAATTGAACAAATAAATGGAAACAAAATAACTAAAGATAGGGAACTTTCTGGCAGTCCAGTGGTTAGGACTCTGTGCTTTCACTGCTGAGGATATGTGTTCAATCCCTGGTTGAGGAACTAAGATTCTGCAAGCCACATAACACGACAAAAAAAAAAAAAAAAAAACCCTCAGGACAGGGAATAGATTAAACTATATTAAAAAATAGCAGACATGGGAACATGTTCACCAAAAAGTAAACGCTATATTAAGTGTAAAAGCAATTACAAAACAGTATATAAAACACATTTTGTGTTTTGTTGTTGTTGTTGTTCACTCAGTCGTGTCTGACTTTGCGACCCCATGAACTGCAGCATGCCGGGCTTCCATGTTCTTCACCATCTCCTGGAGTTTGCTCAAACTCATGGCCATTGAGTCGGGGAAGCCATCAACCATTTTGTCCTCTGTCATCCTCTTCTTCTCCTGCCCTCAATCTTTTCCAGCATCAGGGTCTTTTCTAAGACCCAGTGTTTTAGGGGCATTCAAAATGTTTGGGGGCATATGGAAGGATATATACTAAAAATCTCAATAGATGTCTCTGGGTAGGGGGTTACCCTTACTTTGTCTTGTCTTTTTATCCGTACATGTTTCTAACAATTTTGGATCCTGGAACAGGAAGAAAAACAAAGACTTTGGTAGGAAAACTAGGGAAATCCAAACAAATTCTATACTGTAGAGTACTGTGCCACTGTCTGTTATGTAAAATGTTAACCTTAGGGGAAGTTGGGGGAAAAGATATCCAGAACATCAGAACTATCTTCATAAATTCATTGTAAATCTAACATTATTCCAACATGAAATACTTATTTTAAAAAATAAGCCATGTATTAAGATCACGCCTTTTAAACCTAGAAGAAAAAATCCATTTGGTTAAAAAGATTCCTACATTTAAAGAATAATATTGTGGAATCAAACTTCTTTTATAGATAGAAGCTTTGAAGAAGCTATGCCTTCTAGCATGATAACCAAAAGCTGTAAAGACTTAATGACATATGCATTGCCTTTCATAATGTGAAAGTGAAGTTACCCTATTGGGCAAAGACTCACTGAAGCCGGAAATAAATGGCTGAGTCTCTATTTTCTTTGATTTTGTAATCATCATTGCTGAAGACCAACCACCATAAGAACATTTGAGGGAAGGAATTAAAAGTAAGTACAGCCAGTAACAACCATTTTCTTTTTTTTTTTAATTTAAAAAATGTATTTACTTTTTGTCTGCACTTGATCATCACTGCTGCACTAGGGCTTTCTCTAGTTACAGCGAGTGGGGGCTACTCTCTAGTTGTGGTGCACAGACTTATTGCCGTGGCTTCTCTTGTTGCAGAGCATGGACTACAGCCTCTAGGCCCATAGGCTTCAGCAGTTGTGCCTCAAAGGCTCAGTAGTTGCTGGGCACCAGCTTAGTTATAGTTACCCCATGGCATGTGGGATCTTCTCAGACCAGAGATCGAACCCATGTCTCCTGCATTGGCAGGCAGATTCTCAATCACTGGACCACCAGGGAAGTCCCAACCCTTTTCTTTTGTAATATTTTTAGTTGCAATATTTCTAGTTGTCAAATTCCAGGCAGCTATAGGTACATGAACATACATTCATTCATGAAAAATCCAGTGAACATTTACTATGCCCTCTCCTTCTGGAGCTTAGTGTTCAATAGATGACAGTTTAAGAGGACATTAGACTAGGCACTTCCCTAGTGGTCCAGTGGTTAAGAATCTGCCTTTCAATGCAGGGGGTGCAGGTTCAATCTCTGATCCAGGAGCTAAGATCTGCATGCTTTGTGGCCAAAAAACCACAACATAAAACAGAAGCAGTATTGTAATAAATCCAATAAAGACTTTTAAAATGATCCACATCAGAAAAATCTTTAAAAAATTTTATAAAAAGAGGCCATGAGACTAACACAGAGAGCAGACATGCACCTGTAACAGGAAAGGAGGGTCACCCATGAGCCAGCCCTCAACCCGATATGCCCAATCAGATGATCATCTTACCTTTTATTAATAAAAAGCTAATAATAATAGCTACCCTCTAGAATTGTCCAGTTATACCTGTTACTGCTTAGGGATCAGCTGGCTTGCTCAAAATGTATTTTTTTCATCTTTAAATATTGGAACAAGAAGAATTATGCAAAGCCAAAGGATGAAAGTGAGGTTCTGAAAAGAAAGAAAGGAAAGGAAAATGCAGCAGAAGTACACAAACAGAAAACTAAAAGGTTTTGATCAATTTCACCTGCAGACTGCTACCCAGCTGTTACAAAAGCTGTAAGCTTTCTGGTTATAATACTACTCTGGCAAGTGTAAAATTTGGAATAGGTCAGTTCCATTGCAAAACACACCCAACTGAGGTTTTGTTACCTGGAAGTTTCATTAGTTGAGTATTGAAAATGCATCAATAAGGTATTTCTGCAGATGAGACCCAAAACAAGAATTTCAAAAAACAGATTTAAAAAGAAGCACCAGCGTACTAAGAACTCCCAGGAAGAGCAGAAGTCTTTCCCATCTCAATGGGACACTGCTTAAGGAAGGGCTATTATGTATCCCCATAAAAAGGTCAGCCAAGAAACTTGCTGCAATTTCAACAGTGTTGATATTCCCTACTAGTAGATATCACCCATTTATCTCTAAAGCAATTAAATTTTGCTGTATCTGCAATGTAATCTGCCTTTAAGACATCCCTTTGCAGTTATTTCTGTGAATTGTTAAGCGAAAATGTATCATCTTTAAGTTAAGTTATAATTCAATCCTCCTAGAAACATTTGCAGACAATACGAGGAGCAGTAAAAGCGCTCTGCTTTTTCATGTACTGCATGGGGCAATACACTGCTTACTCTTCTTCAAAAGCAAAACTAAGGTCAACACAGAGGCGGTTCTGAAAACAAACGTTCTCCGTTAAGCACACATCTTGAGGTCTGATGGTTGTGTGACAGTAACAGGCCAGATTTTTAAAGAATAAGAAAAGATATTATCAAAATACTTCCAGCACCTCAATTTCATTGTTTCCAGGGCTGCTATGCCTGAAAATAGAAGAGAAAGGTACTAAGGTTTGGCATCTGGTGCCAAGCCCACCTAGACAACATCCTGATATTTCATCAGCAGTGGGGCAGTGCCAGTAAAAAAAGAAAAAAAAAATTTAAGGTCAAGCAATAGCAAGACATGGCCCCAGACCCAGCCAAGTACCAAACTCAAAACAAACTCTAAAAGTTTAGATCATTCCACAGAATAATTTTATGTAACTCAAATATGTAACTGTGAGGCTTTGAGCACTACTGATTTTCTTTCATGCAACAGGTAGAGGTAAGCAGTAGAGGCAACAAATCTAAGAATAGATTTTCCATCCTAAACAGATTCCTAATCACTCCTCTCAAAGCAGAAGAAACACTTCTCATAATCTCATGACAAAATGTTATGACATCTAGAAGAGACCAGACAAATAAAATGACCTTAGTGTCACAACAGCTAGAAACGATGCAAGAGTGAAGAAATCTAATCTAGGTTGAAAAGTAATTCTTTCAACCAGAATTAGCTGCATTAAAATAAGTTGTGTGCATCTCGTAAAAGTCATTAAAGTAGCATATATGTGTTTCATAACAACCCCATATTTGAAGAAGACAAATAGAATTTTGACTCAATTTTGCAGATTTCCACTGAGGACTGTGATATCATCAGATTAAACACTGCAAGGCTTCTCAATATTCTCTTAGTTTAGGGATTCGATAGGCTACAGCTCGGAGAAGGCAATGGCACCCCACTCCAGTACTCTTGCCTGGAAAATCCCATGGATGGAGGAGCCTGGTAGGCTGCAGTCCATGGGGTTGCTAAGAGTCGGACACGACTGAGCGACTTTACTTTCACTTTTCACTTTTATGCATTGGAGAAGGAAATGGCAATCCACTCCAGTGTTCTTGCCTGGAGAATCCCAGGGACGGGGGAGCCTGGTGGGCTGCCATCTATGGGGTCGCATAGAGTCGGATATGACTGAAGTGACTTAGTAGTAGCAGGCTACAGCTGGTTTCTAAAATATGTCTTTAAACTACAAACTGGAGCTGAGATTCCTAGTTTTCAAAACTCAAGGTACATTCTGGCTAGAGACTGTATGCTCACAGCCACCTCCCACTCCTTTGGTCATGCCCGAGTATAGCATCCACTTCCTCTTTCCTGTGGGCAATGCCCTAAGCAACATGACCCTTCAATCAAAGGCAGGGAGGGAGGTGGACAACAGTCTTCATCAGTTGAGAACAACTAGAAGCAAGATTAACAGGAAGCACTTCCTCCTTGTGTTTTTTAGCCGCTAAGTCATGTCCAACTTTTGCAACCCCATAGACTGTAGCCTGCCAGGCTCCTCTGTCCATGGGATTTCCCAGGCAGGAATACTAGAGTGGGTTGCCATGCCCTCCTCGAGGGGATCTTCCCAACCCAGCGATCGAACCAAGAGACTTTTTGCATTGGCAGGCAGATTCTTTACCACTGCGCCACCAGGGAAACACACTTTCTCCCTAAGAAGTTAAAAAAAAAAAACCACCCTACAATCTTTAAGGGCTAGGGGCTTTATGAGAAAAAGATCAGTGGTCTGAAAGTTGAGTTAGGAACAACTCCGCCATTTCACCACATGTATATCATTGCAATCATAGGCCAATCACTCCTCACAAACATTTCATATAACCAAAGAACAATGGCTCAAATGCAGGGTACCGCTGACATAAGACAGAGATTAGGGAGCTATCTGAGCACTGGAATATTCTTTTCCCAAGAGCCAGGTAGAACAGTCTTCCTTTGCAGACTCCATATACTTACAGTGACTGCAAAAGGACCCTACTGAGCTAGGATTCAAGTCAGCCAGCAGGACTAGTGCATGTGTCTTTACAAATGCAGTGAACACTTTGTACTTCTGGGGTTGAGAATCATCATCCCTGATTCAATTCTACTCAGTCCTAAAAGAAAGACCTGAATAGTGAGGTTGGGGAACTCCATTTCAAAACAAGAATAAAAAACAGAAAAGGGAGATTCACCAGGGAGGTTTCCATTTTGCAGTTGTCTTTTCTAAAATTACTTGTAAAGAAGTAAATTATTTGGGGGGATACTTCCTAAAGAAAGCTACTCCCTTATTAACAGTTTAATTCTCAAAGATCTCCTGGTGATTAACAGAACATTAAAATTAATGTACATAAAGGCATAAATTAAAAACCTGCTTCTACATAAAAATTCTGGCCTTTACACTTGACACTAAAAACAAAATCAAAGGAAAGGGATCCCAAAATTTCTGGTGGAAAATCTGAGTTGTATAATATCCTTCCAAGTTCATTTTGCCTAAAAATGTATAACATGTAACTATATTTGAATGAATATGCTAATACTGACATTTCTTTCTACTGAGGGAAATAAACACTACACATTTTCCCATCTGCAGGTCGCTATAATTCACCAAATAGTGAGCCTGAACCCTGCCTTTTCTAGTTTCCAGAGTATGGAAACCACTTTCTTCACAGATATTCTAACCTACTTCTGTAAGGAAATGCTGGGCACAGAGGGAATCCCAAATATTTTACCAAAGGTTTTAAACCATTCTAGACTAACCTGCAATTGACCAAATCCGGAAGGTTTCTGCGGTTCCAAGTATAAGAATACCATTATCCCGGCCTGCTTTTCTCTTTTCTACTCTATTTGTCTGAAACACATTCATTTGACAGTTATTTATGGCTAGTTCTGCTCAGTTCCACCCCTGAGTCAAGTTACGGTTTTTCAACTATTCTTTTAAGCAACTTCTCAACTTACCATCTTCAGCAGTCATGGAGAACAGAGCACCTTTTACTTGGATGCATCCCATGAGATACTAGTGCTAGTTGTGTCTTCTCTTCTGTTTCCAAAGCCATAACTGAACTTTAAGCTAATTCAACCAAGTTCCTGTTTCCTGTCTGCGAGAAGTTTTCAGCTTTCAGTTCATTTCAAAAGCAGAAATAACTAATATATTCTGAGAAAAACGAATGATCACCATTTCATAGGGAGCAGCTCTGCCCATTTTTGCTGACCTTTTCTTTATGACATCACCTAGGTACCCCCAGGGGAGTGGTCCTCCAAAAACCCTGTCATTTCTTTTTTTAACAGTATTAGAATGCTTCAGGCACATGTTGAAGGTAATAAGCAGAATACCTAAGAGAAAACAGGTATTTCACCATGCCTTCCACTGCCTTAACTTCTAACAATCACTAGAAGCCACCATAAATGTTTCAAATACTTCTGTTAATAGTCTCATCTCACATGCACCTGTCATTAATCAGGTGAGAAATGGGAAAACTCTATTCTGCGTGCATGCTTAGTGGCTCAGTCGTGTCTGACTCTGCAACCCCATGGACTGTTGCCTGCCAGGCTCCTCTGTCCATGGGATTTTTACTCCCCTATAAAATCTTCTAACTTCACAGTGCCTATGAAAAAAAACTCATCTTGCTGCAAAATCAATTCCAGAAAGGCCTTGGAGAATGGGGATGCTATTTCAATCGCCATAACAAAAATATGAGCAGCTACACTGGGCCATCGCATTAACACCACTGTCTACAATGTAGAATAGTCTTTTGTTAAATACGCTATTGAATTCATCATAAAGTAAGGTTTTTTCATCTTTAAATCCCACAGTATAAATCCATAAGTGGTTATAATGAGCCTATAGCAGATGTGCTTAATGAATGCTTCTCGATGAAATATGAGCAGAATACATACTATATAAATCAAACTTGGTCCTGCAACACACTTCTCTTAATGTTCAATTTTACTGTAGACTGAGATACCATAGACAAAGATTCATGTTGCCACAGACACCCAGATTTTCTTTACTTTTATAAGCTGTGAAAGAACACAACTACGCCCACACAGTTACCAAAAATTAGTCAGAGCAGTTGGTTTTTCTTTGAACCAAAATAACTGTTCAAGCTCAGTTTTAAAACCTTCATTAAAACCAAACCACACCCAAAAGATCCCTAATGACCTTTTAATATACTGTACTTATACATCATTACTAGTAACTACAACTTAAATAACATGTGCATAAATTCAAAACAGAACTGAACTGGTTTAACATTGAGAATTTTTTCATTCATTGGTTATTTACTTTTGGTGGCCATGACTTTGTTTGAAGATTATAGTTTGTCCCAGAAATCAGTTATTTTAAGTGGAACACTACATTTACCTGGCACATGGTTGTTCTTTTTCCCACTGGGATGTCTTTTTCACTTATTCACGGTTATCGATCATGACAGATGCTCACTGTATAGATAGAGTCCAGTTAAAGGAAGCAAGTTACAAATCGGTATGTACACTAAGAACCCTTCTTTTGTAGAAAGAAGATACATATGTTTGCACACGTGCATGTGTGTGTGCATGCAAGTGTCCATACATGTATGTACACAAATGTGTGCCTAAAAGTTGACAATAGATCTCCCTGGGTATGGGATTATGGCGCTTTTATTCTTTTTTATACTTAAATTTTCAGTGCAGAAAATTCAAAAATACAAATAGTTTTAAAAATAATGTTCTTCCTTTGTTAAAGTACTAAGTACTCTCTAAATACAAGGTACTCACCCCACTTCTAGCACAATGGTATCGTATATAGCACAATGAAGAAAATGCATTGTAAATATCCTTCAATGTGTAATGTTGCATATGAGGAATCTGTAAAATTACTATCAAAAGGATAATCATATATTAAAATGCATTATAGAATTGTATAGTGTAAAAAGTATAAGTATCTCTATAATGCCTTCCTTTTGCCCTAGAAATAACCATTCATGGTGCCTATCAGTCAAACCTCTTTGTATTATCCATATGCATGGCAAGGTTTTGTCTTTTTTAGATAAGTGGAATCATGGTATATGGAGTGTTATATAATTCCCTCCACCCTTTAACAACATATTTTGGAACTCCCATGTCCATTTATATAGGTCTAAGGGATTTCTTTCCTTTAATAGCTTCATATTATTCCACAGAACAGCATGTTATTATTTAAGTCATTCCCCTCTGATGGACATTTAGGTTGCTGCCAAGTCTTCACCGTTACCAAGCTTCATTGCTTTGAAATCTTGTATATATTTTTATACAAATGTGCAGATACTTACCCAGAATAGCTTCCTACAGAATTACTGGGTCAAAAATATATGCACATTTAAAAATGAGAGGATTTTGGCACTCTATCAAAAAGCTACACAATTCACACTCTCATTAAAGTGTATGACAGTGCCCATTCCTTTCTAAAAGTGGATATTACAGTTTTTGCCAATGTATTTGGTAAAAAAAATTGGTTTTCATTTCCCTAATTACTAGACTGAATTTGAGCATCTTTTCTTTTTGAATCATTATTTCCATTTCTTTTCTTTTTTTGTAAAAGGCCAATTCACAACCCTCTGCCACTTTTTCTAATAGGTACCTTTTACTTATTGATCTGTAGGAGCTCTTTACATATCATAGATATTATATAGTAGAAACCTTTTAACCTAATTTTATTTGGAACACAATTAGCTAATTTAAAAAGTCAACTAAGGTGAACAATCATAAAAAAAATATGCTCATGACAAACATTTCATTTTATCTTCATTTTATCAGTGGTAAATGTACACTCATTCATCAAGTTCTTGATAAAGGGCCAGGAAGCCAAAACCTTTCTTTAACTCCAGGCCTACTGACTGTAAAGAAATTTAAACTGAATTCTTAGATAATGCAGAACTTCAAAGAACTTAAAAGATACTTGCAAGGAACTATTAGTGGAGAACCCTTCAGATTTATATATATATTTTATACAAATCTTTTATCATTGTCTTACACACACCTAATTATACACTTACAACTTGCTTTCATCAACTCATTTCAAAATATACCATTTGTTTTGTTACAATAAACCTATCCCCCAACTTCAACTATCAACTGTATTTGCTGAATTTTATTTCTTTCATATCTTTATGCACTCTGCACTTCAACTCCTATATAATTTGAAGCAAATCCCAGACATCATATCATTTCATATGTAAATTTTCAGTAAGAACTTCGATTCCTCACTACTCAGATGGTATCGTTATATGAAAATAAATTTCATATTTACAAAAACAAGAACAAGCATAGTAATTCATAATAAAATAATTCATATTTTTAATTTAATTATTTTAATTCATAATAATTCAGTAATAAAAGCATCTGTTGTACTGGTGGGTTCACAAGTCTGGCATATCAGATACCAATCTACTAATAGCAAGTGTTCAGTTCATAGTGTGTTTTACAAAACAAACGAATATCATTTAATATGGTGGGTCAGTCAAGTGGAAGTCAATAAAAGCTTCCATGGCATATATAAAAATTATTTTCCTCCAGCCTGTCATATGACTTTCCAACTTTGTTACGGTGTGTTGTGCTTTCCAGAAGTTTTTAAAATATATACATAGATTTTTTAAAAAGACAGCTTTAACTTATTTTGGAGTATGATGTGAGGCAGGGACCCATTTCTTTCCAAATATATAGTGAAACAGTCCAAACTCAATTTCCATTTTCAGCCTTACTTGTAGGTGGGGCATTTAAAATAAAGCATGAACTTCTAACTTACAAAAGGAATTTGGGCACACAAAATAATAAACAAACAGTCTTAAGTTCAGCTTGACAGGCTCAAACTACTATGTATTTAAAGATCACAGTAACTTTGGGAAGAGGAGCAACAGAACTGCCATACCTGGCTCTGTCATTACCACTCCGGCACACAACAGAATCTCCAAAGGATATCGCAACTAGATAGGCCTGCTTCTGAATCTCACCAGTTGCCAAACTTACAAACTGACATTCACACTGAAATAGCCCACACTTGACAAAAACAACAAACGTAACTTTTCCAACTCTCCATCTGTTCCTTAACACTGCCCCTAGATCAGTGCCTTTGGACACAATAAAGAAAATGAATTCACTCTTCCAAACCACAATTTCCACATGGAAATATACCTAAAAGATACTAAAAGTCAAGGTAACATTTGTTAAATTACCTTTAAAGCATAGAGACTCAATAACTTGTTATAAGGTTGCTTTATCTCTGGGCAAACTTTTTGTGTAAAGGACCAGAGAGTAAATTGACTTTTAGGGCCGTTAAGTTCTCTGTTTCAACTCTGACACTGTATTTTGAATGTAGCCAAACAACACATAAATGAATGGATGTGCCTGTATTCCAGCAGAAATTTATTTACAAAAACAGGTGGTGGGCAGGATTTGGTCACAGGCAATATTTTACCCACCACTGTCTTACCCCAATGACTGATCTCTTCCAACTAGGAATCCACTATCCTGGCTATAAATTTATTGAGCAAATATTATGACACTGAAGGGGCAATTAATAATTTCAGTGCCCCCTTACAGAAATGAATACTCTTAAAAATCAATCACTAAGCTTTTCCTGTAAGTTCTTCTCAAACATGAGCACATATATTCTTCAAGATAATACTTGTAAGCTACCTTAAACCTAATGCTTATTTTAAAAGATAATTAAAATGAACATTAAGTAGCTACTATAAAAGAAAAATATACAGTCTAGACAGACAAATTCAACATTCTATTCATTATTCTGAGCAGAACAAGCCTACTAAATCTATCATCATATTCGCAACTTCACTACTCAAAATGCAGAAGCAGACTTTCAAAGTACATTTAAATGAGAACTCAATTTTTTCTCTTTGGATTACTTACCAGAAATGTTGATTAGAAACTACACAGTTTTGCCAAAATATTTTAAAATTAGAAAGTGAAACTTAAAATCTCCTTGGCATATGACGCATCTACTTAATTTTAAAGTATTAATTTTAATGTTACGGTGACTGCCTGGTAAGGTAGAAATTATATTTTTAAGGCACAAAAGGATGGCAGCCATTTTAATCCAGTGAGAACATGTATAAGTATGGATTCACACTCTAAGCCATCAAGGTCACTTGTTTGAAGAATACATCTGAGCTCTAGGAATGCTCAAAGAAAAAAACATGTTCACAATGCTTACAGAAATACTGGATGTTATACAGAACGGCAAGGAATAAAATTAAATAACAAAGGTACATAAGATTCCTTCACACTATCCATAAGAGGGAAAACTGACAAACTGGACCTCATCAAAATTAAAGACTTTTATTCTGTGAAACTTGCCTATGAAGAGGACAAAAACGTAAGCCGCAGTCTGGGAGAAGATATTTGCAAACCACATGGCCAACAAAGCACTAGTATTGAGAATTATATAAAGAACTCTTAGAACAGTAAAAAAAAAAAAAAAAAAAAATCCAACTAGAGAATGGAGAAAAGACATGAACATACATTTCACTGATGAAAATACAGAGATATGAAAAGATATCCAACATCATAGCCATTAGGGAAATGCAAATTAAAACCATGACAAGATATCACCAAATATATATCTATCAGAATGGCTAAAAATAAAAAATAGTAACAACTCCAAGTGCTGGCAAAGATGAGAACCATTCATGCATTGATGAGGGAATATAAAATGGCACAATCACTCTGGAAAGCAGCTCGGCAGTTCCTTACTAAACATCCATACAAGCATCAATTGCACTCTTGGGCAATTATCCTAGAGAAATGAAAATTTATGTTCATACAAAACCCAGGACATAACTGTTCATAGGAGCTTTATTCATAACGGGTTACAAAGTACAAGAAAGAACCAGATATCCTTCAGTGGGTGAATGATTAAACTACAATACATCCACATCGTGGAATACGACTCAAGAATGAAAAGAACTATTGATACAAAATATATTCCCTGCAAGAATCTCCACACAATTACACTGAGTGAAAAAACATCAATCAGGCAAAGAAAACACATTAGGGGTTACCAGGGGGTCAGGGAGTGAGTGAGATGGCTATAAAAGGACATCAGAGACCTTTGGGGTGATGGAACTGTTCTGTATCTTGACTGTGGTGGTGGTTACAGGAACTTACACATGTGCTAACACTGCACAGAGCCAAACTGTTGTTGTTTAGTCACTAAGTTGTACCCGACTCTTTTGCAACCCCATGGACTGTAGCTGGCCAGGCTCCTCTGTCCATGGGATTTTCCAGGCAAGAAACATGGAGTGGGTTGCTATCTCCTTCTCCAGAGGATCTTCCTGATCCAGGGATCAAGCCCACGTCTCCTGCATTGGCAGGCGGATTCTTTACCACTATATATTGCCTCTATATATTGCCTATAGAGAAGCCCATAGAACTAAGTACACACACCCAAGTGAGTGCATGTAAAACGGGAGATCTCTGAATCAGGTGGCTGGATTGTACCTGTTTCAATCTCCTTGTGATATTATGCTACAGTTATGCCAGATGTTACTGCTAAGAAAATTAAAGGGTATTGTTTTTTACAATTGTATGAGAATGTACAACTATCTTAAGCAGCTAAAAGAGAAACAAATAAAAGGAATATATAAAACCAGTCAACAGCAGGAGTGAGAAAAACAAACCTTTCATTTTTGCTGAAGTCTCAGTAATTGAAAGTCAAGGAATGGAAAGAAAAAAAAGGAACACCAAGAAGAGAGTCTACAGGCTACAATTAACACAATTACCTCCTCCTCCCCTGTGGAGCCTTAACTTCCCCAGGATTTTATGTCCCTGATTCGACTGTTGTTAATAAAAATAAACTGACACACAAAACTATCTCTCCACAACCCTCACCACCATCGCCTCCATCCTGGACGATAAAATTAAACCTTGGAGGGAAAGGATTGTCTTCTCAACCATCATACCCTAGAGGCCTGGCACAAAATAAATGACAGATGGAGGAGTGAGATAAGTTGAATGAAGGAACAAATGAATGAATGAATGAGATGCTTGCATATTCTTTTCAAATTACCTAGCCAATTACAGTTACAAGGCAGTCTGTATACATTCCCATACAAATTTCTTAAAAGCCTTGAACCTTTAAAGAAAAATAAAGTGTGGTATGCACACCCTTCACTTGCAAGCTGAATTGAACAATACCTGACTTTTGTAGAATGCTTCCCAATATACAGACTTCCACAGAGAGTAATTCATTTGATATGGGTGAATTAAGAATTATGCATATATAGATTGGAACTAGTATAAGCAGATCTTTGAGAAAAACGTTCTAAATAACTAAGGACTTAATTAATGATTTACGGCACAGCCTTAATGCAAACTGTGATAGATATGTATTGTCAAATTAGGGGACTTATGCAGATTATTCTGACAACATCAAGACTCTTTTACAGAAGTGAGGTAAAGTGACTTGTTCAAGGTTATACATTTAGCTAGCGCTGGAACTGCACGTCAGCTTCTCCAGAGTCCCAATTCATTTCTCTTCCCACGGAATTAGGCAAGCCTCTCCTTTCTCCACCCATCCTGCCCCTACCCAAAACACTCAAAAATGTTCTTCTGAGTCACTTATTTTTAAAATCGGGGCTTTAGGGGGAAAAATTGAATTTATTCAAGATGTTTATTGTTGCATTACACCTTCTGTGGATTTTTAGGTGTCAAATTACTTCTATCAGAACAGTAAGGTACTTTATTCTACGTTGGGAGAACAGTAACAGTTCAGTGTTTCATCCTCTGCCAAAATGGCAGAGAGGGTGCTAATTCTTACAGGAGTTTTAGGTGTTTCACACTTCTTTTCAATCTAAAAGATGAGCTATTTTACAATTCAAGGAAGAGGCCTCACACTATGCAAATCTTAATTGATACGCTCATTGACAGTACAGTCATTGGAACTCTGCTTACAAACTTATGCATCAAGAGCAATTAAAAGGATTTGTTAGAAGTAATATAAAAGAAAACCTAATGTGACAAGCAACTACTGGGAAACGTGGATTTCATCAGGTTAAATCTCCCTTACGCTGCAACGCGGTACAATACTAACCGTGAATTCACAGGTCTTAAAATCAAAATACTAGAAGGAACCTTCGTTCAACATCCTCAATTTTGTAAATGAGCCAACTGAGGCGTTGATTAAACCATTAACCAATAGAGCAGACTGCTTACTTTTTCAGAGGGACTCATTTAAATGCCATTTCGCCGTTGTTTCTTAGAGCGATGATTGATTCTTTTAACGTGAAAAGAGCGATTAGAGCAAAGTCATTTCAAGAGGGTGGAAAAAATGCCTTTGAAAGAGGAGATGCTGGAGTGAAGAGGAGAAATGACGTCTTCTTTCAAATATGTAACCCCTTAATAGGGGTTAGGCAGTGAATCATATTCTCCTCTATTTTTCTCAGTGCTATAGACATCGACCACAGTTCTTTCTGTAGGGCACTCGAATGAGAGGAAGAGGAAGTGAATAAAGCTGATGCTAAATATACAGCACCCACGGAGGGCAGGGATGTAGATAGGCAGGAGAGGAAAAAACACGAGCATGCTCCTGCTAGAAACCAGTCGTTTTCTAACCTACCTAAAGATAGGAAGCTAAGAGGATATCGGAAGCTAGGGCATCCTTCAAATTCGAAGGGCGGATGCTTCTAGAGCCAGAAAGAGTCCCAAGCTCTCAGATATAGCGCGACTCGAAACGGACAAAATGGAGTTGAGGTCCGGGGGCGTCCTAAAGGTCGTTTGGAGGTCTGGCGAGTCCCTGGTGTGCTCATTGGGGAAAGGTCATGGCAAAGCCTAGCACCACGATCAGGAAGAGCTTTTGGCCCTCGGGGGGGTGCGGTGAGCGGCATGAAAAGGCAGACCAGGGTCTCGAAGACCCCACACCTCAGCAAAGGAGACGATACCGGCATCTCGGGAAATCTTCCCGGCCCCGGAGGAGGCGGGCGGGCAAATCGCCCAGGCTCTAAAAGAAACCGAACGGATTTCGGGAACAGGAACGTCCCCCCACCCCACGTCCTCCGGGCTCAGGTGTGGGACGGTGGTGCGGCCAGAGCGGGGGGCCCGGGTCATAGCAACGGGTTTGGGGTGCCGGGGCCGGAGCCTCGCCGGTTACGGCTACTTACCCGAGGCGCTGCCTGTGGCGTGATCGCAGCCGGCGGGCGCTCTGCACTCTAGAAGCTGGCGGAGAGGAGCCGCGTGCCCGCTAGCGCCGGGACGAGGAGGGGCGCGCCGCGGAGGCCGGAGAAAAAGCCGCAGCAGCGCGCGCGCGCCCGGAGGGCCAACGGAGGCGGGGCGAGGCGCAGCGGCGCGCGGGCCCGGAAAAGACGCGCCCGGAGGGGCGGGCGGAGCGGGGGCGCGCGGTGGTGTGGCACAGCCGGCCGAATCGCGGGCGACGGCCCGCTCAGCCCACCCACGCTCCCGCCCCCGCTCACCCCGACGTCAGCCGAAAAGGAGGGGCGGCGAGGGCCGTTAGAACGCGGGGGGCGGGGGGAGGTGCGGGGGAACCGAGTTGGCTAACGGCTCCCCGCGGGTTTGCCTTAGGGTCCAGCTGCCGCATCCGCCGCAGGTGATGGAGCGTGTTTTCGGGAGGTTCCGGCGCTTATCTGATTTCAGCGAGCTACCCCATAGGCCCACGCCCGCACCTGCGCTCGCTTTCCCAGGACTCCACCCCAGAATGAAAGTTCCCCTCGGGGCATATTCCAGCTGCCCTTTCTAGATACGCATCTTCGGACTTCACTACTCTTTAGAGAGAGATCTTAACGTTCTTTGCCGAAGACATCCTGCCCCTCCGCGCCCCACCTAACGCCTCTCTTGCCCCTTTATCGCGCCTCACTGCGTTAAGACCCCATACAGCCACCCCCACTTATGAAATATCACAAGAATGCAGGGTTTTCACTTTATGCCTTGTGTTTCTACGATGGTGTCATGGCAAAAAGAGCTCACAACCGATAAGGAAATGTCACCGCAGCACTGTGACATCTTACTGGCCCTAATCGTTGCTTCTGAGCCAGTCCTACAAATAATCTTCCCAAGAGATTCAAGAAACTGCTGTTAAAAATAAAATGCTGGCGAACTGTCTCGGGGCTTCAAAAGAGACCGTAATTGTCAATAAGCCACGACAAACTGCCAAGAATATATCACCAAAAGAAAGAAAATGCCAGTATTCTTTCAGTTCCCTGATGTTTAATGGAGGACTAGCTTCCTTTTCTTGCTAGGCATGGACATGTCATTTCACTGTTTTTCATTTTCCCATATAATTATGGGAAGTAACAATGCTTGTGTGTGTGTGTGTGTGTGTGTGTGTGTGTGGCCAACTCAGATTACAGGCTAGAGTTGTTCTTAGACTTTAGTATGCATCTAAATCATCTGGGGTGCTTGTTAAAATATGGATACCTGGATCTGAGTGGGGCTGAGAAATTTGAATCTTTAATAAGCATCTCAGGTGACACCATAGGTGGTTGGAAGCCCGCAATTGGAGAGCTGAGAGCTGCAGACTTTATATGTTACTTCTTTGAAGTGGGATTACTCATCCAATTTTCAACAGGCCCACCCACTTATATATAATATGCCTATGAATATTGCTATGGCAGTCATATAACTTCTTTTTTCAAGACTGACCTAGAAAGTTCAAGACTTCAAACAACAAGTTTTAATTGTCATGTTTATTTATGAGATCTTGTTGTAATACCAGAAATAAGTAATCATTTGTCAGCTATAAAATTCACTGGGCACCAACAGTGTACAGAGGACTGTCAAGTATAGTAAACACAAATGAAATCAAACAAATGATCATCCCTGCCCTCAACAAACTTAGTGTCTAGTGATGGAATGAAAACACAGAGAACAGACCCAATAGACCACATAAATCAGACCAAAATGAAAAAAAAAAAAAAAAACTCGTAATGAAAGTACATACTTTTGTCAATTTCCTTTACTAGCAGGCATTTAGCCCAGAATTTTTCAATTGGGTAATTTTTTCTGAACACTGAGTCAGTCGTAGGTTGCTAAAGTTCCTCCAGCTTTAGAAGGTGTAAAGGAAAGAGCCTGAAGCTATCAGTTTTTGTTTCTATGTATGAATCTGTGCATGTACATACCTATATATAAGCATGTATGTAAATACAGATATAGAGATATTTATCAGACCAAGAAACTAGTTGAATTTTCAAGATCTTTATCACATGCTAGTCATTCAAGCTAACAGTTCTGGCTACCTTTATCATCTGCCTTTTCTCACCTTTTCCTCTCTAGTTAACCACACTCAGGACGAAGAGGATAGAAGGATCTCCAAAAAGGAAACCAAGTGTATCCACGCTGTTTCTAACTGCTCTTTTTTCACTTTTTCAAGGTCAAAATAAACTTTGCTTAATTTCTTGTCATCAGAAACCCTCTAGAAGTGTACTACCCAGGAGCAAAACATCCCCCAAGCCACCTGTCAGACATTTTAGAGAGAACATTTGCATCATTGTTTACTAGTTTGGAAGACATGGGATTATTATCCCTATTTTACAGATAGAGAAACAGATGCAGGTTAAACGACTTGTCTAGACATACAACTAACCAGTAGCAGAGCCTGGATTTCCCATCACAATTATGATTCCCAGACCAGGGTGCTTGCACTACATCAGGCTCCCTAGGTAATAAGTTTTACCCAGGACAACCAGTCCAATTAGAAACAGAAGAGAGAAACATATGAACATGGAGAAAAGTTAGGAAAATGTACAGAGCAATTGACAGATTCAACATACAACATAAAAAGCACTGAAAGCATGGAAATTAAACTGAAGGCAAACAGAATTTACAGGACAGCTCTGTTAGCAGGTACTGATATTTAGACCTTGCCCATTTTACTCTCCTGTAACAAGAAGCTGAAACAGATAGCCAGGCTGCTCTTGGCATTAGTTATTTATGGAAGGGCAGAAAACAACTGTTCTTCATTGACTGTGTAACAAGCCTTTGCATGTTAAACATACTTCACATGTTTGTAAAATAATAATTTCCTTTTTGGTCTCACTACAAGCAGCAGGACTTTATAATAATATTTGTATAGCCAAGTGATGTTATGCTTTGTCATTCATGAGACCTTATTTTTTTAGACCCAATAACCAAGCCAAATATTGTCTTCAGTGGCGTGTCTGAAACTGGTGAAATCAGAAACCTAGACAGAAGCTGATCTAACTGTGAACATAAATAATAACCTAAGCTAATCCTTTCAAAAATGACCATAGCCATCGCAGCTAGATTTAATGTCATTTTTTGAGAAACAACTCTTTTATCTTTTCAGACCACAATTTATTGTCACTTTAGTACATTCCACTGGCTTTTAAACTAATTGAAAAGACAAAACAAATGGAAAGATACTGAAGTTATCTGGGTGGGAAATCTCAGTAAAAACCCAATTCTTCCTAAATTCATCTGTAAAGATCGTGCAGTCCAAACCAAATCCCAGCAGGGTTTTAATGAAATTTGACTTCCGTGTCTCTCATTAACTCTGTCTTCTTAAAAACGAATTCTATCCCCTCTAGATAAAATCCTCTGCAGTATCCTCGCAAATTGCTTTTGCAACCTTCCCAAAAACAAAGAAAAAAAGAACAAAAATTCATGTTTATCCATAAGGCCAGAGGCAAATTGAATGTGCAGTGGTAGTCCTCAAATCTGCAAAAAGTTACCTTTTGCATAGTTTGCCCATTTTCTGTAGTGATTCTAGCCTAGTAATGTTAGAGGGAAAGGTCATCAATATCTTTTTCATTTTTTAGAATTTTCCTTTTTATTTTATTTATTCTTCAAAGTTTAAACTTTTCATTTTCTATTGGAGTATAGCCAATTAACAATATTGTGGTCATTTCAGGTAAACAGTGTAGGGACTCAGCCATACATATACATGTATCCATTCTCCCCTAAACCCTCCTCCCATTTAGGCTGCCACACAACATTGAGCAGAGTTCTATGTGCTATACAGTAGGTCCTTGTTGGTTATCCATTTTGAATATAGCAATGTGTACAAAAGGTCATCAATATCTTAACTTGCTTTAAATCTTTATTTTCCTTTCCTTTTCACACGCAAGAAGATTTGATTTCTTTACCCATTCTTAAATGACGAGTCAAAGTTTTTCCTACAGCACACACCCATTCTTAAAAGACAAGTCCAGATTTCCCCTTACTCGGGGTTTCCCTGGTGGCTCAATGGTAAATAATCTGCCTGCCAATGCAGGAGACACAGTTTTGATCTCTCCATGCAGGCTCTCACATGCCACACAGCGACTAAAGCCCATGAGCCACAAATATAGTTAGTGCTCTAGAGCCCAGGAGCCGCAACTACTGAAGCCTATGTGCCCTAGAGCCCATGCTCTGCAACAAGAGAAGCCATTGCAATGAGAAACCTGTGCATCACGAAGAAGAATAGTCACCCCCCGCCCCACCTCGCTGCAACTAGAGAAAAGCCCATGCAGCAATGAAGACCAGCACAGGCAAAAATAACTAAACAAAAGTTTTGTTTTTTTTTTTAAATGTCCTTTACTGGGAATCATTGACTACTGGAGTCAGGAGGTCACATAGAGTCAGACGAACAGGAGAGAAACTCTATGGGCTTTGGACTTGGACCCCTCTAGACAAGTTGCATAACCTCTTCTGAGCATCAGCCTGCTCATCTGTAAATCAAGGATAATAATGATACCACATTCATTATGGTACCACAGGCTTTTCTGAGGGAGGGCTAAATGAAATCATGCTCATAAAATGTCTGATTTATGGCAAGCATAAACCAACAAGCAAGAAATTATGGCAAGCAAGAAAATTAGAGATACCAAAGGAAAATTCCATGCAAAGATGGGCGCAATAAAGGACAGAAATGGTAGGGACCTAACAGAAGCAGAAGATATTAAGAAGAGGTGGCAAGAATACACAGAAGAACTATACAAAAAGGATCTTCATGACCTAGATAATCATGATAGTGTGATCACTCACCTAGAGCCAGGCATCCTGGAATGCGAAGTCAAGTGGGCCTTAGGAAGCATCACTATGAACAAAGCTAGTTGAGGCGATGGAATTCCAGTTGAGCTATTTCAAATTCTAAAAGATGATGCTATGAACGTGCTGCACTCAATATGTCAGCAAATTTGGAAAACTCAGCAGTGGCCACAGGAAGAAAAGGTCAGTTTTCATCCCAATCCCAAAGAAAGGCAATGCCAAAGAATATTCAAAAACCACTGCACAACTGTACCCATCTCACACGCTAGTAAAGTAATGCTCAAAATTCTCCAACCCAGACTTCAACGGTACGTGAACCATGAACTTCCAGATGTTCAAGTTGGATTTAGAAAAAGCAGAGGAATCAGAGATCAAATCAGAGATCAGATGTTTCTGCTGGATCATCGAAAAAGCAAGAGAGTTCCAGAGAAACATCTATTTCCGCTTTATTGACTATGACAAAGACTTCGACTGTGTGGATCACAACAAACTGTGGAAAATTCTGAAAGAGATGGGAATACCAGACCACCTGACCTGCCTTCTGAGAAATCTGTATGCAGGTCAAGAAGCAACAGTTAGAAGTGGACATGGAACAACAGACTGGTTCCAAATCAGGAAAGGGGTATGTCAAGGCTGTATACTGTCACCCTGCTTATTTAACTTATATGTGCAGAGTACATCATGAGAAATGCTGGATTGGATGAAGCACAAGCGGGAATCAAGATTGCCAGGAGAAATATCAATAACTTCAGATATGCAGATGACACCACCTTTATGGCAGAAAGTGAAGAAGAACTTATGAGCCCCTTGATGAAAGTGAAAGAGGAGCATGAAAATGTTGGCTTAAAAGTCAACTTTCAGAAAAATAGGATCATGGCATCTGGTCTTGTCACTTCATGGCAAATAGATGGGGAAACAATGGAAACAATGACAGACTTTATTTTTTGGGCTCCAAAATCACTGCAGATGGTGACTGCAGCCATGAAATTAAAAGATGCTTGCTCCTTGGAAGAAAAGCTATGTCCAACCTAGACAGCATATTAAAAAGCAGAGACATTACTTTGCCAACAAAGGTCCATCTAGTCAAAGCTATGGTTTTTCTGGTAGTCATGTATGGTTGTGAGAGTTGGACTATAAAGAAAGCTGAGCACCAAAGAACTGATGCTTTTGAACTGTGGTGTTGGAGAAGACTCTGGAGAGTCCCTTGGACTGCAAGGAGATCCAACCAGTCCATCCTAAAGGAGATCAGTCCTGAATATTCATTAGCAGAACTGATCCTAAGGCTGAAACTCCAATACTTTGGCCATGTGATGTGAAGAACTGACTCACTTGAAAAGACCCTGATGCTGGGAAAGATTGAAGGTGGGAGGAGAAGGGTACGACAGAGGATGAGATGGTTGGATGGCATCACCAACTCAATGGAGATGAGTTTGAGTAAACTCCGGGAGTTGGTAATGGACAAGGAGACCTGGTGTGCTGCAGCCCATGGGGTCACAAAGAGTTGGACATGACTGAGTGACTGAACTGAACTGAACTGATGGCAAGCATATAGAAAATGGGGCTATTCATTACCAACTTTGACCTCCTCATTTTACAGATTTGAAAAAAAAAGCTAGAACCAAAACTCATATCCTTCCATTACACTCCACCAGTCTTTCTCCAGATTCTCCTATTTATTGAGTGACTTTCTTTAAAGCCAAGGGCTAAATCCCTTTTGAAGTGGTCTACAACCACCACCTTCACTTTCATTCACTAAATCACTCTCTGACCTACAAGCCAGCCTCCATTCTTTTCAATCCTCTAAATGTGCCTTTGCTAATGCTTTCTATGAAATGGACAAGCCCCATCTTTATACCTAGATATTCACTCTGCTTAAACTGGCAAACTTCCATTCAAAGCAATTCTTCTTCAAACTAAAATACTATAAGAAAACTGTCTCCTTCACTCAGACCATATATAGCACCTGGTTCAGGCCAGTTATTACTATTCAAATGGAAAAGCTTTAGTAATTGGTTGGATAATGATGGCCACCAGCTATTGAGTACCTAGTATGTACCAGGCACTGCCACAAACACTTTATCTTTTTACCTTCCCAGTGAGCCTATGAGATGGATACTATTACTATTCCAGAGGAAATGTACATATGATTGAATAAGTAAAATTTCCAGTGTCCGTCTCATTATCACATAAACCTATCTAGAAGAGAAGCCAAGTCTCGTTTGGACACATCCTATTTCTATATTAGACCCAGGGAAAATCCCACCTATGAAAGGACATTTAAAGCAAATACCTTGAAGGTGAACACACAGAATTTTTTAAAAAATATTTAACTTATAGGTTAGAATAGACATTTTTAGCTATGATATGAATCTAATTCACCTATGCAGGCAGATTTGAACATCACTGGCTAACCTCAACTCCCTGCAAGCTCACTTCAATGATATTTATGAAAGAGTTCAACAAATCTGATTTTGTTGCCACTGGGAAAAATTCAGGTATGGCAGTCTAGATCAGTTTATGAATCAATTCCTTCCCTGAGACTATTCTGTTTCTTTATTGAGCCATGGTACAGATTAGGCCCTAGGTTAAGGTGGCCAAACTCTTAGTAGCTGTATACCACTGTAATATATTCCTGAAAGGCTATTAATAAATCAGATTGTCACACAGCAAGCCTCATTTTCCACTGATTGTCTCTTTATTATTATTACTCTTTTACAAACGAAGTGCATGTTCACTTCTTTGGTTCAAGTATATGAAGTAACAGAATTTCTGAGATAACTATGAATAATCTGGTATATATCATTCCAAATGTTTGTTGTGCACAGATACATTCATATACTTATTTTTTCAAAATGAGATTATGCATATTGCCCTACAGGTTGCCTTTATGCATTTAATCATACATCACAAACATTATCCCATGTCTTTATATTTGTATGTAGATAGATATCTAAAGAATTACACCTCATCCTTTTTTCACTGTTACACGGTATTCCATAGTATGGATATACCATAATGTGTTAGCCAAAGCCCTACTGATGTACAGTCAGGATTTTTCTCTAATTTTTCACAATATGCCAATTAATATTCCAATACGTATAGCTTTGTGTATTTGTCCAAGCATCTCTACAGTGGAGCACTATAAGTGGAAATGATGCTGGGTCAAAGAGTATGTGCATTCTAAATTTTAAAAGATACTGTCAAATTGTCTTTCAAAAGGGCCAGATGAATTAATACTCCTACTTAGAGTGTATAAGAGTAACATTTTCCTTATATTCTTGAAAACATTGAATATTATCAATCTTTAAAAATCTTGCCAATCTGATAGGTAATGCCATCTCATTGTTGTTTAATTGGCTTTCATTAAAATGTTTGGTAGCTGTTTGTATTTTTCTATGAAAGTAATGACTATTCATCATAGAAAGTATAGAAAACACCAAAAATGTATGAAGAATGCTGTTTAATTCCACAATTCTACTGCCCTGGGAGAACCACTGTTAATATTTTGATATATTTTTATCAGTTTTGTCTTATGCATATTTCTTCCAAAATTGGATACTGTGTGCTTTTTTCACTTGACATATAACATGAGCTCTCCCCCATTTGCTAAAAATTATTTAAAAATAATGTTTAGGATTGCAGACTATTCTAGCATATGAGAGTCATAATTTATTTAACTAGTTACCTATTCTTTGCCAGACATTTATGTTGGTTTTAAAATTTTCCCAGTACTATAAATGATTTTGTTGTGTCTTCCTAATTATTTTGTTAGAATAACTCCTAGATATAGACTTATTGAATCAAATGATGCATTTCAAGGTAACTGACTCACATCACCATAACAATTTTCCTCTGATTTTAAAAAGAAATTGAAAACAATGATTTGTAATGATAGTCCTATTTATCAATAGACCCCAATAGGAAAACAAATATATGTACTTTTCTGTTGTAAAATCACAAAGGTAATTTTAAATTAAATTAAATATAATGATTCTTGAAATAAGACACAAAATAAATACAGCTTAGTTCAGGATAGAGAGGGCGTTTCTTTTGTGTAGGATTTGAGTTTAAGAAATTTTTTGGCAGGAATACAATATTTTAACATTCTACTGGAGAAAAAAAGTTGAGGGAGAGATAGCTTAGTTGAATAGAACACACTAACCATAAAAGTTCTTTTCAGCCTCCATCACATTTCCCTCCTTCACACCCCATACTCCACCCTGTTTCCCAGCATTTTGCAGAAGCTGCTGCTTTTGGGGAAATACACAAGCTGACCTAGGGCTAAAAGACCAAATACAGAAAACCAAGAAAAGCACTGATGCAATGTACACCTGTAAATGAACAAAAAAGAAATAGCCAAGAGGTAATAAATACATGAAAAATGAGTCTTAAGATAGTTCAGAACAGATCAGTTTACTGGTAAAGTTCTCTGATCATAAATTTTGATAGAGCCTTTATCTTATCTAGGACAGTTTTTCATGTGAGAACATCTTCCGAATTGGAAATAAATGCTAATGCAAAGACCACCGTCAGCTTCCCTCATCTGAGATGACTAGCTTCACCCTTTCCTTTCCACTGGCTCTATGTTAATCCCAAGATTACAAACAAACTCATGCTGTACTGTACCTAAATGTAACACAACCCTTCCCAGAGAGATCGTAAACTCTGGATTCTTCATCAGGGACTAAAGTTGTTAGTTGTACTCTCCTGGCAATGGCAATGAAATGACCCAGAGTTTCTCAGGTCTTGTGCCTGGAAAGAGACTCTATGGGTGGTAGAGCAGAATCACCTTACCATTTCATGTAACGTTTTCCTACAAATGAAGTGGGTGGGGGGAAACATTTTGAAACCCAGTATCTTCCTGCAACAATAAAATGCATCATCAGATTAAGTGAAAGTCAAAATATCCTCATTTCAGATCGGAATTTAAGACTGGAAAAGTTCAGGAGATGAGAAATATTTGAGCTACTGATTAGGAAAGAGTGCTATGTCCTGTGTGAGTCAGTTATGTTTGATAAACAAACATCTATGACACACATTGCAAAACGTAGATTAAGAAACCTCAGGGTAGAGGACAGATCATCACACGTAGAAAGCACCCAGGCATTTAGCCAGTACACAAAGAAGAGTGTAACTCTGGAACTTGAAAGCCTGTATCCCTAGGCCTTATTTATTTTCCTTTTTAACCTCTTTTGTTGATACAGGTTTGAACTGAGGCAACGGTTTTAATTTTTACATATGCAAACATAAAAAGAGTATGTGTTTCTTCTGAAATTTAGCATAACACATGAACTTCTCAAATATAATTTTAGAGCTGTAATGGACTTGAAAGCTAATCTAGAGTATAGTCACTCATTTATTTACAAATGAGGAAACTGGGGCTTCAAGAGTTTAATTTATCCAAGGTTACAAAACTAGTTGTTTCAGAACTAGAGACCAGAACATGGATCTCCTGACTGGGCTCAAAGCTCTTCCTATTTTGCTACATTGCCTACCTCATATCAATTTGCCAGAGGTTTGATGATCTAACCATAAGCTATATATATATATATATCTATGGTCATTTGACTTTTGAAGCAAATTTAAAAGGTTATGTTTCCATAACCACATTTATTAAAGTGCCCTGAATTGCTCAGTTTTCTTTTTTTATCAGGAATACCTTTTTGAAAATAGCAAGAAAATGTGGTCTGTTCAATTTATGTGGAACATGTCTGAGAAAGCAAGTGGAAATTTTGAGGGGAAAGATCATTTCTGCTCCCTAATCTAATTCATTAAGGGAAAGAAACAAACTCTTCCAATGTATTTGTTGATTATCTGTATGTGGTCAATCTACTTTACAAAGGTCCACTTTGGGTTGCAACCTCTTCCTTACCCAATGGAGGCATGGAGTTGATGGTCAGCTTGCCCCATTTATAGATGCCTTCCATATTTCCTGTCTGTCACTTTTATGACATTCCTGCAATGTCATTTAACTGTATCAGCAAATATTCAAGTCCGGTAATACCTGATATCAGAAGGGAACTTTCCAGTGTTACAGAAACTGTGATATTCTCAGGAGTTGAGGCCAGAAAGATATTTGGGGTATTTGCCAACTATAATTTTATGACACTAGTTCTCTTGTTCCTATTTGCTTCTGATCTTTCCATCTTCTACACTATATAAAAGAAACTGTAAAAGTTCAGAAATACTCTACAGTCAGAAATAATCTGCATGGAAAATGTACAATAAACACAGAACAAGATGCTCAGCCTCATTAGTTATTAGGGAATGTAAATTGAAACTATGTTGAGGTACCACTTCACATTCACTAGGAAGGCTATTTTTTAAAAAAGGAAGACAAAAAAAAAGGAGAAATTGGAACCCTCCCATACTGTTAGTGGGAATGCAAAATGGTATAGCTGTAGAAAACAATTCAGCAGTTCCTCAAAAAGATAAGTATAGAATTATCATGTAATCCAGCAATTCCACCACTAGACATTTACCCCAAATAATTGGAAACAGGTAATCAAATAAATACAGGAACAACTTATGTTCAAGTAACACTATTCATTATAGCCCAAAAAGTGGAAACACCCCAGAGGTCCATCATCTTATGAATGGATAAACAAATATGGTGTAATCATACAATGGAATATCATTTGGCCATAAAAATGAGTGAAACACTGATATGTGATACATAGTGGATGAACCTTAAAAACAGCATGCCAAGTGAAAGAGGCCAGACACAAAAGGTCACATAATGTATAATTCTATTTTTTTTCAGCCACATTGTTCGGGTTGTGGGATCTTAGTTCCTTGACCTGGAATCAAATCCTGGCCCATGGCAGTGAAAGTGTTGAGTCCTAAGGACTTCCCTGGTGGCCCAGTGGTTTAAGACTTTGCCTCCCAATGCAGAGGGTGTGGGTTCAATCTATGGTCAGGAAGCTAACTAAGATCCTACACGCCTCATGGCCAAAATACCAAAACACAATACAGAAGCAATATTGTAACACATTCAATACAAACTTTAAAAACGGTCCATTTAAAAAAAAAGAAAGAAAGAAAAAGAAAACTTTACTGAGAAGGTGATGTTTGAGTTGAGATGGGAATGATGAAAGAAAGCCAGCCATGCTTAAGTCTCAGACAATAGTGGTCCAGGCAGAAGGATTATGAAGTACAAAGGTTTTAAAGTCCGATGGGGCTTGCATCTTCTACAATTGGATGGATCAAGAGAACCAAGGGCATAAGAGCATGGAAAGAAGACAGAAAGGTGGGGAGGGCCTGGTTTTTTCAGTTTTATAGGCTAGCGTAAGAAGTTTGATTTTATTCAGATGCACCTATGCTCTGAAATGTCTTTTAGCATCAGCAGTCATCTGGACAAAGAGGGTGGTGAAACACACACACACAATTTTAAAAGAGAAATCCAAGATAATTACACCACTCTCTGTTTATGAGAAATCAATTTGATCAAGTTGAAAGACTGTTGTTTGCCCTTTTAGTCCAGAGTTTCTCCACCATGGCACTATTGGCATTTGAGGCTGGATAATTCTTTATTTGGGCGTCTCTGGTGGCTCAGATGGTGAAGAATCCACCTGCAGTGTGGGAGACCTGGGTTTGATCCCTAGGTTAGGAAGATTCCCAGAGAAGGGATAGGCTACCCACTCCAGTATTCTGGTCTAGAGAATTCCATGGACAGAGGAGCCTGTCCTGTGCATTATGCCATGTTTAACCTTCCTATCTCCAGGCTCATTCCAAAGCATCTCTTGATTCCCAGAACTCATACATTAGTGCTAAGTAAATATTCAGTAAGTCCATTCAATGCACACTACCTATGTGGACTATGGAGTCACTATACCTCTGGATTTAAATAGTCTGGGTAGCTGCCTTAACTTTCCAGCTCATTTTGAGCACAGCCTAGAGAGACTAAGTCTTTTATTTACATTTGTATAACACCAAAAGACAGATAAGGCAATGGCACCCCACTCCAGTACTCTTGCCTGGAAAATCCCATGAATGGAGGAGCCTGGTAGGCTGCAGTCCATGGGGTCGCTAGAAGTCGGACACGACTGAGCGACTTCACTTTCACTTTTCACTTTCATGCATTGGAGAAGGAAATGGCAACCCACTCCAGTGTCCTTGCCTGGAGAATCCCAGGGACAGGGGAGCCTGGTGGGCTGCCGTCTATGTGGTCGCACAGAGTCGGACACGACTGAAGCGACTTAGCAGCAACACCATTTATTTTATGTATTCCAATGAAGTTCTCTGAAAACACAACTTTTATTACTGACTTCAATTATGATTTTAGACTTGTATTTCCATATGCACTCTCTAGCAGGATAGAACATCCAGGACTCGAAAGTGGGGTTTCTTAACCTCGGTGCTATTGATTTTGGGATCAAACAACTCTTTATCGTGGAGGTCTGTCTGATGTAATACAGGACCAGCATCCCTGGTCTCTGCCCACTAGATGCCATAAGCAGTCTACCCAGATAATTATAAAAATCTAAATGTTTGTAATAAATATACAGGAGTCCATACAAATGTAAATGAACAATGAATAAATCAATATGGGAGAAGAGACAAATCTCCTGTGCAAAATTCTAAATCGTTTACACAGATACTCCCCCTTTGATACAATGCTGCATAACTACTCACCTTGCAAGTGAGGGCTATACAAGGGAGTGACTTGCTTCCAAAGGATAGAGTATGAGATGGGTGGGATGAGGGGGGATAATGTTACAGTGGAGAAACCTCACAAATACTATCTTGAACAGGTGGTCAAGATTAACACCACTCGTGATAAGTCATGTTGATCAGTTCAGTTCAGTTCAGTCGCTCAGTCATGTCCGACTCTTTGTGACCCCATGGACTGTAGCACACCAGGCCTCCCTGTCCATCACCAACTCCCAGAGCTTGCTCAAACTCATGTCTATTGAGTCAGTGATGCCATCCAACCATCTCATCCTCTGTCTTACCCTTCTCCTCCCACCTTCAATCTTTCCCAGCATCAGGGTCTTTTCCAATGAGTCAGCTTTTCACATCATGTGGACAAAGTATTGAAGTTTCAGCCTTAGGATCAGTTCTGCTAATGAATATTCAGGACTGATTTCCTTTAGGATGGACTGGTTGGATCTCCTTGCAGTCCAAGGGACTCTCCAGAGTCTTCTCCAACACCACAGTTCAAAAGCATCAGTTCTTTGGTGCTCAGCTTTCTTTATAGTCCAACTCTCACAACCATACATGACTACCGGAAAAACCATAGCTTTGACTAGATGGACCTTTGTTGGCAAAGTAATGTCTCTGCTTTTTAATATGCTGTCTAGGTTGGACATAGCTTTTCTTCCAAGGAGCAAGCATCTTTTAATTTCATGGCTGCAGTCACCATCTGCAGTGATTTTGGAGCCCAAAAAATAAAGTCTGTCATTGTTTCCATTGTTTCCCCATCTATTTGCCATGAAGTGACAAGACCAGATGCCATGATCCTAGTTTTCTGAAAGTTGACTTTTAAGCCAACATTTTCATGCTCCTCTTTCACTTTCATCAAGGGGCTCATAAGTTCTTCTTCACTTTCTGCCATAAAGGTGGTGTCATCTGCATATCTGAAGTTATTGATATTTCTCCTGGCAATCTTGATTCCCGCTTGTGCTTCATCCAATCCAGCATTTCTCATGATGTACTCTGCACATGTAAGTTAAATAAGCAGGGTGACAGTATACAGCCTTGACATACTCCTTTCCCGATTTGGAACCAGTCTGTTGTTCCATGTCCAGTTCTAACTGTTGCTTCCTGACCTGCATACGATTTCTCAGAAGGCAGGTCAGGTGGTCTGGTATTCCCATCTCTTTCAGAATTTTCCACAGTTTCTTGTGTTCCACACTGTCAAAAGACTTTGGCATAGTCAATAAAGCAGAAATAGATGTTTCTCTGGAACTCTCTTGCTTTTTCAATGATCCAGCAGATGTTGGCAATTTGATCTCTGGTTTCTCTGCCTTTTCTAAATCCAACTTGAACATCTGGAAGTTCATGGTTCACGTATTGTTGAAGCCTGGCTTGGAGAATTTTGAGCATTACTTTACTAACGTGTGAGATGAGTGCAACTGTGAGGTAATTTGAGCATTCTTTGGCATTGCCTTTCTTTGAGATTGGGATGAAAACTGACCTTTTCCAGTCCTGTGGCCACTGCTGAGTTTTCCAAATTTGCTGACATATTGAGTGCGGCACTTTCACAGCATCATCTTTTAGGATTTGAAATAGCTCAACTGAAATTCCATCACCTCCACTAGCTTTGTTCGTGGTGATGCCCTAAGGCCCTCTTAACTTCACATTCCAGGATGTCAGGTTCTAGGTGAGTGATCACACCATCGTGGTTATCTGGGTCATGAAGATCCTTTTTGTATAGTTCTTCTGTGTATTCTTGCCACCTCTTCTTAATATATTTTGCTTCTGTTAAGTCCATAATGTTTCTGGTAAGTCATGTTGATAACCTTAGATATGATGTGATGAGAATGGCACTTCACCTCTATTGTTCTTCCTCTTAAAAAGCCAGAACCCCAGTCTAATCTTGAGAATAATTTCAGACAAATCACAATTGAGGAACATTCTACAAAATACCTGACCTGTACCCCTCAAAACTGTCAAGATACTCAAAAGGGAGGAAAATCTGAGAAACCTTCACTTAGAGAAAGCTAAGGAGACATGACAATTAATACAATGTAGCTTCTTGAAACAGAAAAGAAGTGTTAGATAACAACTAAGGACTTCTGAATAAGGAATGCACTTTAGTTAATGATAACATATCAATATTGTTTCTTTGGTTGTAACAATATATCCTGCTAGCAACAATATATCAGACTAATATGTGACAGCCCCTTAGTCCTGTCTGACTCTTTGCTACCCCATAGACTGTAGCCTGCTGGCCTCCTCTGCCCATGGAATTCTCCAGGCAAGAATACTAGAGTTGGCTAGCCATTCCCTTCTCCAGGGGATCTTCCCAACCCAGGGATGGAATCCAAGTCTCCCGCATTGTGGGTGAATTCTTTACCATCCAAGCCACCAGGTTAACAATAGGAGAAAGTAGAGGTATTCAGGAAGTCTCTCTCCTCTGTAACTTTTTTGTAACTCTAAAGATATACTGGGTGTTCATTGGAAGGACTGATGCTGAAGCTGAAACTCCAGTACTTTGGCCACCTCATGCGAAGAGTTGACTCATTGGAAAAGACCCCGATGCTGGGAGGGATTGGAGGCAGGAGGAGAAGGGGACTACAGAGGATGAAATGGCTGGATGGCATCACCGACTAGATGGACATGAATTTGAGTTAACTCCGGGAGTTGGTGATGGACAGGGAGGCCTGGCATGCTGCAATTCATGGGGTCGCAAAGAGTCGGACACGACTGAGTGACTGAACTGAACTGAACTGAACTGAACTGAAAGATATACTAATGTTTGAAAGGTTATCTTTTAAATGTCTGCAGACATGGCCAAATGTTCTCTAGAGGGCAAAACCTTCCCCAGTTGAGAACCACAGCTCCAACTCAATCTAATCATTTGCCTTTTCGTTATAGCACTTCCACCCTCTGTACTGGGCTTCCCTGCTGGCTCAGTGGTAAAGAATCTGCCTGCCTATGCAGGAGAAATGGATTCAATCCCTGGGTCAGGAAGATCCCCTGGAGAAGGAAATGGCAACTCAGTCCAGTATTCTTGCCTGGGAAATCCCAAGGACAGCCTTGTAGCCTGGTGGGCTACAGCCCATGGGGTCGCAAAAGAGTCAGACACAACTTAGTGTCTAAACAGCACAACTCCTTATAGTATTTTACCAAGTTTGAGATTCTTCTCTATGTTGTCAGCAACTCTTGATGTTCAAGAATTTTTCTTAAAACTTTAAAATCTTCTGAGTTCTCATCTACAGCTTCCAGAACTTTCTTCCTCTCCACTTTTGTCTGGCAATCCACAACATACCTATTGAAGTGAGGTTCATCATCATCTCCCTCATGGGTAATAATATCTAACAAATCAAGTCTATAAATTCTCCCATTTCAAGACATGAGATAATTGTTAAACTATTTGTTCTTTGTGGTATGAAAATCTTCAATGATATGACTAATTTAACAGGGCTACTTTTGGAGTTTGTGTCATTTGAATATGAGCCATTGGTTCTCCTTGAATGACTGTACAATAAGCTTTCCTCTGCTCCAAAAACAGGATGGGGGTAGTACTTGCATGTCCTTACTGTTTCAGTAAGTGTAATCTTGTCATCATAAAAAGGCTGCTTTGTCTGAAAAGATATTCCACTGAATTATGGAATAGAAGCTTTCTGCTTTGGCTATAAAGTAGAATTAACTTAAGGCAAAGAGGTTTATCAAACTTAATGTCATCAATCATTTTCCATAGCTTTTCATAATGAAAACTCATCTTAAGTCATGGTTGTTCAGTTATAAATACTAATTAATCTCTGTCCTCTCCCGGATCTAAAGATGAAGGAGATGAAGGAACAAAAGAGCTTGACTCAATATTGAAATTAAACCTGAAAAAATGAAAGAGAGCAGTAAGAAAGAATGACAAAGACAGTCAATCACTCTTTAAAGGTTTAATTCTCTTTCTGAAGTGGTGGCTCCTTTATACCACTGTTTCCTTGATATGCTCTTCCTATTCCCACCCAGGATGTAACAGAAACATAGCCTGTGCTTTTATTGTGTGTGTTACAGATTATCTTGACTAGGCTGGTGCTAGTGATAGAACTTTTTCTGAAACAAATCAGATGACACCTATCCCTATTACTTCCTTTACCTATTAGCACAATTCTGTGCACACTGAGGCTTTCTGGTTTTGCCTGAAGGAGTGATAAGTTGGGTTTTTGTTTGTTGGTTTTTTTCTGGGGCACACAGAAGAGGAGAGAGAGCTTCAAAGAACAGAGGGAAAGGTGGAGTGTTGGTGCTCCTGCTAGCCCTTTGGATTCAAGGCTCAATGTGGAAGATGGAGTCAAAAGCTGAAAAAAACATTTTCATGAAGGACCTTCTGTGATTCTGAGCTCAAATGTTGCTGTTTAGGGCCAAATTGATAAAATTAATATAAAGTTGGGTGAGGGTCCCAATCTCAATACTTCAAGGACTGGAAGCTCAATGCTATTTGCCCAAAGGGTATCAGCAACAGAGATAGTGATGAGGTGTCTTGTCTGGTAGGCTGGACTATAAGAATATGAATGATATTGTTACAAGCACATGTGGTAAAGCTTTCTGCAGAGGATGGCTAGAAATAACTGGAGAGTCTTTGGAAGGGGATTAAATTCCTCTGAGAGCAGGTGGGGCTTTGCAGCTGATGAAATTTGGATAGTAGCAATCATGTGATCTCATTTCACCAAATGGAAAAATCTGGCATATTTGTGTTACATAATTCTTGTTATCTAGGCCTCACTTCTCGGAGAAGGCAATGGCAACCCACTCCAGTACTCTTGCCTGGAAAAATCCCATGGACGGAGGATCCTGGTAGGCTGCAGTCTATGGGGTCGCTAAGAGTCGGACACGACTGAGTGACTTCACTTTCACTTTTCACTTTCATGCATTGGAGAAGGAAATGACAACCCACTCCAGTGTTCTTGCCTGGAGAATCCCAGGGACGGCAGAGCCTGGTGGGCTGCCGTCTATGGGGTCGCACAGAGTCAGACACAACTGAAGCAACTTAGCAGCAGCAACAGCAGCAGGCCTCACTTCTAATAAAAACTCACACTTCTTAAGCCTACCTCCATCATAGAAGACTGCTACTTCTCCAGGCCTAAGTCATCATTCCCATCCCACAGTTAAAGGAATTCCACTACAGTTTCCATTGAGAGTCCTTTGAGCTATCTTATCTAATGTCATATTAATGGGCTATAGTTCTTATCCTCTGTAAATTCCCAAGAGTTACTCTTCCTCAGATAGTCTCTTAAGTCAACAAGGATTCTTCTTTTTATCTCCTGTGGTAAGCTCTAAATATATCCTTTTATAAACACTTCACACAGGGAGCCACTTGCTTCCCTCAATGACCAATATTTCTTTTCACAAAAGCAGACGTTTTCAAACCATTACTTTGCTGAAAACCCAGACTTTTGCAACTCTTGGATAAATATAACATTATTTTGTTCCCTTTCTCATTTTTTGGAACTGTTTACTTACTGTGGAATAACACGCATTCACTTTCGTTGCATTGTGACAGATACAGAAAAAAATGCAGAAAAAATTTCAATGAACACTAAGATTTCTAGACCATATTATGCACTGGCAAAAGATTTAGCACAAATTTCTTGAAACCTAATCCCTTGCCTTACAGCTAAGATTCAGATGAGATCCATTTAATATCCCATAATAATATGGTCAATTATATTATAGATATTGGTATCTTGAACATATCTTTTTTAGCTTTCCTGGTATCTCAGTTGGTAAAGAATTCACCAGCAATGCAGGAGACCCAGGTTTGATCCCTGGGTGGGGAAGATCCCTGGAGAAGGAAATGGCTACCCAACCTGCTCCAGTATTCTTACCTGGAAAATCCCTTGGGCAGAGGAGCCTGGCAGGCTACAGTCATGGGGTCACAGAGAGTCGGATACGACTTAGGAACTAAACCACCACCACCACAGTTCATGAGGTTCTCATGGTAAGTATACTGAGATGGTTTGCCATTCCCTCTTCCAGTGGATCACATTTTGTCAGAACTCTCTGCTGTGACCCGTCCAACTTGGGTGGCCCTGCATGGCATAGCTCATAGCTTCATTGAGTTATGCAGGCTCCTTTGCCATGACAAGGCAGTGATCCATGAAGGGGGTGAGTTATAAGCCAGAATCAAGATAAGAGGGAGAAATATCAACAACCTCAGATATGCAGATGATACCACTCTAATCGCAGAAAGCAAACAGGAACTAAAGAGCCTCTTGATGAGGGCAAAGGAGGAGAGTGAAAGACCCAACTTAAGACTAAATATTAAAAAACTAAGATCATCACATCCAGCCCCATTACTTCATGGCAAATAGAAGGGGAAAACGTGGAAGTAGTGAGAGATTTTCTCTTCTTGGGCTCCAAAATCACTGTGGACAGTGACTGCAGCCATAAAATCAGAAGACAATTGCTTCTTGGCAGGAAAGCAATGACAAACCTAGACAGTGTGTTAAAAAGCAGAGACATTACTCTGCCGACAAAGGTCCGTATAGTCAAGGCTATGGTATTCCCAGTGGTCACATACAATTGTGAGAGCTGGACCACAAAGAAGGCAGAACGCCAAAGAATTGATGCCTTCAAACTGTGGTGCTGGACTCCTGAAAGTCCCTTGGACAGCAAGAAGATCAAACCAGTCAATCTTAAGGGAGATCAACCCTGAATATTCACTGGAAGGACTGATGCTGAAGCTGAAGTGCCAGTATTTTGGTCATCTGATGCAAACTGACAACTCATTGGAAAAATCCCTGATACTGGAAATATTGAGGGCAGAAGGAGAAGAGAGTGTCAGAGGATGAGATGGCTGGATAGCATCACTGATGCAATGAACATGAACTTGGGCAAACTCTGGGAGATGCTGAGGGACAGGAAGGTCTGGCATGCTGCAGTTCATGGGGTGAAAAGAGCCAGACAAAAGTAGGTGACTAAGCAATGAACAACAATCCTGAACATTACCCTCAGTCACTAAGGCTGTAAAAGAAATATTGTGTCATAGATCCATTTTTATCTTTCACAGTGAAAGTATTGCTTGCTCAATCATGTCCAACTCTTTGCAACCCCATGGACTGTAGCCTGGTAGGCTCCTCTGACCATGGGATTCTCCAGGCAAGAATTCTGGAATGGATAGCCATTCCCTTCTCCAAGAGATGTTCCTAACCCAAGGATCGGACCTGGGTCTCCTGCATTGCAGAGAGATTCTTTACCATCTGAGCCACCAGGGAAGCTAAGCCAAGACATAAACCAGCAAGGGGTTTAGAAACTTGTTTTTGGAATAAACTTCCAATCTTCTTCTCAATAAGCATATAATTCATACAAGATCCAAGTACTCCTGTAGTCTGAATATGTGCCATGAAAATATTCACAAGATGATATGCCAATGATCAAGGAAATAAATACAAACACTACTGAGGTCATATATTAGATATATAAATGGAAACATTACATAACATTCTGAGATTATCATGGAAATAGACAACTAAAAATTGTTATTTCTGTGGCCTTTTACAGCTCTAAAGGCCTATTCCCATTTGCAGTCCCTCTCCCTACACACACGAGTGTAGAGAAAACTGCCTCAATTTTGAGCCTCTTCAATTACTCTTCCACACATGGGGGACTCTGCCAACAGTGGCATCTTTAAATAATACAAGAGAAGGTAATAATGATGCAGAGATGGAGTCAAGTAATCATAAGTAAGAGTGGCTTAGGGTATACTCTCTGTCATCTGAGAGTTAACCATTGGTGAATTTTGTATCCCAGTGGTACAGGTTCATAAAAGACTGAGACCTAATCATAGGACTATAGCTGAAGTCCTCTTCTTTTTTCTTAAGAACAGTTGTATTGAGATATAGTTTATATACTACATGTTCACTCTTTTTTTTTTTACAAATATATATATATATATATATATTTATTTTTATTAGTTGGAGGCTAATTACTTTACAATATTGTAGTGGTTTTTGCCATACATTGACATGAATCAGCCATGGATTTACATGTGTTCCCCATCCTGAACCCCCCTCCCACCTTCCTCCCCATCCCATCCCTCTGGGTCATCCCAGTGTACCAGCCCTGAGCACCTGTCTCATGCATCCAACCTGTACTGATGACCTGTTTCACACTTGATAATATATATGTTTCAATGCTATTCTCTCAGATCATCCCACCCTTGCCTTCTCCCATAGAGTCCAAAAGTCTGTTCTATACATCTGTTTCTCTTTTTCTGTCTTGCATATAGGGTTATCATTACCATCTTTCTAAATTCCATATATATGCGTTAGTATACTGTATTGGTCTTTATCTTTCTGGCTTACTTCACTCTGTATAATGGGCTCCAGTTTCATCCATCTCATTAGAACTGATTCAAATGTATTCTTTTTAATGGCTGAGTAATATTCCACTGTGTATATGTACCATAGCTTTCTTATCCATTCGTCTGCTGATGGATGCTGCTAGGTTGCTTCCATGTCTTGGCTATTATAAACAGTGCTGTGATGAACATTGGGGTACACGTGTCTCTTTCAGATCTGGTTTCCTCGGTGTATATGCCCAGGAGTGGGGTTGCTGGGTCATATGGCAGTTCTATTTCCAGTTTTTTAAGGAATCTCCACACTGTTCTCCATAGTGGCTGTACTAGTTTGCATTCCCACCAACAGTGTAAGAGGGTTCCCTTTTCTCCACACCCTCTCCAGCATTTATTGCTTGTAGACTTTTGGATAGCAGTCATTCTGACTGATGTGTAATGGTACCTCATTGTGGTTTTTATTTGCATTTCTCTGATAATGAGTGATGTTGAGCATCTTTTCATGTTTGTTAACCATCTGTATGTCTTCTTTGGAGAAATGTCTGTTTGGATCTTTGGCCCATTTTTTGATTGGGTCATTTATTTTTCTGGAATTGAGCTGTAGGAGTTGCTTGTATATTTTTGAGATTAATCCTTTGTCTGTTGCTTCATTTGCTACTATTTTCTCCCATTCTGAAGGCTGTCTTTTCACCTTGCTTATAGTTTCCTTTGTTATGCAAAAACTTTTAAGTTTAATTAGGTCCCATTTGTTTATTTTTGTTTTTATTTCCAATATTCTGGGAGGTGGGTCATAGAGGATCTAGCTGTGATTTATGTCAGAGAGTGTTTTGCCTATGTTCTCCTCTAGGAGTTTTATAGTTTCTGGTCTTACATTTAGATCTTTAATCCATTTTGAGTTTATTTTTGTGTATGGTGTTAGGAAGTGTTCTAGTTTCATTCTTTCACAAGTGGTTGACCAGTTTTCTCAGCACCACTTGTTAAAGAGGTTGTCTTTTTTCCATTGTATATCCTTGCCTCCTTTGTCAAAGATAAGGTGTCCATAGGTGCATGGATTTATCTCTATGCTTTCTATTCTGTTCCATTGATCTATATTTCTGTCTTTGTGCCAGTACCATACTGTCTTGGTGACTGTGGCTTTGTAGTAGAGCCTGAAGTCAGGCAGGTTGATTCCTCCATTTCCATTCTTCTTTCTCAAGATTGCTTTGGCTATTCAGGGTTTTTTTGTATTTCCATACAAACTGAAATTATTTGTTCTAGTTCTGTGAAGAATACCGTTGGTAGCTTGATAGGGATTGCATTGAATCTATAGATTGCTTTGGGTAGTATACTCGAAGTTCTTTTCTCACAAAAAACTTAACTCTTGCCCGGGGGCAATGATAGTTGTTTGATCAGTTGTACAGTTAATGTACAACAAAGTGCATATTATTCTAGCCTATCAAGATTTCAATAAGTAATTCACTCTTTAACACAGATCAAATTACTTTTTTGTTTTTAAAGTTTTTATCTAAGGATTGCAGAGATAACATCTACACTAAAAGTTGGCATTAAAAACAACAGGAACTTCTGGTTTCCTGTCTAACATGTAAAGAGCTTGGGAGTCGGCACTCCATCCTGACAAAAAGTAAAAAGCTGAACAAACTGAAAAATCAACAGTTTTTCTTAGATCCATAAAAGAAGTGAGGTCACAGGGTAAAATGTTGCTCTGAAAACTGGAGAAACAGACAGGCGGATATAGAGAATCACAGTTTATCAAAGCAGAAACTTCCAGTGGAACCTGTACTGGGTACTGGGGTAGGAAAATCTGAGATGTAAATGATGAACTGCTAGAGGCTTGGTGTGGACAAGTCTGTGAGTTAAAAACTCCAGGGGAGACCCAACACTTTTGTGAGTTTTATCTCCTGGAGCCCTACCAGGTCCTTACACGGAGGAGAAAAGGAAAATCCCCTCAGGCTTCTGGCAGGAACAAGGGGAAAGAGGCCACTTTCAAGTAGACCAGAGCATTCTGTTCTTCTTAACAAGACTTACCCTCAAGAGAATCTATTTTACCAGAGCCTAAACTTTTGGGTTTGTATTGGAGCCTGACTTGGAGGAAATGAAATACTCAGTTTCAGCTTATTCTAGCCTTCCACCTATGGAAGAGAAATACCCAATTTGGGGAGAAGGGAAATACCCAACTCCAATTCCCTCTGGCCATCCTGTCTGAACTAAGGTGAAGGGGGAGGACTGAAAAATATTGGTGAATTTTATATCCCAGGGGTACAGGTTCATAGAAGACTGAGACCTAATCATAGGACTACAGAAAACTTTCCCTTCTTCCTACACATTACCAGCATATCACTAAATGTCTGTCTATTGAAGATCTTTTCATTCATGATGTACATGTTCAACCCTTTCAATAAAAAAAATAAATTATACTAAATAGTAAAAATAATACAGTTTGAAGAGAAAAAGCAAGCATCAGAACCAGACTCAGTATGTCAGGGATATTGGAATTCTGACCATAAATTTAAAACAACTGTTACTGATATGCTAAGGGTTCTAAAGAAAAAACAAGCAACATGCAAGAATAAATGGATAATATAAGCAGAGAGACAGAAATTCTAGAAAAGATTTCAAAAGCAACACTAGACATCAAACATACTAACATCATTCATACTAAATGAATTCCTTTGGTAGGCTCATTAGTAGGACACAACTGAGGATAGAGGAACCTCTGAGCTTGATGCTATGTCAGTAGAAACCTCCAAAGCTAAAAAGCAAAATAAACCCAAAGCAAGCACAGGGAAGAAAACAATAAAAATTAGAGAGGAATTCCATAAAATTGAAAACAGGAAATCAATGCAGAAAATCAATGAAACCAAGAGTTGGTTTTTTTTAAAAGATAAATAAAATCAGTAAACCTCTTGCTAAAGTAATTAGGGAAAAAGAGAGAGGTGACACAAATTGTTAATATTAGAAATGAAATAGGTAACATCACTGAAGATCCTATGGACATTAAAAGGATAATAAAGAAATACCATGAATAATGCCACACCCACATATTTCTTAACCTGAATGAAATGGACCTCCTGAATGAAATGGAATTCCTCAAAAGACACACTCTGCCAAAACTCAAAAAGAAATAGACAATCTGAATAGGCCAATATCTATTAAAGAAATTGAGTCAATGATTAATAACCTTCTAAAAGAGAAAGCACTAGTGCCAGATAGATTCACTGGTGAATTTGATCAAACATTTATGAAAGAAATTATGCCAATTCTCTGCAATGTCTTTCAGAAATAGAAAGAGAAGGAATGTTTTCTAACTCATTCTATGAGGCCAGCACTACCTTAATACCAAAACTGGACAAAGACATGACAAGAAAAGGAAACTGCAGACCAAATATCTCTTAGAAATATATAAGCAAAATTCATCAGCAAAATATTAGCAAATCAAATCCAGCAATGTATAAAAAGAATTCTATACCATAACCAAATGGGATTAGTGAAAGAATGGACAGATCAACAGAACAGAATAGAGAGCCTCGAAATAGACCCACAAAAATATAGTCAACTGTTCTTTGACAAAGGAGCAAAGGCAATACAATGGAGCAAAGATAATTCTATCAACAAATGGTGCTTGAACAATTGGACATCTATATGTAAAAAAAGAAAAAAATCTGGGTGTACTCCCCACAAAAATTAACTGAAAATGGATCACAGGCCTAAATATAAAATGCAAAACTATAAAACTCCTACAAAATAACATATGAGAATATTATTGCCTTGAGTATGGCAATGAATTTTTCAGTTACAATGTGTGTGCATGCTAAGTGTCTTCAGTTGTGTCCAACTCTGTGTGACCCTGTGGACTGCAGCCCATCAGGCTCCTCTGTCCATGGGATTCTCCAGGCAAGAATACACGGGTGAGTTGCCATTTCCTATTCCAGTATATCTTCCCAACCCAGGGATTGAACCTGTGTCTCTTATGTCTCCTACATTGGCAACTGGGTTCTTTACCACTAGTGACACACGAGAAGCCCCTTAGGTACAACACCAAAGCAAAAATCAGGAAAGAAATAATTGATAAGCTAGACTTCATTAAAAATAAATGCTTCATTTCTGTGAAATCCAACATTAAGAAAATGTAAACACAAGCCACAGATTGGGAAAAAATATTTGCAAAAAATATATCTGATAAAGGACTGTCATTCAAAATGTACAAAGTCTAAAATTCAACAATATTAAAATGAACAATGTAATTTTAAAAATGGACAAAAGACCTGAACATCAGCTCAGTTCAGTTCAGTACAGTTGCTCCATAGGGTCTGACTCTTTGCGACCCTATGAACTGCAGCATGCCAGGCCTCCCTGTTCATCACCAACTCCCGGAGTCCACCCAAACTCATGTTCATTGAGTCGGTGATGCCATCTAACCATCTCATCCTTGTTGTCCCCTTCTCCTCCCACCTCCAATCTTTCCCAACATCAGGGTCTTTTCCAATGAGTTGGCTCTTCTCATCAGGTGGCCAAAGTATTGGAGTTTCAGCTTCAACATCAGTCCTTCCAATGAACACCCAGGACTGATCTCCTTCAGGATGGACTGGGTGGATCTCCTTGCAGTCCAAGGGACTCTCAAGAGTCTTTTCCAACACCACAGTTCAAAAGCATCAATTCTTCGGCACTCAGCTTTCTTTATAGCCCAACTCTCACATCCATACATGACTACTTGAAAAACCATAGCCTTAACTAAACAGACCTTTGTTGGCAAAGTAATGTCTCTGCTTTTTAATGTGCTGTCTAGGTTGGTCATAACTTTCTTTCCAAGAAGTAAGTGTCTTTTAATTTCATGGCTGCAGTCACCATCTGCAGTGATTTTTGAACCCCCAAAAATAAAGTCAGCCACTGTTTCCGCTGTTTCCCCATCTATTTGCCATGAAGTGATGGGACCAGATGCCATGATCTTAGTTTTCTGAATGTTGAGCTTTAAGTCAACTTTTTCACTCTCCTCTTTCACTTTCATCAAGAGGCTCTTTAGTTCCTCTTCACTTTCTGCCATAAGGGTGGTGTCATCTGCATATCTGAGGTTATTGATATTTCTCCCAGCAATCTTGATTCTAGCTTTTGCTTCATCCAGCCCAGCTTTTCTCATGATGTACTCTGCATATAAGTTAAATAAGCAGGGTGACAATATACAGCCTTGACATACTCCTTTTCCTATTTGGAACCAGTCTGTTGTTCCATGTCCAGTTCTAACTGTTGCTTCCTGACCTGCATACAGGTTTCTCAAGAGGCAGGTCAGGTGGTCTGGTATTCCCATCTCTTTCAGAATTTTCCACAGTTTATTGTGATCCACACAGTCAAAGGCTTTGGCATAGTCAATAAAGCAGAAATAGATGTTTTTCTGGAAGTCTCTTGCTTTTTCGATGATCCAGTGGATATTGGCACTTTGATCTCTGGTTCCTCTGCCTTTTCTAACACCAGACCTGAGCATACACCTCACCTAAGGAAAGAATATATACAGATATCAAATAAGCATATGAAAAAATTTTCCAAAGTGGATATTATTTGCTGTTGTTTAGTCGCTCAGTCACGTCTGACTCTTTGTGATCCCATGGACTGTGGCCCACTAGGCTCCTCTGTCCATGGGATTTCCCAGGCAAGAATATTGGAGTGGGTTGCCATTTCCTCCTCCAGGAGATCTTCCAGAGCCAGGGATCAAACCCACATCTCTTGCCTTGCAGGTGGATTCCTTACCACTAAGCCACTGCGGAAGTCCCTATTATTAGGTGACTGTAAATTAAAACAACAATAAGATACCAGTACACATCTATTAGAATAGCCAAAAATCAGAACGCTGACAACAACAAATGCTGGTGAGGATGCAGAGCAGTAGGAACTTTCATTTATTGCTGGTGGGAATGCAAAATGATAGCCATTTTGGAAGCTAGTTTGGCAGTTTCTCACAAAATGAAGTATGCTCTTAATATATGATAGAGCATTCACACTGGTATTTATCCAAATGAGCTGAAAGCTTACATCTACAAAAAAACCTGCACATGAATGTTTACAGAAGCTTTATTCTATAATTCCCCAAACCTGGATGCAACCAAGATGTCCTTCAATAGCTGAATGGATAAATAAACTGTAATACATCCAGACAGTCAAATATTACTCAAAGCTAAAAAGAAGTCAAGTCATGAAGAGATATGGAGGAACTTTAAGTGCATATTACTAAGTGAAAGAAGCTAATTTGTAAAGGCTACATACTATTTGATTCTAACTATATGACATTCTAGAAAACACAAAACTATGGTCAGTGGTGGGCTTCTCTGTTTGCTCAGTGGTAAAGAATCTGCCTGCCAGTACAGGAGATACAGGTTCAATGTTTGATTCAGGAAGATCCCACATGCTGCAGAGCAACTAAGCCCATGCGCCACAACTATTGAGCCTGTGCTCTAGAGCACAGGACTCTCAATTACTGAGCCCACATGCGGCAACTACCGAAGCCTGAGTGCTCTAGAGCCTGTGCTCAGCAACAAGAGAAGCCATCGCAATGAGAAGTCCACACACTGCGACAAAGAGTAGTACCCACTCACTGAAACTAGAGAAAAGGCCCATGCAGCAACAAAGACCCAACACAGGCAAAAATAAATAAATAAATAAAATTATTTTTTTTTAAATGGTCAATGGTTACCAGAGAATAAGCAGGAAAGAGAGGGATGAGTAAGCAGAACACAGGATTTTCAAGATAGTGAAAATATTTTGTGTGATACTACAATATCATTATACACTTGTCCAAACCCAGAGAATTTTTCATTGGTGGGGTATAAGAAGGATTCCGTCAGAAAGGGAGGATGCTGATTCTTTTTAAGGGCCAGTCACCCTCTCTTTTCCCTCTAATAAATTTCCCTTTTCTTGCCTGACTGCCCGGCTCGCTCTCTTTTTCTCTGCACTCGCCTTACAATGTGGAGTATGTTTCCAAGTGCTTTTGGACTTGGACCATGCTTTGAATTCTTTTTTAATGGTTTTCCCATGGACACTACTTGAAAGGAAGGAATCATTTACAGCCTCTCAGCCCTTTTGAATAAAATTAGGCATCCCTGGTGGCTCAGTCAGGAAAGAATCTGCCTGCTATACAGGAGACCAGGGTTCAATCCCTGGGTCGGGAAGTTCCTCTGGAGAAGAAAATGGCAACTCACTCCAGTATTCTTGCCTGAAGAATCCCATGGACAGAGGAACCTGGCAGGCTACAGTCCATGTGGTCACAAAGAGTCAGACACGACTGAGCAACTAAACCAAACCCATAGAACATATAACACCAAGAGTGAACCCTAAGGTAACTCTGGACTTTGGATGATTATAGCGTGTCACTGTAGGTTCATTGATTGTAACAAATGTACCAGTCTGGTTCAGAATGTTAATGGTAGAGGAGGCAGTATGTGTTTGAAGGCAGAGAGTATATGGGAACTCTCTGTACTTTCAGCTCAGTTGTGTTATGAACCTAAAAGAATGTGCTCTGAAAAATAAAGTCTATTCAAAGGGGGAGAAACCACAATGGACAAAATATTAAAAATTAAATTATTCTAACAGCATTAATAAGGTGGCATTCTTTTCAGTGGTTTACATCAGAAGTTCCAGTTGCAAACTCTTTTATTTCCCTGGTATTTTAATTTGTGGGAGCCCTAACTAGGTCTATTTTTTCTCATCCTTGAATCTACTGTTAAAAACATAGGTAACCATTGGGCATGGCTATGGAATCCAGTCAGTAGCTCTAAGGAATGTAAAAAATTAAAAAGGTCCAGTGTTTGTTCTACAGGGGAAAAGTACTGACCTAATGTACTTAAACATACTTATTCATTCAACAAGTATTTATTAGGTATCTACTATGTGCCAGGATCTTCCCTGTAGCTCAGATGATAAAGAATCTGCCTGCAATGCAGGAGACCCAGGTTCAATCCCTGGGTCGGGAAGATCCTCTGGAGAAGAGAATGGCAATCTACTCCAGTATTTTTGCCTGGAGAATCCCATGGACAGAGGAGCCTGGTGGGCCACAGTCCGTGGGGTCGCAAAGAGTCAGACACGACTGAGCAACTAACACTACTACTACTACTATGTGCCAGGCATATAGTTTGTGCTAGGCCCTAGGACTACTACTACTACTACTACTAGGCCCTAGGAATACCGTATTAAGTTCTTGCTCTCCAGGAGCTAACAATCTACTGGGGAGACAGATAATAATCAAGTAATCATACTAACAAATGTCAAAAAGGAACTATAGTAAGTGCTACAGATTCTAGTACACAGTACCAAGACACTAACTGACCTACGAGGAGGAGGGTGGTTGGTGTGGGGAGTTGGTGGTCAAAGAAGATAACCCTAAGGGAGTCACTCAAAATGACATCTAAAGGATGAATAAGAGATGAGAAAAGAAGGAACAACAAACAAAACAAACAAATCCAAATATGCAAAGGCCCCATAGCAGGAGGGAGCCTGGTGACTTGAAGAACTTAAGACAAATGTGATAGTAAGCGAGGAGAGCGAAGGGGTCTATGATGAGGCTGGAAAAATAAGTACACATGCCAGGTCATGCAGGGCCTTGTAGCCTACATTAAGGAGTCTTGTTTGCATTTGTTTTTAAAGTGATGGGAAGCTGTAAGGCTTTTAAGCATGAGGATGACACGGCATTCCTTACGCTAAGACCATTCTGGTAGCAATTAACAGAACAGATCAGAGTGAATGTTTGCAGATGAGAAGATACTGCAGTAGTCTAGGAAAGAGATTGATGGTAGCATGGTGAGAATGAAGATGGAAAGAAGTGGATGGATTCCCAAGATTTCAGGAAGTAAGCAATAAACAAAAAAATAAGCAAAATTTGACTTTCCTCCCAAAAGCAAGTTTCAAAGTGAGGGAGGAGCCAAGTGGTATCAAAATATCCCTAAGTACCACTGGGTAGAATGGTAGGCCAATCAACTGAGAAAGGGAAGGCTGCAAGAGGACCGCGTTTGGGGAGCAAGTTGAGTCTGAGTAGGCTTTCAGACATCTTAGAGGACCAGTACAGTAGGCATTTGGGTATACCAGTCTGAAGGTCAGACAAGAGGACTGAGCTGGAAATATAAATTGGGGACGTCATGTGTGTGCACGTGGTAATTAAGCTGTGGATGCGGGTGTGTTTGCCAGGGGAGAGAGCATAGGCATGCGAGACAACGGAGGACTGGGCCTCAGGAAAAGTCAACATCTGTAACAAAACAGTTCAGCTCAGTTCAGTTCAGTCACTCAGTCGTGTCCAACTCTTTGCGACCCCATGGACTGCAGCACACCAGATCTCCCTGTCCATCACCAACTCCCCGATCTTGCTCAAACTCATGTCCATAGCTTCAGTGATGCCATCGAACTATCTCATCCTGTCGTCCCCTTCTCCTCTTGCCTTCAGTCTTTCCCAGCATCATGGTCTTTATAATGAGTCAGTTCTTTGCATCAGGTGGCCAAAGTATTGGAGTATCAGCTTCAGCATCAGTCCTGCCAATGAATATTCGGGACTGATTTCCTTTAGAATTGACTGGTTTGATCTCCTCTTAGTCCAAGGGACTCTCAAGAGTCTTCTCCAACACCACAGGTCAAAAGCATCAATTCTTCGGCACTCTGCTTTCTTTATAGTCCAACTCTCACATCCATACATAACTACTGGAAAAACCATAGCTTTGACTAGACAGACCTTTGTTGGCAAAGTAATGTCTCTGTTTTTTAAAATGCTGTCTAGGTTGGGCATAGCTTTTCTTCCAAGGAGCAAGCTTCTTTTAATTTCATGGCTGCAGTCACCATCTGCAGTGATTTCAGAACCCCAAAAAATAAAGTCTGTCACTGTTTCCATTGTTTCCCTATCTATTTGCTGTGAAGTGATGGGACCAGATGCCATGATCTTAGTTGAGTTTTAAGCCAACTTTTTCACTCTCCTCTTTCACTTTCATCAAGAGGCTCTTTAGTTCTTCTTCACTTTCTGCCATAAAGGTGGTGTCATCTGCATATCTGAAGTTATTGATATTTCTCCCGGCAATCTTAATTCCAGCATGTGCTTCATCCAGCCCAGCATTTTGCACGATGTACTCTGCATATAAGTTAAATAAGTAGGGTGACAATATATAGCCTTGACATACTCCTTTCCCGATTTGGAACAGGTCTGTTGTTCCATGTCCGGTTTTAACTGTTGCTTCTTGACTTGCATACAGGTTTCTCAGGAGGCAGGTAAGGTGGTCTGGTATTCCCATCTCTTCCAGAATTTTCCACAGTTTGTTGTGATCCACACAGTCAAAGGCTTTGGTATAGTCAATAAAGCAGAAGTAGACGTTTTTCTGGAACTCTCTTGCTTTTTCGATGATCCAGTGGATGTTGGTAATTTGATCTCTGGTTCCTCTGCCTTTTCTAAATCCAGCTTGAACATCCGGAAGTTCTCAGCTCACATACTACTGAACCATGGTTTGGAGAATTTTGAGCACTACTTTGCTAGCATGTGAGATGAGTGCAATTGTGTGGTAGTTTGAACATTCTTTGCCAATGCCTTTCTTTGGGTTTGGAATGAAAACAGACCTTTTCCAGTCCTGTGGCCACTGCTGAGTTTTCAAAATTTGCTGTCATATTGAGTGCAGCACTTTAACAGCATCATCTTTTAGGATTTGAAATAGCTCAACTGGAATTCCATCACTTCCACTAGCTTTGTTCGTAGTGATACTTCCTAAGGCCCACTTGACTTCACATTCCAGGATGTCTGGCTCTAGCTGAGTGATCATACCATCATGGTTTCGTGGTTACTGGGTCATGAAAATCTTTTTTGTAGTTCTTCTGTGTATTCTTGCCACCTCTTTTTAATATCTTTTGCTTCTGTTAGGTCTATACAGTTTCTGTCCTTTATTGTGCCCACTTTTGCATGAAATGTTCCCTTTCTATCTCTGATTTTCTTGAATAGATCTCTAGTCTTTCCCATTCTATTGTTTTCCTCTATTTCTTTACACTGATCACTGAGGAAGGCTTTCTTATCTCTCCTTGCTATTCTTTGGAACTCTGCATTCAAAGGGGTATATCTTTCCTTTTCTCCTTTGCCTTTAGCTTCTCTTCTTTTCACAGCTATTTATAAGGCCTCCTCAGACAACTATTTTGCCTTTTTGCATTTGTTTTCCTTAGGGATGGTCTTGATCAATGCCTCCTCTACAATGGCATGAGCCTCCATCCATAGTTCTTCAGGCACTCTGTCTGTCAGATATAATACCTTGAATCTATTTGTCACTTCCACTGTATAATCATAAGGGATTTGATCTAGGTCATACCTGAATGGTCTAGTGGCTTCATCTATTTTCTTCAGTTTAAGTCTGAGTTTGGCAATAAGGAGTTCATAATCTGAGCCACAGTCAGCTCCCTGTCTTGTTTTTCCTGACTGTATACAGCTTTCCATCTTTGGCTGCAAAAAATATAGTCAATCTAATTTTGGTATTGACCATATGGTGATGTCCATGTGTAGAATTATCTCTTGTGTTGTTGGAAAAGGGTGTTTACTATGATGCATGTGTTCTCTTGGCAAAATTCTGTTAGCCTTTGCCTTGTTTCATTTTGTACTCCAAAATGAAAAAGTAGCTACAACAATATATGGATTCTCCCTCCACTTCTGGAAATCAAAAATCCTGAATTCTTTCTTTCACTTTGCCACTCAATCACCCTGACTACATCCAAAAAAATAACTCTTCCCCTCTTTAAATCAACATTCCTTTTCTTGAAGGAGATTGTGCTACTTTTGTGAGGGAATACTTTTACTTTTTACCACATATCAGTAGGAGGATGTTAGTAAATACACTGCTAATACTTCTCAAAAAAACTAGAAAAAAATTTATATACCTGTTAAGTTGAGAATATGGTAGCAGAAGTTTAACTTGTTGAAGTATTGAACCTTATTCATAGACACATGGGACTCACAGACAGCTACTCTACTCTTCCAGGGTTGATTCTGGGAGGGTGGGAAAAGGATAGCCCCTGTACTATGGTGATCTGGAAGATGGTTGTGTCCCACATACCCAATCTTTCTCTCAGTGTAGAGCTATGTTTTCAAAGTGGTCAGTGACTTTGCTTGGGGAGCAAAAGAGAGAGAGAGAGAGATCCTTTGCCTTCTTTCTCAACTCTATAGTGCACATTTTTTATGCCCTTGGGAGGTAAAAGGGAGGAACAAGCTAACAGTTTGGTTGATTCAACATTCTGACCCCTGAGTCAAAAAGTTACTCAGTAATCCTTTTAGCAGGCGGTGAGGAGGTGGCTATTCAGAGTCAGGAGTCTCCCACTCTGATACTGACTCACACTCTGGGTTATCTTGGGGTAAACCATATCAACTCCCTCTATTTCCATATCTGCAATACCACCTGTCCCCCCATCTCTTTGGGTTGTTATGAGAGTCTGATGAGATCACAAATATAAAAGCATTTTGAAAATGCCAGACATTATCATGCCACAAGTAAGCCATCTACTGGGGAACTGGTCTGTTTTGAATAAGGCACAGCTTTGTTACACCACACATGTATCAGTTCCTGTTCTAATTGTCTTATTTCCAAAGCATGTTTCCTTTGAAAATACAGGTTTCCTAGCTATTGATATCACCCCACTCCAGTACTCTTGCCTGGAAAATCCCATGGACAGAGGAACCTGGTAGGCTGCAGTCCATCGGGTCGCTACGAGTCAGACATGACTGAGTGACTTTACTTTCACTTTTCACTTTCACACATTGGAGAAGGAAATGGCAACCCACTCCAGTGTTCTTGCCTTGAGAATCCCAGGGACGGGGGAGCCTGGTGGGCTGCCATCTATGGGGTCACACAGGGTCAGACACGACTGAAGTGACTTAGCAGCAGCAGCTATTGATAAATAAGCTAGCTGCTTTTACCACTGCAACTAAATATCAAAATATGTAAATAAAACATTGTTATATTAATCTATGACCCAGTTTACAAATGAAACTCTAAAACAAAAAATGTAAATTCAAGATTAGTTTTTATCATAGCATGACCTGAGCCCACTAGACTTTACATTGTCTTGTTCCTAACTATCTCTCTGACCTCCCTATGCACTACTCCCTTCTTTCCTCACTACTTTCCACTACTCCTTGCTTTTGCCCTTTAGCAAAGGCCTCTTCGCTGTTCCCTGAACAACCCAAGCACTGTCTTGCCCCACAGACTTCACTTTGCTACTACTCATGCATTTCCCTCTGACATCCCTCATTTCTTTCAGGTCTCAGTGGATCCCTAACAACCCTCCCTGTGTGTGCGTGCTCAGTTGATTCAGTTGTGTCCAACTCTTTGCAACCCCATGGACTGTAGACCATTAGGCTCCTCTGACCATGGAATTCTCCAGGCAAGAATACTGGAATCAGTTGCTATTCCTTTCTCCAGGGGATCTTCCCAACTGGGTTGAACTTGGGTCTCTCACACTGGAGGCAGATTCTTTATCATCTGAGCCATCAGGAAAGCCCCACTACCCTCTCTAAATTAGTACATATCCCTTGCACTGGTCATCCATGTCTCTCTCTCTCACTCCTTCCACTTAAATTGCTTTATTAGTCTTTGTAGGACTTATAATCACCTGATATCCTGTATTTGTTTTTCTGTTTTTCTCCCAACAAAAATGTAAGTTCCATGAGAGCAAGGGCTTCTTGTATAGTTTGTTCCACTGTTGCATCCTTAGTACTTAGAGCATATAGGCACACAATAAATAGCTGTTGAATAAAAGAGTGAAGGAACATAATCATACCACTCCTCCAGTTGGTAAAATCCTTCCTAACACAGTGCCTTGAAACCAAGAACTTAGGAAATCAGAATGAAATGCAAGGTAGTAGGATGCTTCTGCTGGACATGATACTATGGCTGGTTTGGCAAAAATGTGGGGGAGAGCATCAAGATCACACATGACATATTGACCTAACTGAAGCCCTTAATGCCATTTACAGAAATGGGTTATGGAAACTTTTGAATAAATCTGGCTGTCTTGAGAAGTCTAGCAGGTTCACAAGTTCCCTCTCACTAAAACAGTATGGGCCTGTTAGTGGGAATTAGACATCTCATCTAGGTGTCCCTTAAACTTGTTATCTTAACTAATTAAGTGTGTTGGAGTCAGCTACAAGCTATAATTAACACTGTGAGGTTAGATTCCCCAATAACCAAGTCCTAGAGTACGACTCGACTACAGGCATTGAAACAATTCAAATTCATGGCAACACACATCAGAGGATAGAGGACATGCAATTTACTGATGCCAGTGCTGACCCCAAATGGTGCAGTTATCAACACAGAAGGCAGAAACAAAGCTTTGTGTCCAAACTGAAGCACAGATATGTCCTATCATTTGGTGGGGGTAAAAATCTCAATTTTGTTGCAATTTGGGCATCTGCTCTTGTGTCTAAGATCATATGACTACTTTATGAGAGGAGGGGATAGTCAGAGTACATCACTGAACTAACCAGAGCCCATAAGAACAATTAACAAGACATAGGAAAAAAAGAGCTAAGCATTGATTGTGGAGACAAAACTGTTTTGATGAAGTCTGTTCAATCATTCAGAAAACTGGAATGAAATTTTAGTTATATTTCATTTAGTGAAATGTGATCTCACTGTTTTTAATATTTATAAGGTATGGCTTATTGATTCTATACTATAATTAATTACTGTTTGCTTCCATCTTCCATTTTGTTTATAAGGAAGAACTAATCAAAGCATTGAGATATTTCTTTTTTTAAATTAATTTATTTATTTTAATTGGAGGCTAATTACTTTACAATAGTGTGGTGGTTTTTGCCATACATTGACATGAATCAGCCATGGGTGTATATATGTCCCCCATCCTGAACCCCCCTCCCACCTCCCTCCCCATCCCATCCCACAGGGTTGTCCCAGTGCACCGGCTTTGAGTGTCCTGTTTCATGCACTGAACTTGGACTGGTGACCTATTTCACATTTGGTAATATACATGTTTCAATGCTATTCTCTCAAATCATCCCACCCTCACCTTCTCCCACAGAGTCCAAGAGTCTGTTCTTTATAGCTGTGTCTCTTTTGCTGTCTCGCATATAGAGTCATCGTTACCATCTTTCTAAATTCCATATATATGCGTTAATATACTATATTGCTGTTTTTCTTTCTGACTTACTTCACTGTGTATAATAGGTTCCAGTTTCATCCACCTCGTTAGAACTGATTCAAATGTGTTCTTTTTAATAGCTGAGTAATATTCCATTGTGTATATGTACCACAACTCTCTTATCTATTAATCTGCTGATGGGCATCTAGGTTGCTTCCATGTCCTAGCTATTGTAAACAGTGCTGTGATGAACATTGGGGTGCATGTGTCTCTTTCAATCCTGGTTTCCTCGGTGTGTGTGCCCAGCAGTGGGACTGCTGGGTCATATGGCAGTTCTATTTCCAGTTTTTTGAGGGATCTCCACACTATTCTCCATAGTGGCTGTATTAGTTTGCATTCCCACCAACAGTGTAAGAGGGTTTCCTTTTCTCCACACCCTCTCCAGCATTCATTGCTTGTAGACTTTTTGATAGCAGCCATTCTGACCAGCGTGAGATGGTACCTCACTGTGGTTTTGATTTGCATTTCTCTGATAATGAGTGATGTTGAGCATCTTTTCATGTGTTTGTTAGCCATCTGTATGTCTTTGGAGAAATGTCTGTTTAGTTCTTTGGCCCATTTTTTGCTTGGGTCATTTATCTTTCTGGAATTGAGCTGCAGGAGTTGCTTGTATATTTTTGAGATTAATTCTTTGTCAGTTGCTTTGTTTGCTATTATTTTCTCCCATCCTGAAGGCTGTCTTTTCACCTTGCTTTTCATTTCCTTTATTATGCAAAACTTTTTAAGTTTAATTAGGTCCCATTTGTTTATTTTTGCTTTTATTTCCATTACTCTGGGAGGTGGGTCATAGAGGATCCTGCTGTGATTTATGTCAGAGAGTGTTTTGCCTATGTTTTCCTCTAGGAGTTTTATAGTTTCTGGTCTTACATTTAGATCTTTACTACATTTTTAGTTTATTTTTGTGTATGGTGTAAGAAAGTGTTCTAGTTTCATTCTTTTACAGGTGATTGACCAGTTTTTCCAGCACTACTTGTTAAATAGATTGTCTTTTCTCCATTGTATATTCTTGCTTCCTTTGTCAAAGATAAGGTGTCCGTAGGTGCATGGATTTATCTCTGGACTTTCTATTTTGTTCCATTGATCTATATTTCTGGCTTTGTGCCAGTACCATACTGTCTTGATGACTGTAGCTTTGTAGTATAGTCTGAAGTCAGGCAGGTTGATTCCTCCAGTTCCATTCTTCGTTCCCAAGATTACTTTGGCTATTCGAGGTTTTTTGTATTTCCATACAAATTGTGAAATTATTTGTTCTAGTTCTGTGAAAAATACCGTTGGTAGCTTGACAGGGATAACATTGAATCTATAGATTGCTTTGCATAGTATACTCATTTTCACTATATTGATTCTTCTGATCCATGATCATGCTATTTCTCCATCTATTTGTGTCCTCTTTGATTTCTTTCATCAGTGTTTTGTAGTTTTCTATATATAGGTCTTTTGTTTCTTTAGGTAGATTTATTCCCAAGTATTTTATTCTTCTCATTGCAATGGTGAATGGAATTGTTTCCTTAATTTCTCTTTCTGTTTTCTCATTGTTAGTGTATAGGAATGCAAGGGATTTCTGTGTGTTAATTTTATATCCTGCAACTTTACTATATTCATTGATTAGCTCTAGTAATTTTCTGGTAGTATTTTTAGGGTTTTCTATGAAGAGGACCATGTCATCTACAAACAGTGAGAGTTCTACTTTTTCTTTTCCAATCTGGATTCCTTTTATTTCTTTTTTTCTCTGATTTCTGTGGCTAAAACTTCCAAAACTATGTTGAATAGTTTGGTGGTGAGAGTGGGCACCCTTGTCTTGTTCCTGACTTTAGGGGAAATGCTTTCAATTTTTCACTATTGAGGATAATGCTTGCTATGGGTTTATCATATATAGCTTTTATTATGTTGAGGTATGTTCCTTCTATGCCTGCTTTATGGAGGGTTTTTTTTAAATCATAAATGGATATTGAATTGTCAAAGGTTTTCTCTGCATTTATTGAGATAATCATATAGTTTTTCTTTTTCAATTTGTTAATGTGGTGTATCACATCGATTGATTTGTGACTATTGAAGAATCCTTGCAACCTGGGATAAAGCCCACTTGGTCATGATGTATGATCTTTTTAATACGTTGTTGGATTCTGCTTGCTAGAATTTTGTTGAGAATTTTTGCACCTATGTTCATCAGTGATATTGGCCTTTAGCTTTCTTTTTGTGTGGCATCTTTGTCTGGTTTTGGTATTAGGGTGAAGGTGGCCTCATAGAATGTGTTTGGCAGTTTATCTTCCTCTGCAATTTTCTGAAAGAGTTTGAGTAGGATAGGTGTTAGTTCTTCTCTAAATTTTTGGTAGAATTCAGTTGTGAAGCCATCTGGTCCTGGGCTTTTGTTCATTGGAAGATTTTTTTATTACAGTTTCGATTTCTGTGCTTGTGATGGATCTGTTAAGATTTTCTATTTCTTCCTGGTTCAGTTTTGGAACGTTATACTTTTCTAAGAATTCGTCCATTTCTTCCAAGTTGTCCATTTTATTGGCATATAGTTGCTGATAGTAGTCTCATATGATCCTTTGTATTTCTGTGCTGTCTGTTGTGATTTCTCCACTTGCATTTACAATTTTATTGATTTGGTTCTTCTCCCTTTTTTTCTTGATGAGTCTGGCTAATGGTTTGTCTATTTTATTTATCTTCTCAAAGAACCAACTTTTAGTTTTGTTGATTTTTGCTATAGTATCCTTTGTTTCTTTTTCACTTACTTATGCCCTAATTTTTATTATTTCTTTCCTTCTACTAACCCTGGAGTTCTTCATTTCTTCTTTTTTTAGTTGCTTTAGGTGTAAAGTTGGGTTATTTATTAGATTTTTCTCTTGTTTCTTGAAGTAAGCTTGTATTGCTATGTACCTTCCCCTTTGCACTGCTTTTACTGAATCCCATAGGTTTTGGGTTGTCGTGTTTTCATTTTCATTTGTTTCTATGCATATTTTGATTTTTTTAAATTTCTTCTGTGATTTGTTGGTTATTCAGAAGCGTGTTATTTAGCCTCCATATGTTTGTATTTTTAATAGTTTTTTTCCCCTGTAGTTGACATCTAAGCTTACCACATTGTGATCAGAAAAGATGCTTGCAATAATTTCAATTTTTTTGAATTTACCAAGGCTAGATTTATGGCCCAGGATGTGATCTAACCTGGGGAATGTTCATGTGCACTTGAGAAAAAGGTGAAATTCATTGTTTTGGGGTGAAATGTCCTATAGATATCAATTAGGTCTAACTGGTCCATTGTATCATTTAAAGTTTGTGTTTCCTTGCTAATTTTCTGTTTGTTTGATCTATCTATAGGTGTGAGTGGGGTATTAAAGTCTCTCACTATTATTGTGTTACTGTTAATTTCCCCTTTCATACTTGACAGCATTTGCCTTACATGTTGTGGTGTTTCTGTGTTGGCTGCATATATATTTATAATTGTTTTATCTTCTTCTTAGATTGATCCTTTGATCATTATGTGGTGTCCTTTGTCTTTTGGTTAGGGCATTCAAACCATTTACATTTAAGGTAATTATTGATAAGTATAGTCCCATTGCCATTTACTTCATTGTTTTGGGTTCAAGTTTATAAACCTTTTCAGTGTTTCCTGTCTAGAGAAGATCCTTTAGTATTTGTTGAAAAGCTGGTTTGGTGGTGCTGAATTCTCTCAGCTTTTGCTTGTCTGTAAAACTTTTGATTTCTTTTTCATATTTGAATGAGATCCTTCCTGGGTATAGTAATCTGGGTTGTAGGTTTTTATCTTTCATCACTTTAAGTATGTCCTGCCATTCCTTTCTGGCCTGAAGAGTTCCTATTGAAAGGTCAGCTATTTCCACTCACATGCTCTGAGTTAGCCAGATCCCTAAGCAGTGAATCCAGTATCTGGAACTACTTTCTCATCCACTGGCAATGACCTAGGGTGAAGTGAAACTTATTCTTTGTCTTCATCCTTTTCCTCTTCAATGCCGTCTCACTCCCACCCACAATAAAGACATTTATTGATTGACTTTTGTGTGTCTGGCACTCTGCCAATCCCTGGGATTTTTAAAACCTTTCCACATCTTATCTCCAAAGCTCAAAACTCTAAGTGGTCCCACTTGGAAACAATAGCACATCAACTGTCTTTATATTTAAAAATCAGAAACAGGGTGGCTTTTTTTTTTTTTTTTTGGAGTGAAGGAACCAAATGGCAGGATGGTAGAAAGATTAAAAACACAGGTCCTGTCCTGTCTGGAGTCAGAATCTTCCAAATCAAATTCTTGTTCAAGTACTTCCACAAGCTGTGTGATTTTGGCATGCAGTATAACGTCTTTGTGCCTTACTTTCCTCATCAGCAGAGCAGGAATAATAATAACCTATGCACCAAAGAATTGTTGTGAGGAATAAATGAGATAATTTCACATAAGGTGTTATGAACTGAGCCCGGTTCATTAAAAGTGCTTAATAAATATTAGCTATCATTATGCAAGGAACTCAAAATTTGGAGGCTACTTAGGGCCAACTTTGGCTACAAATCAAACATTTTTTGTGAAGATTGCACGGAAAGACTATTAGTTGCCTAATATCTTTTTTGTGTTAAGCCCTCACACACAGTCATCATTTTAAGTGTATAACTAGGAAGTCCAGCAATACATGGGAAGTTAAACTCAGACACTGGGCTTTCAAAACACCACATTTCTGTAAAAAGGAGTTAGCAAACTTTCTCTGTAAAGGGCCAGATGGGAGCTATTTTAGGCTTCACAGGACTGACAGCTTCTGTTGCAAGTACTCAACTCTGCTGCTGTGGGGAAGAACCAGTCATATACACTATGTAAATGAATGGGCATAGCTGTGTTCCAATAAAACTTTATTTCAAAAAGCTGTGGACCAGATTTGGCCCATGGGTTATAGTTGGCCTATCCCTGCTCCAAGTAATTATCCTACGCTAACAGGATTCTGAGCTTCCCTGGTGAATCTGTCTGCCAAGCCAGAGACAAGGGTTCAGTGTCTGGGTTGGGAAGATCCCCTGGTGAAGGAAATGGCAACCCACTCCAGTATTCTTGCCTGAGAAAACCCATAGACCCATGGGGTCTCAAAGAGTTGAACATGACTTAGCGACTGAGCAACAACAACAACAACAACAACAATGATTCTAATGGCCACTTCAGCTGAGCAGTCACAGAAGGCAAATAAATTGCAGAGGGGAATAAAGGGAGTGAGAAGAATCAAAGAAATCAGAAGATAAGCAGTGTCTCCTCCAATGACCCTCCCTCATCCTAAATGGTATTAGATTCCTTCCATGACAAGGGAACAGCATGCTCCATTCATTGTCTCCTTCATTTCACAAGTAATGGGGAAGCACTCACCATGCCCAGCCACTATGCTCTGACCTCTAAGGCTGAGTGAAAACCAACCTAGTCCCTACCTTCATGACACTTACAATCTCATCAGGTAGGAATAGGGACCAACATCAGTCAAATAACCACACAAACAAATGGAACCCTGCACCTGTTCTAGGTCCTGCCCAAGTTTCTAAGAGGGGGTCTGCTCTAGAAATGGACCTCAAGGTGGGCTTTCCTAGGGAACATAAACCTAAAACTGGAGCTGATATCTGACAAATGAGTTTTAATTAGGGAATAGAGTGGAAGATCACTCCAAGCAGAGGGAACAGAATGGTTTTTGATAGTGGAATATAGAGTGTAGTCAAGGAATGAAAATAAGGTAACTGTGACTTGAGTCCAGAGAGCCAGGTGGAATGTGGTGAAGATGAGGCTGGGAGGGGAGGCAGAGGTCAGATCATGCAGGACCAGGTAGAAACAATCATTTATTTATTTATTCAGCAAATATTTACTGAACACTACGTTAGACTCTGGATACTGTGGTGAATGAGAAAGGCAGACGTTAAACAAACACTCAAATAAATCTATAATAACTAAGTTCCTTCTCCAGAAGTTCAATGCTCCAAGACTCTGTCCATTGGCCTGATAATATATTTTTTTTAATTTCCTGGCCTGTTCCCAAGTTGCAGTTCCAATTTAACCAAGTGCCCTGGTTAGAGCTTTATGCAGATGTATTACTCACTCTATTTCTTTTTGGAATTATGAATGGATTTTATATACCATTCCCAGGGCTCTGCCTGTGAAACACTATGTTTCACATTGCTTCCAGGTTATAATAAAGAAGCACTGAGAGTCTCTTTTTTTGGGTGTGAGCCTCCAGATAGATGTAGTCCCCTTGTGCTGTTCATATTGACAAGTCTACATGACTACCCATTGATGGTGCTATCATGGGCAAGACTGTGACCATAGATTAGATCTGAGTATTTGACATATAAATTCAACTGTTTAAATATGAGCTCTTCTTTTTGGTTTGCTACCTGCTTCTCCTACACATTTACTCCTGTGGAAAACTCTGTCAGTACATTCTAGCTTACATTTTTAAATCCTTAAGAGAAACAGGGCTTTATTCTAGGGAAGTGCAAGCTTAACAAATACTTTTTGATGTTGATGACTGAACATCTAACAAGGCTTTTAAACAATTTCAAAGTGACTTTATTACAAAGATACTGTTTCACTCTTAACTCCTTGGCCTATTTTTCTATGAAAGAAGGAAATTAAAATGTCAGGAAATGACTTGCTTTATATAAAGCTGGGCTGATTGCAGTACTTGATGCTAATCTAGGAAGTAAATGGATTATTGGACAGTCTCCTCTCCTGTAGCAATTCTGATTCTCAAAGTATAGTTCACAGATGCTTGGGGGTTTCCATGATCCTTTGGGGGCATTAGAGAGGTCAAAATTACTTTCATAATAATACTAAAGTAGGGTTTGCTTTTCCTGGAGTGTTGGCATTTGTACTGATGGTGAAAAAGCAGTGGTGGGTAAAACAGCTGGTATGTTAGTGTGAATCAAGGCAGAGGTATGAAACTATACTACTAGTCATTGTATTCTTTACCACCATCCACTTTCAGAAAAAGAAATGCCAGTTTACTTAGGAATATCTTCGATGAAGCAGTAGAAATTATAATTACTTTTCATTAAAATGTTATTTTAAACATGTGATTCATTATTATTTTAACTTTTAAATGTCTTAGTTTTACTTTCTAATTTGATCAACATGGATAACTATAACTTACACAAACAATACCTTTGGGGTCCTCAATAATTTATAAGAATGTGAGAGGCTCTTTAACCAAAATATCTGAAAACTGTTGCTCTCTTAATTTGACAAGCATGACTCTTATCAAGACAAGTTTCCTCTTTTCAATTATGTGTTGTACACAGACTTTTCATATCTCCAGGTCTCTCTCTTCTTCATGACTTCTCAAAAATAATGACTAAGGGCTCTAAGATGGCCTTCTAAAACTCCTGAAACGTTCTCCTGTATATTCACCCAATCTGTTTCTCCTTACTCTCTCCTAGTATGGTATTTTGGAAAGAGTGACCTGCATTTTCCAGAATACTGGTCTAGTCAGCAGTGGTAGTTGTGGTTTTTGTCTACCCCACATACTTCCCCATTGTTCTTTGCCTAATAACATCATCCCCTTCCCTTTAGAGAACCCTCTCCCCATTCCTTGCCTTCCTGGTGAAGCTGTTAGTCAAGTGCTCCGCTCTCAACCCCACACTGCAAGAATGGGCATGTGATCCAGGCCTGGACCAACCATAACACTGCATCAATGGTAACTGGTCTAAGGGATAGGGCAAATGACCAAGGCTAAGCAAACTGGAATCCTGACCCTAAATTGTCTGAAGTACAGGTACTTGTCACTTTGATAATGAGCTGTTAAAGGCATATGATTGGGGCTGCTACTCACAATCTTTCCCAACATATAAAGATAGCCTGTACATAGAAGGAATCCAAACAGAGACAAGAAAAAATAAAGGTGATTAGAGAGAAATTTCTGGCAATGTTGAGTTTTTATTTCAATGTCTGAGGCCTGGTTCCTGGCAACTTTTTCCCCTTCAATTCTGCCAGGTACCACAGAGTTATGTGAACAAGTAAATCCACTTTTGTGTTCAAGTTACCTTTCCAGTTGAAAGAGTTTGGAATAGTATATTTGAGGAAGTTACTTAATCTTCTGACTTCAGTTTCCTTATGGGAATACCCACACCCTCACCTCACAGCTTGGGAGGAATTAATGAGACAGTATTAAAACACATTGAAAACTGTAAAGTATTAATCAAGTGTTAAGTATAACAGGCGTTCTTTCTCTCTCTACCCCAGCAGCACAGTGGCTAGCCTTGCTGCTCCGAAACTAATTTTAGACCACTGAGTATACTCATCCCAAATCCTTGGATCCAAGGATGGCTTAAGACATTCTTAAATTTCCTCTGGAAGTCAAGTAAGGTTTAGAACCCTTTATAACATGGTAATTGTATGTAGAAGTTTCATCCTGCACTTAGGCCAGTTCAAGAATCTTGAGGATACCAGGAAACTGTGACAGTTCAAGAATCTGATTGGAGGTCTGGATTAGATCTCAGAGGACTTCAGGAAGTCCAAAACAAAAAACCATTGACTCTTCCTGAGTAGGCTGTCAGCCTCAAATAAAGACAGGCTAGAAAGTCTTCAGAAGATTGTCACATGGTAACCGAAGAGTACTCCCACACAACTAAATGCCACTTAATCTGTAGCATAAATGAATGAACCAATAAATAAATAAAACTCTAATGGTGGGAAGAACACAGTCAGGTGAATCATCTATGACAGATGGAATTTGGGGGTATAGGCTGGGGCTAAATGCCATGGAACATCAGTGGCTTCTACAGTGTGCTTGCCAGCTCTAGGTTACCAGGATTATGTTAGCCCAGTGTTCTCTCACTGTGGTCCTGGCTATCCAAGGATTCCATTGGATCAGAACCAAGGTGTTTTCATTCACTAAGTAAGTTAAGTGTTAGTAGCTCAGTCATGTCTGACTTTGCAACTCCATGGACTGTGGTCCACCAGGCTGCTCTGTCCATGGGATTCTCCAGGCAAGAATACTGAAGTAGGTAGCCACTCCCTTCTGTAGGGGATCTTCCCAACCCAGGGATCGAACCCAGGTCTCCTACATTGCAGGCAGATTCTTTACCTTCTGAGCCACGAGGGAAGTCCATTCACTAGTGACTATTTTACACTATGCCTTTCAGAACATGATATAAGGAAATGAGAGGCCTTCTGGGGGACAGTCTTTGGTTCTGCTTCATTGAAACAGTGACTTCCTCTTAAATGACTTTTCCATTATTTCTCATTGTCTCTTTAATTGAATCTGAATATCTGGCGACAAAGCTTCAATTTCCCAGGTGAGGCTTCCCACCAGGAAGAGGATCATTTCAACGAGAGAGTAATTTTATTTCAATGTTAAAATAGCAGTCTTCCCCATTTATCTCAAAAAATTCAAGAACAGTAAGGCATTTGCAGTTTATATTCCAGGTAAATATGTACCTTTTTTGCTCATTAGCTGAGAAACAAGAATGGCTTTTAATTTTGAAGGAGGATTTGATCATTAACATTCTTTATATTCAGCTCTGCCAAGGATCTGCCAGATGGTCTTGCCTCTAGGGGGAAATGTCTTACTCATCACTCAGCTTTCCTTTTAGTATAGCAATGTGACAAATCTCCTTCCCTTCTGGTAGTCCTTAGGCCCTCTTCTCTGCCATTGGTGAGAATTCATGGGGCTTCAGAAGCATTAAGTTCAGAGAGGAACATAAAATACCTGTTGAAGGTCTGACTTTAAAATATCACTCTACTACACACACACACTGGAGAAGGCAATGGCAACCCACTCCAGTACTCTTGCCTGGAAAATCCCGTGAGCGGAGGAGCCTGGTGGGCTGCAGTCCATGGGGTCCGAAGAGTTGGACACAACTAAGCGACTTCACTGTCACTTCTCACTTTCATGCATTGGAGAAGGAAATGGCAACCCACTCCAGTGTTCTTGCCTGGAGAATCCCAGGGATGGAGGAGCCTCGTGGGCTGCCATCTATGGGGTCACACAGAGTCGGACAGGACTGAAGCGACTTAGCAGTAGCAGCAGCACATGCACACACTGGCCCTCAAATGTCATTGGATTTATTCCCTCTGTTAAAAAACAAATTTAGGAACTTCCCTGGTGGTCCAGTGGTTAAGACTTTACCTTTCAATGCAGGGGGTGTGGGTTTAGTCCCTCGTCAGGGAGCTAAGATCCCACATGCCTCGTGGCCAAAGTGAAAGTGAAAGTGAAAATGAAGTCGCTCAGTCCTGTCTGACTCTTTGCGACCCCGTGGACTGTAGCTTACAGCACTCCTCCGTCCATGGGGTTTGCAGGCAAGAGTACTGGAGTGGGTTGCCATTTCCTTCTCCAGAGGATCTTCCCAACCCAGGGACCAAATCTGGGTCTCCCGCATTGTAGGCAGATGCTTTACCATCTGAGCCACCAGGGAAGTCCAAACCCCTCCTCCCCAAAACATAATACAGAAACAATACTGTAACAAATTCAATAAAGACTTTAAAAATGGCCCACATCAAAAAAAATCTTAAAAAAAACCTATTTCTGAGATTTTGGTTCACCTGTCTCAGTAGATAGCATTCCCTTTATAACCACACAGGAATCAACTCTACACTGCCTTGAAGTAAATTTGGAACATGAAACTTGTAGTTTTACCAGATCGAACTGGAAAAAAGAAAATCAGTTCAGTTCTCCATAGAGCAGGAAACTCAGTGGCCAGGTGAAGCCAGAGCCAGGTTCTAAACAGCCCCCATGACCCAAACCACCTCAGCCTTGGCCCTACACATTGAACAGACCAGAACAATGAGAGCGAATTAGCCTTTCATTAGCTCTACCTTTCTGAAAAGCATGTTTGTTTGATATGGGGAAACAACCAGTTAATATTTTATGCCACTTGGGTGTAGCTTTATTACTTTTTTATACTTTATTACTTTTTTTTTATAATGAGGTAGATTTAGCTGGCACTGGAAGATTGCAGAATAGGAAATACCAAGAAAGGGGGAGGGGGGGGGTTGGAATAGTCAGCTGCTTCTCTGAAAAGAACAAATCTCTATGTTACGAGACCCTGTTATAAGGCCATTTGGCACACTCTGCTTCCTGACCCAACTCAGTCAGGTACATTGTAGGCTCCAGGGCACCCCCAACTCACCCCTACCCCTGAAACTTGAGTTGTTCTAGTTCCATGCATGCCTTCCAGGCCTACTTTTCTCATGTAAAATAGAACCAATATTTTAGGAGACAGATTAGGCAGCACTAGCAAACATTGCAAATATTACTAGAAACAGACACAATGATATGCTGAGGCTAGGGTAAACCTTTGGCTATGACTATTTATGGCTACTTATGACTACGATTTTGACTAGGTTTCTGTTTAATGTTTCAGAAGAGGCCTAAATGGGTGTAAATATCCCTACACAGCACAATTGATAATGCAATCTCACTCACTCAAAGAATACATCTTAGGGATATTTATACCCATTTAGGCCTCTTCTGAAACATTAAGCAGAAACCTACCACTCAACATGAATATTGGTCCAGAATAAAAATAAGATTTATTGAACTCTTACAAGAGGCTTGACACAGTCAAGTACTTTACACAGATTCCCATTTAATCCTCATACCAACCCTTTGGGGGAGGTATTAATATTAACTCCACCAGTCATTCATTGGAATTTCAAAGTCTGTTGGCAGAACCTGTGCTCTTAACCACTATACTCAGTGGACCAGATCAACATTACTAAAAAAGCATGGGCTGCAGGCTAGTGGTGGTTCATGGACTGCTTGCTACTCATCTGCAATAAGTCAGAGATGAAGACCTAGCTTTTATAAATGATTAGAGCAATGTGACAGTAATTTTTATGTTTGTTGGACCTAATTATTAAAAATTGAGGGCTTACATTTTCTGTGTCTTTGGTTTTTATCTAATATGATTTTATAGTAATTCATTCACATTGTATTTTTATTGAGATCTAGTTGATATATTATATGTTTCATGTATTTTTCATGTATACAATATAGTGATTTGCAATTTTTAAAAGTTATACTCCATTTATGGTTATTGCACAATATTGGCTGTATTTCTTATGCTGAATAATATATCCTTGTAGCTTATTTACTTTCTACATAGTAGTTTGTACTTCCTCTGCCCCTATACTGCCCCTCCCCTGCCCCCACTGGTAACCACTAGTTTGTTCTCAAAATCTGTGAGTCTGCTTCTGTTTTGTTGTGTTCACTAGTTTGTTGTATTTTTTAGGTTCCACATATAAGTGATATCATACAGTATTTGTCTTTCTCTGTCTGATCTATTTCACTCAGCCTAATGCCCTCCATGTTGTTGCAAATAGAAATCTTTCATTCTTTCTTATGGCTGAGTAATATCACATCTTCTTTATCAGTTCACTTGTTTGTTGATAGACTAATTTTCTTTTTTAAAAGCATCGTTGATGGATTGGAATTTTTTTTTTTTTAAAAAAAGAAAAAAACACTGATCTTTCACCATAAACAGTTTGAGAAGCATATCTTCATGATGACTATTGTAGTAAGAAAAATGGAAGGTAGTGAAGTCAGGTTCTTCATGAGGTTTGTGAGCATTTTATTTCTGTTTTCACCATCCCTCTCTACTTCTCCCTGACAAATTTAATCATTGTTCTGCTGGATTTTAAGAGAACAATCAACAACAGCCCTTTTCCTCTTTCTAGCAACTGAGACAAACACCAGAGTCAGACGGGAGATGAAAATATCAGTTACAAAACTGGGTTGGAAGACATAGCTGAGATGTGGGACCTCAACTGCTTTTCGAATACCTCCTTCCAGCTGTGAATTAGGGATCTTGATTCATCTAGTCACAGGTTCAGGGTGATAAGCTCAGGCCTTCTCCCATAAACTAAGAGAAGACCAAAATAAAACCCTTAAATAGAAGACATAGAAATAGCACAGCAGAGCACTCTCAGTCTCTTCTCAAAAACTCATTACCCAGGTAAAACTTTCTTTGCTGGGCAGGGCATAAGGGACGGTCAAGGAGGAAGACCATGGGCATCCCCCTGGGTCTATGTTGCCTCAAAAAAATGTGAGGTTAAGGGAACAGAGTTCCCTAACAGATGTCATTTCTGTTCAGTTCAGTTGCTCAGTCGTGTCTGACTCTTTCTGACCCCATGGACTGCAGCACACCAGGTTTCCCTGTCTATCATCAACTCCTGGAGCTTACTCAACTCATGTCCATTGAGTTGGTGATGTCATCCAACCATCTCATCCCCTGTCATCCCCTTCTCGTCCCCTATTCAATCTTTCCCAGCATCAGGTTCTTTTCCAATGAGTCAGTTCTTCACATCACGTGGCCAAAGTATTGGAGTTTCAGCTTCAGTATCAGTCCTTCCAGTGAATATTCAGGACTGATTTCCTCTGGGATGGACTGGTTGGATCTCCTTGCAGTCCAAGGGACTCTCCAGAGTCTTCTCCAACACCACAGTTCAAAAGCATCAATTCTTCAGTGCTCAGCTTTCTTTATAGTCTAACTCTCACATCCATACATGACCACTGGTAAAACCATAGCTTTGACTAGATGGACCTTTGTTGGCAAAGTAATGTCTCTGCTTTTTAATATGCTGTCTAGGTTGGTCATAGCTGTCCTTCCCAGGAGCAAGCATCTTTTAATTTCATGGCTGCAGTCACCATCTGCAGTGATTTTGGAGCCCCCAAAAATAAAGTCTGTCACTGTTTCCATTGTTTCCCCCACCTATTTGCCATGAGGTGATGGGACCAGATGCTATGCTCTTAGTTTTCTGAATGTTGAGCTTTAAGCCAACTTTTTCACTCTCCTCTTTCACTTTCATCAAGAGGCTCTTAAGTTCTTTGCTTTCTGCCATCAAGGTGGTATCATCTGCATATCTGAAGTTATTGATATTTCTCCCGGCAATCTTGATTCCCGCTTGTGCTTCATCCAGTCTAGCATTTCTCATGATGTACTTTGCATATAAGTTAAATAAGCAGCATGACAATATACAGCCTTGACGTACTCCTTTCCCAATTTGGAACTTGTCTGTTGCTCCATATCCAGTTCTAACTGTTGCTTCTTGACCTCCATACCGATTTCTCAGGAGGCAGGTCAGGTGGTCTGGTGTTCCTATCTCTCTAAGAGTTTTCCACAGTTTGTTGTGATCCACACAGTCAAAGTCTTTGGCATAGTCAATAAAGCAGAAATAGATGTTTTTCCGGAACTCTCTTGCTTTTTCAATGATCCAACGGATGTTGACAATTTGATCTCTGGTTCCTTTGCCTTTTCTAAATCTAGCTTGAACATCTGGAATTTCACAGTTCATTTACTGTTGAAGCCTGGCTTGGAGAATTTTGAGCATTATTTTGCTAGTGTGCCAGATAAGTGCAATTGAGTGCAGTTTGAGCATTCTTTGGCATTGCCTTTCTTTGGGATTGGACTGAAAACTGACCTTTTCCAGTTTTCACAAACACCCTTTTCCAACAACACAAGAGAAGACGCTACACATGGACATCACCAGATGGTCAATACCAAAATCAGATTGATTATATTCTTTGCAGCCAAAGGTGGAAAAGCTCTATACAGTCAGCAAAAACAAGACAAGGAGCTGACTGTGGCTTAGATCATGAACTCCTTGTCGCCAAATTCAGACTGAAATTGAAGAAAAGTAGGGCAAACCACTAGATCATTCAGGTATGACCTAAATCAAATCCCTTACGATTATACAATGGAAGTGACAAATGATTCAAGGGATTAAATCTGATACACAGAGTGCCAGAAGAAATGGACAGAGGTTCTTGACATTGTATAGGAGGCAATGATCAAGCTCATTCCCAAGGAAAAGAAATGCAGAAAGGCAAAATGGTTTTCTGAGGAGGCCCTACAAATAGCTGAGGAAAGAAGAGAAGCTAAAGGAGAAAGGAAAGATATACCCATTTCAATGCAAAGTTCCAAAGAATAGCAAGGAGAGATAAGAAAGCCTTTCCCAGTGATCAATGTAAAGAAATAGAGGAAAACAATAGAATGGGAAAGACTAGAGATCTTGTCAAGAAAATTAGACCCCAAGGGAACATTTCATGCAAAAGTGGGCACAATAAAGGACAGAAACGGTATAGACCTAACAAAAGCAGAAGATATTAAGAAGAGATGGCAAGAATACACAGAAGAACTATACAAAAAAGATTTTCATGAACCAGATAATCACGATGGTGTGATCACTCACCTAGAGCCAGACATCCTGGAATGTGAAGTCAAGTGGCCCTTAGGAAGCATCACTACGAACAAAGCTAGTGGAGGTGATGGAATTCCAGTTGAGCTATTTCAAATCTTAAAAGATGTCATTTACTTATTCATTTACTGCCCATCGCTGAATATTCTGCTAAAATATACCGAATCCCTTTCTATGATTTTCATTTCTTCCCATTATTTTAAACAGCTCTTGAAAGTCTATCTCTACCAGAGAAGCCTTGAAAAAGTGTCAATAACTCCCTATTAATGCTCCTTTGCTCAACTGTCTGGCAAATGCACTTGCCTTCTTATTTACACTCAGTGAAAATGTGTGACTCCTTACATTAATGTCAGGTATCAGTGTTTCAAGTTCTGAATTTGTTTACTGTATTTCTGCACCATTAGAAATTGCACGAGGACAGAGGATTCTGACTATGCTTATTTGCTACAGCTCAGTGTACCAAGAGGTATTTAATGACTGGCTTGATGAGGATGCAGATGATGGTAAAGATGTCTCTCTTAGTTTACATTTAAGTCTTGAACCTTGAGTGATAAACCAGTTTTCCCACTTGCACTCTTGTTTTCTGGTAATACCTGATTTGCAACTTTTATCTCAGCCAAATAGTTTTTTCAACAATATACTAATGTTAGGGAAATTAGATGCCTTTCATAAAATATGAGACTTAATTTCTTTTAAATTAAATTCTCCTATGGAGTAATCCTTAATGTACAGTATTTGTATTGTTGGATACTTTTACAGAGCCATCACAACTCTGTGGTATGGTCAATTTCATCTTCTAATGCTTCCACTCTTCTCTCCCTCCCTGTACTCTTTGTCACTGATCCTCCTCTGTGCCTGGCATTCTCATGGCACCTCACGTAGCACTTTCCAAGGCTGCCCTCATGGCTTTCTTCTCAGGTTTGCCCTCTCTGCCTGCATTATAGACTTTTGCATTCCACTCTTCTGTTAGTCCTCTTTAAAAGATCCTGTTGCATTTTAACATGGGCCCTCTGCAGCTAACTCTTCCTTCAAAGAAGTAACATTAACAGTGGGAATGTCATAAATTAATGCAGATTACTAGGGGGACATCAGGGAGCAGGGAGACTTTTAATCACCCTTTAGAGCACACCATGTAGGTGGTTACCTACATGTAAGACCAAGTCTATGAATTAATATCTGTATCACTTTGTATAAGTACATAATTACACTTTAATGGATGAACTATATATTCACATATATGGCTATGAATGCAACTTTCATAAGTGGATGTCTGTGCAACCCCTTCATTAGGACATCAATAAAAACTTCTTCCTTGCTCACCTGGTACCCCTAGTTTCTGGCAGGAAGGAAAGTGCATCCATGTTGAGATCATAAAATTATTACTTTCTTAAAAAAAAAACAAAACTCTGCTAGATATAAACTTAAATTAAATAGTGATCTGAATCACTGAATCTTGGTGCTATAAAATTGGCCAGTCTGGAATGCATCCACCAACATCTACCACTTAGCAACTTGGAAACCTCATCTTCAAGCCTCTTTTGAACTCAAAACTGGCTTGGCTTAAAGCAGACCCTCTGAATGACTCTTCATACAAAACAGCTCCCCTCACCCTTGATTAGATTCATGGTCCTAGGAAGCTCCAGACCAGCTTGGGAGCCCAAGGTATGGTGGCAGGTGTTCCTAACCCCCACTTCCAACCCTTTTCATACTGTTCATGAGGTTCTCAAGGCAAGAATACTGAAGTGGTTTGCCATACCCTTCCCTAGTGGACCACATTTTGTCAGAACTCTCCACCATGACCCATGCATCTTGGGTGGCCCTACACAGCATGGCTCATAGTTGACAGTGAAAGATGAACTCCCCAGTTCAGTAGGTGTCCAATATGCTACTGGAGAAGAGTGAAGAAATAACTCCAGAAAGAATGAAGAGATGGAGCCAAAGAAAAAACATCACCCAGTTGTGGATGTGACTGGTGATGGAAGTAAAGCCTGATGCTATAAAGAACAATATTGCATAGGAACCAGGAATGTTAGGTCCATGAATCAAGGTAAATTGAAAGTAGTGAAACAGGAGATGGCAAGAGTGTATATCAACATTTTAGGAATCAGTGAACTAAAATGAACTGGAATGGGTGAATTTAATTCAGATGACCATTATATCTACTGTTGGCAAGAATCCCTTAGAAGAAATGGAGTAGCCCCTATAGTCAACAAAAAAGTTCAAAATTCAGTACTTGGGTGCAATCTCAAAAACGACAGAATGATCTCTCTTTGTTTCCAAGGCAAACCATTCAGTATCACAGTAATCCAAGTCCATGCCCCATCCACTAATGCTGAAGAAGCTGAAGTTAAACAGTTCTATGATGACCTACAAGACCTTCTAGAACTAACACCCAAAAAAGATGCCCTTTTCATCTTAGGATATTGGAATGCAAAAGTAGGAAGTCAAGAGGTACTTGGAGTAACAGGCAAGTTTGGCCTTAGAGTACAGAATGAAGCAGGGCAAAGGCTAATAGAGTTTTGCCAAGAGAATGCACTGGTCATAGCAAACATACTCTTCCAACAACACAAGAGACAACTCTACACATGGACATCACCAGATGGTCAATACCAAAATCAGATTGATTATATTCCTTGCAGCCAAAGATGTTGAAGCTCTATACAGTCAGCAAAAACAAGATAGGGAGCTGACTGTGGCTCAGATCATGAACTCCTTATTGCCAAATTCAGACTGAATTAAGAAGAAAAGTAGGGAAAAAGAAGGAAGTAGGGAAAACCACTAGACCATTGAGGTATGATCTAAATCAAATCCCTTGTGATTATACAGTGGAAGTGACAAATGATTCAAGGGATTAGATCTGATACACAGAGTGCCTGAAGAAATGGACACAGGTTCGTGACATTGTACAGAAGGCAGGGATCAAGACCATCCCCAAGAAAAAGAAATGCAAAAAGGTAAAATGGTTGTCTGAGGAGGCCTTACAAATGGCTGTGAATAGAAGAGAAGTGAAACACAAAGGAGGAAAGGAAAGATATACCCATTTGAATGCAGAGTTCCAAGGTATAGCAAGGAGAGATAAGAAAGCCTTTCTCAGTGATCAACGCAAAGAAATGGAGGAAAACAATAGAATAGGAAAGACTAGAGATCTCTTCAAGTAAATTAGAGATACCAAGGGAATATTTCATGCAAAGATGGGCACAATAAAGGACAGAAATGGTATGGACCTAACAAAAGCAGAAGATATTAAGAAGAAATGGCAAGAATACACAGAAGAACTATACAAAAAAGAACTTCATGACCCAGATAATCACAATGATGTTATCACTCACCTAGAGCCAGACATCCTGAAATGTGAAGTCAAATGGGTCTTAGGAAACATCACTACAAACAAAGCTAGTGAAGGTGATGGAATTTCAGCTGAGCTACGTGAAGTCCTAAAAGACGATGCTGTTAAAGTGCTGCACTCAATATGGCAACATATTTTGAAAACTCAGCATTGACCACAGGACTGGAAAAGGTCAGCTTTCATTCCAGTCTCAAAGAAAGGTAATGCCAAAGAATGTTCAAACCACCGCACAATTGCACTCAACTCACATGTTACCAAAGAAATGTTCAAAATTCTCCAAGCCAGGTTCAACAGTACATGAACTGAGAACTTCCAGATGTTCAAGCTGGATTTAGAAAAGGCAGAGGAACCAGAGATCAAATTGCCAACATCCACTGGATTATTGAAGAAGCAAGAGAGTTCCAGGAAAACATCTATTTCTGCTTTACTGACTACACCAAAGGCTTTGACTGTGTGGATCACAACAAACTATGGAAAATTCTTAAAGAGATGGGAACACCAGACCACCTGACCTGCTTCCTGAGAAATCTGTATGCAGGTCAAGAAGCAGCAGTTAGAACTGGACACAGAACAACAGACTGGTTCCAAATTGGGAAAGTAGTACGTCAAGGCTGTATATTGTCACCCTGCTTATTTAACTTATATGCAGAGTACATCATGCAAAATGCTGGCCTGGATGAAGCACAAGCTGGAATCAAGACTGCTGGGAGAAATACCAATAACCTCAGATACGCAGATGACATCATCCTTATGGCAAAAAGTGAAGAAGATGAACTCTTGATGAAAGTGAAAGACGAGAGTGAAAAATTTGGCTTAAAACTCAACATTCAAGAAGCTAACATTATGGCACCCGGTCCCATCACTTCATGGCAAATAGATGGGGAAACAATGGAAACATAGACTTTATTTTCTTGGACTCCAAAATCACTGCAGATGGTGACTGCAGCCATGAAATTAAAAGATGCTTGCTCCTTGGAAGAAAAGCTATGACCAAACTAGGCAACATTTTAAAAAGCAGACATTACTTTGCCCACAAAGGTGCTTATAGTCAAAGCTATGGTTTTTCCAGTAGTCATGTGTGGATTGAGAGTTGGTCCAAAAGACCATAAAGAAAGCTGAGCACTGAAGAACTGATGCTTTTGAACTGCGGTGTTGGAGAAGACTCTTGAGAGTCCCTTGGACTGCAAGGAGATCCAACCAGTCCATCCTAAAGGAAATCAGTCCTGAATATTCATTGGAAGGACTGATGCTAAAGCTGAAACTCCAATACTTTGGCCACCTGATGTGAAGAACTGACTCATTGGAAAAAAACCCCGATGCTGGGTTGATGAGGCAGGAGGAGAAGGGAAGACAGAGGGTGAGATGGTTGTATGGCATCACCGACTGCATGGACATGAGTTTGAACAAGCTCTGGGAATTGGTGATGGACAGGGAAGCCTGGTGTGTCCATGGGGTCACAAAGAGTCAGACACAACGGAGCGACTGAACTTAACTGAATTTCCAACCCTGTGGCCTGATACCATTTCCTACTATTTCATTTGTGTTTTGTTTATGTCTATAACTCAGATGAATAGGGAAATTTATAATAGGCAAAAAAAAAAAAAAAAGATTACTGGCTGTCTCCAGTGGAAACTATGCATTGTTTAGAGCAGATTCTTCTGGGTTATCTGATTCCAGTCTTTCATTTTCTTGGAGCTATTTTTAAACCTCTGCAAGTTGGAGATAACTGGTAGCAATGAATAATAATCCTTGTCCACAGACATAGAAGTAAATTCTGTCTCGGGAACATTTGGTTGACATTCCTTCTCCTCCCTACCCTCCATGGAAAAAGCCAATTTCCCATCTCTTTTTAAATTCATTTCAATATCATCTCTTTACTCCATATAAAGGTGTGCATCTTTGACTACTCCTTTGAACTGGTTGTAGCATCTTACCAGCTGTCTCATTAACAACAAGTTAAATAAAATTAACACATTCATTCTATACCTGTAGGAGAGTCAAGATTAAAATGTGTAAGCTTCTTATGGGCAGAGGCTTTCCTGGACCTGGAGTGGTAATTGCTTCCATTCCCTGGCTCTAGACAAAGGGCAAATTACTTACCATTGTGCATCAAGACCCACCTATGGGATAGAATAGGTTTCCATGATGACTCAAAAGGTAAAGAATCTGCCTGCAATGTGAGAGATTGAAGTCAGTTGAAACTTCCCCAGACAGAATTTGCCCAGGTTCAATTCTTGGGCTGGGAAGATCCCCTGGAGAAGAGAATGACTACCCACTCCAGTATTCTTGCCTGGAGAATCCCATGGACAGAGAAGCCTGGTGGGCTACAGTCCATGGGGTCCCCAAGAGTTGGACACGACTGACCGACTTTCACATACACACATGGTATAGAATAAGAATGAGTTCTCTGTCTATCCAAAGGGCTTGCCACAAAAACAAAATGAGTCTATACATAGAAAAGAATTGCAAATCTAGAAAGTGTTCAGTGTAGAGTCTTCATTTTTTCCCTCACGTCCCAGAGTAAATGTTGCTCACACTTAAAGACTCAGCATAATTCTTGCCTGCTTTAGTCACCTTTCTCTCAATTCATATTGTATTTTTTAAAGATTTATTTATTCATTTATTTTATTTTTGGCTGTGCTGGATCTTTGTTGCTGCACTTGGGCTTTCTCTAGCTGCTGTGGGCAGGGGCTACTCTTCACTGTGGTGTGTGGGATTCTCATTCCTGTGGCTTCTCTGTTGCTGAAGAGCACAGGCTCTAGGCGCATGAGCTTCAGTAGTTGCAGCATGTGGGCTCAGTAGTCGTGGCTCTCAGGCTCTAGAGTGCGGGCTCAGTAGTTGTGGCCCATGGCTTAGTTGCTCCACGGCATGTGGGATCTTCCTGGAACAGGGATCAACCTGTGTCCTTTCCATTGCAAGGCAAATTTTTAAGCACTGAACCACCAGGGAAGCCCTTCACATTGTATTTACATGAGTTTACATGAGCAATAGCAAACCAATCATTATTTATTCCCCTCCAATGAGCTCATATGGGTTAATTTCATCTCATCAGGTAGATTTAAGATTGTTTAGGGCTGGGACACTGCCCTAAACTTGCTTTGCATTCCCTGCTGCATCTAGCACTCTTAGATTCCTGATAACGATAGATTCCTTGACTGAAATGGAATATTATTCTGATGTAAACATAGTACCTACCTTGGAGACAGTATGCACTCAACTGAAGATGATGATGACGTTGAATACAATTACACCAATCACTGTCAATTAGAAATTTATACAGTAGAAAAGATGATTCAGGAATATTCTGCCTTCAGAAAAGAAGGAAGATGATAAGAAGAGCTAATTTGAATGGAAGTATTATTATATGTTTGGCACTATTGTAAACACTTTACATATATTAACCCACTTGAGACTCACAACAACCCTATGAGGTAGGTACCCTCATTCCCCATTTTACAAATGAGGAAATTGACACATAAGGGAATTAAACAACTTGACCCAAGGTCACCCAGCTAGTGAGTGAAGACTGGCTCCAGAGTCTGGACTATTAATTACTACGATAAGAAGAAGAAACATGAGATACAAAAGACTTGGAGGTCAGTGAGTTTTATCAATATATTGTTTTTATATGATATGTTTTTATGTGATAGTCTTTTGATTGTGAGAAAAAGGAATTACAACAAGAAGGCAGAAATGAGAAAGAAAGAAAGATGTTAGCAAGTAAGAAACAACAGTAATGATAATGGTCAGGTCACCTTGAGAATATATGACCTTGGGCGAGTCATTTGACTTCTTAGGTTTTTGTGGGTATGACATGAGACACTTTATTCAAAGTGCATAAAGCAGTGCCTGGCACTTAGTAAGCACTCAGTAAATGGCATTGTTGTTATATTTTAAAATTATCATGATCTATTACTATTATTAACCACAGTAGATGAAAACAGCTTACCTTATTATTGTCAAATCTGGAAACTCACACTACTTGTAGGCTAACAAGTTAACTTGCTGCAGGTTCCTAGATGCTGGCAGAAGACAGGAGACTAGTGGTTCAATGATAAAGTATTTTACTTACACCAAGCAACATGAGCATCTGTGTATTTGCATGCGTTCCCTTTGCCCTCAGTTCCCACATGGTTGACATGTGAGAACACAGGTAGATATTGAGCACACAATGGATGTGAACCATTGTTGAGGAACCCTGAGCTTGGGGAATTTATAGCTTGGATAGTAAGTGGTAAGCAAGCCTGCTCTTTGTCCAGGAAGAGAAATTGCCTCATCTTGCAAGGTTGTGTGCAAAAACACAATTCTGAGAAATGGCCCAAGTAAACAGCAGTCAGGGCTTTGCATGATTGGCTTACCCAGCAAGAGCATGAAGGAACACTCAGGGGTTATGGCAGATTGTTTCTAACAATCATCATCATCATCATCAATTACTATTATGAATCAGGGGAAAGGAAGATGACTTCTTATCTTTTTTTCCCATTTATATCTGCACATTTTTCTTACTATACCTTCCTACTCTGGGCCCTGAATTTGGTCTTTTGGGGGATCGTGTAATGAAATAACTCAAGTAAAAAGGAGTCTGTCCTCTTAACCTTTCCAATTTCCTTGTTATGACTGTAGACCTAGGCTCTTCTGACTCTTGCTTCCTATTTTATTAATCCTTCAACCTGAGACATACAGACTTTTACTTTCATTTCTTATCCTGCATTAAGACATTTTGAAAGGACATTAATTTCGTGGCTCCAGAACAGGCCTGGTATCTTCTAGAATAATAGCTCATGCCGGAAATATTACTTTCTCCGCATGGACATGAATAAAGTGTCCCATTTCAAACAAGATGTGGCTTTCTCCAAAATGAGCTTGGAAATGTTATGATCAGCATAAATTTCACTGGGTTACCTCGAATAGCCATTTGCATTTCACTGGCTAGTAAATGTGCTTAGCACTATCACACTACAATATCCATTAGAATTGCTTTTCTAAATCACAATCAAAAAGCATTAGTGGGAAAACAGAACTTAGATGTTGGTCATATTAGTTTCTCAGGGATGCTGTAAAAAAAAAAAGTGACAAACTAGGATACCTAAAAACAACAGAAACTCATTCTCTCACACTCCAAAGCCCCTAAGAAAGATGATTCCTTGTCTCTTCCAGGTTCTGGTAGCCCCAGGCATTCCTTGGCTTGTAGCTTCATAACTCAAATCTTCGCCTCCATCTTCACATGGCATTCTCCCTGTGTGTCTCTATTCTCCTCTTATAAAGATACCAGTCATGTTGAATTAAGGGTACACTCTACTCTAGTATGACCTCATATTAACTAATTACATTTGCAATGACTCTTTTTTTCCATATAAGATCACATTCTGAGGTACTGGGAGGTAGGATTTCAACATATCTTTTTGAGGCAAACAATTCAACTCATAACATTGACTAATCTAATTCCTTCATTTTACAGATAATAAACATGAAGCCAAGAAGGTTATAAGGTACCCATGGTCACTGCCCTTCAAATTCCAAGTCTTTCTGGATTTGGGACCCTTCCCCATCTTCTGCTTTAAGAACTGCGAGAGAGCCTTCACACCTTGCCTAACTCCCTGGACTTATTCTTTTTGCTGGCTTTGAATATCTGATTCTTCCCTTTGCTGAGTCACATTCTGTTGAATGACCCTTGCCCTGATGTCATCCATGCCCCAACATGTAGGCCATGGGAGGCAGTCTCCATGTCTCTGAATTCTCCAGGGTGAAGAGACAATAGGCTTTGGAGAGCATTTGTGACTTTGCTTCAGAAACATTGAGTCAAAAAACGAGCTTGTTGGAGAACATGTGGGCCAGTAGAAAATTAATATAGAGAGTACTCACACATGGGAGAATTTACTATTGAAAGTCCTCTTGAAATGGAAGGCAAGACGTACCTATAAAATTTGTAACGATACAAAACATAACTAACACTTCTGAAAAAGGCCTTTTTTTTCAGACTATCACAGGGCAAGTATGAGCAAGTAAAATCTTTGGACCATTTCTCATTTTAAAGCCTTTTCCTGGCTCTAGGGATTTGCTCATGTTCCTCTAGGATTGTAAAATGCGCAGGTGATTCAGAGCTTCTTTCATTGGATTACTGGTTCAAAAGCCAAACCCTCTAGGTGTGCAAACTTTCCCTCAGTTTTCCTGGGGATTTTTTTTTCCTTTACTTCATGCTGAAGGTATTTATCTTATGAACTAATTAGGAGATGTTTATCTTTTCATCTTAACTGAAAAATACCTGTCTAAAGACTATACCAAGTTCATACCTATCACTGAATGCACTTCACAGTATTGTTTGATGACACTGAAACATGCTCAGCACCTTAAAACCTCTCTTGCTGCATTTAGATTCTGAAAATGTCAACTGCACAAAGAGGGGAAGAAAGACCTAGGGTTGATAATTAGCTGAAGTCTTCCAGTTTAGAGAAAGATCATAGCACATTCAAGATCCAAGGGAATTTTTAAACAACAACAACAACAAAACACATTTCCATAGCACTCATTTTTGCCTCTGGGCTTCCCAGGTGGCTCAGTGGTAAGGAATCTGCCTGGCAAAGCAGGAGCCGCAGAAGACTCAAGTTCTTTTCCTGGGTTGGGAAGATCCCCTGGAGAAGGAAAAGGCAACCCATTCCAGTATTCTTGCCTGGAGAACCCCAAGGACAGAGGAGCCTGGCAGGCTATAGTTCATGGGGTTGGAAAAAGTCAGACACAACTGAGCACGCATGCATTTTTTACCTCTAGAATTATCACATTTCAAAACTAAGGGCAACTGGCAGGATTACTTAGGTCACTCCTGCTTGTTGGAATAGAATTGGTCCACCAACTCTACCATATCTGCCATTCACAATTTGGGGTTCAAAAGAAAAACAGAGTGTGGCCTTCCTTCATTATCCATATAGAGCTTGTTATTAGCAGAAGCCATGCTTGCATGCTAAGTTGCTTCTGTCATGTACGACTCTTTGTGACTCCACAGACTGCAGCCCGCCAGGCTCCTCTGTCCATGGGATTCTCCAGGCAAGAATACTGGGCTGGGTTTCTGTGCCCTCCTCCAGGAGATCTCCCCAACCCAGGGATCAAACCAGTGTCTCTTACATCTCCTGCACTGGCAGGCGGTTCTTAACTACTAGTGTTCTTAACCTCTAGTGCCACCTGGGAAGCCCCACTAGCAGAAGCCTACCCCATTCAAAAGTAGATACATGACTAATGGTTGCCAGGGACTAGGGGAAGGGAAGAGGGAAAGGGAGTTGCTTAATGAGTAGGGGTTTCCACCACCATGCAAAAGTAGAGCATTCTGATGAAATCTTTTGTAAGCTAAAATGGCATACAGTGAAGAAGCAATTACCTAAGGTGCACAAAATAATTCAAGATAAAGCACAGATGCCTACAGACACAGTTCAAAGCTATGGAAGCTTGATGCTAAGATTCTGAGTTGTTATTCCAGGGGAAAGAGCTTGGTGGGAGCCCTTAGCCTGTTCAGATGCATTGCCTCTATAACGGCTGGCTGCAAAACAAACTTTGAATGCTATTTTTGTTTTTTTTTGTAAAACTGAAAGCCCTGTTTGGATTTCCTTTGGTTAGAGAAAATATGTACTAATGTAGGCCTTTCATAAAAGTGGTGTAAAGCAAACTTTTGAAAACCGGAGATACCTGTTAAGAAGTTTCACTTTTGCAAGATGAAAAAGCTCTGGAGATCTCTTGTATAACAATGTGAACCTACTTAATGCTACAGAACTGTACACTTAAAAATGGTTAAGGTGGGGGACTTACCTGGTGGTCCAGTGGTTAGGAATCCACCCTGCAATGCAGGGGACATGGGTTCGATCCCTGTCCAGGGAACTAAGATGCCACATGCTGAAGAGCAACTAAGGCTGTGCACCATGACTACTGAACCCACGTGCTCCAGAGTCCATGAGCCTCAATAAAAGATCCTGCATGATGCAATGAAGACCCTACATGCTGCGACTAAGACCCAACATAGCCAAATAAATAAATATTCTCTTAATGGTTAAGATGGTAAATTTTGTTATGTGTTCTTTTACCGTAATTAAAAATAAAAGTAATTAATTAAAAATAGATGAGCTACTGTGATTGAAACTTTTGAACTGTGGTGCTGGAGAAGACTCTTGACAGTCCCTTGGACAGCAAGCAGATAGAACCAGTCAATCCTAAAGGAAATCAGTCCTGAATATTCATTGGAAGGACTGATGCTGATGCTGAAGCTCCAATCCTTTGGCCACCTGATGCGAAGAGCAGACTCATTGGAAAAGACCCTGCTGCAGGAAAGATTGAAGGCAGGAGGAGAAGGGGGTGACAGAGGATGATATGTTTGGATGGCATTACCGACTCAATGGACATGAGTTTGAGCAAATTCTGGAAGATGGTGAAAGACAGGGAAGCCTGGAGTGCTGCAGCCCATAGGGTCGCAAAGAGTCAGGTACGACTTAGCAACTGAACCACAACTGGGATTGAATAGGAGCCCAAAAGCCTCCACTACACAAAAACCTCTCCCAAAATGCCTACTTGAGTAACTAACATTCCACTTATCCCAAGTTAGAGTTCCTCTTTCAAGTAAAAATTTTTCTAGATAAAATCCCCATTTAAACTGCACAGCGATTTGCAAGAAGGGGAAGGAATGGTTTGTTGTTCTTTAGTCAATAAGTCATGTCCAACTCTTGTGATCCCATGGACTGTTGCCTGCCAGACTCCTCTGTCCATGGGATTTCCCAGACAAAAATACTGGAGTGGGTTGCCATTTCCTTCTCCAGGGGATTATCCCAAACCAGGGATTGAACCTGTGTCTCCTGCACTGGCAGGTGGATTCTTTACCATTGAGCCATCAAGAAAACCCAAAGGAATGATTATATAACTGTCAAACTAGTTTATCTAAAATGTATACATAAGAAATTAGGACATAAAGCTAGATGGTATTTGTTGGAGGGGTGGAACCTAGAAAAGTTGGAAACATAAATAGAGTACAGTCACAGGAAGGATGGGGGAGGTGGGAGTCCCAGGAATGAAGGCAAACTCATCAATATGAATGCCCCAAAGGACCCATGAGCATGCCTACCATGCAATTTACCTACTGAACAACCAAAGTGAGGTTGATCCTGGGTCAAAACTAAGAACATGGGATGCTGACAATATAAAGGACCAGGATAAAAGCCTAGGCCTGAAAAGCAGAATCTAAGTGAGATATCCAAACAGGCCACGTCAGGTAAAGATCCAAGAAACAGATGGTAATGGCAAAGCTTGAAGTCTGAAACCAGACAAGAAAGGTTAGCAGAGCCAGTTGGTGGACAGAATGAGATGCTCAGACAAGAGTGAAGGTTTAGGAAACTATAAAATCAGAATAGAGTGGATCTGGATGCACGGAAAGAATGGACTTGAAACTCAGCAGAGGTTTACAAGGGTTAGAAATCACATTAGAAGTTTTTGTGTCAAAGATTAGAAGAGGCAAGAAGTCCTGGTAACAGGGATGAACAAGGGCTTGTCACTGTCCAGTTTTTCGGAGATTTGGAACTTAACATCATTCCTATTAAGGTAGGATCCAATCCCGGAAAACTATCGAGGCATGTAGTGAGAGTTGCTGTTTGAAACTCCCTGGCTGAGAAGTGAATGTATGAGCAAGACAAAGCATAATTTTTGGCAGGTATATTCAGGCACCTCGGTGCTTAAGAACCATGGAAAGGAAGGTTATTCTAAAAGCATAGGCTCTTGTTATTTGCCTTTCACTGATTCTTAGACCTTGATGTTTCTCACTTGGTGCTCCTAGTAAACCTAGAAACCCCTCCATTTTTGCTGGCCTTCCTTCATTCATGCAGCATTTCCCACCAGTGTCTTGGATATACCAAGACAAGAGCCCATGTGTGTCTGATTTCTGTCATGGACATTCTATGAGAAATGACTTTGTAACTCTGCCTTAATAAACTGATAATTGTCATATATAATTTTTCTATTAAGCTTAGGTTAGTCATTCAGTTGTGTCTGTTAAGTTAGTCACTCAGTTGTGTCCAACTCTTTGCGACCCCATGAACTATAGCCCAGCCAGGCTCCTCTACCCGTGGAATTCTCCAGGCAAGAAGACTGGAGCGGGTTGCCATTCCCTTCTTCATGGTCTCTTCCCAACCCAGGGACTGAACCTGAGTCTCCTGCATTGCAGGCAGATTCTTTACCATCTGAGCCACCAGGGAAGTCCTTATTAAGCTTAGAGTGCTGTTAAAATATGCAAGAATGAGTTAACAACATTTATTACTTCCAAGTGGTGTTGTTTAAATTTTATATTGAGTTTTAAATATACTAGAAGGTTCAGCAAAATGATCTGTCTGATTGGGTTATTTAGACCCCACCTAAAGGCTCAGTCCCACCCTAACCTCCCAGACCAAGGATGGTGGTCAAAGAGATTTAAAGAGCCCTAGGCAAGTAGTTTGATGCCTTTCTTTGGGACTGGAATGAAAACTGACCTTTTCCAGTCCTGTGGCCACTGCTGAGTTTTCCAAATTTGCTGGCATATTGAGTGCAACACTTTCACAGCATCATCTTTCAGGATTTGAAATAGTTCAACTGGAATTCCATCACCTCCAAAGCTTTGTTCGTAGTGATGCGTTCTAAGGCCCACTTGACTTCACATTCCAGGATGTCTGGCTCTAGCTGAGTGATCATACCATCATGATTATCTGGGTCATGAAAATCTTTTCTGTACAGTTCTTCTGTGTATTCTTGCCACCTCTTCTTAATATCTTCTGCTTCTGTTAGGTCCATACAATTTCTGTGTTTTATTGCTCCCACCTTTGCATGAAATGTTCCCTTGGCATCTCTAATTTTGTTGAAGAGATCTCTAGTCTTTCCCATTCTGTTGTTTTCCTCTGTTTCTTTGCACTGATCACTGAGGTAGGCTTTCTTACCTCTCCTTGCTATTCTTTGGAACTCTGCATTCAAATGGGAATATCTTTCCTTTTCTCCTTTGCTTTTCACTTCCCTTCTTTTCACAGCTATTTGTAAGGCCTCCTCAAAGAGTCATTTTGCTTTTTTGCATTTCTTTTCCATGGGAATGGTCTTGATCCCTGTCTCCTATACAATGTCATGAACCTCTGTCCATAGTTCATCAGGCACTCTGTCTATCAGATCTAGTCCCTTAAATCTATTTCTCACTTCCACTGTATAATTGTAAGGGATTTGATTTAGGTCATACTTGAATGGTCTAGTGGTTTTCCCTACTTTCTTCAATTTCAGTCTGAATTTAGCAATAAGGAGTTCATGATCTGATCCACAGTCAGCTCCCTGTCTTGTTTTTGCTGACTGTATAGAGCTTCTCCATCTTTGGCTGCAAAGAATATAATCAATCTGATTTTGGCATTGACCATCTGGTGATGTCCATATGTAGAGTCTTCTCTTGTGTTGTTGGAAGAGGGTGTTTGCTATGACCAATTTGTTCTCTTGGCAAATCTCTATTAGCATTTGCCCTGCTTCATTCTGTACTCCAAAGCCAAATTTGCCTGTTACTCCAGATATTTCTTGACTTCCTACTTTTGCATTCCAGTCCCCTATAATGAAAAGGTCAGTTTTCATTCCAATCCCAAAGAAAGGCAACCCCGAAGAATACTCAAACTACTGCACAATTGCACTCATCTCACATGCTAGTAAAGTAATGCTCAAAATTCTCCAAGCCAGGCTACAGCAATACATGAACCGTGAACTTCCAGATGTTCAAGCTGGTTTTAGAGAAGGCAGAGGAACCAGAGATCAAACTGGCAACATCTGCTGGATCATCGAAAAAGCAAAAGAGTTCTAGAAAAACATCTATTTCTGCTTTATTGACTATGCCAAAGCCTTTGACTGTTTGTATCACAATAAACTGTGGAAAATTCTGAAAGAGATAGGAATACCAGACCACCTGACCTGCCTCTTAAGAAACCTGTTTTCAGGTCAGGAAGCAACAGTTAGAAATAGACATGGAACAACAGACTGGTTCCAAATAGGGAAAGAAGTATGTCAAGGCTATTGTCACCCTGCTTGTTTAACTTATATGTAGAGTGCATCATGAGAAACACTGGGCTGGAGGAAGCTCAAGCTGGAATCAAGATTGCTGGGAGAAATATCAATAACCTCAGATATGCAGATGACACCACCCTGATGGCAGAAAGTGAAGAACTAAAGAGCCTCTTGATGAAAGTGAGAGAGGAGAGTGAAAAAGTTGGCTTAAAGCTTAACATTCAAAAAACTAAGATCATGGCATCTGGTTCCATCACTTCATGGCAAATGGATAGGGAAACAGTGAAAACAGTGACAGACTTTTTTTGGGGGGGATTCCAGAATCACTGCAGATGGTGACTGCAGCCATGAAATTAAAAGATGCTTGCTCCTGGGAAGAAAAGTTATGACCAACCTAGAAAGCATATTAAAAAGCAGAGACATTACTTTGCCAACAAAGGTCCATCTAGTCAAGGCTATGGTTTTTCCAGTGGTCATGTATGGATGTGAGAGTTGGACTGTGAAGAAAGCTGAGTGCTTAAGAATTGATGCTTTTGAACTGTGGTGTTGGAGAAAACTCTTGAGAGTCCCTTGGACTGCAAGGAGATCCAACCAGTTCATCCTAAAGGAAATCAGTCCTGAATATTCATTGGAAGGACTAATGCTGAAGCTGAAACTCCAATACTTTGGCCACCTGATGTGAAGAACTGACTCATTGGAAAAGACCCTGATCCTGGGAAAGATTGAACAGGGGAGGAGAAGGGGGTGACAGAGGATGACATGGCTGGATGGCATCACTGACTCAATGGGTAGGAGTTTAAGTAAACTCTGGGTGTTGGTGATGGACCAGGAGGCCTGACATGCTGCAGTCCATGGGCTCGCAAATAGTCGGACATAACTGAGTGACTGAACTGAGCTGAACTGACATTGTGAAAAGCCTGAGAACATGGGCAGGCTTTCCAGGAGTCCTGGAGGGTGCCATGAACCCAAGACAAGGCAATTTGTATAATTGCAGAGGCAGCATTCCATTCAGTTCAACAGAGAACAAGAGCTTTTAAAGGGCTAGAATCAGACTATGGGAAAAACAAAACAAAATAAACACAAATAAGAACTAAAAGAGATTTGAGTGAATAAAATCAAACATAAAGAAATACTGGTGACAAAATGAGTACAGAAGTCTCCCGCTTCTTTTCATGTTATCACGGCACAGGCTTAACTGAATTGCTGTACAAGGTTCATATTAAGTGGCTCCAATATATGAGTCTGGCTTCTTTGCACTCAATTTTGATGATTAGATTTCTGCTTTATTTCTTTTAACTTGTTCTTCATATTGCTCCTTTATCTGTGCATGCCTAATTTGGTCATCTCAGATCCTTAATTCTAGACCTGGAGCCCTGTCATTCCTGTCTCTCTGTTGTCTCTGCTTGAACTTAGTCTCCTCTACTTGTTCCCTGATACTCATATCCATCCCAGTGCTTTTGTTATAGCCAAATGCTTCTGTCAACAAGCTCTTCCAGGCTACTGGGGAATACACATGTAGTCCCTATGGAGAGCCCTCTGATGCCAGCGATCTGTTTACCTAGTGTTAGACTTGACCAACGTGCTGTACACTTGTCCAGATGTCCTCTTGTGCAATAAATGCTTATTGAATTTAACTTCCTGGAAACTTCCCAGATTGCCTGCCCTGCTCCAGTAGGGTGAGATTCAAGGGTTGCCAGGCATCTGGTTTTGACAAGAACATTTCAGCATTTGAGTTTGTTGTCTGGGTTAAACATGTCAGGCATAGGACTATCTCTTTTTTCCAATTAAGTAATTCATATCATTATGTTATCACAAAACCTGTATACACACAGGCAGTAAAATCTAATAAAAGCTAGAAATTGTTATCAGTGGATGTTCTATGTCTTTTCAAAATTAGGGTTTCAGATTCTTATCCATTGTATCCAGTATTTTTGCAGATACCGCTTAGCAACCCTATCTAGGTTATTGCTCCAGTAATCAAATTTTGCAGTAAGAGAAAATGTAGAGAAGAAATATTAGTTTGATTGTATCTTAGAAAAGAAGTATAATGATAGGAATACCATTAACATCAACAAAAATATACTGAGTACCTGCTTTAGTGATTTGAGAGCAGCTTTAAAGTAAATGCAGTGATTACTGATATCTCTACTTCCTAAAAGGAGAAAAGAAGACTTTAGCTGCAACTTCACTAGATGGCTTTCTTTAAAGAGAGAGATATATATAAAAAGGTACATCAAGATAAGCATGAGCATGGTTATAAAAATAAAATAAGGGCCTTCCTCTCAGAAGATGTAGATATACTTTTCCCTATTTCTCCCACTAAGTACAATTGAAAATCCTAAATATTCTATATAAAACAAACGTAAGAAGACTCTGAAAGGTCCGGAGAAGAAAACAGATCAGCTATGAACTTCAGGGCCCAAGGAATTACACAGTACTAATTTGGCTGGATTCTCCATTTGCTTCAGACATTCTAGACTTGGGGTTGAAGAAGCTGGCAACCCAGAATTACCAACAGGTGCAGAAAAAAAAAAAAGTCTAACCAGTTAAGTCTGCTCTAGTTAGCCAAAGAACTGGGACAGTGGCAATCTAGCAAGGCAGAAAATTTTCAAACAATACCACTCTACTCAAACAACATAGAAAACACTGTGACCCTCATTCCCACTCATGCCGGCAAATGCCAACCTGCAAGCCTAGACTTACCTCCTCACCAGGCTGCAATGAGGTATCTCAACATCCCAACCTAAGTGGTATCAGAGAAAGCCAAGTAGGGAATCCAGACTTTCATCTTGGTTGGCCAGTAATAATCCCTCCTCCACCCCCAGTAGTCAGTGGAAACTATTGTGGGGGGAATATCCACCCTCATGTGGCAATTACAACAAGCCCCCAGTTCAGGTGTCAACAGAGGCCAGATGGGCAACCTGGACATCTGCTTCTACCTGAAATTAATAAGGAGCCCTACTCCTTGCCCTGCTAGAAGATTTTTAGAGAAAGTCAGCAAAAAGAGAAAGTTTAAAGGAAGTGTAGTGTCTCATAATCAGAGAAGGCAATGGCACCCCACTCCAGCACTCTTGCCTGGAAAATCCCATGGACGGAGGAGCCTGGTAGGCTGCAGTCCATGGGGTCGCTAAGAGTCGGACACGACTGAGTGACTTCCCTTTCACTTTTCACTTTCATGAATTGGAGAAGGAAATGGCAACCCACTCCAGTGTTGTTGCCTGGAGAATCCCAGGGACAGGGGAGCCTGGTGGGCTGCCGTGGGGTCGCACAGAGTCAGACACGACTGAAGCGACTTAGCGGCAGCAACAGCAGTGTCTCGTAATATACTATGAGTATGCCCAGGTTTTGTTCTAAAACTATTCATAATATCACAAACCATGATGATCTCAAACTGAATAGGAATAAACAATCAATAGATGCCAACAATGAGATGAAAAGAATGTTAGAATTATCTGACAAAGATTTTAAGGCAGCTATGATTAAAAAGAGGATTTTCCTGGTGGCTCAGTGGTAAAAATCTGCCTGGCAATGCAGGAGACACAAGAGACATGGATTCCAGCCCTGGGTTGGGAAGATCCCCTGGAGAAAGGAATAGCAACCCACTCCAGTATTCTTGCCTGGGAAATCCCATGGACAGAGGAACCTGGCTGTCTTTAGTCCATGGTATCTTAGAAGAGTCGACATGACTTAGTGACTAAAAACACAACAATTTATTATTTTACAGTTCTCAAGATTAAAAATCCTAAATCAAATTTGGGCTAAAGTCAAAGTGTCAACAAGGCTATATTATTTTTGGATCCTCCAGGGGAGAATCCGATTCCTTGCCTTTTCCTTGCCTACATTCCTTGGCTGGTGACCCCATCCTCACAATGGCACTTCATTTCTGCTTCCATCATCAAATTTCTTCTCTCTGACTGATCTTCCTGCCTCCTTTGAAATTACACTGCATCCACCTGAGTTATCCAGAATAACTCCCCATCTCAAGACCCTTAATTTAATCATATCTGCAAAGTCCCTTTTATCATGTGAGGTAACAGTCATGGGTTGAGACTTGGACATCTGAGGCAGGGCATTATTCAGTCTTTCAGACTACAGTAATAAACACTGTATGGTAGAGGGAGGGGACATATGTACACCTATGGTTAATTCATGTTGATGCATGACAGAAATCAAACCAATATTATAAAGCAATCATCAATCATTTAAAAATAAATAAACATTTAAAAAGACTGTATGGTGAGGAGTAGACACATATAGATCAATAGAACAAAATAGAGAACCCCAATATATGCCCAACTGATTTTTGACAAAGGTGCAAAAGCAATTCAATGGAGAAAAGATAGCCTTTTCAATAACTGGTACTGGAGCAACTGGACATCCAAAAAGGAATGAACCTCAACATAAGTTCCATACCTTACACAAAAGTTAACTAAAAATGGACCATAGACTTAAATTTAAAATATTTTTCTAGAAGAAAAAACACAGGAGAAAATCTTCAAGGCCTAAGACAAGCCAAAAAGTTCTTAGACATGACACCAAAAGCATGATTCATAAAAGACAAAATTAAGTTGAACCTCATCAAAACTAAAAACTTTGCTCTGCAAAAGACCCTGTTGAGAGGATGAAAGAATGGTCCTAGAATAGGAGAAAATAGTGCACCTGATGCAAAGAACAGACTCATTGGAAAAGGCCCTGATGCTGGGAAAGATTGAAGGCAGGAGGAGAAGGGGACAACAGAGGGTGAAATGGTTGGATGGCATCACCGACTTGATGGACATGAGCTTGAGCATGCTCCAGGAGCTGGTGATGGACAGGGAGGCCTGGCGTGCTGCAGTCCATGGGGTCACAGTTGGACACAACTGAGCGACTGAACAGAACTGAACCGAGGAGAAAATATATGCAAACCACATATGTGACAAGGACCTAGCATATAGGAAACATAAGGAACTCTCAAAACCAAACAGTAAAAAAACAAAAAATCCAATTCAAAACTGGGCAAAAGTCATCAGAAGGTTTCACCAAAGAGGATATAAAGATGAGAAATAGGGAAATGTAAATTAAAATCTAAACAAGATATCACCACACACTTATCAGATTGTTTAAAATAAAAAATAGTGATAACACTGAATGAGGGTGTCAACGTAGAGATCACTCATATGTTGGTGGGAATGTCAAGTAGTAAAATCACTTTGGAAAAGAGTTTGGCAGTTTCTGATAAAACTAAATATGCAACTACTGTATGATCTGGCAATTATACTCTTGGCATTTATTTCAGATAAATGAAGACTTATGTTCACACAAAAACATGTAGATGAATGGTTATAGAAGCTTTATTTGTAGTGAGTCAAAACTGGAAACAATACAAATGCCTTTCAAACAGCTGAATAGTTAAACAATTGATATAGCACATTCGTACTGTGGAATACTACTCAGGAATAGGCTTCCCTCGTGGCTCAGTTGGTAAAGAATGCGCCTGCAATGCAGGAGATGCAGGAGACACAGGTTTGATCCCTGGGTTGGGAAGATCCCCTGGAGAAGGGAATGGCGACCTACTCCAGTGTTTTTGCCTAGAGAAGTCCATGGACAGAATAAAAAGAAACTATCACTGCACACAACTTGAATGAATCTCTAGAGATTCTGAATGAAAAACAGCTAATCCCAAAGTTACATACCTTTGGGTATGTAAAGGTATGATTTTATTTATATAACATTCTGAAATGACAAAAACTCTAGAAATGGAGAATAGTTTAGTGGTTGCCAGAGACTAAGAAGTGGGTGGGAGGCAGGAAGGAAGTGAGTGTAGCTATAAAAGGCAACATGAGGGTAATGGAACTGTTTCATATCTTGACTATATCTGTGTCGATATCCTGCTTGTGACAGTGCTATGGTTTTGTAAGATGTTACCATTTAGGGAACTTGGGTAGAGTACAAGAGATCTCTCTGTATTATTTCTTAGAAGTTCATGTGAATCTCAAATTATCTCAACACTAAACGTTTTATTTAAAAATAAATGCATAATAGAGATTAGAACAGTAGGTAAAGCAAGAATCCCTGAGTCTGTACTGAATTATATAAACTAACAAATCATAAAAAGAAAATAGTACTCACAGGCTTAAAACAAAAAGTGGTGATCTCTTTTTCTCCTCATACTCTAGTCACACTTCTCAAGATAACCACTCACAACACTATTAACTGGGTTCTTCTTATATTTACCTGCATATTTCTATATGTGATCTGTAAGCTTATATTGTTATTTCCTTATCACTTTTTTGCATTATCTATTGAATTTCTATGTTGATACATGAGTGTAGCTCCCATTCTCCCAATTGATTTTTGTTAAATGAGTGGTATTTGTATTATTATGATGATGAAAATATCTTGTATGTTGAAACAAGTTGATTCTATGATTGTGTTTCCCTCTCTTGTATACCCTTTAGTTTTTCCTAGAGTTCCTAGAGAGTGTTTTTTCTCATTTCCTTTGGTTCTATTTACCTATCAAAATGCTTCATTAGATCAGTCAGATATCCATGAAACTTTTTTTTCTGATCTCATAGGTATATAAGATAATTTAACAATTCCATTTCATTCTTTGACAACTTCCTTTCAGAGTTGGCTCTTTCCTTGTTTGCCTACTTTAAACTGAACTGACTGTTCCCTTGGCCTCTGGGGCACATTGTCACCCTGTGACTTCTCTCACCACCTTACCTTGTTGCTGCCATTGTTTACTGGACCCCATGTCTTTTTTGTTTTGTTACCTCATTTTGCTAGAGATCCAAGAGTGAATGAAAGTCAGACTTTTTAAGTCCTTTTATATCCTTGCATGGCTGAAAGTGACTTTAACTTCACTGGATATAGAATTATAGGATGAAAATAATATTCTCTCAGAGATTTGAAGGTATTGCTGCATTGTATCCAGGTTTTAAGTATTAATGCTGCAAAGTTCAATGCTGTTCAGTGCTGCTTTGCTCTTTGTGTGAAAAAGAGTGAAATAGGTATCTATGCATAAACTGCAGCAATTTTAAAAGCATGAAGGAATAAATATGTATGTGTGTACTAAGTCGTTTCAGTCATGTCCGATTCTTTGTGACCCCATGGACTGTAGCCCACCAGGCTCCTCTGTCCATGTGATTTCCGAGGCAAGAATACTGGAGTGGGTTACAGTTTCCTCCTCTAGGGGACCTTCCCATCCCAGGGATTGAACCTGCGTCTCCTGCATTGGCAGGAAGATTCTTTACTACTGAGCGACCCAGGAAGCCCTAAGAACAAATAGTGACATTTAAATAAACCAATAACAACTAAATAATTTGAAGTTGCAATAACTTAGCAACTAAAAAGCTCCCTACCAAATATACCATAGGACCCAATTATTTTAGGTGTGGATTTTACCACAGTTGTTTATGATGGAAAGCTTGCAAAACTGATCTATGAATCAATTAGCCTTGACACCCAAACCAAGTAAGAACACTACAAGAAAAATTATAAAACAAACATCCAGGTATAAATGTAAAAGTGTAAAACAAAATTTTGGCAAGTTTATTTCAGCACAGTATTGAAAAAAATCATGAGCAAGTAGGATTCATTTCAAGAATGCAATAATATTTTAACATAAAAACTGAGCAACTTAATCACTACATTAATGGACAAAGGAGAAATATATGACCATTTCAATACATGTAGAAAAAATATTTGATAAAATTCAATATCTATTCATAATTTTTAAAAAACTTTTGGTACACTAAGCATGGAAGTGAACCTTAATTTAACTTGATGCAGGATATCAATCCAAAACCTAAAGATAATATTATACTTAATGCTGAAACTTTAGAGGCCTTCACATTAAAATAAAAAACAAGACAAGGATATCTGCTAGGATTGCTTCTATTCCACATGGTAGTGGAGGTTCAGGTGACTACAATAAAATAAGCAAAAAATAATTTTTAAGAAATCAAGATTTAGAAAGGGTGATACAAAACTGTTGCTTGCAGATAATATTATTGGCTACATAGAAAATCCAAGATATCTACAGACAAACAGAATTATAAAGAGAGTTTGACAGATGCTGGATATGAGGTCAACATACCAAAGTTAGAAATAAAACAATAATACATTAAAAATTAAAAGAAGAAAAGATGTGTAGGACCTTTTATGGAGAAAATTATAAAACATTAGCAAAAAATAAAAAAATAAAATTAGCAAAGTACATAAAGGAAGATTGAATAAATGGAAAAACATATCATGTTTATGAATGGGAAGTCTTATTATAAAGATGTCAATTCTTCCCCAAATGAATCAATAAATGCAGTGCAGTTACAATAATAATCCCAACATAAGATGACAGAAGAGCCAAGAATAACCCTAACTCACACCATGTACAAAACAAATTTCAGATGGATTGAAGAACTGCATCTGAAAAACAAACCTTTAAAACTTTTAGTAGAATGTACAGGAGGATATTCTTTAGATCTCAAGATAGAAAAGGATTTCCTAAACCAAACACAGGAAGACCAAACCAAAAGGAAATTCTTATTATTTTAATGAATTATATGGTAAAACTACTAGACAGCAAAATACATCAAAATATAAAAAGACAATGCACAGACTGAAGAAGATAACTGCAATGTATATAGCTAAAAGGATTCAAATCCAGAATATGCATCAATAAATAAAAAAGAAAACAACCCCAAAGGGGCAGGGAAGGACAGACACATAAACAGGTGATTCACAGAACTGGAAACCTAGATAGACAACACATGAAAAATGCTCATCCTCACTAGTCACCAGAGAAATGTGAAATAAAGCAACTAGATATCATTTCAAATCCATCAGATTGACTAAAAATTAAGAACTCAGCACCAAGTGTCAGTGGAGGTATTGGGAAATGGAACTTCATACTCGACAGTGAAAATCTGTAAAATTTCTTTGGAGCCTGATTTGGTGATATCTAGTAAAGCTGAAGACATACATCAACTAAGAGCTTGTAATTCCACTTCCTCGTCTCTTGCACTATGTAATTAGAGATCATCTAAAATTGACATATCAAGAAATTAAGTTATGGGACTTCCGTGGTGGCTGATTCATGCCAATGTATGGCAAAAACCACTACAATATTGTAAAGTAATTAACCTCCAACTAATAAAAATAAATGAAATAAAAATAAAAACAATAGAAAACTTTCTCAAAAAAAAAAAAAGAATCCGCCTTCCAATGTGGGAGACATGGGTTTGATCCTGGGTCGGGGAACTATTAGTAAGATCCCACATGCCACAGGGCAACTAAACCCACACACCACAACTAGAAAATCCCACACAGTGCAATGAAAGATCCTGCATGTGACAACTAAGACCCAATCCAGTTAAATAAATAAACAAATTAATTTTTAAAAAGAAAAAAGAAATTGAGTTAAATATAAGCATAGTCTACTTCCCAGGACTTCTTTAACTTTCATGTGTATACAAATTACTTATGATTCTCTTTAAAATGCAAGTTCTGATTCAGCAGGTCTGAGATGAGCTCCAAGATTCTACATTTCTAAAAAGCTCCCAGGTAGTGCCCAAGCTGCTGATAGGAAAACTTTATTTGGAGTAACAAAGAGATAAAGTGTAAGTTGCAAACTCAGATGCCTACCAAAGCCAGGTGGGTAGCAAAGGTGTGAAGCTGATTAGATAGGGATTGCAATGAACTAGCGAGTGTATACCGTGAAGGGAGGGGGCAACTGCTATTCAACTTAGGTTGCACAATTCAAGTTCAGAGGTCCCAATTTCTTAAGAGAGGCTGGGAAATTGGTTTTAGATGAAATCTTCCAATTTTAAAATGTTAACAACCATTTAGAGGAGAAGAGAAAACACTATGGAAAGTAAACAAAATGCATCTTTGGGCAGGTCTGACTTTCTGGCCTTCAGTGTGCAATCTCTCATCTAAGGATGGTAACCAATAGAAAACCTAATATCAAGCAGTTAAGAGGTTGTCTTTGGTATATGGAGCTGGAATGGGGAGACAAGGAGCCAGAGACTGCTGCTTCTCATCATAAGATCTTCTATACTGTTTCATCTGTTCCTACATGGGCATAGCTTCAATTTTCTAAAACTGTTTTTACATAAAACAGTTATGGCTAAATTTATGATTGCTCCATATTTGCTTTGCCTACCTTAGCTATGATTTAGCTCAAGCTTAATCAGGAATCTATCATCTAACTATGATGTTGCTCTTAAAGGAATCCAGTAACCTACTTTATAATGATCCTTCAATGATGTGATTTCTAGGAATACAGCATAGTGAGAAGTAAAGATGACCTGAAGTGAGGGTGTAAGTTTAATGAAATTGCATCAGCAGCCTCCTCTGGGGTCTTGTAATTAACCAGTAGCTCAAAAAACATAAAAAGCCTAGGATCCCAAGGCTGAATGGTCACAGAGGTTATCCAGTCTACCATACCACCAAGTCTTGAACTCTATAGTTTCTTAACTTATATTGTTCTACATTCCCAATTTCTTCTTTTGTATCACATGAGGTGTAGAATACTAGCTCCAGGTGTTAAACTATTTTTAATTCACAGTAACTATGGTAACAGTATGGATAATAACAAAGATGATGCCTAACATATTTTGTCCATTTACAATATGCCAGACATTGTGCCCAATACTTGATGTGTATTATCTCATTTGATCCTGGGAAAACCAATTGAGAGCTCCCTATAAATGACTTGTTAGTTACAAAAGGACAATATTAATGTTAGAGTGGAGAAACCTGATGGACATCACCTTCATCAAGTGATCAAAATTAACACTACAATATGGAGACAATCTGACATCACATGCCTGCTAATATGATGCACGGAGGACATGACATCACTTCAGTGGTATTTTTGTCCAAAACACATAATCTTAATCATGATAAAATGACAGAACAAATTGAGAGACATTCGGCAAAATAACCAGCCTGTACTTTTCAAATGTGTCAAGGTCATGAAACACAAATAAAAACTGAGGAACTATTACAGATTAGAGGAGATTAACAAAACACGACAACTGAATTTAGTGTGTGATCCCGTTTTGGACCCTGAATTGGGAAAAGCAGCTAGAAAGGACAATATTCATAAAAGTGACAAATTTGAATATGTACTATGGATAATAATATTGTGTCAATTTTCTTTTTTTTTTCTTTTTTTTTTAATTTTTATTTATTTTTTTAAATTTTTTATTTTTTTTTCATTTATTTTTATTAGTTGGAGGCTATATTGTGTCAATTTTAAATTTCCTGATTTAGATAACACACACAGAATAATAAAATAAATGAAGTAGACTGGGTAAAATATAAACAATTGTAGGTTTGAAATTACACCAAAACAATATTTACCAAAAATGACATAGGTACTGTTACTATCCAATGCTGCAGATGAGGAGAATGAAGATCAGAAAGCTAAGTAATTTCCACAGTTTAAGTAAGAGGTAAAATCTGGATTCAAACACAAGCTTGTCTGAATCTAAAGGCCATACTCTTAAATGTTAGGGCATATTGTCTCAAATTAGCAACTTTGTTTTTGAGAACAGCTTCTAAGTCAGTGCTTTCTTTAAAGCAGTCATCTTGGAGGATTATATGCTCATTCTGTTGAAGCTCTTGCTGCCTACAGCCCTGTTTTTAGAAATATCATTTAAGGTCCATTTCCTAGTCACCTTGATTTTTCACCTATATTTTCCATATCTCAGTGTTACTCCCCAAATGACAATTTTGAAGGGAATATGTGAAGCACTTTATGTCTGTTTTAAAAGTTGTCACATGGCTTTATAGATATTTTTCAGCCCTTTAGATAAAAACAATAATTGCTTTAAAAAGCCAATGTGGTGAAAAGATGCTCAACATCTCTCATTATCAGAGAAATGCAAATCAAAACCACAATGAGGTACCATTACACGCCAGTCAGGATGGCTGCTATCCAAAAGTCTACAAGCAATAAATGCTGGAGAGGGTGTGGAGAAAAGGGAACCCTCTTACACTGTTGGTGGGAATGCAAACTAGTACAGCCGCTATGGAGAACAGTGTGGAGATTTCTTAAAAAACTGGAAATAGAACTGCCATATGACCCAGCAATACCACTCCTGGGCATACACACTGAGGAAGCCAGATCTGAAAGAGACATGTGCACCCCAATGTTCATCGCAGCACTGTTTATAATAGCCAGGACATGGAAGCAACCTAGATGCCATCAGCAGATGAATGGATAAAGAAGCTGTGGTACATATACACCATGGAATATTACTCAGCTGTTAAAAAGAATTCATTTGAACCAGTTCTAATGAGATGGATGAAACTGGAGCCCATTATACAGAGTGAAGTAAGCCAGAAAGATAAAGAACATTACAGCATACTAACACATATATATGGAATTTAGAAAGATGGTAACGACAACCCTATATGCAAAACAGAAAAAGAGACACAGAAGTACAGAACAGACTTTTGAACTCTGTGGGAGAAGGTGAGGGTGGGATGTTGTGAAAGAACAGCATGTATATTATCAAGGGTGAAACAGGTCACCAGCCCAGGTGGGATGCATGAGACAAGTGCTCGGGCCTGGTGCACTGGGAAGACCCAGAGGAATCGGGTGGAGAGGGAGGTGGGAGGGGGGATCGGGATGGGGAATACGTGTAAATCTATTGCTGATTCAGGTCAATGTATGACAAAACCCACTGAAAAAACAAATAAATAAATTTAAAAAATAAATAAATAAATAAAAAGCCAATGTGGGATGACAAGACAATTCAATGCTGAGAGAATGGTCTTTTCAATGAATGGTGCTGGGATAGTGCAATATCCACATGCAAAAGAATGAAGGTGCCCCCATCCCCGACCTCACACTATATACAATCAACTCAAAATGGAAAACCTTAATATAAAACCAAAGGCTATAGGCACTTGGAAGAAAACATAGGGGTAAGTCTTTTTGATCTTGAATTAAGCAATCATACCTTAGATATGGCAACTAAAGCCCAAACCAAAAAATAAAAGGACAAAATGGGATTTGATTAAAATTTAAAATATGTTTCAAAAGATACTGTTAAGTGAAAAGATAGCCCACAGATTGGGAGAAAATATTTTCAAGTTACATATCTTATAAATGACTTAGATTCAAAATATACAATGAACTTCTACAACTCAATAACAAAAGGATAAATAACCCAATCTAAAAATTGGCTAAGGACTTGACTAGACATTTCTCTTAATAAAACATGGAAATGACAAAAAAAAAACAACCACACACACAGAAAAATATGCTTAACACCATTAGCCATTAAAGAAATGAAAATCAAAACCACAATGAGATGCCACTTTCCACCCATGAAGTGGCATTAATCAAAAAGACAGTAATAAATGTTGACAAAGATATGGAGAAATTGAAGCCCTTGTGCATTGCTGGTGGAAATGCAAAATGATATTGCCCCTGTGGAACACAGTCTGGCAGTTAATCAACTGGTTAAATGGTAAAGTTACCATATAAACCAACAATTCTACTCTGAAGTATATACTCAAGAAAATTGAAAACATAAGCTTACCCCAAACCTGTACATAAATGTTTCTAGTAGCATTATTCATAATAACCAAAAGGTAAAATGATGCAAATGTCCATCATCTGGTGAGTGGATAAACAAATGTGTTATATCCATATAATGAAATATTAATTGGCCATAAAGATGAATGAAGTACTGATACGTGCTACAACATGGATGAATCTTAAACAAGGTATGCTATGTGAAAGAAGCCAGATATACCATGTCACGTTTTCTATGATTATATGTGTTTATATGAAATGTCCAGAATAGGCAAATTTGTAAAAACAGAAAGATATTAGTGGTTGCCAAAGGCTGAGGGAAGTGGAGACAACGGGAATGACTGCTAATGGACATAGAGTTTGGTGGAGGGATTAATGAAAATGTCTGGTATTAGGTGGAGATGAGCAATGCACAACTCTGTGAATATACTAAAAGCCACTTTAAAAGGTTAATTTTAATTTTAAAAAAGGGTACAAATGAACTTATCTGCAAAACAGAAATAGAGTCACAGATGTAGAAAACAAATTTAAGATTACCTGTGGGGAGAACAGGGGTGGGGGAGGGATAAATTAAGAGATTGACATATACATACTACTATATACAAAATAGACAACTGATAAGAACCTACTGTATAGGACAAGGAACTCTATTCAATACTCTGTAATGGCCTATGAGGGAAAGTGAAGTGTGCAAGTCTCTCAGTTGTGTCTGATTCTTTGTGACCCCATGGACTATACAGTCCATGGAATTCTCCAGGCCAGAATACCGCAGTGGGTAGCCTTTTCCTTCTCCAGGGGATCTTCCCAACCCAGGGATCGAACCCAGGTCACCTGCATTGCAAGCGGATTCTTTACCAGCTGAGCCACAAGGGAAGCCCCTATATGGGAAAAGAATCTAACAAAGAGTGGATATATGTATATATATATGTATAACTGATTCACTTTGCTGTACACCGGAAACTAACACAACATTGTAAATCAACTATACTTCAGCACAAAATTTTAAAAGGGTGAATTTTACAGGGAATTTTTCACCTTCAGTAAAGGGTGAATCTCAATAAAGCTATTTATTTAAAAAAAAAAAAGACAATGTCTAAGATTTGGGCTTTTTTCACTTCCCCATTGCCCATTCCTCACTTTCCCTGTTTTCTCAATTATGTCTGATTGTGTGCTTTCATTCTTACTTTCCAACTTCCCTCTTGAATCTGAAGAGACCCAGTATTGGAACATTCCACCCATGATTGGTTCAGCAATGGACACACGACCCATGTCAGGCCAATTAATAAAACTCAATTTAGGGACTTCCGTTGCTCTACCAGGAAAGAGAACTCCACTGCTGGATTAGGCATTGTGAGATCGAAGGTACCAGGGGTACCTTCTTCTCTAGGGAGAGCCTGAAAATAGAAACCAACCCAGAGGAAGTATCTCTGATGGTCTTGGTGAAGTAATCTGCCTGTGAACTAAGCCATGTGTGAAGTTGGCTCTATGCCTGAACTTATTAAGCTTATGGTGAGCTATAAATCACCCGTTTGGCTTAAGCAAGTTTGGGTCTTTATTTTTTTTTTTTTTTTTTTGTCACTTGCAGTGAAAGAATCCCAAATGACATAGGCTGTTTTTCCTGGGGTCCAATCCCCTTAGGACATGATTTCAAATCATCATGTCTCATAGGACCCTGCCTCTTAGGCCTAAAATGACAGGTTCCTGCCTACTAAAGGAGGGACACCAGTCTACAGCCATACCACCCTGAACGCGCCCCATCTCGTCTGATCTCAGAAGCTAAGCAGGGTCGGGCCTGGTTAGTACTTGGATGGGAGGAGGGACACCAGACAGCTCCCGTAACACAACACATGTAAATTGGATTTTCACATAACATGTAAATAAACAGGCATCAAACAGTGATTACCCCATAACTGAAAAGTTGGCGGTCATATAAAGTTGGAACTGGTGGTCATATAAAGCAGAAGGATGATACTGGAATCAGGAGTTTCTTGCTTTGTATCCAAAAGCCAGAGAGGTTATGCCACTGAGGGGAGGGCGAGCTAGGAGTGTGGAGAACTCAATAACCTGGAAAGTGAAAGTCGCTCAGTCATGTCTAACTGTTTGCAACCTCATGGACTATATAGTCCATGGAATTCTCCAGGCCAGAATACTGGAATGGATAGTCTTTCTCTTCTGCAAGGGATCTTCCCAACCCAGGGATTGAATCTGGGTCTCCCACGTTGCAGGCAGATTCTTTACCATTTGAGCCACAAGGGAAGACCAAGTATATTGGTGTGGGTAGCTTATCCCTTCTCCAATAGATCTTCCCAACCCAGGAATCAAACTGGGGTCTCCTGCATTGCAGGTGGATTCTTTACCAACTGAGCTATCAGGGAAGCCCCAATAACCTGGAGAAAGAATAAATAAATAGGTGGGTCTCTGATAATTAAGCTAGCAGAATCCTCAAGCAAGGAATGCCATTATCTATCTCTGAGAATCAACCAAGAAAGTGTCTGTATGTGTGTGACTTGAGGTTGGAAAACATGCAGAACTCAAATCAAGGCAGTCATCTCCAAGAGACCAAAATGGAAAATGACTGCAAATAAGTAACCTGAAACTCAAGTATTTATGCCCCTGCACCCAACCTCATGCTGGGCACATGGCAGTTTCAGTAAATATTTGTTGAATGAATGAATAAATCTATATGAGCAAAAGGGTCAACAGACTGGAGGGAAATTTACTGAGCCCGAAGCAGGCAGCCATCCTCCAAGTGGTGTCCAGGGGACAGAGTATCTCACATAGATACACACATGGTTAGGAACATGATGCAGCTATGGATAGAGAAAACAGAGACTTGGCTCTGTGTGCTTGGTTAATGTACATCCACCCCTGGACTACAGACCCTCTCTCAGTGGGGGGACCCAACCTTGGACTCTACCGTGTTGAACAAGGTAAATTTCACCTATTGTGGCCTCTTGGCAGCCAGCCAGCTGGCTTTTATCTAGTGATAACCTCTGCCTTTGTCATGACCTAGGCTAGCCTTAGCACAGTGACTACTTTACCCTATGTACCAACCAGTGAAATATGCAACCATTGCACCAGGAAAGATGTTTAAAAAGTGGAAACCATGCTAGATAATCGGTATATGTAGCTTTTGTTGTGTGATTCCTCTTTCCACAATCTTACATTGGGAGCACTTCAGTGAGGACTGGCTGAGAATATCACACAAGAAGAGTTCTAGGCCCTTTGTGGCACCTGAGAGAAGGTTCAGTAAGCCCTTCCCTAGCTCCATCAGGGATATCACAGTCACATGGATACTGCCACAACTCTCGTTCTAGGTAGAAACACATTCAAGATAAAAAACTAAAACAAGTTTTCCATTTCTAATCCCAGTAGGTCAATGCCAGGCCTTGCTCTCCTCCATTGTGTGGTAACACTTTCTTATCAAAGTAAAACAAAGGGGCCTCATTGAGTTCTCTGTGTCAGTCATAACTGGAGAAAGGGAGTTTGATTCCTACTTGATTTATTCTTCCTTTTTTCCTTTTTTGATCAAAAGTTCAACTAAAAGTATTTGCTCAGATAGAAAGGATATTATGTAAATAGTGAACCCATTCCAAGATTATCTTGTACATATATATAGTACAATAGAAGGATTGAAAAGGGACTGGAATTTGCAGTAGGGCTTCTTTGAGAACTAGCAACTGGCTCTACAGTTATGCTCACCTATAATACATGATGAATGGATTATATGGGCTAGTGCAAGACCCAGACCTGGATTTTCAACTTGGCGAAGAATTAAAAACCTGTGAGGGAGAACTACAGGCTAATATCCTACTGAACTGAACAGAATCTCTTCTTTTTTAAAAAACTTCTTTATTTTTTAATTGAAGGATAATTGCTTTACAGAATTTTGCTCTTTTCTATCAAACCAGAATCTCTTCTTTATCAAACGAGCATTACTGGATTATGTAGACTCCCTGGGTCCTTGGTGCGTACGCCAATTCTTCTGTGTGAGAAACTGCAACAGATCATTTCTGGGACAGCCAGGTAAGAGTCTGCTCAAAGTCATACCCAGGGGCATCTAGTCAGGCTCATTTTGATGATGCTTTCTTTCTCTGACTTTATAGGCTCAACTCCAGCTTTCTCTGCTACGATTTGGTCTCCTAAGGCTATCTGAAGCATCAAAAGGTAACAATGCTAAGATCTATACCTGACCATTGACCAATGTCTCTATTCCCCTTAGATGCAAATGGAAGTATTTTTATGTTGTTGCTGATGTCTTTCCAGTGTTTTTCTCTACTTTCAAAGAAGACAGTGATGATTGATAAAGATTGAAAATATCAGCCATGAGGATTTTGAGGGTGTCCAGGGTCGCCGATAGATAGTAGGAGTGAGCCTTTTGTGGGAGGTTGTGGTGGAATAGCACCGATCAGTGAGCTAGCTGCCAAAGAAGTGTCTGACACCCTTACTTTGTTCACTACCTCCGTAACCAGCTCTGTTCCTAAATGGTTTCAGGTATCTTTGATTTAAGTCCCCCAGGCCCGATGCTTGATACTCTCCTTCCAGAAGGGCCATTTTGCTAGCCTTGATTGTAAATCACATTTCCCTCTTGGATGACTTCTTTTCTCTCTGTTCCAGATCAACACTTTCATTGATCCAGAAACAAAAGCAAGGCAAAGTTGGAGGGGGAAAGAAACATGGACAAAGACATTTTTAGCTCACATGGAGGCTCTGACGACCCAGGCAAATGACGCAGATTCAGCTGCCGCATACACCGGAGCCCCGCCTGCCATTCAAACCGTACTCGAAGATGCTAATCTTGATGCAAGTAGTGGGGGAAATGTGGGGCAGGAAAGCATAGGTCCAAGAGAGAGTGATGAGGTGGAAAAAATGTCCAACCTCAGTCTGTGTCTGAATATGGAAGCCGAGGCCCCACGACCACGGGCAGCTACCAATCACACTACATGGCAGACGGCTAACATCAGGGGACGCATAGGGAAGAAAAACAGCCGTAAAAGGAGGAATAGGAAGGAAAGAAAGATGGTGTATTTTCCTTGTCCTCTGACGCTGTGGACTCGAGCATCTTCGGCAGCCCCAGTTCTGGGTCACGCTCCTTTCCCGGGGCCTCTGTTAGAGGATGATATAGAAGTCAGTGTGGAGGATGAAACCTGGGAGCAAAGGGAGAACGATGAGGGTGTAAAGGCATCCACTCTCAGCCAGTCTCGGATGGCACCAGCTGGTGCCCTGTTGCCAGCAGCAAGTCCAACTCAGTCATCTGCTGAGTGGGACTCTCTGGTGGACAACCAGGAGATAAAAGTAGAGCAGGAAAACAGCCATAAAGGGAGAAATGAAAAGAACAAGATCATGCGTAGCCCCTGGCCTCTGACGGTACAGGCTTGGGCATCTTACATGGACCCAGGTCCATTACCCACAGCTCCGTTACCCACGGCTCCTGCTGGGGCTTCAGCAGTTGCCGACGATGGAGTCATAATGGGGCTTCAAAGCAGGGATCGAAAGGAGGAGAAAGATAAAATGTTGCTGGTTACTTCTTATCAGAGTGCTCAGGCTGGCAGCCCGTGCTCAGATGTGGCATCAGGCCACAGCTCACTGGAGGAGGTTTCCTTTGCTAACGATAGGTTGAACGTAGGGGAGAAAAGTGGGTGTATGAGGAAGGATAAAAAAGACCAAAGTGTCTTGTCTCCTTCTTGGCCTCTGACAGCCCAGGCTTGGACCTCATTCAGAGCCAAAGATGCAGTTCAGACTCTCTTGCAGGGTGAGTCTTCCACGGCAAGTGTAAGGATGAATATGGGCCAGAAAAGCTGGCCTCAAGTGGAGGAGAATAGTAAGGAAGAAGCAAAGTCCATTCTTCCTTGGCCTGTGAGGGTCCAGGCAGATGCCTCCTTTGCAGCCAAAACTCCAGGGCAGGATTCATTTGAGGGGACTTCTGCTCTGGAAGACCTATTTTCCAAGCTGAGTCAAAGCAGGAGGAGGCCCCAGCAGGGAGAGGAGAGCCAAGTGCAGGGCAGTGCACAGTTTTCTCTGGAACCTTCCCAGGATTGGAGAAATACAGAGAGATGCCCAGGGGATAAGGATTTGCGGGAGTGCGAGGTGATGAATTTTGCTAGGCAAGTCGACTGTTAATAGGAGCTTTGCTCTCAAGAGAGGATAGAGACTTTGACCCTGACCAAAACCCACACCCACAGGAGTTCTTCGGTGATGGGGAGGCAGGGACAACGGAGAGAGAGGGCTGAATCTCAGATACTCTGGATGGGGAAATGGGAAGATTTTTAAGATGTAGGATAGAAAAGAAAGGGAACTAAGAAGACTCTGGGCCTAGGAAGTGTGACCATCTGTCTCTGCTCAGGGGAAAGATGGGTTTAAAATGCTACTCCAAAGAAAGAGAGGCTCGCTACACAAATGGTCTATCCTATCCTGTTATACTGTATCACCGCAATCCATCTCTTGATGGGAGACTGGTCGCCTAAGTAAGTTTTATTTTTTTTTCTAAATAAGTTTTAAGTTTACAGGTGGTAGATGCTATATGGTTGGCACATACAGGCTAATGTTTTAGAAAAGCAAAAGTCCTTATGCTGTCTATCCTTTTTCCTATAAGATTTTTCACATCCTTGGGAGAGGTCTGTTACTTATGGCTGGGAAATGGTGTTATGAGTCTAGAGTGTAAACCAAGGATAGAAGGTATATTGTATCCTAAGAACACTACTCTTGACTGGAAAACATTACTGCATGTTGCATATTAGATTGTAAATTGCCTTCATGGTTGCAGGGAGCTCCTGGACTGGCCAGTTTACAATTGCTGAAAGCACAGACTCTAGAGTCACAATGCCTGGGTTCAAACACCAGCTTTGACACTCACCCCCTGTGTTCCTCTGATCAACTCACTCCCGTCTTCTGGCTCCCAGGTTCTGCTTCTATCACCTGGCAATAAATAATAACCCTTGCCTTGTAGAATTGCATGAGGATTAAATGAGTTAATACATGTGAGCCTTTAGAAGAGTGCTTTGCAAATAATAAGCCGCCAAACGACATCAGCTATTATTACTTTATCTTGCAGCATTAAATTTTATGGAAGGGCCTGGCATTAGCAGGGCCTGGCCTGTAGCATTATGTGTCTTACAAGTTATACAAACAGCAGTATAGACGTAAGACAGACGATGATTCCTCCACTTAAAAAATCAGGGTAACAACAATTCTTAAAGCCATGGACATGCTGTTTAAGCAGGAAACAAGTGATAAAATAGTAGCTATGATTTTGAAGTGGTAAGATTTCAACCATGTCAAGAAAAGTTGCTGCAATAAACTCTGGAAGAGAAATACACTACTATGTTAATATTGGTTATTGCTGGATGAGGGGGATCATGCGTGAGGATGTTTTTCTGTTTCTTCATTCTTTTCCGTAACTCCCAAGTTCCTACACTACCATGCCATCAGCAAATGATAAAAAAAAAATTAATGAGGGGAAGAAGAAGACTTCTCCACAGTGAACTTGTTAGAGGGGAGTCAACTGACATGAGGGGACCAGACCTTCCCCAGTGAGCACTCCCCCAGCCTGCAGCTCTGGAAAAGAGATTCAGGTGCCTTGGCCTGGGGTTGAATAGAGCAGAGACAGCAACACTATGCGAGGCGGTGGCGGGGGCGGGGGGAACTTCTATATTTCTTGAACAACCTGTGGGAACAAGGGAGGAGTGCTTACTCTTCTGCTGTAATCAGCCATTGCCTAACTTGGCAGGCGTTGTGCTGCTCTGGCTATATTATTGCTGCCATCTGTCATGTTTGTTGAGAACTTATCCGGAAGCTTAGCTGGACAATGTAGCTTAGTATAGGGTGAGATTAAAAGGTAAACTTGTTTTAGCCTTCTGTATAGCCTGGCTTTGGGGATCAATTTAGTTAAAACGATATCCTGATCATTCCCCTAACAACACTGAAGGGGTAGGTATTCAAGGAAGACTCGGGAGGTGGGATCAAATGCCCCTTTCATGTGTCCCCAGTGCTCTTAGCAGGGGTTTGGAAGCTTTCTGATGCCCATGCATCTTCCTGTCTTGAGGTCCAGCTACACTCTGATCCCCCTTGAAGAGGACAGTAGAACCCTCGGCTGGTCATGTGCCTTGCAGTAAAACCCATGGCCTTAACCAGAAGAGGGACTGGGTGTATGTGTGTTGGACAAGTGGCCACATAGTCTAATTACCTCTCACTGTAATCTCAGGAGTGGGCTCTCTGATATACATCAAGATCAGAATATAGGGAAGGAAAGGCTGCCAGTGGAGCAGGGCTTTGGAAGGGCAAGACCAAAGGGCTCCATGCTTTCTCCCAGGTAAGTTTTCCCGTCCACCGTCTCCCACATTAGTAGGAAATTCAGTGCAGGAAAGCTAAGCAGAACAAGGGGAGGAGCAAGGAAAAGGAACTGAGAGACTGTTCTTGATCTGGTTCAAGTTTGAAACTATAAAAGAGGGTAAGAGGGCTCTGAGGTTTCTTTGCTGTCCAGCTCAGCTCACTTGGGTAAGAGAATCAAAATGAATTTGAGGCAAAAGCCTATAACTGTTAATAAAGACAGTTTGCTTAATGTATTTGCTGGGTCACATTAATCTTGGAAAACTTCAAGTACAACAGCAGGCAGCTGACAAGAGTCTGGTACAGTGTGGTGGAGGGAGTCCAAGCATCTGAAAAACACAATTAGCCTTGTGGTTGTCCTTGCTTTATGCTACTGTTGCCGCCTCTTGTACTTAAAAGAGGTGGGAGCCAGGAGGACTGTTCCCCTTTGACAAAGGCAACATGATGGAATCATAGGATGAGTCTTTGACCCTGAACTTTCTAGTCCCAACACATTCTTTCTTTTTAACTTTTTTTTTAATTGAAGGATAATTGCTTTACAACAGTGTGTTGGTTTCTGCCATACATCAACATGAATTAGCCCTAGATATACATATGTCCCCTCCCTCTTGAACCTCCCTCCTACCTCCAACACATTATTTCTGTCGATTTCAAATCTAAATCCTTCTGCCTGCCTGTCTTCCCTAAGAGTACTTAACATTTCTAGCCCTGTCTACTGCTGCTCCCCATAGGAACCAGCTACTTTAACCATGCTGGTCACATGAGTGTCCCCCAAATATGCCATGGATATCTTCACCTGCAGGCTTTTTGCAAATTCTCACCTATGCCTGGCCTTTCTCCCCTGGAACACATTCCCTGCTCCTATTTCAGAATGCAGAGCTCCACTAGGCCTTCCCCTCAGCTCACTGATGCATTTTCATTGTTTCATTTGAGCCTTTCTTTTCACCTGAGCCAAAGCTGTTTACTCTGTTGCTTCAAGGGCTCAGTGAAGTTTTGTAATAAGAAGTATTCCTGCAGGATATATAGTGTTATAAAATTCAGTCTGCCACTTCTGGGGAGGGGGGGATCATTTCTTGTATACATTAAGTGGGTCAGGTGCACAAGGGACTATACTTTAATTCCACAACTAGGTAAAGAAATTGCTGAACATTATTCATTTCCTACTGGTAACACAAATGGGCTCCCTGGGGTGGGGGTGGGGGACCCCTGAGAAACACAATAGCTCTTTCCTGGGTCCTGCCTTAAATAACAATCCTACAGTACCCAGAGTTTGTATAGGCCTTAGCTTCCAAGAGGTCCACAGTGGTCCTCAATATCAAAATATACTATCCATAGTATATGAACACATCAATGAACCATTGGTGGTGGACGTGCACTTATAGGGGCTTCCCTGGTGGCTCAGTGGTAAAAAAAAAAATCCAGCTGTCAATCTAGGAGATGTGGGATACTGGACTTGGAGTTGTTTTACCAGTAGAGGTGAGGTTGCACTCAGTCTTTTAGTCTCTTACTCCTTGTGACCAAAGGCAGCCATTTTCCAGCCATGGATGGGCCTTGGAAGGGAGTAAAGTTAACTGAGACACAAAGTCCCCTCCCCTGGCCTGGAGCTCTAACCACCTCAGCTCACCGGCCAGAAGCGCTTCTGTCCCTTAAGACCTGGTATTCTTCAATTCCTCACATGACTCCAGGAGTGTGAGCTCTGGAGTCTGATCATCTGAATTCAAACCCTGACTCTTCTTACTAACTTGGGTAAATTGCTGAACCCTTCTATGCCTCAATTTCTTCAACTGAAAATGAAACTAATAATAGTACCTACCTTTTAGATGGTTGGGAGGATGGAGAGTGTTCATACCTGTCAAGTACCTAGAGTAATGCCTGGCATGTATTTAAGTACTCAGTTCATGTTAGCTATTAATGTTATTCATTCTTCCCCAATGAAGAAACCAAGAGCTGAAGTATTTTTCCCTGCAGGCTTTGGTTTTCCCTACAACCTGGTGCCAAGCTCTTCATCTTCATTTGGTTATCAAACTAGATTCCTTGGCAACCACGTTATACCTTCCCACAGCCCTCACCCACTGCCCATCCTGACAACATTATTTAACTGCTTTTTTGACACTGCCATGGGTGTGTCAAAGAAACTTCAAATATTGTTTCTGCCCTCAATGAGCTCAAAATTTACCTCCAAAGGTGGGCCAAAAGGAAAGTGATTTTGCAGCATATGCACCCTATCACAGTGGGCACAGCCCAAACCCATTGGGTTTAGGCACATTCAGGGCCAGACCCAGAACAAGTTTTTAACCCAAAGTTGGGAAAGCCACAATAAAAGGTCTGGGAGATGTCTTATAAGACACTCCTGTTGGGGGTAAAAAAACAAAATGAGAGGTTTGGTTTCCTGACAAGGTGAGAAAAATCTACATCTGTTAATCACCCACAATTATGCTGCATACTGTGAGAATATCTATCTATCTATCTATCATCGGCCTACCTACCTACCTGTTTCTTATTTAAGCAGGGTACTGGATCCTTGAAGAGTTTCCAATCTAGCAAAAATCTTGAAAAAACTTTTAAAATAATGCAACAAAAGGACAAATGTATGATTCCACTTATTTGAACTACCTAGACTAGCTAATGGAGAAGGCAATGGCACCCCACTCCAGTACTCTTGCCTGGAAAGTCCCATGGACGGAGGAGCCTGGTAGGCTGCAGTCCATGGGGTCATGAAGAGTCAGACACAACTGGGCAACTTCATTTTAACTTTTCACTTTCATGCATTAGAGAAGGAAATGGCAACCCACTCCAGTGTTCTTGCCTGGAGAATCCCAGGGATAGGGGAGCCTGGTGGGCTGCCATCTATGGGGTCGCGCAGAGTCAGACACGACTGAAGCGACTTAGCAGCAGCAGCAGCAGACTAGCTAAGTTCATAGAGACAGAAAGTAAAATAATGACTACCAGGGGCTAGGGGTGTGGAATGGGGGTACAGAGTTTCAGTTTGAGATGATGTAAAAGTTCTGAAACTAGACAGTGGTGATGGTTGCAGAACTATGTGAATGCACTTAAGAATACAGAACTATGCACCTAAAATTGCTAATATTGTAGATTTTATGACATGTGCCTTTTAACAAAATGTTTAAAAATAATGCAAGATGGTAAAAAAAAAAAATCTCACATGCTAAATTATGCTAGCTATGCTGAGAGTAATTTCTGGTCATACTGAGCTCATAATAAGGAAAACTCAAAGAGGACTGGAGTAGCTCAGAAAAGTTTTCTAGAAAAGGCAAGATATATAAGCCAGGTTTAGATGAAGGAGGGACAGTCTGGAAAGGGGAGAGTGAGAGGAAAATCGCTGCAGCAGAGGCCCAAAGATAGTGATGAATGTGCCCCCCCAAGGGGGCACAGTCAGCTCACAGAAAAAGATGTGTTGCTTAACAAGCAATGGGAGCTGTGGCCGCTTGAGTGGGGTGGAACCTGACCACAGAGTGACTTGAACTGCAGGCAGACACTTGAATTGGAGGCCTTGGGTGCTAGACATTCATTGTAGTGTTATATAATTTAATTTTTTACTACTGAAATCTGAGTGACATCTACAGTCTAATTAATTATGAGTCTGGTTTTCATAATATGTTATAATTATATAAGATGTCACCATGAGGGGCGGTGGGAATCAGGGTGACAGGAATTAGAGACCTCTTGGCACTCTTTTCGCAACTTCTTGTGAGTCTATCATTATTTCAAAATCAAAAGTTAAAAAATCAAGAGGAGGGGATGGGTATGACTATAAAAGTGTCACATGAGAGAGCCTTTAGTGGTCACGGAATGGTTCTGTATCTTGATTTCTGTGGTAGTTGCATGAATCTATGTACGCCGGTGCTAAAATGGCATAGAATTAAAACACACAAACATTATACCAATGTCAGTTTTCTGGTTTTGATTCTTTACTATAGTTACCTAAGGAAGATTGAGTGAAAGGTATATTGAACCCCTCTGTACTATTTTTGCAACTTCTTATAAGTCTATAATTACATCAGAATAAAAATGTTGAAAGTTGCAAAATTGTATTAAGTTAGAAAATGAATGTTTGAAAAATCAACTTATCTATGTGCACATTGACTTGAAAGGAGGTAAAATGGACACAGGATGAGAAAAAGTTATTCCAAGCATGTATTTCCTCACTTAAACATGGTTCACTCAGAGAAGTGGTTGGCCTTGGGTAAACAAAATGTTCCTTTGGGTTGTTCAGTCAAAGAGAAATCTTTTTTTCAGTTTATTGGATTTATGAGCCAAACGTGTTACTGGATGAGGAGGTTTGGTCTTGGGAATTTGGAGTTGAAACTTTCTAGTCAGCCATCTGGAAGTGAGTCAGGCTGTGACAGGGCAAACAGAAATCTGCTTATAAAGAAACTGTAAATGCAATTTATAATTCATCTGCTCAGATGTTGAACCAGCTAAGCTAGAGCTTATTCTCTAAGAATAATCAATCTTAAAGGAAATCAAGCCTGAATATTCATTGGAAGGACTGATCTTGAAGTTAAAACACCAGTACTTTGATGCTGAAGCTCCAATACTTTGGCCACCTGATGCAAAGAGCCGACTCACTGGAAAAGACCCTGATGCTATGAAAGATTGAGGGCAGGAGAAGAGGGTGACAGAGGATGAGATGGTTGGATGGCATGACCAACTCAAGGGAAGATGAGCTTGAGCAAAGTCCGGGAGATACTGAAGGACAGGGAAGCCTGGCGTGCTGCAGTCCATGGGGTCACAAAGAGTCAGATATGACTGAGCGACTGAACAACAACAACAAATTCTCTAGAAAAATAATGGAAACACCTTTACAGGTCTGTAGCCTACAGCGAAGGCATTGAGCTTGGTACAATCTTCTGTAGCAAGTGAGTGGGTATCTGGCTGTACAATAGACCCATCAAGTGATGGAGACTCAGAAGTCCATCATCCAAACATCATCTGCTTGTCCAATCAAGCCCACTCAGCATCCAGAGTCTACAGAGGAAAAGGCTGAATGCCAACATGCAAATTTTCTCCTTCTTTCCCTCCTGTATTTCTTTTCAGAAAACAGACGTCAGTTGGGGTGGACAGTGAGTGAAGGGACAAGAGTTGGAGGGCAAACTTCCAGATTGTCACACATCCTCCCTCTGCCCCTCGCCTGCAGCTGATTGGGACCTCGGATGAGGCTCTAGGAGTATATCTGGCCAGCTGGTTTCAGCTGGTTGCCTGGATACAAGCCAAAAGTGGAGTGGGAGGGTGATGAGGAGGAACTGGAATTTCTCTTTCCTGTTTTTGTCTTCCACTTGCCCTTCCTAAAGTTTGCACCCTTCCATCCCATTCGGCTTCATGCTTCAGCATTTCTTTCTGGGGGACAAGGCTCCTGCTACTGGTTGAGTTTGTTTTCTGCTCTGCACAGTGGCTGACTTCCTTCATGTCTCAGAGGTACCTCAATTATCCTGATTGTTTCAGTTGGCGCTCCTGAATTAAACCAGCTGCTCATGAATACCCAGAGGATTTATCACTTAATAACTGAACTGCTTAGGTCATTAAGGAAAAGTAGAGAAACAGTCAAGTGATTGTTAATCTTGCAGAACATGTAACAAGGAGATGGCCATTGGCTTCCTGTTGAATCCTTTAAGGTTCCTGTCTGTGAAAGGAGGGCTTGTTTTCCCTTTTTGGCCTTGGGGGTCGGAAGCACTGTTTGGGGTGAGGTAAAGGGCATAGCAGGCTGGAGGGCAAGCAGAGACCAGGACTTCTGGGAGCAAGCTGTGGACTTTTGGTTTTTGCATATCTCTTCAGACTAGTCTCCTATAAGGTGTGTTCTAAAGGCATTTGCATGATTTCCTGGGCAGGTATTTGCATTCACCTGAATAGGGAGCTTGATTCCAGTCTTTCCCTCTGCCCCTGTGTGACTCTAGGGACAAGGCAGGGGACTCAAAACTTCAATGCCTTCCCTCATCACATCCCAAACTCTGTTCCCATTTAGCTGGATGAGGATCCTTGACCTTGACATATGCCAGTACTCCTACAAAACAGAACATTTACCCCAAGGCATATGCACCAGGCCAACAGAGTCACTTTTGACTCTCAAATTGTGTGCTGTGGCTGGGGGTGAGAAAGAAGAGCTTTGGAAGTACGGGAATTCCTGGAACACCTCCTAGCCATTGACCGTGTAATTTGCCCTGCTCTCAACCTGTGTTCTTTCTTCTGCGAATACCTATGGTGAACCAGGAGGGCTATGCAGCCCACTAGGGAAGGAGGTGAGTGAGTATCAGGAAAATCCCATCTGAAACTTCATGAAGGTGCTTCTCTAAAAGTTCCCAAACTCTGCTAGGCCATCTGGGAGACATAAAAGGGGCACTTGATCCCCATCCCGAGTCTTCCATGAATATTCACCCCTTCCATGTTGTCAGAGAATGCATCAGGACATTATTTTAACTAAATTGACCAGAAAGTCAGGCTATACAAAAGGCCAAATCAAAAATTTCCTTTTTAATCTCAACCTGCACCCATGACCTATATACTACATAGTATAGTCATGGCGCAGTCAAGCTTCCAGATAACCCTTCAACAAGTGTAGCCGCAATAATATAGCCAGAGCAGCATGGTCCCTGCAAGATGAGGCAATGGTTGGTTATAGCAAAAGAGTAAGCACCCCTCTCCCATGTTGGGTGACTGTCCTTCAACAAGTCCAAGGCTCCCCGGGCCACTCAGATGGTAAAGAATCCGCCTGCGATGCTGGAGACCCAGGTTTGATCCCTGGGTTGGGATGATCCCCTGGAAAAGGGAATGGTAATCTACTCCAGTATTCTTGCCTGGGAAATCCCATGGACAAAGGAGCCTTGCAGGCTCCAGTCCCTGGGGTTGCACACAGTCAGACATGACTGGGCCACTAAACACATTTTCTTTCTCCTTCCCCTCCTCCTCCTCCTTCTTTTCTCCCTTAATTAATTTATTTTAATTATCATCTGATTATGTGGCAGTATAGAAATTTGGGAGTCATAGAAAATAATTAATAAGCAGAAAAACATCCCCATGCATGATCCCACCATCCAGCAATAACCAATATTAACACAGTAGCATATTTATCTCCTAGCCTATATTGCTACATATTTTCTTGACATGGTTGAAATCCTGCTACTTCAAAATTATCACTACCTTATTATTGCCTGTTTCCCCCTTAATGGCTTTAAGAATTGTTACCACAATTTTAAATGGGGGCATCATCTTCTGTTTTACATATGCACTGCCATTTGTACAACTTTGGGGAGAGTAATTCTTAACCCTTTGGCTTTCAGCACTAAATTTCATAGAATAAGTCTGGTGCTGTGGTATTACGTGTCCTAATAACCCCTGGGGTCTTTGTTGAATGCCAAGATTTACCTACACCCATTTGCTGAAGCTGAAAAAACCTGATCCTGAAAATTTTTGCTGTCACCCTCATGTTTAAAGTTGAAGCATCTTTAGCTGTGTGGCTTCCACGTTCTTATGTGGCAATGCCTAATGTTGTCCATTCCATGCTTCTCACATGCAGCTCTGTTTCCTATATAATAGGATGTCCAATTCATCTAGGTTTGACTATGACTTTCTGGTTTTAACATCAAAAATCCCATGCTGGACAGATCTGAACAGCAGAGAGACTGTATTTTAGCACTGAGAAGTCCGATATTCCCAGAAACCCTTCACTCCCAGGCAAACATATATATTTGGTCATTCTCTATAAGATTCCTTAAGAAATTGGCTGATGGCACTCCTTTTACCAGGGGTATTTGCTTTTTAATACAGAAAATTTCTAAATCGTGGATGAACAATCCAAAGAAATGAATGTTTAATAGTTGAATCACAGTTACTGGGAGAAGTTGGTATGATAGAGACATTCCTCCTTTCCCATGCCTTTCAGTTCTCATGCAGGTGACTGCATACTCTGCCAGTTCCTTCCAGCAGGCAACCTGCAGTGCTGTATTACAATTGTTGTGAGTCCTTATCCCACAGGACATGGTTCTCAAACTTGAGCTTAAATCAGAGTCACCCAAGGGGCTTGCTTAAAACATAGATTTCTGGGTGATAATTTCTGATTCAGGTGGTCTGGGGTGGAGCCAAGAATTTGCCTTTCTGAAAGTTCTCAGGTAATGCTGATGCTGGAGGTCCTATGATCTTACTGAGAACCACAGTATATTAATTAGTACAATCTCTGTGGACCAACTGCATGAGTTTGAATCCTTGCTTTAATACTAATCAGTTTCACAGTCTTAGCTAGTTACCTAACTCCTTGTGCCTCAGTTTCCTCATTGGTAAAAGTGGAAGTAATAACAAGACCTCTTTCATTGGATTATTTGAGGTAATGAAGCAGTACTGGGCTATAGTGAGCTATGTATGTGTGTATTATCACTACCCTCAAGCTCATAAGAACTGATCTGCTATTTTTTTTTCATGCCTGGCCCCTGGGTAGGATTTGCAGCTGCCCTGGTTCTCCCAGATGTTAAATGCCCTTCTGGAAAAGTTTGGCTGTGCTAGCATTTGATATTCTCTCTATCCCACCCTGCAGGTTTCTAGAGAGCTTCCAGAATGTTTCCAGGAGAATGTCCATCAGTGTATCCACAAAGCAACCCGAAGTATTTGACTAACTCATGGCCCTATAAACTCCGTAGACAAAGCCTTAGTTGTTGAGGAAGCAAGACCGCTTAGTTGAAATAGATACATGCAGACTTCCTTGTTTAAGGAGGGATGAGTTTATAACAGGATGCAAATATTCAGTGTCTATATATATCTAGATATGTGTATTTTTTCCCTTCTGTGTTTTGTTGTTGTTGTTTAGTTGCTAAGTTGTGTCCAATGCAACTCCATAGACTGTAGCCCACCAGGCTCCTCTGTCCATGGGATTGTCCAGGCAAGAATACTAGAGTGGGTTGCCATTTCCTCCTCCAGGGGATCTTCTCAACCCAGGGATTGAACCCACATCTCCCATGTCTCCTGCATTGGCAGGCAGATTCTTTACCACTGAGCCCCCAAGGGAAGCCCCTATTCTCTGTTAAGAGGGGTCATTTGGCCCATTGTCCAGCAAAAGTGTCCTTCCCCAGGAGAAAGGACACATCTCTCTTCTCCCCTGCCAAAACCTAGGCAATTGAGTTTTGTGAACACTTGAAACCCTTCCTTGACCCCCAGGGAAGATAAGCCTGTTTTCTGTTGCCAATGACTGGGACTCAAGTTTTAGAAGAGCCACGGAGGCTCTTCCTGGTGGACCCTGAAGGGCTTTTGCTGGAGTCCATGAAAGAGAAGTGGATCTGCTGGGGACAACAGCCAGCCTAAGAGTGCATGACAGATTTTAAGGGGGCAGACACAGTCAGAAGAGACAGATATTTGCCAATTAGAATTTGGGCCTATGTTGCTGTATTTTGAGACTTTAAAAAGGAACAAGAAAAAGAAACCCCAAATCCAGCTTTTTAAAGACAATCTCCTTTTTTGTTTTTTCTGCTGTGCCACTTGTGGGATCTTAGTTCCCTGACCAGGCATTGAACCCTGACCACAGGGGAAATTCTGAAATCTCTTGATTTTTAAATATTGTCAACCAATTGAAAACTTTTTAAAAAACATCATGTAAGCCAAACAAATATGTTCACAGCACATACTTGCTGCCAGCATATGACTTCCTGGTCATTATGAGAGAAAAGACACTAGGGCTTTTAGTATGGATGGCAAATGAGGTTAGCAGCAGGCAAGCAAGAGAGGCTGGGTAGGTAGAGCAAGAAGGGAACAGGAGCTCTGAGTACAGTCCTTGAATGGGGGTGAGCACTGCCAGCTAGCTACCCAACCTTCAGTGGGTAGGAATAACAACTAACATTTGTTGGACACTTAAACTGTGCCAGGCATTGTTTTGAAAGTTTTACTTGTGTTGCTTAATTCAATCTGCACAATATCCCTGGGAGGTCGGTCTCATTAACCCCATTTTACTTCATTTCACCTGCACCCCAGGCTTGCCCCAGTTGACTTCATGGACCAGGAGTTTTGCCCTGTCTGGACAAAGTAGCCTACAACCCAGTGCACTGATATGGGCAGAATGCCCAGTTGGTAGGTACCATGGATATATACGCAGCAACACCACCTTACCCTAAGAAACTTAGGACTCCTGGCTAGGCATCACAGAGGAACTCCTGAACCTGTTGACTGGGGCCATGAACTGAGTATGCCAGAGTTTAGACAGTGGGAATTAGCTGCATTATTCTAGTCTTATCTCCTGTAGCAGGACACTGAGGGAGTGACCTACAGGACACATCAGCTTTGATGGGAGAGAGAGCATGAGCTCTCTATGCCTTGGAAAGCTACTTCATACAGGACATTGCAGAGTGGGGGAGGGGGCACAATTTGGGGGACTGGAGCAAAACTTGAAGATACTGATAACCTAGAGCAGAGAGTAGTGTAAAGGAAGGCTAGAAGGAACAAAGAGAAAGTCAGCCTACTACATGACTTTTCCAAGGGCCAGTCTTGAATGGAGGCCATTAACCTGGCTGGGAAAGAACTGCAGAAGGAAATGAGGTTAGGAAATTCAATCAGTCCAAATGTTGGACTAGAGCCCCTGGTCTCTTTGAACATTTTTTCCATTTCCTTGCATAACTACATCCACAGAAGTGGGGCAGGGATTGTGAATTTGGCCTAAGGTCCTGGTTTATCATTATCTAAATATATATTTACCAAAGACTTACCAAACAGGGTTTTTTAAAAAGTTCCGGGTGATGTCCTTCCTGGTATTTTCTTAGGGAAATGAGATTGTTGCTTCATCAAATGATGGGTTATTTATTGATGGAGAAAAGTAGCCAGCAAGGCCATTTCCTCATACTGCTTAGTAACTTTTACACACACTCATAAGTCATATTTGTATATTGGCTTAACACCGCTGCCTGCTGCTAGTAATTACTAAATAACAGGAAATTCCTAAAAGGTTTCGGTATATAGAAGATATCAAAATTTTTTGACTACACAGTTTCATGTTCACTTTATGATGTCAAAGCTGAAGTTGTGGGCTTTCCTCTCTCAGCTACTACATATGATTACTTTGTATCCACTAGTTACTTGGTCATTCAGTAGCATCTCTTGGGCATTCTCTGCTACCACCATTGGGCCTGGTAACAATACCTATCACTTACTGAGCACTTGCTATTTGCCAAACATTTGGCTAAATTGATTATCTCATTTAACTGTAATAACCACCCTCCTCAGTTAGTATTGCTACCTTCATTTTACATATGAAGAAACTAAGACCTAGAGGAGTTTAAGTAACTTGCCCAGGACAAGAATACAAGCCTAGGTCTCTCTGCCTTCAAACTCTGTTAAAATCTCCTAAACTACAATAACAACCACTACATCATCAATGACAAAGATTGATTTTTATTGAATACTTTACATTCCAAACATAGCACTAAGTGTTACATATGAGCCATCTCATTTAATTCTCTGAATGACTTTGTGTGCTCAGCACTATTACAGTTAGCCCTATTTTTCATTCCAATCCCAAAGAAAGGCAATGCCAAAGAATGCTCAAACTACTGCACAGTTGCACTCATCTCACATGCTAGAAAAATAATGTTCAAAATTCTCCAAGCCAGGCTTCAACAGTACGTGAACCATGAAATTCCAGATGTTCAAGCTGGATTTAGAAAAGACAGAGGAACCAGAGATCAAATTGCCAACATCTGATGGATCATGGAAAAAGCAAGAGAGTTCCAGGAAAATATCTACTTCTGCTTTATTGACTATGCCAAAGACTTTGACTGTGTGGATCACAACAAACTGTGAAAAATTCTTAAAGACATGGGAATACCAGACCACCTGACCTGCCTCTTGAGAAATCAGTATGCAGGTCAAGAAGCAACAGTTAGAACTGGACATGAAACAACACACTGGTTCCAAGTTAGGAAAGGAGTACATCAAGGCTGTGTATTGTCACCCTGCTTATTTAACTAATATGCAGAGTACATCATGGGAAATGCGGGGCTGGATGAAGCACAAGCTGGAATCAAGATTGCCGGGAGAAATATCAATAACCTCAGATATGCAGATGACAAAAAGCTAAGAACTAAAGAGCCTCTTGATGAAAGAGAAAGAGGAGAGTGAAAAAGTTGACTTAAAGCTCAACATTCAGAAAAACTAAGATCATGGCATCCGGTCCCATCACGTCAAGGCAAATAGATGGGGAAACAATGGAAATATTGACAGACTTTATTTTTCTAGGCTCCAAAATCACTGCAGATGATGATTGCTGCCATGAAATTAAAAAACGCTTACTCCTTGGAAGAAAAGCTTTGACCAACCTAGATAGCATATTAAAAAGCAGAGACATTACATTGCCAACAAAGGTCCATCTAGTCAAAGCTATGGTTTTTCCAGTGGTCATGTATGGATGTGAGAGTTGGACTATAAAGAAAGCTGAGCACTGAAGAATTGATGCTTTTGAACTGTGGTGTTGGAGAAGACTCTTGAGAGTCCCTTGGACTGCAAGGAGATCCAACCAGTCCATCCTAAAGGAAATCAGTCCTGAATATTCATTGGCAGGACTGATGCTGAAGCTGATACTCCAATACTTTGGCCACCTTATGCAAAGAACTAACTCATTTGAAAAGACCCTGATGCTGGGCAAGATTGAAGGCAGGAGGAGAAGGGGGTGACAGAGGATGAGATGGTTGGATGACATCACTGACTCTATGGACATGAGTTTGAGCAAGCTCTGAGAGTTGGTGATGGACAGGGAAGCCTGATGTGCTGCAGTCCGTGGGGTCGCAAAGAGTCAGACACAACTGAGCCACTGAACTGAACTGAACTGCACCCTATTTTGCCTATGAAGGAAATGAGGCTCAAAATATTAATCTGCCCAGATTCACACAGCTGGTGAGTGAAGGAATTATGATGCAAAATAGCTCCATGTAACTCCAGAAGACAACTCAAAGGTCACGACCTCCAGGAAGATTTCTGTAAACCCTCTAAAATGTTTTAGGTGTCTATATTCCCTGGTGGCTCAGATGGTAAAGCATCTGCCTGCAATGCGGGAGACGCGGGTTCTATCCCCGGGTCGGGAAGATCCCCTGGAGAAGGAAATGGCAACCCACTCCAGTACTCATGGCTGGAAAATTCCATGGATGAAGAAGCCTGGTGGGCTACAGTCCATGGGGTCGCAAAGAGGTGGACACAACTGAGTGACTTCACTTTCACTTTTACTTTCATACCATGTTCACATTGCATCTTGCTTCTTCTATCACACAGTGACTATTAATACTAGCATTTTAATCTTTCAAGTGTTTCATGCAAATGCTATACACACACTATCTTTAGACCTCACAATGGTATGGGGGAAAAAAAGCACTATTCAACTTATTATCTGGGAAACAGGTTCAGAAAAGTTAAGTAACTTGCCCGAGATCACACAGCTAGCAGAAATGCATCTGGAATCCAAATCCAAGTCTGTTGGCCTCCATTGAGTCAAAACCCACACTCTTCCTATCAAACAATGTTACCTTCCTTCATTTTTTAATTGAAATTATGTTTATGTATCTGCATGCCCCGTAGACCAGGAATCAACACACTTTTTAGATAAAAGCTCAGGTAGTAAATATTTTAGGCTTCACGAGCCATACAGTCTCTTTTGCAACTACTCAAGCCTTCTGGTTGTATCAGGAAAGCAACTATAGACAATATATAAACAAATTAGTGTGTCTGGGTTCCAATACATCTCCATGCATGCTGAAATTTGAATTTCATATAATTTTCATGTGTCAAAAGATATATATATTCTTCTTTTAATTGTCTTTTCAACCATTTAAAACCATTCTTTGCTCACAGGCCATAAAGAAACAGGCAGCAGGCTGAATTGTGCCAATGGGCCCCAGTAATAGACTGGTAAATCCTTGAGGAAAGAGATTGGTGTTATACATCACTCTTTTCAGAATTTCGCCCAGTGCCCTCAGTTAGGGTCCAGTAAATACTTACTGAGAGGCAATCTAGAATAATGTTTGTTGAGAGGTGGATTTCAGCCAGAGCATAGACTCTAGGGACAATTTACGTTGTTTCAAATCCTGGCTTTCTCATTTTCTAACTGAGTGACATTAGACAAACCACTGTGGGGTTACGCTCAGTTTCCTCATCTAAAAATGGATGTAGTAACAGTACCTCTGACACAGTTGTTGTGAGGATTGAATGGGTTAATAAAGCACAGTGGTATCTAGCAACCTAGCATTTATATTAGTATTATTGAAAGGAAAAAAGACAATCCCATTCCTATCTTCAAGGAACCTATAGTCTCACCTGCCAGTTAACAAAATACAGCAGAAAGTAAGTGTGAAACCCTTTGCAAACCAGCATGACGACAACAAAAGACTTGGCAGCAAAATCCTATTTTTGAAAACTTCCTGTCTCCTGTTATTGCCTGAACTCTTGGGTGACTGGGCTTCCCAGTTGGCACAGTGGTAAAAGAATCCACCTGCCAATGCAGAAACCGCAGGAGACCAGTTCGATCGCTGGGTTGGGAAGATCCCCTGAAGGAGGAAATGGCAACCCACTCCAGTATTCTCTCCTGAAAAATCCTATAAACAGAGGAGCCTGGGAGGCTACAGTTCAAAGGGTCGCATAGAGTCAGACACGGCTGAGCATGCACCCTGTGAGCACACACCTATGAGACTATAAGAACTCTCAGGAAGCCTTCTAACAGGGGTCCACAGAAGATGTGGTTCATTTTCCTGCACAGTATTCTGCTGTTTGCTTTTGTCTTTGACTTTAATATATTAAGGTACAATGTGTGCAATCCACGTCACTATGGGCACTACTGCTCTCTACTGTTTTAAACTCTCAATATCTCTGTTTAGCCCTTGAAGGTCTTTGAGTTGGAAAGAGTCAGACACAACTGAGCAACTAAACAAATAGTGAGTACATAGATTACTATATTTGATATCAAAATCTTGACTGTAGTATTTTTCTATTGTTTTTAATTGCAAACTTTTAAAAGCTTCTTCCAAAGAATAAAGGTTAAGCATGAAAAAACAAAACAAAACCAAACAGCTGCCCAGGAGAGCTGTTTGAACTAGATCTGCCTGTGACATGAATGACAAACTTTTATTGTGTTGAATCACTAAGATGTGAGGGTTGTTTCTTACAGCAGCTAGAAATAATTACCTTGATTAATATGTCTTCCTTATGTCATATGACCTAAAGTATTATTTGCTCAGTTGTGTCCGACTCTTTGCAATCCCATGGACTATAACCTGCCAGGCTCCTCTGTCCCTGGGATTCTCCAGGCAAGAATACTGGAGTGGGTTACCATCTCCTTCTTCAAGGGATGTTCCTAACCCAGGGATCGAACCCACGTCTCCCGAATTGTGGACAGATTCTTTATTATCTTAGTCACCAGAGAAGGACCTACAACCCTGATAGTGACTGCTTATTTACTCATCTTTACTAGTCATTAAAATGTAAGCTGCAGGAGTTCTGTCTGTTTTGTTCTCTACTATGTCTCTAGCACCTAGGGTGCCTGGCACTTATTCATTACTCGTTAAGTATTTGTTGAAAAAAAATGAATGAGCATCTTATTTCTTTTAAATCCCACATTGAAAGAGTAGAGGGAGCCATACCATGCCATCAAGGCCATTGTACTCAATGCTGCCTGAGGCAGTAACTGCCTTGACCAATTGATAACATTTTAGATCACAGCTCTGGAACCAACCTTATGGGGATAATCCTATCATCTCTTATATTTTTGTTAACCTCAGCCATTGCCAGTCTAACCCTACCACCCCCCACCACCCACATCCCAAAACATTTTGTCAAGGTGACTGAAGACTTCCATGTTACCAAATCTAATAGGGTCCTTTTTGTTCTCAACTAATTTGATCTTTCAACAGTGTTCAATACAGTTTACTACTCTCCTCCAACAGTCTCCTCTCTAAGCCACTGTAACACTATAAATTAAAAAAAAAAAAAAGCTCCTGTATCTTTGACTGTTTTTTCAGTCTGTTTTGAAGTCTCCTCCTCTAGCCAGTGTCAACAATTTGGAGTGCCCCAGCACCAGTTCCTTGTCTCTAGCTGCACTCTCTCCCTGAAAGTGAAAATATTAGTCACTCAGTCGTATCCAACTCTTTGTGACACCATGGAAGCCTGCCAGGCTTCTCTGTCCATGGAATTCTACATGCAAGAATAGTGAAGTGGGTAGCCATTGCCTTCTCCAGGGGATCTTCCTGACCTGGGAATCGAGCCCAGGTCTCCTTCATTGCAGGCAGATTCTTTACCATCTGAGCCACCAGGGAAGCCCTACCTAAGTGATCTCTATTCCCGTGGCATTAAATATCATCTGTAGGTTGATTTCTTCCATATTCATATTCCCAACCCAAGCTCTCCTCTAAATGCTAGACTCACATCACCCATTGTCTAGAGATCTACTTGGAGTTCTCAGAGGCAACTCAAACTTCAGCTGTCCAAAGAAGACCTCTATTAGTGCCTTCTTCCCTACCCTTTCAGTATAACTGTTCCTTTCCATCTTTTCCATCTCATCAAAATGAATCACCGTTTACCAAGTTATTGAAGCCAGAAACCTGTAAATCGTTCTTGATTCTGCTGTCTTCCTCACCTGCAACATCTAATCAGCAAGTTCTATAGTTTCTAGCTCCAAAATAGACCATGTACCATTGTCCTTTATTTCCACAGTCAACTTTTTAGTCTAAACCACTATTACTTCTTGCCCATACTACTATAATATACTCTTAACTGGTTATCCAACTTACACTCTCCTTCCTTCTAGTCTAGTCTCCACATATGAGTCAGAATAATCTTATAAAAGGGTTTTCCTGGGACTTTCCTGGCTGTCCAGTGATTAACTCCATGATGCCAATGCAAGGGTCATGGGGGTACATTTGCAATGCCTGGTCAGGGAACTATGATCCTACATGCCACAGGGCAGAGCAAAAAGAAAAAAAAGGGTTAGGGAGCTCTCGCACTTGAAGTCCATACTCTTTCAATGGACTTCAAGTCTCTGTGTAATCTGGCCTTTACCTACTCCCATCTGCTCTCTAATGCTACTAGTCTAGTCTAGTGTTAGTTAACTCAGTCATGTCTGACTCTTTGTGACTCCATGGACTATAGCCTGCCAGGCTCCTCCATCCATGGGATTCTCCAGACAAGGAGTGGCTTGCCATTTCCTTCTCCAGGGAATCTTCCCAGCCCAGGGATTGAACCTAGGTCTCCTGCATTGCAGGCAGATTCTTTACCATCTGAGCCATCACTGTCTCCTTTCAGGTTTATTAATAACACAAGCACCTTCCTGTCTCAGGACCCTAAAACATGCTAGGCCTTCTGCATGGAAAACATTTTCTTTCCTCTACTCCTTGCTGTTCTTCAATCAGTCTAACTACTTAATAAAAATATCTCTATATACAAGTCCTCCTTCCCTGACCACAATTTCTAAATATGCTCCCTCCTCATTCTTTACAACTGCTCTTCTGTTTTCTTTATTCACCTAACACAATTTGAAATTACCTATTTATTGCTTATTTAACAATTGTCTATTTTCCCCCACTGTGCTTTAACTTTATAAGGGCATAGACAGCATCTGCTTTATTTTATCAATGTACTACATAGCACCTAGCACAGTGCTTGGCACATAGTAGTTACTGAGTAATGTGTATTGAATGGAATAGCAAGCATTTCCACCTAGCATGTGGGATTTGAAGAGGATGGTGAGGTAGCCGCCAATCCCATTCTAAAAAAACTCTCTCTCAAGAATTCCCTGCTCTTTTGTTTCATTTATTCCCTTATCCATTAAGGAGTTTATTCTCTGCTACAGTCTTAGGGCCCTAGGGGACCCCCAGAGCCATTGCCAAGGTAATTTAGGGGGAAAGCCCTATATAAACATTCTCACGGACCTAGGTAGGGAGAGTCTGATATCCTGGTGGTTCAGTGGTTAGAACTCTGTGCTTCCACACAGAGGGCATGGGTTCCATCCCTGGTTGGGGAAATAAGATCCCATATGCTGCATGCCAAAAAATAACCTCTCTCTCTTCCATCTCATTCAATTTATAATAACATGTATAATCCCCATTTGAATTGATTGTCTAGACAAGGCACTAGTTGACAAACTACAACCCACTGGCCAAATCTGGCCTGCCATCCGAGAATCGTTTTTATATTTTTACATAATTTAAAAAATTCAAAAGAAGAAAACTATTTCATGACATGAAAATTACATGAAATTCAAATTATTTACTTATTGGAACACAGCCACTCCAATTTGTTTATGAATTATGTATCACTAATGTCATGTTATAATAGCAGAGTTGAATAGTGGCAGCAAAGACTACATATGGCCCTCAAAGCCTAAAATATTTAGTAGTTGTTCCATTCCAGAGAAAGTGTACCAATCCTTGGGCTAATCTATTGAAAGGTCCTATTAAAATATGTTGCCTGATAAAAGTAGCTGAGTGAGCCATTATTGATCTGCCATCAACACTCAAAACTTGGATTTGTCTATCTGATCGCTTTCAGTCACCCAGAAGGGGCCAAGGAAAATGGGTTACAAATCAGGAGATATTTTGTTGGGGAAGAGAGGAAGACAGGTCCAAAGCACGTATCCCTGACCTTCTTTGGGGACAAGAGCCACATTTAAGTTGTCCCACAGTAGAATCACTGCAGATAGTGATTGCAACCATGAAATTAAAAGACGCTTACTCCTTGGAAGGAAAGTTATGACCAACATAGATAGCATATTAAAAAGCAGAGACATTACATTGCCAACAAAGGTCCGTCTAGTCAAGGCTATGTTTTTCCAGTGGTCATGTATGGATGTGAGAGTTGGACTGTGAAGAAATTTGAGCGCTGAAGAATTGATGCTTTTGAACTGTGGTGTTAGAGAAGACTCTTGAGAGTCCCTTGGACTGCAAGGAGATCCAACTAGTCCATCCTAAAGGAGATCAGTCCTGGGTGTTCATTGGAAGGACTCCAATACTTTGGCCACCTCATGCGAAGAGTTGACTCATTGGAAAAGCCCCTGATGCTGGGAGGGATTGAGGGCAGGAGGAGAAGGGGATGACAGAGGATGAGATGGCTGGATGGCATACCTACTCGATGGACATGAGTTTGAGTAAACTCCGGGAATTGGTGATGGACAGGGAGGCCTGGCATGCTGTGATTCATGGGGTTGCAAAGAGTCAGACACAACCGAGCGACTGAACTGAACTGAACAGTTTGAAGTCCTGAGTGGGGACCAGGAAAAGGGGACAGTAGTACCTTTGGATGAGCCTGGTGAATGGACATTGTTGGGGGGGGGGGGGGAGGGTGATGTCTGTCCTTGGACAGTGGGAGAGAGGCAAAAGAGTATCTTCTTGCCCACATCTCCTCCTCTTTGTTTGACACTGAAAGTACCTAGGAGCTACAGAGAAGGTAACCCAGCAGAAGCTAAGAACCTGCCATGGAGTAGGTCAGGCTTTCCACTCAGTAGAAATTTATATCACAGTTTCCACCGTGATGAACACACGGAGCACCATCAGCCTGAGGGGAAGAACTGGGCCAAGTTACTCCAAGGAGCATGGAGCAACAGGAAAGCCTGGAGTCCCAGCAGGCTCAGGGAAGGGATAGGACTGAAAGTCAGCAGCACTTCATTCACTGTTTTACTCTTTGCTCTCCTTCATACACATCCTTCAGATTTAGGTTTCTAATCACTAGGCTCTGAGAAACCTCATCACTGTGAAGTCTTCTGTGACCTCTTTCCCTCAAACTCAAAACATGACAGTTGGGATTAGGGCAGGGGTTTTTTACCCTCTCCAACTTCTTTCTTACAAGAAAGGGATGTCATGCCCCTGGGCCTCCAGGGCTTTTCTCAGGGAATTTCACTTATCTGCAGGGTTAGCTGAGTATGCTACCACCTGGGAAACTGCCCTTCTTACTCACACACTGGCCCAACTCCCTCTCCCTCCCCTACCAGGCAAATTATTCCTACTGCTCAGCATGAGTCACCACACAGCAAGAGCTACCACAGGACCAGGGGCCCCAACATGCTGTTTTTTCACAGAGGGTGGGGACACAGGAGGCAGGGAAAGAGAGAGGGCAGAAATGGGGAATGGAACAAGGCGAGCAGACCGCAAACTGAAGGGGTATTCTTGTCCTTGACTTCCTATTGGCATGGCAGGCCCTTTGATGTGTTAGGCAATCTTCCCCTTGCTACTCGGTTTCACTTCCCTTGCTCTTTTGTTCTGTTTATTCCCTTCTAGGATAAGGAATTTATTCTTTGCTACAGTGTTAGGGTCCAAGGGGGACCCCCGGAACCATCAGCATGGGGATTTCCAAAAAGAGCCCTGTATGAACATTCTCACAGACCTAAGTCAGTTCAGTTCAGTTCAGCCACTCAGTCATGTCCAACTCTTTGCGACCCCATGAACCACAGCACGCCAGGCCTCCCTGTCCATCACCAACTCCTGGAGTCCATCCAAACCCATGTCCATGGAGTTGGTGATGCCATCCAACCATCTCATCCTCTGTCATCCCCTTCTCCTGCCCTCAATCTTTCCCAGCATAGGGGTCTTTTCAAATGAGTCAGCTTTTTGCATCAGGTGGCCAAAGTACTAGAGTTTCGGCTTCAACATCAGTCCTTCCAATGAACACCCAGGACTGATATCCTTTAAGATGGACTGATTGGATCTCCTTGCAGTCCAAGGGACTCTCAAGAGTCTTCTCCAACATCATAGTTCAAAAGCATCAACTCTTCGGCGCTCAGCTTTCTTCACAGTCCAACTCTCACATCCATACATGACCACTGGAAAAACCAGAGCCTTGACTAGACAGACCTTTGTTGGCAAAGTAATGTCTCTGCTTTTTAATATGCTGTCTAGGTTGGTCATAGCTTTTCTTCCAAAGAGTAAGCGTCTTTTAATTTCATGGCTACAGTCACCATCTGCAGTGATTTTGGAGCCCAGAAAAATACAGTCAGCCACTGTTTCCACTGTTTCCCATCTATTTGTCATGAAGTGATGGGACCAGATGCCATGATCTTAGTTTTCTGCATGTTGAGCTTTAAGCCAACTTTTTCACTCTCCTCTTTCACTTTCATCAAGAGGCTCTTTAGTTCCTCTTCACTTTCTGTCATAAGGGTGGTGTCATCTGCATATCTGAGGTTATTGATATTTCTCCCAACAATCTTGATTCCAACTTGTGCTTCCTCCAGCCCAGTGTTTCTCATGATGTACTCTGCATATACGTTAAATAAGCAGGGTGACAATATACAGCCTTGACATACTCCTTTTCCTATTTGGAACCAGTCTGTTGTTCCATGTCCAGTTCTAACAGTTGCTTCCTGACCTGCATACAGATTTCTCAAGAGGCAGGTCAGGTGGTCTGGTATTCCCATCTCTTTCAGAATTTTCCACAGTTTATTGTGATCCACAGAGTCAAAGGCTTTGGCATAGTCAATAAAGCAGAAATAGATGTTTTTCTGGAACTCTCTTGCTTTTTTGATGATCCAGCGGATGTTGGCAATTTGATCTCTGGTTCCTCTGCCTTTTCTAAATCCAGCTTGAACATCTGGAAGTTCATGGTTCATGGACCTATGTAGGGAGAATCTAATCCTACAAAGTTAAAGGTACTGTTGGAACACTAAACATAGTATTGAAATCCAAGGTCAACATAGAGAACTCGTGACCATAGTAGGACAGGGCAGGCTGAAAGAGTTCTTAACCCTGGTAGTAATAGTATTAATAAGTTATTATTAAAACACTGTTTTAAGACACAATCATATATACACACACACATATACGTATATAATGTGTTTAATAACACAACAAAATGAGGTATAATACTGTAATTAATGCCATATCCCAATGAGAAATTCAAGGGCTCTCAAGTAAGGCAATCACCCCCAATGTTTCTAGGCTACTAAAACACTGAGCCAGAATTTGAGCCTAGGGTCTTGGCACTGGAGTCCATGCCCTTAACCACTAGATTGCTGCTCAAAGCCATAGTGCTTAAATATAAGCAACCCTAGATCTAGATCTGAAAAGTCCTATGATCAATCCTTTCCTTCCAGGGTAGACATTCTGACATATAGCTTTGGGGAGAGAAAGGGAGGGAGAGAAGGAAGTAGAATATGAGATGTTCTGCACTGCCACTTGCCCCTTGCCCCCTGTCTTCATACCGAGGCGCATGCTTAGCTTTGGATAGGATTGGCAGAGTCTAGCCTGGCAAAAGCGTTTGAGTGAAACCTTCACACTGCTTGTGTTTCTTTGTGCCTGTATCATGGATTTGTTGCTCCTTGCCACCCATCATTTCCTCTCATATGCATGCTAAGTCACTTCAGTCATGTCCGACTCTTTCCGACCCCATGGACTATAGCCTTCCAGGCTCCTCTGTCCATGGGATTCTCCAGGCAAGAATACTGGAGTGGGTTAGCATTTCCTTCTCCAGGGGATCTTCCCAACCCACGGATCGAACCTGTGTCTCTTATGTCTTCTGCATTGGCAGGCAAGTTCTTTATCACTAGCGCCACCTGGGAAGCCCCCTCCTCTCATATAATAAGGTTTTATGGGGCCACTCGCTCTCTCGGATGACAGCATACACATTTTGAGCTTTAGGAGGGAGGCTTTTTGGTAAGAGAGAAAAAGGAAGTGACTCACAACTGAAATTTTTCAGCTGGTCAGAACATTCTGTCTGATGCATTTGACCACTGATTAGAACAAGAAACTAGCGTATCATTCCCATCTTCAAAAATGAAAGCTGCCTGGGGTAACTATCATGCTTCCCAGTGACAGAGAGTTCACCATCAGAAACTTTCTGGGTTTGACTCCTAGACAAAATTGCAGTGGTATGTGCCCAGAATCACATTGTAGGCTTAAGCTGTAATGAAGGACCCTTGCTTTACCAGCAAAATCCAGAAGCTGGGTTAAATATTCAATGACAGGTCAGGTCCTGGAACATAGCCAGTCTACTTGTTAAGAAACAATAATCATCTAACAAAGCTTCTCCAGGATGGAAAATAGATGGCTGTCCCATATTCACACAGCTGCAATATGATAGATTGAAGTGGGATAGCCACAAGCAAGGTAGACAGAAATATGGTCTAAAGATGTACCAAGTCATGACTTTAAAACACAGACTGCAGTGACTGGGGAACACTGCAAAAGGTGGAATACTAGGTATGCCACAAGTCAGATGAGAGCCTCTGCTCTTTCTAAGGAAGGGCATTGAGAAGAGCAGGGGACAAAGAGCTTCAGGCTGAAACTATAGTCCAAACGACAACCTTTAAATATGCAGTATATGGAGTGTGGATGATACTAATTGTCATGGCTATAGATCTGCATGTATAACTATATAGGGGTAGAGTAGCAGCTTGTAAGACCTAACAGTGATTACTTTAAAGAGCATTAATGGTTAACATATGTAGTAATACTTAAATTATTTAGATTAAAATGCTTACTGACCACCAGCTATAGACCTTCCCAACAGAGGGAAGTGGAGAGGAACAGAGGAAAATAACAGATGGAAATGTTACAAAGCAGCAAGAAAGACTTCTGTTCATCTTTAAAAAGAAGAGAAGGAAATAAGACAAAAAGGTGGAAACTGAGACTGTGAAGCCAGGTTCTTTCAAAATGGAGCTTTGAAAAAAAGATAACTTTAAAAAAAAATCTCCATTCACCTAAAATTTTCTGCAAAGAATTTTACAGGTTTATTAACTATCTGAATAGTTGCCCAACCTTTAAGTCTTGTGTGACAGAGGTAACCCGGGGTTTAGAAAGCCTGTGAAACCCATGAGGTTATATGCAGAACTCAGTGTGTTTATGTGTATATTTAAAGATGTGTGCATATTTTTCCATAAAGAGGGATTTCCCCCTTTTTTTACATTGGCTGGGCAAGGTTGAAATTAGTTGATATTTAACATTAGTATAATTAAGATATACATTTCTGACTTCATGGGAGAAGACGTTTGCAAATGACATATCTGACAAGGAATTAATATTTCAAAAATACAAAGAACTCATACAACTCAACATCAGAAATACAAATAACTCAATAAAGTGAGCAGAGGACCTGAAGAGACATCAACACAAGATGGTGCCCAACATCACTAATCAACTGGGAAATGCCAATCAAAACCACTCTGAGATATCACCTCACATCTGTTAGAATGGCTTTTCTTAAAAAGACAATAAATAACAAGTGCTGGTGAGGATGCAGCGAAAGGGAACCCTTATGTACTGTTGGCAGAAATATAAATTGATGCAGCTACTGTGTAAAGCAGTCTGGTGATTCCTCAAAACATTAAAAATAGAACTACCATATAATCCAGCAATCCGTACAATCCATACAATCCACTTCTGAGTATTTATCCTAAGAAAACAAAAACACTAATTTGAAAAGATACATGTACCCCAATGTTCATAGCAGCACTGTTTACAATAGCCAAGATATGGAAGCAGGCTAATGTCCATCAACAGATGAATGGATAAAGAAGATGTGGTATATCATTTTGAAATGTATAGAAATATCAAACCATTATATAGTGTTGTGGGTCAATTATACTTCAAAAACAAACACAAAAACTCAAAGAAAGAGAAGATATTTATGGTTACCTGAGATGGGGTGGAGGAGGGGGAATTAGACAAAGGTTGTCAAAAGGTAAAAACTTACAGTTATAAGATAAATAAGTACTTGGGATGTAATGTACAACATGATAAATATAATTAACACTGCTGAATGTTATATATGAAAGTTGTTGAGAGCAAATCCTGAGTTCTCATCACAAGGAAAACATGCTTTTCTATTTCTTTAATGTTTTCGCTATGTGAGACAGTGGATGTTCATTGAAACTTATTGTGGTAGTAATTTCATGATTATGTAAGTCTATTCATTATGCTTAAACTTATACAGTTCTCTATGTCAATTATATCTGAATAAAACTGAAAGAAAAAAAGATATACATTTCTGGACAGAGTAGTACCCATGGGGTACCCATGGGGGGAAAAACACAGAAGATACAGACTAAACAGTTTCTAGAGCATTAGGCTGATATCTGGATCCCGTGACTCAGTAAGAATCTCACTATATGGTTGCATATCATATATGACTGGGAAAGAAAGAAGAGGAAACTACACCTAAAAACACCTATTATGTGCCAGGCACCACCACTCATTTATTGAGTCAACAAATATTTACTGAGTGCCTGCTGGCTCAGATGGTAAAGAATCCACCTACAAAGCTGGAGACCTGGGTTCGATCCCTGGGTTGGGAAGATCCCCTGGAGAAGGGAAAGGCTACCCGCTCCAGTATTCTGGCCTGGAGAATTCCATGGACTCTATAGTCCATGGGGTCGCAAAGAGTCAGATATGACTGAGTGACTTTCACTTTCACTACTATATTTACATGTATATTTTCTTTCCTAAGCCCCACTCTGTAAGCATCATTTCCCACACTTTATGGATGAGGAATCAAAAGTTCAGGGAAGTTAATTAATTGCTCAAGATCAAAGAGGAAATGTTAGAGTGGGGATTTGAACCCTGGCCTTCTTGGACTCAAAACCTGAGTTGCTACCTTTAAATCCAAGTGACAAACAAAAATATTGAGACCTAGAGAGTCAAAATGCTTGACAGGGTGTAACAAGTAGCAAAGTGATGGGAAGAACTCAGGGCTGCCTTAGGCTTCTGCTCTCTGGGTAAGACCATCTGAGGAGCCAGTACCTATGACCTGCTTCTGGGACTCCGCCAAGCGACCTGGCACTGCTCAGGTTGGCTTCTCCAAAGCAGCCTTGCCCCTATGCTCTTGTTTCCAGCAGAACTGACGCTATTAGATTACAGACTTCCCTGGGAGAAGTGACAAATGGCTTTTCCAACCTTCCAGCTGCCTGACTGAATCCCCGGAGGCAGTCTCTCCTCACAGGGAAAACTCTAAAGAGTCAGCTATTGGTGACGCTATTGTTTGACTTCACATTTTGGCCTACCACCAGCTTGCGGTGACAGAGGCTGACTTTTGGCTAGCCAATCCTGATTTGTAATTGATCAGTCTCTCCCTTTTAACTCCCTTCAGAAACCTTAGACAGTATTTGATATCTGTTTCTTAAATTAGGGCTGCTTTTTGTCCAAGTCACTCCTCCTCAGACCAGATCTGTTAAAGGATATTGTCCTTGAAGATCAAAGATCCCATGAGTTCTTTTAGGACTCAGGAGCACTCATGATGAGGAAATAGAAGAAAATGCTTCAGGGGATCCCTGAGAATATAGGAGCTATATACTGCTTCGGGGCTTCCCAGGTGGCGCAGTGGTAAACAATCTGCCTGGCAGTGCAGGGGACGCAAAAGACATAGTTTCCATCCTTGGGTCAGGAAAATCCTCTGGAGTAGGAAATGGCTACTCACTCCAGTATTCTTGCCTGGGAAACCCCATGGACAGAGCAGCCTGGCAGGCTACAGTCCACTGGGTCACAAAGAGTCTGATAAGACTGAAGCGACTGAGCGTGCATGCACACACACACACACACAAGTACACTGCTTCAGCAATCACACAGAGCTGTTAGACCCAACTTCCGGAGGCTAATGGTGAAACGCTTGACATAGCAATCACATACTTTAGGATCAGAGTCACATGCCCAAACTCACACCTACACTTCTAATGTTTCCATGGCAACAGTGAAGGCACAAAGGCTCTTCTCTCTCTTACATATGATAGCAGTCCCAGATTGCCCAGTGCTAGTTCTCTGTTTGTGCAGTTCCCTGGAGTCTCCTGCCTCGGTTTTCCAAACAACATTCCGGGAGAATGTAGAAAGGAACTCAGGACTTTCTGGTGGTCCATTGCAGGGTGGGGTGGTGGTATGGGTTTGATCCCTGATCAGGGAACTAAGATCCCACATGCTTTTCCACTCCATAATATGAAACAAAAATAGTGGGGGTTATTTAGCAATACCTACAGTTAGTTTGCCCAGGACCCTGTATTTCCAAAAGACTGAACTTGAGCTGCAAGAGGATTCTGAATCACAAAGCAAATAATGAAAAAGGCAAGAATTGGGCATTTTCAGGGTTGAGGACATTATTGGCACCCTTTGGAATGCCAGTGTTGATCAATTACAGTATCATTACCATCAAGATAAGAATATCCTATTACTGTAGCATATTCTTTTTAACTCTAAGATTTCTCAGAATCATCACTATATGGAACCACTAGGTATACTTCATTGGAAGCTTGAATGACCCAAGTCCACCTTTAGCTACATGACAACCTTGAAAAGTCCAAAATGATCTATTTTTAGAAACCACTGCTGTCCATGGGATTTTCCAGGCAAGAATACTGGAGTGGGTTGCCATTTCCTTCTCCAGGGGATCTTCCTGAGCCAGGATCGAACCTGAGTCTCCTGCAATGACAGGCGGATTCTTTACCACAGAGCTACCAGGGAAGCCCTGATTTTTGTTTTTTAACACCAGAGACCGCAAGTGTCTTTCAAGTAGAAAAGCTTCATAAAATAGGAAGGTATCCAGTTTACCTCATCCTACTATTTTGCCAAAACAAAGGCTTCTTTGGAAAGCCAGGGGAAAGATCAAATGCCTTCTGGGTAAAGCTCCTTTAGAAGTTCATTTTTGGCCATGCTCTTTACTTTTGCAAGATCATTGTGCAATCCTGTAATTCAGGAGAGGTGGTTGTTGGAGAAATGTTGTAGGGCCTCACTTGAATGTGTGTGTGTGGGAGTTCCACTTGGTGTATCCAGCTCAAGTTCCAGAAAGGAAAGAGGAAGGAAAGATGCCATCACTCAATGAAATTCCATTAATATGTAAGCCTAGACTTCAAGTTCAGAGGGAAAACTGAATCATAAAATAATGAGCACTAGATGCTACTGCAGCCTCCCCACACTGCCAGTTTTTTCTCACTTTTTAAATTTTTCTGATGACTCCTTGATGTAAGGACTAGGGAGCAGTCAAAAAGAGATATCCTTGAAAGATGTACTCACTTGAAACACTTCACTTTCCCTCTTTCTCCATTCTCAGTTCTAAGCAAACCCAGAAAGTTATGGAATAAAACCATGAGTCACCTTGAAAAGCAGTCCTTTAGAGGGTCCTTAATGATATCTGTGGCTCAAACCAGTTAGGTCACTATATTCAGAACCATGGCTAATTTAGAAAACTTTGTTAGGTCTTGTGACTCGTATCTTTCTTGATAGCTCTTGAGCAGATACTACTCATGGCCTGAAGCACAGAAGCTCAAGTTCATGGGGCTGTCTAGGTACAAAAGAAGGCAAAGAATTTGTCCTGTTCATTATTCATTAGAGTCCACAAACCATTCTCTTCTCTTTGTCCAGAACAATTAGCATCTATGCCAGAATATTTCTTCATTGCCATATCACCCCCAGTTCACTGTGGGCCCACATACCCTTCCCCAGAAGGAAGTATGTTTATTCAAAGTGAATGTGGCAAATAAAGATGAAGAAGCCAAAGAAAGTGAGGGGCTCTCATGGAAGATGTTGCAGGAAAAGAGAGTGGGGTATGAGAGGCTGGTCTTGTCTCAGGTCTCAGGTCTCAGGTCTCAGGCCCTGGGATGACCGCCAAGGGTGGATTCTTGGCTTTGTGCAGGAAAGAATTCAAGAGTGAGCCATAGTAAAGAGAAATAAGGTTTGTTCAGGGAGATACACACTCCACAGACAGAGTATGGACCATCTCAGAAGACAGAAGAGGTGCCAGGGTATGCAGTTGTCAGTTTTTATGCACTGGGTAATTTCATAGGGTAATGAGTGGGAGGAGTATTCCAGCTATTTTGGGAAGGGCTGGGGATTCCAGGACTTGGGCTGCCTTCCACATTTTTACCTTTATGGTTGACCTTGGAACTGTCAAGGCACCTGTGGGTATGTCATTTAGCCTGCTGACGTGTTATAATGAGCGAATACCGAGGCTCAAGGTCTAGTGGAAGTCAACTGGTCCACCATCGTGTACCTAGTTGGTTCTAAGTAGTTTATGTTGTGTCCTCAGGCTATGTTATCCTTTTAAGGTTGTGTCCTGCCCCCTTCTTGTCTCAAAGGGGTCTCATAGAGCAAGGGTAGGGAGGACTCAAAGAATGGGGAGGATGCCATAACCTAGCAGTTAACCTCAACTTAGCTATTAACTATAATGTATTTATGAGCAGATGGATCTTTCTTTTTAACTCCAGTTGATGAAGCCTCCAGCTTCTTTGCCCACCCTAGCTTCACTCCACTCTCACCCCACCCCTACTCCCATCCCATCAGCCACCTGCACTCTGCTACCTAGTAGCAACTCCCAGAGTGCAGAGGTCAGAGCAATCATTCTATTAGCCATACCCTAGGGATGGTTTGGATCACTGCCATTTCAGAAAACCTTACCTAACAGAGGGGGAGGGGTTGGAAAAGAGCTACAGAAGACTGTAGAAAGAGATTAAGGGCACAGGAGGGGGAGGTGTTGCCATATGGCAGAAAGGAGTCCTGATTAAAAAGATTAGCTGCCCTTCAATCAGAAAGGCTGGGGTGGGAGAGATGCGTTAGAAAGCTATAAAATCACAAAAAGCCTCATAGAGTGAGCAATGAATTCTAAAAGAGAAAAAAGGAAGAACCCCCTTCAAGTATATTAGGTAAGTTTAAGTCGAATTGAGGGAAGTCTGATTTTACACAGTGAGGAGAAAATTTAGAGAATCCATTACCATGAGGAATGGCACAAGCTGGCAATCATCCCGCAAAACGCAAAGAAAGATGCACTCTTAACAAACCCGCAATGAATTATTAAAGGAAAGGCAGTAACATCAAAGAGGCCAACCTCAACCCATCTGTGGGAGCCCCTGCAAAAGATAAGAGCCAGGGGCTGAAGAACGGGGCTGGCCTAGCCTTTTCCATTCTTTGGTTCTTAGGAAACATAGTGAAGATGGGTTTGCACTCCCAACACCTTTGGTTTCTAGATCTTCCATCTGGAGAAGAATCAACCTACTGAAAATGATACCTTCTATATGTCTTCTAAAGATTTTCCAAATAAAATTTTATAGTCTACCATGTTGTAAATAACTTTGAATTTGGAGCCATAAACATAGCTATAGAAACATCTTGGCCTAGGTCATAAAAGTAATTGTCTGAGCCCAAATGAAATCAGGCTCAAAGACCTAAGAATCTGAGTACAAGTGGAAACCTTCAACACACTTCACTTTTGCTAAAGTGAAGGGAAGGACTGGGGCAATTACTGGGCTCTTTGGAAAACTCCATAGGCATATTTGAGCAAGGCTGACTCGGAAGATTAGCTGCTCTCCTCAGGAAATTGTCATGTCTTTAGGTCATAGGGTGGTAAGCAGCAAATGGAAAGACAAAAGGAGAGACTTATTCTCACCTAGCCTCTCTGTCTCTATTTGTCTCTCTCTCTCTTACATACACACACACACACACACACACACAAAATGCTTAAGCATGTGGGAATAATGCAAACATACTCAGTGAGAGATTGACTACTTATAGAATTCTACCTTGTGGACTGATGCTGAAGCTGAAGCTCCAGTACGTTGGCCACCTGATGCCAAGAACTGACTCACTGGAAAAGACCCTGATGCTGGGAAAAGATTGAAGGCAGGAGGAGAAGGGGATGACAGAGGATGAGATGGTTGGATGGTATCACCGACTCAATGGACATGAGTTTGATCAAGCTCCAGGAGTTGGTGATGGATAAGGAAGCCTGGCGTGCTGCAGTCCATAGGGTTGCAAAGAGTCAGACACGACTGTGCAACCGAACTGAACTGAACAGATAATCCTAGAAATATGTCAGCCAGTCAACCAGATGGCACTCAAACTTCAGAATGACCTCACGCAAATACAAGATGTTTATGATGCCCTTTTAGGGTTGACCACACTAGAACAACTTTAAGATGTTACAGAAGAATTTGAGTATTTTCCTAGGGAGCTTTTAGACTGGCTAAGACATTTTTTAATCACTTGAAGTTGCTGCCAAAGGAGACATTAAAAATGGATGGATGGTTTTGGGTGATTTTTAAGGAACTGGCAGGGAATTGCCCTGTTGAAAGGGCAACTTTACTTTGCTCTTCAGATTTATTGCCAAAGGCAATGCTATTACCTTTACTGGAAACAAAAGCAGTTAGTTTTGGTATCTGAGGCTAAGCAAGCTATTAGGAACAACACCTGAACATTGTTGCCAATGTTGGGGAAGAAGAAATTGTCCTCTCCCCTTCTAGGTTCTTCTGGTTGGTCTAAGAATTCAATTAACATGAGACAGATTATCAGGGGAAAATCCAACAAAAGTTTAGTGACATGTATATATGGGAGAGACCCAGAAGAGCTGAGTAACTCACACAAATGGCAGAAGCCTTCACTTTAAACACCCTTCTCAGCTAAAGAGAAAGTTTAAGGTGGGAAAAATCAGTTACAGGAAGTTACCAAGAAAAGCAGATTTAAGTAAGTGCCTTCTCCATTGATGACAGTTTCTATAGAGTTGGTATTCCTCCCCCAAACATGGTTGTTGTTCCTCGGTTGCTAAGTCGTGTCCAACTCTTTGTGAGCCCATGGTCTGCAGCACATCAGGCTTCCCTGGCCCTCACTATCTCCCCGAGTTTGCTCAAACTCATGTCCATTGAGTCGATGATGCCAGCCAACTTTCTCATCCTCTGTTGACCCCTTCTCCCTGCTCTCAATCTTTCCCCAAACACAGAGAGCAGTCATCCTTACAAACAGAAATTTCTCTTACAAATATAAATATTTCTTTCTTAAGGGCAACACTTCCATGGTTTTCAGAGCACTTCCCAAGTCTGCTGTTTCTCGAAAGTAACCTGCTTAAAACAATATGCCAAAGAGACATATTTTAGGATGACAAAATTCTGCTTCTTTACACTGAGAAATTAGAATTTTTAAGAATTCCAGGAAGCCAAGAGATTTCTGAGTAATGTATAAATCATAGAAGAAAAATCTACTTTTTTCAGGCCAAATGTTGCCTCTCCAGTGATGCAATAAGATCAATAGGGCATGAAGCCTTTGTTCTCCTCATGCAGCTTTAAGTTGTCCATATTTTCAAAATACTGTATTTATCAGAAATACCCTCTCTGTCACCCTCAAGGAACGAGTAGGAGTAGGGACCCTCCACCCTTGGATCAACACTATTAAGGAGCCACCCTCTAGATACTTTCTCCAGGAGAGAATCCTGACTCTTCATGAATGTCCCCAGACTTCTTGAAGCCAGCCTTTTTCCTAGTATAACTGAGCAGGACCCTATGGGGCCTTACTGGGACAGACACCACCACCCCCCCAACCCCCAGCCACATGCTCTGCTTCAGCTCCTCTCTGAAGCACCTAGACAATAGTATCTGATGCTTATTTCCTGACTATTTCAGATGCTAACACCTTCACCAAGTGGGAACAATTAACTAGTACACAAGTACAGAGCCCCCAGATCTGGCGCCTAAGGGCTGATCACCATCAACCAATCAGCGAATTGTGCACAAGCTCATGATAAACTCTGGGGGATACACCCTCCCTCACCTGACCTTTAAAAAATCTTTGCTGAGGGACCATGTGGGCTTCCCTGGTAACTCAGACAGTAAAGAACCTGCCTGCAATACGGGAGACCTGGGTTCAATCCCTGGGTTGGGAAGATCTCCTGAAGAAGGGAATGGCTATCTTCTCCAGTATTCTTGCCTGGAGGATACCATGGGCAGAGGAGCCTGGTGGGCTACAGTCTATGGGGTCACAGAGAGTTGGACACGACTGAGTGACTAGGCTACCATATACATATATATATTCCCTGGTGGTCCAGTAGTTAAGAATCTGCCTTGCAGTGCAGGAGACACCGGTTTAATCCCTGGTCAGGGAACTAAAATCCCACGTGCCATGCAACACAACTAGAGAGTCTATGCACCACAAAGAAAGATCCCACATGACAAAATGAAGACCATGTATGTCGCAGCTAAATAAATAAAGATATTAAAATAATATAACATTTAAAAAAATAGTTTGCTGAAACCCTTCGAGGAGTTTGAGCCACCCATTTTCCTTGTATTAGTACCTTCACAATATGCTGCATTTCCCTTCACCAAAACTTGGTGTCAATAGACTGGCTTTACCACATGTGTAAAGTTTGGTTCAGTAACAGGGGCATCTTGCATTACAAATGAAGCTATATACACCAGAAAATGCATTTCTGTTGACTTCATGTCTTCACATCTACTGCTGATATCATCCTTATCATCATCAGTAACATGGATACTTAAGTTAAAAAATAAATTATGTGATATATATAGTAGCTGTACAAAAAATAGGTAAACATACACACAAAAGGTACATGGACAAAACTATAAAGAAGAAAATTCCAAGTAACTATACCCTCACCCCTCCATGATCACTACCAGGTACCATGCAGCAGTTTTCATTCTTCCAATATTACCAGCTATGCTCTTCACATTTCCTTCCCCCCACGGGGTGGAAAGCACCCTAGTGCCATCTCAATCTGATCCATGATATTGTAGGAACTTCTCATGAAAACAGGCCCATTCAGTTTCTTAAGACTTAGTTCCATTTGTTTCGCAACTTTAACCTTCTATTTGATTTTAAGCTCCCACTCCCTCTCAGTGCTTCCTGTCCTGCCTTCTTTCTGGTGCTTACCCTTCTGGTATTGGGGTTAAAAGAAGAAAGAGAAACTGATCTCAGTGAGGGAGCAGTGAGCGCTGGTGTGAAGCGAGATCTACTCTGCCCAGGAATTGAACCTGGGTAGCCGGGATGAAAACCAGGAATCCTAGCCCAACAAAGGCTAGAGGATAGAAGCTATTTTTCCCTGGATCTTTGCCCCCAGTGAAAAAATGCATTTCTCACGGAGGCAAAAATCTGTTCAAAGTTTATTACCAAAGACATAGCACGACAAGTGGGAAAGCACACAGAGAAGTGGTTTGTTTGGTTAAGACAGAAGCAAGGAAGAGATGCACATCTGGAGAGAAAAGGTGTGGGTGTCCCACATAATGAAGGTGAAAGTGAAAGCCGCTCAGTCCTGTCTTACTCTTTGCGACCCCATGACAGTCCATGGAATTCTCTAGGCCAAGAATACTGGAGTGGGTAGCCTTTCCCTTCTCCAGGGAATCTTCCCAACCCAGGGGTCAAACCCAGGTCTCCTGCATTGCAGGCGGATTCTTTAACCAGCTGAGCCACAAGGGAAGACCCCCTAGTGAGGAGGAGTGCAGTAAGAGGCAGTTAAGTCATTTATATAGGACAGTTCTTCTGGGTCTTTGCTTACCTTTAGTCAATTATCTGGTTTCTTTTTCCACACTTGACCTACCCTGGGACCTTCCCCAACATGCATGCACAACTTCTTTCCAAGATGGATTCCAGCCCAGAGGCCTAAGGGATCACTTATTGGCATCACATATTATGGGGTGGTGCCCCCTCCTTTTGACCACCAAGGAGCCTTTCTGTACATGTGAAATGCCTCCCTTGTCCCAGGGATAGGAAGTATATGAACTCTTAATCTTTTTAAAAAATTATTTGTTTATTTATTTATTTTTGCCTGCACTGGGTCTTTGTTGTTACACATGGGCTTTCTCCAGCTGCAGAGAGTAGGGGGCTACAATCTAGTTTCGGTGCTTGGGCTTCTCACTGTGGTGGCTTCTCTTGCTGCAGAGCAAGAGCTCTAGGTCCATGGGCTCTAGAGCACAGGCTCAGTAGTTGTGGTATATGGGATTAGTTGCCTCGAGGCATGTGGGATCTTCCTGGACCAGGGATTGAACCTGTGTCCCCTGCATTACAAGCTGGATTCTTAACCACTGGACCACCAAGGAAGCCCCTAAACTCCTAACCTTTTAACAGGGCTTATTCCCACTCTGTCCCTGCCATTAAAATGCCCAATGTCTGATTATTTACCCTATTCACATTGCTAGTTTTTTGTTTTGTTTTTTTTTTAAAGAATTATTTATTTATTTGCCTGGGCCATGTCTTAGTTGTGGCATGTGGGATCTAGTTCCTGACCAGGGATTGAACCTGGGCCCTTTGCATTGGGAGTGCGGAGTCTTAGCCACTGGACCACCAGGGAAGTCCCCATATTGCTAGTTTTTATATCAAGGTGTAGATCTCAAAATATAGACTGGAGTCCAGTCATAAATATATATTAATAGTCCTGGAGCCTATTTGTTTCTTGCTTCAAGAAATGTAAACAGGGGCTGGTGATGAATGGATAGCCTGAAATTCATTGTCTTTCTCACCGCAGGAGGTGTGAACCGGAGGCCAGTTGTAAATGCCTAGCCTGGAGCCCATCTACCTCCTGCTTCAAAACTATTATAGTTGAGCACTTTGGATGATACCACTTGATACCTCCCCTGAGCAATTCTGCAGTTGCTTCCCTTCTGAGGAGCTAGGTGTTGTGCACACCCACCCCCTAGACACTGATATTCCCGGCATCTTCCAACTGGTAATCCTTCTCTGCATTCCTCTTGAAGCACATGCCTCTTGTCTCCACAATATGCATGTGCATGTGCGTGTGTGTGTGTGTGTGTGTGTGTGTGTGTGTGTGTGTGTGTGTGTTGGGGGACCTATAGCTCCCAATCTCTTCCAAGGCTCTGACCTCTTGGGAAGGAGAAATTCAAAGAGAAGTTATTTGCTCCCTTTTCACCTGGGAGTCCCGTCATTCCTTGGATTCTAAAAGTCTTGACTCCTTTCCAGTGATACCAGGCCTGGTCTACAGAGCAAGACTGGTGACTAAGCAAATGTCTAAGCACTATGGTTCTGAGGCCTCCCTCCAGTGTGTATGCTGAGCCAACTCAACCCAGCTCACATACACGGATTGGTAAATTTTCAGAAAACACTTTAGCCATTTGACATCATATTGGTACCTTGAAATTGGCCTTGGCTGGAGTGTTTACACTCCAGAGATGCCTCCAGTGTGCTGTAATTAACCAGCATACCATTGCCTCTTTTCCACCAAGGGGAGGGGAGTTGGAGACGGAGAGAGTCTCTCACCATCACTGCAGTCCCCAAAAGGCAACATTTGTTTTCCTTTCAGTCCAACTTTAGATGGGTGGAGGCGGCTGGCCTCAAGAACTAGGGCTATTAGATTGTTTTTATTGGCTGCCTGCCATTTCATTGTCTCATTGCACCATGATTTTTGTAAACATAAATCTTTGTGTTTGATGACGTAAGCCTTCAATAAATGTTGGCTCTTATAAGGAGGATGATGATGATGATGACTTTTAAGTGGGGTTATCAGGCTCAGCACAGAGCAGGGCAATACTAAACAGCCCCTCCCCTTCCTCTTTCCCATCAACACCGTTAATGCTGGCTGTCTTACTCCTCTCTGCTCCCGCTCCCAGGCAGGAAATCAAACGGTTCCTTTCTGGGAAATTTGGCCTAGGAGAAAAGACTCACAGATATGGATATTCAAATGAAATGGCCAGTTCCACATAAGAATGTAAGACCCACTAGTCAGTTGTCCTAATACACACACACACACAACACACAGCTTTTCAGTTGCCTCACTCCTAAATACAAATGAATAGTTAAAGATAATCAAACACTGAAGAAAAATCTTTAATAGAAACAAAGAAACTAAAACAGACGCTGAAAAAAGAATCTGGTAAGAAATAGAAACAGTGCAGGGAAAAGAAGAAGCTATATACTTAATATTCTCAGAGAAATGCATGAATGCACTGTATACATGAAACATTCATTGATGGTAGAAACAAACAAGAACATTCTGAGCATGAGAATGATCTCTTGAAAATTCAAACTATTAGAAGAGAATTGTTTCTAATTCAGCAGAAAGAACATACATTTAAAAAAATCTCTAGAATGCAGAACAAAATGACTGAGAGGTAGGTAATAAAGACAAGATAGAAGAATTAAAGAACCATTATCCAGGAGGTCCCAGAGAGAGAACAGAAAAAATGGAGAGGAAATAATCAAATAGAGTAAAAGAAAGCTTTTCCCCAAAGGAAATGAGTTACCAACTTTAAAGGCTAAATATCTAGAATAAGACTGTAACACACATGCTGAGACACATTGTCATAAAATTTTGGACTATGAGGGAATAACCTCTCAAAAACAGTACCTCCCATGAACCCTTTTCAAGAAGCTATTGGAATAAGTGCATCACCAAGACAAAGAAACAAAGGATCCAACACAAAAGACTAATGAAGAAAAGTCCCAGGGGACTTCCCTGGTAGTCTAGTGGTAAAGAATCCGCCTGCCAATGCAGAGGACATGGGTTCAATCTCAGGTCCAGGAAGATTCTACATGCCTTGGAGTAACTAAGCCTGTGTGCCACAACTACTGAACCCTGCCTAAAGCCTGTGCTAGGCAGGGGCTGGCAGGGGCTAGTTCACATGCTAGGCATGTGAAGACTTTTCTTCATTAGTCTTTTGTGTTGGATCCTTTGTTTCCTTGTCTTGGTGACGCACTTATTCAATAAGTGCCTAGAGCCCATGCTCCTCAACAAGAGAAGTTACCATAATGAGAAGCCTCTGCACCTAGAGAAAAGCCCATACAGCAGTGAAGACCCAGCACAGCCAAAAACACACAAATATATAAAAAAAATTTTAATTCCAAGATGAAGGTGAAAGGAAAACAGCCATGTTGTAGGCTAGAGACAGATAGATGGAAGGTTCTGAAAGGACATCTCCAGAAAAAAATAACCATCAGATTTTTTGATGTGTTGATCTTATTGAGAAGAGTTTTAGATCCTTTGAGGAAGTCTGAGGTTGAATTAGTAATGACAACCACATAAATACTAAGCTAGTGAAAAAGGAAACCATTATCAACTCCAAGAAAAATAGGACAGTTGTGTATATATAATGAAGGGGAAGGGTTGCAAGAGAAAATTAAATCATTATATTCCATATAGGAAATGAATTGATAATGCTTCAAGTTGAAAAATCAAGAAATAGCAGTAAAAGCTGTAATTTAGGAATTTAGAGTTGAAAAACAAAGGCCCAAACCAGCCACAAGACATGAGAGTGGTTTCCTCTTAGAAGATGGATAGAGGATAATTAACACACTGTAGAGATGGCAAAAAAAAAGAAGATGGATACAGGAATTGGGAAGAGTAAGGGTTGCTGTTTCTTTTCAATATTAGGGCTACTAACTGTTCAACTGTGTGCATGTATTGCTTTGATAATAATAATAACTGCTGAGAGGGGTTTTTGTGGGGTTTAAGTAATATAACACAGATAAAGCTCTCAGCATACTACTTGCAGTGTACATGTTAATTGAAAGTCCCTGTTAAGTACAAAGTTGTTATAATATTAGCCACAGAAAGCTGTAATCAGGAAGGTCAATCAGCCATATATTGTATTTGAAGTCATGTGACTCTTGGTCTTGCAGGCACTTGGGAATTTTAAAACTACTTCCTATCTTCTATTCACACACAAATTGGAGAGCTTTACATCTGTTATTCTCCTTCCTTGTAAGTCCATTTCCTCCATTGTTAGGAGACAAAGAAGATACCTCTGTTTTTGTCCCTCTGACGTTTAGCCTCAGAAGTGAAATGCACTACAGCAAAATAAATAATGTGACTTTGTTCAGTAGAGCACATGAGACCTTGATTCTTTAAAGTAAACATCTCAGACCGGATGGAGTATTCTCAAGCATTGCAAATGTGCTGGTGGCCAAAGACACAGGCTCTCCCTGGTATCTGAGCCATCAGATCTCTGGACTCTCAGGCTAAGAGAATGGAATCTGAACGAACGGCTGGAAGTGTAGCTGGGGAAGTTTTTTTTCCCTGAGATTCCTCTCAACTTGAAAGCTTTTAACCCTGTTTTATTTGTTGTTTCATTGGGTTTTTTTTTTCCTCCTATTTAATGGCACACTAGAACTGTGGTCTAAGACAGTCCGATTTTCATCAAAGATCTAATCACACCACAGTCAGGATAACCTTTCTTATACCACACTTAGTAGAAAGTTTACAGAATAAAGCGAACATATGGGTGGTGTGATATCTGATAAAAGCCCTGAATCTGGAGTCAGATGAACCTGGGTTTATCTCAGTTTATTCTTTCACTGTCACCTTAAGCAAGTAACCTAACCTCTCTATGCCTCAGTTTTTTCAACTGGTAAATGGGAACAATAATAACATCCACTCTCTTAAGAGTCTCATGAGGACTAAGTAAGAAACAACACGTGAATCACTTCACCTCGTGCCTGGGGCGTAATAAGCCCTGGAAAAATGCTAAGCAGCTGTCTATTCATCATGCCTCCTTGGGAAGTGACGTAAGTTCCTTTCCACTTGAGATATGGAAATCGAAAGGTACTTAATCAACCCTAGAGTTTCCACTTTATCATCCAACTGGAAAGGCACAAAATCTAAAAGAAGCCCCAAAATGATCAAAAATACTTTTCATTTCTCCTAATCAAAGGGAAAGCGCTTTCATCATTTCATTGATGATTTGTCACTGTACCTCTGGCGCCCACTAGTGGCAAAATGCACAAAATTTCCTCAATTGTCTCTCCGGTGATTTTGAAAGTAACAATGCATTCTGTGAACTTCAAATTTGAAGTGGAAGAGAAGTCTTTAAACTGCCGTTGTGGTGTTTGTTGTTTAAATCACGACTCAAACCAAGGTGCCACATATTTTAGGTGCGTTTGTCGGTAAGCCTCTTGCCTGTGGATGCACTTTAAATTGGGATTCTCTCTATAATCAGAGATGAAAATACAGGATGACCTAATAAAGAACTGACTAGGTTCAGTAGTTACAACTTTAGAAAATGCCAGGCTGCATCAATAGGATCCACACAAGGACTGTGAAACTCAGACTGCAGGTTGGCTCCCAAAGATCATGAATGGCTGATGCAAGAAAATTGCGTTTTATAACCTGCAATTAGGGACTTCTGAGAAAAGTCATTCAAAGTGATATTAACTATAAGCAAATTATTTTTATATTTTATTTTAAAACTGAGTCACTTACACGGGCTCTTTCTAACTGAATGCTTGAGAAAGATTTCAAAGAAATGAAGACAGTATCAATTAAAACACAATCACATGTACAGTATTATTAACTAAACTATAGATTTTATTCAAATTTCACAAAATTTTATGCTTGTGTACATTATTTGTTTTCATACCTTATTCAAGATTGCCTTTAGCTGCATTGGGCAGCTTCAGCTGCATGCAACGAATTCTGGTAAATTCTCTTTTCATTTTAATTTTGTTACAAGTATTTTCTAATTTTTCTTGTTATAGCTTCTAAGATATACCCATCATTTGAAGGTGGACATTTAATTTCCAAATACATGGTTTTTTTTAAGTATCTTTGATATTAAATTATCATTTTGACATTAATTTCTCATTTAAATGTTTTCTTCTCTGTAATCATCCTCTGTGATTTTTCTCTTTTTTTTAATTAATTTTTTTAATTTATTTATTTTTCATTTATTTTTATTAGTTGGAGGCTAATCACTTTACAATACCGCAGTGGGTCTTGTCATACACTGACATGAATCAGCCATGGAGTTATATGTATTCCCCATCCCGATCCCCCCTCCCACCTCCCTCTCTACCCAATCCCTCTGGGTCTTCCCAGTGCACCAGGCCCGAGCACTTGCATGATTTTTCAGACTTTTAACTTTATTGAGGCTTTCAATGGCTAAGTCAAGGACCTCTCTTGGTAAATGTCACATTGCACTTGAAAATATGTGGGTTATTTTAAAAAATCTTTTGATATTGATCTAATATAATACTACAGTAATAAAAGAATAGACTTTGTAAGATTTCAATACCTTTAGACCATGACATTTTTGCAACTTCTTTTCTGTCCCTGGATATGTTCCAGTGTTTCCTAGTTTATAGTCTATGGGAACTGAGTAAAATTTGTATCCTACTGCTGTGTGAAAATTGTATAAGTCTTAATTATGTTGAACTGGTTCATGGTGCTTTTCAGGTCTATTGCATCCTTCTACTTTTCTGTATATTCATTCTATTGATTTTTGAGAGTTTGATATTGAAACTCCAACTAAAACTCTTAATTAATCTACTTTAAAAATAACTAATGTATAGTGGAACTATATGTGACTTTGTTCTGTATTTTCCAAGTCTCCTGTAAATGTGTTATCATAACTCTATAATTGAAAAAATAAAAAATAAAGAGGATAAAAAGACAATCACATGACCTAGAGGGTGGAATGGAGGGAGTGGGATGGAGGCTCAAGAGGGAGAGGAATATGTGTATACATATGGCTGACTCACAAAGTTGTACAGAAGAAACTAACACACCATTGTAAACAATTATATTCCAATTAAAAGCGCACACACGCACAAAGATAATCACAGAACCTTCTAATTTGGATCATCAGGCAACATCCAGTCTGAGGAAAAAGGAAAGGACATTTCTGACTCCCAAGGCTTAAGTAATTTCTTGTGTCAAAGTTCTATTAAATGTTTAATCAAAAAGAGCAACTCTAATGTTGCTTCCTGTATTTCTCTATTTCTTCCTTCTAGTATTTTCCTTCTTTGTGTCTCTTGCTGTTTCTGTTGCCGCCCCTTTCCTATACCTCCCTCAAATCAATTCAGCTTTATTTCACAAGAGTTGGGTTTAGGAGTTAGAGTCCAAGTTTCCCGAGACACCATCCCCACACACCATTTAATTAACATCATCACTAAATAGTATATTCCAGAAAATGTGACTAAATAACCAAAGTTGTCATGGTTTCAGAGCTTCTAGGAAGGGAGCTGCCTTTCTTGGGTTGGCTCATGAAATATGCTACCAAACATGCCCAATTTTACTTTCTCTTTGTTTGTTGGACAATGCAGCCTACAACATACTCACTACAGCTGCCACGCTGCCTAAGACCTCAATCATTGTGATTTCATCTACAGCTCTGCCTATTTATCAAGTGAATATAATGTACCCAGTAAATAGTGTCCTTGTACCCATCACTTGCTGAGCACAGAACGCAGAGGGGAGTTTTAATGAGGCACAGAAGAAACGTTTTAGCAGTGGTAGTTCACCTGAGGAAAACCTTCAGCTAGTGAGCTGAGAAGCTTCTGTGATGGCAGTTTTTAGAACTGATTTTACCATTTGAAATATGAACCCGCCAAAGCCCTACCAAAATGTCCTACTACTCTGCCTGCCATGGATCCTAATGATGACAGACACAACTGAAAAAGGAAAAACCAACAGAGACAGATCCTAGGTCTCCCAAAATACAACTGGAAAAAAGCTAGAAAATACAAAGGCATAAAACTTGCCTGTTGTAAAAATCGACGCTTACTCATAAAAGATAACATTGTGAGCAGAAATCGCATCTTCAGTATACATTTTGAGCCTTTGGTATCCTCGCCCACAGCCAGAAAAGTGTTCAAAACCAACTCAAGAGAGAGTGGACAGGATATGTTGACTGACCCTCTCAGTTTAAGGAAAAGTAATAGCTTCTGAAATGATTGTGAAATTTGGGGACCAGTTTCAACCCATTTCAGGCTGAGATCAGCCCACTTTCCTAGAATTCCTGCAGCACTTCAACTGTTGTTTATAACAAGGGCAAGACCTTAACGGGCTTTCTGAACTCTCAAAGAATCAGCCATGCTTAGTAGAATTTTAATGTTAAATATATTTTATTGTCTTCCTATTCTTCTTAAGGGGCTTAAATTGGTAATTATCATAAAGGACACAAGCACTTCCAAGCTTACAAATACAGCCGGTTCCAAAAAGTTCTTAGTAAATAGTAATTTGGAATCTGGATCCCATTTTCCCAGGAATCAATGACACAAATGAAGGTTTGGTTTCAAGTTCAGCCCACAAGAGCTTATTCAACATTCAGTGTTAGTGAAATGCTGGATCTTAACCAAAGAAGAAACAAAAAGTGGTTGCAGCAAAATCAATAATTACGTGAGACAGAAAGAAAATTGAATAATTATTTTGCTTTTTTTTTCTCAAATGATAGTGCTTGAAGTCTAGTTACAGGAGGATGAGGAAATAGGTGGATTTGTGGGGAAGCTTCTGGGCTTTAAAGGGGATATGGTACTTGCTGGCCCTGGTGCCTTATTATGTTTTGTTGCTGTTGTTTAGTTGCTAAGTTTTGTCCAACTCTATGTGACCCCATGAACTATAGCCCACGAGGCTCCTCTGTCCATGGGATTTCCCAGGCAAGAATACTGGAGTGCGTTGCCATTTCCTTCTCCAGGGGATCTTCCCAACCCAGGAATCGAACCTGCGTCTCCTGCTTGGCAGGCAGATTCTTTACCACTGAGCAGCCAGGGAAGCCCTTACTGTGTTTTACTGTTCATCCTTCTCTAGGATTTCAGGGACTCCCCCGGTGGTAAAGTGATTAGGACTCCATGCTTCCACTGCAGTAGCCCCAGTTCAATTCCAGGTCAGGGAACTAAGATCCTGCAAGCCCCATGGTGCAGCAAAAAAAAAAAAAAAAAAGGCATAACAATGAAACCCTTCCTCTGGGATTTCAGAGTGAAATTCATGGTACCCAAGAATTGTTGCAATTCCTTGTTTGAACAGCTGAATGAAATTATATAAGTGAAGGTCTCTTGTACAGCATGGAGCCTGGAGCCCGGACAGGTGGAAAACAATTTAATGAACACTGGGTGACTCTGAGCTATAGAACAGGTGTGAATTCTGGATTTGGGCAGCATTTCCCAATGGCTGGTTCACAAACCTACAGTTTCAGGTCACTAAAGGCAGTAATGGCATCTTTTTTCAATTTCTGTTTATAAAATCAATATTTTTAAGTGTTTAATATTTATTTAAAAAGAGAACAGTTGAGTAACTTCTAGGGCAGAGGTGGTGACCTCACATGGCAGTCAGTGAATCTTAGATGATGATGGATCAAACTCATCACTCAGCTACTTCATCACTTAGCTACTTACTGAAGGCTAGTCTGTTGGTTTGATCATTATATGGTTACAAATTGGTTTTGTTGACAGTCATACATTGTTCCATTTTTGCCTGCAGTGGATGGCTGACTAACAGATGCAAAGCTTAAGAAAGACTGCTTTTGAAATATAAGTGAATAAGAATAAAAAGGTGGGTGATCACACCAACCTGATTATCTGGGTTGTGAAGATCTTTTTTGTACAGTTCTTCTGTGTATTCTTGCCACCTCTTCTTAATATCTTCTGCTTCTGTTAGGTCCATACCATTTCTGTCCTTTATTGAGCCCATCTTTGCATGAAATGTTCCCTTGGTATCTCTAATTTTCTTGAAGAGATCTCTAGTCTTTCCCATTCTATTGTTTTCCTCTATTTCTTATACTGATCACTGAGGAAGGCTTTCTTATCTCTCCTTGCTATTCTTTGGAACTCTGCATTCAAATGGGTATATCTTTCCTTTTCTCCTTTGCTTTTTGCTTCTCTTCTTTTCACAGCTATTTGTAAGGACTCCTCAGACAGCCATTTTGCTTTTTTTGCATTTCTTTTTCCTGGGGATGGTCTTGATCCCTGTCTCCTGTACAATGTCACAAACCTTCGTCCATAGTTCTTCAGGCATTCTGTCTATCAGACCTAGTGCCATAAATCTATTTCTCACTTCCACTGTATAATCATTAGGGACTTGATTTAGGTCATACCTGAATGGTGTAGTGGTTTTCCCTACTTTCTTCAATTTGAGTTTGAATTTGGCAATAAGGAGTTCATTATCCAAGCCACAGTCAGCTCCAGCTCCCGGTCTTGTTTTTACTGACTGTATAGAGCTTCTCCATCTTTGGCTGCAAAGAATATAATCAATCTGATTTCACTGATGGCCATCTGGTGATGTCCATGTGTAGAGTTGTCTCTTGTGTTGTTGGAAGAGGGTGTTTGCTATGACCAGTGCTTTCTCTTGACAAAACTCTATTAGCCTTTGCCCTGCTTCATTCTGTATTCCAAGGCCAAATTTGCCTGTTACTCCAGGTGTTTCTTGACTTCCTACTTTTGCTTTCCAGTCCCCTATAATGAAAAAGACATCATTTTTGGGTGTTAGTTCTAAAAGGTCTTGTAGGTCTTCATAGAACTGCAAATTTGGAAAACTCAGCAGTGGCCATAGGACTTGAAAAGGTCAGTTTTCATTCCAACCCCAAAGAAAGGCAATGCCAAAGAATGCTCAAACTACCACACAATTGCACTCATCTCACATGCTAGTAAAGTAATGCTCAAAATTCTCCAAGCCAGGCTTCAGCAATACATGAACCATGAACTTCCAGATGTTCAAGCTGGATTTAGAAAAGGCAGAGGAATCAGAGATCAAATTGCCAACATCCATTGGATCTTCAAAAAAGCAAGAGAGGTCCAGAAAAACATCTATTTCTGCTTAATTGACTATGCCAAAGCCTTTGACTGTGTGGATCACGACAGCCTGTGGAAAATACTGAAAGAGATGGGAATACGAGACCACCTGACCTGCCTCTTGAGAAATCTGTATGCAGGTCAAGAAGCAATAGTTAGAACTGGACGTGGAACAAGACTGGTTCCAAATAGGAAAAGGAATACGTCAAGGTTGTATATTGTCACCCTGCTTATTTAACTTATATGCAGAGTACATCATGAGAAATGCTGGAATGGATGAAGCACAAGCTGGAATCAAGATGCCAGAAGAAATATCAATAACCTCAGGTATGCAGATGACACCACCCTTATAACAGAAAGCTAAGAAGAACTAAAGAGCCTCTTGATGAAAGTGAAAGAGGAGATTGAAAAAATTGACTTAAAGCTCAACATTCAGAAAACTAAGATCATGACATCTGGTCCCATCACTTCATAGCAAATAGATGGGGAAACAGTAAAACCAGTGGCTGACTTTATTTTGGGGGGCTCCAAAATCACTGCAGATGGTGACTGCAGCTATGAAACTAAAAGATGCTTACTCCTTGGAAGGAAAGTTATGACCAACCTAGACAGCATATTAAAAAGCAGAGACATTACTTTGCCAACAAAGGTCCATCTCATCAAGGCTGTGGTTTTTCCAGCAGTCATGTATGGATGTGAGAGTTAGACTCTAAAGAAAGCTGAGCACTGAAGAATTGATGCTTTTGAACTGTGGTGTTGGAGAAGACTCTGGAGAGTCCCTTGGACTTCAAGGAGATCCAACCAGTCCATCCTAGAGGAGATCAGTCCTGAGGGTTTATTGGCAGGACTGATGCTGAAGCTGATACTCCAATACTTTGGCCACCTGATGCAAAGAGCTGACTCATTTGAAAAGACCCTGATGCTGGGAAAGAATGAAGGGAGGAGGAGAAGGGGATGACAGAGGATGAGATGGTTGGATGGCATCACCGACTCAATGGTGATGAGTTTGAGTAAACTCCAGGAGTTGGTGATAGACAGGGAGGCCTGGCGTACCGTGGTACATGGGGTCGTGAAGAGCCGGACATGACTGAGCTGAAGGATGAAAAGAATGACAGCAGTTTTGGACATTTGTCCTTTATGGACTGAATTGTGTTCCCTCCAAATTCGTATATCTAAGTACTAACACTCAGTACTTCAGAAAGTAACTGTATTTGGAGACAGGTTCTTTTCAAGTGGTAATTCAGTTAAAACGAGGCCATTCGGGTGAACCCTAATCCAGCATGACTGATGTCCTTATAAAAATAAGAGATTAGGACACAGAGCAAAGAGCATCTGAAAACACCAGTAGAAAATGATCATCTACAAGTCAAAGAGACAGGACTCAGAAGAAATCAATCCTGTCACAATTAAATCTTGGATTTCTAGTCCTCAGAACTGTGACATATTTCTTTTGTTTAAGTCACCTGTTACTTTGTTATGACAACCATAGCAAACTAATACTCTGTCTGAAACTGCGTTCTACCAGATTCTTAAGTGACAACCTCTGATCCAAAAAATGTACATGGTGCATTAAGCTGTCAGACTTCAAAAGTCAATCACAAAATTGAATGTACAGTGACAATTATGTGTAGTTAGGTTCTACATTTATTGGGGAAATATTTTAAATGTTTGCTATATTATTTATGTAGAAGGTGTGGAGAAATAGCAACACCATTTTCTAATGTCATCACTTAGTAACAAAATACTAAAATTATGTAAATAAGCAAATTTATTTCTATAGTACAAAATGTAAGAACTCCAAACATCACATGAAAGCAGTTTTTATTTTTTGATGCATTGCACAGTTAAATTGCTTTCAACATTTTAATATACATTCAGTCTCCAAACAAAACACCGTAATGTCTTATTTAAATGCATTTGTCAACAAATCATGTTTCATTTTGCATAGCTTAAACAGCATGCATCACTCCAGATAAATAATTTTCCTGCATTTTGAATAATATTAAATATTGTATTGAAATGTGCTTTAAATTATGATCTTTGTGGTAGGTAGGAAACCTCTGAGATGGCCCCCAGTGATCCCTGCCTCCTGGGATTCAGGCCCTTGTATAATCCACTCCCCTCAAATATGGGCTGTACCTAGCAACTTGCTTCTAACAAAGTATGGCAAATGTGGTGGTATTTCACTTCCAAGGGCGTACATACTCACCCGTGTCTGACTCTTTGCGACCCCATGGACTGTAACCCACCAGGGTCCTCTGCCCATGGGATTTCCCAGGCAAGAATAATGGAGGGAGTTGCCATCGCCTGCTCCAGGGGATCTTCCCCACCCAGGGATCAAATCTGCATCTCCTGCTTGGCATGAAGATTCTTTACCTCTGTGCCACCTGGGAAGCCTGGACCTCTTCTTAAGGCAAGTCAGATTGAGCAAGTGAGAGAGAGAGATTCAGTGAGAGTAGAATAAGCAGGGGACAGTCAGATTCTTGGGCTTCCCTGGTGGTTCAGTGGTAAAGGATCCGCATGCCAATACAGAAGACATGCGTTTGACCCCTGATCCGGGAAGATTCCACATGCTGTGCTGCTGCAACTATTGAGCCTGTGCTCTAGAGCCCAGGAACTGCAACAAAAGTCACTGCAACCAGAAGCCTGGCACTGCAATAGAGAAAAGCCCATGCAGCAATGAAGACCCAGCACAACCAAAAGTAAATTTAAAAATAAATTAAATTAAAAAATAGAAAGAAGAAGTCCACGTGGCAAGGAACTGATGGTTTTGGTCAACAGTCAAAAGGAACTGACCCCTTCTAACAATCACTTGAGTGACTTTGGAAGCAGACCCTCCCCTTGTTGAACCTTCAAAGGAGACCACAGGCCATGGCCAATGTCTTGATGGCAGCCTTGTGAGAGACCTTGAGCCAGAGGGAACCAAAAAAGCCAGGCCCAGATTCCTAACCCACAGACATGTGATGGATGACAATGCTGTTTTAGCTGCTAATTTGGGAGTAATTTATTTTGAAGCAATAGGTAACTAATACAGTCTTCAATAATATAATGATCAAAAATAAAAATATTTGTTCCTCAGAATCACTCTTTGCTATACATTATCACAAGAATGAGAAAATATTTCAACAGTTTCCAAAAGGGATTTACGAGATTGTATATTGATATTAGGGCTTCCCCTGTGGGGCTAGCGGTAAAGAACCCACCTGCCAATGCAGGAGACACAAGGGACACAGTTTCCATCCCTGGGTCCTGGGTCAAGAAGATCCTCTGGAGGAGGGCATGGCAACCCACTCCAGTATTCTTGCCTGGAGAATCCCAAGGGCAGAGGAGCTTGTCAGGCTCTAGTCCATAGGTCGCAAAGAGTCAGACACGACTGAAGTGAGTTAGCACACACACATATTGATATTAACACAAAAGAGCTATAGAAACTTGCAATGGATTAAGCAATGCTTTCCTTCTCTGGAGAATCTTTGGGTTGTACTGGCCAGGAATGGTTATGATGGGAGTAATTTCCCCTGGGCCAGAGCTCTTGGGGTTGCTGACTAAAAATGCAGATTTCTGGTGCCCATCAGGAACTACTAGATCAAAAGATCTTAGTGGGCTGGGGTGTATAAATTTGCATTTTTATCAAGTCCCACCCCACCAAGTGAATCCAATGTGTATTGAAATGTGAGAATTATTGTTTTCCAGACAGGCTTGGCTTCTTAAGCCTAGCTCTGTGCATCAGACTTATCTTGGGAGTTTATTCAACCCTGTGTTCTTCTCGAGAGGTTCTGAGGATGGGTCAAAACTAACCAGACAGACTACAAAATCTGTCTGGCTAGTTTTGAAAGACATTCCCAAGGACCAGCTTGGTTAGGCTAATATTTGTCACTAGGCTAGTAAATGTCACTTCTTTGGCTCATGCTATCCACCTGACCTGTCCTAATACACTCATTTGGAAAACTGCTTATACTAAGTATTCCAGATCTTATTGGTCCCAGAGGAACCCACCCACACCTCGGCCACGTGCACTAGGAGAGAGAACAAGAGCCTGGCTTTTGGGGAAAGGTCCATGAGTTACAAGTGACGAAACTCCATGATGGCTGGTGGGAGTAAAGCACATAACTGAATATTCTACAAATCCCATCACAGTTCTGAGGCACCCACAACTTGGGTCTCATGGAGCATGGGAGAAAACAAGGACCCTGTTATAAACAGTATCTGGAAATCAGTGTTCTCAAGCATGGCCTGATGAGGCTCTGGAACCAGATGATATGGCCTGTGTAGTAGTTGGCTACTGGTCTTTTCTTCCTCAACTATATCTCAGTGAGCAGGCTGATGAGATCTGTGATAGCAACAAATTCGAGCACCATTTCTGGACTCTTGCTCCAGTCAAATCTTATGTTAAAGACTTATCATGAAGCTGCTCATTCAATACTCATGATAACCCTGTGAGTTGAGTCCATCTATAGTCTTCATTTTATACACTAAGGTTCAGAGAGGTTGAGTAGCTTCCCCCAGGTCATGAAGCTAAAAAGTGGTAGAACCCACATCTGGCTGGCTCCAGAAGCTGAAACCTTAGCTGAGACTAGATTATTTGTATTTATAAGATGGTACTACTTGTCCCCTTTGGCTAAGGCCTTTACCACTGAAGCTAACAGCAACTAAAACTTGGTGGTGAGTGTTGTACATAGTCCAGCTGCAAGGTTTTCCAGCTGGCTCTCAGCCCTCCTATAAGCTCCTTTAGATAAGAGTGACTCATTCTCATAAATCTTGCCTGTTGGGGATGAAAGGCTCCAGAGTAGCCTCTCAACACTTTTTGAGCCTGGGGGCTCAAAGGCCCCCATCACAGGACCTGCTCCCTGGTAGGTTGGCGTTCTTGAGACCCTAGGTCATTTAAGTACAGTAGCAGCTGGCTCTGAGATAACCAAGAACTTGGGTTCTCCATCTTAGTTAACTATTTGTTCCAGGAACAAGCTGAGACTCATAATAAGCTCTGATAGCAACTCAGAGGCCATGGCTGGCCACTGCGTAGGGGCCTTAAAGAACAGGGTGGGGGAGAAGATCTTTCCTCTGCAGCATTCGTGGGCAAGTAGCTCATCCACTAAGAAGCTGACTCTGGTAGCTCCATCCTGGGCAGGGAAAGGAATCACCCTACTGGGCTTGGGGATCCTACCCCATCTCTGGCCTGCCCGTGGGATCTTCTCTGTTGGTCGGGGTCACAAAACTAGTACTGGGTGTCCTAGACGCAAGGACCCTGTCCTGCTAGACAGCCCTGGAAGGCTCTTTGGAAAACCTCTTCTGTGACCTTTGGAAAAGCCTCTCCTACAGGCTCAGGAGAATCAAGAACCTGTCGGAGAATATTTCAGGAGTTCAGAAACCCTTACACTTGGGGAACAGCAGTGTCCACAATAAAAAAGTGAATAAAGTGTCCACAATTGTTCACTTCCTGGGCTCTGGAAGGCAGAAGGTGCAGAAGATGGCTTTAACAGGGGCTGGAGGAGAGGCCCCTCAGACCTATGGGATGCAGGAGGCTGCCCTGACCTGGGAGCTGCCTGAGACGGCATCACCCACAACCACCTTCTTCCTCGGTTCAGAAGTGTGTGTGTGCTTCATGGCTCAGTTGTCTCCCACTCTCTGTGACTCCACGGACTACAGCCACCAGGCCCCTCTGCCCACGGGGATCCTCCAGACAAGAATATTGGAGTGGGTTGCCATGCCCTCCACCAGGGGACCTTCCCAACCCAGGGTTCGAACCCAGGTTCCCACATTGCAGGCGGATTCTTTACCATCTGAATTGGTCCCATGGGTCTTGGGGACTGGCTGACTTTTATATATAAAAGCCAACGCAAAGCAAGGGGTTCTTGAGACTTGGAGTTCACCAGGGTCTGTCCTCTCCCTGACAAAGTTCTTAGTAATTGGCTTTGGGACCTCAGGGACATTACAGAGAAATCATGGGGAGACTAAGGGCATCCTGGAAAGAGCACTCTGAAAATAGGATTAGGTCAAGTGTCCTAGGTCAGGGTCAAGCATCAGAGGCTAAAACTAACTTGGAGTGTCCTAAGCATTCTTTGCAAGCTTTGAGGCATCTCAGAGAGGATATAGCTCACTTCCTGATGGTTATCTGCAGCGGCAGGGGAGGCTAGCTTTCAGTGCTTTGGGGCCTGGACACTGACCCTCAGCCCCCTCACATTCTTCACACTTGATGCCCCCAAGTTGCTGTCAGAGGTAATGGTGAGAATCTCAGCTTATTTATGGGACAACATTTCTGAGGGAACAGACTGGCAGTAGCAACTCAAGGGATATCTACAGCCTGGGGGATGCAGGTGGGAGAAGTGAACAGCTACTATTCCCAGTGACAGCATTTCCAGTCTTTCTGGGTTGCCTTCAGATTGCATCTGGGGGGAAGCTCCCAAGGAGGCCATGGGGAAGAGGTTGGGAGGTAGCTAGATCTTGTGCTAAACCCTAAGTAATCCGGTCCCAGTGGTTCCAGTGTAGGGCTTGTTTGAGAGCAAATATCACACACATTGAAGTAAGCAAGAATTCATGTGCATGTTTGTGTGTGTGTGTGTGTGTGTGTGTGTGTGTGTGTGTATGCTCATGTAAGCACATTACTAGTTTCTATGTCCCCAACTCATGTGATGGTGACTATGGCAAATCTCAGTTAAAGCAACACCTTGAGTGGATGTAAGAACCATTTCCTACCCTCTTTTAGATAAATGTTACCTGCATGCAGAGTTGTAACTAAAACTCTCGTGGCTAACTTGTTGCTCTAGATTTATGGGATCTGGTTAGGGGTCCTCTTAGGTCTAATTGAAGTTTTATGGCTCCTAGGAGACCCACAGTGGTTCACACAGACTAGATCTTTAGAAATGCCCTCATGAATGTGCTTCTGGTTCCGTAGCACTGAAGACTCAGTTGTTTGCACTGAATGCTCCAGTGGTGAACATGTAGCCCTTGTACTTGTCCTTTCTGTCCAAAATTTCTGGTGGTTCAGTCAGTCCAGTTCAGTCACTCAGTCAGGTCTGATCTCTTTGCGACCCCAGAGACTGCAGCACGCGTCTTCCCTGTCCTTCACCAACTCCTGGAGCTTGCTCAACCTCATGTCCATCGAGTCAGTGATGCCATCCAACCATCTCATCCTCTGTCGTCCCCTTCTCCTCCTCCCTTCAATCTTGCCCAGCATCAGGGTCTTTTCCAGTGAGTCAGTTCTTCGCATCAGGTGGCCAAAATATCAGAGCTTCAGCTTCAGCATCAGTCCTTCCAGTGAATATTCAGGACTGATTTCCTTTAGGATGGACTGGTTGGATCCCCTTGCAGTCCAAGGGACTCTCCAGAGTCTTCTCCAACACCACAGTTCAAAAGCATCAATTCTTCAGTGCTCAGCTTTTTTTATGATCCAACTCTCACATCCATACATGACTAAGATGGACTTTTGTTGGCAAAGTAATGTCTCTGCTTTTTAATATGCTGTCTAGGTTGGTCATAACTTTCCTTCCAAGGAGCAAGCGTCTTTTAATTTCATGGCTACAGTAAACATCTGCAGTGATTTTGGAGCACAAGAAAATAAAGTTTGTCACTGTTTCTATTGTTTCCCCATCTACTTGCCATGAAGGGATGGGACCGGATGCCATGATCTTAGTTTTTTGAATGTTGAGTTTTAAGCCAGCTTTTTTACTCTCCTCTTTCACCCCCATGAATAGGCTCTTTAGTTCCTCTTTGCTTTCTGCCATAAGGGTGGTGTCATCTGCATATCTGAGGTTATCGATAATTCTCCTGGCAATATTGATTTTAGGTTGTGCTTCATCCAGCCTAGCATTTTGCATGATATTCTCTGCATATAAGTTAAATAAAGCAAGGTGACGATATATTATAGCCTTGACGTACTCCTGTGGTTACGTAACCCCTGTGGTTAATCCTGATGTAACACTGGTGGTTAATTTATTGGATTTCATCAGAAGACATGCCTCCACCAAAGAACCCATATATAGTTGCAATTTCTACAGCAGTCCCCACAACAGTGATTCTGTCTAGCAGAGCTCTGGGGAAATATTCCCTTCCAAAATCCCCCTCCCATGCAAACGGTGAGTCTTTAGGAGAGAAATTCCATCCCTATGTCTATTTTAGCTTTCATCAACATTGCTCTTTCCGGTTTGTAAACATTTCCCCCAGATGAGTAGTCTTTAACTCATATGACTCATGATTTAAGATCTCACATCTTCATCCTCTACACTGCTCCTAAACCACAGAAATGTTTAGTTGTAGTAAAGAAGAGTTACCAAGTTGTACCTTAGACAAAAATCTATTCTTTTCACTCCTTCTAATGAACTAAGACTTGTGTTACACAAGGAACTGGGTTAAGGGTGGTGGCAACCTACAAAAAGATATGCAAAACAGAAAGAGTCTCACAAACATAGAAAACAAATGTATGCTTACCAAAGGGGAACGGGAAGATGGATGAATTCCGAGTTTGAAATTAATGGATACACACTACTGTGTATATTAGTAAAATAGATAAACAACAAGGACCTACTTATAGCACAGGGAACTATATTCAATATCTTGTATTAAACTATAATGGAAAAGAATTAAAAAGAATATGCATATATATATATAATATACACATATATTAATACATATATATATATGAATCACTTTGCTATACTCCTGAGACTAAAGCAACATTGTAAATCCACTATACTTCAATTTAAAAAAAAGAATAAACTGTGGTCTTGACATTCAAGTTGGTGTGACTTCTTCACCAAGTGCAGTTATGGTATATTTCAACAAATGACAGTTCAGGGGGCAGTGTAGAATGAGGTGGTTTAATGGACTTGGGTATGAAATAGACATCTTGGCTCTGCAGCTTATGGTCCATGTAACATCAACCACATGACTCCATTTGCTCATCTCTAGAATGGGGATAATAATAGTTTTTATTGCATAGGGTGGTTGTGAAGAATACATGAGTAAATCTTGGCAGTCAGTGTTTTATAAATGTTAGTGATTTTTTTTACTTCATTCTCTCCAACTTATAAGAGCAGTATCTGTCTTCTATTGTGCTAAGACACAGGGAATACATGAAACATGAACTTCCAGATGTTCAAGCTGGGTTTAGAAAAGGCAGAGGAACCAGAGATCAAAGTGCCAACATCCACTGGATCATCGAAAAAGCAAGAGTTCCAGAAAAACATCTACTTTTGTTTTATTGACTATGCCAAAGCCTTTGACTGTGTGGATCACAATAAACTGTGGAAAATTCTTCAAGAGATGGGAATACCAGACCACCTCACCTGCCTCTTGAGAAATCTGCATGCAGGTCACGAAGCAACAGTTAGAACTGGACATGGAACAACAGGCTGGCTCCAAATTGGGAAAGGGGTACACCAAGGCTGTATATTGTCACTCTGCTTATTTAACTTACATGCAGAGTACATCATGAGAAACGCTGGGCTGGACGAAGCACAAGTTGGAATCAAGACTGCTGGAATCAATAACCTCAGATATGCAGATAACACCACCCTTACGGCAGAAAGCAAAGAGGAACTTAAGAGCCTCTTGAAAGAAGAGAGTGAAAAAGTTGGCTTAAAACTCAACATTCAGAAAACTAAGCATGGCATCTGGTCCCATCACTTCACGGCAAATAGATGGGGAAACAATGGAAACAGTGACAGACTTTATTTTCTTGGGCTCCAAAAATCACTGAAGATGGTGACTACAGCCATGAAATTAAAAAACACTTGCTCCTTGGAAGAAAAGCTATGACCAACCTAGACAGCATATTAAAAAGCAGAGACATTACTTGCCAACAAAGGTCCATCTAGTCAAAGCTACGGTTTTTCCAGTAGTCATGTATGGATGTGAGAGTTGGATGATAAAGAAAGCTGAGCACCAAAGAATTGATGCTTTTGAACTGTGGTGTTGGAGAATACTCTTGAGAGTCCCTTGGACTTCAAGGAGATCCAACCAGTCCATCCTAAAGGAGATCATTCCTGGGTGTTCATTGTTACGTCTGATGTTGAAGCTGAAACTCCAATACTTTGGCCACCTGATGTGAAGAACTGACTCATTGGAAAAGACCCTGATGCTGGGAAAGATTGAAGGTGGGAGGAGAAGGGGATGACAGAGAATGAGATGGTTGGATGGCATCACCGACTCAATGGACATGAGTTTGAGTAAACTCCAGGAGTTGGTGATGGACAGGGAGATCTGGCATGCTGCAGTCCATGGGGTCACAAAGAGTCGGACATGACTGAGCGACTGAACTGACCTGAACTGAAGACGCAGGGAATTCTGGAAGAAATCAGGCCTGGGGAAGCTGGGGCCTCACAGAATAAAACTTGGGACACATTTGCTATAGGCCAAGAGAAGAAATAGTGAGTGATCTAGAGGACCAGATTGTTTAAAATATCCCCACCCTTACAAATACCAAACTTTAAGAGGCCTTCTAGAATAGCTGCAGGACATGATGACAAGAAAAAAGCATGTGACTGAGTCAGGTTTCTGGCCAAGTTTCACCTGCCTCCTCCTCTCCACCACTCCTCACCTGACTTTGGCAAGGCCCAATCTCAAGCAAGGCTGGCCTGGAGGCAGCAGGTGGTAACAAGTAACCTTTAGCCAGAGTGACCAACGAACCAGCACACCTCTCTGAAGCAAAATCAATTCCCAGATGTGCCCTTGGAAAGATATAAGATTTGCTCACCACAAATTCTGCAAGTTTACATTGTAGGAGTGGATCTTCCAAACTTGCAACATTTTGAATAAACCTGAGTGGGGTGGGAGTCAAGAGTTTACTTTGAAATCAATAATCTCATGGACAGATTTTGTCCTTTCATTGCTCAAATTCTATGCCTGATTCAATAATGACTCCACCATTCAGTCCCTGTGGGTACTTTCAACCAACTTGGGTTTAACACTCTTCATTCCAATGAGATCACATTGCCAGAATGGATGCTGTCATTCAGTAAGTGGAAAACAGCTGTTTCCAGGTGCTTGCTTGGCCAGGATATAAAGTAGTGCTGTTGTCTGGTAAGAGGAAGTTGTGCCTCGAGGACATGTAAAAGGTGTCAGCACTGGTGAGTCATGGTATCCAAATAAAATATGCAAAAATAATATTTTACTCACGTTGTCTTCCTATAGTAGTGATGATAGGCTAATTTGATAGCTGAAAATAAACACATGTAGAAAACATTTAACTCCTATGTTAACTAATTTTCTTCCTCATGCATTTTCTATGTTCTATCTCCTCTTCTTTTAAAACAAACAAGTTCTCATCTCTTTTAACATTTTATTATTGAAAATTTCAAATATATGAAAAAGAAACTAGTATTATAACTCCTATCACCCATCTTTAACCATCATTACCATTTTGCCCTTCTTGTTTCATCTAGCCAACCCTCTCCCTAAATTAAAAATATATTTTTTTATTTTAAATAATTAAAATATTATAAATTAAATTAAAATTAAATTATATAAATTAAATTAAAATAAAATAAAAATTTAAATATTATATATTATATATATATAAAAGTATTTTAAAGTAAATCTCAGATATTATATACTTTCGCTCATAAAAAATATCAGTATGTATCTTAAACAGTTTAGTTCTGGAGATGTAATGTTCAGCCTGGTGACTAATAATTAACAGTACAGTTGGCTGTCTGTATCCATGCATATGGAACCCATGGTTATGGAGGGCCAGCTGTAAGGACTTGAGTACCCATGTATTTTGGTATCCAAGGGGGTCCTGGAACCAATCCTCCATGGATTTCAAGTGACAACTGAACTTTATTGTATATTTGAAAGTTGCTAAGAGGTCAGATCTTAAAAATTCTCATCACAAGAAAAAAATGTTAACTATGTGATATAATGGATGTTAAGTAGACTTATTGTGGCGATCATTTTGAATTATACATGTATATCAAATAGTTGTTGTACATCTTAAACTTATACAGTGTTATATGTCAATTATATCTCAATAATATTGGAAAAGAAAACATAATCACAATATAACACCTAATATAATTAACAGTAATTTCCTAAAACCAGTTAACACTTAGTCCAGTTTCAAGTTTCCCTGATTCACAAGCTCTATTCCAGAAGAGGCGTTTGAAATGAAGGGTTAGAGGCTCTGAGATGTGGCATGCTTTGCCCTAGGTCATACAGTCGGTTAATAAAAGAGCTATGACTAGAAGAATTTATGTCTCTTGATCCACTGTCCAGTGCTCTTTTTACCTTCTCTGTGTTTTTTTCCCCACTTTTTACTCTCCACTTACCACTGCTTATTGTCTTTCCTAACTTTTCCCCTTTCCATCTGACAAGACAGTCACCAATTTCTATTTGAGGGTGAAAAAAGCAACAGTAAGAAAAAGGACCATGATATTAGAAATCATGGTTACTGTATGTGCTTTCTACTGAAGATTTGGCAGCAAATCAATGCCAGCACTGATTATTAATTAGCTTAGATGACTTTGGCATCCTCCCATTCATGCATCAAAGCCAACGACATTCCAATGTCTCTGTCTGTACGTGTTTCCTCCTCTTCTGAGCACATTGCTTCAACATTTGGATATTTGGGGACTTTGCTAATACTTGCTGAGGATTCCAGCATATCTTGAATCAGTGGCACACCCTGGCACATGCAAACAAGGGGAAAATTGCAAGAAATAGACCCAATGCTCTGCAAAGATGCAGAGAGGATTAACAGCTAAAGCTCCAATAGCAGCTGCCTGTTAAGGATTGCTGGAGGGTGGGCAGGTGGAATGGCCAAAGGAATGGTCCAAGAAAAGCAGGACTGAACATGCCCTTGCATGAGTTCTGTGTAAAGATCAGTATAGCTACAGCCCAAGATCCATGTTAGAGAATCTGTGAGATTATGAGTGGGCAGAGACTAGAGTGCCAGCTATGTCTGGAGAGGAATTTGAATTTTTATGCTAACTCTAGACAAGCAAATAAGTAAATCAACAAATTACCAAGCCAACCCTTGATCAAATAGAAATGTAAAATAAAGTCCTATTGGGCCTTGGGTTTCTGTATCTTTTCTTTGGACAGCTATCTCCCTGAAACATTTATAAGATTTCAGTTTTTTGTCTCATTGTGGTATTAACATAAAAGAAAATGCCACTGTTGGAATCAAACCTGGACCAATTGCTTAGAAATCAGATCCGCCAGGACACCTCCTCTGCAGCCGGGCCATGAGATAGGCTCCAGTCAACCTGAAGGATGACAGGTGAGATTTGTGCAACACTGAATGTAGATGAGGAAGGAGAAGGCAGATTTCCAAGCTCATTGAAAGATGAAAATTAGACAGTAACAACTTAAAGTTATGTTCAAACAGTCTTGCTCTCCTACAATTCCAAAGCCAAGCTGTTTCTCAGACCAGTTGTTTCCACCATTGCCAGTGTAGTATTGTTTTAGTCCGTTCTGATTATAATGCATTATCAGGGGAAAAATATGCTATTTACCACAAGTGGTTGTTAGTCTAGTTCCTATTGGAGTCAAGAATTTAGATTTCTTGATTCTTCATTCTTTCTACTATATAATGAGTAACCTCATTCTGCCTTAATTTCTTCATCTGTTAAGTGAGATAATGATAGTTCCTTCTTCATAGAATTTATGTGAGGCTTCAAGGAGTTAAACATGTAAGCACTCAGTAAATGTAATTATTTATTCACTCATTTATCCATTTACTTAACAACTATTTGTTTACTACCTACCATGTCCGTACACAAGAAGGAGCTAAGCCCTATGAGACAGTATAACAAAGACAGGCTCCTTCCTTCAAAAAACTTACAACCTTAGGGGAAATGCAAGACATACTTCATGAATCTGTGACACAATTTGCATTAAATGAGGAAAAAAACGATATAGGCTATAAGCAATCAGAAGTCATGTTGCTGTTCACTCACTAGGTCATGTCTGACTCTTTGTGATCTCATGGACTATAGCCTGTCAGGCTTCTCTGTCTTTCACTATCTCCCAGAGTTTTCTCAGACTCATGTCCACCGTGTTGATGATGCCATCAACCATCTCATCCTCTGTCATCCCATTCTCCTCCTGCCCTCAATCTTTCCCAACATCAAGGTCTTTTCCAATGATTCAGCTCCTCAAATCAGGTAGCCAAAGTATTGGAGTTTCAGCTTTAGCATCAGTCCTTCCAATGCATATTCGGGACTGATATCCTTTAGGATGGACTGGTTTGATCTCCTTGCGGACCAAGAGACTCTCAAGAGTCTTATCCAGCACCACAATTCAAAAGCATCGATTCTTTGGCGCTCAGCCTTCTTTATGGTCCAAATCTCACATACACACGTAATTACTGGAAAAACCATAACTTTGACTAAAAGGACCTTTGTTGGCAAAGTAATGTCTCTGCTTTTTAATACATTGTTTAGGTTTGTCAAAGCTTTTCTTCCAAGGAGCAAGTGTCTTTTAATTTCGTGGCTCCAGTCATGGTCTAGGGTGATTTTGGAGGCCAAGAAAATAAAGTTTGTCACTGTTTCCATTGTTTCCCCATCTATTTGCCATGAAGTGATGGGATTGGATTCCATGATCTTCATTTTCTGAATGTTGAGTTTTAAGCCAACCTTTTCACTTTCCTCTTTGACTTTCATCGAGTCTCTTTAGTTCCTCTTCATTTTCTGCCATAAATGTGGTATCATCCACGGAAGTCATGACTACTAGCTAAATTTTCTTCTTCTCTAAATGCACCAGGTTCCACCTTTTCTAGGAAGACTTCCTTCCTTGACATCTCTCTCCCTCCAACCCCTAAGCTCTTCTCCATCTTTCTCCTCTGTTCTCCCGTAATATCCTAGGCATTATCCTCTCGTTCATGCTCTGAGCTACTGTAAATGGCCTATTTCTCTGCCTCCCCCATGAGACCTTGAGTGTTTGAGAGCCAAAGTCATGGCTTCTTCACCTCTATATCCCTAGGACATTGCACAGTGTCTGGCACACAACCGTGGTCAACTCTGTTGAATGAATAAGAATTTGCTGCCATGAAAATTTTGCTGGAAAAAGGACCATAAAACTTGGGTTCTGGTCACAGCCCTGCTACTCACCAAAGCCTTCTTGGCTTTAGCTTCCTCATCTCTGATACCTGAGGGTTGAACCAAATGAACTTCAAGAGCATTTCAAGCCCTATTATTCTAAAATATTTCTTCATTTAGTGTCATGGGATATCTGGGGGTTGAGCTATGACTGTACATCTCTTCCCTACATTGAATGTGGGTTACAAGTTGTAGTGAAAGGGACTTTAACTTTCTTTCCAAAATCCCTCCAGGCAGGGAGGGTTGGGGTGGGCAGAGATGAGTCATCTTTCCAGAGGACATTAGCAGGAAGAAGAGATAGGAGAACAATAAACATGTATTGCTTGTGGTGTGCTTTTTTTTTTTTTTGAGGTATGTGAAAACATATGACTCTATTTGTAACAATGATAACAACAAAAGCAATATGTGTCTCCATATGGCCTTATTTTCCTTCCCCTTTCTGTAATACAAAGGCCTATCAGTGCCTTTCCTCTGTAGGCATTTTTAGTTCAGTTGTCGCCATGTTTCCCTTTTTATGAAAGAATTACCTAAGTATAGGAAAGTCATCTTGACCCTGAAAAACCACAAATCTGCCTTTGCTCCTCCCTCTGTTCTCTACAACTTTCTTTCCTTTCTCATCTGTAATCCATCCTCTCTGGTTCAGCTTCTCACACTCTTCAATGCCCCAGAGTCTTCATTCCTGACTCTTTCACCCTTGGCCTCATGAGCTAACTTTCATCCATTCAATGTATTTACCCATTTAGCAGTGTTCATTAAGTATCTGTTTTTTTTTTAAGATTGCATTTATTTATTTATTGTTGGTTGTGCTGAGTGAGTCTTCATTGCTGCTTGTGGGCTTTCTCTAGTTGTGGTGAGCAGAGGCTACTCTGGTTGCAGAGCACGGGCTTCTAATTGTGGTGGCGTCTCTTGTTGCGGATCATGGACTCTAGAGCTCATGGGCTTCAGTAGTTGTGGCTCACAAGCTGTAGAGGGCAGGCTCAGCAGTTGTGGCACATGGGCTTATTTGCCCCATGGCATGTGGAATCTTCCTAGACCAGGGATCGAATCCATGTCCCCTGCATGGACAGGCAGATTCTTAACCACTGGACCACCCAGGGAAGTCCCAGTACCTGCTTTTTATCCAGGTCCAGAGCCAAGGAATGGATCTCAGAAAGTTTCTTAGAGAAAACATTTGAGTTAGATCTTGAAGGAGAATAGGAGTTTTCTGGAATGGGGTCGGGGATGAATAAGGAATTCTGGGCAGAGGAACAATATGTACAAAGTCAGTGGGGCATAAAACTCATAACAAATATAGGAGCCTTATAACCTGGGATGCCTATGGCACAGGAAAGTGGCAGTGTGTCCAACTCTTGCAACTCCATGGGCTGTAACCCACCATGCTAAGGGTTTGGATTTTATCAAACAGGCTATAGGGAGCCATTGAAAGTTTTTATGTAGGAGACTAAAAATCAGATTTACACTGAGAAAAATCTATGACAGTAGGATTAAATAAGAAATAAATAATTCCTTGGCAAGGAAGCCAACTGATAAGAGGATTCATCAGAACATTATTGAAATATTCTAGGAGAAAGAAAAAGAGGCCTGAGCCAAAGCAGTAGCAATGGGGATGAATAGTGATGAGTGACAAGGCACATGAATGGGATGTTTAGGAGGTAGGTGACAAGACTTAGTAACTGATTAAATGAGAGAGATGAGGGAGGTTTCTGACTCTGCTGGTCAGCTGGATGGCAATGCTATTTATAACAGAGGATACAGGAAAAGTCAAGGCCTGAGGGAAAATAATGAGACACATTTTGGATGTATCAGGTCTCTTTCAAATTCTGTTAGATAAACAGCACCTGAAGGAAAGGTGACCACCTTCCAAGTAGCTTAATGAGAAATTGCATTTTGTTTGGGTTCTGTATGGGTAACAAAACTGAAGATTAAGTTAATACCAATTATTTGATTTCTCAGTGAGAAGTCTATTGTATTTAGAAATCTTCATTAATTTAAAAAGCAATTTTAGACACCAAAGCTTTTCTAAAGCTGGAATGCATACAAGAAGAAAAAAATACATTATTGTGACCTTATTAAGTTTCTCCTGTAGAGCTTTTTAGCTGAGTTGCATGAAATAAGTTGGTCAGCCCTTCCCTCTTCATTATAAAGCCTTTTTTTCCAAAGACTTAGAGCCAACTCAATTAGCTATGCTGATGGAAAGGAGAATAGCACAAGTAATTGAAAACCTCAGACAATTCAAAGCTCCATGGACAACTCTTAAGAAAAATGTGGCCTCCTGTAGTTCTTTGGAACCCTGAGTTGGCCTCACTGGCAGATATAAATGGTCAGGCGGTGACCTTTATGGCAAGTTTATGTTCTAGAAAGTCTAAGTTTATAAATAAGAGGTAAGAAAAAACAGTGGGAGGAAGTAATAACATAATAACGATGAAGCGTAAAATTAACATTAAAAGACTGTTCATTGCTATTATCACACAGCTGTTGATGGGAGTTGGATTATTTGAAAGACTAAAGGGTGAAAACTGAAATATAATAGTAACTGAGTGACTAAGGAAAAAAGGATAGATCTACATGTTGCTTTTTTGAGTTAAAACTAGATGCAGTCTGATGTTTTCCCATAGTCCAAAGATCTGTAGAGAAATTGGAAATAAGGACAATTATTTATTTGTATTTCAGACCAAAAATCTAGAAGTTATAAAAAACAGAAAGAGACTCACAGACTTAGAGAATGAATGTATGGTGGCTGGGAGAGGTTGGGGGAAGGATGAGGGGAAGGGATAAAGTTATGGAGTTTGGGATGGGCGTGTACACACTGCGATATTTAAAATGGATAGCCAACAAGGACCTACTGTATGGCACAGGGAACTCTGCTCAATGTTATGCGGCAACCTGAATAGGAGGGTGTTTGGGGGAGAATAGATACATGTATATATATGCCTGAGTCCCTTCACTGTTCACCTGAGACTATCACAACATTGTTTGTTCATCGGCTACACCTCAATACAAAATAAAAAGTTTTAAAAATAAATTATTTTTTAAAAAAGAACCAAAAATCTAGAAGTTATATCTGATTTCTCATTTTCCCTTACATGCTACACTCACTGAATTAGCATATCCTGATAGTTATACTTGGGGCTTCCCTTGTGGCTCAGCTGGTAAAAAATCCACCTGCAATGTGGGAGACCTGGGTGTGATCCTTGGGTTGGGAAAATTCCCTGGAGAAGGGAAAAGCTACCCACTCCAATATTCCGGCCTGGAGAATTCCATGGACTCTATAGTCCACGGGGTTGCAAAGAGTCATGTTCTGAATCTATCCACTCCTCTCCGTCTTCTCTTAGTCCAGGCCACCATCACAGCTTGCTTGGACTCCTGCAGTTGTCTTCCAGCTACTGCAATTGTCTCCCTGCCTCTCCTCATAGTCCAGTTCACACATTATTCTTCATCTGGCAGCCAACAACATCTTCGCAAAATTTCAACCAGATCGTGTTTTCCTTGCCTAAAATCCTCCAATGCTTTCTCATTGTGTTTAGGAAAAAAATCCAAATTCATTAAAACAGCCGGAAAAACAAACAAACAAACAAAAAAAACTATGCTACCTAGACTCTATCTACCACTTTATCTCTCATCGCTCTCTTCCTCCTCTGCTAAATGACAGCCATGTGTGGTCTTCTTTCTGTTCCTCAAATAAACCAAGCTCTCCCCACTCATAAAACCTCTGCACCTGCCATACTCCTTTTCCTTGCAAGCCATGTGAATAATTTAGTCATTCTTTTTTTTTTCTTCTTTTTAAATGTTTTACTCTCACTTCAAAATGAGTAGCAAAGTACTGTATCTCAAGCATTCTTGATACAGTTCTTTTTAAAAAATTGAGCTATAGTTCACATACCATACAATTCACCCATTTTAAAGTATGCAATTCCATGGTTTGTAGTATATTCACAGAGTTTTTGCAACCATCACCACAACCTAATTTTATACTATTTTCATCACCCTATAAAGAAACTCTTTCACTATTAAACCCCACCTGCCATCTCCTCCCCAGCCCTAAGCAATCATTAATTTGCTGTCTCCATAAATTTGCTTATTCTGGACATTTCATATAAACAGAATCACATGATATGTGGTCTTTTCTAACTGGCTCTTTTCCATTAGCATAAAAGTTTCAGAATTTATCCATGTTATAAGAGTGCTTTGATCTTTTTAATGTTAAGATATTATTCCATTGTGGGAAAGAACCACCTTTTGTTTATTCATTTATCAGTTGAAGGACACTGGGCACTTTCTACCTTTTGGTTGTCATGAATAATGTTGCTGTGAATATCTATGTATGAGTTTTTTTGAGCACATAAGTTTTCATTTCTATACATAGAGGAGTTACATTGCCTAGTCATGTGGCAACTCCATGTTTTGTTGACCTTCCCTGACCACTCCATCAAAAATAATCACCCCACCACCATCATAGCTCTCCATTACTTTATCACACTTTGTTTTCCACATGCCCTTACCACTGTTTAAAGAAATATTATTTGTTAGTATACTTATTTGCCAACTGTGTCTCCCCACAAGAACATCAACTCCACAGGGACAGAGACCTTGTCAATCTTTCTCACTGCTGTTCCCTCAGCACTTAAGACAATACTCAGCATATAGTTGGAACTCCTAAAGTATTTATTGACTACTTGAATGAATCCATGGCAGGAACGTTTGGGATTTTTTTCCTTACCACAGGGCCTATCCACAAAAATATGTCTATTTTAGTGCTTTTCTATTTCCTTAACTCTTCTTCAGGTAAAGTCAAAATACCCATTTAAATTATAGAAAGAAGTGGCAAAAGCAAAGAACATGTGGATAATTTGACCTAGATTTGTACCTCCTATCTGCCCCTTCACCCAAAGTTGTGGAACCAGAGCCGTACGCCTTTAGTGGCAACTGCCTAAGATTGCAATAAATAGAAATGTTGCAGGAAAGAAACCCTGGTGAGTAAAATGAGTGAGATGCCCAACATAGTAAAACTGTAAATTGAGGCTTTCTTCTTTGAAAATGAGGCACTTTGCAAAATACCTGGACTTCCCATCCTTAGATACAAATTAAAACATGTTTTGCACTATTCCCATGTTTCTAAACTGGAGATCTTTCTAAAAGAGCAGTATTAGTCTGTTATATCTTTGTCTGGGGAATGGCAGAAAACTTGTGTGATATCCTGGTTTGACCTTAATCAGTCATTTGCATAAAATAAATGGTACAGTGTGAGGAGAAGGAGAGAGGGGATATTATTTGAGGGGTTTTATTTTCTCTTGGGTCTTAATAGGAAAATGAGATCAAGATTTATACACAAAATATTTGCCTCACTTGATTCAACATGCCCCTGTTTGAGGGTGGAAACTTTTTAAAAATTGAGATGCAGAACTGAACAGGTGTAAATTTCAAGACGATAAATCATTAACATTTCAGAAGGAATCAGAGTTGCCTATGTAACATTTTCATATGCATGCTAATACCTTCCTGCACAACTTTGCATTTCAGAAATGTTAAAAGATGCCTTTTAGGAAGTGTTTGTTGTTTGAAATTTCTGGTTGAATATTTTTAAGCCTTGAACAAGCAAGTTTTAGGTACAACCTTTGGTGGAGTCTTGGGGCCTGGCAGGGGAAGTATGAGCGGGTTTCTAGCTGAAACCACACACCTGGTTTCAGGACTTAACAAAGATCAGGTTCTTTATGTCTTGGGGCAAAAGGAATTCAGTGAGAGGCAAAGTAATAGGAAAGAAGTAGATTTATTAATATCCTTTGTAAAGAAGTTGCAGGGAAATGGGGCACAAGAGAATGATCACATCCCAGGTCTCAGGTGAGTCCTTGGGACAGGTTACCAAGTGAAGGTCCTTGACTTCACACGGGAAACAATTCAGAAAGAAGTCATAGTAAAGTGATAGGAGAGATACACACGCCAAAGGCAGAATGGTGCAGTCCTTCTCAAAAGGTGAAAGTGGCCTTGGGGTGCAGGGGTGGTTAGTTTTTATGGGCTGGGTAATTTCATAGGCTAATGAGGAGGAGGACTATTCCAACTATTTGGGAGAAGAGGCAGGGATTTCTGGGATTTGGGCCACCGCTCATTTTTTGGCCATTTATAGTCAACCTCAGAACTGTCATGGCACTGGTGGGTGTGTCATTTAGCATTCTAATATATTACAATGAGATAATAAGGCCCAAGTTCTATTGGAAGTAATATCTTCTGCCATCTTGGGCCTAGGTGATTCTAGGAAGTTTATGTCATATCCTCAAAGGTTATGGAATTCTTTTAATGGTTGTGCCCTGCCCCCTTCCCTCCTATCTCAGTACAGCCCAGTACACGTTCACAAAATGAGCATACCTGTGTAACCAGCTCTGTATCTGTAGTTCTGATTCTTAAGCTGAGTGGTGGGTACATGAGTGTTGGTTCTATTATTTCTACTTTTTATATGCCTGAAATATTTGATTTAAAGGTTTTTCTTTTAACTCCACAAGGGCCTCAAGTGGTTAGACTACTAATCCTTTAAATATCCTTCCAGTTTTAAAACATATGGAAATCCAATCAAAATAGGATCTCAGGGCAAAATGAATTAAAAAACCATAACCGGCATAAGTTATGTCATTTGTCATTTTATGCCATTTTAATGTGTATGATAATATCAAAGTGTAAAAAACTATAGTCACTTGTGTTAAAAAATTCAACCAAGTAAATTTGAAGATCTGTTTGGCCTTATTAGAAAATTCACAGATTGGGTAGCATCTGACTTGACAATTAGAAGAAGGCTTTGAGTAGTTGTCCAAAATGGAAAGTTCTTATCAGAAGAAGGACGGGGCAAGGGAGCTATTAGCAAATAAAAGAAATGATTATTTTTACATCTTTTGTGAGGAAAGGAAACTGCAAGGGTTTTATCATGCAAACAACATCTTTTTCCCCTGGGGGAAGGAGGGTGTAGAGAACCCATGTGGCAGATGACCTCATTGGTGCTAAAGAGAAAATTCCAGGCCAGTTGATGAAGATTACAATTCTAGTGAAGATCCAAACTGCAATTAGATTGCATATTAAATCTTCAGATTGCTATCATGAGCTTTAGCATAAGTGATACAATTTTACACCTGTGGCTTTTCTCTTTAACAATTGAATCCTCAAGGAGGGAAAAATTTTCCTTCTCCCATTTTAGATTCTTTGGTTGGCCTAATAATTAAGTTGACATTTATTTTCTTGGGCTCCAAAATCACCGTAGACGGTGACTGCAGCCATGAAATTAAAAGATGCTTGCTCCTTGGAAGAAAAGCTATGACCAACCTAGACAGCATATTAAAAAGCAGAGACATTACTTTGCCAACAAAGGTCTGTCTAATCAAAGCTATGGTTTTTCCAGTAGTCGTGTATGGATGTGAGAGTTGGATCATAAAGAAGGCTGAGTGCCGAAGAATTGATGCTTTTGAACTGTAGTGTTGTAAAAGACTCTTGAGAGTCCCTTGTATTGCAAGGAGATTCAGCCAGTCCATCCTAAAGGAAATCAGTCCTGAATATTCATTGGCAGGACTGATGCTGAAGCTGAAACTCCAATACTTTGGCCACCTGATGCGAAGAGCTGACTCATTGGAAAGGACCCTGATGATGGGAAAGATTGAAGACTGGAGGAGAAGGGGATGACAGAGGATGAGATGGTTGGATGGCATCACTGACTCAATGGACATGAGTTTGAGTAAACTCCAGGAGTTGGTGATGGACAGGAAAGCCTGGCATGCTGCAGTCCATGGGGTCAGAAAGAGTTGGACACAACTGAGCAACTGAACTGAACTGAAGAAAGATTAATAGGAGAAAAACACAAACAAAAGTTATATAACATTTTTAAAAAGTTATATAACATGTATACATGGGAGAGATCTAGGAAGACCGAGTAACTTTCTGAAATAGTGGAAACCATTAGCTTAAATACCATTTCTGCTAAAGACAGAAGATATTGGGAATAGGGAGTCAGTTATGGGCAGTTACCAGGGCACCATAAACTAGTGTAAGGTTATTAAGCAAATTTAAGTTCTCGTCTTCTGCATTAATAAGATTTTCTTGAGACTGAGTCATCCTTCGCTTCCTGGTACAGCAGGGTGATACCCTTACAAGTGGAGATTTCCTTACAAGTGTAAATGTCTTTTACAAGGGGTAACTTTAGTTGATTTTCAGAGATTCTTCCACATCTGCTGTTTCTTAAAAATAATCAGACTAAAATAATCCTTATGCCAAGAGACATATTTTCGAGTGACAAATTCTGCTACCCTGGAATACCTGATATGAAACATCCCCAAGAAATTTCACAGTCCAGAAGGTAAATTGCTCCATCTCACTGAACCAGTCTCTTACATCTGAGAATTCAGAATTCAGCTCTGAAACTGCAAAACTCAGATGGGACTTGAACCCACGGTCTTTTTTTTTTTTTTCCTTTTTAATTTATTTTTTTATTGAAAGATAATTGCTTTACAGAATTTTGTTGTTTTCTGTCAAACCTCAACATGAATCAGCCATAGGTATACATATATCCCCTCCCTTTTGAATCTCCCTCCCACCTCCCTCCCCACCCCACCCCTCTAGGTTGATACAGAGCCCCTGTTTGAGTTTCCTGAGCCATACAGCAAATACCCATTGAGTATCTATTTTACATATGGTAGTGTAAGTTTCCATGTTACTCTTTCCATACATCTCACCCTCTCCTCCCCTCTCCCCATGTCCATAAGTCTGTTCTCTATGCCTGTTTCTCTATTTCTGCCCTGTAAATAAGTTCTTCAGTACCATTCCTCTAGATTCTGTATATATGTGTTAGAATATGATATTTATCTCTCTCTTTCTGACTCACTTCACTCTGTAATAGGTTCTAGGTTCATCCACCTCATCAGAACTGACTCAAATGCATTCCTTTTTATTCCACTGTGTATATTTACCACAACTTCTTTATCCATTCATCTATCAATGAACATCCAGGTTGCTTCCAAGTTCTAGCAATTGTAAATAGTACTGCAAAAAATAATGGGATACATGTGTCTTTTTCAATTTTGGTTTCCTCAGGGTATAGACCTAGGAGTGGGATTTTTGGGTCATATGGTGGCAGGGATCAAGACCACCCCCAAAGAAAAGAAATGCAAAAAGGCAAAATGGTTGTCTGAGGAAGCCTTACAAATAGCTGTGAATAGAAGAGAAGCTAAAGGAAAAGAAGAAAAGGAAAGATATACCCATTTGAATGCAGAGTTCCAAAGAATAGCAGGGAGAGATAAGAAAGCCTTCCTCAGTGATCAATGCAAAGAAATAGAGGAAAACAACAGAATGGGAAAGACTAGAGATCTCTTCAAGAAAATTAGAGATACCTAGGGAATATTTCATGCAAAGTTGGGCACAATAAAGAACAGAAATGGTATGGACCTAACAGAAGAAGGAGATATTAAGAAGAGGTGGCAAGAATACACAGAAGAACTATACAAAAAAGATCTCATGACCGAGATAATCATGATGGTGTGATCACTCACCTAGAGCCAGATATCTTGGAATGCAAAGTCAAGTGGCCTTAGGAAGCATCACTATGAACAAAGCTGGTGGAGGTTATGGAGTTCCAGTTGAGCTATTTCAAGTCCTGAAAGATGATACTGTTAAAGTGCTGCACTCAATATGCCAGCAAATTTGGAAAACTCAGCAGTCGTCACAGGACTGGAAAAGGTCAGTTTTCATTCCAATCCCAGAGAAAGGCAATGCCAAAGAATGCTCAAACTACCGAACAATTGCACTCATCTCACACGCTAGCAAAGTAATGCTCAAAATTCTCAAAGGCAGGCTTCAACAGTACGTGATCAGGGAACTTCCAGATGCTCAAGCTGGTTTTAGAAAAGGCAGAGGAACGAGAGATCAAATTGCCAACATCCACTGGATCATAGAAAAAGCAAGTAAGTTCCAGAAAAACATCTACTTCTGCTTTATTGACTATGCCAAAGCCTTTGACTGTGTAGATCACAACAAACTGTGGAAAATTATTAAAGAGATGGGAATACCAGACCACCTGAACTGACTCCTTAGATCTGTATAAAGGTCAAGAGACAGCAGTTAGAACTGGACATGTAACAACAGATTGGTTCCAAATCGGGAAAGGAGTACGTCAAGGCTGTATATTGTCACCCTGCTTATTTAACTTATATGCAGAGTATATCACGAGAAACACTGGGCTGGATGAAGCACAAGGCTGGAATCAAGATTGCCAGGAGAAATATCAATAACCTCAGATATGCAGATGACACCACCCTCATGGCAGAAAGTGAAAAAGAACTAAAGAGCCTCTTGATGAAAGTGAAAGAGAAGAGTGAAAAGTTGGCTTAAAACTCAACATTCAGAAAACTAAGATCATAGCCTCTGGTCCCATCACTTCACAGCAAAGAGATGGGGAAACAATGGAAACAATGACAGACTTTATTTTGGGGGGCTCCAAGATCATTGCAGATGGTGACTGCAGCCATGAAATTAAAAGATGCTTGCTCCTTGGAAGAAAAGCTATGACCAACCTAGACAGCATATTAAAAAGCAGAGACATTACTTTGCCAACAAAGGTCTGTCTAGTGAAAGCTATGGTTTTTCCAGTAGTCATGTATCGATGTGAGAGTTGGAATATATAGAAAGCTGAGCACTGAAGAATTGACGCTTTTGAACTGTGATGTTGGAGAAGCCTCTTGCGAGTCTCTTGGACTGCAAGGAGATCCAACCAGTCCATCCTAAAGGAAATCAGTCCTGAATATTCATTGGCAGGACTGATGCTAAAGCTGAAACGCCAATACTTTGGCCACCTGATGTGAAAAACTGACTCATTTGAAAAGACCCTGATGCTGGGAAAGATTGAAGGCAGGAGGAGAAGAGGATGACAGAGGATGAGATGGTTGGGTGGCACCACCGACTCAATGGACATGAGTTTGAGAACTCTGGGAGTTGGTGATGAACAGGGAGACCTGGCATGCTGCAGTCCGTGGGGTTGCAAAGAGTTGGACATGACTGAGTGACTGAACTGAACTGAAATAATGATGGTTTTATTCCTAATATTCTAAGGAATCTCCACAACGTCTTCCATAGTGGCTGTATCAATTTACATTCCCACCAACAGTGCAAGACCATTCCCTTTCCTCCACACCCTCTCCAGCATTTATTGTTTGCAGACTTTTGTAGATGGCCATTCTGACCAGTGTGAGGTAATATCTCATTATAGTTTTGATTTCCATTTCTTTAATAATGAGTGATGTTGAGCATCTTTTCATGTGTTTGTTAGCCATCTGTGTGTCTTCTTTGGAGAAATGTCTGTTCAGGTCTTTTCCCCACTTTTTGACTGGGTTGTTTGTTTTTCTGGCATTGAGTTGTATGACCTGCTTATATATTTTGGAAATTAATCCTTTGTCAGTTGTTTCATTGGCTATTATTTTCTCCCATTCTGAGGGTTCTCTTTTCACTTTGCTTATAGTTTTCTTTGCTGCACAAAAGCTTTTACGTTCAATCAGGTCACACTTGTTTATTTTTGTTTTTATTTCCATTACTCTAGGAGGTGGGTCATAGAGGATTTTGCTTTGATTTATATCATCAAGTGTTCTGCCTATGTTTTCCTCTAAGAGTTTTATAGTTTCTGGTTTTACACTTAGGTCTTTAATCCATTTTGAGTTCATCTTTGTGTATGATGTTAGGAAGTGTTCTAATTTCAATTTTTTACATGTTCAGTTCACTTCAGTTCAGTTGCTCAGTTGTGTCTGACTCTTTACAACCCCATGAATTGCAGCATGCCAGACCTCCCTGTCCATCACCAACTCCCAGAGTTTACTCAAACCCATGTCCATCAAGTTGGTGATGCCATCCAATCATCTTATCCTCTGTCATCCCCTTCTCCTCCTGCCCCCAATCCCTCTCAGCATCAGGGTCTTTTCCAATGAGTCAACTCTTCGCATGAGGTGGCCAAAGTACTGGAGTTTCAGCTTCAGCATCAGTCCTTCCAATGAAAAAATGTAGCTGTCCAATATTCCCAGCACCATTTATTCAAGAGGCTGTCTTTGCCCCATTGTATATCTTGCCTACTTTTCCAAAAATAAGGTACCCATAGGTGAATGGGTTTGTTTCTGCACTTTCTATCTTGTTCCATTGGTCTATATTTCTGTTTTTGTGCCAGTACCATACTGTCTTGATAGCTTTGCAGTATAATCTGAAGTCAGGAAGGTTGATTGCTCCAGCTCCATTCTTCTTTCTCAGAACTGCTTTGGCTATTCGGGGTCTTTTGTATTTCCATATGAATTGTGAAAGTTTTTGGTCTAGTTCTGTGAAAAATGCCATTGGTAATTTGATAGGGATCTCATTGAATCTGTAGATTGCATTTGGTAGTATAGTCATTTTCACAAAATTGATTCTTCCTACCCAGCAACATGGAATATCTCTCCATCTGTTTATGTTGTCTTTGATTTCTTTCATCAGTGTCTTATAATTTTCTGTGTACAGTCCTTTTGTCTCCTTAGGTAAGTTTATTCCTAGATATTTAATTCTTTTTGTTGCAATGGTAAATGGGATTGATTCCTTAATTTCTCTTTCTGATTTTTCATTGTTAATATATAGAAGTGCAAGTGATTTCTGGGTATTGATTTTGTGTCACTGATTAGCTCTAGTAATTTTCTGATCCTATCTTTAGGGTTTTCTATGTACAGGATCATGTCATCTGCAAACAGTGAGAGTTTTACTTCTTCTTTTCTGACCAGGATTCCTTTTATTTCTTTTTCTTCTCTGATTGCTGTAGCTAGGACTTCTATAACTATGTTGAATAATAATGGTAAAAGTGGACACCCTTGTCTTATTCCTGATCTCAGGGGGAATGCTTTCATCTTTTCACCATTGAGAATAATGTTTGCTGTAGGTTTATCATATATGGCCTTTACTATGTTGAGTTAGGTTCCTTCTATGCCCATTTTTTGAAGAGTTTTAATCACAAATGTGTGCTGAATTTTTTTCAAAGGCTTTTCCCATATTTAGTGAGATGATCATATGATTTTTATCTTTCAATTTGTTGATATGATGTATCACATTGATTGATTTGTGTATATTGAAGAATCCTTGCAGACCTGGAATAAACCCAACTTGATTATGGCGTATGAGCCTTTTGATGTGTAGCTGAAATTTCATTTCTGTTTGCTAAAATTTAGTTGAGGATTTTTGCATCTATGTTCATCAGTGATATTGGCCTGTAGTTTTCTTTTTGTGTGCTGTCTTTGTCTGGTTTTGGTATCAGGGTGATGGTGGCCTCATAGAATGAGTTTGGAAGTGCTCCTTCCTCTGCAATTTTTTGAAAGAGTTATAGGATAGGCATCAGCTCTTCTCTAAATGTTTGATAGAATTTTCCTGTGAAGCCATCTGCTGCTGGGCTTTTGTTTTTTGGGAAACTTTTTATCACAGCTTCAATTTCAGTGCTTGTAATAAGGTTGTTCATAATTTATATTTCTTCCTGGTTCAGTCTTGGAAGATTGAACTTTTCTAATAATCTGTCCATTTCTCCCAAGCTATCCATTTTATTACCATACAGTTGTTCATAATAATCTCTTATAATCCTTTGTATTTCTGCACTGTCTGCTGTAACCTCTCCTTTTTCATTTCTAATTTTGTTGACTTGATTCTTCTTTTTTTCTTGATGAGTCTGGCTAAAGGTTTGTCCATTTTGCTTATCTTCTCAAAGAACCAGCTTTTAGTTTCATTAATCTTTACTATTGTTTCTTTCATTTCTTTTTCATTTATTTCTGCTCAGATCTTTGTGATTTCTCCCTTCTACTAAGTTTGGGGGGGGTGTTGTTGTTGTTTTTCAGTTGTTTTAGGTGTAAAGTTAGGTTGTCTATTTGATAATTTTTCTTGTTTCTTGAGGTAGGATTTTATTGCTATAAATTTCCCTCTTGGAGAACTGCTTTTGCTGCATCCCATAGGTGTGAGTTGTCATGTTTTCATTGTCATCTATTTTTAGAAATTTTTTGATTTCCCTTTTCATTTCTTGAGTAACCTGTTGGTTATTTAGAAATGTGTTGTTTAATCTCCATCTGTTTGTGTTTCTTACAGTTTTTTCTTGTAATTGATATCTAGTCTCATAGCGTTGTGGTCAGAGAAGATGCTTGATATGATTTCAATTTTCTTAGATTTACTGAGGTTTGTTTTGTGATCCAAGATGTGCTGTATCCTGGAGAATGTTCCATGTGCACTTGAGAAGATGTATTCTTCTGCATTTGGATGGAATGTCCTAAAGATATCGATGAGATTCATCTCATCTAATGTATCACTTAAGACTAGTGTTTCCTTATTAATTTTCTGTCTTGATTATCTGTTCATTGGTGTGAGTGGGGTGTTAAAGTCTCCTACTATTATTGTGTTACTGTCAATTCCTCCTTTTATGTCTGTTAGTGTTTGTCTTATGTATTGAGGTGCTTCTATGTTGGGTGCACAGATATTTACAATTGTTCTGTCTTCCTCTTGGATCGATCCCTTGATCACTGTGTAATGTCCTTCCTTATCCCTTGTAATCTTCTTTATTTTAAGGTCTATTTTGTCTAATATGAAGATTGCCACTCCAGCTTTCTTTTGCTTTCCATTTGCATGGAATGTATTTTTCCATCCTCTCACTTTCAGTCTATATGTGTCTTTAGGTCTGAAGTGGGTTTCTTGTAGACAGCATATATATGGGTCTTGTTTTTGTATCCATTCAGCCAGTCTGTGTCTTTTGGTTGGAGCATTTAATCCACTTACATTTAATGTAATTATTGATATATAATTTCCTCTTGCCATTGTCTTGCTTGGGGTTGATTTTGTAGATCTTTTTTCTTCTCTTGTATTTCTTGACTATGTAAGTCCCTTTAACATTTGTTGTAAAGCTGGTTTGGTGGTACTGCATTCTCTTAACTTTTGCTTGTCTAAAAAGCTTTTTATTTCTCCATCAATTTGAATGAGATTCTTGCTGAGTACAGTAATCTTGGTTGTAGATTTTTCCCTTTCAGTACTTTAAATATATCCTGCCATTCCCTTCTGGCCTGTAGAGTTTCTGCTGAAAGATCAGCTGTTGAATGTATACGGTTTCCCTTGTATGTTACTTGTTGCTTCTCCCTTGCTGCTTTTAGTATTTTTTCTTTGTGTTTTGTCTTTGTTAGTTTGATTAGTATGTGTCTTGGCATGTTTCTCCTGGGTTTATCCTGTATCGGACTCTGTGCCTCTTGGACTTGATTCGCTACTTCCTTTTCCATGTTGGGGAAATTTTCAACTATAATTTCTTCAAAAATTTTCTCATACATTTTCTTTTTCTCTTCTTCTTCGGTGACCCCTATAATTCAAATGTTGGTGTGTTTGATGTTGCCCCAGAGGTCTCTGAGACTGTCCTCAGTTCTTTTCATTTTTACTTTATTCAACTCTTCAGAAGTTATTTCCGCCATTTTTTCTTCCAGCTCACTGATTCGTTCTTCTGCTTCAGATATTCTGCTATTAACTCCTTCTAGAGTATTTTTAATTTCAATAATTGTGTTGTTTGTCCCTGTATGTTTGTTCTTTAATTCTTCTAGGTCTTTGTTAATTGATTCTTGCATTTTTTCCATTTTGTTTTCAAGGGTTTTGATAATCTTTACTGTCATTATTCTGAATTCTTTTTCAGGTAGTTTGCCTGTTTCCTCTTCCTTTATTTGGACTTCTGTGTTTCTAGTTTGCTCCTTCATTTGTGTAGTATTTCTCTGCCTTTTCATTTTTTTTTTAACTTATTGTGTTTGAGGTCTGCTTTTCCCAGGCTTCAAGGTTGAATTCTTTCTTCCTTTTGGTTTCTGCCCTCCTCAGGTTGGTCCAGTGATTTATGTAAGCTTCATATAGGATGATATTTGTGCTGAGTTTTTGTTCGTTTATTGTTCCTCAGATGGGCAAGGCTGAGTGAGGTGGTAATCCTATCTGCTAATGATTTGGTTTGTATTTTTGTTTTGTTTCTTGTTTAGATGAGGTGTCCTGCACAGGGTGCTACTGATGGTTGGGTGATGCTGGGTCTTGTGTTTAAGTGGTTTCCTTTGTGTGAGTTCTCACTATTTGATACTCTCTAGGGCTAGTTCTCTGGTATTTTAGGGTCTTGGAGTCAGTGCTCCCACTCCAAAGGCTCAGGGCTTTGTCTCTATTCAGGAATGAAGAGTCTATATGTGGTTTGCTAAGAAGTCACTCTGTGGTTCTTGACCTCAGTTTTTTAGTGTTTGCATTCTGTGATCATTGTTCCCTCTTCTTCCACAAATGAGTCACATAGGTGACTCTAGACATTCAAACTGCTGGAGTTTCAGTTTCTTCTAGGATCACTTCCCTGATTTGTAGACCTCAAAAGAAGGAGGGGGATAACAGCCTGGAGCTGTCAGACAGAATAAGCTGAATCCACAGTCTTTTAATTGGGATCACACACCTGGTCTCAGGAATTAATGAAGTTCAGGTTCTTTATGTCACATGGCAGAAAGAATTCAGTGAGATACATACTGATAGGTAAGAAGTGGATTTATATATAGAGAAACACACTCCACGGACAGTGTGGGCCGATTTCAGAAGGTAAAAGACCCTGAAATTTGGGGAGGTTGGTTTTTATGCTCTGGGTAATTTCACAGGCTAATGAGTGAGAGGGTTATTCCTACTATTTGGGGGAAGAGGCAGGCATTTCCAGGAATTGGGCCACTGCCCACTTTTTGGCCTTACATGGTTAGTCTCAGAACTGTCCTGGCATTGGTGGGTATGTCATTTAGATGCTAATATATTATGATGAACATATAATGAGGCTCAAGGTCCACCAGAAGTTGAATCTTCCACCATCTTGGATCTACTTAATTCTAACCATTTATGTTGTGAACCCAACAGTTATGTCATTCTTTTAAAGGTTGTGCCCTGCCCCCTTCCCTCCTGTTTCAGGTCAATTCAACTAAACAGTTATGTCATTTCAGAAAGTGGCTGATGTAGCTGGGCTCCTAAAGTTAGGCCTATATTGTGCCAGAAATCAGGTATTTAATAAGGCATTTCTGTGAAAACAAAAGAAAACCAAAATTAATGGTTGAAGAAAATTATGAACCTATGAAATTATGCCTGAGTCCTAAAAGTTGCTAGTCAAGATTTCTAGTACTAGTCTCAAAGTATCTGTAGGGAGCAAAATTTACCATCTCAAAATATTTCTCTTTGGCATGAGGATAATTTAGGTAGATTATGTTTAAGAAACAGAAGACTCAGAACGTCTTTCTTTTTACCTCTCCCTTAGCTGCCTAAAAACTTTAAGTAAAAGTCATGTTCTTGGAATAGAGCTATCACCAGAGATATCTGCAAAGAATATGGGCTAGATATGGTGGGCCTAAAGATTAGGATCCACTCTGCATCCCACTGTCTTTGCGTGGTCAAGCAAACATTTTTTTTTAACCAAACATTTTTTTTTCCATCTCCATGTCAATTTCCTTCTTCCCCTTTGAAGTCCCCAACCCCTACCCTCAACATCTTCTTTTATTTTTAACTGAAGAGGATATTTAAAGTGAGGATTTCAGCCATTTTCATGAGATTCTCAGGTTTCCTGGGTCTCTCTCTTTTTATACATGTTACTCAACTTTGGTTTGATTTTCTTGTGTTAGCCTGTCTCATGCCAATTTAATTCTTGTTTAAAAATATTTATTTATTTTTGGCTGCATCATGTCTTAGTTGTGACACCTGGGCTTCTCTCTCCAGTTGTAGCCTGTAGGCTCTAGAGTGCAAGGACTCAGTATTTGTGGTGCTCAGGCTTAGTTGCCCTGCAGCGTGAGGAATCTTAGTTCCCCAACCAGGGATCAAACCTGAGTCTCCTGCATTGCAAGGTAGATTCTTAACCACTGCACCACCAGAGAAGTCCCCATGTCAGTTTAATTCTTAGACCAACCATAAGCAATAAGCATGAATCTCCTTGTAACAGGACACAGTTGGAAGCTGGTTATATTACCAAAGCTTGATTTTAATGTCATATTTGAGACAGACAGACATAGATTCAGATATGATCGGACAGCTTAAGGAAACAAAAATTGACTTTATGGAGCCAATAAAGCCCCTTGGAGATATTGGTTTGGTACCTTGCTTACAGGGTTCCCAATAGTCTAACCATATGAGTAAAGAAGGTCGCTTCCTGGCAGGTTCCTGCTTATTTCATTTGAAAGTGAAAGTCGCTCAGTCAAGTCCGAGTCTTTGTAACCCCATGGACTATACAGTCCATGAGATTCCCCAGACCAGAATACTGGAGTGGGTAGCCTTTCCCTTCTCCAGGGGATCTTCCTAACCCAGGGATCGAACCCAGGTCTCCCACATTGCATGTGGATTCTTTACCAGCTGAGCCACAAGGGAAGCCCAAGAATACTGGAGTGGATAGCTTATCCCTTCTCCAGCGGATCTTCTGGACCCAGGATTTGAACCAGGGTCTCCTGCATTGCAGGCAGATTCTTTACTAACTGAGCTATCAGGGAAGCCCTATTGAATTTACACAAATAAATATATTCCATGAAAATAAGAACAATCACTATGAGTTTCTGAATTCTGGATGGATCAGGTAGGGAGAAAAAGATAAGTGTTTTAATTCTGCTTACAGAGGTATAATTTACCAAATTGCTGTAAATCATAGTTATCTTAAACTTCCCTGATTGCTCAGTGAGTAAAGAATCTCCATGCAATGCAGGAGACATAGGATTTGCAGGTTCAATCCCTGGGTCAGGAAGTTCCCCTGGAGAAGGAAATGGCAACCCACTCCAGTATTCTTTCCCGGAGAATTCCATGGACAGAGGAGCCTGGAAGCTTACAGCCCATGGGGGTCACAAAGTGTTGGACATAACTAAGTGTGCACACACACACACACACACACACAGTTATCTTAAGAGGAAAGGTATCCTTATATCTGGAAAACAAAAGCTTAAAGAACCACCAATATTTCTAACAAAAAGTCATTAAAAAATTATACTCATCCTCCTCAGCTTCTTCAGTCCACATAATCAATTCTTGTTGATCTTAATCTTTTGTTAGAAGTTTTATGAAGCCATCGATTTCTCCATTATAGTTCTGTAAATTCTATGAAGCCATCATTTCTCCATTATAGTTATGTAAATTCTTAGAACATTTATCAGAAATCTGTGTTCAGAATTCTTTCTATGAGTCTTGTTCAAGATGAAGCACTTTTATAAAAGCATCAGAGTAAAGCAATAACCATAAATGACAAAAGACTTAAAAATGACAATAGTTAAAGATCTGATTAGACTTTGTTACAAAGCAATTGAAAAGGAAATTTGGTTATTTCCATAATATACAATTAAGATGATAACTAGAATTACAAATGATAACATTGTGTATAACAGGACATATTAACATTAAATTTTAGGAATTTCATACAATTTCCAGAACATTTCTGTTAATAACACATTCCTGTACTTAGTCACTCAGTCATGTCCTACTCTTTGCAGCCTCATGCTAGGCATGCAACCAAGCCCGCTAGGTTCCTCCATCCATGGGATTTTCCAGGCAAGAATACTGCAGTGTGTTGCCATTTCCTCATCCAGGATATCTTCCCAACCCAGGGATTGAACCTGCATTTCCTGTATTGGCAGGCGGATTCTTTACCACCAAGCCAATAACGTAGTAAAGTGTTAGTCGCTCAGTCATGTCCAACACTTTGCGACACCATGGACTGTAGCCTGCCACACTCCTCTGCTCATGGAATTTTCCAGGCAAGAATACTGGAGTGGGTTGCCATTTCCTTCTTCAGTGGATCTTCCCAACCCAGGGATGGAACCCGGGTCTTCCACATTGCAGGCAGATTCTCTATTGTCTGAGCCACCAGGGAAGCCTAAGCCAATAACATATACTGACACAAATATAATAAAGGAACATTTAGCATCACTTATGTGACAGTGCTTCCTATGCAATTTAACATGCCAAATAAACTTAATTATTTAAATATCTCTCAGATATTTAAGGGGCCCCCTGAAAAATTCCTGGTTAGCTAAAGGTCAAAGGCACTTCGTTTAGAATTTGATTTTAGGAAGTTTGACAAAGATATCAAAAAGTTTGGACACTTGACTAAACAGGATCATAGATTATGAAATAATGGTGGTGGTGGTTTAGTCGCTAAGTCTATCCGACTCTTGTGACCCTATGGACTGTAGCCTGCCAGGTTCCTCTGTCCATGGGATTCTCCAGGCAAGAATACTGGAGTGGGTTGCCATTTCCTTCTCCAGGGGATCTTCCTGACCCAGGGATTGAACCCAGGTCTCTTGCATTACAGGCAGTCTTTACCGACTGAGCTACAAAGGAAGTCCTATGAAATAATACTCAGTTATCTATTTAACCAGAGTGACAATAAAAGATTTCAAAGACAAATACTTAAGGTTACATAGCGGTGAGCAAAATCAAAGACTTCATAAAGCACAGGAAATTATTTTCATAAAACACAAAATATTTGCTTTTTAGGCAGATATTACTTAAACGGAAAAGAAAAAAACCTTTCATAATATTTTACTATCAAGAACTGACCAATAGTACAGAAAAAATGTTATCTTTTTAGTAGATGAAAGAAAATTAAAATTTAGTTTTATATAATTACTTACTGATTTTAAAGCTCATTTTTAAGTACACACTATAAAACATATGTTTTATATGCCTAAAAGCTCTTATCCCAGTTACAACTATCTAAATAATTTGTTCTCAGCAATTATGTTTAGACTACTCACTAAAACTTCACGAGATATTAGACAAAGTCAGCAGTCATCTCAAACTAATTCTCTTGCTGATGAATTTTGTATAGATACTATGAACTTATTTGATGAATAAAACCAGCTGGAATAAAAGTTGCATGTCTGCATTACATTCTGTGTTGATAATTCTAAAGACATATCTATTTTAATTAAACCAACAAAATTAAATTGGCTTTTATTTACCAAAGTATCCTAGATCACATGAATTTGAAAAGGGATAAGGATAATTTTTATATTTCTGAGAGTTTCAGAATACCTGATCATTACAATCATTTGCCCCTTCAAGCTAACTAGAGTTCTTTTACAAATTAATTTTGGTAACACCATTCAGAGGTGGAAAACAACAACAACAAAAAAAAACCTTACAGAGTCAATATATAGACACACACAAATGTACAGACAAGCACTTAAGATTTTTCAGTTGCCCATTTTCCAAATATTTTTTCTTTTGATGAGAGTCATCTCCCTAAAGATTGCAGTTCAAAGAATGGCTCATGGGTCTTAGAGAAAATGGATAGGTAGGAACATCACAAAGGCACAGAGAAAGTGTCCAAGTTTTCTTCAAGATGGAATCTTGGGAATGTATTTGCCTATTATCGGAGATCTAGGATAACTACTATTTGGAATAGTTTTTGTTTTCTTTTTCTTAAGTGCAAGACAATTTTGTTTCCAATATCCCAATACCTAAAAGCATTCTGAGATGAATAGGGGAGGTCTGGGGCTTGGTTTGAGTTGTCTTTAGGGCTTTACTTCTAGCCTTGCAGAGATTTGCAAGACAAAGACATTTGCTTCCAATTTCTCAAAGAATTGGTTGCAGTCTGCATATCTAAGAGCCGGCCCACCCATAAAAAATCTGCTGCTGTCCAGAGGACATGAATTCTTTGGGTGGAGGTCCATGACAGACGCATGAAGGGCATTGCATAATAAGGGCCTGAATTTGACAGCCTGATTACAGAGCCCTAGAAGATAGGGGGAGTTATAAGAGACAACAAAACCTTATCACTCATCTCAGGTGCTTTTTGCTAAATTCCCTTCCTGGCTTTTAAATTTTTTCCAAATAAAGGTAAATAGAGTAGACTTGCTTGCGGCCCTTTAACACTGCAGGACAAGCGTGAGATCTCTTTGGTGCTGACAGTGCTGTATTTAAACCTTTGTTCCAACCCCATCAATGTCTGTTTAATTCATCCCATTTCTTAATAACCATCTAAAGATTCCCCAAAGAATTGAGCACTGAAGAATTGATGCTTTTGAACTGTGGTGTTGGAGAAGACTCTGGAGAGTCCCTTGGACTGCAAGGAGATTCAACCAGTCCATCCTAAAGGAAATCAGTCCTGAATATTCATTGGAGGGACTGAGCTGAAGCTGAAACTCTAATACTTTGGCCACCTGATGCAAAGAACTGACTCATTTGAAAAGACCCTGATGCTGGGTAAAATTGAAGGCGGGAGGAGAAAGGGACGAGAGGGGATGAGATGGTTAGATGGCATCGCCGACTCAATGGACATGAGTTTGAGAAAACTCCGAGAGTTGGTGGTGGACAGGGAGGCCTGGCGTGCTGCAGTCCATGGGGTCTCGAAGAGTTGAACATGACTGAGCAACTGAACTGAACTGAAATATTACCCGCTGGCAAGAGTCCTATGACCCTCTCCTTAGTCTCTTCCCCATTCTATTATTAATATGCCTAACATTTTAATTAGTATATGTAAGACTCATAAGACAGAGGTGTTTTTGTCTCAGCTCCCAAAGAAAACCTAAAGAAAGAGACTTATCTAGCTGCAAATGGGGTGCATCTCATGTTTCTCTCTGGTCAAATCTGGGAGCTCCCACCTGATGGCTGCCAAGACAAGTTCTTAGGACAAAAAAATGACACAAACAAGAAGGCAATAACTGAAAGCAAAGACTTTGCACTGTCACAGGCAGTAAGAATGATGTAGTACAAAACAGTGTCTCTGGTTTCCCATGAGAACATGAGATACTTCCAGTCATCGACTCACTAGTCTATGACACCAGCCAGCTGCTTCTGGACTGGGACTTCTCCAGAACTAAAGAGACAAATATTGAGAAAACAAAGTCCTCTTATGGACAGGGATCCCATATAACAAATTCCCCTGAGAGCTGGCACATTTGAACAAGGAATAGGGCTTATTGGAACCACAGCTTATTGGGCTGCCTGCCAAATACACGCCAGTACATGCACCCCCTGGTTGGCAGAGACCAGAAACAGTATTCTTACTGGTCATAAAGCCAAACTCCCAAGACATAGAGCAAGACAAATGATACAACAGAGAGAGAGAGAGACAAAGAAAAACAGTAATCTCCTCTGAGAGGAAAAAGATCAATAAAAACCAACACTCCTTCATTTACCAAATTTTTACCAGTCACTGAGTCTAAGGAACTGGTTCTACAAGTATTTTTCTCTTACCTAAATTTGAGGGAGAGGAAAGGATTCTTATCACTCTCACTTCCATTAGACCCTGAAGGCAGAGATCTGGGGGACTGATGTGGTGGGAAATCGTATCTTCTGCAAACTTTTTGTCAGCTCTGGAGTGGGTAGAGTTCTTCCAGTGAAATATCCTGCTATCCATGCCAACTGTAGCAGAGGAAAATTTTTCCTTCTCCTCTTCTAGGTTCTTTGGCTGGCCTAATAATTAAATTGGCATAAGATAGACTAATAGGAGAAAAACAAACGTTTAGGAACATGTATACAGAGGAGACTTAGGAAAACTGAGTAACTCTCAGAAGTGGGAGAAACCATCACCTTCTGTCCCGTCTTCGGGGAAAGATCAAAGAAGATATTAGAAATAGGGAGTTGATTATGGGCAGTTACCAGGAAAAGCACAATGCAGTAAACAAGTGTAAGGTTGTTATGCAAATCTGAGTTATTGCCTTCTATACAACGATAGACGCTAGCTTAAAACTCAACATTCAGAAAACTAAGATCATGGCATCTGGTCCCATCACTTCATGGCAAATAGATGGGGAAACAATGGAAACAGTGAGAGACTTTATTTTTTGGGGCTCCAAAATCACTGCAGATGGTGACCTCAGCCATGATATTAAAATATGCTTGCTCCTTACGAAAAAAGCTAGTACAAACCTAGACAGCAAAAAAGCAGAGACATTACTTTGCCAACAAAGGTCCATATAGTCAAAGCTATGGTTTTTACAGTAGTCATGCATGGATGTGAGAGTTGGACCATGAAGAAGGCTGAGTGCTGAAGAATTGATGCTTTTGAACTGTGGTGTTGGAGAAGACTCTTGAGAGTCCCTTGGACTGCAAGGAGATCCAACCAGTCCATCCTAAAGGAAATCAATCCTGAATATTCATTGGAAGGACTGATGCTGAAGCTGAAGCTCCAATACTTTGGCCACCTGATGCGAAGAGCTGACTCATTTGAAAAGACCCTGATGCTGGGCAAGATTGAAGGCAGGAGGAGAAGGGGATGACAGAGGATGAGATGGTTGGATGGCATCACCGATTCAATGGGCATGAATTTGAGTCAACTCTGGGAGATCGTGAAAGACAGGGAAGCCTGGCATGCTGCAGTTCATGGGGTCACAAAGAGGTGGACATGACTTAGTGACTGAACAACAATAACAATACAACAATAAGGGTTTCGAGAGACTGTCCCCTTCTTCCTAGTATACCAGGGAGACACATTTACAAATGTGTAGGGAATTTCCCTGATGATTGTAGAGATTGATATGTAGAGATTTCCCTGATGATTTTAAATATCTTTCACAAAGGGAAAGTCCTTCTTGATTTTCAGAGCTTCTCCCCTGTCTGCTGTTTCTTAAAAATAATCCTTATGCCAAAGAGACATATTTGGGGGTGACAAATTCTCCTCTCCTAAAGATCCAATGAGAGGAAATTTAATGTACAGGGGCCCAATCCTGGCCTTTTCCTTCTGCAGGTACCTCCCAGCTCAACTCTGAATTTCTACATAGGGGGTTCCATTGCCTATTGCCAGAGAATTCCCTGACTCCCCCACTGATAAAAAGGAAAACCACACAGGGAAGGGAGCTTGGGTTCACAGTTGTTTCAGCTTGGATGCTGCCCCCAACTGGTGGAAGATTCAACTTTTGGCTGATGAGTTAAAGCATTCTTTTCCAGCTATTAATTGAGGCCATATGCAATTTATAAACACAGTGTGCATGTTGAAATCTGCTGTTTATAGCTTGCCTGCATTTTCCTATAAACAAAAGCCATGTTTCACACAGTGGTTGAGCCCCCATTGTCATCCCCTCCAAATTCATAAAGTAATCAAAGCCTACCCATATTTCTATGGAAAGTGCCTTCAAACAGGATCAAGTGTTCACCAAGTTGTCTCCTATGTGTGAGGCACTGCAGGGCTCCTGATGTGATTCAGAGTCCTTGCCTCTCAGACAGTTATCTTTTAAGGGGAGAGAAGACATTAACATGAGTAACTTTAAAAGAAAGACTCTTAGAAGTGTCCATTGGAGGGGTGCACACAGAAAAAAGTGAAGCCCAAAGAGAGGAAGATATGACACCTGGGCAAGAGAAACCATGGAAGGCTTTAATAAAGCATTGGAATTTGAGATGAATAATGGCAGTAACAAAGAGGGTTGACTATTTTAAGGAGTAGGAACAACAGAAACCAAGACATGAAAGCAGGAACACACAACATGTGGCCTAGAAGTGGCAAATAATCCCTCATGTCAAGCCAAAATATTAGGGGACAATTCAGGTATGTCACTTGAAGATCCCTGGTTCTCCTTGACAGCAGGAACAAGGACGATCTCCTTCTCCCACCACCCTTTTTGGCAGTTGGACAACGATCCCTCTAGTTCAGGCGAGGCAGGGTGAGGGGGTACAGATGGGGAGTCCAGCAGGTTGAAGGTTGTGAGTGGCTGGAGATAGGACTCAGGGATGCAGAACAGACTTATGGATTTGGAGGCAAAGCCCTGGGTGATGTCCCCCCATGAGCAAGAAGTAGGACACTGAGGCCAGAGGTGCCCCACTTTCTCCCATTCTGCCTCCCTTCCCCTTTGTCCTCTCCTTCAACCCTGGCCAGCCCATGGGACTGGCACTGCAACAGCTAGAGGGTAAAGGGGGAAACTTCAGTGGTAGCAGCACTGGCAGAGTAGGATAGGGTTCTTTTTCCTCCCTTTCTGCCCCTTGACACTGTCATCTACTGCTGGGAGGGGTTGGGGGGTGAGGGAAGAGATGATCAGCTCTAGGAGGCAGGGGTTGATGAATAAACCCAGGCAGTTTTTCCTTCTTCTTCGCCTGTTGAAAGATGTTCTTTGTCACTGCTGGGGCCAGGCTCTAGGCCCCAGGACTGCCATGAGGGACAAATAGAGGGGGAAGTGGGCCTCCTCCATGGTGGCAGTTCCTAGGTGGCAGGCGTTTGTGGTTAGTTATACACACACCTCAAAGAAGCTCCCTGCCTCTCTCTTCTACTTATGTGTCAAGGATGCTAAGTTTGGAACATTCCCTGTGCAGTGAAAGAGAGCAGCCTACTATCACCCTAGACACAAAGGAGGCATGGGTTTCAAACTAAATTTGGTAATAGTACTGATAGCAATTAAATAACTAGCATTTGTGGAGGAAATGCTACGTGGCTGGCACTGAACCTTCCTTATCTCATTTAATCCTCACAGTACAAGCACTATAGATGTAAGCCCTGAAGTCAAACCAACCTGAGTTTAAGACTTAGCCCTGCCACTTTGTCGCTCCAGCACAGTGCTTGACACAGAGTAATAAACATGAATACATATGAAATAAACATGAATCAATTAACCAGTCCATTTATATTACTAATCCATATTCATTAATATCACAATGTATATTGGTGTTCACACACACAGTGCTATGACGACGTATTATTATCTTCATCTTATTAATGAGGAAATTGAGGTCCCCTAAGGAATTGGTGCAAGTTTACACAGCTAGCAAGTGGCAGAACCTAAATTCAAAACCAATTGTCAAGAGTTTCTGTTGGGATGATGAGAAAGTTATGGAAAGGAATAGTAGTGACGGTTGCACAGCATTGTGAATGTGTTTAACATACTGAATGCTACACTTACAAATGGTAAAAATGGTAAATTTTATTTTATGTGTATTTTTATTGTTTTTCAGTTGCTCAGTCGTATCTGACTCTTTGCGATCCCAGGGACTGCAGCATGCTAGGCTTCCCTGTCCATCACCAGCTCCCAGAGCCTGCTCAAACTCATGTCCATCGAGTCAGTGATGCCATCCGACCATCTCATCCTCTGCCGTCCCCTTCTCCTCCTGCCTTCAATCTTTCCCAGCTTCAGGGTCTTTTTCAATGAGTTGACTCTTTGCATCAGGTGGCCAAAGTATTGGAGCTTCAACTTTGGCATCAGTCCTTCCAATGAATATTCAGGACTTATTTCCTTTAGGATGGACTGGTTTGATCTCCTTGCAGTCCAAGACACTCTCAAGAGTCTTCCCCAACACCACAGTTCAAAAGCATCAGTTCTTCAACACTCAGCCTTCTTTATCTCTCGTCCATACATGACTACTGTAAAAACCATAGCTTTGACTAGACGGACCTTTGTCAGTAATGTCTCTGCTTTTTAATTTTGTTATAGGTTTTTTTCTAGGTTTTTCATAGCTTTTCTTCTAAGGAGCAAGCGTCTTTTAATTTCAAGGCATATTTTACCACACATTAAAAAAAAAAAATAGCTGTCAGAAGCTAGGCTTTAAACCACAGTGTTAAATATACTGCCTCTCGATGAACATTAATTCAGTGCCTATTGTTCATAAGGCCCTCCAGTATCATAGAAAAAGCACTAAATTTTCAGTTAAAAGACCTCTGTTCAAAACCACATCTGCTTCTTACTCATTGTGTTATCAGCGAGTGACTAAGTCTGGGTTCTCGAGCGGAAAGGGGAACCAAGTTCTGGGCAAGCCCCTCACCAAGAGTTCCCAGCAGTTGCAGACAGACAGGTCTCCTGTTATGCTGCTGACTGACCTTGAGGAGAGGGGGGTCTAGTCAGCTTTGAGCCCCTACGAGGAAGGTAATTAAAGTTTGAGCCCGTTTACCCATTCTTCCTTATTCCTTTCACCAAAGTGAAATGTGACCACGACTGGATAGGAACTTCTATGAGGAAGTGAGACAGCTACTGATACGGGAACTTGAGAAGGGCCTCCTTGGAAAGGGGAAGGAAGATGAGTTCATATTGAGATAGATCATTCTTGGGGGGAGTAAAACTAGATAAAGTCAGTATTTTCACATGCTGTAGGAAACAAACCCACACCGCAAGCAATGCTGGTAGCTATTTTTCCTGCAGAAGTGGATCACTCTTTATCCAAGCTTCTTTGGAAAGAAAACCTAAGTCCCCTTCAATCTTTTGGGTCCCTCTATGGCTTTGCACATACTCAGTGGAGAGAAGAAATATTCAATAAGTAGCTGAGTCCCCAGATATACCATGATGCTATACGAGGAGATGACACAAGAGGAAATCCACCCTCCTTCCCATTTTCCAGACCACAACCTCCATGCCCTTAATTTCTCTAAAGCTGTCGCTAGACTTTCCAGGATGGAAAAATATGACCAGCGGATGCTGCCCTCTTTTGGAAAATTCTGCCTCCTCAGAGGTTGCACAGCCATATGTAGCTTCTAGAAAAACTTTGTGGGTTAATGGTTTGAAGCCCATGACACATGTTCTTAATAAGAACAATTCAGAGTGCCAGGTTACCAACTGAAATGCATTCATCCTGAGAGGAGGACATGCAGAGCCCCAAGGCAGAGCAGGTCCGTTACCTCCTCCACACAGGACAGACAGTCCTATTACAGCCTGGAGGAGAAGCACAGGATGCATCAGTTTTATTTTCCCCATCCTGGCCCCATTAACTATGCTCAGTCTGTCCAGAGGAATCCAGGTATGTAATAGCCCAGCAACATTGGGTGCCCGTGTTCTTATTTGTTCTTTCAGCTCCACTTCAGCCGTCTTATTTACCAAGCATCTTGGTCTCTGGAACCTAATTGACTCAGCTTGTTGACTCCTGATACTCCCCCTCAGTCTCTCTCTGTTCCTATGCCCCATTTTCAAGAGTTCTTCAATCTGGATCTCAACAAGCTCTCTTCAAATTCTGTTAGTTTCCCCACAGCCTCACACACTCACCTTCTGCCCATTCCTTTATTTTTTTTTTTATTTTAAATTACCAAAGTCCCTGAAGTAGAGGACTAGTTTATTTTTAGTATTAATGTGACTAACAATAGTTCTCATTATTTTGACTTATCCTTTTTCAAACTCACTTGCTCAGAAAGTTACAAACCCATACAGTTTCTACCAAGTCCCACTAACCATTAAGAAAGGACTTATAACAATAAAAGTTATGTGCACATGAAAAACCAGAGTAGAAAAATGTCATTCAGAGGTATAATACAAAGAGAAAGAAGACTTTCTGTGATTTAAATAATGTTTCATGTCCATGATTCAGGAATGCTTCTATTGGGAGCTATGAAATCAAGGTGAGAAAACTTTGGTATCCAAATTGGATGTTCGGGTTCTCTGCCATGCCATTTTGGGCTAGGCCTGAGGAGGAGGAAGAAATTCTCAATTCCAGATCAGTCGCCAGTCCCAGGGTCAGGAGTGAGGACTAAGTACAAACATACTCAAGGTCTGACCTTGGACAACAGTGGGACAACCTGGGAAACTACTCACTTGAGTCAGGCTGGCTGTGAAGAGCCAGGTCAGCTCTGTTGCAGGCAGGGCCTTTATGCTACAGACCCTCAGAAGACTAGGCATTTTATGTGAGAGGCTGATATAGCTGGAGTTAGGTGACTTAAAAGGTTGTAACTCACAAGGATGGAAGTAATAGCCCTTAACACTATGCTTCAGATAATTGACATGACTCCACCTATAGGGCAGTAGGACTAAGTAAATTCCTAATAACTGAGGTTAGGCAGGATCTTAGGTCATAACTCATAGAAGAAGCTATAGGTTCTACTGTATAAAATACATGTACAGTATAGATCCAAGAGGCTGGGACACTTAGAGAGTGTGGCAGAATACATGGTCTTCAAAGATCTGCTTCTCTTTTGCTGAGAAGGTCTTGTCACATATTGGACAACTCAAACTAGGGGTCTGCAGGTGCTGCTCCAAGGCCAAGTTGTGATCAAAAACATCATCAGGAAAGTCTGATTTGCAGGTGGGGCATTTCTTGATGGAGAGCAGGCTTGGGGCAGAACTTTCTTGGATACCAGAATATGGGTTTCCAAAGACAAGTCCTGGGTCTTGTCTTGTACCTTGATTCGAAGTGGGCACTTGATATGACAAAGAGTCACAGTCCAGACCCATGTAACTCAGCAGTCTGCTGTTCTCTCTCTTCAAAAAATCATTTTCTTCTTCCATTTTCTCTTTCTCTCTCTGTAGAACATTATATGTCATCTTGTTCTCACTCAGTCCTTTTGACAGGTCCATGTTCTGGTCCATTAACTCCTGTTGTTTCTTCGCTGCAGTAGTTTCTCTCTGCTTCATCTCCTCCACTGTCTACTCGAGCTTCTTCTGGTGCTCCCTCTGCTCAGTTAAACTGAGAAAGAGCTGGCCATTTTCCTCTTGCAGGTGCTCCAGCTGCTCCGTCTTATCTTGAACTCCCTGAACAAGCTTCTCCATTTCTTTCCCTTGATTTGACAGCTGAGCCTGAAGCTGATCCACCCTGACTCCCATCTTCTCATTTTCTGAGGACATCTTCTGGTTTTGTTCTTTCAGTTGAAGCAGCTCCATCTCCCAACAGTCCTTCTGTTCTTTCATTGTCTGTTCCAACTTCTTATTGATGCTTTTCAGGGTTTCCAGCTCCTCCTGCTTCTTTTGGAGCGTGGCCTGCATGTCTGAGTTTTGCTTCTGGAGGCTGACACAGCTGTCCTTCAGCTCCCGGTTTTCTTTGCAAAGCTCCTTGTTGTGCTGCTCAATTTCTTCCACCTCACCCTGAGTGGTAACAACCAGGATGTCCTCTTCATTTTCTGGACGGAACTGGAAAGGGATACTTGCTCCCCGGACCACACCATCCTGATCCACATAGCAGAACTGGTAATACTCGTCATCCTTGGGCAGGTAATAAGCTTTGAACTGGACTTCCTGCTGTTTGGCTGATTCACTGTTTAGGTCGACGGGCAAAGTAACCCACATGAAGGTGTAGTACTCGTGGGTTGTCTTCCATCCAACTCTAAAGATGCCAATCCAATCCTTTCGACGGGGAATGAAATGTTGCGTGAGGGTGTAATAGCACGTGATGTCCCCCCCAGGGATGTAGAACTTCTCCACACTGTTAAAGATGACCTGAGAGAAATGACAGTGGTCCAGCAAGACAGCTGATGTGGGGGGATCTTCTACTGTCTCTTCCATGGTAGGGGTCCAGGGGCTGCAGCCAGCGGCAGTGCAATAGCAACAGGTGCCCATTCCTTTAGACGGGGTTGACCTGCTCCCTCAGGTTGGGGATACCAGAAACCACCTATCACCCACTCAAGAGCATTACTGCAGTGTCTTGTGCTTCAGTGTCAATCAAGGAAATTGTGGGACTCTTCTCACAATCTTGTTGACCTACCCCCTCACCACCACTGGTGCTGCTACTCCAGAGATTAACAAGGGTAGGTTAACAAGGGTTAATCTCTGAGGTGGCAGATACAGTTATGACTGGAAACACTGGGTTCTAAGAGTCCTGAGGGAATGCTGCATAAATCATATTTCTTGTTTCCTTGTTGGCAGAAAGGCCATACAGTGGGACCATGTTTTTGCAAACAGGAATATATTGGAATTTTGTTGGAATAATGTGGCTTATGCTAGAATTTTCCAGATTTTGCTTGAGATTTCCAAACTGTTTTAAGAAACATTCTATGGCTCCACCTGCTAAGGTATAATCAAGTCTGTAGGAAACCAGGTTAGTTTTGCTTCCTGAAGCAACAGGGGCTGCAGTTGGAGGGGAATGAACTGGCAACCCAATTCTTCAAGGTCTCAAAGGATCAATGTGCAATGAATTGCCTAGATCAGCTGAGCCTGGGAGCCCTTGGGAGCTAACAGATTTTACTTGAACTGTTAGAAGGCTGTCCCACATCTCCTGGGCACAGCAGATCCTCCCATGAGGGTTCAAGGGATGATGCAATTTATGTAGTTGGCTGCCCCCTCGTGTCCACAGAGCAGCAACAACAGCAGGCAGGGCAGCTAAGCTTCTGTTAGGAATGGCAGCAGGGCATAAAAGTGCTAGGCTAAGGTGTTGTGAGCCTGAAATTCAGCCTGTCCTCTCCTCAATGCACAGGGCTCCTTCCACCAGGAGGCTGACCTCTTTCTCTAGTTTTTCTGCCCACAGTGTTCATTTTTTCCAACTCTTATTTAGAAATCTCCACATCGCCTACTTGCTTGCTTTCCTGATGGCTCAGATGGTAAAGAATCTGCCTGCAGTGCAGGAGATCCGAATTTGATCCCCAGGTTGGGAAGATCTCCTGGAGAAGGGAATGGTAACCCACTCCAGTATTCTTGCATAGAAAATCCCATGTATAGAGGAGCCTGGCGGGCTACAGTCCCTGGAGTTGCAAAGAGTTGGACACGACTAAGCAACTGAGCTCGAACACACAAGTGCTTCTCTGTGGTCTTTCCCCTCCAATTGACACATAGGTGCACATGACCTGGATGCAGCTATCCTGCTGCTGCTGCTAAGTCACTTCAGTCGTGTCGGACTCTGTGCAACCCCATAGACGGCAGCCCACCAGGCTCCTCCGTCCCTGGGATTCTCCAGGCAAGAACACTGGAGTGGGTTGCCATTTCCTTCTCCAATGCGTGAAAGTGAAGTCGCTCAGTCGTGTCCAACTCCTAGCGACCCCATGGACTGCAGCCTACCAGGCTCCTCTGCCCGTGGGATTTTCCAGGCAAGAGTACTGGAGTGGGATGCCATTGCCTTCTCTGGCAGCTATCCTACTAAGGCCAAAGTTCAAGGGAGATGGAGATGTGAAATAGATTGAACCTGGGTCCCTGAATGACCATGTGGAGCTGAATACCCCTGCGTATTTGAATTACTCACTCTCATCGTTATCTGAGAAAGAAAGAAATTTCCTTAAGCCACAGAACTATTGTTGAGTCCTTTTGTTACAGCAGTCAAGGAGTATCCTAATTAACAAAGTGATCAATGAAAGGATCTTTGTATGAATAACTAAATGGAGAAGTAGTCATCCACCTAAACAACATTTTGGTAGATATTATTCCATTCGGCCTCAAATCAACCTGGACTAACTGACAGAACCACTTCTGGGCCATTTGGGAAAAAATGCTTAAGTGTTCAAGTGGGATTTCTTAAAAGACAAGCATGATGCCAAGCAAGGTCCTAGGCTTGGAGGCTTCCAGGATGATTAATGTTGTCTGGCAATTCTTAGTTTTCCAGAAACTATCCCAATGATTCATGCTCTGTTTCTTACCCAGAGAAATAATTCATCTCAAAAGACGAAAACTATTTGTCTGGTGCCTGCCCAGTGACCATATTCCTGCCTCCAAAAAGCCTACTCATACCCCAATCTTGATGAATCTCAATCCAGCCAGATCTATACCCTCAAAACCAAAGCCTAATATATACATGCATCCTGCCCAAAGAGATTTCATGCATTGCAACTGCCACCTTTATGCCTGTCTCAAGGCAGTTGGTGCCAGTGTGGAAATGAGAGCTGTAAGTGATCAACTCTCCCTTTGAAGTTCAGGAGCACAGCCATTAGGAGCCCAACAACCCCTGTCTTTAGATCACTTCATCTTAGGGAAGCCAAGGTAGACCCTAAAACTGAGCCCATGCCAGAAGAGGTGGATCACCTTCAAGCAGTTTTATTTTTCTATCCCATACATAGCAAGAAGAGCAAGCTACCGAGAAGACCCTGTAGTTGAAAAGTTAAAGAGACAGTCTAATTGAGCCCATTCTGGAAAGTCCTCTGGACTGTTAACTTCATAGTCATCCATTAAGTTCATCTATGAACTTCTGTCAGCCCTACCTACAAAAATATCCTGAATCCATCTGCTTCTCTCCATCTTCACTCAGTTCCAAACCAAACTACCAGAATTTCTGGTACAATGGTTGCAATAAAGAGAGAAATACTGGTCCGCCACAATGGACCTCTAACTGGTCTCCCTGCTTCCATGCTTGTCTCTACACAACCACCACGATGATGAGTTAGAAAATAAATCAGTTCGTGTGACTCCTTTCCAGTGGTTTCCACTAAGGGCTTGTCCACTAAGCTCCAGAAACACTGGCCTTTTTTAAAACTGAATTTTTTATTGAGATCAATGCAAAATCACATGCAGTAGTAAAAATAATACAGAAAGATCCTTGCACACTTGGCCCGATTTCCCTCAATGGTAACACTTTGCAAAACTATAATATCACAACCAGGATATTGGTACACTGATACAATCCACTAATATTATTAAGATTTCCCCCATTTTACTTATATTCATGTGTGTTAGTTACCTGTGACTGCTCGTGTATCCACTCTCACAGTCAAGATACCAAACGGTAATTCCCACAATGAGGCCACAAGGATCTCTCGTGTGTTGTACTTTTATAACCACACTCGCTTCCCTCTCCTACCCACTTGCTGAATCATGGGCAACCACTAATCTGGTCTCCATTTCTCTAATTTTGTCATTTCAAAGACATTATACAGATGGAATTGAATAGTATGTCACTTTGAAACACTTTTTTTTCCATTGAACATGACTTTCTAGAGATTCATCTAGGCTGCTACATGTAACCATAATTTACTCCTTCTTATTGTTGAGTTGTATGCCATGATACTGATGGTGCTTCAATTTAACCATTCACCCATGGATGGCATTTGTATTGTTCTTGAACATTCACGTACAGGTCCTATGTAAATATGTTTTCATTTCTCTGGAATAAATGCTCAAAAGTATAGTTGCTAGGTCTTATTGTAAGGACATGTTTAAGATTTTTGGACATGTTTAATTTTTAAAGAAGTTGCCAAATTGTTTTCCAGAGTGACTGTTCCATTTTATATTCCCACCAGTGATACAATAAACTCACAACTCTTTCCATGGGTTATTAGATCCTAGACAATCTGGCCTCTGCTTAGCTCAGGTCTGGAAGTAGCACACATCACTTCCACTCATATGTTATTGGTGAAAAGTCAATTATACTGCCACTCTAATTGCAAAAGGGCTAAGGACTAGAAAGGGAATTACTAGCTAGGCAGCCATGTCCCAGTGACAAATCGATTATCATAGAGGTAAAGGAGTAGATTTTAATGAGCAGTCTCTGCCACATATTACTAAGTTCCTTTACCTTCCCTTCTTTTAATTATCATTGTCAGATTGTGCTATACCTTTTGTTTTAACTACCAAATATGATTTATAAAACTCATGAGGAAAGTGATTGTTGTATGTGCCCATATTTCTGCTCTAGCCATTGTATTTTTTTTCCTGATGCTCCAATATTCCTTCTTTTACAATTTTCTTACTGTTTAAATAAACTTCCTTTAGGCATCATTAAGGATTGGGTCTGCTAGCAAACAATTATTTTGGATATGCTTCATCTGTAATTGCTTTTATTTCTTACTCATTCCTGAAGGATATTTTTGCAGGTATAGAATTTTCCCTTGACAGTTCTTCTCTGCCAACACTTGTAAAATGCATCACTTCATTCCTGTCTTTGTGGTTTCTGATAGAAATCTGATATAATTTGAATTGGCCTTCTCCTATATGTAATTTATTGGTTTTTTTCTGGCTGCTCTCAAGATTTCTTCTTTGTCTTTAGTTTCAGAAGTTTAATTATGATGTGTCTTGGCATGGATTTCTTTGGGTTTATCTTGCTTGGGGTATGCTCAGCTTCTCGAATTTGAAGGTTTGTATTACCTCTCATCAAATTTGAGGAGTCTTTAGCCATTATTTTTTCAAATGCTTTTTCAGCTCCAAAAGGAGAAAAGAACTTCTCTCCTTCTGGGCCTCTGATGATAAGAATGAATGTTAAATATTTTGTTATCGTCTCACAGATTCACAAAGATCTCATCATTTTCAGTCTTTGTTCTGTTATTCAGAAAGGGTAAATTGTATTGATCTGTTCTCAAGTTCACTGGTTCTATCCTCTGTTATCTCCGTTCTGCTATTGAGTCTATCCAGTGAATTTTTCATTTCTGCTATGTGCTTTTCAGTTCTATAATTTCCCTTTTTTGGGTAACTTCTGCTTGTTTGCTACAATTTTAACTTGTTTAAGGGGAATTTGCACTGTTGAAACATTTTTATGATGTTGCTTTCAAATCTTGGGCAGATAATTCCAACATCTGATTACTCTCAATGTTGTTGTCAATAAACTGTCTTTCTAATTCAAGGTATGTTGTTTGTTCTTGGTATGATAGGTGATTTTCAATACCAGCTGAACATTTCGCCTATTAGGAGACTCGAACGTTTGTGCTTGTGAGTGCTCAGTCATGCCCAACTGTTGTGACCCTATGGACTGTAGCCTGCCAGGCTCCTCAGTCCATGGGATTCTCCAGGCAAGCATACTGGAGTGAAAAAGTAGAATACTGGAGTGAGTAGCCATTCCCTTTTCCAGGGGATCTTCCTGACCCAGGGATCAAACCCGAATCTCCTGCATTGCAGGTGGATTGTTTATCACTCAGCCACCTGGGAAACCTCTAGGAGACTCTAGAGATTATGTAAATCCTCAAGTTTGTCAGACAATTACCCTGTTTAGGTTTAGCACACAGGTACTAGAATATTCTTGTGGGCTGTGATTCCAATGGTAGTTTAAGTTTCAGTCTATGAAGTCAGCCTCAGAAAGGTCCAGCTGAGGTAAGAAGGCATCCTCCCCATGAGCAGAGCAGCAGCAAGGAATCTAGGCATGCTGAAACAGGTGAACAGGAACATCCAAGAAAGGAGGGAAGTTAGAGAGCAAGAGAAAGTCAGGCTTCTAGCCTTAGAAGTGGAGGCACAGGGCAAGCTAGGTAATAAGATAGGGATCCAGGTATCAGGTCTGAGCTTCGAAGAGTACTTACCTTAGGAGCAAAGCCCAGGTACTAAAGACAAGGTGAAAAATTAGCCTCTAAGCAGCTAACTAAAGCTTCTTATTCAATGTCCCTCATCCAACAGCACTATTGATCTGGGACAGAAGCTATTAATAGGTAAGAAGTACGGGAAGATGAAGGTTGTGTATAAGCAGGGCCATAGAGACAGTGGTTAAAAGGATGGGCTCTGCGGCTAGAAAGCTCTATGTCTTATATGTTGTGTGGTCTTCAGCAAATTGTTGAGGCTCTCTGAGCCCCCATTTCTACAAAGAAGAAAGTAATAATAACACCCAGAGGAAGGATAGAATGAGAACTTCTATTGAAAGAATTGAGCCCAGTGCCCAGCACGTGGTAAGTGCCCCATAAATATGAACTAATTATCTTATCCCTTGCTTGACTCTGACCTTGAATAATGCAAGCCCCTTCTCAACAACTCCTATACTAGTGACAGTGAAAACAGGAGCCTTCAAGGTTGCCTAAAAGTTACAAAATCTCATTCTAGGGGATATGTTCATTGATATTCTTACCACCTTTTCTTACAGACAGCATCAGAGGCCGAGATTTATGTAATGTGAACAATTTAAAATAATAATTTCGGTAAGCATACACAGAGCCAGCTTTCAATTACTCACTCTAATGGACAAGATCAGAGTCATGTGTAATCCAGAACTGCCAGATCCAAAGTCATCTCTGTTTGGCTTGGAAATGGACTGGATGCCCTTCTTCTGCAGCACATTTGCTTTCTGGATTCTTTTCTGCTTTGGCTAATAATAAAATAAATGTACATTCTCTAAGCACACTAGCTGGCAGCAAGTGAAAATACACAAATATTCCTGGGGAAAGGGGGAAGCTGAGATCAGGGTATCAAATTTGTTGCAATGAACAAAGGATTTACTTTACATTTGTTTAGTGGTTCTCAAGTTCAGAGGAGATAGAAAATCACATGTGGAACTTGTTAAAAATGCACCGTCACAGCCCCAACCCTTAAAATTTTGATACAGTAGCTCTGGGTTGGAAGTGGGACTCAGAACTATGCTTTTCTTTCTTATTGTGATAAAAATACAGAGCGTTAGGGACTTGCCTGTCTGTCCAATGGTTAAGACTCCATGGTTCCAACACAGGGGGTGGGAGTTTGATCCCTGGCCAGGGAACTAAAATCCCACATGTGACATGGCATGATCAAAAAATAAAAGATACTTAATTTTTAAAAAAGATATTTAAAATATACATTAAATTTACCATCTTAACAATCTTTATGTGCACAGTTCAGTAGTGTTGACTATATTCACATTGTTGTACAATAGACTGTAAGAACTTTTTCATCTTGCAAAACTGTAATTTGACATCTGTTCGACATTAATTTCCCCTCTGCTCCTTCCCAGCCCTCAGCATCTATTTTCTGTTTTTATCATTCTGCCTACTTAAGATACTTCATGTGAGTGGAATCACACATTTATTCTTTTGTGACTGATTATTTCACTTGGCATAATGTCCTTGAGTTTCATCCATGTTGTAAATGTGGCAAGATTTCCTTCCTTTTTCATGCTGAATAATATTCTATTGTACGGACATACCACATTTTCTTTATCTACTCATCTGTCAATGGATGTGCTTTTCTAATAAACACCTTGGGCAATTGTTAAAGCTGGACCTCATACCACAACTTGAAAATAATAATGTAGATCATAAACTTTAAGCCTGGAAAGGCCTTCACATAAGAATCAGGTATCATATGATCCTGCTGTGATTTTACAGGTGAGAAAGCTGCATTCCAGGGAGGAAAACTGATCTGTTCAGTGTCATAAGACTAATGGTGGAATGGAGGTGGGACTTAGGTCTCCAGCTCTTCATATAATGAACCAGGCAGAGGCAATAATGGAGGCCTCTGAGGAAGAATGAAGAGAGAGAAGGGCAGACAGAGGACAGAATCATGGAACTTGGGGTGTGTCCACATTAGATGGGGTGGGAGAACACAACAAGAATAGAGAAAATGCATGAAGTAAACTGCTGTTGCTGTTGTTACTTAAAAAAAAAAACTTTTTATTTTGTATTGAAGTATAGCTGATTAACAATGCTGTGATAGTTTCAAGTAGACAGCAAAGGTACTCAGCTATACATATACATGTATCCATTCTCCCCTGAACTCCTCTCCCATCCAAGCAGCCACATAACATTGAGCAGAGATCCCTACGCAATACAGTAGGACCTTGTTTGTTATCCATTTTAAATATAGCAGCGTGTACATGTCGATCCCAAACTCCCTGACTATCCCTTCCCCCCATCCTTCCCCCACCCCTGCTCCTAACCATAAATTCATTCTCTAAGTCTGTGAGTAGATGAAGCAAACTTCTTGAACCTTGGCTCTTCTCTTCAGAACCTTCTAGCCCAGCATTTCTCAAATGACCATATACCTGGGTCAATCTGGCCACTCATTAAATTAAGTGCAGATGCACAGACTTTCTGATTTAGTTGCTCTGAGTGAGGGTTCAAGTTTCTGCATTAATTTTTTTTAAGTAGGCACATAGAGTGGTTCAAATGAAAAAGTGAAAAAATCAAAAGAAAAAATTATAGCTTGGAAAACTGCTTGTCTAAACTTCTAAGCTCTTGAAGGTTTGCTGCCAAGCTGCTTTAAAGAAATGTTGAAGTCATTGATAACTCCAGAGTCCCCTTAGTCAATGACTTGGGACCAGCATTGGAGTCTGATAACCCATCCACTGCTGGGATGGAGTGCTCTGTCTGGATAGCAGAAATATGGCATGCTGCTTAAGGATGCAGAATTTCAAGCTGTGTTGGTCTGGGTCCAAATCCTGTCTCTGCTATTTGTTAACTAAGTCATCTCAGGCAAGTTCTAGGTTATTTTCCTCTCTGAGCTTGTCTCCTCATTTGCAAAGAAATTCACTTTCCTCTCTTCTTGCCTCATAAGATCATTTGAGGGTGGTACCTAAATAGCATTTAGTAACCACTCAAACCCGGTTTAAATTATTACTGTTTCTTGGTTGTTTAGATGGTGGATCCTTTGCTCAGGTTTAATCCTCTGAAGATCCTACAGGAGTTAGAGTGAACAACAGTACCCATTGATCGAGGACAGGGAGGTCTCCCAGGACGAACAACTTTCAGTGCTAAAAACCAAGACTGTCCAAGGGAAATTGTGATGATCAGTCACTCTAAAAGCAGACCTTAATTTTATTTTTTGGCCGCACCATGCAGCATGTGGGATCTTAGTTCCCTGACCAGATATTGGACTCGTGTCCCCTGTATTAGAAGCAAAGAGTCTTAACCACTGGACCACCAGAGAAGCCTCCAAAGGTAGACACTTTTGAAGCTCTTCAAGTACTTCAAAATAATCGCTGAAAGTTATCTTAGAGTCTATATGTTGTTGTTGTTGTTCAGTCGCTAAGTCATACGGACTGCAGCACACCAGGCTTCCCTGTCCTTCACTATCTCCCAGAGTTTGCTCAAACTCATGCCCATTGAGTGGCTGATGCCATCCAACCATCTCATTCTGTCGCACCCCTTCTCCTCCTGCCCTCAATCTTTCCCAGCATCAGGATCTTTTCCAATGAATCAGCTCTTCAAATCAAGTGGCCAAAGTATTGGAGCTTCAGCTTCAGCATCAGTCCTTCCAATAAATGTTCAGGGTTGATTTCCTTTAGGATTGACTGGTTTGATGTCGTTGCAGCCCAAGAGACTCTCAAGAGTCTTCTTCAGCACCACAGTTCGAGAGCATCAATTCTTCCATGCTCAGCCTTCTTTATGGTCCAACTCTCACATCTGTACATAATTACTGGAAAAACCATAGCTTTGACTATATATCAATTACCTTTTCTAGCTAAAATTTCTAACTTGGGAGACTTGGAGAGAAGCTCATAGGGGGAACACATTTCTCGGCTCCCTGGAAATCCCTGTATCTGAAATGTGCCCAGCTCTGCTGTGTGTATTTCTAGACTAGGTGATATATTTCTTTTGGTAAACATGTAGCCATGTGTTTTTTATTTTATTTGATTGCATCAGGTCTTCCTTGTGGTGCAGGCTCTAGAGGACTTAGGCTTAGCTGCCGCGAGACATATGGGGTCTTAGTTCCTCCACCAGGGATTGAACTTGTGTTCCCCTGCGTTTGAAGGTGGATTCTTAACCACTAGACCACCAGGGAAGTCCCCAGATGTGTGTTAACAGGACTTGGAGTAGTCTTACAATGCTCTTTGCTCAGTCGCTCAGTGATGACCATCTCTGTGGCCCCATGGACTATAGCCCACCAGGCTCCTCTGTCCATGGAATTTTCCAGGCAAGAATAATGGAGCTGGTTGCCATTTCCTCCTCTAGGGAATATTCCTGACCTTGCTTTGTCAGGCAGGTAGTTTTTTTTTTGTTTTTTTCTTTTTTTACCACAAATGCCCTCTGGGAAACCCCACAATGCTCTTTGGTAGCTCAATAAATGTTAGATGAATAACTGGCTACCAATCAATATGTCAAGACTTGAGTGTTTTGGAGCCTTGATTTATGAAATATGATTTTTAAGTCATTCCCTTCTCAAATAACAATTTCCTCCCTCGCACAGCACTAATTCTCTCTTAATGTGGCCTCCCAGAATAAAGGTTTGATACATTGCAGCCACCATGCTTCTCAGGTAGCACTCACAGTAAAGAACCTACATGCCAATGCAGGAGATGTTAGAGATGTGGATTCAGTCCCTGGATTGGTAAGATCCCTTGGAGTAGGAAATGGCAACTCACTCCAGGATTCTTGCCCGGAGAGTCCCATGGACAAAGGAGCTTGGTGGGCTATAGTTCATAGGGTCACAAAGAGTTGGACATGACTGAAGTAACTTCACACACATGCATGCACAAGGCAGTCAAAACATCCTTGGGATGGCTGTAAGGAGCATTTGTGGAGTTTCTGAATTTGGCCAGGTCATCTGAGATGCATGTATGTGATATGAACACACATACATCATACATATTATTTACCTCAACAATGCCAAGCTAAAGTCATATATCACATGCAGCTATGTTCCAGGTGGGACTAGACCTTTGCTGTCCACATATTTTCATAGGACAGTGCTTTGGACCTGTTAGAGTGGCTGAGGGTTGAAACTGGCTTTTCTTTTAAAGATCTACTGTATTTTCTCAGACTAGGATTGTCATCTTCCATTCACCACTAGATGGCCCATCAATCAAATAAAAAAAATTATCCCTTCATTCGGAAAAAAGTTTCCCACAATCATTTGAGTATCGCCATCATGAATTTGAGCCATATCACAGCACACTACTATATACTTTTAAAATATTTTTCTTTAAATTGACAATTTTTAACTTAAATATGCTTATTTTAGAAGTAAACTGGAAGATGAGGGGTAGAAAAAAGAGAGGTATATTTCAACACAATGGCCCCAAAGTGAAAGAGCTGCACCAAATATTAATGGGAAAGGATAATGGGTCTGAAGCTGATGATCCAGAACTCAAGGGACTCAGATCAATAGCAGAGAGATGGAGGGAGCAGATGAGAAAAAAAGGAATTGCAAAACTGAGAGAGAGGGGCTTCCCTGGTGGCTCAGTGGTAAAGAATTCACCTGCCAATGCAGAGGACATGGGTTTGAGCCCTGGGCCAGGAGTATCCCACATGCTGCGGAGCAGCTGGGCCCATGCCCCACAGCTGCAGAGCCTGTGCTCTGGAGCCCGTGTGCCACAACTGCTGAAGCCCAAGCATCCTGGAGCCTGTGTTCTGCAATAAAAGGAGTCATCACAATGAGAAGGCAGAGCACTGCAACTAGACAGTGGCCCCCACCTGCTGCAACTAGAGAAAAGCACCCACAGCAATGAAGACCCAGCACAGCCAAAAATAAAATAAATAAGGAGTGTGTACGTGAGAGGCTTCCCAGGTGGCACAGTGGTGAAGAGTCTGCCTGCTGATGCAGGAGACAAAGGAGACTCGAGTTCGATCCCTGAGTCAGGAAGATCCCCTGCAAGAGGAAATGGCAACCCACTCTAGTATTCTTGCCTGGAGAATGGCATGGACAGTGGAGCTGTTGCAGAGTCAGACACTACTGAGAAACTGAGCATACACATATAAGAGGCAGGGAATTATAATTTTAAAAAACAGAGGGAAAACCAGGGCAAAAGATAGGATGAGGAAAGCATAGAACCTAGGGGATAGGGAGGAGCTGAGACAAATACAGAAAAGTTGGTATAAGAAATTTATATAAGGTGAGGCTGCTGCTGAGTTTGGCAAGCCAGAGGCCAAAAGAAAGGGGGAGCCTAAGGAAGAGGCATGGGGGTGGATGCTGAGGAGTACAAGGAGGTGTACCTGACACTGGGCTGCCTAGCCGGTTTCCATCCCTTCCTCCTTCTTTTGGGGGAACATTGGGAAACACTGTTCAGTAACCAAGCCCCAAATTGTGGCCCAACAGACCACAAACTTGCAAATGCCTTACCTACGGACCATGTGACCGTGTGTGTTTGGGAATTCAGAGTTGTTTGGATTTTAGAAAAAGTATGGCACCCCACTCCAGTTCTCTTGCCTGGAAAATTCCATGGCCGGAGGAGCCTGGTAGACTGTAGTCCATGGGGTCGCTAAGAGTCGGACATGACTGAGCGACTTCACTTGCACTTTTCACTTTCATGCATTGGAGAAGGAAATGGCAACCCACTCCAGTATTCTTGCCTGGAGAATCCCAGGGACGGGGGAGCCTGGTGGGCTGCCATCTATGGAGTCGCACAGAGTCAGACACGACTGAAGCGACTTAGCAGCAGCAGCAGCATACAGTATGTACTCAACACTAAGTAACATAACCAGTATGGTCTGGGGCAATACCTCGTAATCAAACATATTACTATTTCTGCTGTGAAATGCATGGTTGCTCACAGAGTGGGACAGATGGAGATTATGAAATAGCTTTAGGTCAGTCCAGGTTAGGTTTTGTGATCAGAAGAATTTTGACGCCAAACTTAAAAAAATCTCTTGACTTTTAGAGCTTTTTGAACTGTGTGAACTGCTTATGTCTAAATTTTAAATCTGGGTCATGGATACCTGGATGTTTATCATATTAATTTATACCTTTTTATATATCTGAAATGTCAATTTGGGGAGGTGCAAAAGTAGACTTTAATGCAAATAACATTTCAGTAAAGTAAGCTTCAAATTTGAAGAATTGGTATCATACCATCTTTTCTCTGATGGTAGTACATTTAAATTAGACATTGATGGGATTTTTCTGGTGGTCCAGTAGCTAAGATATTCCATGCTCCCAGTATGGGAACCCTGGGTTCACTTCCTGGTCAGAGAACAGGTTCTAGTCAGGAACTAGGTCCAGTTGCCGCAACTAAGATCCAGGGCAGCCAAATAAATAAATAAATACTTTTTAAAAAATAAATTAGACATTGATAACATAATTATAATTGATAGCACATTTTGCATGTCACAGAAATTGCCTTTTTTACTTAATAATTTGAACATTTTTATCTATTAGTATGAATATATAGTCATGGCATTCTTTACATATTATACATATTAAGTAAGAGTATGTATGCTTGCCTCTGTTATTCATTTTTTTCTTTCTTTTTTTTAAATTGAGGTAGAGTGGATTTATATAAGTCTCAGGTATACAATGTAGTGATTCACAATTTTTTAATGAAAGATTGATTTTTAAAACCTTTGCATCCCATAGGCTTGTGTCTGTTTTAAGAGGGCACGTAACACAGTACTGGCTTCATAGCAGACTTACTAAATACTTGTTGAATTGAATCAACTTGACCTAGCCCTCTCACACTATTGTTCATTATCCTTGCCTTAGAAAAAGCAACAGATGCTCTGCTGGTTAGGGAGGTTAGTCTGGTTTTGAATACAAATAAGAAGTAAGCTGGAACAAGGACCGCCCTAGGAAAAAGCCATTCATTCTTTCATTCAATAATTCAACAAATACTTATTGAGGATCACTCTGAACCTAGCACTGTGCTAGAGGCTGAAAAGGCATGGGGGACAACACACGAAAAGTATTTCCTCTCCATGATTGAGAAATTCATGGCCTGATGGAGGAGATGAGCTTCTCCCACCTTCCTGTGATTTAATGGGCTGAGTGCCACAGGAGAGGCACCGAGGGCAATGAAGTCTCCATATGCCAGGCATATGGACACCTGTGCGTGCCTGGAGATCTTAACAGAGGAGCTGGGAGTACCACAGTCCCCACTCTGCTACCATCTAAAATGGCAATCTGCTCTCTCTGCTCCCTTGAGGACTTGGGTCTTCATTAGATTAGATTTCTGAGGTTCTTAGAGCTTCCTCTCCACCCAAGAAGAGTGGAAAACCATGGCTAAAGGCTTCCCAGTGCTTACAGAGTATCATTTTAGATGGCTCCTGGGGCTATTTATCATGGTCTCCAGGATGATATTCTAAAACAGTCCCTGAACTGACAGCCCCTGCTCCAGACAGTCCCGCTCCAACAATTCCCTTGAGAAAATACCCTCATAACTCTACAGTCCTCAGAAAAGACTTCCTGAAGCCCAGAGGTTGCAGAAGTTCTCCAATGACTGAGGGTCTTGGTTTCTGTCTTCTTTGATCCTAGCCAGACTCAGCTCAGCCCAGGTCTACACTGTGATGTGGGCCACCAGATTCTTACCTGAGGATAATAAAGAAAGTTGATGTATGCAGCTGTGTACCCGTCTCATAGAGTTAGTGTCAGGATTAAATCAGATTATCCAAATAAAGTGGTTAGTACTCAAATATTAGATCTTATTATTTACTACTACTATCCTGGTCAAGGAGTACTCCAGTTCCAGTAAATTCCACCCATAGATCTAGATCTCTAAGAGGCCGACACCTGTGGGATCAAAGGTTCTGTTTGCAAAGAGGAAATGGTACTCAACTCCAAGGTCTAGAAATTCCATGATGGTACATTCATAGCTGAGAGAAGGAGGCTGCGGTGGGGACCCCCACCCCCACTCCATTCCAGTGACACGATTATTGTGAAGACCACCAATGACCTCTTTCTTGGTCAATTCAATGGATCATTTTCAACCCTTATCTTCTGTGACCTCGTCTTTCAGCAGGCAACACTGGCACTGTTTAGGTTTCCTTCTTTCCATGAGATGTGGTTTTGGCTTGTATGCAACCACACCCTCCAGGTTTTCTTCTTTCTCTCTGGCCACTCCTTCTGATTCTCCTTCACAGGCACTTCTTCCTCCAGCCATCTCTTCACTGCTGGTGACCATCAGGGTTCTTCCCTAGGCAACCTTCTCTTCTCATTAGACCTATTCTCCTCAGGTAATCTTATCCACACCCATGCTTCAGTGACCCATATGCTGATGACTCTTAAATCTCTAGCCCAGATCTCTCTTTTGAGCTCCACACCCATAGATCCAATTGCCAACTGAACATTTCCTCATGAATGTCTTACCAGCACCTCAAATTCCACATGGTCTTAATTCAACTCACCATCCTCACCTCATCTCCATGAAGAACCTTGCTCCTCCTCCTATGTTCCCTAGTTCTGTCTCTGTCATCAGCTGCATCTAATCCATGTGGAGGTGGCTCTACTTCTAGAATATACCCTGCATGAATCCACTGCTCTTCATTTCCATTGAAAGTGAAAGTGTTAGTTGCTCAGTTGTGTCCAGCTCTTTGTGACCCCATGGTCTGTAAACCACCAGGCTCCTCTGTACATGGAATTCTCCATGCAAGAATACTGGAGTGGGTTGCCATTCATTTTCATTAGCACCACCCGAATAGCACCATCTCTCACTTGTAACAGCTTTCTAATGAGTGTCATTCCCTTCTGCTTTTCTCCTCTGCTGTCCATTCCCCACACTAAAGTTGGAAGGAATGTTCTGAAACAGCAAAGATGATCAGGTCACTCATCTGCTTAAAATCTTTTGACAACACCTTAGAGTTTTTGGGTAATAATAATAAAAGCTTGTATTCATATCTTGCTTATATGTGCTGGGTATTCCTCTGAGATATATATTGCCAACATTCAATGAAGAACCAAGACCTGGCAACTATGTGAGTAAGCTTGAAACTAGATTGATTAACCAGCTCTAGTCAAATCTTGAGATGGCTGCTTCAGCCAACAGTTTAATTGCAACTTTAGCCCAAATTACCTAAATAAATCACTCCCACGTTCCTGATTCTTAGCAACTATGTGAGATAATAAGTGCTTGTTGTTTTAAACAGACTAGTTTGGGGGAAATTTGTTACATAGTGATGGATAACTCATTCAACACTCTAGTATATGTCCTCAAACTTTATTCATTCATTCATTCAACCAAACAACCAATAACTACATAATGAGTACCAAGTATGAAAAATCAGTTTAGTTCAGTTCAGTTGCTCAGTCAAAGAAGTAATTTTCATATTTGGTGCTAGTACGAGCACCAAATATGAAAATTACTTCTTTATCCACATCGCCACGTTTGTCTCACCCCCCCAACCCCATGAGAGTGATCTGAGTTTTCATGTTTTGGTGCTTTTGTGCTGCCCAAGGCTATCCTTTGCTTCTTTTTTTATCCCAGCCACCTTCCAGTCTTCCTCAAAGTAGGATTACTGTATAGCTCTCAGTCTAAGTTACATGCTTCATTTTTGTGCTGTTAATTTTTTTTAATTATTTTTTTATTGAAGCATAATTACTTTGCAGAATTTTGTTGTTTTCTGTCAAACCTCGACATGAATCAGCCAAAGGTATAGATAAATCCCCTTCCTTTTGAACCTCCCTCCCATCTCCCTCCCCATCCCACCCCTATAAATTGATACAGAGCCCCTCTTTGACTTTCCTGAGCCATAGAGCAAATTGCTGTTGGCTATCTATTTTACATATGGTAATGAAAGTTTTCATGTTACTCTTTCCACACATCTCACCCTTTCTTCCCCTCTCCCCATGTCCATAAGTCTACTCTCTATGTCTGTTTCTCCATTGCTTCCTGGTAAATAAATTCTTTGGTACCATTTTTCTAGATTCCATATATATGTATTAGAATACAGTATTTATCTTTCTCTTTCTGACTCCTTCAATCTGTGTAATAGGTTCTAGGTTCATCCATCTCATTAGAATGACTCAAATTCATTCCTTTTTATGGCTGAGTAATATTCCATTGTGTATATGTAGCACAACTTCTTTATCCATTCATCTGTCAATGGACATCTAGGTTGCTTCCATGTTCTAGCTATTGTAAATAGTGCTGCAATGAACAATGGAATACACGTGTCTCTTTCAATTTTGGTTTCCTCATGGTATATGCCTAGGAGTGGGATTGCTGGGTCATATGGTGGTTTTATTCCTAGTTTTTAAAAGAAATCTCTATATATCTTCCATAGTGGCTGTATCAATTTACATTCCCACCAACAGTGCAAGATTGTTCCCTTTTCTCCACACTCTCTCCAGCATTTACTATTTGTGGACTTTTTGATGATGGCCATTCTGACCAGTGTCAGGTGGTAACTCATTGTAGTTTTAATTTTCATTTCTCTAATAATGAGTGATGCTGAGCATCTTTTCATGTGTTTGTTAGCCATCTGTATTCTTCCTAGCCATCTGTATTCTGGGTAGATTCTTCCTACCCAGCAACATGGAATATTTCTCCATCTGTCTATGTTGCCTTTGATTTCTTTCATCAGTGTCTTATAATTTTCTGCATACAGTCCTTTTGTCTCCTTAGGTAAGTTTATTCCTAGATATTTAATTCTTTTTGTTGCAATGGTGAATGGGATTGATTCCTTAATTTCTCTTTCTGATTTTTCATTGTTAATATATAGAAGTGCAAGTGATTTCTGAGTATCGATTTTGTATCCTGCAACTTTGCTAAATTCACTGATTAGCTCTAGTAATTTTCTGATCCTATCTTTAGGGTTTTCTATGTACAGTATCATGTCATCTGCAAATAGTGAGAGATTTACTTCTTTTCGAATCTGGATTCCTTTTATTTCTTTTTCTTCTCTGATTGCTGTAGCTAGGACTTCCAAAACTATGTTGAATAATAGTGGTGAAACTGGACACCCTTTTCTTGTTCCTGGTCTTATGGGGAATGCTTTCAGTTTTTCACCATTGAGAATAATGTTTGCTGTAGGCTTATCATATATGGCCTTTACTATGATGAAGTAGGTTCCTTCTATGCCCATTTTTTGAAGAGTTTTAATCATAAGTGGTGCTGGATTTTCGCAAAGGCTTTTTCTGCATCTATTGAGATGATCATATGATTTTTATCTTTCAGTTTGTTAATATGATGTATCACGTTGATTGATTTGCATATATTAAAGAATCCTTGCAGACCTGGAATAAACCCAACTCGATCGTGGTGTATGAGCTTTTTGATGTGTAGCTGAATTCTGTTTGCTAAAATTTTGTTGAGGATTTTTGCATCTATGTTCATCAGTGATATTGGCCTGTTGTTTTATTTTTTTGTGTTGTCTTTGTCTTGTTTTGGTATCAGGGTGGTGGTGGCCACCTGGTGAGTTTGGAAGTGTTCTTTCCTCTACAATTTCTTGAAAGAGTTTTAGAAGGATAGGCATTAGCTCTTCTCTAAATGTTTGATAGAGTTCTCCTCTGAAGCAATCTGGTACTGGGCTTTTGTTTTTTGGGAGATTTTTTTAAATCACAGCTTCAATTTCAGTGTTTGTAATTGTGTTGTTCATAACTTCTATTTCTTCCAGATTCAGTCTTGGAAGACTGAACTTTTCTAAGAATCTGGCCATTTCTCCCAGGTTATCAATTTTATTGCCATATAGTTTTTCATAATAGTCTCTTATAATCCTTTGTATTTCTTCATTGCCTGCTGTAACCTCTCTTTTTTCATTTTTAATTTTTTTATTTGATTCTTCTCTCTTTTTTTCTTGATGAGTCTAGCTAAAGGCTTGTCCATTTTGTTTATCTTCTCAAACAACCAGCTTGTAGTTTTATTAATCTTTACTATTGTTTCTTTCATTTCTTTTTCATTTATTTCTGCTCAGATCTTTATGATTTATTTCCTTCTACTAATTTTGGGATTTTTTGTTCTGTTTTCAGTTGTTTTAGGTGTAAAGTTAGGTTGTCTATTTGATGTTTTTCTTGTTTCTTGAGGTAGGATTTTATTGCTATAAATTTCCCTCTTGGAGAACTGCTTTTGCTGCATCCCATAGGTGTGAGTTGTCATGTTTCCATTGTCATTTGTTTCTAGAAACTTTTTGATATCCCTTTTCATTTCTTCAGTAACCTGTTGGTTATTTAGAAATGCGTTGTTTAATCTCCATGTGTTTGTGTTTCTTACAGTTTTTTTCTTGTAATTGATATCTAGTCTCATAGCGTTGTGGTCAGAGAAGATGCTTGATATGATTTCAATTTTCTTAGATTTACTGAGGTTTGTTTTGTGATCCAAGATGTGCTGTATCCTGGAGAATGTTCCATGTGCACTTGAGAAGAAGATGTATTCTTTTGCATTTGGATGGAATGTCCTGAAGATATCAGTGAGATCCATTTCATCTAATGTATCACTTAAGACTAGTGTTTCCTTATTAATTTTCTGTTTTGATTATCTGTCCATTGGTGTGAGTAGGGTGTTAAAGTCTCCTACTATTATTGTGTTACTGTCAATTCCTCCTTTTATGTCTGTTAGTGTTTGTCTTACGTATTGAGGAGCTCCTATGTTGGGTGCACAGATATTTACAATTGTTATGTCTTCCTCTTGGATTGATCCCTTGATCACTATGTAATGTCCTTCCTTATCCCTTGTAATCTTTATTTTAAGGTCTATTTTGTCTGATATGAGGATTGCTACTCCAGCTTTCTTTTGCTTTCCATTTGCATGGAATATATTTTTCCATCCTTCATTTTCAGTCTATATGTGTCTTTAGGTCTGAAGTGGGTTTCTTGTAGACAGCATATATATGGGTCTTGTTTTTGTATCCATTCAGCCAGTCTGTGTCTTTTGGTTGGAGCATTTAATCCACTTACATTTAATGTAATTATTGATATATATGTTCCTATTGCCATTTTCTTAATTGTTTGGGGTTGATTTTGTAGATCATTTTTCTTCTCTTGTATTTCTTGACTGTATAAGTCCTTTTAACATTTGTTGTAAAGCTGGTTTTGTGGTACTGAATTCTCTTAAGTTTTGCTTGTTTGAAAAGCTTTTTATTTCTCCATCAATTTGAATGAGATTCTTGCTGGGTACAGTAATCTTGGTTGTAGATTTTTCCCTTTCAGTACTTTAAATATATCCTGCCATTCCCTTCTGGCCTGTAGAGTTTCTACTGAAAGGTTAGCTGTTAAGTGTATGCGGCTTCTCTTGTATGTTACTTGTTGCTTCTCCCTTGCTGCTTTTAGTATTTTTTCTTTGTGTTTTGTCTTTGTTAGTTTGATTAGTATGTGTCTTGGTGTGTTTCTCCTGGGTTTATCCTGTATTGGACTCTTTGTGCCTCTTGGACTTGATTCACAATTTCCTTTTCCATGTTGGGGAAATTTTCAACTCTTCAGACCCTTTCTTTTTCTCTTCTTCTTCAGGGACCCCTGTAATTCGAATGTTGGTGCATTTGATATTGTCCCAGAAGTCTCTGAGACTGTCCTCAGTTCTTTTCATTCTTTTTACTTTATTCTGCTCTTCAGAAGTTATTTCCAACATTTTATCTTCCAGTTCACTGATCCGTTCTTCTGCTTCAGATATTCTGCTATTGAATCCTTCTAGAGTATTTTTAATTTCACTAATTGTGTTGTTTGTCCCTGTATGTTTATTCTTTAATTCTTCTAGGTCTTTGTTAATTGATTCTTACATTTTCTCCATTTTGTTTCCAAAGTTTTTGATCATCTTTACTGTCATTATTCTGAATTGTTTTTCAGGTGGTTTGCCTATTTCCTCTTCATTTATTTGGACTTCTGTGTTTCTAGTTTGCTCCTTCATTTGTGTAGTTATTTCTCTGCCTTTTCTTTATTTTTTTTTTAACTTATTGTGTTTAAGGTCTCCTTTCCCCAGGCTTCAAGGTTGAATTCTTTCTTCCCTTTGGTTTCTGCCCTCCTCGGGTTGGTCCAGTGGTTTGTGTGAGCTTCGTATAGGGTAAGATTTGTGCTGAGTTTTTGTTTGTTTGTTTTTTTCATTTTTCCTCTGATGGGCAAGGTTGAGTGAGATGGTAATCCTCTCTGCAGATGATTTGGTGTGTATTTTTGTTTTGTTTGTTGTTTAGATGAGGCATCCTGCCCAGGGTGCTACTGGTGGTTGGGTAATGCTGAGTCTGGTATTCAAGTGGTTTCCTTTGTGTGAGTTCTCATTATTTGATACTCCCTAGGCTTAGTTTAGTTCTCTGCTAGTCTAGGGTCTTGGAGTCAGTGCTCCCACTCCACAGGCTCAAGTCTTGATCTTTGGTCAGGAATGACGATTCTACAAGTGGTTTGTAATGGCATTAAGGGAGAGGAAAACAAATATCCAAAAACAAAAAACCAAAGATGAACCCCAGACAAATGGCAGTTACAAAATCAGGCAAATAATAATTAGTAATGGAATATACACATATACACATACACCCATGAGCGAAGCCAAAACAGTCCAACAAAAATAAAGTACAGTAGATTGATCCATGAACAAAAGAAATAAAAAATTACAGTTATGAGTTAAGAACAAAACTAGTTTAAACACAAACTGGAAAACAAAACTAAAGCAAGATGCCAAGTGGGAATAAAGCAATGAAAACAAAACTAACAAATATGTTGCAAGGAAAGGAAAGAAAGAAAGAATAGATATGCAAAGTTAAAGAGAGGTAGATGAAGATTTGTATACATTAAAGATTAACTGCAAGGGGAAAAGAAGAGTAGGAAAGGCAAACAAAGGAATAAATGTAGAAAAAATATAATAGGTTTTTTAAAAAATTAAAATTATAAAAAAGAGAGAAAAAAAACAAAACAAACAAAAAAAGGGGGGGGGAGAAGAAAGAAGAAAGGGGGAAAAAAAGGAAAACTCCACCAAACTGCAAAAGCCCAACATAGAGGCATAGGTTTATAGCAACAGGAAAAATTGTGACTGAAGATACACATATACGTATACACCTATAAGGAAAATCAAAACAGCCCAACAAAAATAAAATACAATAGATTGACCCAGGGAACAAAGGAAACCAAAAATTATATCCACCAAAACAAAACTAACTAAAGCACAAACTGGAAAACAAAGCTAGAGCAAGGTGCCAATTGGGGAATAAAGCAATGAAAATAAAACTAACAAATATGTTAAGGAAAGGAAAGAAAGAAAAGAAAGAAAGAATACATATACAAAGTTAAACAGAGATAGATAAAGAAGAATTATATACATTAAAGATTAAGTTCAAGGGGAAAAGAACAGTAGGAAAAGCAAACAAAAGAATAAATGTAGAAAAAAAGTAATAATAGGTTTAAAAATTAAAATTAAAGAGAAAAGAAAAAAAGAAAAGGAAAACTCCACAGAACTGCAAAAAGCCCAACGTAGAGAAAAAAATCCAGAAGAATCTACAAAGCAAGTCAAAACATAAGACTAATAAATGTTTTTCTTGAGTCACTGCTGTCAGAGTCCTTTCTCTCACTGGGAGTCACAGTCCACCTCACCTCCCTAGGATGCTCTCCATCACTGTGCTGATCTCTGGACCTGCTGTGGGGGCAGCTCAGAGTCTAGTCTGGTCCTACTCCTGTGTGTTCTTGCCTCCAATGTCCATAGCTATCAGAACTACTGTGTTTTTCTTTTGTGGGAGCTCTCAATGATCTTCTATATATTCCATAGACACAGAGTCTGCCTAGTTGATCATGTGGATTCAATCTGCAGCTTGTACAGCTGGTGGGAAGGTTTTGGATCATCTTCCTTAGCCACCCTGCCCCTGGTTTTCAACTGTGGTTTTATTTCCACCTCTGCATGTGGGTCCCCCACTGGGGTTTAGCTCCTGAGGTTGCCCTGGAGGGCTTGGGTCTGCCCCAGTGAGGGCCAGGTGTGGAGGTGGTGCAGCTGCTTGGGCCACAGGGGTTCTGGCAGCACCAGGTACTCAGGGGGGTTGGCGGCCAGGGCAGCAGGAAATATAGTGCTCTAGAAGGGCATGGCAACCAGTCTTGGCCAATATGCTCCAGTATTCTTGTCTGGAGAACCCCCCTCCCTGACAGAGAAGCCTGACAGGCCACAGTCTACAGGGTCACAAAGAGTTGGACATGACCAAAGCGACCCTGCATGCATAGAGGCAAGACTTTTTTTGCCTGTGGCAGCTCCGCCCCAGCGAGAGTTGAGCGTGAAGGTGGCGCAGCTGCTTGGCTTGTGGGTACCCTGGCAGCTCCAAGTGTGCAGGGACACGGACTGCTTCTGCTGCAGGAGTTATGGTCCTATCAGAGTCTTTTTTCAAGCCTCTTGTAGCTGGCAATCAGAAGGCCCCTTTGGCCAGTCTTTCTCCATAGCTCTGCCAGTTCAGGCATTTAGAGGGTTCCCTTGCCTGGGGTCCTTCTCTATTGTTCAATGCGTCAGGCACTTAAACAGGCACCCTGGGTGGGGTCCTCCTCTGTAGTACATTGCATCAGGCGTTTGATGGGCCAGCCTCTCTCTTGTTCAGCTGCCCATGCTGGCGTGTAGGGAGAGAGAGTCTATGGTGATGGCTCCAACCCCCCATGCATGACTCAGCAGTATCTCCTGGCTTCCATGGCTGCCCGGCTTTCCTCCACAGGCAATTCCCCCAGACAATCTCCTCCCTCACCTCTCCTCGATCAGTCTCTCCACAGTCAATAGCAGCCCTTGCCCTGGGATCACTCCAGACTCCCCAAACTCCAGCTCCCAGTCCCCTTGCAAGGGACCCGCCTCCCTGTCTGTACCCACAGGGGTACATATGCCTGTGGCAAGGACTGTCTGATTCTCATTCCATTTAGGCTGCCACAGATCAGCTGTTTCACTCTCAGCCTTAAATGTTTCTCCTCTGACTCAGATCGTTGCCCTGATGTGGGGATCGGACCCCTGCTTCAGTTCCCCTACCCGCCAAGGGCAGGTCCAGTCCTCCTAACACTCCTATTTTTCCCTAGTTCCTTCATCCTACCAAGTTTTGTGTGGTTCTATATATTCTTTTCTGCTGGTCAGGTACTCCTGTCTGCTCTCAGCTGGTGTTCTGCATGCACTTCTGTGTCTGAAGGTGTATTCCTGATGTATCCATGGAGATAGATGTACTTCACGTCCACCTATTCCTCTGCCATCTTGTTCTCCTCTCAGTTAATATTCTGTAAAAACCTCTCTTACAGCTATTATCTCACCACTGAACCTTGAGGGAGAAACTATGTCTTACTCATCTGCTCATTCCCAGTGCCTGCTTGAGGGTCTGTAGAATTGAAACAGGAGGGAAGGGAGTGGATAGCCTCTAAAGGAATGATATAGCCTAAGGATTTGACATAAACTGGTTAGAACCAATTCCGTTCAAGATGGTGGAAGAGGCCACTTCCAGTAGACCTTGTAATACATTAGCATGCTAAATGACACCCACAGGCGCCATGACAGTTCTGAGGCTAACTGTAAAAGGCCAAAAAGTGGGTGGTGGCCCAATTCCTGGAAACCCCCTCCCTTCTTACCTATAACTTCATCTCTGAATTCACCAGCAACAGAAGGAATGAACCAATGAGCAAATGAATGTAAGTTCTAGGGAAAGCAGGGATTTTTGTCTTCTTTGTTCACTGATGTATCCCAAATGCTACATAGTCAGTGCTCAACAAGTAACTGTTGAATGTTGCAGAAGGTTTAATGAAGAAACAAATGAATACAAAGCCCACAGACCTGTAACATATGAAAAGGTGCTCTACCCCACTCGTAATAAGTGTAAATTAAAACTAAAGTTGTAAACTATTTCCTTCTTATTCAACTTGCAAAAGTCTGAACGCTTGACAACACTCCACTGAAAAGCAGTAGAGAAATGAACACTCTCATTCATTGCTGTTGGGATTACAAAATGGTCCAACCTCCAGAGAGGCCACCTGGGCAATGTCTATCAACATTTAAAAACATTTAGCCTTCTGAGGATTTATCTTACAGGTAAACTTTCACACTTGTGAAACAACTCATGCACAGGGTTACTCCTTGTTTAGAATGGTGAAAGGTTAGAAATAGCCCAAATGTCCACAGGGAACTGGATAAATAAACTGTGGTTCATCTGTACAATGTAGTATCACACACTTGTTTAAAAAGATGATTGAGGGACTTCCATGGTGGTCCAGTGGTTAAGAATTCACCTTACAGGAAAAAAAAAAAAGAAGAAGAATCCACCTTACAATGCATGGGATGCAGGTTCAATCCCTGGTTGGGGAACTAAGATCTCATGTGCTGCAGGGCAACTAAGTCCACAATCTGCAACTACTAAGCCTGCACAACACAACTAGAGAGAAGCCTGAGTGCAACAGTGAAGATCCCACATGCCATAACTAAGACCCCATGCAGCCAAATAAATAAATATTTTTTTAAAAGATGATTGAGGAAGCTGTCTCTGTACTGATACTGAAGTATAGTTGACCTTCCATATCTGTGGATGCAGAACTCTTGGATATGGAGGTCAACTGTACTATGTCATTTTATATCATTTTATATAAGGGACTTGAGCATCCCCAGATTTTGGTATCTCTGTGGTGTCACAGAACCAATCCTCTGTGGATACCGAAGAACTACTGTATCTTTATGATTCATACTACAGCGAAGAAAGCAAAGTACAGTGAAGGCTATATAATATGTTACCTTCATGAAAGAAAGGAGGAAAAGATGAAACACACACACATATTTGCACAAATATTAAAGGTTAAACCAGAAGTTGATAAAAATGGCAAGAGGATTGGGCAAAGACTGGGGTAATTTAAGACAAGGTAGAAAGAAGACTTCTTAATGTATCCTTTTTAAATAGGATCAATTTTTGATCCTTTAAACTTTGGAATCATGTGAATGTGCCACCTGTTTGAAAGCATTACATTACCTAAAAAACAGCCCTACTTTCAGCTAGTTACACATCGAAAAAGACAAACTCAGTCCCTGAAACATATTCATGTGCTTCTCCCAAAGACCTGTGCCTTCAAACAGGGACTCTAACCTGAAGCCAAAGAAATCAAATATGCATGGTGAAATTTCAGGCAACAGAAGCCTTCCACTGAGGAAGAGGGGAAGGAAGAGCACCCCACCCCCTCAATCCTATCCCCTATCGTGACTTTACACAGAGTTTGCCTTTCCTAAGTGCAGCCCCTGCTCTCATCCCCAGCTCTACACTCTGCCCACACATTCAGGAAACAGAGCCTGGAAGGTAGGCTCCTAGAATCCAGGGCTAATACCAGGTTCCTGGCTGTATATCTGCAAATGCTAGCTTTGGGTAGCATAAATGAATTTCTTTTGCTAGTGGAGAATTGAGGCTTTTTGAAGAAATATATGTGGAACAGAAACGTAGAAAGGTGCCCTTGACTTCCCAGAAACAGAAGAAAAAAAAAGATAGGAAAAGAAAAAGCTATAACCAGCCACTGATATAAAAACCTGGGCAGTTTATTTGGCACAAATCCTATGATCATGAATGTCTCAGAGCTGTAATTCTGTCTGATTACTCTGTGCTGTCAGGAGGGTGAAAAAACCCAGAAGATTAATGTTTTGTGTGGCAATAAGGTGGCAGGCTTGCAACTCTAAGCTTATCTCCCATGAATCAGAAGCAGTGCTGAGAGGCTTCAAGAGACAGGGACATTTTATAATTATATATATATTTGCAGAAAGAGACCTGTCAAGCCCAGATTCATTAGCTTCTGCTGCTGTTGGCTTCTTTAGTAGACAGGCCAAATCTCCCTGTGCACAGCTCCCCCTTCCCTTCTCCAGTGGCTTTTGTGGCAACAAGCTTTGTGGGAGAGGGGATATATGGGTGTGAAGGGCAGGGGACAAGGCTAACTTGGATATGAGCTCTGGTTTCCAACCTTTGTTAAAATGCAGAAGCCTCAGAAACATCTATAAAGCTCTTTCAATGGGAGGTAAAGTTCAAGAGTTGCTTCTAGCTCTTTCCCAGGGCACACATGGAAAAAGGTGGCCCATTTAAAACAATAACAACTGTTCAGTCGATCTGTCTATTGACCTAAAACATTAAAGCTATAGCACATGTGCTCAGTCATGTCTGACTCTTCGTGATCCTATGGACCATAGCCCGCCACGCTCCTCTGTCCATGCAGATTCTCCAGGCAAGAATACTGGAGTGGGTTACTGTTTCCTCCTCCAGGGGATCTTCCTGACCCTGGGATCAAGCTCGTGTCTCTGGCATCTCCTGCACTGGAAGGCAGATTCTTTACTACTGAGCCACCTGGGAAATCCATAAAGCTATATAGTACGTAGAATTTAAGTACAAACGTTGTAAATCTGCCCATTTAAATAGTAGTACCAGCAAAAATTTGCATGTAGAGTTATACTACATATAAGCTGTGTGACTTTGGAAAAGTTACTTAACCTCTCTGAGACTCAGTCTATAAGATGAAGATAATATTATCTAACAAGGGGGTTGTGAGGATGAAATGAGATAAAGTTATGCATTATCTGCCATTAAGGCATATACCCAGGGATCAGAAGTTAACTCCAAAAAAAAAAAAAAAGAAGTTAACTCCAGCATTTATTAACCATTTATTAATCTTTAGGAAGCTCCCTAATCTCTCTAAACTTCAATTTTCATATCTTTAAATAGGAAATAATAATCTTCACAGGCCAATGAGGAAGGGCAGTAAGTCCCCTACATATGAACAAGTTACATTCGGAGAGTGTGTTAGTAAGTCCAATTTGTTCTTAAGTGCAACAAAGTTACCCTAAGTACCCAACTAACACAGTTGGCTATATAGTACTGTACTATATAGTATACGTTTACAATACTTTTCACACAAGTAATACATAAAAAACAAGGACAAAAAAATAAAGAAAACATTTTTAATCTTACAGCTCAGTCCCTTGGAAAATACAGTAGTACAGTACAACGGTTGGCATACAGGGGCTGGCATTGAGTGAACAGGCAAGACGAGATACTGACTGGAGGATGGAGGGGGTGGGGGATGGTAGAGCTAAAGGATCGTCAGCAATAGGAGACAGAGGGCAAGCTACAATTTCACTCACATCTGACTTTGATGGCACAGGTTCTGGTTCCTTGCTGGATTCTACCCTCTTGAAAAAATAATCCAGTGATGTCTGGGTAATAGCTCTTTCTTTCTTGTCATAGGTGACATGATGACATGGTGGCACTGGATTGCATTCTGAGTGTCTGCTGCAACCTACCTGTACTCTTCTAGGTTTGGGTCCTGTGCCTCAAAACTAACAGTGCCTCCTTAAATAAAGAAAATCTTGCCATTTCCTGCATCATGAATCTTTTTGGTTTTTCAGTTACTTCTTCCTCTTGTCTCCCTCCGTCCTTTCTCTCTTCTCCTCCATCTTTTCACTTCACTCCACTCTCTCAATTATTTTCGCTTTTGTTTCCATCATTATCACTTGGTTCCTTTTAGCAATACCAGCTACGTCACCACTGCTTTTACATTTGCTTCCAGACATCCTGGGCTTGAAATAAAGGTACTGTACCCTATACAGTACTGTAAAGTACACAAAAGCACAACCACTCGTTGAGGACGCACTCACATGACAATGTACACCAGACACATAGACTAACAGGTGATTGGACATTTGAACACACATTCACATCTTTGAAAGTTCGCAACTTGAAGGTTCATTTATACCACTACTTACTTTAATTACCACTAAATACAGATTAAAAACATAGCACCAGTGCCTGGCAGAGTAATCATTTAAGAAGTGAAAGCTAGTAGTAATGGTAGGAGTAGTAAGAGGAAGAGGAGGAGGAGGAGAAGAAGGAGGAAGAGGATAGAAATGTACGCAAAAACTGCAGGAAGAGAGATTTGACTTAGACATAAGAACTTAGTGATGCAAAATTTTTTTATCGAAGTATATTTGATTTACAAAGTTCCAGGTGTACAGCAAAGTGATTCAGTTATACGTACATACATACATATATATATATATATATATATATATATATATATATATATATTTCAGGTTATTATCCATTATAGGTTATTACAAGATATTGAATATAGTTCCCTGTGCTATACAGTAAATCCTTGTTGTTTATTGTATACAGAGGTGTGTATCTGTTAATCCCATATTCCTAATTTATTCCTCTCCCCTGCCTTTCCCCTTTGGTAACTGTAATTTTGTTTTCTATAGAGTGACTCTAAATTGATTCCTCCTCCCACTCCCGCCACACACAAAACACATACACACTTAAAAACTCTATATGACTCCAAACTCCATAGAATCATATACAAAGCCTTTCAAGATCTCTGTCCTCTTTATATTTTTCCAGCTTCATCATCTTCCTATCCCTTTCCTCTGCACTGCAGCTCAGACAAGAATTCCCATAATTCTCATGCCCTGAACATGCAAGACTATCTAGCCTGTTGTTATTATTTGTTATTTATATGATTATTTAGGTCATTTGTTGAGCACTTGCCATGTGCTAAGCATAGGCTTCATTACCAGTTGACTGTCAGCTCCATGAGGAGCAAGGCCACCATTGTCATGGATTTACCCTTGTACCCACACTGTCCAGCCAAGTGCCTGGCCGATGGGGGGCCCTCAGTAAATATTTCTTCATTCCTGAATGAATCTAGCTCTCACAACAACTCTATCAGATGCATATAGCTTGTTCTCATTTTATAGATAAGAAACCAAGGCTCAGCTACATTAAATAAAACTCATAAAATACCACTTCTGGGCATACACACTGAGGAAACCAGATCTGAAAGAGACACGTGCACCCCAATGTTCATCGCAGCACTGTTTATAATAGCCAGGACATAGAAGCAACCTGGATGCCCATCAGCAGACGAATGGATGAGGAAGCTGTGGTACATATACACCATGGAATATTACTCAGCCGTTAAAAAGAATTCATTTGAATCAGTTCTAATGAGATGGATGAAACTGGAGCCCATTATACAGAGTGAAGTAAGCCAGAAAGATAAAGAACATTACAGCATACTGACACATATATATGGAATTTAGAAAGATGGTAATGATAACCCTATATGCAAAACAGAAAAAGAGACACAGATGTACAGAACAGACTTTTGGACTCTGTGGGAGAAGGTGAGGGTGGGATGTTTCGAGAGAACAGCATGTATATTATCTATGGTGAAACAGATCACCAGCCCAGGTGGGATGCATGAGACAAGTGCTCGGGCCTGGTGCACTGGGAAAACCCAGAGGAATCGGGTGGAAAGTGAGGTGGGAGGGGGGATCGGGATGGGGAATACATGTAAATCCATGGCTGATTCATGTCAACGTATGACAAAACCCACTACAATATTGTAAAGTAATTAGACTCCAACTAATAAAAATAAATGAAAAAAAAAAGATATGTGCACCCTTATTATGTTCATAGCAACACTATTTACAATAGCCAAGACATAGAAACAACCTAAATGTCCACCAACGTTTAGATGAAGGGATAAAGAAGATATGGTATATATACACAATGGAATATTACCCAGCCATAAAAAAGAATGAAATAACACCATTAACAGCAACATGGATGGACCTAGAGATTATCAATCATACTTACATGAAGTAACTCAGAAAGAGAAAGACAAATACACACACTATCACTTATACATGGAATCTAAAATATAATGCAAATGAACTCATTTATGAAACAGAAATGGATTTATGGACATAGAGAACAGACTTGTGGTTGCCAAGGGGAAGAGAAATGGGGGAGGATGGGCAGGAGGGTTAGCAGATGTAAACTATTGTATATAGAATGGATAAACAGCCATGTCCTATTGTATAGCACAGAGAACTATGTTCAGTACCCTATGATAAACCATATAGTAAAAAATATTTTTTAAATGTGTATCTATGTATAACTGAATTACTTTGCTGTACTGCAGGGATTAACATGACATTGTAAATCAACTATACTTCAATAAAAAATTTTTTAAAAACTCATAAAAGTTGTAGCGTTGAGACTCCAACCCAAGTTTGTCTGATTCCAGAAGTTCTCCTTGGACCCCCTCTCTTGTCCATCTCAGTCTCCCCAGTGCACACCATTAATTCTCATGCTTTGGTTTCTCTGCTCCTGCTGCCAACCCTATCCTTTTTTCTCTGTCCATCCTATAAGCCCATCCTTTAAGACTCACTTCATGTCATTGTCTTTTATGATTACTCTATTTTTTATATTCCACTTTATTCTGAAAATTATTTGAGATGGCTTTCATAGTGAAAACAAGAAAAACAAAGAAATGCTAAAAGCAAAGCCAAAAGAAAATTAGAATTATCAAAAGAAACAAAAACCCAGTGAGGCAAGATTCACCTGGAAAAAAAGTGCTTGTTAAAAGACTCTCTGTTTCTGAAGATGTGGGCCACAAATTTATTTCTAAGCTTGCTAGCAGCAAAGGCAAGGATAGAAACTTGATTAATTACAGGATTCTTAGTTTCCATAAGTTAAAAAAAATACCTACCCCCTTCATTTTAAAAAGAAGCTCATTTTTTTCCCCTCAGATATGAGAGAAACATCCTCCAAGGATTCTCAAAAAAAGAGATACTGCAAGATGAATTGGATGGAATTCTCCACAACACTCCTACGATGAATTTGATAGGAAATTGCTTATTTTATTAATATTCCTCATTGCAACACAATCGCTTCCTCTGAGAAATCTTTCTTGGTTACCACCCCCAGCTTCTCAAGGCTGAAATAGGGCCCTTCTATGTTCCCATAACATCTTGTCCTTCCTTCAATCAAACTACATTATAATTATTTAAATATCTATATTCTTCATCAGAGTGAGAGCTTTGGGGGAATAGGTAGCATGTTTTGGTTACCCCCATACCTGTGTCTCAATTTCCTTATCTGTAAATGGCGATATTAGTAGTACTTACCTCCTGGAGTTGTTATGATGAGAAAAAGTTAATACTTGTAAAATGCATAGAACAGTGCCTAGGGTGAGCACACAGATAAGTATTAGCTATTATGTGCAACACTGGGCACCAGACATTCAATCAAAGTGTTGGATAAATGGATCAATGTACGAGCCTGTGAATTCTCTTTGCCTAGAGAGCTTTCAAACTATGGACGAAGCCATTAGTCTTAAGTTGTTTACTCTCTTTAGGTCTCTATTCAAAGGTTACTTTTCAGTGAGGTTCTACCCTGACCCCGCTATCTAAAATTGTAACTCACCCAAAATATTTCCTATATCCCCTTCCTTGCTTCTTTTATTTTTGTCTTTGCACTTCACACTATCTAACATATTATGTTTGATTATTTATTGTGTTTATTCCTGCCCTTCCCCACTACAATTGAAGCTCCATAAAGCCAAAGATGCTGTTTGTTTCTAGACAAGAACTTGGCAAATAGTGGATGATCAATAAATACTGATTGAAAGCATCATTGTATGGAAACAAAGCAGAGTGGGGACTAGGATGAAACAAGCAAGGTGCCCAAGGCATATTTAAGAAAGCACTCACTCTCAAACCCCAAGCCTGATTTTCCATAACCTTAAGAAAGTGACACCTTACAGTTTCAGCCTAGGCACCTTGCTTGTCCACCCCAGTACCAGCCCTGAAAGCAGAGGATGGACCAGATGACCTAGTGGGGGGTTCCATCTAGTCCTGAACAGTGGAATGGAGGTAAATGCTTACCAACCATCTCTTTGCAGGGTGAACTGTGATTTACAATGTTTGCCAATTTCTGTGGTGTAAATATTCCCACATGGCCCATTTGAAGCAATCAGTGAAATGTCTCCAAACAGAGAGTGGGGAAACATGCCCAAACTTCTCTTACAAGCTGATGCAAGTTGACTTCTGCACACCACTGGCCAGGATTCCTGGACTTTTTACTAACTGCAACCCAGGCCAGCATGAAGGATGGCAAAGAGAAATTAAAAAGGATAAATGGATCAGCATTACCCATCTCCACCACTAAGAAATTGTCCAAATGTGCACATTCTGAATGGAGGACCAATGGCTTTACTTTCAAATTATGAGGGATGAAAGGAGCAAATCTAGTGTTTTGTGTGTACATAATATGATAAACTAAGTACCACTATTGCACCCATTTTACAGATGAAGCAACTGGAGCATAGCTTGTCCAAGGTGACACATCTAGGAAGAGGCAGAACCAAGATTCAAAGAGAAGCTTGTTAGATTTCAAAATCCATGTGTTTTCTCTACACAGCATAATATGGTGCTATGGCTTCAAAATATGGTGAGATGACCACAGGTATATACTGAGAAGCTTCCATAGGCCTAGGCATGTATCACAGGTAAATTCCCTCCTCCCCATTTGCACAAGCTTCCACTAGCTCCAGAGGACAGTGGTTGCAGCTGTCTGATTTTCTATATTCAGTGACAAGCACAGTGTCCAGAGCATAGACCTTATTCTATAAATAATGTCTAATGATGAAAGGAATAAAAAAAGAAAGAAAGCAAATGGAGGAGAGGAAGGAATTTTTGCCCCATGGATACTATTTGTGTTTATGGATTACTTGAGAAGACTTTAGGCAAGAAATTTGCATGGGTAGCCCCAAGCAAATTCCTCTTTTCAACTTCTACTAATTAGATGAAGCTAAAGCCTGCAGTGGATTCCTTCTTATGCCTTTTACCAGAGATTCACAAGGATGTGGAATTGGGGGAATGGATTCTGGGATTATCATTTTTGCAGATTTGCTTTCCTAATTTTTGTGGGGAATAGCAGGCAGTGCCCAGGGATGTCACTGAATGTCACAGGAAAGGGACACAGGCTTTACAATTCCCATGACTAATCCCTAGAGGAGGCAGTCCTCTCCCATAGATAATTGAATAGTGACTGAATTCAAGTTACCAGCTAAATTTCAGGACACTTCCATTTGTGAGCCTTATCTAAACACCTTTTGTGAGATTTTTTTAAAGAGATAAAGTTATCTTTAGGTTGGTTTTTTTTCTGTCTCTCCTTCTTTTTCATGAACATATAATCAGTGCCAGGCCTGTTGCAGGGAAGAAAGTGAGCTGGGAGAGGTTGGTCACATCCCAGGTCTCAGGAGAATCCCTGGGATGGCTGCCAAGGGTGGGTTCTTGGCTTTGTGCAGGAAAGAATTCAAGAGAGCACCATAGTAAAGAGAAATCAGGTTTATTCAGGGAGATACACACTCCACAGACAGATTGTGGGCCATCTCAGAAGGCAAGAGGCACCAGGGTATGGTGTTGTCAGTTTTTATAGGAGTGGGTGATTTCATAGGCTAATGAGTGGGAGGAGTGTTCCAGCTATTTAGGAGAAAGGGTGGGGATTTCCAGGAATTGGGCTACTACCCACTTTTTGACCTTTGTGGTTGACCTTGGAAACTGTCATGCCATCTGTTGGTATGTCATTTAGCTTGCTGATGTGTTACAATGAACTGAGGTTCAACGTCTAGTGGAAGTTGGCCCACCAGCCATCTTGGACCTAGTTGGTTCTAACCAGTTTATGTTGTGTCTTCAGGTTGTGTCTATTCTTTCAAAGGTTATACCCTGTCGCCTTCCTGTCTCAAGGCCAAAGGTCACCCAAGCTTAAATATTCTGGACTGATTCAACACCTGGGGTCATATACTGGTACAGCATCCAGGAGAGATGGCCAGGAGACTGAATGCATCCCAAAGACATATTTTTGCTCAGCATGCTCAATATTTCAGGATAATTTTTTTGCAATTTGAAAGTATTTATAAAAAAAAACAAGGAGATTTTGCGTTTTTAAAACATCAGCTCTTTTAGTTTCTCTTGAAAAATGCAGAAGCTCTGCCAACTCTAGGCACACAGTCTGACCTGCATCCTCGCAGGGCTAGAGCTGAAGAGTGACTGCCCTGCGTGAACAGAGCATGCGCCCCTTCTCTCATTCACCTCTGATCCACCACTTCCTTTTCTCAGCCAGGCACAGAGGCAGGCTCTCATTTGTGCTATTTCATAATTCAGATGAATATGTGCTTTCCAGTTTGCCACAAAAACTAGTGCACCACACCCACTAGATTTATTTCAGTTGCCTACCTGGCTCCTGCTGTCGCTAGGTCTCTGTCTCTGACCCCTACTCTAAGGACACAAGGCTGGTCTTAGACACGGGCAGGGTTTGTAGCTGCCAGCACCGATCTGTGAGACAGCTTGCCAACAGAAAGGCCCTATGCCTCAAAAATAGCTTTCCAGGGGCCTACCTGCCTGAAATTCACATTATCACTCACTTCTTAGGTTAAAGAACATAGCCTTCCCCTTTCAAAATGAAAGCATGTTAAGTTGGGAGGGACAGTCTATTCTGCTGGTTTCCAGGAACACGAAGGGGAGAGGGTCTGCAGCAGAAGGATTTTGGAAGGGGTTTAGGATGGCTAACATTGTTCAAGTCACTTAGCTAGTCTCCAGCAAAAGGAAGAGAGAGCATGTAGAGAATAAGTCACAGCATAAGTAAACTTGACTGAGAGGAGGCCAAGAAGAAGGGCTCAGCAGAGCCTGAGGGCACACCCAGGGTGGCAGGCGCTGGTGGCCCTGTGGGTGGAGGAGCGCAGAAAAGCATCTGCCTTTTATGGCCAGTGGGTCCTTCAGAGAAACAATGAATTTGTTCTTTAGAAAAGATGGCTGGGTTGGCTGTAACTCACAGGTGGTGTGAAGGCTGGAGCTCTATAAACAGATCCTCTCGCAGTTACCAGAAGCTATTTTTGATTCTCGCAACATCATATGCCGGGCAGACAGTGCCCCTGTTGGAAAGCAGAGTCAAGCGACACAGCAATTGGTAGCTCCCCTAGGGAGAGTGTGTCTGTTGTTTTTGTTTTTGTTTTTTCCATTCCAGCACACCCTGAGCCACCCCTTCACCCTTCCCATCCTGCAAGCCTGGCATCTACTAGCAGCAACCCCTCCTCAGCTTCCTGGAGCCCAGAGTGGTCTGTGGAAAGCCAGGTGGGATCCAGAGGCCAGGCAGCTGCCCAAACTATCCTGTCCACCACTCCCAACCAGCTGGGTTCCAGGATTCTCCTGCTTCCATGGCCTCTCCTCTGTCACAGGCCTCAGTCATAGGCAGCTCTTTCTTGCTTCTCTCTCTCCCTCTTTTTTTTTTTTGACTGCACTTCACAGCATGTGGGATTTTAGTTCCCAGACCAGGGATCGAACCCATGCCTCCTGCAGGGGAAACATGGATTCTTAATCACAGGACTGCCAGGGAAGTCCCTTTCTTGCTTCTTTGACCTGGCTTTGCTCTCAGGACTTCAATTAGAAGGGGCTCAGAAATTCAGAGAAATGGCAGTTTTGAATACATGGGGAGGGAGATGACCCAGGTTGGGGGGTGGTCTTTATTTTAGTGTTTGAGGAGTAGCAACCAGAGGGGAGTGGAAGCAGGGTGTAGGAGGGAACAGAAGAGTCAGGGGAAGGACTTGGCTTCCCTTAACGTTTTACTCCCATTCTCCTCCTGTGAGTGACTGCAGCTCTGGCCATAACCTCTGTGCCTCTTGGGGAACCCCCCAACCTCCACTTGCACAACATTGTTCCGGGGCCCAGCTCTTTCCTCCAACTTGCCTCCTACTACCTGTGCCCAGGCTGCAGCATGCTGATTTACGGATTAGTCAGATGAACACGTAACACCCACCTCCCCTCAGTCTTGGCAGCTTACATTTCCATGAGAGTGACAAGAAGGGTGGAAATACTTATTGTCTACTTTATTTTATATGGAAGCCAATCCTTGCAGGGCCCACACTATTCCTCTCAAGCAGTGGTTGGTACTGGGAGAGGCCGCGTGACCTTTTTAGGCCACTGGGAGAGCCTGGGAAGTGGTAATTTACCAAAGTCAACCCTTGATTCCTCCTGTGATTTATCCACTTGGCGGATTATCTAAGGATAATGCCTGTCTCTAAGCTGGTTTCCCCCTGCCTGCTAGCCTGCTTCTGAGCTGTTTTCCCCTCTGCTCCCATGACAGCCTGTGGATGTGTGCTTAAGGAATGCAAAGTTGAACATTTGCCTACGCAAAATGGAAATACAGAAGAAAATTGGATGGGAAAAGGGGGGTGCACACAATCCTCTGATTCTTTCCTGTCAGCCAGAAATGATTTGGGGCCTTCAGTTAAATCCCCAAATTCCAGCTGCACACTATGTGCAAAAGCCTTACTTTGGTAGCTAAAGAGACAGTACCTTTATTTGTCCTATGTGGCTTCTTTTTGTTTCTTAGGGGCCCCAGAGATGCAAAAGAGTTAAATATGAATGAAACAAGTTGACCAATAAGGCAAATTATGCATTATCATCATTATCATCATCACAAAGACAGCTAACACTTGTTGTTTAGTTGCTAAGTCATGTCTGACTGTTTTGTGACCACATGGACTGTAGCCCATCAGACTCCTCTGTCTATGGGATTTTCTAGGCAAGAATACTGGAGTGGGTTGCCATTTCCTTCTCCAGGGGATCTTCCTGACCCAGGGATCAAACCCATGTCTCCTGTGTCTCCTGCATTGGCAGGCAGATCCTTTACCACTGAGCCACATGGGAAGCCCTAGCTAGCACTTATTATGTGCCAGGCACAGTTCAAATGGCTTTACGTGAATGAACTCAGTCATCACAACTGCGAACTGAGATATTAACCCTGGTTTAGAGGAAAAGAAACTGAAGTACAGAGAGGTTCAGTGACCTGCCTAAGGTCATGCAGTTGGTACCTTTAACCAGCCTTTAACCAGGCTCCACAGGCTTGACACTACACTATACCTCTCACTGCACTCATTTTGCTGTTTCTCTTTTCCATTGTTACAGAATCACCCTCCAACTTAATGGCTGAGAACAACCATCATTTTCCTTGCTTGTGATTCTGTGGGTAAAGAATCCCAACACACAATGGATGACTTGTCTGTGTTCCATGATCTCTGGAGCCTCAGCTGGTATGGCTAAAACAAATGGGAATTGGTCAGGATGGCTTGACTGGGCTCCCATATCTGGGGCCTCAGTTCTCACTGTCCATTGAGTTCCTGGATTATCCTCTACATGGCCTTCCCATGTGGCTAGCTTGGGCTTCCTCACAGCATGGTGGTCAGAACAGTCAGACTTCTTACATGGTAGCTGGGCTACCTGGTGGCTCAGTGGTAAAGATTCTGCCTGCAATACAGGAGATCTTGATTCTATCCCTGGGTTGGGAAGATCCCCTGGAGAAGGGAATGGCTACCCACTCCAGTATTCTTGCCTGGAGAATCCCCTGGACAGATGAGCCTGGCTGGCTACAGTCCATGGGATTATAAAGAGTTGGACATGATTGAGTGACTAACACTTTCACATGGTAGCTGGCTGCCCCTAAGAAAATTCAGATGCCTTGAGAACTCTGAAAAAGCTAGACCTAGAACTGGGCACGGTGTTGCTTAAACCACATTCTATTAGTCAAATAAGACATGAGATCAGACCACCTCCAAGATCATCTTCACTCTGATGACTGGAGTGGTGTGCTGGTGCTTGAAAAGAAGTAATTATAGTGGCCATCTTTAGGGACTACCCCATTGTTTATATATACACCATTTATATTATGTTTTCTATATACATGTTAATTTGTTACCTCATATGTTTGTATGTATACACACAAAAACTTAATTAAAAAGCCAAAAATTGCAGATATTTTGACCAATACTCTGCATCGGTTGGCCCCACTTCAAGATGCTTAGTGAGTACTGGAATCATTCCCAGGCCTGGATCCCATCAAAGGTTTTAATGCCTTTTCCAGTGGCTCAGCCAACTCTCCCTGTTCCCAGTGACTTAGAGGACTATGATTATACAGCTGACCCTGTGTTCTACCTGCACGGAATCCCTTGTTTTTTCCTATGACAGAAAACAGTGGGCTTCTCAAATGAAGTTCTATTCTGAGGCAGTAACCCACTGGGACTCACACAGGGAAAACCAGCCAGCCTGGCAGACCTCATTGCTTTAAGTAAAGTTTCAGCTGCTGAAGATTCCTGGCTGTGTGATGCCAAGGGAGGAGAATGGATGAGAGAAACTCAGGAAACAAGAGTTTGTAATCTTGGTTCTGCTTCTCTGCCGGTGAGTAGGGAGCAGAGAAGAAGGAGGTAGCAGAAGGGTATGGAAAGTATTTGTGAGTTATATCACCTCACCGCCTATAGCCCCCAAATGGACATGAATAAAGTGATAGTTTATTACCTCCCCTCTCCCAAAGGTGCTTTTATTATCTCCTTTCCCCTCCTCAAAATTGGCAGGGTCTTGGCATAAAGTGTCACATTCCACTGCCATACCCAACCATTTCCCACTCTTGGCTTAGCTGGCTTCTTGTTCTTGCCACTGATAGTTCATTCATTCATGCAATATTTATTGAGGGTTATTATGTGCCAGGCAGGCTTCCCAGGTGGCACTAGTGGTTAAGAATTCCCCTGCCAATGAAGGTAGATGCCAGAGACAAGGGTTCAATCCCTGGGTCAAGAAAATCCCCTGGAGGAGGGCATGGCAACCCACTCCAGTATTCTTGCCTGGAGAATTCCAAGGACAAAGAAGCCTCGCCGATGGGCTATAGTCCATGGATTCGCACAGAGTCGGACATGACTGAAGTGACTTCACCAAGCGCTGCTCTAGGCACCCAAGATAGAACAGTGAATACAACAGACCAAAATACCTGCTCTTGGGGAGCCTACATTCTATTGAAATGAAACAGACAATGAATGAAATAGGTAAGATGCACAATAAGTTAGGTATTGAATGCTATTAGAGAAAAATGAAATAGGAAAGGGAGGTAGAGATGCTGGGACAGTTTGGGGCGGGGGTGACAATTTGAAACAGTGTGCATAGGCAAGGCCTCTCAGAGAAAGTGACATCTGAGCAAAGACCAGAGAGAGGTGAGGAAGGGAGTTACATTGAGAATAGACTCTAGGAAGAAAAAGAAGCAAAGAGAACAGCTAGGAGGCATGGCAGATTCGATTAATGTTCTGAATTTTTCACTCCCTTCCTGTTACAGAATTTTTATGCATCCCCTCATCAAATGACTTTGAAATACTTCCTTCTAGAGCAAGTAGACTATATTTCACCACCACGTTGCCTGCTGAACATGGCCACATGACTTGTGATGTCCAGTGGAATGTCAATGGACAGGATGCTAGCAGAGATTTTAAATGTGCTTGCCTGATTTAGCTTGGCCTCTTGTTCACCTGCCATCTGCTGTGAGGAGAACACGCCCCAGCTGACTGCTGGTCCTAGAATAAAGAGATACATGAAGAGGATATGAACTTGACTCTCAGCCTGAAGCAGAGCCATCCCAGCCAACCCACAGACCCATAAACAAGCAAAATAAATGTTGTAAGCAATTAATATTTGGGGATTGTTTGGCAATGGCTGACAGATAGAGGAGGTTGTGCAATAATCCAGCTAAGAGATGATGATGCTTTAGATCAAGGTGATAATAGTGGAAATGATAGAAAATGATCAGATTCTGGATATATTTTGAAGACAGAACTGACAGTATTTGCTGATGAATTGGATGTGGGGTATGAAAGAGAGACAGCAACAGAGAGAATATTCAAGGACAACTCCAAACAATTTGGCTTGAGCAACTGGAAAGAGGGAGTTATTATTTAACAAAATGGGAAAGGCTTAAGGTGGAACAGCTTTGAGGGGAAGAGGAATATCAGAAGTTTGGCTTTGGACATGAGCTTGGCATGCCTATCAGATAACTCATAGTTCAGTGTTTCCCCCAAAGACTGTTCTAAGGTTTAGACTTTGAAAGAATAATGATACCTTCATCTCCCTGAATTGTTTGGAAAACTCTGAAGCCCCCACCCTGCTGACCTATCACTCCATTTCCCTACCTATTGGTGGTTTTGAAATTTTGCTTTGAAGGAATTTGAAGAAAGCAGTCTGTTTAAAAGGGAGCTATGGGACTCTTTTTGAAGCTGCCTTTGCAAAAAAAAAGCACATGGTTTTCACTTGACTTGTGTGCTACAAAGCAATAAAAAGAGCAATTTTTTCTGAATATGCTTTTGTTTACACATTACATAAGCCTGAGAAAATATTGCTCTTCTATATCATATAATACAAACCAGGAGGAAGTTCTTATGGCCAATCTCACATCACACATTAGAACAAAAACTCCCAATAGCTAAGGACCACAGGGAACCATTGATTGGATGATCTACTTGGCTCCAAGAATTGCACTAGGTGCTGAGAATGCAGTGATGCAGCAGAATGTATTACTGTCTAAATTTATTGTCACCCATGCCTGAGTGACATATATATTATAAACTTGCCCATCTTGTTCAACTCAGCAGTAGTGACTATGCCATTTCCAATCAGAAGCTTTCAGAGCCATAGCATGATAACTCTTTGGTCTGTCTTCTGTCTGCTATGGGAATATCAGTATCCCAGATAGGGGCCACTCTGTGAACCTGGGTCCCAGAGTGAAGACACATGGAGCACAGCCGTTACCAACCCATGGCCAACATATAATAAATATGAACAAGAAATAAGTCTTTGTTTGGGGAACCGTTTGTTACTGCAGTGTGTGTGTGTGTGTGTGTGTGTGTGTGTGTGTGTTAGTTGCTCGGTTGTGTCTGACTCTTTGTGACCCCATGGACTGTAGCCTGCCAGGCTCCTCTGTCCATGGGATTTTCCAGGTAAGAATACTGGAGTGGGTTCCCTTCTACAGAGGATCGAGCCCTGGTCTCCTGCATTGCAGACAGATTTTTTACCATCTGAGCCACCAGAGAAGCGCTAATACACACACACACACACACACACGCACACACACACACACACGAGATTTAAAAAATTATGAGAAAAAATGCTGTCCATAGTGGCTTGGATTATAAGAAATGGGGAGCCACTTATGGTTTTAAATGTGGCATGAGGGGAGTCTAGCCTTAGTTTTAGGAAGGTAAGCCATTGGGGCGGCAATGTAAAAGATGGACTGGGAGGTAAGAGACTGGTGAATGGCAGCAGAAAAGAGAGGTAAGGTAATTCAGAACAGTGCAGGCAAATGATGAAAAGGAATAAGAATGAAGGAAGTAGCAGCAAAAGTGGACAATCTAGAGGTAAGGCCGGAGTTTCCAGCTTAGGTAAAACATAAATATGGGAATATATTTCTGTCTGCTCAGGGCTATGGATTTCTTAGCTTAACCTGTTTTAAAGAACTATCAAAAGTAGAGCACTCAGGGAATTCCCTGGCAGTCTGGTGGTTAGAAACTCCACACACTTTCATTGCCAAGGGCATGAGTTCAATCCCTGGTCAGGGAACTAAGATCCCACAAGCTGCACTTAGCCTAAACTGACTACTACCAAGTTGTAAATGGGGCACATGTGGTCATTGCCCTCATGAGATGTACAAAGAGATAAAGAAAGCAGTAAACAAGTAAGAAACAGAGAGAGAGGGAGGGGATTATTGTAAGGAATTGTATGTAGTGAAAATGATTACCTCTGTGTGTGTGTGTGTGTGTATGTGTGTGTGTATGTAGACCTACTTTATATAGGTGGTCAGGTAAGGTAGGTTGCTGACCCTTGACCCACAGAACATGAAATCAACTCTTCTTCTTTCTTTCTCTCTTCTTCATCTTCTCCCTTTCCTCTTCTCTTCTCATCCCCTAACATCAAGTCTCATCCATCTCACCTTCCTCTCCAAGATACTTTCTCCAGATTCTGTCTTTCTTTTCTTTCAACTCTCCACATTTCTGTGCATAGACATATGTGTACATATGTGTATACTTAAGTGCACTTGCACACATGGACACACACACACACACACACACACACACACACAGGCAGTGCTTTGGAGACTGAACTTGATCATCATAACCCTGGGAGCCCTGCTTATCCTACCAGAATTGTTGCAGTGCTTTAATTACAGCCATTATTCACAACACCTCGCACATTTTCTGTCTTGTTGACAGTATTTGGGAAGCAGCAGCTGCTCCCTTACTTTCACATTGATTGCTACTGTTTTGCCTTGCAAAGGGATATTAAACATCACAGTTAAACACAAATCTTCTTCAAGATGGCTTCTGTTCCCAGCCATTCAGATCCCATCTCTTTCATTCAGCTGAGATCTGCAGAGCACTTTTAGATTGGCTCCTCTGCTTGACTTACTTCAAACTGGCTTTGATTTGATTCCACCTCCCTTCCAAGTCCCCTAACATCTCTGCTGCCTCTGTGGCTGCCTGCCCCTCCAGTTTCCATTGGTCTGTCTCAAGACAACCTGCCTCTCCCAGGAAACATCTCTGTGACTTTATTCATGAGTTCCATGAGGTTTTTAAGGACTTTGGGAGAAATCCCCGACCTCCCTCCCCTATCTCATTGCTCCTGAAACAACACAATTTGTAGTGTATTTCTTCACATTAAAGCTCCCAAGCCAAGTGGTTTGTGAAAGTGAAAGTTTCTTAGTCGTGTCCAGCTCTTTGCAACCCCATGGACTATACAGTCCATGGAATTCTCCAGGCCAGAATACTGGAGTGGGTAGCCTTTCCCTTCTCCAGCGGATCTTCCCAACCCAGGGATCGAACCCAGGTCTTCCGCATTGCAGGCAGATTCTTTACCAGCTGAGCCACAAGGGAAGCCCAGTGGTTTGTACTTTAAAAAAAAAAAAGGATCATGGACTGGGATTTTCCTGGTAGTCCAGTGGTTAAGACTCTGAGCTTACGATGCAGGGGGCCTGGGTTCGATTCCTGGTCAGGGAACTAGATCCCACATGCCACAAATAAATGATCCTGCATGCTGCAACTAAGACACAGTGCAGCCAAAAAAAAAAAAAAAGAGAGAGAGAGAGAGAGAGAGAGAGATCAAGGACCCCTTAACTATCTGATCAGATGTATGACTGCTTTTTTTTTAGAAAAATGCACACACTTACAGCATTTAACATACAATTTCAGAAGATTCTTGAATTTTCTAAAGTCCATTCATGCACCACCTGTCTCAGGAGTACATGAGTCTCAAGTGAGAATAGCCAATGAGAACATCAGTCCCCCTGAGAAGGGTCAGCATCTATCAGTGGGGATGGTTATAGCAGGTTCTTTCCAGAGGCTTTAACCAAGAGGGTAACATGAGAATGAAGGCAAAAGTTCGTGACTTGAAAAGGTTGCCTAACTTCAGTTCTGCCTTTCTTCTACTCTCCGCTTTCCACCGTCTGACCCATGCTCAGGCCCTTTCCTCACTACAGTCTTCTCTCAGAGGGCCTGATGCCCAAGGACAGCTCCCCAAAGCACACAGGATGAACCACCAGGCCTGAGATTTGCCACGTGTTGTGAAGTTCCAGGTCACTTGTCAAGGCTGACCCAAGCACCAGCATGTTCTCTGAACTCATTCTTTTCAGTTTCGACATCTGTAGGTAACACATGCTTTCAACCCAAGGTTAACCTGACAGTGTGGCAAGGATGGCAATGGACACTAGCCTCTAGAGTTTAACCTCTGAGTACTTGTTGACAGTTTTGGACTTCTGGCCAGGGCTGATTTTTCTCCGTGACTGGTAAACTCTGACAAACAGAAAATGATAATGCAGATGGGAAATGATGTGCTTCCTGCCCTGGAAGGCATTCTAGGGTTTCCCTTGATTTTCCTAAATAAACAAGTAGCGTGTGTTTGTGTGCTTAGTCACGTCTGAATCTGTGGCCCCATGGACTGTAGCCCATCAGGCTCCTCTGTCCATGGAATTTTCCAGGCAAGGATACTGAAGTGGGTTGCCATTTCCTACTCCAGGGAATCTTCCCAACCCAAGGATCGAACCCACATCTCGAACCCGAGTCTCTTGTGTCTCCAGCAATGACAGGCAGATTCTTTACCACTAGTGCCACCTGGGAAGCCCCAGGCAGGTCTGGGACAAAAGGGTGGATATACAGAATTGCAGCTGAGAGGCTGAACTGAATGAAAAAAAAATGGAGGAGTGCTTTTAAGGGACCCCATGTAAATAAGGTGTTAGAGAGTAAATGTAAATAAGGTGTTAGGGAGTGTGGTTAGTGAGGCTGATTGGCTGAGAATGGGAGAATATACAAAAGGCAGGGGATTCGGAGGTCCTAGCCCTCTGAGGACAAGCCACTTTTCCATTCTGAGAGTCAGTTTCCTGGATGTCAGAATCTGGCAGACCAGTGTTCCGTTCATTTCTAACTCTGTCATGCATGTCCTTCCTGAAACTTCTCACCCAATCAAACAAGTGAGGTGGCTGCCTGGATCCCAATCCCCCTTCTGTTAGGGAGGGATTTGGCTGAAGTGGTTAAAAGCATGGAATCCGGGAGCAGACTGTCCAGCTTTCCCACCCTTAGCTGTGTGACTTCCAGCAAGTCATCTATAACCTCTCTGAGCCTCATTTATTCATTTGTAATAGGGGAATCAGTGTGTCCCCTCATTTGCTAGTTGTGAGGCTTAAATGAAATAATACACATTACTTAGATTACTGGGTAGCACATGGTAAGCACTCAGTATGTGCTAGTCATGATTATTATTCCCTGAGAATGACCCTTTATATACATAAAGGTGGAATCTCCCGCCGACACACACTCGGTAGCCATACTTGTACTAAGTCTGAGACAGATCCTTGGCACAGATCAGGTCAATGGAATTTTCTCTCCAGAAAACATGAACTGTGAATGGAGCAAGTCAGAGAGGACAAGGTGCTAGAATTGAGTCACATTAATGGCAGCGCTTTGTTTCCAGTTGTTTTTTTTTTTCCAGTGGGTTTTATCATACATTGACATGAATCAGCAATAGATTTACACGTATTCCCCATCCCCATCCCCCCTCCCGCCTCCCTCTCCACCCGATTCCTCTGGGTCTTCCAGTGCACCAGGCCCAAGCACTTGTCTCATGCATCCCACCTGGGCTGGTGACCTGTTTCACCATAGATAGTATACATGCTGTTCTTTTGCAACATCCCACCCTCACCTTCTCCCACAGAGTTCAAAAGTCTGTTCTGTACTTCTGTGTCTCTTTTTCTGTTTTGCATATAGGGTTGTCGTTACCATCTTTCTAAATTCCATATATATGTGTTAGTATGCTGTAATGTTCTTTATCTTTCTGGCTTACTTCACTCTGTATAATGGGCTCCAGTTTCATCCATCTCATTAGAACTGGTTCAAATGAATTCTTTTTAACGGCTGAGTAATATTCCATGGTGTATATGTACCACAGCTTCCTTATCCATTCATCTGCTGATGGGCATCCAGGTTGCTTCCATGTCCTGGCTATTATAAACAGTGCTGCGGTGAACATTGGGGTGCACGTGTCTCTTTCAGATCTGGTTTCCTCAGTGTGAAGTGGGATTGCTGGGTCATATGGCAGTTCTATTTCCAGTTTTTTAAGAAATCTCCACACTGTTCTCCATAGCGGCTGTACTAGTTTGCATTCCCACCAACAGTGTAAGAGGGTTCCCTTTTCTCCACACCCTCTCTGTTTCCAGTTTTTAATTGGAGGATAATTGCTTTATAATGTTGTGTTAGTTTCTGCTATGAAATTATATATATATATATATATATATATATATATATATATATATTCCCTCCCTGTTGAGCCTCCCTCCAACCCCCCATCCCACCCCTCTAGGTCATCACATAGCTCCAGGGTGGGCTCCCTGTGTTATATAGCAGCTTCCCTCTAGTGCTTCCCTTGTGGCTCAGCTGATAAAGAATCTGCCCGCAATGCGGAAGACCTGGGTTCGATCCCTGGGTTGGGAAGATTCGCTGGAGAAGGGAAAGGCTACCCACTCCAGTATTCTGGCCTGGAGAATTCCATGGACTGTCTAGTCCATAGGGTCACAAAGAGTCGGACACTACTGAGTGACTTTCACTTTCCCACTAGCTATCTACTTTAGGCCTGGTAGTGTTAATGCTGCTATCTCAGTTTGCCCCACCCTCTTCTTCCCCTGCTATGTCTGTAAGTCCATTCTCTATGCCTAATGGCAGCACTTTGGAGCAGAAGCTGAAGACATGTGTTTTTCTGGGCCCTTACAGTGTCTTTTGTTTTAATGTGGGTTACTAGTGAATGTTTTAAAATCAGGGAATGTGAAATAACCCACAATTCTGGCTTTACTGGATCTGGTGACAATGGGCCAAATTTTTATATAGCAACATTTGGCTAGAGGGAAGTAACAACTGCCCCAGATCACTATAGCCTACTTCAACCCTGTGTGACCCCCGGAGTTTATGATCCTTGCTCCTCCGGGGTATGTTTTGGCGTGCCTTGGTTTCTGCTATTTCTGAGCCTTGACTACTTCAATCTACCTTAGATCCTTTGACATACCCCAGAATCCCAAGAGGCATTCCACTCAACACTTTGTACCCCCTGCGTGACCTGGAGTGTCTGCCTCTTGCAGCCAAAAGATAAGACTATTAGAATGGCTGGACTCCCATGGTAGAGTCTCTAATGTGACTGGTTCCCAAGAGCTGGCCAATTCCATGAAGCATTCTTCAGACTTTCCTGTAGCTCAGATGGTAAAGAATCTGCCTGCAATGCAGGAGACCTGGGTTTGATCCCTGGGTCAGGAAGATAGTCTGGAGAAGGGGATGGCAACCCACTTCAGTATTCTTGCCTGGAGAATCCCATGGACAGAGGAGCCTGGCAGACTACACTCTGTGGGGTCACAAAGAGTTGGACACGACTGAGTGACTAACACTACTATATGCTTCAGACATTCTGATTGAGTTGTCTGATTGTCAAGGGTTGTAATCATGACTTTCTCCATCTGGAGTTTCTACATACTAGGATTTAAGACAATGTATGTTCTGACCTGATTTTCCCAGATGGATCTGTTCTATTATTCCCTAAAATTACAGTTATATTTTTCAGACCATGTGTTCTAATCTGGGGGTTGAAAAGTATCCTCACCATCTACTTCAAATCCTAAGATTTTTTTTTCATCATTTAAAGTAGCTCTGAAACATTAGGAGAAGGCATAATGAAACCACTTGAAATCAATTTTAAGATCTGTTAAGCACTATTTAAAAGCAGTTTTAAATAAATATCTTCCCTAACATGCATAATATGTCCTCTCTGCCTAGAATGTACTGTTGTCCTTCTTCACATGCAAAAATGCCACTCAGGCTTCAAGGTGCATCTCAAAAGCTACCTTCTAGATTAAATTTCTCCCTCCCACCTACCCACCTAGGGAAACTATTCATTTCCACCAGTGTGCTCGCATAGCCCCTTTTCTAAAAAATATATATTTATTTTTTTATTTTTATTTTTGGCTGCTCTGGCTCTTCGTTGCTGCATGCAGGTTTTTTCTAGTTTCAGAGAGTGGAGGCTACTTTTCATTGCGGTGCTCGGGCTTCTCATTGCAGTGGTTTCTCTTGTTGTGGAGCACCAGCTCTAGGGCATGCGGGCTTCAGTAGTTGTGGCACACAGGCTTAGTTGCTCCATGGCAAGTAGGATCTTCCTGTCTTGCTCCATGGCAAGTAGGGATTGAACCTGTCTTCCCTGCATTGTCAGGCAGATTCTTATCCACTGTGCCACCAGAGAAGTCCCTCCTATAGCCCTTTGAATACACTTTGAACATAACACTTAACACATGGTATTACAAACATTGGTTTACTTATCTGTCTCTCATATGGACAAGTGAGACCTCTTGTTTGTGAGCTGCTTGAGGGTAAAATTCATGTCTTGGTCATCTTTGTATCCCCAGCATCCAACTCATGGTAGATGCATCACCCATGTTTGCTGTATGGAGCTTGTTGTTGAGTTAATTGAATTTAGACTAGAAAAACATCCCGAGAAAGATATTTCCATAGAGTTTACATACAGGTGATAAACATGGATTACAAATACTTAATGACAATGAATAGCAGGGTATTTAGCATCAGATACATATGAAAACAAGAGCCATACAGCACAAATAACTGTTGAAGTTTTTTGAATTGTGCACGTAGATTGAAGAAAATGGTATAGCTGTTAGGAAGAGACAGAAAAAATGTTAATATATCAAAAATAAATATATCTCCAAAATGTAGAGTTTTATGAAAAATGTCAATTTTTAAATTTAATTTCTTTAATTTTGGCTGTGCTGGCTCTTCATTGCTATGCTGGCTTTTCTCTAGTTGCTTTGAGCAGGGGCTACTCTCTAGTAGAGGTACACAGGCTTCTCATTGTGGTGGCTTCTCTTGTTACAGAGCACGGGCTCTAGGGCACATGGGCTTTAGTAGTTGCAGTACATAGGCTCACTAGTTGTAGCACTTGGGCCCTAGAGCACAGGCTCAATAGTTGTGGCACATGGGCTTGGTTGCTCTGCGACATGTAGGATCTTCCTGGATCAGGGATCGAACCCATGTCTCCTGCATTGGCAGGCAGATTCTTTACCTGTGAGCCACCAGGGAAGCCCCTAAAATTATTTTTTATGGAACAATACATGTACCTTCGTTTCAGGGTGACCAGTTGACAAAATTATAGGTTGCTAAAGCACATGAAAATAAAAGGAAAAATCAGAAATGGAGGCAGACTTGGGCAGAACATAGAAGTTTTTGTAAATACCTTCAGAATGGGAAAACTTAGCCCAGAGGAAGAATGGAGACATGGGTAGTCTGAAAGACCTAGAGTGGAATCCTCTTTCCTGGAGCCTGGAAAATCAAAACTAAAACCTAAGTAGCTCTATGAACTAAAGCCAGCTGAATAAAGCAGTCAAGGCTCTGAGAGAGGCATCTGTGAGCAGCTAGAGACTTCATAATTGACTCTCCGTGGAGCCTCAGAGGGCTTCCCAGGTGGTGTAATGGTAAAGAATCCACCTTCCAATGCAGGAGACGTGGGTTCAAGAAGATCCCTGGGTCAGGAAGATCCCTTGCAGAAGGAAATGGCAACCCACTCCAGTACTCTTGCCTGGAAAATCTCACGGACAGAGGGGCCTGATGGGCTACAGCCCATGGGATTGCAAGAAGTTGGACATGACTGAGCACCAGAGCACATATGCATTCACAGAACCACAGAATCCAGGATAACTTTGGGAGAAATAAAACACATCGAGATTTGAAAAAATATGAGAAGCCAGAAGGTGAATCTAGAGTTAAATTAAGCTGTGTTGTACAAACAAGTAAAGCAATGATAAGTCCTTATATTTGATTATTTATTTATCCAGGTTGTAGCCCAAAATATGATGTCAAAACTCTATGCTTGCAGAACCAGTGGGCTGGTGATCCCTGAAGAAATATATTAATAGTTACATAAGTTGATACACATGGTAGGGATTTGGGGGTGAAGGCGTCAGAAGCCTGAGGAGAGATGAGAAGAATGGAGGAAATACTACTGTACAAGTTATCAATCACTGTGATAATTTGGTAATTTACCAGAAATTTGACTAAAAGTTGCACACATTTACTATCTTGTAGATTCTGTGACTTGGGAATTTGGGTATAGCTTAAATGGAAATGGGTCCTTTGTTTCAAAGTCTTTCACAATGTTGCTATCAAAGTGTTAGCCAGGGGTCTCATTGGAAGATTTGACTGGGGAAGGCTCTAGATCCAAGTTCATGTGGTTGTTGGTGTGGTTCAGTTCTTCGTGGGTTTTTGGGTTGAGAGCCTCAGTTCTCTTCTCAATGTTGATTAGAGTCCTTCCTCAATTCTTTGCCAGGTGGGTCTCTCCAACAGGTTACTTGCTTCATGAAAGCATGCAGGCACTGGAAAGAATCAGTCAGCAAGACAGAGTTAAAATCTTATGTAACATAATCAGAGAAGTGACTTCCCATCACCCTTTTCATATTCCATGGGTTAGAAGCAAGTTTTTAAGCCAGCCTACACCCAAGAGGAGGGAATTAGGCAAGGACACACCAGGAAACAGGGATTATTAAGGGCCATCTTAGAGTCTGTCCACCACTATTACGGGGTCTGTGCCTTACTGGTTCCAAAGAGATTAGTTTTGAGTTCAATTAGAACCAGGCTCTGGACTCTGTGTGATTCTCGGCATAAAACGTGCTGCTTCCTGGCAGGTGAAAAAGTGAGTCACAAAGTTGAGGAAAGACTAGTCTCAACCCCCCACCCCCGCCTCTTACCACGCTGCTGCAGACAATAGTGCCATTCAGGATGGCCATCAGCAGAGGACAGCTGTGCATGGTCCAGAGCATTCTCGTGGGGCCAGAAGCAATAATAAGGGGCTTTGATAAGGAACCTAGAGTGAAAGAACATGAGAGAACATATTTCCAAGAATAAAGTGAAATGTTCAAGGAGAGTCACAGAAGTAACTGGGGGAGTCTTTGAGAGAAGGCTGAGTTCCTCCTTGTTCAAGTTATCTCTGACAGCCTGCATTTGGTGTCATCTTGGCACTAAATGTTCACCTGATCTCTTGCTCTTTCCTCTCATACCATCTCTTTCTCCCACTTTCCTATTTCTGTAAACAGTCATTCAGGCTCAAAACTTTGGAGTAATCCTCAACTCACTTGTGTTTTCCTAGAGTCACTGCTGCCAACCTGTTGATTGTTCAAGCTCTCAGTCCAATCGGGTACATCAGTTTTCTCCTGTATCAATTATCATATAGGTTCAGTTGCAAGCAACAGAACATCCAAAATGACAATGTTTATACAAGGTAGATATTTTTTTCTTGTGAATGTAAACATAGGAAGTCCAGGGTTAGTGAAGTCTCCACGATCACTGGCATCCAGAATTCTTTCACCTTGTTGTTCTTCATTTCTCAACACACATCTTCCATGCATGGGCCAATGTCACATCATGATTCAAGATGGTTGCTCCAGCTCCAGCTATCGTGTCTGCATTCCTGCCAGTAGGAAGAAGGAAAGACAGAAGTATCCCCCTCTGAAGGATACCTCCTCAAAGTTGTATCCACCACCAAAACATAGCTTATAGCCCATTGGCCAGAACTTAGTCACATAGCCACTCATAGTTCCAAGGGAGGGTAGAGATATAAGATTTATTTTGGCAGCAATATTCCCAGTTTAAAATTTTGTGTTCTATTATGAAGGAAGGAGAACTGATTCCAGGGGACAAGTATCAATCTCTGTATTAGACTATCAAAATGAACTATTTCCAAACTTTCTCATTTCTAATGTAAATCTAATTTCAGAGCTAGAAAGGAAACCTTATAGATTGTGCGGCACACCTGCATTTTACAGAAAAGGAAACTTGTCATCCAGAGTTGAAGTAACTTGCAACTCGAGATTAGAACCTGACAATTTCATCTCCCTAAAGTCTCTTACAATCATTAAAAGGAGCAAAGTATGGTGGAAAACCAGAGGCTAGGGAGTTAAGAAGGCTGAAGTCATTTCAGCCACACCATCAGCAAGTTGTGTCCCAATGGATAAGTCATTGAATTCTCTTTGTTTTAATTACATTCTCTGTAAAATGAGAAGATTGGACTAGCAATCCTTTCAGTATTATAATTCTATATGATTCTACGATATTTTGTCATCTCACTGCCACCATTTTTTCAATGCTAAGTTTAGGTATTTGAGGCTCTTCATGATCAATCCCCAACCAATCATTCCAGATATGACCCCATCTTCCTTTGCACACCAAACACCCATTGTTTCCTGAACACATCCCACACTTCCATTTTGCTTTTTTGCTCATGCTGTCCCCTATGTTGTAAAGTAGCCTGCTTCACCAACCCCTATCTTGGCTGAAAATAATGTTCCCAATATGCCCATTTTTAGATAAATACATAGATACAAAAAATTAAGCACTTACTCTGGAATAGGCCTTAGTCTGAGAGATTTACATGTATTAACTCATCTAACACTTAAAATAAGCCTGTGAGATACATGTTATCATTATCACCCCCATTCTACAGAGGAGCAAACTTAAAGCACAGGAAGTTAAGTAACTTTGTGGCACAAGCATGTTTCATCAAATCAATTTCATCTTCCGCTTCCTGGGCACACATTTTCCCATCTTTCCTTGCAATTAGGCTAAGACCATGTGGCTGGCTTATGACCAATATAATATGCACAGAAAAGATGCAAGCCATTTCTGGCCTGGCTCTTAAAAACATCTCATAAATCCCTCCTGTTTTTTTTCTTCCCCTTCTGCAGCACCTTCAGAAGCCACATGTTGCTATGGTGGTATTACAAGATTGCAGAGCCTCTGTCACCAAGGTCCCTTCTATCACTAAGGTCCCTTCTATCCTCACTGGCCTCATGGCACATAGTTGTTAAAGGCAGAGGAAGAATATGAAGTCAGGCAATGTGACTCCAGAGCTCACTCTCTGTAATGCCTCCTCCTCCTACTTTTGTAACTTTTTTCTATGGAATATTTCAAACAGTTAAAGAAGTTTAAAGAATAGTACAATGAACCAAATTTATCCATTATCCAGATTAAGACATTATCAATTTATGTTCATTCTCATTTCCTTTATAGTGCCACTCTCTTGCTATTATTTTGAAGCAAATCCCAGTTGTTATAACATTTCATCTATAATCATTTCACTGTGTATCTCTGTAACAAAAGAACTCTTTGCAAAAATAGCTATATCATCATCTCACTAAATTCCTTAATATCATTAAGAAATTCCTTAATATCATTAAATATCTAGTATACATATTATTTCTTTTGTTTTTTAAAATAATTTTTTGAATCAGGAAAAATAAGATATATATACATTGCAATTCATTGATAAGTCTCTCTCTCTCTTTTTTTCCTTAACATTTCCCAAACTTCTTTCTTCCCAGCTTTATTGAGATATAATTGATATATAACTGTATGAACATCAACAAAATTAAAAGGCAACCTATGGAATGGGAGAAAATATTTGAAAATCATATGTCTGAAAAGGGCTTAATATCTAAAATATATAAAGAACTCAATAGCAAAAAATTTTTTTACTAAAAAATGGACACAGGAACAAAACAGACATTTTTCCAGAGAAGACATACAGATGGCCAACATGTACATGAAAAGGTGCTTAGCATCACTAATCATCAGGGAAATGAAAATCAAAACCACAATGAGATGTCACCTTACATCTGTTCAGTTCAGTTCAGTTGCTCAGTCGTATCCGACTCTTTGCGACCCCATGAACCACAGCACACCAGGCCTCCCTGTCCATCACCACCTCCCAGAGTCTACCCAAACTCATGTCCATCGAGTCGGTGATGCCATCCAACCGTCTCATCCTCTGTCGTCCCCTTCTCCTCCTGCCCTCAATCTTTCCCAGCATCAGGGTCTTTTCAAATAAGTCAGCTCTTCTCATCAGGTGGCCAAAGTAATGGAGTTTCAGCTTCAACATCAGTCCTTCCTAATGAACACCCAGGACCGATCTGCTTTAGGATGGACTGGTTGGATCTCCTTGCAATCCAAGGGACTCTCAAGAGTCTTCTCCAACACCACAGTTCAAAAGCATCAATTCTTCCGTGCTCGGCTTTCTTCACAGTCCAACTCTCACATCCATACATGACTACTGGAAAAACCATAGCCTTGACTAGATGGACCTTTGTGGACAAAGTAATGTCTCTGCTTTTTAATATGCTGTCTAGATTGGTCATAACTTTCCTTCCAAGGAGTAAGCATCTTTTAATTTCATGGCTGCAATCACCATCTGCAGTGATTTTAGAGCCCCCAAAAATAAAGTCAGCCACTGTTTCCACTGTTTCCTCATCTATTTGCCATGAAGTGATGGGACCAGATGCCATGATCCTAGTTTTCTGAATGTTGAGCTTTAAGCCAACTTTTCCACTCTCCTCTTTCACTTTCATCAAGAAACTCTTTCATTCTTCTTCGCTTTCTGCCATAAGGGTGGTGTCATCTGCATATCTGAGGTTATGGATATTTCTCCCGGCAATCTTGATTCCAGCTTGTGCTTCATCCAGCCCAGCATTTCTCATGATGTACTCTGCATATGAGTTAAATAAGCAGGGTGACGATATACAGCTTTGACATACTCCTTTTTCTATTTAGAACCAGTCTGTTGTTCCATGTCCAGTTCTAACTGTTGCTTCCTGACCTGTATATAGGTCTCTCAAGAGGCAGGTCATGTGGTCTGGTATTCCCATCTCCTTCAGAATTTTCCACAGTTTATTGTGATCCACACAATTAAAGGCTTTGGCATAATCAATAAAGCAGCAATAGATGTTTTTCTGAAACTCTCTTGCTTTTTCGATGATCCAGTGAATGTTGCCAATTTGATCTCTTGTTCCTCTGCCTTTTCTAGGATGGCTATTATCAAAAACATAAGAAATAACAAGTATTGGAGAAAAGGGTACTCTCATGTGCAGCTGATTAGACTGTAAACTGGTGCAGCTTTTATGGAAAACAATATAGAGGTTCCTAAAACATTGAAAGTAGAACTACCATATGATTGAGCAATTACACTTTTAGGGATTTATCCAAAGAACATGAAACTACTAACAAGATATATGCACCTTGTGTTAATTGCAGCATTATTTACAATAGCCAATATATGAAAACAATCCAAATGTCCAGTGACAGATGATGTTCGATACATATATTACATTTTCATTAGAGGACTTCAAATGGCAACCCATTCCAGTACTCTTGCCTGGAAAATCCCACGGATGGAGAAACCTGGTAGGCTACAGTCCATGGGGTGGCAAAGAGTCGGACATGACTGAGCAACTTCACTTTCTTTTCTTTCTGGTGGCTCATATGGTAAAGAGTCCGCGTGCAATGCAGGAGACCTGGGTTCAACCCCTAGGTCAGGAAGATCCCCTGGAGAAGGAAATGGCAGCCCACTCCAGTATTCGTGCCTGGTGAATTCCATGGACAGAGGAGCCTGGCTGGTTATAGCCGCAAACAGTCAAACATGACTGAATGACTTTCACTCACTCACTCACTCATATAATACACATATTTTATTTTATATATATGTGTGTGTGTGTGTATATATATACACAAAATATGTATTATATATACATATATATATACATATTTTATTATATATATGTGTGTATATATAGACACACACATACATAATGGAAATTGGCAATTAAAAAAAAAGTGAAATCTTCCCATTTGTGACACCATGGATGGACCTTAAGGGCACTATGTTAAGTGAAACAAGCCAGACACAGAAAGACAAATACCATATGATTACTTACGTGTGGAATCTAAAAAAACAAAACCAAAAACATTGTGTAAATTTAAGGTGTACAATGTGATGATTTCACACACATATATGTTGTGAAATGATTACCACAATGGAGTTAGCTAACACATCCATATTCTCTTGGCAGCTTTCAAGTATATAATATGGTATTGCTAACTATAGTCACTATGTTGTGTATTAGATCTCCAGAACTTAGTTATTTTCTAACTAGGTGTTTGTACCCTTTGACTAGTATATCCCCCTTTACCCCTTAACCCCTGGCATCCACCTTTCTACTTTCTGTTTCCCTGAATTTGAGTTTTGTTTTTTAGATTCCACATATAAATGAGATCCTATAGTATTCATCTATTTCTGTTAGACTTATTTCACTTAGCACAATGCCCTCAAGGTCCATCCATGTTGTCACAAAAGACAGGATTTCTTTCTATTTATGGCCTAATGGTATTCCATTGTATATAATACACCATATTTTCTTTATCCATCAATGAACACTTTGGTTATTTTAATGTCTTGACTATTGTGAATAATGCTGCAATGAACATGGGGGTGCACATATCTCTGAGATAGTGATTTCATTTTCTTTGAATATATACCTAGAAGTAGGATTACTGGATCATACGGCAATTTTTTGAGGAAACTCCACACTGTTTGCCATAATGGTTGAACAAATTTACATCCCCACCAACAGTGTGTTAGGGTTCCCTTTTTTCCACATCCTAGCCAACACTTGTTTTTTCTTGTCTTATTGATAATAACCATTCAAACAGGTGTATGGTGATATCTCATAGTGGTTTTGATTTGCATTTCCCTGATGATGAGGGATATTGAGCATCTTTGATAAGGCTCTTAAGTATCTCTAGGCACCCCTCTTTCTTTTTTCTTTATTCTTTGTAATGTATTTGTTGAAGAAAACAAGCAGTTCATCCTGTAGAATTTCCTACAGTTTGGGTTAATGCCACCCTCTTGTGCTTTTTCTGACTTCCCAAGTTGGACATCATTCCTTCCTTCTAAGAACTCTGCTCCCCACAGCAATTTCTAACCCTTTAATGGCACTGATTTTTAGACTACTTGGTTTTTTAAGTAGGAGTGTGTACTTGCTCTCCTGAAAGAAAGACCCCTTTCGTCTCTGTGTGATCTTCCACCCTCAACCCAAGACCCTAGACTATTTTGTAGACTAGAAACTCCATAATTTTTATCAGACTATTGTTTGATATGCTGCTGTTGGGTAGTACTTGCACTGGGTGTAGACATGCTGTTTGGAGAGAAAGCCTTGCCCAGGAAGGAAGGAAGGGTTAGGAGTCTAGGCCTTGGAGTCAGAGATATTCACATTTGAGGCAAAATTTAACTGTTCCCTGACTGAATGACTTTGGGCAAGTCATTTGACTTCTCTGTATTAGTCAGATTCTTAGTTATAGGCAACAGAAACTGACCCTAGTTGATTTAAGCAGAAAATGGGTTAATTATGGTAGTTTGCAGGGTAATCGTGAGGGATGGAGAGCAAGCCTTGAAGAAAAAAGTCAAGAATAATATCTAAAACCACACAATGGACCTATCTTGGTGAGGAAATCACTGCCATCAATAACTTCAAGCACTAGCGGCCACAGTTTGTACTGTTTGAGTTCCTGGTGATTCTCCACTTCAGGCAGGACTAGAAAGTATGCTGGTACTATCTAGAGACTGTTTAACAGTCTGTTCGTGTCTGTTAGTGTCCCGATAATCCCATCTCATTGTGATCTAATGAGTCAGAATATATCAGTTCCAGAAGAATTGGTCAGGTCCAGAATGAAAGTAAAAATCTTGGTTCTACCATTTATCTCCTTACCAGAAGGTGGGCAGAAAAGAGCCACATGCTCCCCTAGTTCTTCAGGAACTATTTCCAAGGTTCAGTATCTTCAGAAAATGACTTTTCAGTGTTAGATGCAGAGCTATCTAGCAATGCCTCCATCAGGGTTTTTATTCTTGTCACATAACTCTATACCAGTTGGACCCCAGTCTCTCCAAAGCTAATCTGAAATACTAATTTGACCTAAGAGGTTAGTGATTCATAAAGCATTGTGTAGTATCTCCTTCCTCATTCTCATAAGAGCTCTAAGTTAATTAATTCTTTACTTTACTAAGCAAACTCTTATTGAACATCCATTATGCTCTGGACACTGTGCTAGATGTTGGAGACACAAGAGTGAAGTAGACAGACATGACACCTGCACCAATGGAACTTACAGTCTAGTGAAGACAAGCTAGCAAATATACAATTATGAAGGTGTATATGGTGGCTATAAAACATGTCCACAAATTCTGTTATGCTCTTCTTTTCAAGAGGTGGAACTTAATTCCCCTCCTCTTGGGTGTGGGTAGGATTCAGTGTTTCATTTCTAACAAATAGAATGTAGCAGAAAGAATGATGTGTGACTTCCAAGACTTGGTCATAGAAGCATTGCAGTTTCCTTCTTTATCCCTTTCTTGGATCACTTGCTCTGGGAGGACATAGTCAACATTTTGTTTACAACCTCATGTGAAATCCTAAGTCATAATCACCCACCTAAGCCACTCTTGACCCACAGACACTGAGAAACAATAAATGCTTACTATTTTCAGGCCTCTAAGTTTTAGGGTAATTTGTTACACAGCAATAGATAACTAATACAAGGTGTGTAAATACTATGAAACAGGAAGTACAGGAACTATGAAAAGGTATAGCTGCTGCACAGGATCTTAAGTTTAAAGAGTCAAATAAGTTCTTACTGAGGGATCAGTTAAACTGAGTCCTCAACAGAAAGGAGGAATTCACCAGGATACAGGGGTTGATGTAAAAGGAACAATATTTTCGGTGCAGAGAAACTTCCATGTGAAGGTAGAGAGGAGAAAATAAGCCTGATGTTTTACTCCAACGGGAGTGAAGAAAAATATAGAGCCAAGAAGATCAGTTAGAAGACAGCTGCAGCCATTCATATGTAAAAGGATAGTGACTTGAAATAGGGAAGTGGCATTAGACCTTTGTAAGAAGTGAATGAGTTTGAAATTTATTGGAGAGGTAGAATCAATAGATCGCGTCTACCTTGAGGTTTTTTGGAAAGAAGTTGCAGGTATTCTCTTCTGGTAATGATTTTCTCCTTGAAGAGGATGTTAGGCCATCTGTTTGGAGGGTGTGGGCTTCAAAATAGTTTTGGATGTTTTGGCCACAGCAATCAGAGCAGAAAAAGAAATAAAAGGAATCCAGATAGGAAAAGAAGTTAAACTCTCACTGTTTGCAGATGACATGATCCTCTACATAGAAAACCCTAAAGACTCTACCAGAAAATTACTAGAGCTAATTAATGAATATAGTAAAGTTGCAGGATATAAAATTAACACACAGAAATCCTTTGCATTCCTATACACTAACAATGAGAAAACAGAAATTAAGGAAACAATACCATTCACCATTGCAACAAAAAGAATAAAATACTTAGGAGTATATCTACCTAAAGAAACAAAAGACCTATACATAGAAAACTATAAAACAATGATGAAAGAAATCAAAGAGGACACAAATAGATGGAGAAATATACCATGTTCATGGATTTGAAGGACATGGACAAGTTTTGAAATAGCTGGAGTTGTGAGTGGTAGAATGCTGATATTGGTAGGCAGACATCATTGAGGGTCAGTTGAGTTTAGAGACTATGGATTTATGGAAACACCAGGGTGCACAGTTACTTGATTTTCTCTATGTTCAGCAGCTCAGGTATAAGAATGGGGAAAGTTACTTGAATTCACTTAAGATTGGAGGCTTTACCTGAGCAGTTAACACAGAAAGACAATAGAATAAGCATTTGAAGGTACTTACTTGAGTATAATTGGAGTGTTGAACAATGACATGAAAGCTGAGTAGGGAAGGAAATGAGGACGGGAAAGAGGCTGATAGATTGAAGTGTGATACAAACTGTAATATCCCACCCAGACCACCTTTCAGTGAAGGACTTGTTGCCTCAGTTGCTGGGAATGCCTTCAGCTGTGCTGCCAGAGGCTTCAGGAATTGCTTCATAGCCACAGAGAGAGAGCTTCCTTACACAAAGAAGTCACACCACTTCCCCAGTGGCCTACATTCGATGATTGACTAAGACATGAGCATAAAGGCCCGGCCAACTTGGCTGAACTCAGAACAACACTTAAGGATTATTATAGCTTCAGAACTCCCCTATGGGATTGACCAAGACTGTCTCTGGGCCTATCTCTGCTTCTTTCTCTTCCTTTATACAGGTATTAATCCCAAGAACACTTCTTCATTAATGCCTTGCACACTAAACTCCTCCAAGAGTTTGCTTCCTTAGGAATCAACCTGTGACATGGTGTCTGTGGACTGAGTCCTTGTGAGGTTGAAGGACTAGTATGCTAGGAGTAACTGAGGTGGAAGGATGAGAGGGTGTGGTCAAAGGGTGGAATGTCTTATGATTTCAGAAGTGGAATGTTCTAGATGGTGACAAGGACACAGGTGTGGCCAAGAGAGTGAGTGGCTAGAGTGAAATGAAAGGCAGGATCATTGAGGATGTGGAAGTCACCAAGAATTCACTAAGTCAATAAGTATTTTATTGAAGATCTACTGTATTAGCTATTCCCAAATCTAGAGACAAAACAACAAACATTTCTTACCTCACAGTATCTGTGAATCAGGAATCTGATTTGTCTCCATGGCTTCAGACAGTAAAGTCTGTCTGCAATGCAGGAGACCCAGGTTCAATCCTGGGTCAGGAAGATCCCCTGGAGAAGGAAATGTCAACCCACTCCAGTATTCTTGCCTGGAGAAGCCCATGGACAGAGGAGCCTGGCAAGCTACCATCCATGGGGTCACAGAGTTGGACATGACTGAGTGACTAACACTTTCACTTCACTTCATCTAATTTGAGACAGAAAGAGATGCTATAAATTCTGAAAATTCTGAGGTGAGTGTGAGCAAGATAAGCTGCTTTTTGAAATTAATTTAGGCTTTAGGCTTCAGCCTTGAAATTCCAGTTGGTTTAGTCACAAATCTTCAACTTCAAATCTGCTTCCCTCCCGATGACTCAACTAGGGTAATCTGCCTGGGAAAGTGTTCTCTTCTGGCCTCCTACAGCAATGTCCAGAGAAACAGCAGGTTAAGGTGCACACAAGCAGGTCAAGAACCAGATCTGGCCCTGGGCTTCGAACTTCTTTACCTTTCCCCTGGACCAGTGTTTCTCAACCTTTTTTTCTTTTTTTGCATTATTGCTCCACTAAGGAGCCTTTTAAGACATCTCTTTCCTAATCTCTTTCTCCCCATGAAATTTGAATGACACAGATGAAGTGTATATCTGGTTCTGCACTGTTGTGTTTTGGAGGTCACACACCACTGTAACATCCACCCCTAAGAAACAATATTCCCCCTGCCCCAAGCGTTGATAAGCCCAGGCTTCCCAGGTGGCTCAGTGGTAAAGAAACCACCTAACAATGCAGGAGACACGAGTTTGATCCCTGGGTCAGGGAGATCCCTCGGAGAAGGAAATGGCAACCCACTCCTGTATTCTTGCCTGGGAAATACCCTGGACAGAGGAGCCTGGCGGGTTATGGTCCATGGGGGGTGATAATCACTTCCACTGGGAATGCATCCCCTAATGCAAAGAAGCACCTCTGATGGTGAAGATTTTAGACATAAGGGAAGAGTCCATTGTGAGACATTTTAAATAAGAGTTGGGAGCTGGGAGGAGTTAGTCCCCCCACAGCCCCCCACACATCCCAAACCACATCAAGCCGGGAACATACAGCTGCTGCAGATAGAACTGTCACTGATACTTCACAAATCAGAGGTCAAGTTTGAGAATCAGTCTTTAGCGCTTGTTGATATATCCTTCATTGTGTCCACTGGAGCCCGATGGTTCTTGGGACTGAGAGCTGAGTTGCGCTCCAGGATGGCAGAGTAAACCCCATGCCGAAGGGGACCCCTGGGAAGTACCTCATTGTTCCGTGAAACAAACATCCACGTGCCTCTCTCGCAGCAAGACCCAGCAATGGCTGTTTGGTGGAATCTTCCATCTTCCGTGGGTGTTCTAAGCAGTCAGTGCGCCCCTGCCTCCCTCCCCCCTGCTGTGGTTCTTCTGCCAGGAGGACAGTCCATAAAGACTGCATATTAGCTGGAAGGTAGCAGTGAGGGGTGGGATGGGAAGGCTTCCCTGGAGAGTTAGACAGCTCCCCAGAGAGCAGCCTCTCTCTGAGCTGCACTGAGGGAGCTGGGTGGCTGTGCCTGGGCAACGGAGCCAGGGGAGATGGTGGTGCCTCCCTGCTCCTGCTCTCTGCCGCTCTCAGGCTGCCAGAAGCCAGGCAGGCTGCCACGGTCAGATGCTGTCATTACCCAGGCTTCGGTTCACCTGAGCTTCCTCTCCCTGCTGAGCAGCAGCAGACTGTCCACCTTCATTTCCAAGCCCATGTTTACAGTAGAGAGGGTGGAGAGATAGACTGTATCTATAAAGAGAATCATTGAAGAGCTCTTAGGCTGGACTGTTCTATTTTCTCATCTCTCAAGCAGACCCAGTCTCCCAGCATAGTCCCCAATACAGGCTAATCTGGGAAGAAAACAAAAGCAGTGTGTTCGCCTTATTTTTTGGAGACTCGTGTGTGTGAAGCCCATGTGATGGTCCCCAGTGCCTTGCATTCACCTGGGCTCACTGGGAACTAAAGGAACTCCCCACTCCCACCCCCAACACAGGAAGGAATCCTCCAGCAGTTTTCCTAACTCTGACCCAGTGGGTCCCACAGTTTAGTGTCAGAACCACCTGGAGAATTGGTCCAGGCAGAGGCCCCAGAGTTTCTGGCTTGGTAAGTCTGGAGTGAGGCATGGGCCTTGGGATTTCTAACAAGCTCCGTGAGTCACCCAGATGCTCAGAAGTCCAGGGCTAGAGTTTGGGAAGTAGTGCTTTGGGAGCTCTTGGATGGGTTTCAGGAAATTCCTGGACCCCTGGCATTCTATGCAAATTGTGTTTGGTGAGTTCATCCAGATAAGCTCAGTCACTTCAGTCGTGTCCAACTCTTTTTGACCCCATGGACTGTAGCCCGCCAGACTCCTCTGTCTATGGGCATTCTCTGGGCGAGAATACTGGAGTGGGGTGCCATGCCTTCCTCCAGGGGATCTTCCCGACCCAGGGATTGAACCCATATCTCTTATGTCTCCTGCATTGGCAGGCATGTTCTTTACCACTAGTGCCATCTGGGAAGCCCTCATCCAGATACAGGCCCACAGAATTAAAAGACACTGCTCTAAGACAGTAGTTAAAACATACAGTATATTTCATGAGAAGCAGACATTGATCAACAAAGGAGGCCACTGGGTCCCCATGGGGAGGCAGCTATACGAGGAGAAAGTGCCAGGAGACTGGCCCTCTGGACCCTAGGGGCCAAGAGCTGAGTCTTGACAACCAAGTGACCGTTTGCTCTTGGCACACTCTTCTGTGAAAAAATCCAGTGCTACTCAGATCACCCTTATTCGTGGCCTGTTCCAGCAACACTCAGGCCTTTACTCAAGCCTGCTCTGCACAGGAGGCACTTCCCCTTCACCAGCACCTTCTCCACTTGGAGTCAGGGTGTGCGCTGCACTTTAATAAAAGGAGAGCAAATGAGAGAGACGGGAGGAGAGAGGGAAAAGGAGAGAGAAATACTGAGAAGGTCATTTGTTAGCTACGTATCAAAAAAGAGCAAGAGCTCCAAGTGTAATTCTCTGTGCCCCTGCCTACACACACTCATATACACACACATAGTGGGATGCTGTTATAATTGACTGACCACGTGGTATAATTTAAGAGACCTCTGCACAAAAGTATCATTTTCCCCATCAGTCACTCCTCCCTTATTTGCGTCTTAAATCTTGAGGGTTTTCCTCTTTCCAATTTTCCTATCAAAGTTCAAATATAGTCATGCCTTGTTATCTGACGGGGATTGGTGCCAGCCCTCCTGTGAATAGCAAAATTCTCAAATCCTCAAGTCCTCATTTAAAATTGTGTAGTATTTGCATATACGTTGTTGTCAACCACAACAATAACTATGCATATCCTTCTGTATACTTCAAATCATTTCTAGATTATTTATAACACTCATTTATATACTCATACAATGTGTAAATACATTGTATTTACATACAATGTAAATAGCTGCCAGTGCACAGCAAATTCAAGTTTTTCTTTTCAGAAATTTCTGGATTTTTTCCCAACTATTTTCCATCTGCATTTGGTTGAATCTACAGATGTGGACAGAAAGTCAACAGTGATTCTTAACCTGGATCCATGGATGTCTTTAGGTTGTGGGATGCTTTAGTGTGTATTAAAATAATCAGAATGTGTTTACATGTGAGTTCCATGTCCCAATCCATTTGCAAAGAGTCTGGTTCCTTCACCCCAGAGAGGTACTCAGGAATCTGCATTTTAAACAAGGCTCCCAAGAGATTGTGACACATGTTGTTCTTAGGCCACACTTCAAAAAACACTACTTTTCAGGGGACTGTGAACTTTCTGAAGGTAAATGCAAGATTGTGGGTATGTTATATGTGCATATATTTCTGGGCATTGGGTATGTACCTTTAATCAGATTCTGAAAGATTTCTTGAATTGAAAAGGCAGATAGTCACTAACCAGGAAATATTTCAGCAAGGAATAGCAACAATAGGATTCACAATATAATGGGTAGGGCAAGGAGGGAAGAAATAACCCTACATTGTATACAACATCAAAGTAGGAAAAGATCATCAATAAAGTCACTTTGCTACTTGCTCTGGCTGAGAAATTGGAGAAATTAGACATATCATGACTAAAATGAAGGATCTTTGACTTGTGGAAAAATATTTGCAATTTACATCACAAAGAGTTAATTTCCTTACTATATGAAGAGCTGCTACAGATTAACAAAGAAAAGACTGTATACAATATTGTACATATATAATATTGTAGCTATAACTTATATATTACATCAACTATACTTCAATAAAAATAAATTAACTTAAAAAGATCATTAAGCCAATAGAAAAATGGGCAATGGATGGGAACAAACAGTTTACAGAAAAGGAAACACAACTGGATCTTCAACATATGAAAATATGCTCAGTGTCACTCATAATAAGAGAAATACAATGTAATATTTCAATGAGAAGACATTTTTCACCTATCAGATTGAGGGATATGAAAAAATGTGACAACACACTGTGCTGATGGGTGTGTAGATTGGAAAATCGCTATGGAGGGAAATTTAGTGATATGTATAAAAGTTACAGATGCCTACACCATCTGATGGAACCATTCCACTTTTAAGAATTTATCATACAAAAATACTCCCACATGTGTAAAAATCATTCATTAGCAAAAGACTGCAGAAAACCTAAATATCCGTCAATAGGAGACAGGTTACATATCAATAACTCACAGCAATCCATACAAAAGAAGAGTATGCACCTATAGTTGGATGGTATCACCGACTCAATGGGCATGAGTTTGAGTAAACTCCGGTAACTGGTGATGGACAGGGAGGCCTGGCCTGCTGCAGTCCATGGGGTTGCAAAGAGTTGGACATGACTAAGCGACTGAACTAACTAACTAACTATATGTGCTTATAGAAGCATCTGCAAGATGCATAGTTCTGTGGAAAAAGCAAGATGCCGAACAATGTGTACGATGTGCTGCCATTGGATTAATAAAAGTATATGCATATTTGCTTGTATTTATCTGCACTCTTTCCTGCAGAACACATAAGGAACTCTTAACAATGGTTAGACAAAACAGGGTTTGGGGGGATAAACTTCCTTTTAATTTATACTCTTGCATCTTTTGGATTATTTGCAAGTATTTTTTATTTAAAAATACATAAAATGCTAAAAAAATGAAACTAAAGCAGGCAAGCAGGCTCTGGTTGCAGTGGGAAAGGTGGGTTGGCAGAATGGGAGGGAGGCTGGAGTAGAGAGTCTCCCACTGAGAAGCACAGCCTTTTAGGTGAGCTACGAGACCACATCACCACAGCCTCTGGCTCACAACTAAGCATGCTGGAGGGTGAATAGATGGGACACATCACATTCCTCAGCAAGTTTGGGGTGTAAATAAGACTGAGAACCGCTGGATCACAGGTAGGGAGACGCTTAAGAAAGCAATGGCTAAAGACACATGCTCCCCAATGTTCATTGCAGCACTATTTACAATAGGCAGGACATGGAAGCAACCTAAATGTCCACTAACAGAGGAGTGGATAAAGAAGATGTGCTACATATACACAATGAAATATTATTCAGTCATAAAATTGGGTCACTTGTAGAGACATGGATGGACCTAGAGTCTGTCATACAGAGCAAAGTCAGAAAGAGAAAAACAAGTATCACATATTAATGCATATATGTGGAATCTACAAAAATGGTATAGACGATCTTATTTGCAAAGCAGAAACAGAGACACAGACATAGAAAACAAGTGTATGGATACCAAGAGGGGGAGAGGGGATGGGATGAATTAGGAGATCGGGATTGATATACGCACACTATGATTCTATGTATAAAATAGATCGGGTTTCCCAGGTGACTCAGTGGGTAGAGAATTCACCTGCAATGCAGGAGATGCAGGAGACCTGGGTTCAATCCCTGAGTCAGGAAGATCCCCTGGAGGAGGGCACGGCAACCCACTTCAGTATTCTTGCCTGGAGAATCTCATGGACAGTGGAGCCTGGCGGGCTACAGTCCATGGGGTCACAGAGAGTCAGAAATGACTGCAGCAACTGAGCATGCACACAAAATAGATAACCATTGAGAACCTCTGATATAGCACAGGAAACTCTACTCATTGCTCTGTGGTGACCTAAATGGGAAGGAAATCTAAAAAAGAGGAGATAAATGTATACGTATAGCTGATTCACTTTGCTGTACAGTAGAAACTAACACAATATTGTAAAGCAATTATTCCCCAATGAAAATTAAAAACAATAAAAATATAATAAAATTTAAAAAGAAAGTAGTTCTTCAACATTTTGTCAACACCTTAAAATCGACTTCACCTTCAATGCCTGGTTCATAGGCTAATCCTCTAAAAGGACTTGCATGCTCTCCGTCCCATAGGCCCAAACCCCATCTCCTGTGGGTTGAAGCTCATTTCCTTCCTCTGTGCTCCAACAGCATTTTTCTTAATCTGTTTCTTTTAGGCTGTATTTCAATTGGCTTTATGGTTTAGACACTAATTTGCATATCAACAGTCTTAACCTTAATGGTTAAGACTCTCTCTTCCCCATCTCTGTCTGCACCCTTCAGTGAGGGCACAATGAATATAGATGATCCATAGTAAAGGGAGGGCTTCCCTGGTGGCTCAGTGGTAAAGAATCTGCCTGCAACACAGGAGAAGTGGGTTTGATCCCTGGGTTGGGAAGATCCCCTGGAGAAGGGAATGGCTACCCACTCCAGTATTCTTGCCTGGAGAATCCCATGGACAGAGAAGCCTGTCCATGGGGTCGAAAAGAGTCAGATATGACTTAGCAACTAAACAACAACAATGATAGTAAAAGGAATGCAACTCTCCTTATAGGACACCCTGAGCAGGCGTGTGCTCTCAACTATACTGCAGGACACATCAGCATGGTGGCTGATAATGGCCACAAAAATAGGCCTTAACTGGGCCATCTTCCCAATGAGTCACTTGATTCACTCAGATGTTTGAAGGAATGTTTCTTACCAGCCAGCCAGGCAGTAACAGATAGGACTCAGCAAATAGTCTGCACTTCCAGGTATCCCTTTCAATTCACCAGATATGGAGCAGAGCTGGTGCCCTTATGCCTCCCCTTGCTCCTCCCATGCCCACAGCCGCCCTCATTAATCAAGCAGACTCCCTTTCCCATTGTCCCCAGATGTAGCCTCAAAATCCCTCTCAAAGGACAGCAGCTGGGATCGGCACACAAAGCAAAACCTATTTGCCACCCCAGGCCTTGAGCAGATTCCTACCTTCTGGGGCACAGTGCCCTGCCAGCATGACACAGAGCTCTCCCAGGGGCCTGGAGACCCAGGCCTACTCTAGGTCTGCAAGTGTTATGATCAAGCCACTTGTGAACCCTGAACACTGATAAGTAAGTCCACCAGTCCTGGTAGTGCTAAGCCCTGATTGGAAAATAAGCTTGCTCTGCTGCTAACTTGGAGGCAGACAGACCTCAGTTAACTGGAATCCAGTTCATCAGACCCTCAGACTGGAAACTTCCCTATCTTCCTCCTTTATTCTACTCCCCAACTCAAAAAAAAAACTACATTATACTTTTAGGAAGTAGAAGAAATAGAAAGGAAGCAAGCTCCTATCAGGATTCCTGTTTTAATACAGCACTACCAGGGAATTCCTGGCAGTCCAGTGGTTAAGATTCCACACTTTCACTGCCAAGGGCCTGGGTTCAGTCCCTGATCAGGGAACTAAGATCCTGAAAGCTACATGGTGAGGACAAATTAATAAATAAATACATAAATATATTAAACAGCATTACCAGAATACATCTTGGGGTCAAGCCACACTAGGCTTAATCACTAGCATCCATCTCCAGCATAACTTCCACTTCCATGCCTGGATAGTAACCAGAGGTGATGATAACTATGGCCTGTGAAAGAAAGTCAACTCAAAAGAGGCTTAGGCGATGGCTGTCCATTCATGATTTCCAGCCTTTCCTTTAGTTTAGATCAGGAGTGTGCAAACTACAGCTCAAAGGCAAAATCCAGCTCACCACCTGTTTTTATAAAGTTTTATTGGGACATATGCTTGCTTGTTCATCTATGTATTGTCTATGGCTATACTCACTCTATAATGGCAAAGTTAGACAGCTGTGACAGAGACTGTGGCTCACAAAATCCAAAATATTTACTATCTGACCATTTATAGAAAAAGGTTGCAGACTCCTGCCTTAGACTACTCTTGGAGCTGGTCGTAAATCAGTGAGGGACACTTCTTTCTTCCTTCTCTTCTCTTCTTCTGCCTTCCCTCCACTGACCACCTCAGATACACACACACACACACACACACACACAGCTGAGGGGAAGCCAGTACTGGGAAAAAGGAGCAGGACTGTGGGCAAGCAGACTGAAATGCTCTTCCTATACCTAGCCATCTCTACATAGAACACAGAGCCAGAGAACTGTGGGCGGCTGTGTGTATATTTGTGGGGGTGGGGGATAAAGTCAAGTGAGAAAGCCTTGTTGGAAATGATGTTCTTTGCCCATGTAAGAGAGGGTGTGTGGTCTACATGAATGTCACTAAATCTCAGGCTGAACTGGGAAGCCACCTGCTCCCTTTCAACCCAGAGGCAACTTTGACTGTCTAGTTCCATTCTCACTTAGGGGTTGGAGTTTGGGATAAGGATGGCGCGGGATGGGACATACAGGCAGAAGTTCTTTAGACATTTCTTCTCTTCCCCTTCCTCTCTTTCTGGCCTCCCCACCCTCTCTTTCTCTCAGCTAGTTTAGGCAGCAATGTGGGGGAGGCCGCTATTATGAAAACACTAATGCAGACATGATTTCTGGACCAAAGATCAAAAGCTTAGCTAATAGTGGACACAGAAGACAGATTGGTCAGTTTTTCTCTTTCTCTTTCCTTTCCTTGTTCTGAATGGGCCATAGGTGATCTATCCCTATCACCAATTTGGAAACTTCCTAGAAAAGAGGAATGGAGATGGAATGGTCTTAAAGTTGAAAACAGGGTGCTGATTTACACTCTGACTACATGGGACAATCGGATTATAATAAAACCAGATCTATACACAAATATCATAAGATATCAGTTACATGTGGAATCTAAAATATTACACAAAGGAACTTATTTATAAAACAGAAATAGACTCACAAACACAGAAAATAAACTTATGATTACTGAAGGGGAAAGGGGGAGGGATAAACTGGGAGTTTGGGATTGGCAGATACACACTACTATATACAAAAGAAACAACAAGGACCTACTGTATATTAAGTATCTTGTAATAAACTATAATGGAAAAGGATATGCATATATTATAACTGAATCTGGCAATCCACTTCAGTATTCTTGCCCAGAGAATCCCATGGACAGGGCAGCTTGGCTACAGTCCACAGGGTCGCAAAGAGTCAGACATGACTTCAGTGACAGCACGCACGCACATAACTGAATCACCATAAACTAACACAACACTGTAAATAAACTTCAATAAAAAAAACAGGTTTATCCAATCAGCATGTGGGCTTTGTGAAAGCCCATTCATACACAGACTGGAACAGGCAGCGGTCCTCGGATAACCACCACCAAATGGTCAGGCTGAAGTGGAAACTTGGGCAATCACTTGGTCTGGTTCTTTAGGAAAACAGATCTAACCTTAATCAAAGAAGGAAGTGGTGATATAAAGGAACTTTAAGGGAAAAGTTTGATAACCTTATTTTCAAGAAGCAGAAAAAGATACTAAGGGAAAGGAATGGTCTGGTTCAGAGCTTACAGAAAGCTTGGAGAGTAGGGATGGGAAGGCCTGACAGTGTCCTTAGGAAGAATACCTGAAACGAAACAGATGCTAGGGCCAGCTCTCCAGTCCTTGATCACATTATGTGATAGTAAACGTCCCAAAGTCTGCACCCTCACTGAGTATGTCCTTGCTCTCTCTGCTTTTCTGCCTGTCAAATCCAGCTGTCAGAAATGGGACTGAGATATGTTCCTCCCAACTGAAATGTAAAGGGTTGGGAAGGGTGAATGTATTACCTCTTCAAAGGAGACTGGCATTTTGACAAAACCAACAGTTCTTAATTAACAGGAATTCAGGTAGGAGCTACCCAAAATTGTTCTGAGGAGTGAAGAAATTTTCTCCATCCCCTAAAGTCACAGCAATATTGCTGGAGCTCTCTGTGCTTCTGATTCATCATCCCCATCATGGACATTACAGAATTATTGGCTTCCTAGTGCTATTCTGAGGACTAAATGAGATAATTACTGCGTATAAAATGTTTTGCACAGTGCTTGGCACATCATAACAACTCAATGGACATGAGTTTGTGTAAACTCCGGGAGTTGGTGATGGACAGGGGGGCCTGGCGTGCTGCGGTTCATGGGGTCGCAAAGAGTAGGACATGACTGAGCGACTGAACTGAACTGAACTGAAGAACTCAGCAAATATTAGATCTTTATCTTGATTACACTTTCTACTCATAGTGCCAGCCCTGAAAAAAACAAACACATATTCTTATGCTGGGTGCTGTCAGCCCTATATAATTGTTACATGTAGGTTGCTCTTCCAATTGTGCCATGAGCTAGAGAAGGTACAGAGAGGCTCCAATTATCTTGCATAAGGGAATCCTAAACAGATTACCTCTTTTCAGTGGGAAAAGGTGAAGAGGATGCCATCAAAATGTATTATTCAAGAACATCCTAAAAGCATGGGAAGAGTATATGGAGTATAGGTTAAGGACTTGGGACTCTGCAGACTGGGAGACCAAGGTTTGAGTCCTAGCTCTGCCACGTATTAGCTTTGTGGCCCTTAAGATGACAGTGTGAAAAAATGAAGACCAAACAAGTAAGAGCAAGCAAAGGCTATTCTGAACTTGCTACAAGACAGTCAGTCACTGTTGCTTAGGCTGAGGCAGACGCTCAAAAGCAGGCAGAGGAGTGAGGAAGTTTTAGAGTGGAAAAAGGAAAGACTTTGAGTATATGCCCTGATTGGAGGCTGTTAGCATGGGAACACCTCGAACAGGCTAACCAGAAGCAGGGCATCCTATATGATTGATTAGAGGTGATATTTGGCTTTCTTTGGTTGGTCCCAAGTTGGAAGCTGGAACAAAAATTAGAGGAGCTGTCAATTACTAATCTGGTCCTGGCCATTGGGGGCTGACTGTTACAGGGATCAGTGTTTGGCTGACTGGATTATACAGGAGATAGAAGTCTGACTACAATCAAGTCAGATGCCTTACTGGGCTGGTTATTGAAGATGAGAATTTGGTTTCCTGGGCATTTGCTGCAGGTTATGGGTCAGAGTTTTATTTTTATATATGGTATGGTCATTGTCCATTTGTATAATCTGTCTGTCATTGCTTAACTTCTCTGAGCATTGGTTTCCTCAATTTAAATGGGCCATTAAAACTTTGAATTTCAGGATTAAGTGAAATTTGTCCATTAACAGTTTAGCACCAAATCTGGATGGAACATAAGTGCCCATCATTTTGCTTTGTTTTTTAAATTTTTTTTTAATTTGGAAATTAAATGTTCACTTTTATTTATTTTACTTTATTTTCATTTATTTTTATTAGTTGGAGGCTAATTACTTTACAATATTGTAGTGGTTTTTGTCATACATTGACATGAATCAGCCATGGATTTATATGTGTTCCCCATCCCGATCAAACTGAACCAGATAAAAACAGAAAAAAAAAATTTTTTTAAGTGTCTATTTATTTATTTATTTTGGCTGTACTGAGTCTTCGTTGCTTTGCTTGGGCCTTCTCCATTTGCCGTGAGTGGGGGCTATTCTTCATTGTAGTACACTGGCTTCTCATCGTAGCGGCTTCTCTTGTTGCAGGGCTCAGGCTCTAGGCACGCGGGCTTTGGTAGTTGCGACATGGGCTTGACAGTTGCAGTCCATGGACTCTGGAGCTCGGGCTCAATAGTTGTGGCACGCGGGCTTAGTTGCTCCAATGCATGTGGAATCTTCCCGAACCAGGGATCGAAACTGTGTCTCCTGCACTGGCAGGCAGACTCCTGTCCACTGTGCCACCAGGGAAGTCCAAGTGCTGACTGTCTTATAACTAAATCCTTACATAAGAGAATGTAGTAGACTGGTACATCTTAGAGTGGGAGGAGGGCAATGTTATCAGGAAGAAAAGGAAACCCTAGTGAACCCTACAAAAAGTATTAAATATATAATCACCAACAATAGCAAGAGCTAACACATATCACACTTAATGTGAGCCAGACACTATTCCAAGTAGGCTACCTACATTGGCTCATTTAATTCTTATAACCACCCCATGAGGTAGATACTACTGACATTGTCGTCCTCATCTGACAGATGGAGGAAACTTTGACAGAAAGAGGCTAAGAAACTTGCCCAAGGTTACACAACTACTGTGTGGGGCCAGGTAGTCTGGCGATAACAGTCTGTTCTTTTACCAGTTCTGCTGTTCTCACAAGAGATTAGACATGCTGACGTTACAAAGAGCTTCAGGAAAGAACTGGATAAAAATTTCAGGTATTTCTCCATAGACTAAATGAAGGGAAATCACAGGGATGTTTAGAATATCCTGAGTCTTTGAGGCTGACATCAATGGAGGGCATCTCACACATGTCCCTCCAGATACCACCTGTTTAAGTCTGACCTTGATCTCAGTTGGAAGCCACTTTCTCAGAAGCTTTGTCTGAGCCTCCAGAGTTCATTAGGCCCCCCTCCCAACCCTACTCCGTCCCCATTCTTATCACAATAGATAAGGATGTAATTATTTATTTCATATCTGTCTTCCACACTAGACAGAATGAGCAAGTGGGTCTGTTTTGCATATCATTGTATCCCCATCACCTAGCCTAGGGTCACCAACCTATGGCCTGTGGGCCAAATTTAGCCCAAAGTCTGTTTTCTTTTAATAAATTGAGATTGGCACACAGCCACACTATTTAAATATTGTCTATGACTTCTTTCACACTAAAATGGCAGTGTTGAGTAGTTGCAAGAGACTATGTGGCCTGAAGGCCTAAAAAAATATTTAGTATGTGGCCTCTACAGCAAAATTTACCAGTCCCCGACTCGCTCGTGGATATGCTAAGTTGCTTCAGTCTTGTCTGACTTTTTGTGACCTTATGGACCATATCCCACCGGGCTCCTCTGTCCATGGCATTCAACTCCTGGCAAGAGTACTGGAGTGGGTTGTTATGCCCTCCTCCAGGGGATCTTCCTGACCCAGAGATTGAACCTGCATCTCTAAAGTCTCCTGTATTGGCAGGCAGGCTCTTCATCACTAGAACCACCTGGGAAACCTAGCTCAGGTTAGATAATTAACAGATATCTGTTTAAAGGATGGATATACTTACTATTTATTTAACACATAAATTTACATGGCACTTACTATAGTCAGACACTTTTCCAAGTGCTATACAAGTATAACTCATTTATTCCTCATAATAATCCAATAATATCTGTGGCATTATTATTCCCATTTTACAAAGGAAGACAGTGGCAAACAGAGAGTTCAGTATCTTGCCTCAAATAAAATAGGTTGTAGGTAGCTAGGCTAGGATTCAAAATTCAGGCTTTCAGGCTCCCAACCCCAGGCTATCTACACCATGTTAACTGACCATGGGTGGGATCTAGTTTTTCTGGTGTTCCAATGAGAAAACTGCTGGATGGTTTTAAGAAGGGGAAGGCTGTGGTCAAAGCAGCAAAAGGAGATAAAGTGGCCTCACTCCACATAGTCCCTAGGACTTGATTAATGACAAGGACATGCTAAAAAGAACAAATTAGCAAAGCATCATTTGGCTCTCACCATGGCTAACAGAAACAAATAAGCATTCTCTAAAAATAACCTAGTATTATTATCACCCTACCTGGAACTAGCTAACACCACTGATTAAAGGTTTTAGAGCACTCTGAGGCTGGACCAGTTTGTTATACTCTATCACATGTCCAAACACTCCACCTCGCCCCTACTGTAGCCAACTGTCTTCAAATGTATCCCACCATAAAACAAGGCAAGAACAAATGATTGGTTTGGTGCGAATTCATCCCACTCCTGAAAAAACGAAAAGGGAGTGAACTATACGGCTGTTGCGTTAAGTATTTCCTCTTCCTGTCTCCATAGTGTCTGGGCTGTATGCCAGTTGTTAGTAGGGAGGGGTAACACATGCCATCAAATGAAGTTATAGCTCTAAAATACAATGCTGGGCCACCAATAAGTCATTGCTGATGGCTTGACTTCTTTGTGGTTTGCTGGAGGAAGTCAACTTGTTGACAGGCTTGGGAGAACTTGCTTCATGTGGCTGAGGGTGAGGGGTCAGCTGAAGCAGCTAGTTAAGAAAGAACAGTCTGAGAGACCAAGTAAAGTTTGTTCTTCTCTTCCTGGTAGGACAAGCAAGATGCCAGGATTCTACATTCATGCTGGGAGCCTGGGCTGGAAACCAGGGTTTAGTTTGGGGTTCGACCCACCTGGGGGCATCACAGCTTGAAGTCAAAGGTGATCCAAAAGCCAGTGATCAAGGGAGAAGCTGAACATTAAATCCTATCAGACAGCCCATCTGAAGAGCCAGTTCCATTTGGCAGACAAAAGGGAGAGAATCTGTGCTCTTTGTTACTGAGAAAACCAGGCACAGTAGACCAGAGCAAGAGGAATTGGGACAGAGAGTCAAAGGCAGGACCTATGGACCTTCCCTGAACTCTTGGGACAGCTTTGCAGAAACTTCTTATTGAGTGACTGGGCCTTGGCTTTGAGTAGGGATGACTGTCCTACCACCAGCAAAGAGAGGCAATATAGTCAAGTGGTTAGCAGTACACTCTAGCATTAGACTGCCTGAAAGTACATCTCAGCTGTGCTGCCTGTTAGCTGTGTGGCCTGTGGTTAGTCACTTCATCTACTCTAGCCTTGGCTTCCGTATCTGTGAAATAGAAATAAAAACACTTACTTAGCAAGGTTGAAAAAATAAGTAAGATACCACGGTAAGTGCTTAAAACACATGAGCAATAAATGTTGCTTAATGTTATTTTGGGGCTATCCAGGTAGCTCAGTAGTAAAGAATCCACCTGCTAATGCAGGAGATGCAGGTTTGATCCCTGGGTCAGGAAAATCCCCTGAAGGAGGAAATGGCTACCCACTCCAGTATACCTGCTTGGAAAATTCCATGGACAGAGGGGCCTGGTGGACTATAGTCCATGGGGTTGCAAAGAGTCCAACACAACTTGGTGACTAAAATATGTGTGTGTGTGTGTGTGTGTGTGTGTGTGTGTGTTAGTTGCTCAGTCATGTCCGACTCTTTGCAATCCCATGGACTGTAGCCCACTAGGCCCCTCTGTCCATGGAATTTTCCAGGCAAGTATACTGGAGTGAGTTGCCATGCCCTCCTCCAGGGGATCTTCCTGACCCAAGGATTGAACACAGCTCTCCCGCATTGTAGCCAGACTCTTTACTGACTGAACCACCAGGGAAGCCCTTTTATAAACTATCTCGGATTCTCCAGGCCAGAATACTAGAGTGGGTAGCCGTTCCCTTCGCCAGGGGATCTTCCCAACTCAGGGATCGAACCCAGGTATCCTGCACTGCAGGAGGATTCTTTACCATATATATATAATTTTTAGGGCATTCCCTCATGGCCCGGTGGCTAAGACTCCACACTCCTAATGCAAGGGACCTGGGTTCGATCCCTGATCAGGAACCAAGAACCCACATGCTGCAACTAAAGATCCTGCATGCCAAAATGAACATCAAAGATCCCAAATGCTGCAACTAAAACCTGGAGCAGCCAAATCAATAAACATCTTAACAAATATACTATTTTTAAAAAGCACATCACTTTGGCTCAGACAAAGGATCAGTGTAAATCAGTTCCAGGCAGAACCTGTGTAACGTCCACACCCTGACTCAAAATCCACAAGTAGGCATCCTCAGTAGGAGGCAGGGGTTGACCTACTGCTGCCACTCCTGGGGCTGGCTCTGCCAAGGGCACCACTGTGCAGGCCAACTGGCAGCATAAGGGCAGGGCAAGTGAAATCACTCTTTGATCTCATCTTTTGGGGTGGATTTTCTCTTTCCCAACCACCCTGATTCCTCCAGCTGAGCAGGTTCTGCCAGCCTGAAAAAGAAAAGCCCCATAAACAAAGGCGCTGGAGACTTAATGTTCTCCACTGTCAAGAAATACCAGGACTTCCCAAAGAAAGCTTGGTCACACACATCACTGTAAGATGTAGGAAAGTAGAAAGGTAAGATATGGATTGGGAGGCCTTAGAATTTCACTGTGAGGTGGGGCTGCTTGGTAGAGAAATCGTTAAGGGGAAGGCCCTTGGTTACACTGCAGGCAAGCATCTTTGCCATCCTTCCTGTTTTGCAAAGTGTTTAGGACAGTGTTTTTTTAAGTGTATTTCCCTCACCACTTACATCAGAATCTATAGGGGGGAACTAGCTAAAAATGCAGATTCTGAACCCCTGGAGTTCTGACTCATGAAGCTCAGCATTTTTAATGAGTTTTCAAGTAGACTGTTATTCCATTATGTAATTTTTGAACAGTCAACACATTTACATGGCACAAAACTTTAAAAATATAAAAAGTGTATAGAGTGAAAGTGTCTCTCCCATCCCTGTCAACAGCTGCCCAGTTCTGACCTTTCCCCACCCCTACCTGCCATACAAAGCTAGGTTACCACTGATATTCATGTCTTAAGAATCCTTTCAGAGGTTCTTTATCAGATATTTTATCTGATATCAAGCAAAACAAATACGTGTCTTTCACTTGCCCTCAACAAAAGTTAACACTCTTCACATAGTGTTCTTCATCTTTAAAAATACATATAAACAACAAGGTCCTACACAGGGAACTATATTCAATATCTTATGATAACTTATAATGGAAAAGAATCTGAAAAAGAATGTATATATTCATATTGTTGTTGTTTAGTCACTAAGTTGTGTCCAACTCTTTTGTGACCCTATAGACTTTAGCCCTCCAGGCTCCTCTGTCCATGGGATTTCCCAGGCAAGAATACTGGAGTGGGTTGCTATTTCCTTCTCCAGGAGATCTTCCCAACTCAGGGATTGAACCCACATCTCCTGCTTGGCAGGCAGATTCTTTACCACTGAGCCACCAGGGAAGCCCCATTATTAATATACATACATATATATGTATGTGTGTGTATATATATATATATATATATATATGAATCACTTTGCTGTATACCAGAAACTAACACAGCATTGTAAATCAACCATACTTCAACAATAAAATAAAATAAATACATACATAACTTAAAGATCTTTCCACATCTGACTTCCTTACCAGTTTTCACAACTGTATACTATTCCATTGTATGGATGGACAAGACTATTTCACCAGTCACTTTTTGAAGAACACTTGGGTTGTTTCCAATCTTTTGCAAACTAATACAATAAACAGATATATGGAATTACCTTGTACATCCATTATCTGCAGATGTAGGATACATTTCCAAAACTAGAGTTCCTTCTCTGGCTGATTCTGATGCACAGTGGAATTTAGCAACCACTGGCTTAAGGGTCGCTGATGTGATAGGAATAATTTATCTTTGATTAAACCTTTATGTTAAAACTCATAAAATGGCAAACCTGGAGGGACTCTTAGACACCTTCTTCCTCATTTCGCAATTGAGGAAACTGACTCTCAGGGAATCAACATGCTTGAGGTTACACAGCATGTTGGTAGCAGAGCTGAAACAGGAATGCAGGTCTCGTCACTAACAGGCCAGTGTTCTGCTTCGTTGTTGGTGTTCAGTCACTCAGTCATGTCTGACTCTTTGTGACCCGATGGACTGCAGCATGCCAGGCTTCCCTATCCTTCGCCATCTCCCGGAGCTTGCTCAGACTCATCCATTGAGTCGGTGATGCCATCCAACCATCTCATCCTCTGTCATCCCCTTCTCTTCCTGCCTTCAATCTTTCCCAGCATCAGGGTCTTTTCCAATGAGTTAGCTCTTCCCATCAGGTGGCCTGTTAGTCAACAAGCAAATGTGGAATGCCCAGTGCAGTGTATGAAGGTCTCTAGCTGGAACAGAGAGGAGACACAAGGGAAAAAATAATGCATCATAGCTGGTGTCTTGGAATGGCAGATTTTCCAATAATATCAGTACTAAACAAACAAAATGTCCTATAAAGTAGTGTGAGCCACAGACCTCTTTCCACAAAATGGAGAAAGGCCAATGGTTCTCTATGCACCTAATTAAGTCCAAATTCTGGAAAAAGGAAAAACTTTGAGTGTCCATGCAGTTTCTATAAGGGGCTTAAAGCAGTGACGTGATACTGAAGACCAAACTCCTGGAGAGATGATTTGGGGTTGGTAAATCTCCATGAAGGTGCCATTCTTATTCTGTAGATCCATTTTACAATGTATAGAAAGGCTCATCGAGGAAACCAAAGTCTTCTAAACTTTTTAAAAAATTATTTATTTCTTTTTGCTTGTGCTGGGTCTTTGTTGCTGTGTAGGCTTTTCTCTAGGTACGACAATCAATCAGGGGCTGATCAGTCAGCCTGCTGAGCACAAGCTCTGGGTCATGTAGGCTTCAGCAGTTGCAGCTCCTGCGCTCTAGAGTACAGGCTCAATAGTTGAGGCACACAGGCTTAGTTGCCCCACTGCATGTGGGATCTTCCCAGATCAGGGATCAAACCCACGTCTCCTGCACTGGCAGGCAAATTCTCTACCACTGAGCCACGAGGGAAGTCCAACCAAGGTCTTTTACAAGGAACAAGTGACCTCTCAAAGTCCTCCTACCCCAGAATCTCCTGCCCAACATTAGAGGTTTATATTTTTCAGTTATGGTCTCTATGAGACGCTTGCTGTTTCTGTCTATTTGTATTCATCATAGAGGTAAGGTGGGATGGGATGGTGTCAGTGCAAACCTTGTTGGGAATTCCCTGATGGTTCAGTGGTTAGGACACAGCACTTTCACAGCCGAGGGTTCCATCCCCGGTCAGGGAACTAAGATCCCATGAGATGTGTGGTTTGGCAAAAAAGAAAAAAAAGAAAACCTTGTTAATCATAAAGCTTTACAGATTGTTTTGTAGCAACTTCAACCTCTTTCTATCTTAGCCAATTAAAGGGGACATGTGTGTGTGTGTGTGTGTGTGCACACGCGTGCGCGCATTTAAAATCAGGCTAAATACCTTGTGGGGTCTTGCACAGAGTGGCAGGACAGTGTGTCTGTTGTCCTTAGGTCTAATTTCAACATTAGAGGAACAAGTATCCTAGCTGAAGAGCTCAGACAGGCATCAGGGAGCCTGGGATTTTGAACTGCAGGGGCTGTATGCACCAGCCAGAGAAGATGCATTCTTTATCCCATTATCAGCCACTCTCCAGTCCTAATTTCGATGAGAACAAGATGATTGTTAAGTGGAGTGCTCCTCACTCCACAGCTTAATGAACCATAGTCTAACAGCCTCCCTTTTATGTGGTCAGCAATCACTTGTGTCTCCTGAGAGAGGGGAGTCGGGGAGAGAGCCTGCAGGAAGCTGCAGGTAAAAGCAGCTGAAGAAAATTAAATTGTACATTTTTCAGCTCTGAACCATCAATGACCTAAGAGAGAACCAAGAGAGCCCAGAGCTTGGAGACCTTCAGCCACCACTCCCAAGCAAGAGCGTCAATGAGGAGGGTGTCAGTCCCACAGTGTTGAGCCAAGACCTGCTCAACTGTTGAAATCATTTGACAGCCTTCTCCCAGGTCCTATAGAGGCATTCTAGACCCTAGGCCTCTCTTAAAGTACAGTTCTTAGAACTTATCTATGAGAATATCTGGAAAGCTGTGAAAAAACGCTTCACCTCAGGGGCTGCTGGGTTAGTGAGTGTGTGAAGATTTGCAGAAAGCCCTTTTGCCATACCTTGCCCTGTGCATCTCTTCCGTCTGACTGTTCCTAAGTTATATTCTTTTTATAATATACAGGTAATCTAGTTTAAAAAGCTTCACCTCAGACCACTGAATCAGAATCTCTGGCAATAGGACCCAAGCATCTGCATTTTCCTCACATTTACTGGATAAATCTGGGATACCATAAAAGACAACAACTGTTGCCCTTACTATAAGAAGGCTTTGTGAAGGGGTTCCTACTCCTTCTGCTCAAACAGGTTTCAGTGTCATATTCATGTATAGATACCATGATAATGGCAGAACTTGTTAACTGAGCATACTTTATGCCAACCTCTGTGCTAAGAGCTTTGGGTGTTACTATTGCATATATAGTCCTTGCAATTACCAAGTGAGGCAAGGGATATTATCTGCATCTCACAGATGAGAAGATTGAGACTTGAGACATGGAAGCAATCTAAATGTCCCTTGACACACGAATGGATAAAGAAAAGGTGGTACATATATACATTGGAATGCTACTTGGCTATAAAAAAGAATGAAATAATGCCATTTGCAGCAACATGGATGGACCTAGAGATTATCATGCTAATAAGTAAGTCAGAAAGAGAAATACTGTATGAAATCACTTATATGTGGCATCTAAAATATGACACAAACGAACTTATTTAGAAAACAGAAACAGATTCACAGACCTACGGATCTATGGTTGCCAAGGGGGAAGGGTGGGTGTGGGAGGGATGGATTGCGAGTTTGGGATTAGCAGATGCAAGTTATTATATATATATACATATATATACACACACATACATATATATATATATAAATCACTTTACTATACACCAGAAACTAACACAACATTGTAAATCAGCATTACTTCAATAAAATAAATTTAATAAAATAATATCATTTAAAAAATCTTCAAAAAGGGCTTCCCTGGTGGCTGAGAGGGTAAAGCGTCTGCCTGCAATGTGCGAAACCCAGGTTCAATCCCTGGATTGGGAAGATCCCCTGGAGAAGGATATGGCAACCCACTCTAGTATTCTTGCCTGGAGAATTCCATGGACAGAGCAGCCTGGTAGGCTACAGTCCACGGGGTCACAAAGAGTCAGACATGACTGAGCGACTTCACTAAAAAACAAAAGCAAAATCTTAAAAAAAAAAGAAGATAGAGGCTTGAAGGCATGAAGGAAAAACAGCTAGTAAGTAACAGAGCTGGGATTCAAACCAAAGTCTACCCTTCTCCAAAGGCCATGATCTGAGTCTTTACTACATCCTGTCTCAAACAATCATTCTAAAGTTGGTTCTAACAGTACTCATGCCAAGTCACTTCAGTCATGTCCCACTCTTTGTGACCCTCTAGATTATAGCCCGCCAGGCTCCTCCTCTGTCCGTGGGATTTGGGTGGCCATGCCCTCTTCCAGGAGATCTTCTCGACCCAGAGATCGAACCCATGTCTCTTATATCTCTTGCACCGGCAGATGGGTTCTTTACCACTCATGCCACCTGGGAAGCCCCTTCTAATAATACTTAGCAGCTCTTAAAAGATGTCACAAAATGATCAGATGAGGAATCGTCAGTACAATGCAGGAAGACAGACTCTCTGTAACATCATTTTGTCAACAGATCTTTTTTTCCAAATCTTCTTTCTCTGTCCTCATGTACTATCTTTGGCACTCACTCCTACTTCCTGAAGGTAAACCAGACTCATTTGCTTAACTGACTTTTCAGTATTCTGGAGACTTGATATTTGTTTGGGTTGATGCTCTGTTACAAAAGTGAGTGAATTCAGAGCCTGCTTTCCACATAACAGAAGCTTTATGTATACTCTGAACAAGCATCCCACTCCAGTATTCTTGCCTGGAGAATTCCATGGACAGAGGAGCCTGGTGGGCTGCAGTCCATGGGGTCACAAACAGTCGGACACGACTGAGTGACTAACACTTTCATTTCACTGAATGCTTGTTGTCCAACTGTCAACCTGGCCGACTCAATGTTTACTTTAGCTAAGTTCTCTAATTATCACTTTTACAAAGTCAGTGCTGAATATCTGGTTGTGTATTTATGTTGATTCCCAGGAAAAAGTGTGATGAGATAAATCATTACTATTTTAAAAATAGAGTGTCATTATTTTACAGTTTAACCAATTACTTCATAATGCATTGCTTTTTGAAAACATCAACCACCACAGTCCACTAGCATGCCAGCCTTCTAGGGGCTGCAACAGACCTGCTTTTAGAAACTGGCCTATCTGAAAATGAGGACAAGTTCAATGTGGGATCTTTGACAGGTTCTTTCCTCCTCTCTGCATCTCAACTGAAATAGCGGAACCTTGGATTAGATGACATAAAGGTCCTACTATCTCAAACCATTTAGAACAAAATACCCAAAGTAGCCAATCTTCCAGAAGAACCTTCACACCAGTACTCTTATTAGTTAGCTACAGGCTCAACTGCTCTAATAAGGGACTCCAAAATAATGCATTTTCAATGAGTCAGAAGTGTTGTTTTTTTTTTTTTCACTCAGTTAATAAGCCAAGGAGGTGGTCCAGGGCTAACATAGAGGTTTGGAGATGTTAAACGCACAGGCTTCTTCTATTTTGTTGCTCCCCACCTTGTTAACATTCCAGGTCATAGGAACGGAGCACATGGCCAGTGAAAGGCATACTCCATTCTTTTATTCTTCCCATGTTATTGAGATATGATTACCATACAGCACAGTGTAAGTTTAAGGTGTACAGCATAATGATCTGACTTACATACATCATGCAATGATCATCACATTTTCAGATGAGTGAGCCTCTATCATCTCAGATAGACACAACATTAAAGAAATAGAAAAAGTACACTTTTTCCTTGTGATGGGAACTCTTATGATTTACTCTTTTAACCACTTTCATAGATAACACATGGCAGTGTTAATTATCTTTATCTTGCTGTACATTTTATCACTAGTACTTATTTACCTTATAACTGGAAGTGTGTACCTTTTGATTACCTTCATCCTATTCCCCCATCCCCCACCTCCGCCCTACCTCTGGTAACTACAAATCTCATCTCTTTCTCTGTGAGTTTGTTTTTCTCTTGTTTTTTGAACTGTAATTGACCTACAACACTATGCTAGTTCCTGTTATACAACACAGTGGTTGGTATATACACATTTCAAATCATCATCAAGATAAGTCAAGTTACAATACGTGACCATACAGAGGTATTACATAGTTATTGACTATATTCCCCAAACTGTACATTTCATACCTGTGACTTATTTTGCAACTGGAAGTTTGTATTTCTTAATCTCCCTCACCTATGGAGAGGAATGGAATATATGCTTCTTTCTTTTAAGGGCACAACTCAGAAATTGCAAATATCCATTCCACTTGAGTCCGGTTGACTAAGAACCCCGTCATTCGGCCACATCTAGCTGCCTGGGATGTTGGAAAATGCAATCTTTACCTTGCCATCATATGCAGTTAAAGCTCCTATTACTATTGAAAAACCATAGGGATAGATATTGTGGGGAGTTGACAAGCAGCCTCTGGCAGAGTACTATATTATGAATGAGTAATCTTGCTTATCTCTTTCTCCCAAAAGATTCCTTGTTTCACTGGCTTGCTATGCTACTCACTGGCTTTTACCAAGCAAAAGGAGTTCTTTTTGTTTTGTTTTTATTGAAGTACAGTTGATTTACAATATTGTGCTAATTTCAGGTATACACCACAGTGATTCATTTATAGACATGCACACACATATATGCTTTTTCAGATTATCTTCCTTTACAGCTTATTACAAAATATTGAGTATAGTTCCCTGTGTTATACAGTAGGTCCCTATTAGTTATTTACTTTATATATAGTAGTGTGTATATATTAATCCCAAGGTCCTAATTTATCACCCCCCCCACCCTTCCTCTCCCATTTGGTAACCATAAATTTGTTTTCTGTGTCTATGGGTCTGTTTCTGTTTTGTAAATAAGTTTATTGGTATCATTTTTTTTTTAAGATTCCACATATAAGCGATCACATGATATTTGTCTTTCTCTTTCTGACTTACTTAACATAATAACCTCTAAGTCTATCCATGTTGTTGAAAATGGCGTTATTTCATTCTTTTTTTATGGCTGAGTAATTCCATCTTCTTCATCCATTCATCTATTGATGAACATTTAGTTTGTTTCCATGTCTTGGCTATTGTACACAGTGCTGCAATGAACATTGGGGTGCATGTGTCTTTTTAAATTACGGTTTTCTTGGGGTATATCCCCAGGAGTGGGATGGCAGGATCACAATATGGTAACTGTACTTTTACTTTTTTTTTTTAAGGAAACTCCATATTATTCTCCATAGTGACTGTGCCAATTTACATTCCCACCAACAGTCTCCAGCATTTGTTATTTCTAGACTTTTTCATGCTGGCCATTCTGATCAGTGTCAGATGATACTTCATAGTGGTTTTTAATGATTAAGCCAGAAGGTTCTTGATGAAAGGGGTCAGACTAAGTCCTGTGGTCTGCTATGAAATGGCCTTAAGTCAGCCTCAAGTGGACTTTGGCTCCTAGAGGGATAGAATATCTGTTCTCTAAGCTGCTATCCTCTGTAAAGTCTGATTGAGCTGCTGGAGGGGGCCACCAACAACTTTGAATGAATGTCATCCTTCAGTTGAATTCAAACCATAGGCATTGTTTCTAGGGTATTAGTAGGAACTGGTTGCCATGTTCCTTTTTGGTCCATTTATTTGTATCAATATACATGTTATTTATTGGTATTGGATATTATAAAGAGCATGGGTTTTGGTATCAGATCAGTATGGCTTTGAGGAAATTGTACCCACTCTGAGCTTTAGTTTCTTCATTTGTTAAACTGCAGTAAAGTCATCTAATTCAAGGAATGGTTGTGAGAATTATGTGAGTCAGAAACTATGAAATTACCCAGAGTATTGTGCACATTAGGCACCTAATACACATTCTCTTTATTGACACCAACAATTAACATGAATGATTCACTTGTTAATTCCCTACTGTGTACGTGCCAGGCACTTAGCTAGCTTCCACATATATAGCTGGTTCACATGTACATGTTTTAGTATCTGGGAACCACGGAAAATTTCTTTACAATTAGGTGCTTCATTCGGTCCTTGTGAATGAATGTGGGTTGCTGCTGTCACTTAATAGAAACCTTGTATATCTGGCAAAGGGCTTAGAGGGAGGGAGGGTGTCAGGAGAGAGTGACTCAATGGTCCTAACTTGGTGCTGGTTTCCATTTCCTTCTGTCTTCAATAAAACTTAATTTAATGAGCTTTCCCTGCTCTTTTGATACTTTACCTGCCAACTCTGTCTAAGAACATTTGGTATCTCAGAATTAAATCTTGAAAGTCCTTAACATTCTCGCTTTCTGAATCATGCTACCTTTGAGACTTTGCTTGCAGGCTTCGCTTCAGTCGTGTCCAACTCTTTGCGACCCCATGGACTGTAGCCTGCCAGGTTCCTCTGTCCATGGAATTCTCCAGCAGGAATACTGGAGTGGGTTGCCATTTCCTCCTCCAGGGGATCTTCACAACCCAGAGATAAAACCCTTGTCTCTTATGTCTCTTGCATTGGCAGGCAGGTTCTTTACCACGAGCACCACCTGGGAAGCCCGCCTGGGAGAACTTTGAGACCAGTAGTAGTTTAAATGCCAGCCTGCCAGAGTAAATGTGTGTGACTTTGAGTGAGTCATTTCCATCTTCTGAAGCTCACTTTCCTCATTTATGAAATGAGTATATTAACAAAACCCACTTCATAGGTTAGTTGTGAAGACTGAATGAGACAATGCATGCAAATTGTTTAACATGGTATCTGGCTCATAGTAATCAATAAATGAATAAGTGTTACTATTTTCATTCATGCATTAATTAATTCATTCAACTGGTGTTTATTAAGTGCTAGGAATGAGCTTGGCACTCATTCCAAAACCTTCCAATTTCACTGGGAAGCCAAGACAAGATATAACCTAAGAGAACCCTGACACACTGTTGGTGGGAATGTAAGCTGGAAAATAGTAGGGAGACTTTTCAAAAAATTAAAAATAGAACTACTATACAATTAAGTAATTCTACTTCTGGTTATTTATCTGAAGAAAATAATAATTCAAAAAGATACATGCACCCCTATGTTCATTGTAGCATTATTTACAATAGCCAAATAAGGAAGCAACCTAAGTGCCCACTGACAGATGAATGGATAAAGAAAGATTATATATAATGTAATATTACTCAGCCATAAAAAGATGAAATCTTGCCATTTGGGACAACATGTATGGTCCTTGAAGGTATTATGCTAAGTGAAGTAAGTCAAACAGAGAAAGACAAATACAATATGATTTTACTCATATGTGGACTATATTTTAAAAAAATCATAAATGAGCAAACCAAACTAAACAAAAGCAAACACATAGATACAGAGACCAGCATAATGGTAACCAGTGGGAAAGGGGATGGGGAAGGGCAAAATGGGTAAAGAAGGTCAACTATATGGTGATGGATAGAAAGTAAGCACAATGTAGCATATAGAGAAGTAGAAATAAAATGTTGTACAGATGAAACATATACAGTGTTATAAAACAGCATTACCTCAGTTTAAGAAAAAGATATAACCTGTGAAATGTTCAATATAAAGTGGAATGTGATCCATGATAAAATAAGACAAAGTCAGAGGAAGAAGAGGTCATTGTGGCCCAGAGCAGTGTTTTTTAAGCTTTCCTGGCTTGAGTTTTATTTCCATCAGACCTTAGAGCCTTTTTGTTGGATCAGTTTGAAAACCAGTGGATGAGACTGAATTAGAGAATGTGGTTATATAGAAGGGAAGGGACAAGTAGTAATGGAAAAACAGCAGACTGGGACAGGTCGTGAAGGCCTTGAAATGTTTAGACAGAGAATGTGGTCTTGATTGCTTTGGGGAAGGTCCAAATCCAGGGTCTCTCTGCCATCTTTCCTCTACCAAACAATGGCAAACAGCCACTACCAATCTCTTCACTCTTTATAAACCCAACCTTGTGTATTGACAAGAGAAAGGGAAAACAAACCTCAATGCCCACCCACCCAAGCTAGCCCTGTGGGAAATGTCTTTGAAGATGAGATCATAGTCTGGGCATCTGGAGCAAACTAGCAGGGTCTACTTACTGTACAAAAATTGCTGAACATATTTTTCTTTTCCTTAACCCTAAGTAAAGCTATCCTAGGGTTTCACATCAGTGGTTTTGAATTTTATTAAACAAAATAGCTAGTTCCTGCTTGATTGAAGTTTGATGGTCTTTCCAGAATTTTTTTCTACATAACTCTCCCCTTTCTTCTCTGTTTTACCAGGGTTCTTGATTGTAAGTAGAAGAAACCAATTATAGTTAAACTCGTTAGACACACCAAAAAATACATATTGAAAGGATGTTGGGGCAGGAGGGGGAGCTCCCCAAATCAAGGGGAGGTTAGACGGCCAGGGTTGGAAGATTGATAGGAATCAAAAGGGTTCCAGAGGCCACCAAGAAGCAGCAACAGTACGGCTGAGATAGTGAGGCTAAGCATTGTCAAAACTATAGTGATTAGACACAAATCACCCCAGTCTCCAGATTCTTCATCCTAGGAATGGAGGGAGAGGGGGAGAAGATCTCTATTCTTCAACTTCTCTAGTTGAGACAGGGTACTGTGTTCTACCAATATCTCACATCTTGGGAGATCCCCCTTCAAATAGGAAGAGGATGAACAGTGAACAGCAAACAAGTAAGGTAACATGCAAAACAATGTTCTTTATCTTCTCCTACATAATGTTTTTCAAACTGCAGTTGGTAACACATTATTGGGTTGTGAGATTAATTTCATGACTGTTGAATCACATTGCCTGATTTTCAAATATTATGGCAGAAACCAGTACAAAATTGTAAAACAAGTACAAAAGTACAAAATCTCTCAGTCGTATCTGACTCTTTGTGATCCCACAGACAGTAGCCTACCAGGCTCCTCCGTCTATGGAATTTTCCAAGCAAGAGTACTGGAGTGAGTTGCCATTATAAAGCAAGTATCCTCCAATTTAAAATAAAGAAATTTTAAAAATATTAGACACGTCTTACATTTCTGAGATAAAATCTAGCTGGTCATAATGTATTATCTCCTTTTCAAATAATGGATTCAAACTAGTGAAATTTGGTTTAGAATCCTTGCATCTAGGTTCATGAAGGGTATTGGTCTGCAGCTTTCTTGTACCTACTTTGGTAATGCTGTTCTCATAAAATAAGTTTAGAAGGTTTCCATCTTCTTCAATATTCTGGAAGGGTTCAGTAGAACTTATTTCTTCTCTAAATCTGGGCTTAGAATTTCCTTGTGGGAAGGGTTTTAACCACAAATTCAATTTCTTTAATAGATACAGTGATATTCATGCTATCTATTTCTTCTTAAGTGAGTTTTCACAGAATGCATCTTTCATCTAAGGCACTGACTTTTTAGGAATAAAGTTGTTTATAACATTTCCTTACTTTCCTTTTAATATCTGTATTGATGTCAACTCTTTCAATAATTGCACATTTGTCTCATTAATTGGCAATTAATTGGCAATTTAGTGTTAGATAGGGCTTCCCTCGTAGCTCAGTCAGTAAAGAATCTGCCTGCAATCCAGGAGACCTGGTTCAATTCCTGGGTCAGGAAGAGCCCCTGGAGAAGGAAATGGCAACCCACTCCAGTATTCTTGCCTGGAGAATCCCATGGACAGAGGAGTCTGGCAGGCTACAATCCATGGGGTCGCAAGAGTCGGACAAGACTTAGCAACTAAACCACCACCAGTGTTAGATAAGAGTTCAACTTTTGCATGTGGATATCCAGTTTTCCTAGCAGCTTTTATTGAAAATGCTGTCCTTTCCCCAATGATTTGTCTTGGCAATAATCACTTGACCATATATGCAAGGATTTACTTTTGGGGTCTATCTATTCTATTCACTTGGTCTATATGTCTGTCTTTATGGCAGTACCACACTATTTTTGTTTTTTTGCCTTATGATTAAGGAGTAGAAATTGCTATAAACTTGGATAAATATTTTGGAATAATTGCTGAAAAGTCTTTCAGTACCCTAATATTTTATATTTTTATTACCACACTGTTTTGACTACTATAGCTTTGTAGTAAAGTTTCAAATTAGGAAGTGTGAGTCCTCTAGCTTTGTTCCCCTTATCAACATTGTTTTGCCCATCTAGGCCCCTCAAGATTCCATATGAATCTTAGGATTTAAAGAAAAATCTCTAGACCCACTCTAGGTAGTAATGATATCTTAACAATATTAAGTCTTCCAATCATGTTGTGAAAATTGAATAACCCCTGCAAAGGAATGAAATTGGACCCCCGATTTACACTACTAACAAAAAGTAACTTAAAATGGATTGTCTTCCAAACCATGAACACAGAGTATGTTTCTATCTATTTATGTCTTCTTCAATTTCTTTCAGTAATGTTTTTATTTTTGTTTCGCTTCTGTTTTTTAAAATTGAAGTATAATAGACATATGACATTATAATAGTTTCAGGTGTAATGAACTCAATATTTATATATTGTCTATTGTATATATGTATACATAAAGTATGCATTGGAAAAAGAAAAGACAACCCACACCTGTATTCTTCCCTGGAGAATTCCATGGACAGAAGAGCCTGGCAGGCTACAGTCCCTGGGGTCGCAAGAGTTGGACACAACTTAGAGACTAAAGCACCACCATGGAGAAGGAAATGGCAACCTAATCCAGTATTCTTGCCTGGAAAAGTCCATGGACAGAGGAGCCTGGTAGGCTGCAGTCCATGGGGTTACATGACTGAGCATGTGTGCACAAGGGTGGAGGGAAATGGGTTGGTAGCAATAAATTGGTAGAACTAAAAATAAATAAATAAATAAACCACCACCAATGTATGCATATATACACATTTGTGTACATAATGACAATATTTATGTAATGTATATTGTAAATTGTATATTTGTATACATACTAATTCAGTATTTGTATACACTGTGAAATGATCACCACAGTAAGTCTGTTGCCACAAATAGTTATAAAATTCTTTTCTTGTGTGAAGAGAAGCAGTGTTTTGTTTTAAAATATATTTTCACTTTATATGGACTCTAAATTCACAATATTTTTCAATACATTAAAGATGTTCCTCTACTGTCTTCTCTCTTGCAATGTTTCTCATGAAAAACCTGTTGTTTTCCTTATCTTCTGTTTCTCAATATACAATATGACTTTTCCCCCCACTCTGGTTGTGTTTAAGATTTTCTCTTTATCACTGGTTTTGAGCAATTTTACTATGGTGTACCTTGACATCAAGGTATAACTTGACATCAAGTTATCTTTGTCCTTCTTGTGATTGAGGTTAGTTGAACTTTTTGTATTTGTAGGCTTATAGTTTTAATCAAATTTGGAAAATCTGGGGCCATTATTTTTTCAAATGTTTTTTTCTCTTTTCCACCTCTATTCTTCACCTATCCAGTTACATGTGTATTAGGCTACCAGTAGTTCCACAGCTTATTGATGCACCATCATTTTTTAAAAAAAATTCCCTTTTCTCTTTGTGTTTAATTTAGAATAGTTCTTATTGCTATGATAGCTTCTAAAGCAGCTCCCAATGATTTTCATTTCCTGGTTTTATGTTTTAGTGTCATCACTTGAGTGTGGGCTAGAACTAATGGTTTGGATTTAATGAATAAAATAGGGCAAAAGTGATGGCATGTCTTTCCTAAGATTAGGTTATAAAAGACTGAGACTTCTACCTTGCTCTTACTCTCTCTTTCTGGCTTTTCTTGCTAGACATGAAATTGTTATGTCTTCCAGTTTGCTAATATTTTTCATCTGTAATACCTGGTTTGCTGTTAATCCCATTTAGTGTATTTTTCTAGTTGCTCATTTATTTCCTTATATCAGTACAGACTCGATATTTCCCATATAATTCAATATGTTACAGTTACTTTCACTGTTTATTCTTTTTCACTGTTTATTATAATGCACAAAAAATAGTTATTCTAATGCACAAAATTTCAATGACCATTTTGGTCAATAGGAGCCCCTTCCAGCTGGCTTATATTTCTTTTGACATGCCTCTATTATTATTATTTTAGTACTTCATTGCTTTTCAAAAGTACAAAAATATTTTTTCAGGCTTACCTTGTACTATTTTCACCACAGCTTTGGGCTCAGCCATTTCTTAAAGGAGAGAGCCAACTCTTTTACTGGACAATGGTATTTAGAAGCCAAGATTTGTATGTGCACACACATGCACACACACACATACTTATTTCTATATTTATTTCTATACCTGATGTTGTTGTTGTTTAGTTGCTAAGTTGTGTCCTACTCTTTTGCAACCCCATGACCTATATCCCACCAGGTTTCTCTGTCCATGGGATTTCCCAGGCAAGAATACTGGAGTGGGTGGCCATTTCCTTCTCCAGAGGATCTTCCCGACCCAGGGATTGAACTCATGTCTCCTGCATTGGCAGGGGGTTCTTTACAGCTGAGCCACCTGGGAAGCCCATTTCTATACCTAGTCATGTATACATTTAGTGTGCATGTGTGGTAGGCTGAATATTGACCCCAGATAATGTGAATATTTTTCCTCACATTGTAAAAGGAAATCTGGACAGGTTGTTGAATTAAAAATCCTGAGATAAGGATATTTCTTGGATTATTTGAGCAGAGCCAAAGTAAACACAAATGTTCTTACAAGAGGGTGAGAGACAGAGATTTGATTACAGAAAAAGGAGATGTGATGATGGAACCAGAGGTCAGGGTGACACACTTTGAAGACTGAAGAATGAGACCAAGTATCAAGGAATGTAGGCAGCTTCTACAAGTTGAAAAAAGTAAGGGAAAAGATTTTCCCTTGAAGCCTCTCAAAACAATGCAACTGTGATGACATCTTGATTTCAGACTTTTTACCTCCTGAACTAAAAGAGTATAAATTCATGTTGTTTTAAGTCATTAATTTTATGGTAGTTTGTTACAGCAGGAAATTAATACATCACAACTTCATATCAATATGTCCAAGTCCAATCCAGTGCCATGGGATTCATTCTAATTTTATCCTCTCTTTTATTTGTAACCCCCTTCTCTGTGAGAAACCTCACTCCCTTTATTCTTAATCTTCCGGTATGTAACCAAATACATTTCTTCTATCATCATTTCTTCCTGTACAGACTCCCTTCCCATCCCACATATAACAATGTGGATGAATCTCACAAACGTTATGCTGAGCAAAAGAAGTCAGATACTAAAAATATATAAATGGCTTGATTCCATTTAAATGGAGGGCAAGGATATCACCATAATGGTGATACAAGTCAGAATAATGTTATTTGTGAGGTGGGGTGTAGGCTGGGAAGGGGCCTGAGGAATGATGAAGTGTTTCATGTCTTAATCCAGGCAATGATTACACAAGTATATACATGCACAAAAATTCATCGAGCTGTTCACTCATGACTAGGACATCTGATGTGCTTTAATGTATACATCAGACATCATAAAGAATAATTTTAAAAAGCTAACCACTGTGTTTCCTTTCAGAAGCATGTTTTTGGAAGGTGGATATGTTTTATTTCAGAGTCTTGATGAAGATTTCGCAACATTCAAAACTCCAACAATTCAAGAATATTCTGAGAAAGTCTAGTAGAAATCTCAGTTTACCAGCCAGAGTCAAAAATCATGTGACAATGGTTAAGTACAGTTTGAAATTCACTCTACCCACATCTTTATCATTATTTCATTCCTGACAAGTTTTAATTTGAGGCTCGTATTACATAGTCTTTCCCACAGGTGAGACTTTATTAATACTTTTATGTTTTGCCATCTCAAGTGTGTATAATTCAAAGTTTAAAATGAGCAAAAAAAGGTATTCCCAGGTGGTCCACTGGTTAAGAATCCACCTGTCAATTCAGAGGACATGGGTTCGATCCCTGGTCTAGGGAGATTCTACATGCCATGAGGCAACTAAGCCTGTGTGCCACAGCTACTGAGCCCACTCATCGCAGCTACAGAAGCCTGTGTGTCCTAAAGCCCAAGCTCTGCAACAAAAGAAGTCACTGCGATGAGAAACCCATGAACCACAACTAGAGTGCAACCCCTGCTTGCTGCAACTAGAGAAAGTTCACATGCAGTGATGAAGGCTCACTGCAGCCAGAAGTAGGTAAACATTTGTAAATGAGCAAAATTATTTTGAATAAACATTTCTCCAAAGAAGATACACCAGTGGTAAATAAGTACATGAAAAGATGCTCAACATCACTAATCATTAGGGAAATACAAATCAACTCCATAATAAGATGCCTCTTCACATCCACTAAGATGGTTATAATTTAAAAGACAGATAATAACAAGTTTTGATGAGGACATAGAGAAATTGGAATCTTCATACATTGCTGGTGGGAATGTGCAGTCATTTTGTATAATAGTTGGGCAGCTCCTCAAAGAGTTAAATACAAGTTACCATATGACCCAACTAGTCCACTTCTAGGTATGTATCCAAGAGAACTGAAAAGGTATCTATACACAAAAACTTATTAATGAATATCCATAGCAGTAGCATTCAAAATGGTCAAAATACTTCTGATTTCTCTGGAGTAGGGGTAGTATGATGTGGTGGTTAGAAGAAAAGGATATGATTATTTAGTGTTAACGGGGCAGGGTTGGCCTCTTTTATCCTCTGTTTGATAAGCATCCAAGTGTGTCTCATGGATTCTTATGCATGTCACCCCTCACAGGTGTAATATCCTCCAACTGGCTATTATATCTCTAATGGATACAATATCTTGGCTCCTGACCCTGATGGCTTTTTTTCTCCTAGTTGTTATTATTGTTGTTCAAAGAATAGAATAGGAAATAATACAGTGAATGAATGTAGAATTTCTAAGTACTGTTTCACACAAATCTTGTGTCAGTGTGTGTGTGTGTGTGTGTGTGTGTGTGTGTGTGGATTACAGTGTAAAATGTATTTGTGATTTAAGAAATTGGGAAGCCAGTCCTCTGAAAAGTCAGTGCTGTGTGGTGCTCAAAAGACCCAGTTTCTGTTCTGAGCCCTGCTCTGAGCTTGCTGGTGAGCTTGAGCAACTGCCTGCTTCTCTCCGGACCTCAGGTTCTTTTTCTAACCTATGAGGGCATTGGACTCTCGTGTTCCTTCCAGCTCTTCCTTGTTACGACAACAGTAACAACTAACCCTTAATCCACACTTACAATGTGCCAGGCACTGTTCTAAATCCTTTCTGTGCATCAAGTACTTGAATTCTCACCATAGTTCTGTGACGTAGGTGATTTTATTATCATCCCTATTTCACAAATGAGGAAACCAAGAACCCAAAGGAGTGAAGTGGCAGAGTAGGCATTTGTACCCAGGCTTGTTTGGCTCTAGAAACCATATTCATAACCAGTACTGCGACCAATATGCAAGCTCTGAGTCAGTGGGGCTACGCTGCCTTTCTGGCTCCTTTTGAAGGAGGGATGGCAGACTTTCCTGGCCACTTACTTAGTGAGTTTCCAGGAAGCTGGGGCTTAGTCATCCTTCTTTGCCAAGTTCACTTGAGCACACAGACACTGGTATGACACTTGTAGAGTTAGGTTCTGGCTTCCTTGGGTCCCTCCCACATTTCCTCTTATCTCATCAAGGGCACGGTTTTCTAAAGACCAGATTCTCTCTGTCTCTTTCGTCTGTCTCTCCCATCATTTCCCTCTCAACAGAGCTCTGTGCTATCTCTTCTTTCCCAATATTAGTTTAATAGTCTTCACGTCCAAGGGCTTTCTATTCTGACAGGAGAGAAATCAGTGTTGTTGTTGTTGTTTTTTTCATTATCTCTGGCCAATAATCAATATTAAATTCCCCCCCACTTGGGCCATGCCATTCGAAACAAAGCCCATCACACTTTCTGCTTTTTGATGAGTTCTAAGAATTTCTGATAGGGACAGTGTGGAGTCTGCTTGGTTTCCTGTCCCCAAAGTTCTCCTTTTTCCATAGTTCCCCCTCGAGCCACTTGAACACCAATCTATAGGCCCAATGAGCTCTGCCCCATCTATGGGACCCACCTTGCCCTCCAGCGATTTAAGGGTCTCTAATTCAATGCTCAGATTCGAGACAAGTCCTGCCATAACACTCTGGTGATGACTTCTATATTCAACCTGAGTTCAAGCCCCTATTTTCTCTCTCTGTTCTGATTCTGGCCTATTGTCCCTGAGCTTCTGTTTAGGCCTTGATAATCCTCTGTAGGGCTAGCCAGGTGAAGCCAGTGGTAAAGAACCTGCCTGCTAATGCAGGTAGACATAAGAGATGCGGGTTCGATCCCTGGGTCGGGAAGATCCCCTGGCAGAGGGTATGGCAACCCACTCCGGTATTCTTGCCTGGAGAATCCCCATGGACCAAGGTGCCTGGCTGGCTACAGTCCATGGGGTCACAGAGTCTGAAGCGACTTAGTGTGCAGGCATGAATCCTCTGTAACTGGGAATTTGCTCTGTTCTTTCCAGTCCTTTCCTTCCTCCTCCTTCCTCCAGGAACTGGAATGCTCCAATGGCTATGACCTTGAAACCTTGTGTCTTACTTCCCTGATGCTGCCCGCTCAGCTGCATCTCTGCTTCTAGAGTTCCCAGTGCCCTGTTTAACACACCTGTCAGGAAATCTCAAGTCTTGGTAACTTGAAATTTGCTCCACATGCTGTAATTAGCCCTTCTGCCTAGACTGTGTTATATGGAAGGACAGGGGCCAAGTAGATGTTGCTATTTGCTTGAGAGAGTATATTTACACTAGACTTTGTTCAAAGTGTGGTCCCTGAACCAGCAATACCAGCAGCACCAGGGTACACCACACCTTCCATGAGGGACTCTTCATTTTAAAAAAGATTGGTTCTAGGGCTATCAATTGACCCACTAGCAATAAATCAAGTCAATGAAACAGCATTTAAGTGTCTTTTGCTCATAGGACCATTTACTCCACTGGAGTTTTAAGCTCCATGAAGGGCAGAAAATTCATATCTCTTGTTCACTGCTCTATTTCTAGTGTTTAGAACTGTGCTTGGCAGATGGTAAGTGCTCAGTAACTGCTAAGGGAATGAACAAGTGAGTGGATGAGCTGGTGAATTTTTACCAATTAGGTGGCCTTGGAAATGTTAAATTCTCTGAGCCTCATCATTTTATTCATCTGTACAATAAAGATTCATATCCCTACTTCCCAGTATGAGGATCATGCATAAAAAAGGAGGTGCAGAGTTGTCAACATTTCTTTTGATACAAAGGCTACTCTTCACTGAAATGTGGATCTCTTTTGTTTTGGAATGATCAGTTCTTTGCAGCTGCTTTACCCTAAGTATTATTGAGAGCTTGTTCTGTGTGGAAGAATCTTGGAAGAGAGACTCATTCACCCAGTCACTCATTCATTTAGAAAATATTAATTGAAAATTATGTCAGGCTTTATTCTAAGTGCTAAGGAGAAGAGCAGTAGATAAAACAAACACTCTACTCCCAAGAAGTTCACATTGGGAAAAGACAGACATGAATCAAATAAAATTGTAATATAGCAAATGGTGATATTTGTTAAGAGGAACAATAAAGTGAGTAAGGCTTCCCTGGTGTTTCAGACGGTAAAGAATCTGCCTGCAGTGTGGGAGACCTGGGTGTGATCCCTGGGTCAGGAAGATCCCCTGGAGGAGGAAATGGCAACCCACTCCAGTATTCTTGCCTGGAGAATTCCATGGACAGAGGAGCCTGGCGGGCTACAGTCCATGGGGTTGCAACATGACTGAGTGACTTAACACAACACCAAAGTTTCTCTGAGGAGATAGCATTTGAGCAAAGACCTACAGGAAGCAAGAGTGTGATCAATGGGGATGTCCAGGGAGAAAATTTTCCAGGCAGAGGGATAGCCAGTGTAATGGCCCAAAAGTGGGAAACCATGTAGGATGTTTAAAGAACAGCAAGGAGACCAGTGCTGTTGAAGTAAAGTTGGAAAATAGTAAGAATGAGGGCTTGTCAGGGAGGAGCGCTGAATCATGTAGGACTTTACAGGGCACTATATGACCTTTAGCTTTTACTCTGGGTGAGATTGGAAGTCATGGGAGAATATTCCATGAGGAATGATGTGATCTAACTTAAGTTTTCAATGAGTCACTCAAGTTGCTGTGTTGAGTGAGAACAGACTTTAGGAGACTAAAGTCAGAAGCAAGGAGATGAGCTGGAAAGAAGTTGCAGTAGTTCATGTGAGAGATGATGGTGGCCAGGATTAGGGGGGTAGTAGTGATTGAGATGGGGAGACCAGTCAGATTTTGAAGAAAAGTCTGGTATGTTTTGCAGATGTCTTGGGTATGGAATGTGGGAGAAGAAGGAGTCAGGAATGACCCCAAGGGTTTTACTTCAGCAATTAGAAGGTTGGAGCTGCCATCAATAGAGATGGACAAGACTGGAGAAGAACCAGCTTTGTGGAAGAGGAATCAGGAATTCTGTTGGAACATGTTACATTTAAGATGGCTATTTGATCTTCAAGAGGGAATGTTGAACAGACAGTTGGGTAGATGCATCTGGAGTTGAGAGAAGTCTGAGCTGAGATACACATCTGGATATCTTCAATGTATCTAGGGTAGTTAAAGTCATGGGACCAGATGTGATTACCTAGGGGCAGAGCATGGAAAGGAGAAATCGCCCAAGGTCTGAATTCTGGGTTATTCCAATGGTCCCAGGTCAGGACTGAGAGGAGAAATCAAAAGGCACTAGGTCAGAGTAGCCAGTGAGTTAGGTGGTGACAGAATGGTTCCTGGAAGCCATGGGGAGACAGTGTTTCAAGGAGGAGGGAGGGTTCAACTGCTTAGAATGCTGATGAAATGTCAAGCAAGATGAGGACTGAGATTTGACAACATGGAGGTTCATTAAAACCTTGAGAGGAGCTATCTTGATGGACTGATAAACATCTAATTGAAGATGATTTGAGAGAGAAGCAGAGAAGAATTATAGACAGCAAATATAGGCAGCTCTTTCAAGGAATTTTGTTGTAACAGAGAGAAGAGAGGCACGACAGAAGCTGGAGAGGGAGGTGCATGGGGTGAATGGAGGACTTTAGTTGGTGGATACTACTGTAGCATGTAGAGAGGAAGAAATTTTTTTTTAATTTTCTTTTTTTCATTTATTTTTATTAGTTGAAGGCTAATCACTTTACAATACCACAGTGGGTCTTGTCATACATTGACATGAATCAGCCATGGATTTACATGTATTCCCCATCCAGATCCCCCCTCCCACCTCCCTCTCTACCCAATCCCTCTGGGTCTTTCCTTAAGAAATTAAGAGAGAGGTGAGAATTCCTAGAGTGGTCTCCTTAAGTGGGTGAGAGATGAGGTTAAGGGCACAAGTGGAGCCAGTAAGGGAAGGAGCCAGGATTTGAACCAGCTGCCCCTTACTCTCAACCATCACACTACAGTGCTCCCCAGACAATACCCATTGGGTATTGGAGCTTGGCTCTATTCTTCTCATCACATGCTCAGGCCTTACTTGGGATTCAAGTCACCATTTCGACTTGCCTTTGATTAGGGAAAAAATTAAATCTCTGAAACATGATTTCAGCGTCTCTTCTGATTCCCTAAAAACCCTCCCTCCCCCTTCTAATATCGTTTGTCACTACAGGAAGGAAAGGGACTCCATAAAAGAAGCCTTCTATGTAATACTGGCTGAATGGGCAGAGGAGGCCGCTTCTCTCCCTTCCATTGTTCCTTTCTCATACTCTCCAAACCTCAAACGTGGCTCTCAAGGATGGTTATAGCAATCTAAGAAGCAATAGTCATTTTAGTAGGTGTTTTTTTCACCTGCCCATAGGGATAGGTAAGAATTCTGGCATATGGACATGAGGAAGGTGGGAGGCAGGGAAATGGCAGAGTCACCCTGTTGCAACTGTGCTTCTCTGTGCCTGTGTGGTCAGTCGCTTCAGTCTTGTCCGACTCTTTGCAACCCCATGGACTGTAGCCTGCCAGGCTCCTCTGTCCATGGGATTCTCCAGGCAAGAATACTGGAGTGGGTAGCCATTCCCTTCTCCAGGGGATCTTACCAACCCAGGGATCAAGCCCACATCTCCTGCATTGTAGGCGGATTCTTTAACACTGAGTCACCAGGGAAACCGGTGCTTTTCTGTAGGGTTGGAAAATAGCCAAGGAAGTCCCCTAAACACAGATGTGCCATTTTCCCCCCATCTTCCCTCCATTAACCACAACATAGCCAGATTCAGATGAGTTACTCCATGGGCTAGGGGTAGCTGGGAGGTCTCACCCCACAAATGGAAGCCGACGTAGAGCACGAGGGGACAAAGATGAGAGCTTGATGATGATACCTGCCGAGTTTCCAGGTCAGGTGGCACTATTTGAACATTTTTAGGCTGAGTTTGAAAGGAAGGGCTTCCTTTAGGGCTTCACCCTATAGCTCAGTCGGTAAAGAATCTGTCTGTAGTGCAGGATATCCGGGTTCAATCCCTGGGTCGGGAAGATCCCCTGGAGAAGGAAATGGCAACCCACTCCAGTATCCGTGCCTGGAAAATTTCATGGACAGACAAGCCTGGTGGGCTGCAGTCCATGGGGTCACAAAGAGTTGGGCACGACTGAGCGACTAACACTTTTGAAAGGAAGTGTGATTTTCTGGGCCAGGGGAAAAGGAACAACAGAAAGAGATAAGGTTAGGAAGAGAGAGAAGATAAAAGAAGGGAGTGGGACTTCCCCTGTGGTCCAGCGACTAAGACTCTGCTCCCACTGCAGGGGGTCTGGGTTCCATCCCTAGTTGGGGAACTGGATCCTGCATGCTGCAACAAAGGTTGAAGATCCTGTGTGTCACAACTAAAACCCAGTGCAGCCAATTAAATAATATAAAAATAAATATTTGTTAAAAAAAAAAAAAGAAGGGAGGAGCAGTGAAAACTTGGAGGGGCATCAGGAGGAATAGGAAGTGAAAACCCAGGCTTGTCCTGCTTAATGGTAGTTACCGGAACCTTTAGCCTCAGGTGCTGGCTAAAACAAAATAGTATTTCTGTCCCCTCCTGTCTACGCAGCTTGTACAGACTTTAATGTGAAGTGTATGACTTTGAATGTTTACATCAGAACAGGAAGAAAAACCAGAAGTCATTTTTCAGCTTTAAATCTAAGTTATTTCTTGTGTCTTCTTCCTAGGTGTGTAGGGCCTTTTGACCAATATAGTACTGACCATCCGTTTCTAAGAACCATCTTGGCCAGTTGCCATTAAAAATGCCATATATTAGGGAGCTTGTGTACAGTGCAGTTGGAGCACAGTATTATGTTATTTATTTTGTAATCTAATCCTCTGCCTTTAGATGCTAGAAATGAGAATTAGTCAGAGCCTAATCTCTCCAGGGATGTGTTCTTTCCAGGCAAGCCTGGTCTGTCTTCTATAGAAAATAGGACGAAATCCAATTTTTGGATGATGTGATGGGGATGGAAAAAGAGAGAGAGGCCAATAGGGCTGGGCGAGGATACAAATGGCCCTAGAAGGCTGATAAATCCACCCCCCCCCTTTTTTTAAAGAATCACCATTTGGGGAGATCTCTCCTGTTTAGGGTTGACCTGACCATCCTAATCAGATGATGTGGCTGCTTCAGTTATCGTAGTGAGAAAACATCACATTGAAGGTCAAAAAAAGAGAATAAACAACACCATGAGAAATAATCTCATTCTTCTCTCTGTATTTTTTGGTTTTGTTTTGATTCTTTCACCTTTAATCAATTGAATGTTAATAAAGTCATGGTTTCTGCACTCAGAATCGGAGCTCCTTTGACCTTTGAAGGAAACAGAAGTCTTTGAATCCAATTGTCCATGAGTCTCTTTCTCTTGGGAACTCCTGACTAAATCCTATGAAGAGCTTCTTTTATTTGCACTTTATTGAGATAATTGTAGATTTGCATGCAGTTGTAAGAAATGATACAGAGAAAGCCCCAGTACCCTCTCCCCAGTTACATTTGCTTTTTTTTTTTTAAAGCAACTTTATTGTGCTTTGATTGACATACAAAAAACTGTACCTATTTAATGTGTGTAACTTTAGGGGTTTGGAGATATGTATATACTTGTGAAATCATCAGCACAATCAATGCCATAAACATATTCATCACTTCCAAAAGCTTCCTCCTACCTTCTTGATCTATTTATTTTGGGGAAGATAATGCAACATACGATCTACCCTTTTAGCAAATGTTCAAGTACACAATAAAGGTACTGTGTATTAACTATAACTAACTGTAGGCTCTATGCTGTACTGTATTTGCATTTTAAAGTCCAATTAGATTTTTCTTTAGTGGATCCCTTCAGTCTTCATTCACATGAGTAAGTTCATATGACATTTGGGCTTCCCTGGTGGCTCAGTGGTAAAGAATCCTCCCGCTAATGGAGGAGACACAGGTTTGATCCCAGATCCTGGAAGATCCCAAGTGCCGTGGAGCAACTAAGCCCATGTGCCACAGCTGTTGAGCCAGTGCTCTAGAGCCTGGGAGCTGCAACTAGTGAAACCTGCGTGCCCTAAAGCCCATGCTCTGCAACAAGAGAAGCTACCACAATGAGAAGCCTGCTCACCACAACTAGAGAGTAACCCCTGCTCCCTGCAGCTAGAGAAAACCTGAGTGCGGCAACAAAGACCCAGCACAGGCAAAAATAAATAAATATAAAAGCATTAAAAACACATAACATTGTGCTCTACACACCTCTGAAGAACCAGAACATGCCAGGTCAGAGATGTCCCATTCCAAAGGGGAAAACAGAAAGCTTACAGCTGAGACTTATGCAGTCACTGCATCTTATTATTCACCTGCCTTAATGATGAATTGTACCTTGCTCTACATATGATTCCTGCAAGTTTCTAAGCCAGAATAAAGGAAATGTCAAATGTGAAAAGGAATAGAATCCATAATTGTGCTGTGGACTAACAGTATATCATGAGTTGTACGGGTCATGTGCATGTCCTGCTGAGTATCCCTTACCTAAGGATACCTTACCTAAGGTAAGATGCGCTTACCTAAGGAGTGCATCTGGAGATAAAATCTGGATGAAAGAAGAGGTGGAGGGTTGATGAAGAAAAGAGATGGAGGGAAGGAGCAGGGGGTGGCCCTGAAGTTAAGATTCTGCCACAGAAGGTAGCGCCAAATGGGGGAAGCTCTGGAAAGAGGCTGGGATGCATGGAGATAAACTAAAAATCTGACTATAAAACATTCATTTCTGGAACCCCTGGTGTGCATGAGCGATTAGCATGCTAGGGGCCAATCCAAGGGCAAAGCGGGGACTCCTGTCTCTTATTCCTTTGTTCTTTCTGTCTCTGTTTCCTTAGAAACAAACCCATCAATATCTGGAGAACCTTATCCAAGAAGGAATTGCTCTGAAGATATTCAATCCCCAAGTGTTTTGAAAGCAGATGCCAGCTATGCCAAATGAGTCCTTGAAACAGCTAAATCACATCCTGATTTGAAGCAGCAAGTAAAAAGCTTACCCATCTTTAATGACAGGAGGTAGAACCAAGTGTTCAGAAGGTTAAAGTATTGTGATCATGAGGCTGAGGTCCTGGGCTCAAACCCTATGTGGCTCCTTTGCTTCTCGACGTCCCAGTTCCAAACAGTAGAGACTGTGCTCTTGTCCACAAATGAGTCCTCTAAACATAGACGGTCATTTTGCAGGAATAAGCCACTAGTCCTATAAAACTCTGGGCAAGAGGCAGGGTGGTGTGGAGTGTAGCTGGTCAGGATCTGCATTTAGACAGACCTGGTTTGGAAATTTGCCCTTCTTATTTCCGCCTTATTACCAGTGGAACCTTAAGCCAATTACTTATCCTCTCTCTTTCAGAGCCTTGGTTTCCCCACAGGGTTGAGATAATTTAGCACATAACTGCTCAATAAATGAAAGCTGTTATTATTTTTATTATCACCAATAACGTTATAATTCTCAGATGTAGATTGAGATCTGAGTATAAATTTGCAAGTTGATTGCTCCTGCCACGTTTCCCCTCAAGAATTCTCAGAAGAGATGCAAATTCATCTGGCCCTGGACACTGTTTAACCTGCTCCAAGAGGGGGTGTTATTATCAGTATCCCTTAATAATTTCAGGTCAAATGAAATCAATCTCCTATTCTCAATCTGACTGTACTGCCAGAACAATGATTCAAAGCTCTTGGGTCTGCCCATAAGGGACGGAATAGCTTTATCTTCTCTGCAACAGGGAGGGAGGAAAGAGAGCCCTGCTGCTTATCTTACAAACAGAGTACCAGGTGAGGGTAGGGGACTTCCACAGAGCTAGGATGGATGCAGCAACAGCTCTCAGAATCCCCCAGGGATTCTTGAGCTAGCTTTCCAAAACTGCTTTTAGCATATTGATTTCTGACAGTGCTGCACTTCAGGAAAAGAGCAACTACACACTGCCAGCTTGCCCGCATCTCCAAATCAATTGCACATGTACCAGATGCTTGGTTTTCTTTCTTTCCTCTCTTCTTCCTCCCCTGCAGGAAAGTATGTGGTTTCTAATAACACTCCTACGATGTTGTGGTGGGACAGGATGTCAGTTTCACCTGAGGCTACAGAAGTAAAAGGGTATTCTAGTCCACAGAAAATCGGCTCACTTGACCCACTTGGGATAGATTTGATTTCTGCTTTAGGATTAAAACATGAATATCTGGAATTGAAAAGGGGGAAAAATCCCTAAAGCAAATAGTTATTGAGTGGCTTACTTGCCAGACAGGGTGCTAGCTACTTTCCATACATATTACATCATTGATCCTCACAACCACCCTGCAAGGTGGATACTTTGAATAGCATAACACCTATGAAGAAAAAGGCTCTGATAGGTTAAGTCACTTGCCTGGAGTTGCAAAAGCTCATCACTGGCCTGTATCTCTCACATTTCAAGTCTGATTTGTTTGTTTACTTGATTATTCAAATATTGATTCATGAAATAAAGTCGATACTTATTTTATGTTAATTTCAGCATCAGGGACTTAAATATTTCTAGCACTAGTTGACTTCTAAGGGCTTCTCCAATGGCTCAGTGGTAAAGAATCCTCCTGCAATGCAGGAGACATAGGAGACGTGTGTTTGATCCCTGCTTTGGAAAGATAGCCTGGGGAAGGAAATGGCAACCCACTCCAATATTCTTGCCTGGAGAATCCCATAGACAGAGGAGCTTGGTGGGCTGCAGTTCTTGGGCTCACAAAGAGTCGGACATGACTGAGTGACTGAGCACACCCAGTCGACTTCTGCAAAATAAGGGAGGTGTGTTTATGCATTCTAATACCTGAAATATACATTGTCTGTGAAATTTTAGCTATAAAATGCTTGTTTGTACATACTACCTCACACAGAGTGACCCTCAATACATGTTTATTAAAAAGAAGGATAATAAATGGTGTGAGGAAATGCAGCCAGTAGAAATCAAGAAAATGCTCAGTGTACCATCCTTCATGCACTTGGGACTAGTTTAGCCTGAAATGAATCAGATTATATCTCTATTCATTGGAGCAATTTCTTCATTGCTGCATCATGGTATGAGTGTGTGTGTGCTAAGTCACTTCAGTCATGTCTGACTCTTTTCGATCCCATGGAATGTTCCTGACCCAGGGATCGAACCTGTGTCTCTTGTGTCTCCTGCCTTGGCAGGTGGGTTCTCTACCACTAGTGCCACCTGGGAAGCCTGCATCATGGTACAGAGACAAATGAGCTAGACAGCCAGGATTCCAAACTGCAGCCCACATTTGTAAGGCCTGTTTTTTCACACCAATATTCCTGATTATTTTCAAGATCTATTAAAGGTAGGAGGGAATTTAGAGGTCAGCGACTGAAATCCTTTTGGGTTCCAAGAAGGAAAGCAGAGCCCCCAAGAAAGGGAGTGGCTAGCCCAAGTGAATTAGATTCAATCCAGGTGTCCTGGCTGCCGCTTCTCTCTTGTGCTTTCAACTATATGACATTTCCCCCAGTCAGGCTTTCCCAGATTGTCAAGGGCAGATGGAGCAGCCCAAGTCCTGAAGAGTTCCCTGTTCTGCCCAGTATGCCACAGCAAGTTTTTGGCTCTGCCTGAGCCTGTGACATTTAACCACAGACGGTTCTTGGAACCCCTGGAAAAAAGACAACCACCTGACTGCTTCGTGATTTAAATAGCCAAATAACGCCAAACTGAATTTCTCATGACAGAGTAAGTGGTAACTTAGGACTACAAACCAAGAAAATATTTCTCCACTGATAGTTGATTAATGGAATTCAGGGAAAGTTTAAATTTGGAAGCTTGAGGAGTGATTTGTTAATTTGAAATTTTTCTTCAACTTGGCTTGGGCTATCTAGAGATAAATAAAAGGTTTAATGATGTCAGTTCTGTTCAGTTAGTTTACCCCAAAGCAAAGACATTTTTCATGTGTTCTGTCCCTGAAGTTTTTATTTCTTTTCTTGGTGTGTACCTGATATATGTACTTCTAAGTGGCTTCCCTTGTGAAAACATGAATTTCCCATTATTTAAGATTTAATGATGGTAATAATCTTTTGAATTTATAGATCAGTGAGACTGCAGAGAGCCTCGGGTATATATTCTTTTTTACATTTATTTTTTAAAAATTTATTACTATTATTATTTTTAGGCTGCTCCTTGGGTCATGTGGGATCTTGGTTCCCTGACCATGAATTGAACCCATGTCCCCTGCAGTGGAAGCATATAGTCTTAGGCACTGGATTGCCAATCCCTTCAGTTGTATATTCTTATTTGTCCTGAACATATACTTGTGAAATAAAGAGAGGCTGGAATTTGTGCCTTTCTGTCAAATATGAGGAAATCAAAGGGTGAAGTTAGTTAGGTAACAAGTCAAGCACCCGAGGCTAGAACCTGGATTGTTTTTGTCTCTGAACATAGTGTTTTTCTCAACTAGTCAGTCAGGTTTCTTATCAAGCAATCCAGTGGAGAGCAAGTGAAAATTGCTGCTAGATGGATCAAAGTAGGTGAGAAGTTAGTGAGCCAAACAACAAAGCAAACAAACAAAAAAATCCACCAGATACTCAGGAACCATATGAAAAAATTAGTTTGATGTCTGGAGACTCCAGGAGATTTACAAATAAAGTCCAAAGATCAAAGTTCAAGGTTATAGAAAGGAAACCCTTAAAATAAAGTCAGGAAATAGAACGGAAAGATTGTGATTCTTTGCCTCTCACAGCCCTGATGAAAGAGCTCTGCACATTGTGAAGATTGGAGTTATTATTGCCTCATGCTGGAGACCCTGAATGGAGAATAAAGCTGTGTCCTTGTGACTAAACCCATTTAAAATAGCTGTATCATTTCTACCATGAGAAGAGCTAGCATATAGTAATGGACTTAGAAAATCTGGAAATTTGGAATTGCCTACAAAAATTAAGTACCTGAACATAAGAGGCTGGCATTAGCTTGGGGTAGAAGGATGAAGGAAGGAAAGGGAGAGTAGTTGAGTCCAGTTTGTGCTATGTAGGGATCAGCCATGGGTATTCTGGGCTCAGTTCTGACAGGGAATAGAAGGGAGTACAAGGACTTTATTGAACTTTCCTAACATGGGGTTGCATCAGAAATGTCCTCCCCACCTCCCACCAGATGTTAATTATGTTCTTTGAGATCTTTCCAAAACTGGAAGGACCAGAATTCTTCCTGGGGCTCCTGGAGTCCAGAGGCCAATTTCATTGCAGCATATACCTTCGACACCAGAAAGCTGGCTTCTGCTGCTTCCCAGATTGTATGAGGTTAATGTGTCTTGAACAGTTTGGTAGAAATAAAACACAGGGGCCCCACTGTCAATATCAGCAATGGGAACATGGCTGGGAACTACAGTGACAGAGATGGAGAAGGGCTTCTGATTTCCATCTGTTCCCAGCTTGACAATGAAAGCCCTGAGCCCTGGTGGGTCCCAACTGCGATTGGTTTAGCATCTCCTATACTCTTAGTATTTATTTCTTGACGTAAGAAGTGATCTGATGAACCTCACAGACAGAAGGGTAAGCAAAATAATCTAGATGCAATAAAGCACATGTTTATGATTCCACTTAAATGGCATTCAAGTTTAAGCAAAACTAACCTATGATGATAGAAATCAGAACAATGGTTGCCTCTGGGGGTGGGGATTGACTGGGAGTCAAGGTATCAAGATCTGACTAGTGATTACAGGGGTGTATACATTTGTCAAACTCATGGTGCTTAAGACTAATAGTGCGTATTAATATACGTAAGTTAACTCTCAATAAAAAAAGAGAACATTTAAAAAGCAATGTCTTCATGTACAACCAGCTCATCTATCAAGAGCATCTACCTATGCTTTCCCAGTGACATGACTGGCTGCCAAGCAATAGTGTTTATTGGTTCAGGTTTTAGGGTGAACAGATCTAGGGTGAAATTCAGCTTTGACACTTATAGGCAATATGACCTGAGCCTCTATTTTCTCATCTGTAAGATGAGGATCATAACAAGAGTACCTGTCTCTCAGGGTTGTCTATTAGGAGGCTTAAATGAGACTGTTGTTGTTCAGTCACTAATTGTGTCAGACTCTTTGTGATCTCATGGACTGCAGCACACCAGGGTTCCCTGTCCTTCACTATCTCCCGAAGTTTGCTCAAACTCATGTCCATGAGATACTGTATACCATTTGCTGGAGGAGGAAATGGCAACCCACTCCAGTATTCTTGCCTGGACAGAGGAGCCTGGCAGGCAGGTGTTTGATCAGCTTTCGATACTCTTGCTATAGTGACCAGAGCCATAGTAGTCTGAACCCTGATTTAAAAAGAAATAAAAACACTAACCCATACTAAGGACCTACTTCCAGAGCTTCTGACTGTGTTGGTCTGGGGTGGGCCCCAAGAATCAGTATGTTTAGAAAGCTACTCAGTTGATTCTGAAGTACAGCCATTACTGAACTCAAGTTCATGTGCCCAACACACAGTGAGGCCAAACAAAATGAAACATTGGGGTTTGGAGCAGAGAAAAATTTATTGCAGGGCCTAGCAAGGATAATGGGTGGCTCATACTTAGAAAAAAAAAAAAGAGCCAAACTCCTCAGTGGTTTTGGGGGAGAAGTTTTTTATAGGCGAAATTTGGGATGACAGCTGCAGAGTAAGTGACTTTCTTCTGACTGGTTGGTGGCGAGGTAACAGGGCACTGCTCCAGGAAATCTTGTGCTCAGCCTCAAGTTACCATCCTCCACCTGGGTGGGGGCCTTAGTTCCTGCAGAAGAGCTCAAAGATATTGTTATGTATATTCCTTGGGGAGGAACCAGGACCCTGCCCTGCAGTTTCTTGATTGTTCCTCTTTCATTTCTGCATTCCCTCCTTTCCCTGAGTAGCAAATATTTGAATCTGTCCTTTGGTAAACATGAAGGTCTAGGAAGCTGAAACCTTATTCCTGCAAACAAGAAACAGGGGACACAGAAAGGCCTCTGTACCCTGGAGAGCCCCACAAGGTCCTGCTCGACCACTGGCTTAGATTCATTCACATCTCCAGTTAAACACTACCACTTTCTCCATGAAGAAGTTCCTGGCAATTCCTGCTCTAGGTGTTTTCTCTTTTCTCTGAACGTTTTTAAAAATTGAGGTATACTTGTATGTGGTAAAGTGCAAAAGTCACAAGTGTGGGGTCTACGAATGTTCACATATGTGTGCACCCATGTAACAGCACCCAGATCAAGATACAAACACTGCCTGCACTCTGGAAGACCTCTTTCACCTTTCCTGTTAGTGACCCCCAAGAGTAACTGCTATAGGAAAGGAAAAACAATGTTCCCTCTACCATTCTAGGTTCTGCACTGAGACTCCCCTGTGATAAAAGACAGATTAACAGGAGATAAACAAACAGATGTTTCAGTTCAGTTCAGTCGCTCAGTTGTGTCCAACTTTTTGTGACCCCATGGACTGCAGCATGCCAGGCCTCCCTGTCCATCACCAACTCCCAGATGTTTAATAACATGTATACCTCCTATATATGTTTCTGAACCAAACTTTGGGTCTGCTCACCCACCACACAGTAAAGCCAATTTACTGACACCGGGTTGTGGCCAGCTTTTACTGCAGGTGACAAGCAAGGAGTATGCTCAAAAGGGCGGCTCAGGCTCAAAAGACCTGAACTTCCCTAAGGCTTTCAGGGAAGGGCTTTTAAGGGAAGGATTGCCTCAAAGGCAGTATTTTAGGGGAGGGCTGCAGTGTGCATGACTTTCTTCTGATTGGTTGGTGGTGAGATAACAGACTGGTGTTTCTGGCATCTTAATCATCCAATCTGAGGTCTACATGCTTGTGTTCAGCAAGTAGTCACTCCCTTCACCTGGGCAGGGGTATGTGTCTTAGTTCCTGCAAAAACTCAAAGATACATGTCAGATTGTTAAGGGTATTCCTTGAGGAGAAACTAGGACTTTGTTTTATTACTGAACTATTGTCATTATGGGCTTCCCAGGTGGCGCAGTGGTAAAGAACCCGCCTGCCACTGCAGTGTTGTAGCCACGCATTCCAGGAAACAAACTCACTCAGAAGGACAATGAAGATAGTGGAGTGCAGTTTACTTCACCGGTGGGCCCAAGGCAGAGTCTCCTCTTAGCCAAGGACCCTGACCAGTTTTTGTAAAACCTTATATACCCTAAGTGTACTTGCTCAAACCCACCTCCCCAAATTCATTGAAACTAAACTAGGACAAGGTAAAAGAGAGATACGATCAAAGTTAACCCATGATTCATGTGTCACAAGACTAGATAAACAGTGGACATTTATCAATAGGACTGTGGTCATATCCCGATAAACATAATGGAATTTACAACTTTGTTCTGTTACAGAGATAATTAGCATATTCTTTTAGGCAACAGAGAGTCCAAGTACAAGTCCTGAGGCTCTTTTATCCAGGGGTCTGGTTTCCCATTGGTATGCCATTTCTATAGACACCAGGCACAAAATTCAGAGTCCATTGGGAGGGTGACCATGTGTGTAGCCTAATGTTCACAGCCTGGCCTAAGATGGAGTCCAGCTCTGTCTGTTTCCTCCTTCAGCAGGAGATGCTGGAGACATGGGTTCCACCCCTGGGTTGGGAAGATCCCCTGGAGGAGGAAATAGCAACTCATCCCAGTATTCTTGCCTGGAAAATTCCATGGACAGAGGAGACTGATGAGCTATAGGCCGTGGAGTTGCAAAGAATTGGACATGACTGAGCGACATTACAACACTGTCATTACTCTTCTTGTTTAACTGCTTTCCCTTTGCTTCTGCATTTCCTCATTGAAACTTTGAGGCCCTCCTGGGTACAAATTGTTTTCCATTTCACCTTTTCTTGTTTGTTGGAAAAAAGGCTTCAGCCTCTAGAACTTCCCTGAGTACCAAAGGGCAGGTTAAAACAGTTGCTAAATAGGGAAGCAAGAGAATGAACAAAGGAGGAGCTGTCAAGAAACAAGAGCAAAAAAAAAAAAGAAACAATAGCACAGGTCTTGGTTCCTCCTCAAAGTACAAAGGCCCCAACCTGTGGAGGATAGTAACTTCAGGTTGAGTACAAGATTCCTGGAGCATCACCCTGTTACCTCACCACCAACCAATCAGAAGTAAGCCACAACCCCCACAGCCCTCACCCCAAATTTTGCCTATAAAACTTCTCCCCCAAAATCATCAGGGAGCTGGGGTGTTTTGGAGCTTAGCCAACCTGTTCTCCTTGCTTGGCCCTGCAATAAACCTTTCTCTTTTCCAAACACTGACATTTCAGTTTGTTTGGCCTCAGTGTGTGCTAGGCACAGGAACTTGTTAGTAACTACTTGAGTCTGCTCTTTGGAACTCAGGGAAGGCCTAGGAGATTAAAGAAAGACCTACTTTTTCTACAAGTAAGAAAGGAGCATGCAGAGGGGCTTTTGTACTGGGGAGGGCCTTACAGGGTCCCGCTCAATTTCAATCCCATTTCTTTGATACTCCTCAACCCTGAGGGGAACAGGGGCAGGACAAGAAAGGGAATAAAGTTTTGGATAGAGAGGATAATCATAAACTCAGCATGGAAACTCAGTTTTGGGGAAACTTGGTTTTGTAGGCAGTAAACGGGAGAGATCCCAGAAAACTGAGTAACTCCCTGAAATGGCATAAATTACCACCTTAACTATCATCTTATAAAGACAAATGATACTGAGGGTGGAGGGAGCCAGTTATTCAAGATGGCCAGGAAAACCACAGTAAACAAGGATAAGATTGTTCTGCAGATTTAACTTGTAGCCTTCTCCATTGATGGGGGCTTCTCCAATGGCTTAGCAGGTAAAGAATCTGCCTGCAATGCAGGAGACACAGGAGATGCAGGTTGGATCCCTGGATCTGGAAGATCCCCTGGAGGAGGAAATGACAACCCACTCCAGTATTCTTGCCTGAAAAAACCCATGGACAGAGGAACCCAGTGGGCTACAGTCCAAAGGGTCGCAAAGAATAGAACATGACTGAGAGACTCAACACGCACACACGTCTCCATTGATAAGTGTTACTAGAGATTTGGAGTCATCTTTCTCTTCCTTGTACAGAGAGGGAGACACCCTTACAAATGGCAGTTTCCCCTTACAAATGTAAATATCTCTTACAAAAGCACAAGTTCTCCTATGTCTACTGTTTCTTAAAACTAATCGGCCTAAAATAATCCTTATGCCAACAAGGCATATTTTGGGGTGACAGATTCTGTTCCCCTTCACTACCATGCTGACTTTTCTCCCCACAGATGAGTTCTGCCTGGTGTTGAACTACTGACTCATTGACTGTGCAACTCACTTGACATATGCAAGATTTTCTGTGGTGGCAGCAGCTCTTACCTGCTTGGTTTGTACTTATACCTCCCTCCTGAATTGTTCTCTAACCTTCCATTTGTTTGCCATGTCTCCCTAGCTAGATTTTAAGCTCCTTGAAGGCAGAGCTTGCCCACAAGTCTAGAATTTTCCCATGCAATAGGTAATACTGTAATAAGAGTTCCAGTAAATATTTGTGGAATGAATGCTAGTGTTGAATGAATGTGGCAGGGGGTGGGGCAGGAAGAAGCAGTAAGCAGATAGTCAGATCAAGACAAAGGCTTCTCTCTTCATTCTCCCCCATACACATGCCATTTATTTTTACTGATAACACTTGTATAATATTGGGATTGTGCACTGTTTTTTTGCCTGTGGGCAGTCATTCATGCATTTCACTTTCAGGTTACATCGTGAGTAGGACAGGAGTGGATGCAAAGAATATGAAGTACAGGAGGAGAAAAGGTCAGAGGGCCAAGCCAATGAGCAAGCTTGCTCGGGCCTGTGCTGTAGAACCGCAAATGCTAGCCCTCACTTTGCCATGAACTTGTGTGATCTTAGGCAAGTCACCACACCTTTCTGAGCTGCTAGTTGGTGGTATGACAGAGATCATAATTTGACTCTGCATTCCATAGCAGGTCAGCTGAGTTCATAGCTGGGAAAAGTACTTTGGACAAAAAGAATTTAGGGTACTGTCTCAACAGGCAGAAAGGTGGGTAGGATCACCAAGCCAGTTAGATGAGGTTTCTCCCTTAAGAATCAAGCATGACTTGGATGAAAGGTGGCGAGGCTGAGTTCCTAGAATCACAGAATCTTAGAGCCAGCAGGCATCTTAGAAACCATTCTCGGACTTCCCTGGGGGTACAGTGGATGGAAATCAGCCTGCCAATGCAGGGGACATTGGGTTTGATCCCTGGTCCAGGAAGATTCCACATGCTGTGGAGCAACTAAAGCCTGTGTGCCACAATTACTGAACCCGAATGCTGCAGCTACTGAGGCTCGTGTGCCAAGTGCCTGTCCTCCATGACAAGAAAAGCCACCACAATGTGAAGATTGTGCCCTGCAACGAAGAGTAGCCCCCGATCACTGCAACTAGAGAAAAGACGCATGCAGCAATGAAGACCCAGAGCAACCAAAATAAATAAAGCTAAAAAAATAGCCATTCTAGTCCACTCCCCCTCATCTTACCTGAGTACATGGAAGCAGAGAGATGACTTTCCCCAAGGTCCAGGTTTCCTTTTCACTGCACTTCAAGGTTCTACTTTAAAAACCAAGTTCGTTTGCTTTTCTTACTGTTCAGAGACAAGAAGCCAATGGGCTGTGCCCCAGGAAGGAAATGATCAGGACATTTGTTTGAAGCTTTTTGAGTTTCCAAAATGTGACCCACTGTTTCAGCCCAATTATTGTTTACCTTTTATCTATGGGGACAACAGACTTTCCTTCGTGGCTCAGTGGTAAAGAATCCATCTTGACTGCCAACGCAGGTGATGGGGATTCAATCTCTGGGTCGGGAAGATCCCCTGGAGGAGGAAATGGCAACCCACTCCAGTATTCTTGCTGGGAAATCCCATAGACAGAGAGCCTGGCGGGCAATAGTCCATGGGGTGGCAAAAGAGACAAAACAACAACAGTAATGGGGACAACACTCTCCTAGTGTCTGCGGAGTGCCTACTATGTTTGCCACGCTGCTAGGTACTGAGGAGGGTTTAGAAAAGATGAAGACCCATCCCTGCTGTCAAAGATCTGAGTGTGGGAGACAGAACTAACAATGAGAGAACAATGGAAGGCAGTAAGTGATTCAGAATAAAATGAATAGTGCAGGCAATAACTGCTGTTCAAGTTCACAGGAGAGAGAGCGCTCTGGGAGCTGGGTGTTGGGGGTTGGGGAAAGTGCAATTTCACACGGGCTTTGAAGGCGGGATAGGATTGTTTATGCAGATGTGGAGGAGGGCAGTGAATGTGTGTCTGCATGGGTGGGGGTAGGGGGCTGCTGCAGGAATGCAGAACTACATGGGGATTAGGGACAGCATTTATTGAGCACTTTTTATGCACTGGCTACACAATTCAATTCACGTAAATGTGCATAATCCTAGGAATTAGATAATAGATCACTGATAACTGTTTGGTTGAGAGAGGGAAACTGAAGTACAGAGAGGTAAGTTGCCCAAGGTGACACAGCAAGTAAATGGCATAATTATTATTAGTATCCCAGAGTTGTCAAAACACTTGGCTATTCTACCTTTGAAAGAGAGGAATTTGTGCCTCAGGCGAGGGAGCTGGCCTGGCACTAAACACAGTCATTTTGCAAACACAAGACCCTCTAGGCCCACCTCCCAAAAGAGTTCCGTATGGATTGGTGGTTTAGTTGATAAATCCTGTCCGACTCTTGCAATCCCAAGGACTGTAACCTGCCAGGCTCCGCTGTCCTGGGATTCTCCAAGCCAGAATACTGGAGTGGGTTGCCATTTCCTTCTCCAGGGCATCTTTCTGTCCCAGGAATTCAACCTGGTCTCCTGCATTTGCAGGCAGATTCTTCACTGACTGAGCTAAGAGGGAAGATTTCTGCATGGATTAATGAAGCCTTTTACTGAGTGCTATCATCTCCTTCTTACTTCCTTGAAGACAGGAACTTGAGGTCCCAGGCTACAGTCATCACCAGAACGCCACAGTTTTATGCTTAATGTTACTGTGCAGAGGATTTAACAAAACACCGACGGAGAACGAGTGAGCTGCTGAATCAATCCTTGTTTGTTGTTGTTCTTTATTAATTAGCACTTCAAGAGCATCAGGCCCTAAGGTGGATGCTGTCTGTGCAAAGCTTCCTGGCTCTGAGGCAAGGTGGGAGAAAACCAGACTTGGAAAGGATGGCAGGAAAATGGCTGGCAGCCAACACCAGAAAGTGTTTCCCAGGCAAGGTGCCTGTTTTTTTGTTTTTTTTTCTGGCTATTTTCCTCTTTGTGAGTCTTCAATAGATATTAAACCAACACAAAGTGGATTCTGAAAAGGTCTTTTTCCTGTTTCCATGCCCAAAGAAAAGAAAATCCCAGTCTATGGGTAGGAAGCAGCAGGGAAGATGGGACCCTGTTTCTGCCAGCAGCCCTTATCCAATTCTTGGGCCCCTCCACAGTCTGGCGGGCCTTTAAGTGGCAGGACTCTCGGCCAAGCACAGGTTGGAAACAGCTGCTCTGTCGCAGGGCGGGAGGACGGAAAGAGGTCTGGGGAAGCTTCTTTTCCTCCATCTTTTCCTCCAGCTAGAGTACGATTGAGCTTGAAGGCGTGGCAGGAGAAAGGGGAGACGGAGAGCCTGGAGAGGGAGTGGCCGGTGGTTAGATGGAGAAACATCGGAGCAGAGCACGAGGGGGAACGGCCGGGGCAAAGTAGGAAAAGAAGCCTTGTCTAGGACGGAAGTGGAGAGTAGGGCTGTGGCTACAAAGGTGGAGAAGATGCCGTCTTGGCCCTGCCCGAGTCTGCTATTTCAGGGAGGTCTGAAGGAGAGGCGAAGAGGAGTAGGTCACACCCAGCGGACCTCCCAAAGCCCAGCGGCTTATCACTAGACTGGCTCGTCCATTCCCCCAAGAACTCAGCGAGGGCCGGCTAAGCGCCTACTAGGTGCCCGGTGTCCAAGGAAGCGCCCTGGAGAACCCGGGCGCAGGAGGCGGAGTCGGTCCAAATGGCTTCGCGGAGGAGCGAATTCCGTAGTCGGCGGTGCGGAAGGGTGGCGGTGCACGCGTGCTGGCCGGGCGAGCGCAGAACGCGAGGCAGGCCGGGGAGGAGGGGAAGGGGGCGGGGATTGAGCCCGGGGGAGGGCGGGGGAGGCCGAGGCGCCGAGAGGGAGAGTGGGAGGTGTGAAGGGTGCCAGCGGCGGCGGGGGGAGGCCGGAGAGGGGAGGCGGCCGGGCGGGGTGGCCGAGGGCGTGAAGTGGGGGGGGCGGCGAGGGGCCGAGCCGGGCGGGAGCGGGGAGGCGGCGGCGAGGGGGAGGAGAGAGGGAGGGGAAGAAGGAGGAAGCGAGCGCGGCTGCTACAGGGGGAGGAAGACAGGGAGGAGGAGCCGTGCGCGGCGGCCGTGGCGGCCGCCGGGGGAGCCGAGAGCCGGGGCGCGGGGAGCCGAGCGGGCGCCCAGTCGGGGCCGAGGGCCGACTGCCGGTGAGTGGAGCCCCGCGGGCCGCGGCGACCCGTCCCTGGGGCCGGGCGTGGGGCGCGGGAAGCTGCGGCGCCGGGGCGGAGGGAGGGGGCCGGCCGGAGCCCAGCCCCCGGCTGGCCCGGCCTCCCGCCCGCCTTTCCTCCCTCCCTCCCTGCTTCCTCCCGCCGCTGCCCGCGCGAGGGGGGCAGGTCCCGAGCGGGCCGCGGGCTGGGGGAGGTGCTGCCCGGAGGGCGGGCGTCTGGGGCCGGGGGGTGGAGCTGGGGGCTCGGGGGTGTACCCGGGGGCGGGAGGCTGGACCGGGACGGCTCTAAATTGGCTCGGAGGGGCCCGTCGGCGGCGAAGTTGCTCGCTGGGGGCAGAGACGGCCACGCGGTTGCAGGAGTAAGCGATCCCCCTGTGGCGAGTGCGTGAGACGAGGAGTCCGGCGTCCCGCCAGCCCCGTCGCCCTCCCCGCCGGCCCGGCCCCGCCAGCTCCCCTCCTGGCCTCCGCGTGTTCCCTCGCCGTCTCCCCCGGTTCGCTCCTGCCGCGTCCCCTCAACCCTCGCCCTGACCCTCCCGGCCTCCGACTTCCCCCGAACCCTGCTTGCTTCGCCACTGCCCCTGTTCCCCTTTTCTTCCCTCCCCGCCTCGTAATTCCCGATGCAATTGCCTCTTTGAGACCTTTTTTTTTTTTCCTCTCCTTCCTTTTAGATTGGCCAACGGCTCGTTTCCACCCTGCCTCGTTGGTGGCCACTGGAGAAGCGCGGGGGGCTCCCCAGGCAGCCGTAGGGACAAATTAGAGCCAGCACTTGGCCCCGAGCCTCGCGTGTAGCTTCCCCGTCCCCTGCTCTAGTTGCCCGGGTGTCCGGAGGGGGTGCGGGGGCGGGGGTGTGCCCTCCGTATATGTCCCACCACCCGGGCCACCCTCGGGGCTTGTGTTCCATCTCGCTCTCGCTTCCTGCACGGTGGTCGTGGGGAGCCACTTTGCATCATGTCCCGGTATAGCTACCAAAGTCTCCTGGACTGGCTCTATGGGGGCGTGGACCCCAGCTTTGCGGGCAATGGGGGCCCCGACTGTGCTGCCTTCCTCTCTTGGCAGCAGCGGCTGCTGGAAAGTGTGGTGGTCCTGACCCTGGCCCTGTTGGAGATCCTGGTGGCCCTGCGGCACATCCTGAGGCAGACGAAGGAGGACGGTAGGGGTGGCCGTGGCTGCCAGCCAGAGCAGGTGACCCAGCGGCCAGAGGAAGGCAAAGAGAGCCTGAGCAAGAATCTGCTCTTAGTAGCCTTGTGCCTGACCTTCGGGGTGGAGGTGGGCTTTAAGTTCGCCACCAAGACCGTCATCTACCTGCTCAACCCCTGTCACCTGGTCACCATGATGCATGTGAGTCTGTTGACTTCCCCCACCCCTTCCTGGCAGCCTCAGTCAGCAGAGTCATTTGTGTGCTGAGGACACTTGGCCGTGTAGAGCACCTCACCCCTGCGGGCAGTGGGACCCTTAAAAATGATTTTCCACCGAGTGGCTGTTTGGGTGCGGATTTCAGATTTGGCTTCCTTCCACCTTTGCACAATGCGTCAGCCCTACGGTGGTGGTGAGCCCTGGGAAAGACTAGCACTCAGGCTAGCGGCCCCTCCCCTCCCAGGCCTACCCTGGCCTTTTGCCAGCAGGAAGTCTGACCCCAGCCAGGTTCCCTTTCTGGATCACCAGAGGGGGGCCATGGGCCAACCCTCCCCCCCCCCCCCCCCCCCCATTCCCTCTGCCACAGTTAATTTCCCAGAGGCCTGGTGGCTTTCTTTCCTGGAGCTGGTCACAGAAGGTTCCGGTCTCTACTGTCATACTTGGGGGAAATACTTTTGTAGGTTTCTCTTAATAACTCTTTCTTTTGGGAGTTTAGGGTCTTAGGGTGAGGTCTGCCTTTTGAGTTCTGAGGTGTCAGAGCAGCACCAAACTCCGACTCACTGCACTCTGAAGCAGACCCCAGGCAGACTCGTGAACTCTTCTCTGTCCGTGGTGAGAGGGTATTTATTTCCTGCAAACCTCTCCATCTTATCACTCTCATTCTCTCTCCTGAGGTCCAGGAGTGCCCAGAGAGCTGATTTCTTTATCTCCCATTAGTGGTGCTAAGAAAAACAAATGAGATTGAAAAGGAAAGTTGCCAGATACATAAAAATAATCTGGGTGAGGACCAACCAAGAGCAAGACTGTCTTTTTGTACTCAGCCCGTGTAGAGAGATGATCTAAAACTATAATATCACGGAAGGGTAGGAAGAGGAGGAGGGGGTGGGGTGGGGGGCTGTCTCTTTTAGATTTCAGGCTGTGGAAAACCTGGTGTGTTTTATTCAGGGACGGTTGTGAAACCTGTCATTAGCATCTTTATTGCTTTTATATTTGTAGAAGGTTGTTCTCAGGAGACTTGTGACAACCTTGTGTGGGGCAGGAGGTTGAGATAATTGTCTTGGTTTCACAGGCCTGGCAGGGGACTCGGGGATGGGAGGTTGCCCGCTTGCAACCAAAAGATGAATTAGCTTTCTGGGTTGCAAAGCTAACCCACCCTCTTTGGGGTTGCGGAATGCGGAGCAGCAGTCTCTGGGAGGCCGATGCTGATTAGCGTGGTGCTGCCTACTTATGCTGTGGACGCTTGCTAGCTCTGTGTTGTAGGAACTCCTTGGATGGCAGGTTCTTGGCCTCAGTTTCCCAATCTGGAAACTGTGGTGAATGACCAGAAACCCCTTTCAGTCTTGCAGATGTGGTAAGGAGGTGTAGACAGATTTGGAATGAAGCAGCTCTTAGTGATGGGGTGACTCTAAGCGTCCAGTAGGCTTGGAGTGGGTAGCATTTTTTTAGAGGCCTTCTTGGGAAGTGATGCCATTCACAGGAAACCCAAGGGCTCCCCCAGTTAGACCTTCTGTGTAAATTTGAGCCTGTCTGCTTTCTTTTTTTTTTTTTTTTAATGAATGGGCTTTTTGTTAATGAAAGGAAACAACGCATCTCAGCCACTGCTATGTGAGGCTCTTGGGACAGGAGTGCTTTTTTTGGATGGCAGGTGGTGAGGGTCAGAGGGTGCCTCTTCGACAAAGGGGTCTTGAGGCCTCTGACAACCACATATCTAGAAGGTCAACAAAGAACTAAATTCAGCCCGATTGGGGCTGCTGCTGGGGTGATGACGTCAAACCTGGCAGCACCATGGTTTTCAGTGGAAAGGTTTTTAGAGGCTTTTAGAAGACTCTGGAGGCTTCGTTCTGGCATTAATAGTTGTGTGACTTTGGGGAAAGTACTTGTCCTGGCTCTCAGTTTGGCTGGCTGCAAAACGAGGCAGAGTTGAATTTCTAGGTCTTGACAGTCTAGGTGCTGTGCTGCTTTCCTCCATAAGCAGTGCCCGGGGGTGCCACACAGAGCTCTTCTAGAAATGGCTTTTGGTCTCCTCGCTGATTTCAGGTGGTCATGGTTCATCTTCTCACCCTCCTCTTTCGCTCCCTGTGTCTTCCCCGTAAAGTAAACTTGAGAAGGCCACCCTTAGGGATCCATATAGATGATGTTGGCCCTCAGGGGCTGAGTGCTGCAGAGAGATGGATGTTTGGGGAACTGTGGACTGATTCCTGTCACTGTGCTTTTGCTGTTGTCCTGTGCTTAGCTGAAACTCTTAAGCTAGGTGGTGGGGGCAAAGAACAGTCAGGCTGAGGAATCCTTGAGACCAAGCAGGATTGTACTGCTTTGCCCTTTACTCCCAAGTTACTGCTTTGTGTCATTTAAATAGAAACTTCTGGTCTACTGGGGGACTTAGCCTTTGATGAATCCAACATTCCATACCTTACCTATGGTCTTATTGGAAGCAGGGACATACGAATTTTTAAAAGCTGATGTGAATCTTTAAAAGAAATATTACAACAGATGGTTGGAAACAGTTCTCTAACTTGGCTACAGTAATGACTAATGATAGTAAGTATGGTTAGTATTTGGGCTTCCCTGGTGGCTCAGACGGTAAAGAATCTGCCTGCAGTGCAGGAGATACAGGTTTGATTCCTGGGTCAGGAAGATCCCTTGGAGGAGGGCATGGCAACCAACTCCAGTATTCTTGTGGGAAGGATCCCATGGACAGAGGAGCCTGGGGGGCTACAGTCCATGGGGTTAGTATTAATAATACTTTACATCTGTCTAGCTCTTAACTTTTTTTTAATGTATTTTTTTTTTCATTTATTTTTATTAGTTGGAGGCTAATAACTTTACAATATTGTAGTGGTTTTTGTCATACATTGACATGAATCAGCCATGGATTTACATGTATTCCCTTAACTTTTATAAGACCCTTTCACACGCACTATCTTCTTTAGGGTTATGCTGGATAAGCTTGAGCCTGGACATAGAGATGTTAAAATGTGTCCTGTGACTGTGTGTGTTCCAAAGGGGAGGTGTTGAGCACAAAGAAATACTTTGGCAAGTGAATTAGCTGAGTTAGGCTATATCATGGCAGTAAATTCTGTGAAGTTCAGGGGTCCTGAAAACGAAAGGGAGACATTAGCTGAATTGAAAGCAGGAGCTTAGCAGAGACATTTCTGATGTGTGTCTCTCAACAGGATGACTCAATTATGGCTTTATAGAAGGCTTTGTTCTGCAGAGGCAGTATAAGTTTGTAACAAGGGCAGTATTACTTTCGGCCAGGAAATGGAAGCACTGGAGGGAGAATGACTAGTCTCCTTACCTCCCATTTTTCAGTCTGTAAAATATTTACTCCCAAGGCCTTTGATACACAGACCCTCCTCATAGCCATGCTGCCTTTGGGTGACCGCCAGCTTTAGAAGCACAGGGCAGGGTACTTCTTGTGTCCGAGTTCTGTTCTTCAATAATATTCCTGCTGTCAGGTTTCTTTTTGGCCTCGTCTGTTATCTCAAGGGCCCTGGAACCTGGGACTGGTAGAGGTTTGTAGGATTAAAGCAGCACCTTCTCACATCTAAGTTAAGCCGGGGATGCTTGAGGGTTCTTGGAATCAGCAAGCACCAGGATTAACGCACCGTTGTTAAACCCCTTGCTGAATATCAGTGGTGTTTACCCATTACACCAAAAAGTATTTCTTCAAGCGTGGCTAGCTAGTCCCCTGTGAATAATATTTTCATAGGTATGGGTGACACGGAATGAATTTACTGTTTATCCTGTTTATAAAACAAAACGGAAATCACACTGCCAGCAAGGTACTGGCAGGGGTGGCTTTAGAACCCAGCTGCCAACAGTGGGAATTGGGGCTTTAGCAGGAAGAGATTCTCATAGCTATTTAAGTCCTAAAATCTACAGTTTCTTAGCGGAAGGGTTAAAATGCCAGACAGCTTGACTGATTGTGTCCGTAAAAACTCATGGCCTTTTATCCTTTGCATCTAGTTAGATTGTCTCTGTCTTAGGAACTTAAGGCAAAGATCGAATTTTGGATGTCTTGTCTAATTGTCCACTTCCGGTTGGTTGTGTATATGTCTATGTCAGTATCTCCCAATTGGGCCCTGAACTTAGTCGGACATAGCATATGCCGTTTAATCCTCCGTGTCTCTGTGTATAAGGCACTCTAGATCTCAGCTGGACATTTGCCAAATAATAATTGATGCTATTGACCCCTGAGCACCAAGCCTCTGGTTTTTATCCTTTAATACCAAATGAGCCCATCCTTATTTTTAGAGTTAGCATTGCTATTTTATTTTTCTGTCTTTACGATATATTAGAAGGCTGATGTCCACTAAATATGGCTAACCTGCTTTTGTCTCACTGTTTATTTTCCTACTTCACTCTTTGCTGAAAGCACATAATGGCACATATTCAGAATGGCCCTGAGCTTTTTGTGACACCTTTTGTTTGTTTTTTTTTTCCCAATTATTTTTATAAGTTGGAGGCTAATTACTTTGTGACACCTTTTGGAACTCACTGAATGTACATCGGTATGTTCTATTTGCTCTGTGATGGATTTGTTTTAGAGAAAACCTGATAGATTTGAGAACTAGGCCTTTTTGTCCCCTGCCTCCTTGACTTCACACCAACCACACCTCTTCATCCCCATCTGTTGTCTGGAGCACTGATAACTGCTCTGGTTGCAATTGGTGTTGGTGGGTAATGGGTGCAATGAGGGATCCAGCCATCTGCTGGCTTATCAGATGGATTGTGTCCTCCTGTGTCATCAGTCCAGGGGGACACAAGGGGGTGATGTTTATAAGGGCCTCAGCAGCGAGGCATGACATTCCTTTTTAGTTTGTTTTATATTCTCCCCCAAGGAAATTTGCAGAGAAGTTTTCCATCTTTCATTGTTACAGTCTTTGGCAGGGTCCCTTCCATTATAAGGGAAGTGGTGTGGATTGGTGGATTAAACAACCCACAGACAGCCCTGGGATTTAAAATGATGATTACCAGTTTTGCTTGTCGCCTGGTAGGGAACCTGAGCAAGTTATTTAGCCTTTTCCTATCTCGATCTTCTTCATGAAATGGGCCACATGGAAACAAAGCATTTTAATCCTCTGAATAGCTCTGTGGTCACTTAAACAGATGCCAGGTACAGCTGATCAGAGCTGGCAGATGACCAATAGATTTTTTTCCTCTGACTCAGAAACTGACAAACCTCAACTTCTTTTCACCTTTCTTGATAGCTTTTAGAATCCATTCCTCTAATTAGTTCTGTTGCTTTTCTCTGGATCCTTGCCCGTGCCTGCATACCCTTCTCATACATAGTCTATAAAACTGGATACTGTGACCAGAGGTCCAGCCCACACCCAGCAGAGAGGAAAGATTTCTTTCTCAGCCTTTTCTCATTGTGTACCTGTTAATACAATGCAGCCTGGAGCTTGCTGTTAAGTAATAGAATGCAGCAGGCTCCTACTCACGGGGTGATCCACAGGCCCCCTGGATTTTTGTCCCTTTGCCATAGAAGTACCTCCTTCATCACTGTCTTCCTGGGATCTGTCGTGAATTCCTCCCCTCTGTAGATGGTCCTGAAGACTCTCCTCTGGGAAACTTTCCAGTTGACCTTGACTCCATAGTTATTCCACTCATTCCACCAATACCTCTTGTCCTCCTTTCCCAACTCTTTGAATATTCCTCAGACTGTTAGCCTCTTTAACATTTGCCTTTGCATGAAAAAATTGCAAGTGTTAGTCACTCAGTCATGTCCTACTCTTTGTGACTCCATGGTCTGTAGCCCAGCAGGCTCCTTTGTCCATGAGATTCTCCAGGCAAGAATACTGGAGTGGGTTGCCATTCCCTTCTCCAGGGGATCTTCCTGACCCAGGGATTGAATCCGGGTCTCCTGCATTGTAGGCAGATTCTTTATCATCTGAGCCACCAGGGAAGCCCATGGCTTTGTATGCAAGTAGGTAGTTTGGTAAGTGTTCAACTGGGTTGTTTGATTTTACATGTTTGTTCATTCTCTACCATTAGCGTGTATACTTTTCTTTAAGGAAAGGAGTAGTATTTTTTTTCCCTCTGTAACACCCTGCAGAGCTTAATACAATACTGTATGTGCACATTAATTGCTTAATGTGTGCCTGGATAATGCTGGCTGACTGACTGACAGAACTGACTTTTTTCTTTTTCCCTCCAGTGGTTCTGTCTGTGTTCCCTTGAGGTCTCATGGGCACAGTTCCTGTGTCTCCTGTGCCTATTAAGAGAAACTCCTGTCTGGTTTTTTTGAAATAGTCAGAAAGAGAGGTGGTTTCACCTCTAGCTCACACATCTTTTTGTTGAATTTCCATCACAAAGAGCTGGTTATTAGGAACTGCAGCCCATTCTCTGCCCCAAGTTTCTGCTCACTTTCATTGCAATGAGGAAATTGCACTGTTGGATCTTGGTCTTAAATCCTTTAGTTTGACATCTGGAAATGTCTACTTTCTTCTTTTCCTCCTTTAATATCAGACTTTTAAAAAACTGTTATTAAGCTGGTAACTCACTTTCTATCTCTCCCCTTTTATATTTTTCAATAGGTTGTTCACTATCATCATGCTTCATTGAAATATCCTCTGCAAGAAGAGCCAGATTTCTCAACTTCTGGTCCTTCATATTTTTTTTTGTTAACTTTGTTTGTGTTCAGCTTTGTGAAGTATAATTGACAAAGAAAATTGTAAGATATTTAAAGTGCACAACATGATTTTATTACACATACATCATGAAAGGATTCCCCACCCCCCACTGAGTTCACTAACACATCCATGATCTTTCATATCTTTTGTTAAATTGAGAGCATCTTCTGCCAGTAACTGAGTGGACCTGAAGTGGAGTGCAGTGCTTTTCAAATTTTCTTTGTGAAAGATTCCCTTGGAACCTTGTTCTCATGCAGATGCCTGGGTCTCCACTCAGAGTCTAAGTCAGTCTAGGTCCTATAGGGTGAGGATGGGAACCTGCATTTATTACAAGCTCCTCAGTGATTCTGATGCTGGTGAGCATTGGATCCCACATTGAGAGACATTATCTAGTGGCTAAAGTATGAGGTCAGAGAAGGCAATGGCACCCCACTCCAGTACTCCTGCCTGGAAAATCCCATGGATGGAGGAGCCTGGTAGGCTGCAGTCCATGGGGTCGCGAAGAGTCGGACACAACTGAGCGACTTCACTTTCACTTTTCACTTTCATGCATTGGAGAAGGAAATGGCAACCCACTCCAGTGTTCTTCCCTGGAGAATCCCAGGGACGGCGGAGCCTGGTGGGCTGCTGTCTGTGGGGTCGCACGGAGTCCGACACGACTGAAGCGACTTAGTGGCAGCAAAGTATGAGGTGGGATGTTGCTTCAGATGCTCTTCCTGACTGGTGTGATTCTGGTGGCCTGTGGGTGGGCATTTGGTCTTCTAGTAGTACCTCGGTATTTATGTGGGTGTTAAATAAGGTGGTTGAAATTAGAGGTTAAAGACCCTGAGTTATTGTGAGGTGGATTTTAAGGTAACTTTGGCGTTCCAGTGGCTTGTTGGGTGCCTGTGGCTTTTATCAGTGGAGGATTTCAGCCAAACCTCTTTTTAATCACCTTCCAGTCCTCCTACACTCCTTTGCCATTCTTGCAGGGTTGGAGATCTTTGAGAACCAGCAAGATGAAATACTGACACAGAATTATTGCATGCTGGTTCTCTATTTGCAGGACTTTCGTTTTCACTGCTCATGGGTATGCATTCGTTCTTGCATTCATTCAGCAGACATTTGTCCAGTGCCTGTTGTGTGTCATTGTGCCAGGCACTGGAGATTCAAAGGTAAATAGGAAACATTCTTTGCCTTCATGTTGCCCACAGCTGAGATGATTCAGGCAAGAAAAAAAGATCAGCTAAATTACAACATGACATGTATGGTAACAGGTTTGAACAAAGCATAGAGGACCAGAGGGTCTTTTATTTTTTCCTGATGCAATTAAGGAAAGCATACCGGAGGAGGTGACATTTGACTCACTAAGGAGACATGTTAGCTCTTTGAGAGCAGGTGCCCTTGTTTGTCTTATTTTCTATCATAGCGCCTCTCATAGGACCCACCTCATAGTAGGTGCTCAATAAACGTGTGAATGAATGACTAGGAGGTGGCTAGGTATTTCAGAAGGAAAGGGTTTCTTGGCATAGGAAACGGTACATGTAAAGGCCCAGAGTTGCTTCCTCTTTCACAGGAAAGCTTTACAACTCTTACCTGGAGTCATTTGCATGTTATTATCAGGGGCAGGTATTGTTTTTGTATTTCCCCCTTGGCAAACCACATAAAACTTGGAATGCTCTGTCATTTCTGGCCTGTTGATAAGACAACTGCAGTTACTCAGAAGTCCTTGATAGGGGGCTTGTGAGATAGAGCATTGTGTTCTCTCTGCTGTCCCAAGGAGGGCCCACATGGTCAAGGACAGACACAGGGAACCGCAGAGGCGAGTGAGCAGACATTAAATGCAGGAAATGAGGTAGCAGGCATTCCACCCCCCACCAGATGACTTTTAGTGGCTCATGGGATGGCTGCTGCCCCCAGGAAGGTGGAACTTATGCAGTGTTTCGATGCTCTTCTTTTACCTTTCTCTTTTCTATTTCTTTTCCCCTGCTTCCAAGTCTTCCCCCCCCGCAACCCTCCAACTCACCCCATCCTAGTTTGCCTCTTTCCAGAGTACTCAAAGCTCCAGATCAACTCCATCTAAACGCCTGTTTCCCTGGAGGAGGTTCTATCTCCAAGGAAATCAGGAAGAAATCAGTTCCATGTAGGAGGTTCATACTGCAGTGTGAATGGCTCAGATGCAACTGGGGTGGGGGAGGGCAGGACTTTTTAAAAGGGCCTTGTTAGCCTTACTTGATCTTTAATTGGTGGGGTGTGTCTCAGTATTTGAGCATGTGGCCTTTCCCATGCTCCTTGCTCAGTTGTTGGCCTCCCTCCTGCTCCACACCTCCCATCGTCCCCCACCCTGAGAACTGGGGTTATCAGTGTCTTGCTGTCCTACTTGCTGAATGCCCAGGGTAAGTCTCCCTCCAAGGTGCTCTTGAATACAGCAATTAAATCTGAAGGCCTGGGGAGGGCTCCTCCTTTTCTGGGCACGGTCCTCCGTTTATTCAGCCCTTCCCCAGAGAAAGAGCTGCCAGCTCAACGGCATGGCTTGCACGTCTGTCAGTGTGTGGTGTGTCAAGGGACACTGACCTGTTGTGAGCCTGAGATCCTGAAGGGGAGGTTTGGGGGGATCTTTCTGTTGGCTGCGTACCCTTAACAGTAGCTGCTGGAGCAAATGTCAGAGAGAGGCAGGCAGGGTAGGATGAGTCTGGTCGTGGGCCTGGTGGCTCTGAGGAAACGAAATAGGTGGCAGAAGACTGTCTTCTCTAGGAAGAGGATTGGACTGTTGGGCAGACCCAGTTCAAGCCATGTCCTGTGGGCAGGTGTTTAGGTTGGTAGGAGAGTGAGAGGCGAGATTATTTGAGGAGAAAGGAAACGTGCATGACAGTTGCTCAGTCCTGTCCCACGCTTTGTGACCCCATGGACTGTAGCCTGCTAAGCTCCTCTGTCCTTGGGATTCTCCTAGGCAATAATACTGGAATGGTTTGCCATTTCCTCCTCCAGAGGGTCTTCCTGACCTGGGGATTGAACCCATGTCTCTTGCATCTCCTGCATCGCAGGCAGGTTCTTTACTACTGCACCACCTGGGAAGCCCAAAGGAAACATTAGCCCATTCTAATTCCATCTCAGTTCCTCCAGTCTCCCTGTCTCCAACACACATCAGTGGTGGTATAAACTCAGGGTGTATTTTGCCTGTGAATTGTATCACCTTTGCCAGTCGACCAGCAGTGTTTGCAGAAAGACTTTGTGCTCAGGCTGTTGCTAGCAAAGAGACATTTCATTCAGGTGCTGATTAAATAAGGCGCAGAGCCAGATTGCACATCAAGGCCCTTAACTACGGCTCTGGGAGGCCTGGGTAAACACTTATTAGATGTTCTGGGTAGAGTATTCAGAGAGGCTGCTGGACATGAGGGAAACTGGCTAGGAGAGACTTCTAGAATGGGCTTTGGTCTTTTCCTAGATGCATCAGATCTGAGCTACTGGCATGTACACAGAAGGGCTAGACAGGTTTCCTCCTTGGCATTTACTTGGGAAATTCTCACTGGCACTCAGTAGGTTTGGACTGGGACACAGCAATGAACCTGGCTAGGTTAAGCTGGGCATTAGAAATGCCTCCTTTTCCTAATTCAGGTTCAGCTGAATGGACTGAGCTTTTGGACCATATTTCCTGGGTTTGTATTTGAGCTCCATCATCATGTGACCTTGGATGGGTAGTGGTAAAGAATTTGCCTGCCAATGCAGGAGACACGTGTTCAATCCCTGGGTTGTTGGGAAGATCCCCTGGAGAAGGAAATGGCAACCCATTCCAGTATTCTTGCCTGGAGAATTCCATGGACAGAGGACCCTGGTAGGCTATAGTCCATGGGGAAGCGAATGAGTTGGACATGACTGAGCATCCAAACAACAATGAATCGTGTGTGACCTTAGGCGTGTTACTTAACTGCTATCAACTTCACTGATCTGTAAAATGGAGATAATCACAGTACCTACCTAATAGGGCTATTGTGAGATTTAAATGGAATAACTTAAATCAAGCATTTGGCAGAAATTCTGGTTCATTGTCAGCACTCAATAAATGTTAGCAGCTTTTCATAGTACAGTCAGCCCTCCATAAGTGTGTGTTCCAGTTTGCAGATTTAACCAACTACGGATTGAAAATATTAGGAAAAAAATTTCAGAAAGTTTGAAAACACAAAACTTGAATTTATTGCACACTGGAAACTGGTTATATTGTGTTAAGTGTTGTACATAATCTAGAGACTATTTGAAATATATGGGAGTATGTGCAAGGTTACATGCAAGTACAACACCATTTTATATAAGGGACTTGAGCTTCCGCAGATTTTGGTATCCCTGGGGGGTCCTGGAACCAATCCCCATGGATAGCAAGGGACAACTGTAGTAGTAATAGTACTGTATAGTACTATAGTAGTAATAGGGGGCTTCCCAGGTGGTGCTAGTGGTAAAGAACCCGTCTGCCAATGCAGGAGACATAAGAAATGCAGGTTTGATCCCTATGACAGGAAGATCCCCTGGAGGAGGAGGGCATGGCAGCCCACTCCAGTATGCTTGCCTGGAGAATCCCATGGACAGAGGAGCCTGGTGACTAAGGCTGAAGCGACTTAGCACACACAGTAGTATATAGAATTACTATATAGTGGTTCAAGTCATACTGGGTAAAAGCTGACTGTGCACGTGCGCACAATCAGTCATGTCTGACTCTTTGCGACCCTATGGACTGTAACCCGCCAGTGGGCTTTCCCAGGCAGAAATACTGGAGTGGGTTGCCATTTTCTACCCCAGGGGATCTTCCTGACCCAGGGATGGAACCCATGTCTCTTGTGTCACCTGCATTGGCAGAAACGTTCTTTAGTGTCAGCTCGGAAGCTTCCCAGGTGGGGAGGAAATGTCAATTCGCTCCAGTATTCTTGCCAGGGAAAATCCCATGGACATAGGGGACTGGCAGCTTACAGTCACAAAGAATTGGACACAACGGAGTGCACGCACTCACACACACACAAAAGCTAACTCTAGGTTGGTACAAGCCTGGGTTCAGATCCTACCACTAGCTGTGTAGCCCTGGGCAAGTTGTGTAACCTCTTTGACCCCCTAGTGACCACATTTGTAAATTGGAATAATTAAACCTACCCTGCAGGGCTGTTGTAAGACAGTAATGAGAAACAATGAGACAAGAGTAATAAAACACTTAAGATAGTAAACAGTCAATACTTTTTTTTGTTGTGATGTGATGTGATGTGTGATGATGATAATGAGCTTCGTTATCCTTATGCCTGCTGCTGTGAGCTTAGATGCCTGATGCTGGGATAAGATGACAGAAATTAGATACAGGAAGGCAGCTCTAAGAATCTCACCCAAGAGAAACTTCGCTGGCATCTTCATTTCATGTGGTAGGCAAAAATACTGATTCCATGAAGTTGGCACCCACATAATCTCTGCAGGGCGGGGTTGCTTGATTGTTCAAGGCCTAAGGATAGCTTTGTGGGAAATTTAGAAGTTACTGTAAATCACCCAGTGTTTTCTGAAGCATTTGGAGGATGGCTGTCATTGGTGGGATGCTTGGCTGTCCAGGGACCTCTGGGCTTAATTATTGCTGCTCTTCATCAATGGACTGGCTCTCTGGTGCCAGCTGTCTTGAGATCGGTAGCCTAGGAAACCAACGAGAACATGACAGAAGCAGGAAAGGATTGGTTTGGGGATGGGCAGAAACAGGTGCATGGATTGAGTTTTTACTTTTTCATTAATTTCTTTTGACTGAGGATAGTGCAGTTCTCTCAATTGCTGCCTGTTCCCAGAGTTAAGAAGTTATCAGAGGAGAAAGGCAGGTTATACATAGACCAGTGCCTTGCCTGACATGTCAGCAAATGGGTGAAAAACCAAACAAACGAACAAGACAATTCTTTGAGTATCTCCCAGGTATGGAAGCCCTCTCATTTTTAAGACTAGCTACTCTCAGAACTAGAACCTCAGCAGCCAGTCCCTCACTAAAGAGAAGTACCCTTTAATTGTGCAACCCTCTGGGGCCAAGACCTGGGTCTTGTGGTTTCACAGCCTTGGGGTTGGGATGCCCCACCCCAGCAAGGCCACTGATAGGCCTTCAGGCTTATTTGCAAGCGTTGTGAGTAAATAGGCAGTTCCTTGGGGTAAGGTCAGGTTTTCTGTAATAATCCTGGTTCCCTGGGAGGAACTGGCTTGGAGGGCATTCGTAAAACTAAAAAAAAAAAAAAAAAAACTAAGGACAACCCTGAGAAATTAAGGGAGACTGTACCCAAGGGTCCCCTTCTTATCCACACTTTTGTTCCTTGTCATTTTGCATTTGTCAAGAGTTTCCTTTTTTAAGTCCCAGGCACTTGAGAGAGTGTGCATGCCTGTTGCCGCACTTTATTTCCTGCCCTGCAGGAATGTTGCTCAGGGTCAGGTGTATAAGCACCTTATTATCTTCAGCGCTTTTACACTTGGCCCGTTGAGCTACCACTGACTGCTGGCTGCTGGTTCCTGCAGGCCTTTCTCCCTATTTCCCTGGTCCCTAGTCACAGGAGGACGCTCAAGGCCCCTGAGGAAAGGGGCTGGTTTTACCTTTGGGTTTCTCTTCCCTGTGCAGCATTGCCCTGGAGTTTGTAGTTCCGCTGGTCCTCAGAATAGCCCTGCAAGCTGGCACCAAGCTGAAGTCAGGTTTCCCTTCTTTACTGGTGGGGTTTCTGGCTGGTGAGCAAAGAGAACTGAGTGACCCCAGCCCTGTGCCTGTCCTCCCTGGGTGAGGCTCTTGGTGGGGGTGGGGATAGGCTGGGGTGCCATCTTGGGCCTGGAAGGTCAGGGGTGGCCTTTGGGCCAAGGCTGCATTCAACTTGTGAGGTCACAAGTCTTCTGTCTGGCTGAGTGGTGTTTGGCCATACCTCACAGCTAGGGCTGTGTTTACTCAGATGGACACACATGAAATCCAGGCTAGGATCATCTTCCCAAGTTTCTTACTCCCTGCTTCGGGTCTGAACTGAAAAACAATTTGCAGAGTACACTGTGGTCTGCACCTGTTTTTTTTTTTTTTTAATCCCCTTTCCACAGCCAGTTTGCAGTGAACTGAAGATTAATCCTGGCTCCTCCCATTTCTCTTTTATTTTTTCTTTAGTTTCCCTTAGGGTTGGCTTCTCACTCTCCAGTCATAAATGTCCATAGACACTAAGGACAGTTGGTGCCACTGCTCATTTAGGGTCCCCCTGCCCCAGACCTCTTAAATACCATAAACCTGAAATAGGGTTATATGGGCAAAAGGGGGTTAAATTTAGGAGAAAGAGCTCATCATAATATTTGGTTATCTCTGTACACTCTAAAAGGAGTTGTAGTGATAATACTTTTGATATAAACTATACTTTGATAAAACTTTTTGATATACTTTTTGATAATACTTTTGATATAAGTGATAGTAAACTAACAGTTTGAGCATGTATCATGGTTCAGGTACTGTGCTTAAGTCTACTGCCTATATATTACCTAATTTTCAGCCTTCCGCAAAGGGCCATTTTTGTTTTATTTAATTCTTCTTTTGGAGAAGGAAATAGCAACCCACTCCAGTATTCTTGCCTGAAAAATCCCATGGACAGGGAAGCCTGGTGGGCTACAGTTAAAAGGGATCACAGAAGAGTCAGACACGACTGAGCGACTAAGCATGCAAGCATGCATTCTTCTTTCCCTCTGTTTTAGCCTATTTCTTCTTTGGTTGACTTACAGATACTGAAGAAAAGATTCTAGCAACACTTTGCTGGATGGAAATGGCTGAGTGATGCCAAATCAGAGCTGGGAAAAAAAAAAAAAGAACCTCAGAGATCATCTCCTCACTTGTTTTTCTAGATGAGTAAACCGAGACCCAGAGAGGTGAAGTAACTTACTTGCTCAAAGTCACAGAGCTCAATGGAAGCAGAGGTGGATCTCCTGGTTCACGGTCACTCTCTAGTACCATTCATGGCCTCCTTCCACCCCTTACCATTCCAGCATAAAAGAAGCTGGACTTTTGTTCTTGCCCAGGAGTAGAGAAATAGAAATCTTGTGCTTTATTTATTTATTTGTTTGAGCATCATTGTCTATGACAGCCTTGAAAGCGAGGCTCTCAAAGCTGCAGGCCACTTTTCTACCTGACTGCTATAGCAACTACTTTTCCAACGTGTTTTTCTGCCCTTGCTTCCTCTCTTCCACAGAGGAAGCAGGCTGCAGGGCCACCACTGCTTGCTGCTTGCCCTGGGCAGGTAGTCCAGGGAGTGGTATATGCTCAGTGAGCCTGTATGGCAAGTCAGTGTCATCTGCTGCGAGATATTGATGGTTTGGCAATGGGACCCATTCACTTGGGGCTGTAACTGAGGTCATCATTTCTCTCCTCTAAGTAGAGACCTGCATCCCATCCTAGTGAACAGTTGTGTGAGGCTCCACAGCAGGCGAGTGATTTTAGAACCTCATTCTGGCAGAAGTGACGAAGGTCAAAGAGGAAAAAGGTCAGAATAATTTGCCAGCCCAGGGAAGAAGTCACTTCATCTTGGTAAACAGTGTAGAGTAATAGAAAGAGCATAGGATTAAGTGTTAGCCAGACCTGGGCCTCGGCTGTAGGTTTCATCCCTAACTGGTTGGCAGAACCTAGTAGTTTTGGCTAGTCAGATTGCCTCTCTGGGGCTTATCTTCTTACATAAAGTGTGGTAGTTAAGAGTCTAGGCTCTGAAGTCAGACTGGCCAGGTTCAAATCCCAGCTCTGCTGCTTTCTAGCTGCGTTGCTTTGGGTAAGTTAATTGACATCTCTGTGTAAGGTTTTGTCTTTGTAAAATAGGGATAATACCATCTGTGGTTTTCTTAGAATAATTCAGTGCATATCTCTATGTAAAGTATTTAGATCAATGTCTGGTGCATAGCAAGCGCAGAATATGTTATCTGTGAGATAGGGATGCTCTTTCGTACCTCACAGGGTGAACGTGAGAGTCAAGTAAAAGATTTGTGAATGTGTCTTGTAGCTGGAAAGCACTATCTAAATGGGAAAAATAATCTTTTTGAGATCATAAGCATTCAAAGACAAGTCTTTTCAATGGTTTTATATAATCCTAGAATTAGATATTGATGGATATTTATTTTTTTATTTAAATTTTTTTAAATTATGAAAGTATGAGACTTGGAGACTTACAAGAGACTTGGAAAATACAGAACAAGATTACATGTAGTTCCACTATCTATTACAAGTATTCTTTAAGTAGATAAACTAAGATTTTTAGTTGGTTTCCACATCAAACACTCAAAAAATAATAGAATGAACATATAGAGAAGCAGAAGGATATAATAGACCTGAAAGGCACTGTGAACCAATTCAACATGATATTTTTTTGACAAGCTGGCAAAAGGAAGGATGGTAGGTTTATGTGTAGGGTTATATAAATGCTGGGTCCATCAAGCAGTGCATGTTCTGCTTTTTCACTCCTAGTGTACTTAAGGGTGCTTAAAAGCTAAGTAAAGTGGTTGGAGGATTTGGAGTGAAAAGCAAGGATTACGATACCTTTCCCTTAGGGGCCCTATCTTAGTTAATGGCACTGCAGTCCATCAGTGACCTGGGTTAAGTCCTTTGAAACCTTGACACATTTCCATTCCTCTCTTCCATCATCAGAGTCTCTTGAGTCATTTTGATTCTGTCTTTCATTATTTCTCCCATCTGTCTCTTGCTTTTCTTCTTTGATTCCTCTGCCCTAATATCCCTGGTTCTTGATCATCATCACCACTATCTGGCTTCTTACCAGCAGCCTGCTGACTGGTTTTCCCTTCTCCCGGGGTCTTTCTGCTCTGTCCATCATCTATACTGCTGCCAGAAATGATACAAGGAAAATTCATGTTGGGTCCTGCCATTCCCTTGCTTAAAGGCCCTTGATAGCTCCCTATTGCCTTCAGCAAGGAGAGCAGACAGCTGGATAGGTGCACCTTGTGGTGCATCTGGTACCCTGGGCCAGCCTTGCTAATCAAAACATGCTTGCTCAACATGCATCTCCATGTAGGTTCAGAATCATCTTTAGCATAGTATTTTAGGCAGCAACTATTACTCAGCCAGAGAGCGGCAGAGAGATAAAACCCTTCAGAGAAAGCCTGAGCTCCTTGTGATAAGATTTGGGACCTTCCTGATCTTGGTTTCAACCATTTCCCCAGCTTTATCCTCTAGTACATTGTTCCATATGTACTCTAATCCAGCCACATGTACCATGAACTTCCACATTTCTCTGACTCTGAATTTATACTTTATTCATGTTGTACCCTCAGTCAGAAATACTTTTCTCTTCCTGTTGAGTTGCCAGTCATCATTCAAGGCTCAACACTCCCCCTTGTGAAGGTTTCTTTAAATCTTTTATGCCAGATTTAGCCATTCTTGTCTATTTTAGCATTTGATTCTGCCTTGTATTACATAATTGTTTATGTTGTTCCCTCACTTCTTAGTTTGTGTGTTCCCTGAATGCAGGATCTATATTCTGTTGATTTTTTTTTTCTTACCCTGCACAACATCTAGTACATACTAGACTCCTAATTTTTTTAAAAAGCATTTAACTGAGTCTAGTCCATTCTCTTTGTTTTTTGGATGAGGAAACCCAAGGCTTAGAGGAAAAGGTCAGGAGTTCGTTTGGGGGTTTGTTGAATCTCAGATGTTTGAGATGTTGAGGCTGGAGTGAACAGCAGGCAGTTGAGATGCAGTTGAGCTGGCAAAGTGATTTAGGAGGCATTCATTTAGAGAAGATGGCAGGGGAGAAGATGTAACCATCATGCAAAACCAGAGGAGAAAGAAGAAAAGGATTCTGTGAAATGCCTCCTTTTGTGGGCAGAAGAAAAAACTCAGTGAAGCAGACATGGAAGGACACCCAAGGCAGGAAGGAAATTCAAGAAGCAGGTCCTCTATGTCATGAGAGGCAATGAGGTTGAGGCCAAGGAGGTCTTGAGAGAAGGCACTTGGAATTGGTGAGTACAGGCTGGTCTGGTGGCCAACAGCCCACCCACTTCTAAATAGTTGCCCTAGAAATGTTCGTGTGTGAAGAGTTGTGTGCAAGGGTGTTATGGCATCAGAGAAGATTGGGAAACAACCCGCCAGTGACAGAATGGCACATCCCACCAGTGGGATATTGTACAGCTTTTAAAAGGGAGGCTGATCTCTGTATTCCCTTTGAAAGATGGTCACAATATTTTGTTAAAAAGAAATAACAGTATGTGTGATACGAACCCATGTATATACACCTCGTGGAAGTCTGGAAGAATGTGTACTCGGTAGTGTTGAATCCTGAGTCATTAGGGAGAGGGGGGGACACCCTCACTTTGTACTTAACACATTTCTGCCTTGTTGGAATTTGGTGTAAGTGCAAATTTCTTGAGTAATTGAGAAGAAATATTTTTGTAAAAAAAAGAAAGGCAGCCTGGGAGAGCAATTTCAGTAGAAGAGAATCATTGGATGAAGGAAGCCAACTCACGAGAGAGGATCTGGCAGCTGAGAAGACATCATGTGGGTGAGAGACTGCTCACAGAGCCTTTGCTGCCTCTCTGGCTTGTGGGGGTGAGGCAGGGGGTGCAGTGAGACAGGGCTGCTAGAGTGAGGCAGTAACCCCATGGCCAGGGTGTTCAACTGAAAGGGATTAAGTAGAAGAGTGGCAAGGTGGCCTAGAGACAGGCAGAGGTTGATTAAGAATGAATTAAAAGAGCAAAGCAAAGTGGCCATGTGTATATATGAGGGGGGCAAGAGAGGATGGGGTTGGGGCAGAGACTGGTTGGGGGCCCAACTGCAGATGGAGCAAACATTCTTAGCTGTAAGGAAACATCCAGATGAGGCAAAGAGTAGCACAGTTGAGAAGGGACAAATTAAACATCAGTTTGAGGAGTAGAGAAGCTTCCCTCAAAAGGCTGAGATCTCAGGCCAAGTAAATCTTCCATACAGTGGTTGGGGCAGAGGCTGGACTACCTAATTGCCTTCTCTGACTGGGGATTAAGAAAGCCCCTCTTTATTTAAATTTTGGTGGCCAAAAACATTTTGGCAGTGGCAAAGTTATCTTAATGGCTCAGAGAGTAGTCAGGTGAGTGAGCGAAATGGCTTTGCAGACCTCCGAGTTATCTGCTGGACCTGTCACTAAGTTTGGGACTAGAGGTGGAGATGGAAAAGGTGGAGGCCAGGAGTCCTCACCTGTGCCTGCTTCTACAGTCATTAAGGAAGCATTTAAAAATCCCAGTACCTGTATTCCCCACCCCATTCTTGTCTAATTGTCTGGACTGGGGCCTACACATGAGCATTTTCTCAGGTTCCTCAAGTGATTCTAATATGCAATTAGAATTAGAAACCACTAGTGGAGAAGACTGGATTACATGTGTTCTGAGCCTAAACTGGCCCTCTGAAGCTTGTGTGTGTTGTGTGTATTTAACACTATTTCAATACACCTGTTGCGTGTATTGTGTATTCCCAAAGCCTGTGGGTGCATCACTTGTAAAACGCGCATCCCATTGTTTGCCAGCTTCTTGCTCGCATGTCGGGGAGATCTAATAAGCTCTATGAGGTAAAATTCAGGAGTTCCTCACGAACAGTAGTTGTACTTGCAGGGCCCCTCATAAGGGTGCCTGGCACTTCGGTATTCAATTATTGTCAGGTGAAGTGACAAGGAGCTTTGTTTCCCTGTGCAATGCTGCTTTTAAAAACCCAGGAATGGTAAAACCTGACATACTCGGGAAGTCTAGTGGGAGAGAGGCTTGCGAACCACCTGGCACATGTAAAGCGTCTGATACACTGAGCACTGTGAGGGGATCCGTGTCCCTCAGCATGTCCCCTGCAACGACTGAGCTGTGCATCATACTCAGGGCCGTGAGATACACGGGAAACATCAGCTACGGTTTCTGCTCCCTAAGGAGCTTATTATCAAGGCTCGTTTATAGTCTAATCACTACTTTTTAATGTGGAGAACTTACAACAGGGGAATGCTAGAGGTCAGAGGGCCTTTGAAGTTCCTCTAGTTCAAACCCTTCACTTTGCAGTGGGGGAAAGAAGCCCAGCACAGGAAGCTACTTGCCCAAGATCACCCCACTTGGGGATGGCAAACAAAAACAGGGCTGGGGTGCCGGGCTGCCTCCCTCTGAGGTCTTAGTGCACTGTTCTGTTGATCAGTTGAAGGACAAGTGAACCTAATGGCCTGTGTTAAAACTTTAACAAGAATTCCAGTTTGTGCTTTATGCTCTCACTATCTTATACTTGAGGGAAGAGTGTTTGCATTTTAGTCTTTTTTAAAAGCTTGCCTAGGGAGGGCCAGCACTGGTTACCACTGGAATTATAGCTCAGGCCCAAAAGGCCCTAAGGGGCTTCCCAGGTGGCTCAGTGGTAAAGAATCTGCCTGCTGATGCAGGAGACCCGGGTTTGTTCCCCTGAGTTGGGAAGATCTCCTGGAGAAGGAAATGGCAACCCACTTCAGTATTCTTGCCTAGAAAATCCTATGGACAGAGGAGCCTGGCAGACTGCAGTCTGTGGGGTCACAAAGAGTTGGATCCAACAGAGCGATTAAATAGCATCACTGAGAGGCCTAAAGATGTGGAATTTTGCCTTTACTGAAACAGCCACTGACTCTAACCCCTCTGTGTCCAATTAGGGCACTTCTCCTACTGTTTCTAATAGGCTTCCCAAGCTTAGTAGGTTTATCACTTTTCTGCCTCAGTCACTCCTTTTTTTGTTAAACGTTTGTGAGACTTACCTTAGAGGAAGAAGGTGGCCTGGTGTTCTGTGCAGGCCTGAGAATTAGTACAGTGGGGGTGGGTTCCTAGTGGTGCCAGCATCAGGCTGTTTCTTCTAGCCCTGTTCCCTGCCAGTTCCCAAGCCCAAACTTCAGTTCCAATCTGGGGCTTTCTCTGAAGAGTCAGGTGTAATTCCAGGTAGAGATTGTGGGTTGCTCTTCCCTAAGCCCCTTCCCCATACAGACAGGGTTTAGAGAGCTAACAGTTCTGCCTTCCACTGTGCCAGATTGTGGTAATAGTCATGTGCATGCCTGCTAAGTTGCTTCAGTCGTGTCCGACTCTTTGCGACCCCATGGACTGTAGCCCACCAGGCTCCCCTGTCCATGGTATTCTCCAGGCAAGAATACTAGAGTGAGTTGCCATTTCCTTCTCCAGGGTATCTTCCCAATGCAGGGATAGAACCCATGTCTCTTGCATCTCCTGCATTGGCAGAAGGGTTCTTTACCATTAACACCACCTAGGAAGCCCCAATAATAGTCACAACTAATATGTATTGGACGCCCTGTGCAATCAATGCTATGATTGGCATTCCCATTTTACAGATGAAGACAATAACCTTCAGAGAGGTTTAAGTATCATACCCAAGGCCACATAGCTAGAAAATGGTCAAACTGGTACAGACAGCTAGGTTTGGCTGACTTCAAGGCTGGTGGTGTTAACTGTTAGGCTAGTAGAGCTTGTCATTCAAAGAGATTACCAATTATATTTTTCCTATGGATGAAGAACAGTCTGCCAACTTTCGGTAAGCCTATTTAAAGAATTAGTCAGAAGAGAAGAGTCCCATGTAGCAGAATTCTGTTCTGCTGTGGGGCAGACTGTATTGGGAGACCAGCACTGCAAAGTCAGATAGGTTGCTTCCCTTCTCTGGGATTCACTTTCCACATCTGTGAATGAAGCTTGGACCAGATGATATCTAAGATCCCTCCCAACTCGTACATTTGATGACACTTTGGTTCATTTCTCGCTTCCTGGCAGGATGGAAAAGTCAAGGAACTGGATGATGGACAAAATGCATTGGAAGTGTAAAAGTGGGGAGAATCTCATAGTGCTCTCAGGAGCTTCCTGAATGGGTCAGTTAACATCAAATGGCTTTACCATGCTCAGGCAGTTACACATGGGTTCTGGTTTTCCTCGGGAGTTTATAAAGAAATAGTTTCTTTTCAGGTAGCTTCTTACCCACGTCAGAATTTAACCAGCTTTCCTAAAGTGGCAGTTATTTAATTTCAGGACTTTGTGGTGCTAAAAGTATTTCTGAAGATCAAATAAAAACTGAAAGGGTAACAGGGCACTTAAATAGGGGGCAATCATATTTTACTGCTCTGGGTTAGAATGATTAAAATTTGTGTTCTGTTTTGTAAGAGGGTTTGGGGAGATGGTGGTTTTTAGAAGAGAAGCAATCTAAACAGCATGTTGTATGTGCAACTTTTATTTCCCTTCAGAGTTTAAGAGCAGGTCGACCCATAACTAGGTCTTATGTAATTGACCTTTCCTTTATCTGTTTTGTCATCAAAAATCATCTTGTATTCAAGAACAGTTAAAGTTAATAACCTGTAAAACCTATGTGGTCCTGCAGTTAGAAAGGGTAGCTTGGATCTTAAAAAGTATTTCTGTGTTATTGTTGGGGTGTATGGGTGTGGATGTTCTTGAACCTGGAGGCTCTTATTTTGGACGGTACATGTAGCAGTCAACTTGCATCAGGAAGGGCTGTGAGGGGCTGCCCCCAAAGCCAGGCTCTTGTCATCTCTTCTGCCATTCAGGTTAGGTACTGCCATTAGGGGGAACAAAATCATTTACTTGAGGACAGGGAAGGGGAAGCCCTGACAGGTGGTTTATGATGCCATTGGGGCTTGGCACATAGCCAGTGCAGCACAAATGTTAGCCTTTGCTCACCAGTCCCAGGTCAAAGCAGTTGGGGGTATTCATTGCTTGTGGGCCATGAAGTCAGTTAGCCTGGCAGTACTGCCATATAGAAGGAGTTAAATAAAAATCAGGTGACATCAAAACCCAAGCAGCATGCACATCCTGTTCTTCAGCTCCTGCCCGATTTTACCTTATTCATGATCACCTGGGTCTTTGTACACTCATAGGAGTATATGTCCCGGTCATGACTATCTTGGCTCTCAGATGAGAGGGTAAAATGAGGCCACATAGGGGCAGTATTTCTGTGGGTTTTTAAAAAATAATGCTCAGTCATGCCACGAAATGGCAGCAGCATTTTACCTGGTTACATCACGAACACTAACTTGGATACCCTGCTGGTTTGCTGATTTTTCAGTCTTCTATTCACAAGATGATTGTGTGCGTCCCCACTGGAATTGTGCCTTCTGGTCTCAGAAGGAGAATTGACATGCATTGCTTCATACACACAGTACCCACTCCCCCCTTTATTTCTTTCTCTTCTAGCTTGGTGCAGGGCTTTGCAGACAGATCTGGATTTGAAGCTAATTTCTGTCACTCCTGAGCTCTGTGCTTTAAGTAAGTCACCTAATCACTGTTTCATTTGTAGAATGGTGCTAAGAATTCTATTTGTCTCATTAGATTACAGAAAAAATTTAAATGAGTTAATATTGGTGAAGCTGTGAGAAAAGTGCGTGGAACATAGTAGGTGCTCAAAGAAATATTAGTTACTGTCTATCCCCTTCCCCCCCAAGAAGTGGAGGCAGTAACAAATAACAGCCTTTCTTTGAATATCTCCAGAAACTCTCCTGGCATTAGTCTGCCCTAAGGGGCTGAGGTTTGCCTTGTCTTTTGATGATGAAGAGTAGCTGTCAAGAACAATCAAGAACTCTGGATTTTATCCTCATGGAAAGCTTGAAGTTGTTGACTTTCGCTGTCAGTTAAAAGAGTTGGGAAGATGGGGCGGAAATCTCCAGAGAAAAGGTGTATGCTTTTGCTAATTGCACTGCAGACAGCAGGGTGTATGAGTAATGAGCTGTATGTTTGGTGTGGGAGTTCAGTGCCAAGCCTAAGGGACAGCATGGCTGAGTTTCACTGGCTCTTGTGACGGGTGGCTCCCTGACTTTTTTACCCTTGAGATATCAAGAGTCCTGTAGTTTGAACCTCAGGGCTCTTGATAATAGGCCTATTAACTATTTCTTCACAGTGATAATAACAATTAGTATTTATTTAGCTTTTACTTTGTTCCAGGCACCGGTCTAAATGCTTTATGCATATTAACTCTTTTAATCCTCACAAGAATTCTAAAAGGTAGGGCACAAAATAACTAAATTGCTTGCCAGAGTCTCACAGCTGGTGGTGGAGCTGGTTTTAGAACCTAGGTAGTCTGACACCAAACTCAGGGTCTTCATCAGCTCTCCTGTAAAGTCTCTGGTCTTTTTTTTCCTTTTTAAATTACACATTGTAATTGTTAGTTGCTGATGTCCAGAAATACAATTGATTTTTGTTCATTTTTTTGTAGCCAGCAACATTGCTAAATTCTTCAAATTAATTATAATTAATTGATCTGAGGATTCTTGTGTGTTTTCTATGTTGGTAATCATAATCTACAATGAGTGAGACCTTTGTCTCTTCCTTTGGAGTCATTTTTATCTTTAATACCATTTTCTTGCCTTACCATTCTGGTTGAGACCTCTAATACAGTGTTTAACAGAAGTGGCAATAGTAGATACCCGTCTTTTTCCCTGTCGTAAAGGGTTTGCATGTGTGCTAAGTCTCTTCAGTCGTGTCAGACTCTTTGCAACGCTATGGACCGTAGCCTGCCAGGCTCCTCTGTCCATGGGATTTCCCAGGCAAGAATACTGGAGTGGGTTGCTGTGCCTTCCTCCAGGGGATCTTCCCAATCCAGGGATCGAACCCGGGTCTCTTACGGTTACCTTCATTGGCAGGCAGGTTCTTTACCACTAGCACCATGGAAACACTGAAGTGTTTCACCATTAAGTATGGTGTTGAAAGTGAAAAGTGAAAGTGTTAGTCACTCAGGCGTGTCAGATTCTTTGTGGTCCCATGGACTGTAGCCTCCAGGCTCCTCTGTCCATGAGGTTCTCCAGGCAAGAATACTGGAGTGGGTAGCCATTCCCTTCTCCAGGGGATCTTCCTGACCCAGGCATCGAACCTGGGTCGCCTGCGTTGCAGGCAGTTTCTTTACCATCTGTTCACCGGGTGTTAAGCTGTAAATTTTTTTGGTGATATCTTTTATTGGACTATAGAACTTCCCTTCTATTCTGAGTTTGCTAAGTTGTTTCTTGTTAGTCATAAATGGATGTTGCTTCTTATCAAAGACTTTTTCATCTGTTAAGGTGATCATATTACTTTTTGTCTTTAATCTTTCAATGTGGTAAATCATGTTGATTTTCTAATACCAAACCAACTTTCCATTCCTGAAATGAAATGACCTTGATCACGATGCATTATCTTTCTTGTTCCTGGATATGATTTGCTAGTATTAGATTTGGTGTTTTTACAACTGTTCAGGAATGATTCTGACTGTGGTTCCTTTCTTGTACTTTCCCTGTAAAGTTTTGGTATTTATTGCTAGCTACATAAAATGAGCTGGGTAATGCTTCCTCATTTTCTAAACTCCGGAATAGTTTGCAGAAGATGGGAGTATTTGTTTCTTGAGTGCTTGCTAGAACTTGCCAGTGAAACTATCAGGCCTTTGGTGTCTTCTGTGGAAAGATTTTGGACTACTGATTCAATTTCTTTCATGATGGTAGAAATTTTCAAGTATTCTATTTCTTCTTTAATTAGTGTTAGTAATTTGTTTTTCTAAGAATGTGACCATTTTGCCTAAATGCTCATACTTAGAGGTTTAAAATGGTTAATAACCTCTTAACTATAGAAACTGCAGATATGAAAAAGACAGCTCTCTTTTCATTCATAGTATTACTTATTTTAAAAAAGTCAACCTCACCAGAGATTTGTAAGTTTTGTTATCTTTTCTAGGCAGCAATTTGGGCTTTATTAATCCTCTTTCTAGTATGTCAGTCTTATTTCTGCTAGTTAAAAAATTATTCTGTAAACCAGTTTAAAGTGTTTTCAGTTTTATCCCTTGTTCTTTTTCTAACTTAAGTTGGATGCTTATTAACTCATTTATTTTCAGACTTTATTTGACTAAAAGTATTGAAGGCTAATAATTTTGAGCCACGTGCTGCTTTAGCTGGATCCCACAGACTTTGGTATGCAGTATTTTGTTATGGTGTTAGTTCCAAGGATACTTGGAACTTGTTAGTTTATAATTTCCATGGTGATTTCTTAACCCATGGGGTGTTTAGGATTTTTTGAAACATTGCTAAACATTTTCTAAGTTATTTTGTTGTTGACTTCTAACTTAGTAACATTATGATCTGAGGATGTGGTCTGTATGGTCTGATTCTTTGAAGTTTGATACTTTGTGGCCCAGCATGAGGCCAGTGTCCACTAGATCAACCTTGTTAATGTTGCTGCTTTTTGACAGCCCTACCCAGTTTTTCATCAGTGTTCTCTTATCAATTGTTGGGAGAGTTAAAATTTACCACCACAAAGGTGGGTCAATCTAGTTGTTTTAGTTCTGTCAACTTTTACTTTATGTATTTTGCTGCTATGTCATTAGGGGTAGTAAGTTACTTTTCCCCTTTCTTTGTTAGGTCCATTGATGAAATGCTCAAGATAGGTGTTCAAGACAGGCACAACTTCGCCTGTATATAAATTAGTAAGGGTGACTTGGTGAAAGCAAAAGCATCCTTCTAGCGGGGCTGGGTAAATTGGATTTTGAGTTCCAGGGAAGAAACACATTTAAAATCCAAATTGCACCTTCCCAGTCATAGAATTAAATTCTTAAAGCAATTTGACTTTGCTAAACAAAATTAACACCCTCATATCCTCAAGAGCCAGAGGCTTTTTGTCATCATTAAAACAGTTTTGAAAGCTGTATTCCTCTTGGGTTGGGCAAGAGGTTGGGAAAGAGAGCTTTATTTCTCTTGGGCCGTATAGACATTACTACTGGTTGGTCAGACAGGTTTCAGACCCTTAGGCACTCTGCTTCTTACTGCCTAGCATTTTCTGTAGGATATGGCTCAAATCGAGTTACCTCTCAGCCTTTAAGTTTCAGTGGATGTAATTATGTGGGTAGTGCTCATTCCCCTTCCACCTGACAGGGGTGAGGTGTGCAGAAATTGAGATAATAGTTGCATAGGGATTCTAAATAATTAATCAGCTCCTCTGCTCACTCTGCAGAAAGAAAATCAAGTCTGTAGGAGACAAGTACTCAGGAGGACCAAGCGACAGAAATGATGGCAGCAACTACACCTTTTATTAGATTCTCAAATAGAATCAGACCACATGAAGCTGGGAGTCATACAGAGAGACAAATTACATCTGGTCACATTTGGGTGGGAATAGAACTTTTCAGCTCCAGCTCTTGAGCCGGTGTAGTTCTGTGAAATCTCATTTTCAGGCTCTGTTAGGGCAGCCCCTGATTCTGATTGTATTTCTGAAATAAGCACTCTGAGCTGGTCCTCTTCACTAATGCCTCCTTCCTTCTCAGAGAATTGCAAAGAAGGGGGAGCAGGTGAGCCAGTTAGGACCCACTCTCATTATCTTTTGATTATAGAAGTAACATATGGTCATAGATAAAAAAAAAAAACCTTAAAAGTACAGGAATGTATAAAGAAAAGGGAAATTTCCTGGAAATCCATCTCCTCAACCCTATTCTTTTCCTTTTAAAGACTGTGGCTGATGTCAAAGAATCTCTTCTCCTCACCCTCTTGATTCTTTTCCTTCTGATTTGTTTTTATTTTGATGTGAAGAAATTCTAATCTAATGGTTATGGTGGTGGGGGAGGGTGGTTCTAGCTTCTACAGAATATGGCTGCATGAAATAAAGGTCAGGGCTTGAAGATACCAATTGTTCATTCTTATTTTAAAAGGGTAAACTGTAAGGCAGGGAATAAGATTTTAGGTACTCATATCCTGATCCAGCTGTGTTTACGTGTGTTAGGGGGATGAATAGACAAGCGGTACGGTCAAAGTGAGACCATTTTTGCAAAACTGCTTTGTTAACTAACAAGCTCTACAAGTATGAGATTAGCATGAATGTTGTTGCTGACTCTGGGGGGATGGTCTTGTGTGTTTATCTGAACAGTTAATATCTGTCAGTGAGCCGTTGTACAAGCAACTGGCCAAATGATATCCTGTGTCTCAGATGTTCCATCTATTTGCAATTCCAAAGTTTATTTAATTGCCCTCAGCTGCTTAATATATACCTCATCAATAGGATACAGAAGCAGAACTGAGCCTTAGAGGATAAAGGTAAGAATAAGTGTAGCTTACTACTGATATGCCCTGTTAAATAGCCCACTCGATGCAGGGAATTGAAGAAGCATATAAGAAAGCATTACCCAAGTACTGCCTTAAGTACAATAGAGTGAGTGACAGAACTCCATAAACTGTTAAGCTGGGTAATAATGCAAAGGATCGATGTCATCATGACTGAGGAGACTGGCTGTCACTCAGCGACTTAGCAGTGATATGCTTCCAGGCAATTCCACGGGGCTTTTATAAGCCCCTTTCCTGTACATGTGCTAGAAAGTGCCACAGAAATACAGTCTCCTGATGACTATAGAAGCCAGGCAGCAAAATTTAATAAGACATTTGTCAAGAAGATGGCAGATAATGACCAATTTTTGGTAGACAGATAGTTGTCTGCAGAAACAAAGCCTGTATTGAACTATTTTGGAGTGGGAAGAAGCATTGCTATGACAACAAATTACTTATATTTGATTTAGAAGAAGGAGAGGAGTACAGCTTAATGGTTTAGAAAGCTCGTGAGAACAATTGTTGGCACTGGGTATATGTTAAAATATAAAATGTTAAGTATGATCTGTTAAATAATTGAGCATCTCAGTGCATTCTGTTTCCAATCTCTCTTGTGAACCAATAAAATACAACATAAATCAACTTCTAAAAAACAGCTACCAGAGTTACATGCAAATTGTTCTGTTTTATAAAGTGCCCCAAATGAAATTCCCAGCTTTCATTTGCTGAAATGCCCCCAAATATCGTGTGTTTAAAAGGAAAAAAGAAAAAACAGCCAAAACCCAGAGACCTGTTTACTATGTTTTTATTGCATCCAGACCTGAAATTATGGTAGTTTGGAGTTTCTCATTCTGTAGATGCTTATTCTTGTTTTTGTGATTGGTAGTGTGTTTATTTGAAACGAAAATTGTCCTCAGACCATTTCCATCCTTTCACTGTGTTCATTCCTGAGAGAATGAGTAAACAGTGGTTTGTATGAACTGGTAACTGCAGTATGCCTGGGGAAGCAGGCCTGAGGCAGATGGTGAGGGCTTAGAAAACCTGCAGAAAGCCTGTGGACAGGAAGCTTTCTTTGACAGAAATCGTCTTTCCTCTTTCTAAGGAAAAAACCAGAAGGACCATATTCCTTGGAGATAGGATTTAGGGCCTTGACCATATTCTAAGGGTGGCTAGATCTAGTGACTCCTTAAGGACCCTTGAGACAGAAGCATCTAAAAGTTTTTGTTTACTTTTATGCCTTTCCCTGCCCCTCCCTGCCCTTTACCCAATATCATCACCCTGTAGCCTTCTAGAATATAAATGAAAAGTAGGAGACAGGAAGAAGCTTGGAAGATAAGAGGACTAACTTCACCAGTAGAGGATTACCACCCTGAACTTTTAAACTGTCTCTCCAGGAAGAAGTCACAAATTTGCATATGGCCTCCCCTTTCCTTTGGAGGAACAAATTTGATTGGTCATTATTATAGGGAGGAGACCATTTCGTAAGGTTTAGTCAGAGGAGGTTTACTCATCCCACACACTAGCAAAGTAATGCTCAAAATTCTCCAAGCCAGGCTTCAACAGTACATGAACTGTGAACTTCCAGATGTTCAAGCTGTTTTTAGAAAAGGCCGAGCAACCAGAGATCAAATTGCCAACATTCATTGGATCATCAAAAAAGCAAGAGTTCCAGAAAAACATCTGCTTTATTGACTACATCAAAGCCTTTGACTGTGTGGATGACAGCAAACTCTGGAAAATTCTTAAAGAGATGGAAATACCAGACCACCTGACCTGCCTCCTGAGAAATCTGTATGCAGATCAAGAAGCAACAGTTAGAACTGGACATGGAACAACAGACTGGTTCCAAATCGAGAAAGGAGTGTGTCTAGGCTGTATATTGTCACACTGCTTATTTAACTTACATGCAGAGTACATCATGAGAAACACTGGGCTGGAGGAAGCACAAGCTGGAATCAAGATTGCCAGGAGAAATATCAATAGCCTCAGATATGCAGATGACACCACCCTTATGGCAGAAAGCAAAGAAGAACTAAAGACCTCTTGATGAAAGTGAAAGAGGAGAGTGAAAAAGTTGGTTTAAAAATCAACTTTTAGAAAGCTAAGATCATGGCATCTGGTTCCATCACTTCATAGCAATTAGATGGGGAAACAATGGAAACAGTGAGAGACTTTATTTTCTTGGGCTCCAAAATCACTGCAGATGGTGACTGCAGCCCTGAAATTAAAAGATGCTTGCTCCTTGGAAGAAAATCTATGTCCAATCTAGACAGCATATTAAAAAGCAGAGGCATTACTTGGCCAACAAAGGTCTGCATAGTCAAAGCTATGGTTTTTCCAGTAGTCATGTATGGTTGTGAGAGTTGGACTATAAAAGCTGAGTGCCAAAGAATTGATGCTTTTGAACTGTGGTGTTGGAGAAGACTCTTGAGAGTCCCTTGGACTGCAAGGAGATCCAACAAGTCCATCCTAAAGGAAATCAGTCCTGAATATTCATTAGAAGGACTGATGCTGAAGCTGAAACTCCAATACTTTGACCACATGATACGAAGAGCTGACTTATTTGAAAAGACCCTGATGCTGGGAAAGATTGAGCGCAGGAGGAAGGACTGATGCTGAAGCTGAAACTCCAATACTTTGACCACATGATACGAAGAGCTGACTTATTTGAAAAGACCCTGATGCTGGGAAAGATTGAGCGCAGGAGGAGAAGGGGACGACAGAGGATGAGATGGTTGGATGACATCACTGACTTGATGGACATGGGTTCAAGTAAGCTCTGGGATTTGGTGATGGACAGGGAGGCCTGGTGTGCTGCAGTCCATGGGGTTGCACAGAGTTGGACACGACTGAGTGACTGAGCTGAACTGAACTAAATTCATAGGAGGAAGTTTGAAAACAACAAGCCACATCTTAAGTTAATCTTCCCCTTTAAATGAGGAGTGGCCCAGAGTCACAGCTGCTGATGAATCAGACTTTGCCTGGCATTCAGTTTAAATTCCATCTTCTTAAGTGATCTGTGTTTTACTAGTGGACATCATGTCAGATCATGTCCTGTCTTCTTCTTAAGCTTCTAGAGCCCCCAGTTACTTGCAGAATAAAATCTGAGGTGGTTAGCTTGTTCGTGTGTGTGTGTGTGTGTGTGTGTGTGGTAGTCATTCAGTTGCATCTGACTTTTTGCAACGCCATGGACTGTAGACCACCAGGATCCTCTGTCCATGGAATTCTGTGGGCAAGAGTACTGGAGTGGGTAGCCATTCCCTTCTCCAGGTGATCTTTCCAACCCAGGGATTGAACCCTGGTCTCCTGCATTGCATGCAGGTGCTTTACCATCTGAGCCAGCAGAGAAGTGGCAATACACCTTTTAGAAAACTGTTGCAAATTAATGAAAGTGAAAGTTGCTCAGTCGTGTCCAACTCTTTGCGGTCCAACTCTTTTAGACCACCAGGCTCCTCTGTCCATGGAATTCTCTGGGCAAGAATACTGGAGTGGGTAGCCATTCCCCTCTCCAGGGGATCTTCCCAACCCAGGGATTCAACCCAGGTCTCCCGCATTGCAGGCAGATTCTTTACCAGCTGAGACACAAGGGAAGCCCATTGCAAATTAATACCTACTTATTATGGAAAATTTGAAAGATACAAGGGTTGGCAACATTTTTATGTAAGGGCCAGATAGTAAATAATTTTGTCTTTGTCACTACTACTCAGATCTTCTATTGTAGCACAGAATCGGCCATGGACAGTGACAGTATAGAAATGAACATGTGTTTGTGTTCCAGTAAAACTTTATATACAAATCAGTTAGTGGGTCAGATTTGGTTTGTGGGTCATAGTCTGGTGAGTCCTAGTATGGAGAATAAAAGTCACCTATAATCTTTCCAGAATGTTAACATTTTTGCTTTATTTTCTTTTTTCTATTCATATTGATTTACATGGTTGTGACTATATATTGTATACTACCAAACTTATACCCTGATTTTATTTTTCACATAACATTCTCACAAACATTTTGCATGTCATTTAAAATTTGTCAGAGGTGTAATTCTTAACAGCTATATAGTACTCCATTCGATAAGGCGATTGTAGTTTACCTAATCATTTCCTGTTATTTTCTCAGTTATAAATGACTGCAAAAAAACTGCTTTGTGCGTAAATCTCTATAATTTAGATTATTTTGTGTAGGCCACTTTCCTTGAAGTGGAATTATCAGGTCAGGGGGAAGGAATGTTTTTAAGGAGCTTAATACGGCTTTTCAAAATCGTAGTACCCATTTAATTCCCACCAGCAGTGTCAAAGAGAGCCTGTTCCATCTCGTCCTTGCCAACAGATTTTCACTAAAGCAAAATCTTTGTGAAAATGGCATCTTAAGTTAATGTATTCTTTGATTATTAGAGTGCTTGGGGAAATTTTCGAAGAATTGTTTATTATCTGTCATATTTCTTCCTTGGCTCACTCAGCCATAAATGCACCCTGGGCCCTCGTTCCCCCTTTTGCTGATGCAGTTTTTCCCTTTCATCCTCCAAACTCCTTTTCAAAATTCTACTCATCCTTTAGAGCTTGATCCAGATCTGAAGTCACCTCCCTGTCTGTGCAGTCCTCCCTTCTTCCTCCCATCCATTTGATCTCTCTGCCCCAAGGTCCTTCTCTTACAGCCTTTATTCCTTTCTGCCTCCTTCTGTAGTTCTCTGTGTATGGGCTTTCTTCCCAGGGCAGGGACTGGGTCATGCTCTCCCTACTGGCTTCCAGAACCTACCAAGGAGCTTAGTATACAGAGGTCTGACTAGTCTATGAATGCTTTGTTGAAGGGTTCCTGAGGTCTACTGCATGTGACTTCAATGACTCCCCCTCCACACACATACACAAGAACAAGCTAACAAAAATGAGATATGGTAATTACCTATGATTGCAGAGCTCTTTGGTATCAGTGATAAGAACACTTTCCTCATTACTTAAGATGAGCTGTATCCCTGAGTCCTATGCATTCCTTTTTATTAAATGTGGTTCCTCAAGTTTTCCAAGAGGTGGTAAATGACAGTTTTAGCACATGTTAGGCTATTCCTCTCTTGGGTGTATAGTGTATTGCACTAGCCAATAGAAGTTTGTATTTTGATGGAAATGTTTTATATTTGTACTCTCCAGTGCAGTAGCCCCTAGCCACGTGGGGATAGTGACATGTAGTTAACTGCAAGCGAGGAACTGATTTTTTTTTCATTTTATTTAATTTTAAATAGTTGGAAATAGCCATGAATAGCCATGAGTAGTAGTGGCTACCATACTGGACAGTGCAGGGTCATACAGGATATTGAAAGGTACAGTCCCCTTTTTTTAAATGGCTAAGAGAAGCTCAGTATTTATAATAATCTACAGCAAACTTGACATGGTGGCTGCCTGGAATTTTGGCAAGGCAGCCCAGATCCTGGTAGAATTGTGGTGAGAGAAACTGTGAGTTTGGTTCCAAATGGAAACTGCTTCTAGTGGGAACTCTGCCCTGGGCAAGGAGGGAGATGGTTGAGCAGAGGCCAGAGGCAGAGTACAGCAAGCTGGATATCCAGAGGAGACGTGGACTTGATATGGTCAGTAACAGGGAGCCATTAGCGATTCACGAGAAGAGTGACAAGAGAGAGTGGTGTCTCAAGGTTGTCTCCTCCAGGGGCACGCAAACTACTGGGACGGGTTGTGAGTTATTGGTTGTTCCTTTATTGGGTGGAGCTGGGCAGTAGTGATTCACCAACTCCATCAAAACCGAACCCCATCAGAGAACACAGATGATTTATTTTTGAATTAGCTTCCAGTTACTGTGTGCCTTCCTGTGGCTCAGATCCACACCAGCTTTGAAGGCTTGGAGTTGGGAGGTGAGAGAGGCCGCCTATGTGAGGGGAGATCAGCTGTTTGGTCACCACTAGTGAGAGCCCTTTGTGGTCCTGGCGCTTTGAAAGGTGTGTCTTGATGGCTTCTTGAACCTTCTAGGACAGCCTGGCAGCCCACACATTCTGTTCCCACTGGTCCACTTCCTTGAAGGACCAGTGAAAATTTTCTCATTTTCTTCGTTAGGAGATTTTTAATCTTATTGCTTTCTCCCTACCCAACTTTTCAATTAGGTTGAACATTTCTACTGCTTCCTTCTATCTGCTCCTTACTGCCCCCACTGTGTTCCTTATTACATTGCTTATATTTTTATAACCCCATCCTGACTTTAGCACATGGGCTTAATAATTGGCTGTCATTGTTCTCAAGATCAACCTCCTTTTAGTGAAATGACGAGGCATGTCCCCTTTATAAAATACTCAGGGAAATGGAACCGTGTCATGGTCTCCCTTGATCTAGGTCCCTAGCAACTTAAGACCTCAGAGCTGTAACTGTAAACTGTTAGTTCTGTTAGAATGTGAGTTCCTACAACCTTTATCTATCTGTATTGTAAGGAGTTGTGTACAGTCACTTCATGATGATACAATATAGGGTAATATAATAAAAAAAGAGAGAGAAAGAACAGAACAAAGCCTTCACTTCCTTCTGGTGGTTTTTGCTTTCTCTTGTTTCACTGAACCTCCCTCCACGCTCCTCTGAGGTTACCTACTGCTTGGGCTCATAACCACATTGCCTCTGATGTGCCCCCAAACTGATCTTTGCTACGGCTAAATGTCATCCTTTTCTTTTTTTTTCTTCTTCTTGGCTCCATATGGTAAAGTTTGACCCTTGGGATAAAATACCTAGGCGAGCAGCAGATTAAATGGGAAATCCTTCCATGAAACAAAATTCATTTAATAGTATTACCTTGTATGACAGATGGTAACTAGACTTATCCTGCTGATCATTTTGTGATGTATCAAAATACTGGATCACTATGTTTTCAGTTGAAACTAGCATAATATTATAAATCATTTGTACTTTAATTTTAAAAATGTAGGATTCAGTTCAGTTCAGTCGCTCAGTCATGTCCGACTCTTTGCGACCCTATGAACTGCAGCATGCCAGGCCTCCCTGTCCATCACCAACTCCCGGAGTCCACCCAAACCCATGTCCATTGAGTCGGTGATGCCATCCAACCATCTCATCTTCTGTTGTCCCCTTTTTCTCCTGCCCTCAATCTTTCCCAGCATCAGGGTCTTTTCAAATGAGTCAGCTCTTCACATCAGGTGGCCAAAGTAATGGAGTTTCAGCTTCAACATCAGTCCTTCTAATGAATACCCAGGACTGATCTCCTTTAAGATGGACTGGTTGGATCTCCTTGCAGTCCAAGGGACTCTCAAGAGTCTTCTCCAACACCACAGTTCAAAAGCATCAATTCTTCGGTGCTCAGATTTCTTTATAGTTCAACTCTCACATCCATACATGACCACTGGAAAAACCGTAGCCTTGACTAGATGGACCTTTGTTGACGAAGTGATGTCTCTGCTTTTTAATATGCTGTCTAGGTTGGTTATAACTTTCCTTCCAAGGAATAAGCACCTTTCTATTTCATGGCTGCAGTCATCATCTGCAGTGATTTTGGAGACCAGAAAAATAAAGTCAGCCACTATTTCCACTGTTTCCCCATCTATTTGCCATGAAGTGATGGGACCGGATGCCATGATCTTAGTTTTCTGAATGTTGAGCTTTAAGCCAACTTTTTCACTCTCCTCTTTCACTTTCATCAAGAGGCTCTTTAGTTCTTCACTTTCTGCCATAAGGGTGGTGTCATCTGCATACCTGAGGTTATTGATATTTCTCCCAGCAATCTTGATTCCAGCTTGTGCTTCCTCCAGCCCAGTTTTTCTCATGATGTACTCTGCATATAAGTTAAATAAGCAGGGTGACAGTATACAGCCTTGACGTACTCCTTGTGCGATTTGGAATCAGTTTGTTGTTCATGTCCAGTGCTAACTGTTGCTTCCTGACCTGCATACAGGTTTCTCAAGAGGCAGGTCAGGTGGTCTGGCATTCCCATCTCTTTCAGAATGGATTACCTTGTGAATAAGTAATAAACATGAATAGCTTCTATCCCCTCACCCCTGTTAGCCATGTAGCCTGAATGGGAAAGTTGATGTTTTTGTTTCTTCAGTTTTGATTTTACTTGACGGAAATTATCAAGATCAGACACAGCCCTGATTGTACAGAAGTCCCCAAAATATTTGTTGCAAATTGATACCTAATAAGCCAATTTGGTTGTCCAGTTACTCAGTTCTGTTTTGGTGAGTATCATTGATTTTCAACAGTTAGAGGTAGGTGAGGGCTATAAAGGTTTTCTCCCTACAACCAGGATATTACAGTGAAAGCAATTCAGATCAAATTCTATCACACAAACATTTATTAATCATCAAGCAGAAAACAGTCAGACAGCCTGATCTGTATGCCCAGAGACATTCCATCTCTTGTTGCCAACCACTGTCTTGTGAGAAAGTTTCCCTGGAGATAGATGTAACAGCATTCTAGCTATAGCATTCACCTTACTTTTCTAAAGGGCACATTCAAAACCTCCATTAAGTGTCTATACATAAGGTTTGCTGGGACTCCTGAACCTAGTGTGTCATTCCCAAGAGGTGAAGGTCATTGGGCTGGCCAACTCTTAGATTCAAGGTTTGCAAGGGTGGGAGTGCCTAAATACTTAAAACTGGTCCACTTGTCTTGAGCACCAAGAAGTTCTCCAGTGAAATATATTTCTAATGTCCATTGCTCTAATTAACAAACCATTTGAAGGATTTCATAGAAGCATTTGAGTATAGCTTTTTATCCATTAAAAAAAATTAAGGTATAGTTTACATACAGTAAAATTCACCCTTTTTAGGATAGGATTTTGCAAGTTTTGACAAGTATATACCATAATCAAGATAGAGAATGCCTTCATCACCCCCCCTCCCCAATTTCCGCATGACTTGCCTGAGGGATTAAAAAAAGTTTTATTGAGATATCATTTATGTACCATACTGTTCACCCACTTAAAGTGTACAATTAATGATTTTTGGTATATTACATTTTTTTATATTGTGGTAAAAATATATATAATGAAATTTGCCATTGTAACCATTTTGAAGTGCATAGTTCAGTGGCACTAATTATGTTCACAACATTCTGTCACCATCGCCACTATGTATTTATAAAACCTTTTCATCACTTCAAATATAAACTCCTTACCATTAAGCATTAAACAGTAAGTCCCTATTTTCCCCTCCCCCAGCCCCTGGGAACCACTGTTCTATTATCTGTCTCTGTGAATATGCCTATCTTGCTACCTCATATAAGTAGAGTCATATAATGTTTGTCCTTTTGTATCTGGCTTATTTCCCTTTGCACAGTGTTTTTAAGGGTCATGCATAATGTAACGTGTCATTCCTTTTTAAGGCTGAATGATACTCTGTTTTATGGATATACCACATTTTGTTTATTCATCTGTCTGTGAACACTTGGATTATTTCCCTTTAGCTATTGTGGATAATGCTGCGATGAACATTAACTTGCAAGTATCTGTTTAGTCTTTTTTTTTTAATTCTTTGGGGTATGTACCTAGGAGTGAAATTGCTGGGTCACATGGTTATTCTATGTTTAGCTTTTTGAGGAACTGCAGAACTCTGTTCCACAGCAGCTGAACTATTTTGCATTCCCACCAGTAATGTACCAAGGCCCCAATTTTTCCACCTTCTTGCTATTATTTTATAATTTTAAAAACTGTGGCCATCCTAGTAGGCATGAAGTGGTATCTCATTGTGGTTTTGTGTTGCATTTCCCTAATAACTAATGATGTGCTCATTGGCCATTTATATGTCTTCTTTGGAGAAATATCTGTGCAAGTCCTTTGCCCATTTTTAAAAACTGGATAGTTTGTCTTTTCTTTGTTGAGTTCTTGATTGTGGTCTTTGATTAGAGATCTCAGTTTCGAACTGAACAACATTCATTGATATGCACTCCAGGTAAGTTATGATAGTTCTGCAGGAGGGAGTAGACAGAATAACTCTCTGTTTTTTGTACCCAACAGCAGTTATCAACCTTGTTATCCCATATGCCACCCATTATCTCTTCTTCAAAATAGCTGTGAATTGTTGTTAATCACCCCTTGAGTATGTATTCTCAGTTAGGATTTTTCAGATGTTAACAGTGAGGTACTGGTTAAACACTTAAAGTCCTGATTTACAGCATTTGCCAATTTGCATGGTCCTTTTCAAGTTACCAATCTGCCCTCACTAAACTAACAAGGAAGGATGCACAGAATCAACTCTTGCTAGCCAGTGCTGCTGGGTTTCCAGCATAGCACTAAATGTTAACTGTCCTACAGTGTAGAAAACTAATAAACACGCATATCACAGTGTCTATGCTGCAAGTATTGTAAATTAAGTTGCAGACATTATAACTGAAATTAAATGAAAATGATTTTCAATTACAACTCTTTCAGAATAGCTACCATTTGTTGAGAGCATCATGTGCTTGACATGTTCCAAGTGTTTGGTACAGAATCATCAGTCAACAGAGGAGGAAGCTTAAAACAAGTTTGGAGTAACCTGAGACTTGAACCTGGACTCCAGAGCCACTGTTTTTGACCTCTATGTACACTGCCTTCTTTCACATTCATGGGATATACATACTGACTGTTGACTTCCATAAACAGAGTGAATGGCTTTCTTGTAAAAGAGACCCTTCTGTGGTACTCTTTCCCTTCCAGCCACTCCAAAACCTACAAATTAGAGATGCAAACCAATGCTGTGTTGGTACTACCTACCAATGAACTGCAGAGGGTTAAAAATATCCTTTTCCTAATTGCAAAGAAAAAAAAAAAAAGCCCCACACAGAAAAACAGGCCCATGTTTTGTAAGAAAAATGGCAAAAGAGAAAGTGAAAATCCTCTATAATCCTATCTACCAGAGATGATCATTAATGGCTTGCATTTATTCTTTCAGATCTTTTATCTTTTGTTTTTTTTAAACAAAACTGGGTTGATTGCTTACAATCTGAAACTTTCCTCATTGGGCAGTAGAATTGGATGCCAGTGCATGTGGCGCGACTTCATTCCTTTTAATTGCTGTATAATATCTATGATGAGAAAGAAGCGTAAGGGATTTTGAAGGGCTAATTTTCTCTTTAATTAGTTTGCATTGCAGTGTAGTTGCTTTACAATGCTGTGTTAGCTTCTACTGCATAGCAAAATGAATCAGCCATATGTATACGTATGTTTGTTGTTTAGTCACTAAGTCGTGTCTTTACTCTTGTGCGATCACGTCGACTGTAGCCTGACAGGCTCCTCTGTCCATGGGATTTCCCAGGCAAGAGTACTGAAGTGGATTGCCATTTCCTTCTCCAACATATACATATATCCACTCCCTATACCTGCTCCCTTTTGGACTTCCCTCCCTTTTAGGTCACCGCAGTACATAAGTAGAGTTTCCCTGTCCTATACACATGTCCCCATCTGTTGTCTATTTTACACATAGTATCAATAGAGTGTATGTGTCAATCCCAATCTCCCAATCCCTCTATTCCTTTGGTATCCATACTTTTGTTCTGTGTGTCTGTGTTTCTATTTATGTTTTGCATGTAAGGCCATCTATACCATTTTTCTAGATTCCACATATATATGGGTTACTATTTGATATTTGTTTTTCTCTTTCTGATTGAAGGGCTATTTTGAAGAAGGGATAATAGGTGACTCATGGGATAATAGGTGATTCATGGGATGAAAAGATTGATAACTGCTGTTGGGTACCAGAAACAGAGTGCCTTTCTGCCCGCTCCCTCCTCCAGAGCTACCACAACTTAGCCAGAGTGATAAGATGCAACTCAGTGTTGCTAAGAGTTCCAGGAAAACTCTTCAATAAACTAAGCTGCTCGGATAATTGTGAGGTAAGACTAAATATCAAAATCTTTCACAAGTCTTTAGGATTTTGTAGCTCTGATCTTTGAAACCCTATTTGGAATCTCTTCAACTCCAGTAGGACTTAGTCTGAGTTTGAGAAACCTGTTTTCAGAGCAAGACAACCTTTTAATTTCTCATCATCTCTTGCTCATTTTATAAGATGACCACCATCTGATTTTTTTGTTGTTATTCTGACCTGTTAGTTCTCTGTTATTCTCCATGTTTGTCAGTGTTTTTGTGTTGTCCTCGGTCTAGGCACTTGTCACTAGCAAAGCTATTGACTTTAGCAGGCATGGCATTTATGATTTTTTTTTTTTTTTTTGCATCTGGGAATTGATGGGAGGAAATAAGGTTATGGAGGGGAAGGTTTAGCCTGAAAGTGGTTGAAGTGTCTGACAGCCATTATTAGGTGGCTGTCAAAATAGAATGCTTTACTCTCCAGTGTGGGGATTAAATAATCAATCCAAGAGTGATAAGCTCTCAATTGCCATCTGTCGGTTTGTGATGCTGCTCGCTTGTTCTACTTAACACTGAACGCTGACCTCACATGCTACTTGGAGAAACTTGGAGGAAGATAAGATGCTCATATGGTGTAAAGCAAGCTGACTGAAGGCCTGTCAAGAGAGATGGGCTAAAGGCCAGTGGTATCCATTTATCAGGATTTGTCTATCTCATACTTTCTTCTCCTTTCCTGTCCATCTCAGGGAGCTGACAGCACGGTGTTTTTGCCTTTTTATTTTATTTTTTTGTTAGTTGCTCAGTCATGTCCAACTCTTTGCAACCCATGGACTATATAGCCCACCAGATTCCACCATCCATGGGATTTTCCAGGCAAGAATACTGGAGTGGTTTGCCATTTCCTTCTCCAGGGGATCTTCCCTATTCAGGGATTGAACCCTGAGTCTCCCGCATTGCAGGCGGCTCTTTACCATCTGAGCCACCACGGAAGCCTTATTGAAGTACTAAAGTTTTTCCTCTTTAAAACATACTTGCATTCTTTTTACCAGTTTAAAAAGGTCAGTTTAGTAGGCACTGAGGGCTAAAGCCTGTGCTATCTTTTTTCTTAATTATGAAGGTTAAAATATGGGTGTTGGGAACTCATGAATGGACATATTATTGACTTTCAAATTACATGCAAAGCCTCAGACTTGGGCATATATATTTTATAGTGCCTTTGGGTCCATATCCCCTTCAAAGGCAAACCACTCCAGGCCGGCTGTGTTGGGGCGGGAGGGGCAGTAGCCATGAACTGTGCCGGAGATTTTGCCTCCTTTCCTTAGGCTGACTGGACTGGGAGTGGCCACCTGTCCTCCAAACAGCCAGTGGATCACCTGGGGTGCAGTATGAGCTTGATAAGATGAGCTGGGCCATTCAGTTTTCTCTCCTAGGAAATTAGAATTGGGAAGCTGAGAGACTAAATAAGACAGTTTGCAGCTGGGACAAGGGCCAAAAGATGACAGGCAAGGGAGCAGGCATGTCAGGCCAAGTCCAAGCTGGTGCTATGAAGAGAGAGAAGCCATGAGGAAACAGTAAGAGGAGGAGAGATGCCCTGAGAGACAGGGTAGTTGTTCCTCATAACCACCTTGGACCTAGAACCGCCTTCCACATCCCCTGAGGCCAAGCATTATCCCGCACTGAGATTCTCATGGAATACCTGTTTTCTTACCATAAACCTCTCTTTTGTTGAGTCAACTTGTGTAGGACTGTTTTCTTTCAGTAAAAATGGTCAGACCAACACTTACCTTTCCATTTCTTGATGATAGCGAGGGAAAAAAAAGATAAGTGTTAGTGAAGATGTAGAAAAATTGGAACACTTGTACACTGTTGATAGGAATGCAAAATGGTGCACTGCTATGGAAAACAGTATGGAGATTTCTCAAAAATAGAGCTACCATATGAGCCAGCAATTACTTACCACCTCTGGGTATTTAGCTGAAAGAACTGAAATCAGACTTTTGAAAAGATACCTAGCCAACCAGTGTTCTTATAGTGCTATTCAGAGTAGCCAAGATATAGAAATGACCCAAATGCCATTCAGTGATGGATGAATGGATAAAGAAAATATAAAAATGCACAGTGGAACTATTCAGTCTTAAGAAGGAGGAAATCCTGTCAGATACCATGATATGAACCTTGAGGATATTATGGTTAGTGGAGTAAGCCAGTCAAAGGACAAATACTGCATAATTCCACTTACATGAGGTATTTAACTAGTCAACTTCATAGAATCAGAGTAGAATGATGGTTACTAGAAGCTGGGAGGGAAGGGTTACCAGGGCCTGGGAGATTGCTAATCAGTGAGCATAAGGTTCAGTTATACAAGACGAACAAGTGCTAGAGCTCTGCTGTATGACATTGCGCTATAGTTGACAATATTCTATTGTGCATTTAAAATTTGTTACTGGAATAGATCTCATGTTAAATGTTCTTACCACAATAAAATAGACCAGATCTAGGTCCACAATTGTAGATTTGGGGCTGAATCAACAACAGTTGGTTAATATTTAGGCTTTTAGGGTTAACAGGAACTGCTGAAGACTCTTCTGGGTATTATGAGGAACAGTGGAAAAAAACAGATACCTGATTATTTCTTTCAGGCTCAGTGCTGACGTTATGGGTTTTAAATCTGTGTTCCTGGCAAACAGTGAAAATGAAAAGAGGCAGGGATTCTGACTGTTCATTTATCACCTCACAGCTCTCAACCAACAGGGGGCCTTCTTTATCCTATTTAACCTCTCAGTAGAATATTTGCCTTTCATTTATTCCTCTTTCCGGTCAACTCTTGATTGTTCACGGAATAGAGAAAAACATTAATGTGAGTCAGAGAAGACCGCCCCACCTTGGCCTCTCTTCTCTGCCACAGCAGCACAGAGTTCCAGAAATGGAAACCAACCATCAGGAGAGGTAAGGAGGCTAAGCAAGTTGGGGCAGGGCCAAGCAAATTAACATTGTTTCTCTTCCCACTTCTATACCTTCCTTCTAAATGGTCTCTGTTGAGTTCCTTTTCTGGTGCCAGGAGGAGACTGCTGGAAAGGCAATGCCATCTGCTTGGATTAAAGTAAAAATATGGGATTTTTAAAAACTAAAGTATAGCTGGGGGCACGTTGACTGGGATTCTGTTTTCTTCTCTTGTGTCCATTTTGCCCTCAGTCGGTGTCTCACATCAGATCACCCAGCCTTCTGATTGGCAACTGGTATTCTCAGTTCAGGGCTTCCCTGGTGGCTTAGCTGGTAAAGAATGTGCCGCAGTGCAGGAGACCTGGGTTTGATCCCTGGGTTGGGAAGATCCCCTGGAGAAGGGAATGGCTACCCACTCCAGAATTCTGGCCTGGAGAATTCCATGGACTTTATAGTCCATGGGGTGGCAAAGAGTCGGACATGACTGAGTGACTTCACATTCTCAGTTCAGGGGTGGGGACTCAGCTGGCTAGAATTTCCACAGTGGAGTTTCTCAAGGTTTGGTTTTTAAGCCATTTGCCTCAGAGTTACCTTGGATGCCTATTAACAATATTGATTCCTGTACCCTTCCCCAGGCCTATTGAGTCCAGGTAAGGGGGAGGGGAGTTGACCTGGGGATATGACTCACCCCTCTCCAGGTAATATTTATGCACCCTGAACTTTGAGAAGGACTGCTCCGTAAAATGACCTGAGGGGCTTTGGAGGGTGGTTCTGGGAAACTACCACCACTTCCATTTCCCTTACTGTTAGTCCACCGAATGAGTGGGTGGGGGAAGTGGGGCATTTTTCCATGTGAAAGTGGGAAGAGGGTGTTTTTCTGAGTGCTAATAGGTAAGGATTCTTTACTGAAAGGAAATTCGACCAAACAGAATTAGATGGCACTTAGCCTCTCAATATTTGTTGAATTTCTGCTTGAATAGTTGAGAGGTGATTGGGCATGGACACAGGAATGTTGTGTAGAAGTCACTGACTTGGTTTACATCCATGTTTCTTTTTAACAAGACCACCCTCTTCTCCATTTCTGCCTTGCCTTTATTTAGAGTGGAAGTAGCCAGTCATCTGTCACATATTTGGGGTTTTGTGGTAATTTAAGTATATGAATAGATATTACATGGTGCCACTCAATGGTCGTACCTAAGTATAACCCTACTAATCAAAGTGACTGTGGTTGTAGTGTTAAGACATTTTCAGACTGTGGTTTAGTGTTCAGACTTTTTTTTTTTTCCAAACACTGGCTCCATGGAGGAAAGCAAGGTCCTGTGTTTCATTGCTTTCCAAGCATTCCCCAACAACTGTTGAATGGGTTTTGTTCCAAAGGGTTCTTTGGAAATCTGTTTAGAATTCAGATTGCATTTTCCTGTGGAAGCAATATTCTTGGGGTTCTGGTTCCCAGACCAGCTGGCAAAAGCCTGTTTAATCTGGAATGGAATGGAAGTAGAGTCCCTCAGCAGGATTCCAAAACAGTGTTTTTTATTATTTATTTTTGGTTGAGCTGGGTCTTTGTTGCTGTGTGTGGGCTTTCTCTAGTTGCAGTGGGGCCACTCTTTGTTGTGATGCATGGGCTTCTCATTGCAGTGGCTTCTCTTTGTGGAGCATGGGTTCTAGGTGCATGGTCTTCAGTAGTTGCAACATGCAGGTTCAGTAGCTGTGGCACACGAGCTTAGTTGCTCCATGGTATGTGAAATCTTCCCAGATCGGGGATTGAACCTATGTCCACTGCATTGGCAGGTGGACTGTTATCTACTGGATTACCAGGGAAGTCTCCCTAACAGTGTTTTTATGGGAAAAAAGCACCAGAGTTTCAGACCTGTGATCCTTGGCATATATTCTCACATCCGAGTTTCACTCGCTGAGCAGAATCATAGGGACTTGTGGGAGGGAACAATTCAAAGTCGTTCACATGGCTTCCCAGACCTTGTGTGATCTAGCTTCTTCTGCTCACCCCTCCAGCATCGTTTCTTATGGGTTTCCCCTCGAACTCTATATTATCTAGGCAAAAGGAGCTGCTTTGTGTTCACTGAACATGTTTTTGTATCCTCCGGGCCACTGAACCTTTACCCACACTCTTCCCTCTGCGACCTCCTTCCCTCACCTGCTGCCCGGTGGTGGCTCTGTTACAGGCTCTCAGAATTCTGATCATAGGTTTCAATTCATGTGTTTTGTGTCACTTCTTTTCCCTCTTGCCAGACAAAATACTCCACAAACGCCAAGACCATGTCTTGGTTAACTCGCTGTTGTTTCCCCAGCACTTAGATTGGGGTCTGGCAGGAGGTGGTTTCTTCAGAATACAGCAGGTTGAATGAATGATTTAGCCCAGGCGTTCTCAGCCTTTTTGTAGCTGCTGTACCGATGTTGGATCTTCATGTGCTCAACGGACTAAGCTGAGAGCTGCGTCAGTAAGAAGATAACATTTGGGTTGTGTAGAATTCGCAACTGCTGTATCTGTAGCTCACCTCTGCCCTCCAACCCAAGAAAAGCATATGCAAGCGTCTACATCAGCTTCAGTTCCTCCTTATAACATGGCAAAAAGCATTTTGCAAGTGAGCTAGAGGAGGGATAAGATACAAATGAATAGATGTGTAAATAATTTGCCAACTTCAGTACTCTATTATTCATCATAAATCACTTGCCTCACCTCTCTTTTCCTGCTGAGACATACCCGTGGACAAATACGTGGTTCTGAGAAGCACAGATCTGGTCCAGTGCCGCTGTGGGCTTTGAGATTGAGAAAGGGCCAGTCTTTTCCCTGAGTCTGTCCTTTAGTTAGCAGCTGTTCTGGGAATAGAATCTAAGGCCTTTGACTCCCAGGCCATTATATCTTCTTGCAGAGGTATCCATTCTATAAATAGAGTCTGCATGCTTTGAAACAACTTACCCTTCTGTGGATATTCTAGGCAGTCTCAAATCACTTGACCAGGGTCACTACTGGTGATAGACTGAGGGAAGCAGAAGGGTGAAGGAATGCAAAAAGTATATTCTCTAATTTCAGTTTGGTTCATTAATGTGAGGCCTGGGGAGAGGGCAGGGAGTCCAACTTACCCAAGGCACTGCTTATGCAATTGAGACTTAACAGATGGCTCTTTATTATGCTAGGATTGCACATCTGTACAGAGTGTAGAACATGACTGAATGCTCAGTGGGTATTTCTTGATTATGTGATTTGCTGAAATCACTCTGCTGGTGTGATGATAATACCATTTAGGATTCTTTATACCATTGAGCATTTAATTGGTAAGCATGTGGTTTGATAAATGAGGTGGTGGTTGTTGCTGTTATTACTATTATTACTTTTAAGGAGCTCCTATAGAGCTAAAAGGAGCCTTTCAGCCATTTGGTTTGGGGCCCTGTGTCATCTGTTAAGAATTGCATAGCGACCTTAATGCTCTTTGTACTTCTGGTTATGATACTTGTGTGTTTCTTCTGCTCAGAATAGAATTTGCCATAGGACTGAATGAAAGGAAACAGCCTAATGGGTCACACTAAGTAAACTTCACGTAAGTAAAGTTCAAAAGAATTTTGTTTTCCCATCTGCTGGTCCCTGGAGAGGAAGGGAAAGCAGGGCTCTTAAGCCTGTGATCCAAGGTTGGATTCTTGTGGAAGGTATGTGGCTGGTTGGAGAGGGCAGCATAGCTCATTTCCCACCTACCTTCCTGTAGGACACACTCCAGCAGTCTCCCATCAGGCTGAGTATTTCTCCCTGGTGAAGAAGACCGCTAACAGGTGGCTAATTAGAAATATCATAAGCCCTAAAACGAACCTCAGACTTGTGAGAGGTTAAGTCTTCCCCCAGGCCACGCAAAGTCCTCAGAGACTGGCAGGCCAATAACATAATGAATGTCATTCCCTACACCACTTTAAGAAACTGTAGCATATAGTTTTGTAGACCTTCAAATCATCAGTATTTTGCTCCATCATAGTTTTGTTTCCACATCTCCTCTTTAATGTCACTGAATAAACTCTCATCTGTCTGTCTGACTGTCTGGACTGAGGGAAATAGAATGAGCCTAGAAGGGCCATTCTTGAAGCCATGCACCACCAAATTCTGGGCTGTTTGCATCTGCCTCAGTTTCTCCTTGTAACGTGATAAAAAGCATTTTGGTTTTAGGTAACAATGCAAAGCTTCCTAGAGTGAACCAAATGGGGAAAGTCTTGTAATTTGAGGCAGTTTTCAGAAAAGAACCTCTTCTGGTAAAGAAAGACTCCCTTTTCCTTTTTTTTTCCCCCTTTTCTTTCTTCCTTTTTTTTTTTTTTGCATTTATGCCTCATCACATTTTTGTCCAATTTCAGCTCATCGCAGGCTGTATTTTCTTTTTGATTTCTGCTTTCCAGAATAGCCCCTGACTGCAAAAAGGGGACAAAAGGCCAACTCCTTGGCTTTCAATTTGCAGCATCCCCAGCCCTTTCATCCATCTCAGTGCTCCCCTAGTTGGGAACAAAACCCGAGCTACATGGTCAGAGCACATACGGAGAAAGAACATTTTTTTTCAGACTCCAAGCCCATGCGGATTTCGTGTTTCATTGTCACACTGATTCACAATACAGGGTCAGGTGCAGGTAGGAAGCAAGAGGAAAAAAATTGGTTTGCAACCTTCGCCAAAGCAGACATTCCCATTTGGGGGTCAGAAGTTCAATTAAGAAGAAAGCGTGTTCTTAAGGGTTTCATTTGCTAATCCAGGGCTGCTTTCCATCTTGAGAGCTTGTGTGTCAAGGTACCCAGCTTGGAAGATGCAGCAGAAGTTTGATGTGCTGCCTGGTTGGGCACCAGCTCAGACACCATGCCTTTTGTTCTCTAGTTTCCTGTCAATTCTTCAGTGTCTACTTTTCCTCTTCTGCTTCCTTTGGTTGCAAATCACAGAAGACCTATCTCTTTGTGTTCCCAGCTTGTTGTCTTGGTTACAGACTTCTTTGGCCTGCCTTTTTTTTTTTTTTAAGGGGAATATACTACTTAAAGAAGACTTTTAAAAATAGTGACTGAGGGCTCTTGAAAGATACTAAGGTATTCAGCAGTGGGTAGAACTGGGGTTTGCGAACCTGGTTATACTTTGAAATCACCTGGAGTGCTCTGAAATGCTGCTTAGGCCCCAGGCTCAACCAGTTGAGTCAAGATTTAGGGGACTAGGCCTCAGGAATTGGGATTTTATTTTCAGTTAACTGGCTAGGAGATCCTAATGTACATTCAGCATTTAGAACCATTGAGGTTTTGTTTTTTTCTTTCTTAAATTGAAGTATTGTTGATTTCCAGTGTTTCAGGTGTACAGTAAAGTGATTCAGTTATACAGATTTATGTATTTTTCAGATCCTTGTGGTAGCTCAGCTGGTAAAGAATCACCTGCAATGCAGGAGACCCTGGTTTGATTTCTGGGTTGGGAAGATCTCCTGGAGAAGGGAAAGGCTACCCACTCCAGTATTCTTGGGCTTCCCTGGTGTCTCAGACCGTAAAGAATCCTCCTGCAATGCAGGAGACCTGGGCCCGATCCCTGGCTTGGGAAGATCCCCTGGAGAAGGGAATGGCAATCCACTACAGTATTCTTGCCTGGAGAATTCCATGAACAGAGGGGCCTGGTGAGCTACAGTCCATGAGGTTGCAAAGAGTCGGACACGACTGAGCAACTTTGACTTCACTCTCCATTATAGGTTATTACAAGATATTGAATTTAATTCCTTGTGCTATACAGTAAATCCTTGTTGATTATCTATTTTGTATATAGTAGTGTGTGTATTTTAATCTCAGATTCCTAATTTATTCCTCCATCACCCATTCCCCCTTCAGTTTAGTTCAGTTCAGTCGCTCAGTAACATCCGACTCTTTGCGACCCCGTGGACTGCAGCACGCCAGGGCTCCCTGCCCATCATCAACTCCCAGAGTTTACAACTCAAGTCCACTGAGTCGGTGATGCTATCCAACCATCTCATCCTCTGTCATCCCCTTCTCCTCCCGCTTTCAATCTTTCCCAGCATCAGGGTCCTTTCAAATGAGTCAGTTCTTCACATCAGGTGGCCAAACTATTGGAGTTTCAGCTTCAGCATCAGTCCTGCCAATGAATATTCAGGACTGATTTCCTTTAGGATGGACTGATTGGATCTCCTTGCTGTCCAAGGGACTCTCAAGATTCTTCTCCAACACCACAGTTGAAAAGCATCGATTCTTTGGTGCTCAGCTTTCTTTATAGTCCAACTCCATATCCGTATATGACTATTGGAAAAACTATAGCTTTGACTAGATGGACCTTTGTTGGCAAAGTAATGTCTCTGCTTTCTAATGTCTCTGCATTCCCCCTTGGTATCCATAAATTTGTTTTCTGTCTGTGTATCTGTTTATATTTTATAAATAAGTTTGTTTGTATCATTAGAACCATAGAGTTTTAACAGCAAAGCCAAATAGTTGGGTTTTGGGCTGTCTTAGACAAGTGAGGAGAATATGATCAACTTTTCTGACCTCAGTTTTTTCTGCTTAGGAGAGCGACCCGTAAAGCTTGAGGAGCTAAAGAACCTAACTAACTGCCATGTCATTACTGTCACATACAAAAGAGTGGCACCTTTGCTTCAAAAAAAAAATATCCAATTATCCAGCTGGCTTCATGTCTGGGCCATAACAGTGGCTTGAGGCAGTCTCAAGGATTAAAATAAATCTTTCCAGTTGCTTGAAGAAGGAGCTTACGTATGGGGAGGCACAGCAATTTCACTTTCCTCCCTCCAGTATTTTTCCCTGGAGAATCCCATGGACAGAGGAGCCTGGCAGGCTACAGTCTATGGGGTTGCAAACACTCAGACATGACTTAGCAAGTAAACAACAGCAACAACATAAAGGCAATGCCACGCCTATGATCCAAACCTGAAACATTGCAAGAATATGACACATAGCAAGTAAAAGTCCCCTAGTTGTCTCTCTCATCATCAGCGTGTGTTTCCTTCAGATTTTATGTTTGATTGGTTGTTATTAAAAAACTCAAGTAATTTGAAAGGAATAGAAGGGCATGTATAATTTCCTCCAACCCCTCACCCCTAATCTGTTACTTTTTCTCCCCAGAAACAAACCAATATTACCAGTTTCTTGGAAATCTTGAGAGGCATTTATGCATAAACGAGGCTTGAATATTTTAAAGTGATTTTTTTGATTAGGTAATCAGGTCTATCCACCTACCAGAGACATCTGTTTGTTTCATTTATTCATTCAACAAGTATCTGATGAGCATCTTGAATGTTCCAGGCATTATGTCAGTTTCTGGATCTATAACAAGGACCGACACACAGCCACTGCCCTCCAGGACCTTACAGTCTAGCAGGGAAGATTGGCATTTAACACAGAATGGCAACCCACTCCAGTATTCTTGCTTGGAGAATTCCATGGACAGAGGAGCCTGGCAGGCTACCCATGGGGTCGCAAAGAGTAGGACATGACTGAGGTGACTTAGCACGCACGCATGCACTATCAAATGAGAAATGGTGACAGATGTGAAGGAAAAGAACGTTTTGCATGTGTCACTTCCAAAACAGTGGTTGGTAGAGTCCCCTTCCCCAGTTTTCTAATATGGAGGTGTGGATGATAGATTGGAGGCAAAGATGTAAACTGCAACCTTTATTCTTGCCAGCAGTTTTCTTCTTTCCTGCCAAAATTTTCATCTGACAAAATGTCCTGCTGAGAGTTGGGGTAATCTACCAGCCAGCTTTGTATTTATACTTGGTTGACAGAGTGCTGGCGGCACGCTAGGTCAGACTCTTTGTCAGACATTCTGAACTGCTTGCAGACAGGAACTATGCTTTGTATCACTGTGTGTGCTCCAAACCCCAGCATGGACAAACTGATGCAGACTTTAGGTGGTGGGTCCTTTTATTACAATCTCATTTTATACCTTAGCAGCACTTCAAGTGGTATGTATTCTCATTTCCATTTTTAAAGATGAGAATACAGGTTTAATGAGGAGTGTGGGGGGGGGGGGGAGGGAGGGAGTTAGTTCGTGTAAAGCTCTCTTCTTTAAAAATACTTCTGTCCATCCCCCCCTTTGCTGCTGCCAAAATCCATGACCATAGTCACATAGCTTCTCAGTGGCTGTGACCCTGATACAATTGGTTCCCTTCCTTCAGGGAACTGGATACCACCCAGCCCTTTCACAGGTTGGCCTAGGCTCTGTTCCTTCCGAGTTGTCTGGATGAGTTTTAAGACAACCAGGTTATCCATCCTATTCTAAATGTTTCTGGGATTGAGGTCAAGGTAGCAGCGTTATCCTGCCCTAAATGAGTCAGAGGAAGAGGACTCCCATGGCTCCCCCAATGGGTCATGTCTCTCTGTGCTCACTGCCCTTCTTCCCTGCTCTTCCAGCTTGTGTCTTGGGCTGGGCTCTGGCCAGGGAACAGAGTCACCCTTGCATACGTATCCTGGGGGAGCATTTCTGTGTCTGACGTGGTGTTAGGCACTATGGGGAATGGTGGCAGATGAAGATCCTCAAAAGACAAAGCGGGAGACAAAAGGTAAGATTGGCTACAAACAAAATCTTTGGAACCAGACAGTTCTGATTCAAGGCCTGACTTTTCCTTATTTAGTTGTGTGACCTTAGGCAAGTACTTAACCTTTCCTTAGCTCAGTTTCCTCATGTTTAAACAGAGGTGGGGTGGGGTGGGGTGGGGAACTGCACTTACCTCACAGGATTGCTATGAGGAATACATGAATATGGGGCTTCCCAGGTGTATTAGTGCTAAAGAATCCACCTGTCAATGCAGGAGATGTGAGTTCAATCCCTGGGTTTGGAGGTTCCCCTGGAGGAGGAGATGGTAACCCACTCCAGTATTCTTGCCTGAAAAATCCCATGGACTGAGGAGCCTGGTGGGCTGCAGTCCATGGGGTTGCAAGAATTGTATATGACTTGGGTGAATGAGCCTGGGCGCGCTCACACACACACACACGAATATAGTGTTAGGCATCTAGTGAAGCACTCAGTAAAGACTAGCTGCTGCCATTATTATTATTGTCATTATTATTATCATTGTCATTGTCATTGTCATCATCATCATTACTACTACTACACACACGAATATAGTGTTAGGCATCTAGTGAAGCACTCAGTAAAGACTAGCTGCTGCCATTATTATTATTATCATTATTATTATCATTGTCATTGTCATTGTCATCATCATCATTACTACTACTATTACTAATTACAATGGAAAGGAGTGATAAGTGTATAGTACCAGTATGTGCAAATGGCGTTCAGAAAAGGAATGATCAGTTGGGGTGGATGTTATTCAGGATCTCTCTGGAGGAGATAGAGGAAGTGGAATGAAATATGCCAGGAAGAGCAAATACGAAAGTGGGAGGCTGAACTAAACTGGAGTGGGGACAAAAAGAAGGAACAAACCCAATGTCTGGCATACTTGGACTCCGCTACTAGCTCACTTGTCTTCACAGTCCATCTTTCCAGCCATTTTTGCCTCCCTGTAGGCATACTTTATTACTGCTTGCTATTGAGATGTGGTAGTCAGAGGGGGACTTGTTGCCAGCTGCTCTGGCTGGGGTTTAGAAGATGTCTGTGCCATTGTGGCACAGTTGACCTGGGTCCTAAGTCTGCAGTGTGATTGGTAGGTTTAAAGCCTAATTTTTATCAGCTTGCCTAGGCATGTTGGTTTCACACTCCCCAACTTTACAAAAGACTGCTTGATTAACCACAAGGTAGATGAATGGATTGATGATGGGAGAGAGATCTGTATAGACACGTAACACTTGTGTCTATCAGCCTGGTCATACCTTTCCTGAGAGCAAGGTTCCTGAAGCCAAATTAAACAGGGGCTTATTTAATAACCTAAAATCAGAACCTAACAGAATTGAAGGGTCTTATGAGAGAGACCATGTAGGTACAACACACCTTTGTATTGACAAGAACATGGGTCCTTTTCTCTTTCCACTGCTGGAAAAAACATGAATGATGGTTTTTCTCTTGGATGTTTCTGTTTTGTAATTCCATACAAACACCATGTGTGCTAACACCATGTTATTCTCCTGAGTTCCTTTTTCATCTTCTTCATAAGATTTGGAAAATACCCACTTCTTGCCATCAATATAGTTAGAGTGATTTCTTCTCATTGAGTGCTCTTTTTGACTTTGCTTCCAAATTCTGGATGTTTCCAAGCAGGGCTGCCACAAATGGCTATGCACTGCACAACCCTAGGAGAGGGTGCCATTCACATAGACTATAATTGAATGGCGCCACTAGGGTTGTGCAGTGCACAACCTACACAACTCTACTCGGTGGCCCTGGCGTAATGTAACGTCCGCTTTCTTCATCTCCAGAAGGTTTTTGGGAGAAGCAGAGACTAGCAGTTTGGAACCATTCTCAGGAACTTAGTAAAGGGGTCTTGAAGCTGGGAACTGCTGCTTTAACTAGGAAAGGAAGAGAGAAGTGCACTTGTGGCTTCGAGAGGATTATCATCTGGCAGTGGGAACCATCATGTGGAAGGACAACTTACCTCCATTCTTACAGTAAAGAAAGTTTTGAAGGCCTACTATATATGGGTAGAAGGATGGGGAAAGATTTGCATAGAAGGGAGCATTTGAACAGGGTCTTGTATAAAACAATATAAATAATGTATTAATAAATATGAATTGTGAGGAGAGAGTTCCAGGGAAAAGGATCAGCAAGGGGAAAGACAAACTGCATGGGGTATATGGATAGTGGTAAAAATTCAGTTTGGTTTGATAGAAAGGCTCGTGAAAAAGGATAGTGAACAATAAAGCTGGTTGGTGGGTGGGGGAAGTCAAATGAGGATGGGGAAGGGGAGGGACTGGAATGCCTAATTAAGGGGTTTGGACTTTATTCAACAAGGAATAAGGAGCCATCTGAGGTTCGTTTTTTTTTTTTAATTGTTTATCGAGATATACTTCATTACCATATAGTTCATCCACTTAAAGTGTTCAATCAGTGATTTTTAGTATATTCACAGGTATGTGTAGCCATTTCCACAGTCAATTTAGAACATTTTCATCAACTCAGAAAGAAGCTCCATACCATTTAGCCATCACTCCCCTACCTGTTCTTCCCCCATGCCTAAGCAATGACTGCTCTGCCTTCTGCTTCTATATACTTGCCTATTCTGGACATTTCAGAGATGGAGTCATATAATATATAGTCTACTTTGACTGGCTTCTGTCTCTTAGTATAATGTTTTTAAGGTTCATCCATGTCATAGCATGTGTAAGAACTTCATTCCTTTCTATGGCCAAACAATATTCCACTGTATAGGTATACTGCATTTTGTTTATCTGTTCGTTCATCCATTGATGAGTATTTGGGTAGTTTCCACCTTCTGGCTGTTATGAGTAATGCTGCTATGAACATCCATGTATCTATGTATAAGTTTTTTTTCCCAATTTATTTGGCTACACCAGGTCTTTGTTGCGGCATGTGGGATCTTAGTTCTCTGACCAGAAATTGAACCCAGGCCCCCTGCATTGGGAGTGCAGAGTCTTAGCCACTGGACCACCAGGGAAGTCCCCATGTATACATTTTTCTGTGAACATTTCTCTTGGATATATATATAGAAGTAGAGTTACTGGGTCCTGTGATAACTCTGTGTTTAACTTTTTGAGGAACTGCCAAACTGTTTTCCCATATTGGGGCACCATGTTCAGTCCTAACTTGCAGTGTATGAGGTTCCCAATTGCTCTGCATCATCATGAATGCTTGGTGATTGTCTTTTTTATTTTAGCCTTTCTCATGTGTGTGAAGTGGTCTCTCACTGTAGATTTGATTTCCATTTCCCTAATGACTAATGATACTCGGTACCTTTTCATGTGCATATTGGCCATTCCTGTGTCTTCTTTGGAAGAAATGTCTATTCAAATCCTTAGCTCACTTTTGAACTTGATAGTTTGTCTTTTTATTATTTGAGTTTTGAGAGCTACTTATGTATTCTGCATAATAGAGCCTTGTGAGAGACAAGATTTGCAAAAATTTTCTCCCATTCTTTGAGTTGTCTTTTTGCTTTCTTGATAGTATGCTTTGAAGCACAAAATATTTTAATTTTCATTAAGTCCAGTTTACCTATATTTTGTGGCTCTTGCTTTTGGTGTCACATCTAAGAATCCATTGCCAAATTGGGATCATGAAGGTGTACCATTTTAAGAGTTCTATAGTTTTTGCTTTTTTGTTTAGTCTTTGATTGATTGTGTGTTGATTCTGTAGATGATTGTGAGGTAGCGGTCCAAAGGTCATTCTTACACATGTGGAAATCCAGTTGTCCCAGGACCATTTGTTGAAGACACTTTTCTCATTGAATAGTCTTGGTCCCCTTGTTGAAAATCAGTTGGGAGGGTTTATTTTGGGATTTGTTTGAATTCTTTCCATTAGCCTGTACATCTGTCCTTATGCCAGCATCACTGTGTCTTTATTACTGTTGCTTTGTAGTAAGTTTTGAAATCAGGTAGTGTGGGTCTTCCTACTTATTCTTCTTTTCAAGATTGCTCTAGCCATTTGGGATACCTTGCAATTCCCTGTGAACTTTAGTGTTAGCTTCTCAGATTGTATAAGGATGTCAGTTGAGATTTTGCTAGAAATTGTGTTGAATGTATCATCTGAAATTTGTGAGGTCTATAACATGATCAGTGCTCTGTTTTTTTTTTAGTTTATTTTTGGCTGCACTAAGTATTTACTGCAGCACACAGGCTCTTCCTTTCTCTAGCTGCGGCAAGAAGGGGCTAATTCTAGTTGTGGTGCACGGATTTCTCATTGAAGTGGCTTTTTTTTGTTGCAGGAGGTTCTCTTGTTGTGGAACACAGGCTCTAGGGTGCTCAGGCTCAGTAGTTGTGTCACGTGGGCCTAGGTAGCACATGGGCTTGATTGCCCCATGGCATGTGGGATCTTAATTCCTGGACCAGGGATCAAACCCGTGTCCCTAACAGGTGGATTCTTAAGCACTAGACCACCAGGGAGGTCCCAGGGTTGTGTTTAAGAAGAGGAACCTGGCAATACTGTATGAACTGGGGTGAAGAAGGAGACACTGGAGGCCTTGAGATCAGATAGGAAAACTGTTGCAGTAGTTGAAGAAAATGAATAGGGACTGAACTAGGGAATGATAACAAGGATGGATTTGAGATATATTGAAAAGGTTAAAGTGTCAAGATGACAGGACTTGGGGAGTGACTACATATGGGGCCTGAGAAAAAGGGGCAGCATCAAAGATAGCTCTGGGGTTTGAAGACAGGCTAATTGATTGGATAATAGTACTTAAAAAAAAAAACCTCTTTGTATTTTATTTTTATTAAAATTTTTATTGAAGTGTAGTTGATTTACAATGTTGTGTTAGTTTCTACTGTACAGCACAGTGATTCAGTTATGTAAGTATATACATATATATACATATATACATATATATGTATACATATATATATACATATATATACATATACATATATGCATATATATATACATACATATATATATATACATATATACATATATATATAGAGAGTTAGGTTATTTTCCATTATAGGTTATTTTTGTTGTTTAGTTGTTAAGTTATGTCCAATTCTTTGGAACCCCATGTACTTTAGCCTGCCAGGCTCCTCTGTCCATGGGATTCTCCAGGCAAGAATACTGGAGAGGGTTGCCATTTCCTTTTCCAGGGTATCTTCCCGACCCAGGGATCAAACCTTCATCTCCTGCTTGGAAGGCGGATTCTTTACCACTGAGCCACCAGGGAAGCCCTTATAGGTTATTACAAGATATTGAATATAGTTCCCTGTGTTATACAGTAGAACCTTGTTTATTTTATAGGTAGTAGTGAGTAAAACTTTATATTTTAAAATTATTTTCTGTTTACAAAAGAGTTGTAAAGATACTGCAGAGAATTTCTGTATCCCCTTCCATCAGCTTCAGATATTACTGTTAATTAATATCTTGTATAACCGTGGTAAAATCTTTAAAACTGAGAAATTAGCACTGATACTTGAACTAAGCTATAGTCTTTATTCCTATTTCACCAGTTTTTCCCACAAACATCTTTTGTCTGTTCCAGGATGGAATCCAGGATCCCACAATGCATTTGGTTGTTAGGTCATCTTAATCTCCTCCATCCATGGCAATTCCTCAGTCTCCATCTTTTATTACCTTGTCAATATTGAAGAGTACTGGTCAGTTACTTTGTTAAAGTGTTCTTCATTTGGACTTACCTGATTTTGTTGTTGTGGATTAGATTTAAGTCATTGGGCAAAAATACCACAGAAGTGATGTCATCCCCTTCTTGGTACATCATATCCGGGGGACATGATGATATGTGTTATTATTGGTGATGTTAATTAATTTTGATCTCTTCTTGTCATTTTTTCCACCAAAAAGTTACTATTTTCCCTTTGTAATAAGTACTTTCCATGCAAAAATGATAATCTTGCATTACTCATCAGCATCTACCAATGGTTCTTGCCTATACTTACTGCTGTACTGCTTACCTGATGTTAATTTTGTTTCCCTCATGCCTTCTGCCTTTATCATATCAGTTGGAATTCTACTATTGGAACACCTGTCCTTGTTCTTCCACTTTTTGAGGGAGCAGTTAGCAAGGGAAGAGGTTAGGAGAAGAAGATAGCAAGTTCAGATTTAGGCATGAGATACCTGTGTGCCATCCAGATGGAAATATCTAGAAAGCATTTATTATCTGCTCAAACAATAGTTGAGTTTAAGATGTTGGAGGCAAGCACTGTTATTCTTTTGTATTTTAGAATGTAGAAACTGAGGTTCAGGGTGAAAACCTGAGTCATAGTGGGAAATAAAACTGGCAAGGCAGCTGAGGGCCACATTGTTGAGAGCCCTGCTTACCCAACAAACAACTTTGGGCTTTGTTCAGTGACTCACCTATGCCAATTTAAAATTTGTCAGTAAGGAACAATTGATAACCCAGTCCTAGCTCTCAGTCTATTATAGCATTTTGTGCAACCATAGGGAAACCATTTAATAGCCCAAATTAAATAAAATCTAAGTACCTAATGAGTTGTAGAGGCCATTGGACAAAAAAGAGGTGTTACCTGGAGTTATTGGAGAAGGCTTTGTGTGGGAACTAGAACTTGCTGTGGGCCTGGATGGAATTTGTAGTGAGTGGACAACAGAAAGGGCAACCAAGAAGGATGATGCTATCAGTAGCTCATATTTATTTTATTGTTTACAACGTGCCAGGCACTGAACTAAGTGCTTCAAACATTTAGTCCCCATATCCACCTTATGAGATAGTACTGATGTAATCCCTATTTGACAGATGAGGAAACTGTACCTTGAATGTTTCCATATTCTCTCCTTGTAGGCAGCTGGACAAGGAAGCCAAATAACATATTAGCATTTTATACTACAAGCAAGTGAAGAACAAGTGAATAGAACAAGTGAAGTTAGATGAATTGGAAGTTTAATAGAAGCTCTTGCTGATGTAGCTCACAGTAGGGATGGACTTTCTTTTGCGATCAGAATAATTATAGCTACTATGTATTGAGGGCTAGCTATGTGCTAGACATTGTGCCAAGTGTTTTGCTTGCTTTATCTCATTTGATCCTCTCCAAAACCTCATGAGACATAGATGCTATTTTTATCCCTATTTTAGAGATAAAAATTCCTCCAGTCTCTCGTCCAGGGTTACAGTGCTGGTGAGTGGCCGAAATCTATCTTAACTCTAAAGCCCATAATATTCACCACTTAGCAATGCTCCCTAGCCCACTTCCATTCTTTTAATAGGAGTGGATTTGGCACTGGGACCAGAAAACTTGAGATTTGCAAGATAAGATTCCCTGGTCCCTGGCTAGTACTTGGATGTGGAAACTGCCAAATATCTATGCCTTTGTGATTTTCTTTATTCTGTACCTCAGTGTTTGGTCAACTCCATTCTTTCTTTGGGGATAATCCAAACAGGTTACAATCTGGTCTTTCAAGTCTAGGAACATTCTAGCTTTAAAGTGCATCTGCTATGTTTTAAATCCATTATATGTTGATTTTGAAGCCCAAGAGTTTGTCAGTAGGTGCTCTAATTTCATTTTTGTCTACATTCTTGAGAGAAGGTTCTTTGTCAGTTTCTTATACTGATAAAAAAGATAATTTCTCAGAAAGAAATAAGCAGAAAGAATTAATGGGAGGATAGAAGGAATCATGGGCTTCCCACGTGGCTCTGTGGTAAAGAATCCACCTGCCAGTGCAGGAGACATAGGAGACATGGGTTTGATCCCTGGGTCAAGAAGATCCCCTGGAGGAAGAAATGGCTACCCACTCCAGTATTCTTGCCTGGAAAAGTCCATGGACAGAGGAGCCTGGCGGGCTTTAGTTCATGAGGTCACAAAGAGTTGGACCTGACTGAGTGACTAAGCATGCACACAGGGGAAATGATGCTTTCTTTTGTTATTTGAAGGGTAAATAAGAGATAGCCAAAAGAGGAAAGATGAGAAGGCCATTCTGGAAGAGTGAGTAGGATTAACAATAATGCAATTTTTGATTTGGAGATTTAAAATTTTAAAATATTATGAAAACAATTGGTGACTCTTTTTTTAATCCCAGGATTGTAAATAACTTTCAGAGTATGACATCAGAGACAGAAACCATGAAGGAAATAAAAAAGTATATCTAATTACATAAAGATACAAAAACTTGCATACAAAACTGCCATAACCAGAGCTACAACAATGGCAACATGGGAAAAATATTTGCAATAAATGTCAAGTAGTCTGTATTAAATGGCATTAAAACATAAATAGCTTCTTATAACCCAATAAGAAAAAGAACATACCAGTTGAAAAATAGTCAAGGCCACAAAAGAAGAAATACAGCTGGCCAAAATCATGTTAAAAAGTAGTTTAATATTTCTGGTAATCTGAGGCATGCACATTAAAGCAGTGAAGTGTGTGTTTGTGTGTTGTAGGGGAGTAAAGTTAATTTTCACTCTACCCTTCTAAATTCGTGGCTTGAGATCCCCCTGTAATAAAAGACAGAATAACAAGAGGAAAACAAACAGACTTTTAATAACTTGCGTACCTCCTGTGAGCGTGGGAGAGACCCAGGAAAACTGAGTAACTCTCTGAAGAGGGCCCAAACCACCACCTTAAATACCCTCTCCAGCTAAAGACAAAAGGGTGGAGGGAACCTGTTCCTGGAGGTGACCAGGAGAGGCACAGTAGACAAGGGTAAGATTGTATGCAGATTTAAGTTGCTGCCTTTTCTATTCATAAGAGTTTCTAGAAATTCAGTCATTCTTGTCTTCCTTGTACGGAGTGGAGACACCCTTACAAATGAAGATTTTCTTTATAAATGCAAATGTCTCTTACGGAAAGAATCTCTTCTACTTGATTTTCAGGGCTTCTCCTGTATCTGCTGCTTTTTTTTTTTTTTTTTAAACATAAATAGTCTTTATGACAAAGAGACATATTTGACGGTGGCAAATTCTGCTCCCTTTTAGTGTTTTGCCTTTTAAAACTGATAATGACCTCTTGGTCGGGCTGTAGCAGAAACACATTTCTCATATGTTGCTGGCAGGAGTACAAATTCAAAGACATTTTCTGGAAGGCAGTTTAGAATTATAGGTTAAAAAGCCTTAAAATCCATATTCCCTTTGAAGACCTAGAAATTCTCATTCTAATGAGACACCAAATACTAAATGTAGACTGCTACTAAATGTTGTTTAGTCACTAAGTCATGTGTGACTCTTTTGTGACCTCATGGGCTGTAGCCCACCAGGCTCCTCTGTCCATGGGATTTTCCAGGCAAGAATACTGGAGTGGGTTGCCAACTAAATGTAGACTACTACTACAAAATGTAGACTAAGTAGTGAAGGACCTGAAAATTTAGATATAACTTACATGTGTGACAGGAAGAGATGGGTTGAGTAAATTGTTGCATATCCATATAGTTGAATAAAATGAAGCTATTAGAAAATGAAATTATAGAAGCCTGTTTATGACATGGAATATGCTCAAGATAAAGTTTGGGACAGTGCCCGAAGCCAGCAGGCTGAAGAGATCAGCAGGGTGAGTAGAGAAAGCCTTGCCTGCCTTGCTAAGGAGCTTGAGCTTTTCCAGTAGTTACTGGCCAGCCATTAAAGGATTCTAAAGGAAAGATCAGAGATGCATTTTAGGCAAGAAACCAGTGAAAATCATTTCATCAGTCCAAGGAGAGAGAAGATGAGGCCCCAAGAGTATTAACATTAGTGAATAAAACCCAAGACAGACTTTGGGTAGCCCAAGGAATGGATCTTTGCTATGGTGGGTTCTGTTTATAGGCATTCCTTTAAGAACCCCCAAGTAGATGGGTACCCTCCTAGGCGGTGGAGCCAAGAGAACTGGAGCTGGGCCTCGGAAGATTGTGTTGCAAGCCAAATGGCCACTCTCCTGTCCCTCTCTCCTTCTCTTTCCCTTTGATTTAGTTTCCCCATCCTTTCACTGCTTAACCTGGCTAGCCCCTCAGTTAGGATGGTCTTGGTGACTGGCCATCCTTCCCGCCTACATTTCTCATAGTACTAACACTTCTTCCTATGAACAAAAATTATCTTCTTTCAGTGTTATGACCATGAAGGGTTAATGAATCTGATGTTGGGGTTGAGCAGAATTCGACAGGGAACAGGGTATTGATGCCAGTGAACTTGGGGCTAATATGACCATGAAACATGAACAGAAACAAGAATGAGGAAGTGGGACAAATGATGCTGAGAGCTTGGGTGGAGAAGGTGGGAACCTGGAACCAGAGTGTCTCAGAGGTAGAGGATCAACTGGTATAGCTGCTGGCACCTAGATTATGTGCTTAGGAAAAAACTGAATTTTTGAGTTTCTGGGCAAGATAACAGTCACTCTCTCCTGAAGAAGCTGAGAGAGTGCGGTTTTTGAATGGAACCTGCAGGTTTTTCCAGGGAAAACCAGCCCCAAAAGACTTCAGTTCTGTAAGGATTCAAGAATTGCCAGCACCCAGTAGATCAGAAAATGAAGCTGGTTGGATGTAATGTGAGCCTGTCTTTATGGAATGTTGGACTCTGAAACCCTGAAACCCATCTGTGTAAATTTAATTTGCTGCCCAGGCAGGTCTGTATTTTGAGATGTCTCGGCTTGTAAGGAGGAGATTGGAGGAGCTGTGTTGTGGTACAGATGTGAGGACCCTGGGGTGACTCCATGTGTGCTGTGGGAGTTGAGGGACAGGGCGAGAGTCTAAAGAAGAGAAGCCCCCATGAGGCTAGGACCATGTCAGGTGTGAGGTGAAAAGTGTTGAGAGTTTATTACGGGACCTGGGTTCTTGCCAGAAACCTTGTCAGAACCTTCCGCTGGGTTTCTCCGTCTGTAAAATGGGATTTCATAATAAAGCCCTGCTTGCCTCCCAGACAGTGGATCAATGGAAGAGCATAGTAGCATTTCTCTGTTATGCTCCTTGCTCTTTTCTTCAGATGCCTATTGGAGCAGATGGCGGCAAGAAGACAAAGTGCCACGTCGGTGCTGGGATGTACTCAGATGCCTTCTCATCTTCCTGCCCTCCTTGTTTGCACTTCCAAGTGTCCTCTCTTCCCCCTATATTTGCAGCTGAAGGGATAGTTTAGCTTTCCATCTGCTAGGCTAAAACACATGCCAACAAAATTTGGAGGCCATTGGCAGCCAGCCAAAGAAGAGAGCAGGGATATTTGGGCCAAGGCTGGGGGCCTTTGGGCCTCTGAATTAACATCTTATCTTCACTCTGATCCTTTGGTTGATGGTGATTATGGATGTGGCTCCAGCATGACAAAGCAGAGAATCTTAGTGTCATAAATCTAGGAAGTTGCCAGAGGAGACCATGAGTTTACCGGAAAAGAAATAGGATGGGGTCGGGGTCCTTTTTCAGACCTGCTTTTTTGATGTTCTCCATATATCTGATTTTAAAAGTTGCTTGGAAAAGATACCCTCTATCCTGGTGTTGGGGATAGATAGGCAAGATGAGGAAAGCCAGTATGTTGGTTGGAAATAACATGACCACAGGCAAGTAACTGTTGGAAAAGTCACTTAAGAGTCAAGACTAGATGGGCTGCCTCGAAAGAAATCAGATCCATGATTAAGTTGGGACTGGAGGCTTGCTTTCTTCAGGAGGTTTCTGGGCTTCCGTACATTGGGACATCTGGGATCAGACCCAGCCAAATGGGGCAGTTACAGGGATTCCCCAAGAATCTGCTTATCTCCTCTTGGCTGTGTGTATAGAAAAGTCAGAGCGCGGGGGGCGGGGTGGGGGGTGGGGTGGGCGTGTTGCATTTTTACTTCTCTGTTTTAGTGTGTTGCAAGTATCTAGGGTATTGCAGAAGCTCAGGAAGATTGCTAACATGACTTTTAGGTGACTCCAGAAGTATACTTTCCAAGGTGCTTGGGGGCCCCTGTCTGCTTTCTATATACTGTAGCTTCTGAGTGTAGCCTTTGATGGCCTGATGCTGGGTAACTATGTACAGCCTCCAACTTGGTCCCTTGCCTAAGGTGAGTAACTTTGCTTCCGGGTCAGTGGTAAAGAATAACCAGCTTGGTTTCTTTATCTCCTGTACTGTTCTGACGGGTAGGGTGGGGAAGTGGGGTTAAGTTCATGTTTGGTTGATTGAAATTCCAAGTTGACAGTCCTTATCCCAAACCATGAAGGTCAGATGTATTTCGGAAGTCTTGAGTTTTTTGGATTTTAGAAAGGCAATACTGAGCGTGTGGAGTGTTTTACAGACACTGCCAGTGGGATCTGGGACAGCACCCCGTAATCAAAGTACATTCTTCTTGTGGAATAAGTGTGAATACTCACCATAAATGGAATAAAGACAGTCTATAAAGAGCCTCAGCTCAGTTCAAGTCATGTCTGCTACCAAATTAGTTTTTTTTTTTTTAAACCAAACCCGACGTTCTATTTCTTTGAGCTTTTTGGATTTGGCGATTGCAGATAAAGGATTGTGGACCTGTAATTGTCATTGGCTTTGCACTTTTAATCAAATTGATCCACAGGGGAAAGTAACATTCTCAACGGATTTTTTCTTGGTGGGTTCTCTGATGAGGTATTGTGTGTGATGGACTCCCGGCTGTGTTCCTTTCAGGACCCTTTCTTCCCCATTCTTTCTCTTAGTCGCTGCAGGGATTCAGGTATCTCTACTTAGAGTGATTTTCCTTAGAGTACCCTTTCCTTTTAAATGTAGATTCTGAGAGAACTGAAGAACAGAATATAAAGAAGATACCTGGGACAAAGCCAAGCCAGCCGATAATGTCTATTCATAAATTTTCACCACAGGAGAGGAGCACATAGCAATGATTTTGTAAATCTGCACCATTAAGTCACCGTAGGTGAAGTAACTCCAGAAACATGAGTTTCATTCTTTGGTCAGTCTTTTGTCCTGAATGTCTTTGATCAAACCTTGAGCACACCTGGCTGCTTAGAATAGTTGAATCTCCTAGGGCTTTTGTTAAAATGCACAGATTCCTGGAACCCTGACTTATGGAATCAGCATTCCTCATGTACAACTGCTCTGCAGGGCTTTCTTTGTCCCCCCTTGAGCAAACAAGGTTTGACTTTGGTTCAGTCAAACTGCCACTGCTGTGGGTTTCTGAAGGCTGTAATAACCCTAGTTCAAACCAAGGAGCATGGAACTGATGGTCTCTTAGAAGGATCAGGTTCTTTTTGTTTGGTTTGAGCAGGGAGAATAGAAGAGGAACCACCTAGTCAGGCTTTGAAACAAACCAATCAAATGTGGGGGAGGGAAAATAATTTTCCCTCTACTCTTCTAGGATCCTGGCTGAGACACACCCCCTCCTCCACAATAAAAGATTAACAGGAGAAAATCAATGGAAGTTTAGTAATATGTATACCTCCTGTATACATGGGGGAGACCCAGGAAAACCAACTCCCTGAAATGGCCCAAGCTACCACCTTAAATACCATCTCCAGCTAAAGATAAACATGTTGGGTGTTGGTTGAGGGGTAGGGGTGGAGGAGAAGGCCAGTTCCTGGAGGTGACCAGGAAGAGTGCAGTAAACAAGGGTAAGGTTGTTACACAGGTTTAGGTCCTTTCCTTCTCCCTTATTGAGAGAGTATAAAGATTTAGAGTTATCCTTTTCCTAGAGGGAGACACCTGAACAAATGGAGATTTTCCATATAAATGTAAATATATTGTACAGAAAGGTAACTTCTACACAGTTTTCAGAGCTTTTCCTATGTCTGTTGTTTCTTAAAAATAGTCAGCCTAAAATAATCCTTGTACCAAAGAAACAGACTTTGGGGTAGCAAATTCGGCTCCCCTTCAAAATCAAAGGGAAATTAAGAGCCTGGGGGTGGCAAAATCAATAGGATTGCCAGATAAAAAATACAAGCTGTCCAGTTAACTTTGAATTTTGATAATGAATAATGTTTTAGCACATGTATGTTCCATAGACTATCCAGGATATACTGATACTAAAACATTATTCATTATTTATCTGAAATTCAAATTTAACTTGGCATCCTGTGTTTTTATTTGCTAAATCTGGCAAAGTTAATTATTGATTAACCCACCTTCCCCCATGGGAGGCAAATCAGAAGGTATTTGTGTGCTTATCCTATGCTCATAATCCATTTTTACTTGTCCTGGGTTAAAAACTTCTTATCCTGGCTACTTGTATAATACTGAAGTTGAAGTATTGAAAAATTGAGTGTTCTAGAGGGTAAAAGGAAGTGAGGCTGAAATGACTTAAGGAAAAGCTCTCCCCATCTCCTACCCTCCAAACAGTTACTTCTTCCACTCTCCATCCATCTCTTTCCCCTTCCCCCCACCTTCCCCCATCGCACACACAGCCAGGACAGGCACACGTAGATGCATGTACAAACACAAACATGTTTAGAAAACCACTTGCTTGTCTTTTAAAGTTTTTTTATATTATATATATTTTTTCTGTGTAAGAGTTTGGTTATTTTATTATTAGTAGCATTAGAATTAGTATTATTAAAGTAACACTGTCTCACTGTGTCCAGCATTTCTCGTGATAACCATACTTGATTTTTTTTCCATTGCAGATCTTTCTCCTGGCCTGCCCTCCATGTCCAGGAGCCATCGTCATCTTCAAGTAAGGGCAAATTGTGTTTCTGTTGCTGTTGCTGAACTGCTTTGTCTGCTTGGTAAAAAAGGATGGTGAACACATTGTGAGCACATTGAACTTGCGATGCTGTGTGTCTGGGCTTCCCAAGAGACAAATGTCTTCAAGGGTCCAATGAAACAGGGAGATGTTATATATGGAGATTTGGCCTTTGTGCTTTTGGTAAGCTCTGGCAGATCCCTTTTAGCGATTCCTTGTGGTGGTGGTTTATGGCTATGACATGCTCCCTTGGAAGGTTGCCACCCTCCTAAAGTTTCTTTTGAGAGCCTGTTGGGGGCCAGGCAGCCCCCCTCTACTCACACATCTTTGTACTGTGATTCTCTTGTTCCACTGAGGATACTTTGAAGGCCTGTGTTCTTGTGTTTTTATCTTTTGTTGCTCTTGTTGTTGTTAAAGTGCAAATTAAAATGAGGAGAGAAAAATATCACCTTATTACAAGTCCTGACTTTCTTTAAAATAACAAGCATCCAAATCTATTAAAGTGTATTGCAGGCAAATTGTGTTTGTCTGAAGGCAAGTTTACTTAAATGAAATTCTCAAGAGTCCCAGAAGCCTCATGTGAACCAGGAGTTGTGACCATTTTGCTTACCAAACCTTTTATTAGAGTTGCTAATGAGAAGCTAAATCGACCCAATTAATTTCATCTCTTTCCCCCTTCTCCGACCCCCGTTTTGGAGCTGTCTCTGAGCAGGGAAATAGCCCCAAACCAGAGGGAGGGGGCAAAAAGTAGAGAGCCCAGCAGATCTTTGGATAATTGAGAGTGGTGTAAATGACTTTCTGATTTACTAAGTCATTAAAGTGTGAGGTAGGGGGAAATATACCCCATTTGTTGCTTCAAATAGCTCCTTGGAATAGCCACTTAGTCTCTTACCTTAGGTGAATAACTTTCTGCTGAATGAGGGGTAGTGGGTCCCGATTTCATAAGTCTCTTACTTAGACAGCTCCTAAGGAGAAGGGGTATTTAACCCTGTTTCCCTCCCTTGATTTCCCAAAATGGGCTCAGTCTTTCAGTGCAGTGTTTTAAAAGTAACATTTATTGCTTTTTATTTCATTATTATGGGAGTTGTAATTCTCATTATAGAAAATGCAAAAACACACAAAAAGAAAATAAACACCATCACTAATCCTACTAAGAAATTATTTTGGTTATTGCCCTCTTTTTTTTTAAACAAGCAGAGACCATATTTTGTTTTTTGTTTTGTTTTTTACTGTATCTTTTCTAAACTTAATTCAATTTATATGTGTTTGTACATATAAAATACATAAATAAAATTGCTGGATTTATTTTTTTTTTAGTAGTCCTCTCCTGCCCCTCATTTTCCTTGTTTGGTATGGCCTTTGCCCTATCTTTCCACATTGTCCCTGTATATTACCAAACCAGTATGTATCCTTCTATATTTTTCTTCATGCTTGTAGGTACACACACACACACACACACACACACACACACACACAAATGGGTTTTGGAATGTTTTGTTGTTTTTGTTTATTGTTTTACAAAAATAGAATCCTATATATACATCCTACTTATTTTCACTCAACAACATCCCATGAAAATCTATCAAAGCCTCTTGGTACAGCTCTTTGTCTTTCAAAAGGCTAGAAAATATTTTGTGGATGCACAATTTATATAGCCATCTCCCTATTAATGAACATATATATTCTTTCCAGATTTTGGCCACTACAGTCCATGCTGAATTTAAACATCATTGTGCTTATGCCCTTATATACTAGTGCTTTCAATTTATACACATGTACACACACACACACACACAAATGTTTATTTGCAAATAAATATTTGTTACCATATCAAGTTATAAAAACAGGCTGTTATAATTCACTTTTTCTCTTTGTATGTAATATATGAGATTATTCTTTTTTTCACATCCTAATCAGCATAAGGTTTTATGATTCTTTTATAATTTTGACAGCTTAATGGATGTATTTCCTTGGCTAATAATGCATTTCAGTATTCTCTCATTTTTTGTCCAGTTGGATTTGCTGTTTGAATTGTCTGCTCATATTATCTACCCATTTCCTCTGGGTTGTTTATATTTTTTTTAACTTGTAAGGCCTCTTTGTATATTTTGGATATTGGCCCTCAGGCTACCATCTTTATTATAGACATATTTCCCAGATCTATATGTGTTGATTTTACTGATGGTATATTTTGCCACATAATTTTTTCTACATACTTTTTTTCATATCCAAATATGATAATTTTTTTATAGTTTCTGGGTTCCCAGTCTTTGTTGAGACTGTTTTCTCAAAGATGGATAACCAGTGGTAGTAGCATAATATGTTAAGTAATTCCTACTTTCCCTTGTAAATTGAACTACTATCTTTGTCATTAAACTTTTTATATACAAGGATCCATTTATGAATTCTCTTGTTTTGTTTTATCTGTGTGTCTTATTTACCTTAGTCATATTGATTAGGTTAAATTAGCTTAAAAATATTTATCTTGGCATTTTTTCTTTATACATATTTTAATATCATTTAATCAGTCCTCCAACCCCATCCTATTGTGATTCTAATTAGAACTGCATTAAATTTATATTTCAATTTTGTAAGAATCATTTTTTAAATACATAGCTCTTTTTGTCTAAGAAATGGTTATTTCTTTCCTCCTGTTCAGATCTTATTTTATACCTTTCTTGATACATTTATTCTAAAGAATTAAGAGCTTTTTTGTTCATTAGGAATGCAATATTGTCCTCCTTTCCATTCCTAAATGCCTCTTGCTAGAATAGAAGCTCATTAATTTTAAAAATACTTTTCATATCTAGCTATTTTACCAAATTGTCTGTTAGCTCCAGTAACTTTTATTTTATTTTTATCTTTTTTTTTTCTTACCAGATTGTAGCAGGTTTAATAGTGGCCCCCAAAGGTATGCCCAAGTTGTAACCCCAGAACCTGCAAAGGTGACCTTATTTGGAAGAACTATCTTTGCACATGTAATTGTGGATTTTGAGATGAGATCACCCTGGATTTAGGGTGGGCCCTTGTATGTTTGTTTGTGCTCAGTCATGTCTGTGACTCCATGGACTGTAGCCCACCAGGCTCCCCTGTCCATAGGATTTTTTTTTTATATACATAGAATTTTACAGGCAAGAATACTGGAATGAGTAGTTTATCTTTTCTTTCCAATGGTTATTCTAATTATTTAATTTTCTTCTATTTTTCGCTAGAAACTCAAAGACAGCATTAAATAAAAATGATGCTGGTGGGCCACTTTGTCTATAACCAATTTTAAATAGAAATGTTTTCTGTGTTTTTCCATATTTGCTGTTGATATTTTTAAGTAGTTTCCACATTTACTTTGTGATATTTTATTTGATTATTTTTTTTACTTTGTGATATTTTAAAAAGGAATGTTTTTGTATTTTATCAAATGCTTTTTCAATGATTTCTGATCTTTTTTTTTTAATTTAAGTTTTTTATATAGTGAATTATGTCATTAGATGTCTGGTTTTGAACAACTCTTATGTTACTGAAATAATGTAATAATATATTACTATTTTGATACATTGTTGGATTCTATTTGTCAATCTTTTATTTAGAGCCTGGCCTCAGTATTCATAAGTGAGATTGGAGTCATTTTTTTATTGGATTCTTTTCTTCAGGTTTAAGGATTAAAATTATGTAGGTTATGTAAAATGAACTGCAGAATTTCCCTTCTTTTCTCTGGCCTGGAATACTTTAACTACCCTTAGAAATTTTGTGGTATTTTTTTGTTTGTTTGTTTGTTTTTTGAGATCAGATAAAACTCAACTGTAAAACCCAAATATGAAGTCTCAGTGCCTTTTTCAATGGGTAGACCCTTAATCACCTTCCCAGTGTTTTATGTGGTAAATCATATATTCAAATCATTTTGGGTAAATTTTGATCATTTGTATTTTTCTAGGAGTTATCTATTCTAAGTTTTCAAAAATATTGCCATGAATTTAGTTGAGCATATAGTTCTATAATTAAAGAAGCCTTTCTCCTCATTGTAGTCATATTTTTCTTTCTTGGGCTTAGTCTTGTCTGACTTTATATTCTGTCTCATATTTTATATATTAGTTTAGTAAGCACTTTTATCTATTTTTGGTGGCTTTATAGAACCTGGTTTTGGATATATTTATCCCTTTTACCTTATTTTGTATATATATATATTTTTTTTTTGAAGGGGGCGCTTCCCTTGTGGCTCAGCTGATAAAGAATTTGCCTGCAATGTGGGAGACCTGGGTTTGATTCCTGGGTTGGGAAGATGCCTGGAGAAGGGAAAGGCTACCCCCTCCAGTATTCTGGCCTGTAGGATTCCATGGACTGTATAGTCTATGGGGTCACAAAGAGTTGGACACGAGTGAGCGAGTTTCACTTTCACTTTTCATATATATTTACTTAATTTTCAACTTTTTATATTTATTTTCTTTTCCTGTTTTTTGCCTAATCTCTCAAGATTTATGCTTATTTCTTTACTTTTTGTCTTCTTTAATCATAGTTTTTTATTCTGCTTTTTTTCACTTGATGATATCACAGGTTTTCCCCTATTTTATCATGTACTTACATTGTTCACATCATTTTTTTTTGTTCACATCATTTTTAAATTAAATTTTATATTTTGAGAAACTATGTAAAATAAAATATAACAAATATCATTATGATGTAGAAGTTATAAGAAAAATAGAGAGATCCCATATACCCTTTAATTAGTTTCCTCCAGTTGTAACCTATTGCAAAAGTGTGCTATGATATCACAACCATACAGTCAAGACAAAGAATAGTTTCATCACCATGAGGATCCCTCCTGTTGTCCTTTTAAAGCCAAGTTCATTCCCTCCCACTTGCATGTTTTCTCTGACCCCTGGCAACTCATCTGTTCTCCATGTCTTTAAATTTGTCATTTCAAAAATGTTGATATAAATATAGTCGTACGGTATGTCACCTTTGGGATTAGCTTTTTTTAAACTTGGCATAATTCCTTGGAGGTTCATCCAAGTTTTTAACCATACACATAATTTTTCATGGGTACTTATTATTCCACTGTGAAAATCCTCTGTGCAGTGTGAAGTTGAAAATCGTTGTTTTAGAAAGTAGATAGTACAGCTCTGTTTACTGTTCTCAAAGGACTTTGTCTTAAAGGATCTTATCTAATCCTTCAACTAATGTCAGATAGGGAGTACATTTTATCCACATGACAAATAAAGCAGTTGGGGCCAAGAGATTTTAAATAACTTGGCTAAGATTACATGCTTTTAAACTGGTGTTGGAGAATACTCCTGAGAGTCCCTTGAACTGCAAGGAGATCCAACCAGCCAATCCTAAAGGAAATCAAACCTGAATATTCATTGGAAGGTGAATGCTGAAGCTGAAACTCCAATACTTTGGCCACCTGATGCGAAGAACTGACTTATTTGAAAAGACCCTGATTCTGGGAAAGATTGAAGGCAGGAGAAGGGGAAGACAGAGGATGAGATGGTTGGATGGCATTACCAACTCAATGGACATGAGTTTGAGTAAGCTCTGGGAGTTGGTGATGGACAGGGAAGCCTGGAGTACTGCGGTTCATGGGGTCACAAAGAGTAGGACACAACTGAGTGACTGAACTGAAGATTACATAGTGGCAGAGTCAGGATTCCCTTTCTTCCTCTTCCTGCTAATGCTTTTAATCGGGTTTATTGTGTCTAGTCAAGGTGGGGAACATTTAACATGGATATCTCATTTAGTCCTCCCAGCACACCTATGTGGGAGGTACAAACAGTATCGTCAGTTAGATCAAGACAACAGGCTCTGAAAGTTTATGTGATTTAAGTGGCTTGTAAGTGATGTAGGTGGGATTCGATCCAGTATCTCTCTGACTGTAGAACCAGTGCTCCTAATAGCTGCCTTATGTTGCTTAAGGGAGTATTTTCTGTTCTTCTGGTACTGTTGAAAGAAAGGGTTAACAACCATGATAACATCTGATTTAAAATTTCATAAATTTCAGTGTACACAGACAGGCCCTGCTGTGGGTGCATTGACTAGTGCTACCTACCCACCTCTTGTTTTTTCTAGCAGCCCATTGCTGTGGCAGCCACACATGAGTTTGTTTGCTTCCCAGCGAAGCAGGGGCTGGCATGCTCTTCATGGAGGCATGCCCAGTCACTGCAGGAAAGGGGTATGGTGTGCCCAGCAGGCTGCAAGAACTGTGCTGGGCAAGGGCTGGCAGTTCTCTTTAGGGTGGGGAAGGAGCAGAACTCTCCACAGGGTTCTCACACTGCACTTGACAAGAGGGAATGATGGTTCCCCGGTGTTCTGGCTGGGTCCCAGAGTGGGACCCAAAGTGTCCCCTTTATGTGCCCCACAGTTGACATGTGACCTGCTTAGTCAGCTGCTGTAACTGGCTGCCCAAGGGAAAAACATGTGCCTCGAACGTGGAGCCTCCACTGCAGCAGCCTTGGGCATGGTTGACTTCCATGTCCTAGAATGCCAGCCTGGCAGCATTTGGCCCCTTATCCCCCAATCCGTTCCCAGCTCTTCCATGCTGTGGATGCATGTTGTATTGAGTCTGTACGGGCAGTGTTGGTCTATGTCTCTGAGTCTGAGCCATTTTCTTTTTATTCATTTGGCTGTTTTGAGTGATTCTTATCTGAAGAGCTGTCTATCATCTTCAACATCCAAGCCACAGAATTCTTTCTCCCACTCAAGTTTGAGTATTATATCCTTAGAGGCCATTCTGTGCTTTCTCTCCTGCTACTGACTTCAAAAAAGGTACCTTTTGCAGTTACCTTTAGGGAAAATACCCTGTTGCATAATATGAGTCAGCCTGCCTTTTGAATTCTTAATAAATAAGATTCTCTTTTGCCACCCAAAAAAAGGAAAGAGAGCAGGTACTCCCCAGCTCCTCTGGTAGCTTTTCTTTTTCTTTCTTTTTGCCCCTTTCCTCATTTTTTTCTGCTTCAAATTTCATTATAGAAAATTCCAAACAGATACCTACTATGCTTATTACATATTACATATTTTAATTAGGGAAATGTCACTTTTTTGGTTATTTTTTTTTGTTTTTATATGAAATTATTTCTCCTCTTGTGGATATGAATGAGTTGTCCATATATAAAGAGTATTAATCCTTTATCACCTTTGCAGTAAATGTTTTCCCCAGACTGCCTTCAAACTTGTTGACAATGCTTTTGATGTATATTCTACATTTTTATTGGTCACATTGATTGGTTTCTGCACCACCTTCAGACCATGGTTATGAGAGGGTAACAGGCAGGAAGGCCAGGGGTCTCCAAGTGGAGGAAAGAGGCTGTAAGTGCCAGACATTTTTATCTCTCTTAAATGGCAAGAAGAAACAAACCAGCGATCTGTTTTTCATTCTCTATACAAATTTAAAAGGAGGTTTCTCTTAACATTCTGTGTTGCCATGACACCTGGTCTCACCTAAAGCTAACCACTCTCAAACTTTGAGTTAACCAATACATGCCTTTTTCGTATGGAAATGTGGTCTTAAGCTATGTTAATGAACCCCAGACTCAATCTTCAAGTTGGTTCTGCTAAACGGCCTAACTTACTTCCTCAGGTATTGTTCTCCTAATCTATGTAAACGGAACTATTTGTTGGTATTCTGCCCTTCTAAAAGATTCAAGTCAATCGTTTTATGGCCTGGGATGAATTATCTGATGCCATTCTAAATTTTATGACATTCCTTTCATTTCATTAACAGACTGTGAGTGACTATATAACATACAGCTAAAGACTAGGAGGGGGGTACTCTTTTGCCCCCTTCTGATGCCTATGTCAGAAGCTTTCCCTATCTCCTTTATACTTTAATAAAACTTTATTACACAAAAGCTCTGAGCGATCCAGCCTCGTCTCTGGCCCCGGATTGAATTCGTCTCCTCCGGAGGCCAAGAATCCCGCGTCTTATCGTTCAGCAACAACCTTTCAGTTATTTCTTCCAGTGCTTTTATGCTTGAAGAGATTTACCATTCTTTTTTTTTTTTTAAATTTAATTTTATTTTTTTTTTATTAGTTGGAGGCTAATTACTTCACAACATTTCAGTGGGTTTTGTCATACATTGATATGAATCAGCCATAGATTTACACTTATTCCCCATCCCGATCCCCCCTCCCATCTCCCTCTCCACCCGATTCCTCTGGGTCTTCCCAGTGCACCAGGCCGGAGCACTTGTCTCATGCATCCCACCTGGGCTGGTGATCTGTTTCACCATAGATAGTATACATGCTGTTCTTTTGAAACATCCCACCCTCACCTTCTCCCACAGAGTTCAAAAGTCTGTTCTGTATTTCTGTGTCTCTTTTTCTGTTTTGCATATAGGGTTATCGTTACCATCTTTCTAAATTCCATATATATGTGTTAGTATGCTGTAATGTTCTTTATCTTTCTGGCTTACTTCACTCTGTATAAGGGGCTCCAGTTTCATCCATCTCATTAGGACTGGTTCAAATGAATTCTGAGATTTACCATTCTAAGATCAGGTAGACAATCTAGCTTTTTTTTCTGTTTTTAAATATTTTAGCTGTCAATTCATCTAAAATTCATTTTGTGCATAGTATGAGGTAGGGATGTAGAATATTTTTGCCCAAATTGTAATTCATTTGAGCACTATTTGTTGATTAACTATTTCCCTATGGTTACTGCTGTTACATTTTTATCATACATAAATTCTTGTATATGCTAGCATAGGGGAGCAAAATTTGCTACCCTGTCACTTTGGCATGAGGATTAATTTATGTATGTTCTTAGTTTTAAGATTAACAGAAGACTCAGAAAGTCTTTCTTTTTACCTCCTTCTTAGCTGCCTAAAGTATAATAAAGGGCTTTTTTTTGACATAGTGCTCTCACCAGAGATAATGTACAGAGGATGAGCTAGGTGCGGTGGGGGAAACTCTGAGTTTTCTCTTTGTCTCATTCTCTTCATGGCCCAGCAAACATTTGTTTACCAAACGTTTGTTTTCCTATCTCCATTTGACTTGCCTTTCTCCCCTTTTAAGTCCCAAACCCCTACCTCTATCATCCTGTTTTGTCTTTATGTATTTTTATTGAAATATAGTTGACTTAAAATGTTAATTCCTATTGTACAGCAAAGTGATTTGGTTATGCACACACACACACACACATATTCTTTTTTAATATTCTTTTCCGTTATGGTTTATCATAGGATATTTTGTAAGTTGGAGGATAATTGTTTTACAGTGTTGTGTTAGTTTCTGCTGTGCAATGAAGTGAATCACCTATGAATATTCATATATCCCCTCCCTCTTGGGCCTTCTGCCCTGCTCCCCATCTCATTCCTCTGGGTCATCACAGAGCACCAAGCCGATCTTCTTGTGTTCTACAGCACTAGCTATCTGTTTTATACATGGTTGTGTGTATATGTTAATGCTACTCTCTCAGTTCATCCCACCCTCTCCTTCCCTTGCTGTGTTCACATGTCTGTTCTCTAAAATGGTATTTACGCTGAGGGTTTCAGCTGTTTTGGCAAGTTACTCAGTTCTCCTGAGTCTCTCCCTTGTATACATGTCATTAAACTTTTTTATGATTTTCTCCTGTTAATTGGTCTCACGTCAATTGAATTCTTAGACTAGCCAGAAGAACCCAGAAGGGCAGAGGAAAATTTCTTCCTCCCTGACACTGAGGTTTATTTGGATGGCTTGTTATCCTGTTCTGTCAGTGTCTCTGTTGGGTTTGCCACCAATTTCAGACTCTTGTATTTGCAGCAGCTAGCAGACCAGATTTCTCTTCACCATTCTTCCCAGACTGTTACTTTACTCACACTTTTTTTCATAGCACATCTGAACCATTTTTTTTTCCTTCCAGATGAACTTAAAATGCTTTTGTCAGACTCTTCCCCCAAATCCTGTTGTTTTGATTGGAATTACTTTAAATATAAAATTTCATTAATGTCCTTACCATAATGAGTCTCTCTAAGGAAAGACAAGGTAGATTTCTTAGTTTATTCAGGTTTTCTTGTATGTTATTTAGAAGTGTGTGCAGATTGTATATCCCACAGATTTCTTATTAATGTCATTTCTGGAGAGTTTATAGTTTGTGATATGATTTATTTTATGTTCAAATTGATTATTACTGGTACATAGGAAAGATTTTGATTTTATGTGTTTATTTTATATTTGACCACCATGCTTAACTCTTCTAGTAGTTTTTCAATTACTTCACTTTATTTTGGAAATTAAGAGTATCAACTCTGGTATGATAACTTGGTCTTCTTTTAAAGAGCAAAACTATTTTCAAGCCTGATTGTTTTAGCTAGAACTTCCTGGACAGTGTTAAATGATAGTAGTATTGGCAGGAATTCTTGCCTTGTTTCTGATTTTAATGGAAACGTTCCTAGTGCTTTCACTTTTAATTCTGATGTTGGTTATTGGTTAAAATTAAACATCCTTTATAATGTTAAAGAATTATCTTATTTTTAAATCACCATCCCCCCCACTTTAAAATCAGGAATGGTTGTTGAATTTAGCTAATGGTTTTTGAAAATCTATTGAGAGGTTCATTTGGGTTTTCTCCTTTGATCTCCCTGTTTCATCTGTTACATTAATAGATTTTCTATTAACAACCTTTGTCACATTTCTATGGTCAGCTTTCCATTTCCTCTGCGTACTTGGGAGAGGTTCAGATTTGGCCTCCACACTATGAATTGATATATTTTGCTTTTTGCCATCTCCAATGTGAAGTTTAATTCTGCTGCTACAATATTTTTTGTAATTCTTCCTTGGTTTGCTAAACTCTCTTTTCTGTCCAGTTTTGTTATCTTTCTTTCTTGATATGTTTTATTCCAATGGCTTTCTATACTTGTTTCATAGAGTTCATGTTTTCTCGTATTCTCTTGAGGATGCAATTTTCTAAAATTTTCTTCTGATTCTGACACTAAATGAAGGCTTTTGTGCTTCCTCCAACTCTTCAGAATGCTATACATTTCCCTTCTGCTGCTAGAGGTTTTCATAGGAAGCATGCAGTTTGTGGTGTATGTTGATGCATATTTGAAGGAAGATTGATTTAGGCTTTGTTAAAGACGTAGAGTATGTGGATTTCATTTGACTCTCCTCTTATTCTCTTTGGTATTGGCTAGAACCCCTTCTCAGCCCCATTCCTGGTGGCCAGGTTGATGCACCAAGCTTCCAGCCTGTTTCCCAGTGTCTAGCAGCTTCATCGGAGAAAGCAATGGCAACCCACTCTAGTACTCTTGCCTGGTAGGCTGCAGTCCATGGGGTCGTGAAGAGTCAGACACGACTGAGCGACTTCACTTTCACTTTTCACTTTCATGCATTGGAGAAGGAAATGGCAACCCACTCCAGTGTTCTTGTCTGGAGAATCCCAGGGACGGGGGAGCCTGGTGGGCTGCCGTCTATGGGGTCGCACAGAGTCGGACACGACTGAAGCGACTTAGCAGCAGCCGCAGCAATAGCGGCAGCAGCAGCTTCATCTGGTGGGTTTTGCTGGACCCATATGGAATCGCTTTTTCCTACTTATTAGATTCTCTGACACTCGGAACATATAAACTGGATGAACTGCAGCCTCCCATATGCATTGGTACCTGAGTTTTACTTGTGAAGTTTGCCACTCCCAGAATGCAGTGTGAAAGCACCAAAGCCATCACTTCATCCCTTTTGGTTTATGGGAGGACTCTCTGAATGGATATAGACCGGCTTGGGGAGTTGTTGATTTCCCTTGCAAATGGTAGCCCTGGAGTGGAGGCATGGCTGGTTTTGCCAGTTGTGAGATGAACTCTCCATTGCTAAGCTGTGAGGCTGACTGTGGTATAACCACTCAGTGTTTTACTGTCTTCTTTCAGATTTCTGCTGCAAGACTTGGCCCCAAATTGTTTTTTCCTCATTTCAGCATTAGTTTTAATGTTAATGGAGATTTCTCCCAGATAATCATAGTAGGATGCCCATCAGTCTAAATTTTAAGTAATTTGGGGGAGTTTTATCATTCTCTGTATCTTGATATGTATTTTAGTGGGGGAGCTAGGAGAAGCTGTGTTAGTGGTAGTTAAGCAAATACTATTTTAAACTATAAATCCAATGTGTGTGTGTGTGTAAATACTTTTTTTTAAAATTTTGGCCATGCTGCCTAGCTTGTGGGATCTTAGTTCCCTGACCAGGGGTTGAACCCATGCCCTTGGCAGTGAAAACATGGAGTTCTAACCACTGGACCACCAGGGAATTCCTTATGTTTTGGTTTAGAGCAGAGATCAGCAACCTTTTCCTGTAAAGGGCCAGATAGTAAATGTTTTGGACGTTGTAGGTGATCTGATCTGATCTTTGTTTTAACTCCATAAGTACTGTTGGAGCTAGAAAGTAGCATAGACCAGTACTGTATGTATACAAATGAGTTTGGCAGTATTCTAATCAAACTTTTCAAAAACAGGAGGACCAGCTGAAAAAGTTCTGGAGATGGGTGACGGTGATGGTTGTACAACACTGTGAAGGTACTTAATACCTCTGAACTATATACTTAAAAATGGTTAAGATAGGGGCTTCTCTGGTGGCTCAGTGGTACAGAATCCGCCCACCAATGCAGGAGACTCGAGTTTGATCCCCAATCTAGGAAGATTCCATATGCTGTGGAGCAACTCTGCCCATTGGTCACAGTTATTGAGCCTGTGCTCTAGAGCCCTGAAAAAGCAACTATTGGCCCCAAGTGCCACAACTACTGAAGCTTGGAGCCCTTGAGCCTGTGCTCTGCAACAAAAGAAGCCACTGCAATGAGAAGGCTGTGCAATGCAATGATGAGTAGCCCCTGCTCGCTGCAACTAGAGAAAACCCCAGGCAGCAACAAAGACCCAGGACAGCCAAAAATAAACAAATTTTAAAAATTAGCATACAGACAGAGAGAGGAAAGAGGAAATTCCATGCCTACAGTAAGAGGGGAACTTTGCTCGAAGCTTCAAGGCAGTGAGACAGATTTCTGGAGTAGCAGTTAAAAGGCATATCAGAGTTAGAGGGGGGTGGAGTTCGGGAACTTCACAGTTCATCCTCGTAATAGCATCCCATGCTCTTTCGGAATAGAGATACATAGAGCTGACAGTCACACTTTTTGGTATAAGGATCAGAGCAGGGATTTTTTTGTCCTTGCGAGGCTTGGGGAACCTCTGCAGTTGTCACAGGGGTTCATATCAGATGCAGCTGAAAAGCCAGCCTGGCCTTTGTTCTTTGTGACTAGTGAGGCTTCCTGTAGACGACCTGCTCTCTTCCCAAGGCTGGAAGATCCTGGGTTTTCAGTTATTAACCACAACAGGCTCACTAGAGAAAGAGAAGCAGCCGCTAGTCTGAATCAGCTGCTATAGTGCCTCTTTAACAGGATCTGCCACTGGGATTTACCCGTCAGCTGGAGACCAGGGCCCTTGGCCTCTGGAAACAGTGCTGCCCTTGGGCTCCAGGCCACATTTCCTCTGGTGGTGTGGACAGATTCCTCCTCCCCAGCTCTCGCCCTGGCAGCCCTCAGCTTTTCCCAGACCTGGAAACAAAGAGCCTAAAGTTTAGCCGTGCATGGCCTCCCATCTCCACAGGGGAAGCAGGTGTGTCTAATGCTGTTCTTGGAGCAGAGTTAGCATACCCACATCCATTTACACGATCCTCCCCATCTAAAGAGCTTCCTTGGTGGCTTAGACGGTGAGGAATCTGCCTGCAATGCAGGAGACCCAGGTTCGATTCCTGGCTCAGGAAGATCCCCTGGAGAAGGAAATGGCTACCCACTCAAGTATCTTGCATGAAGCATCCCATGGACAGAGGAGCCTGGCAGGCTACTGTCCATGGGATTGCAAAGAGTCAGACACGACTGAGTGACTAACACTAACTACCCCATCTGAAGGTGACGCTGGAGGAAATCTAAGAGGTCTCCATGGCAGCTGAGTGGTGGGGCGGGTGCCGCAGGACCACCAGTCACGGGACCTGCAGGTGTGGCCAGGAGCAGCCTTGGGCAGTGCTGGGTGGTTTGAGAGCTTCCTGGTCTCTGTTGGAATCTGTTCTCCAAGCCGAAGGAAGGTGTCATCATCACTGGGTGTCAAGCACTCACTCCCCCTGCCCAGTCTCCATGGATCCCGCCACCATAGAGGGCTTGAATGCTGGCAGCCTCTTAGTTTTCAGCTTGCTCTTTGGCATCCAGGCTGCTGTTTTTAGAAAAGGATGGAATTCTTGGTTTCATAAGGGGCTAGGAGCCCACTGGCTCCATGGTAAAGAATCCACCTGCAATGCAGGTGATGCAGGTTTGATCCTCAGGTCACGAAGATCCCCTGGAGGAGGGCATGGCAACCCACTCCAGTATTCTCACCTGGAGCATCCTATGGACAGAGGAGCCTGGCGGGCTGCAGTCCATGGGGTTGCAGAGTTGGACACGACTGAGCAGGCACACATGCACACACAGACTGCTCTACTTAGAGGAACCAGCCTTTTGGGATGCTCCTCTCTCTGAGCTGGGGTATTTTGAAGGAATAGACGAAGGAAAAGGAAACTAACTGGCTTTGGGTTGTTATCAGGTAGCTTAGCTGCCTTGCAAACACCCACTGCTTAAGGTGCCTGGTTTTCTGATTGTGCACTCGTGAGGGTGGGAGTACTTACGGAAGGAGTCACTGATCTGTGCACTTGGAATGGCAGAGAGCTCTTCCCCTACCCCACCCCAGGTGAGCAAATTGCATAGCCTGGAGCTGGCCTACGTCTGTGCCTCAGAAAGTATAGGGTATGGGGATCCCCGCCCCTGATACTTAACCCCTTCAATCTGTTTGTTTTCATGTATGCATGGGGGTAGTGGATCTTTGATGCAGGAAGAATTATTTGGTCATGAGTGTCTGCTGACTCAGTCTGGAGAGGCTTTTAAAGGAGATGAGATGAAATTTCATCTGTGCCACAGAGAGCAGGGGGGTGCATTGCTGGGTGGAGAGAGGACTGTAAGCCCGGTGTGAGCCAAGATAGGTGAGGGAAGCATGGGGGTGCATAAGGGCAATTAGGACAACCTGACATGTGATCTTGGCATTGCAAGATTGATGCCCTGTTGGCCTTGTGGCACACGATATTATGAGAGTTCAGTAGCCTTGTGACCATCTCTCTTTCTAGATCCCATTCCAATTTTTAAGCAGCAGGATTCTCCCCAGAGAGACTCCTATCTCTAGAACTGTCCTGAGTTCATGAGCTTGGCTCAGGCTGAACCTGTTGTAATGTGACTGGTTTCGCCATCTATCTCAGCACCCCCTTTCCCAGTGTGCAACAGACCAGCTGCTTCAGAACCCCCAAAGGAACGGCCTTTTTGCATCTTCACCTGGTCTAGCTTTGGACTTATTCCTGGAAAGGGTGTTTGGGAAGCTGCCTCTGACCTGAGCAGCTTTCTTAAGACTCTGTTCTGGGCAAGGGAGAGGAAATCCTACATATGAATGCTGCTGATGTCAGCGGGAAAGAGATCAGGAACCTAGAAAATCCATAGTAAATAAGCAGCGATTCAAGGAGCCCGATTTCCTGTCTGATGCAGAAGCTTCTCTGGTGTCTTCTGTCCTGGGAGCCACTGCCCGGTAGCTGCCTTGCGACTATACATATTTTTCCTTACTGCTCTTAATGCTCAGGAAGAAAGAAGGTGCTTTCAGATTATTCACAGCAGCCTTTGTCTCCATATGTACATACTCAGTTTTGTTCTCTCCTGGGGACTTTGACTTCTACAGTCTTGGTCCATAATTTCTGATTCAGCATTTTCATTTCCCCAAATTCTCTCCTGAAGTCTCTCTGAAGGTTTTTGGAGCAGGGACTGCTTTTGTTTTTTTATTTTTTCTTCCTCCCTGGGCTGTTCTGCTTTCAACATGTGTTTGGGTGTATACTATTTCCTGGTGAAAGCAAGGCTGGGGATACAGATGACTTTTCCCATCTGGGGAATCATGGAAAAGAGTTCTTAGCAGAGGAATGGGGACTGATCCTTTTTGGGCGTCTCTGTACTTTGTTAGCTCTGTACTTTGTTAGCTCACCTAGTCCTTTTGGAAGCCAAATTCAGAACCTACTCTGCTAAATATTGGACAAAGTAATTCTAAGAGGGAAAATTCATACAACATAATAGATAAGGTTTGGGTAAGCTATGTAGGGGTTGTGCAGTGGGTAATGAAAAAGTAGGGGGATTTCACTGATGGTCCAATAGTTAGGATTCCATGCTTCCACTGCAGGGTGCAAGGGTTCAGTCCCTGGTCTGGGAACTAAGATCCTGCATGCTGTGTAGTGCAGCAAAAAAAAAAAAAAAAAATGAAAGAAAAGTAAGGAGACGTGAAGAAGAATGTTTCATTCTCATTATAAAAATAATCCATGCTCACTATAAGGAAAACATCAAATGTTACAGAAAATAAGAATAACTGAAATTCCTCCATTAATGTGTTGGTGTAGTTTCCTCCCAGTCTTCTGTGTATATATGCCTTTTTTAAAAAAAAATTGAGATTATTCTATACATGCTACTTTGCAATATATTAAAAGCTAATATGCCATGATTATTTCCCCATGTTATTAAATATTCTTCTAAACATAATTTCTAATGACTGCATAGTATTTCATCATTTGAATGGACATAATACGATGTATTTAAACCGTGCTCTGTTATTTGACATTTGGTTTGTTGGATAGATGTGATTTGATGAAATCTTGAAGAGAACAATGGAAGTAGATGGCTTATGTTATAGATGTGGTTCTGCTACTTCTTAAACCTTCTGAGCAAGGCTTAAAGTCTTAGCATCTATTTCCTCATTTGTCAAAGAAGGCCATGAATAGTAACTACTTCTTGGGTGGTGACAGATGAGTGATGATCCATGTGAATCTCTTAGCATGAAACCTCACATAGACTAAGTAATCAATAGGTATTAATAATAACAGAATTATCCTTGTTCTGATGCTTTACCATATGTGTACTTACTTCACTGTTAGACTTAGGATCCCAGGGAAGGAATATTGCATTTACACAGATAAGTAGAATTTCAGAATGAAAACTGCCTTCAGATAAGTAACGCCTTTTATTAGGTGCCTTACAGATGGAGCCTTTGGCCAACTTCCTGAAATTCGCAGGAAGAAAGTTTTGGAGCCTCTGCAGTTGTGTGGCTCTATTTGGTTCAGAACAAGGAAGTGGGAAACCACCAGTTGCAACCAGGAAGTTATCTTCCTGCCCACAGGCCAAGCCAGCTAAGCCTTCCTGTTGTACTTGTTTGTTTTCCTTTACTTATTTTTTATTTTCAAACTTTTATTCTGAAAATTTTCAAGCATATTGGATGGTGAACAGTATGCCAAAGACGGATATGACCTCCACCTAGATTCAGTGGTTTTGTCATGTTTTCTGATAAGCACGTTAAAAGATGTTAAGATTTTAACTGCATTCCCTGCTATGTGACAGGCTTGTGCTGTGGGGCCTCACACAGTGGGCAAAATGTATGCACTGTCAAACCAAGGGCTTATGGAAACAGAAGGTCAGAGTGTAATGACCCTAGGCTCTGCGGTGATGGAAATATATCTATTGTTTTTATAATACAAATTACAGAAAGCAAATCTCAACATAGTTCCTGGATGAAGGGAAAAAAGTAGATCCAGACTTCCATCAACATGGCAGTGTATAACTTCCTTCTAATATAGTCATATAATTGAATAATTTACAGCAGTGAAAAACAGACTACATGTGTCAGCACAGATAATTAGAAGAAGCGCTGTTGAATGAAATGTAATTTGCAGAAGGGGATGCATAGACACACAGAGTATATCATTTATCATTTATTTAATGACTAAACATAAAATAATAATATATATTGCTTGTGGATATATACAAGTTTCATAATATATAAAAACATCAGAATGACTCCCAGCACCTTCAGAATAAAGGCTCCATCTGGTTAAGGAATGGAAGAGATGGTATTCAGGAAGGTTAAATGAGACTTCAACCAAACCAATAATGTTCAAATTTATTAAAGTGAGATGCTAGACACAGAGGTTTTTATTATATTTATACCTTTCTGTATGTTGGGAGATTTTAGTGTTAAAACTAGAGTGAAAAAGCATTGTTTGAAAGGCTTAGAATCTTGAATCACTTTGTAGTTGTAAAAGCTGAGGCTGGGAGAGTTCAGTGTTTTGCTTCTTATATATTTTTGAATTTTATTTAATTATCCCACAGTAGGGTTGGCTTTTTGGTGTACAGTTCTGTGAGATCTTTTTTCATTTTTTTATTATGATAAAATATACTTTAACATATGTAACATCTTAACCATTTTTACCTGTGTAGTTCAGTGGCATTAAGTACATTCATGTTGTTGTGCAAACACCACCACCATCCATCTCTAGAACTCTTTCATTTGGCAAAAACTGAAACTCTGCACCTGTTAAACAATGATTCCCAATACCTCCTATCCCCAGTCCCTGGCAACCAGCATTTCTGTCTTTACAATTTTGACTACTCTAGATAGATACCTCATGTAAGTGGAAGCATACAGAATTTGTTCTTTTGTAACCAACTTGTTTCACTTAGCATAATGTCCTCAAGGTTCATCCACCTTGTAGCATGTATCAGAATTTCTAAGACAAAATGGTCTTTCTTTGTATGTATATACCACATTGTTTATCCATTCACTTGTTGATGGACACTTCTTAAGTTGCTTCATGTTTTAGCTATTGTAAATAATGCTGCAATGAACGTGGGTATACAAATATCCCACAGAACCCCCACGTTCAATTCTTTTGGGTGTATGCTCAGAATTGAAATTGCTGGATGTAATATTTCTATTTTTAATTTTTGGAAGAGCTACCATACTCTTTTGCACAGCGCTATACCATTTTATAGTCCCACCAACAGTGTGTAAGAGTTCCAATTTGTCCATATCTTTGCCAACATTTGTTATTTTCTGTTTTTCATAGTAGCCATTCTAATGCAGGACTTCCCTGGTGGCTCAGACGGTAAAGCGTCTGCCTACAATGCGGGAGACCCAGGTTCAATCCCTGGGTTGGGAAGATCTCCTAGAGAAAGAAATGGCAACCCACTCCAGTACTCTTGCCTGGAAAATCCCATGAATGGAGAAGCCTGGTAGGCTACAGTCCATGGGGTTACAAGAGTCAGACACGACTGAGCGACTTCACTTTGACTTTCATTCTAATGGTGTAAGATAGTATCTTACTATGATTTTAATCTGCATTTCATTTTCTACTTTCCCTTGTGATTTCTTTGTTGATTTTAAGAAAGTCTTTATTTTTACAAATTTGTAAATTTTCCCATTTTACAGTTGACTCTTGGATAACATGGTTTGTACTGCATGAGTCCACGTATACATGGATTTTTTTCAATAAATACTATAATACTACACAATTTGCGGTTGGTTAGGTCTGTGGGTATGAAACTTTGGTTACAGAGGGCCAACTATAGAGTTATATGCAGATTTCCATTGCATGGGGTATTGGTGCTCCTAACCCCACACCTCATATTGTTCAAGGGTCACCTGTACTTTTGTTAATGATTTCTAACTTTATCCTGTTATGGTTAGGGAAGATATTTTGTGTAATATCTATCTTTTAACATTTATTGAAATAGTTTGCCACCTGATCTATGGTCTATCCTGGAAAATGACCCACATGCACTTGAGAATAGAAATTTTGTTGTCAGGTAAAATAAAGTGTTTGTTATGAAAAAAAGTGTTTTGTCATAAAACACTTTACAAAACAAAGTGTTTGTTATAAAGTATATGTTTGTTAGATCTAGTTGGTTATTGTCTCGTTCAAGTCCTCAAATTTCTTTTCTTCTGTCTGACTATTCTATCTATTGTTGAGAGTAGAGTATTGAAGTCTACAACTCCTTTTGTAGAACTGTCTATTCCTTCTGTCAATTTGGTCAATTTTTGCTTCATATATTTTGATAGCCTTTTATCAGGTACATAAGTGTTTGTAATTGTCATGTCCTTGCTGTATTGAAACTTTTACTAGTAAGTAATGTTCTTCTTCATCTCTTGTAAACTCTTGATTTATAGCTTTTTTTGTCTGATTTTATTATAACCACTTCTGCTCTCATTACCGTTTGCATGGAATATCTTTTTCCATCCTTTTACTTTCAACCTATTTCTGTCTTTGGATTTAAAGTACATTATCTTGTAGACAGCATATAGTTAGATCATATTTTTTTTTATCCATTCCACCAATCTCTGTCTTTCATTTGGAGAGTTTAATCCATTTACATTTAAAGTTAATATTGATAAGCAGGGAGTTCTGTCACTTTGCTATTTGTTTTCTATATACTTTATAAACTTTTGTCACGTATTTCTTCTGTTACTGTCCTCTTTTGTGTTTAGCTGATTTTTTGGGTAGTGTAACAGTTTAATACTTGTTTCCTTTTACATGTATTCTGCAACTATTGGGTTGGCCAAAAAGTTAATTTGGGTTTTTCCATAAGCTGTTATAGAAAAACCTGAATGAGTTTTTTTGGGAACCCAATATTTTCTTTGCGGTTATCATGAAGATTACATATAATATCCTAAATTTATTACTGTTTACATTGAATTTGTATTGGCTTAATTTCAATAATATACAAAAACTCTGCTCCTTTACAGTTTCATCACCACCCCTTTAAGTTAGAGATGTCACAAAATTATATCTCTATACAAATATGCCCCCAAACCTAATCATTTTACATGCATTAGTCTCTTAAATTATATAGGAAGCAAAATGTGGAATTATAAACCAAAGTAATGGTAACACTAGCTTTTAGACTAATGTGTTTTATAGAAATGTATTACTCTACTAAATCATGTAGATAAAATTATTCTTTCAAACTGTTGTTACACTAATACTAGTTTTTATAATTACCCATGTCTTTTCCTTTATGAAGATATTTATTTCTTCATACAGCTTTGATTTACTGTCTGATATGTTCTTTCATTTCAGTCTGCAGGACTCCCTTTAGCATTTCTTGCAAGGCAGGTTAAGTCATAACAAACTCCCTCAGTATTTGCTTTTCTGGAAATGTCTTATTTTCCCTATTTTGAAGGCTAACATTGTTGGATACAGGATTCATGGTTGACAGGTTTTTTTTTTTCCTATTTAGCACTTTGAATATGTATCAGCCCATGCTTTCTGGCCTGCAAAGCTTCTGATGAAAAATCAAATTACAATATCAGTGTGGGTCTATTTCTGGACTGTTCTGTTTTGTTGACTGATATGGCTTTTCTTGGCCAGTATTGTATTGTTTTGATTACTATAATTTTATACGTGTGTGTGTGTTAGTCACTCAGTCGTGTCTGACTTTGCGACTCCACGGACTGTAGCCTGCCAGGCTTCTCTGTCCATGGAATTCTCCAGGCAGGAATACTGGAGTGGATTGCCATTCCCTTCTCCAGAGGAACTTCGCAACCTAGGGATCGAACCCTGGTCTCCTGCATTGCAGGCAGATTCTTTACCATTTGAGCTACAGGGAAGTCTATAATTTTGTATAGTAAGCCTTAAAATCAGGTAGTGATTCTTTCATCTTCTGCTTTTTCAAAATTATTCTAGCTTTTCTTTCTTTGCCCTTTCATATACATTTTAGAGTCAGTTTGCTTTTGTCTACAAAATATCCTTCTATGGTTTTGATTAGTATTGCATTGAATCTATAGGTAATTTTGGTGAGAATTGATATCTTTTTTATGTTGAGCCTTTCAATCCTTGAATACAGTATGTCTTTATATATTTAGATTTCTAATTTCTTTAATCAGTCTTTTGTAGTTCTTAGCATATAGATTTTGTACATGTATTATTAGATTTGTACCCAAGTATTTCAGTTTTGGAAGAGATAATGTAAATAGTATATATTTTTAAAAATTTGATTTCCAGTTTTACTGTACTATTATGCAGAAATGTTTGTGTGTTGACCTTGCAATGCTTTAACTTAGCTAATTATATATTAGTTTTAGCAACTAACCTTGCTAATCATATATTAGTTTTAAAAACTTTTTTCTTGATTCCTTGGGATTTTCTACACATACAATAATTCTTTGAAAACAGGGACAGTATTATTCCTTTCCAATCTCTATTATTTTTGTTGTTTTACTGCACTGGGTAAGACTACTGGTATGATGTTGAATTGGAGTGCTGAAAATGGGCATCCTTGTCTTGATCCTGATGTTAATGGGGGGAGCATTTGGTCTTTCATCATTTAGTATGATTTTGGGCATAACATTTTTTAGATGTCCTTTGTCAGGTTGAGGAGTGCATGTGTGCTCAGTCATGTCCAACTTTTTGTGACCCCATGGACTGTAACCCACCAGGCTCCTCAGTCCATGGGATTTCCCAGGCAAGAACAGTGGAATGGGTTGCCATTTCCTACTCCAGGGCATCTTCCCTACCCAGAAATTGAATCTCCTGGGTAGGGAGGTCTCCTTGATCTCCTGCATGGGCAGGCAGATTCTTGATCAAGATCTCCTTGATCTCCTGCATGGGCAGGCAGATTCTTTTACTACTGAGCCACCTGGGAAGCCATCAGGTTGAGGAAGTTCCCTCCAATTGCTAGTTTATTGGGTTTTTTTTTATCATAAATAGGTGTTAAATGTTGACACATGCCTTTTTGTATGAATTGATATGATCATACACTTTTTATTCTTTACACTGTTAATTTGGTGAAATTCATTAATTGAATTTCACATATTGAATCAACCTTTCATTCTGAGGACAGACCCTTTTTGGTCGTGGAGTAGTGTTCTTTTTATATTGCTGCATTAGATTTGCTAACATTTTACTGAGGATATTAGTGTTTGTGTTCATGAAGATTTTAGTTTATTTTTAATTTTCCTCTTTCTCCTCCTCCTCGCCCTCCTCCACTCAACATCCCCACCTCCCCTTGCACCCACTCCTGTCTTGTTTTGGTGGTGGTTGTTGTTCAGTCGCCAAGTCATGGCTCACTCTTTGTGACCCCATGGACTGCAGCATGCCAGGCTCCTCTGTCCTCCGCTATCTCCCAGAGTTCGCTCAAATTCTTGTCCATTGAGTTGCTGATGCTGTCTAACCATCTCATCCTCTGCTGCCCCCCTTCTCCTTTTGCTTTCAGTCTCTCCCAGCATCAAGGTCTTTTCTAGTGAGTCATCTTTTCACATTAGGTGGCCAAAGTATTGGAGCTTCAGCTTCAGCATCAGTTCTTCCAATGAATATTCAGAGTTGATTTACTTTAAGATTGACTGGTTTGAGCTCCTTGCAGTCCAAGGGACTCTCAAGAGTCTTCTGCACCACAATTCAAAAGCATCAATTCTTCGGTGCTATTTTTGGTATCTGAGTAATAATGACCTTGTAAAATGAGTTGAGACATGCTTACTCCTTTTCAGTATTCTGAACCAGATTGTATAAATATCTGGTAGATTTGGTTACTGAAGCCATGTGAGTCTTATTCAGAATATTTTTAACTACACATTTTTATTGAGATATAATTGACATATAACATTATATAAGTTTCAAGTATATCATATAATGGTTCGGTATTTGTGTATATTGTGAAATGATCACCATAGTAAGTCTGGTTAATATCCATCACCACACATAGTTCCTTTTTTTTTTCATGTGACAAGAATTTTTAAGATTTGTCCTGTTAAGCAACTTTCAAATATCCAGTGCAGGAACTATAGTCACCATGCTGTACATTATTTCACCATGACTTACCTGTTTTACAACTGGAAGTTTTGACCTCCTTCAACCGGTGTGCCCATCCTGCACTCCTAGCCTCTGGCAACTACCAGTCTGTTCTCCAAATCTATGAGTTTATTATTTTGTTTATTTGTTTGTTTTTAGATTCTCCATATAAGTGAGATCATGCAGTAATTTGTCTTTCTCTGCCTTATTTCACTTAGCATGATGCCCTCAAAGTTCATCCATGTTGTCACAAATAGCTTTCTTTTTTTGTGGCTGAATAATATTCCAGCGTGTGTGTGTACATAATTTCTTTAATAGAACTATTCAGGTTATCTGTTTCATCTTTGGTGAGTTTTAGTGGCTTGTGGCTTTAGAGGAAATTCTCCATTTTATCTAAGTTGTTGAATTATGTGCATAGAAATATTTATAGTATATTCTTATTATCTTCTTAATTTCTGGGGGTCTGTAGTGATATCCCTTCTTTCCTTCCTGATATTGGTAGCTTTTGCATTCTCTCTTTTTATCCACGTCATACTGCCTAGAGGTTTCACAATTATATTGCATTTTTCAAAGGTGAACTTTTGGTTTCATTGATTGTATTTGTTTTTACATTCATTGATTTCTGCCTTTATTATTTCATTCCTTCTGCTTGCTTTGGGATTATTGTGCTTTTCTTTCTCTGGGTTCTCAAGTTTGAATCTTGGTTTACTGCTTTGAGATTATACTTTTTCCTAAAATAAGAATTTTCTGTTATAAGCATCTTACACATTTTCACATGTTGTATTTTAATGTATTTTAATTTTTTGTTCACTTCAAAATATTTTATAATTTCATTTGAGAATTCCTTTCTATAAATTTTCCTTTCCAGGCACTCTGTTCTATATCTTTAGATTCTTGGTTGTAATCAAGTGTTAAATTTAAATTACATCATCTCATGAGAATTTTGTAATAGCTTCATTTATTATGAATAATAATATGATATTCATTTACCTTGCTTCATTAAGGATTATAATAGTTATCATGTATTGAGTTCTTACTATGTCCTAAGTACTGTGTTGATCACTTTACATAGTCTTACCACATCTATCAACAATTCTTTTAATTGGTGCTGTTATTAGCCCCATTTTATTACTGAGAAGACTGAATCACATATTTTTTCTTTATTTTTTAAAATCTTTTTATTATTTACTTATTCATTTGACTGTGCCATGGAGCATGTGGGATCTTAGTTTCCCGACTTAGGGCTTGAACATGTATCCCCTGTAGTGGAAGTGCAGAGTCTTAACCACTGGACCACCAGGGAAGTGCCTGAATCACATATCTTAAGTGGTTTGTCCAAAGTCACTCAGCCAGTAAGTGGTAGAGCTGGGATTTGAATGTAGGTATTACTTCCCTCTTGCCTGGAAAATCCCATGGACGGAGGAGCCTGGTAGGCTGCAGTCCATGGGATCACTAAGAGTTGGACACGACTGAGCAACTTCACTTTCACTTTTCACTTTCATGCATTGGAGAAGGAAATGGCAACCCACTCCAGTGTTCTTGCCTGGAGAATCCCAGGGACAGGGGAGCCTGGTGGGCTTCCATCTATGGGGTCGCACAGAGTCGGACACGACTGAAGTGAGTTAGCAGTAGCAGTAGTAGCATTACTTCCCTGGTGGCTCAGACGGTAAAACATCTGCCTACAATGCAGGAGACCCGGGTTCAATCCCTGGGTCGGGAAGATCTCCTGGAGAAGGAAATGGCAACCCACTCCATTATTCTTGCCTGGAAAATCCCTTGGATGGAGCAACCTGGTAGGCTACTCCATGGGGTTGCAAAGAGTCGGACACGATTGAGCAACTTCACTTTCTTTCACTTTTGATTCCAAACAAAGTTCTTAACCATTATACTACTTTTCGTCTAAATTTTCGATTTCTTGGCTTCTTAATAAGATTGTCAGCTTTCTTGAAGACAAATACTAGGTCTTAATTACATTGATCTCCTTTTCTCTGGGCTTCCCTGGTGGCTTAGACAGTAAAGAATCTGCCTGCAATGCAGGAAACCCAGGTTCAATCTCTGGGTCAGGAAGATCCCCTAGAAAAGGGAATGGCAGCCCACTCCAGTATTCTTGCCTGGGAAATCCCATGGACAGAGAAGCCTGGTGGGCTACAGTCCATGGGGTCGCAAAGAGTCAGACAAGACTTAGCAACTAAGCACATTTCTCTATAGTACCTGGGATGATGTTAACACACAGTAATGGACTAATGGCTGTAGACAAAATTCAATGAAAGAACTGACGTGACAGAGAATCAAACCCATAACAATTGCCATTTTACCCCAGGTTCTTACCAACTAAAATAACTTAGCATCGTATCCTACATAGAAACAAAAAAAGCTGGCAAAATATTTGTGACAATGGTAATGGCCAAGTGTTAGAGCCGGCCAGAAGGTTTGTAAATGTGACTGACCTGGGGTCCATCTCCAGTCTCTACTGTATGGTTCTGGCCTTCAATCTGTCCTTTTGCTCTCTTTTGACCTTTTTGTCACACTTTGAACTTTTATAACAGTTAAGCTTTCCCCAGTGGTTCATGATCCCTCTCCCCTTTTAGTCTTGAGGCTTTTAGATGAGCTCTTCACCATTTATTTAAGAAACGTATATCTGAGTCTTAATATATGCCATGCACTTTTTAAAAGCACTTTATATGTATCAACCACTTATAATTTTGTGAGTTGGTACTATTATTATTCCTATTGTACAGATGAGGGAACTGTCACTGGATGCTCTTTACTTTTTTCTGAATAATTTTGTTTATTTTATGTTTTGGCTCTGCTGGGTCTTCATTGCTGCATGGGCTTTTCTCTAGTTGTGGTGCATGGGCTTCTCATTGCAGTGGCTTTTCTCATTGCAAAGCACAGGCTCTGGGGCACCCCAGCTTCCGTAGTTGTGGTGCACGGGCTTTGTGGATCCAAGGCATGTGGGATATTCCCGGTCACAGATTTAACCTGTGTCTCTTGCATTGGCTGGCAGATTCTTTACCACTGAGCCACCAGGGAAGCACTCTCACTGGCTTTTCTAATGGTTCATTATCCATTTCCAGTATCCAGTAGGTATCTGGGAGGCAGGCTGGAGGTGGTACATAGCAAAACCAAAGTCTTTGACTCTGATCGGGCAATCATTTACCTGTTGGATTGTGCCCTGGGTCTGTAGAAGGCAGTGCAGCTGGGTAGTTGGGCCAGCTTTGCCACAGAATACATAAGGACTTCTGTTGCTCTTAGGAATGATCTTCCCTGCCCCATGGTCTCCTGTCTGGCATGCACACACACCACACACAACATTTGTAATGTTCATATCATGGATTTGAAGTGCAGGATATAGCAGCAGAAACATAGCCTGGGAACTTGATGAAATCTGAATGTGACCTCTCCCTCTGCCCCTTATTATCTGTTTGATCTTGGGCAAGTGACTTAATCACTTGGTGCTTTGGTTTTCTCAGCTATGAAGTTGAAAATGGCACTGATTATAATAAAAACCATGAAGATTCAATGAGATGATGTATTTGAATATTTAGTCCAGTGATTGGCACATGAAATTGCTCAATATATTGATGCATTAGATATTTTTTAAATTAGTGACATGTAAGACCTTTTTCTATATTAAGGATAATTCACCTTTTGGCCTGTATGTAGCTTGTGGAATTGAATTTTGAGGACTCAGAACAAGACTTGTCTTTATCTAGGTTGTTTATTTTGAATCTTGATGTTGACTTTTATCTTCTTTATCTTTGGCCATTCATGGGCCTTTGGGATCAGTTCCATCATCCTCAGGATTTAAGTTTTGGTGCCTTGTGTAAATGACATTCTTTTAAGGCCAGTGGCAAAGCCTGGTACTAGAGGTCAGCTTTACCTCTACTATCAGTGAGATTTTTTTCTCTGCCAGGGTGAGTGTTTTTGCTGTGCCTGTCACTTAGGAGTGTCCAGGGGCAGAGTTGGGCATGTGTTACTTCACCCCCTTAACAGCCGCAGAATGGCTGTTAAGGACCCCTGCTCCAGGCATTGAGGCTTGAGCCAGAGTTTTCACCAGTTTCTGAGAGTATGAGGTGCCTCCTAGAAAGACTCTGTTTTAAAAAATGTACCAATCCAGGGGGGCAGGAGTGACATTGCATTGATGTGCCTCCTCCCTTTTATGGATCAAGCTAAGCCTTCTTAAACTGTAGGACTGCTGGTCTGGCATGGCCTAACAGCAAGCTCCTGACAGTTATCCCCTGAAAGCTCATTAAGCCTGGAGCAGGGGATGAAGAAGGTGGTACGAGAGACCCCTGAAAGCACAAGGAAGGAAAGTGGCACACCGCTAACTCTTTACTTGAGGTCATATTTGCAGTGGAGGAAGGGAGGCGGGCTCTGGTGCAAGATGGCGAGGTGGACATTCGAGTTCAGAGTCAGATGAACCTGGGTTTGCATTGTGACTCTGCTGCCCTATGGCGTTGATGAAGCCACTTCACCTTTCTGAGCCAGGTTTCCTCATCCACAAAATGTGACGAATACTTGTACCCATCTCATAAAATTGCTGTAAAAACTCAGTTGGAGAGTTTACCTAAAGCAATTACTTTGACACTTGCCTGGGATATGTTAAGTGCACATCACCATCATCACAGCATTGCCAGCAACAAGCAGCTGAAAGAAACAGCCTGGGGGAAACCAAAAGCAGCCTTGGTTGGGGCTTGTGTGGTGTCCCCTTGGGGACTCCTTACAACATGGTCTCTTAGTCTTAGGCACAGGTCCGTGAGTTCCAAGAGAAGAGCTCATGTTCTTCTAGGTCCCAGTCAGGGCATAAGAGAGATCCTAGTTATCGTGAGACTGCTGTGAGTGTCTGTGTGTGTGTGAGCTCGCAAGAGTGAGCTTGAGGTCCAGAAGCCACGTTGACTCGGTGGTGGTTGTACGTGACCCATCAAATTAGCTTTTCTGCAGGAGGAACAGACTGTCATTCTTTGCTTCTCCCTCAGTCATCAGGGACCACTTGCCTTGAATGATGAGGGAAGCTGCTTCAGCCTATTTCCACAGCTCACACAGGTGGAGTTTGTTCCTGACCTGCTTGTTCTTGACTTATAAAGGGTTCCTAGCATGTGTTTTAACAAGTCTGGATTCGGGAAACAGGATCACTACCCAGTGCTGGAGACCAGTGGTTTTCTCCTTTTCTTTTTTGTTTTGCTTTCTAGTCACAGAACCCAGTATGTAAAATAGACAAAAGAAAGCTTGGAAAGCTGCCACTTCCACCCCAAAGGTGTTTCTAAGAAAGCGAGGAAGCCCATTTGCGAAACACTGAAGTTGTCTTCCTGGGTTGTATTTGCTACCCTTTTCCTGCCTAGGTCTCTGTTTGGGGAGAAGGATTGGACCTGGCTGTGTAAATAAGCAACCTGGCTCTGAGAAATAGGTCTCTACTATAATAACACAGTCGTGTAATAACACCTGGCTCCCGCAGTGCCCCTTTGTTAGGCTGCCTGAGCCACAGCAGTTGGAGCTGAGATTGGGACGGACCGAATGTTTAGGGAGCCCAGAGCTAATTATGCAATGAAGTGTTGTAACCAAAGCCTGTTCACCAAGCGTTTAGGGGATTTTGAGGCGACACTGGTGCTCTTCAGAACATTTCAGCTAATGCAAAATGTGCTGCTTTTCATTTATTACGCATGTGTGCCAACTCCAGTGTTCTGTTTCACTCACACAACCTCTTGTATACATGCTCTCCCATCTGGCATGGCATAACCTGACACATTTTTGTCTGCCTCTGCATCACAGTCAGAGTATGACCTGCACTTTATCTTTTTTCCTCTCCAGGCTACAGATGCACATGTTGAATGGAGCTCTTCTTGCTCTGCTATTTCCTGTGGTGAATACGCGTCTGGTAAGTGGCCCCTTCTAGAAATATACCAGCAACATACAAAATGGTATTTGCTTGCTCCTATGTTATCCAGTGCTTGTCCTCATCCTTAGGTCATGTCCTCATGTGAGTTTTTATTTTTTTAATCTTTTTTATTCAAGTATAGGTGATTGGGAATATTAGTTTCAGATGTATAGCATAGTGATTCAATGTTTTTAATAGGTTAAGCTCCATTTAAAGTTATCATGAAATATTGGCTATATTCTCTGCGCTATGCAATATATCCTTTTAGCTTATTTATATTGATCATGGTAATTTCTACCTTTGACCCCTCTGTGTAAGTTTTTACATGTCTACACATTCAATGTTGAGATTTGATGCAACCCTGTTTGGATGTAATGGAGTTTGTTGAGGGTGAGAGTATGGTATGGAACTCGGGGGCTTTAGTAAGGGTTTAGGCCAGAACCAGAACAGATCAGAAAAGCCTACAGAAGCTTTTGGAAGGGTTTGGTGAAGAGAAAGGAGGCCCCACCCATTTAACCAAAGCTTCCAGGTGTTCTAAGGGCCTCCAGTGTGGATTCAGCCACATTAGTCCAGAATAATCTACTGGGGAGCCTCAAAGGCAGCCTGCTTTGCCAGAGACACCTTTGGGCAAGAATTAGATTTCTTCCCTGTTGTCCCAAACCCACAGAGAAGTCTGGCCCACACATCCCCCCAGTGGCTAGCAGGTAAAACCCCACTGTGGCAGGTGCCTGGGTGCTAAACCAGTACAGAGAGAAGTGGGAGTATAGGGCTTGAGTGGCCAGGCCCTGTCCTTAGACTCCCATATGTGTGGCTGCAGAGGGATTAGCAGGCTGGCTGAAAAAACTCAGGGCAAGAACTCACATGTGAAATACTTCCTACTGCTTTCTGTTTTCATGACTTAAATTTGCCTCATGTGTTAGTATCACAGTTTAAATCTCAAAATGATAATCATTGCTCTTTGGATAGCATTTCATAGTTTACAAGGTCATTTCAAATATCAGTTGTGGGAGGTAGCTATTAAGTTGTGTGAGGGCTGAGTATTATAGCCTCTTGTTATAGAGGAAGAAACTGGCGTTCAGAGAGTCCATCAGTAGAAATTCTTTTCTTTCGTCTGTCCCTCCTTTGTCCTTCCTTCCTTCCTTCCCTCTCTTTCCCCCCTCCCCCTTTCCGCTTCTTCCCCTCTCTAATGGCAGATTTGTTATTCTATTTGTTATGACCCCCAGTACTTTCTAAATAAATGTCAAGCTTTAGTCAGCCAGCTTATCAAGAATGTCCAAGTAACTTTCCTTAACATCAAAATTTCTTTGATGAACTCTGTGTTAACTAGCGATTCCAGTCACTCTGGTAAATAATCTCGTATTCCTTTTCAAAAATAAAAGCTCAGGATGGTGGCTCTGTTTGCATATGTCTTGACAATTGGCTTTGGTCTGGTTACTTTAAATGGCTGGGACCCCTCCTAGGCTACCCTGACCTTCAGGACTTTTTACTTTGCAACCCCTTATTTGAGCTCAGATTGACAAAATAAGGCACAGGAAGGTAGGCAACTCTGTAAGCCTGATGATCTAATTAGGCAGGAAGTCAATTCTGGACATTTTTTTGCCCTTTCTTCCTTCTTGGCCCTTGATGCTTTTTAATCCTCTTTTTCCTCCGTAGCTATAATGAGGAAACAAGGAAAATAGAATGAGCTAATTGGTGTGTATACCAGTAATACAAACGTGTATACACTCATATATAAAGACAGTGAGGGAGTTAGAGGAAATTTCCACAGTCAGCTAAAGGATGTGGATCATCAGTGAATTTCCACGTGGTCTTCTGCTCTATGCCTTCTTGGCACTGGGGCTTGCAGCCCAGCTAAAGAATGTCCAGCTCCAAGTTCCTCCTGGTTCTTGATCTTAGAAGCTGACACCTTAGAAGAAAGAAGATTTATTCCAATGGCCCATATTACAAGTAAGTACTCTTCACTACCAGGATTTCAGAGTAGGTCTCTTTCTGACTTCAGATGAAGTGCCTTAAGGGCAATTTCACTTTTGTTTCTTGGAGGGAAGGAGGGGAAATGTATCATGGAACTATTATTTGATTATCAGAGAGGTGAAAGCTTGTCTGAGCTAATCTTCTAGAGGGGAAATGTGCTTAGTTGCTCAGTTGTGTCCGACTCTTTGCAACCCCATGGACTGTAACAGCCTGCCAGGCTCCTCTGTCCCTGGGGATTTTCCAGGCAAGAATACCAGAGAGGGTTGTTGCCATGCCCTCCTCCAGGGGATCTTCCCAACCCAGGGATCTAACCCAGGTCTCCTGCATTGCAGACAGATTCTTTACCATCTGAGCCACTAGGGAAGCCCAGAGAGGTAACTTAGATGGATAAATGACTTGCCTAAGAAGCCAAGGTGGATGCCCCTAGAACCCAGGTCTCCTAACTCAGACTTCAGAGCCCTTTTCCTTTGTTTGATTGACATTTAGGGTGAGTTTGAATATGAATGCTAGTGAATTAAGACGCTGGAGATGCTACTTAGCTTCTCTCCAAGTAGAAGAGTTGGGTCATAGGCTTCTTTGATAAGTTGATGAGGACTATAGAGCCTCTTCCCAGATGCATGAAGACAAGTTTGCATACAATTTCAGGAGGGACACAGACTGCCACCTCCTGCCCCTTTCTCCCAGAAGCCCATCCATGGGTTCCTTGTTGAGATCCCCCAGCCCCAGCTGTCAGTAAGTAGTCCATGGCTTGGAGAATAGATGAACTGCCTAGTAGCTCCTTGTATAGCCAGTGGTTTTTCGGTCTGATGGTGATGGGGTTCCTTATCTATACACATGACTTTGCAGACAATGTTTCAGGCTAAACCACCTCCTGGAAAGTGCAAGCCAAGACCTGGGAGCTAAGCAGGGTGCCCATGGAACTTGGTTACATATTAGCTTTTCGGTTACAGCTCTTACCTTGTAGAGCTGTTGATCTGATCCTCAGAAGGAGGCACGGGACCCAAGCTGCATTCCAACCCTGAGCCTTTTACCTTCAAATGTCCATGACAACTTCTTATGAAGTATTCTGAGCAAGGGAGAAAAGAAACTGCAAAGTGTGACAGCCCCTTCTCCAACCAAAGCCTCTAGCCTGGCCTATATTTATGTTTGCAGCCATCTGTCTTCTACTAGAACAATGAGACGAATGATAATGATTCTTTTCATCAAGTTCCTTTCTTCATCAAGGCTCAAAGCCTCTAGTATATTATTATCTCATTATCAAAAATTGCCCCTTATTGTGTAGCCATGTTGATCTGTTACATTAGTTCCTGTTTTCCTCCTTTACCACCCCTCCCCTTTTACCCAGTTCCTGTTCTCTGTTAGATGGTTCTCTTGACTGTTCCTAACAGACTGAGTGGAAGAGGTTAGTAATGATTTTTTCCATTCCTGGGGCGGCTGCTCCTTATCCACCATCATGTTTTTGGGATGTAACTGCCGCCGGCACACCTTGTACCCATGTGTGCTGCTGGGAACACTTTGCTGTCACGGATGCAAATCGGCTTGAGAATCTTACTCTTTGCTAATTGGTACATTGAAACGTGCTAATTGACCTAGAAAAGTTATTTCTGTGAGTGGCAAATTGAGCTATTTTAAAAAGTTATAGTTTGGGTTTTGGACTTGAACTAGGGACAGAATGTCCCTTTGCTTTCTTGACAGTACTTAAAATAGAAAAAGCTTGTTTTCAAAAGAGGCCTTAGCTTTCTGAAGAATTGATTCAGGCAAAATTGTGCCTCAACCTTCTACTAAGGCCAGTGTGTTTCTGATCAGATGAACGCAAAGTGTATGGGGACATGGAGGGTGTTGAGAAGGCCTGGGGTTCCACCAAATTCTAGGCACTGGCCTAGAATAGGTCTAATTACTGCCTGTATTTTGAGATTAATCTTTGAGAGTCTTACAGAATGCTAGCCCAGCCATACCAGTCAGTCCAAATTTTTATTGAGCACATTTTTTGTTAAATATTGTGCTATATGCTTCAGGAGATGCAAAAGCAACCAGAGTTCATTCCCAGCCCTCAAGGAACTTGTGGTTTAGTTAGAAGGATAAGGCACAAATGCCTTAGACATGATTGCAATATTAGAGTCAAAATCTTGAGAAAGGAGCAAGGCAATACAGGCTTAATCGCTAAATTGTAATTGTTTCAAGATCTACAAAAATGGGAAGAGGATTAATATCAGTATTTATTGAGCATCTAATGTGAATGTGTGCCAGGTAATTTATGGATATTCTTATTAAATTCTCACAAGAACCTGATTTTTCCTGTGAGGAAGCTGAGGTTTCGAGATGCTAAATGACTTGCTCAGAGTTACATGATTTGTAAGTACTAAAACTAAGTCTAAAGACTTTGAGCTCTAATGCACTGCGTCCTAAAGAGGTCATTGGATGAGGTGGTCCAGAAATGCTCCATGCAGAAGTAAAGCCTGAACCAAGCCTTGAAGGGCTATTAGAATGTGCATGCAAATTGCAGAGGAAGGTGACAGTTCAACTAAGGGACCAGAGGTATGGAGGTAGGAAATAGTAGACTCTCCTTGACAGTCTAAAGAGCAGGATGGAGAGTCATGAACTCCAGTTTGTATATACTTACTGGCCACTTACTGGCCAATCACCAGAAGACATCCTGTGACACTGCTTCTGTCACGCCTTTTAGCCCTTGGAGTGTTTTGATTTTATGTGTACTTACTTACGTTTTCCACCACCACTAAGAGTTCTTACACGGAGACAGAGCTTTTCAACCACAAAATCTTTCACAAATAGAAATATGTCACCCTAGTAGAGTTATTGAGAATATAGCTCAGGGATCTGATTTTCCAGGTTCATACCCTGACTGTGCTGCGTGTGAATGAGAGGGAGGGAGAAAGGGAACTTGGCTAAGTTACTTAACTTGAATGGGCTTCCATGCTCTCATCTATGATATGGAGGTGATCATAGTGCCTCCCTCCTAACGCTGCTCTGAGGATAAATCAGTTAATATGTGTAAAGCATGTAGCACAGCACCTGGCAGATGGGAGGTCCTCCATCAGCCTTAGTTGTTAATTATTAGTCTTTGATCTTCACAGAAACCCTGTGAAAGGTGGGTATTATTAGTGTTACTGTACCAGGTTCATTTGCCCAGTGTGCAGGAAGCCAAATGCTGAGATGCTGAGGTTTGCCCTACAAGGCAGCCAAGCGAGGAGAACCAATCTCAAATCCACCTCCCCCAAGTTGAGGGGTTTAGTATATTTATGGGACAAGGAAGCAGGGTGGTCTGAGGCCTGGGGAAAGATGGTTGGAGGCAAGAAGGCGGTGAAGTAATCAGCGTTCTGTGCAAGTATAGCTGAGTTACATACTTCTTCTTGAGATGCATGTTCAGAAAAATGGTGACCTTAGCATGATCTGAGGATGGAGTTTTTGGCCCTCTGACATCAAAAGGTAATCCATCAGATACTCTCAGTCTCAGCTGAATGGTGAATGGTTGATGGTCTTGACCACTTTGAAATGGGCTAGACTAGCTCCATGTTCCTGAAAAAACAACTGAAGCAACCATTACTATAATGTCAGAGCTGTTATCTATAGTGGGTGGCTAAAGGAGTCTTGTGATATATTGTCTAAGCTATACGCAGCTTGGAAGGTATACAGTTTGCAGGAACAATTAAGGAGAGCTTGGTCTGCGAAGGCAGGTTATAGGATGTTACTTATTAAGCAAGTTGTGGTTTAAGAAATCTAGCTGATGCCTGTCCTTGGTTTCACTTGTTGTTGTTATTTAGTTGCTAAGTCATGTCTGATTCTTTGAGACCCCATAGACTGTAGCCCGTCAGGCTCCTCTGTCTATAGAATTTCCCAGGCAAGAATACTGGAGTGAATTGCCATTTCCTTCTCCAGGGGATCTTCCCGACCCAAGGATCAAACCCATGTCTCCTGCATTGGCAGGCGGATTCTTTACCACTGAGCCATCTGGTTAGCACTGCCATTTAACAGATTAAACCTTAGAAAGTTTACATAACTTGCTCAGAGACACACAAGAATTGACAGAACTGGCCTGAGAACGTCTGTCTTTCTGACATGAAAGCTCAAGGGTTTCCTTCCACCTCTTTCCTGATTATTTTATTTGATTTTCAAGTATTAAGCCAAGTCAAGTTTTTGTGTAAATTTTATACAATATCCATTAGAGATTCTTTTGGAGGACTGATATACTTTCAGGATTTTTTTAAAAATATATGCTCCTTGAAAAAACCATTTAATCAGACAAGTATAAAGAGAAAGCCAATCTTTTTTTTTTTTTTTTTGAAAGCCAATCTTTAAACCTCATCAATTTTCAATCCTGTCTCCCCAGGGGTAAGTTGTGTTAACTGTTTGTATATGTTTCCACACTTTTCTTTTGCCCATAAGTGCAGATGGAGATGTTCACATTTCTGGGGGTGTTGGTTGGTTTGGTTGTAGGTTTCTTGTGCAATCGGCATTGAACTATAACCATTCCTCCAGTGTATTTTCCTTTAACCTAATTGTAGAATCTGTAATCTCTTCAGGTGTGGACGTAGCTCATTGTTTTCCAATAACTGCTAAGCACTCCATAGTTTGGTTGAAGTGTATATTCAGCCTGTTGCCAGGCTCCCAGGCCTGCATCATAACTAGTGTCTGTGGGCAAGGGTAGTGTCTCTTGTGGTATCTGCTCCATGCAGGACACCCAGCACATGGTGGTATCCACAGATAGAATAAATGAATTAGCCCATCAACCTGAGTGTCTGTATTGCAGAGAAATTTCAGGGATCTTTTGCACACATGTCCAGGACGATGTCTTAGGTGTGATACCGGAGGGATGAGAGATATTTTTCCCAAGTGAATTATTTTTAAACCACTTAAAATAATGCTGTTTTCCTGATGACAGCAAAAGACATATTTAGTGATGAAAATTTGTGAAATACAGGAAAGTAGAAATAAAAAATAAGTACCATCAATGCAAAAGGGCTTATTTTTCAACATATTAAAAAAAAGAAAAACACCAAAAAGCATGAGGCTTTTGTGCCTCTGTCCTTGCAATTGTGTAAATGTTTTCTTTACAAAAGTAATATCTTCATAATAGCAAATAAAGCAAATACAGAAATATACTGAAATAGGATCATTGAATAGTTGACAGATGTTCATATTGTTTGCAGCGTATTCTCAAAGTCTTCTCGTCTCTGTGTGCTTGTTAAGAGTTAGTATAATGTAGTGGTCAGGTAGCTTGACTCTGGAGTGAGCAGATCCTTGCTTTTATGGCTGGCTCGTCTGTCTTTATCCATGTGATCGTGAATAAGTTACACACTTCGGTGACCTTGTTTTCTAATCTGTAGATGGGTGCTTGAACGAATGGAGATACGTGGGGTAAGCACTTAGTCCAGTGCCTGGCACACCGTAAGTGTTTAATTAAGTGTCAGATGCTCTTGTTACTGCTACTCCAAATAGATGTCGAACTGGGCTCCTATTGGCCTGTGCTATTTGATGTTAGCCTTCAGGGCCTTGGCTCTAGCTCCCTGGTTGGGTGATGGTGATGTGAAGAGGGCTTTGTTTCTTTTTTTTTTCCATTTATTTTTATTAGTTGGAGGCTAATTACTTTACAATATTGTAGTGGTTTTTGAGGGCTATGTTTCTGAATTAGCTTTGCCGAGTGAGATTAAAATTCCCTGGCCGGATTTCTTTTCCACATTGACTAGCAGCACCTTTGTGTGTGTGTGTGTGTTTCCCAGACAGACTGTTAGATTAGGGAACTGGCCAACTCTCTCTCTACTCCCTCCTGACAGGTGAATTAGGCCCACTCCTGGTGTTTCTTCCCATTTGAATGAAATGTCGAGACCTCTGAGTTTTCCAGTAACACCCAAGCCCCCCACTCTCGGGGAGAGTGGCAGCCATGAATGAGAATGACAGGTAGCAGCCTCTTTGCCTCCAGAGTTTAATAGTTCTTTGCACTAGTTCTGTTTTCTGAAAATGCGATTAGAAGGCACAGCCTCTGACTCTTCCACCCAATATTTCTCCCTCGTCCTCGAGCCATTCCCCCAAGCCATGTTTCTTTTTTGTTTTTTTAGATCAAGCAGGCAAGATTTATTGAGCAAGTTGTAAGCAGTACAGTCTCGGGTGGTCAGTAGTGTTTCTTCGTGCAGTCAAAGCCTTATCTAGCAGGCGAGTTCTGTTTCCCCAGTCTGTGTGGATCAGTGGTTCTCAGCCCTGACTGCACCCTAGAAGCAACAGAGCCAATTTCAAAATGTAAGCATTTTCCAGAAGCACCCCAGGCAATTCCAGTGTGCAGGCGGGGCAGCACTGCTTAGGGCCCTGCCTGGTCTCATGCTGTCGCTGACCGCTGACGTTGGGGCTTTGACTGAGTTAGTTTCATTCCCATCAAGCATCAGTTTCCCCATTTGTCAAATGGTCTCAGTGATATCTGCTCTGTCTACCTCACAGATACGTTTTTGAAGAAAAGGTAGCAGATAACAGAAGACAACAGAAGAATTAGCAAAGAACTTTGAACATTTAAAAGCACTCCACAAAGAGGCAATGAATCCTTGCGTCTTTCTTTCTCCCTGTAGTCATTTTTTTGAGGGGAGGTGTTAATTGAGATAAAATCTACATAATGCAAGTTTATCCATTTGAAGTGTACAATTCAATGTCTAATTCAGTGCATTACAGAGTTGTACAACCATTGCCACTCTTTAATTTTAGAATATTTTCGTCATTCTCCCCCACCCCCACCAAAAGCATTAGTAATGTCTCTCTACTCCTCCCCTCCATAGACCCTGGCAACCACTCATCTCCTTTCTGTCCCTATGGATTTGCTTGTTCTAGATATCTCATGTAAATGGAATCATATCATATGTAGCCTTTTCTGATTGACTTATTTCACTTAGCATAAAGTTTTCAAGTTCATCCAGGTCACTTCATTCCTTTTTATGACTGAATAATAATATTCCTTTGTACAGTATACCACATTTTTTAAAAATTGAAGTATACTGTATCTACAATGTTGTGCCAGCTTCAAGTGTACAGCACAGTGATTCAGTTTGTCAGATTCTCTTCCCTTATAGTGGGCATTACAAAATACTGAGTATAGTTCCCTGTGCTATATTGTAGGTCTTTGTTGGTTATCTTATATTTTGTTTATCCATTCACTCATTGATGGACGTTTGGGTTGTTTCCACCTTTTGGCCATTGTGAATAGTGATGCTGTGAATGGTGGTGTAAAGACATCTGCTTGACTAGGCTTCCCTATTGGCTCAGACGGTAAAGAATCTGGCTGCAATGCAGGAGACTTGGGTTCCGTTCGTGGGTCGGAAAGATCCCCTGAAGAAGGAAATGGCTACCCACTCCAGTATTCTTGCCTGGAGAATTTCATGGACAGAGGAGCCTGGTGGGGTACAGTCTTGACTGCTTTGGGGTACATACCTAGAAGTGAAATTTCTGGGTCATATGGTAACTCCATGTTTAAATAACCTTTTGAGGAACTGCCAGATATCTTTCCAAAGTGGCTTCCCTTTTTTTTATTCCTACTAGCAATGTATGAGGGTTCTGGTTTTGCTGCCTCCTTGCCAACAATTGTTATTACCTGATTTTTTGCATTTTATTGATGGCATCCTTTAAAATACAAAATCTTTAAACACTAATGAAGTCTAATTTGTCTTTGACTGCTTGTGCTTTTGGTGTTATGTCTAAGACACTAGTATCTAATCAAGTTCATGAGGTCTTAGGAATATCTTCTAAGAATTTCATGGTATTAGATCTTGCATTTAGGACTTTTTATATATCATGTGAAGAAGGGGTCCAAATTCATTCTGTTGATGTGGATATCCAGTTGTCCCAGCATTATTTGTTGAAAAGACTCTTCCCTGTTGAAATGTCTTGGTGAAGTGAAGGTGACTCAGTCATGTCCGACTCTTTGTGACCCCATGGACTATTCAGTCCATGAAATTCTCCAGGCCAGAATACTGGAGTGGATAGCCTTTCCCTTCTCCAGGGGATCTTCCCAACACAGGTATCGAACCCAGGTCTCCCACATTGCAGGCGGATTCTTTACCAGCTGAGCCACTTGGAACTCTTATCAAAAATCAATCAAATAGGGTTTATTTCTAGACCATCAGTTTTATTCCATTAATGTATATGTCTGTCCTTATGCTGGCACCACACTGTCTTGATGATCACTGTAGCTTTGTAGAATGTTTTGAAAGTGAGAGGTGTGTCATTTAAATTTGTTATTTTGTTTCAAGATAGTTTTGGCCATTCTGGGGCCCTTGTATTTCCATATGAATTTCAGGATCATCTTTTAATTTGTTGCAAAACAGCCAGCTGGGATGCTGATAGGGGTTGCCTTGACTATAGAGTAATTGCAGGGATATTGTCATTTTAACAATATTAAGTATTTCAATCTATGAACACAGGATGTCTATCTATGTATTTAGGTCTTCTTTAATTTTTTTTCAGTGACATTTTGTTAGTTTCTTGGAATATAGATTTTGCACTTTTTTGGGTTAAATGTATTCCTACGTATTTTATTCTTTTTGATGGCTCTGCAAATGGAATTGTTTTCTTAATTTCATTTTCAGATTGCTCATTACAGTATAGTTCATTTTTCTGTATCGATCTTATAACCTTTCAGAACTTTTTTATTACTGCTAATAACTTGTGTGTGTGTGTGTTATTTTTTAAGATTTTCTGTAGATAAGGTTGTGTTGTCTATGAATAGAGACAGTTTAACTTCTACTTTCCAATCTGGATGCCTTGTATTTCTTTTTCATGGCCAATTGCCCTGGCTACAATTTCCAGTACAGTGTTATGTAGAGTGGCGAGAGTGGACATCCTTGTCTTATTTCTCACCTTAGGGGAAAAGCATGCAGTCTTTCATCATTGAGTATGACTTTAGCTGTGAGTTTTTTGCATATGCCCTTATCAAGTTGAGGAAGTTCCTTTAGTAACTTTTAATAAATATCTGTCCTTGGGGAACCGAGGGTAGTAGAGTTTTTTAATGTTGAGATACTTAGTCATTCACAGTTTAGAATTGCTTATGGTGAGAAATGTCTTTCCAAAGAAGGCATTGTAATGCTTCAGGGTTTAAAGTCATCTACATGCAAATTAAAGAAAGGAATCTTAAGCATGTTTAAAAGAACAGTCAAAGCTTATAGAGTTTCTTTTTTTTATTATTTGTTTATTGAAGGATGATTGCTTTACAGAATTTTGCTGTTTTCTGTCAAACCTCAACATGAGTCAGCCATAGGTATACATATATCCCCTCCCTTTTGAATCTCCCTCCCCATGCTACCCCTTTAGGTTGATACAGAGCCCCTGTTTGATTTTCCTGAGCCATTCAGCAAATTCCCGTTGGCTATCTGTTTTACATATGGTAATGTAAGTTTCCACGTTACTCTTTCCATACATGTCACCATCTCCTCCCCTCTCCCCATGTCCATAAGTCTATTCTCTATGTCTATTTCTCCATTGTTGCCCTGTAATAAATTCTTGAGTACCATTTTTCTAGATTCCATATATATGCATTAGAATACGGTATTTAACTTCCTCTTTCTGACTCACTTCACTCTGTATAATAGGTTCTAGTTTCATCCACCTCATTAGAACTGACTCCAATACATTGCTTTTTATGGCTAAGTAATAGTCCATTGTGTATATGTACCACGACTTCTTTATCCACTCATCTGTCGATGGACATCTAGGTTTCTTCCATGTTCTAGCTATTGTAAATAGTGCTGCAGTGAACAATGGGGTACATGTTTCTCTTTTCAATTTTGGTTTCCTCAGGGTATATGCCTAGGAGTGGGATTGCTGGGTTATATGGTGGTTTTATTCCTAATTTTTTAAGGAATCTCTATACCGTGTTCCATAGTGGCTGTATCAGTTTACATTCCCACCAACAGTGCAAGAGCGTTCCCTTTTCTCCACACCCTTTCCAGCATTTATTGTTTGTAGACATTTTGATGAGGGCCATTCTGACCGGTGTGAGGTGATATCTCATTGCAGTTTTGATTTGCATTTCTCTTATAATGAGTGCAAAGAGTCGGACACAGCTGAGTGACTGAACTGAACAGAACTGAATAATGAGTGATGTTGAGCATCTCTTCATGTGTTTGTTAGCCATCTGTATGTCTTCTTTGGAGAAATGTCTGTTTAGGTCTTTTTCCTACTTTTTGATTGGGTTGTTTGTTTTTCTGGCATTGAGTTGTATGAGCTGCTTGTATATTTTAGAAATTAATCCTTTGTCAGTTGTTTCATTTGCTATTATTTTCTCCCATTCTGAGGGTTGTCTTTTCACCTTGCTTATAGTTTCCTTTGCTGTGCAAAAGCTTTTAAGTTTAATCAGGTCCCACTTGTTTACTTTTGTTTTTATTTCCATTACTTTAGGAGGTGGGTCATAGAGGGTCTTTTTTTTTATTTATGTCATCGAGTGTTCTGCCTATGTTTTCCTCTAAGAGTTTTATAGTTTCTGGTCTTACATATAGGTCTTTAATCCATTTCGAGTTTATATTTGTGTATGGTGTTAGGAAGTGTTCTAATTTCATTCTTTTACATGTAGCTGTCCAGTTTTTCCAGCACCATTTTTTGAAGAGGCTGTCTTTGCCTCATTGTATATTCTTGTCTACTTTGTCAAAAATAAGGTACCCTTTAGGTACCTTTAGGTGCATGGGTTTATTTCTGCACTTTCTGTCTTGTTCCATTGGTCTATATTTCTGTTTTTGTGCCAATACCATACTGTCTTGATGACCGTAGCTTTGCAGGATAATCTGAAGTCAGGAAGGTTGATTCCTCCAGCTCCATTCTTATTTCTCAGGGCTGCTTTGGCTATTTGGGGTCTTTTGTGTTTCCATATGAATTGTGAAAATTTTTGTTCTAGTTCTATGAAAAATACCATTGGTAATTTGATAGGGATTGCATTGAATATGTAGATTGCTTTTGGTAGTATAGTCATTTTCACAATATTGATTCTTCCTACCCAGCAACATGGAATATCTCTCCATCTGTTTATGTTGTCTTTGATTTCTTCCATTTGTGTCTTATAATTTTCTGTGTACAGTTCTTTTGTCTCAAGTAAGTTTATTCCTAGATATTTAATTCTTTTTATTGCAATGGTGAATGGGATTGATGCCTTAATTTCTGACTTTTCATTGTATATAGAAATGCAAGTGATTTCTGGGTATTGATTTTGTATCCTGCAGCTTTGCTAAATTCACTGATTAGCTCTAGTAATTTTCTGATACTATCTTTAGGGTTTTCTAGGTATAGTATCATGTCATCTGCAAACAGTGAGAGTTTTACTTCTTTTCCGATCTGGATTCCTTTTATTTCTTTTTCTTCTCTGATCGCTGTAGGTAGGACTTCCAGAACTATGTTGAATAATAGTGGCGAAAGTGGATACCCTTGTCTTATTCCTGATCTTAAGGGGAATGCTTTCATTTTTTCACCATTGAGAATAATGTTTGCTGTAGGCTTATCATATATAGCCTTTACTATGTTGAAGTAGGTTCCTTATATGCCCATTTTTTGAAGAGTTTTAGTCATAAATGGGTGCTGAATTTTCTCAAAGGTTTTTCTGCATCTATTGAGATGATCATGGTTTTTATCTTTCAGTTTGTTAATACGGTGTATCATGTTGATTGATTTGCATATATTGAAGAATCCTTTCAGACCTGAAATAAACCCAACTTGATCATGGTGTGTGAGCTTTTTGATGTATAGCTGAATTCTGTTTGCTAAAATTTTGTTGAGGATTTTTGCATCTATGTTCATCAGTGATATTGGCCTGTAGTTTTCTTTTTGTGTGTTGTCTTTGTCTGGTTTTGGTATCAGAGTAATGGTGGCCTCATAGAATGAGTTTGGAAGTGTTCTTTCTTCTACAATTTTTTGAAAGAGGTTTAGAAGGATAGGCATTAGCTCTTCTCTAAATGTTTGTTAGAATTCTCCTGTGAAGCCATCTGGCCCTGGGCTTTTGGTTTTTTGGGAGATTTTTTAAATCACAGCTTCAATTTCAGTGCTTGTAATAGGGTTATTCATAATTTCTATTTCTTCCTGGTCCAGTCTTGGAAGATTGAACTTTTCTAAGAATCTGTCCATTTCTTCTAGGTTATCCATTTTATTACCATATAGTTGTTCATAATAGTCTCTAGTCTCTTATAATCCTTTGTATTTCTGCATTGTCTGTTGTAACGTCTCCTTTATCATTTCTAATTTTGTTGATTTGATTCTTCCCTTTTTTCCTTGATGAGTCTGGCTAAAGGCTTGTCCATTTTGTTTATCTTCTCAAAGAACCAGCTTTTAGTTTTATTAATCTTACTATTGTTTCTTTCATTTCTTTTTTATTTATTTCTGCTCGGATCTTTATGATTTATTTCCTTCTTATTTGGGGTTTTTTTTTTTGGTTTTTCTTTTTCCAGTTGCTTTAGGTGTAAAGTTAGGTTGTCTATTTGATGTTTTTCTTGTTTCTTGAGGTAGGATTGTATTGCTATAAACTTCCCTCTTAGAATTGCTTTTGCTGCATCCCATAGGTTTTGACTTGTTGAGTTTTCATTGTCATTTGTTTCTAGAAATTTTTTGATTCCCCTTTTCATTTTTTCAGTAACCTGTTGGTTATTTAGAAATGTGTTGTTGAATCTCCATGTGTTTGTGTTTCTTACAGTTTTTTTTTCTTGTAATTGATATCTAGTCTCTCATAGCATTGTGGTTGGAGAAGATGCTTGATATGATTTCAATTTTGTTAAATTTACTGAGGTTTGATTTGTGACCCAAGATGTGCTGTATCCTGGAGAATGTTCCATGTGCACTTGAGAAGAAGGTGTATTCTTCTGCATTTGGATGGAATGTCCTAAAGATATCGATGAGATCCATTTCATCTAATGTATCACTTAGGACTTGTGTTTCCTTATTAATTTTGTTTTGATGATCTGTCCATTGGTGTGAGTGGGGTGTTAAAGTCTCCTACTATTATTGTGTTACTGTCAATTTCTCCTTTTATGTCTGTTAGTGTTTTTCTTATGTATTGAGGTGCTCCTGTGTTGGGTGCATAGATATTTACAACTGTTTTGTCTTCCTCTTGGATTGATCCCTCGATCACTGTGTAATGTCCTTCCTTATCCCTTGCAATCTTCTTTATTTTAAGGTCTATTTTGTCTGATATGAGGATTGCTACTCCAGCTTTCTTTTGCTTCTCATTTGCATGGAATGTATTTTTTCATCCTCTCACTTTCAGTCTATATGTGTCTTTAGGTCTGAAGTGGGTTTCTTGTAGACAGCATATATATGGGTCTTGTTTTTGTATCCATTCAGTCAGTCTGTGTCTTTTGTTTGGAGCATTTAATTCACTTACATTTAAAGTAATTATTGATATATATGTTCCTATTGCCATTTTCTAATTGTTTGGGGTTAATTTTGTAGATCTTTTTTCTTCTTTTGTATTTATTGACTAGAGAAGTCCCTTTAACATTTGTTGTAAAGCTGGTTTTGTGGTACTGAATTCTCTTAAGGTTTGCTTGTCTGAAAAGGTTTTTATTTCTCCATCAATTTTGAATGAGATCCTTGATGGGTATGGTAATCTTGGTTGTAGATTTTTCCCTTTCAGTACTTGAAGTATATCCTGCCATTCCCTTCTGGGCTGTAGAGTTTCTGCTGAAAGATCAGCTGTTGAGGGAATGGGGTTTCCCTTGTATGTTACTTGTTACTTCTCCCCTGCTGCTTTTAGTATTTTTTCTTTGTGTTTAGTCTTTGTTAGTTTGATTAGTATGTGTCTTGGTGTGTTTCTCCTGGGTTTATCCTGTATGGGATTCTTTGTGCCTCTTGGACTTGATTGACTATTTCCTTTTCCATGTTGGGGAAATTTTCAACTATAATCTCTTCAAAAATTTTCTCATACACTTTCTTTTTCTCTCCTTCTTCAGGGACCCCTATAATTCGAATGTTGGTGTGTTTGGTAATGTCCCTGAGGTCTCTGAGACTGTCCTCAGCTCTTTTCCTTCTTTTTACTTTATTCTGCTCTTCAGAAGTTATTTCCACCATTGTATTTCCAGCTCACTGATTCGTTCTTCTGCTTCAGATATTCTACTATTGATTCCTTCTAGAGTATTTCTAATTTCACTAATTGTGTTGTTTGTCCCTGTATGTTTGTTCTTTAATTCTTCTAGGTCTTTGTTAATTGATTCTTGCATTTTCTCCATTTTGTTTTCAAAGGTTTTAGTCATCTTTACTGTCATTATTCTGAATTGTTTTTCAGGTAGTTTGCCTGTTTCCTCTTCTTTTATTTGGACTTCTGTGTTTCTAGTTTGCTCCTTCATTTGTGTAGTACTTCTCTGCCTTTTCACTTTTTTAACTTATTGTGTCTGAGGTCTCCTTTCCCCAGGCTTCAAGGTTGAATTCTTTCTTCCTTTTGGTTTCTATCCTCCTCAGGTTGGTCCAGTGGTTTGTGTGAGCTTCAGTATAGGGTGAGATTTGTGCTGAGTTTTTGTTTGTTCATTTTTCCTCTGATGGGCAAGGCTTGAGTGAGGTGGTGATCCTGTCTGCTGATAATTGGGTCTGTATTTTTGTTTTGTTTCTTGTTTAGATGAGGTGTCCTGCACAGGGTGCTACTGGTGGTTGGGCAATGCCAGGTCTTCTATTCAAGTGGTTTTCTTTGTGTGAGTTCTTAGTATTTGATCTTCCCTAGGGTTAGTTCTCTGCTAGTCTAGGGTCTTGGAGTCAGTGCTCCCACTCCCAAACCTTAGCATTTGATCTTTGGTCAGGAATGGCGATTCCACAAGTGGTTTGTAATGGCATTAAGGGAGAGGAAAACAAATATCCAAAAATGAGAAACCAAAGATGAACCCCAGACAAATGGCAGTTACAAAATCAGGCAAGTAATAATTAAAGTAATGGAATATACACATATACATATACACCCATGAGCAAAGTCAAAACATTCCAACAACAATAAAGTACAGTAGATTGATCCATGAACAAAAGAAATCAAAAATTACATTTACAAGTTAAGAACAAAACTAGTTTAAGCACAAACTGGAAAACAAAAGTAAAGCAAGGTGCCAAGTGGGAATAAAACAATGAAACAAAACTAACAAATATGTTGTGAGGAAAGGAAAGAAAGAAAGAATAGATATGCAACGTTAAAAAGAGGTAGATGAAAAAGTTTTATATACATTAAAGGTTAACTGCAAGGGGAAAATAACAGTAGGAAAGGCAAACAAAGGAATAAATATAGAAAAAGTATAATAGGTTTAAAAAAATTAAAATTATAAAATGAGAAAAGAGAAAAAAAAGGAAGAAGAAAGAACAAAGGGGGAAAAAGGGAAAACTCCATAGAACTGCAAAAGCCCGATGTAGAGGCAGAGGTTTATAACAACAAACAGAAAATGTGAATGAATATACATATACACCCATAAGCAAAATCAATGCAGGAAAAATAAAGTACAGTTGATCGACTTGGCGAACAAAAGAAACAGAAAATTATATCTACCAAAACAAAACTAATTAAAGTACAAACTGTAAAACAAAACTAAAGCACGGTGCCAATTGGGGAATAAAACAATGAAAATAAAACTAACAAATATGTTGAGAGGAAAGGAGAGAAAGGAAAGAAAGAATAGATATGCAAAGTTAAATAGAGCTACAAAAAGAAGATTTATATACGTTAAAGGTTAACTGCAAGGGGAAAAGAACAGTAGGAAAAGCAAACAAAGGAATAAATGTATAAAAAATAAAAGAGGAAGGAAAGAACAAGAGGAAAACTCCACAGACCTGCAAAAGCCCCATGTAGAGGCAGAGATTGATGACAACAATAAAAAATGTGAGTGAGGAAAAAAAAAGATCAAAAGCTTAATTGGATTTCTTAGTGCCAATAAGATTGACAAATACAATGGAGGGGGAAAAGAGGAAAAAGAAAGAAAAAAATCCAAAAGAATCTACAGAACAAGTCAAAAAATAAGAAAAATAAGTGTTTTTCTTGAGTCACTGCTGTCAGAGTCCTTTCCCTCACTAGGAATCACAGTCCACCTTACCTCCCTAGGATGCCCTCCAACAGTGTGCTGATCTCTGGACCTGCTGTGGGGGCTGCTCAGTTTCTAATCTGGTCCTACTCCTGTGTGTTCTTGCCTCCAATGTCCACAGCTATCAGAGCTAGTGCATTTTCTTTTGTGGGCATTCTCTATGGCCCTTTATATATTCCGTAGACACAGAGTCTGCTTAGTTGATCATGTGGATTTAATCTGCAGCTTGTACAGCTGATGGGAAGGTTGTGGTCTTCTTCCTTAGCCACCCTGCCCCTGGGTTTCAGTTGTGGTTTTATTTCCACCTCTATATGTGGGTCCTGCACTGGGGTTTGCTCCTGAGACTGCCCTGGAGGGGTTGGATTTGCCCCTGTGAGGGCCAGGTGTGGAGGTGGTGCAGATGTTTGGGTCACAGGGGTTCTGGCAGCACCAGGTACTCAGGGGGGTTGGAGGCTAGGGAAGTAGGAAATATAGTGCTCCAGAAGGGTATGGCAACCAGTATTGGCCAATATGCTCCAGCATTCTTGCCTGGAGAACCCCCCTCCCTGACAGAGAAGTCTGGCAGGCTACAGTCTATAGGGTTGAAAAGAGTTTGACACTACCGAAGTGATCCTGCGTGCATAAATGCAAGACTTTTTTTTTTTTTTTTTTTGCCTGTGGCAGCTCTGCCCACTGAGAGTTGAGCGTGAAAGTAGTGCAGCTGCTTGTCTTGCAGAGACCCTGGCGGCGCCAAATGTGGAGGGACACAGACTGCCCCACTGCAGGAGTTACGGCCCTATCAGAGTCTTTTTGAGCCTCTTCTAGCCAGCGATCAGAGGGCTTCTTTGGCCAGTCTTTCTCTGTAGCTCCGCCCGTTCAGGCGCTTAGAGGGCTCCCTTGCGTGTGTTCCTTCTCTGTTTTTCGGCATGTCAGACACATAGAGGGTCCTCCCTAACTGTGTTCCTAGTTTGTAGATTGGCACCTGAGACACTTAAAGGGGCACCCTGGGTGGGGTCCTACTCTGTAGTTCAGTGCCTCAGGCATTTTATGGGCCAGCTTCTCTATAGATCAGTGCTGATGCTGGCGTGTGGGGAGAGAGAGGCTATGGTGATGGCTCCACCCCCTGCGCATGACTCAGTGGTATCACCATGCTACCATGGCTGCCTGACTTTCCTCTACCAGCATTTCTCACCACTATCTCCTCCCTCACATCCCCTCCACCGGTCTCTCTGCATTCAACAGCAGCCCTTGCCCTGGGCTTGCTCCCAGCTGCTGCTCCTTCCAGGAGACAGGCTGTGGCAAGGACTGTCTGATTCTCATTCCATTTAGGCTGCCACAGATCAGCTCTTTCACTCTCAGCCTTAAATGTTTCTCTTCTGACTCAGACAGTTGCCCTGCTGTGGGGATCAGAGCCCTGCTTCAGTTCCCCCACCCGTCGAGGGCAGGTCCAGTCCTACTAACACTCCTGTTTCTCCCCTTGGTTCCTTCATCCTACCGAGTTTTGTGTGATTCTATATATTCTTTTCCACTGGTCAGGTACTCCTGTCCGCCCTCAGCTGGTGTTCTGCATGCACTTCTGTGTCTGAAGGTGTATTCCTGATGTATCCATGGAGAGAGATGTATTCCATGTCCACCTACTCCTCCACCATCTTGTTCTCTAGAGTTTCTTTTAAAGTACAGTGATTTGCATTGCCATGAGGGAACTAGAGGGAATTGAAAGGCTTCAGGGCTGTCATACAGTAGGAGCTCAATAAATGTTTACTGGATAGCTGGTATGCTTAGAGGAGGTGTTATTAGTCAGCTTTGACTGCCATAACAAAACTATAGACTGACTTCAACAACAGAAATTTCTCACCAATCTGAAGGCCTGAAATCTGAGCTCACAGTGTTAGCCTAGGTCAGGTTCTGGTGAGGGCTCTCTTCTTAGCTTGTGGATGGCCACCTTGCTGAATCCTCACAAGTTCAAGACGGATCCCTCTTGCTCTCTGGTGTTTCTTCTTATAACAACACTAATCCTATCTTGAGGACTCCACCCATATGACCTCATCTAAAACTAGCTACCTCCCAAAGGCCCCACCTCCAGATACTATCACATTAGGATTTAGGGCTTCAACATGTAAATTTGGTGGGGTGGGGACACAAACATGCAATGCACAGCAGAAGATTAGAATATTATACACACCAGGTGTGGCATGGCAAATCTGAATTTTTAGGATTCATAACAGCAAAGGTAGGGAATGGCAGGCATAGTTAGACTTTCACAAAAATAGCTACCATTTCATGGCGCTAGTGGTAAAGAATGTGCCCACCAATGCAGGAGACATAAAAGGCGCAGGTTTGATCCCTGGGTTGGGAAGATCCCTTGGAGGAGGAAATAGCAACCCACTCCAGTATTCTTGCTTGGGAAACCCCATGGACAGAGGAGCCTGGCAGGCTATAGTCCATGGGGTCGCAAAGAGTTGGACATGACTGAGCAGAAGCACAAGAGGTATATGCTCAGAACAGTGCTAGATTTATTACCTCTCTCATCTCAGTTAATCCTCATAGCTGCCCTGAGATGAAACTCATCTCATTTTTATAAGGAGTAAGCTGAGATGCAAAGAGGTTAAGCAGTCTACCCAAAGGCAATGAGCTAGTGAGTGGAAAAAGTTGCAAGTTAGAACCCAGATTTCTGTTTACAAAGCCCACTCTCTATCCACTCCACCTCTGCACCTTCCTCACTATGCCCTGAGTCCTTGCAACTCAAAATGTGGTCCACAGGTCAGCAGAATTGGCCTCCCTTGAGAACTCGTTAGAAATTCATAACCTTGGGCCTCATCCCAGACTTACCAAATGAAACTCTACATTTTAACAAGATCTCTTGGGGTTGGTGTGCACATGACAGTTGGAAAGACCTGGGAAGCAAGATTGAGAGAAAGCAAAACAGCCAGTATCTAGTGTAGAAAGGAGAAAAGGCAACTCAATACTGATAAATTCTTGTTCTGCTTCTGTTCTCTCCTTTAAGGACACCTGTCTTTGAACAGATATGGTTGGAACAGTACCTGATAAAGATGAAAGTCTTCCTAGTCAGTCATTCAACTATTATAAATAAGGCCTACACTATAGGGCTTGACAAAAGTTAAGATATTTTGCACTTTATGTAAGCTGAAAGTGAAAGTGTTAGTTGCTCAGTCCTGTCCGATTCTTTGTGACCCTGTAGAGTATAACCCTCCAGGCTCCTCTGTTCATTCTTTCCTACGCAAGAATACTGGAGTGGGTTGCCTTGCCTTCTTCCAGGGGATCTTCCCAACCCAGGGATCAAACCCAAGTCTCCTGCATTTGCAGGTGGATTCTTTACTATCTGAGCCACCAGGGAAGTCCCCATATATGTAAGTTAGACTTCAATTTAAAAAAAGTTAATGTTAGAATGTGAAATCCATTGCAGGTGAATTTGAAATTCTTTACCACTAGCATAAAGTGGTGCTAGTGGTAAAGAATCCACCTGCTAATGCAGGAGACACAAGAGACCTGGGTTCGATCCCAGTGTTGGGAAGATCTGGAGTAGGAAATGCCACCTGGCTCCGGTATTTCTGCCTCGGAAATCCCATGGACAGAGAAGCCTGGTGAACTACAGTCCATGGGCTCACAAAGAATCGGACACGACTGAGCACAGGGCATAAACAGGTAAGGTACCCCAAATTAGGTTGAAGAGCTATTTTGATTTTTGAAAAGAAGTGAAGGTCGAATTCTCAAAAGTTCTCAATCCATATTATATCCATCCCAAGAGCGTCTGGCCATATTAAGAAATAATATATGAAGAAGATGGTCTCTGGCCATCTTCTGGCCAGGAGCAGGACAAGGGAACTCACATAGAATACATCTCCCCCCCCCGCCCCACCCAATACATTGTGAAATTCTCCCCGTGTCATTTTGATAGGATTAATCAAATGTTAATTACAGAAACCCAGAGAGTATCTGGGTATCTGGATTTTAGTAATGAGTCATTTGACTAAGCTGCACATGACCAGATAGAGAACTATGGACTCGGTAATGGGTAATACAGTTAGCTGGCTAGTGGTTTGTTGAACTAATTTACATTAAGGCACAGATGACTGACTGAAGTGTCAAATTTGCTTGTGTCCCAAAGCTCAGAAGGAAAGCTATATCGGGTACCAGTTTCAATATTCGAAAAAGTCCTAAAAGATAACATTAGTGGAACAGAGAGGAGTAAAGGTCAAGTTCAAAAATTTGAATTAAAAAGCAACCAGATCCTAGAACTTTAGAGGTTTGGTGGACCTTAGAATTTCATGTTATCCACCTATGTCATTTTATAAATAATAAAGATCAGAAAGGGTTGAAAGACCTGCCTAAGGTCACACAGCCAGTGAGTAGCAGCTCTAGGATCACCACTGAGGTCTGAGGCTCCCAGACTAGTGCTCTTTCCACCTCCCCTGTTGCATAAATACTGAATGGGATGTTCTGTGTGTGGTGGGGGGCTCCCCACACCAAACAGGTTTATAGCACCAGCTGGGTGGCCTACAGTTTAATTCCTTGTGACACTCTTGGCAGATAGCATCAGATCCCAATGGTTAAGGACTGAGTCCTATAAGACTGCCCCCACTTCAGGTACCTGTTACAAGTACAGGTTGTTACCTATGCTTCTGAGTGATATGCTATAAATTAGAGGTTACATGAACTCCCTCCTCAGGTTCCACTACTTGCAAGTGTTGCTCACTGAACTCAGAGAATCATTTGCTTTTGTTTACCAGTTATTTGGGGCTTCCCTGGTAGCTAAGTGGTAAAGAATCTGCCTGCACTGCAGGAGACATGGGTTCGGTCCCTGAGTCCGGAAGATCCCTGGAGGGGGGCATGGCAACCCACTCCAGTATTGTTGCCTGGAGAATCCCATGGACAGAGAAGCTTGCTGGGCTACAGTCCATGGGGTTGCAAATAGTTGGACACAACTTAGCAATGAAACACCACCAATCAGGTTTTTAGGAAGTATATTTTAAAGAAAGCAGATGAACCCCCAGATGAAGAGGTATAGAGGATGGAGTCCAGAAGGGTCCCAAGCACAGACACTTCTACTTCCATGGAACTAGGGTGTACCACCCCTCCTGGCCTACAGATGTGTTCACCAATGGGGAAGCTTATCAAGTCTTCCTATTAAAGAGTTTTTATAGAGCTTAATCCTTAGCCACCCTTTCCCAGAGAGCAGTGGGTGCAGCTACAAATTTCCACCCTCCTTATCACTTCCTGGGGACCATTCCCATCCTGTGGTTATCTAGGGGCCCTCCCCTAAGTTCTCTCAGTGTAAACTTGGGTGTGTTCAAAAGGAGCTTCTCATGAGTGACAAAAGACATTCCTATCACTTCAATTCAGTCGCTCAGTCATGTCCGACTCTTCACGACCCCGTGAACCACAGCATGCCAGGCCTCCCTGTCCATCACCAACTCCCGGAGTCCACCCAAACCCATGTCCATTGAGTCGGTGGTGCCATCCAACCATCTCATCCTCTGTCGTCCCCTTCTCCTCCTGCCCTCAATCTTTCCCAGCATCAGGGTCTTTTCCAATGAGTCAGCTCTTTGCATCAGGTGGCCAAAGTATTGCAGTTTCAGCTTCAACATCAGTCCTTCCAGTGAACACCTAGGACTGATCTCCTTTAGGATGGACTGGTTGGATTTCCTTGCAGTCCAAGGGACTCTCAAGAGTCTTCTCCAACACCACAGTTCAAAAGCATCAATTCTTCAGTGCTCAGCCTTCTTTATAGTCCAGCTCTCACATCCATACATGACTACTGGAAAAACCATAGCCTTGACTAGGAAATGCCTAAGAGTTTTAGGAGTTTTGTGCCTGGAATGGGGACAAATACCAAATCTATTTCTTACTGTACCACAGATGCCCTTGGGCAGTGGCTGTTCTTAGGAAGGACTTCGGGGTTTAGTTGAGCTACTTCATCCAGTTTCCTCATCTGTAAAACAGGAATAATAATGTTATCTACCACATAGTTATTTAAGGATTCAATCAAATACTCCTTTGTCAGGTGGTCACTAAAAAGATGGAGAGCGAAATGGCAACCCACTCCAGTATTCTTGTCTGGAGTATCCCGTGGACAGAGGAGCCTGGTGGACTGCTATCCATGGAGTTGCACAGAGTCGGACACAACGGAAGTGTCTTAGCATGCATGCATGCATTGGAGAGGGAAATGGCAACCCACTCCAGTGTTCTTGCCTGGAGAATTCCTAGGATGTGGGAGCCTGGTGGGCTCCCATCTATGGGGTCGCACAGAGTTGGACATGACTGAAGTGACTTAGCAGCAGCAGAAGCACTGAAAAGATGAATGCAGTTTTCTGTTGCATAAAAAGAATGGAGAAATAGAGTCCTTATGATGCCCTCCTCTTACCTCAGCATCTGGCCCTCCTAGCCTCCCCTTATGTCCCACACCAAGGACCTTGAGTAAAATGACTGGAAACTTGAAGACAAACAGGGTTTAATAACTCCAAGGGAAGGGTGGTTACTGCATGTGTACCAGATGAGGAAAGTTTGGTGATAGGAGCTGAGAAGTTAGGGATAGGGAAGATCTTGCTCAAGTCAGGAGGTTCTAAAATATAGTATACAGTATGTGTATAATTTTATATTAAAGAAAATGGAAATATATATAAAAGTAAAAAAAAAATCCATTACCCACCCAGTTTCAACAAGGATCAACTCATGGCCAGTGTTGTTTTCATCAGTATACCTACTCTATCTCAAACTGCTTCCCCACCTTCCACAAACACACACACACACACAGTCTGTCTCTCTCTCTCCTACTCATTTCTCTTACCTGGATGATTTTAAAGGAAATTTCATGGAATTTTAACTGTAGATATTTAATTATACATCTTTAATATATAAGGACTCATATATATAATCATAATGTCATTATCGTATCTGTTATCATTATCAGTAATTCCTTAATATCATCAAATACCCAGTCAGCAGAGCACAGGCTTCTTATCTGGCTAAATCACAGTTCCAGTCTTGGTTCCACAACATCAGTAGGCCTTCTCTGAGACTGTTGGCATACTGTAAATGAGGGCGGTCGTAATCATTTCTAAATCTTCAATAAGGTAATGCATGTAAAGTGCTTATCCCAACGCCTGATGCACAGTAGTAAGTGCTCAATAAAGATTAGCTGTGATTATTATTTATTAATAATGTAAAATATCTGAGTTGCTATAAAGGTACCTTTAAGAATGGTTTTGACTTAGAATCAAGAAGCAGATATAGGGCCCAGCCAACAGATTTTTTGGGGGTGGGGGTGGGAAGGAAACACCAGAACCAAAAGGTGACTGAAAAAGCTACAAAAGAACACTGGTATAAATTGAAGCTATAAATGATAAGGTCCTTATAATTTCCACCACTGTATATATTTTATTACCCTTGAGATTCCAATTCATGGCGGTAGAAGCATGTGTGCATTGAATAGCCACCCTCCTCCCCTGGAAGAGAGAGTGAAGCGACCTGGTGCGTAGGGTCCCACCTCTGGAACAGATTCAGGGCAGGGCGGGCACTGCCAGCAAGAGGGGGCAAGGTCCTCAGAGTACTCGCTCAGGAAATGAAGCTCCAAGTAACTTGGGTGGTCATGGACTTCAAGCTCCACCTGGTGGGGACTGGTGCCCAAGCAATCCCTTGTCTGTCCCTAAGGTCTGGGGCCAGGAGGCGGCCTTAGCCTGCCGAGTTGCCATTAGAATCATTTCCCTTCTTCAGGGGCCACCTGGCTGTCTGTTGCCGGCTGGCTGCAGGCATCAGCTGACAGCTTTTTAATAAAAATGGAGCCCAGAGGAGGGATGGTAAGGTAGCTGATTTTAACCCAAAGTGAGAGAACACCAGATGTTTCATTCTGTCTGAAGGTTGGAGGGAGGAAAAGCAATTAGCAGCTGCTACTGATTTAGCAACAGACACCTGCTAAATGAAAATCTGTAAAACTGGTCAGGCTTGGCACCAGAAGTGCGTCCGCTGCTTCTCAGGCATTTCTGGGAGTTGTAAATTATGTCGGCCCAAAATAGGTGGGGGTGGGGGTGGGGAGATGTAGACGGGGGCGCTAAAGAAGCGGAACATGTCTATATAGACCAGGAAGTATGTTTCTCTAAGATGACAGCCACTTAGAAATGACTATTTGGAGGGTGAATGGAGAGGAAGAGAAGACCGCGAATCTTCTAGAAGCTGCCTGGTTCCTCCCTGCTTCTGATCTGACTCACAGGTGCCCTCTGGGGGCCGTCCCATGGGGGCAGAGATCAGGCTGACAGGAGGGTGGGAAGAATGCTGCGTCCCTCCCCCTGCTGATCCAGGGCATACTTTCCCCCCTCCTCCCAGCGGGAGGAGTCTCAAAGCAGAGGGAACCCTCCACTTTTGGATTCGCAGCAGCCACTGACCTGTAACAGGTGCACACTGTTGGCTCCAGATGCTATCAGGATGTCTTTAGCCAGGAAGGAGGTTTATCTGTGGCTTTTGGATTTCCAGAATTTGTTTCCAAGTAGACATTAACTGCTGCTCTCCACTTACATTTTATGGAGGCACACTGAAACACAGGGCTTCCCAGGTGGTGCTAATGGTAAAGAACCTGCCTGCCAATGCAGGAGATGTAAGAGTTGTAGGTTCAATCCCTGGGTCGGGAAGATCCCCTGGAGAAGGAACTGGCAGCCCACTCCAGTATTCTTGCCTGGAGAATCCCATGGACTGAGGAGCCTGGCGGGCTGCAGTCCAGGGTCGCAAAGAGTCAGACACGACTGAAGCGACTTAGCATGCACTGAAGCACAACCAGTGGAAACAAGAATTGATGAACAGGGCTTTAGGGATGTGTGTGTGTGTGTGTGCGCACGCGCACACACGCACATGCACATGTGTGCTGGAGGCATGTGAGGACACACGACATGGTTCTTTATGGAGTGGGTGTTCAAGATAATGACTGATGAGAAAGAAGTCCAATTTGTAGGTGATCTGCTGCTAAGTCACTTCAGTCGTATCTGACTCTATGCGACCCCATAGATGGCAGCCCACCAGGCTCCCCTGTCCCTGGGATTCTCCAGGCAAGAACACTGGAGTGGGTTGCCATTTCCTTCTCCAATGCATGGACCCCATTGACTGCAGCCTACCAGGCTCCTCCGTCCATGGGATTTTCCAGGCAAGAGTACTGGAGTGGGGTGCCATTGCCTTAGACAGTGTCAAAAGAATTGGACCACTCGCTCTTGGGCCTCATACCACATTCACTGTACATAACTGCTATTTCCTACTCTTCAAAGTAGGCCAGAGGTCAGCTGCCATATGGGCCAAAGGGATGCCCCTTGTTCTGTTCACAGTCTTGAGCAAAGGGATGGCGACTTGCCCTGTGGAGCAGGGGCCAGGGGTTTGCTGTTGGCACATGCAGGGCTAGAGCTGTCCATGAGAAAATATCATCTGGAACTTTCTTCTGGCAGGGTGTTATCATGTGGCCAAAGACTAAACTGTTAGTTCCAAAGGTGGGACCAGAAAAAATTCTTTTTCTTTAACTGAGTAAGCTCTGAAGCAAGAAGAGTCATTCCAGATGTATTTCAGTTTTATTTTCCCTGCCCTGCTGTGCCAGTGCAGCAGCCAGAATTGGGGGAGTGCCCCCCTCCCAACCCACCTCCTCTAGTCAGGGACTGGACAGCATTCCCATCGATCAGCTCCAATACATGGGATACCACAGCACAAATACATATCCTGTGACACGAAGCTGCCCTAGAGAGAGATGCAGGAGCCCTGTCTATGACAGCAAATGCAAAGTGCACTCATGGTTCTCATTGAAGCAGCCAGGCATTCTTACACTGAGCCCTATATGTACAAGTTATCCACCCGTTGCACTCTTAGTAATTCAGACTAGCTTGTGTGCCAAAACTCAGATGACCTCTCAGCACAGAATTACTTTTTTGCCTTTAAAACCCAGGACCTCTAGGCCTTAACTAATTGGAGGAATACCTTTGATCCCTGGTGACCAAAAGGAGATGTCTTATCCCAAGGTGGTATTTATTTGGCGGGTCCAAGTCTTCAGTAAGGAGTGTGTTTCTCCAGAGACCCTTTTCATGAAGGAGGTTGGGTAGAATGTGAGCCCCCACTTATCCCAAACCCCAAAATAAACTACTGGATGTCACTTGGTCTGCCACCATTTGATACAGCTTATTAATCTAGGTTGGGGCATTTTGTCTTTTTTTTTTTCCCCTTTAGTCTAACCTTTTAAGGGCATTTATTGGATATTTTCTTATTCTCTTTTTCCCTTTACTGATTTAGAAGTTGCATACACTATTTCAGTTATTGGGTTTTTCTTTTTAATGTTTATCCTACCAATGTTAACAAAAATATCCAGAGCTAGAATCAGTCAGACCTTTTCTCTCAAACAATACAAGGATCTTATAACATTTTTTTGGTCCTAGTTTTATTGAGTTTATTCACTCATTTAAAGTGTGGAATTTAAAGTTTTTTAAATATATTCACAGAATTGTGCAGCCATCACAATTAACTTTTAGTACATTTTTATCAACCCCTAAAGGAAACTATACTATTTAGCTATCATCTTTCTGTCTGCTTACATCCACCGCTCCTTCCACCCCCAATCCTAAGCTGATCTAATATCTATCTCTATAGATTGGTCTGTTCTGGACATTTCACATTAATGGAATCAGAAAATATTTATTTGTCCTTCTGTTTCTGACTTCTTTCACTTAGCATAATGTTTTGAGATTCATCCATGTTGTAGCATCTATTAATATGCCATTTCTTTATATTGGCTAATAAAATTCAATTGTATGATATACAGTACTTTTTAAAATCCATTTACCTGTTGATAGACATTTGGATTGTTTCCACTTTATAGCTGCTTTGAATAATGCTGCTATGAAAATTCATATATAACTTTGTGTAGACATTTTTTTGATAGGTTTTTTTTTGTTGTTTTTTTACTCTTGAGTATATCCTTTGGAGTATGTATGCTATGAAATAGGGTTACTACTTTATTCTTTGCCTGTGGACCTTTTAATATTTAAGCTCTATTCATTACCCTCAACTTATGTGCTTATATTGTCATGTATTTTAATTCTGTATTATTTTAACTTTTCTTTTAAAATAAGACATTATGTAATGTAAAAAAGTTCATTCAGATTTACCTACATAATTACCACTTTGTTTACTTGCTATTTTTTATTGCATCTCAGGCCTTCCATTTGACACTGCTTTGCCTTTGCTGGAATTTTATCTTTAAGAATTATCTTTAGAGATGATCTATCAAAGACAAACTCTTCGGGTTTTTGGGGTTTTTTTTTGCTAAAAAATGTTTGTTTTCCTTGTTCATTCTTGAAACACGGGCTATAAAAATCTTGGTTCATAATTATATTTCTCCCAGCATAATGAAGATGTAATTTTACTATATTCTGTCTTCCAGCATTGCCTTGAAAAGTTATTGGTCAGTCCTAACTTTCACTTCTTGGAAAGTAAATCTCTTCTTTCTGATTGGTTTTAAGATTTTCAGTCTTTGGTGTTCTGCAGTTTTAGTAGGATTTGTTTCAATGTTGATTTTTTTTGGCTTATTCTGTTTGAGGGTCTTTGAACTTTTTGAATCTGTGAATACATGTTCATCAGGTTTCTGAACATCGTTAGTTATTTTGCCTTCAACTATTGCATCTATCTCCTCTTTTCTTCTTCTAGGACTACATATAGAATTATGTTAGCTCCTCTTACTCTGTCCTCCACATCTCTTAATCTTTTTTGTTCCTATTTTCTTTTTTTTAAATTTTTTTATTTTTTATATATTTTTTTTATTAGTTGGAGGCTAATTACTTCACAACATTTCAGTGGGTTTTGTCATACATTGATATGAGTCAGCCATAGATTTACACGTATTCCCCATCCCGATCCCCCCTCCCACCTCCCTCTCCACCCGATTCCTCTGGGTCTTCCCAGTGCACCAGGCCCGAGCACTTGTCTCATGCATCCCACCTGGGCTGGTGATCTGTTTCACCATAGATAGTATACATGCTGTTCTTTTGAAATATCCCACCCTCACATTCTCCCACAGAGTTCAAAAGTCTGTTCTGTATTTCTGTGTCTCTTTTTCTGTTTTGCATATAGGGTTATCGTTACCATCTTTCTAAATTCCATATATAAGTGTTAGTATGCTGTAATGTTCTTTATCTTTCTGGCTTACTTCACTCTGTATAAGGGGCTCCAGTTTCATCCATCTCATTAGGACTGATTCAAATGAATTCTTTTTAACGGCTGAGTAATATTCCATGGTGTATATGTACCACAGCTTCCTTATCCATTCATCTGCTGATGGGCATCTAGGTTGCTTCCATGTCCTGGCTATTATAAACAGTGCTGCGATGAACATTTGTTCCTATTTTCTACTTCTTTGTCTTAGTTGCATTTTGGACAACTTCTTCAGCTTTGTATTTCACTTATCTCTTTAGCTGTCTAATCAGCAACTAAACATATAAATTAAAACTATCAAGAGTTTTTAATTTCAATTAATTTTCCTTCTTCCAAATATACTAAACATAGTCTGTAACTATTCTGAGGTCTTTAAAGCTCTGTTTTTACTGGTTCTTGACTTCTTTAGGTTTTGTTTTAAATATTACTGTTGTTTATTATTGTTCTTTATTGTACGTTACTTATTTTTTTTTCAAAATTTTTGTTTTGGGGTTTATTCTTTTTTTTTGAGTCCTGGATTTCTCTAGAGAAGATTTGTCTTTGTTCTTATCAGGTGCTTGAGGGCTACCAGTCTGGAATCATGCTAAATAAAACTCTCAACCTAGCAGTTTTAGATTACCCAAGTTGTATAAATTTAGGTTGTAAACCCATGTGAAGGCTGCCTTGTGGTTCCAAGATTTTAGTGGAACTAACTAGTTTCTTCCCCTATTACTCCAGCTCATCATTAAGATTTGAGACTGAATTTTCCTTACCATTAAGGGTGGAGTGATTTGTATTTCCAGTATACTTTTGCACTGAAGTGTGGCGTTTTGGGATCCTTTTAAGTACTAACTAGCATTTGTTATTACCAGAAGTGAAAGTTTGGGTCTTGTTTTCCGACTCTCTTATGTCTGTGTCCTTCCTGTTGGGACAGTCAGGAGAATGCTCTCATTCTATTCATTGATTTGGCCATCTTTCTGTTTTCAGTATTCCCCTGAAATATCTCTATGTAAGTTGATATATACCTACTATATGTCTGTTTACTATTGTCCTGAGTTGTATGAGGTATCTGATAGCTATTTAACCCATCATGTTGCTAACAAAATATTAATATCAGTGGCCATGAGGCCTTGGGGCACTGATTTAAACCATCTTTTGAGCCTCTCTAAACCCTAGAAATCAGCATTTGGAATGAGGAAGGCATAAGTGCATGAAGGCAGGAACCATTTGTGTCCTGATATAAGAGTTGATACACAGTAGATACTTAATATGTATTTGTTGATTGACTGAATGAATGAATTCATTCATGTCTAGGGGATCATGGAGATAGATTCCAGTGTTGATTAGTTCCCATGGCAATGTAATTAGAACATTCCAGGTCTGGGCTCAGATGGTGGGGTTGGAAGAGAAAGGATACTGTTTCAGTAGCGAGTGATCAAACCAGCATGGATTTGAGTCATTTGTAAATGAAGGACTTCCTCTGTACTGTAAAGGGCCTCAGCACACATCAGAGTAATGTAGGTCAGTAGGTAAGAACATGGACTCTGGAGTCAGATTGTCTGGCTTAAATCTAGGCTCTTTTAAGTAACCTTGGGCCAATTACTTAATCTCTCTGTATCTTAATTCCTTCATGCAAAAAAGGGGGATTATAGCTCTTATCTTATAGAGTTGTTGTGTTAGTTAATACAAGTACTTAGGACAATGTCTAGCAGAGAAGTCCTGTGTACCCGCCATTATTAATGATGATTACTGTTATCTTTATTGTTGTTTTGAACACTAGTCACATCATTATCCTTATCAGTACATTTTCCTGGGAACTGCCTGTCATTTCTGGGAGAAAATATTGTAAATTCACACCTGTCATTTAGACTTTTGGAGGATAACCTACTGTAGTATTTCTTTTAAGAGTAAGTTAAGCACCTGTATCCAGATTACCTTCGAGATCCTCACTGAAATGTGAAATGTTGGGCTCCATCCCAGTGGGTCAAAAAGATTCTTTCTCTAAAAATGTGTGATGAAAATAAATATTCTGCACATCCTTTGTGTGTCAGATTAGCCAGGAGCTACTAGTTTATTACTCTCCAGTGCTCGTAGAAAACCTGGAAGCAGTCTCAGAGCCTGGGAAGAGATTGAGAACGGGAGAATTAAACAGGAGACAAGTAGAAAGAGAAGTGAGCAGAGTCTACTCATGTCAGGAGGTGGTCTAGTGCCATCTCTTGGCCTCTTCTCAAGGGCCATGCCTCAAGGGGACATGTGACATTTGCCTTCCCTTGCTTTAGAGATTCCTGGCCCTGACTCCAGCTTGTAGCAGAGGTGATGGGCCTTGTCAGGGGAACATGTTGGAAGCAACAAGGTCAGGAAGCCTGCCTTACAAATGGCTGCCTGGCCCACTGGTTGCCTTCAAGCAAGGGCCCCCAAGGAGTAGAAGGTTAACCAGACACTATGGTTGTTTGGTTGAGGGCAGTGAGTACTGGGTACCAAGTGTCCAGCTGTTTTACTGGGCTAAGAGCCAAATGGGCTAAGAGCCAAATCTCAGATGTGTTTGTCCCTTCCTTTGCTCTAGTGCTAGTCTGGGGTTGACCTTATTTCAAGCCTTCTGATGTTTGAGTCCTTCGAAGGCACTAAATTGAGCCGGATGGCATCACAGAGTGCTGGGGCTGATGAGGGACTGGAAGTTTAGTACCTTTACTCTCGGCCCTCCCACTCTACATGGCTTACATTTTCTGTATGGAATCTGTAACCCAAGGTGGAGGAGAATGAGGCCTTGTTCCTGTCAGTGGTGCTAAAGGCCCTCTTGGGACCCCTTGTCACATACCCTGAGCAGGAAGGCCAGCCCTGGCACATTCATTCTGCAGTTGTGGCTTGGCCTCTGTATACAAGCTGACTGTCTTTTGACTTGCAGCTGCCCTGGTTCCTTTGTAGACCTTTTGAACAATCTCTGTCATTAGCCTTTCTGCAGAGTTCTTTGGAGAGAGCTGTGCAAATATTTACTTTCCATCCTTGAGTAGAAGGTCAAATGACACATTCAGGGCTAGACTTCTAAGTCCTGAAGTACCTTCTTGTGTACTCAGTGCTACACTCCTTCTTCCACATGAAATGCGAGCTCTGGCTCAGTCTAAAGAAGTAGTAAATATGGATTTGGGGACTTCGGAGCCCTCTGGGGTCTTGGATGGCTAGTGCCTGTATCATGGTAGCTAGGTGTTGGGTCAGGTCTTCTGGCTTCATAGTAGACCCTATTTTTTTTTTTTTTCTATCAGGGGAACAGCCTAGTATAGACAACAGACAACAGTGGTTAAGATCATGCATTCTGGAGCCAAGTTGCCTGGGTTCACATTCTGGTTCAGCCTTGAGACCTTGGACAAGTCATTTAATGAAACCCCTATCCTTTTTCTTTTTAGACAGAGCTTTGTAAATAAATCATATTTATAATTCTCGAGTCATAACAAATTTCAACATTGTTCTATACATGACATGCTTTAATTTTATTCATAAGTACGTTTATTTATTCATGGGTAATTTTATAAACAACTGTGAAACCAACCCAAGAACTTTGTTGTTGTTGTTCGATCACTCAGTCATGTCCAGCTCTTTGCAACCCCATGGACTGCAGTATGCCACGCTTCCCTGTCCGTCACCATCTTCCAGCATTTTCTCAAACTCATGTCCATTGAGTTGGTGATGCCATCCAACCATCTCATCCTCTGTTGTCCCCTTCTCCTCCTGCCTTCAATCTTTCCCAGCATCAGGGTCTTTTCTAATGAGTTGGCTCTTTGCATCAGGTGACCGGGAACTTCAGCTTCAGCATCAGTCCTTCCAATGAATATTCAGGGCTGATTTCCTTTAGGATTGATTGGTTTGATCTCCTTGCAGTCCAAGGGACTTTCAAGAGTCTTTTCCAGCATGACAGTTCAAAAGTGTCAATTCTTCAATGCTTAGCCTTTTTTATGGTCCACATCAGACCTTGAGTGTAAGATGGAATTCCACGTGCCTGGTAGGGCCATGGGTAGCTTGTCTGTACTGGGGGTGGGAATTGGATTACAAGGGAAGATAAAGTGAGAACAAGGAACTTGTGAGGGGGTCTACAACATATTCAGATACTCTAATGGAGCGGGTTCTTAAACACTAATCATCCATAATAGCTTAATGCAACCTGCAATAGAAAGATAAGACTATAACACAGAAGTTCTCCCCGCCTACTCCCCTGAGGTAATTGCTGCTAAGAGGTACATTACTCTTTTGACTTTTCCTTTTTTTTTTTTTTTTTGACTTTTAAACTTTTAGCTACATGATTAATAAATGAATACATAAAAATCCAAAATGAATACATAAAAATCTAGATATACAAATATCTAGAATCCAAGTCTAAGTCTCCCCTTCCCCATGCCAACCTGTCCTCCCCAGTCCTGTTCCCCTGCTCAGTTTGGTAAATATCATCCCAGTCCTTTTTGTATTCATTGACAGACATCTGAAAGTATGAAGACTGGAACTTTACTGGCGGTCAGTGCAGGGATTAAGACTTCGCCTATCCAATGCACAGGGCTCAGATTTGATCCCTAGTCAGGAAGCCAAGATCCCACTTGCCTCACAGCCAAAAAAACCAAAACATAAAAAACAGAGACAGTATTGTAACAGATTTAATTAAAATGGTCCATGTCAAAAAAAAATCATAAAAGTACAAAAACTAATCAGCCCCTTTTCTTCTACAAAAAGGATTGTGCTTTGTTCAATACATTTGCTCAGTTTTGCCTGTAAATGGTTGTACCTCCTTTTTTTGTAAGTGGTTGCAGAGTTAGTCTTCCAGAGTATTTCTTTTTTTGATGACTCTTCTACCAGTGGACATTCAGTTAGCTTTTCTGTTATTAGATACTTCTTGTTATTACAAGTAATGTTGCAGTGAACATCTTTATGTATACAGCTTTGTTCATATATGCAAGTATTTGTTACTTTGCCATATGAGTTCATATAGATTTACCTTCTTTAAATTTACTTACTTTTAAAAATTTTACCAACTTTTTATTATAAAAATTTAAACACATCCTGAGGAGTTGAAACAGAAAAGTATAATGAACAACTATATACCCTCAAGCTAGATTCGACAGTTGCCAGTTTTCCTTATTCACTGCCTCTGTTTTTCTGTTTATGTTTGCTGAATCATTTCCCCCCAGATTGTGGACATTTTGACACTTCAGTTCTAAATTCTTCAACCTGCAGCTCTCGAGGAAAAAGACATTCTCTTGTATATCCACAATACCATAATCACACTCAACAAAATTATCAGCAGATCTGTAATACTGCTTTATCTAATAATCTTGTTTATATTGAAATTTCCCCAACTCATTCCAAGGATGTCTTTTTTTACTTTTCTTTTTAAAATCAGGATCAAGTCGACTTTCATGTTTGGTTTTGATTGTATATCTTATCAGGTTTTGTTAATTTTACTTTTTGAAAATCTAGGGACAGTCCCCCCACCACCACCCTCTCCTTCATAACATTGACATTTTGATGAGTCTGGGCCAGTCATTTTGCAGAATGTCCCAGATTTGGATTTGTCTGAGTGTTTGTCAGGGCACCTTGTTGTTTTTCATGGCAGCATGGTATTCTGTTCTGTGAATGCATTGTAGTTGATTTTAGGTTGTGGGCATTCCTTTTGTGGCTCCTCTAACAAATGGTATATAGTCCCAAGGAATTTGCAACACCAGGAGCCACAGTCGAAGTCTGTGGTCAGTTAATGAAGATAAAGTGTTCCAAAGCCCAGCTCGGTTGGCTGGAACATTGCCAAAGGCTGCAGCCTTTTCCCTTGAAGGGAGACTATTGTTTTAGTCTGTTCAGGCTCCTGTAAGAAAATGCCATGAACTGTGTGGCTTCTAAACCTCAGAAATTTCTCACAGTTCTGGAGGCTGGAAATCTGAGATCCAGGTACCAGCAGGGTCAAGTGGGGACCCCCTTCTGGGTCACAGGGTGGAAGGGGTACGGGAGCTCTCGGCCTCTGATTTCATCATGACGTAATCTCCTCCTAAAGGCTCCACCTCCTCATACCATCCCATCGGACATGAATTTGAGGGAGACACAGGCACTCAGACCATACAGTGATCCGATTTGATCCCCTGATTTCTTTGGCGAGGCTGCAGTCTGGGGCTGAGTTGAGAGCAGGGTCCTCTCTTTGTAATCACCCATCCTCAGTCTGCACTTTATCCGCAGCCATGGATCCTTTGGTAACACAAGTCCCCAGCCGGGTAATGGGACCCCCTTGGTCATGAGCCGCCTCCACTCCCAGCATGTCCTTCCCTCTTACAGCTGTTCTCGCTTTAACTTGTCCTTCCCTCCTCGTCTCCATGTGTTCTGGGTCCCAGCCCTCCTGCCCACTTCCAGTACCTGTCACCCATCCAGTGCTTCCTGCCCTTCTTGCTTCCTCATCTTCCATCTCCCCACTGGCTCCTTCCCTTCATCTGTAACTATGTTCAGGTCTCTCCCAATTCTATTGATACTCCCCTGGAGTTACGACTTCCATTTCTTGCCACCCATTCACTCTTGAAAGAATACCATGGACCAGGGGTCTATAGAGTGGGCTGCATAAGGTATTGTATTGGGGTGTGTAAAGAGAATATCAGCATTTCTATTGCCTTTTAGAATTTCATCCTTTTTTGTGTTTGCATTTTATATACGTGTATATCATTTGCCTTTCAATTCTCCTCATCTTCTCCAGCCTCCATGAGATCCAGACCCCACATTCGCACTGATTAATGAGCATTTCCGCCAGGTTTTCCTACTGGGTTCACAAATTCAGCCTGGTCTCACTTTGTTTTCTTCTGCCTCTCCTCCTCCAACCTGCTTCCTTGATTGTAGTCCCCAACTTAGAGAGAAGCCCCGACATCCCACCAGCCACCTAGGCCATCAGCCTGGGAGTTCTCTTTCACCTCTCCTCTTACTCTGGTGTACCCGCATCCATATCAGTTACTTAGTTCTGGTGATTCAACTTCCTTACCTTCTCTCAAACCTTCCCATCCAATGTTCTCTTGCTGTCTCTGCCTCCAAGTTTGATTTTTTTTTTTAATATTTATTTAGTTGTCTGCATTGGGTCCTATTTACGCCATGTGCGATCTTCACTGCAGCACCCAAACTCTCTAATTGTGGCATGTGGGCTTCAGCAGTTGTGGCGCATGGGCTTAGTCGCTCCGAGGTAGGTGGGATCTTAGTTCCCCCATCACGGATAGAACCCATGTCCCCTGCATTGCACAGCAGATTCTTAACCACTGGACCACCAGGCAAGTCCCTCAAACTTCATTTCAACATTGCTATCGCCAGCTGCTGACTGGTCTCCCTGCCTCTACCAGTATCCCTTGCACATTGTACAGGACCGTCCCTTACTTTTCAAGAAAAAAATCAGACCAAATCCAATGCTTAATCTACAGTTCCCTCCATGCTCTTCTGCTGTGCTGACCTTATCCGTTTGTCTGTGAGCTTTCTCAACTACACTGTGAGCTCTTGTAGGACAGGGACTGTGTCTTCATCATGGCTGCATACCCAGAACTGGGCACATTACCTGCCACCTTGGAGTGTCTCAGTAAATGGTTGGCTTTTTTTTCAATTGGTTGGCTGAGTGTTAAGAATGGGACTGTCATGGGTGAGGAGAGCAGTGTTGAAATTTCTTTGAGAAATCAAGACATCTCCAGGAGAAAGTCTCTTAAAGATGGGCCAAAAAATGGATTGAGCTGGCAAGCTAAAGTTATCCTAGCAGTCATCTGATGAAATAGTGATTTGTGCCCAGGTTGGTCACCATCTCTTGCTGGAGGCTCTTGCCAGGGTGGAATAATGGGATGAAATGAGCTCCAACTTTTGACCCAGAGAGACCTGGCATTAGTCTTGTGAGCCGGAGTTGAGATCCTGGCTTCACCACTCACTGGCTGCATTGATGTTGAAGAGGAGGATGGTAACAACAGCTAGCATTTATTGAGTCTATATATATCATATTCTAGCACTGGACCAGGAGCTCTCCATGCGTTATTTCACCAAATTTTATCACAACTTGATGAGGTAGGTACTATTGTCATTCCTGCTTTCCAAGATTGTGATTGGCCCAAAGGTGCATAGCAACTAAGTGATGGAGCTAGAATTTCAGTCTTTTTTAAAAACATATTTTTATTTTGGCTCTGTCAGATCTTAGTTGTGGCATGTAGGATCTTTCATTGTGGCATGTGGGATCTAGTTCCCTGAGCAGGGACTGAACCCAGGCCCCCTGCATTGGGAACATGGAGTCAGCCTCCGGCCACCAGGGAAGTCCTAGAATTTCAGTCTTAATAGCCTGACTCTAGGCTGGAAATACTCATTTGGGAGTCATCAGTAAATAGATAAGTGTTTAGAGCCAGGAGCCTGGATAATGTTATCCAGTGAGTGAGAGTAGGGAGGAAAAAGGAGCCAAGGATGTGGTTCTGGGCGCCTTCAATATGTAGAGGAATTAGGAACATAGAGGTCATTGGTAACCTCAATCAAAGCAATTTCAGGGGAGTGGTGGGTGTGAAACTGTGATTGGAGATGGAAGGATAATTCAGAGGAGGGGAAATGATGGCAGTGAGGAGACACAAGCCATTTGAGGAGTTTTGCTATCGAGGGAAGCAGAGATATGGGGGTGACAGCTGGAGGAGGCAATGGGATCAAGTTTTTGTCTTTAGTTGGAAGATTTTATAGCTTGTTTGTTTTCTGATGGGAATGATCGAGTGAAAACGGGGACAATTGCTGGTGTGTCCTTGAGTAGGTGAGAGGGGAAAGGATCTAGTGTGGGAACCTGGGACTAGCCTTAGCCGGTAGCATGGCTGGTTCCTGCAAGGCAGCGGCAGAGGAGGTGGTGATGGGATGGTATAGGGAGGAGGGTGATGTGAAGCTGGGAGCTTGTTGATGTTCTCTTCCAGCTGCTCCCTTTTCCCCAGTGAAATAGAGAGCCGTGCTGCTAGCTGAGAGGGAGGATGGGGAAAGGTTTGAGGAATGCAGAAGTTGTGAAAATAAGGGTAGGAATCATCCAGGAGAGATGAGAGTGCATGGACTTGGGAATGTAGTTGGATTACAAGGTTGCATTAAGGGCCCACTTAAAATTTGCAGTTATGAATTGTAAGAGTTAACAGCATAGCTTTACATTTTTTTCCAGCCATGCTTGCTTGCGTAGCAGAGGAACGTGAAGGCAGAGAGTTCAGTTTAACCAGGAATATGTTTTTTTCAAGGCAAGTAGGGAAAAGGGTTTAGAACATATGGAAGGGAGTGATGGGCAAGTAAAGAGGTGAGGACATAAGCTTGTGAGGGCCAATAAAACAGCGGTAGGGTCAGTAGAGGTAGGTCCCAGTGAGGCTGGAGGATGTGAAGGGGCGTGGAGTGAGTTGGGTACACTGGTGGTGTTGGTTGGAGAGTGGAGTGCATGACGGAGTTTACAGAAGGGCTGCAGGTGTTGGTAGTGGTGGGTGTGACCATGGGAATAAACGGCTGAGGTGAAAACTCGAGGGGAATGGAGGTCAAAGCATTAGAGACTGGTGTTTGCTAAATATTGAAAACACAGAAATTTTGACAAAGGCAGGTTGGAAAGCAGTAAGAAGAAGGGTCCGTAGGATGAGTACAACAAGAACAGTAGAGGGTGGGAGAGTCTGATGACATGAGGTTCATATCCAGGGAGTGGGTTAGGAAGAAGGTAGAGAGAATGTTCTGGGAGCAGACAGGAGTCCTCTTGGCTCAGGGTTACAAGGCGACATGGGAGGGAAAGCACCCACCACTTGAGGGGGCTGTAGAGATAGCCATGTTCTCAGAGAGGGGGCCAGGTTTTCATCAAAGTAAGAAGGTGAAGGAACTCACTGCTCAGAGAAGAGTTTGAAGATAGAGGGGCTTTGCAAATGATAGTTAGTGGGTTCCAGAGGATAGAGGGGAGGGATTTCAAGCACTGGGGAATGGTGGAAGGTGGTCTTGGATTTGAGAATTTGTAGAAAGCCATGTGGGGATTAGAGTTCATGCATTGGCTGGTGACCTGGGAGTGCTGGGCTTCTTATGGTGGCAAAAATAACCAGGGACATAGGGCACAGTGGGACAGGCTGTAGGGCACACGGGGGCAGGTCGTCTCCACAGCAGAGTGTGGGTATGTGGCTGTCAGGGTAGCAGGTTGGGAGGAAGGAGGCCCCAGATCTCTCCATGTATGGAGCCCACACACTTCATGTTTCAGGCAATTTGACTCCAGAAGCCTGGAGAACTTTACCTGTCTGCTCTTTAAATTCTTAAAAAAAAAAGGGGGGAAAAAAGCGTTGACTTGGACATGAGAAGGACGTTATAACCTATGTAGCTGAAAACGTTTTTATTGCCTTTGGCTTTCAACTGCAATGATGTAGGACATTTTGTTTAAAGCCCTGGGAATCCCCCAGCTGAAAAGGAGCCCAGATACGTACATTAGAGTGGAGCTCCAGATGTCCATTCTGGAGGGCAGAGATGAATTAGCCAAGTAGAACTTCTGGGGGAAGTATGACGTTTTAGAGACAGTGTTTATCAAATGGGGAAAACAGAAAGGGGAGACTCCATGACAGAGTTCCGGGGCTCAGGTTCAGTGCTCTGTAAAGCAAGCTGCCTTTTTTCTGCTCCATTGCTGTATGTCCTTTATCCCCATCACTGCCCTGCCTCTTCTTCTTTGGATGTTATTTAACTTCTCTGTGCCTTAATTTCCATATCTGTCTAATGGGGATGACCATAGTCCCTGCTTCACAGGAACCTTACAATAATTAAGTGAGATAACACACGTTAAGCATTTAACACAGGGCATGGCACACAAGTACTTTCTAAATATTCTCTGTTATTAAAGGACCACTAGTAGCTAGCTTCCTGCTTGTCTTCAGCTCTCTTCTTCCTGCCACTTTATGGTTTTCTTGTGTTGCTCTCCTTCTCTTTCATCCCCTTCTGTTCCTCTCCCTGGCCTTGGCTGTCAGTGGTGCCCACACCTAGTTGAACACTCTCTGTGGCCTTCTGAGGTAGAGAACTCTTGGAATAGGAGGAGAAGCAGGCAGGAAAGACACTATTGATGGGGGCAGTCTCCTGGCCAGCCCAGCTGAGATCTGTGACTGACATGTCTCCAGAGCTCCAGTGGGAGCTGGGAGGTCTGTTTTGGAGGCCAAGCTTGGCCACTGTGTGATGTGGGGCCTGTTGCCACATGGGGCAGAGCAGGCCATGAGGGTGGGGATCCTGTGAACAGGGAGGGACTGGGCCTAGTCCCCAGGTGAAGGACAATTGCTGATCCTGCTGTTCCTAATGTGCTTCTGTTACCTCTCCACTTGTTACCAGGGTCTCCTTTCCACTGCGCACCCCCCTTGTCCCTGCACATCTCCCTTGCACTGCACATGTCCCAGGTGTTAGCATTTTTGTGGGAGGGAAGGAGCAGGGCATGGGGTAGCAGAGTCTACAAGCTAAGACTGGAGACTTAGAGCCGGCCCACCTGGGTTTGAATCTGGGCTGCGTCACCAAATAGTCTTGTGCCCTTGAGTAAGTTCTCTTAACTTCTCTGTGCCTCAGTTTCTCATCTCTAAAATGGAGTTAATGGGAGCAGCAGGTGAATTAATAGGTGAACTGATAGTGAACAAATTGCTTAATGGTTCCTGGCACACAATAGGGACTCTACAAATGTTTGTTCTAGTAAAATCTTTTGAAAATTTATTTTCACAACACTCTCATTTCAGTTTTACCAGTGCCAGAAGTGGGGTAGAGAGGTTAAGTGACTTGCCCAAGGCCATGGAGCTATTAAGCAGCAGAATCAAATCGAGAACAGGGCTTTGACGGACTCCAGAGTCTGTGCTTAGGGCCGCAGCGCTGACCTGCCTCCCTGGACGTACAGGTGGGGAGTCTGCTTTCCAGAAGGAGTGTGAGGGAGGGGAAGTCAGAGGGCCCCGTGAGTCCAGGTGGGTAAATAATGCTTGAGTCTGGGAGTTAAGCAGGGGTACTGCCTGGAGACCTGGCTGGGACCAGGAGCTGCCGGCCCTCTGCCCGGTTTTCTGCTCCCTGCGGTGGGCGAGCAGCCTGTGGTCCCAGACCCCATTTCAGGAAGACCTCTAGCCCCTTAGATACCTAAAGATTTGGCTTAGCAGCCAGAGAGTCGAGCCTTCCTGAAACTTTTGCCTGCTTTCTGTGGGACCACAGTCAAGTCAGTTAATTTATTCATAGTAGGGTGATCCCAGACCACATTGCTCTGAGGGTCCCCCGTGGACCTCTCAGGCCTCCAAAGTTAGCTCCTGCTGGTGGTGCTCACTCACTGTGAAACCCCACGACCCCATTCTGCAGACCCACTGGGAACCTTGTTTCTTTTCTTGGGATTTTACATTTCCTTCTGTGAGTAATCATCTGGGTCCGTGGGAAATTTTCCTTCTGCGTGGGTTTTATTTTCAGTAGCCAGAGCCAGGGTCCACAGTACTCCCAGCTCCCATTCTGGGAGCTCTGCCATCTTTTGGTTTCACTCCTTGGCACAAGGCCTTGGGTTCCTGGGCGTGGGGAGCCCAGAACTGGGTCCTCTCATGAGCTCACAGGCTTGGTTCTGTGCTCGCTTGTAGGGAGGCAGCTGATCATTGCACTGGGTATCATTATTTCCTTGGGCTTCCCCTTGGTGGGGGGTGTGTGTATCTGTGTGTGTCTGTGTGTGGGGCTGTGTAAGCCCTGGAGGCCATGCCTCTCGCCAGCGGCTGCAGTTCTTTTCCCGGAATTGAGTTAGCTGCCCAGTTGTTTCCCCTCTCTGCCCGCTGCCAAGCGCTGAAGCACGGTGCCCGTGCCAGGTTGAAAGCACACTCCACTTTGGTAATTTAGAGCTTCCATTTTGAGTGAAATGGGAAGCAGGAGTGAATGAATGAGCCTGTTGGTTGGAAGGAGGGTGGGGATACTCTTTTTTGGCAAGCCATGCCAGAATTGGCCCAGCTGCTTAGTCTTTGCCCAAAATTAGGGCTAACCCTGGACTGACCCCAAGTATCCAGTGGAGAAACTCTTTATTCTTGGATCGAGACTTAACCAGACTTGGCAATCAGTACCTTTAAATCTGGAAACTGGGAATAATAAATCCTACCCTGTATGTTCTTCGTGTTCAATGAGACATAAACTTTTAAGTAGTCCACCAGCTACTCAGTAGGAGCAGGAAGTGATGTAAGGCTGTGTTTCTTCAAGTATATTCTGCAGAACACTAAGTGCTTTTTTTTTTTTTTTTTTTAACAAATGTACTGGCTAAACAAGTTTAGGATATGCCAAATAAACAATGTTAAGCAATCTTCTTACTTGTAGGTCCTTAATCTACCACTAACCTACATGGTGAATTTCCAAGGGAGGAGGAGATAGATTGTATTTAACCTTTCTTAAATTTTTAACCACACTGTCTGAGTGGAGCATTTTTCAAGTACTATCTCTACAAAATGCACTTTGGAAGACCGGCCTAGGTCATAGGTATAGTCATTTCATTCTTTCTTCTCTAATTGTGAAGGGAGTTGAACTGGTTGTGTGTGGGGTTGCTAAGCTGTGGGTCCTTGAGAGGTCAGGCATTCAACTCGAGAATCTCTTAGAATGAGTGCTTCCTGCTCTGAAACACCTCTCCCTCCTGTCCTTACAGCTCCCCTTTGAATTGGAGATTTACTACATTCAGCATGTTATGCTCTACGTGGTGCCCATCTACCTGCTTTGGAAAGGAGGTAAGGCCAGCAAACCCCATCCCTGTGCCAGCTCCACACCTACCTTCTCTTCTTCTGTTTGCGGGGGGAGTCACAACCTCTTGGGTGTCTTGTCAGAAACCTGAGGTGCTCCCTGACTGAGTCTCTGCAGCATGTTTCATGCCAGACACCAGGCAGTGGGAAAATGGGCATGGATGAGGCCTGCAAAGAGCCTGGTGGTTTCTCATCCTTTGTGTGCATGAGTCAGGGCCACAGACAGCCCGCCCCAGGGCTGAGGCCTCAGGCTGTTTGTCCATGCTGGCCTTGGGTTTGCATGGACAGAGTTTACCCACACTCTGTCACTCACTTCTGCTCTTGCCTTCTCCCTGCCTCAGTGTGCAGCAGAGGGTAGAGGGACCTTGTGCTTTTGCTCATTATATCTATCCTCTCTGAACCAGAAAAGATACTGAAAGGGGCAAGATGTCCAGGAACTTGGGATTATGGGATTAAGGGAAAAGGCTGGTGAAGGAGCAGCGACCTTCATGTAAAACAGAGCATGGAAACCTTCATTTGATCAAAGAGAGACACCACCAACCTGGTCGAGAGGCTGATCTGTTTGTGACCTCACAGTGACCCTTAAATAACCCCCTCCTTCTGTTCGGTAGTAGACAAAAGGAAAGGGGAGTTCACTCATTCTACACTAGTTGTAAGACACCCGCCCGCCTTCTTAATGTTCTGACCTTCCCGAAAGGCCCCATGCCTGAAAGTCAACCTCTTTTAGTCTGAGCCACCAGCCTCTCTATCTTGGTTCCTGGGACTTTGCTGGGAGACTAACCTCACCCAGGGCAGCAGGGGTTTCATTTCTATCACATTAAAAATTCCATGAAGCCACATGGACCCTAAAGCCTGTTGGGAGATGGTTTGGAAGTTGTGCTTCCTCTAACTTAGAAATTCTAGCAAATTTTTAAGAACTCCCAGCACGAGGGAGCCTTAAGGACCCATCAACTGGGGGTCATGTAGGAGGATGGAAACTTGCTCTCCCTGCTTTCTGTCAATTAGGAGTTTTCTGGCTCTATTCTTTGAGGCTGTTTTTACCTGTGCTGCCACATGGGGGCTCACATTGTCAAAGAGCACTTCTTTTTAATTTGCTCTAAACACACCCTTTTTCCTGACTGAGCTTTAAGAGAAGTCTGACTTTCCATATCCAGGTGACCTATGCCATTTCTCAGGAAAGAGCTTCCTAATAATATGTAAGTCTCAGAGATACAGTCATTCAGAAGGGAACCAGACAGGAAGTTGTCCCAGGCCTCCAGACCCCCACTGCTCATGGTTCCTGAGGTGTGGGATGCAAGTTCTGACCAAATGTGCATGGATATTAGTTAAAACTATTTGTATTCTGAGGCATTATAAAAGTCTGTTGGTTGGCTGAGTCAGAGTGGTCTGATAGCAGCCTTTACCTTCCCCACCTCTTCAAAAAATCCCATCTGGGAAGCTATACTTTCTAGAAGTGGCTGACTCCACTGCAGCCTTCTATTGAATCTATAGCTGCACTGTTTGGGGGAACCAAGCTAAGAAAGGGATTCAAATTTATACATACACACTCTGTTAGATCCAATTTGTGCATACACACACTGTCCCTGAGTCTTTCCCTTCTCCTCTGGTGCCTGGCCTTGAAAAGAGGCTGTAATAATAGTAACAGTAATAACAACCACAGTATAACCATCAATGCCTACTTTTCATTGAGTGTTTTCTGTGTGCAGGGTGCTGTGCTAGGCATGTTTTGTGTAAAACATAAAAGCAATGTATATATCTTTGTTAGAAAATAGTTTGTTTATTTTTTTAGCCATAATGCTATTGCACACTTAATAGACTGCAGTATCAGTTCAGTTCAGTTGCTCAGTCATGTCTGACTCTTTGCGACCCCGTGGACTACAGCACGCCAGGCCTCCCTGGCCATCACCAATTCCCAGAGTTTACTCAAACTCATATCTATTGAGTCGGTGATGCCGTCTACCCATCTCATCCTCTGTTGTCCCCTTCTCCTCCCGCCAAAATCTTTCCCAGCATCAGGGTCTTTTCCAGTGTGTCAGTTCTTCACATCAGGTGGCCAAAATATTGGAGTTTCAGCTTCAGCATCAGTCCTTCCAGTGAATATTCAGGACTGATTTCCTTTAGGATGGACTGGTTGGATCTCCTTGCAGTCCAAGGGACTCTCAAGAGTCTTCTCCAACACCACAGCTCAAAAGCATCAATTCTTCAGCACTCAGCTTTCTTTATAGTCCAACTCTCACATCCATACATGACTACTGGGAAAACCATAGCTTTGACTAGATGGACATTTGTTGGCAAAGTAATGTCTCTGCTTTTTAACATGCTGTCTAGGTTGGTCATAGCTTTTCTTCCAAGGAGCAAGTGTCTTTTAATTTCATGGCTGCAGTCACCATCTGCAGTGATTTTGGAGCCGCCCAAAATAAAGTCTATCACTGTTTCCATTGTTTCCCCATCTATTTGCCATGAAGTGATGGGACCAGATGCCATGATCTTAGTTTTCTGAATGTTGAGTTTTAAGCCAACTTTTTCACTCTTCTTTCACTTTGAACAAGAAGCTCTTTAGTTCTTCTTCAGTATAGTATAAACGTAACCTTGATATGTGCTGAGAAACCAAAAAATTCTTATACCTTGCCTTATGGCAATGGTCTTGAACCGAACCTGCAGTAACTCCAAGGTATGCCTGTGTTTGTTCAGCACCTACTGTGTGCAGAGGATTTGTGCCAGGGAATCAGAGACGAACCAGACAGGCCCAGTCCTTCCGCAAGGAGTGCCTGTCTGAGAGGACAGACACAACTGAGAGTATCGGGTTTCTGAAGTCTTTCTACCTTCCCTGCTTTACCATTCCTGGGTTCTTGGGCCCTCTCGGCTTCCTTTCTGGCTCTTTGCTGCCATCTGCTGTTCAGTTGGGGGAAATCATGAGCATTTGGGGAAAACATCTGGATTTCTTGATGTTTCACCTTCTGCCGAGCCTGATGTAGGCCTTGCAGAGTGACCGTGGAACTGGAGTGAACAGGGGGAAGAGGATTTCCTGGAAACCAAAAAGCTGAGAGTTTGGGGCTTCTCTTCCCTAATAGAAGTCTTGTAATTTTCTAGAAATAATTGGTTCAGAAGTTTTTACCCAAGGCCAGATGAGCTCTCCTCTCCAGTACCCCCCATGCCAAGGAGCCCTGTGTCCCTGAAAGGCAAGGTCCTGCTTAATGGGAATCTCTCTCTCCTCATTGCTACAGCCATTTGGCACCTTCGTAGTAAACATGACCTCCCCTGTCCACACTGCTTTTTTCTTCCTCCTTCCTCCAGCCACACTCTTTGTTGCTGTTTTCTTTCCCGTCAGCTCTGAAACTGTGGAACTGCATGCTTTATAACCCCACCCTCAGCTCTTCACAAAACACAAAGTCCTCCCATCTCTTGCCTGAAACCCTCTAACTGAGGCTGTTGTCTCTGCCCAGCCCCATATGCCACCCATCTCACCACTGTCTCTTCCAGACCATTATTTTGTCTCTGCCTTATGTGTGGGTACTTTTTTCTTTACCGTCCTCTTTACCTCTTTCTTTGATTACCACCATCATTCGAACCTCTTGGTCAGTTCCCCTGCATTCCTAGGTACCTCTGGCCCATGGCTCTCTCACTATTTTCAGTACAGCTCTAGCCAGCATCCTGAGAACCTTCCGGTGAAGACTGCTCATCCCACCCCCAGCTTCTCAATGTGTGAGCTTGTTAACTGTAGTGACTTCTGCGCCCCCTTCAGGACCTTGCTTTCCCCTAAAACTCTTCCGAGATCATAAGCATTTATGTCCTTTTCTTTGACCCAAATCTGTGCTTCTTCCAACCTCCCCTTTTCTCCAAATCAGCTTGTACCACCATGACCAGTTACTGGAACTTTACCAGTTCCCGAGCATGTCTCACTCCCTTGTCCCTTGTACTCAGATTAGTGTCCAATCCCAGTGCCTACTGTTAGTCTCGTGAGAAAACTTCTCAAGGCTTTCAGATTTGGGCCAGTGAAATTCCGTGATCTCTATTATAATTGTGCTGTCAGCACCATCACTCACTCACTCTGTGTCTTTCACCAACGTCTCTGCACACTGCCCTCAGAAATCTTGTGACAAAGCTTTGCTTCCCTCCCCAAACTTCCTGTCCAGTCTATTCCAACTTCCAGTCCTTTCCACTCTCAGTAGATATTCTCGCAACAAATGACTGGGAAAATAAGAGATTTTCGGGCGGGAATTCCCTCAAACACTTCTCTCCACTCTACCCACACCCATCCTTGTGTTCCTCCTTCTGATCTTGGAGGGAGTAGTGTTCCTCCTGCTCGTAGCCATGGCCGGTCACACCCTGTTGTCGTTCCATTGCATCCCGTCCACCTCCTGTGGAACCTCTATCCCTCAATTGGTCACTTGTTTATCAGTGCTTGGATTTTCAGTGCCTCACTACTGGCTTTTCAGGATACTAAAGTCTTCCCTAGTCTAAAAAACTTTAACTCCACACAACTATATCTTTTATACTCCCCTCACATCATAAAGTATTCCAAACAATATTTCCTAAATTTCAGTTCTTAGGACATAATATTTTTTTGCCTTGTCCATGCATTCACCTGTATTATTATGTATGTAATATTAAACCTATTGATTTTTTTCCTAAGATATATTTGCTTTTAAGAGAAGCTTGATACTCTGTGAAATCCTGGATTCAGTACACTGATTATCTATTTTAATACACCTTTTAAAATTTTATTTATTTATTTTTGGCTGTGGTGAGTCTTCACTTGCTGTGCCTGGGCTTTCGCTAGTTGCAGTATGCAGGCTTCGAGTTGAGGTGGCTTCTCTTGTTGTGGAACACATTCTCTAGGGTGCACAGGCTTCAGTACTTGTAGCTATGGACTCTTGATTGCAGGCTCAGTAGTTGCAGCACATAGGCTTAGTTGCTCCACAGTGTGTGGAATCTTCCCAAACCAGGGATTGACACCATGTCCCCTGCATTGGCAGGTGGATTCTTAACCACTGGACCACCAGGAAAGTCCTATTTTAATACACTTTAAATAAATCACTTTTAAGTTAAAGAAATATTTGTCTATTTACCACTTGAAATCATGTCATAAATAGGACATAACTTTGAGTGACACTTGTTTACATCTGATGAGTCCTCCTCTCAGTTATTTTCATTCATCAGAACATTGCCATCAGACATCTACCTCACTGCCCACCTCTTTATGGAAACAGCTCTTCTAAAGATTTCCAACAACTAACTATGTGACCAAATGTGGTGACTGTCTGTCAGGCTTTATCCTGCCTGCACTCTTTGCTACACTGGATGTTGTTGACCATTCCCTTTTGGAATATTCTACTCTCAGGGGTTCCAGTATCTACCCCCCATTCCATCCCCATCTCACCATTCATGCCTTCCCAAGTCTCTTGCAGGAGTTCTCTTTCCTCTGTCCTCTGAGATGTTGATTTCCCCAGAGTTCTGTTCTGGGCTCACCTCTTGCTCTGCTAGTCCTGTTGTGGTCTCACATGCTTACACAATTTAGCTACCAGCCCGTGCTGTGATGGACATGATGTTGCCCTCGGCAGCCCTTAATCTTAGGAGATTCCTTTTCATGTAGTTCACTCCAGCATCTCTTCCTGAATGTGTCAAGCACACCACAGCTTAGCCTACCCGCGTGCACTCATCTTCCCATCAGCCCTGCTTCTCTTCCTGTGGTTTTTGACAGATGGCACCACTCAGTCACTCCAGCTAGAACCTGGGAATCATCTCTACCCCCGCATCTGTTTCATCCATGCATCTAACACATATGTCTTCATCCATTTGGACTGCCACAAGCAAATACTACTGACTGGGTAGCTTACAAACAAGAGAAATTTATTGCTCACAGTTCTGGAGGCTGGGAAGTCTGAGATAAAGTCACCAGTGTGCTCACCTTCTTGTGAGGTCCCTTTTCCTGGTTCACAGCTGGCCCTTTCTTTTTGTGGCCTTACGTGGTGGATGGGATGAGGGATCCTTTTGGTGTATCTTATAAAAGAAGGGGCCAGCTATGAACCAGGAAGAGGGGCCTCACAAGAAGGTGACCGTGCTGGTGACTTTTATCTCAGACTTCCCAGGCTCCACCCTCATGGCCTAAGCACCTCCCAAAGGTCCCAGCCCCCAATACCTTCACGGGGGGTTGGAATTTTACCACATGAATTTTCGGTGGCACAGACATTCAAACCATAGCAGCATATTTATATGTGCCTTCTTTCTAACCAGGCTCTATGCTGGCCATTGGGATGCCCTGATGAGTGAAAATCAGGCCCCATCCCACCCCTTCCCTCATAGAATTCATAATGTTGTGGGAGGAGCCAGGTGTAAATTGAATAATTACACAAATGAATGTTTAGTTAGAATTGACCTTCGAACTCTGAAGGAAAGGGGCATGTTTTTACAAGAGCATATGGCAACCCACTCCGGTATTCTTGCTTGGAGAATCCCATGGACAGAGGAGCTTGGTGGGCTACAGTCCACAGGATCACAGAGTCAGACATGACTGAATGACTAAGCACACATGCATTGTACACCTGAAACTTGTATGATACTGTAAATCAACTTTTCTTTAATAAAAGAAATAAAAGGTTACCTGACCCTTTTCAGTCCACCTTTCCAAAGCCCCTCCATGACAGGCGCCAGACTGTTTCAAGCTCTTCACGTAACATTAACCCATTGAATCCCCACCACAGTCCTTCAGGTAGGTGTTACTGTTACCTCTGTTTTGCAGATGAGGAAACTGGTATTCAGATAGTAAGTAGCCAACCCAGGATTTGAACTCAACTTGCATGGCTTTTAGACACAAGACTACAACACTCTAATTTATTTATTCCATCTCCTCTTGGTAGACATTTAGTTTGTTTCTAGCCTCTTGCTAATATAAATAACACTGTGCCGAATGACCTTGAACCTCTAATACCATTTTCCAGGTATGCAAGGGTATCTAAAGGATAAATCCCCCTAAGTGGAACTGCTGAATTAGAGAGTATATGTGTTTATAAATTTGATGGATAGTTCCAAACCCCCAAAAGTTCTATCAATTTAAATGTTTCTTAGCAATGTGGAAGAGTGTCTGTTTCCACACAGCCTCACCAAAGGAGTATATTTCCAAACTTTCCACTTTTTTTCCCATCTGATGGGTAAAACTAATGGTATATTGATTCACTTTTAATTTGAATTTCTCTTACTTTGAGTCAGGCTGAGCCTCTTTATACATGCTTAAATTGGCATTCGATTTCCTTGCCCTTGAATTATGTGCTCCTCTCATGTGCTCATTCTTCTCTTGTTGATTTTTTTTTAAATACAAAATTGAATCCTGGGAGCTCTTTAGCTTTTGTAATACACCCGCAGATATTTCCCCCACTTTTGTCATCTGTTTTATAACTTTAAAGTGAAAGTATTAGTCACTCAGTCATGTCTGACTCTTTGTGACCCTATGGTCTGCAGCCCACCAGGCTCCTCTGTTCATGGGGATTCTCCAGACAAGAATATTGGAGTGGGTTGCCATGTCCTTTTCTAGGGGATCTTCCCAACCCAGGGATTGAGCCCAGGTCTCTTGCATTGCAGGCAGATTCTTTACCATCTGAGCCACCAGGGTGGCTTTACTCATGATTTATTTTTGCCATGTATGATGTTTATATTTCTGTGTAATGTATCTATTATTTCACGGCTTCTAAATTTTGAGTCATGACTAGAAAGCCCTTCCTTACTCCAAGGTCATAAAAAAAAAATATCCCTTATTTTCGTTTGCTATGTTAGTGGTTTGGTTTAAGTGTCTGTTTACATGCCCGTCACACCAAGGGCAGGAATTATTCTCTTGTTCTTCATATTTCTGGACTGAATGAAAGACTGTATATCCACACACTGCACATTGCCCATATTTCTGTTAGACATCTTACAAGCTAACATTTATTGTGCGCTTTCCATGGACTAAGCACTCGCTAAGAGTTTCATAGGGTGATGTTGAGCTGATTGAACCTTCACAAAGTTCACTAGACTTATGGGGTCCATGATACTGGATACGGGGAGTGGGTGTGGGGGGAGAATCGCATCTTCATTTGCATTAACTCCAACTGAAATGTAGTATTTCCTTCAATTCTGAATCACAGCAGCCCACAGTCCTTGGGTTGCATTTGCACTCCTTGGCATGTTGTCATTAACATAAATCAGATACTTCCTGTTTGTTTCAACTGCTCAGATATCTTGCAAAATCATTTGCACTTCATCATTACCTCAACATTTAAAAACAGTTTTTAAAAGTATTTTAATAACTGTATTTTGATAACTGTTTTGTTTTCTTTCATGACCCTGTATCTTTTTTTTTATACTTAACAGCTTTGAGTCAGAGCCCCAAAGTGCCCAAGGAATTTGTGGCACCACAGAGGTTAGCACCCCTGCACTAGAGCTTAAACTGGCATTTGAAACCACTATAGGTAGTTGCTAGGTTTGGACAGACTGGGTTCAAATCCTGGTTTTGGCCCTTGGACTAGTGCCGTCACCCGTATGCATATTTTCTCATTTGTAAAATGGGGATTGGTAGGTGTGTTGTGAGGGGTCAGTGAACTCACATATGTAAAGGTCCTGACACATGGTAAGCAGTATATTCTATATTTCTGGTATTATTACTGCTGCTGTTATTATTTTTAACCACTTTACTGCCTCTTGTTAATTTCACATCTTATCTTCCAAGTATACCGTGGGTTCTTGGGGTCAGGTTGTGCCTTGCTGACTTCTGAAGTCAGCCCATGCAGAGTGTCTGTCTGCCAGTGGACTTACCTTTGCTGACACCCCTCCTTTTAGATGTCTGTTTCTCCTTTGAGTCCCATGCCTTACCTGTCTCCTGGTTATCCTCCTTCTCTGGCTATTTCTCCTTGGGCTCCTTTGCCCTGCCTGTCTCAGAGATCCTGGCATTCCCCATCTGTAGCTCTGACTGCAGGCCTGAGGAGATATCTATGGTCAGCGTCCTCAGTTCCATGCTCCTCTTTCCAACCTGCTCTTCTCCTTCCTCCTCTACTTCTTATCTTAGTGCCGAAGCCAAAATTCCTGCCAGCTTCCTGGATCCCCTCCTCTGCCTAACCCCCAGTACCAATCAGTTCAGAAGTTCTGAGGATCCAAATTCTCGAAATGCTTGCACATGGGACATTCCTCTCTGTCCCCACCACCCCTGTCCTAGTGCAGGGTCTCAGCCTCCATTGCTGGGACTAGTACTTTCTTTCTTGTCTCCCCTCCCTGCCCACCCCACCATCCCCGATCAGCCCTACCTCCCACCCAGTCTGCCTTCTGTCCAGTCTCCAGAATACTTTTCTAAAGAAAGCAAATCTGATCAGAATTCTCTCCACTGCTTCAAATTCTCATGCAGGATAAAGAGCAAACTCCTCCTTTATGGGCATTCCAGACTGTTCACAGTCAGACATTTGCCTGTCTCTTTGACCTCATTTCCCATCACTTAGACTTCAGCTCCCATTACTTTACTTTCAAAGCCCCACCTGCTTCCGTTCCTGCCGCTCCCACCTCCCCTCCCCCGCCCCCCCACCGCGTATACACACCAGCTTCTCTACTTGGGCCTGGAAGAGTCTGTGTCCTCCCCCGCAAATTAACTCAAAGGTGCTACCTCCTCTCTGGATCTATGTCTGACTTTCCTAGGCGACCTAAGGCACATTTTCCTGAAAGTTCCCTATACTTTTAATAATTCTGTATCTAATTGTTTAATCTGTGTCTAGCCACTAGGTGGCAGTCTTGTCTTTTCATCATTTCAGGAGATGACGCTAATTAAGATCCTGTTTTATTTGAATTTAAATTAATGATTGTTAAATTACTAGTGTTTATTATAAATAAGATGCTATAGGAGCCAGGGAGAGGATGAAGTCTTCTGAGGCCCCAGGATATTGGTCTGGTTAGCCATGGTGCGATTGGGGGATTGAGTGCCCCTCATGGAGAGGGAACTCAGAAGGAAGGAGCATATTTTAAGGAGGAAGATTATTTTACTTGAGTTTAAGGTACTTCTAGGCTCATCAGACTAAGATGTCTAGGAGGCAGTTGGGTGGAATATTCTGGAGCTCTTCAGGGGAGTCTGGGCTGGAGGCGGACTTCGATATCTTTAGTATCAAAGTAGATATAAACATGGGAGTAGGTGAGATGATTCAGGCTAACTGTGTAGGTGGGGAAGGATTAGGACTTAGAAAAAGGCCTTGGGGGACATCAACCTGTAAATAGACAGGAAGAAGAATGTCAGGAAATGGCAGGAATCATCAGAGCAACAGGAGGAGTGGCTGGTTTTCCTGGTAGCTAAGGCAGGAGAAATTGTCATGAAAGGACTGGTGACCCCAGAGTGCCTCATTGTTTCAGAGGATTCCAGGGAAATGAGGCCACTGGGGAAGGGATGGGAAGGAAGTGGTTAAGAGTGTTAAGGAAGGAGGGGTGAAGGGCCTTGTGGAGCCAAGGGAAGGGCCCCGCTCCCACGCTTTCCCCTCCTCCCCTTCCTCTCTGCCTAAGGCTGGGCACCTTCAGGTGCCAAGATGAAGGTTGGTTGTGAGAGGGCGCATTGAAGGCACTGAGAGAAAGGGAAATGGATGACTTACAAGGTGATGACAGCTGCTGAGGATCAAAGGGCTTGATGGTAGACTGAGAAGGGTAATAACAAGAGGAATAAGTGCTGCGGGAAATGGGAGAAGGAGATAAGTCTAGATTGTTCCAGTGCTTTCCAGTGGAATATGCTGTGATAACAGATACTCTATATCCGCTCTGTTCATCATGGCAGCCACCAGCTCCAGGTGTCTCCTGAGCAGATGAAATATGGATAGTGCGGCTGAAGAGCTAGGACTGGGGAATTTCTACATTTAACAAACTTGAATTGCAGTGGAAACAGCTACTGCTATGTTGGACAGTGTAGCTCATCTTCAACCTTCTGGTTGGTGGCCAGCACTGAGGGGGTTCCCCCTGAAACATCTCCTTGCATTCTTCCAGTACTAATCTGTTCTGCCACCCAGTTTTCTCCAGGAGGACTCTGCAGCTTGAGTGCAGGAGCAGAACATGTGGGTTGAGAGAAGGGTCATCCAAGGAACAATGAAAATGGGCTGTTTTAATGTCAGCTGAGCAGGCACCCAGCACCTCAGTGTCGGCAGGGCTGGGCGGGAACTTGCAGCTTTGATGTTGATACCTCATAGAGAGCTTCCTGCTCTGGATCCTAGGAGCCAGGTTTCCTTGGGGTGGGGAGGTGGAGAGGCCATTCTGTGCACAGGTGGCAGGTTCAGAGGGAGTTGACGCTGGTGGGGCCACCATCTTGGGTTTCCATGGGTTTCCAGCAGGATGGCTTGGATGACAGCCAGCTTGAGGACCTGTGGGACTAGTGGCACAACTCCCTGCTCTGGGAACTCCCTCTTCTCCATCCTTGTGGGGGTTCTTTGGTTGGTTCGTTGTGGCGGTTTTCATCTAAGGACGGTTTCTTAACCCGGAATCCACAAGTAGGAATTAAGCGATCCATTAACTTGGATGAGAAAAAAATAATCACATCTTTGTTTTCACTAACCTCCAGCAGAAACGCAGCACATGAATGTAAGGATGAGTCCTACCTGTGGCTTGGTTGTCAATAGCAATCGCAGATGGCTTCCTATCATGTTACAGTTGTGGCAGATAGCTCAGAATGCTGTTTATGCTCATCACTACTTTGAAATTATAGTAGCTGCTAGCTCTTATTATTAAACACATTAGTAAAGAAGCATAAGTACTGTATTACAATTCTGTTTAAATGTTTTGATAATCTTCTCTTAATGTCATTGGCTTCTTTGGTAACCCTCTGCCTTTTATTTTATGCGTGTAAAACACTGTTCTGAGAAGGGATTCGTCAGTGTCCTCATGTAGCCAGGCGCAGGAAAGCTAGCAAGCCCCGCCTTCAGGCTGTTTGGAAACCCCTGTATGTTTCACTAGATGGCACTCTTGTTTCAGACTTGGAACAGTGGACGCTCAGGCTTAAAGCGAGGTGACAAGGTTATTTTGAAGTCCAAGGGAAGATGTCCTTTGGGGACATCTCAGGCTTCCCAAGGGCTTCCCAGGTGGCGCTAGTGCTAAAGAACCCACCTGTCAATGCAGCAGATATAAGAGATGTGGGTTTGATCCATAGGTTGGGAAGATTCCCTGGAGGAGGAAGGCCTGGCAATCCACTCCAGTATTCTTGCCTGGAGAATCCCACAGACAGAGGAGGCTGGCAGATTACAGTCCATGGGGCTCAAATAGTTGGATGTGACTGAGCACACACACACAGGAAACTGGGATGTGAGAACCCCCATGTTGTTTGATCCAGACTTTACACTTATCTTTTGCAAGATGAGGGTTGTAATGCAGCCCCATGCTAGCTTCTAGGGCACTTAAAGCAAGAGCACTTTGGCCTGTGATGTCCCCAGGTTTTCATACCACCCTCAGTTCCAGGTGGTGCCCTTTGTTTCTTCCTTACCCCGGGTCAGCTCACCACCCTGCTTGTCTGTCTAGCTTTGGGATACTGGGAAATTTCTCTTTCACTGGCTTCTCAGTTCCACTTGGCTGATGGGGTGAGGGGCAGTGGAAAGGCTAAGGGATTCGGGTGGATTCTGAAGTCTTCTGAGAGGTTTTTTTGGGTGAGGGAAGAGCGGGGAATTTGAGAAATTGGCCCTGGGTTGAGCCCTGTGGAGGAGGGTGGGTAAGTGAGTTTCTGAAGACTGTAAGACTTTCCCTGCTGAAGAGGAAGTATTTGGGGCTCAGGAGTGCTTTGTGGTAGCAGTGGATTAAGTCAAGTATTTCCTGCCTTAATTTTATCAGCTTCTGGGAGACACTGCTCCTCACATCTGGCCAGACCATGGCCCCCCACACTGGTAGTTTTCCCTAGACCTCTTGGTATGTCTTTCAGCTCCAGAATTCCTCCTAAGGCAGCGTGGTTGAAAGACAGCATCAGAATCACCTGATGTGCTTCTTGTTGTTCAGGCACTCAGTAGTGTCCTATTCTTTGTGACCCCATGGACTGCAGCCCGCGAGTCTCCTCTGTCCATGGGATTTCCCAGGCAAGAATACTGGAGTATTCTGTGTTGCCATGCCTTCCTCCAGGGGATCTTCCCGACCCAGGGATCGACCCATGTCTCCTGCAGCTCCAGACTTGCAGGTGGATTCTTTATTGCTGAGCCAGTGGGGAAGCCCATGTCTCTTGCATTGTGGTCCTTGGACTAACAGCCTAATCAGAGAACGTATTAGAAATGCAAATGCGAATTCTCAGATTCTGGATTCTAGGCCCCACCTCAGACCTACTGAATCAGAAAGTCCTGGGTGGGGCCCAGCAAAGATGCCTTTTAACAAGCCCTCCAGGGGATTCTGATACAGATGGAAGGTGTAGCCTCATTGCATCAAATGATCCAAGAGCTGGCTTCCCCTTGCTGAGAGCTCACCAGCCAGTACTAACTGTAGGACACGTATGAGGCATAGTGGGGCTTGTGTTTAAATAGTACTTTCCCCCCAAAGTACCTCTGTGCTCCTTTAGCTTTTCTATCCCTACATGCTCCTGTAAGGTACAGAGAGCCTGAGATTAGATTTCCCCCAGCAGGGCTCTGAGGCTTAGAGGGGTTTTGATCCACACAGCGGATCTCACAGCAACTGGTGAAGAACAGAAGCAGGGACCTGGGTCTCTGGACTCCAGTGCTTGTCTGCTAGGTCAGGTCCCCCTGTTGAAGTCTTTGCCAGCTCAGGGTCCTCACTCTGCTTTTGGCAGAGGGCTGGTTTTCTGATCCTCATGGGTGAAGGTGGGTCTTTATGTGCCTTCACTGTAGGCTAAGTGGCCCACTGGGCACTTGAGGGTGAAACCTAGCCAGAGTGGGCTCTCCAACCCCTCAGGATAAAACGGTCAACCAAGTTGACCTTCCACATGGACCCCCAACTTGGGACAGTCTCCGCCTCCCTTTATATTAAGCAGTCTAGAGGGTACAGTTCGTTTGATCCGGTGCCTGGATGGCAGGAGTCCTGACTTGGACCTGTACTCAATGGCCGAGGATGGGAAATCACACATCCATGATCATCTGTCTTCTGGGTAACTATGGCAGAAGCTAAAAGTGAAGGTTCTGGGACTTCCCTGGGGGTCCAGTGGTTAAGACTCCATGCTTCCAATGGAGAGACCATGGCTTCGATCCCTGATTGGGGAACTAAGATCCCACATGTGAAAAAAAAAAGCAAAAAAATGAAGGTTTCTCATTTAAAGGGCAGCAAAGGTGGCATGGCATTGTTGTCAGGAACTAGACTTGTTGTTTTATCCCCTATCCCCAAATCTACATCTTCTCTGATGTTCCCCATCCCACTGAGTGGTGCCACCACCCACACCAAAAATCTAAAGATAATCCTTGGCCTTTTACCACCCCCATCCCATCAATCCAATCAATTGGATCTGATCATTTCTCAAATTCATTCCTACTACTCCTATTTTGAGCTTCCCAGGTGGCACTAGTGGTAAAGAGCCCACCTGCCAATTCAGGAGAAGCAATTCAATCCCTGGGTCAGGAAGATCCCCTGGAGAAGGAAATGGCAACCCACTACAGTATTCTTGCCTAGGAAATCCATGGACAGAGGAGCCTGGCAGGCTATAGTCCATAGCATTGCAAAGAGTTGAACATAACTGAAGCAACTTAGCATATAACACACCTCCTATTTTATTTAGTTCATATCTGATCATCCTGACTTGGTCTATTACAGCAGCTTCAATACTGGTCTCCCTGCCTCTCATCTCACCCTGTTTCAATCAGCAGCCAGATGAGGAGCCCTGTCCATTACCATGTATAGTCTGAGGACCAGCAGTACCTGGGAGCCAGTTAGAAATGCAGAGTCTCTAGCCCCCACCCCAGACTGCCTCAAAGCCCACCTTTTAACTGGATCTCAAGGTGATTTGTAAAGTTCAGTCTATCTAATGTTGCAAAGTGGAAGTTCCTCAATCATGTCCAACTCTTTGAGACTTCATAGACTGTAGCCTGCCAGGCTCTTCTGTCCATGGGATTTTCTAGGCAAGAATACTGGTTGCCATTCCCTTCTCCAATGTTGCAAAAAGGCTTCTTAAAGAACTGGCCCTCATCTCCTGTTTATGCCTCTGTCTCCACTTGATAATCCATTGAGACTCAATGATATAAAGTTCTTGAACATACTGGGCCACTTGCTTCATTCTTTCAGCAAATATGAGTTGAACCCCCTACTTGGTGTTAGGCACTTGTGGGGATGAAGCAGCGAGTAAAAGGAATACATATTCTTGCTTTCACGGAGCTTACTTTCTTTTGTGGGAGGAGACAGTAAAGAAATAAATAAATAGCAATAAATAAAATATATAGCAAGTCAGATGATGTTAAGTGTATAGAGGCAGAGTTCAAGCAGGTAAGGGGCATAGTGCTGCCGAGTGGGCGGGGAGAGTGAAGGACGGCCATGCTGAGAATATGACATTTGAGCAAAGGCTTGCAGGTTTCTGGATATCTGGAAGAGTATAAAAGCAGAGACAATAATAATGAGTGTAAAGACCCAGAGACACAGGAGTCTTTCTAGAGTATTCTAGCAATAGCAAGTTGGTCAGTGTGTCTAGAGCCATGTAAAGGAAGGGGAAAGTAATAGGAGAGGAGGTCAGAGAGTTGATATGGGTGAGGGACAAACCATATCTAGGGTCTCATAGACCATTAAGAACTTGCCATTTTCTTCTTAGGGAAATGGGAGGCCATTGGAGGGTTTTGAGCAGAGGACTGACATGGTCTGAGTTCGTCTTTCAAGAGATCACCTAGTTGCTATGCTGAAATTTTACTATCCTGTAAGGGCACAGGGTAGAAAGGGAGATCTGTAAGTAATGTTTGTAATAAAAGAGAAAGGAGATGTCAGTGACTTGAGCACTAACAGTAGAGGTGGAGAAAACTCATTGGATTCCAGATACATACAGAAGGTAGAGCCAACAGGATTTGCTGATGGATCAGATGTGGGATGTGAGAGAGAGGACTCACAGATAACTCTAAGGTTTTTGATCTGAGTAACTTAAATGGATTGCCATTTATGAAGATAAGGAAGGCTAGGAGAAGGGGTTTTGTGCTTATTTATTGCTTTTTTGGAGAGGTGGGAGTGCTCTTCAGTGACCTAGTGTTGTATAGCATGCCCCAAACTTAGTAGCTTAAAACAATGACTTATTATTTTTCACAGTTGTGTAGGTTAACTGAGTAATTCTTTGTCATGGACTTAATATGTGTGTCCAACCCTGAAATTCATATGTTGACGTCCTAACCCCCTAATGTGATGCTATTTTGGAGGTGGGAGTCTTTGGAACATAATTAGGGTTGGATGAGGTCATAGGGGTGGGGCTTTTACAATTGTGATTAGTGCCGTGATGAGAAGAGGCCATGGAAAGAGGCCATAGAATTCCCTAGCTCCTTCTACCATGTGAGAACACAGCCAAAAGTTGTCTGTCTGTGGACAGAGAAGTGGGTTCTCACCAAACAAGTCTACCAGGGCCTTGATCCTGGACCTGCCAGCCTCCAGAACAGTGAGAAATAAATTTCTATTGTTTAAGCCACCTAGTTTATGGTATTTTGCTATAGCTGCCTGAGCTAAAACATTTTTTTCTACTTACTGGTCCTGCTTGGACTCAACTGGTACAGTTGGAATGGCTGGGCCTCTCTATTGATGAGGCGTTTCATGGCATGGCGGGTCTCGGGCAGCATTCCAAGAGGGCAAGCCCCAGTGCATGAGAACTTATCAAGCCCCTGATCCCATCTTTTTGAAGTCCCATTGATCAAAGCAAGTTGCCTGGCTTAGCCAGATGGGCCATATGGCCAAATCAGTGTGGGAAAGGAATTCATAAGGGTGTGGATACTGGAAACCAGTACTGTAACGATCTACCATAGAAGCCAAAATCAAAAGCTGGGTTTAAGAGAAAGACACCCACTTAGATATCCAAGCGCAGATAGTGAGCAGACTGTGAGCTGTGTGAACCTGGAGTTCAAGGCAGTGGTCCAGACTGAGATGAAAATGTTGGAGTCATCAGCAGGTATTAAAGCCATGCAATTGGTTGACATAACCTAGGGAATGAAAGTCTGTAGAGAAAAGAAAAGCTCGAGTTCTGCAGTCTGATTCTCTCCATCATTTAGGGGTCAAGGAGCTGAGGAGGAAGCAGTAACAGAGATCAAGAGGAAGGCGGGCTATAAGGCAGGAGTGGGGGAGCTAAGACAGCAGCGTCCCAGAAGCCAAGTGAAGAATGTTGCAAGACACAGAGGGTGCCTAAGATGAGGCCTGAGAATTGGCTATTGGATTTAGCAATGGAAAGGTTGTTTGTGACCTGGACAGGAGCTGTTTTGGTGCAGTGGATGGAGAGACCTGGAAGAGAGGAGCTGTAGACTTGGCAGTATAGACAAGTGCTGTCCAGTAAAAGCTTGGTAGCAACATAAGTGTATCAAATGTCCTTGTAGTCACACTAAAGAAAGGTAATAGAAATGGGTGAAATTAATTTTAATAATGTAACTGATATTTAACCCACTAGATCTAAAATATTATCCTTCCTGAATAATCTGTAAAATCATTACTGGGATATTTTATATCCTTTGAAATCCGGTAGTATTTTTTACACTAATAGCACATCTCAGTTCAGACTAGCCAAATCTCAAATGTTAACTAGCCATGCATGGCTGTGGCTATCATATCAGACAGGGCAGGTATGGAGAATTCTCTCAAGGAGTTTTGCTGTAAAAATGAGCAGAGGAATGGAATGTGCAGGGGTGAAGTGAGGTCAAGTGTGTGGGGGTTTGTTTTAGAATGGGAGCTGTTACAGTGTGTTTAGTTTATATGCTAATGGGAATAATCAGTAGAAAGGAGGAACTCGATATAAGAGGAAGAGGAAAGAGTTTTGGGGGAAATATTGAGGAGGCAAGAGCAGATGGCATTGGGATACAAAAGGGAAGGCCTGCCTTGGGCAGGATCCTGGGCAGTTCATCCATGGGAACAGGATGAAGGCAGAGCACTCTGGGCACCAACATGGATGTGTGCTTAGACATGATCATGAGTGCTTATGGGAATTTTTGTCTGATTTCTTTTTTCTCAGTGGAGTAGGAATCAGGGTCCTCATCTGAGAGTAAGAATGGGATACAAGTATTGAAGCTCAGAGAAGCAAGGGAGACAATATTAAATTGTGACCTGAGAGAGTGAATGGGCTGGGGGAGTGTACTCTTAATTGTCTGGCAACACGAAAGATGCACTTCAGGTGTGTGATCACGAAACTGAAGTGAGAACAGCCAGCACTGTTGTTTTTCTCCAGCCACGTTGAACTGTGTAGGTGCAAGCAAGGAAGGAGAGCAGGTTGGAACTGACTTAAGCCGGGCTGGGGTTTTTTCAAGATGAGTACAGGCATAATGAGAGTTGCCATGACATCAAAGGTGTAGGGCAGGGATCATTCGAGTGATGGGCTGTGGAAATGCAGGAGAGAAGGGACTATGAGGGACAGCAAAACAGATGGTAGGACCCATGGATCACAGATTCCAGTGGGGTCAAAGAAGTGTTGGGGTCAGGGTTAAAGGGGGTCAGCTGGAAAGATACAAGTGGTGGGTGGAGAGGGAATACTTGACTTAATGAGGGGCTACAGATATTCATAATTATAAGATCTCAGGCATGATCTTGAAAATGACTGGCTGAGGTGAGATGGGGACAAAATCATTGAGGAGAGAAGCTGAGAGGCAAGGGTTCCTATTAGATATTGAAATGATCAAGAGCTATGGCAGTAGTGTTTTAGAGAGAGTGGTACTGAGCCAGGTACTAATATCCTTGAGGAATATTGAGAGCCATGACCTGTACATCTGTAGGCAGCTGTAAAAGGGAAGGGTAGTTGGTGAGTGGTGCAGTATGGTGGTTGTGGGGTTTTCGGGAGAAAAGAAGGCCAATGGCCTGGAAACAGCAATGCAAAGAAAGACATTTCCTACTCCTGCCAATGCAGATGTAAGAGACTACAGTTCCGTCCCTGGGTTGGGAAGATCCCCTGGAGAAAGGCATGACAACCCACTCCAGTGTTCTTGCCTGGAGAATCCCATGGACAGAGTAGCCTGGCAGGTTACAGTCCATAGGGTCACAAAGAGTTGGACACGACTGTAGCAACTTGGCACGCACTCTTCCTATATGAGCCCAAGGAAAAAAACCACTGACTGCTTTACAGTACTAGAGATGAAGCAGCGTCCTTGTGTCGAGTGGTAGATCATGAAAGAGCAAAAGGCTGTGAAAGGGTCATTCAGAGAATTGAGACACTGGGAATGTGACTGATGGTTTCTCTGTAACTTTGCATATCCTGTTCCCTTTTCCTGGCATTCTCTTCCTTACCTTATGTACATGGAAGCCTTTTCTTCAATCTTTTACCACTCAGCTCATGCCTCACTACTTTCCCAAAGTTGCTCCAGCAAACCCAGTGGAAATAGTTGTATTTATTGCACTCTGTAGAGAAGTGTGTTCCCAGCAGAGGTTTCTGTGATGATGGGAATGTTCTATCTCTTGCCTGTCCAATATGGTAGCCACTAGCCATGTGTGGTTATCAAGCACTTGAAATGTGACTGGTGCTATTGAGGAATCAGAGTTCTAATTTTACTTCATCTTAATCCATTTAAATGGAAATTGCCAAATGTGGCTTGTTACAGTCTTTAATCTTGTCTTCAGTCCTGTCTTCTTATGGATCTTCTTTCTCCTGGTAGCTATTGGTGTTCTTCAGGCTCTGTCCTTGGTCCTTTAATCTCATTCTGTGGACTCTTCCTTGTTGATCTTACCCATACCCCAAGCTCTGTTTCCAGGCCATCTCCCTCTCCTGAGCTCTAGACATGGGGTACCCTGTAGGCATTCAGTGTCAGCATGCCCCCAACCTGAGCTCTCCTCCCGCCTAAATCAATGCCTCTCTGTTACCGAACTCATTGACCTAGGGGGTCACCCTAGAAACCTCTTCCATGCCCAACAAATCACCAAGTCATCCATCTCTGCAGCAGCACCCAACCTGGTCTTCAGTCTTATCCTTCTCCCGCCCATCATCCATGCTGCTGCCAGAGTAGTCAAGCTAGCTGAAACCAAAATCTGATCTTGCATTTGCCTGTTTCAAACCTCTCAGTGGCTTCTTCTTGTGTAAAGGATAAAGGCCAAGTTCCCAGGCACAGCAGACAAGGCTCTTCATGACCTGAGCCCTCTTGCCTGTCTCTCCAGTTTCATTTCTTGGCACATGTCCCCCTCCCACTTGATGCTCCAGCAACACAGACCTGCTTGGGATTCCATGCAGACAGCTTGCTGTTCCATGTCTCCACGGCTTTTCCCAGGTTGTACTCGCTGCCTGGAATGTTCTTTCCTTCATTTAACTTCCTGTCCTCATCTCCTCCTTGTTCTTCAAAACTCACCCCAACTGTTATCTTCTCCAGCTCCTTTTCCTCGGTGTGCCCATTACTTAGTGGTGCTGACCTTATCGGGCTTACCAGGTGGCACTAGTGGTAAAAAAAACTCACCTGTTGATGCAAGAGACATGGGTTTGATCCCTAGGTTGGGAAGATCCCTTGGAGGAGGAAATGCAACCCGCTCTCGTATTCTTGCCTTTAAAATTCCATGGACAGAGGAGCCTGGGGGCTGCAAAGAGTTGGACATGACTGAGCACGCACCCACAAGGCACAACTTAAGACACTGTCTCATTGCTCACAGGCCTACCTATGCCTCCACATCCCCACTGCCTAGCATGGAGTCTGCCCAACATGTACCCAGTCCATGTTGAATGAATGGGTAACATGTAAAAGTGAATGAGTTGAATGCAGTGGGAAGAAGATTGATGAATAGGATGCCGCCTTGCCCTGTTTCATCCCCTTGGTGTAAGGCCTTCCCATCTGGGATTAGAGGATTAGAGAACAGGCCCTTGGGAGAGGCCTCTGGGGGTCTGTCGTGGCTGCTGGTACACATTGACATCTCTCCCAGCGCTCATAAAGCTTTCTTCTGGCAGAAATCGATTTCAGAAAAAGCTATTATCTCGGTTTCCCCCTACCTTTAGAGTGGAGACGCTTCTATCCTCCTGGGATAGAAGATGCTAGTAGCAAATGTCACATTTACTTTTTCTTAAAAGTTAAAAAAAAAGTTTTATGTGTTTAATTTTTCTGAAAGTGCTTAAGTTTCTCTTTTCCTTTAAAAGAAAACTGTTTTTTCACTGAGATTTTCCCAGGGGCCACATCCAGGTATATAAAAAGAGAATGATGTGTGTTTGCATACAATTTGCATATATTTGTGTAGACTGGGTCATCTATTCTCACAGTGCTTTCTCTTTTTCTTCTTTTTTAAAGAAATTGAATATTTGATCACCTTCGCAGTGAAAAAAATCCATCAACAGTGAAAAGGCAGAGGAAACCACAGTCAAAGTACCCCTTCATAGAAAAAGCTCACCTCTTTACAAGATTCCTTGTCTTCCAGTCTTTTATGAGAGTTTGGATGGCTGTGGTTGCCATGATAAAAATAGCAGCTGCCATCTGTGTGCCAGGCTAGCTGCTGTGTTTACTTTTTTACATTTCTTACTCCACTTAGCAGCCCCGAGAGATAGATGTTACTACAAGAAACAGGCTTAGAGGGATGGCACAGTTTGCCCAAGGTCACCACTCTAGGCCATGGCAGAGGCAGGACTGACACCCAAGGCTGTCTGACTGTAAGGCCTTTGTTTTAAACCACTAAGCCACATTTCCCATCATTGACATACTGTTTGGTTCCATCACTTAAACTTGGCATCACGAGCCAGGGACTTTTCTGCACAGGTATATAGTTTGTCTGGTTGTCATTTGAGTGGCAGCGACTATTGCATAATATTGAGGCACCAGAGTTTACATATCTCCCCCATTGGTTTGTTTCCAGTGTCCCAGTACAGTACATAGTGCAAGTGTAAATGTCTTTGTGTAAATAAAGGCTGTTTGCTGGGTGTTTGAGGTATTTGACAGCAGTCCTCAAAGTAACATTGTTGAGCCAAGAGGTTTAGAGTTTATAGATGCTCCAGAAAGCCTGTACCACCCTTTTCTGCAGCATTGATGGTTTTTTGAGTGCCTACTGTGTATCTGGTGCTGGAGGTGAAGTGGTGATTCAGAAACTGCCTGCCCCTGAGAGATCTGATAGTCTGACTTGATATGGATTTTGTTGTTCAGTCATTCAGTCGTGTCTGACTCTTTGTGACCCCATGGACTGCAGCACACCAGGCTTCCCTGTCCATCATCTCGGAGCTTGCTCAAACTCCTGTCCACTGAATCAGTGAGGCCATCCAACCATCTCATCCTCTGTCATCCCCTTCTCCTTCCTTCAGTCTTTCCCAGCATCAGGGTCTTTTCCAGTGAGTTGGCTCTTCCCATCAGGCGGCCAAAGTATTGGAGTTTCAGCTTCAGCATCAGTCCTTCCAGTAAATATTCAGGATTGATTTCCTTTAGGATGGACTGGTTGGATCTCCTTGTAGTCCAAGGGACTCTCAAGAGTCTCCTCGAATACCACAGTTCAAAAGCATCTACTCCTCGGTTGTCAGCCTTCTTTAGAGATGGATGATGCAACACAGAATGAATGGTACTCAAGTCGGGGTTTGAACTAGAGGCAGTAAGAGCACTGAGACATGTGACCCCCTGGCAGTGTCTGAGTGCTCCTGCCCCCTCCCCTTACCATAGGGTGGGACAGGGGACAGGGCCTTTAGGGGAGGACAGGGGAGGGTTGCTGAAGCGTGGCTGAGGATACTTCCCTGTCTGGTTCTTCCTGTCCCCTCTTCCCCACAGCCATCACCCATGGGGTTGTCACTACTGCCCAGATTCCACCAGGGGGTGCCAAGCAGAGGCTGGAGGGAAGGGACACCTGGGAAAACCTGCTCAGCAGGGTTCTAAGCACCTGTGGATCCTCCAGGTTCCCTCCTCTTCCCTTTCATGTCCTCAGCAGCCAGGATGACAGCACAGTGCTCAGTTCCCACTCACTCAGTAGACAGGAAAACACACCCAATGTACGTGCATTCCAAGTGCTGTGCTAGATGGTAGGAACTCAGAAAAGAATCCCACTCAGTCCTCAACTCTGAGGCCCTCATATAGATGGGTAGACAGACAAAGAGCTGGTACAGTGTGGTGTGATGGAGGTCTGGAGAGGTGGCAGTGAGGGCATTGAGTCCCTTGGCACTGTCTGAGAGCCCAGTACTCTGCTGTTGACATTGGCTGTGGTGCTGCCCGTCTCTTGGCCTCAGTTTGTCCATCTATAAAGTGGACAGATGAGTCCAATGCCCGCAAAGGGCTTTCTGCCTCAGGTGTGCAGTGATTGTGCACCTTGTCCATGGAGCGAGCCTGAGCTTCTTACCCAGAAGACCCAGCAGGCTTCGGTAACCCTGTCTCCTCTCCTCCTCCTCCCCACTGTGGTGTTCTGCCTCTGGCCTTCTTCCTTGCTCTGTCTATATAGGCTCCTGTGACTTTGGTTACTGTCCTGTGCTCATGACACCTGTGGCTGGATGCTCTGTCCTGTCCTTTTCACTGAGATTGCAGTTCATATCATAAGGAAAATAATCAGCATTTGTTAAATCCCAGATATGGCACTCCAGTCATGGCTTAAATGATCTTATCTACCCTGTGAAGTAGGCCACAGCACCCTTTTTTGTAGATGAGTGAAATTGAGTTGGAGATACTGTGGCTGGCCCACAACCCTGAGGTCGCTAAGCAACCAGAGCCAGGATTTGAGAACCCATGTCTGCCCAGCTCCGGTGCCCACACTGCCACCCCTGTCCCACTGTTGTTTCCCAAAGTGCATGCAGCCCAAGAGACACTTTCACTGGGGTATTTCATGGATGCCTCAACTCCAGTATGTCTAAAATTGGCCTCATTTCTCCACCTTCTCTCCCAAATCTGCCTTTTCCTCTCTTCTCCATCACAGTAAGTGGCACCATCAACCCAGTGATGTCCAGCTAGAAGCCAGGGCCACTGTTGTATCTTCAAAGCCATCCATCCTCCTCCATCTTTGGGCTCTGGAAGCACTCTCTTTCTTGGTTGCCCCACCTATTCTAGCCCCATCCCTTACACTGGGGCCAGGGTGGTCTTTTTCAAGCACATGCATGATCGATCTCACTTTCCTACTGCAGACATTCTCTTCTGCTTTCTGTGGCTCTGCAGCAGAGCTTGAAGCTGGCCACCCCTGGGCTGAAAGCCATCCAAGAAGACATGTTTTGTTTGGTCCGTTGAGCATTCTTAAAACATTTTGAATTATTTGCCAACATTTAAAAATCAGGAAATTCCGTATGAAAGTTCCCCACTTCTGGCTTTTCTTGCAAAAGTGGAAACACTGGCAGCTCTGGGCCCAGATCTCTGTAGGGCAGGGATTGGGTGGTGCTGAGTGGGGACTGCCTCTTCAGGAGGGGCCTGGCCTTTCCAGTTGGCCGGTCTCCAGTATCCCTGAGGGCTCATTGTCCCCAGTCACTCCCGTGCTCCCAGTTAATTGCCTGCCTGAGGCTTCAGGCATTTAGTGTCATGACCCTGCAGCACAAAATGAAGCCCAAAGACCTCAGCACAGCTCCTAAGGTCCTATGTGGCCCAGCTGGGAGCAGCCTAACCCTATGAACCTCTGAGGCCTATTCCTGCTCACTGCCCCATCACACTGGCCTCTGTAGTCTCAGTGCTTCCCCATAGTTCTGTGAATTGGCTCACTCCCAGAAATATCTGCTTTCCTAGGCCCCTCTTTTAGTCCCATTTGTCCTATAGGACTCCACTCTGTGCCCCCTCTGCCAATCTGAGTTCCATCCCCCCATTATACGCGGCACAGACCTGGGTCATCGCACCAGGTTCTCACTGTTGCCTAGTTTGTCTGCCGCCTCCACCAGATCGTGAGTCTGAGGCGGCAGGGAGCCCACCTCCTTTACGTTCCTATCCCCAATGCTTGGCTCAGGGCTTGGAATATAATAGGTGTCTAATAACTGGTGAATAAGTGGATGGATCCATGAAAGACTGACTTGGGAAAATACTCCTCCTCCTGTTGCTGCCTACTTGCTTGAGATGAGCATTCCACGTTTCTTTCATTGTGGAGCACCCCCATTATAGGATGCCTGCCCCCAGAGCATTCTATGAGCCATTCCCCTACTCTGCAAGGTCTAGCATATACCCAAGCCTACTGGGATGGGAGTTCTGAGTGATGATAGAAGACAAATACATAATTTTTGCTGTTCCAGTGGGAGAGAGTTGTCTAAAGATCAGGAAATGGCATGATAATTGGATATGGCATGATAACTGGATATGGCACATTCTTTAGTTATCTGAATGATAATAATAACAAGGCAATAATGACAGTACCTGACACATACTGAACACTTTCATTGTACCAGATTCCGTACTGAGAGCTCTCAACATATTCTTTCCTTTACTCCTCACAACTACTCTTGGAAGTAGCCCCATTTTACAGACAAGTAAAATGAGGAACATGGAGTTTAAAGAACATTGCCTGGGTCAAGCAGGCAGTTAAAGAACATTTCCTGGGTCAAGCAGGCAGTAAGTGGTAGCATCCAGGTTTGAAACCAAATCTTTGTGACATCAAAGTTAGCATGCTCAACCACCATGCCACACTTCCTCAATGATGCTTCTCTTTAGAAACCTGAAAGACTGATTAGAATAAAGGTGAAAGTGAAGGCTGAGGAATTATGCATACAGTAAAATTCCAATCAGTAATCAGAAGAAGAAAGAAAAGAAACTCCCAAGGCAAAAAGAACCAAGGAGACACACCAGATTCTAGCAGTGGTCACATTCAGCTAGTAGAGTGTTGGGGGTGTGTTTCTTTTGTTCCATCTCATTTCTACCTTTTTAACATTTTCGAAATTTCCTTTAGTGAGCATGTGCAGTTGTCCCTCAGTATCCGAGGGGAATTGGTTCCAGGACCCCTGCAGATACGAAAATGCAGGAATGCTCAAGTGCCTCACATAAAATGGTGTAATACACTTGGCTGTCTGCATCTGTGGATGTGGAACCCGAAAGATCAACCAACCATGGACCAATCCAGTTGGTGGAACCTGGGGATGTGGAATCTGTAGATACAAAGGGCCAACTGTGTTACTATTAGAAGTTTAAAAAAAAATCCTCTCTAGAATGACCCCAGCATTACTTGGCAGAACAGAGGTTGGGAAGAGGTGACAAGAGTCACCCAGCTAATCAGTGGGGCTGTCTATTGAGCAGCTGTCGCAGGGTAGCGGAAGTGGGTAGAACAGCAGATGGTGGCTATGGCCTCAGCACCTGCACCCTCGGGGGGTAAGGGAGGAGAAGGGTCACCACCCCTGCTGTCTCACCATGTCCCTTTCTCTCCAGGTGCTTACACCCCGGAGCCCCTCAGCAGTTTCCGGTGGGCCCTTCTCTCAACTGGCCTCATGTTCTTCTACCACTTCAGCGTCTTGCAGATCCTGGGCCTGGTAAGCTTGGTTCTATCCCATTCTATCCCTTCTGTTTGGAGTTCTTCATAAATCTTGATAATCCTGGTTGGCGCTGGTATATCGTTTTGTTTTGAAAATATGAGATGCCAAAGGCCACACTGTCAGATTGTTGTGTCTGGGTTGCTGATTTATGATCCACAGCTTTGGCCTCTCCAAAGAGCTTTCTGAATCCTTCAGTAATGACTGTTTCTTTCATCCCTGGAGAGGCAGGGAGGCCCTTCACTCATGGCCACTTGGGTCGGAAATAGTGAGCTGCACTGGACAGTGGTTGGCTGTGGCCTGTGTGGGAGGCAGGACCCTAACCCTGGCCCTGGGGGAGGCTTCTGACCTTGGGTCCATTCTAGGCCTACCACCAGGCCTAAAGCTGCGTGGCCAGTGGAAGTGTGGTGTCGGGTGACCCCCGTGGCCTTCTGGGATGTTCAGACCTACCTGGAATGTGGCTGATAGCTGGACTCAGTAGTTGAGTTATCCAGAGCCCAGGATTGCTCGGTGCCCGGGTGGTGTATCAGTTGGTGGCAAAGTGAGTAGCAGTAGGCTGGGGCTTGGTTAGGGAGACCCAAGTTCAAGTCCTGGCTTTGCCACTGCTCTGGGTGAGTCACATTATCCTTGAGGGCAGTGTTGTTCTCCACCCATCTGTGACATGGCACAAACCCTCCACCTCTCTTGAGAGGTGGTGAGGACTTGTTTTTAAGGAGAATGGGTTTGAAGGACTTTGGAAGGCAGCTGTCGTGGCCGTCCTTGGGGCGGGAGTGGCATATCGGGTTTTGTGTGCGAGCAGCGTTAAATGTACCGTTAGCCGTGTGGAGTCTTGGCGGGACCTGGCTGGACTAGGGCACGTAACTGATGTCACCAGTGCCTCTGTCGAAGCAGTCATTTTCTCTTCCCCACCCTGGTGTGTTGCTCTGTTCCGGTTGGCCTGGGGGTAGTTTGAGCTCCTTGCCAATAGCATAGATGCTTCCTGTGCTCTCGGAAGGAAGCAGTATGACCATCACGCCCTTACCTTCACACCTGTCTCCATTGTGACTCCTTGATTCCACAAGAGTCGGTGTCTCCATGTCACCATACATACCATGCTCAGTCTCACCTCCAGACCTCGCTCAGGCTATGCCTCCTACATGGAAGGCTCTGTTCACTCCATTCCTCATCATTACTCCCATCCATTCTTCATGAGTCCATTCAGAATGGTGTGACTTCCCTCATCAGATCTTATCTGAGGACTCTGCTGCCCCCGTTCTGTACACGCCTCAGATCTTATGGTGGGCAAGAGCCAGTGAGCACCGTCTGGTTTGACGTCAGCTGTGGTAGACCGATCGTCCAAATTTGATTGGTTCCTAGTTACGCAGAGGCAGGGACCATGCAGCTGATGGCTCTCTTATCCCATAACACCTCTCCGGGTCTAGGCACATAGTAAATACTTAGGAACGTCAACGGACTCTGGGCCCAACCCAAAGGCAAGACCAGCTTTTCCACTGGATGGCCTCCTCCATCACCTACAAAGGGCTCTAGCCATGACCCAAACTTAGGGGAGACAGATCCCGCTATGAACAGGTGGGGATTTATCAATCCCTCCTTGTCTAGTCCCCCTTAGGTAGACACGGCTGAACTGGCAGAAGCCAGAGAAGGCCTCAGGATGGTGAACGCTCACTCTACCTCCCTTGTCCCTGCAGGTCACCGAAGTGAATTTGAACAACATGCTGTGTCCGGCCATCTCAGACCCATTCTACGGCCCCTGGTACCGCATCTGGGCCTCGGGACACCAGACTCTCATGACCATGACCCACGGGAAGCTGGTCATCCTGTTCTCATACATGGCTGGGCCCTTGTGTAAATATCTGCTGGATTTGCTCCGGCTTCCAGCCAAGAAAATAGACTGAAGGTGCTTGTGTTTTTTTTGTTTGTTTGTTTGTTTGTTTTATTTTGTTTGGGGTTTTGTTTTGTTTTTTTCTCCCCTTGAGGAAACAAGTCCTGACTTGACTTGGAGGACATCCAGTTCTTGGTGAAATCATGGGAGAGGGCAGTAACTCATTCAGTGTATTTCTTTTTCCCTCTTCTCTGCCCCTTTCTTCCAACATGTTTCCTTTCCCACCTCTTCCCCCAGGATGGCTCCTGGAGCCTGGGGTGTAGTGCTGAGGGCTCTCTCTCCCTCTCCTTGTGGCCTTACATGGTGAGACAGTAGTCAGTGGCTTCCACTCTGCTTGTTGGTGCTTTAACAACAGCTGGTTGAGGAGAAAGGGAACAACAAGCAGTAGTTCTTTTGGCATCAAAGTGATGAGATGTGGTTGTGTTTGATTTCTCCACTGCCAGGGATCTCCAGGCTTACGCTGGGGTCCCCTTTTGTCTCCAGCACAGCCCCTGCCATAAGGGGACCGAGGCCTTGTTTCTATACCAGCGGCAAGCCAAGAGCCAAGGGATTTCCCAGCTCATGGCCAAAATAGAACTGGCCAGATTCTTCCCACTGGTGTCCCATGACTCAAAGCAAGCAGCCGACCAGTCACTCCCTCCAGATACTGCCAGAGGTGGGGTTTAGGGGTGCTACCATCCGAGGGGCTAGATTCTACTGAGGCCCATGAGTGCTGTTGGAACAGCAAGTCCAAAGGAAACTAGATCAAAATATCCACAGCTAATACTAGTTTGGGACCTTGTGGAGATTCTACTTGAGAGCTGAGAACTGACCCATATCCTGGTCAGAAGTGAGCATAGAAATTAATCAACAGAAGTGGTAACTTGAGAAAACTGTGATTTGAATCATAGGCTTGCTTTTAGTTTAATGTTGATAACAGATGACATTTTAATTTTGAGCACCTCTTAAATGCTGTCTCTCTCTCTCTTTTTAAAGGCAGCTTCAGGGAAAGATGGGCTAGAGTTGGGCTTCTTTGGCTTTTGGGGTTTTGTTTCTTTGTTTATTTGTTTTGGGATGTTTGACTTCGGAGAATCCTTACATTAGGGCCTGTCTCTGGAGGACACCTGTCTATCCATTTCATGGTTTTACAGGATATATGAGCATCCTAGGTTTGCAAGGATACAGGTCCTGCAGCATTGTTTCCCTAGGACTAGATGTCATCACTGCAGCCAGCACCAGAGCTGAATTGTTTGAGGGTGGGGCGGGGGGAACGTCACATGTTCCCAACCCCCACAGCACATGTCTAGATTGAAAGGCAGGTACCAAAAAATCAGGTCCCTTTGGTTGGAGGTTCAAGTGCTCAGAAAGGGAGACCTTTGGCTGCAGGATAGCCTCAGTCATACGTGGACCTCAGGAAAGGGAGGTGGTAGCATTTGCTGACTCTTTGTCGGCGCTTACTAAGAAGAGATTACTTAATAACAGAAAAACTAGTTCTGTGACCTTCTTTGATTGCCCCCCCCAACCCTGTCTCCCAGTCTAGGCAACCCATTTGCCCTTGGCCCGTTCAGTGTTCCAGGTGTTACTGTTTCAGACCTAGACTGAGTTTCAGTGACTCAGTAGTCATTATTTTAGCAAGTTGTCTTACTGGAGGCAGCAGAATGGGAGAGTCTCTTTTAGCAGGGCGAGGCCCAGGGAAGCGTCCATGGAGGGGCCCATCTCTTTGCAGAGGGATGCTGGCATTGATGCCATCAATCCCCAGGGTGTGGGGTTGCAGGAGGGCGGCATGCTCTGGGTTGCCACCAGAAGAGGTACCTCTTGAGTGGCTGGTTTCACCCCGCCTACTGGCTGTGCATGGGCGTGGCCAAGGAGGCCAGGCCTCAGTGCTCCTTTGGCCTCTTTACAAAATAAAAGGTTAGAGTGAGGTCATAGGAGGAGCCCCTGGGGGTCTGTCCTATGCCGTGCTGGAATCTCTGCCTCAGCTGGGAGCCAGCAGCCTGGGTGGCACAGACGCTGCGCCACCAAGGGCACAGTGGCAGAGCGCTCTCTTTCCCCCTGTCTCGGGCCTGGTGCGGGGTGCCAGTCAGCTTGCACTTTCTTCATATTGGCCCGTCTCCAAAAGCTCGTCTTTGCCCTGGCTATGGCTCAGTGCCCCTGGCTGGCTGGCACTTCGCTGCTGCTTGGCAGGAAAGAAGACAGTGTAAGCCATGTGCCTGGCTTGGCCAGGCCAGCAGCAGGTGCACCTGTCTGGGGAAGAGGGGAGGCACTGCTTCTGGGGGCCAGGTGGGCTCAGAAACATGGAGGGGAAGGGGACAGAAAGCAAGCCCTGTCCACTGGGTCCGCAGGGAGTCATGGCCTGTGAGGTATTGGGGAGCAGCAGGCATCTGAACTGGTCTGTATCTGACTCTTCCCTTGGGCCAGGCCCACGTGGAGAGGTGACCTGGCCTGACCCTCGGTGCCCTGCCTTGGAGGGTGGCCCCCACCACCACGGGGCCAGGCTTTCCTGCACCTCCCCAGGGCTCTCCTGTCAGTGCCAAGGAGCTTCCCCAGCCAGCCTGTCCAAGTTTCCATGTGCCATTTGCCAGCATGTGGGAGCTGCATGTGTGTCTGGGAGGGTTTTTGTAGAAGTGGACAATTTCTTTTACAACAGCCCTAGCAAGGGAAAAGGAGTATTCCCTCCAGCCCCTAGGTAGCCTCGGCTGAGGATCTGGGCCAATGAGAACACTCTGTTCAGCTGGCCAACTTACGGCATCAGCTCCAAATAACAGAGAGGTGGTCCCACCTGCTTGTAGCCCCCACCCCACCCCACCCTCCACTCCTTCTGTTTGGTTCTGCACACCAAAGATGATCTGGTCCATCTTCTTTCTGGAGGCCCAGTGATGCGTTCCTCTGTCAGCATGTGAGGAGGCTATAGACTCAGTTTCCCCCATTCAACCTCTCTCTCTCTCTCTCTCGGGACTGACTTCTCAGCATTCACGGAAGCTGCGGGAAGGGTGGCCGTGAGGTGGGGGTGGGGAGTTTGGGGCCCTTTCCCATCTGGTACCTCAAGCCCAGCTCTCAGACCATCCCTTTGACTGCAGCCTCCCTCAGGGCTTTGCAGTTTGTGGTCGTTGATATTTCAGTGCACTATTTTGTGGCGCAGACACAGCTGCACACAAAGAGCAGGTTGTCAGCGTGGCACTGGTGTTGGGGTGGCTAGTGGAAGACCATTCGTCCCCCCCAACACATACACACCTTGGCCAAAAAAGACTTCCTTGGATTTGTAGATGTTGGTCATCTGAAGGGAAGATGGGGAGGCGGGCGAGGGGAGAAGAAGGGCCGGTATGGCCACTGTGAGACAAGATGCCGGTTCTGGTTTTGGTAAATGGGGAGCAGGCCTCAGGGAGGGTATCGGGAGCAAAGCCCCAGACTATGGGGAGGGGCGTCCTCACTGCACAGGCTGCCCTTCCCTCTGAGGGTGGGGAGGGTGGTCCGTAAGTGGGAATGAGCCTTCCTCTTCTGTACATACAGTGAGTCCCTTGTGCTCAGGAAAACCGAGTTGCTTATTGTTGCTCTCGTGACATTTTCTACACTGGTTAGCTACTCGTGGCACGAAACACACAAAACAAAAAAGTCATTTCAAGCCAAACTATTGTTTTGGAAACCTGCTTTCTTTTGGTGTCAGTTTTGTATTACATTTGGAAGAATTCTTCATTTCTATTGGTGTTATTGTGGTAGAGAGAATAAGATAGTTCAACTTGTAATTCTTTCTGCCAGGAAATTGGCGCTGCCTCTGTTGCCGCCCCCACCCCCACCACAGTCCTTCCTCATTCTCAAGGGGAGATTGCTATGTCCTGGGCAGACCCCCTCCCTGGCGCTCGCCCCCACAGTGACTCCCTTGGAGAACCAGTTTTTGTGAGTCCCCTAACCAGCTGCAAGATGAGTAGATGAGTACTTTTCGCCAAGCTGCTTCTTGGGTGCTCTGTGCCCCCGCCAGTTCGCTCACCTCTTGGGACATTTTGTAATGTTTTCTCTGTTTTGTACAACCCTTTTGATTGTACCAAAATGGTTTCTGCAGTCACCTTTGGAAATAAATGGTCATTAATTTGTGTACTTCGCACTCTGAATGTTAGATTGAGGTGTTTCTGTTGTTGAAGATCCCTGAATGAAAAGGAACCCTCACCACGGCACTTACTGTTAAATATTTCCTTCATTTACTGTTATTAAAAGATTTGTGAGAACCTACGAGTCTTGGCCTTGCTTCCCAGAAGCCTCTCAGAAGGAAGGGCTCCTGCTTTGAAAAGTAGACAGAAGGGGCCACTGACCATCCAGGCTGTGGAGGACCACCACGGGGCAGCGGGCTTGCTCAGCACAGCTCTGCCCCCGGAGTCGCATGGTTCAAGTCACGTGGCCTTGAAGCCCCTCCCCCCACTGCCTGCTGCCACCAGGGACCCAGCAGGCCTTATGCTCTTCACAGGGCTTGTTGGCTGGGGACATCTGCTGGCCTTGAGGGACCCTGGTCTCAAGGGACCCCACGTGGGCTAGAGGACTGGACTACAGGAGGCAGCTCTAAAACAAGATGCAATCAGGCTCCCTCATCCCAAGTTTCTTGGGGGCCAGCTCTGTCCAGCACAGGGCCAAGGCTGACACAGGTCAGACCGTGCCACATGGAGGTAATCCTGCCCCTGGGAAACAGTTGGACCTGGCTTTCTAGGGCTCCCAACTGAGAACCGCGTGGTGACTATGATTAGCCATGCCCACCTTCATACCAGAGAGATGCTGTACTCAGACTTTTGCTGGTGTGGCTGCTTCTACAGGGGACAGAGCTAGCCACAGGGGCCTCCAGTGCAAGTGGGCTTCCTTCATTGGCCAGGAGTCAGAAGCCTTGGCCTTCAGAGTGGATGGGCCCTGCCATCCTAGACCAAACCACAAGCTTGGGAAAGTCACTCATTCACTTGCGACCCCAGGTTCTCTGTCAGTAAAACTACAGCTGCACCCGTGTGACACGGTCCCTGTGGTATAGGCAGACACTGAGAAAACTGGAACTGAGAGCTAACCAATGGAGGAACTGGCCTAGGAGCCGGTTTTGTGAGCCTCCAGAGCTTAGGTCCTCGGCACCCTGACCCCTGGGCCCTGCTGTCCATCTGGGGTGCTGGGATGACTGGGCAGACCCTCAGCAGGGGGCCCCGGGTCTGAGAGGAATGGGAGGAGAACCGGCAGTGCTGCAGAAGATGGACCACGCGAGTGCTGAGGCAGGGGAGTCAGGCCCATCTTTTCTTCTGCTACCAGCAGACCTACCTGACCCTGGCGAGCCGCAGAGCAGAGCTGAAAGGCCTACAAGTAAACAAGATGGTGCTGCACAGGGCCAGGCCAGGGCTGGCCCAAGGGCAGAGGCTGCCAGAAGGAGGTGAGAGAAAGTGGTCCTGTGGCCCTTCTATGTATCTTACATTTCAGAAAGATGACATAGGCCAGGGCAACCTCTCCCCAGGACTCATGGCGTCTGCTGAAGGTCTCTGCTCCAGTCTGTACACTCTACTGCAGGCAACAGTTTCCAGTGGAGATCTGACTGCATCACTTCCCTGGGGCCTTGTAAACACCTAGGCTTCATCTCCTCACCTCCATGTTCCATGAAGACCCATCTATAGCAGACCCGTTGTTCCAGCCATATTGAACTCCCCTTGGTCACTCCCTGTGGTTTCCCACTTCTTTGCCTTGTTCTTCACGCTGTTTTCTCAGCTACCCCCATCTCCCTGCTTGTCCAGAGGTCTCACTCAGCTCCAGTGTAGGCTCCTGCATGCAGTCTTCCGTGAGCTCCAGTATACATGAGGTACCCTTCCACTCAGCTCTTGCAGCCCCTGGTGCTCACTCCAGGACACCCTTTGCCTACCCATTTTGGAATTCATCAGGGTGCTCTGTCCCTCTGTAGACGTTGAGCTCCTTGAGGGCAAGGACCTGGTCCTTGGAACGTGTTCTGTGAACCACACATGCTCTTATCCCTGAGTTTTACAAAATAGTGGGAGGCACCATGGTTACCTGAGTGAGAAACCTTGGCCACATAAGCTATGGCCCATCTCTTGAGTTCTCCTGCATGGGGCCGTGTGCCTTTGACCTGGGTACCTCAAGCTCCAGCTGGAGGGCCCCCATCTTGCTCCTCTTTAGGGGTTACAGGTAGCCAGGATTCAGGTGAGGAGGCAGTGTTGTGAGGATAGAGAACAGAGCATCTGTTTCCCCTGACCCTTCTCTAGATCTCTGGTTGGGGGATGGGCGAGGCAGCAACTGCTTTTCCACATACCTCACAGCTGTTCATCCCCTCCAGGGTCCCCCTTCCACTCCCTGGGGCACAAAGGCAGAGTTGGTGTTTACACGGTAAAAGCCCCACCAGCCCATGGAATGTGTCACCTCTGAGGCAGTGGGAGCAGCTTGAACAGTTACAATCTGATCCCCCAGTGAGGTTTCCCTTTGTCCTGGTTTGCCAAGGCCAGCGGAGGGACAGAGACCCACAGAAGTCAGGCTGGCAAATGACCCATCCCCAGCTGTACCTCTGCTCTAGCCGCCAGTTCTCCCTGCTCTCTGCCACCTTTCCCTCCCCCTTCCCTCGACATCCAGGGGCCTGCAAGAGGTGATGCCCGCTTTACTGTCCCTTTAGCTGCTCCTTCCCTAGTTACCAGGAGTCCCCAGTCTCCTTATGTTTTTAGGAAGACCCAGGGCTCTCCAGTATTCCACCCCCTAGAGGCCTTCCTGTGTGGTCCAGGACACCCTCAGATTTCCAGAGTGTTGGAACTGACAGGATGCTGCTGATATAGGGGCTTGTAAATTTTCCTTCATATTAGAATCACCTAGGGAGCTTTACAAAGAATCTCAATGCCCAGGCCTCAGCCCAGCTCATAATTCAAAGCAAACTTTTTGTTTGGTTTTGTTCTGACTTTAAGCTTCCGGGTTGTGAGTCAGCTCGTTGACCCATCTATACCAGTGCCATTTTGATGCCATAATGAAAATAATGAAATAATGAAAATTTTAAGACATGCCAAAAGGTTATGAAGAAGAGTGTCTAAATCCAGCTTTTAAAAAAGAATATTACCAAGAGAGTTGAAGCCCCTTTACCCCAGAGGTTCGGAGATTGTTCCTTAGAGTTTCAGGAACTCTGGGGAGCTGTCTGAGGGGCCATCTCAGGATGATGGCTGGGTGGGGGCAGAGTGGGTTAGGTTCCGGCCTTTCCCCTTGTTTCACCCAAAACAGCTCCACGTTTATTCTGCTTTGTACACTGAAGTTCTGTAAGTAGTTTCATTGGGAAAAGGGTTTAAAAGTCACTTCATTACACCCTCACTAGTCTGTCTTCTACCCTCTCTGAGGTAGTGGTCATTCTGTAGTCGTTGGAAGAGTCTTGTGGTGGAGCTCAGCAGATGAGGGCTGTGGTCCTGGCTCTCCATCCGCTCGTAGGTCCCAGGTCCCTTTGGCAAAGTCAGACCTCTCCGAACTCCAGGTGAGACATCAAGTGAGATAAATGAGTGTGAGAGGGCTTTATAAACTGCAATGTCCTGTCCAGTGTAAGGGGGTTCTGTTTCCAGGCAGTGTGGTTACTAGGCTTGTTCACAGAGTGCAGGAGTTGCTTGGGCTTTTGACTATACTCACCCACTGTGCTTTCTTGTGCCCTGTGTGGTTGGGGTCTGTGGGGTGTGTAAGAGACTGATAACCTCAGTTTTAAGGCATTTTTTTTTCTGTATTTCATTGACGCTTTAGACACTTTCTAAAAATATAATTTTAATATCTCCAGATTTGGGATGCAGTCAGTGGCATGACAGTTTAATTGGCATCTTTTTTAATAGTACATAAAATAGCAGCCATCTTTGAACCTGAAGTATCTTGGAGTCACTGAAATGCCATCATTGTTAACTTTTGATTCTTCTTCCTCTTCTCCATGAGAGTCACTCTCCTGGTAGAGAAAAGCCATTTGGAAAAACTTCTAAACTTTAGCATATAGTCTCCTCCTGACACTCTATCCTCTCTTTCTTCCCTGCCAGCATCCAGCCAGGCCAGGCAAACTTTCAGCTTCCTGATCTGAGGGAGCCCCCTTTGTTGAGCTCTCTCTTGGGGCAGAGTTTCATGGGGGCGACAGAAAGGAGATGGAGTGCACCTACATAGGGAGGCCCACTGTGCCAGCTGACAGGGAGGGAGCCAGACAAGCCAGGCCAGCCACCCCCAACAGCTCTTGTTTCTTTATTTCCCAACCAGAGCCTGGCCAGACGGTTCAGCCTGCTTCCCTGGGGATCTCTGGGGCTGCTCATTGCCAGAGATGAGCAGGGGGTGGGGGGTGTGTGTGCAGGGGAAAGGAGTGCAGCCTGTCCTGAACTCCCTGGGTTGACGTAAGCAGTTGTCTGGCCCATAAAGAGGAAGACAATGACTTCCTCACCTCCTCCAGCAAGGTGGAAGAAGGGTTAGGTGGTGGGCCTTTCAAGGAAAAGCAGCACCTTGGCAGCACCTAGGGTAGCCTAAGCCATGGACATTCACTGCAATTGGAAATTGCCTCCAACCTTCCCTCAGTCCTGGCAGCCACTCTAATTAAACTTGGCCCTTGTAGTCTTGAGGCCAGGCTCTTCCAGAAAGGGAAGGAGTGTCTGCAGTGAGATCCAGGGATAATTGGGCACAGGAAGCAGTTTTTGGACATTTCCCCCACCCCGCTGAGAGAGCTTAGCAAGACATGATCAGCCTGGATTACAGCTGCCCTCATGTAACTGGGTTAAAGTGGTGGCCTACTTAGGCCCCTCCTGCAGTGGCCTCCTTCAAAGCTGATGAGGCCGATTAGGGGGTTATTTCTGAGCCCTAGTTGTGTACCCAGAAGCCTGGGGGTAGTCCTCCTTTGACAAGAAAGACAATAACTAAGGCTGGACAGCCAGAGGCAGAATCTGCCCTGCCCGTAGGAGAGCAGTGCTGTCAGACCTCATGTGTTCTTGGAAAAGAAGGAATCCAATGACGTCAAGTCTAAGTCCCTGGATTTTGAACTTCAAAAACCAAGCCAACCAATTTTCAGGGAAAGAACTTGTCCTATGTTTTTGCCATCTTTAGACCTAGAGAGAGATGGTGGAGAGTCAAAATGAAGTCTGCAGTCATAGTTGCTAGCCTCTACTTAGTAGGTTCTGTGCATTTGAGGGAGCTTGCTGTTTAGCCCAAGCCTCAGTTTGCTCATCTGTAAAATGGCAATAATAGTAATAACTATTTCCTAGAGTAGGTGTGAAGATTGAACAGATAAGACACTTGACACAGTGCCTGGCACATTGTAAGCACTACTTCCATAAATGTTAGATGCCATTATTGCTACCATTACCACCATGATTGCCACCACCATTCTCACCATCATCTTCATCTTCATCAAGACAGCAGGGTAAATGATAAAAAGCTGTCTCTCAACCCTGACAAACTCAGTTTGAATCCTGGCTCTGCCACTTTGTAGCTAGGTGGCCTTGGATAACTGGTAACTTCTTTGATCTAGATTCTGTAAAGTGGGCAATTCATAAGGCTGTTCGAAAAATGTATAATATGGTCCTTTTTATACAGTAAGTACTTCATAAATATTAGCTATTGTAGTTATTAAAAAGGGGCTGATCAAGGTCAGTGGTTACCAAGAGTTGGGGGGAGGCATGAATATGTGAAGCACCAGATTTCTAGGACAGTGAATCTACTCTCTATGATACTGTAATGGTAGATATATTTGTCAAAACCCACAGAATATACAGCATCAAGAGTGAATTCTAATGTAAACTCTGGACTTTGGTATCAATATAGGTTCATCAGTCAATAAATGTACCACTGTGGTGTGGGATATTGATAGTAGGAGAGGCTATGTGTGTATGAGGTGGAGGAGGTGGGGCAGGCGATATATGGGGAGTTCAGTGTACTTTTTGCTTTGCTTTGCTGTGAACCTAAAACTGCTCTGAAATTATAGTCTATTTAAAAGGAAAAGAAAGTTGATCAAACTAGATTGCTATATAAATTTAGAATGTTAACTCTATCCCCATGGTAACCACTAAGAAAATTAAAGATACAGAAAAGGAAATGAAGAGGGAATCAACATGGTACACTAGAAAAAAGTCCATCAAACACAAATGAAAACTGTATTGGAGGAATTGAGGAAAAAGAGATGTGACATGTAGAAAACAAATAGCACAGTGGCAGGGAAAAAAAGTTCTTCATTATCAGTAATCACTTTAAATGTAAATGGGTTAAACTCACCAATTAAGACAGATATTGGCAAAATGAATTTTTTTCTTTTTTTTTGGCAAATGAATCTTAAAAAGACATGATCTAACTATATGCTGTCCAGGGGGTTCTGGCAATGAGTTGATGAGCCAACTCATTGGAAATGACTGATGCTGGGAAAGATTGAGGGCAATAGGAGAACAGAGCTGCCGAGGACGAGATGGTTAGAAAGCATCACCCACTCAATGGACATGAATTTGAGCAAACTCTGGGAGATAGTGGAAGACAGAGGAGCCTGGCATGCTGCAGTCCATGGGGTCACAAAGAGTCAGACATGACTAAATGACTGAATGACATCCACTATATGCTGATTACAGGAGACTCAATTTAGATCCAGAGAGATTTAAAGTGAAAGGATGGAAAAAGATATTTAATGCAAATAATAACCAAAATAAAGTGGAGGTGGCTACAAAATACCAGGTAAAAAAATTTTAAGTGAAAAATTTTTACAAGAGACAATGTTATCCTTTTATTGATAAACGGATCAATTCATCAAGAAGATATAACCAGTATATTCATACACACCAAACAAGAGATAGAACAAATATATTCATATACACCAAACAAGAGAGCTCCATAAGATATGAAGGAAAATTGACAGAACTGTCCATTTGAGAGAAACAGTTCTACAATAATAGGTGGAGACTACTGTATTCCACTTTAAATAATGGGTAAAATTTAGACAATGCATATGTAAAGAATAGAAGACTTAAACAGCACTATAAACCAATTAGACCTAAGAGACATATACAGAATACTCTACCCAGCAAGAGCAGAACATGCATTCTTCTCAAGTGTACATGGAACATTCTCCAGGATAGATCATATATTAGGCCATAAAGCAATTATCAATAAATTTTAAAAGGTTGGGATTATAGAAAGTATCTTATCTGACCAAATAGAATGAAGTTAGAAATCCAAAGTAGAAGGAAAACTGATAATATTGCAAATATGTGGAAATCAAACAACACACTAAAATAACCAATGGGCTAAAGAAGAAATCACTAAGGAAATTAGAAAATGCTTTGGGATGAATGAAAATGGAAGTACAATGTACCCAATTTTTAAAATATCTGCATATATTTCTTGCAATATGCTTTTTAATTTTTATTATTAATTTTATTGGAATATGGTTGATTTACAATGTCATATTTCAGCAGTACAGCAAAATGAGCTATTTATGCTTAAACATATATCCTTTCTTTGAATCATTACAGCAGTATTGAGGTCATTACAGAGTATTGAGTAGTGTTCCCTATGCTATACAATATCTATTTTATATATTGTAGTGTGTATATGTCAATCCCAACTTCCCCAGAGCACCACAACTTCTGGTATACAGTGGAAGCAGTTTCCAAACACCTGTATTAAGAAGGAATCTCTGAAATCAACATCCTAACTTTATACCTTGAGGAACTAGAAAAAGAGCAAACTACACCTAAAGCCAACAGAAGGAAATAAATAATAAAGGTTAGTTAGAGCAGAGTTAGTTGAAATAAAGAATAGGAAAAAACAGAATCAATGAAACCAATAGTTCTTTTAAAAAATCAATGAAATTGACAAATCTTTAGCTAGACTTATTAAGAAAAAAAGACAACTAAAATTCAAAGTAAAAGCAGAGATGTTACTACCAACCTTACAAAAATTAAAAGGATTATAAGAAAATATTATAAGCAGTTGTATGCCAACAAATTAGTCTCGATGAAATGGAAAAGTTGCTAGAAACATGGAAATTACCAAAATTGACTCAAGGAGAAATATAATAATCTCTATATATTAATAATAATATAATCTCTACAAGTAAAGAGATTGAATCAGTAATCAAAAACCTCCCCACCAAACCCAGACTTCATTGGTGAATTCTATCAAACATTTAAAATTTAAATGTTAATCCTATTCAAACTCTTTCAAAAAAAATAGAAGAGGAAGGAATACTTCCTAACACATTCTATAAGGCCAGCATTACCCTAATACCAAAGCAAGACAAAGATACCACAAGAAAATCACAAACCAGTATCCTTATAATTATAGATACAAAAATCCTCCACAAAATACCAGCAAACCAAATCCAACAATGCTTTGAGAGGATCATACACCATGACAAAGTGGAATTTACCCCAGGAATGTGAGAGTTCAACATAAGAAAATCAACTATGGCAGTACACTATGTAGGAAAATTAACTCAACATAGATCAACAATGTAAATATAAGAGCTAAAACTATTAGAAGAAAACAGGGCTAAATTTTTATGACCTAGGATTTGGCAATGGATTCTTAGATTTGTCACCAAAAACAAGAGCAACAAAATTAAAAATAGATAAATTAGGCTTAATAAGAATTTAAAAATTTTGTCCATCAAAGGGCATTAAGAATGTGCAAAAAACCTACAGAATGGGAGAAAATATTTTCAAATCATATATCTGTAAGTGTTTAATATCCTGAATATATAACAAACTCTTAAAACTTACCAGAAACAACTAAACTAACAACTAAACAACACAACTAAAAATTGGGCAAAGGACTCAAATAGACATTTCTCCAGTGAAGATTACAAATGACCAATAAGCACATGAAGAGGTGTTCAACATCACTGGTCGTTAAGGAAATGTAGGTCAAAACCACAAATGGGATACTACTTCATACACACTAGAATGGCTATGGTAAAGATAATAACAGGTATTGGTGAGGATGTGGAGAAATTGGAACCTTCATACTGGTGGGAATGTAAAATGGTACAGTCACTGTGGAAAATAGTTTGTTTCTCAAAAAGTTAAACAAATTACCACATGATCCGGCAATTCTATCCTTAAGTATCTACCCAAGAGAAATGAAAACCTGTGTCCACACAGAAAACTTAAGACACACATTTGTAGCAGCATTATTTGTAAGTGCCAAGTGACTGAAACAGCCCAAATGTCCATCAGTGGACATTGAATAAACAAATTGTGGTCTATACATACAATGAAATAGTATTCAGCCATCAAAAGGAATGAAGTACTGAAAACATGCAGCAACTTGAATGAACTTTGAAAATATTATGCTAAGTAAAAGAAGCCAGTGACAAAAGGTCACATGTTGAATGACTCCATTTATATGATATGTCCGGAATAAGCAAATTCAGAGAAACAGAAGATTAGTGGTTACTTAGGTGATGGCCAAGGGAGAAAGGGGAATGACCTCTTAATAGAGATGGAGTATTTTATGGAGTGATGAAAAAATTGTAAAACCAGAGAGAGCTGGTGGTTGTACAACACTGCAAAGACACTAAAACCACTGAACTGTACACTTGCAAGTGGCTCATTGTGTTTTGTGGATTTTACTTTAATTTAAAAAAAGTCAACAAAAGGAGGTGAAAAGAACGAAATTTCTTTTAAACTCTCAAGTGCCCTGTGCACCCTGCTCGTGGGACTCACTGGATAACTTTCCCAAGAGCAAATGTATTGCCTGCACTTTACCAGCCTAGGGCTGACCTTTATCAATTTCTATTTGACCTTCTTCAAGGCCACAGATTCTACTGGAGTGGTACAAAGCAAAATGGGGAAGGAGGGGCCCAATGAGGACCATGTACCCTGCAGGAGCAATCCCAGCCTTTTTGAATGACTGGATTAACCTGGTGTTCCTCTTTTCGACCCCATCATTCATGAGCGCCATAGACCACATAGGCTAGGCAAGGTAAACAAGAACCATGTCACTGACCACAATTCTGGGAAAGGGGCCACTGCTGAGACCTATGCCAGCAGGGTGGCAATGTCTCCATGCAGAGTTCCTGGAATTCATTTGACTGTTTGGAGTAGAGAAAGTTTAGGGAAATGTTTGTGTTACACTAGTACTGTCCTTTCAACAAGATGGGGATTTCCTACTCTTTCCAATCCAAGACCCCCTTTCTGGCTCTGCCAGGCTATGTGGGAGTGGGGATCCTGATTGGCCCAGCCAGCTGTCTGGCCCACCCCTCTCTCCTATGCTGATATGCACAAATCCATTTACACATATTAACACATATGCTAACCTTGGATCATTCCAGAATATTGAGATGAAAATGCTAGTTGGATGACAAGTGACAAGAGCAACTCCTAGTTTCAAATCTGCCTGGTGTTCAGGCAATGGCTGTGACTCTCCGCAGCTTCCTGTCAGTTAAGATGTGATTTAAACATTCTATTGTGTACCAGTTGTGTTTCCTGTTTTACAATATCCAAATTTAAGACTGCCTTCCTGCCCTTTCTGTGTAGCGGGTGATTCAGAATGTGACTCTGATTTCCCTCTCTGGGTGGGTTTCCCTCACTATCTTATCTCTCCTCCTGCCCCATGAATGGATTTTTCCATTAGTTGACATGCTGGGAACTTTCTTCTGGCCTCAAGGCAGCCTCATAGAGCAAACAGCCTAGTTCTCTCTCTCCTGGTCATGGGAAGGTTCTGATGCCTTCCAGAGGACAGCTTTGCAGTAAAAAACAAAAACAGAAAACAAACTTTGAGACACCAAATGCCATTCTGCATGTACATAGACCTGTTTCTTATACAGTCATGTAATTTCTCGCCTAACCACCTTGGCATTCCTGCTAGGGAGCAAGACAGCCTCACTGTGAGAACAAAGCATGTCCTCCACTCAAGGAACCATGACAGTGCCTGGTTTCTGGGTGGTCTCTACTGCTGATACATTGGAGGGCCAAAGAAATGCCATTTCCCAACAAGGCTGCCATAACTCTCCTCTAATGCCACGGTGCGGTGGGAGCCATTTAGAGAAACCCTATAAAGCCAGCCCAGTATCACCTGGGCCCCAGTCAATGACTTTTGCCAGCTGGAACACACTTATATGCTGCTCACAACTCTTAGCCCAGAGTGGACTGTTAATTTGTCTTAAAAATTATACTATCTTTATTCTGTAACCAAGCACGGTACCCTGCCTCTGGGGGGACAGGCACTCAGTAAATATTGATGGATCACGTCGAGCCTGACATTTGGGAGGAAAAGGCCAAAATAGAAGAGATGAAATGACGCTTTGCCAAAGGCTCTCAAAATAACTGGGCATGTTGGGACGGCAGCAGTGGTTTTCAGATTGTCCCACGGGACCTGGCATTCTGTTGGAACTGATTGAAGTTTCCATAAACATTTGATTCAAAAAAAGTGTGTCTTTAAATGTATAATATTGAAACACTAATACAAACTGAAAAAAAAAAAACCCACCTAACTAAAACATCCATAATGTGTTACATTCAGAATGGCAATTGAAGACCACCAGTGGGTCAGCAGGAACCATCAAGTTGACACATTATGTTCAAACCTCTGGCAAGATGCCAAACTTCTTGCAGGCCTTCCTTGTCAGGCCTGGTTCAGAAGGCTGTGACTGCACTGGGGTTTTATAATTTAGGCCAATGTGTACTCACTTTCATAAAACTATACACAATACTACCTCTTCTGTTTGCAAATCAAGACCTTGTTGCTGCTGTACAGCCAAAACAATACAGAAATCAATGGAGCGCTGAGACTCTGTCATCTGTCACCCCAATTACAAATTTTTATAGTCGCCCAAACAGCCTTGTCGTTCTCATTAACTTTCTGAGCATACATTTAACTGGTATACATTTGTACTTTAAAACAATGAAATACTGTTTTTAATCTCATACTTGTAACTTAATGAGGTGCCAGCTAAGATTCTGGTTAAAAAGCAAAGAGTTTCTTCCAGCATGGAGGGAGACTAAAGGCTGAACAAATTACCAGCCCCTTGTGACTTGGCTGTGTCCTTTTAGAGAGGGAGTAGGCACTCAAGGACAGCAGGGCACTTGTGAGCACAGAGGCCTGTAATGCAGACACTGCCCAATGCTCCTGTCTTACTGCATCTTAAAGCTAACCTCTGTTGCTAACCTCTGTCGAGCTAATGTGATCATCTGTCAGGATGGAAATCTGCAAGCTTAGGTCAGTGTTCATTTATGTAAAGCACATGCCCTCTACCAGCCCTCTGGGTGGGTCCGTCGAAACCATTTGAGAGGCATAGTCCATATACTCGGAATATAGTAAGGGTCATTTTAAGTCATAGTGATAACTAAGTTATTGGGATGAAGAGGTAAACTGGTTTGGGTCCTAAGGCAGTTTTTTCTGATTCTTGAAAAGATTTCTTCCAACAGGCTTGGGGTTTGGAACAGGGGATTGTGTCATGGGTTAAAGGGATCAAGGAAGTCCTCTGAATGTAGTAGCCAAAGCAGTGTATCCAGGGCGTGACTCAGTTGCATCCTTCCATTCAGCTATTCTTCCAGCAGGGGAAAAGCTTGGACAGACAGATGGGAAGCCATCAGAGCTTGGCCAAAACCCACACTTGTCTTAGCTCATGTGGTTAAGAGCTGCAGAAAGTGGGAGAAGCCACGGTCTGAAAACGGTTGTCGTTCACTGGGCTCTCTTGAGTGGCAGCTCTGAATCCAGGTGTGATTTTTCCCACAGCAGACTTCCTCCCAGTTCACAGTGATGGGACCCCCTGGATATGATAGTATTTTCCATCAACAGAGAGGAACTGCTGCATTCCACACAGTCACACTTGCCCTCTGAAGCAGTGGAGCAATTTAAAAGGTGCCCAGTGGGGCATGAAGTCTAAAGAGGGGAAGTGCTGAAACTCTGGGAAGAATTTAGGTAGGTGGAGTGTGATTACTGAAGTTGAAATCTGTCCAGACCACTGAGTTAACCACTAATGCTATAAAAAAAAGAATGCTGTGGGCTCATTAAATTACTTCATTCTACCTGAACCTATTAATATCATCTAAATCATTAAAAAAATCCTGTGTACCATTAAACATGAATGATGAAACTGGCTCTGAGCAGATGGCTGCCTTAATGGAGCACTATTCCAAACCACAATAGTCCTCTAGAGCCAAGATGGCTGTTTTTAGCCACTGTGATTGACATGAGCACATGTCATCAAATTCACACAGGGAGTGGGGCTTTGGGGCAATGAAACAGAAAACTGTCCTGCATGTATTCATTAGCAATTAATCCTGAAATATGCATTATGAAACTGAGACAGAAAATGATTTAGAAAGAGCCAGAGGTATTTCAGCAATGTCCTTGATGGCCTTTATGCACAGAAAGAGATTAGGCAACAGCTGATAGAGGTAGGACACCAAGAGATCCCTTGCTTGCTGTGGGCTCCTATCTGGCCCTTGGATGGCAGTAGCACTAGGTACCTTGCAGATGTTTTCCCCAAGCTCAAGTGGCTAATAGGGTTCATCTCATATCACTTTGGAACTGGAAAACTGGTAATAAGTTTACATATGTGATGTACCCTGATGATTGTGCTGGATGGCACTGCTACTACGCCCTACCAGCTCCCAAAGGGGAAGACCCGGTAATACACTGATCTGGAAGAAATTGGGAACGGGCTTAAGAATAGCCATGCTGCCACTGGAATTCAAGTCTGATGCTTGCCTCAGATCCGTGGCCAGGGCAGACTGCCCAATAAAGGCTAGACTGTATCAGCAGGCCAGGATTTAGGGCTGGGCACAAGAATGACATAGGTAACTCATATGGTAGGGAACAGCTGTAGGCAGATGAGATTTCCCAAGTGCCAGATTGGAAAGAAATCTGTATCAGTTCCTAAGTATATTATTTCCCAGGTGGAGCAGTGGTAAAGAATCTGCCTGCCAATGCAGGAGACGCAAGAGACACAGATACAATCCCTGAGTTGGGCAGATCCCCTGGAGGAGGAAATGGCAACCCGCTCCAGTATACTTGCCTGGAAAATTCTATGGACAGAGGAGCCTGGTGGTTACAGTCCATGGGGTCACAAAGAGTTGGATATGACTGAGCAAGCGACTGAGCCTGCACACATATTATTTCAGCGGCTTCAACTGTTAGCTTTTAGTTAAGGAGTACCCACGAGGCCCAAATCCTCTGGTGAGGCAGGTTAAAGAAAGAAACCACAAATGGTAATTCAGTTTTAACATTTTATTGGGTAAATGATTTTAAAGGTAATAACAATAGTGTCAAAACTACTACAATATCTTTCCACAGCCATACCTTACAGACCCACATAAACCTTCTCATTTTTCTTTTTCTTCATTTATAATATTTTAAAGCCATACATGTCATATAAAATGCCCATTTCCAACAGTTTCTTCAAACTATTAAGCAATTAAATGTGGAAGGAAAGAGGACCTAGTTATACTTGAAGGGGCTGCAGATAATTGGTGATGTCTTACTGTAATCAAAAAACAGGGTACTAAGAAAGGGAGGACGAGAGAGCTACTCCAGGTAGCTTTGCTCATTACAAGTCTCACCACTGCATCACCAAGAACTCATTATGCTGGTGACTGATTCAAAGTAATTTTGGGGAACATATAAAACACTAAAATAACTTAGAAACTAGATCCAAATATTTCAAAAGTAATCAACTTTCATATACAAAAACAGTCAGAGGTGGTTACAAAAGTTTGTTTTCTCAGTGCGTCTATGTACCAGCGCAGTTACTGGGTCCAGAGCAAAATAAAAGGTTTATTTTCTTCTGAAACAGTAATAAAAAACAAGGAAAACATATCTTTGTATATAAAGGATCAATGCTGGTCTTAAGAATAATGTAATCAGAAACCCTTAAATCGAGAGGCACACAATGGGTTTCCGCTCTTAAAAAATAAAAGGAAAGTCACCAGTTTATTTCAATGGAGGAGGTGCTCACACCCCTCAAATAAACTTAATTCAATTTAACATCACTAGCAAAAATCACTTAGAAACTGTACAAAAATAAAAAAGTTAACACATTTAATCCTGCAAGGTTTTTGTAAGGACTGGAAGGCAGGCTTTTGGAGCAGCATTTGGGCATGGCTGGGGGCTTCTTTGGTTTGATCTAACACACAGAAGAGATGGAACCTATTCCAGGTGACAGTTTCGAATTTCCTGCACATTTGAAGACATGAAAAGAGGCCAGTATACAAACTTCCGGTGTGCTGGGCATTGGGGTTGTATGCAGTGGACTGAAAATCTTATAACTGCTTGAAGAGCGGCGGGGGGTGGGGTGGGTAAAGAGCAAGCCTTGCACTTCCTCCATCAATCACACCGGCCTCTCATGATAGGGGAGACGGGCAGGGCAGTAGCACGTTCTCCTACAGTCAGAAGGCCACTTAATGGGAGAAGGGGGAGGGGCAATTGTTCTTTTAGAATCTGGTACCTGGCTGACCTTGTTTAAGAACAAGAGAACCCTTCCAGAAATGGAAGCCTTTTGCTACATACCAAAGTAAAATACGTACTATTTTCCAAGAGGAAAAAAAATACCCAGTTGCATTTGAAAAACAGAAAACATAAATGGAACTAATTAACATTTAAAAGGGGGGCTATGTAAACTTTGTGCTACTCAAATGAAGTTCAAGTATTACTTCTGAGCTGTTTAGAGATCGTTGAACTTATACAATATTCTGGTGATAAGAGTGCAATTCACATTTGTGTTTCTGAACAAATAAACCACAACTGGCTAGAACACAACCTGTGCAATTAGAAATCTTCGTCTGAGTTAAAAACACATGCTACATATTTCAACATGTTCAAAGTTAATTCAAACCACATATTTAACAGCTTTGTAATATACGACAAAGGTGAAAGGGTCTAGCATTTGTTTGAAGCACACCATTACAAGTTTGTATAACACCTTTTACACTACAAAATCTTTTAGTCAACAGCTACTTAGACACAAAAAATGCACTGTGCATTAATTTGAATACAAAAGGAGACAAAACTATCCTTTTCCCCCAAGCCATGGTGGGAAATATTGCTGACCTCGTCCTCTGAAGCCTGCAGGATGGTTATTTCTTCAGTATAACATTATTACACTGGTAAGAAAATCTGTATAACATCTGCATATATCAAGAATTTTAAAAAATCTGATATGATTTTAGAGTCCGCATGACCAGTCACGTGACCTGCTCAAGATTGATTAGCACCGTTAAATACATTAACACACACATATGTATGTATTGTATATACACTCACATATGCATGTAGTAGATCTTTTCTTTAAAAAAAACTTCTAACCATGAGCTCACCCAGGATGAGGAGCCTGTTGAACTGATGAGATGATGGATAAGATGGATCAATATTGGTCTATTCTGTCTCTCTTCAGTTTGCTTGTTTTATTTACTTTTTTTTTGCAGCAGACAATATCATTCAGCTTGTGCTCAGTTTCCCTATAAGGGCAAGAAAAAATTTCCATCAGGTAGCCACTTGTTTTTATACTGAAAGACTAATCTGCTCCAAGATGCTCCCAAATAGAAATGAAAGGACTCAAAATCCCTTTCTAAAGGCCAACAGCTAGCTTTCTCTAACTAATCTCTAGGTTCAATGGAACTGGCTACCGAGGTTCCATTTCAGGCTAACAACTGGCTTCTTAGTTAAGGCATCACAACTGAAAATGGTTATTTCAACAACGGATGCTGTGGATGAAGGAATACCAAAGAACTTCTGAGAATTCTCATCAAAAATAAAAGCAGTTTGCTTTGCTGCAAGGGCCAGCAGAAGAAATTCAGCCAATTCACCTCACAAACTAGAAAAGGGGTTTCAAATTCTGAACTAGCAGTCTGTTACTTGTCACAGCAACTACATGTATAACTTATGCCATCTTGATATTCAGTGACATCACGTGGTTTTAGACTCTGTTCTGCACTGTACTTATATTCATCACTTGAAATCTTTGTTTCCTGTTTGAAAAAAAAATGTTTACATACACATATATTTATATATGCTTACTACCAAAATATGAAGATAATCTTTCTCCAGAGTCATCTGTCATTTTTCCTGGGGGTATACATACAGACCTCCCATTGACTCGAGGAAGTTCTCTGTGTATACATCACGGGAAAACTAGCGTGCAAATGAGCTGGGCTCTAGCAACTATGTCATACCTAAATGCCAACTCCATTTTTGCAGGGGTAAAATAACATCTTCTCAATATAGTAAATGTGTTTCTATCAAAAGTATGTAGTGCAGAAAGAGATTCAAGCGATTTTATAGTATTTCTAAAACTCCAGTATCGTCCCCATGATAAACATGTCTGAAATCACGACATGTATGAACTTTTGTTTCACTAGATTATCATTACCATTTCTTTAAATGGTAGCTAAAATTGTCTCTGGCCAATCATGAGTTATTGAAACCTAAAGCTAACAAATTTAAATTAATATATAATAGAAATGTGTCTCTTTTTGGTTATTTGCTCAAAATAAATTTTTTCAGCTTAAAAAAATACTCAAGAGTAAGCAATTTGTCTAATCTGTTGTTTCACATATATAAACAATAAAATTTTATAAGAATATTTCTCTAAATTGCCTTTTTTCTAACCCCTCTTAATTCCACTTCATTATATTCTTCTCAAAGGCACTAAATTCTGTATCTGCTCTCTTCCTGATATATGCTGCTTTTCAAAATGATTTCTGTAGCATATTTCAAAGGTAGCTTGTACTTTCTTAAAACAGTGTTTCAGTTTGTAAGTTGGTTCTATAAAGTGATGAGGCAGTTTTTCCTATGATAACTAGCACAATAGGCATAAATGATTTCTCACTCTGTGTGACAAGTCCTATCATGGACCTTTGAATATTCTACACTAGAATGAAAGTTCATATATTTTAACCATGGGAAAAACATATACTTAAGCAGTAAAGACCCACATACTAAGCTCTTGTAGCAAAATGAATTTTAGACAAATTCAAAAGTATACAAATACCTGAATCTGATATGAATTATTCCCAAACATGGCTATCAAAAGTTATCTATCTTACAAGCAAACTGAAGGAAAACAGAGGAAAAACCTAAATGAAATCCTTAAAAACTGCACAGTTTCTTCCATCCACAGTCAAAAGAAGGAAGGAAGCGAAGAAAGAGAGAAAGAAAGAAAGAAAGAAGACAGAAAGGAAGGCAAGAAGGACAGAAAGACAAACCTGACTGAAATAGCAAAGCAAAATTCTACATAATATTGTAAGGAAAGAAAACTCCAAAATTAATATATGCTGCAAAAAAAAATCAATGATCTAAAATAATAAAACAGGAGGATCTTCTTAATAAATGCCACTTTCCTACCCGTTACCATGATGATCTTAGTTGACAATGTCAAAGCTTCACCATGGCAACGGAAACTATCATCATAAAATGGTACAGTAAAACAGATAGCTAGACCAAGAAGGGGTAGGGTCTCCTGGGAAGAGGTCTGCAGAGAGGCCCAGTGACTGGTTGTGCGGCTCAGTGTCAGGAATAATGGTTGTATGGTGGGAGGGGATGCCCAATGCCATTTTGGAAATGATGATGCTGGCGATGAGCAAGGTATTCAGCATAGCTCAAGGTCATCTTTTCACTACGGTACCTGAAAGAAAGTTGGAAGAGACAAAGTTAACATCACGAAATAGGTGATATGTGAATGTCAGAGCTAGAAGGGATCCTTAGACATAATTCTTCTATATCAGGAAACAGAGACCTAGAGAGAAGTGACTTGCCCACTGTCACACAGCTAATACACAGCAAAGGTGAGAACAGAACCCAGGAATCCAGAGTCTGAGTCCGGGACTCTGCATTCTACTACTCCTTGTTTAGGGCTTCCTTGGTGGCTCAGATGGTAAAGAATCTGCTTGCAATACAGGAGACCCGGATTCAATCCCTGGGTTGAGAAGATCCCCTGGAGAAGGAAATGGCAACCCACTCCAGTATTCTTGCCTGGGAAATCCCATGGACAGAGGAGCCTGGTGGGCTATAGGCCATGGGGTCACAAAGAGTCAGACACAACTGAGCGATGAACACTTTCACTCCTCATTTAAATTGTTCTAGAAATCGTATTGCCCTCTCAGCTCCGGTTTGCTAACAGGAAAGAACAGAGGAAAGCCAGTCTATTACTGTCATGTATACATTTCATTCACTTGACTACTTTTTCTTCTGGGATCCTCCATCGGTTTTCTTTTACCATTCCTTTCCTTCTGTCCACAGGTCTCAGGCCTTGCCATTAAGGGAAAATAGCAGCAACACAAAACGTGTCTTGATTGTGGTATCTCAATCCTCTTTCCCCCATCTTTTTTTTCCTTCTTCTTCTTTTCATTGCCACACTTCTCAGAAGAGTCATGTGTTTTCTACCTCTCCATTAGGATACTTCTCACCACTCCCTTTTGGAAGCTCTCTGTGCCTTACGTTCTATAACTTCATACTCCCCTGGTTCTCCCCTAACCTCTTGGACCGCTCCTTATCTCTCTGATCACTCATCCTACCCTTATGCCTTGTAAGAGTTTCCTACATTTCTCCCTTCAGTTCCTTTGTCCCTATGCTCTGTCCCAGTTCAGTGAACCTTTGCCTCACAGCTTCAAGTATGTCGTCTTTACAGATGATCCCAAATCACCACCTCTAGCCATGAGCTCTACACATGTACATTTTCAGTGACCTATTGGACATTTCTATACAGATATCCCAAGAAGCACTTCAAATCCAGAAATCAGTGCATAAATGGAACTCTCCTCAATGTGGTCCATGTCTTGGTCAAAGGGACTGCCTTGGACCCTTTTATTTAGACGAAAGCCTTCACTTGCTCTTCTTCCCTACTTCTGAATGATGACTAAGTCCTTTTACTTTTTTCCACAATATTTTCTTTTCCTTCCTTTCATGCCATCCCACGGCCACAGCTCTTGTTAAGGCTCCCATTTCACCTTCTTTAGATTGCTGCCACAGATTCTTAGATAATAGAAATGTCTCCTAATTTTCCTGTTTCCAATTCTAATTTTACATTTCAAATCCATCTGTTCAAAACCCGTCAGTGGTTACTATTGCCTACAGAGTCGAGTTTAAACTTCTTACTCTCTACCTTCTGGGCCATATTTTCCCTGATGACCACCTTCTCTCTGTACACTGATGCTCAGTTGCTTCAGTTGTGTCTTGACTCTGAAACCCCATGGACTGTACCCCACCAGGCTCCTCTGTCCAGGGGACTATCCCAGCAAGAATACTGGAGTGGGTTGCCATTTCCTCCTCCAGGGGATCTTCCTAACCCAGGGATCGAACCTGCATATAGTACGTCTCCTGCATTGGCAGGTGGATTCTTTACCACTGCACCACTTGGGAAGCCCCTCAGAAAGTTCTCTTTAAGTTAACCCCTTTCCTCCCCCACTCTCCCCACCTGTCAAATATTCTACTCATTCTTCAATGAGTAGAATTCTTATACTTGGCCTCCAATCTACTTCCTCTTTGAAATTTTCTGTTATCCACAACCCCCTCTTGGAATTCCTCTTTCCCTACTCTATGATCTCATACCATCCATTATATTTTGCTTCTATTAATAATTATTTTTGCACATGCCCTTCTATTCTCCTAGACTGTAACTCCTCAGAGCTGAGAATAGTTCATTTTTAGAGTATAGGCATTCAATGTGGTTTTGCAGAATTAAAAGAAATGGAAACAACAACCCATTTTCCTAAAATGTTTGATACTTTCCTTTTTTAAGTCAGTACCCCATGAGTCCTTGCAGAAATTCATTCAGCATCTGTGAGTCTAGCTCAGTTGTGTTTTTTTCAGCAAGCTTTCTGTCACTGCCAAGATTCTAAAGTGAAATTCAAATTTGAGGGCTGCTTATCAGGATCCTGGGGTCCTGCTAAGGCATGTCAAAAGCTGGCCAATAAACTCAGGTAACTTTCTTCCATAATGTAGTCTAAAGGCTCAGAAGGTTTGCTTTAACAAAGCCAGACTAATCACACAGAGCTAAGATGGGAAGGATGGGCTCATACATCATACAGGCTTTACTGTCGAGCTGAGTTCCATTGTATCCACCCTCAGAATGGCCCTGCCATTCATTTCACTCTGTTTCAGAAAAAAAGAAGCAAGTATAGTTAGAGAAAAGATTACACAAGGTTACAGGTATGCACATCAAAATATATCGGTCAGCCCTGCACTAGGCAGTACTTTCTGTACCTGGTCAGTTTTATGGTTTTCCTGAATTCATTAGTAATCGGAGCTTTGTATCCTCCTTTTCTCAGTAAGGAGTCTATGGTCTGAATGTGGTCCCATCCTGCGGAGAGCAGACCAGATAAAATACCAGTCAAGCACATGTAATAAGCACCTTTGGTTAAATACAAAACGACTTTGTAGAGGTCAGCTATCACTGTCACCAACTGCTATCAACCCCTTTGGTCCTAAAAACAGGCACACAGAAGGGCTAAGATTTCACCCTGTGCAGAAGCAGGTATACCATGGCACACCTTCAATTTTAGCTATCCCTGCTGGCTCGCAATACTGGCTTCTTTATCTCAACCGCATTCCAAGACACGGAGCCTAAGAGGCCAGCAGTAACTTCAGGGGTGTCGCAGTAACAAACTATAAACACTGTACTCTCCTCTAACGGTGACATCTTTAAAAGGGAGGGAAAAGACTCATTGAGCCAACTCAGTAGGACATAGGATTCCCACACTAACTCATGGTAATCACCATTTCTAATGGTATCTTCTGGAGTCAATCATGTGTATCTGTGTGCAGCATTCAAAGGCATTTTTATGGGTTCTGACACAGGATGCACACTCATACCCCAGGCCCTCAAGCTCATGTTTGCTCTACAGAGTCAACAGGACTACAGAATTAAGAAATTTTCAAAAGTAACCCCAATAAATCTTCAGAGAGCTGCTTTAAAGACTAATAACTTGTTTGGGGGTTTACTATTAAATTTTTCAATTCTGTATCACATTTATATTAAACAGATATGGTAAAACCAAATTACCCATGCTTTCTGATGAGAAGAAAAGCTCCATGAGATAAAGAAGAGATTCATTTCAACTAACATGAAATTATAATTTAGTAGCAGCTAGAAAGACAAGATACTACAGAATGAAATGTATTTTGTGTTACACTGGTAGTTCCTAAAGCTTTGTGCTATGTATGTGAAGTCAAAAAACATTTGTTGATGAGGAACAAATAAAACACTGTAATAGTTCATTTATTCTCAATGCTCCTAATCTTCACGGGAAACTTAACAGTCTTAATAGTAGCAGAATGAGTAATGGCAACCACCTAAGATTTGATAATGACAATGAAGTGTGTGGCTGACCATCAAACAAAAGGCTTATTATGCCACAAGGCTATAGCACAGTGGAATGTGGGAAAGTGGCCCATCAAATTTACAGCAAACCACTGCCTAAAAGCCCAATTTTTACAAATCTTTCCTTTTTTGAAAGTTTATTTTTTTATGTTTTTGCTGTCAAACTTTAGTACAGAGATTCAACTTCTGTGTAATTCACCAATTTCAGACAGACATTGCAGTGGCAGTGAGAGGAGAATCATTTCTTATAATCTGACAGTGATCAATTATCAGATATAACTGCAAGGTCAAATAGCACATTTTAATTTGTATATTTGTTTAAATTCTTCACCAGATGGTATAAAATAAAGTACAACAATGACCTTGCTCCTTTGCAACCTCCGGTAGATAGGTGGCGGTGCGTTTTGATCCTTTTTCATTGATGAATTCTATTCTAATGCCATGTACACCCACCTGAAAGAAATTGGCAGAAATTGGCAGTTTTATTAGTACAGTTTTCTTCATAGAAAAAAAAAAAGAAAAAGTTATAATTTGACTTTCAGAGAATGCAGTTTGTTTGTTTTTTTTCTTTCCCCTTGCTTTTTGGAAGGGCATATCTCTTCTCTTTCCAAAACACTGACTTTGGAGATTGAAGGCCAGTGTCATGGCCATGGAGACTGAAGACATTGACTTACATGTGCCCAACATGCACCACGGAGAAGGCAATGGCACCCCACTCCAGTAATCTTGCCTGGAAAATCCCATGGATGGGGGAGCCTGGTGGGCTGCCATCTATGGGGTCGCACAGAGTCAGACACGACTGAAGCGACTTAGCAGCAGCAGCAGCCACACACACCAGGTTATGTATGCCATTCTCTATGGAACTGGGACCACCACTCTGGCTATGTGTAGAATAAGACAATCAATGGCAAGTGTCCTGTCCCCACCCCCAAACTGTAGCTCATGCCAATAAGGAACTAGACCAAGGGAACCGACTTTAGAGAGACAGCAAACAATCATCCAAACAAACAAATGTTTTTTTTGTTTTCAGGGGCAAACACCATTTCAGACTGAGCTCCAGAACTTGTGTGGTGGCTGACTCCCTTCCCAAATTGTCTAGTCTCTTTGAAACCGTGATTAGATATAGATAAACAAACACAGATAAAACAAAAAAAATCTAACAACCAGATCCTGCATCGTCACCCATTATGTCTAAAAAAAATGTATTTTGGATTGAAGTGTGCCTGTGGCAAACCCTGTCTGTCTACAACACTGCTGCCAAATCTAAGAGCAGTAAAATTTCAAATCAAAAGGAATCTGTCCTTTCTGGTCATATGTATAGAGCTAAAGACCATACAAAGTTCTTATATTCTTTATATACATTGATAATGGCATTTCAAAGTATAACAAACTCCATTCTGCTCTCCCAAATGTATGGCTGCTATAGATCAAGGGTTCCTAGGTGGAGTTTAAGGTTGTCCAGGAGGGAAGATGTTAAGACCAGGTAAACATTTTTACCAGAGAAAGAGGCTTCTTTGCAGAGCAGCTGGTTACATCCATTCATCTGTATGGATGCAAAGGCCTTTTGCTTCTTCTGCACTAAGCCTGAAATTTCTATTTTTCAGGAATAAGAAGTCCTCTGGAAAAGCTATTTTATTTTTTTCCCCAGGTCTTCACACATCTATCCATTAGAGCCTGTCAGATCTTCTGAGAAGTTTATGTTTTTTATTAAAGCCTATCTCTGTGGCTATTTTTTCTATCTAATATCAGTATTCTTATGAATATCCTTCTGCTGAAAATGCAATCAGGGCAGCTGTTTAAAAACTAACACAATAAGGCCTCCCATCCCCTGTGGGAAATGACCATGGACAGCTGAGAAGACATATGAGTGCTCAGCTATCAGGCATTTCCAGGATAAAGGACATCTACTAATCTCCCCAGTGCCTGACAAAATATTGAGACAATGACAAATTTGCAACAGTTTCTGTATACTGACTTTCTGATCAGTGACTTTGAAATTTTTTCCTTCAACAATATCAGATCCTTCATAATTTGTTTTTAAAAACATACGGTATAAATAATTTATGTTGCTGTCATTCACTGAGGTGAATTCTGCATCTTCAAGTCAATTTATCAAAAACCTGTCATGTTAAAATTGAAAAGAATTTTGGTGTTTATTAAGGTGTCTCATCAAAACTGTGAGAGAAAGAATGTTTCCCTATCTGTGAGATGAGAATGTTAGATTTAATCAGTACTGTTTAATTGGTCTGGGGTGGGGCTGGGGGCTGCAAAGTTTATCAGAATTTCAAGCAGGTTCGTAGGTATAGTTTGTAAAAAGAATAACTCCCCAGGTGATTTTTATTCTGGGTTAACTAGATAACCTCTAATAATCAGTCTAGCGCTGACAAACTGTGGCTAAGTATTGAAAAACAAAAACGATTCAGGCAAATTGGAGGTGATTTACACATAAATCCTTTCTTCATAGAGTACATTCTGTGCTTTTCAAAAAAAATTACAGAGATTTTGAAACCTAGTAATTTAAAAATGAAAAGAGGTAAGACCAATTGTATGGTACATGAATAATATCTTAATAAAGATATAGGTAGATAGATAGATATGAAGACGGTAAGACCAAACTGGAAGAGCATATTGACCAAAATAAAAATTATTCATGAATGAAACTGATTTACTATTGTATTTCAAGGAGGCCCCACCATCAAATTAGATATAAAAAATTATCAAAATTCTCCCATTTTGAATCAGTACCACATTTACAAGTTTTAACTCTTTTTTGTGTTCCTATGATTCTGAACAATCGAAAGCCCCTGTAAATTGAACTTTAGGTAAGGTGATTTTCAAGTGATTCCTTTGTGAGAAATAACTTATTTCATACGTCAAAAATATACTCCACAGAGATATAAAGCCAAAGCCAGGGTGACTCATTTTTTTTTTTTTCTGACTAGGAGAATCAGGAGAATGCTAATAATGTTCTGAACAGAATCAAAGTATAATAGCCTTTTTTCACCTGTTGAGCAACAGCATTTTCCTTGCTCCCAGAACCACAGACACCACCAAATAGTCACACTGCACAATCAAAACAGGAGAGTGGAAAATGGCCTACTGTGGGGAATGACCAAATTTGGCTAACCTGGGGAAATCACTGGCCTTGCAAATTAAGTCATCTTCACTGAAATGAGCACCAAAACTAATTCTGCATTGTTGGAGGGAGGCATCTGTCACAGCTCTAACTCCAAAATGTAACCCTCATGTACAATAATTGAATTCTCCCTCCCTTCGACAGACTGGAGAATCCTTTGGGCCAGCAGCATCCCAGGAGACAAAGGCTCTAGTTGCAGTGAACAGCTAGATAAGAGGGCAACTGACTTAGGGGTCTGGGAGTCCTTGAAGCAAACTTGCTCGAAAACACTATCACAGTACCTTTCCATTTCTTAGGATATATAAGGAGTTAGCATATGGGAAAACTACGTCACTCAACACCCTTAACCACCGCTGCCCAAAATTACAGCCAGGTGAGCAAAAACTGGAGACACGCAAAATCTAGCCTTATTGGAGTCTTCAGGTCATTTTCAAAACTATTAGAAGGTCTGGGGAGAAAAATGTTTTCAAGGTCCATCAGCTGTGATAATATCCTTTTAATCAAGGCTGTACTTTTACTAAGCAAAGCTATAAATCAACTGAAATGGTAGTAAATTAAATGTAGGACTTATAGATAAGAGGATATGGAATTAAACAGAGCTGTATCTGTGTGTGCTGTGACAGAACATGAAGAGTAGTTCAACAGATTCCTATTTCATGTTAAAAAGAAAGCCATATTTATTCTGAACCTTTCCACAGCAAGTGACTTTTATTAGTGCTATTATACAATCTTTTGTTTTCAATATGGCCCAGAATGATTAAATATCAAGATGAATGTTAGGACCCGGAGGTGATTATTCAGTGTGGGGATTATGCATCCTCAACTCCCCCTGGCCTCGGCCTCATCCTCTTTCCTCTCTTGTGTATTTCTCTATTTGTTCACTCCTCTATCAGAGAGCATGTGGGCACAGGAAAAAGAGATACATGCAAATTAATCAATTTTGCTACATAGTAAAATGGTTTGGTAGGAGAAGAGATTATAAATAATGGCTAAGATGAAGCTTCTAGACTGTCTGCCAATTTCATTTATCCTCGTTATCTCACCCCTTGTTAGAAATGTGGCTTCATTTAAAACTATTACCCCCTAATGCAGTGCCTCTCAATGCAGGAGCATTAAAAAAAAAAAAAAGTGCCCTCTCCCCTCCTCATTATAATACACGGTCCATATTATGCCCTGTACAATTGCATAGTCAAAGTCTAAAATACCCTATAATCCACTAGCAGCTCTACAAAAGGGTCTCGCTTTTACTTGTGAGCCTAATCAGCAAGCCAACAATCTGGATATGCTGAAACATGACAGTCATCTGGCTAAAATCATCAGTGAGTATAAAATGTGACCTGGCTAAGTGGTATAGGCTCCATGCAAGCCTTGGACCATTTGGGTCCACAATTACCTACACATCCTGACCCTCAAAGCTAAATCTGCCCCTGATCACATCCTGGCCAACAAAACGAATTTACTTCCTCAGGTTCATCCTGTCTTAGCAAATGTCCCTGTTAGTCCCACTCTTCCCAATTTTCAGAACCAAATGTTGGGTTCTCCCTGTAATGAATGGTATGGCCATAGCTTCACTCCACTGATTTTCAGTGGGTTCACCTTGAATAAAATAAAAAATATCAGGTCAAAGAATCAGAGGTTGTCTGACACAGCTTCGTTGCTGATATCATTTGGCAAAATAGGCTCTGCAATGAACAAAGCAGCCAGTCGCTGGTCGTTCACCTAAGACTGACCTGCCAGGCTCGGTGTGCCAGTTCCACTGAACTGAATGAAAGGACTATGTTCCTAAAGAGAGGCGCTCAGGATGTTTGGCACACCCCCGAGCTTTAGAGGCTGGCATCATAGGAGACACACATGAGGCTCTCTCATAGGCTCTCTCACAAAACAACCCGTGGCATCACGGACAGAAACAAACAGTGCACTGGACAAACTATGGGTCTGACCCAGAGTCTGGTGTTTCTGCTATTTTTAGGATAAAGCCACAAGTGATATTTTGCCTGAAAGCACAAAATCCACAACGCAGCATCTTCAACTCATTCAACTCACAGCCCAACAGTACCTTTTGCCCCATCCCCAGCTCAGCCTTCTTCACACTGACTCTTACTCTCCTCAACAAGAGCAAATTCCACATAAAAGAGGCAAATCCACCAAACTTGGTTGTCCACCAAGAATAATTCTTATTTGGGCAAGAAAAATTAGCATTTTCATCATAAGGGCTGATGACAATTTGTACTGATCCTAATGAATCATTTCCCCCAATCCTGATAATGTTGACTACAAAAAAAATGTCAACTACATATTGTCCAAACCTGCCTGTCAAATTCCCAAAGTTGTGATTCCTCATCACTTTACTCTACCCATCAACTTCAGAAGTTAAGTCTGAAGCTTTGAAGATGCCCATCTGATTGATAGTTAACACTTAACAATGGCTAACAATGAGCACTTCAGAATCTGACCAAATAATAAATTTTTAAAAGTGTTGCTGCAATTCAGGGTTTTTCTTCTTAGTAATTTTTACTTCTGTGAACTTTAAAAATTATAAACATGGATTTTTTAAAATTTATAAGAATAATACATGCATATTACAAAAATCATCCCTTTTGAAAATTTTGCAGGAGAAACTAAAGATGATGTGTAATCCTCGTACTATCTAGGGACAGCTCTTGCCTTCATGAGACTTAAAGAATAACCTTCTCTTGAACCAACTGAGATGTCACCAAGGATTGTTATTAGGTTATTTTTATCCATTATCTGACCAGTTCCCTTAGTTGTCCTTGTAAAAAATATTACAAAAGTAAACAAAAAGGGTAATTGATTGCAAAGCCATCACTTAGGCACAAGTAACCTTTTAGTATATTCTACCTTAAAAACTCTACTGCACCCTCCACCTCAGCTGAGATGGTTTTTTTCCCCTATTGTTATTTTGTGAAAACACCTGCAAAGGTCTCCTTGACCAAAATACGTATGTATTGCTCTTTTCTAAAATCCCTGCAAATTAGACACCTTTAGCTTAGAAATTAGTTCAGTCTCCATGGACCAATTCTTGGCTTTTGCAGAGCTTACCAAAAGACCAATTACTGCCAATTTTGATTCATGTAGGAGACTCAGACATCTTGTCTATCAGGAACATAAAGCTGCCAATTTATTTCACAAAGACCACTGAACAACAATCTGGTAACATTTATTTCAATAAATAAATGTTTATTTATTGCAAACTAATGGCAAACTAATAGCAAACACATAGCAAATGCATAGCTCTAAAATACCTGGACTAGCTAATAATCATCTCCATGAACTTTTAAATAATTAGCTAAGATTTTAAAATAAAGCATAGTTAATGAAGAGGTACTTTGAAAAGCTATAAAGCCAAACATGTTTATACATCATTTGCAATGAAAGAAAATGTTCTTACTCTAAGGTTTTGCAGGGAACAAGTGACAGCTCAGAGTGCAATTAAGGGGGGAAAAGCCCATTCTCTGTAATGATTAATTATAATGAGCATTCCTTAAAAACTGAACATCCTGAAGCTTTCCAAGGAAAGCTCAGGCAACACAGGTGACCTTTAAATAAAAAGCCTGCTTTTCGTCAAAAGTTGGAAAAATACATTCCTACCATTTTTTAAAAGGGGATGAGGAAGGGAGTGAATTTACAGACAAGGAAACTAAAGTTATACATTTTTTTAAAAGCAGATCTAGAGATCTGCTTTAGTTTGCTTTTCGAAGGCTGAGGGGAAAAACATCTCTTGAAAATGTACCCAATATAAAAATGTTGTTTGCCTGATAAGAAACTGAGAAAAATCTTATACACATTAGAACTGTACACTGAGTATCTGACTCAATATGGTTTTACTCAGTTTCTACAAAAGAGATTTGTTCCTAAAAAGTTACATATGGCTTGAACTTATGTAAATAAATTAATCTTAAAGTCATGAGAAAGATAGTAAAGAAACCCTATAGGGTGTCCTTCTGCAAACGAAAATATCTATTTGTAAAGTAAATAATCAGTCCCTAATATATTTGCTTAATTTAGATTTATACCTATAATGTTGACTTAGAGTATGATGCAGTAATAAAGTAGAAGCATTTATGGTTTAGAATTGAGTATTCTTCTTCCTGAAGAGAATTCTTTTGTGAAAAAGAAATTTAGAACGTAAAATTTTAGAAAATGGACAATCTTTCACTTTGTTGCCTACTTTAAGTTGGCAATGGCCATTTTAAAAGTTAGGGACCTCTTATGACTTCTAAATGGCTAGCATTCATTCATTCCCTGGATGTAAAACAAAACAAGCCATTTTTAAAACCGTTGTCACAGCGTCACACTCTGTCAGCATCCAGAGAGACCTTAGGAATTATCTAGTCCAACTCTTCCAACTTCCTGGGGAGGAAACAGAGGTCCAGAAAGGGCAGCAAGCTGGGTAGTGGCAGTTAGGAAGAGAACCCGAGTCCCCTCGTTTCCACAATTCAGCTCTCTCTTTTTATCAAATGCTAGGGATACGCACACAGAGGCAACCTGTACAGGAAAGAGTAGTCGATTGGAACTACTACAAGAAAAGGGCTGGAAGAGTTTATGGATTTGAGGGAAGAAGCAGGAAAAAATTCCCCCACAAAACAATGCCCTGGGAGGGAAGCTGGAAGCAAATGGAGGAGGCTTGACAATAGACTACAGCAGCCCATCTCACTAACAGTATCAATAGCTAATGGAAATTTTTATGCATTAAATCACCTTCTAGAGGTTACTTTACTTTGTTCGGCTTGCTTCCTCACTAGGCTTCTGATACACTGAATTGTGACTCACAGCAAATTCTTTCTAGATGGCCAGGAAGTGTGAAGCATTCCTTTCCCAATGTTCTACAGCACTTGAAAAAACATTCAAAGTAGAGCATCAGGATGAAGACTAAGTTATCCTAATGATAGTGACATCTTACACAACCACCTCAAGGTCCCTGAGAAAATACTGTGAAAAACATTTTCTTAGATAGATGAAGCCTATGTATTTTTTTAAAAGGCAGAAACCTTAGGTTAGAAGAGAAGCAAAACACAGTGTTTATCGTAGTTGGGAAAAATAAGCAAGGGTCTGGGGTTGACAGAACATGTACCACTAGAAGTCATTTTACTTGGTGACTTCATGAGTCATGCTAATCATCTGTGTATGAATGGAAACACTGTTTTCAGTAGAACATTAACAGGAGCCAGAAAAATGTAAAACCTTTAAGTGGGGAGACAGGGTGAAAAGAAGAACATGAACTTCTAAAAAATATATATGTGAGATGACAGTAGCTGATTTATTCATCTCATCTGTTTATTCTCATGAAGGCTGCTACAAAAGTGCCCTATTAACTGCAACTGAACATGTCAGAAATGGAGTTGTGATCATTTAAGAGGTGTGCTTTGGAGCTTGCTTTTTAAAGTGAAGTACAGTTCTCTGGGTACTAAGAGTTCAACAAGCTTGGGTGCTTTGGGGACAGAGTAAGATTAGGAGGGACTTGAGGTCTACCTTTATAGTCTGGGGACAGATTTTTGGCTCCACGTAAGAATCATGCTGGCCAGCCCCACCCAGGATGGGTTGATTCCATGTAAGCAGTCTGCCTTAAGGGCCACAAGTGACAACTGTATACACAGGTGAAATGTCAGTGATTCAGGAAGCTGTATATAGCAAAAAGTGCCTTATGGTTTGTGACAGTATCAGTAATCTATTGAAATATGATCTACAGGTCTACTTCAGAATGCAGAAAACATGCCTTCCTCATGCCTTCAAAATGATCTTGTCTCTAAAGCAGAGATAAAAGACTATTATAAATTGCCTGACTACAATTTATAAAATATTTTGACATCTGTCAGCAAATTGCTACATCAGTTCCCCACAGGATCACTGGTAGTATACTTGCTATACAAGTTCTTCTACAAACAAAAGGCTTATTCATTTATATAGTCCTGAAAATGAGCAGCTAGTAGATGACACACCTAGAATCACCCCTTGAGTCAAACTCCAGGGAGTATGATGTCACTGGTTTTATCTTCTTTCAGATCTTTAAAAGGAAACATGGCTCCCAAACAGTGTAACTACACAAGTTCTAGGCTCCCTATCATTTCAGAGGACTCCAACGTGCTGCATGAGCTCTTCTTCCCCCTCTCTAAAGCACCATGTCTGTCAGCCATCCTGCCACTCAGAATTCGAAGAGTGTTGTCAATTGAAGAATACAGAACAATGATAAGTTTTTGTGTTCAAACACAAGGCAGATCACTTCAGATATCTCCCTAGAGATGTAATTTTCCTCATTTAACAACCATGTTACCCGCTGCAGGTAGGTATTTCAACTTACCAGTTAATCATTACCCATCCACCCACTCCCGCCCCCGCCCCTGCCCAGATCAATCACTCCTCATTCTTCTCATACCTATCAGGGCAATAAGTAGATCATGATGTGGGCATTGGTCAGCAATTCTCAGAAGGGAGGGAACCTATTCCAATTTGTCTTTCAAGCCTTTGGTGGCTGGTTTGTTGTTTTTAATGACTATGAAGATTCCTTGAGAGGCTACCTGCAGACACTTTCATTTTGACACATTTCATTTTGAGGAAATATAACAGATGGAAGCATTACTGATCATTTTGTCAATTCAACAGTGACGTGAAAATTAGTTACATCCACTTGTGAAACCACTTATCACGCATTCTTCACATTATCAGATAGAAGCATTCTAGCCTCTAGAGGTCTGATGTAAATCCTATTTTCCTACTAAATGCTGTCATAAAATTAGGGACATGTTACCAAAAGAGAGATCCCAAATAGGCTGAGTTAAAAACCTTGGCTGAAGAAGAGAATAACTGCCAGCCCTGTGGCAGCTCACTTGTTCCTGATCATTTGAAAATTAGGTGTCTATTACCTCTGGTCACGTCCCTCATCCTCATGACCCCAGGGATGTCTTTGTTGTTGTTGAAGTTACCTAACTCTATCCTGGGGACTCCCAGACTTTGCCCTCTTCCTGCTTTGATCTGAGCATTTTCGTCCTTTTAATTAGGAATTCTACTGCAGTAACACGCTTCACCAACGGGGGTCAACTCTCAAACTGTACTTCCACCAGAAAAGCGCTATGTTCGAGGTTTCTGCTCATATATAACATACTCATTACCGATCGATCCCTGACTTAAAAATTCTCCATTGAAATTCTGTAATCATCTCCTGTTTCCCCCTCTGGTACAAACATACATAGTACTTTGTATTACAGGTTAAAATTAGATACTTATGGTGAATAGGATATTTCATTCTTAGAAGAAAAGTTATACTTATTTGACAGTGTGAAATTTCTCAAAGTGAAATGTATACCTTCTTAATATAGACTGACTCCTCATAAAGGAATTCCACAAAAAATAATTAACATATATACAAAGATAAACCATAACAGGCTCCCCTATAATCTTCTTTTTAATAGTGACTGTAAATGTAATATAATCTCAGTTACATAAGCAAAGATGTAGTTTTATTGATACAAAGACACAAAAAGAATTAAGAGAAAGAATTCCAAAATATTAACAGTTATCTCAGAATGGTGTAATTCCAAATGGCTTGCAGCTCTTTCTTTCTAGTTTTTGAATTTTAAAAGTTTTATTCTTTTTAGAATTATTATATTATTGTGGGCAGTAGTTTAAAATATATACATATATATGCATATGCACATGTACCTTTTTATTTGATAAAATACACATAACATAAAATTTACCATTTTATCCACTTGAAAGTGTACAAAATAGGTAGCATTAAGTACGTTTACAATGTTATACAACCATCACTACTATCCAGTTTCAGAAGTTTTTCATCACCTCCAGTGGAAACCTTGTACCCATTAGGCAGTCACTTCCCATTCATACCCTCCCCCCAAACCCCTGGCAACCACTAATCTGCTGTCTATCTTTACGATTTGCCCATTCTGGGTATTTCTTATAAACAGAATCATACAGGATGTGGCCTTTTGTGCCTGGCTCTTTTCACTTAGCATAATGTTTCCAAGGCTCATTCCTGTTGTAGTATGTATCAGTCCTTCATTTGTTTAATGGCTGAATAATATTCAATTCTTTGGCTATAATGCATTTTATCCAGTCATCTGTTGAGAGACGTTTGAGTTGTTTTCCACCTTTTGGCTATTGTGAATAGTGCTGCTATGAACATTCATGGACAAGTTTTGTTTCAACATCTGTTTTCATTTCTTTGGGGTATATACTTAGCAGAGGAAGGTTACTGACATATGCTTTTTAAAAAATTTATTTAATTCTACTTTGGCATTCTGTGTTTAAAGTAGCAATGCTTTTCTCAAAATTGTTAAGGATAATCCTTAAAATACTGATTATGGTACATTTTTTTAAAGGCCAAATCACACTCTTTTTAAAAATGTAATTTTCATCCTTATTCTTTGGGAACAAATTTCTCTTATGCTAAATACTTTAAACTATGATGAAGTAACTGAAAATGACAGTCTTTTCCTCTTAGCATAGCTATTCTAGCAGTACTTAAATCACTTTCAAATGCTTATATATTAAAAGTACAAAAATATATGTATATTTTTTGTTGCTTCTTTAACAGAAAAGCATCATTAAATAGACATCAATATTTAAACTTTAAGGGCTGTATTAAATATATAATGCCAAGTAGAAACATAGAGAATCTTCTAAAAATTCAAACTAGCAGATGGTGATCAGAGAGGATGAATACACCCTAAAAGAATACACAGTACCAATTCTTAAGTGCTTTACCTTTTACCCTCCCAACAGAAAGATAACATATATCATGAACATACAAGCCCAATAGTATCTAGGTTCATCTTAGCTGTAGACACTACTCGATGTGGACTAAAGAAGATGATGGTGTGCTTACCCATACCTATTTAGCAACTGTTGGCTTTTCCCATTTTTCCTTCCCCGAGAACATATGCACACACATTTATGCAATAAACATTCATGTACATGTCACACGTGCACACCTCTGCACACACAGATGCACCCTTTCTGAACTGTACTTCCAACTCAGTGGCTGCAAGTAAAGGTAGGAATGTTTTTGTAGCCCAGTCACCCCCTAGATCTCAGGCTTCTTCTGCTATTATCACTCCCATCCCTACCAATACACACATAGCGCCCTGTGATTCAGAAAGCAGAAATATAAGTCTAGCTAGAGAAGAGGAAGCAATTACAATATTATTTGTTAATAAGTAAGGGATATGATTTGGGATCACTTAAAAATAAAGTACTGAGGTATTTCTATAATACCGGTAGATATCTCTTTAAGAAAAATTCAAATAGGAACAATAAAACTTACAGAAAAGGATCAACTGGAATATTTTAATTCTATAAAAGGTTCCAACTTTGCCAGGGTCAACACTATCAACAAATTTTACTTTTTCCTTTACAAAAAAATCTTAAGATGCTTTCATATTCTAATAATGCTCAAAGAAAACACTACCACAAACCCCAGAAAGGGACTGTTTCATCCTACTCTCTGAAGAATTTTTTAAATAGCTCTCGCATAACAATATTTATATCATGGAGATTTTTTTCAATGAAGATTAAGAACTTTATAAATGTCTTTTTTTCTGTATGTGGAAAACTGAAACACAGTGGAGTAAATTGTCAAGGATATCACAAGGAGTGAGGGGGAAGCCAAAAATAAAATTAACTGTTAAGAAAGTGGCCTGTCCACAGAATAAAATATCTCACTTACCATGGGGGATAGTCATTCTAAAATGGCAGTAGAATTAAACATCATGTTATATCATGATGATACAGTCAAGTCATTTATGAGTATCTATATGCACATGAATGCTCTGTGTATCACTGAATTCCCAATGTTTCATTCTTATACCACTTAATTTCTTTGTGCTTGTGTATACTTCTTTTCTCTGCTATTAGACTATAAGATATTTATGGCAGAGACCAAATCTCAGCACTTACATGTATGAGGCACATGCCTGGAATATAGTAAGCAGCCAGGTAACATGGGTATGTTCACATGTAAAATTTCATAGATATATACTCAACTAACACCACCCAGGGCTTCCCTGGTAGCTCAGAGGTTAAAGCGTCTGCCTGCAATATAGGAGATCTGGATTCGATCCCTGGGTCGGGAAGATCCCCTGGAGAAGGAAATGGCCACCCACTCCAGTATTCTTGCCTGGAGAATCCCACGGATGGAGGAGCCTGATGGGCTACAGTCCATGGGGTTGCAAAGAGTCGGACATGACTGAGTGACTTAACTAACTAACTAACGAACACCACCCAACCACCAAAACAAATCATGGTGAGAATCTGAAGTTTCTTAACAACTCAACCCCATATACTAAAGAAGAACAAAAAGATGACCAATATAGGCTACTGTAATTGTAATGCACAGAGATACCCTAGATACACTCTTACTTGTTCGTGTGTGGAAGTACATAGATTAAGGTATCCAAGAATGAATTAGCATAATTTACTTGTAGTTAATCAACACCCCATTATTATCCATGAGCTGATTTCCCCAACTGGTATATTATCCTAACCCTTTCGCCACTTGTTACTGCGATATATCCTCCGACTACCTAACTGTTTGGTGGCAGTCATACCAGAAAGGAGAAATAAATTCTAATCAATCCTGCTTACTACTTGTTAACAGCTTTTATGAGGTGCTGTGGTGAAGTTAATAGGATAAAAATGAAGAGCAAATTTAGTTTGGGGTATTTAAACAACATAAGGTACTTTGCCTTCAAAAAAAAAAAAAAGAAAAACTCCTTCACTCACATTTCATTGATCAGCTGTGAGGTTTATTTATCCACGTTATCTCCATCTCCATTACAAAAGAGTTATCTTGGGCCTAATTTTTAAACAATTACTCAGGAGTTACCTTCCTTTTTCTTTAAAAATTCTCTATTGTCTTACCTCCCAGTCCAAATAATCACAGACGTCTTCGAAGTTAGTGAGCAGAGACACTGAGCAGAACAGCCGTGGCAGCTCATCCCTTGTCATTGGGGGAAAACGGCTATCTTTAAGGGCACTGTTGAAAACAAAGCAAATATTAAAACAGTCACTAGATATGAGTTCCTAGTTTCAAATGCAGACAATCATTTGAAAAAGGTAAGAATTTCTTAAAAAATCAGTAAGGTGAGAAAGGTGCCAAAATCTCCAAATGCATTCAAGCGCTACAAAGATTTTAGAAGTTATTTTTGTTCATTCAGCAGATTGTGTTTACTAGCCAATCCTGTGACTGATTCAATTGTAAAGAGTGAATGATCAATTACATTTCCTGTATAGTCATTTCCTTGTATACTTCCCTGTTACTTGTAGAATTTGACAATGTTTTATTTGATTTTTGAGGAGAATAAAAACTAGAGCAGTGTAAACTTAGGGGAAGAATTCTACATCTAGCACTGACTGGTAGAAAAAACATATATATATATATATATATATATATATATATATATATTTCATGTTGTTAAAAAAAAAAAAAGGTTCACACTAGGTTGGACAGCTACCATAGAACAACATAGAAAAAGTTCAAAAAAAGGTAAAAATGCTATTTTCTTCAAGCAAAAGAAATCAAAGAAAATGAAAATTATCATGCAAATTATGGACTAAAAGTACAAAGATTTCAAGCCCCCTCTAAAGGAGAATTCAAGATACTACTCAAAAATTGTGAAACTTCAGGAAATAGGGCTAATCTTAGGAAATAAAATTATGATTAGGAAACCATTAATCACATCAATGGATTTCTGAGTACATCTACTCTGATTCAATCCTGTAATCAAGGGTAGTGTACCACAGTGCCAAATTCTAGAAAAACCTCACTGTAAAGGACAAAAATGTTGGAAGACCATAATTCTTCCTGCAACAGTAGAACAGACAGAAAAGACAAAGACACACACACAAACACAGGCACTGTGTGCTCCTGTGCTTTTAAAAGAAACCACTTCCTGGTCAAGAAAACAAACACACCTCTGACTACCCACTGTATTAATGGCATTTGTGCTGTCGATCTTCAAATGTCCTGTATAGCAGAGCCAGGCTTAGAAACGTTTTCACAGATTAATCCTTAGAGGTTACAAACAGAGCCCACAAACTGCTTGGGTCATAACAAAGTTCCGTGACCTTTGGAAATAATTTAATTCCTTTTTCAGTGACTTCCTCATTGCTGGATTTTCTTTTTTCTACCCCTTCCTTTCCATTCAGAAACTCACTCACTGTATTGTACAAATATACCCCTATGTTTGTTAAGTATTTTCGATACATTGTGGTGCTCATTCTATCCTGCCATACAGAGGAAAATGCTTACAGAAAGACAGAGATGTTATATAGAGAGCATACATGTTTTCCCCATTCAAGGAGCCAAGATTAACCAAGAAAACCAGGAAATCTATGATAATTCATACTCTGAGAATAGCATTTCACTATTTCATAATTTAACAACGTAAATTTCCTATGGTTTGGCTTCTTTTATTTTCCAACTAGCAAATAAAGTCTTAAGAAATATTTTCAAGTTCTCATCCAAAGCCAACATAAAGACACATATGATGTGTGTATAATACCCCCCAACCCCACCCAGGAGAGGTGTTGTAAAAAACAGAAGAATCCCATGCATAAAAACCCAAATTCACACTTTCAGTTTTCCTTTTGAAAAGAAAAAGAGAGGGTAAAAAGCCTTATACATTAGAATAACATAAAATATTATTTTTAGGGTTATAGATTTTACTGTGGTGAAATATACACAACATAAAAATCACCATTTTAACCACTTTTAAGTGTATATTTCTCTGGGCTTAAATACATTCACTTGTTGTACAACCACCACCACCATCCATTGATCAATCTCCAGAACTTTTTCATCTTGCCCAGCTGAAACAAGGCACCCAATAACACTAACTCCTCATTCCTCCCCCCTCCCAGCCCCTGGGAGAAATGTAATTTAAATACACTTTTATAATTTCAAATAACTACAGTAATACAGTTGCTAATGTTTTTCCTATAAAACAGCTTTATTGACATACAATTCACATACCATAAAATTCACCCTTTCAATGTACATAATTCAACGATTTTTAGTATATTCAGAATTATACAATCATTACCCCATCCAATTTTAAAATATTTCATCACATCACAAAGAAACCCTATATCCATTAGGAGTCAGTCCCTATTCTTCCCTCCCCCCAGCTCTTGGCAAGCACTAATCTACTTTCTGTCTCTATGGATTTGCCTGTTCTGGACATTTTATATAAGTAGAATCATACAAATGGTATGAGCATACAAATGGTCACATGACCATTTGTGTCTGGCTTCTTTCACTTGGGATAATGTTTTTGAGGTTTTATCCATGTTGCAGGATGTATCGGTATGTGTTAGTCGCTCAGTCGTGTCTTACTCTTTGCAATCCCACTGACTGTAGCCTGCCAGGCTCCTCTGTCCATGGGATTCTCCAGGGAGTGGATTGCCATGCCCTCCTCCAGGGGATCTTCACAACCCAGGGATCAAACCCTTGTCTCTTATGTCTCCTGAATTGGCAGGCAGGTTCTTTACCACTAGCGCCACCTTAGTACATTTTGTAAAAGCACATCATCCTTTTAATTGCACAATAATATTCAATACTATGGATATATCATATTTTTGTTTTCCATTTATCTGTTGAAGGACATTTGGGTTATTTCTGCTTTGGGGCTACTATGAATAATGCTGCTATGAATATTCATGTATGAGTTTTTTGTGGAAAGTAATGTTTTCATTTCTCTTGGGTACATACCTAGGAGTCGAATTGCTGGATCACATGGTAATTCTGTGTAACTTTTTGAGGAACCAGCAAATAGTTTCCCATAGTGGCTGTACCATCCTACATTCCCACCAGCAATGTACAAGGGTTCCAATATCCCTACATGCTTGCCAACACTTCTTACTGTCTGCCTTTTTCATTATAGTACTAGGTCTCCTTTAATGAAGAGAGTTTTGTATCTAGCTCTAGCTTTTATATATATTTTAAAAATACACATGTTGAAGTTGCCATACAGTTAATTTCTCAACACTCTGAGGCAGGTTATTATTTTATTTCCTAGCAAACCAGTGAAAGATATATTTTAGCTCAGTACAATTCAAACTATTTCAAATCAACAAAATTTAAGTGCAACTGAGGACCAGGCTAGGAAGCTTTCCTTGTGATATGGAGTCTATTGCTCACTCACCAGGGACTTAAAAAAATGTTTAGATCAAAGAGTGAGTGGGAGAATGCTAGCATGGCTAATGAGATAAAATAACAATCGTGCCTTGCTATACGACACTCAAAGGTATTAATTTCAAAACACTGAACTAATAAAGGTATGTTAATCATGATGTAAACAGTCTGATTTTACAGAAACACTCATTCAAACAAGACTTTTAATTCTTGCATTTTTCTTCGGTAACTTTTCATTAAATTCATGTGCATAGACAAATTCCAAAAGGCAGGAAGCCCTCAGTATCTCTAAATGCAAATTCCTAGGGAAAAGAACTAGCAATGAAAGCCTAGTGAGGATTTAAGGGATTATTAAAAAGATGAAAAAAATGAGGCTGGAGACTACCTCAGAGCTGCTAGACTGGGGTAGATGGCTGATAAACAAGAGGATTCAGCTTCTCTTGGCCCTGCTCCCTTTTGTATATAGAATATGTGATGTGGAAGCTGAGCCTTTAGAGACAATATGCTATGGGGAGTCAGGCAGTGACTTACTCGGGGTTGACCCAGCTAGGTAGTGACACAAGTAGGGGGACAACCCAGATTCTCTGATGCAAGTTCACAATTCTTTCTAGTATCCACTCCTTAGTTGCTACTTTTGACAGGATTATGAGGTTGTTGTTTTTTTTTAAATTTTAAAACAAAATGCTTGCCTTACTAGGCAATTCTGATCTCATACCTGCAGTGCCTCTGCCTAAAAAAGATAAATAATAATTTAACAGCATTTACTAGTAGCCAAGGGGCAAATAGAGCTAGACGTACTGTCTACTGGAAATCTGCAGGATCAAAAGGGATTTTTAAGTATTAATACTGTCCATGGAAAGCATCTTATACCGAAGTAACTGAGTGAGTGAAGTCGCTCAGTCGTGTCCGACTCTTTGCAACCCCGTGAACTGTAACCCACCAGGCTCCTCCGTCCATGGGATTCTCCAGGCAAGAATACTGGAGTGGGTTTTATACCAAAGTAGTATGTGCCAATTTAAAGAACTGACAAAAAAAGAGATCTTGTAGTAAATTTGTATGAAGTTCTCTTTGTTACAATAAGAAGCCATTTTCTAATGTCTAAATATTGCTAGGAAAAAAACCACTTATGTACAAAAAATCTGTTGGCTGCTCCATCACCCATATGATGGATGGCTAAGGTTTAAACAACAGTTTGATTCAATACCAAATTCAAATATATTCAATTCAAATTGGCATCTTCCCAAGAATATATTCCACCTAATTGAGAAGCAGCATTAACATCTGTCAAAGTTAATATCTAATGTTAAATAGCACTTTAATGAAAATGAACATTTAAAAAAAATATTAGAAGCTTAGCTATCAAAGAATCACATGGTTTGTGACAGTACCTGGAAACTATGAGGGGGAAAAAAACAGCTGAAAAGAGACAAAGCCTTAGACATGGCAAGGCTCATCAAAAACAACAGAGCATGCAACAGAAATTATTTGTGAGTCTAGATAGCTAGCCATTCACTCACTCATTCATTCATTCTTTTGCTTTCTAAAACACTGATGACCATAATCAGTTAACCAGTGGAAAGATACCAAACTGAGAAAGGCTTCATATTACAAGCAATCATTTTCCAGGACAAGGAAGAAATAACTAAAATTTAAAGTCCTTGTTTGGACAGGTGAAGAAAAGCAAATCAAGTATATATTAATCTTAAAAAAATTTAAAAAAAAACAACTTTTTACACAAGGGGTTTCAATTATCTGGAAATTCTGCCATTCTTCGTCAGAGCTTCTAGAACAGAATGGACATGTGACATGTCTGAACTCCGGGAGCTGAGAATAAGCCCAAATCTGAAAAGTTATCTATATCCTCTCTTTCACATTAAGTATCAATTTTAGCTTCCCATGGTCCAAAAATAAATAAATATATAATAGGCACAAAGCAGAATGCAAAAAAGTAAGTGACTATTCATCAAACCTAAGTGTAGAGAGGAACAACAAAGGACAAGGTCATGCTTAAGGAGTGAGGAAGGGAACCTCATTTTGGTGAGAGTTGAGACCCATAAGAAAGGAAGTTTTCAATTGTAAGCCACATGTAAACTGTTACTTAATTGGGACATGTTTTTCCCCTTTAGAGTAATGAGTACAACCTACTTGCTGCTTAAAGAGTATTAACACTACAATTTATTAATTGTAATATGTATTTCTAAGCAAGATAGGATGGGTACTTAGCAGGGAGTGGAGGAAAGAACTAAGGCATGGAACAAAGGGAAGAGAAAGTATGAAGGAGGAAAAGAAAATGAAAATATATAGAAAGAAAAATGGAGAGGAAGAAAAAACTAGAAGCAGAAAAAGGAAGTGGGAAGCAAAGAAAGTTAAAACACACACACACACACAAAGGGGTAGAGAGAGAACGCAAGGATGGAAGAATGGAAGGGTAGGAGGGAGAGCGAGATCTAGAGCGGTGGGTGCTCAAGGTTTTCATGTAAGTTATTTGGCGCCTATCCTATAGGATTTACAGAGGCTTTAGTCTGTTATCACCTACTGCCCTCTGAATGGCTTAAAGCTCTTGAATTGCTCTAATCTGGAATTCTTAAAAGCCTCTACTCTCTGAAGATGGCCACAGCTGCCCACCAGGAAGGATAAATACTCTCTGGGCTGCATGCTGTGATGATCAGAGCAATATTGTCAAGAATCTGCCTCCTAGCCACAAGTTCCTCACCTGTAAATTAGGAGACAAGGCTGTGAATTTGATTTAGTGGAGCAGAACTACAACTGGAAAATATCAATAAAAGATACATGAAGAAACAGATGGCTAAATGTTTGGTGTATGTGGCAGGTATTCCTCCTCTCTCTCCATGTAGCGCCCACATGATGCTTTCCCTGCAGAGTTTCTGGGTTTACTTGATCCTGTTTTTAGAAACGAAGGGCTAGAAACTGGTTTTTAATTATTTTTCTGATGGAAATCTTTTAAAATATATTCCACCAGAGTATAACGGACATAATTTTCTCTGTATGACTCAGGTTCATCGTGAAGACTCAATGTGACTTGGGCCATTCATTACTATACAGTACTGGAACAGTACTCTCAATATAGTCTTGGCAATTAAAAAAAAACTGTAGGTATGGAAAACAGATTACAGTACGACCACCAACAGATTCCATCTTGGGGAATTTGAAAACATGAGATTATCTCTACTTTGAAGAGAATGTAACACAAAAATAACCTGACAAAGACTTTCAAAGTTTCGAGGGATCTGACCCCTGTGTTCTCTAAGTTTGGATACTATAAAACTGAACTACCTCTCAAGTTGAATCAAATGTCAATTTTATTGCCTTCCTCGGAGAATCTAGAAAAACCTCTACAACCCTGAACAAGTATCACTTTCCCAGGGTCATCAGAAGCATTTCTCCAAGGTGTAACAACAGTTCCCCGTCACTTACCACTGATAAAAATAGCTCCCAAAAATGCAAAATTGAAGTCATCATTAATATGAGCCCTATTTCAAAGTCCTATAGAACACAGCACAGGAGAATCATCAAAAGCTTGGATTCTGGAATCAGACATGCCTACATTTGGATTGTGGCTCCACTGCATGCTAGTTGTGTGACATTTGGTCAAGTCTCTTAACTTGTGCCAGCCTCCATTTCCTCTTCTATAAAATGGGGATACTAATAGTACCTACCTCACAGAGCTACTGTGACAAGTGAACACAATAATAATACCCGCACAAGCGCCTTACATACACCAGGGGCTCAGTAAATAGTGCCCCTCCCCCGCCACCATCAAAGTTTTATTAAGTTTATGCCCACAGGGCTGCCTCCATGTCATGTTTCTGGTGACAGGAATGGAGCCTCAGGACTAAAATTGACCCTTCAACCTTATGAGAAGATCAAAGCAAATTATCTGCTTTAGGAACTGACTGTGACCATTGAAAGAGAATAATGGCTACCCTTTCAGGTTCTGGTGTTTTTGAGAACCCTTCATTTTCTTTCATTTTCAAAATATTTACTAAGCATCTGTGGTATGCCTTTTATTATGTGAAGAGCCACAGAGGATTTAAGAATAGTAGATTGCAAAATAATACAGGAACACATGTAAAAGAGTTTGATAGGAAGGCTGCGAGGCAAGGTTAGTGTCTTTTCTGGAAGGATCTGTTTACACTCTCTGCTACTGGTTTACTGGTTACCAAATGACCCAGAATTGCAGGTAAATTCACAGAAATTAAATGTATACACATTTTTGTTTTCTAGTAAGACGTCTACTACATCAAGCAACATACTTCTTCATCAAGAACTGCCATTACCCTGCAGCCATGCATATTCATATGTTGCTTCGTAATGTAACTTAGTTTTCCTGAGCTAGGTTTTTAAAAATCTCCAGGGCAGGGATTGGCTTTTTACTTCCATACAAAAAAAAATGTCTACCAAGAGATGCAATTCCCTGAACTGTGCTCAATTTATCTTCAATGGATTTAGATATGTTATTCTCTAATCTTACTGGTTATGCTCCAGCAAAATCCTTAGGAAAAAAATGTAAACACTCTCTAAGCAGCAGACACAGGATGAGAGACGAGAAGCTCCATGCTTTCCTCATCTCACCCAGTGGTCTCCAAACTGTTTTGATTGAGCATTCTTATCAGTAAAAGAAGTCTGAGCATACATCCTCAATATGTATATTTATTTACAAAGTATGTATCACAGTCACGTACAGTGAATATATCCAAAGCACAGTACAGACTTAGAATAAGTTTGCTGTTGAAAACAGTGGGTATAAATACATATTTCAAATAATGTTCCTGATAATTTCCTTCTTTGGGGGACTGACATCTTGTCAGATCCGATTAGATTATATTCATTTTCACTTGATGACTTGGCCAACCAATTTACAAGGTGACCTGCAGAAGTGGCAGCTAACTCCACCTTATTCTTGTCCTTGCCTTGTGCTATATTATGACTATGATCATCACTCCATTATTCCTTTGCAGGAATGTTCTTAAGCCATTTGTCCACCCTGAGTGGCTTTAACTAGCTTTAGCCAACTTATGCATAATAGTCAAATGGCTTAAGAAGATTCCGGCAAAGAAACCAGAAATTGAAGATAATACTAAGAACCATACATCTACTTAACCAGGCTCGTAAACTGAAATACGCTGCAACATACTGCAAAAGTGACTGAAAGAAGTAGTGTGCCACCGTCAACTCCTAGCAAATCGTGGTTCTCAGACTTTCCTCAAGATCCCTCAATTTAGAGTATGCAACAATGACCCACTGACATAGACCAAACGGGAGCACCAGGGTCAATGCATACATTAAATATCAGTGGAGTGTCAGTACTTTCTTATATTTTATGTAAAAGATCATATATAGAATTTCTAATCTTTTCTTCCCACTCCACAATGGATGGTCTAGATGTACTTACTGCCCTTAGGAGACTGCTACTCTAAAGCTCTTAATCAAATTCTAAGAAATTGGTCCTGATATACTTAGACACGACACTATGAGCAAAAAGAGCTTTAAATACAAAACAGCTAATACCTATGGAGTGCCTGCTGTGTGCTAGGTGCTAGACATGTGTTATCTTGTTGAGTCCTCAAAACAACTAGATGAGGAAACTGAGGTTCACTGAGTTCAGTGAGACGAAGCAACTTGCCCAAGGTCATTAAAGCAGGTAAGAGTTGAAATCTGGGCAGCCTGCCTTTATGGCTCCATTCTGTTTTCACAGCACCGCCTCTAGAATGTTAGCGAATCAACTTTGGTATATGCACATTCAATCAGTTCTAAGGAATTTCCCCCCAATTAATAAGGCTTCTCTTGGGGTTTAACTGGATGTTGTAGGTTATAAGTGTGGGCAGGTTCTGCAACGAAGACAAATAGTACTTTTTTAGTGAAAGTTTTGGCTTGTTTTTGCTTTCTTCATTTTGATCTTGGTGATTCAGAGCTGCTGTCACTGAAAAACATCTGTTTTATCTAAATTTAATAAGGCCTATTAGTGGGACACTAAGCCTTTCCTTATTCTGAAGCCTTTCCACAATTTGAAATTTAATCTACTGAAAGTCATAATAGCGTTACCAAAGTACTAGTCTTGGACATATCTAGGTTGGCAGGCCTGTTTCTGATTTTTTAACTTTGCTTTTCCAACATGAATGAATAAGCTCCCTCATACTCACCACAAGAGTCATGCAATTTTTTTCCCTTCCTTCTTTCCATGGTAATCAAATCTATAAGTTGAACTCTGTAAACTGCAAAAACATATGGTGTCACTCTCACTGATGTGCTGTGTGAGGCGGTTCAGTCTTACCTATGGTAAGAGATGACTGTCCTTTCTTAAACTCTTGTCAGTGCTAGCTGGTGCAGGTCTGTTAAGAGCTAACATGCTGGTTCTTATTGGATGGCCTGTCTATGATTTTCTCAGATGTCACTGACAGGCAACGAAAGTTATAAAAGGAAAAAAGAATTCAGTCAGTCTTGAAGATGAGGTACAAAATCAACTGATCAATTTAACTCAGTCCTGCTGAGGAAGAGGGAGCGAAAGACTCCAGCCCTCTCCACTGACTCAAAGGATATGTTTTTCATCTTTCTTTTCCTTCTCTTCTTACCTGCTCCCAGCTTCTGGATGTTTTCCTCTTTTTCTTCCTCTTATTACTCTACTATGGTAAGGAAGGAAGAACTGCAAAATGTCACAAGGAGATGAAAGAGAAGAATGGGGGTGGGGGGAGAGAGGAGAACATTAAAACAAACATATACAGTTGCTGCTTCTACTGGACAAGTGTACAGACCAGCGTGCAAGGCAGCGGCCATTGGGTCAGGATGACCCATTCCCTTCAGTACTGGTTTTAATGTTCTGTTTCAGCCTTCAGGGAGTAGATGGGTGATGGTGACAGATAAAGGTACAAGCCAATCCACTGCCTCTTTCTCTCTGGGGTTTTAAGGTACCCTTGCTTGAGGGTTGGGAAGAAAAGTCAAGGACCTCAACCCTAGCAGCCTAGCTGCTTAACCACACATTTACAGAATCACTTTCTTTGATTTGCGTACTTTACCAAGGCATATATCTCAACAACAAAGCAAAACTACACGCCTGTTTTTAAGGCCTCTGTAACTTTCCTTAACATTCATCTAAATGGAACTCTCTTTCATTTTTATCACTATCTGATATCTTTGGGGGGGGGAAGTTTCCTTTAAACCATTCATATCATCTTTGTTTTATATGATTCTTCATAGACTTTCCAAAGGGTCTTCACATCTTTTATCCTGACACTCAAAACAGCCTCATGAAGTTGACAAGCTAAGTTGACATTATGTTAGAAACCACAATAGGTGTTCCTCTGAGAACAAGACCCCCTATAGTCACAGAGTCACAAAATGCCAGAGCCACAAGCACTTAGAGACCGTCTAGTCCACACCGTTCACTTGACATCTGGGGGAACTGGAGCAGAAAGTAATGTGCCCAAAGTCACATGGCTACTGAGTAGTGGGGTCAGGGCTTACCCCTGTTGCATCTTCAGACATCCCTTGTCCCCCATCCATTCATCTTTCCAGTATTCTTTCACATACTTGTTGACCAGCTCTGGCCTAATCCACTAATATTCCAGCATGGAGGAGGAAGAAAGTGCTGCCAAAGACACTGGGGAATAGCTACGACAATGAAACAGTGAGCTTCCCAAGTGCCAGGCCCCTGGGACTTGTCAGCATGCTGAAGTCACACAGAGTCTAGAAACTGAACAGATAAGGGTGGGGGAGCAGCAGAGCAACACAGTCTTTATCACTGCCCTCCTCTGCATTTCCAGTCCACTCCTTCCTCACGTCTCTTTATTCTTATTCACTCCTAGTTAGTGGTTCTCTCTCCCCAGTGCGCTTTTCCCTTGCTCTTTCCCCAGTGCAGTCCAGGCAATCCATTCCAGCCCGGCACTTCTCTCTAGCTGCTGAGCTACATAGGAGGATTGCTTAGCAGAAAAGTTATACATTTTTTATTTATTTATTTATTTATTTATTCATTCTCAGTATAGTTTAATTTTAATACTTTTACATGATTTTATAAATGACAGCTATTTTTATTTATAGTTTATTACAAATCCATTGAACACTCTGGAATGTATGGAATCAGAGAGCAAGATCAAGAAAAATGGCTGAGCAGTAAAAATTAGGAGTAAGTGGAATTTTGCTTTGTAATTTATTTAGAAAACACTCATTTTCTTTGCCTTTTAATTCTGCATTTTTAAAATAAGGTATTTCATTCCCTTTTCTCCAGCTCTCACAACTAGAGAATCTGTCCTTGTAAATGCCACACTTATATTCTGGTGGTATGTCTATAAATATGTCAGACTATAAAGCTGGTCAGGGCAAGATAACCTGAACACCCATTTTCCAGTAAACAGCACAACACCATGCGTGGATCCAGCATGGGAAAAATATGTGGTTCTTCATGTCCTGCTAAAGCCCTTGGACTTTAATCCAACCTATCTTCCAGTGTCTTAACTTGGAACAGATTTTACTTTACTCCTTTCAACAAATATGTTTACAGTAGGCCTGGTCAAACAGAAAAGGGTATTTTTTAACTCTTCATCTCTTGTTTGGTTTATATCTTGATAAATCTAATTTTCAAAGGCTAATAAAAATTTTACTTGTATAGTTTCCCATTCTATTACCATTAAAAATTACTTAATTTTCCCAGTGAAAAGGTCCACTTTGATTTTTGTTTCCATGAGACAAGCACATGGGGTAATGAAATATGTTGCAAATACTTTGCAATATGCTGCTGAAATAACAACAATTACTGATTCTGTACTGCAGTACATATTAGGAAAACCACAATAGATGCTAAAAGGAAACTGCATCATTTGGGGATGGAAAAAATGCAATGGATAAAAGCCATGCAGTTTAAATTACAGTCATGTGACAATAGTTCTGTCCCCCACAGCAGCAAAACTTGCCATGAGTAAGTGGTGGTCTTAACGATTACTGATGGAAGAGATACCTATGACCATGAACTAATTAATGCAGTAAATATTTACTGAATGCTTGCTATGTGCTGAGTGCTGAGTACAACTCTACCTATAGGGGCATAGTATGTTCAGCTGCAGTCCTGTGGAACACTTTGCTTCATTGAAGTTTCACTATGGTACAACTGGTGTTTATATGAGCAACTCAGAGTACCTAACGATAAGTACAAGTTTCAAACTAAGTCATATTTTAGAGACATAAAAAAAGAGAGAGAGGTACTTAAACTCACAGAGCCTTACTACTTTTAACTTTATGGATACTAGACTATGTCAAGAAAATCTACAAGACTAAGCAAAACCCTATAGAAACTCAAATTTAAAACTTGGTTTTTGACTATTTACACCTTTGCATGTGTTCTATGTCTAATTTCATTGGAACATCAGCTCCTTGAGTGCAGAGACTGTGTCCACTTCTGCTCACCATTGTATACCCAGTGCCTGGCATTCAGTAGCTAGTGAGTCAATGATAGTGAAAGAAAGAATACAGGAAGGTAGTCTCACATCACTGTATATTTAATAATATTTATTGGCAGTATAATAAATATTAAATGGCCCCACTGACTGTGCTTTATTAAACAGTCAACATTCCCCTATACTCTAAATAGCCTTTTATCCATGAACTGAAGAACTGTCCACTGAAGTGTGTTTTCCTTGGTTTAATATCCATTAAATCTATTAAATGTTGCTCATTCAGAAGGTGGTAACTGGTGTTTTGAGTCTTTAGTTAGATTACTGTGCATTCACAGTGCAGCAGAGTTTGGCAACATTTTTCAATCTACAACTCATAGACTGCTATAAATAGATAATAACCTACTCCCATGATAGAGTTACAGAGTTACTTTGATCTCAGTGACCTCTCCCTACTCCGAGGAAAACACAGATGCCTTGCAACCTTGAGGAGCTCAGTGGCCTCTTAGGTTTGTGTGGTGATTATTACTACTATTTTTCTGTAGTTTGGAACATATAGGGGCCCATATTACTCATCTTTTTTCAGGCCTTTGACACCTTCTTATAAAGGAACATCTTATGAACTGGATGAATCACAAGTCAGCCAGGGCAGGCACAGAAGAAAGAAGCACAAGATAACAGTCTCTCTAAATGAACAAGGGTCTGAAAGAAATCAGACGTCAGGTCACAAATAAAAACAATTTTCCTTAAAAAAAAAAATCCTCTGCATACTCTCACCCTACTCTGTGAGATTTCAGGTAAGTAAGTGTCTAAGGGGAAAAGGAAACTTGTTGGAAACCAACTCTCACAGGTAATGAGAATGATCTAGAGGGAAAGGAGCTGACTCTGGAGAAGATGGATGGACCGCTGATGTCCCACTTGTGGGGCTGTCAGAATGCTCAACTGAGACATTCTAACAACCCACCGGGCTGATGGGGGTTAAGGAATTAGTATGCATCAGCGTACATTCCCTCAGTCACATTAGACTTTCACATTCCCAGGTCTGGTTTGCCTTTTACAAAAATAATATTGGTTTAGAATTCTGCTCAGAGGCTGCTTCACAAATCTGAGAGACCAGATTGTAGCACCTCTTTTTCCCTTACTACTGCCACAGCCTCTCCCTCCCCCATGTAACCAAAAAGCCACTTCTTAGACTTTGGTAAACAATGTGAATGAAACTGAGAGAATATTTCTGTGGACTTAACTTTCCTGGAAATAATTATCAGTGATGGAAAACAAACTCTTCGTAACAGAATAAAACGTCATTAATTTGAGCTCCACTAATTCAAAAATCTGTGCTAATTCAAACAGACCTATGCTGACAGGAAAAGAAGGGTCTGCTTCTCTAAGCAAATCAACTTTGTAATTAAGGTTGGAAGAGAAGTACAGGACTTGCTGAAAGAGAAACTATTTTCAGAACTGTAGAATTATCCATCTACAAATACTGTAACATCATAATTACACATCTTTTGTGTATATGAAAAAGCAGATCTCTTGAAGACTTTTATTTAATAATACTCAGCCCATTTGGGGTTACCTATGTCATTAAAACAAGCAAACTATTTTAAAAGAAAATTATATTCATTTTTATTTATTATACTGGACTTCCTGCAATTATTTTGAATTTGGGAGCTCTGATTTCCACTTTGGTGTTGCTAGGCTACTTGCCTACAGTCGTGGTCACCCTCAAAGACCTCTGAGTATTAAGTCCTATGGGAGATCACTAATAACTGAGTCAGAAATATGGCCCAAGTCTCCGACTGAGTTCAGTCACTTACTGTCTGATCTAAAGAAGTCACAGACTTTTAATACCTCAGGTTACATCTAGCTGTAAAAGAGGGGGAGAAAGAACAACAGCAAAAAGAAAGTGTACATCCCTTAGGTTAGAGACCTACACACCAGAACAAATGTAATCAAAGGCAGAGCAACAAAGTCCTGGGGAAACCTAAGTATTCAGTCATTGTGAAACAAATATCAAATGAAAGCACAACAAAGTAGCATCACTTTCCAAAGGAAGTACTCCTGAGGCTGTTACTTCTGAGGCTGTGACTCCTCATACCTCCATATTGGCTCTCACTTCACTAGCACAGGGCAGTCTTCCAGCTCCCTCGGTGATCATGGCTCACTGCCTGAGAGGCCAGGTTACCCTGTCACAAGTTTAGCTCTGACCACTCTAATAATACTGTAAGCTCCTTGATTCCTACTGGTTTCCCTTAAGCACAAGACATGCAGAACTAGCATATCATGGAAGGGTACTTTACTAATTTCACTTGGGTTGAGGTGATAAGACTTCCTCCTTTCATACACAGAACTGTAAATCAGAACACTAGGACTAAAAAAAAAAAGGTTCCCAGACTTCTAGTTTCTATAGAAACTTTGATAATACCAGAACCATGAAATGTGTTTGCTTAAGAAACTTTGGGACACTAAAATTGATAGGTGTCCCACAAGAATAGTGAATAAAATAATCATAGGTCAGTGTTCCAATTAAAGTGAATGCTAGCCAGTACATTTTATAGGGAAAAGATTCTTTGAAATGGTTTTGGGCAAGAATATCTATACTCTATTTTTAAAATTATTTTCCTCACACCCTCTCCAGCATGTTTTATTTGTAGACTTTTTAAATGATGTTCATTCTGACTAGAGAGAGTGATACTTCATTGAGCCTGGAAGGCTACAGCCTATGGGGTCACAAAGAGTCAGACACGACCGAGCGACTTCACTTTCACTTTCATATATGGAATACTACTAAGCCAATAAAAAGAATGATATGCCATTTGCAGCAACATGGATGGACCTACAGATTATCATTCTCAGAGAATTTAGACAGAGGAAGATAAATATCATGTGATATCACTTATAAGTGGAATCTTAAATAAACAAGAAGGTCCTACTATACAGCACAGGGAGCTACATTCAGTATCCTGTAATGAACAATAACACAGAAGAATATGTGTGTGTGTGTGTGTGTGGATAAGTGAAACACTCTGCTGTACACCAGAAACTAACACAACGTTGTAAATCAATGATACTTCAATGAAATAAAAAAAACATAGGGCTCCTTATCTACTGGCTTGATCATCTGTGTCAGTCTCTATATCAGTGCCAAACTGAGAGGAAAAAGAGGGTCCACAGTTTCAAAAGCATCTACAATCAGACACCATAAGCTTGTGAGTCTTTTTAAATGAGAATTTTACTTTTTAAATTATGCCCAGTAGCCATGTATGGATGTGACAGTTGGACAATAAAAGAAAGCTGAGCACCAAAGAATTGATGGTTTTGAACTGTGGTGTTGGGAGAAGATTCTTGAGAGTCCCTTGGACTGCAAGGAGATCCAACTAGTCAATCCTAAAGGAAATCAGTCCTGAATATTCATTGGAAGGACTGAGGCTGAAGCTGAAACTCCAATACTTTGGTCACCTGATGCGAAGAACCGACTCACTGGAAAAGACCCTGATGCTGGGAAGGACTGAAGGCTGGAGGAGAAGGGGACGACAGAGGATGAGATGGTTGGATGGCATCACCAACACGATGGACTCCAGGAGTTGGTGATGGACAGGGAAGCCTGGCGTGCTGCAGTCCATGGGGTCTCAAAGAGTCAGACATGACTGAGCGACTGAACTGAAGAGTAGGCAAATATTTAAGGTGGTCAGCAAACACAAGACACAAGTCAACTACTAGGCCCGAGTAAGGTAGCTGAAAGTTCTGCTTTAGGAAGGTTTTTCCATGGGAGATCAAAAAAAGGCATAATCCATACCCAGATAAAACTAACCATTGGTGATTAATTTTCTAAAGAAAAATTAAGAAATAAATGTAGTCATAATACAGATTGGACACTTGTCTGAGGCTGTTTCACTACTTAATGCTAGACTATTACAACATAGTAGCATAAAAATAAATGTTCACAATCTTTTATCTGAAAATGATTCTTTTAACAACGTGTACAACAGCAACCACCCTGTTATTTTCACTAAATTTCAGGGCTTCTTTTCCTTTCAGAAAGTACAAGTCGACATTTGTTCCCAAGGAATCATCTAAATAATCTTGTGGGACTAGCTGTTCAGTTTTACTGCACTATATGAACACTGCTCTAACTCAGTGACCCCGGATACCTGGAAATGTTATTTTCTTTGTTAATGGAAAGTACTGCAATAGGGGATGGATTCATTGACTCCAGGAAACTGCCCCCACAGGCAGCTTTGAGAGTCTAGGCCAGTCAAGGAAGCCAAAGTGTCACAGAGCACTCCTACACGCATTGGAGAAGACCCCTTGGATAGAGTTACACTAGTCTAAGAGTTTCAGAGTTAGGACATCAGTCAGCTACAATATAAAAACAATTCTTCTAAATTGGAATCATATTCACAAAACATCTGGAAAGTTCCCCAAAGGAGAAAAGATTACCAAGAAGTATTGCTAAATAGATGGAAGACAAGATGCTGACTTTTATCATAGTACAAAATTCAGTCAGTTTCCATTGTCCTAGACAAATCAAAAGACATGCTGTTTACATTTAAGGAAGCCTGGAATACATTTTAATTCAGCCCTGAAACCCAGACATTCTTAGGTAATAAGCACAGATATTTAAATTCCATAACAACCACTCAGTGTTTACAAACATTTATTTCTTTATAGATTTCTCATCCACAAAATGTATATTTGGTTAGAAAAGGAATTTTGAGGGTTTAGCTGTACTTTAACAAATGTTACAACATCAATGTTTTTTTCAAGCAAGTGTAGCCTATAAAAATTATCTTTTATTTTCTAAGCTTCTCTTAGAAGCATGAGTTAAAAGAAAATAATGTTATCAAGGATCCTGTTCCTCTATTTTCTTTACTATGACTTTACATAAAATAATATATTAAATAATACTACTATCTAATATAATAATGCATATATTTTTTAAAGCGAAGGAGATTAAAAAGTATAAACTTCCAGTTGCAAAATAAATGACTCATGGGAATAAAAAGTACAATGTGGGGAATACAGTCAATAATTATGTAGTATCTTTGTATGGTGATGGACAGAAACTAGACTTTTTGTGGTGATCATTTTGAAATGTATAAAAATATCCAATCGCTATGTTATGCAGCAGGAACTAACACTGTTTGTAGGACAGCTATATTTCAAAAACAAACTGATAGAAAATGAAATTTGTGGTTGCCAGAGGTGAGGGGTAGGAGGGGGGATTCGGTGAAGGCAGTCAAAGGCACAAGCTTCCAGTTATAAGATAAATAAGGACCAGGGATGTAATGTGCAACATGACAAAGATAATTCACATTTCTGTATGTTGTACATGAAAGCTGTTAAGAAAGTAAATCCTAAGAGTTCTCATCACAAGGAAAAAATTTTAAAAAATGTTTCTTTTGTATCTATATGAGATGATGGATGTTTACTAAACTTACTGTGGTCATCATTTCATGATGTATGTATGTATGTCAAGTCATGATGATGCTGTACACCTTAATCTTAAAAAGTGCTGTGTGGTGAACCAGAAGAAAACAGAAGTAAGACAATGATATAAGAATATATTAAATAGTCTATTTCACTCTCACTACCATATCTTGAAACAATTTTCAATAAAATTTTAATTTAAAAAGTCTTCAATGCTCAAATTCAGGAAAAAAAGATAACCTAAGATTAAAGCCAAAATTACGATGACATTAAAAACAACTCTTCTATAAGCAATGTGTCAAACGTGTGCCTTTTCCTGCATTGCTTATCACTTGTAATTGTGCCATCTCCCCATCACATTAGAAAGAACCTTTAGAGCCATCGTCAACTCTTCCCTTTACCTTATTCCCCACATACAGCCTCATCTTGTTCTAGCACTACCGTGTTTCTGTTATATGTCTCTTTACATCCTTTATGCTACTAATCTAGTTCAGGCCTGTAACATATCTCATTTAGAATATTTAAAATTAGCCTCTGCACTATTTTGTCTCTCATCTTTTTCACTCCATCCTATGTACAAGCAGCCAACTCATCCTGAATGACCCTCTTACTCTGCTGAAAACTTTTCAATGGAAATTTAAATGCCTTTAGAAAAAAATTCCAGCCCCAGTCTATCATTTTCTCTCCCATTGTCCTCACTGGAGCTCAAGCCACACAGGGTTACTTTACTGTTCTGCCCCAAACAACATACACACTGTTCTGCCTCCTTGCATTTGGCTCAGGAAGTTTTTTTGGACACACAATGCATACGTTCTCCACATCCTCACTTTTGAATGTTGAAATGGAGTCTTAAATGTCTGCAGAGGTTCACCTTAAATGTCAGTTCTTCTGTAAAACCTTCTCCAGTCTATCCAACCATAACTAATTCTTCTTACTTTCAGTAGTGTTGTTTATACATCTAAATAGAACTTACACTTTCTTCCTTATTGTTCTTTTGTGTACCTGTCCATCTCTCTTTTTTTTCAGTTTCATTTCAGTTGCTCAGTCATGTCCAACTCTTTGCAACCCCATGCACTGCAGCACACCAGGATTCCCTGTCCATCACCAACCATCTTTCTTATAAGACTACAAGCTCATGGCGGGTAGATATCACACATTGTTCACCTTTGTAGCCCCACAGTACCTGGTACAGTATCGTGCTGAGTTAAGTGCTCAATAAATGTGGAATTGAACTGAATAAACCTTCATTCAGCCTGATGTAACTAAGAAGCAAGACTATCAGGATTTATAATAAATTCTATCTTTAACTACAGCTCTGCTGTTATAATTGCTGCTTATTTAGAGAAAATACTGAATACATCTTTCAATCAAGCTTTGAAACTATAATAACTATTCTAAGTTTGAATTACCTTATTAAGAAAATAAGTAGAACAGTAAGAACACTGAAATCTGTAGTAAAATAATGCCAATGAAGAAAGACCTTTTACTGTAGATTCAGCTGGACAAGTTCAACCAGTAAGCCACAAAGGCAGTCTTTTTTTTTTTTTTTAACCCAGAAATTAAAAAGGGCAATATGAAGCAAATTAATTAAAACTAGCAAGGAGACACTGGGTAGAGGCTGAGTTCTTAATCAGTAACTGGTTCTTCCTGCAGCTGGATTTGGATCTTCTCCCACTGAAGGGCTGAGTAGACTTGATTCCACTTAATTTCCAAGTCTGACAAAATCACAACTTGGAAGTGGTATGACTACTGGCAATTGTTAAGCACAGTAAATCCCTTCTCCTTCCATAACCCCCTCAAATGTCCTGCATTCACAGCTTTTTTTTAAATACCAGATGTTTTGTTGAAATTAACACATTCCTATCAAATGCATGTCAAAAAGACTTCTTTTTTCCCCACTGCATTCTATTTAATCCCCAAACTGTTTATCTGTTACACAGACAAATATTGCATAGTATTTATTGTAGGGGGAATGACAAGGAAAGTCGGGCTCATAGTAGGGTGGGATCCACTCTGGAGCAAATATTCCCACAGATAAATCACAGATGGGAGCCCTTAGAGGTCATATCCCTCAAGAGGACTTTTTTGAACTTGCTGAACACAATGATCAAAATGTTGTCGCAGTCCCTAGCCCAAGTCGTCTTCTTTGGGAAAGAGGGGGTGGGATACAGTTTTGTCTGTTGAATTCAAGTTTTATTTCTTCGTCAACAAAGCCTTTCTGTGTGGTTTCATCCATTAACAGATTCAAGCATATTTAACTAGATACAAAAAAAAAAAACAAAAAACGGCACAATGTGAAGACATGACCTGGGATTGCTCACCTCAAACTTTCATCCCTCTCAAGTGTCCAGCTGTCACAGAAAGATCATTTCTGACAAACCATCACCTGCTCACTGAAACCTTTTTACAACTAGAAACTACAAGTAAAACTTCACAGAAATGGCCATTTCTGAGGATTTTTTAAAAATACATGGATAGCAATGCCACTGCAAATAAAATGTCCCTCATGAAACAATTCTAGTAAGCAGCCTTGTGGCACCAAATGCTTATTTGCAATTGTGCACTACAGGTAATATATAGGATGTTAAATATCACTCCCGTTTCCTTTCTTCAGGCTATTTCTGTTTCTCAATCATCTTATTTTTAGAATTAGTATATATAGGTTTTGCCATGGAGCATTTGTAAACTTTTTATTTCAGTTGTTTCACTTTATAATAGCAAAACTTAACAGCTGCAACTAGGATATTGAAATTTTGTATCAACCTAAAAAGTCTCCCATAAGAACTGTGTTCCCACCCTTTATTAAATGACAACTGATGCAATTATAAAGCAAACAATGTATAAAAAATCCTTGATTTAAAATTATAAATAGAAAACAAAATACAGATACGCCTCACCGTAGGTTATATCTAGGTTCGTTCCTAAACATGAAAGTAAATTGCCTTTACAAAATAATTTTGTTGTCCTATGGTTTACATGTTCAGAGATGCTTTAATCTTCATTTCTCGCTTCCCTTGCATAGGCTTCTAACATTTTCTTTAATTACCTTATCCACCTAAGTAAACAATTACTTCACTATACTAACGGAACTGAATGCTTTTATTCAAACATTTATTTTGATCTATGCCTAATTCCCCACAGCCACTTAAGGGATGCAAAGATGTGAAAAATTTACCCCACATCCTCAAGGAACTACCCATCTAGGTAGGGAAGACAATCAAGCAAGAAACTAAGGACACTGCAAGGCAAGATAAAGCAAGTCCTCTAACTGAGGCACCAAGCAGTGTGTAATGAGCACACAAGTGCAGCAGCAGTAACTAGGAGAGTTTGGGGAAAACCCTGGGCGACTCCTTTGGGAAACAGAAGACAGAATCTGCCACGGGAAACTGGAGAGCCATGAGTGTTTACTAATTTATTTGCTTTGAAATGTTTCAATTTTCCTTCTGAAAGGTTTTCTTAGTCTTGAACTTAAAATGGAATACACCTAAGGCAACAGACAGAACAGCAGCAATCAACTCTGACATTAAACAATTCCTCAGAATTTCTGCTCTACCAGGCCCCCTATCACCTATCACCCTTTCCTCCCACCTCTTTGGCCTATGAAGTAAGCCTACAAGTGACACTTAAATGTCTTGTTTAGCCTCACTGACATCCCAAAGACAAAATACACTACTAATTTCTGGCCTGGCATCCCCAAGCCATTTACTGGTTTCTCTTCCACTGCATCATTAATTTGCCATGTTGCCTGCCATGAAGAGTCTCTGGTATGGGGGGTCTTGAATACGTGAAATGACAACTTCTTAAACTTGCAAAATTCTTGAAAGCTTATTAAGAAACATGTGACATGGACAATGTAACAACCAACACTGACAGTAAGCTTAGAATTAACGGGCAGTATATGAATATACATTTTGAAAAGTATCTTCCTTTACAGAAAAAAAACTTTATATTTTTTAAAAAAACCTCTTCTGAAAACAGATTTCCAACAATGTATTATTTGTTTCAGAAAAAGAAAAAAATTTAAGTGGATTAGGGGCAAAAACAGAAGATATGCACAAAGCCTATGATTCTAAAGCTTTTATTACCATTTACCTCAAAATTTTAAAAAGGTAATGCACCCCTGTCTTCCAAATACTTAGATCCCTGAATTCAGCTGCACTAAAAAAGAGACACAATCTGCATCATTTTATCTTTTTAAACCCTATGATCGTAAGAAATCTAAGTCTGGTAAAACTGATAGAGTCCATGACCATATACATACAGTTCCTTTTTGAAATTCCTTTCTTATTAATATAAGAAAAATGTCAGTCATGGATATATTTGTCCTTTATTTATATAGCTGTTTCTTGTTTTATAAGTTGCCCTAAGGAACTTCAAATTAGAAAAATGAAAACTACAGCAGTAAACTTGCCCCAAATCATCTAGAAATTTGAAATTTGTTTCCCTAATTTCCAAGGAACAGACTAATTTCTTCCCTCCAAAATGTCTCCCTTTTGATGGACTGTGGAGAAGAGCAAAACCAGGGCTTTTTATCTTCAGTCCCTGATGGTGAAGCCTTCCCCAAACCCTTCAAAAGTCACAGTAGAGTCCAGTGGGTTATGCCTGGGTAGAAAGCTGCAGGCTGAACCAGCGTTCCATGGAAACTGGCTGATGTTAAATGCAAATATTGCACAGAGAGAAATCAAAGCTTGGGAAGTGTGTATCCCTGAGAGAATGATCCATTCTGATGGGACTATGGGAGGAGTTCAGAACACAAACTGAACTGAGAGGATGGTTGTGAAGAAAAAGAGCACATGAGGGAGACATTGCACCACAGGATTCTAAAAGGAAAGAACCCAGGAGAAGTTGAGTAAGACTGCAGTGAACAGGCTGAGGGTATAAGGGAGATTTTGGGGATACTGAGTTAAGAAACTGAGTCCCTGAATGAAAAATTATTCAGTGTTTGTTTTTCATGTTAGCTGAGACCAGGGGGTACCAGCTCAGCAGAACAAATAGCTTTAAGAAGTTTTCATGGGAGAAAAGGGAACAGTGTCCCTGGAGCGGAGCAGTAGAGCACAGTGGAGCACAGTAGTTGGGAACAGACTTTGACAGAATCAGGTTCAAATTCAGGTGCTGTCATGTAGTAGCTGTCATTCAGCACGTCACTCGACCTCTCTAAGCCTTGGTTTTCCCTAACTGTATATAAGTGAAATACCTTCAATTTCATGCAGTTGTTGAAAAGATTAAATGAGGTGACTTATATAAAATACTTAGGACAGGTCCAGCACACCCACAAAGATAGAAATTATTATTGTGCTTAGGAAATATAACTAGTAGTATGTTAGAGGCATGTTTGAACATAAAGGGAAATCTAAGAGTAAACTTTATATATATATATATATATATATAAACTTCATATATATATATATATATAAACTTCATATATATATATAAACTATATATATATATGTGTGTGTGTATATATATATATATATATGCATTTACTTCAGGCTTCTCAATACCGGTATCCTGTTACACCTGTAGTTTTGGTTGAGTCACTCCAAGGGCATTCTTCATTTTATGTAAACATGCCAAAAACTTGACCCAAGGCAGATAACTTGAGAGTGAGACATTACATTACAAAATGATTATAACAGGGTGCCTTGAGACTGTATGCTTCTTAACATAAAATGAAAATAAATTAATTTACATGCTGTTATGGATACCTTCTTTTGTGAAAATTGTAGTGACAGTCTCTGGTGATGTCAGAAGATTTGTGTTCTAACTCTCACAGAATTTTCTGCGATAAATTGTTGGGGGTACTAAAATTTCTAGTGCCAGTTCTATCTTGGAATCTGGGGACTGTCTGGCCCAGCCAATTTCAAAAGTCTAACATAGGCAGTGAGAGAAGATGCAGTGGTAGCAGCTTCAAAGATTTCAATAAGGAGCCAGTGAAAATTGTTATGAGTGGGTTGATGGGAGTCAGTTGTAAAGCTGTGTATCTTAACCACTCCTAAACTTCTAAAGATTCAGCCATTACTCAGAGGGCAAATTTAACCACTGTTGGTTAATGTGGCTTTCTATAAAGGATAACGTGCTAAATACAGGCAATCTCTGACTTCTGGCACTTCAACCCAAACTATGTGGTAACTGGAGCTGTGGTGGTGGGTTTAGAGGTGTTTGAGAATGAAATGACTACTTGGAGCGAGTTCCAAGTCAATGGAGAGGTTCATATAGAAGCTAGATGCCCATTTCTTGGGAGACTTTAAGAGAGATAAAAGTACCTGATGGGGGTTGGACTAGATGACTTCTAAGGATGCCTTCCCGCTCTATGGTTCCACGGTGAGCATCAATTTAGTCACTTATAGCACTTACAACAAGAGACTGACTTTATGTTAACCTGCTTTCTAAAGTGTACTGGGTAAGGATCCCTATCTTCTGCCTCAGTCTAGCTCCAAGTGGCCTTAAACTACCCCTCTCACTACCAATCAGCGTTGGCAACTCCTACCAACTCAAGTACACTGGCAGCAAGAGAAGGTAACAAACCTAAGCTAACAGAAGCAGACAGAAAGGGAAGAGAGTAAAAATGGTTCTTAGGATCAAGGGAAGTTGCTCCAAAGTCATGAGCCTGGTTTCTGTTGAACTGCTTTGATGTGGCTTGGTAAACTACTACTGAGAGCGATTTCAAAACAGAAAGACAAACATGTAAAGCTAATCACTGCAAGTCAATGTGTTCAGTGTTCTAATAGAGGCCTGAACAAAGTGCCACGGGAACACAGAGATGGACCAACTTTGCTAGGGAGTGTCTAGGAAATCTCACAGAGGAAGTAATGAGCAAGCTGAGTCTTGAAGGATGAGGAGGAGTGGACTGGCTGGAAATGGAGAGAGGTGTGGCTGGCAGAGGAAAAAATGTTCAAAAGCCACAGAGACACGGAAGACTACATTTGGGAAGTGGGAGTGTACACGGCTGGAGTGTGAGGTTAAGGCCTCGGGTGCTGTGCTTTTGAAGAAGGATGGGAATAGGAATTGGGGGGAGAGGAAAGGGCAGACAAAAAACGGTGGCACATTAGAAGGTGAACTTAATTCTGAGTGAAATACAGGCTTTGGAATGACTCTGATTTTACTCTAGACAAGATGGGTAGGCAGAAAGGGTCTTTGTGTCACGGGTATAGTGTATCTTAGTTGCTCAGTCATGTCCAACTCTTTGCGACCCCATGGAATGTAGCCCACCAGGCTCCTCTGTCCATGGGATTCTCCAGGCAAGAATACTGCAGTGGGTAGCTATTCCCTTCTCCAGAGGATCTTCCCAACCTAGAGATCAAACCTGGGATTGTTTCCTGCATTCCAGGCAGATTTTTTACCATCTGAACCACCAAAAGTAAATGAGGAGAGTTTAGTCATGCCAATGGGTAAGTCTGTGTCCATTCTGTCTGATGGGCTAAGTGTGCTGTTCTAAGCAATAATGAAAGCTATGACGAGGACGATGCAACAGCATGGGAGGGCACAGATGCTTAGACAGCAGACGTACACCTTAGTGAGCTTATGCATGAAGCATGGGAACATCTTAATACACCAGAGATGACAACTTTAAAAGGCAGTCTTTTCAAAAACTGTCTTTTAAAAAGGAGTAATTACATTTATAACATGTCTTTATAACCTTGTGAATTTAACATAGTCATCCATTCACCACTGAAGTGCTTAAGAGTTGCTTCAGCTGAAATCCACTATTATCTGAGATGGCTCCCACTCCCAGCCACTACTCGTTTTTAGAGGTGGAAATTCAGGAAAGAGGAACTAAGACACAATTTCTCCAGACTTCTCTGAGGCCAGGGATCAAACCAGAGATCTCCCCTTTTGTCCGCAGCATTTTCAGGCCTGTTGAAACCCAAACTGTATTCTCAGTCCCACCACTACTCTTAAAACCTCTTTTTTCCACTATCACACTGGCTCCCTTCAGAGGGCTTTTGAAAAGAAACTAACATTTTGAACATTCTTTTTTTTTTTTTGACAGTCAAAGCAATTATTATTGGACTTAGTTATTTCTGGGCTTCTCAGCTGGTAAAGAATCTGCCTGCAATGCAGGAGGCCCCAGTTTGATTCCTGGGTTGGGAAGTTCCTCTGGAGAAGGGATAGGCTACCCACTCCAGTATTCTTGGGCTACCCTGGTGACTCAGACGGTAAAGAATCAGCCTGCAACGTGGGAGACCCTGGGTTCGATATCTGGGTTGGGAAGATCCCCTGGAAGAGGGTATGGCTACCCACTCCAGTATTCTTGCCTGGAGAATTTCCATGGGCAGAGGAGCCTGGCAGGCTCAATCAATGGGGTCACAAAGATTCGGACACAACTAAGCGAATAAGCGCACACACCTATTTCTGAGATAGTTCAGTTTGGGGTACTCCAAGTGTGGCGTGTTTCAAATGCTGAGCCAATGCTGAGGTTTGGGGTGTGGTACTGAGTCACCCATATGTTCTTGTCTGAAGTCCCTTGGAATCCACTGCCCAGGGTCTAGGGTGCAGGCTGTCAATCAGAGCAAAACAAAGCCAAGTGGCCCAAATGGGGATTGAACCTGTGACCTCATTAGCAATATCAGTCTAACCACAGTGTATGGGTTATTTATTGCTCTTCATAATATTGCAACGCAGCTCCACTCATTTCCAAGGCTTAGCAGCCTTCTCCCTATTTAGGTAAGCAAATCAATCCACCCCCCTTAGCCAAGGAGCAGCGGAAGGGCATTCTGAAGAATGACTTAGATTTAAAGCAGCCAGAAGAATTTAAGGGAGCTTCTCTTTCCCCCATCCTTAGTGAAATGGCAGCCTTTTAAAACAGCTTTGTGGAACATATAAAGCAGTCCTAAAAGTAGTCAGGTATAGGAACAGGAAGTTGAGTTCTGGGCAATCCCTTTAATTAAAGCTTCTGAAGGATTTATTTTATGGCTTTTTCTAATCTTCTCTTTCACCACTAGAAAGGACACAAGAGTTAGCACTTCAATGTATAAATTTTAAAAATGAGGCTTAAAAACAGGACAAAACCTGCTAAACCTGATTTGAATGATGAAGCCTATGGTTTTCATATATTTATTTACAAGATAGCTTCATGGGCTGAAGTAAAATTGTGAAACTAATTTAAAAATTTTCTGAACATGAGACCAACTGTAAATCTATACTTTATGAATCTAATGAATTTTCTTCACTTTTAAATTTTAAACATACTGAAAAGCTATATTTGATATTAACAATGATTAGACGTACATTCTCAATAGAAGTTATTAAATACTAATTCTCACCTTTAAAAATCCTTAGCACCTATGAAATTCTTATTCCAGTAGAATTTTTTTGTTATCATTTGTTGATGTCTATTTGTTATATACTATGGGTGTTTTAATTAATTTCATTAACAAGAAGCAGCTCAGAAAATGTACCTATCATAAGACATATTGAATGCCTGCTTTTTATTTAAAAAGTAAGGGAGAATGTAAAAAAAAAAACCTGGAAATTGTTTCTAAAACAAATATATTTATAATGTAAGATAGAGGGCTAACAATTAAGTGTTTAGGTGTTAAGGAACACCAAATTGTTATAAATAATGAAAAGGAAAATGTTTTCCAAAGGCTACTACTTCAGATATCCACATCTGAGGTAGTTGAAAGTTAGGGGGAAGGGCAAAGATCACTGAAGAGGGTTGTTTCTTTTGCCTATTAAGGAAGTCTTTTAACAAGTATTTGCTCACGCTCATAAAATAATAGCTGAAAATTTAATATGAAATTGCTGCCCCCAAACTTCAACATTCAATTATTTTAGAGTACTCAAATAACTAGTAACATTGTCCCTTAGAGAGGTAAGTGTATATTATTTGCATGATATTCTAGACGTGAATAATCACCTTGAGCATACATTGGTGTTAGCATCTTCTTCTTCCAGAACACTAAGATACAAATCCATTCTCTTGTTTATTCATGCCCTAATGACTCAAATACTTCAGACATTTATAAGTAGACCCAATATTTATTTTTTAAAATGTTCAGACAAAAGTAAATATATTGTTAAATGCCTATGGTATGATTTTAGACCACATCTAATATGACACAAATTTCATACAATATTTGTGTTCTAATTTATCTTTACCACTTCAGTCTTTCACCCCCCCCCCCCCAAAATGAAGAATATTTCAAGCAGTGAGTCTCAGGAAAGGAGGCAGATATCAGTTTACTGGACTGGAACAAAACATGAATTTACTTTAATGGGACAAAAGGAAAGTGAAATCTAAACTATTAACTTTTAGTTTTCTTCATTTGCCAAGCATCAGTGCTATATTCCAACTGGCTCTAGACACTCTTTGGTGAAGAGTGTGTGTGTATGTGTGTGTGTGTGTGTGTGTGTGTACTCTGTTTCTGAGGTTTTATTTTTTTCCATAGTAAATTCATTCCCTTTCCCTTTAAAATACACTCTTTGGTGAAGTGTGTGTGTGTGTGTGTGTGTGTGTGTGTGTGTGTGTACTCTGTTTCTGAGGTTTTATTTTTTTCCATAGTAAATTCATTCCCTTTGGTGAAGAGTGTGTGTGTGTGTGTGTGTGTGTGTGTGTGTGTGTGTGTGTGTACTCTGTTTCTGAGGTTTTATTTTTTTCCATAGTAAATTCATTCCCTTTGGTGAAGAGTGTGTGTGTGTGTGTGTGTGTGTGTGTGTGTGTGTGTACTCTGTTTCTGAGGTTTTATTTTTTTCCATAGTAAATTCATTCCCTTTGGTGAAGAGTGTGTGTGTGTGTGTGTGTGTGTGTGTACTCTGTTTCTGAGGTTTTATTTTTTTCCATAGTAAATTCATTCCCTTTGGTGAAGAGTGTGTGTGTGTGTGTGTGTGTGTGTGTGTGTGTGTGTGTGTGTGTGTACTCTGTTTCTGAGGTTTTATTTTTTTCCATAGTAAATTCATTCCCTTTGGTGAAGAGTGTGTGTGTGTGTGTGTGTGTGTGTGTGTGTACTCTGTTTCTGAGGTTTTATTTTTTTCCATAGTAAATTCATTCCCTTTGGTGAAGAGTGTGTGTGTGTGTGTGTGTGTGTGTGTGTGTGTGTACTCTGTTTCTGAGGTTTTATTTTTTTCCATAGTAAATTCATTCCCTTTCCCTTTAAAATACACTCTTTGGTGAAGAGTGTGTGTGTGTGTGTGTGTGTGTGTGTACTCTGTTTCTGAGGTTTTATTTTTTTCCATAGTAAATTCATTCCCTTTGGTGAAGAGTGTGTGTGTGTGTGTGTGTGTGTGTGTGTGTACTCTGTTTCTGAGGTTTTATTTTTTTTTCCATAGTAAATTCATTCCCTTTCCCTTTAAAATACACTCTTTGGTGAAGTGTGTGTGTGTGTGTGTGTGTGTGTGTGTGTGTGTACTCTGTTTCTGAGGTTTTATTTTTTTCCATAGTAAATTCATTCCCTTTCCCTTTAAAATATTTGTTAGTAAAATCTCTCAGAATACCCAATACCTTGTATATGGTCACTTTGATAATAACAATTTACACACATCCCTATAATTTGGACTTTTGTCCACATAGGAAAAAAGAAACCAAAAAGTGGTATAGTGTTTTGCTTTTACTCAGAGTGAACTGGGAATGGACTAAATAATCTCATAAATTGCTTTAAATACATTTCTTCTTTTATTACAGATGTAGAATGTCCGTTTATCCAGTAAGACTTCCTCTGACACTTTGGCAAAAATCACTTTGTACCTAGGATTGTAATTATCTTATTAACTTATTAACTTATCTCTCCTACTATACTATCAACTCCTAAGGCAAAATTTAGACTAAATTTACAGGATCAACTGTTTAAACATAATTAAAGGGAAAAAAAGCAGCCTTTTAAGAGCAAAGGGGTAAAGTTTAGAGATAGATCCAAGAATAGGTTCGATTTCTTCTAGTTTACCCTCTCCTTATGAAACACAAAAACCAAGAGCTCTGACAGAGCAAAACACCATTTTCAGTTTCTCCCACACCTTCACCAATTTTCAGCTTCTCTCATACCTTCACCTTCTTACTGATTTTTGACCCAAAGGCATTGTGCCTGTGTCTCAAGGAAGCAGAGATTCCAACTGGAGACTCTGAAGATCTGGAAGATGTGATAAGGAATTAGAATCTGATATACTCAATACACTTAATTTCTGTGGCAGTAGGTGCTATATGACCTCAGACAAGTCTCTATAACTCAGGAGTCATCACCCATATTGAGAATGGTTCTTGCTGTTTGGTTTCTCCTGCTACATTCTCTTGCCCAGTTTTTGGCCACATCTCTGCACATTAGCACAACCATGGAATAATGAAGGCGTGCATTAAACTAGTGGCTAAAGTGAAGATTCCAGATTTTGACATATTTAGCTGTGCTATTCTTTGGATAATTTTGAGTAAAGGGCATATAGCAACCGAGGTTCCAAACTACACCTCAAATTAAATGCTTATAAAATCTGACAGCTTCTCACTTGGTAATTTATACACTGAAACTAACAAATGAGGCATAAATTTTAGTACTCAAGCCATGCTATCATTTGTAAAAGGTAACAAAATGTAGATCATAAATTAAGATAATTAATTTTGCATAGTGTTTTTGATAAATCTAATTTCTGTCTCAAAAAACCATATTTTAGCCAAGAGCCTTGCCACAGGCACTTGCCAAAAACAGTCTGGCCTTAACATCTCCAGAATGAGCTTCACTGACAATAGGGTATAGTCAGAAGTGACTCATTTACAGCTTTTTTTTTTTTTTTTTCATAAGAAAAATCAATCCCGGTGATGCTACCATGAGGAGTTGGGGAGCTTGTTTAAACTAATTGTTCACGATGACCCAAGTCTAGTTACCTACAATAATCAAGAATAAGAATGATCACAAAAGAGTCTGCCCCCCTGAGGGGGAAAATATAATTATGCTGCTTACAATGCTTTTAAACTCATACTGCTTTAGAAAAATGCCAGATTACACCACCAAAATATAAAAGCAAATTTGGCTTACAATGAATCTACTTACCCAAAAGTACCCAATCTAGCCAGGACCTTTGAAAGTAATCAAGTAGGTTGTTAGCTATTTGCAGTATCTCAAAAAGCCTAATAGTAAGTGAACATTTGCAACATGTAAACAAAAAATCATCCTCTCGCTCTCATCCCCGCCCCACCCACACACACACATTCTGTCACACAAAGCAAAACACATCAGCTTTCATATGTTCACCCTATTCCCTAGAAAGAACAAACCTCCCTTGCTATTTTCTCAGAATTAAGCAGTGCAACAAAGTAGTACAGTTCTGAATCAAGTTCCAGACACTGCCTGCACCTGCATAATTATTTCATTGCCAAGCCATCTAAGTACAACCAAGTAAAGGAGAAGAAAAGAAAGATAGCCTTTTCAGCATGACAATAGGCCATATTCCTGTTTTATGAAGTAAGACCACATCTATTAATCACTTATATATTCTAGAAAAATTACTATCAACTTGAATTTACATAAAGAAATAGACCTACACTTCGCTGAACAATTTATTAACCAAGATCTTAAGGAATTTTCTTCAACTGAGATGTTTATGTTCATCTATACTAATTGTAATTCTCCTTTTATAAAACTATATAATCTAAGTACTGAAAAAGGGGAAATAAATTTGTCTTTGCTTTCTAACATGTAAAAGCCACTAATGCAACTAGCTTGATAAACGCTAGAAATTATTCTTTTTCAATACGGATAAAGAATATTTCTACCTTGACGTTTTGACCACTAATATATATACTAATTTGTGAATCTTAATTTCACCATGGATAAACTTCTATCAGTAATTCTGAGCTCTCCGTCCTGCTTCTTACTTGCTATAATCTTTCCTGCTTTTACCCAGGTCAAGGAAATAATAGTCTACTTAATAGTTCCATGATGTAATTCTCACAAAGTTTTCCTGCTACATAGGAACTATGTATTTTTACAACTGGGAGAAATCCTCAGCCTATGTATAAGGTCTTATTTCAGTCTACAATAAATCAAAATTTTAATTAGAAGAACATAAAACTGGGCTATGACAAGTATTTTAATTTTAAAGCAGTATATTTATACATAAAAAGTTAATGCAGATTAGGCATTCATTTACAAAGTACCTGGTCATTTTTCTTACACTTAGGTTTTAGAGATTAAGGGACCACAAACAAACTAGATCACTATCTTCTATATAATGGTTAGCTTTTTAAAAGAAGAAAGGGCACTCATACAGGTTTTTGCATGCCCATGTTCATGGTAGCACTATGTGCAACAGTCAAAAAGTGGAAGCCATCCAAGTTTTCATGCATGGATGAATGAACAAAATGTAGAAGATACATATAATGGAATGCTATTTAGCCTTAAAAAGGAAGTAAATTCTAACACATGCTACAACATGGGTGAACCATGAAAACATTATGCCAAATGAAATAAGCCAGTCATAAAAAGACAAATATGGTATGCTTCCACTTATGTGAGGTACCTAGAAGAGTCAGAGTCATAGAGACAGAAAGCATTAGAATGATGGTTGTCAGGGGCATGGGAAGGGGGAAATGGGTAGTTAGACTTTGGTGGGTACAGAGTTTCAGTTAGGGAAGATAAAAAAGTTCTGGAGATGAATGGTGGATGGTTGCATCATCAATGTGAATGTACTTAAGGCCATAGAACTACACACTTAAAATTAAGTAGTAAATTTTATGCTATGCATATTTTACAATAAAAAAAAGTACAGCTGAGTAACATGAAGAAAACTGAATAATATCTAGTCACAGATGAAAACAGTGAGTTACCAGATATCCTATTTTTTTTTTTTAAAAGGACACCTATACCTGATGAGTCTTTAATTTCACTATTTCTGGTTTTGTTCTCTCCTTTCTCTTTTATTCCAAACCTACTAAATTCATTTGATTCCATTTTTAAGTTTTATGATTTATATATAGGTTTTAAGACTGAAAGACCAGACTCGAAGAATTACCAACTGTTATGTTCAAAAGAATTGTATTCTTCTTGGAGTCTAACCCACAATTTACATACAGGCAAAGAACATGATTTCATTTCATATGATAGTATATTTTTGTAAAAAGCATTATTCTTTTATACAATATTAATCCAAGTCAATTTTCTGACTAGTCTATGCAACCATGAGTTATATACTTTTTATAACCCCATCTATGGATTTTCTGAAATTTAAATTAATGTTCTAAACTTCAGTCTTAACTGCTAACTAGAATTTTTGAAGAATTACTGACCCATGATTAAACAATTTATAGGAACCTGCTTTCAAGTTCATTATTTTCACCAGGAAGCTGCAAAACATACATTCTCAGAAAATTTTATTTTATCTTATCTTAAATGTAGTAGTTAAGGGCTTGCACTTTGCAGTCAGATAGCCTGGGTTTGAATCCTGTTTTTACCACTTACTAGATGTGTGATTGGGTACATTATTTAAATTCTCTAAATCTCAGTTTCCCTGTTTTTAAAATGTGGATATTAATACCTAAGAGTTGTTGTGAGCACCATGCATATAAAGCTCCTCTGCAGTATCTGACATGTAGTAAGTTCTTAAAAAACAGGAGCTATAAATACCACTAATAACAACAGCATGTAGAAATGATAAGTGCCCTATGCCACTTTTAAAAATGACACCACAGTTTTGACTCTAATATGAATCCAGAAAAAAGAACAACTGTGTATTTTGAGACTTGTTTTCTTTGTTCCTCTCTTCCAAATAACTTCATTCTTATTATCATATTAAGCAAAAAAAGAAATTAATTCCAACAAAAATGAGAAGACCAGGTACGTATGTGTGTATATACATACACAAACACACATCTCTCTCTAATGTGCTGTATATGATTTCAGCAAGTTGTACAGAAACATTGGGAAAAAGTTGAAAAGTAAACAGGAAGAGTAATAGACTGCATTTGTGTATGTACAAATACAAATTTCTAAGTTCAACTATTTGAATGATTCATTCAGAATCATATTATTGTCAGAAAAAATATACTGTAATTCTTCTGGTAATTGCCCTAGGAGACAGATACACAAGTTCAGAAAAATTGGATATTTTCATCCGTTTTTATCAATGTACACAAGAGAATTTCATATTTTTTTAAAGTAAAAACAAACTGCTACTACAGTTACTGCTACTAAGGATTTCTAAAGTATATAATGTTTGATGCTGGGATTTCTGCCACGGTTTCATTTGAAAGTACAAAGGTTTTGTATACTATCTACTTGGACACCCCAACTTTAAAGAAAAATGGAAATTTTATAACATACTTCTGTTTCTGAAAATGTGTTCCTTGGAGCACTAACGGCATAACATAAGAGGGTGGGAGGATAAAAGGGTTCTGAGAAATCCTGCAGTGAGCAGAGCTGTTTAAAGTTGTTTAACTAGTGTTCCCAAAATTTATTTGGCCATAGAATTCTTTTCTCAAGCAATACCAAGGAACCAGTATTCCTCATAACAACTTATTTTAGGAAATGTATAATAAATTGCCTTTCATTAGCTATTTAAAAGGTAATTTTATGCACCTGTCCCAAAAAGATAGTCACTGGCAGAATTTGCTAAGTCCCAAAATGAGTCCATGATATTTCATGTCAGGAAGAAAATCTATAACATGCCTAGATTTATATTTGTACTATCTTGTAGTTATTTCCAGAATGTGTGTTTTAACCCCTTTTCTGCCTGTTATTTATTTATTAGTTAATCAAGTCCAAACACTCCATTTCTAATACCTGTAAAAATCTAAGAATCAGTGTGACCCTCCAATCCTTTCCCTTTCTTTCTGGGCTTTGGTGTAAGCTAAGACAACCCTGTAGCTATGAGCTACATCTTCAAATATAAGAATACTAAACTCAGTTACCAGCATTTTAATAACTGGTGATTATGAGCTGCACTGATGCAATTCTATAGTAAAATAATGAAGCTTCTACAACAGTAATCCTGAAGCAACACAGTGACTGATTATTATTGATATTTCATTCCCCTGACATCTCCCTAACATTCCTATAAAGTATATCAACTACTGTAAACACTGCTTTATCTACTGGAGATTGAGCAGCTTGCCCCACGTACCAAGAGTCAACAGGGACCAATTTCCTGTTGGACAGATACCGTGCATTTTACAACTATAGAAACTGCATCAGATAATCACCCTGAAATATGAACAAAAACAGGAAATTCCTTTACTAATAGCTTATTATTTAAGGAATTTCTTCTTTTGAAATAATTTTAGAACACAATTTGCTAGAAATCTAAACTTGAACTAAAAAAACCTGATGGCATGCTAGATAGCTTTTTTATTGAGTTCAGAAATTAAGAACAAAGTTTTAACAACTGTAATGAGGCATTCATTACTTTGTCCTTGTGTTGGATGAAACAAAATAAGTAAGCTACAGTTAATTCTGGGTAAAGAAAGAATGTGAATTATTATGCTGTCAGGCTGTTGCATCACTTTCTTCTTAGGTTCTCCCTTCAATTCCAGAAGTACATAAAAGTTTAACAGAATGGGTGAGGCGGAATAGACATCAACAATTTTTTAAAAGCCTAACAAAGAAGACACAATGACTCTTATTATGGAAATAATACATGTAAGTAATCCATGGATATCTGGTCACTGATTTTCAAGTTATACAAAATAAGCTGATCATTGAAAAGAAAAAAAAAACACTTAAAGACATTTATGGCAGAATACATGTAATCACAGTGTTCTATATTATGATAATATCTATCAATAACATTTTATCAGAGATATGGCAAATGGTCGAGGAGAAAAAAGTCTGACATGAAAGGATTCAAGAATGTTGATAATTCAGGAAAGGAAAAGGAGTTAAGAATCAAGTTTAAGTTTCATAAGGTTTTTTTTTTTTTAAATGTAGAAGCAGAGGTAACAAAAATTGGTCTTCACCTGGTAAGTGTGTACTCCCTGAGTCCTGAATGCAAATTCATGGCAGAAAAAGTACCTATGCATCCACGCAATCTTTTGTCTCGACCAATCTTCCATGTTACAAACAGTGGGCTGTAATGGAAGATAAAAATAGGGTAAATCAATCAATTCAATTCAAAGAAATATTTGTTGAATATTTACTATACCCAAGTTAGGTGCCTGAAATACAAAGACTAGATGACAGGCCCTCAGGGGCTTAGCTGCATTTAGAAACAATTATAGCTACACTGTATTAAATGTATTCTATATGTTGGTGGTGGTTTAGTCACTAAGTGTCTGGCTCTTTTGAGACTCCATGGACTGTAGCCCACCAGGCTCCTTTGCCCATGTGATTTCCCAGGCAAGAATACTGGAGTGGGTTGCCATTTCCTCCTTCAGGGAATATTCCTGATCCAGGTATTGAACCCACATCTCCTGCACTGCAGGTGGATTCTTTACCATCTGAGCCACCTGGGAAGCTCTATATGTTAGAAAGTCCAATAAGTGGTTTTAACAGATTATCTATGTTAATCCTCATCAACAACTCTAGAGGCCTGATACTATTACTAACATTTCCAATTTTACAGACGAAGCAGTACCACAGTTAATACAGCATGAAGTAGGAATTCAAACCTGGGCAGTCTTGACTATAGAGCCATTACTGCCTGATTCCTCATTTAAAACCCAAGTCACCGACTGACTCCTAAGTCTAGTCTAGAAAATCAGGGAGTAAAAACCAACAGATTCAATAAATACTTACTGAATACACGGGGGTGGGGGTGCAAAGCACTATGAAAGGTGCTATTGAAGATATATGCCATTGGAGATGGTGCTATTGTAGTTGCCTAAGACATAGCCTTTGCTCTCTGAGAGCCAGTAATAGGAGGAGGGCTTGCTCACAGCTAACTAACACAAGGCAAAAGGAACTAAGTGCTAGAAGCCCTGTCCAAAATGCCACAAATTAAGCTACTGGGATAGGAGAAAATTTCATCGAGTGTGATCATCTTCAGCTTGGCCTAGAAGAATGAGTAGGGTTTGGAGAGGTGAAGGACAACAGCAATATTAACAAAGTAATACTCTGAAACCAGAAAGTTTATTTCAATTTTTAGATAAAATTACTGCCAATAAATAAAATAAAATCTTTCAAGCATCAAATATCAAAATGTCAATTAGAATGGCAACAAGAAAACAATTTAGTTGTTTGGATTGTTGTTTTAAGAAGGGTAATACAGTTTTTTTTGTTTGAGTTCACAGTCTGCAGACTTTATTTTTTATATACTTTTTAAAAATTCATTTATTTTTAACTGGAGGATAATTGCCTTACAATGTTGTGTTGATTTCTGCCATACATCAACATGAGTTGATGCTATACCATAGGTATAACATGTGGTAATAGTTTTAAACGAAGTTTAATACAGTAGATGTTTGGATTCTGCAGCAAAGCACTCACAGCCTCAATTAATGGTTAATTTTAAAAACAACTCTTTTATAAATAGATGCAACTTTGTCAGGTTTTATGAAATAAATTAATTCATACATTTTAGAACATTTAGTAAAAAGATTAACACTCGTTTGGATTCTGCAGCAAAGCACTCACAGCCTCAATTAATGGTTAATTTTAAAAACAACTCTTTTATAAATAGATGCAACTTTGTCAGGTTTTATGAAATAAATTAATTCATACATTTTAGAACATTTAGTAAAAAGATTAACACTCTATAGTTGGGGATGGTCCCTGTTAATATGAGTATTCACAGAATTTGGTATAACGTAATACACTTCAGCTTTCTAAAAACTAAAATTTTATGGGATATACTATATGTCATATATTTTTATATAATTATGTATAATATATTTATATTTTATATTAATATATTTATAATTTTATATTAATATACTGGAGAACACATTATTTCAAGTACTCTCTAATCAGTCATCAGCAGTTTGGGGAAAAGATATCCTATTCAAGCACTTCAGTCACCCACCTCGAACATTTAAATTATGCTGTGTTCCAACAAGTAACCACAATGGCAGAGAGACTCCCAAATAAACAATCCAAACCAGGGAGTGGTACTAAGAATTACCTCCTTCTAAGAGCCAAATGCCCAGAGGCATTGAAAAAGATGACTAAGTATAAGGCCAAGTTTTGTCAATGTTATTATTCACATGCTGGATGACCTATACTAAAGGTACTAAAATGAAAAGCAAAAGGTAAATTCTAAGGGGGTTTTTTTGTTTGTTTTCTACATCATATGTACTATCTTATAACTTAATACAGGGTTCTAATGCTCCAGCTGAAATTTTTCTCTAATTGCTCTTGATTACTAGTTGATCAGGAATATAAGTATTAGATGGAATCACTTTCTCACCCATTATTTTATTACTTGCACAAATACTAGTATCCTAAAATTCACACATATTGTCTTTAAAGATGAATTTCACCTCTTCATTTTCACCTTCTAACTTAGGGTCAATGTCAGCAATCATTAAATGAACAGTAAGATGTCAATCCTCTCCCATAACAATACCTATACAAAAGATCTGTATGTAAGATCCCTTGGCAGATTCAAAACAAAGTGAATCATTCTGTACCATATATAATAATATGTCTTTAAAATTCCATGATGGCTTCTCAATAACACAGAACTAAGTTGTATATTCTCTTCTTCAGTGACTTAAGTGGGAAACCTAAAAGTAGGAATGAATTTATTTGCTATCAAAAACATGAAAGTCATTTAAAAGCACCTTTCCTTCAATCCACTTATTTATCCCACTAAAATAGATAAGCATACCATTTTCACTGTAATCCTGTCTATTCAAGCAAACATTCGAAATTTGTAGAGTACATTAAAAAAAAAAACACCATTAAACACTATATTATGAAATGTGTTGGAGGGTATTCAAGCACATAGTGGGAGAAATTATATACAGTTTCTTATTTGTTGTTGTTGTTGTTCAGTCATGTCTGACTCTTTGCGACCCCATGGACTGCAGCATGCCAGGCTTCCCTGTCCTTCACCATCTCCCAGAGCTTTCTCAAACTCATGTCCATTGAGTCAGTAATGCCATCCAACCATCTCATTCTCTGTCATCCTGTTCTCTTCCTACCTTCAATCTTTCCCAACATCAGGGTCTTTTCCAATGAGTTGGCTCTTCGCATCAGGTGGCCAAAGTATTGGAGCTTCATCATCAGTCCTTCCAATAAATATTCAGGACTGATTTCCCTTAGGATTGACTGGTTGATCTCTCTGCAGTCCAAGGGACTCTCAAGAGTCTTCAACACCACAGTTCAAAAGCATCAATTCTTCGGCACTCAGCCTTCTTTATGGGCCAACTCTCACAGTTTCTTATTAGGCTATGCTATGACTGATGAAGGAATGATTCACTCAGAAGGTAGAGTGCTAGAGGATAAGCTGCATTTTGCCAGGCTCTCCTGGCCTGGGAGAACAGGTGCTCCATAATAAGCAAGGGCATGAAGAAATAAAAGCACACAGTGCTTTCAGAGACCAAGAAGTAGTCTGACATTCCTGATAACTAATTATGGTCTCTTCCATATTTAACACTCTATGAATTTTAGGCACTGTTAAGTTCTCAAGAGCCCTCACAGAGGTAGAGCAGATGCAGAATCACCTGTACTCTCCCTGTTCCTTACCTGCCCCAGGCAACATCCTCTTTGGTGGGGGTGGTATTGCAGGGAAGTATCTGTGTCAAAGATGGGAGGGACTGCTACTTGACAACCCCACTGTATTTAGGACAGAAGCCTGAAGATGGAAGAAATCAGACCTTTAGTAGACAGAATGAAACTACTCCTTCAAAATCTGGGACTCAAATTTCTCATTTGCAAATGCTCATCCAAAGTCTTTTATAAAGAACATGTTAAGTGGAAATAAAAAACCCCAAACATCTAAAAGCAATATTTATTTAATGGGGAAAATAACTTGGGAAGTTAAGCATTTTAAAGTAGACTGAAACAGAATAAACACAATGGAGCACAAGAGATTGTATCTTGTATATTGTAACTACTTTGTACAGGGCAATGGCTATGGGAACATTCAATGCATATCATCTAAAAATAGCAACAGAAGTTTTTCTTTTCCTAACACACAGAGGGAAGAAATAGGCAATTTCATTCTTAAATGTGTTATTAAAACATATGAATTCCCAAAACAATATAAAACATCAGCATAATCAGAGACAGATCAAAGTAGAAAAAGGGACTTGAGGCTGTTGAGAGGAGCTGCTTACTCAATGACAGGGAAATTAAAAAAAAAAAAAACAGTTCATAGTCATAGTAAGACAAAGAGTAAATGTTTTTCGAAAATACTTTCACTATATGGTTTTAAATGCTTTCACTATATGGTTTGAGGCCACCAACATACATTGAAAAAAATGCTAGAAACCAGAAAGGGGCTCAAAATGAAATGAAATATTAATGGAAATGTTTATTTGAAAGTAACCAGACATAGCTTTTCAAGGAATTTTCCCACTTCTGAACAGTTTGTGCCACTATGTTCTGAGAAATGTTTGGGGTAAAGTAAACACTCTCCATTTTTCCAAGTCTGTAGAGGAAGTGGAAGTAACCACCTCATCTAGGTAAATCCTCCCTGCCAACTGACAGACAGTACTATCAGGTCAGTAGTAGCTTTCAGGGGAAATGCAGTTGCGTGAAATCAGCAAAAGTCCAGAACAGCAATGTAAATCTGAGCAGGATACTCCCAAGTTGCATGCCACTTCCTATGCCTCTCTTCTAAGACTATTCTATTGATGTAGATCAGGATAGATTAGAAATATGTTTGTGGGAGAGGGGTACAACCATGAAAAAGGCATATTTACTTAATATATTTACCATAATACTTCCTCTGCCATACCAAGGCAAAAACAAAGGTTAAAAATATCCTTGGACATTAGCAAGCCCCTACTCTGGCAATTTACTCTTCTTTAGAATGAGATTTGTAGGTGGTAACATTAACAATACAATGTCAATCCCTATCAATATACTAATTAATGCTACAGGGGTCTTCAACAAGGTTATTTACATTATAGGTAGATACAGGAAAAGAGAGAAGTTCCTCTAGCTTGGTTCTTCTGCCATCAAACAATGATTGCTTTTCAACTGAACTCAGGCTCCTCACCAACTTAGTCCACTGTATTACTCATAACACCCAACTCAACACTGTAATTCCACAGTACCTAGAAGCTCAGAGAACCACAGAAATGGCAGTCTTCCTTCCACAACCACATTAAAACCTTTCATATCCTATTTCAACACAAAGAAGCTATATATTTCATTTCCAAACTGTATAAACAACAGATTCAATTTGTTAAAATGTACTCAATTATCATTAAATCTCATATTAGTCTGCTCAAGTCACCATAACAAAATACCATAATCTGAGTGGTTTAAACAACAGAAATTAATTTTCTCAAATTCTAGAGGATAGTCCAAGATAAAAGGTTCTTGTAGGGTTGTTTCTGAGAGCTCTCTTCCTGGCTTGTAGATGGCTGCTTAGTCTTTGCATGGCCTTTCCTCTGAACTTCAAAACAAGAATGAGTATCCATGTGAGCTCTTTAGTATCTCTTGAAAGGACACTAATCCTATTTTATCATGGCCCCATCCTTATGACCTCATTTAGCCTTAATTATCTCGTTATAGACCCTAACTCCAAATACAGCCCTGGGGGGCTATGGTTTCAACTATATGTTTCAAATGTAGTCTTGGGGGCTTAGGGTTTCAACATATGGATTTTGTGGGGACACATAGCAAATCACTAACAAAAACACTAGCACATATTTCAAACTTTATGTAATAAGTTATCTAAGGTTATTAGGTGAAAGAGCTTTTAATAGATTATCTATTCCCTCTTTGTTTTACAGGTGAAAAGCAAAAAGCTATCTAGGCATAATGTAGGGTCAACTAGTTAGTGTTAGAACCCGGCTACTTCTGCAGATTTTCTTACTACTGATTTAAAATTTTAATTAAATTTAAAATTGTGAGTAGCAAACCCAGATGTCTTTTTTTTTTTTCAGATGTCTTCTAAAATACCAGAGAACAGGAAAACCCCAAAACTACTACACAGTACCACATAGGTGAACATAAGCACAAATATCCTTTTCTCCCTCTCCTCTCAGAAGGAACAAGAGAAATTAGTTGAGAAGATACTGGGACAAACTGGAAATGTTCGATCAGCCTAGAAACACCAGACCCAATTTGCAAGCTTCTATACTATTCCCATTAGAAGCCATAGCAAAATCGGTCATTTTATCTTTGATGGCCTCCCAACACCCTTTCTCACTCCCTTGAAACTTTCATTATTTCCTATTGCCTAGCTAGCTTTCATTAAACTCAAAACTCAGGTGTTGTATCTAATATCTACAAATTTCCACCAAATCAAAATTCCCATATACCACTGGTTAACAACTGTTTTGCTAAGTCGCTTCAGTCTTGTCCGACTCTGTGCGACCCCATAGAGGGCAGCCCACCAGGCTCCCCCATCCCTGGGATTCTCCAGGCAAGAACACTGGAGTTGGTTGCCATTTCCTTCTCCAATGCAGGAAAGTGAAAGTGAAGTCGCTCAGTCGTGTCTGACTCTTTGCGACCCCATGGACCGCAGCCTACCAGGCTCCTCCATCCATGGGATTTTCCAGGCAAGAGTACTGGAGTGGGTTGCCATTGCCTTCTCCTAACAACTGTTTAGTTAGGTACTAATCTGATTATTTAAGTAATTCATATTACTTAATGAGGCTTCTGAATGAATGAATCATTAATTAGTGAATGAAGCTTAACTCTTTCAGATAATTTGAAATTCAACTTGATAGGAATCCCTGAAGGGAGAGGAATAAGAGGAGGTACACGGTTGAGAGGGGTAGGGAGAGAAGGTAAGGTTCTAAAGTATTTTATACTTTCTCATCCACACCAATCCTTGACTGCAGATAAGGAAAATACACTAAATCACCATTACAGCCTTATACCACACTCCTCCCTCCAGGATACTTCCTGATCCCATAGGGCTCAGAAAAATAAGGAGACATTGCTTAAACAGACAGCACGGGATAGTATAGAAGACCCTCACACCCTGAAAGTGGGAATCAGGAATGACCAATATTTCACTACTTTTCTCTGCCTGGTAGTCCCAGAAATTCTATCATAGCAGCATTATATTCATAATGCTCATTTAACTGGCAAATGTCAGAGAAGAGGCAATCTAAAGTCTTACAGATGATTGGGAAGGTTGAGTATGTGCGTGTGTCTTACAAATCAAGGGTAATCACCACCAACACACAACCAGCCAAATCACAAGCATACTTTAAAGGATTAGCTTGATTCTGCCAATTTTTGAACTGAAAGAACCATTTTTTCCTTTTAGCAAGACCAAATCAACAATTTTCAGTAAACTAAAAAAACTCAGTCTCAGGCTTAATAAATTGAGATAGTCTCATTATTATTTTCAGTTTTAAAGTCCCAAATTAGATGAGAATGCTATCTGCACTGGAAAACAATACTACATTTGCACATATTCTCTTATTAGTTTACACTGCAGTGGGAACTAAATTTAATATATGGTAGCATTTGAAGGATGAAAATAGCTTGTATTTTTTCTCATAACAGGAACAAACCATAAATCTTTACTATCTGAAAATCTAACTCATAAATTTTAAATGACAATTGCTATAGATTATAAAAATAAAATAATTTCTGTTTGGAATTCCTATTCCAAAACCATTTGTTCAAAGAGCTTAAGGTTTGAGACGCAACCTTAACTATGAAAAGAATTAATTATTTTAATATAAAACAGACCAGGCCAAAAAAATGACCTACTGAAGTCCGAAGATTTCTAAACTCAATATAAGGAAAACTAAGAGACTAGAACCAGATCCAGGGGTTTTAGAATGAATACTGATATAGTAAACTTTAACTTTTTAAAATGCCATTAAAAACTTCTATGGAACTATGTTCTGATACTTCCATTTGTCCACCTGTACGTCAGATGCTCAGCCGGATGCTCAGGGAATTCATTAACACTTAAAACAATGAAAACAACTAAGGTTTTTTTTTGTTGTTGTTGCGGTTTAGGTCTGTCCCTACATCTTACCTCCCCAGCTAATGACCTATGTTCTGCAATCCTGTCATAGGAAATAAATATGCTGACTGATTTAAACACTAGTATAAAAAAAGCTGGAAAGTTTTTTAGCTTCTTCATTCTAGATTTTTATCTTATTTCCCATTCCAAGGAGGTCTCATGTAATGCACAAGCTTCTTAAGTGTGCTCAGTCCTGTCCAACTCTTTGCGACCCCAAGGACTGTAGCCCGCCAGGTTCCTCTGTCCGTGGAATTTTCCAGGCAAGAATACTGGCCTGGGTTGCCATTTACTGCTCCAGAGGATCTTCCCAACCCAGGGATTGAACCTGCATCTCCTGAATCTCCTGCATCGACAGGCAAATTCTTTACCACTGAGCCACCTGGGAAGCCCAGCTTAGTAAGTAAGACCAGCAATAAAAGTATGATATATTTGTTTTTCACATGTTTTCTGAGTTTAGAAAGGTAACTGTTGATTTTAAGGTCCTTGTATTGGATTACTTGCTCCTTTGGGAGAAAGGAGCTAGATAGACTCAGATTTATGGCAGGAATTCAGCAAGCCTTTAGGAGGAAGAAGAAAGGCAGGATTTAGGGACAAAGTACTCAACTGAGACCATATTTTTTATCAGGGCAACTTACGCTGCCTTTGTTTTCTTTCTTCCCCCTTCTCTTTAACTTTCAGAAAATACACCAACCTCTTAAGAACCTCTATCATGAAATATCCAAGGGATTATGATTTTTTTTACATGGAATTGACATTCTCACTTCCAAAGTGTTTCTTTTTATAAATCAACTTTATTAAAGTATATTTTGCAGATAATAAAATCAGCCTTTTTTAGTGTAAAATTCAAAGAATTTTGACAAATGTATATATACAGGTAACCTAAACCACAATTAAGGTATAGAACATTTCCATCACCCCAAAGAGTTCCTCTGTGTCTCTTTGCAATCAATCCCCTCCCCACACTCCTGGACCTTGGCAAATACTGACCTGCTTTTGGTCACTACAGCTTTACCTTTTCTAGAATTTCAAGTAAATGGAATCATGCAGTATGCAGTCTTTCATGTGCAGCTTCTTTCACTTAGAACAATGCATTTGATGTTCACTCGTGTTGTTTGGCCCTTTTTAAGTAATATTCCACTGAGTGGTTTTGTTTATCTACTCACTCGCTGATGGATATTTGGGTTGCTTCCAGTTTAGGGCTATTATAAATAAAGCTACTATGATAATACTTGGATTTACGTTTTTGTGTGAACCTAACTTTTCATTCCTTTTAGGTAACTACCTACAAAGATAACTGCTGAGCATGAGTAGGTATATGCTTAACTTTGTAAGAAACTGCCAAACTATTTCCAATTGGCTGTACCAATTTCCAGTGGCTGTACCAGTTACCTTCCTATCGGTTTTGCATAAGTGTGCAGTGACTCCATAGCCTCACCAATACTTGGTAGTGTCTTTAAAAAAATTTAAGTTAATGTGTAGGAATGTCTCACTGTGGTTTTAATTTGCAGCTCTCTGATAACTAAGGATACTGAGCAGCTCTTTAAGTGCTTAATATCCATTTACGCATCCTCTCTTGGAAGGTGCTTGTTCAACTCATTTGCTCATTTTTAATTGGATTGTTTTTCTTCTTTTTATTGAGTTGCAGGCTTTAAAAATATATTCTGAAAACCAATCTGTAGCACATATATGTATTGCAAATACAATTTTCTAGTCAGTGGTTTGCCTTTTCATTTTAATAGTATCTTTTGAAGAGTATATGTTCTTAATCTTAATGAAGTTTATCAATTTTTCTCTTCTGGTTTATATTTTTGTGTTCAATAAAAGAACTCTTTATCCAAAAGTTATGATGATTTTCTCCTATTCTCTTCCAGGGGTTTTATAATTTTAGCTTCTACATTTAGGTTTATAATTCATTATGAGTTACTTTTGTATATATTCTAAGGTGAATACTGAATATTTTTTAATTTTGGTGATGGATTTTTGTGTTCATGTACATGTGGTTTTTTCTTCTAATATCTGTTGGTTTTTGGCACCATGGCAATGCCAGCCTCACAGAATGTGTTGGCAAGAATTTTATCCTCTCTTTCCTACAAGTTTGGTTTATTTGTTCCTTAAATATTTGATAAAATTCACCGTTAAAGTTACTGGAGCCTAGATTTTAATTATGGAATGATTTTAAATTACAATTTTAATTTCTTTAATAGATATAAAGCTGCTCAGACTTTTCAAGTTCTTTTTGAGTCAGTTTTGGTAATCTATGTCTTTCATGGAATTCTTCCATTTCATCTAAGTTGTAGAATTTACTGGCATAAAATTATTCTTAATGTTCCCTTATTATCTTTTTTGTGTCTCTAGGATCTGGTAGTGATATCCATTCTTCCTTTCCTGATATTGGCAATTTGCATTAATTTATATCTTTCTCTCTTTTTTGTCTGTATCAATCTAGCTATCAGCTTATCAATTTTATTGATCTTTTCAAAGAGCTGGCTATTGGTTTCACTGATTTTTCTCTATGTTGGTTTTCTGTTTTATTGATTTCTACTCTAACATTTTATTCCTCTTACTTGGGGTTTAATTTGCTCATTTTCTTGCTTCTTAGGTCAGAATCTTTGATTATTGATTTTTAGATCTTCCTTATTTTAAGACTATACATTTCCCTCTAAGCACTGTTGCATCCTACAAGTTTTAATATGTTGTGTTTTCATTACCATTATGTTCAAATATTTTCTAATTTCCCCGTAACTACTTCTTACTATGATTTATTTAGAGGTATACTGTGTACTTTCCTAATATTTGAGAATTTTCCAGATAGCTTTCTGTTACTGATTTCTAATTCCATTTTGATCAGAGAACATACTTCATATTATTTCAATTATTTATAATATATTGAGATTTGTTTTATGGCCCAGAATGTGGTCTTAATGAATGTACCATGTGACTTTGTAAAGAAGATATATTCTGGTAGTGTTAGGTCTGCTATTTTATAAATACCAGTTAGGTAAAGTTGGTTGGTAGTATTGGTCAGATTTTCCATCTCCTCACTGACTTTTCTATTTATTCTATCAGTTACTGAGTTAAGAGTGTTGAAATATCCAACTCTAACTGTGGTTTTGTCTACTTATCCATTCAGTTGTATCTATTTTGATTTTATCCATGTATTTTGAGGCTCTTTTAAGAGCACACCCTTTGAGGATTGTTCCTTTCTTAATGAATTGAACACTTCATCGTTATGAAATGTGCCCCCCATCCTGAAGCATAATCTGTCTCATATTAACATAGATACTCCAGCTTTCTTATGATTAGTAGCTTGCATGATATATCTTTTCCCATCTTTTTATTTGGAACCTATCTGTGTCTTTATTCTTAAAATGGGTGTCTTACAGGCAATAGTACATAGTTGGGTCTTAGATTTTTATGCAGTCTTTTAATTGGAAAACTACTTAATGTAGCCTTAATATTGTTGTATTCTTTATATTTGATATTTGTTCTCTGTTTCCCATCCCTTCTCTGCTCATCTTTTTCTGTTTTCTTTGGCATTAAATGAGTATAGTTTAATATTCATTTTTATTGCCATTATTAACTTATTATACTTTTTTGTTGGTTATTCCAGGGTGCAAATTATGCATCTTTAACTTTAACTTATCATTATCAACCTTCAAGTAATATGACATCACTATACATATAAGAACCTGAGCAAAAAAATAAAATAAAATAAAATAAAATAAATAAAAAAAAAGAACCTGAGCAGTGTACTTCCATTTCATTCCTTCCATGCCTTGGGGCTACTGTCACACCTTTTACATCTATATACATTATAAATATACATTATAATCTCTAAATAGATTATTAATTTTGCCTTAAACAATCAGTTAACTTTTAAAAACATCTTTAAATGAACAAAAGTCTTTCATATTCATCCCCCACTTACCATACTTATCTGGAACTCTTCATTACCTCTAGAGATTCAGGTATCCATCTGGTATCATTTTCCTTCAGTCTGAAGAAATTTTTAATATTTCAGGTCTGCTGGTGACAATTTTTTGTCTGAAAAAATACATTTCTCCTTCATTTATTTTGGCTTTCATTTTTAAAAAGATTTTTACTGGAGACAGAATTTGAGATTGGCAGTACTTTTTTTTCTTTAGCACTTTAAAGACGTCATGCCATTGTCTTCTCACTTGCACTGTTTCTGATGAGATGTGTATGATTTCTTATCTTTGTTCTTCCATATGTACTGTTTCTTTTCCCCCCCCTAGCTTCTTTTCAATGCTCCATCTATCCACTGGTTTTCAGCAATTTGATTGTCTTAGAGTGGTTTTCTTTGGGGTTATCTTACTTAGGGTTCATTGAGCTTTTTGGATTTATTGATTTATATTTTCCATAATAACTGGAATTTTTGTCGTTATTTTTTTTTTTTTAATTTTTTTATTTTTTTTAATTTTTTTATTAGTTGGAGGCTAATTACTTCACAACATTTCAGTGGGTTTTGTCATACATTGATATGAATCAGCCATAGATTTACACTTATTCCCCATCCCGATCCCCCCTCCCACCTCCCTCTTCACCCTACTCCTCTGGGTCTTCCCAGTGCACCAGGCCCGAGCACTTGTCTCATGCATCCCACCTGGGCTGGTGATCTGTTTCACCATAGATAGTATACATGCTGTTCTTTTGAAACATCCCACCCTCACATTCTCCCACAGAGTTCAAAAGTCTGTTCTGTATTTCTGTGTCTCTTTTTCTGTTTTGCATATAGGGTTATCATTACCATCTTTCTAAATTCCATATATATGTGTTAGTATGCTGTAATGTTCTTTATCTTTCTGGCTTACTTCACTCTGTATAATGGGCTCCAGTTTCATCCATCTCATTAGGACTGATTCAAATGAATTCTTTTTGACAGCTGAGTAATATTCCATGGTGTATATGTACCACAGCTTCCTTATCCATTCATCTGCTGATGGGCATCTAGGTTGCTTCCATGTCCTGGCTATTATAAACAGTGCTGCAATGAACATTGGGGTGCACGTGTCTCTTTCAGATCTGGTTTCCTCAGTGTGTATGCCCAAAAGTGGGATTGCTGGGTCATATGGCAGTTCTATTTCCAGTTTTTTAAGGAATCTCCACACTGTTTTCCATAGTGGCTGTACTAGTTTGCATTCCCACCAACAGTGTAAGAGGGTTCCCTTTTCTCCACACCCTCTCCAGCATTTATTGCTTGTAGTCTTTTGGATAGCAGCCATCCTGACTGGCGTGTAATGGTACCTCATTGTGGTTTTGATTTGCATTTCTCTAATAATGAGTGATGTTGAGCACCTTTTCATGTGTTTGTTAGCCATCTGTATGTCTTCTTTGGAGAAATGTCTGTTTAGTTCTTTGGCCCATTTTTTGATTGGGTCATTTATTTTTCTGGAATTGAGCTTCAGGAGTTGCTTGTATATTTTTGAGATTAATCCTTTGTCTGTTTCTTCATTTGCTATTATTTTCTCCCAATCTGACGGCTGTCTTTTCACCTTACTTATAGTTTCCTTTGTAGTGCAAAAGCTTTTAAGTTTCATTAGATCCCATTTGTTTAGTTTTGCTTTTATTTCCAATATTCTGGGAGGTGGGTCATAGAGGATCTTGCTGTGATTTATGTCAGAGAGTGTTTTGCCTATGTTCTCCTCTAGGAGTTTTATAGTTTCTGGTCTTACATTTAGATCTTTAATCCATTTTGAGTTTATTTTTGTGTATGGTGTTAGAAAGTGTTCTAGTTTCATTCTTTTACAAGTGGTTGACCAGTTTTCCCAGCACCACTTGTTAAAGAGGTTGTCTTTTTTCCATTGTATATCCTTGCCTCCTTTGTCAAAGATAAGGTGTCCATAGGTTCGTGGATTTATCTCTGGGCTTTCTATTCTGTTCCATTGATCTATATTTCTGTCTTTGTGCCAGTACCATACTGTCTTGATGACTGTGGCTTTGTAGTAGAGTCTGAAGTCAGGCAGGTTGATTCCTCCAGTTCCATTCTTCTTTCTCAAGATTACTTTGGCTATTCGAGGTTTTTTGTATTTCCATACAAATTGTGAAATTCTTTGGTCTAGTTCTGTGAAAAATACCGTTGGTAGCTTGATAGGGATTGCATTGAATCTATAGATTGCTTTGGGTAGAATAGCCATTTTGACAATATTGATTCTTCCAATCCATGAACACGGTATGTTTCTCCATCTGTTTGTGTCCTCTTTGATTTCTTTCATCAGTGTTTTATAGTTTTCTATGTATAGGTCTTTTGTTTCTTTAGGTAGATATACTCCTAAGTATTTTATTCTTTTTGTTGCAATGGTGAATGGTATGTCGTTATTTTTTCAACTATTTTTCTGCCTATTCCTGTCTCTCCTTTCCTTCTGGGACTCCAATTACATGCATGTTAGTCTGCTTGATATTGTCCCGCAGTATCAACCACTGAGTCTTTCTCTTTCTTCAGTTTTTTTACATTCTCTGTTTCAGATTGGATAGTTTTGTTATTGTGTCTTCAAATGCATTTATCCTTTCTTTTGCAATTTAATTTGCTATTAATCTCATCCAGTGAATCTGTCACTTCATATTGTGTACTTTTTTGGTTCCAGGAGTTCTATTTGCTTCTGTGTTAAATTTCTTTCCTCATTACATTGATGTTTATCTTTCAATTGTTCAGCACAGTGTCATAGTTGCTTTGAAGTCCTTGTCTGCTAATTCTGTAACTGTTATTTCTCATTCAGTTTCTACTGACTTGACTTCTTCTTGCTTACGGGTCACATTTTAGTGCTTCTTAGAATGTCAAGTAATTCTCTGGATATCAGCTATTATAATCATTGTATTTTTGAGTGCTTTTATTTCTGAGCCATCAGGGAAGCCCTTTACAATTTACTGTCTTCTTTTAAAGATTATTGAAGCTTGTTTTGTTGTGCATCTAAATTTTTTGCGAATAATTATTTTTTCAAGGCTTAATTTTTAAGTTTTGTTACTTTGGGTTCAAAGTATGTTTTATTCTACGACTACATTAATGCTACTACTAAGGAGTAACTCTTACGTGGTCTCTATTGAATGTTCTGGGTGTTCAACAAGGTCTCTCAACTTTTGCTGTGGGAACTGAAATCTTTCTCTCAGTCTTGTATGAGCTCTGGTAAATTTTCAGCTCATAGCTCCTGAGAAATAGTTTTTTTGTCCAGCGCCATGGTGTTTCTCTCAATACATTCACAGATTCATAATTCAGCCAAAGATAAAGGGGAAATTTATGCAGATTTCTGGAGTTATTTCTCTGACTAGCCCTCTTCCCCTTTCAGTACTCTGCTCCACAAATTTCTGCCACCTAGGTAGACGTCCCTGAGTTCCTAACTCAATTCAACAAGACTGCAGGTTCTGACTGAGTTCCCTCTCACAATGCTACGGTCCAGAAACTACCTACAGACAGAAAGCCAGGGTGACTGCAGGACTCATTTTCTTTGTTCCGTTTTTCTCAGGGATCACAGTCCTGTGCTACCTGTTGCCCAATGTCTGAAAACACTGTTTCATATATTTTTGTCCAGTTTTGAATTGTTTATGGGGTATATGAGGCAGAAGGGAACATGGTTTATACCAGTTACTCCTTCGTGGACCACAGTGGAAGTCTCAAAGCCTTTTAACACTGAGTCACTTAAGGGTCAAACTCTGTGGTAGGTTTCACATACTAAATGTGGAAAAAGCCTACCACAAATAGTAGACAACCACAGTAAGCAGGAAAATGGTTCAGGAAGCAGAAAGCAAAGGGACACATCTCTTCAGCTTTGACAGCTGGTGCACTTTTAGAAGAATATGAAGTGACTCAACCAATTTCAGAGGCAATGCACTGCTCAGAACCAAAAGGTTAGAGATGTCACTCTTAAAAATATCAAATCAAGAACTCTAAAATCCAAAGTAATGAAATAAAAAAATCAAAGCAGTCAAGTATAAACTGAACTTGACAAAAGTGTCAGTTACCAGTCACTTTGATATTTCCTTCTTTAAGCCCATGCCAAAAATAGCTCTCTCCTCTTATTCTCCTTTCATACAAGTTAAAACAACAACAAAAAATGCAATCCAGACAACCTTATTTACAACACTTAAAAAAAATCTTGAGGAAGTCATCAATAACTATGAATGATGTCTGATGCATGTATGTTTTGTTATTACTATTTTTAAAGGGTTGTTTTTTCAGCTATGATGACTAAACAATCTCAGGGCTCAGTTATTTACCTCACTACAAGATAAAACTGAGGTTATCGGTCTTGGTATAAATCTTGCAATCACAATGCCACATCTATAGAAGGACAGTCGCTTAAACACAGGAACTCCACATTAAGGAAATCAGATACACAAAAAAAATCTCTTATGACGGAACAAACCAGAAAAAAAATCTGCAATATGTGCCATTAAATTATCATATCCAAAATTATTTTTAAAAATTTCCTACCAACACATCAGGCAATACCATGAAAGCTCAATGTTCAAAAAGTAAACTGAATCACTAACCTGGGAGGCACAGAACAATGTAAGTTTCCAATGAAAATTAAGATAGCAGGAAGTAAGCCAGAGAAAAAAGCAAAATCCCTGAATTACATTGACAGAGAAACCGAGGTAATGACGTAGTGAAGTGAGAAGGAAAATTGCTTATCTTCTTGCTGTACACTTCTCTTTAGGCAGTCCTATATAACTGCCTACTTCAAAGTCTGTAACTTTATAAACAAATGAAACAGAAGCTAAACAAAGGGACCAAACTCCCTGGGAAGATAAGAAAGAACACAGCAGCCCTACCAACAGGCACCAGTACAACAACTTCCTCTGTATATTTAAAGGTTCAGGTTTAAAAAGCCTCCAGCTGAACTGCTAGGTACACAGCCGACTACAGACTAGCTAATGGTGGTGTATAGGGTCTGGAGATGAGATTGACCTACTCAGCTTCATCATGTTAACACAAGAAAGCAAGCTTTGCCACCTGAGCTATTGTACACACTCATCCCTGAAAGCTAATTTTTCCCCCTAGAGTCCACCTAGTCCTCTTCTGTAAAACCAGAAAGAACAGTCCCCAAACCTTTGCTTTTTAGATAAATCCCACAGATTAAAAAAAATACTTTATTTTAAACCAGGTGGTGCAGTGGTAAAGAATCTACCTTCCAATGCAGGAGACACAAGAGATGAAGGTTTCATCCCTGAGTCGGGAAGATCCCCTGGAGGAGGACATGGCAACCCACTCCAGTACTTTTGCCTGGAGAATCTCATGGACAGAGGAGCCTGGCGGGCTATAGTCCATGGGGTCACAAAAAGTTGGACACGACTGAGCACGCACACATGCACACACAGAGTGTTCTACTTACAGATCTGAAATGCACATATGGAACTTAATAGTCCAGGGTTTCTATACAGCTATAGAACCAAAGACCAGGGAAACTGTTATTTCCCATCAGGCCTACTTCTCCAACATTTTCTTGGCATTAAACACTATACAAACACACACACACACACACAAACACTATACAAATTTCCAGTTAAAGACGCAGATGTCTGGACTCTATTAGTCTCAGCTGTGTACTGCTAGATTGATGAAAAATCTTTTTATTAGAGTCTTTCAGTAGCCAGCTTCATGCTTTCAAACTTGCCCAGTGTCTTTCCTCATTCTGACAATGTAAACATAACACAAAAGCACCTCTTCTTAAAGAAGTGAAACTGAGCAATGGCAAAATTATTAGCTAAAGAGCCGTTAATCAGTTAAATCCAAATTGTTTTCCACAGGAATATATTCTGTAATATGAGACAGAACAATTGGCAAATGATTATTTTACTTATAATAAAATAGTTCTCATGTGGACTACAAAATTACATAATATACATAAGTGTAATATATGTAATATACATAATATATATTATATATAACATACATATATTATATATGTATATAACATACATATATTATATATAACATATTATGTATTTTACATATACATATATACGTAAGCCCAGTGCATGATTCACTAAAAGGTAGCTCTCTTTTCACCCCAAATCTGTCTGGGAAGATCAATTTGAATTAGAGAAGTCTGAATTATAGAGCTTAAAATGAGACAAATGTAGTTTTATTACTTGCAGATACACTCTCACTCACCTGCCCATCCTCTTCCTTCTCTACTAAATAGTATTTCTAGCACTTTAATAAATGAATAATTTAATAGATGAGAATAACTGGTAATGAATACATTAACTATTTGTATATAAATAGAAATTTTTTATGCCTAAAATAAAACCAACCTCCATCATTCCATCTCACATGAATGATGATCACTTCCAAATATGGAAAAAGAAAATATGATTGGAAAACTAATCAATAAGGTTTCTACTGCTGAAAATATGGTAACTTTAAAAAATAATTTCAAAGCATGAAAAGAAAACTGACCAATTACCAACTGTAAAAAAGAATTAGACAGATAAAAAAGATCATTTTAGAAATGATAATAATATTCAAACATAATATACATTTGTATATATATACTACTTAAAACTAACTTTTACTGACTGTTTTCTATGCGCCAGGACTTTCTCAAGTGTTTATATGTATAATTATTCTTTAACTTCCTACCACAACCTTATGAGGTAGATATTATTATTATCCCCCATTTTACTGATAGGGAAACTGAGAAGCAGAGAGAGCAATTAATCTGTCAGTGGTCACACAGCTACTAAGTGATAGGACCACGATTTGGACCCAGGCATTGTGGCTTCAGGCCAACTCTCTTCACCACATACCATGAATATATATGGGGCTTCCCAGGTGGCTCAGTGGTAAAGAATCCACCTGCCAATGCAGGAGCCACAGGAGATGCAGGTTTGATCCCTGGATCAGAAAGATCCCCTGGAGAATACTGGCAACGCCCTTCAGTATTCTTGCCTGGAATATCCCAGGCAAGACAACAGACAGAGGAGCCTGGAAGTCTACAGTCCATGGGGTTGCAAAGAGTCAGATACAACTGAGTGACTAAGCATGCATGCATGCATGAATGTATGTGTGTTGTTTGATATAAACCACCTAAAAATTAGTATTCCAACATGGAACTCAATTATTAGCTTTAAAGAAGAACACCTAAAAATTAGAGCAAGCATAAATAAAATTGTTGACACTATGTATATCATAAAAATTAAACAGAATATTAAAAACATAAAACTTCACTAGAAAGAAGAAATGCTCTACAAGTGAAAAGCTGGAAAAAAATTATGTCATAATAAGTATAAATGGACTGGGTATTAATAAAAAGCATCCCACTGAAAGGATCAAAACACTTATATATTTTGATTCACTATAAATGTAATATATGTTCACTATAAAAAATTCTTAAGAAAGTACAGAAAAGTAGCAAGAAAATAAAAACCACACATAATCTCACAACCCAAAGAAAATGAAAACTTACAATGTTTCCTGACAGCCTTTTTCTATGAAAATATTTTCACATGGTTAAGATCATACTCCATGGTCAAACTGCATAGTTTATTTTTCAACTAAATTGCATAAATATTTTCCTACTTGGTTAAGATTCTTCAAAAATATTTTAATAGCTCTATGATATTCCATCATATGAGTGTACCATAATTTAGGTAATCATTTCCCTCTTATGAAAACTGTGGGGAACATCTCTGTGCATTAAAGTTTATCCAGAGCTCAGATTTATTTTCTAAGGATAGATTTTTTTAGAAACATAATTACAGTTCAAAGTGTATGAACATTTTTGAGCTCTTGATGCATTTTACAAAATTGCTTTCCAGAAAGACAGTGCCCACTAAAGGAAAAAAAAAAAAAAGACTGACTTCATTGAGTTAAAACTTCAGGAATATTTATTCACAACCAGCATTTCTGAATCATTTTAATTGGTGGCAGCTGCTTTAAATGTTCTCATTGTTAAACTGGTAAAACACCACAATGGAAACAGACTGTCTTAATTTAAGGTCAAACGGCAGTTATAGTTTAAAAATTAAACTCAAGTATATTTGGCTTTTTTCCAACTTTTAGACTCCCTGTTCTTCAAAACTTTTAAAACACTTATGTCAGAAAGAACTTCTACAGCCTTACACCATAAAACTAGAAGCATCTGAGGAGGCTGCTTTTTTTAATACTGTGTTTTGTTACATGTAGCATAGCTGAATCAATACTTAAAAATCCATCTATTTTCAATGTAACATACTATAAAGCAAGGCATTACACTCACAGAATAAAAGATAAACACAACTCTAAGTGCATTTGTTACAAGATTATATTTCTCCTCTTCAGTCTGTCTTAAGTGCTTGGCTGTGTCCTTACAATCCAATTTGATCAGGGTTTCTCACAACCATGTAAGAAAGCAAGGTTTTAGTACAAAGAATGGAAAGGAAAGCAGAAACTGCTAAGAGCTGTCAGAGGCAACATTCCTTTTCTGAGGCCATCTTCTCAATAACTAACTCTTATGAAGTCTTACAGGGGTCACTGATAGCTATTGCGATTTAGTAATCTCATGGTTCGAGAAAAAAAATTTAAGTGCTTTATTTTTCTTCATAGCACATATCACTACCTATTTGTTTATTGTCTACCCACCAGATGGTAAGCTCCAAGAGCGTACATGCCTTTTGCATTGCTGTATTCCTAGCCCTGGGCACATAGCAAGGGTTAAGTATATGTTTGTAGAATGAATAAAATAATTTAATCTAAAAGATTGAGAATCACACTAAAAGAGCTTTGTTGTGGGTCTAGGCCCAAGAAATACTATTTTTGAATGTGTAGTGGATGTCTAACTGTGGCACGCAGAATTTATATCAAAAGCATAAACACCTTTCTCAGGCCCCTAGGAACAGTGCAAAACTTTCACACTTTAGAGATATCCTTTAGGGAGATAAATGTCTCAGGGATAAAATCAGGGGGAAACCTACAAGACTTTTGGTTCTTAGAATTCTAGTCATAGAGTCAGTCATGTATCTGAACCTCAGACAGAGTTCAGATCAATGTGCTACAGCAGGATAAAAGTGCACGGGTAGAGTGGGAAGGGAACAAAAATCAGGATGAGGCATCTGAAGACACAGGCCCAAGGCTCCACCCCACCATTCAAGTCAGAAGGCCATGAAGGAGTCATTCCATTCCCTTCATCTTCAGACACCGATATGCAAGATGTAGGCAAGTGCATTGTCTGCTTGATAGGGTGCTATAAGGATCCAAGAACACGAGCCATTTAGAAGATTCTGTAACTGCCAACTATTACAATGCTGTATCTGTAAAGGTACAATTATTAACGTTATCATCATTTTTGGCCAATGAAACCTCTAATAAGTAGCCCCTCAATAACATTTCATTTCCTTCCTGGCATACCTGGGAGAAGTAGGGATACTTGAGTATTATAATTTAATATTATAATTTCTTCTAATAAGTATTATAATTTCACAGGTGGTTCTTGAATGGATTTCACATCTGGGGAAATGTAAGATTCTGGTGCTGATAGGTGCACCATGAGAGACTATGCCATGATCAGTCAAGTGATTCAGGATGTTAAGAACACTAAGGAGGAAAGTGAACGTTAACATTCAATGAGAGCATGAACGCTAAGTCATTTCAGTGGTGTCTGACTTTTTGTGACCCTATGGACTGTAGCCGCCAGGCTCCTCTGTCCATGGGATTCTCCAGGCAAGAACACTGGACTGAGTTGCCATGCTCTCCTCCAGGTGATGTTCCCAACCCAGGAATTGAACCTGCATCTCTTATGTCTCCTACATTGGCAGGCGGGTTCTTTACCACTAGTGCCACCTGGGAAGCCCTCAATGAGTCAAATATGATTAAGTGTTTTCATAATGCATTTTACTCTCCACAGTAACTCTTTTTAAAAAGGTGTTATTATCCCCATTTACAAATGAGAAAACTGAGGCTGAGAAGTTGCTTACTAGTATGAGGAAGACCTGACATTATCACCCATGGTTATCTAACTCCAAAGTCACACAAAAAATTTATCATCTCCAGATATGAGTGAGCTTGCATACCATTTCCCCATTTCCTTTTTTATTATTTCAGTCATTCTTGTGGTTGATATAAGGGTTTACAAAAATTGCTGATCCACTCTATACTGTCAGGACACAGATTAACAGTAAGATTCTGAATCCATAGGGAAAAGGTGATTCTCAATTTAGGTGAAGTAGTTAAATATGACTCCTACCTAGGTAGGAAGAAAAGACATCAGAGCCCATGGAAGCAAGCACTGGATGACTGTTCAAAAGACTTAAGTAAACTCAGGATATCCTTGGCAACCAGAAAAGTCAGTTTCCAGTATTTCCCATGTGATAAACATCCTAGGGTTCAGGGATTTATAGAGGGGTGACTAAGGAAATCCGTTATCTCAAAAAAGTATACCTAGGTCCAAAAAAATGCCCTCCCTGAAAACACCCAGAGAAATATCTGGTAAGAGTCCCTTTACTTCTACAGGAACAGAATACCAGCGGAAATGTTTCATCAAAACACAATAAAAGTGAACATCAAGGAAATGGTTCTATAGATGGGAGGGTTCCAAGCAAAAGCTAGTTAACTCAGGGCAGGGAAGATCCAGAGCAAAAAAGATACGTTATCAAACTAAAAGTCTACGTTAAAATCAGAACTAAAAATCAGAGGGCTAGAGATAAGGGCAGATGGGACCAAAGTCATCTTCAAACACCTAGAATTTTTTCCAGGTTTGGTCAATATAACTAGAAAGCAGGTTTGGTTTGTGTTGCTCTGATGGGCTTTTGGAAAGCAGAAAGCATCCTCTTAGAACACAGGAATCTGGGAATCTTCTTTAAAGAAACCCAACATCAAGTAGCTAGGGAGTCATGTGAATTCCTATGCTGACACCTCTTTCAGGGCAAATTTGCCAAGTGGCAAATAAAACAGAATCTTAAGATGTCACTGATAAATAGTTCTAAAGTGAAGGCAGTGGTCATGAATGGTTAAGTTCACAGGCCCTACCCTAGATATATATTCTTCCTAAGCCATAAGATACTAAGGAATGTGATTCAGATGGAGCCAGAAGACAAAATTCTACCCTTCAAATTCCTCTGACCCCTGTAGCTATATTGCAGGGGTGCAAGGGTTAAGTAGAGGGGAGGGAAATAGTCATGAAGGAAGTATGCAATCAAGCTTGGCCAAGGCTATGGAAAGTGCCAAGGAATGAACTGCCCAGAGGTCACTCTGAAATTCATGGAGTTCTCCCAAGGTAGTCATCACCAGTGATGGAAACAGAAGTTGGAGCTGAAAAAGGCCAATACTGAAAGCTTTAATGAACTCTTCGCATCCTTTAAGTCTTAGACTAAACAGCACCTCCTCAAAGAGACTTTCTCTCAACCTATCTAAAGTAGAGGATGTTGTTGTTCAGTTACTAAATCATGGCTGACTCTTCTGTGACCCCATAGCTCGCCAGGCTCCTCTGTCCATGTGATTCTCCAAACAAGAATACTGGAGTAGCTTGTTACACCCTCCTCCAGGGGATCTTCCCAATCCAGGGATCAAACCCATGTCTCCTGCATTAGAACACGGATTCTTTACCACTGAGCCACCTGGAAAGCCCAAAGTAGAGGACAGCAACTTTCTTACTCTTCATGTTGATGCTGTTTACTTAACACAAATAAAATTAATTCAGTCATCTATTTCTCCCACTAGACTATAAGCTCTAGGAGAACAAAGGTCCTATCTGCCCTTTTCACTTTTATATCCCCAGTGCTTAGCATAGGGCCCAGAACACAACAAATAATGATCTGTTATAACAATGATTCTCAAAGTGTGGTCCCTGGACCAGCAGCATTGGGATCATTTGAGAACTTGTTAGAAATTCAATTCTCAGGTCCCACCCCAGACCTACTGAATCAGACACTCCAGGAGTAGAGTCGGCCACCTGCATTTTCACAAGCCCTCCAGGGGATTTCCATGCATGCTCAAGTTTGAGGACGCTGGTATGTAACAAGAGAACAGAAATATACATTTCCTGCTTCAGGGAAGTATAAAGGTAAAGGTTCTTTTCTAATATGGCACTGAAATGTTTGGCCAGGTTATCCACGATTCTGAGCCTGGTATGTACACAACTAACATTTTACCTGGAATGGAGTAAGGATTTCCAAATGCAGGCTATTAAGGAAGGATCTTGCACAACTTACTTAACCTAAGCATGTTTCCTTATCTGTGAGAAAGGAATAATACCAACCTCACAGTTTGAAAGGATTGAATGAGATTTTTAAAGAAATTTACATAAGTTCTAAAACATATGAAACACTCCATAAATGATAGTGGCAGCTTCTTCTTAGTGAATCTGTTGTGGAGGCCTGTGAAAATGAGGATCTCACAGAAACAGTTCTCAACCTCCAAGAAAGTCCTGGGAAAATAAAGGGTATTACCTACATGCTAGGATACAAGTAGCTTTGTGAGAGTGTAAAGATATACTGCTTGCTAGACTCCTGAGCAAAGAGATGCCTAAGAAAAAAGAGAAGTTAACCCATGAACGGTTAAAGTAAAAAGAGGAAGCAAGATGGGAATGGAAAAGAGGTTTCTTGCCATGGGCGAGAGAACTGCTGGCAGTGAAAATAGCAGGTTAGAAGAGCAAGGCTAGGCCATGATGGACTCTTCTCAGAGCAAGAAGGAAGTCCTTATATGTCTGGTGTCTATATTTTCCAAACCAAAAATTGGTACAGTGTCTGATGAATATGAGTATACTTAGGGACACAATGGGACAAAACAAAACCAGGGCTGTCCTGGGAATTTCAGAATATATGGTTACTGTCTGGAAATGGTCTATTTTTAAAAGAAACCAACACCAGTATGGCTAAAGAACTGCACAAAGTTTCACAATACCTCCATACAGGCTCTGGTTATGACTCATCCTGAGTAATGAAGGCTGTATGGGCACATGACCCCTAAAAACTTAAGAGCATTTATGAGAAGTTACTTAGGGCCATCTTCTCTTTCTTCCTTTTTCACCAGACCCTTTGGGTTTTATAAATTCACTGGCCAAAATCTGGAGACCTTAGTAAAAGATCGTCAGGCCCATCCCAAATATCTTATATTAGCTACTGGTTTTTTTTCCATTTATTTTTATTAGTTGGAGGCTAATTACTTTACAATATTGTAGTGGGTTTTGCCATACATTGACATGAATCAGCCATGGATTTACATGTATTTCCCATCCCGATCCCCCCTCCCGCCTCCCTCCCCACCCCATCCCTCTGGGTCTTCCCAGTGCACCAGCCCTGAGCACTTGTCTCATGCATCCAACCTGGGCTGGTGATCTGTTTCACCCTTGATAATATACATGTTTCGATGCTGTTCTCTCAAAACATCCCGCCCTCGCCTTCTCCCACAGAGTCCAAAAGTCTGTTCTGTACATCTGTGTCTCTTTTTCTGTTTTTTTTAAAAATACCAGCTCAAGGGTACTTTTGGACTACTTTACTGCCCTTGATGGTAAGGAGGGACAAAAGGTCCTTCAATACTAAATCTTGGTCAGGAATTCATAGTTTTTTAAGATCCAATAGACAGTTAAGCAGAACTTTATAACCACTGGTTATAAAAACTGGACTGGTTAGAGAATCAATGGCCTCACTGCCAGTGATTTTGTCAATTATGAGACCTGCTACTATCAAGTCAGTCACAAGTAGGTGAGTTTGAACAATTTACCTTCCTGTGCAAGTACCAGGTTTAAGAGAGAGAAAATAATTCTACCTACTAGAATTTAAGAGTAGGATACCAAAAGAGTGTAATGAAAGATAAACCACCTCTTACTACTACTGTGTCAATGTTCCTTCCCAAGATGCTTTTCCCAAATAGAAATCAAAATGCAGAGACATTCTGACGGGTGCAGTCATCTAGTGTGACTAAGACTGAGCAGGCATTGTTGTTCAGAGGATCTTTCACTTTACGGAAATGGCTGGCCCTCCAGACCTAGCTGAGTAACAACTTTCAAATTGTTCTGGTTTCCTTTCCAACCCTGGAAAAGAGAAGCCACCTTGTCATTGTACTTGGAGAGACCACATCTGATCAGTCAGAGTGACAGCAATTAGCGTCACTTGATCTAATTTCAATCTGGAGTGGCTGACACCTCCTTCAGTAGCCAAGGGCTCCCTGTTTTCCCAGGTATCATCATTCTAGGGAAGAAATTAGTGTGTATAACTAGTGCTCAGAATTCCTCACCTCAACCATTTCTTGTACCTTAATCTTCGAAGTTACTAGTATACACGGCACCACACAGAACAGGTTAGAGTGGGGAATACTCAGCCATTGGAGGACTCAGACTATTATCTGGAGGGCATGCAGTTGTCTGAATTAAGAGAGACTACAAAGAAAGCTAAGAGGTGTTCCTGGCCTCATTCTTTCTCAACAGCAAGAATGGGTTAGAGGGTCATCACCCCACAAGGATAAACAAGATTAAACTGCAGTTGAGAGGGTGAATTTAAGACAACAAATCATTGTGAAGCAGCTTCCCTACTCTGGGCTATCCACTAGGGATCGGAAATGACAAAGATCATCCCTCCTCATCAGGAGCTCATCGTCTAGTAAGTGAAGAAGAAAAACCACATAAATAAAATTTAACATAAAACACTAAATGATAAAATTGCTGTGAATGAAAAAAAAAATGCTGTGAATGACGAGTGAGGGGGCAGAATAAAGGACGCTTGGTGTGGGGGCTCAGGCAAGCAAGAAAGGAGAGGATCATGACTGGGGAAAGCAGCTCAAGATCTGTGGCTTGGAGCCACCAGACAACATAAATTGAAGATAGAACAAAAGCAAGGAGGAAGGCTAGAAAGTTCCCAGCCAAAGAGCTGAAGGAGTACCGTTGTTTTTGGACATTTTTAGGGGACAGAGGCTTTGGCAGGGTGGAGAATTCTCTCTCAGCAGAATGCCTTCTCACTCACCTGCACATACGCTTACAGAAGATTTACTTTGGTGGAGAAACAGGGACAGGGCGGGGGAGCAAGTATGTAAAACACCCAAAAGAGTACATGACACCTAAGTTCTTGGCAAATAGTACTGTTCTTGACTTCTCCCCACAAATTCTACCAGAATTTCAAGAGTTAGATTTTGCACTCAGAAGATGAGGAAAGAAACAGAGATCACCAAAGTATACTTGGAAGCAAAAATATAGACATTACTCAGCAGCGTTTCACCGGTGTGGTTGACAGAGCTCTCTAAATCCACTGGGTAATGGCACAGTCCTTCTCTTTGGATGAATACTGGAAGCGTAGCATGACCTCCAGATCACTATCCTTATCATTCAGTAAAATGCCAAACTATATACCATTTCTTTCCTGTATTATTATCTGTACCTATTGTGTGTGTGCATACTCAGTCACTTTAGTTGGGTCTGACTCTTTGCGACCCTATGGACTGTAGCCCACCAGGCTCTTCTTCTCCAGCCAAGAATACCGGATTGGGTTGCCATGCCCTCCTCCATGGGATTGTCCCAACCCAGGGATCGAACCCGCGTCTCCTGTGACTCCTGCATTGCAGGCAGATTCTCTACTGCTGAGCCACCGTGGAAGCCCTGTACCTCTTCTTTCCTCATGAATTTAACTTCATAGCTAATCCTTACACAGAACAGAGTCCTCTCTGGGCTAAACTATTCCAATGTTCCCTTCAACAATGACTCTGTTTTACTGTGAATTGATGCTTTTGAACTATGGTGTTGGAGAAGACTCGTGAGAGTCCCTTGGACTGCAAGGATATCAAACCAGTCAATCCTAAAGGATATCAGTGCTGAATAGTCACTGGAAGGACTGATGCTGAAGCTGAAACTCTAATACTTTGGCCACCTGATGCGAAGAACTGACTCTTAGAAAAGACCCTGATGCTGGGAAGGATTGAAGGCAGGGGGAGAAGGGGATGACAAAAGATAAGATGGTTGGATGGCATCACCAACTCAATGAACATGAGTTTGAGCAAGCTCTGGGAGTTGGTGATGGACAGGGAAGCCTGGCGTGCTGTAGTCCATGGGGTCACAAAGAGTCGGACACGACTGAGCAACTGAACTGAACTGAATCTCTTACTCTGTTTCAACCATATAACTCCTACACCAATATTTCCTAATAATAGGTCAGAAAATCAAGTCAAAATGAATGAACAAATGATTTCATTTCAAGCTTCTCCACCCTTCCCTCTCCTGATTCTATATTTCTCAAATATCCTCATTTCCTGATAGTTCCCTAAATAAAACTAAATCAACTCTGTGATCCTCACTGGTTGGAATGTCTAATGCTCTCTCCCCAAATCAAATTCTAAATTCTTATCATTTGAAACGTAATTCAAAATCTCCCATTAATGCTTTTCCAACAAATAAGTCCACTAATGTCAACATGACTAATATTCCTCCCCCATTTTCATGTATAATCATGAATACCCAACTCCCCATCACCCATGTGTGGCAGTTTCCCCTCTTTCAGTTACTGGCCTGGGGTATGGCCACTCCAATGAAGGCACTGGAGCATGGTAAGGAAAGCACATATAAACAGCTCACAGAATGAGGGGAAAAGTCAAGAAAAGAAGGCAAGGAAATTACTGTTTTGCACTATTTGCCTTAAGGTCTCTTACAGAGGCAGGGATAATGAGAGGTGATTACATATATACATGTAAAATTTCATTACATCAAGTTATAATTTGAGACATACATCATAGCCATAGAAATAGCCACCTGGTTAGTTAAATAGAAAAGATGTTTCCTTACTTATGTCCCAGTACAAGAGCAAGTTGGTAAATTATTCTATGAACTGTATACTGAAAGTCTCCAGACTAAGATTAACATGAAATGTGTGTGTGCATAAACACACATGCTTACAAAGTAAACATGCCCATCCTATTTGTCCCTTATAAAACAGCTTGCCAAACCATTCTTTAAACTCCTATTTGTCCACAGTAAACTGTCAAGTACATAGAGGGCATTCAAGTGGTAGTTGACAATGATCTTCAATACTAGCTGAATGAAAACCTATCCAGCCAAGTTCAGGAGGAAATGAATCTTTAATCATAAAAACACTCTAGAAAAGAATCCTGCATGTTACAGCATTCTTATAATTGTACTGGAAGATATACTGTAATTTACTTAGTATAGCCAAGAATTTATAGAACCATGATTCAGAGTTGCACACAATCTGACTTGAGCATGAAAGCTGAAAAATAAAACCTACTGGAATCAATCCAACTTGCTTTATTTCCTGGAATACAGGTAAAAACTCATTATAGTTAACATCAGGATGACAAAGCCTCAAGATAACAATGTTCTGTCTCAAAATGAACCCACAGTAGTTTGTTGATTTGGTACAAAAAAATATTTACAGCAAACAACCAAGGAAAACAAATGTTTTCTTCAATTCTCTTCTAGTAACAGTCACTCCCTGTAATGAAAAAATATTTATGTGCTGCTGGCAAAGCAATCCTCACTTGTTAATTCACTGTGAACATTTTCCCCCAGTTTTATTCAGTACAACTTCCTCAACCCTTACCTCCTTAAATATTGTACATAAGCATACGTAACTACCTAAAATGGATGTCAAATCCATTCACTGCCTATGCTGTAGACTTAATCTTCAAAATCAAGTTATTCTGCTCATACAGAGATAATTTGACCCTGCCCACCTGTGAAAGAGAAAGTGTTAAGTCACTCAGTCCTGTCTGACTCCATGGACTGTAGCCCACCAGCTCCTCTGTCCATGCAATTCTCCAAGCAAGAATACTGGAGTGGGTTGCCATTTCCTTCTCCAGGGGATCTTCCCAAACCAAGGATCAAACCCGGCTCTCCCACATTGCAGGCAGACTCTTTACTGACTGAGTCACCAGGGAAGCCTACCTGTGAATGGCTACAAATAGATTAACACACCCCTTCCAAAGGCTGGCCATTCCTGGAGATGTTTTACAAGACTGAAGACCATTTTTACTTTACTTCACCACTGCCTCTCCCGCTCTAGTCTGCCTTTTAACTTTAGTTCCTCATTGCTTCTCTCTTTGCTTCTATAAAAGAACCTAGCATCCAGACCCCAACAAAATGGTTACTTTGAGACATTAGTCTGCCGTCTTCTCAGTCAGCTGGCTTTCCAGATAAAGCCATATTCCTTGCCTCAAAAACACCAAGAAATCAAGTTATTCTGCAACTACTATTACCTATTTTAACTTGTTACTTGTGTAAGATTTATGCCAATCAGGCTGTATGGTTAGCCTACTAAACTATATTTAGGTATTGATACACTGGAAATATAAATTCTACACAATAGAAGGTGGTTTTAAAAAACAATACATTTCCATTCTTCTTTATGTATTTATAATAGTACTGATACGTACTGCGTATGGTTCTAATGATGTAAGTTTTAATGAAATACTTAATGCAATTAAAATTGCATAGAATATTTCTAGTACTTAACAGTAACAAAAAGGCCAGTGGTAAAAGTGGACAATTTTCATCCTAAATCAACGGCATATAAAGTTAAGACCTGATGAAACTGGGTATTTTTAGGGCACAAGATTTATGCAACTTCTCAGAATGGTACATATGAACATAAGCATATAATACATATATTATATATAATACATTCAGGTTCTTTGTGAATAGAGCTTTAAAATGTTTTATCTGTAACAGTATATATTTCTTTAGTACACAACATGAGTTCTTAAAATTCCCTTATGAAGGATTATTCTTATTCCCACATTTCAATATTCAGTGGAACCAAAACCCAATAACCTGCTTACAATTTTACAAGGAGTTCAGCTATTTGATTTTGTTCCTTTCAGTACTTTAATGCTTAATATTTTTGAAATTGCAGCACCCTATTATTAGTTGATTGACTTCACGACACACTCTTTTTTTCTCTACAAATGTGGCATGTGTGGGCATTTTCATTCAAAATAATTTTGATTTTAAAACTTCGTGACACCTCTTGAAGAATTGAGAGGCAGATTTAAAAACTCATTGCTCTTAATTTCTCAGCCTTAGGAACAAATACAAACAAAATTGTACTCAGTCCTTTTATATAAAGCAATATTCTATCTGTATAGGTAAAAATGGAGTGAGAAGAGGAAAAGAAAGAAGATACAAAGATGAAGACATTAAGTCCCTGCTATCAAATGAGTTTACCATCTAAAGCGGGAGAAGGACATGCATACAAATAATAGAAAATATTCAACGACTGAGGCATTAGGGAGGGGTGTGAGGACATGCCAAGTCAGAAAGAAGACAGCTTCAAAGTTTGAAATTGGAGCAATGATGCCATGCTGTAGATTTTAAATTACACTCTTTTATCTTACATATGGATTCCCATTTATGTGCAAAGAGATATACATGTAGCAATGCTAAATGCAGTCACTCAGGTTGTATTTTGCTTTCCAAACCATGCACCTAGAGGTCCTGCATCCACCCAGAGAGGGCACTTTTTTTCAAATTCACACAAAGACAATGTTCTGCTAGCAGTGGCCCTGAATACATAATTTTGCTTCCTGTCTTTCCCTCTGCTAGCAATGCTTCAATCTAAATGTTCATTGCTAAAGGACTGGTTAAATAAATCATGGTACATCCATACAACAGGATATCTTGCAGGCATTAAACAGAAACCGGCACTGGGATTCTAGTTAATTATACAGTGGTGCTCAAATTTCTTGGTGTTGATAATACACTGTAGTTATGGAAGATATCACCTGCAGGAGAAGCTGGGTGATGGGTGCATGGGAGCTCTCTGTACTATTTTTGTAATATCCTGTGAGTCCATAATAATTTCATAATAAAAAGCTAAAAGAAAAAATAGAACCAGGCATTTCTCAGTGTGCTGATGTAGAAGTATCTCCAAGATTGGCACTTAACTGCCAAAAAAAAAAAAAAAAGAGGTATAGAAGAGTATGCATAGTATGCTACTTTTTGTGCAAAACAAAGGATATGTATATGTATACAAATGCTAGTATATGCATAGATTATCTATGGAAAGATACACAAGAAACTGGTGGCAGCAGGGGAGGGTAACTGGGTAGCTGGGAGACAGGGGTAGGAGGGAGATCTCCATCTTACTGTTCTCTTGTGATGTCTGAATTTCATACCATGGACACATCAGATACATGTGTGCTCAGTTGTATCTGACTCTATGCAACCTTGTAGACCGTAGCCCACCAGGCTCCTCTGTCCATGGGATTTCCCAAGTAAGAACGCTGGAGTGGGTTGCCGTTTCCTCCTCGAGGGGATATTCCTGACCCAGAGATCGAACCTCTGTCTCCTGCATTTCCTGCATTGGCAGGCGGATTCTTTACCACTGAGCCTCCTGGGAAGCCCCACCATATACACATACTACCTCTTCAAAAAAAAAAGTTCACTCCAGGGGCATAGTCTTCCTGTCACAAGGTTTTAAAGTAATATCTTCCATCTGATGTATTCCCCTTCACTCAGTTTAGAAGGCCCAAGGATTACGGGATGGGATTTAGGGATAGGTTCTTCCACTGACCTGGCACTCTGTGTTCACCTGTTAGACAGTGAGCTAGGCTCTCCAGGGAGAAAGGGCCGCATCAGCCATCTCTGGCACAAAGTCTCGCATATCTTGTGACAGATTTTCTTGAATTAATCTGACCTTTTACCCTGGCCCTTCCTTTTGACCTACTCTTAAAACCCCACAACTAGAAGGATTTTTTACCACTGATTCTGCCCTGGAAGGGATGCTAAAAAAATTAACTTCTCAAAAAAAAAAAAATAACTTCTCATTAGCATAAGTCATTCCCAGGTCAGCAACTATTGACATCAAATGCTCAGAAAGGTGCAGGCTTATTCCAGTGAAGGCCAGAATGGGAAAATGGGTGATTTATAACTTTCATTTTTACTTTAACATCTATATGTCTATCAACAACATGACTCTTCATAGTCATCTGAGCTAAAACCTGCCATCCAGGCTCATCACCCCCTAACTTCTATAGGTTTTATTCGTCCCTCTATAAGGTAAGACGTATTTGTAGTACAGTTATCTAAGTGTATAACTTAGCTCTCTTGAAAGTGTTAGTCGCTCAGTCATGCCTGACTCTGTGCAACCCCATAAACTGCAGCCTGCCAGGTTCCTCTGTCCATGGGATTCTCCAGGCAGGAATACTGGAGAGGATTGCCATTCCCTTCTCCAGGGGATCTTCCCAACCCAGGGATCGAACCTGGGTCTCCCACACTGCAGGTGGATTCTTCACCATCTGAGCCACCTGGGAAGCCCAAAAGCTCTCTTACTAGAGTATAAACTTCTTAAGGGCAGGGAAGCCTTATCAATCTCATTATTCCCACAGTAACTAATATCTAGGTCAGTTATCTTTGAAGACAGTTTATTTAATTAACTTTTCATAATTTAAAAATTAAATAACTTAAAAATATCATTTAATGTATAACTGAATACATTTGCTTAAAATAGCATAGAGGGTTTGTTGTATGGACAAATAAAAGACTTTTACAAGTGTATCTAGAAAGAAATTATGCTATCATAACATCCTTGAGAATGCTGCTCTGACTTCATGGAGGTGAATCCAGCACTTTCTTGATCTGTATACTAGAAACATCCTTTCTCCCTTCCTCAGTCATGTATAGTTTGCTTCTAAGCTGAAACATTACTATGAAATTGCTAAGCTACTTGCTCTTTAAACTTGGTAAACAATTGCTAAATAAGGAGACTAAGATCCCCAGGGGGAGAGAGAAGAAGATGTAGTCCCTTCTGAGAGCACCCATTCACTAGCTTCCTACTTTACAAGGAATCCTGCTTTGCCTGCTGGACATCACTGATCCTGACAGCCAGCCCCCAGAAGCAGTGAAGTCCTTGTTTTCTGCTATTTGCAGCTAAGTCAAGATTCATGCAAAACTGCTCAGAGCCTTTAATCGTTTTGTCTGCCACATTACCTCCTCCTCAAATAAACAGAACTGAAAGTAAGTCAAAATTAGAGCCGATTTTCTCCCCATAGAAACAAATCACTGATATTTTAAGTTATAACTGATTTTATTATCTGCAACTTCATTAGTTCATTTGGTTAGTTAAGTTATCTAAGTTCCAAAAAGTTAGGCTATATTAAAACTCTACTGTAATTCTTATTTATTTTTAAAGCAAGCATTAATATAAAAGGCAATTTAAAAAATCATATTACAGTCCTTCACACTTGTCCTTAATAGCAAGCTGTGATGAGGGCAGGAACCACATTTTACCTATCTTTGAATCTCTCACATTGAACATTGTAAATTCTTAAGAATATTTATTTGAATTTATTTTTTCAAGGATGCATTGAATATGCACATTGACAGATAATTCACTTTTAAAATTCAGACATTTCTATTGGAAATCATTCAACTTTTTTATTGATGTGCCATACTTACTTTAAAAAAAGAAATTTTTCCCAAGTCTCTTAAGAGACTCTACCTGAGCTAAAAACAACTCTCTGGGCAATAGATATTCACATTATGTGATAGATGTAGCACATCCCACTGGAGGTCTCTGGGAATTAGTTCTGGAAGAAAGGTAAGCAAGCTCAGAGAGAGATTTTTAACTGTCTACAGCTCCCTGAGGGCTGTCATAAAATTATGAAACATACTCATTTTAATATAAAAAAATAAACATATGTCATTAAGCACTTTTAGGAGAGGAGGGATATGTTATAAAACCAATGCTTGAGTATTACAATTCTCACAATGTCAAAAATCATACATAGAAGAAATAGGCAAAGCTTAAACACTGGTATAATTTTCTCATTTTAAAAACTGGAATAAGAACAAACCCATAATTCATGGAAATGTTCTGAGAATTGATGATTATGAAGGTTTTTTTTTGGTTGGTATTTTAGTAAGGTCTATCTAGAAGGAACCCAAAATATTCTACATAGACAATATACTTGTGCTTGGCTTACAGTATATAAAAGAAATTGTCAAATAGAACTTAACCTTGAAAATAATCTGTAATTGCACTCCCATCATCTAACCTGCATGTCAAAGCACTGAGATTTCTGAAACTATCAATTCCTTGCTCCAGTTTGAGTCATTTTCTTAATGGCTACCCAGGAAATGTTTTAACATCTTAACTTAAAAAATCCAGTTGCATTAATACTAACCAATGTCAATAGTATACAAAATCTCTGTCCCTCCCCTTTTCCATTAAGCTATTATGTCATTCAAATTACTTCTTTATACATGATAAGCACATTAACATTTTTAGAATTACTGCTTTATGCAGTTCTTTTAAATCAAACAGGAGAACGATTACAAAAATAACTTTACACTGACTTTTATGCTTATCTATGTAGTTACCTTTACCAATACTGTTTTTTTAATAAGCATTCAACTTACTATCTAGTGCCCTTTCAGTTCAGCCTGAAGGACTCCCTTTGGTATTTCTTGAAGAGCAGACCTATGCCAACAAATTCTGTTTCTGTTTATTTTTCCTTCATTTTCCTAATTTTTCCTTCATTTATGTTGGATAGTTTTGCTAGATACAGTATTCTTGGTTGAAAATCCATTTTTTCAGCACTTTAAATAACTTGATGCCACTCCCTTCTGGCCACCATGGTTTCTGATGATAAATCAGCTAATTAATCTTACTAATTGTCTGAGGAGGCCTTACAAATAGCTGAAAAAAGAAGAGAAGCTAAAGGCAAAGGAGAAAAGGAAAGATATACCCACCTGAATGCAGAGTTCCAAAGAATAGAAAGACATAAGAAAGGCTTCTTCGGTGATCAATGCAAAGAAATAGAGGAAAAATATAGCATAGGAAAGACTAGAGATCTCTTCAAGATAATTAGAGATAACAAGGGAACATTTCATGCAAAGATGGGCACAATTAAGGACAGAAAATGTATGGACCTAACAGAAGCAGAAGATATTAAGAAGCGGTGGCAAGAACACACAGAAGAACTGTACAAAAAACATCTTCACGACCCAGATAACCACGATGGTGTGATCACTCACCTGGAGCCAGACATCCTGGAATGTGAAGTCAAGTGGGCCTTAGGAAGCATCACGATGAACAAAGCTAGTGGAGGTGATGGAATTCCAGTTGAGCTATTTCAAATCCTAAAAGATGATGCTGTGAAAGTGCTGCACTCAATATGCCAGCAAATCTGGAAACTCATCAGTGGCCACAGGACTGGAAAAGGTCAGTTTTCATTCCAGTCCCAAAGAAAGGCAATGCCAAAGAATGTTCAAACTACTGCACAATTGCACCCATTTCACATGTAAGCAAAGTAATGCTCAAAATTCTCTAAACCAGGCTTCAACAGTACGTGAACTGAGAACTTGCAGATATTCAAGCTGGATTTAGAAAAGGCAGAGGAACCAGAGGTCAAATTGCCAACATCTGTTGGATCACAGAAAAAGCAAGAGAGTTCCAGAAAAACATCTATTTCTGCTTTATTGACTACGCCAAAGCCTCTGACTGTGTGGATCACAACAAAATGTGGAAAATTCTTAAAGAGACAGGAGTACTAGATCATCTCAACTGCATCCTGTGAAACCTGTATGAGGTCAAGAAGCAACAGTTAGAACTGGACATGGAACAACGGACTGGTTCCAAATTGGGAAAGGAGTATGTCAAGGCTGTATATTGTCACCGTGCTTATTTAACTTATATGCAGAATATATCATGTGAAATGCCAGGCTGGATGAAGCACAAGATGGAATCAAGATTGCTGGGAGAAATATTAATAACCTCAAATATGCAGAGGACACCACCCTTATGGCGGAAAGTGAAGAGGAATTAAGGAGCCTCTTGATGAAGGTGAAAGAGGAGAGTGAAAAAGCTGGCTTAAAACTCAGCATTCAAAAAACTAAGATCATGGTATCCAGTCCCATCACTTCATGGCAAGTAGCTGGGAAAACAATGGAAACAGTGACAGACATTATTTTCTTGGACTCCAAAATCACTGTAGATGGTGACTGCAGCCATGAATTTAAAAGACACTTGCTGCTTGGAAGAAAAGTTATGACAAACCTAGACAAAGTATTGAAAAGCAGAGACATTACTATGCCAATAAACATTTGTATAGTCAAAGTTATGATTTTTCCAGTAATCATGTGTGGATTTGAGAGTTGGACCATAAAGAAGGCTGAGTACCGAAGAATTGATGCTTTTGAACTGTGGTCTTGGAGATGACTCTTGAGAGTCCCTTGGACTACAAGGAGATCAAACCAGTCAATCCTAAAGGAAATCAGTCCTGAGTATTCATTGGAAGGACTGATGCTGAAGCTGAAGCTCCAATACTTTGGCCATCTGATGGGAAGAGCCAACTCATTAGAAAAGACCCCGATGCTGGGAAAGACTGAAGGCAGGAGGAGAAGGGAATGACACAGGACTAGATGGTTGGATGGGATCACCAACTCAGTGGACATGAGTTTGAGCAAGCTCTGGGAGATGGTGAAGGACATGGAAGCCTGCTGTGCTGCAGTCCATGGGGTTGCAAAGGGTTGGACATGACTGAGCAGCTGAACAATGACAACAATCTTATTGAGGTTCCCTTGTATGTGATAGGTTCCTTACTTCTTGCTGCTTCTAAGATTCTCTCAGTTTCTGTCTTTCAACAATTTAACTATCATGTGTCTAGGTGTGGATCTTTCTGAATTTATCCTACTTTAATTTCATCTCACTTTGAGTTCATTGAGCTTCTTGGATGTTGTACATTAATGTTTTCATCAAATTTGGGAGGTTTCAGCCATTAAATACTCCTTCTGCTCCCCTATTTCTCATTTTGGGACTCCTATTATATGTATGTTGGTACACCTAATGGTGTCTCACAGGCAGCAGCATCTGCTCATTTTTCCCCCCACCCTTTTATTTTTCTCTTTGGGCTTCCCTGATAGCTCAGCTGGTAAAGAATTCGCCTGCAATGCAGGAGACGTGGGTTCGATCCCTGGGTTGGGAATATCCCCTGGAGAAGGGAAAGGCTACCCAGTCTAGTATTCTGGCCTGGAGAATTCCATGAACTGTATAGTCCATAGGGTTGCAAAGAGGCGAACACGACTGAGCGGCTTTCACTTTCACTTTTCTTTTTTTCAAACAGTATAATCTCAATTAATCTATCTTCAAGTTTGCTGACTCTTAATTCTGCCAGCTCATATCTGCTATTGAAACTCTTCAGTACATTTTAAAAATTTCAGTTATTAAAACTTTCAACTACAGATATTCCATATGGCTCTTTTAAAAGTGATTTCTATCTCTTATTGATATTCTTTATTTGACAAGATATTCACAGTTCCCTTTAATTTAGATATGATTTCCTTTGACTATATCTATAGTAGTTCATTTAAAGTTTTGTTTATAAACACATCTGGGCTTCCTCAAGGACAGTTTTTTTTTTTTTCATTTATTTTTATTAGTTGGAGGCTAATTACTCTACAACATTGTAGTGGTTCTTGTCATACACTGACATGAATCAGCCATGGATTTACATGTATTCCCCATCCCGATTCCCCCTCCCACCTCCTTCTCTAGCCGATTCCTCTGGGTCTTCCTAGTGCACCAGGCCGAGCACTTGTCTCATGCATCCAGCCTGGGCTGGTGATCTGTTTCACCCTAGATAATATACGTTTCGATGCTGTTCTCTCAAAACATCCCATCCTCGCCTTCTCCCACAGAGTCCAAAAGTCTGTTCTGTACATCTGTGTCTTTCTGTTTTGCATATAGGGTTATCGTTACCATCTTTCTAAATTCCATATATATGCATTAGTATACTGTATTGGTCTTTATCTTTCTGGCTTACTTCACTCTGTATGATGGGCTCCAGTTTCATCCATCTCATTAGAATTGATTCAAATGAATTCTTTTTAATGGCTGAGTAATATTCCATGGTGTATATGTACCACAGCTTCCTTATCCATTCGTCTGCTGATGGGCATCTAGGTTGCTTTCATGTCCTGGCTATTATAAACAGTGCTGCGATGGACACTGGGGTGCACGTGTCTCTTTCAGATCTGGTTTCCTCAGTGTGTATGCCCAGAAGTGGGATTGCTGGGTCATATGGCAGTTCTAATTCCAGTTTTTTAAGAAATCTCCACACTGTTCTCCAGTTTCTATCAAATGCTATCTCCCTGTATATGTGCCATACATTCCTGTTTCTCTGTTGAAAATTGGACATTTTAAATAATGTAACAACTTTAGAAATCTGATCCCCCCTCCAAGTTTTGTTTTATTGTTATTGCTGCTATTTGTTTGTTTAGTGACATTCCTCGAAGAATTCTGTTGCCTGTATTCCCAGTCTGTGACCACTTGAAGTCTCTGCTCAGTTATTAATAGCGTAGGGGTCAGCTAATAATTGGAAAGAGATTTTTCTAAAATGCCTTGTACCAACAGATATTTCACCCTTTGCAAAGGGACCCCATGCGTGTATTGGGACAGACCTTCAAAGATCTGGCAGTTTACAACTCTGCCTTAGTCTTCATTTTCTGCTTCTGCAGATTTTCAAGGTCAGCCAGAAGCAAGCACACAAAGCTTTCACAGGTTTTTCCTAGGCATGCACCCAGCCCTGCACACGTGTATGGCCTTGTGGGTATCCAGGGATATATCAGAATTTTTTAAAGCTTCCTATCTCATCTCTAGATCCTTCTTTTGAATTTTTTGACCAGCCCCTTCTTTGTGCCTCCTGGTATCACTACCTCAGGCAGATGCAATGTTAAACAATTCCCCTGAATGTTATTTAAAAAATGCCCTGAGGATAAGACTTTTCCACTGAGAAAGGATGAGTCAGGTCAAGTCAAGACAAGCCTTGTTAAAAAAAAAAAAGACAAGCCTTGTGAATGGGGCCTTTCCATGGAGCTGCCAGATGGGTCAAATAGCTATAGTTCTATGGGAATAGGGATATTAGAGCAAGTTAACACACAACAAAGTTTACTATTCTTGCTGAAAATCAGCTGTTTTTAATGAATAAATAAATACTCTTCAGGTTGTTATAAGCCTCTGGTTAATTTCCAGAATTCCAAAACAAGTTGATTTTGAAAACTTTTGCCAGTGTTCATGCTGCTTTTTCATACGAGTAGATTTTCTGAGGTCCTTACTCCAATATTCCGAAATCCATTCTTTGAGTTTGAAAATCTTTCTGGAACTGGCGTTTCCCCCAAAGATTGTAACTTTCAGCTCCTAAAAGGCTCAGCAAAGCATATGGTATCCCTAGTGATATCTACACGTACATTTCTAGGTTAAAGTATTCATGAACACCTATAAAATTAGAAGAGAGAAAATATGATCAACCTAAATTTACATTCCATTTTACCTTTGGAAACTACAAGGAAATATGTTTTTTGGTAACAGACATGAAAAAAAGCATTTAGTCTTATCAACATTTGGCTACACTTACGTATTTTTAAAATACTGCTTCTTTTTAAGGATTCACAAACTTTAATTTTACATTATAGAACATGAGAGACTGACTTATCCAAGTCATGGTAAGACTAAAGGCAGAGCATCTAATTCAATGCCTAGAGTCATAACAGATGAAAGTTTACTAAGAAAAGGTCTCAATGTATCTCTTACATGAAATGAGGAAGACAGTAATTATAAGCTCTAAGTCTTGACTTTTACAAAGAATCATAAATATTTTAAAAACCCATTTTAATAGAATGTTTGCTATTTCATCATGTACAACTGACTATGTATTATAATGTTAGCAAACCAAATTACAAGTAATCTAAGTGTCTGACAACAGTGGTAGCATTGCAGTGCTGTGCTTAGTTGCTCAGTCGTGTCCAACTCTTTGCAACCCACTGGACTGTAGCCCTCCAGGCTCCTCTGTCCATGGGATTCTCCAGGCAAGAATACTGGAGTGGGTTGCCCATGCCCTCCTCCAGGGGATCTTCCCAACCCAGAGATCAAACCCATGTCTCCCACATTGCAGGTGGAGTCTTTACTGTCTGAGCCACCAAGGAAGCCCAAGAATACTAGAATGGGTAGCCTATCTCTTTTCCAGCAGATCTTCCGGACCCAGGAATCAAACTAGGGTCTCCTGCATTGCAGGCGGATTCTTTACCAGCTGAGGTACCCAGGATGCCCAATGGTAGCATTATCCTTATACAAAATTGTTATTGTTTAGTTGCTAAGTCATGTCTAACTCTTTTGCGACTCCATGGACCCCGTGCCAGGCTCCTTTGTCCATGGGCTTCCCTGGTGGCTCAGACAGAGTCAGACAAGAATCTGCCTGCAATTTAAGAGACCCAAGTTCAATTCCTGTGTTGGGAAGATCCCCTGGAGAACAGAATGGCTACCCACTCTAGTATTCTTGCCTGGAGAATTCTACAGTGGGTTATAGTCTATGGGGTCACAGAGTCGGACACAACTAAGTGACACAATACTAAATTAGAAAATGTCAAACAGATTATAAGTGGTTCTTCATTTGGAGAGTTCTGGGGGTCCTGAATGAGTTTAGTTGCATGTATGATATGACAACAACCTGCACATACCTTGTGTGCATATGTTGTGGGGGGTATGGTGTAGAAAATTAGAATGAACACAAAGCTTTCCACATAACTTCCTTGCCCCTCTTAAAGTAGCACCCAGAACTGTACATGGGAATTTGGGTTTGAGGGTCATGCTGCAAGGGCAGAGAGTCACACTGCTGAAAGAAAAATGTTGAGTATCACTGACAATTTCTGAAACACAGTAAGAGTGACTGCAAGTTATTAAAATCTTCTCCAAGAAAAGCAACTTAAGTTGACCAAATCCTCAATATAGAGGAATTCACTCATAAAAAGCAACAATGATAAGTAGTCTCAGTGCTATTTATGATGTTACTGTTCAGTTTCACTGTTCTAGTCTATACATATTTTTATAAACCATCATGAACATGTGACAAAGGTATATAACATGGTAAGTTTTCACCATGTATCTTCAGAATTCATGGACTTAGAATCCGCAACTTTAGGAATTTATGAGCAACCATTATAGTCACGGATTAAATAATTTTTCATTTTGCCAACACATTAAAGAGTTTGAATCTTGCGTACTTTAAGGCTAGTATGTGTGAATGAGTTGCTAAGTTAGTAAGTCTATCCCATCATCCAATTATGCTTTGGATGTTTTCTTTGCATTGTAAACTACAAAATAAATCAGGAAGTTATTAAAAAATTGTTTTTTAAAAAAATGGCCCCCAAAATAAAGCAAATTTCTACTGCTGATGATTAATGTAAGGAAATGGTTTAAGAGTCATAAAGCAGTGTTGGTTGTTAGCCAGAAGATATTAATCTGGATAAGTTAAAGACTAATGTCTTCAATTCAGCTTTGACTCAGATCTATGACATAAACAAGTCTGCCATAAAACATTTTATGAGGGAAATTACATGCTAAAATATTATTTGTGCTTTCAGGATAATTCATAATCCCTTGGGTCAGGCTTCTTCAAATCTGCCTCTCTTCATCTAAATTATATTAATGTGAGAACAGAAACATCAAGAATTTTCATAAAACAAATAAAGGTATCCTTTGGTTCATCAAAGGTAGGATATTCAGTGTGTTTCCTGACCCTCCCAAAATACATTCTTAGGCAACAGATTAAACACTCCTGACTGCAGAAATATTAGGAAAGAAAGACACGTTTATTTAAACATATGGAAACCTAGAGTGTAAAACAAAACAGTAGAAAAAATAAGTAAACAGTACCAAATAGCCTTCCAAGCACTCCAATCTTTTTTTAAATTTTCATATTGATTTCTTAAAAATTTTTACTGGAGTACAGTTGCTTTATAACGCAGTATTAGTTTCTACTGTATAGCAAAGTGATTCTGCTATTTGTGTACATTCATCGCCTCTCTTTTGGATTTCCCTCTAGTTGAGGTCACCACAGAGCACTGAGCAGAGCCCCCTGATGCGCAGCTGGGCTGTCATCAGTGACCTGGTTATACACAGTGTCAGGAGTGCACATGTGTCAGTCTCAGCCTCCCAATTCAGCCCATCCAGTACTTTCCCCCTTACTCCAGTCTCCTATGAGAATGGAGTCATCAAGTCAAAGATAAGCAGGTGACTAAAGTCTGTGCCATAACTCCTTGAGAACCATAAATACACGTTCTTACCCTCCTGCGTACAGCTACATGTAGCCAGGTCAGTCCCCAAATAACAAACAATATCAAATAAATCCACAAAGATCTTATGGTGTCAGTTATACACATAGAGAAAAAGATACCCACTTTAAGGTAAAGCACAGGAAGGAGCACAGTGGAATATCTCACTTATTCTCTGCTTTTAAATTGCCTAGAAAACCTAGAAATCTTTGAGATCTAGCACTGCTCGGAATTCATCAGTCCACTTAAACAATGTTTAAGTACTCCTTCAGACATTAAATCCAGTTTGAAAAAGCCTGAAAGTCATAAATTCACAATCTATCTACCACCATTACTCCACCACCTCCCCAAACTGCAAAACTAGCAAGACCAGCAAATAGCTTTCTAGATAATGCAAAGTGGTTCAACACTGCTAGGATTTAAGTGGTCAAAATTCTATTATGCAGTTGCTTCCAAGCCTTCAGATATTCAAGACTACTACTTTCAAAAATGATGAAGCTCTAGAGAAAAACTATGTTGAGGAAGGGGAAGAGAAGGATCTTCCTGGATTTGGGCTTCAATTTTGGGGTAGGAAAGACTGAGAATTAAAAGCATTCAGATAAATACAACAATTCTGAGAACAAGAAAGCACCACTGACCCTGCTGGGTTGGTGCAGGTTATTTAAGTTAATAAAGGGTTAATGAATGGTTATTATGGGATGGCAAATAATTATAACTCTCATGAAAAAGTGAAAGAAAGCTTCAAGACTTAAAACACTCCTTTTCTGTAAAAACTAACCTGAATTTCTCTAGGTTGAACTGAATAAAATACAGCAAAGGCTCACTTTAAAATTGGATTTGCTTGTTCTCTTGCCACATCAAAATGGAGCCTTGGTTGTGTTCTACACCATGGAGGCCACTGCCTATTTAACATGCCTATTGTTTGAAGCCTGTGAAAAACGAAATTGGCATCTAAGTGGTTCAGCCCTGTATAAACAAAATTACCTCTCCTCCCCCTGACAAGGAAGGGCCTGCACCTTTGTTAATAAAGATTTAAGCATACTAAGGGTGATCAAGGACCACCCTTGTGTGATCTGTCCAACAAAATCACTGGATTCCATTTGGCCTCCTACCCTACTGTGTGGCAGGGATCTGTGATCACCTGCATAGGCCAAAATCCATTCTTTTTCAAAAACATTTCACTACCACTATTTTCTTCACATCTGGTGTTTCTTCACTTCGCTATAGTAATAGATAATTCAAGTTACAGATTATTCATTAATTCAAGGCTATGACATAAGGGAGAGCTCATTTACTTATAAACATAAACTGACTACATAGAGAACACTGTTCATGAGCATTGTGCTCATGTATTTTTTTTTCCTTTATTTCCTGAGTATGCTGGCACAATGTTCATGTTTATGTGGCTAAAACCTGTCAGAGACAGTCTCATAGTTTCAAAATAATTTCCTTATATTCTGAATATATTCTCAAGAATAAAAAAAAGTGAGTTACTAAAATAAAATTTTACAGTGATCACTGAAGAAGAATTTGGGGGTTCTAAACCTGTAACTTAGTGCAATTAAAGACAAATTATCAAGAAAAGACTGAGAATTTTGCTCTTTTGTCTTCAAAGGGCAATTGTTCAGCATAAAATAAAAATATGCTGTTCTATTATAATTCAGGAAACTATTTTAGAACTGTGTTTCTAAATAATACTATAAAACCTTCAGTGATTTTGCTTATATAGTTTGTGCTTCAACAGTTGTAGCATTCTTGAGTAGGGCATGTTAAGAACCATAAGGAATACACCCACTAGACTAATCTAAAGCTAACTTAACAAATGACATCATTCAATAGTTAGTACACAATCCCCCTATAATTATAACTCCCAGTACCTACCTTATGAGGGTTACATTTGCAATATCCAAGTTAAAATTTCTTCATTAATTTAGGGAGAAAGAAAATGGCTTACAGTCATTTAATTCCATAATAATTAGTTTATTTTTTCAATTATATAATATTTGTGGCTATTCAGTTTTCCCAGCTTCATGTTTGAGACACTGAAGTTTGGAAGAAAAAAAGAACACTGAACATAAAAGACACTCGGGCAAAGGATGATAACTATTGTTAATCTAACTGACTTATGCTGAATGTCTATTGATGAATGAAAGCACTTTGTGTACACAGCAGACTCCTACTTGTGTTATTTCCTAGTCTCTTGTCCAGGCTTCACGACATTCAAGACATTAAAGAAGCTGCTGAGGCATAATTAACTGAACAAAAGGGAAACTTTACCAAGAAAGAGGCAATTCACAAGCCATTAATAGTTTAAAATTGTCAACTGGCAGACTTTCATTTCCAAATGCTTGAATTATAGCAACAGTACCCTGATGCATCTCCTTTCTTGCTAGGATCTCCCCCACTTCAATCTACCTTTGCGGCATCCATTGACTACTGTCTAGTGCTCATTCTGACCTCTGTATCTTTAAATTGATTCTCTGTCTAGAATGCTTGATCTATCTACGAAAAAGGTCTACCCAGCCTGGACGCTACTTTGTCCACGAAGCCCTCCTACATAACCCCAGCTCACATTCATTTTTGTCCAAACTCCTCCAGACCTCATTGTTTCCATCATTCATTTGGCCATTAAGTCATATGTGACTTCATTATTTGTTTCCTGAATCTTGTCTCCTCAATATGACTGCAAGCCTTTTAAAGGCGGGAAGTATGGCTTATGCCTGTTTTATAGATCACTCACCCACACCGAAAAAGGAGGCTACCACAGTGTTCCGCCCACAACACTTATATCACTTGTTGAATGGAAATATTAGAATTAACCATAATATGAAGAGTAGTACTAGCTTAGAATAAGAGCTAAGTTTTGATGTAAAACATACTGTCTTAAGATAATGCTGGCAAATAAATCTTGAAGCTTAAACAAATATTCATTTTTAAATGTCTATAAGCAAAGGGATAATCATGGTGAAAATTCCATTTTCTCCTTTAGAAGTGCAAAAGCACCTCTAAATGAAAGAAGCAAGAAACTTCTCCAAAATCCAAATTAATGCATTATAACTCAGTAATGCTATTAAAAACATCTGTACCTCTGCTAATGATAAAGAACCTCATATAGTTGTGTAGACAACAGAGCAAATAAACAACTTTGAAAACCCCTGACTTGACCATATCCATTATTTCACAGATGCTGTTACACTTGATCTTAGCCAAAAGGCCGAGAAGTGATTCACAGATGCTATTAACACATTAAGAAGTGAGCTTTCCGTTAGAAACAAGTGTGTACATTATAAGATGCCATTTCAAGAAGTGCTTAACTAGTTTATACACAAACATATGGACTGAAATGCCTTACTTATCCTATGAAGCAAGATGTCTTCCAATTTACAGTCTCTCTAGAAAACACATTTTCTAAGAAACATCAGGATTAACTGTCAAAACTAATGTTCTTCAATGCCTTGGTCCCACCCTCCACCTTTAAAAGTGGGTGAACAAAGGCCAAACTCCTACCTGTCACAGATGTTTCCTTATATTATTATTAGCAAATTCATTAGAAAGCCCTAAAAAAATAGAAGATGAGATAATAACCCAAGAGGAAAGCTAGAAAATCAAGCTCTGTTTGAATACAGGGAGTCAGTATTTGTTCTTGTTCAGTCGCTCAGTCATGGCCGACTCTCTGTGACCCCATGGACTGCAGCATGCCAGGCTTCCCTGTCCTTCACCATCTCCTGGAGTTTGCTCAAACTCATGTCAATTGATTCAGTGAAGCCATCCAACCATCTCATCTTCTGTTGTCCCCTTCTTCTCCTGCCTTCAATCTTTCCCAGCATCAGGGTCTTTTCTAGTCAATCAGCTCTTCCCATCAGGTGGCCAAAGTACTGGAGCTTCAGCATCAGTCCTTCCAATGAATATTCATGACTGATTTCCTTTCAGATAGATTGGTTGGATCTCCTTGCAGTCCAAGGGACTCTCAAGAGTCTTCTCCAACGCCACAGTTCAAGAGCATCAATTCTTCAGCATTCAGCCTTCTTTACAGTCCAACTCTCATAATCGTACACGACTGCTGGAAAAACCATAGCTTTGACTAGACGGACCTTTGTTGGCAAAGTAACATCTCTGCTTTTTAATACGCTGTTTAGGTTTGTCATATCTTTCTTCCGAGGAGCAAGCATCTTTCAATTTCATGGCTACAGTCACCACCTGCAGTGATTTTGGAGTCCAAGAAAATAAAGCTTCTCACTGTTTCCTTTGTATCCCCATCTATTTGCCATGAAGTGATGGGACCAGATGCCATGATCTTAGTTTCTTGAATGTTCAGTTTTAAGCTAGCTTTTGCACTCTCCTCTTTCACCTTCATCAAGAGGCTCTTCAGTTCTTCGCTTTCTGCCATTAGGGTGGTATCATCTGCATATCTGAGGTTATTGATATTTCTTCCAGCAATCTTGGTTCCAGATTGTGCTTCATCCAGCCAGGCATTTCGCATGATGTACTCTGCATATAAGTAAAATAAACCGGGCGACAATATACAGCCTTGACGTACTCCTTTCCCAATTTGAAACCAGTCCGTTGTTCCATGTCCAATTCTAACTGTCGCTTCTTGACCAGAATACATGTTTCTTGGGAGGCAGGTAAGGTGATCTGGGAGTCCCATCTCTTTAAGAATTTTCCACACTTTGTTGTGATCCACACAGTCAAAGGCTTTGGCATAGTCAATGAAGCAGAAGTAGACGTTTTTCTGGAATTCTCTTGCTTTTGCTATGATCCAACAGATGTTGGCAATTTAATCTCTGGTTCCTCTGCCTTTTTTAAATCCAGCTTGAACATATGGAAGTTCTCAGTTCACGTACTGCTGAAGCCTGGCTTGGAGAATTTTGAGCATTACTTTGCTCGTATGTGAAGTCAGTGCAATTGTGCATCAGTTTGAACATTCTTTGGCATTGCCCTTCTTTGGGACTGGAATGAAAACTGACCTTTTCCAGTCCTGTGGCCACTGATGAGTTTTCCAAATATGCTGGCATATTGAGTGCAGCACTTTAACAGCATCATCTTTTAGGATTTGAAATAGCTCAGCTGGAATTTCATCACTTCCACTAGCTTTGTTCATAGTGATGCTTCCTAAGGCCCACGTGACTTCGCATTCCAAGGCTCTAGGTGAATGATCCCACCATCGTGGTTATCTGGGTCATTAAGATCTGTTTTGTATAGTTCTTCTGTGTACTAGTAAAAGAAATGATAAATGCCAGGTCAAATACTAACTGAAATGCTACTAGCTTGAAATTTAACTTTTCTTAAATGGTTGTTTCTGCCTATAATGGCTTGAATCTAATTTATTCATAATTTTCAATAAGTGTGGAAAAATAAATACCTCAAAGCCTAAATTAGGCTCTCCTGCATATAGGCTTCATGCATCTCTAATATGGGTTGGTAAGATGACATTTTAAAAGATTCCAACATTCCTATGAAAACTTAGTTGCTTGAGGTAGAGACACTAATACATACCTTCAAAAATGAGCTAAACGTGGCACTTATAGTTAACAGTACTATACACTTTAAAATGTGTTGATAGGATCAATCACATGTGATGTGTTTTTTACAACAATAAAAAATACTTGCTAAAATTGATATACACCTATATGATAGAAGAGGAAGTCATTAACCAAAAACAGCTGGTGCTCCGGTTATCTCTGAGAATGTAATATACAAACTAAACCGACCATAGTGGGTCCTGTTAAGAGACAGTGGAGACAAGGTACAGTGAGCTGAGCATGCTCAGTAGGATGCCTTCATATGACTGCATTCTGCATTCAGAAATTACAGCTGGGTCTCTGCTTTCATAGTATCTGTTCCATAATCTTTGTGATGGAGAATATCTGTGAGCAAGCTATATAAAAGAAACTTCCTACATCTAAGGAGAGGCTATTAATACCTAAATACATGGGCCTAAAAATAAAGACACATCTGAATACCTGAGGATTTATAACTATGCTCATTGACACATCAAGAAAAAAAAAAAGGATTAATGACCAGAGAGCGGCTACATTTATCCACTTGGGCTATACTTAAGCAAAGAGTCGGACACAACTGAGCAACTAAACAAAATACTTAAGCTACTTGTCCCATGGCTCCCAAACTCACCCAGAGGCCTCAATCTGAGGACACAATGTGAATGATTTTCAATGTGGTCTCTAAGGAGCACTCAGGGGGACCCATACACAAATTCTCTTATGTTGTTAAACGTCATGCTGTGCCATCTGTAGCTGGTAGCCATCATTTCTTTCTAACCAGAGTGCCACAACCCTTGGTCCTAAAGGAGGAATACCTAGGTTTGTATCATGTAAAATACACCTCTTGTAGCAGCCCTGCTCCAGACTTGGCACTCGGTCCCTTTATCTGCCCTGAATCCAGGTGTCACCTCATTTAACAACAATCTTATTTTCTCCTTCCCTGATTCCCACATGCCCTCTACTCCTGCCTCCAGCTCTATGTGACTCTCTTTCTCCACAGAGCCATGCTTTCAGTGTGAAAGGGTGATTTCTGCAAAACAACTTGCTGAACAGGGCAATGGTTAGGGGAGTTCGTGGAGTGAAATATACCACAAACCACATATCACCTCATTAGTGTCAGAGAAATAGAAAGCAGTATCATTCCCATTTGTTCTTATGGCGGGGCGGGGGGGTGTTGAATTGACAAGGGTGTGGGGCAGATGGATCCACAAATTGAACAAAAATTTTTAATCACTGACTGCCTGGCCCCCTACTCCTACCATCAAAGAGCTATTTCACAAAATCAAATACCTGGCCAAGCTATTGGGAAGATTTTGTTCTTAATACAAAAGAAGCATGAGAGTTTGTTTTAATCATGGGGAACTTGACAAAATGCATTGAAAGCAATAATCTAACGAGGAAAAAAGGCCAGAAGACTTCATGAAATTCTTCTTTAGTGAATAAATCAGCAACACTGTCTTCCACTTACCATCTTTTTTTTTTAAAAAAGTGAAAAAAGCACCCATCATCTAAACACTTACCTCACTGCTGTTCAAAATCAGGACGCAGAGGGTATTTGTCTTACTACAATAAGGTTTGCGCTTGAAGTCTAAGTTTTACCAGTTATATAACTTATTTGCACCCCAAACTACTTACACTTAACCATGTGATTTTTAGGCTACACAAACAATACTAATGTCACAAAGAAGAAGCCCATCAATGTGACTAGCAGGGGAGCATTTCTTTGAGGCAGACACAGTGTGGTGGCCTTCAGGCTGACAACACCAAAACTGATTTTTCATAAATTCCATACCATGAGAATGACTCAAAGATCCACCAGTGCCTGAAGCAAAGCTGAGAATCTGGTGTCATCACCTTGTAGCAATCTAAGATCTCAATATAAGATATGTTACTAGAATTGTGTGTAATATGCTTACAGAAAGTATATGGAATGGCAAGCCAAGCTACATAGGCAGTTAGGTCAATCTCACTACTTTCCATTACTAGAGAGCTGGTCAGCATCTTCCGGCAGGATATTGCATAATACAGTCAACTGTGCTCTCCCAGCATTGCATGTGGCTTTGGGTCACAGTGTGGATTATCTGTAAAATGAAACAGATAGGGGAAAGGCAAGAATCATCAAGACTATCACAGACCTTATTTAAAAACTAGAATTAGTAGGCCTGTACTCAAGCAGGACTTTTCACATTTGCCCATCCACTGAAGATTGCAAAGATCACAAAGCAATATGGCTTATCCTTTCCATTGATAATAACTCTCTTTGATCAATGAGCAAGGATGCAAAACAGATCCAGTTTGATTCTTTACTTTCTAAGCTTGAGGACAGAGGACCTAGAATCTAGTACCAGATAGTACTTTCTATCCTTCAGAAATTTCCTTTCATCCAAGACCTGAAACTAGAAGTTCCTGAGATGGTCCTCCACAAGGCTCTATTTTGTTGAAAGCTATGCTATGATATACATATAAGGAAATTAAAAAAAAATCACTAACTGCTTTCAAACTGATAAGGCTGAAGACTGAGAAAATATATAAACATACAGTAGGGAAACCCAACATTCTGTCAGTATTTTCACTAACAAGACAAAGCTGAAAACTATCACTGATCTCTACCCATTTCAGCAGCTCAAAGCTGCAGAGGGGGAGAAAGGGAGGTTGGAGAGATCCCAAGAGACCAACTAAATCATCACAATAGCTCTTTGCTGCTCTGTGGCTGTTAATTAAAAAAGAAATGACATTTGATAACTGCCAACACCTGAAATATACATATTAAAAATCTGATTTCACCTGACCAATTATTTATTTCTAGAAGACTCCTGAGAGTCCCTTGGACTGCAAGGAGATCAAACCAGTCAATCCTAAAGGAAATCAGTCCTGAATATTCATTGGAAGGACTGATGCTGAAGCTGAAGCTCCAATACTTTGGCCACCTGATGCAAAGAGTTGACTCACTGGAAAATATCCTGATGCTGGGAAAGATTGAAGGCAGGAGGAGAAGGGGACGAAAGAGGATGAGATGGTTGGATGGCATCACCGACTCAATAGACATGAGTCTGAGCAAGCTCCAGGAGTTGGTGATCAACAGGGAAGCCTGGCATGCTGCAGTCCGCGGGGTCACAAGGAGTCGGACACGACTGAGCAACTGAACTGATCCCCTCCCCCACCATGTTTTTTAGTGGCACCACCATTCTCCTGGTTCCTCAGACTTATGAACTCTGAATTATGTTCCAAGCCTCTCTTACATTCACCTGCCCCAGCAATGGGAATCTGGTAGATTTCCACCCATAATGCCTCTTTACTCACATGCAATCGCCTCATTTCAGGTCCTTGTCCAAAAGCTATCTCAGCTATCTTCATACTTGATCCAAATTCAATCAAACCAACATGTCTTCTACTCCTTTCTCTCACATTAGATACAGTTGGGAATAGGTGAAAGGTGGAAGGAAGGTCCTTACACTTGAGATCAAATTTCACAGCAATTCCAACAGAGCTGTTCAACAAACTTTTCCTGAGCACAAGAATAGCTAGGCACAGAGCCAAGAAAAGAAGAGGCAATGATGGAAGCCAAAAAACAGGTGAGCTGCTATCTTTCCACTCCTACACAAAACCTGGCCCTAGAGTGCGAGTCCCTGCATGATAACTCCTTCCACTTCTTGATTTTCCAACCTTCCTAGATTCTCGAACTATGTCCCTGGGGTCCATTCCTTGTGCCCTCATCACCTTAAGTCTCACTGTTCTCTCTTACCTTTATGCTCCTCTTCCAATTCATCCTACATTCTAGAGGACTCATCTATAAATTCTGTTCCCTTCCTAATATGAAAAACTATAATCAGATCCAATATTTCTTATGCAGCATTCTCAGAGGGTTCCCAAGCCAAAAGGCTACTTTCCATTTCCTTGAAGTTTTATGATCTTAAGAGACCAGAGCAAGGGGAGTGGTATGGCAAATGCTGAGTGTTTAAGTTGCTGACTGAAGACAGCTGCTGGGAATCCCCAAGTGCTGTGGCAAGGGGTGTGGTGGTGACAGCAACCGGTTTGAGAACAACCAAGTAAGACTTCTAGATCTACTGTTCACAGGCTCTTACCAATAATCTCTGTGCTTCTGCCGTTTAAAAACTTGGCTCAAAAGTTGTCCTCTCCCAAAAGCCGCCTTCTTGGCCACTCCTTTATCCCATGTCATTATCATGCTTATGCACAGTATTTTTGATGTATCTAATTCACCTATAATCATCTATGTATTGCTCTGTAAGCATGTCAAGTATCATATCTTAAACGACACTGTGAGCTCTGTGAGGATAGAATTATTCTTCTATTTCTCTAGTTTCCAACCACAGAACTCAGCAAAATATATATGCTAATGAGAAAAAAAAAAAAACAGGTTTCTTCCCCCAGTGACATATAATTTCCACTCAGCTATTCAACACTAACATTTTTACAGGTGAGCAAGTTTGAAAGTATGGTACACTAAGAGCTGTAGAAAATACACCCACACTTGATAGAAAAGATGCCACTTATGGTTGGACCAAACATAAAATATGCCCCACCCAACCAACTACATTATTACACCATACTTTTTCCTTTGGGCACTTTTCTTTCTACTACATAAGCTTGTGGCTCATTTTTGCTCTTAGCAACACTGTAACGACAGAAGCTCAACTCTAAATAAGTTTACTGTTGGGAATCTACTCTTCCCACCTACACAACCACTGGCTTCCCACACTGTCTCCAGTGTCCTGTGAGCAACTGCCCAATTACTGATTGTGGAAAGACAGCTTACACACTGAAGGTCCATTCTTGGCAGCCCCTGGGTTTTACTGCTGGTCCTCATGCACTTAGCTTAATTGATTCAGAACAGTATCAAAAAGACATTATTACACAAGTTGGGGGGAAAAAAGACTATTTAAGAAAATTTAAATGTAAAAGCCCTGGTCATTGTGCTGCTTTAAAAAAGGCAAGCATGTGTGACATGGAGAGAACAGAAAAACGCCTATTGAAATAGGGAACTCTGACTAATCTCATTGCACAAGTTTTAGTGTTTCACACATATACATTCTCAAAAAGATGGTCTGTTAATGGGAAGCACAACTGACTTCCAAATTATAATAAACTGCAGTAATAGGACATAGTGTTTTAACACAATTTCAAAAAGTGTACAGTCTTTTAAAGACAACAATGTGGATGTTAGTCTGTTTCTGAGAAACACATACTTAGAGAAAAAAAACAATATATGCTTGGGCTAACAGAGTTTTCTCTTTCTCAGTAGTGGTCTTTCTTCCCAGTGGACTTAGAGATCCTTCTTGGTTGCTATTGACTAACTGGGACCTGAATGCAGCACAAACACAATTCATAAGCAAGAAAAATTATGAGCTAGGTTATCACTCCCTTTGGCCATATGGGGGAGAAGGTAAAATAAGCATCGAGTTTTCCTTTGTAACTAAATATACCTTGCCCTACATACACCTTTATGCATGGATGTAAAAATAATTTTGTAATTTGTATTTCTATATCCTACCACTTCAGTCACTGAAGGTTTTTACCGCATAAATGACAACTGGGGGCATGCCCTGCTTTCTTTTCTGCCATAAGATAGGAAACCAGATTGCCTTCCAATGGAAATAGACCTTGTTGAAAAACAACCCATATAATACCTCCCAAAATGCTCAACAATTTTTCAGACTATTATTTTAAAAGAAGAACTACACATCACGATCATTACACTAGCATAGATAAGGAAATCTGTAATGGCTTAGTAGCATCATCTAGGAGAAACACACACCTTCCAGCTATTCTGGTCAGAAGACTGTTAAGAGACTTAACAGAAATAGTCTGTGCTTAAAATGCTGATTTAATATCATTTTGACCTGAGCTGTATTATCAAATCATCTTTCTTACTAACATGGGATAGGATCGTTTCAGTTCTGATGAAACAAAGTGCCTACCTCTCATCTCCCTATAGCAACCCAATTCCTCCCAAGCACACCGACAAACAGTAATTTGACTACTGTGACAAGACAAGAAAAAGGTAATTGTTCAAACACCTGATGAGGGTCTCTGAAAATCTGCATGTCCAGGAGTGGATTTTTTCAAAAACACCTTTTGTTCCCTGCAATAGGGGAAAACACACTTACTGATGTTTAATAGTAAAGTATCTTTTATGTGCTCTGGTTTATACAAAATGTAGTACTGCATTAACTTCAAAGGTGGTAAGAAGATTAAAATAAAAGGTTCATGGGATGTGACATGCAACACAGTATTAAAGATATAAGACTGAATAATCCCAGTGCCTTAGCAGGATCCTTTTCTGTTTCTTTGTTAATGAGGGAAATTATTAAAATGCAATCCAGCAAGCATAAGTGTGAGTAAAAAGCTTTTAAAATCTTATTACAACATGTTATTTAGTGAGCTAACCATCAAAGCGTTTTTTTACGGGAACAGAAGGGGGCTTTACTTACTAAAATCAATAAAACTCACTTAAAGATATAATATCTGAGCTGCTTTTATTCCTAAAATGTGCTCCTCACATTTAACAATTTCTGGGAAAAAAACACCCTAAAATCATACTGCAGGTTTCCAGGTAAGGGATTCCTCCCCCCAATCTCACCTCGGACTGAAACCATCCCAAGAACCTCAGACTCTTATTATGATCTTGGCAGCATTCGGTCTCCCTGGTGTAAGTTAGAAAGAACATGATAAAGGATATTGGCATGGAAGCAGGAAGTTTTCTATTGGAAGCTGACGTGAAAAGTGCCATTCCCTTACAATTGCTCAAGTACTTTATTCAGGTCTTCACTGCTGTCCGAACCAGTGGGGCTCAACGTGTGGTCCTGGGACCTGTAGCAGCAGCATCACCAGGGAGCTTGGTTGAAATGCAAATTCACGGCCCCACCCCAGACCGACTGAATCAGAAACTCTGGGAATGGGGCCCAACAATTTGTGTTTTAACAAGCACTACAGGAGCTTATGAAGTAAAGTTTGAGAACCACACCTCCCCAAACTTTTCCATGTGCCTAAGAGTCACCTGGGGAAGCCTGTTAAAATGTAGATTCAAATTCGGCAGGTCTGAGATGGGGTATGTGAGCCTACATTTCGAACAAGTTCCAGGTGATGTGTCTGCAGACCACACTGCAAATGTTTTCCCAAACCAGCTGTTTACCAAAAATTACTCAGAAGGCTCATAAAATCCAAGTACCCAGGAACCACCTCACACCAAATTAATCACAATCTCAGGAGAAAGGCCTAGTCGAATACAACATACTGGTCCTCCGCCTCAGCTGCATGTCAAAAAATCACCTGGAGAGATTCTAAAAATCCTGATGCCCAGGCCTTATCCAAGACCAATTAAATCAGAATCTCTGGGGTTGGGACCCAGGCATCTGTCTTTTTAGTAATTCGTCAGTGATTCCAATGTGCAGCCAAAGTTGAGAAGGACAGTTCTGGAGTAGAACCGGCTCAACACCTGGCACAGTGGATCCCTTATAACGTTCCCATCTATAAATCTAAAGCTCTGATTGTGAATCGTAAAATGCACCTAAAGTCATGTTTTCTTTAAATCATGTTTTGAACCTTAGTTCTCTGGGCACATGTGGCTGTACAACTGAGACCAAGGATTCATTCATTCATTCCTCACTCTGAACACAAATGTTACCTGTCCTCCACTGAACAGATTTCCATTCTCCTCCCAAGCCCCAGCTACTGCTCCTTCTTTGTAATGAGGTAGGTAATCAAGGAAACAGCAGCAACAGTGAAGAATCTGTATCCACACAGCCTGTTCCTATAGTGACATCCTCCCCACCAAACCTGAAACTGATAGATCATGGAAATTTCTAATAACCTACTGGAGTGGAAGGGTCACTGATGAAACCGGAAATTCTAAGCCCATAAAAGGCAGATTTCACCAGTGACAGACATTTTGGCAGAAAGGTCCTGGGAAGGGATGAAAACAGTTGCTTTCCCATAGGAGAATGTGCCACCATCGGAAAGCACATCTTCTGGTGGACAGAGACAGGACCTAAACAGCACTGCTCATAACACCATGATACTAATAACTCTGAGGTGGGGGAGCAATGTATCTATTGATGTCTTATGGCCCCCAGCACCAAGCCACACTAACAAGAACACAATGCTATTAAATATGTAAAACAGAAAGAAAATGGGTGCTGGTTACCGAGGCACTGTCAAGTGATTCCAGTTATTTCACGCCCATGATCAAACCCTGCTTTGAAGAAGTTTTCCTAAATTTTTCCATAGTCCACCTCCAAAATGACTTCAAGATAAATGAAAATAAAGATACACTCCTCTTTCCACTTAAGTGAACTTCCATTCTCCCCTTGGTCATGTTCAGTGTCTCTTCTAAATTTGTCTGTTTGGTGGAATACATGACACAGTCAAGGCCTGCTAAATGATAATAGTTATTATTCTTTCACCATTGTTGCAACATATCCACAGTTGTCAAAGGGTGTCTTATTTTTTCTGTTTAATTCCAAGAAAAAGAAATCCAGTGGGTGGGGTATTAGAGAAATAATACTTAACTATGTGTGCAAAGTAGCCACTCTTAAATGACACTTTCAAAAGCAGTTTCTGTATGAGCTGGTCAAGCTCACTTTCCTTTTAAAATTCTTGTTACAGTCATTCAGTTAACCCAAACTCACTTTAAAACGTGTGAAAATAGCACCTCCTGAAAGTGTGTTCGCATATGCTTTGGAGCAATGGAGCGTGAATAGTAAAACAGCCTTTGCCAAACTCATATAACTAAACAGGAGTGAATTTTTGCAGTCCCATGACTTTGCTGAGCCAACCTATGTATCATCCCTGGACTGGCTTTAATACATCATAGACATCCAAGAGAAGGCAGAAAAGTCACAAATAAGTGACTCAACCTAATATTTCATAGACTTTTTTTTACATGGCAGTCTTTTTCAAAATGAATTCTACTTTTTAACCAAAAAGCAAATTGGCTAAGTACAGGTGTGGGTTTAGGATTTAAGCTTCTAGAGTTAAAACTATGAAAGTTATCAAGATATGTAATTTGACCAAGTGTCAGTCTCTATGCTCTTTCACGCATTTCTTATGACCAATGCCCAAAGAGGAACCAGGTCTGAAAGAAAATGCACAGACCACAGAAAAGTGGCAAAAATACAAATGAAATACATTTCAAGTATCAAAGCCAAAGAAAAACAAAACGAATTTACAATTTCCAGGATATTTTATTGCAATTTCCACTTTACATATTAAATGAATATTTTTAGACTAGGCAGAGTGTTTATACTATCCAGTCGCAGTTAATCCCCTAATCTCACAAAATGAAAAGAAGCAGTTTTAAAAGAACATCAATTTAGGTACTTACGGTATGGGGACAAGGGGCACTTGTCTTAACCAGAAAAAGGGTTGATGCTTTTCAGTATAAGTTTCACTGAAATTTTTCTCTATTATTTTTCCCATTGATGCTAAGTACTCATAAGAAAAACAATCACCCTCTTTGTCATTCTGCCCTTCCTTGGGCTTTACATTCCGTCTTGAGCATTTAACTCAAAAAGTCAGTTTACACTCAAGTGTACACATTAAAAAAACAACATGTGCCCCATCTCCCACACATCCAAATGGACAGGGATTAGAATTAACCTGGCTTTTAGCTGTAACAGTGTTATTTTAAACAATTTCAACCACACACTTGAAGGGTAAAATAAAAGTACAAAACCGGGGGAAACCATAGAAATTCCTACACACTTATTGTTTAACTATTTTCCGAATCGTCAAGCCTAACATGGGTTTCTTAAAAGTGAAATCGACACAAAAGCGAGTGCACGCGTAATGTACAAACTGACAGTGGCTCTATGGGGACAGCTCTCTTTGAATGAGCTATTACCCAGACGGTGGAATTAAAAAAAAAAAAAAAAAAGATCTCACTCTTTAAATGTGAGAGAGCCGGCGGTGCGCTTCACTAGAAACACATTTTAATGGGTAAGTTCGGATAAAAATAGGTACTAAGGGAACATGTGTTTTGACAAAAAACCTCCTCCCTCCCCAGGACACAAGAAAACCCGAAGGAAAAAGATGGGTAAGCTCATAGGCTCCGGAGCTAAGTTCCATCACTGGCAGAACAGAAGTTGGATAGTTGCTATTTTTTACGCTGCAATGGGATAGTAACGCTCCATGTGCATGGTACGCGGGGCGGGAACACCGGCGGGACTTTCAGTGGGGGTCAAGGAAACCCAATCCAGGAGAGGTCAACACCGTGAGGGATCCAGAGCTCCCAAACCCGGGAGATGGGGACCCGGGGTGGCGAAGGAGAGCGTCAAAACTCCTCGAAGTTATCTCAAAGAGAAAGCGAACACCTCTGGGAGTCAGCGAGCCATCTCTCGCAGCAGCACCCCTCTCCAAGTGTGGGGCGCTTGCCTCAGAGGGCAGAAAGTGCGGGGTGCCCTTACTCAGGGAGAGTGGCTCCAGGGACTCGGGGCAGCCAGAGGGGCAGGGGCAGCGGCCGGCGGGGAGGCGGACTCGTACTTTGCCTCAACTCTGAGCCCCATCCCGAGCGCAAGGGAGAGGGCGACGGAGGGCACGGTACTCACTAGGGCTCGTTGGTGAACCGGGGGGTCCGGGGCTGCTGGTATCCGTACAGGTGACAGTAGAGCACATCGAAGCAAAAGCAGCACATCTCCGCTGACACCACCATCTTCCGGGAGCCGGGCGATGAGGACGAGGCGGCGGACGACAAGGAGGGCGAGGGAGAGGTGGCGGCGGCCGGGGTAGAAAGTAGGGTCCCCACTCCGCAGCTCGGAGGGGGCGACAGGGAGATGCCCCCGCCGCCGCCGCCGCAGCCCTGGGGGGGAGAGAGGGTACAGCCGCTGCCGCTACCTCCTCCGGCTAGACCTCCTAGCCCGTTGAGCCGCGTACCGGCGCCTCCTAGTCCCAGCTCCCCGGCTCGGCACTGGCTCTCTCCGCTGCAGTGGGAGGAGGAGGAGGCGCCACCACCGCCACCCGAGCCAGAGGGGGGCGAACTGGACAGTTTCTGCTTCTTCACCCCGCAGCAACCCGCCGCCATCTTGGAACAGTCTCCCCCACGCAGCGCTTCCGACCCATAAGTGAGGCGAGCTGGCGGCGGGGGCGAGCACGCTGCGGCCCCGGCCGCCGGGGGCGCGCCAGGGGCTCGCGGGCCACGCGCGCGCGCGCCGCTCCCTGCTCCGGCCGCCCGGCCACGCGGCCAGCCCGCGCGCGCCCCCGCCCCGGCGCGCGCCCCGCGCTTTCGCGGCTCGGCACCTCGCGCTTGTCCCGCCGGCCTCGCGCCTCCTCCTCCTCGGAGTCGAGCCTCAGCCTCGAGCCCGGCGGCCCTCCGAGGAGGAGAGACGGAAAGCCCAGTAGGAAGGAAGAAGAAGAAAGCGGAGAATGGGAGGAAAGGAAGGAAGTGGGCACCCCGGGGACGGAGGAGCGAAAGGGAAACTAATGGGAAGGAAGCGGAGAGAAACAAGAAAGTCCGAAGTAAGTATCCAAGTCCCAAAATACGACTCAGTGACGGGCACTGCAAATAGTGTTAGTGACACCTGAGCCAAATTAAGTGGAACCTGAGCCACCGGCCTCAAATACGCTGGGTTCTGAACTGCCGGAGTGTGATCAAGCAGGTGCTTGGAACTCCACACCTGAGATCGCCGCTTATGAATCAGTCGGGGAACGGGCCATGCTGCAGTGACTCCATTTGAACACGCACATAATCTTTTTTCCAAGATTATGGTAAAAGAGACACACTCTTTCCTTACTGACAGACATTCCAGCCCAATCGACTCTATATATCCCCATGCGTGTCCCTCAACTTTCCTTCCTAGCCCCGTAAAAACCTTTAAAAGCAAAAAAATAAAATCCTAACCAACACCTCACTGGTTCACAGATGTTCATTGTGGTCTGGAACTTGCACCGGTGGGTTATTGGGAAAGGGGATTGGCTTGGGAACAAAGCAGATTAGAAATATATCTGTAGTTAGCATAGATCTTACAGATAAACAGGGCAGGTAGTATACTTGGTCACAAGTTGAAAGATTTTGTTCAGGTATATAATTAGATAGTTGTTAGTATTCTTTTAAAATTTTCTCGAAGAATGCTTGGATGGATGAGAAGGCGTTTGATTGAGTCACTCCCATTCTGGGCGCCCAAGACAATAATCAAATGTAAAATATTCATAGAAACAAAACCTCATAGAAACAGAAAGCCTAAGCTTTTCATGTTGTGTCTTTGCCTTGCCAAAACATCTAGACTAAGCGAGGTATCTATCTGCATATTTGGAGACATCAGAGGATGGATCGATTTTGTCACCTTTGAGCTAAGTATGTGATATCTTGCAAATAGGTGAGGGCTGTTCATTTCACTTCAGGGGAAAAATAAGTCAACAAAATTTGAGCCTCTGTGCCTAGTATGTTTATGACACTGTTGTTATTTAGTCACTAAGTGATGTCCAATTCTTTTGCAACCCCATGAACTGTAGCCCACCAGGCTCCTCTGTCCTTGGGATTTCCCAGGCAAGAATACTGGAATGGGTTGCCATTCCCTTCTCCAGGTGATCTTCCCAACACAGAGATCACACCCACGTCTCTTCTGTCTCCTGCATTGGCAGGCGGATTCTTTACCACTGAGCTACCAGGGAACTTGTGTTGAAATCCAGGAAGTTTGCTTCCCCACTCTTAAAGTTTATGAATTGAGTCAGATCTGTGCACCTAATCAGATAAATAACTACTATTTATTGAGCACTTTTTGGGTGCCAAATACCGTGCCTCATCTTACCCCATAACCCTACAAATAACATATTATGTAATTTGATCTTCACATGAGGTTGAAGAGGGTGCTCATTTACAGATGAGGAAATTGAACCTCAGTAGTAACTTGCTCAACATCACACACCTATAAAGTGATGGATTTTAATGTGGGCATGTCTGACTCCAAAAACCATGTTGTTGTGCTACACTGCCTCTCAGTACTAGTGCAGGATAAAAGGCTAGAGATGGATAAAAGATGGTAACATTAAGCTACAGTAGGTGGACTGGAGGTTAAATAAAAATAAGAACATCATTTTTATAGAAAGATTAAAAAACACTGAAATATGTTAAGAAGAAAAGATGAAGACTCTCTTTGAAACCCAGACAGATCAATTGTCTAGGATAGTTAGATGCAACCTAAAGGCGAAAGAGATGGTTTAATTGGTTTGTGATATGTGATCACATCCTCTCAAACCTCATCATTGCTGTTAGAACTATCCTTCTGTTTGAGGCAAAATAACAATTCGTTGTCAACCACTAGTGTAGTTTTTTAAAAATGTATTAATTTGTGTTGCAGAAGAGAAAGCAGATTTTCTTTTTTTCTTTCTTTTTTTTTTTTTTTTTACTGCTTCACAACAACCAGTACTGTTAGAGTGTTTTGTTTTGTTCTTTATCCTTAACTATCAGAGCCTACCTTTTAATTTGTTTGAAACTAGGTCAAATACAATATCAGACAATAGGTATCAATTTATTCACCACTGCACTAAGAAGTGGTCACTTCTAGAGTAGAAAACCAGAGCCATTTAATGACATCACACAACAGTGTAGCACAGGAAGCAAAGTAGGATACCATGGATGGCTGCTTCTGCTAGGGGAATTCAGGAAAGCAGAATGTAATCTCCCAATTTAGAATTTGGCCAGTAGACAAGAGTCTAACACCCCTACTCTTGTGAAAATAGCAAGGAATCTTTAATAAGCACCAGTAGTCATGTCCTTAGTTCTGCATTTCATCTGAAAGACAAAGCACTATCATGGTTATCATCCAGGCTAGGGGACTGATGCAGTGGGAAACCCTAAGACAAGGACATCCCAGTTGAGTTACAAAAATAGCTTTCCCCCCAAGGATTTTAAATGCCAAACATAAAGGAAATATACAAACCCAAACACAATCCTTGTAGAAAAGACATCATTATCTGACCATTAGGTGTTACTACCTGAAGGACTTTGTTGAATTGGCTGGCTAAACGGGGAAAAACACTCCAACTTTTTTCTCTGTGCTAACTTCTCCTGAGTCTGGCTTGTCTCCCATACTAACCATGAGCCTCAAGATGCTTTGCAAATCCCTTGGCAAGTAGTGGTGGTGGTAGTAATGCCTCCTTTTAGCCTTTGAGGAAATACTTCTGCACTTGTTTTCTTGCAAAGTCACCACCATAGAAATAAGCATATTTCATTCAAACACAAATAAAATCCACAGATCAAATTCTGTGGGAAAAAACTTTTTTTTTTACATCTGCAGAAAGTGCATGCTGGATGAGGAAACTGACCTTGCTCAGGATTCTCTTGACTTGAAGTATAAAGGTCAAAGTATGATAAAGCACATGTTTCTAGCTGCTGCTGATACTGGAGTGCAGTGATAATATCCACCAGAGGAAACGTTAAGGTGCCTTCTGCTTTTTGTAACTGACTGTCAAGCTGGGAGCAAAAGATTCCATGTTTCTTTTAAATTAAAAAAAAGTAAATAGGCCATAGTTTCTTTGTTGACAAAGTGCATTCAAACTGTAAGCATTTCTGCTTCTGTATCTGCCTGTAAATTGCTATTAACTAACTCTTGTCAAATGCTTTGTTACACAACTGTGACAAACTACTTGAACAAAGGTTATGCACATTAGTAACAGCAGTAAAACTGGAAATTGAATTATACCTAATAGTTGCTGATTATTTTATCATTACCTCAATTTGTTCTCATGCTTACAATAGTTATTCTTCATTTCAGAAAAAAAGAATAACTGCAATTTGATGAGTAGTGAACACACAAAAATGTTGCAAAATCGTTTTCTTAGGTTTCTGGCGGTGTGGGTGACATGAGGAATGTTCACATAGTTCAATGAAAAAACTTCCATTTATGCCCAAACAAGTGTTATTTTTATCCTCTGTCATCAAACTTTCTCAACTGTCATCCTTGAACAACTGCAGAATGTAGTATTATTAGCTACCACTTTGATCTAACCTTGTACACATATGACACATGGTTGTGGTAGCGGAGGTGGTGATCAGTTCCCTTTTATATTTAAATGAATATGTGAATAAACACTGAAATTCTTTACCTGCTTTTTAATTCAAATGGATAAATCAGCTTTTGTTTTCTTGATTACAAATCACATCCTTCCCTCCTGAAACCTGTCTTTATCTAATGAACACATTAATGAGACAAAGGACCATGGTATACTTTTGACTGTTTTCTAGTTGTTACATTTATATCTTCTATTGTCAAGCAAGCTAATCAAATGTTATTTCACTACCTATTTCCTTGAGACAAAGTTATATTAACTCTTCAATAAGATTTAGTTATGTGAATATCTATACTGAATGGGGAAGAATTCACAAAACTAGCTAGTTGTGGGTTGGCAAGGAAAGTTTTTAGAGAAGAGATGATCAAAATGAGTGTTATTTTGGCAGTTACAGGAGTTGTAATATATTGAGAAATATCAATAACTTCAGATATGCAGATGACACCACCCTTATGGCAGAAAGGGAAGAAGAACTAAAGAGCCTCTTGATGAAAATGAAAGAGGAGAGTGAAAAAGTTGGCTTAAAACTCCATATTCAGAAAACTAAGGTCATGGCATCTGGTCCCATCACTTCATGGCAAATAGATGGGGAAACAGTGGGAACAGTGGCTGACTTTATTTTTGGGGTTCCAAAATTACTGCAGATGGTGACTGCAGCCATGCAATTAAAAGACGCTTACACCTTGGAAGAAAAGTTATGACCAACCCAGACAGCATATTAAAAAGCAGAGACATTACTTTGCCAACAAAGGTCCATCTAGTTAAGGTTATGGTTTTTCCAGTAGTCATGTATGGATGTGAGAGTTGGTCTATAAAGAAAGCTGAGTGCAGAATAATCAATGCTTTTGAACTGTGATGTTGGAGAAGATTCTTGAGAGTCCCTTGGACTGCAAGAAGTCCAACCAGTCCATCCTAAAGGAGATCAGTCCCAAGTGTTCGTTGGAAGGACTGATGTTGAAGCTGAAACTCCAATACTTTGGCCACCTGATGCGAAGAACTGACTCATTTGAAAAGACCCTGATGCTGGGAAAGATTGAAGGTGGGAGGAGAAAGGGACAACAGACGATGAGATGGTTGGATGGCATCACCGACTCAATGGACGTGAGTTTGAGTAAACTCTGGGAGTTGGTGATGGACAGGGAGGCCTGGTGTGCTGCAGTCCATGGTGCTGCAAAGAGTTGGACACGACTGAGTGACTGAACTGAATTGAACTGAACTGAACAGGAATTGTGAGCAATCAAAATGCAAAGATGTTTAGTTTGGAGAATCTTTACTTGACTATTTCACTCTTTTCTTTTTTCCTTAAAGACTTCATCTACTATCCTCTATGCATTTAATGGGGTGAAAAAATGTATATACTGCAAGTGTGCCCCATCTTCAAATTTAATTTAAACACATAGTTGTTTTCCTATAATTAAATCTCATCATGTTCTGGAGCACCTACTCCAGTTGCCTGGAGGCACAGACTGGGCACAGGTTGGACAGATTAAGGTTGTCAATTAAAATATAAAACTGTGTTCTGAATTGAAACTCTCTTTTGTACAAACATTTGATTTAAAGTTCACGGCAGTGAGTGAGTCCCATAATCTCTGCTGGATCCTAGTTGAAGTCTAGCTCATTTTGCCTCACCCTCTTCACTGTTTAAATGTCTATAATTTATGGCTTAGTCTCTCACTATTGGCAATGCACAATGATTTGGTCAGGAAACTCAGCCATCTTTCCTTACCTACTAGTGCCAGGATTCTTACTTCATCTCCCAGTGGTCTGCAAGCCCTCTAAGCTTCAGCCATATCCTCCATTCAGTCCCTGACTTTAGGTCTGTTCACTCATGCCACGGCGACTGCCGGGCAACTATGCTGCCTCTTAATTCTCAGCTGCTTTCAGCATCTTCCCCAGGTCCCCACAAGGAATTCTGGATTTCTTCCATACCACTTGACAGGCTTCTCTCTAACTAACCCCCTCCCCATGCTCTCACTTCTACTGCAGATGATTCGTGATGGCTTATGACTTTTCTAAGGGCTTGAAATTTCCCATGCTTCACCTGCTCTGTGAGTCCCCCAAACATCTCTGATTCTTCTTTCCTTTTTTATATTAAGATATAATTCACAAAGCATGCAATCCACCCATTTAAATTCAATGATTTTTCATATATTCATGGAGTTGTGCAATCAGCAACATAATTTTGGAACACTTTTCTAATCCCCATACCCATTAGCATTCATTCTCCATTCTCTCCACTGCCACCCACCCCCAAGCCCCTGTCAAGCAAAAACCTGTTTTTTGTTTCTATAGATTTGCCTGTTCTGGACATTTCATATATATGGAATCATACAATATTTGTCCTTTCGTGTTTGCCTTGGTTCACTTAGCATCATGTTTTCAAGGTTCCCCCATGTCGTGGCATCTATCAGTACTTTATTCTTTTTTATGGCAGAGTAATATTCTATTATATGGCTATACTATATTTTATCCATTCATCAATTGATTGACATTTGGGTTGTTTCCACTTTTTGGTTATTATAAATAAGGCTGCAATGAATATTCATGTACAAGTTCTTATGTGGATGTATGTTTTCATTTGGAGGGTATATACATAGTGATGGAATTATATGCTTTATACCATATGGTAACTCCATATGTAACCTTTTGAGGAACGGCCAGACTGTTTTCCAAACTGGCTGTACCATTTTCAAATTCCATCTGCAATATGTGAGGATTCTTATTTTTCCACGTTCTTGCCAATGCTTGTTTTTATTTTATTTTTTTTACTTAATGACATTTTATTTAAACTAATCATTTCAATGTAATCAATACAAAAATTCATGTACTCTTATACACTTTTTTATTAAAAAAATTATTATTGTAGCCATGCTAGTGGATGATAGGTAGTATTTCATTGTAGTTTTCATTTGCACTTCTCCAAGGACTAACATGTGCTTATCACCCACTTGTATATCTTTTTTAGAGAAATGTTTATTCAAATCCTCTACTCATATTTATTTAGTTAATTTATTTTTGGCCACATTGCATAGCTTTGGGGACCTTAGTTCCCTGACCAGGGATCAAACCTGTGCCCCCTCCAATGGGAGCATAAAGTTCTAACCACCAGACCACTAGGAAGTTCCCCTGCCCACTTTTTTCCTATTTAATATATATAACCTAACTTGTATTTATTTATTTACTTTTTAAATTAAAATTTAGTTATTTTTTAATTGAACGTTAATTGCTTTACAGAATTTTGTTGTTTTCTGTCAAACCTCAACATGAATCAGCCATAGGTATTCATATATCCCCTCCCTCTTGAACCTCCCTCCCATCTCCCTCCCCACCCCACCCCTCTAGGTTGATACAGAGCCCCTGTTTGAGTTCCCTGAAACATACAGCAAATTCCCGTTGGCTATTTTACATGTGGTAATGTAAATTTCCATGTTACTTTTTCCATTTATCTCACCCTCACCACCCCTCTCCCTGTGTCCATAAGTCTGTTCTCTATGTCTGTTTCTCCATTGCTGCCCTGAAAATAAATTCTTTGGTACCATTTTTCTAGATTCCATATATGTATGTTAGTATATTATATTTATGTTTCTCTTTCTGACTTACTTCACTCTGTATAATAGGCTCAAGATTCATCCACCTCATTAGAACTGACTCGAATCCATTCCTTTTTATGGCTGAGTAATGTTCCATTGTGTATATGTACCACAGCTTCTTTATCCATTCATCTGTCGATGGGCATCTAGGTTGCTTCCATGTTCTAGCTATTGTAAATAGTGCTGCAATGAACAATGGGATATGTGTGTTTCTTTCAGTTTTGGTTTCCTCAGGGTATATGCCCAGGAGTAGGATTGCTGGGTCATATGGTGGTTTATTCCTAGCTTTTTAAGGAGTCTCCATACCATCTTCCATAATGGCTATATCAATTTACATTCCCACCAACAGTGCAAGAGGGTTCCCTTTTCTCCACACCCTCTCCAGCATTTATTGTTTGTAGACTTTTTGATGTTGGCCATTCTGACTGGTGTGAGGTGGTATCTCATTGTAGTTTTGATTTGCATTTCTCTGGTAATGAGTGATGTCGAGCATCTTTTCATGTGTTTGTTGGCCATCTGTATGTCTTGTTTGGAGAAATGTCTGTTTAGGTCTTTCCCCCACTTTTTGATTGGGTTGTTTATTTTTCTGGTATTGAGTTGTATGAGCTGCCTGTATATTTTAGAAATTAATCCTTTATCAGTTGTTTCATTTGCTATTATTTTCTCCCATTCTGAAGGTTGTCTTTTCACCTTGTTTATAGTTTCTTTTGCTGTGCAGAAGCTTTTAAGTTTAATAGGTTCCACTTGTTTACTTTTGTTTTTATTTCCACTGTCCTAGGAGGTGGGTTGTAGAGGATCTTTCCTCTGCCCATTTTTAAATTGAGTTATTTGTCTTCTTATTATTAGGTTGTAAGAATTTTTTATATATTTGAGATATCAGAATATATCATTTTCATATATTTTCCTCTACTCTGTGTGTTGTTTTTTTTCACTTTCTCAGTGGTGTCCAATTTATTTGTTGCTTATACTTTTGATATTATATCTAAGAAAGCATTTCCAAATACAAGGTCATGAAGATTTACATCTATGTTTACTTTTAAAAGTTTCATAGTTTTAGCTGTTATATTTCATCTTTGATTCATTATGATTTAACTTTTTTTACATAGTGTGAGGAAGGGGTCCAAGTTAATTCTTTTGCATACGGATATCTAGTTGTCCCAGACAATATTTGTTGAAGAGACTCTTTGTTCTCCATTGAAAACAGTCAAAAATAACATATAAGGTTTCTTTCTGGGCCCTCAGTATTCTATTCCATTGATGTACATGCCTGTCCTTGGGTCAGCACTACACCGTCTTAATTACTGTAGTTTTGTGGAAAGTTTTGAAAAGAGGAATTGTGGATCTTCTAAATTTGTTATTCTTTTTCAAGATTATTTTGGCTCTTCTGTGACCCTTACATTTCCGTATTAAATTCATGATCATCGTGTCAATTTCTGAAATGCAGCCAATTGGGATTTTGATAGGCATTGCACTGAATGTAGATCACTTTGAGGTGTATTGACATCTTAACAATATTTGGTCTTCTAATCCATCAACATGGGATTTCTCTCCATTTATTAAGATCTGCTTTAATTTCCTTCAGCAATGCTTTGTAGTTTTCAGAGTATAATGTTGCATCTCTATTGTTAACTGTATTTCTAAGTATTTTATGCTTTTTGAAGTTATTGTAGTTGGAATTGTTTTATTAATTTTAGGTTTTGAATTGTACATTGTATAGAAACTGATTTTTATATATTGATCTTGTCTCCTAAAACCTAGCAGAACTGTTTATTAGTTATAGTAATATTTTAATTTCATTTCTTAGTGTTTTCTGTATACAAGATCAAGTCATCTGCAAATAGATATTTTTAATTCTTCCTTTCCAATCTAGATGCCTTTTATTTCTTTTTCTTGCCTAATTGTTCTGGCTAAAACCTCCAGGACAATGTTAAATAAAACTGGCAAGAGAAGACATGCCTGTCTTGTTCCTGATCATTGCTGTTGTTGCTCAGTCACTAAGTCATGTCCGACTCTTTGCGACCCCATGGACTGCAGCATGCCAGGCTTCCCTGTCCTTCACTGTCTCCTGGAGTTAGCTCAAACACATATCCATCGAGGCTTGTCAGTTTTGCTGTTTTTCTCAAACCAACTTTTGTTTCTTTGATTTCCTCTATTGCTTTTCTACTTTTCAATTCATCTATCGCTGTTCTAATTTTTACTATTTCCTTCCCTATGTTTGCCTTGTGTGTACTTTACCTTTTGTTCTAGTTTCTTCAGGTGAGAGGCTAGGGTATTGATTTGAGATATTTCTGCTTTTTAAATAAAGGTCTTACAGCTATAAATTTCCCCCTAAGCACTGCTTTAGCTATATCCCATAATCTTTGGCATGTTGTAGTTTTGCTTTTTTTTTAATCTCAAACTATTTTCAAATTTCTTTTGTGATTTTTTTCTTTGACACAGTAGTTATTTAGGAGTGTTTTATTTAATTTCCACTTATTTGTGAATTTCTCAAATTTCTGTTATTTAGTTCCAATTTTATTCCTTTCAATTTCAATCATTTTAAATGCTTCAAAGCTTATTTTATGGCCTAGCATATAGTCTGTTCTGGAGAATATTCCATGTTCACTTGAGAAGATTATGTATTCTGCTGTTACTGAGTGAAATACTCTATAGATGAATGTTTAGGTTTAGTTGGTGTATAGTGTTATCCAAGTCTTCTATTATTAAAAAACAAGAGTGGCTCACATATAACCATAAAAAAGATTTTTGGCTTTTATTCAAAGAGCCAAGTGGGGAGTCATTGAAGGATTCAATAAGATAAATTTTGCTGCTATGTGGAGAATTGTACTCGAAGAGAACAGAGAGGAAGAGATGAGACCAGGCAAGAAACTTCCACAATCCAGAGTAGGCCTGGATGTAGGTGGTAGCAGTTATTATGAAATGAATGGATATATTCGACATAAATTTTGGAGATAAATTCAAAAAGACTTACTGATAGACATGTTGTTGCTGCTACTGCTAAGTCACTTCAGTCATGTCTGACTCTGTGCGACCCCATAGATGGCAGCCTACCAGGCTCCCCCGTCCCTGGGATTCTCCAGGCAAGAACACTGGAGTGGGTTGCCATTTCCTTCTCCAATGCGTGAAAGTGAAAAGTGAAAGTGAAGTCGTTCAGTCACGTTCAACTCTCAGCAACGCCATGGACCGAAGCCTACCAGGCTCCTCCATCCATGGGATTTTCCAGGCAAGAATACTGGAGTGGGGTGCCATTGCCTTCTCCGAGATACGCTGTTTGGGTGAGGACAAAGAAGCAATTAAGAATAATGCCTATATTTTTTCTTTAAGTAACTGGATAAACAGTGGTGACTAGGATGGAGAAGATAGGAACAGGAGCTGTTTGGGAAAAATAGCAAATGTTCTTAACATAATAAGTTTAAGGTATCTGCCAGATATCCAAATGAAGATGTCAAGTAGATAGTCAAATATACATGTTATATACTCAGAGTAGAGTCTTGAAATAAACTTGAGAGTTATCAGCATATTCATGGTATTTGAAGCCATGATCTGGATAAGATAACATAGAGAAAGAATACAGTGGCCCTCTGTATCCATGGCTTTTGCATCTGCAGATTCAACCAACCTCAGATTTTGATCCTCAACTGGTTGAATCCACAGACGTGAAACCCTAGGATAGGGAGGACTGGCTATATTCCTGTCCTATGCCATTTTATGTAAGACTTGCGCATTTGCAGATTTTGGTATGTGTAGGGGCCTTCTGAAACCAATCCACTCTGGATATCAAGGGTTGGCTGTATAAGGAAAAAAGAGAAGAAAACCCAGCAGTGAGTCCTGGGGTACCACAATGTTGGGAGAAATCTGTAAAGGAAACTAAAGAAGAGCGTAGGAGGGAGGTAGGGGGAAAATCAGCGGTGTCATGTCACAATATCCAAAGAAGAAAATGTTTTAACTTGGAGGGAAAAGTGAACGATGTCAAATGTTGCAGAGAGTTCAAGTAAGATAAGGATAAAGTTTCTATTGTATTTGGCAAGATGGAGGTGGCTTGTTGCAATAACAGCTGTGGGTTCACTGGAGTGGAGAGGCCTGAAGCCAGATTAGAATGGGTTGAAAGTGAATAGGGAGGCAAGGAACTCCTCATAGTGTGTATACAGATAACTCTGTTGAAACATTTGGTTCTGAAGAGCAGAGAAATGAGGGAATAGCTAACTAACTCCCTTACTCCCATCAAATTGCTCCGTGATCTCATGTCTTTATGACCTCAGGTCTCTAGACCCATCCCTATTCTCCAATCTTCCTGCTATACCCTCCTTTACCACTTCCACTTCACCCCTTTTGCTGCCCACACTTTCACTAGCTTCCTCAATTCCCTCCTACTTATTACCTTCAACCACATCTGCTCTGCCAACCTGTAATCTTGGATAAACTTTATCATATGTTTTCTTTCCTTCTACATTCTTTGTGTTTATTTTGTTGTTCTTTTTCTAGATTTTTCAAATGAATGTCTAGTTTTTTCGTTTTCAGGTTTTATTTCTTTTCAAATATAAACATTTCAGGCTATAGCTTTCCCTCTAAGTATTGCTTTGATTGCATCCCATAAACTTTGATAGGTAGTATTTTCATTTTAGTTGAAATCAAAGTATTTTACAATTTTCAATATTATTTCTTCTTTGACCCATGGTTTATTTCAAAGTATGTTTTTAAACTTTCAAAACATATGTGGTTTTTCTAGTTATTATTTTGTTGTTGATTTCTGGCTTAATTGCATTATGATCATTGAATGTCATTTGTATTATTTTAATCCTTTGTTTTGTGATCAGTACATGATCAATTTTGGTGAGTATTCTATGTGTGCTTGAAGAGAATGTGTATTCTGAAATTGTTGGGTTCAGTGTTCTATGCACTATTAGATTAATTTTGTTAATTGTGTTATTAAAATCTTCTGGATACTTATTGATATTTTGTTCTATTTGTTCTACACTAAGAGAGTTGTGTTAAAAGTTATGACTGTGGACTTGTCTATTTCTTTTGTAGTATTATTGATTTTTACTTTATTTTAAGGCTATTGTTAGGTTCATTTAAACTTAACATTTCTATATCTTCCCCTTGGATTGTATTTTTATAAAAATGACCCACTAAATCTTTAGTAGTGCTTTCTTGCCTTAAAATCTATTTCACCTGATACTGCTATAGCAGTACCAGCTTTTTTGGGGTTAGTATTTGTGTGAAATGTCTTTTTCCATCCTTTTACTGTCAATCTTTCTGTATCTTTATGTTTTAATGTAACTCTTACAAAAAGTATTTGGTTGGATTTTTAAAATTTAGTCTCTTTTAAACACAAGCATTTAGATCATTGTATTTACATAAAACTACTTATATGTTTTATTTGAAATCTATCTTATTTGAACTTCCTATTTATCTTATGCATGGTGTCTTGTTTGTTGTGTGCTTAATGATTTTTAATTACTATTTCCTCATTTCTTTGGAAAATCATTTGTGGGAGTATTTTGAAGTTTAGGGTGAGGATGGGTTCCTGCAGAGGATTTGCATTCTGCCAGGTACTTGGTGGCACTACCAATCTGGGTCTACTTTAAAATAAATTCAGAGCTTGAGGTATTTTGCAGCACCTGGGTAATGTGAATTTAGGCTGCAAATCTTTATTAGACAAGATTGTGCTTACAGCCTCTCCACTTAATGCCAAGGCTGCTTTCCTCAAAGCCCCCTTACGTGTGTGTTTATGTATGTGTGTGTGTGTGTGGCAGCTTATTTCTGGTTCACTTGTACACTGATGCTTTAGCTCCTTGTCATTCCAATTTTATCTGGCGAGGAACATGTCCCACCTTGGGTAGGCTTTTGGTTTTGTGTTTTCAATATCACTTAAGACTTGTTCCCTGAAGTTTAAGTTCAGCGAATGTTCTCAAAGAAGAAACTTCATCAGTCTGCAATTGTTTCAACCCATTATTATACTCTTCCAATCCTCCTCCCCCATGCCCTTTATCCTTTACTCATTCCATAGGGTCAAGACGTCCTACTTCACTACAAAAAAAAAAAAAAAAAAGATTTTCAAATGGGAATTCCCTCAACTCTTCTTCATTCCATTCGTAAGTGTTCTCTCTATTCTCCCATCCTTTCCTGCTTCCTTCCTCTCTCTTGGAAGAAGGAGTGTTCTTTCCTTTCTCTTTTCTAGGTCCTATGGTCTAGAATAGTGGTATCCAAAGTAAGTACTGGACCCAAAGAAGGTGGTAGACCCCTTCCAATCCTCAAACTGTTTGATATTGATCTACAGCTACATAAGCATTGAAATTAAGAATTTAGAAATGTTTTTTAGCAATTTGATAAAGTAATTGCATATTCATTCAATCTAATAATGAGAAATTGGGGCTTATATTTTGAGTATCTGTGTTTTTCAGTGCATCTTTCTAGGAAATCATTTGTATTATATTTTACAAAAGTACCAATATGTGACAGATTGGAAGTTAAAAAAACTGGTCCTCCACCACAGAGAGTTTGAAACATAGTCGGCTAGAATCTATCTTGAAAAGTATGGGGCTAGAACTTATCTTCCCCTGACTTGTCTGAGACTCAACTCTGAATCAGCCCTCTCCTCTCTCAGAGCTCCACTATCACTCACATTGGCAGTCTTACATTAAACGATCTTTCGTTGAACTTTGCCTACTGTGCTGCCATCTTATTTTTCACTTTTCATTTACTGCCAGCCTTCTTGACAGATGAGCCTCTTATATACTGTTTCCTTCTTCCTTATCTCCTCTTAAGTCCTCAAACCACAGCAGTCTGGTTATGCCCTCACTACTGTTCCAACAAAAGCCACTAGTGATGTTCTATTGCCCAATTCATAGTGGCGCTTCCTGTCCTTATTCTGTATGACCTCTGCTCTGCATTTGTGACTCATGACCATCTCTTCCTTCCAGGACCTTTCTTCTCCTGTGTCTTCCATGACAGATTACTGCTTCTCTCAGTCTCCTTTGGGGTCTTTCTCCTACTCTAGCTGCCTGCACCTCAGGCCCCTGACAACAGCCCTTTCTCTTTCTCTACATTTATTATTGTCATCAGTTTGTTCAACACCTGTAGTCTGATGACTCCCAAATCTCTAACTCCATCATTGACTTCTCTAACCAAGCTGCAGGCTGATATTTCAGTTGACTTATTAGATTGTTTCACCTGGTGTCCCAAAGACACCTGAAATTCAACATATCTAAAACAGAACTCATTGTATACAACATGGCCCTATTGGGTATTTTCTATTTTAGTTAATGTTGTCTCCATCTACTCAATTACCTAGGCCTCTGAATCATTTGTAACTTCTACTTATGTCTCACCTTTTACACTTAGTACACCAATGTTACCTCAAATCTCTTTTCATTTCTATAGCCTTATGTCATCAATGCTCACCAAGAGCCACTTGATTATTCTCTCTGTATCCAGTCTTACCCCCACTATAGTCCATTCTTGGCAGCATTATCAGAAGGAGCATTAAAAAAATGCTGTCCTGCTGTTGTCTCATCCTTACTTGAACCTTTCGTTAGAGTCTCATTGCCTTTAAGGAGAATCCCAAAGTCTTTAACATTGCAGAAAGGAACATTTTCAATCACACCTCGGACTAACTCCCTTGCCTTGTCTCTCACCATTATCCCCCACAAACTTTTTATATCAGTCAGATTATTGATAGTTCCCTCAGCATGCTATGCTCTATCACTTCCCGATTTTTATTTTAGGGAATTCTGTTCCCTTCTTTACCCATGTTATTAGTTCTTTTTGGAATTTTCCTCCCTACTTCTTTTCTAGTATTATCCTTTATGTCTTGAATTAAATATTGCCTCCTCTTTCAGGCCACTCTGATATTGTAGCTCTATTGTCTTCCTCTACTTAGTTTCTACTTCTTGAGGGCAAGGGCCGTCTCTCTAGGTCCTTTGGCCCCATGACTAGCATATAATGTTTCTTGAGTGAATGCAAGGAGGAAAAGAGAAAGAAAAGAATATATTCTCCATCAGTCAGCCAGTCAGTTCAGTTGCTCAGGCGTGTCCGACTCTTTGTGACCCTATGGACTGCAGCACGCCAGGCTTCCCTGTCCACTACCAATTCCTGGAGCCTACTCAAACTCATGTCCATCGCATCAGTGATACCATCCAACCATCTCATCCTCTGTTGTCCCCTTCTCCTCCCACCATCAGTCTTTCCTAGCATCAGGGTCTTTTCCAATGAGTCAGTTCTTCACATCAGGTGGCCAAAGTATTGGAGTTTCAGCTTCAGCATCAGTCCTTCCAATGAATATTGAGGACTGATTTCTTTTAGGATTGACTGGTTGGGTTTCCTTGCAGTTCAAGGGACTCTCAAGAGTCTTCTCCAACACCACAATTTGAAAGCATCAGTTTTTCGGCACTCAGCTTTCTTTATAGTCCAACTCTCACATCCATACATGACTACTGGAAAAACCATAGCTTTGACTAGTTGGACCTTTGTTGGTAAAGTAATGTCTCTGCTTTTTAATATGCTGTCTAGGTTGGTCATAGCTTTTCTTCCAAGGAGTAAGCATCTTTTAATTTCATGGCTCCAGTCACCATCTGCAGTGATTTTGGAGTCTCAAAAAATAAAGTCTGTCACTGTTTCCATTGCTTCCCCATGTATTTGCCATGAAGTGATGGGACCAGATGCCACGATCTTTGTTTTCTGAATGTTGAGCTTTAAGCCAACTTTTTCACTCTCCTCTTTCACTTTCATCAAGAGGTTCTTCAGTTCTTCTTCACTTTCTGCCATAAGGGTGGTGTCATCTGCATATCTGAGGTTATTGATATTTCTCCAGGCAATCTTGATTCCAGCTTTGCTTCATTCAGCCAGGCATTTTGCTTGATGTACTCTGCATATAAGTTAAATAAGCAGGGTGGTAATATACAGCCTTGATGTACTCCTTTCCCAATTTGGAACCAGTCTGTTGTTCCACGTCCAGTTCTAACTGTTCCTTCTTGACCTGCATACAGATTTCTCAGGAGGCAGGTCAGGTGGTCTGGTATTCCCATCTCTTTCAGAATTTTCCACAGGTTGTTGTGATCCACACAGTCAAAGGCTTTGGCATAGTCAATAAAGGAGAAGTAGATGTTTCTCTGGAACTCTCCTGCTTTTTCTATGATCCAGTGGATGTTGGCAATTTGATCTCTGATTCCTCTGCCTTTTCTAAATCCAACTTGAACATCTGGAACTTTTCAGTTCATGTAACACTGAAGCCTGGCTTGGAGAATTTTGAGTGTTACTTTGCTAGCATGTGAGATGAGTGCAATTGTGCAGTAGTATGAACATTCTTTGCCATTGCCTTTCTGGAGAATTTTGAGCGTTACTTTGCTAGCGTGTGAGATGAGTGCAATTGTGCAGTAGTTTGAACATTCTTTGGCATTGCCTTTCTTTGGGATTGGAATGAAAACTGACCTTTTCCAGTCCTGTGGTCAATGCTGAGTTTTCCAGATTTGCTGGCATATTGAATGCAGCACTTTCACAGCATCATCTTTTAGGATTTGAAATAGCTCAACTGGAATTACATCATCTCCACTAGCTTTGTTTGTAGTGATGCTTCCTAAGGCCCACTTGACTTCACATTCCAGGATGTCTGGCTCTACATGAGTGATCACACCATCGTGGTTGTCTGGGTCATGAAGATCTTTTTTGTATAGTTCTTCTGTGTGTTCTTGCCACCTCTTCTTAAGATCTTCTGCTTCTGTTAGGTCCATACCATTTCTGTCCTTTATTGTGCTCATTTGCATGAAATATTCCCTTGGTATCTCTAATTTTCTTGGAGAGATCTCTATTCTTTCCCATTCCTTTGCTTTCCTCTATTTCTTTGCATTGATCACTGAGGAAGGCTTTCTTATCTCTCTTTGCTATTCTTTGGAACTCTGCATTCAAATGAGTATATCTTTCCTTTTCTCCTTTGCCTTTAGCTTCTTTTCTTTTCTCAGCTATTTGTAAGGGCTCATCAGACAACCATTTTGCCTTTTTGCATTTCTTTTTCTTCGGGATGGTCTTGATTACTGCCTCCTATACAATGTCATGAGCCTCCATCCATATTTCTTCAGGCACTCTGTCTATCAGATCTAGTCACTTGAATCTATTTGTCACTTCCACTGTATAACTGTAAGGGATTTGCTTTAGGTCATACCTGAATGGTCTAGTGGTCTTTCCTACTTTCTTCAACTTAACTCTGAAATTTGCAATAAGGATTTCATGATCTGAGCCACAGTCAGCTCCTGGTCTTTTTTTGTTGTTGTTGAGTTTATAGAGCTTCTCCATCTTCAGCTGCAAAGAATAGAATCAATCTGATTTAGGTATTGACTCTCTGGTGATGTCCATATGCAGAGACGTCTCTTGTGTTGTTGGAAGAGGGTGTGTGCTATGACCAGTGTGTTCTCTTGGCAAAACTCTGTTACCCTTTGCCCTACTTCATTTTGTACTCCAAGGCCAAACTTGCTTGTTACTCCAGGTATCTCTTGATTTCCTACTTTCGCATTCCAGTACCCTATGAGGAAAAGGACATCTTTTTTGGTGTTAGTTCTAGAGGGTCTTGTAGGTCCTCATAGAATCGTTCAACTGCAGTTTCTTCGAATGAGTGGTTGGGGAATAGACTTGGATTACTGTGATATTCAATGGTTTGCCTTGTAGACGAACAGAGATCATTCTGTCATTTTTGAGATTACACTCAAGTACTGCATTTCGGATTTTTTGTTGACTATGAAGGCTACTCCATTTCTTCTAAGGAATTCTTGCCCACAGTGGTAGATATAATGGTCATCTGAATTAAATTCACCCATTCCAATCCATTTTAGTTCATTGATTCCTAAAATGTCGATGTTCACTCTTGTCATCTCCTGTTTGGCATGAAGAATAAAGAGACAGAGCCAAAGTGAAAACAATGCCCAATTGTGGATGTGATTGGTGATGGAAGTAAAGTCCAATGCTGTAAAGAACAATATTGAATAGGAACCTGGGAATGTTAGGTCCATGAGTCAAGGTAAATTGGAAGTGGTCAAATAGGAGATGGCAAGAGCAACCAGGGAAGCCCATAAAGATGCATGCCTGATCCTAATTTGACCCTCACCAGAGGGCTGGAATTTTGTCCTCTTTATTGTTGTATCCTAGCATAGAGCAGTGCTTGACTTGTAGTAGTCACTCAATAAACAGAAGTTACAGAATGCAACTGAGACTTACCAATGGCATAGGCCCCAGAACTTAACTGTAGCCAGTTCACAGGGGATACCTTAGCACAATGCTCTGATAGCACAAATAGTAGTAAGCACTCAAGATGCAATGAGTTGTGTGAGTACCTGAGACAGTTTTACACCTTCCCAAGTCATTGCCCATTTTGCCTTGTTGGATGAATTACATCACCCAAAGTTTGGCTTTCCTTATGTTTTCTCTGTTTCATCAGTTTCACAGCCCTACCCTAACTTTAGATTCCCTACTTCATTCATCTGAGAAATACCCCTTGAGCACTTACTACATGCCAGGCATTATGCTAAAAGTTAGCAACCCCCTGGAACTTAGTATTTCATAGGAGAAAAACAGGTAAGACGGTTTCAAATAGTGATAAGCGTTAAGGGAAAAATAAGACAGGGTAATGTTATAAGGGGTTACTTCAGATTGAGTGGTCAGAGAAAGCTTCTCTAAGGATATGAAACCTTAGCTAGAGGTTGAAGATCAGCAGTTGTGGAAATAGAAGCAGCTTGCTCCCTGAGAAGTGCTCAGTTTTTTCTGAAAAGCTATGAAAAAAAAATTCTCAGCAAGTGGAGGACAGTAAAGCCGAGATTGGAGACTTTAAGAGAGGAAAATGAGCAAGGATGGGCAAATTGCCATCTTACTCAAATTTGTCTCATCCCTTTTGAACTATTTTTAGAGGGTGTTTCATTGTATGTAAAGGTTGGGAGGTCACTTAGAGATCACCCAGATCAGTGCTTTCCTGTATGTGGCTAAATGTCTCCCTGGTGGCACAAGATGATTTGGGATAATCATAGAAGAACATTATTTATTTTGATGCACATTAAAAATATATCTAAACATCCAATCTCTGAGTTCATAGTTACTGTTGCTTAAAATGAGATTAAAGGAGGTTGAGCCAAGGCAGTTCACTTTCCAGAGACCAAATTGGCTGGCCAGGAACAGATCCTGGGTAGGCTTATGGGGATGAGGCTAAGGTGGGGAAAGTTGCCACCCCTTATGTTCAGGGAACGAGAGAGAGCATAGCATGTCTGAACATCCTGCCTGTAATTTATGTAGTCTTTGGATGAAAACCGTGCAGATTATATACAAATGGAATATTTATTTGGCTTCTACCTTGAATACTTTCTGCAAAGAAATTATTGAGACCCTAAACATCTTAAAGACCCCAGAGGAGGGCATGGCAAACCACTCCAGTGTTCTTGCCTGGAGAATCCCCATGGACAGAGGAGCCTGGCTTGCTATAGTCCACAGGGTAGCAAAGAGTTGGACACAACTGAACGACTAAGCACAGCACAGCACAAACATCTCAGAGACTGTCAGGGCCCCTTGGTAATCATGAGAATACCTTCACAGTTAGTCAGAACTGGATTCGAATCTCAGTTCTGCCACGTGATCGCTGTATGACCTTGGGCAAGTCGTCTAAACCTCACTGTGCCTTAGTTTCCTCATATGCAGAGATGAGGATTCTAAGACCTACTTCTTAGGGTTTGTTGAAAGAATTAAATGAGATAATATGCCTGGGAAGGACTTTCCCCAGTGCCTGGCAGATAGTAGGTACTCAAAATACATGATGCCTATAATTATCCAAGTTTTCTGGGGCAGTTCTGATTTCAGATGCTCTGTTCCATTTTCAGACTATGTGTTCCCATTTGAAATTCCAAACTGTGATCACTGTGCATTTCTCATCAGCATAAGAGGGAGGCTTTGTTTTCTCAGGCACCAAGACATAAAACTGCCTCCACTCCCTACACTTGATTTGAAACCCTCAGTTCTAGTCAGAGACATCTAATTAAGATCCAAAGCAGACTTGTGCCCATGAAAAACTGGCTGAGTGGGGCCAGGGGCAAAGGAAGTGGCATGATCTTGATCCCAGAAGTACTCAGTCGGTAAAGTCTGTAGCTTTCCATAGAAGTACACACAATTACTGGACAAACTAGAAGCCAGGGTAGGAGAGTCTTTCTGCCAGGCATGATCCTTCATTTCCAGTTCTGTTTGAAGGCTTTGCTCTAACACAAAGGGAAGTTCAGATGGTAGATGGCCTGACATTGCTAACAATCAGTCATTTTTCTGAATTATCCAAACTTCATTATAATTATATATATGCAATGCCTGTAATAAAACTGCATTGTAATTACACAGCTCTCAGCATCAGTATTCAACCTGCAGGCTACAGCTGCCCTCTGACATTCATTATAATCAGGTTTTACCTGTTTACAAATAGCAAGGTGAGGAAACCCACCAAATGGGTTTTACTCTGGAATCTATATGTCCATTAGGTTCAGCCAAAACTCATAGAAAATTGTCTTTTAATATATGAATCAATATGCATGTACCCAAACCATACCTTCCTTCTTCTTCAACTCTTGAATTCTGCATAATTGTGAAAATTTGATTAGACCCATCAATTCCTTTGCAGCTTCCAGAAACAGGAATGGCGATTAAGCAAAGGACCAGCCAGGCAACTGCCTGGGGTGCCAATTTGAAAGGGGTGTTAGAAAACCTCTGGGATAAATTATAAATATGGTGCCGACCACTTTGGGTTTCTTCCAGTTCTTTCCAAAATAATTTGTGAGATGGAAATTGGCCATCTCTCTTGCTAAGTTTGTTGGGTCCTTGAGTTAAAAAAAAAAAGTCAAAAGCAAAAAGAGCCAGCAGTCCTCACTGGTGCCAACCATATAATTTTTTTGATGAGCACATGCAAGTTAGAGGGCGTGCCACCAACTGTGAGATTTAGAAAGCTGGGAGTTGCTTAAAGTGGGCAATGCTCCACTATGAGCTGAGATTGTGAAATACCATAATGCTTGCCACAGTGCTGTTTATCAAGAATGAGGGGTTTATTTTCTTATCTGAGTTTTAAATCCTCTAATACACTTCCCTGAAAGTTGCCTGGTTTGAAAATTGCAAAAGGAAACTGAAGACAAAACAAAAACTAAAGGAAAATAGGAAATGGTCTGTTATCAAGAAAACAAAAGCAAACAAATGAAAAAGGTGGTGGGGGGATTCGAAAATCTTTTAAATATAATTTTGTAACTATCTCCATGTAAATTACCTCCACCATATTCAGTTTTGAGTAACAAAACAAAACAAATGAAAGTAAGAAATGAGTAGGTTAAAATGCCAATTTAGGATTTTACTGTAGTTGAGGTCGGTAAATCATAGTGGTTAAACTCAAAGGCTCAGGTGTCAGACTGCCTTGAGCTTAAATCCTGGCTTCCCTACTAACTGTATGACCTTGGCTAAGTCACTTAACCTAGGGCCTCACATACTGAATGGGGATCAGTATGTGATGGTGATGATGATGATGCCAGTCTCTTAGGATTAAAGGAGATAGTTCATGTGGACTGGTTCATACCTGACGATGGTAAGTGCTCAATAAATGGCAGCTGTTATTGTGGCAAGTATATGTGGTAAATTCTTTATTTTGATCATAATGCAAAAGGTTTACACTTTTATTAAGAGAATCTCAGTCTCTCCCTACTCTCATTAAATAAATTTTGAGCATACATTTTTAAAATATTGAAGAGGCACCAGAACGTGAGGCTGCCTGGGGCATTTATTAATACATGTCCTGGCCAGTCTTGCTGAGGAGGGCAGTTGTGTCATCATCAGAACACTAGACTCAGACTTGGAAAATCTGGTTTCAAGTTCCATCTCTGCCACTTAATAGCTATGATATGACCATGAACAAATCATATAACCTCTCTGAGTTACAATTTCCTCATATGAACATCAAGATGCCAATGTATAAATAATAGATTGGTGGTGAGGCTCAGAAGAGTATATATAAAAGTACCTGACACCTATTAAGATCAGCAAATGTTTATTGAGTCTGAATCACAGAGAGAAAAGAATTCTATGGAAATTTTAATACCTATCTGTCATTGAGGATGATGGCTCAAGTTACAGGGCCACACTGATATCACCTTAAATTAGCTTCTGCTGTTTCTGGTGAAAAGGTCAGTATTGCTCTCAAATCCGCAAATCTCTAGAACCTAATTGTGTGTGCCTGCTAAGATTTTTTTAAAGCAGGGTGATAGAATGTGCCTTAGATGGCAATGAAGTCCTTTCTAAATATACACAGTTCTAAAAATGTGTTGAAATATTCCAAAGATGCTGCCGTTAATGCCAACTTCAAGAATGATGAGCCAGTTGATGGTGGCAACCATAGTAAGATCTTTCAGTTTTTTGTTTTGTTTTGTTTTAAATCACTGGCAAGATTATAGTCCAATTTCCTCTTTATTGACTATTGAACAATATTGCCTATTGGACACTCCTGGAATCCGTTTAGCTATGGCATAACCTGATTTAGTGTACATAAAATTAGATTACGTGCAGAAATAGAAGTGAACAGAAATACAGTGACTCCAGAATACTCAAAGACCTTATAAAAATATTTGACAACATTAACTGACTTCAAATCTGATAGTTATGGAGCGAGTTTGCCTGTCTCTGGAAGCTCCTACTCAAAGACAGTAAGGTCAGATAGATGGCATGGTATTATGTAAAGAACCTTCACAAATGGTATAAATGAACCTATTTGCAGGGAAGGAAAGGATACCTATTTGCAGGGATGGAATGGATTTGTGGACACAGTGGGGGAAGGAGAGAGTGGGACGAATGGAGAAAGTAGCTTCGACATATATACACTGCTGCTGCTGCTGCTGCTAAGTCGCTTCAGTCGTGTCCGACTCTGTGCGACCCCATAGACGGCAGCCCACCAGGCTCCCCCGTCCCTGGGATTCTCCAGGCAAGAATACTGGAGTGTGTTGCCATTTCCTTCTCCAATGCATGAAAGTGAAAAGTGAAAGTGAAGTCGCTCAGTCGGGTCCGACTCTTAGCGACCCCATGGACTGCAGCCCACGAGGCTCCTCCGTCCATGGGATTTTCCAGGCAAGAGCACTGGAGTGGTTTGCCATTGCCTTCTCCGATATATACACTACCATGTGTAAAATAGATAGCTGGTGAGTTGCTATATAACACAGGGAGCCCAGTTTGGCGCTCTGTGATGACCCACAGCGGTGGGATGGGGAGAGGGGAGGGAGGCTCAAAAGGGAAGGGATATATGTATAATTATGGCAGATTTGTGTTGTTGTACAGCAGAGACCAACACAACATTGTAAAGCAATTTTCCTCCAATTAAAAAAGAAGTTAAAAGAATCAAAAGAAGACCAGTAGAAAATGGACATAGGATGTGAGCAGATTATTCAAAATGTCAAATGACCAGACAAATGGTCATATGAAAAAGTGTCCAATCTTACTGGTTGGTATTCAAAGAAATGGTAAAGACAATGAGTTACTATTTTTACTAATCTATTGCTACAGATATTTTCTAATATGCTATTCCAAGAGCTTAAGGAAATAGACACTCCTATACATGATTGATACAAACTTTCTATTCAGCAATGTGTATATCGTACCTGGCCTATAGCATGCTCTCAATAAATATTTCTTTAATGAATGAATGATTTCGTTGCTAGGGTTGGAATATGTTTTTAGACATTCAGGAAATATTTAACTACAAAAATTGTCCAAAACTTGGAGACAGAATTCACAGATTACTATTTGTGTGAAAAACATAGAAAATTCATGCATTTGCTTGTAACTGTTTTGATCATGTGCCTTGGTAGAGTGTTCTGAATTCAAAAAAACTACTGCTGAATCTATATTATATACCAGTCTGACCATCATTGGCTCCCAACCTCGTGGGAGTTTAGAACACATTGCTATTGTTAGCTTGATTTTATAGCATCTCCCCCTTTTCCTTAAAATGCTATATGGCATATAATTTTTTTAAATTAAAGTGCCTCAAATTTAATTTTGTTTTGAGACGTTTTCTGAAAGCTCATGATGATCCTGCTGCTGCTGCTATTGCTAAGTCGCTTCAGTCGTGTCCGACTCTGTGCGACCCCATAGACGGCAGCCCACCAGGCTCCCCCATCCCTGGGATTCTCCAGGCAAGAACACTGGAGTGGGTTGCCATTTCCTTCTCCAGTGCATGAAAGTGAAAAGTGAAAGTGAAGTCGCTCAGTCGTGTCCGACTCTTCACGACCACATGGACTGCAGCCTACCAGGCTCCTCCATCCATGGGATTTTCCAGGCAAGAATACTGGAGTGGGGTGCCATTGCCTTCTCCGCATGATGATCCTAGAGGGTGGCAAATTTAGGGCTGGGAATCACTGCTTTGCAGCCATCCATATGATACTTTTCAATAGCTTTTCACTAGTTCTGTAATGTACTCCTCTCACAATGTGAACAGATCTTTTCTGTCAATAAAGAAAGCATAATTTTGTTAATGATAGGTAAGTATCTCTTATTATCTGTATTTGGCAGGCTTCGACATATTGCTGCCTTTGGGAGCAAAACAGCTGTTTCCAGATGTCATTAAGGAAGGCGTTACCACTGACAAAGCTTTCTCACAAAGTATCTTACAACAGTTCTGTGTGCTGTCAGAGCTGCTTATACCAAAAATTCTGTGGGAGTTAAGGCCTTGTACTTTCTAATTGTTGACTGCTTTGTCCTCTGGCTCAGATATTACAGTGAGCAATATTTCCATGATTTCCATGATTCCGTCTATACACATATTCTTCTCTTATAACCACATTTCTTCAGTGTTATGACTCTTTTGAACTTTGTGAATACTTGCCCAGAATTCTGACACCTCCATCAATAGCACATAGACAGATTGGGACTGTTGGAAATTGACACAGTGTATTTTGCTTGTTCTGGAAGCATTAATTTTAATTTCTCATTTGTGGGTTTATTTATATAAATGTAATTATTTTTAATACAGGGCTATCACTTTTTGGCATTTCTCAATTATTTAGGCTTGGTTCTTATTCAAAAGAGTAATTATTATGGTAACTTCTCAACACAAAAGGTTAATTACTATAGTTATTTCAGTGTTTTATCCACCAGATCAACAGTTACTTTTGTATTTAGTAAGCGTCCCAAGGTCTTTTTTGAACTTACTGATTTTCCACTCTGGTCTTCTTTTTCATTTAGTCTCTCAATATTGGAACCCACCAGGAAAAAAAAAAGATCAAAAGCTGGTAATAGTTTGAATGACTTGTTTTTCCTTCTGACTTATCTAAAGAACTTCCTTTCTGCCCACATACTTAGCTTTCCATTCTGTCTTACAGCTGAGAATTCAATAAGACATTCATCATCTAGGCAAACTATGAATTTGCCTTAAACTGCACATTTACACACTACATTGTTAAATACAGGCTTTGAGAAAAACGCACACTGCAGTCGGATACTCATGATGCTGTCCTGAGAGCAATGATTGAAGATTTTTAAAAGTAAACCTCTGACACATCCATCTTATAAATGACTGAATAGCCATTAAAAAGAATGAGGTAGATATTTACGTACTCAAATGGAAAGATGTCAAAGGCATACTGATGAGGAAAATGAGAAAGTCACAGAATTACATATATATAGTGGTGGTGATGGTGGTGGTGGGGGGGCTTCTCTCATAACTCAGTTGGTAAAGAATCTGCCTGCAATGCAGGAAACCTGGGTTCGATCCCTGGGTTGGGAAGATCCCCTGGAGAAGGAAATGGCAACCCACTCCAGTACTCTTGCCCAGAGAATCCCATGGACAGAGGAGCCTGACAGGTTGCAGTCCATGGGGTCGCAAGAGTCGAACACGACTTAACAACTGAACCACCACAACCACCATACATGTGCATGCATATGTTCTTATGTATATGTTCATATGTATGTATATACATAGAAGAAGGCCTGGATGGATATACACCAAACTGTTGGCACTGTTATTTCTGAGAGGGGAAGTGAAGTGGGTGGGTGAATGGGTATAAAAATATTTTTACTTTTCACTATATACTTTTGAAAGTTTGAATTTTTCATAACTATATGCTGCTTTTGTAATTTTAGAAATAATTTTTCAAACTAAAGCTCCCTATGGGATTTGCTTTTGCCATCCCCAGACCTGAACTATTAAATAAGCATGAGAAGTTCTGTGATAGTACCTCACTGGCCTTCAAATAGGAAAATATAAGTAAAGCAGCATAGTCACTTGCCACTTGTTCAACAATTATTTTGTGCTAGGTATTTCACAGAAATTATCTAATTTGTTCCTTCTAATAGCTGTGTAAAGTAAGCTCTGTTTCCTCTTCAGAATGAGAAAACCAAGGCTCGGGGAGATGAAGTAATTTGTCAGAGGCCACATAGTTGGCAAAAGCAGTTCAGCAAGGATTTCAACTTGGATTTATCTGGCTCCTAAACCTATGTTTTTGTTTCTGAACACCACAGCCTAATTGCAAATACATAAATAGAGTTCACTATAATTCCAGGAACTGTTCTAAGGACATTTATACACAATAACTCATTTATTCTTCACAATAACCGTATTAAGTAGGTTTTATTATTATCACCATCATCGTTGTTTTTATCACACCCATTTTTCAAATGAGGAAACTGAGACACATACAGATCGCATAACTTGCCAAATGCATAAGTGGCAGAGCAAGGATTTGAACCCAGGAAATCCTGTCATACATACCACTACTTTTCCAGATCTCCCCCTATTCTCATGCTCTCATCAAGGAGATTAAGGAAAAGGTGAGATGTACTGACAGAATCCAAACTTCACCAAACTATTAATAACAAAGTCATAGCTCAAACAAAGCCTGCTATCTTATGTTTTGTAAATTAATTATTGAGTATCTGTACAGTTCTCAGTAGGCTATATTTTTTAAACATTTCCCTGGGAAATGAAACAATTCAGAAACATTCCTCTGAAATTGAAACCCAGAATAAGGTATAGGCCTGTCCTGTAAGGCATTCTCCCCCTGTTTGGATAATATGAAACAGAAGAATTATGCCAAACTAGAAGAGAGAAAATACAACTGGGCCTGAGAGTTCATTTATTGGTGATGGTCTTCCAGTTTCAAATAAATTTCACCTGATCCCTCAACCTGGTAAACAGCATGTACAAAAACCCTACAGCTAACATTATACTTGGTAATGAAATACTGAAAACTTTCCACCTAAAATCAGGAACAGGTCAAAGATGTCTACTCTCACCACTCCTATTCAACATTGTTCTAGAAGATCTTGCCAGGGCAATTAGGCAAGAAAAAGAAATAAAAGGCATCCAGGTTGAAAAGGAAGAAGTAAAACTTTATTTGCAGATGGCTTGATATTATGTATAGAAAACCCGAAGGAATTTACAAAATAACTATTAGAGCTAGCAAAAGATTTCAGCAAAGTTGCCTGATCAACATACAAAAATCAATTGTGTTTCAATACACTAGCAACGAACAATCTAAAGATGAAGTTAATAAAACAATTCCATTGATCCCACTAGCATAAAAAAGAATAAATAGTTAGGAATAAAGTTAATCCAAAGACGTACATGACTTGTACACTGAAAACTACAAAACATTGAAATAAATTAAAAAAAACATAAGTAAACAGAAAGAAATCCTATATTCATGACTCAGAAGGCAATACTGTTAAGATAGCAGTGCTATTCTAACTGATCTATAGAGTCAACATAATTCCTAGCAAAGTTCCAGCTGGCTTCTTTGCAGAAATTGACATCCTGATCCTAAAATTCATATGGAAATGCAAGAGACCCAAAATAGTCAAAGCCATCTTGAGGGACTTCCCTGGGAGTCCAGCAGTTGAGACTCTGCACTTCCAATGTAGGGGGTGCAGGTTCAATCCCTGGTTGTGGAACTAAGATCCCACATGTTGGGTAGCCAAAAAACAAAACAAAAAAATTCTGTGCCAGTGGTGATAGTTACACAACTGTAAATATACCAAAACTCATTGAATTATGCAAATGAAGCAAGTGAATTATATGGTATATAAGTTATAACTCAATAATTTTTTTTAAATCTTGAAAAAGAACAAAGAGGATGCACACTTCTCAGTTTCAAAACTTGCTACAAAGCTACAGTGATCAGTGTGGTATTGGCATGAGTATAGACATGTAGATCAATGGAATACAATTTAGAATATAAAAATAAAAGTTTGTTTGATCTTCTATAAATGTGCCAAGACATTTCAATAAAGAAGGAGTATTTTCAACAAATGGTGCCCAAACAATTGGTTATCCACATACGAAAGAATGAATTTGGATGACTACCTCACACTATATACAAAATTAACTGAAAATAGATTAAAGATGGGAATTCTCTGGTGGTCCAGTGGTTAGGACTCCATGCTTCCACTGCAGGGGGTACAGATTCAATCCCTGGTCAGGAAACTAAGATCCCACATGCCATGTAGTGCAGCCAAAACAAAACAAACAAACAAAAAAGGAGATCAAAGACCCAAATTTATTTATTTTTTTTTTTAATTTTTTTATTAGTTGGAGGCTAATTACTTCACAACATTTCAGTGGGTTTTGTCATACATTGATATGAATCAGCCATAGATTTACACTTATTCCCCATCCCGATCCCCCCTCCCACCTCCCTCTCCACTCGATTCCTCTGGGTCTTCCCAGTGTACCAGGCCCGAGCACTTGTCTCATGCCTCCCACCTGGGCTGGTGATCTGTTTCACCATAGATAGTATACATGCTGTTCTTTTGAAACATCCCACCCTCACCTTCTCCCACAGAATTCAAAAGTCTGTTCTGTATTTCTGTGTCTCTTTTTCTGTTTTGCATTATAGGGTTATCGTTACCATCTTTCTAAATTCCATATATATGTGTTAGTATGCTGTAATGTTCTTTATCTTTCTGGCTTACTTCACTCTGTATAAGGGGCTCCAGTTTCATCCATCTCATTAGGACTGGTTCAAATGAATTCTTTTTGACGGCTGAGTAATATTCCATGGTGTGTATGTACCACAGCTTCCTTATCCATTCATCTGCTGATGGGCATCTAGGTTGCTTCCATGTCCTGGCTATTATAAACAGTGCTGCGATGAACATTGGGGTGCACGTGTCTCTTTCAGATCTGGTTTCCTCAGTGTGTATGCCCAGGAGTGGTATTGCTGGGTCATATGGCAGTTCTATTTCCAGTTTTTTAAGGAATCTCCACACTGTTTTCCATAGTGGCTGTACTAGTTTGCATTCCCACCAACAGTGTAAGAGGGTTCCCTTTTCTCCACACCCTCTCCAGCATTTATTGCTTGTAGACTTTTGGATAGCAGTCATTCTGACTGGTGTGTAATGGTACCTCATTGTGGTTTTGATTTGCATTTCTCTAATAATGAGTGATGTTGAGCACCTTTTCATGTGTTTGTTAGCCATCTGTATGTCTTCTTTGGAGAACTGTCTGTTTAGTTCTCTGGCCCATTTTTTGATTGGGTCATTTATTTTTCTGGAATTGAGCTGCAGGAGTTGCTTGTATATTTTTGAGATTAATCCTTTGTCTGTTTCTTCATTTGCTATTATTTTCTCCCAATCTGACGGCTGTCTTTTCACCTTACTTATAGTTTCCTTTGTAGTGCAAAAGCTTTTAAGTTTCATTAGATCCCATTTGTTTAGTTTTGCTTTTATTTCCAATATTCTGGGAGGTGGGTCATAGAGGATCTTGCTGTGATTTATGTCGGAGAGTGTTTTGCCTATGTTCTCCTCTAGGAGTTTTATAGTTTCTGGCAAAGACCCAAATTTAATAGCTGATCAATAGAACTCTTAGGAAACATAGAAGTACATCTTTATGGTCTTGAATCAGGCAATATTTCTTAAATATAACACCAGATATATAAACAACCAAAGGGGGAAAAACTGGTAAGTTGACTACATCAAAATTACAAATTTTTGTGAATCAAAGGAAATGAAAAGACAACTCACAGAATGGAGTAGGAGGAAATGTTTGCAAACCATATATCTGATAAGGGACTTGCATCCAGAATATCTAAACAACTCTTATAACTCAATAATAAAAAGACAAGTAACCCAATTAAAAAGGGCAGGGCAGAAGATGTGAATACATATTTCTACAAAGAAGGTATACAAATGGCCAATAAGTACATAAAAAGATGATCAACATAATTAATCATTAGGAAATGCAAATCAAAACCACAGTGAGATACTACTTCCATTAGGATGGCTATAATCAAAAGACAGATAACAATAGCATGTGTTGGCATGGATGTGGAGAAATTGGAACCCTCATACACTGCTGGTGGAATGTAAAATGGTGCAGCTGCTGTAGAAAGTAGTCTGGCATTTCCTCAAATGTTAAACATAGAATTGCCATATGACCCAGCAGTTCCACTCCTAGGTATGTACCTAAGAGAAATAAAAACATGTCCACACAAAAACTTGTATGTAAGTGTTCATAACAACATTATTCATAATAGCCAAAAGGTAGAAACAACCACAATGTCTATCAACTAATGAATGGATAAACAAAAATGGCATAACCATACAATGGAATATTATTCGGCCATGAAAATTAATGAAGCACTAATATATGCTACAATATGGGTAAACCTTGAAAATCCATTGTGCAAAATGAGAGAAGCCAGTCAAAAAGGACTACTTGTATGAGTCTATTTTTAAGAAACGTGCTGGAGTGTGTTGCCATTTTCTTCTCCAGGGGATCTTCCCGACCTAGGGATGGAACCCAGCTCTCCTACATTGCAGGCAGACTCTTTATGACTGAGCCACCAGGGAAGCCCTTAAGAAATGTGCAGAACAGGCAAATTCATAAGGGCAGAAAGCAGATTGGTGGTACCTTCAGGCTGAGGGGGAGGCAGTGGTGGAAGGGCTGTGAGTTCATAGGGAGTGACTGTTAATGAGTATGGAGTTTCTTTCTAGAGTGATAATGTTCTGAAATTGACTGTGATGGTTGTTCATTTCCATGAATGTACTAAAAACTATTTAATGGTACACTTTAAATGGGGGAATTATAACTCAATAAAGCTGTTATAAAAAATTCACCTTGAGTTACTTGTGAAGCTGCCAAGTGTGGTTAGAAGCAGTGGCACAATCAATAAAGAGCTCCCCTAGACTTTCAGATAGCTGTCACATAAATTAATCCACCAAACAAATATTTATTGAGCACTCCCTATGTTAGGCACTGGGAATCCAACAAAGAAGACAATGAGAAGGAAACTGCCATCTACATTCTAGAAGAAATAATAGCAAAATCTCAAAACAATCATTAAACACCTACCACGTGTCAGACAGTTTAAAAATTTTGTATGTGAATTAGCTTACTTAATCTTCCCATCAACTCTCTGACATAGGAGCTGTTATTATCCTTATTTTGTGGATGAGAAAATTGAAGCTCAGAGAAGTAATGTAACTTGACCAAGCTTACATAGTTAACAAGAGATCAGAAGTAAGTGAGAATCAGTTTTACCTGGTTTTTTAGTTTTATGCCTAACTACATTACAAATTTTGCATCCTTGTATTGAAATATTGACATCTACAGCTCAATGAATTTAGCATTTCTTCTTGAAGTATTATTTTTAAAAAGTCTTTATCTCTTTGACTCTACAGTTGATCCTTGAATAACACAAGTCTACTTATACATCGATTTTTTTTTTTTTTAGTAGTAAATAGAAGAGTACTACACGATCTGCAGTTGAATTCAAGGATGCGGAGGGTCAAATGTCCTTCATGACTGAGAATTCTGGTACTAGAAAAATGAGAACCAAGTATAGATCTGTTACTATAGATCGCATATGTATATGAAACTTGACATTCTATTTATTTTTGAAAAATTTAGATGAAAATTTACTTTGAAATTTTCAGATGTTTCATAGGAAACATCTAGGTTTTGGGTGGACCTCCAAAGTAACATAGATGAACCTAACATATCTATATGTGACATATGTCATATACTAATACATATTAATATTATATAAAATATATTTATGTGTGTGTGTATATATAATGTATATATTTGCATATCATATACCACTGTACCACCTGGGAAGCCCCAATATAACATATATTTATATAATATATGTCAATAATTGATATAAAATATATTAGATAGTAAACTTAAAACTGCTCTAAAATATAAAGTATTTTTTAAAAAATCAAAAATTTTTGAACTATAAATCATAACTTATGAAGTTGTTTATATATATACATATATGTATATAAGGGAATAAAAAGTAACAACTTCAAAAAAAAGTAACAACTTCATCAACTATGATTTTTTTACTTTTTTTTTGTTTTATGCTTTTATTTAGAGAATTATTTGTTTTTATTTTATTTGATTAAAGCCATTTGAGAGTTTGATTCCTTGATTTGAAATGCAAGCTCACTTACTAATGTTCATAATCAAGGCCAGTTTTTGCCAGCAAACAATTAGCTTTGGGGACAGTTGTGTAAGCCCCAAATAATTATATTATTTGGTAATCATTCTTTGCTTCAGATGTTAAATAGTATTTGATCTTTAGACATAGCATATATTTAATCCAGTCATTAAATAGAGTTGCATTTCTGAAGCATGGGATAAGTTTTGTATTCTCACTGACACAATTCTCCAGTTGGTGTGTCAAGGATAATGCTTGGATAACCACAGGAAGAAAATCTTCCATGATTAATACATAAAGGACAAAATATGGTGCTTTCCCTCAGTGGTGTAAGGCATGTTTCTACACACCCACTTCGTGTGGGAGGCAGAGTGCTCATCCTTGCCCTTCTTGAATTTCTTCTCAAAGAGAGGCCCTGACCTCTTTCCCCAAACTCATTTTCAGCCCCTCACTCAGAGCAGAAGTGCTTCCCAGAGTCACTTGGACAACATTAAACATTCTGCCTGGCCACTTGTGTCCTCACTGGAGATTTGTTTCAACAGGAGAATTGTTTCTAGGCTAAATACACGTATGAGCATTGCCAAAACCATTTGGCATTTTATAAGAAGAATATATTTCATGAAATTAAGGTATTGATGAACCTATTTGCAGGGAAGGAATGGAGACTCAGATATAGAGAATGGAGGACTTGTGGACACAGTGGGGGAGGGAGAGAGTGGGACAAATGGAGAAAGTAGCATCAACATACATACACTACCATGTGCAAAATAAATAGCTGGTGAGAAGTTGCTCTGTAACACAGGGAGCCCATGCTGGAGCTCTGTGATGACTTGGAGGGGTGGGATGGGGGGAAGGGAGGGAGGCTCAAGAGGGAAGTAACATACTGTGTGTGTGCATGCTAAGTTGCTTCAGCCACGTCCGGCCTTTTGCGATCCTATGGACTGTAGACCACCGGGCTCCTCTGTCCATGGGGATTCTCCAGGCAAGAATACTGGAGTGGGTTGCCATGCCCTTGTCCAGGGGACATATGTGCAATTATGGCTAATTTGAATTGTTGTACAGCAGAAACCAACACAACATTGTAAAGCAATTTTCCCCCATTTAAAAATAAATTTTAAAAAAGACTGACCCAGATCATCACAATGGTGTGATCACTCACCTAGAACCAGACATCCTGAAATGTGAAGTCAAGTGGGCCTTAGGTAGCATCACTATGAACAAAGCTAGTGGATGTGATGGAATTCCAGTTGAGCTATTTCAAATCCTGAAAGATGATGCTGTGAAAGTGCTGCATTCAATATGCCAGCAAATTTGGAAAACTCAGCAGTGGCCACAGGACTGGAAAAGGTCAGGTTTCATTCCAATCCCTAAGAAAGGCAATGCCAAAGAATGCTCAATCTACCACACAATTGCACTCATCTCACATGCTAGTAAAGCAATGCTCAAAATTCTCCAAGCCAGGCTTCAACAATATGTGAACTGTGAACTTTCAGATGTTCAAGCTGGTTTTAGAAAAGGCAGAGGAACCAGAGATCAAATTGCCAATATCCACTGGATCATCGAAAAAGCAAGAGAGTTCCAGAAAAACATCTATTTCTGCTTCATTGACTATGCCAAAGCCTTCGACTGTGTGGATCACAAGAAACTGTGGAAAATTCTGAAAGAGATGGGAATACCAGACCACCTGACCTGCCTCTTGAGAAATATGTATACAGGTCAGGAAGCAACTGTTAGAACTGGACATGGAACAACAGACTGGTTCCAAATAGGAAAAGGAGTATGTCAAGGCTGTATATTGTCACCCTGCTTATTTAACTTATGTGCAGAGTACATCATGAGAAACGCTGGGCTGGATGAAGCACAAACTGGAATCAAGATTGCTGGGAGAAATGTCAATAACCTCAGATATGCAGATGACACCACCCTTATGGTAGAGAGTGAAGAGAAACTAAAAAGCTTCTTGATGAAAGTGAAAGAGGAGAGTGAAAAAGTTGGCTTAAAGCTCAACATTCAGAAAACTAAGATCATGGCATCCAGTCCCATTACTTCATGGCAAATAGATGGGGAAACAGTGGGAACAGTGGCTGACTTTATTTTTGGGGGTTCCAAAATCACTGCAGATGGTGATTTCAGCCATGAAATTAAAAGGCACTTACTCCTTGGAAGGAAAGTTATGACCAACCTAGACAGCATATTAAAAAGCAGAGACATTACTTTGCCAACAGAGGTCCATCTGGTCAAGGCTATGGTTTTTCCAGTGGTCATGTATGGATGTGAGAGTTGGACTGTGAAGAAAGCTGAGTGCCGAAAAATTGATGTTTTTGAACTGTGGTGTTGGAGAAGACTCTTGAGAGTCCCTTGGACTGCAAGGAGATCCAACCAGTCCATCCTAAAGGAGATCAGTCCTGGGTGCTCATTGGAAGGACTGAAGCTGAAGCTGAAACTCCAGTACTTTGGCCACCTCATGGGAAGAGATGACTCATTGGAAAAGACCCTGATGCTGGGAGGGATTGAGGGCAGGAGGAGAAGGGGACGACAGAGGATGAGATGGCTGGATGGCATCACTGACTCAATGGGCATGAGTTTTAGTAAACTCTGGGAGTTGGTGATGGACAGGGAGGCCTGGCGTGCTGCGATTCATGGGGTCGCAGAGTTGGACATGACTGAGCGACTGAACTGACTGATTGACTGAAGGGATTTGGGGTTGGATTATCTGGATTCAAATTTTGACTTTGTTATATATTAACTGGGTGGACATGGCAAGTTAGTCAATCTCCGTTTGCCTCTGTATCCCCATCTCTACAATGGGGATATTAATAGTATATACCTCATAAATTTAAAAAAAAAGATTGTTGATTTTATGAAGGCTGAGAGTATTCACAGACATATTGAAATCTGGTGTGCTTAGAGTTTCTAGTTCTTTCTCTGTAATTTTTTGTGACTCTCTCTCTTTTTAATATTTTGGCCATGTCACAAGGCACGAGAGATCTTGGGTCCCTGGCCAGGGATTGAACCCAAACCCCATGCATTGGCAGTGCAGAGTCTTAACCACTGGACCACCAGGGAAGTTCCACTCTGTAATTCTTTTGAACTGAACATAAACCTCAAATGGAATGATTTCAATTTATAGGTATATATAAATTTTTTCTTTTTTTTTGCACTTTTTAGGTTTGAAAGGGACACATTAGGATAGCAGAGCAGTAGTGACTGGAGGCCATAATGCTGCTAAATTACATTCTAAAATCAAGACTGGTAATCCTAGGTTTATTAATGATAAGAATCAATACTTTTAGAGCGTTTACCATGGGCCAGGCCCTGTACTGAATTCTTCATGTCCACTTCCTCATTTGTTCCTGAAAACCTCCTGTGAGGCCTCATTTGACAGATTGGCAAACTGAGGCTCCGAGAGATTGATTTGTTCAAGGTTATCTAGTTGGTCATTTGCAGACCCTAGATTCATACTCATTTTTGCTTGATGGCAAAGCCATTATTATTAAAGATCAGGCTCTTCTGACTCTATCTGCTTTGGGGATTTCATGGAGTCCACTCCAGTCTGTCCTCATAATAAACTCTCATTAGTCTTTGAAAGAGGCTGAAGAACTGGGAAGAAACTTTGTGGGTCGGAAACCTAGTACAAGCAGCCAGTGTCTTGTGAACAATGAGGTAGACCAAGCTCAGAGGACAGGGCTCGGGAAACTGGAAAGCAGAAGTGCCCACTGGGAAACAACTAAGAGCTTCTCTGAACCCTGCTTTAGGCCCAGGGAAGAAGTCACAACCATAGGCATTGAAGTTCTGCTTGGCAAGGCCACTGTTTTACCTAACACACTCTTCTGTAGTGCTCTTTATGCCAGACACTGGTCTCCACTGCTTAGTACTTTACAAACATGAACTCACTTAAGTCTTACAACAACTCCCTGGAAATTACTACTATTAGTATCCCCATATGATAGATGAGTAAATTGAAGTTCAATTTACAAGTTACATTGAGTAACTTGTCCAAAATCACACAGCTGGTAAGTGCCAGGCTTTGAACTTAGGCAATCTAGATCTAATGGCTGTATTATATTGCCTCTCAGTAGAAATATTTGATTTTTCTGCCTCTTGGGCTTGACATCCTTTTTCAACAACTCCTGGGCAAGTCTACTTTGCTGGCGAATTTCCCTTACCCTACTGGCTTTTCCACGAACCACGACTTTCTGCGGTGTCCTTTTTCATCTTTTACACTGCCTCCTTTGGCATTATTCTTGAACAACATGCTCTTGCCACCCGCCAAATAATTTTTTCATAAACGGTCCCATCTCATCTTGGAAGTGAGGATGTAAAGTGTTGCTCCTATTTCGTGAATGATGGAACCAAGGGAAGCAAATTGCCTAATATCTCTCACAACTATCTAGTGGCAAAGTGAACTAGAATTATTCTCTAACTCTTAATCCAATGATCTTTTGTTTTGTACCATCAGATGGGTTTCACATATCCATTCATTTATTCATCTATTCCTCCACTTATTCATATTATAACAATGAATTAAGTACCTACTGTATGCAAAGGCACTAGGTGGGAAGGAAGATAGATGTAAAAATTCTTGCTCTTAACATACAAATGGCTAACAAACACAGGAATAGATGATCAACATTGCTCATTATTAGAGAAATGCAACTCAAAACTACAATGAGGTATCACCTCCCACCATCAGAATGGCCATCATTAAAAAATCTACAAACAATAATGCTGGAGAGGGTGTGGAGAAAACAGAACCCTCTTGCACTTGGTAGGACTGTAAATTGATAAAGCCACAGTGGAGAACAGTATGGAGATTCCCTAAAAAAAAACTAGGGGAAAAAAAAAACTAGGGATAAAACTACAGTATGACTCAACAATCCCACTACCATGCATATACCCTGAGGAAACCATAACTGAAAAAGACACATGTACCCCAATGTTCAAAGCAGCACTATTTACAATAGCTAGGACATGGAAGCAACCTAGATGTCCATTGATAGATGAATGGATAAAGTTGTGGTAAACACATACAATGGAATATTGCATGCATGGATGCTAAGTAACTTCAATCATGTCTGACTCTTTGAGACCCTATGGACTGTAGACTGCCAGGCTCCTCTGTCCATGGGATTCTCCAGGCAAGAATACTGGAGTGGGTTGCCATACTCTCCTCCAGGGGATCTTCCCAACCCAGGGATCGAACCTGTGTCTCCTGTGGCTCCTGCATTGCAGGCAGATTCTTTACTGCTAAGCCAACAGGGAAGCCCACAATGGAATATTACTCAGTTATAAAAAGGAATGCACTTGAGTCAGGCTAAAGAGGTGGATGAACCTAGAGCCTATTATGAAGAGTTAAGTAAGTCAGAAAGAGAAAAACAAATATCATATATTAACACATATATATGGAATCTAGAAAGATGATACTGATGAACCTATTTGCAGAGCAGTGGAAACACAGACATAGGAAACAGACTTGTGGACACAGAGGGGAAAAGAGAGGGAGGGACAAATTGAAAGAGTAACATAGAAACATATACATTACCATATGTAAAATAAATAGCCAGTGGAAATTTGCTGTATGATGCAGGGAGCTCAGACCCAGTGCTCTGTGACTACCTAGAGGGGTGGGATGAGGAGGGAGGTGAGAGGCAGGATCTAGAGGGAGGGGACACATGTATACCTATGACAGATTCATCTTGATGTATGGCAGAAACTAACACAATATTTACAATATTGCTTTACAAGCAATTATCCTCCAATTAAAAATTTTAAAAAAAAATCTTTGCTCTTAAGGACCTGACAACAGAACTGAGATAAGATCTCCCCATTGAAAGTTGAATGACAACACACAGGTACATATGCTAAGTGCCAAATGGGTGATCTACTTAGGTCATATGGGAATTTTGAGGCTGGGGATGTAGCAACAAAGACAGCTTTATCAAGAAGATGGGTCTTGGAAATTCCCTGGCAGTCCAATGGTTAGGACTCCACACTTTCACTGCTGTGGAGTTAGGACTCCACACTTTCACTGCTGTGTCTGGTGAGAGACACAGATTCGATCCTTGGCCATGGAACTAAGATGCCACAATAAAGCCACGCAAAAGTGGATCTTGAACTTGTCATAGAAATGCGCTTAGAGAAAAGGATGGAACAGAACTTCCCAAGATGAGGGAATGGTGTGCACTAAGGCAGTGCTTCCCAACTTTTATCGTAGCACACATAGTATTTGTGAGAAAAGCATAGTATTTGTAAAGTGAACGGAGGAAGAAGTTTCAGCCCAGAGGCAAGTTATCTAGAAGTTTCAACTATACTGTCCTTACCTGAGACACCTGTAATACTCTTGGGAAGGTCTATACTAAGTTATTGGGACAAGCTATGGTCATGGTGGGTGTAAAGACTGCTGACAAGGCCACAGGGATAAAATGGAGGGACTTCACAGAATAACCATGGCAGATACCATTGGAAAGAAAGTTGTGGCCAAGTGATGAAAGGTCTTTGAATTTTATTCTGTGGACCTACTAAAGGTGAAGCTCACACAGTGTTTTTAAAAGATCCCACTGATATCAGTATGGAGGACAGACTAGAGGAATGGAAGGTAGTTAGAAGACTATTACTGTTGTTCATATGGAGGATGATGGTGGTAATAGAGACTGAGAAAGGGGGCAGAATTGAGTTATATTTAGAAGCTAAAAGTGACAGGGCTTGATAATGGATTGCATATGAAAAGTAGGAGAAATGGAGGAGATAAGGATGATTTTCAGGTTTCAGACTTGAACAAATAAGTATGAAAGGTGATGTTATTCTTTATGATGGCAACCCCAGGAGAAATAGAGGGATTTTTTTGAGCGGAGGGCCGGATGAGATGATGAGTTTCAACTTGACATTTAGAGTCAAGGAAGCCAATTAAGTGGCTATTGTAAAAGGCCAAGGGAGACAGAATGAGATCCTGGGTTAGGATGGTAGCAGTGGGAATGGAAAGTAAATATTGGATTGAGAAACATAAAGGAAGAATTGATAGGATTTTGATATGCACTAAATATAGAACTGAAAGGTAGAGGAAGGCTTTAAGCCTTGGATCTCTTCTTTTCTCTCTCCTTGGTGATGCTTCTATTTCTCATGGCTCAAAATATCACCTATAAGCTGATGACTCCTAAACGTACTGGACCCTCCATATTTTATAACCAATTGCCTGCTTGACACGTCACCTTGGATGCTTAGTAGGCATCTTAAACTTAACACATCCAAAACTGAGCTCTTAATTCCCCCTGCCTCCACCCTTACCCTGGACACTCCCACCTAAACCTGCTCCACTTATCAAATCTGCTCCTCACTGTCTTCCCCATCTCATGGGTAAATGGTAACTTCATTCTTCCAGTCACTTGGGCAGAAGACCTTAGAATCATTCTTGATTCTTTACTTTCTTTCACATCCCACATTTATTCTACCATCAAATCTTGGCAGTCCATCTCTGAAATATACCTAGAATCCGACTACTTTTCATCACCTGGTTTAAGTCACAATGATCCATATCCAGGATTATATCTCCCAGTTCTTCTCCTTGCTCCTGGCCTTGCCACCTCCATGCAAGTCTATTATTCCATTCTTGATTTGAGGGCTAGACTAATCTTATTAACATGAAACTCAGACCATGTCACTCCTCTACTCAAAACTCCAGTGACATCCTGTCTCACACATAAGAATAGTAAAACTCCTTACAATGGCCCACTGTGCTGAATACAACCCAAATATCAATATAACTCACTCACCTCCTTCAAGTGTTGGATCAAACGTCCCCTACTTGGTGAGATCTTCTCTGACAGCCCTGGTTAAAGTTGTAATTTCCCCCTCCCCATTCTCTATCTGCTTTTCTGGCTTTCTTTTTCCTTATACATTGAACACTATTTGACATTATATATTTCAGTTCAGTTCAGTTGCTCAGTCGTGTCCGACTCTTTGCAAGCCCATGAACCACAGCACGCCAGGCCTCCCTGTCCATCACCAACTCCCGGAATCCACCCAAACCCATGTCCACTGAGTCGGTGATGCCATCCAACCATCTCATCCTCTGTCGTCCCCGTCTCCTCCTGCCCTCAATCTTTCCCAGCATCAGGGTCTTTTCAAATGAGTCAGCTCTTCACATCAGGTGACCAAAGTACTGGAGTTTCAGCTTCAACATCAGTCCTTCCAATGAACACAGGACTGATCTCCTTTAGGATGGACTGGTTGGATCTCCTTGCAGTCCAAGGGACTCTCAAGAGTCTTCTCCAACACCACAGTTCAAAAGCATCAATTCTTCTGCACTCAGCTTTCTTTATAGTCTAACTCACATCCATACATGACCACTGGAAAAACCATAGCCTTGACCAGATGGACCTTTGTTGGCAAAGTAATGTCTCTGCTTTTTAATATGCTGTCTGGGTTGGTCATAACTTTCCTTCCAAGGAGTAAGTGCCTTTTAATTTCATGGCTGAAATCACCATCTGCAGTGATTTTGGAACCCAGAAAAATAAAGTCAGCCACTGTTCCCACTGTTTCCCCATCTATTTGCCATGAAGTGATGGGACAGGATGCCATGATCTTAGTTTCCTGAATGTTGAGCTTTAAGCCAACTTTTTCACTCTCCTCTTTCACTTTCATCAAGAAGCTTTTTAGTTTCTCTTCACTCTCTACCATAAGGGTGGTGTCATCTGCATATCTGAGGTTATTGACATTTCTCCCAGCAATCTTGATTCCAGTTTGTGCTTCTTCCAGCTCAGCGTTTCTCATGATGTACTCTGCACATAAGTTAAATAAGCAGGGTGACAATATACAGCCTTGACATACTCCTTTTCCTATTTGGAACCAGTCTGTTGTTCCATGTCCAGTTCTAACAGTTGCTTCCTGACCTGTATACATATTTCTCAAGAGGCAGGTCAGGTGGTCTGGTATTCCCATCTCTTTCAGAATTTTCCACAGTTTCTTGTGATCCACACAGTCGAAGGCTTTGGCATAGTCAATGAAGCAGAAATAGATGTTTTTCTGGAACTCTCTTGCTTTTTCGATGATCCAGTGGATATTGGCAATTTGATCTCTGGTTCCTCTGCCTTTTCTAAAACCAGCTTGAACATCTGAAAGTTCACAGTTCACATATTGCTGAAGCCTGGCTTAGAGAATTTTAAGCATTACTTTACTAGCATGTGAGATGAGTGCAATTGTGTGGTAGATTGAGCATTCTTTGGCATTGCCTTTCTTAGGGATTGGAATGAAACCTGACCTTTTCCAGTCCTGTGGCCACTGCTGAGTTTTCCAAATTTGCTGGCATATTGAGTGCAGCACTTTCACAGCATCATCTTTCAGGATTTGAAATAGTTCAACTGGAATTCCATCACATCCACTAGCTTTGTTCATAGTGATGCTACCTAAGGCCCACTTGACTTCACATTTCAGGATGTCTGGTTCTAGGTGAGGGATCACACCTTTGTGATTATCTGGGTCGTGAAGATCTTTTTTGCACAGTTCTTCTGTGTATTCTTGCCACCTCTTCTTAATATCTTCTGCTTCTGATAGGTCCCTACCATTTCTGTCCTATATTGAGCCGATCTTTGCATAAAATGTTCCCTTGTTATCTCTAATTTTCTTGAAGAGATCTCTAGTCTTTCCCATTCTATTGTTTTCTTCTATTTCTTTGCATTGATCACTGAAGAAAGCTTTCTTATCTCTCCTTTCTATTCTTTGGGACTCTGCATTCAAATGGGTAGATCTTTTCTTTTCTCCTTTGCTTTTCAGTGCCCATCTTTTCACAGCTGTTTGTAAGGCCTCCTCAAACAGCCATTTTGCTTTTTTACATTTCTTTTTCTTGGGGATTGTCTTGATTCCTGTCTCCTGTACGATGTCACGAACCTCCGTCCATAGTTCATCAGGCACTCTATCAGATCTAGTCCCTTAAATCTATTTCTCACTTCCATTGTATAGTCATAAGGGATTTGATTTCGGTCATACCTGAATGGTCTAGTGTTCTTCTCCACTTTTTTTCAATTTCAGTCTGAATTTGGCAATAAGGAGTTCATGATCTGAGCCACAGTCAGCTCCTGGTCTTGTTTTAAAAATTTGTCCCTCTCCTTCTGCTAGAATAAGGGCCAGCAAACTTTTTCTCTAAAGGGCCAGATAGTAAATATTTTAGGCTTTCTGGGTCAGTGAGTTTCCAACACAACTACCCAACTCTGTTGTTACACAGAAATAGTCATTATCATTATCAAGAGATGTGTGGCTGTGTCTCAGTAATGCTATTTACCAAAACAGGTGATGGGCCAGAATTTGTCCATGAGCCATACTGTTGACCCCTACTAGAATGTAAGTTCCAGGAAGGCAAAGATTTTTGTTTACTGTTATATTCCCAACACCCAGAACAGTGCCTAGCATGTCATAAGCACCCAATATATTTTTGTTGAAGGAATGTATCAGTGGGGGGATAGGAGACTGGGGAGTTGGGATAGATATCATAGACCCATTGATGGTGCAGAATATTTAGCAACAGCTGATTCTGGCTAAGTTTCCAGCATATCAATTCTCCTTCCTCCCTTCCCCTTTCATCCTATACTACTACTTAAAGAATGTCATATGATGTAAAAGTTACTTCCATTGCCTGTGCAGTGCCCCTGATGTGTGAAATTTCATCTGACTTCCTTTAATGTTATCATTTGTCTATGTGATCCTCCTGACTCAGACACTCTCTAATAACAATAATAACTCAAGTGCTCTGTACTAAAACCAGAATGCCAGAATCAGTATTTTTAATTAATTTAAGACAACTGCTAGCAATAGCTTCTGTTGACAGTGCTACACTTTTCAACACTTTATCATATTTTGGAGTACTCTCTGAAGTTGAGCAACTGTTACTGTTATGATATGACATGTTATTTTCCATCCATGCATTCGGCTTGACTGGTTTGTTCTGATAAACTTCAGCTTTCAAGTACTCCCAACAGTAGGAATCACGTGATAAGAGACATGGTAAATTAAGTATTCACCTGTCCTTACTGACTCTTCTCCCATCCTTCCCTGAATCTCTTATAGGCACTAAAGATTTCCTGGAGTTATATGTCTTCCTGTTGAAAATGTACATTCACTTATTTATTACTTCATATAGTCCTTCAGGCATTGCAAACATTTACTGAGCATTCACTTATGTATATGATACTGTCCTAAGGGCTTTATTTATATTAATTCATTTAATCCTTATAAAACATCTAGGAGCTAGGTACCACTATTACCATCGTTTTATAGTTGAGGGAATTGAGGTCCCAAAAGCTGCAGTAATTTGCTCAAGGCCCCACAGCTAGCAAAAGGGGAAGCTAGGATTTAAATCCAGGTCTGCCTGACTCCAGGGTCAAGATTTACTGTCTTTCCTCATCTTTTGTTGTTGTTGTTTAGTGGCTAAGTGCTGTCCAACTCATTATGACCCCACGGACTGCAGCATGCCAGACTTAGCTGTCTTTCACTCTTTCCCAGAGTTTGCTCAAACTCATGTCCATTGAGCCGGTGACACTATCCAACCATTTCATCCTCTCTCGCCCCTTTTCCTCCTGCTCTCAATCTATCCCAGCATCAGGGTCTTTTCCAATGAGTCGGCCCTTCACATCAGGTGGCCAAAATATTGGAGCTTCAGCTTCAGAATCAGTCCTAACCCCATGGACTGTAGCCCATAGGTTCCTCTGTCCGTGGAATTTTCCAGGCAAGAATATTGGAGTAGTTTGCCATTTCTTACTCCAGGGGATCTTCCCAACTCAGGAATCGAACCCATATCTCTTGCATTGCCTGCATTGGCAGGTGAATTCTTTACCAGTGTGCCACCTAAGAAGCCTATTTACCATATGCCATAAAGTATACAAGACAGAATCTATAAGGATGAATAGGGCACAATCTCCTTGGTCTCTCAGACCTAACACTGGTTGGGGCTGTGTGGGTGGGAATGTAGGATATCAGGTACAGAGATGAAAGAATTTTCTGTTTATAAACAGGTTGGTGAGAACGTAGATATAGCTCTATGAATTCACAGGTCTCTGAAAAATGGAGACAGAGAGATACAGATTAAAAGGGAAGAGGGCCCCCAACTCTAGAGCTCAGGCCAACCAATAAGAAAAATACCACGCTGGAGGAGTTAAACTGATAGGAAAGTTGCCCACTGCAGAAATGGGATTGGCTGCTCACAAAATCAAACAAACAAACAAATAAACAAAAAACAAAAAACCATGTACTCATTAGATAAGTGACCTCCCTATATGTCATTAAGAGGCAATGCTCTAAAATGTAAACAGTGGAAAAACCCTACTGTAGCCTTGTGAAGCTATGGCTGGAAAGCCCATCAAAGCTAAGAAGGATTTATGATATGATATGGCTAAGTAAGCTATTTAACCATCATAAAAACAAATAAAAATAATTAGAAAAAAGTTGTTTCTCTCATGCCATGCTTGACCTGGTGATGTATTTACTGTCTCTCTGATAAGGAATGGACGGTTGCATCAGGCTGTATAAACTATGTGACTCCATCTTTTCAAAACATCCCACACTCTCTACTGACTTCTTCACTCACCAGTAACAACAGCCACCTTATACTAAATAATAAGCACCTACTCTAAACCGAGCACTTTATATAAATGAACTGATTTTCCCCACAGTAAACTTGTGACCTCATAGATTTCTATAGTTAGCCCTGTTTTCAGATGAAGGAACTGAGGCTCAGAGAGGTAACGTGGTTTACACAAGTCCATAAAACTAAATGACCAATACTAGTTTCCCATGGCTACTGTACAAATTACCACAAATTTGTGGCTTGAAACAACAGAAATGTATTCTCTCACATTTGGTTCTGGAGGCCAAAAATCTGAGATCAAGGCATTGGCAGGGCCATGCTCCCTCCGCATTCCTTATTTCTTAGTTTCTGGTGGCTGCAGACTTAGCTTGACTTATTGGCTGCATTCCCACCTCTGCCTCTATCTTCACGTGACCTTCTCCCCTAGGTCTCACTCTTCTCTTTCTATTTTAAGGACTTTCATCATTGGATTTAGAGCCCACCCTAATCCAGCTGACCTCATATAGAGATCCTTACCTTAATTGCATCTGCAAAGACCCTTATCCCAAATAAGATCACATATTCTGAGGTTCCAATTGGACATATCTTTTTGTAGAACAGCATTCAACTCACTACACGTAGCCTAGCTGGGATTCTAACCTAGATCTGGATGACTCTAAAATCTTGGCTTTTTTCACTAAACCAGGCTGCCTCCACCAAACAGGCATTTGCTTTGCCTTTTATTTGGTTTCCTAAGTAGATTTCCTACTGGGAAGAGGATGCACTTGTTGCCATAGGTTTGCTTTGTAATTAATTATCAAGATGAATTAATAAATTGAGATTTTGGTTTCCAAAACATTGCTTTGTAGCTTTAGATTGTGTGAAATGTGTCCCCCAGAGCTTAATCACTCCCTAGTTAAAACTGAAAAAACTGAGTTTTAGAACCTGTGAAACTGAGGATTGTATCTTGGCGAGATCCCTTCAGGGTAGAAGCATCTCACAGCCTACAATCCATGCCCATTTCTTTACCATGTAAGTGACCACACTAATGAAATGCCACAAATTTCTGAGTTTACAAAAGAATATCTAATCACTTAAAAGCTTCTAGGAGAAATTTTGATTCTACCTCAATGTGATGTCCCAGAAAGGTTCCTCATGAGAACTTTCTATGTTTGCTCCCGAGCCTCGGCCCCCATCACCCAGACATAGGGAAGGAGATGCCTTTAAGAGTTCGTTATCACACTAAGATGAGATTCAATAGAAAAAATGGGGATTCAGAAACAGTAGAAACTCAGTTTCGAATCCCCAACCTGCTTCCTAAATTAGTATTTCTCAAAGTGTGTTCCAGGGAGTATTAGTCCCTGGGGATGGACGTTGATAGTGTTACATAAGAAAGAGCCCTGTGAACAATCAAGTTGTGAACCACTGGTTTAGTCAAATGTGGATTCCCAAGTACAGAAATATTCAGAGTCCTTGCTAAGTTAATAGGCAATGTGAATCTCCAATAGAGGGATGGGGGACACAGGGTTTTCATAGTTTTGTGACTTCACTCACAGGGATGACGGTGAGGGTCTATGATGACAGTAGAAACATAGAAACAATTTCTTGATCTCTGCAGAGCAACTGCCCCCAGCCCTGCTAACACCTTGATTAGAAGGAGAATAACCTTTGCAATGTGTTTATCAGGTTGTGATCAGTCGGTGGACCACCCATAGTGATGGACCACTGAGTATAACCAAGGGAGCTTGTTAAAAGTGCAAACTTCCTGGCCCTGGTGGCTCAGCTAGCAAAGAATCTGCCTGCAATGCAGGAGACCTGGGTTCAATGCCTGGGCTGGGAAGATCCCCTGGAGAAGGGAATGGCTAGGTTCAGTTCAGTTCAGTCACTCAGTCGTGTCTGACTCTTTGTAACCCCATGGACTGCAGCATGCCAGGCTTCCCTCTTCCTCACCAACTCCCAGAGTTTACTCAAACTCATCTCCATTGAGTCGGTGATGCCATCCAACCATCTCATCCTCTGTTGTCCCCGTCTCCTCCTGCCTTCAATCTTTCCTAGCATCAGGGTCTTTTCTAATGAGTCAGTTCTTCTCATCAGGTTGCCAAAGTATTGGAGTTTCAGCTTCAGCATCAGTCCTTCCAATGAATATTCATGACTGATTTCCTTTAGGATAGACTGGTTGGATCTCCTTGCTGTCCAAGGGACTCTCAAGAGTCTTCTCCAACACCACAGTTCAAAAGTATCAATTCTTTGGCACTCAGCTTTCTTTGTAGTCCAACTCTCACATCCATACATGACTACTGGGAAAACCATAGCTTTGACTAGACAGACTTTTGTTGGCAAAGGAATGTCTCTGTTTTTTAATATGTTGTCTAGGTTAGTCAGAGCATCTTGTCTAGGATGCTAGCATCCTTTTAATTTCATGGCTGTAGTCACCATTTGCAGTGATTTTGAAGCCCAAGAAAATAAAGTCTATCACTGTTTCCATTGTTTCTCCCTCTATTTGCCATGACTTGATGGAACCAGAAGCTGTGTTCTGAGTTTTTTGAATGTTGAGTTTTAAGCCATTTTTTTTCACTCTCCTCTTTCACTTTCATCAAGAGGCTCTTTAGTTCTTCGCTTTCTGCTATAAGGGTGGTGTCACCTGTGAGTCTGAAATTATTGGTGTTTCTCTCAGAAATCTTGATTCCAGCTTGTGCCTTATGCAGTCCAGCATTTCACATGATGTACTCTGCATATCATTGGAAAAGACCCTGATGCTGGGAAAGATTGAAGGCGGGAGGAGAAGGAGAGGACAGAAGATGAGATGGTTGGATGGCATCACCGATGCAATGGACATGAGTTTGAGTAGGTTCTGGGAGTTGGTGATGGATAGGGAAGCCTGGCATGCTGCAGTCCATGGGGTCACAAACAGTCAGACACGACTGAGTGACTGAACTGAACTGAACTGACTCTGCATATAAGTTAAATAAACAATAAGTGGAGAGTTCTGACAAAATGTGGTCCACTGGAGAAGGGAATGGCAAACCACTTCAGTATTTTTGCCTTGAGAACCCCATAAACAGTATGAAAAGGGAATGGCTACCCACTCCAGTATTCTTGCCTGGAGAATTCCAAGGACAGAGGAGCCTGGCGGGCTACAGTCCATGGGGTTGCAGAGTCGGACAGACTGAACGATTAACATGCATGCATGCGCACACACACACACACACCAGGCTTACTGAATTAGTATTTCTGAAGATGGAGTGCAGGAACCTACCTTTCAAAACAGGTAACTGGAATAATTCTGAGAAACACTTAGGTTTAAGGACCATGGCATTCTGGTGAAATTGGGCTTCCACAGCAGTGAAACACAGGTTCAACTCTAATGTTCATTTACAATTCCAGCCAATAACCAATTACAATATTACATTCTTACAGCATGATCTGTAGACTTTGTGTGACAATATCATTTTATATGGCTTGATTTAAATCAAAACAGTTATGGCAAAATTTATTAATCCTGCTCTCCTGAGACAATTTATGTAATAAATCTTGAGGAGAATACAAAAACCTCTACTATCTTAACTTGATTTCTAAATGTCCCTTTCAGCTCAACATTTGATTCTATGAAGTTCCTAGGGCTTCAAATCAGTTTGTCACAAACACATCACTCTTTACTGACTAAACTTATTTCTCTTCTTCCAGGCAACAAGTTTTTGATGAACACTGGTTGCTAGTGATTTTCCTGAATGTTTTTTTTTCTTTAAATAACAGCTACCTTCTCACCATGTTATTGTGAAGAATGAGTGAGAAAATATATGTGAAACGCCAAGCAGAGCGCCTGACTCAAGGAAGTGGTTAATAAATGTTCATGTCACATTCAGCGCACTGACACAATATCTCTTAAATTATTGACGAGATAACATGGGAGAGCTGCAGCTGAATGAAAACGAGGGAATCAGCTGTACTGACAATATCAGGGTTTTGGGGGGCTGTCAGAGAACTGGCTAGAACCCCAGTCTCCAAGGGCAGGCTCAGCTGCAGACAGTGAGATGGCTTGGGGAGGGTGAGTTCCTGCAACACACACCACCTTGGAGAAAGGCTGCAGTGAGTGAGGTTTTGGTCTAAAACTCCGGTTCTAATCCCCAACATGATTCCTAACTTAGTGTTTCTCAAAGTTGTTCCATGGAATATTAGTCCTTGGGGATGGACTAATTCATATTTATCTTATGAATAAGAGTGTTACCCAAGAAAGAGCCCTATGAACAGGCAAAGTTGTGAACTGCTGGATTGGTCAAATGGGGTTTTCCAACTACAGGAATATTCAGAATCCTTGATATGTTAACAGGCAATGTGGATCCCCATGAGAAGGATGGGGAACACAGGGTTTTCAAGGTTTTGTGACTTCACTTACAGCGGTGATGATGAGGGCCTAGCGGTTTTGAGGAACACAATCGTGAGAACACTGCTCAAGGCCACTAGTGCCCTCCTACTTGCTAACAGGAATGGCTGCTTTTTAGCCCTTTCATGACAAAAGTTAACAAGAGAACAATTATGTGCTGAACTGTTCTCAGTCCCCTAGTGTCTTCATTGTCTTCTTTGTACAGCTTAGATCCTATGTGCACCATTATAGTCACTGTTTTGCTCACACCCTATATCTCCCTTGCCTCTCTCCACCCCCACCCTAGTTGAGCTACAGACACCTAATCCTGGTTAAATCCAACTTTCTATCTATTCCAAACCTGCCCCAGCAGCTGAACAAGATTAGAAAATACTTAAAACCATGCTAACTAGTCTCACTTTCAATTCATGACCATTAACCTCATGTGGGTCCTTCATGCTACCCTCCAATTTCCCTACGTTTTCTTCATTCAACCGTTTTTCAACTCTCTCTGATGGCTGTTTTGCATCTGTATGTGCATGCTCACTCAGTTGTGTCCAACTCTTTGTAACCCCATAGATTGTAGCCCGCCAGGCTCCTCTGTCCATGGGATTCTCCAGGCAAGAACACTGGAGTGGGTTGCCATTTCCTTCTCCAGGGGATCTTGCCAACCCAGGAATGGAACCCACGTCTCTTGCATTTCCTGCATTAGCAGGTAGATTCTTTACCACTGAGCCACTGGGGAAGCCCAATGGCTGTTTTACACCTTCCTTCTCCTCCTCCAAAACCCCTTCCCCTCCTCATTCTCATCTGCTGACTCTGCTTCTCATTTCACTGAGAAAATAGAAAATGTCAGAAGAGAACAAGTGCAGACTCTTAGCATGGTATCTACAAACCTAGTTGTATCTCTATCCATATACCCTGCCTTCCTGCTTGTCAACCTTGCCTTCCTGCTTGTCACTAGGAATGAACTGTCTGTAATTCCACCAGTGGCTGACTCCTTCACTTGTGTACTAGATCTTTCCCCTTTTGAACTTATCAAGGTCATGACTGTACTCATTTTTCTCTCCCTCTACGACATCAGCAGTTTTTCTCTCACCAAACCAACATCTCCAATGTTAAGAAACAAAACAAAACTTTTCTCTGCCTCAGCTACAGCCCCATTTTTTTTCTCTCTCTTCAAAGCAAAACATATTTTCTCCTAGTAGTCTCTCTTGAACCCTCTCCAATCAGGCTTTTGCCCCCAGCACTCCACCAGAGTGATTCATGTCAAGGTCAATAGTATCTCCTCAGTGTTAAACCCAATGATCCTTTTTCTGTTCTCATTTTATTTGACCCAACAGCAGCATTTGACACAGTTGATCACTCCCTTCTTGAAACAATTTGTTCACTTGGCTTCTGAGACACCACTCTGTATTGGTTCTCCTCCTACTTTGCTAGCTACTCTTTCTTAGTATCCTTTGCTGGGTTCTCCTCATCCTAGAAAGATTAGGCTGTCTAATTGGCCTCTCAACTCAAAATTCTCCAAAACCAAAATGACTATTTTCCTTAGACCTGTTTCTCCCACGGTCTTCTTTACCCATGTTTCTAGAATTTCAGGCCAAACTTGGAGGCTTCCTTGACTCCTCCCTTTTCCTCACACCTCACATGGAATCTATCAGTGATACTGTGGGTTGAGTCTTTCAAAACATATTTAGAACCTGATCACTTCTTGCTATTTCTGCTGCTACTGCCTTAGTCACAGCCAGCATCATTTCTTATTTGGATCATTGCAAAATCTGTTGTGTGTGTGTGTGTGTGTGTGTGTGTGTGTGAGTTGGTCAGTCGTATCTGACTCTTTGTGACCTCATGAACAGTAGCCCGCCATGCTCCTCTGTTCATGGGATTTTCCAGGCAAGAATAGGAGTGGGTTGCCATTTCCTTTCTTCTCCAGGGGATCTTCCCGACCCAGGGATTGAACCTGGGTCTCCTGCACTGCAGGCAAATTCTTTACTGTTTGAGCCACCACGGAAGCCCAAAATCCATTAAATGTGTAAATCAGATAAGGTCATGCATCTGCTTGAAGCCTGCCCATGGCTTTTTATATTGTTCAAGGTAAAAGCAAAGTCTTTAGAATCACTTAGAAGATTCTACAGGAGCTGGCTTCTTCCCCGTTACCTCTCTGAACTCAACCCTACCATTCTCTCCCTTGATTACCCAGCTTCAGCCATATGGCCCACTTGCTGTTTCTCAGACATGCCAAGATAATTCCCAGAGGCCCTTTGCTGTTCCCTCTAACTGGAATGTTCTTTCCCCACAGAGACTTACTCACTCTCTTCCCTCAGGCCTCTGTGCAAATGATACTACCAGTGACATATCCTCGACCATCTCATTTAAAAATGGCCATTTCTGCATGTTTTTCTATCACTTCCCCTTGCTCTATTTTTCTCCACAGCACTTCTTATTTTCTGATATATTAATATTTGCTTGCTTGTTTATTATCTCTCTCCACCACTAGAATGTAAGCTTCAGGAATACAGGGATTTTACTTGTCACTGCTCTATCCCCAGTACCTACCACAGTGCCTGGCACACAATAGATGCTCGAGAAGTATCTGTGAAACAAAAAAGAATGTATATCTTTCAATGGAGAAGACCCATACCTTTTATCAGATTAAAAGGGGCCTGAGACCCAAAATGGTTAATAATCAATCACCATGTGTTAGTTGCTCAGTCATGTCTGACTCTTTGCAACCCGTGGGCTATAGCCTTCCAGGCTCCTCTGTCCATGGGATTCTGCAGGCAAGAATACTGGAGTGGGTAGCCATTCCCTTCTCCAGGGTATCTTCCCAACCCAGGGATCCAACCTAGGTCTCCTGCATTACAGGCAGATTCTTTATCATCTGAGCCACCAGGGAAACCCCAATAATCACTATCCCGAGTCTAAATATGCCTTCCTGAAATGTATACCCATTAGGCCTAGTTCAGCTATTTGGAGCCTAGTACAAAGGGGACAGGCTACAGATGTTTGCCAAGTGAATGAAAGTATAAGACAAAATAAGTATACTCCCTCTTCTCTGTGCTAGCTTTTGGTTGGCTTGGAGAAAGTCACCATGTCCTTCTAAATCATCTCTTCTGCAAGGCAAAAACTCTTAATTTGTCATGGTTTCCAAACCCACCTGCTTTGCTCTCCCCTGGACAAGCTCTGATATGGATGTTCTCCTTCACATGTCTTCAGTAGCAAGTAGATAATTTTTAAAAACTGAGGTAGACCAGTTGTGAGACAATGGCAAGTAGTAGGACCTGTGGAGTCCATGTAGTTGTCTAAAGATATTCACAAACTCAAGACAAAATACATTTACAGGTCAGTTTTGTCCCATAAGCTGACAGTTTGCAAATCTAATGATTTGGAACTCATACAGTTTGTCAACACTCCCTTCACATTTTCCTCACTCCATGACCTCACCTTTATCCTCCCCCATAAGCCCAACTATTTAGTCATACAAAACTATGCTCTGCTTCTCAAATACCCCTTGTGATTTCTTGCTCTTATTCCTTTACCCATATGGCTCTCTGCGTAAAACGTCTATGTGGAATATTCCCTATTTGTATCTCCAGATCTACTTTTAAAAAAATAGTCTTTATTTTTTAGAGCAGTTCTAGGGTCACAGAAAAATTGAGAGGAACATATAGAGAGTTTCCAGATACCCTCAGTGGATCCATTTTTGACCCTTCTCCATTCTTTCCCTGTACCTCTAGAGGCTGACCTTTATGGACTGTATTAACTGACTTTCTTCTCTGAATTCTCATTGGATATGGCCAATGGGAATCATTAACAAGGGATTGGAGGGAATTCCCTGGCAGTCCAGTGGTTAAGACTCCACGTTTCCACTTCAAGGAGCATGGGTTTGATCCCTGGTCGAGGAACTAAGACCCCACAGGGTACAAGGCATGACAAAAAACCAAATAAACCCAAGGGAGACCAGTAGCAGATTAAAATCTTAATATTTATTCTCCTATCCCCATCTCTGTGGAGTGTTAGCAGTTTGGTTGAGTCCTTCTAGAAGAATCTATCATAGGCCACAGACTTTTTTTGGCAGCCATCTTTTATAGATACAGCTACTCTTTCTGGGTTCTGATAACTGCTCCTTTCTCTTGGCCCTTCAGGTATAAAGATGGTAAAGGCTCCCTGGGCTGTCCACCATCTTTTCTTGATTTCCCTTAACCCTGCTCACATGGTTGTAAACAGTCCCATCATTAAACTCCCCTCATGTTTCTTGTTTGAGTGTGCTGTTAGTTTCCTACTAGACCCTTGACTGCTACCATGCCCTGGTGTCTATTCGGTGAACTCCACTTTGTTCAGGTCCCAGCTCCCCTGTGAGGCTTCCCTGAGTGCCCTTCCTTCTGAGAAAGTTAGATATTTCCCCAGCTCCTTGAGAACATTTCTTACAGCACTCTGATTATTTATGCATGTCTCTCCCATTAGATCTTGAGCTTCTTATGGCAGGGAACGAAGCTTATTCATCATTATTGTCTCAGCTCCTGGCCAAGCGCATACTTGGGACATGCTGGTTATCTTTTCTTTTGGAGAGAAGGGGGATGAAGTTGGAGAGGGAGTGTTTGTTTTTCTCTTTATTCAAATTATGTATTTTTAAAAGAAATGCCTACCTATTATTTTTTAAATTATTACTAAAAGAAAAAGAGTGAAGTAAAAGTCTATCCCTCATATCCATGCTAGAATTAATCATAGTTATGGTTTGTGGTGGGCATCCTCCCAGTACCTTTTCTGTGTACAAAAATGCACATATTTATATATACACAATATAGACACCCATCTCTGCTTCTTGCTTTTTTCACTTAACAATGCAACAGTCTGTATTCTATGTCAGCTCATATAGGTATGCAGACCTATTTCATTATTTTTATAGCTGAATTGTATTCCATTTGAAAAATATATCATAATTTATTTAACAAATCCCCTATTATTGGACAGTTAGTTATCTAATATTGGTCCCTATTAGAAGCAATGATTCTCAAAACACAGGGACACACTGGATAAAATTTAACCACAAATTATATAGCTAAACTCAAGAAGCAAGACAGGAAAACTTCCAGATTCCAGAAACAAAAGTAGAACTTAAAACCCTAGCAATGAACACAAATTGAAGTGTCACAACTCACAGGGATAATGGAACCAGAAAAGCACCTTGGAGGCTGAGGTTTGGGGTCCTCCAAAGGGCTTAGAATTGACTTAGAACTTTGCTTCCTGCACAAAACAAGGAGCAGTGGAGACCTGCCTCATCTATGAATTGAAACCACCTTTGTCAATTAGGCAGATGCACAATAATAACAAATCTTGATTAGTACACACAATGTGCCAGGTACTGTTCTATATATTTTGCGTGTATTAATTTCTTTAATCTTCACAAAACCCCATTAAGGTAGGTACTGTTATAACCCCCATTTTACAAATAAGGGAGAAAATGTTTAAGTATTAATTGCTTAAGGTCACACTGCTAGGAAGTAGTAGGTATAAGATTCAGACCCAGGTATCCTGACTCCAGGATCCATAGTCTTTATTATGCTGTACTACGTCACTATAAATAAGATGTAGGCCATCTTCCCTAGGATGGGGGTGAAAATAAACTCACCTCTAAGAAGTTTAAAATGTTTAAACTTGAGCTGCACACTGGTATGAGACCCAAATTCATAGTGCCCATGTATTTCAGAAACCCTGAGCTGAGAACTTTACATAAAAACTTTTCCAGAACTGGGAATGCCATAGAACTCTGGTAGAGGCAAATTAAAAACTGCCCATAGGGCCACCTCTTCAACTCAGAGTAAAATCCTCACAGAATGTAGCTCCTGCAGAAGATAAGCTCACATAGAAAATTATAAAGTACATGAAGAAACCCATTACAATAAAAGTTAGTCAATATACACAAGAAATGGGAGAATTTGGTTCCAAGGAATTATGGACAATACAGCAATCCAAAAAGACTTCAAAGTATAGTATATTTAAAGGTTTAAAGAGGAAAAAACTCCAGAATATGTATATGTGTATATATATATCCATATATATATATTTACCTCATATATAATATGGTATATGTTATATATGGACTTTCCTGGTGGCTCAGCTGGTAAAGAATTTGCTTGCAATGTGGGAGACCTGGGTCTGATCCCTGAGTTGGAAAGAATATGTGTGTGTATATATATATATATATATATATATATATATATAAATATAAATGGATGGAATATATATATTTCATATATGTGTGTATGTGTGTATATATATATATGTATGTGTATATATATATATATATATATATATATATATGAAAGGGATTCCTTGGTGGCTCAGATGGTAAAGAATCTGCCCATGATACGGGAGACCCAGGTTCGATCCCTGGGGTGGGATGATCCCCTGAGAAGGAAATGGCTACCCACTCCAGTATCCTTGCCTGGAGAATTCCATGGATAGAGGAGCCTGGCAGGTTACTGCCCATGTGGTGGCAAAGAGTTAGACATGACTGAGCGACTAACACTTATGAAAGAAAAGTTCTAGAAATTAAGACTATAGAAAATATGGGATGATCATTGGAAGACATTAGTTCTCATCCCATTGAAACATTACAAAGTCAATTGACAGGTTAAGCTACGAATAAGGCATGAGTGAGGGAAGAATTAGTGAAATAAATAAAGCTGAGACATTCATAGAATATAGCACAACACTATAAAAATGCTAAACTTGAAAGAGAAATTAGAAGATACAGATGATAGAATAAGAAGCTCCACATATATCTAGCAGAAATTCCAGAAGAGAAAAAAACAGGAAGAAGTAATGTTTGAAGAGAAATGGCTGTGAATTTCTCAGAACTCATATAAGACACGAGTCCTCAGGTTAAAATCCTGTACCTAATCCTAAACAGAATAAATGAAGACAAATTGATAACTTCTAGATGCATCATGATGGAACTTCAGGACATCAAGGATAAAAGGAAAATCTCAAAACTTACTAGAGACAAATAATACTGCACGGTATTTCTGTGGGATAAATTTTTAAAGGTGGAATTTCTGGAACAGAGGATAAGCACTTTGAAAAGAGATGGATGTGTTTGAAATGAATGAGTGAGTGAATTAATGAGCCAGTGGAGGCATTATTTCTCTCAATCTAGGCATGATATTTCCTTTAGAATAGCCTGAGATTGTATCTCCCAGCTATCTATCTATTTATACATTTGCAACTGCATCACTACTATTGATTCATATTGAGCAGGAGGCCAATTAAAATCCCCAGGACTTTTTCAAATGAAGGGCTGTCAAATGAGTCCTTCTCTAGCGTGTACTTAGGCAATTAATTTTTAAAATTCAGATGTATTTGGTTGCTGGTGAGATCATCGAGAGCTGGAGCCATTAAAGCAGGCTTCCTACAGGAAGTAAGACTTCAGCTGAGCAGGATTTATTTTATTTTTATTTATTTATTTATTTGGCTGTGCCGGATCTTAGTTGCGGCATGTGGGATTTTTTTAGTTGCAGCATAAGGGATCTAGCTCTTTGACCAGGGAGCAAACCCAGGACTCCTGCACTGGGAACACAGAGTGTTAGCCACTGGACCACCAGAGAAGTTCCATAAGTAGGATTTATTTTAGATAGAAGGGATACAAGAGAGCTTGTAGGTTTGTGGGACAGAGCTAACAGGAGTGATGAGGTGCACGAATAAGCCATAGGGTAGGAAATGAGCTTGGGGTGAATGTGTAAAAGTGGGGGGAGTGAAGAGAGTTCAAAGGCAAGGTGGGAATAGATTATGGAGGGCCTGGAAAGCCAGGCGGTACGTTTGGACTTGATATCAATTGGGAGCCACTTCAGCATTTTAGAAAGGACATTATGTTATCTGACCAGCCAAAGAAACATGAACTCATCGTGGAAGGAGTAAGGAGACTGGGAAATCATTGCTAACAGGTTATCCAGACAAGTAGTCAAGCTCATGAAACAGGTCAGAGACACCGGGGTGACTTGATGCTGAACCAACAGACTAGTGGAAACTGTGTAATTAAACTATCAGCAAGGCTGAAAGTGGTGTTTCGAAAGAACAGTCTTAATAGAAAAGTCAACATGCTTTAGAGCTGGATGAAGGAGAGCAAGAGACAGAAGTGGAGAGTGGGATATCTACAAGAATAAGCATTATTAGAAATCCTTCTTCTAGTGCTGGCTCTACCTCCTGCTCACCACATGCAGATTATTTAAACATTGAGGTCAGTTTTCTCATCTGCAAATCTACTGGAATTTAAGTTCTAGACTCGGGAGTCTAGAGAGTTGTGACCAGTTCTGCTTTATTCACCATGGTATGCCTAACCCCTAGTATAGGGTCTGACAGATAGTAGAGCCTCACTAAATAGTGGTTGAATACATGAATGAATGAACAAAGGAATGAATGAATGAACTAATGCCTGCCCTGCCTACTTCATGGAGTTATTGTAAGATTCAGATGAGATCTGGGATGGGAAATTATTACATGAAATTAAAACACTAAACAATCCTATGGTAAAATACTATAGCTACTACTGAGAAGTTTATTTTTTAAAATTAAATTAGAAGACTGGTTAGAGTACATTAAAGGTAAAATGAAAAAAAATGAAAAAAAAAAAGGTAAAATGAATGGTGGGCTAAGGATATCAAGTTTTCTTAGCATGGAAAGTAAGAATAGCAAAAATGTAAGACACTTCAAGAGATTTTCTCAATTTAGGTAAAGAACACATCAGGATCTGTGTTCTGTCCTTTGCACTCAATGTGTTCATAGTAGGGGTAATAATGGTGTTAATTACAATTAGCATTCTTTGACTATGTACAATGTGCTATGTCCTATCTGTCCTTAAAAAAAAACCTGCAAAGAAGGTATTAGGTTGGTACAAAAGTTCTAATGATAATATTTCCATCCTATACATTTTATTGAAGTACAGTTGACTTATAAAATTGTATTAGTTTCAAGTGTACAACATAGTGATTTGATATTTTTATAGATTACATACCATACAAAGCTATTATAATATTATTGACAGTTATTACATTATAATAGAATATGTTCTGTGTGTTGTACATTATATCCCTGTGACTTATTTTTTTATAACTGGTAGTTTGTACCCCTTGGTCCCTTTCACCTATTTCATCCATCCCCCTACCCCCTCCCCATTTTAGAGATGAGGAAACTGGGGTTCAGAGAGGTGAAATGACTTGCTTAGAGCCATAATGAGGAAGCTGCAGAGTTAGAAATTTTATCTCAAATCTGTTTGTCTCTGAAGCCAGTGGGAAGAAGCTGAGAGTAAACAGATTTCTTCACACCATAAGGATGTCCTCGTTAGGAGACAGAGGAGTCCAGTGATGGGATGGACTGCCTCCTGAACTAATGAGTTTCTCTTCATTGGAAGCAGAATTACCACCTAATTTGCTGGGCCCAGCACAAAATGCAATAGTCATATGCTCATGAAGCAAGCTCTTACTGAAAGTCTTCAAGTACGAGTGGGAGAGTCTCTAGACAGGGATGTTAGAGTGAAGAGTCAACAGGAGCTGAGGCACTGGACCAGATGACCTTAATCTGAGATTCTATTTTCCCAAATGAATTAGGGGAGCTTCCTGAGGTGGTTGGCTGACATGATACCTCAAGGCCTTCAGATGAGGGAGAATTCTACAGGGTGACACAGAGATCCATGGTGCTGTGATCATCTGGGGTACCAAAAAACATGGTCTGCCCTGTCAGGAAGCACAAACATTCAGGAGAAACCAAAAAACAAACCCTTTAAGGGGATTAAGAGGCATAAACCTGCAGTCACAAAATAAATAAGCCCTGGGGATGTAACATACAGCATAAGGTGTATGGGCAATAATATTGCAGTAACTTGGTATGGAGACAGATGGCTACTGTACTTATTGTGGTGATCATTTCATAATGAATGCAAACATCAAATCACCGTGTAGTACACCTGAAACTAAGATAATAGTATACATCAGCAATACTTCAATTGAAAACAAACAAACCTCTTTTAGTGGTGGGGAGGCATCATAGAAAGAGTCAGATGTGGGTTTAAATCCTTGCTCTGCCACTTCCTAGCTAGTGTATGCCTTTCAACAGTCACTTAAAACTCTGACAGTGTTCTCTCACCTACCATATGACCATAGTGCCTTCCTTGCTGGGTTGTGGTGAGTTTCCACTGAGATGATTCAAGTCCAGTGCATCTGGCACTTGACAAGTCTGCAATGAATATTAGTCATTATTTCTTTCTGTTACCGAAGGAGGTACGACGTTTGGTCATTTGCTTCTCCTTGAGCACTTCTTGAGCTTCTCCTTGAGCTCAGTAGATAAGTCTTTCAGATCCCACCTCGAGACACAGAAACTCCTTCCCACTTGGGTCTTCTTAAACACAACCTGATACTGGCAGTGGGCTATGGGTAAATGTAGAACAGAGCTGCCAGTGGACAGTAGTAATGAACCTTCAGGGGAAATAACACTCTCAAGGTTTTCCCTCACCCTGAAGATATTCCATCACAGAAGACAGCTATTTAAATCCAATCTTGAAATCCTTCCAGGAGAATGTTTCACCTACGCCGACTTTTCACAAGGTCAGTAAGAATAAAATTCACTCCTGCCAGGCAAACTATATGTGTTAAACACTTGGGAGAGGAAGAACCTTAATACCTCTCTATTTGCCTGTAAGACCTCTGTGCACCTCTTAATTCTGTGAAACAGCCGGCATAGCAGAGCACAGATGCCCAGGATTTTCTAGGAACTTCATTGTGCCTTACGCGGTACAGAAAGAATGGAATGAAAACTAAGGGAACACTGCAGTAAGTCACTAAATAGCTTGGCTTCTTTTTTGTTTTTCTTTTAAACAACACCCAAAAGCAAACCATTAATCAACTGGGCAAAAGGCTGGAACTATTATATGCTAATCCCCACCCCTCTATGTCCATGTGCTGCAGAGTATTTTCTTACTCAGGTCAGGTGGAACATTTCTTTTGTTTCTGTTTGAAAAAATGCTTTTCATTTGGCCTTGGGCTCATCTGATAACTTCCCTTTCTACTAGATTACTGATAACTTCCCTTTCTACTAGATTACATAAGTCATATATCATCACCAATTTTGATTTGTACAGGGAGACTGGATTTTAATATCTACCCTCACCTCCAGTATCTCTCCATTTTTGCCCTTTAGTTCAGGAGCCTGGTTTCCTTGTGGACATTCATTTTGAAATCTGGCATACTTATCTTGTTCAGTTTCTTCTGGCATGGTATGGCACAGTTCGGTGGCTATAAATATGAAATATGTCCATTATGACTTATCTTTGGGGGGTGGGGGAAGTCCTTAATGTTGGAGAGAGAAACAGAGCAGGTTGTGGAAGTTCACTGAATGTTTATTTAACTGATGGCCCTACTCTTTCACATCCCTCCCCAGCCTCCCATTCCATGGACCTCTACCTTAGCTCAGTTCTTTTTCCCTTTCTCCTGGACGGTGGTGATAGCCTTCTAACCAGGTCCTTCAGGTCCAGCTTCATCCTCTTCAAGTGATCCTAAACACAGCTGCCAGTAATCTCTTTAGGGCCTCAGCCCTTGGCTAATGATCTTTAGTGGCCACCCCTTTACCTACTGGGTAACGTGCAAACTCCTCATCCTGGCATTCAAGGCTATCCACAGAATATGTGCTCACCGATCTTCCTTTCCAGCCTTCTCTGCCCTTCCTCTTTTGCACACAGCTTTGGTTTCAGCCAAACCTGACCACTTCTTGCTTCCAGAGCACATCCTCTGCTCTCCCACTTCAGTGTTTCTCCCACCTGGAATCAACTCCCCTCCACCAAATTCTCTATTCACTATCCTATTCATTTCTTAGTACCCATGTCAAATGCCTCCTACTTTATGAAGCCTTTCCAGGATCCTTCAGATGGATGTGAACTTTTTTTTCTGTGAACTTCTACAGCATTTAGAATTTCTTTTAAGACACTTATCATATGATGCCTATTATGGTTATAGGTATTATAATAATTATTTAGCATTTTGAGTGCTTACTATGTGCCAGATACTGTAGGCATTGTATTTTAGGTATTATATATATTGTTGTTGTTCAGTTGCTAAGTTGTGTCCAACTCTTTGCAACCCCATGGACTATAGCCCACTAGGCTCCTTTGTCCATGGGATTTCCCAGGCAAGAATATTGGAATGGGTTGCCTTTTCCTCCTCCAGGCAATCTTCCCGAACTAGGGATTGAACCCATGTCTCTTGTATTGGCAGGTGGATTCTTTACCACTGTGCCACCTGGGAAGTTCATTATATATATTACAGGTTCTCAAATTTTGGGGCTACAGGACCTTTAGATGATTAACAATTATTGAGGACCTCAAAGAGTGTTTATTTGGCTTATATTTGTCAATATTTACCTCATTAGAAATTGAAACTGAGAAATTTTTAAAAATTGTTTATCAGTGTATTAAAATAGTACTAAACCCATTGCTTATGTTAATATACAAATCTTTTTAATGAGAAATGACTACATTTTCAAAAACCAAACAAATTCAGTGAGAAAAATAGCATTATTTTTCATTTTACAAATCTTTTAAACACCTGAATCAATAGAAGTTAGCTGGATTCTCATATCTGCTTTTGTATTCAATCAACAGATCATATAACACATCATATAGTCTCTGGAAAACTCCACTGTACACTTGTGAGAAGATGAGAATGCCAAAATTAAGATGTGACTGAGTATTTTTATGAAAATAGTTTTGGCCTCACAGATCTCCAGGAGTTCCTGACCTATGCATTGAGAACTGTTTGTTGTCATTAAAGAGCTAACATATGTGAAGTGGTTAGAATAGCGCCTGACACATAATAAGCAGTATATAAATGTCTGCTATTATTATCTTCCTGATCCTTGCAGTCCTCCCCCAACATGAGGTAGGTTTTATTATCCCCATTTTGCAGGTGGGAAAACCAAGGCACAGGGAAGTTAAATAACTTCCCCAAGGTTACGCAGGTACAGGCAGAGGCAGAACTGGGATTTGAAGTCACTAAGTCTTTCCTGGAAGCTGATGATGATAAGGAATCAAGCTGGCTTTCCAACTCAGATTTACTACTTGCTGATTGCATGATCTTGGTGCCTTCTTTCCAGTCACCTGGGTTCTTAAGCACTTTGCCAGACTGCCTCTTCACCTACTGAGTGAAGGAGTTCAGGGCAAAGGTGATGTGTTTTCATATCTATATCCTCAAGATCTGATTCTGACCCACTGAACCTTGAGTAATCCTGGCATTTTTGAATGGCTGTTGGAAAGCAGTCTCTAAAAGTTAAATCTTGAGGGTGTTGAAACTGACCCTAAGGGTCTATGGAAGGTCAGAAAGTTAGAGGAGAAATCCATGCACTTTGGAATAAGACAGACATGGATGGTTTCCAGCACCAGTTCTCTCATTGCCTAGCTGTGTTATCTTAGTCTGGTTTTTAATCTATTTTAACCTCAGTTTTGTCTTCTGTATGGTGATAATAAATTTTCTCATAGGTTGTTATATGGATTAAATGTGATAATGTATGTAAAGCACTTGATACATAATAGATGCTAAGGAGCGGTTAGCTTGCTTTATTCTTCTTTGGATCTCACTAGTATGTAACCTCCAGGAAGGCAGGGATTTTTGTCTGTTTCCGTCACTGCTATATTGCCGGGGCTCACAACCATGCCTGGTCCAAAGTAGGTGCTCAATAAATGAATGGATGGTTCTGTCTGAGTCAGCACAGCACAGAATACATACCAGGTGGCTCAATATTATGCTAAATTTATTGAATTGAATAGTAGTACTGATTGGAGCAATTTCATTTCCATCAATAACTGCTTGTGAAGACCCCAGGATGGAGATGATTATGTCCACAACTGCCTGTCAGCTGCCAGTTGGGCGTGCACTGGAGGCTGTCCAATTCCCTTCTGTGAATTATTCTCCAGGAAGACACATTGGAGTGGTCCTTAGAGACACTGACTCGGTGGCTGGGTGCCTCCCACGGCTGGCTCTGCCAATCTGCCAGAGCATCACTTTTTTTTTTTTTTTTTTATTTTTTTAGAGCATCACTTTTCTTAAGAGCAAACATAGCTTCTTAGCATCCCCTGCTCACTCTGGCTCTCTGTTCCTGTCACTTTGCTCACCACTCAGATGACATTTTGAGCCCCTCACTGGTTTTCTCTTAACAATAGGACTGCTCTTTCACAGTACTCTGTATCACACCACCCCCATCCACTTTTCACTGCACCTTTGAATTGTTCTCTAGTGTTGATTCTTGATTGCTTTCCATTTCTCTGATAGCTTTCAGGGAGAGACTTTCCATGGTCTACTTTCTCAGTAAATGGTTTAGTGAGATTCTGATTTTCATCTGATGTTAATTCTCAGTTGAAAGACAAAGCCAAAAAAAGGATCTGTTTTCAGCTGTTCTTTTAAATTATAAGTCATGGAAGTCTTCTGTCAGGTTACCACCTTTCTGTCAAGAGATTCTTTACTTTCTCTTAGTGATAACTTGTGACTTGAGAACTAGAGAACACTGTAGCCCATCACGGCTTTCTACACAGTCCTCTTTTTCTCCTTTGGGTCCACTCTGGGCCTCCCTTCGAGTGACCCAACTTCCCTGGCATCTGATTGACTTATTTTGAAAATAAGTCTTGTTTCCTCAACTCCCTCTGAAATGCAATTGCTGAAGTAAATAACTCCACCCCGCTGCCCCACAACACGTATATACTCTCTCCGTCACACACATGCATGTGCACATGTTTGCACATGGGCACATACAGACACACTCTTGACATATTATTCTTCATTTAAATAGACTGTCCAATACTGATGAATTAAAATTCAAGAATTTCTAATGCAAAATGCATGGATGGCTTTGGGTGGTCTGTGAAGCCCATGAAACATATCCATTTGATAATTTATTGAGCATCTACTATATGACAGATATTGTGGTAGATGTAGGTAAACATATATAATATATTCCCCACTGTAAGTTTGAGAATAGATTATTATGATCCACACTATTGATGAAGACTTTAGTCTCAGTGAGGGAAAATGACTGGCCCACAATCATGCAATCAGGACTTCCCTGGTGATCCAGTAGTTTAGATGCCATGATTCCAATGCAAGGGGTGTGGGTTCAATCCCTGGTCTTGGAACTAAGATCCCACATGCCATCTGGCCAGGGGAAAAAAAAAAGAAGGCACCAAGATCATGCAATCAGCAAGTAGTAAATCTGAGTTGGAAAGCCAGCTTGATTCCTTATCATCATCAGCTTCCAGGCACAAAGGAGCAGTCGATAGCAGTTGATGTTTCAAAAGATGAGAATGGGGCAGGGTAAGAAAGTTAGAATGAATAATATGACTAGAGGTATTGAAACAAACATGGGAAAGTGTAGCTCCATGTACAAGAGTAGTAAGAGTTAAGGTCGTCAAATTATGTTGGGGACAGAACATACAAGCTTTAGAAAATTGAACTTCTTTCCACCAACCTTATGAAGCCAAGACAGATTTTGGAGTCAGACAATAGTATAATCAGAGAGGTGCTTTAGGAAGATTAATCTGATTCAGGTCTGAATTCACGCCTCCTCTATGCTGTTGATAGTATTTTTTTTTAGAAAAATTCTTTGCTAAGAATTATGTATTCCATACCTGTGCTTTGGTTAGAATTCTCTTTGTTTTTAAATACTGTAGCAAAAATTCAGAAGGCTATGTGGAAAAAACAGAGACAGAAGAAATGAACCACATTCAAACACAAGATAATTACATACAAGTCTGGGAAGAAAGAGCACAGTGGGTCATGACGAACTTTATGGAACAGAGTGTGAGTAAGCAGTGTACCAATCATAAAGGAAAGAAACAGCAACCAAAACACCACTATCGACAACAAGAAACAAAGGCCACCAGGGTCTGGGAGACATGGGTGAGGGTGGCAGAAATGGCACTTTTAGACTGTCTGATTCCTTTTCTTAAAAGAGCAGAAAAGAAGCTACAGAGAAGGCAGGGGAGAACCATGGAGTTGAGCGCTAGACTAAATGAGAAAAATAGAAAAGAAATAAGAAGGAATGGTATAACCTGTAGCTAGTTTGGTATGTCAGCCCACTCAGACAACCAACGCAAGCTCACTGGCATTAGACGGCCATATTGAAAGTAGACAAGTGTTGTAAACAAATGTCCTGCTGGTAATTAGTTTGTCAAATTAGTTAGCTATCTCCTAGAGTCCTCGCTCCTCTATATTCATTTGGTCACCAAGATGTTATATGTCTACCTCAGAAGGCTGTCCTGACTCAAGGCCCTTCTCCTGACTCCCGCTGACAGGGCCACTGTGTTAATTAAATTCCATATCCTCTCTGATCTGGGCCATTAGTCTATTCCTCCCTCTAGTTAAGGCTTCAATCTGTCTCAAGACTGAGCTTTCTAATACTTCCCTGCTTATTAACTTTCTGTGGTGGACCATTGCCTATGGGACACAGTAGAATTCCCTCAGTTTTGCACAATGACTTGGTAAAGAACCAAAGGATTCCTCCAGACTAATAGATGAAGGGACAACTAAGGAACTATGTCTGGGATGAGAAACTCTTGAAACAAGCCAACTAGTAGCTTTTCCCTCCAGGTATCAGATCATCTTTCTTTCTGGTATGTGTATATAGGGTGAGTGCGTGTTGAGTAAATTCTGCTTGCACTCAATTTAATGGTATGTTGGAGAAAGGTATCTGTCTATCTCTCTCAAATGAATATGAAGCGGATATCCTTGTTACAATCTCCTTTCCCATCAGGGCCCATGTCCTTTCCAAAGAGTACCTCTTCCAACCTTCCTGCCCCCAAGAACTCTTATCCTTGCTTAGCAAAACTTATTTCCCAAGCTTGGAGAAAGGAAAGGACCCTTCAAAAAATCAGGGGTGAATTCAAAAGGGGGAGAATCTCCCAGGAGACATCATATTGGAGCTCATTTTTTGGTATCAGTTCTACTGTGCACAAGGCCCTTCCCACTCTGATTACTTAGCTTACTTCTCCAGTCTCATCTCCCACTTTCACTGCTGCTCCCACCCTTTCATAATCCTGACATATTCTAGACACTAGTCATGCTGAACTTTTCAACATTCCTCAGATAAACTAGGCCTTCACAGAAGTTCATGCACATGATGTTCCCTCTGCCCAGAACACCCTTACTCTTCTTATCTCACCAGTAAATTCCTACCCTCCTTTAAGACCCTGTACAACTATTTCATCCTGTGGGAAACCTCTCCCGACTGCCCCAGATAGAATGCATGACCTTCTCCTTTGAGTTCCCATAGCATTTTTTCCAACCCTTATTATAGTACTATGTTTATCATGGAAATGCAATGTAATGAGTAGAAGGCTAGGCTCTGGAGGCATACTGCCTGGTTTTGAGTCCTGATGGTGCTACATATGATACTATGTGATGTTGGGCCAATTATTTCACCTCCTTTTGTCTCAGTTTCCTCACCTATAAACTGGAATAAAGGAGATAATACTTATAAAGCCCTGAGAACAGAGCCTGTCAAATTGTAAATGTTGGTAGTTGACATCATGTGTGAGTGTGTGTGCTATGTCGCTTCGGTCTCATCTGACTCTTTGCAACCATATGGACTGTAGCCCACCAGGCTCCTCTGTCCATGGGATTCTCCAGGCAATAATACTGAAGTGGGTTGCCATGCCCTCTCCTCCAAGGGATCTCCCCAACCCAGAGATCAAACCCACATCTCTTATGTCTCCTGCATTGGCAGGAGGGTTCTTTACCACTAGCACCACCTGGGAAGCCCCAGTTGACATCATCATCTCTTCTAATGTTGTATTGTTCCTATATATATAGCATACTTGTATACACAGTATATTTTAATTATTATTCTATTATTCTTTTTTAATTCTATTATTCTTATAGCATTTTAAAACTTTTATGTGTTTATATCATGACACTCAACCAATTTGTAAGTATTTTGAGGAGAGAAGACTTGTATTACCTTCTCCCCATAGTACCTTGTGTAAGTATAACCTCATTAAATATTTGTTGGAGGCAGTATGTTGTAGTGGGAAAAGCATTAGAATCTTGACTCTGTTCTTGTTGTGTGATCTCAATCTCCCTGAGCCTCAGTTTCCTCATTTGTAAAATGAGGATGATAATAAGTGTACCTACCCCATTGTTGTTGTTTAGTCACCAAGTCATGTCCGATTCTTTGTGACCCTATGGACGGTAGCCCACCCGGCTCCTCTGTCCATGGGATTTCCCAGGCAAAAATACTAGGGTGGGTTGCCGTTTCCTTCTCCAGGGGATCTTCTTGACCCAGGGATAGAACCATATCTCCTGCATTGGCAGGCAGATTCTTCACTACTGAGCCACCAAGGAAGCCCACCTACCACATAGGGATGCTTTAAGGATTCAATAAGTCAGCATAGCACATGGTAAACATTCACTAAGTGGTTATTATTATCAACTTTGTATTTCCTTGCATTTATTTTTTTAAAAACTTTTTATTTTATACAGGAGCATAGGCAATTAACAAAGTAATAGTTTCAGGTGAACAGCAAAGGAACTCAGCCATACATATACATATATCCATTCTCTCCCAAACGCCTCTCATGCAGGCTGCTATATAACATTGACCAGAGTTCCCTTACATTTGGCTTAATAAATACTTGTGCTTGATAAACGGACCTAGCTATCTTCCAGATAGGATTACTCCATATCCTCATAGGAATCAAGAGGAAAATGTGAGTCATCCACTCTGCTTCATGGGTCACTTTGAACTGGGGCACCATCTCCCAGAAAGCAACAGACATGGCCAACTGATCATGGTAAAGTCCTTTCTATAAGGTTACCCTGAAACACTCCTTCTGTCCTCATTGGACACAGTCTCTCCCATGCTACGTACAGGTTACATACTCTTCCTATGATGGGCAGAAGAAAGAGTTAAAAATCACAGCAGAGCCAGATAGTCTATAAATCCATTCCTCTTTCATTTTCTGAGGGTTGCGTAGGCTTTTCCCTTTTATTTGCTAATTAACTTTCCCTCCACTCTCTTCCAGTGTAGCCCATGCCTGTGCAGACTCTCTTCATCATGGCTCCAGCAGAATAAATGGAGAGATGACAAGCATTGACTATTTGGGTCCAATATAGCACTGCACTGAAGAATGTGACATTCTATCTAGACTGAGATGGTCTGAATTAGAGACCCACCTCCACCACTTAGTGTGAGAGCTCAGGCTAATCACTTAATGTTTGTGGAACTCCATTTCCCCATCTGTCAAATAGGGACAATGAAAATACCTTCTTCCTAGGGTCTTGTGAGGATTAAATGGGTTAATACATCTAGGACACTTAGAAGTGTGTCACACAACAGGTGCTATATAAATATCAGCTATTATTATAATTTTAACAACTTTGAGACAAAAATTCACATACTATAAAACCATTAATTCACCCACTGAAAGTGTACAGTTCTGTGATTTTCATATAGTTACAGAACTGTGTAACTGTTACCACATTCTAACTTTGTAACCTTTTCATCACCCCAAAAGGAACCCTGTACCCATTAGCAGTCATTCTCATCCCTGATTCCCTTCCTCAGCCCCAAGTAATCACTAGTCTACTTTCTGTCGATTTGCCTCTTCTGGACATTTTATATAAATGGGCTCATATAATAGGTGATTTTTTGTGGCTAGATTCTCTCGCTTAGAATAATATCTTTGAGGCTCATCTAAGTTATAGCATGTATCAGTACTTCATTGTTTTTTTGCCAAATAATATTTCATTGTATGGATATACCATATTTTGTTTATCCATTCATCATTTAATTGACATTTGGGTTGTTTTCCACTCTTTTTGTTATTATGAATAATGCTGCTATCAACGTTCATTTACAAGTTTTTGTGTGATGATATGTTTTCAGTTCTCTTCACTGTATGCTTAGGAGTGGGTCACATGGTTTGCTGGGTCATATGGTTTGAAGAATTGCCAAACTGTATCCCATAGCAGCTATACCATTTTACATTCCAGCTAGAGGTGGGAATGAGACTTCCAATTTCTCCACATCTTCATCACCACTTGTTATTACCTGTCTTATCTATTAAAGCCATCCTAGAAGGTGTGAAGTGGTATCTCATTGTGATTTTGATTTTCAGTTCCCTGATGGCTAATCATATTCTCTCTTCATTTCCTTATTGGCCATTCTTTTTAAAAATATACTTTTTGTTGGCTTACAAAGTCATTTAAGTTTTATGTGTACAACATTATACTTTCACTTCTGTATACACTACAGGGTGCTCACCATCTCAAAGTTTTAGTTTCCATTTGTCATTCTTACATCTTCTTTGGAGAAATATCTATTCAAATCCTTTTCACATTTAAGATTAAGTTGTCTTCTGATTTTTTATCTATTTTTTAAAATTTATTCTTTAATTGGAGGAGAATTGCTTTACAATGTTTTGTTGGTTTCTGCCATACAACCACACAATTCAGTCATAATTATACATATATCACCTCCCTCCTTATTGAGCTTTAATAGTTCTTTATATACAAGTCCTTTGTTATATGTAGATTTGCATATATTTTCTCTCAAGAAAATGAAAAGCATGTTGTCTTTTCACTTTCTTGTAGCTGTTGTTATTAAATAGACATTGACAAGTTCACATATGATAAAGAGTAGAGACTGCAGAGAAGATGAGATCTAAAAACCAGCTGAGAGATGCTCTTAGGTACACTACCCTTCTCTACTGTGCTCCTTTGAAACTAAATCCAAAGCATATTAAGCTTCTACTCTGTTCCAGGCACTGTAAGGAATAAAATCTGTACTCTATCCTCAAAGAGCTTACTAACTTAGAGAGAAGAGAAGATGCAAACTTGTGGAAACTTAAATAATTATAACATGTTTAAATAGCAGTTCAAGACCACAATAGAAAAGATGCCACAAGGCACTGTGTGATTAATTGCCAAATGAATTGCATGGAAAATAATTGCTATGGGAACTCAAAGGAGAGAGAGAGAGAGCACTTGGGGCTGCAGTGGTCAGGGAAAGCTTTTAAGGAGGAGGGATGTAAACACTCTATAATTAACTGCAGCCATGCCTGTGTAATACTGAACAAAGACTTGGGGAGAGAAAAAAAATATTGACTCTGTTTGAAGGAAGGCATCTTAATGATTAAACTGATACCATCATTTAATTTCAACCTCAGCAAAATTCTCCACAATTTCACCTTCCCTATGAAGACTTACATGGCCTCTGTATAGTCCGTAGGTTACCAATTAGCAATATGACAAGCTGCATCTGGCTCACGGATACATTCTGTTTGGTCCAATTAAAAAAAAAACTGTACAATTAGCTGCAAAAAGTTGTAATGGGCAAGTTTCACATAAAATATGGATTTCTATTTGTCTGGAAAAATCGGAAGACTTGGCAACCCTGGGTTGGAGCATATATGCTCTAGGAACATGGTTAATTTCACTCCCATGTGCACCTGTGGACTTTTCAGTTTGAGAGCACCTAGATTCAGAGGACTTAGACTGAAAACTATCTTAAGAGTGCATCTGCTTTTTGTTCCCTGCCTTTGGGCATGTATGGTACCATTACCCTTAATTTACAGAATGTCAATTAAAACTCATAAAGGTTGAGACTTGCCCAAGGTCACAGAACTATTAAGTGAAAGAGGAAGAACTATAACCCACATTTTCTGCTCTTTGGATGTTCAGCTCATAGATGTTTTCAATGTTCTTTCAACGACATATTTTTTTCCAGTCTATATGCCTATTGCTTAGTTGCAGTCTTCTGGGACTTTCTGATCAGTACTTTGTTTTGGCGGACAGTTTTTAATATGATAAATGTTTCTCTTAAACTACACGGTGACTTCGCAGAGTGCAAGGGGCCCACATTATGTTCTACGAGAGCATGCAGCAGGTGCTTCACGTTGTTCTTAGTCACTCAGTCGTGTCCAACTCTTTGGGAACCCATGGACTGTAGCCCACCAGGCTCCTCTGTCCATGAGAATTCTCCAGGCAAGAATACTGGAGTGGGTTGCCATGCCTTCCTCTGGGGGATCTTCCCAACCTAGGGACTGAACCCAGGTTTCCTGCATTGCAGGTGGATTCTTTGCCATCTGAGCCACTAAGGAAGCCCATTTAATAGGCACTCAGTAGATATTTGTCCCTTATGTCTCCAGCATTGGCAGGTGTGTTCTTTACCACTAGTACCACCGTGGCTCAGTGGTAAAGAATCCTCCTGCCAATGCAGGAGACACTAGAGACACAGGTTTGATCCCTGGGTCTGGAAGATCCCCTGGAGAAGGAAATGACAACCCAATCCAGTATTCTTGCCTGGGAAATCCCATGGACAGAGGAGCCATGGCATTGCAAAGAGTTGGATGCAACTTCAAGAAATAACAAGATATTTGTCAGTTTACTGATCAATAGGATTGTGAAGAATTCACTGTGTAACCTGCCTTCAAAACTTGGGTGTGTTAAAATGTGCTTATTGTTTAGAGACAAATATGACTGTTACCTTTAAGAAGTTTCAGCTTTGCTATGACTTGGTGGGGCAAGCTGCTTGCCATGGATAGGCTGCTCAGGGTAATCTTTTCATATTTCATGCAAAACTTTTCACCCTAAACTGAATATATTTAATATTGAAGGAAGGAATGAGTAATTTGTTTGTCAAAGGAACTATTTTTTTATCAGGGGGAGGGGGAGGGAGGGGACTTTTATGTAGGCACATGTCCCTGGCATGTACCTTACTTTGTCTTGGCTGTTTTCTGAGTGACAAGAGGAAAAATGAAATAATAGCAGATGTAGGGAAATGGTTTACAGCGTTGCCTTAGAAGGTGAGTGGGTCTCAGAATCCTCTGGAGGGCTTGTTAAAACACAGCTCATTGAGCCTGCCCCAGAGTTTCTGATTCAATAGTTCTGAAGTGAGTGGGGCGCAAGAATATGCATTTCTGACAAGTTCCCGGGTGATGGTGATGCCACTGACCCAGGGCCCACATTTTAAGAGCCATTGCTTTAGATTAACAAGGTAGTTGTCTCAAGAGAGCAGCTAACTAGAAAAATCCAAGTAACAGAAACCAGAAGGAAAAAAAAAGACCATGGGTAAAGCATGTGATGGATGCAGTGGGGAGAGTGTGAACTGACCAGGAAATCAGAAGGGCTGGCTTCCAGTACCAGCGATACTTTCTTAAGCAGTGTCCAAACATACTAAGTACAATTTCATTTACACGTTCCTGATTTATTTGACAAGTGTTTTTCAGATTACATACTATGGAGCCCTACAAGATGTTAATAGGCATTCAATGGGATAAAAAAGATCCATAGTCAAATAAGGTTGGAAATTTTTGAGTAAAATAAAATTGAACAGGGTTCTTTACTCCAAGTCCTCTCAGAGTCTTTCAAATGCTAAGATGCACTGCAGATCTCCAAGGGAAGATAGAATATGCAGGATCTCTCAAACTTCACAAACTAAGGATCCTTTACTAATGTCTGGTTTTTTTTTCTGTAGAATATGGCTTGAGAAACATTCATTGGTTTACATCCAAATGCCAAAACATCTTATCAACGAATGAGGCTGCTTGTAACAATGAACACAGCATTGGAATGGGAGTCAAAATGTCTGGGATTTTGTCCTGTTTCTGCCACTTCACTCTGCCACAAGTTGACTTGTTCCCACGATGATGGGTGTGACTGAAATTTATCATTCCCTTGCAAATGGGGGCAGCCAGTGGCCCCAGCCAGAACAGACATGCACACACACACACATGCACACACATTTTTTTTTTATCTAGAATTCAACATGCCCTCAAGAATATTCAATCTTCAAAGCCAGAAGGGTAAGAAGCCTTATGCTGAGAGTTTGATAGGAAGGAAGGAAAAGACAGGCCATTGCAGGCCATGATTCCAACTGGAATGAACAGGCTGAGAAATGTAGGCACATCCTGTGTTTATTTGATTCCTGGCTCTTAGGGAAAGTTTTGTTTCACCAAGGACACTGAGTCAGCTTGTTTGTTTACCATAGAGCATTGGAAGTGTGTCTGTCCCCCAATTAATCATTCTTTGTTGCGTTTTTTTTTCCACTTGAACAAAACACAAACTTAACCCAATAGAGAAACACTGCAAGTTGGATGTGGCAGGATACTGCAATTTTACATTGATATATATATATATATAAATATATATATATAAATCACGTGCCCACATTAAACAATCGTTTGAAAAGAAAACGATGGGATTTAAGATTCAACCAATGAGAGCTGTGTGCTCAGTCATGTCTGACTCTTTGAGACCCCGTGGATTGTAGCCCGAGAGGCTCCTCTGTCCAAGGGCTTATCCGGCAAGAATACTGGAGTGGGTTGCCATTTCCTTCTCCAGGGGATCTTCCTGACCCAGGGATGGAACTAGCGTCTCTTGCACCTCCTGCATTGGCAGGCAGATTCTTTACCACTAGTACCACCTGGGAAGCCCACAAGATTCAATTAATACTTGCTGAATTTCTACAAGGTGCATTAATATAGGCAAAACAGGGTCCCTTATACATCTCTGTGAAAACTTAAAAAAAAAAAGGGTCAATTCAGGTTAAAAATAGAATGTTTTTAAGTTTTCTGTTGCATTTTTATTTCAAAGTGCAAACAATATTTAATAGCATAAAATATATATTCTAATATAAGATGAGCTATGTGATTGCATAGAAGAATGTCAAAAATCATCAGCACTCCTTTTAGCTAAAGTATTTGAAATACTGACCACCCCGTCCCCCGGGTCTCCCTACTCCTCTTTACTTGCCACTCATCCAGAGATGGGCCCCCAACTCAGCCCTCCCATCTCCCCAAGGGATTCTGCCTGCAGGAAGTTCCCCCAGCCCTGTAGACCAGCCCCACCCAACCCCCAACCCCAGTCCGACCTGCGTGGGCAGCAGGCATGGCCCCCAACAGCAGGGCCGTCAGGACCAGCGCTTCTCCGGTCTCCAGGATGGATCCACTGGCTCTGCCGGCGGAGCAGCAGCTGCTTCTCCTAGGCTGCTCAGAAAGCCCATTCCCCATGGGAAGATGATGAGATTCCCTAGCAGATCCAGCCGGCCCGGGCGAGGCCCCTCAGACCCCAGGCCTCTAGGTTCAGCCTTCCAGCCTCAGCTCGCTATAAAGTGCCTTCTTTGTCTCCCTTTGCACCCCAGGTCCCAAAGACCCAGACCTGGGGTGGGAGACAGACCCTCCTGGTGAAAGGCTCGTCACTGCTCAGCTCTTGGACGTGCCAGCCAGGTATGGCTGAGCTCCTGCAGGCCTCCGCCCACCGTGGGCCCGGTGCCCACTGCCCCAGTCCTGTGGGTCCCCCCTGGGGTGCTGCCTGCCTGCCTCTCCCAGGAGCCTCAATTCCTGTTCCCCTCACTGCCTGGGCGGTCCGTGCTGACCAAGGTAGCCCAGCCAGTGCCATCTGCTCCTGTTCCATCACCCCGGGCCCTGGTGGCTCCACCTTGCCTTCACCCTCCCACTAAGCATGTTCTACTAACCCAGGTAGGTGGCGAGTGGAGGCGCCCAGCTTCAGTTGCCTCCAAGGGCAGAACATTAACTCCACCACGGTGGGCCTGCTGCACTCACCCCAACAAAAGCAATTCCAACCTCAAGTAAATAAATAAATAAAATATTTGAGAAGTAACAACTCAGAAGTAGCTTACATATATCTTCTCTTGAAATTAAATCTGTATATCTTGCAACTGGGTGAACTGAACATGCTCAAAATGTCTCAGGAGACCCCCTACTGCTGTAGACCCCCCAAAGCACAGGGCTGAAAAGAAGTAGTACAGGCTACCATACAGCATAATAGAGGTGTCTCTGTTGAGTTCTTGGATCATTGTCTAGATGCTGGAGGGGTTGAGCTGTATGGACTAAATTGGTCCCTCTAACCTAGCAGTCAAACTACCTTATCAGTCAAGGCAAGAAAGTGAACTTGGCTTTTCATCTAGATTTTGACCTTTATTCAAGATAGAAGCTTCGTAAGTCTCTCTTATAAATCCTTTTTATGGGCCTCTCTTTCCCATGGCTGTTGAAAGTTATTTACTCTTGAGCCAACCTCAGTGGTGAACAGCAGATGGCCGCCACTCTCCTCTCTTCACATTTGTCAACTGGAACTGAGTTATTCTGAGTAGTCTCAACTTCAAAAGAAGATTGGTTCACTCTCAAGTGGGAAGTGCAGAGAATCCCCATGAAGCTCTTTCCCTTCGTCTCTTGCCTTCTATAATCTTAAGTTATTTTCTATTGATCTGCAGTTCTAAAATGTGTGCTGAAAGCTTTGCTCTTCTGGGCTACTTTTCACTGTTTCTGCCAAGCTTTTCTGGGTTTGTTTTTGTAGAATGAAATCCTGTTGTTTGGCTTTCCACACATTCACACTGAGGCTGTGAATGTCCACTAACTCAATTCAGAGCTACAACTGAATAGTGTATTAAGTGCCCATGTGACTGCCTCATGGGCCCTGGTCTGCCGAATTCATGGGAAAGTCATTGTTTCCCCTAACCACCATGTTCAGGGGCACCCTTTCAGTCTATGGCAACCATGGGTTAATCAGCGCTGACTTAGACTCAATACTTTTCTGATAAGTGGTGTAATACTGATGATTTCTCCTCCACCTTTGTTGTTCTGTGTTATTCTAGACACATTTTCCTACATCATTATGGCAGCTTGGGCTCCAACTCCATGGCAGTGGCAGAACCATTTTAGGAATGTCTTCTGCCACATTTTCTCCTTTGTCCTACCCCTTCCTTTTTCAACTTGTCATTGTTTCCATATATTCTTCCGTAACAGAGGCACCCAAGTTGTTTAGTGAGAAGCCATCTATATACACAAAGCCATAACATGTGAATGCAAAGAAAATACTCTGAACTCTCTCAGGCCAAACACCCAGATGTTGGCAAGTAGTATATGGACCAAACAGACTAGTCATTGAACAATATCACCTCCTCCATTTTTATTCATCCATATCTGTTGATATCATGCATATCCAGCCAGTTTTTACCCGTGATTTTGTCAGAGACTGAAAAAATATGGAAAATATTATGCTTCTCCTCTGATGACCAATTATCAATGAACTCTCTGTTCAGAAGAGCGACAGATAATGTTTCACTTAGACCAATAATACTGAATTAAGATGAAATTCCCATGGGAGTATGTTTTTACATTCTTGTGAATCACAGATGAGTTTATTATGATCCATACTAGTAGGAAAGAATGACAAATGAATTCATATTGATTATTCATTTAAAATAACATGTCTAAAAATGTATAGCATCACGTTAAATATCAGGCAATTAATCATCTACTAACTCTGAATGTGAGTGGAAGGAAATGGGGTCTAAAACCTGAAACTGTAGTGGAAGATTTAAGTGTTCAGTTTCCTACAAATGTTTTAATCTGTGTTTGATTGGAAATACATAGTCAGGTCATTTTGCTTGGAGTAGACAGAAAGTACCTACCTGTGAGTTACAGCAAAGTGACCTGATTGATGTACCAAGCCATTGATTTCTGTGACCCTCAGAGAGACTGAGAGGGGCCTGAGAACTCCGGCACCTTAAAAATACAGTCTTCTATGTTTTCCATGAAATTAAAAAGGCTGGGAAGTAATGAGGAGGAACAGTCAAAAGGATTTATGTCATGTGTGTACATGAGTGTGTGTGTGAGCTGGGGTGGGGTTTGTGGGTGCCTTAGAGAGCCCAGGCCTTGGTCTACCTTCTGCAACTTCTTTATGGGTGCCTGTGTTCGCAGGAAACTTGCTTCCTGGATTAAGACCACATTTGTGCTATTTGCACATTGCCCCTCTATTTCTGGGCCTGCCTCTGACAAGAGACCACATCTCCCATGGAAACAGGGAGACAGTAGAGAACCTAAAAGCTTGGCTTGAAGTCCACTGCCTGGGTTCAAACAGTGGTACCATCACTCACTAGCTGGATAATCTTTGCCAGTTTACTTCCTTGAACCTTACTTCCTTGCCAATAAAAAGGGCTAAAACAGTACATACTTCATAGTTGTGGTGAGGAATAAATGAATAAAGGCATGTAAACTGCTTATTCCAGTGCTTGATCTAGTGCCTGATGTAGATTTCTGGGAGAAATATCAATAACCTCAGATATGCAGATGACACCACCCTTATGGCAGAAAGTGAAGACGAACTAAAGAGCCTCTTGATGAAAATGAAAGAGGAAAAAAAAAAAAAAGAAAATGAAAGAGGAGAGTGAAAAAGTTGGCTTAAAGCTCAACATTCAGAAAACTAAGATCATGGCATCCGGTCCCATCACTTCATGGCAAATAGATGGGGAAACAGTGGGAGACTTTATTTTTGGGGGCTCCAAAATCACTGCAGATAGTGACTGCAGCCATGAAATTAAAAGGCACTTACTCCTTGAAAGGAAAGTTATGACCAACCTAGACAGAATATTAAAAAGCAGAGACATTACTTTGCCAACAAAGGTCCATCTAGTTAAGGCTGTGGTTTGTCCAGTAGTTATGTATGGATGTGAGAGTTGGACTATAAAGAAACCTGAGCACCGAAGAATTGATGCTTTTGAACTGTGGTATTGGAGAAGACTCTTGAGAGTCCCTTGAACTGCAAGGAGATCCAATCAGTCCATCTTTAAAGGAGATAAGTCCTGGGTGTTCATTGGAAGGATTGATGTTGAAGCTGAAACTCCAATACTTTGGCCTCCTGATGTGAAGAGCTGACTCATCTGAAAAGACCCTGATGCTAGGAAAGATTGAAGGCAGGAGGAGAAGGGGACGACAGAGGATGAGATGGTTGGATGGCATCACCTACTCAATGGACGTGAGTCTGGGTAAACTCCAGAAGTTGGTGATGGACAGGGAGGTCTGGCAGTCCATGGGGTCTCAAAGAGTCGGACACGACTGAGCAACTGAACTGAACTGAACTGAACTGAACTGATCTAGAGCAGGCCCACATTCACTGTTGGCTCTCATGACCAATGACTTTGTACTAGATGTTTTATTTACATCCTCAAGCACCACAACTAGGTGAGGCAGATACTACCAGTCTTTATTTCCATCTTGCACGTGAGGAGGCTGAAGCTAAGTGAGATAAAGTCCCCCTGCCCCAAGGCCTCACCACTAGGAAGAACAGCAACCAGGCTTCCAGCCCCTCCCTCCCTGATTCCCAGAGCCCATGGTCTTCCCATGATGATCCCTACACCCACACTTCTAAAATTTCCTCTGCCTCATTAAGAGCACCAGCCAGCGCAAGACCCACCCGACTCCAGCATCTCTACAGTTTCCAGGTGTATAGAAAATGGTAGAAGATTTTGAAATGTGCAAAGGAAATGACTGGATATCCTCTCAGTGCAATTCTGGAGGTTTTGGGGATTGTGTAGGTCCTGTGTCTCATGGAATACAATTGATTATTGCCATGAATATCGACCAGTTTTTCCTGTTTTACTTGCATTTGTAAATTCATTTTAGCATTCCTTCCCTGACTATAAATGTGTGTTGAATTCTCCTTTGCACCAATTGGGATGTCTTTCTGATTTCCTCCTGAATGACTTAAATCAAACCCTATACATGTGTTTATTTAAAACAAACATACAGGGAATTCCCCAGTGGTTATGACTCTCTGCTTTCACTGCTGAGAGCCAGGATTTGATTCCTGGTCAGGGAACTAAGATTCCACAAGCTGCATGGAGGCTAAAATAATAATAATAATCAATACAAACAAACCAGGGCCAAGTCACATGGCTCTTGAAAAGGGGGATTTTTCTTCTAGGAATCATCCCTGTTCTCTGCTCATCCAGCCAACGGCCTACCCTAGCCTGAGAGGGGTTTGCCACAAAGCTACCCTTGGAGACAGTGGGAGTCAAGGGCAAGAATGCTGGTGGGAGGATGGGGAGACCTGCAGGATAGCTCTTGCATGTGAGTTGGACCACAGTGGGTGACATACTTAAGCTCTCCAAGCTTGTGTCCCTTCACATGGAAAGTGGAATCTGCAAACTGTAGGTCAAGGTGGCCTCTGGGACATTTTGCTTGGCCTTCAGGGAGAGCGGGCCATCCCTCAGTATGTCCAGTCAGCATATGCTGAGCAGTTGGGGCCTGCGTGTGATTCACTCAGCTGGCGGGGGCCCACTATCCCAGGCTCATAGTCCCAGATGCTGGTTTATTGGCTGGGCTTTCTGGATCTGGAACAGTGCTGGACCAAAGAGCCTGCTCCAGTCAGGTGCAACTTCTAGATAACTACTGGGATCTGGGCAAAGTATGTGGTCTGGAAGGCAGGGAATGTGTCAGGTTGCTTCAGGGGTGCTTTATTGGAATTAGTCTGAAACCTCTGGTGTGAGCTCAGAACTGGGTTTCCTTCTTGGGTGTCCTGTAAAATCCTAGTGCCCCCTGAGGCCAAAGGGTTTCCACCTCACTGGGGGCCTCTGGATTCTCCCTGGTGAAAACGTGCACTGGGTGTTTTGCCTCAGGGCCCATGCTCAAGGGGAGCCCTGAGCTCTGGATGATCAGGCTATGACTCAGAGATACTTCAACTCCTGTCCCTTTTCCCCACCTCCCATTCAGGCAGAGAACAAGCTCTTTTTTCTCCTCTCCCTCAGCAAGAGCAGTGCCTAGGTTTGGGAGAGCTTACCTTGTACCTGGAACCATGTAAGCACTTTCTTCACTAACCCTCACATGACCCCATGAGGGAGGTGCCATTTTGTCATGATTTTACAGAAGAAGCAATGGAAGCTCAGAGCATTGAGGTGATGTGCTCAAAGGTTACATTGGTAGTCAGTTTGTGGAGTCTGGATTCAAATACAGGTCTGTCTAACTTTTGAAATGCCTCCTTGCTCATGTGATTTCAATGACACAATCTTGGGCAAGTGTGAGGGAGAGGGACAGACAAGGGAAGGAAAGGGTAATTTGCTTGAGACTCCAGAGTGTCCCATGGAAGCCCCAGAATCTCCTTGGAGTTAGGATTGGGTGGGACTTAGTGAGTTGCTCAGGGCACTGGGAAAGCAGCCCACCCCAGCTTGCGGTGGTCCTCCCTAGCCATTGGCTATAGCAGCACAGGTCACAAAAGAGGGCTCCAGTGCTCTTTTGGGGATCATGGAAGAATTCATCAGAAAGCACTCTGGGCTTTCAAGCAGAAAGTGGCATCAGAGGCATCAGAGACATCAGAAGCAGTTTAGAAAGAGTCTAGATAGATGAGGTGGACATTTGTCACTTTTTTCTGGCCACCTCATATTGAAAGCCTTTCCTCTGTTTGGGACCCCTGACCTGGTCTGTTTTGTGCCTCTTGTACCACCACTGCTGAGTCAAAACACAGGGCCTGCTAGCCAGGATTACTCCATTACACATTTATTGCTTGAATAACTGGGGTCAAACTCAGGTCTGACTCTAAAACACATGCTTTAAAAATTTATTATGAAATTTTCATACAGACAGAAGTAGCATAGTATAATACTACTATATATAAAATAGGTAAACAACAAGGACCTATTGCAATAGCACAGGGAACTATATTTAGTATCTTATCCTATAATGGAAGAAGATCTGAAAAAGAATGTATGTTTGTACATGTAATTGAATTACTTTGCTGTACCCTTGAAACTAACACAACATTGTAAATTTACTCTTTGTTATTGTTGTTTAGTCACTCAGTCATGTCCGACTCTTGCAACCCCACGGACTGCAGCCCTCCAGGCTCCTCTGTCCATGGGATTTCCCAGGCAAGAATACTGGAGTGTGTTGCCAGTTCCTTCTTCAGGGGATCTTCCCAACCAAGGGATTGAACCTGCGTCTCCTGCACTGCAGGTGGATTCTTTACTGCTGAGTCACCTGGGAAGCTACTTTAATTTAAAAAAATAGGAGAAAGAAAAAAATTAGAATAATGTAAAATCCCTGTGTACCCATTACCAGAGTCAATAGCTATCAAGATTATTTTCATGTTAGCTTTATTTATCTCTTTCTTTTTCTCTTTTCTTTAAGGCCTTGCCTTAATATTTGGAAGGAAATCCCAGGTGTTATATCATTTACCTCTACATACTTCATGACACATCTAAAAAAATTAGGGATATTTTTATATCCAATGACAATATTACCATTGCCCCTAACCAAACTAACAACAACTTTAAAACCATGCTCTTGAGCACTACAGGCTAGCTTCTCCATTCTGCTTTCCCAGCCCCCAGCAGGAAGCATTTCTCAGGCATCTGCTCTGTTCCTCCTTGAAGCTGGAATTACAGTTTGATGTGTATTGGGTACTCACAACGTGTCCTCTTAGGCAAGCAGGGGGCCTAACTGCCCCCTCTCTGTTTTCTCCAAGGTGACGCAGTCAATTAGTAGCTGATGAATGAGACTCAAGCACTGCAGCTGGGTCTATACAGCCCCAAACACAGTTTGCAATGAGATGAAGTGAAGGGACCTCAGTCCTGGGGACAGTCCTGCATGGTTTCTGTTGCTGTTGAAATCCTGACACTCAGCCTCAAGCAAGTCCTTCGTCTGGAACAGTTTGATCATGACCCTTCAGGACTGCCTGATTGAGGGGCTCCGTGGGGCTTCTAGGGCTGTTCTCCTTCATCTGATTGGAATGTATCCGCCGCCTACAGCCAGGCCTGCCACAACCTGGAACTTCTCTCCTCTTCTTTCCCTGTTCTAGAGCTGACTCAGAGGAGGGTGGGGTGCTCATCTTTCTTCTCTTTCTAGGCTTTGACTTGCTCTCTGCCAAAGCAGAGGACTCAGAGCACCACAGGTCAAAACAGGGCAAATTCAAGAAGCAGTAAAACTAGCTCCGCTGCTTTTCTGTTCTTGCTCCCTTCTTTTTTCAGAGACTTTACTTAGGTGACCGGGCTCTCCTGAGCTTGACCTCCATTTCTAATTCCTCAAACCTCTTCCACTCCTCTTAATCTCCCACCCAGATTTCCCAGATAAATCTCTCAGAGCATTGCATTCCAAAATGAAAATTGACTAGTGCAGAGCAAGAATCCTGGCTGTGGGCCGGTGGAGGGTTGATCAGTCTGGTCCAACTGGGACAACAGGAGTGAATCACTGAGTATTTAAGGGAGAAGGAATTCAGTGCAGGGAATTGGTTACCCAGCTGATGAGAGAGCTTCAGTGCCAAGCCAAGGACAATGAGGCTGCCCAGAGATTAGCCACAGCAGGAAGCTCCTACACTAGAAGTGAGGGGGCTAGGTTGCTCGGTGGAAACTGGAGCCACAAGAGAGACACAGTTACCGTGGGGGACATCACATGAGGCAGGGAGGGAAGGAGAGAAATAGCTCAGCTTCTCTCTCCCTGCTTTCCAAGTCCTTCTGGTGCCTTCCATTGGCCAAACCCACCGGAACCTGGGAAACAGCCTGCAGGGGTCCACTCATCCCCCTCCCTTCTCTGTCCTCTCCTGCTACAATATCAGCAGAGAAGGGAAGAGGAAGGGATGGATGTGGGCAAACAGGCCTGGGAACAGCAAGAAACTACTGATTGGTTATATATTCCTCCTTCCGCCCCCCACCTCCAATGTATTTGGATCTAACAGGGTCTATCTGGAAAAAGTGCTTTTACCCAAAGTCGACAAGAAAGAGGGTTGTAAGTAGGATGGTGGGAGTGGAGCTTGAACCTGCTTCCTTGACTAGCTACCTGCAAGTCTTATCCAGATTCTACCTGGTTCTCTTATTTCGCCTCCCCCTGCACGCACCCTTCTGCCCTCCTCCCACCCCTCCACCCCCACCCCCCAACACACACACACTCAGAGTCCAACAAAGATAGGCCACTTTGCTTTCTGGCAATGTGTGACACATTTATTAGATCCCAGGACCATGTAAAACCAACCTTCTTGCCTGCAGGATTTTGGCTTGGCAGCAAGGCTCTGAATTACAATGCTGTCAGGCTGGTGAACCTACTGGTATCACAGTCCAGAAAACATACCTCCTGATTCTCCAGGTGTTCAGCAAGTTCGAAGGTGAAGGTGAAGGGAGATGCCTGGAAGGGGCAAAAGCAAAGCACCGAACTACATGCTTTCCACCCTCTTTATCTCATTTCATCTTCACAGTCTCTCAAGGTAATTGCCCTTCTGCCTATTTTTTTTTTGAAAAATAAAAAAAAATTTAAACTTTGGAATAATTCTGGATTTATGCAACAGTTGCAAGGATAACCCAGTTTTCCCCGATGTTAACACCTTACATAACCATCTCAGGTCTGTTTTTACAAATGAGAAAATGGGAGCTCAGAGAGGTTAAGTGATTTGCCCAGGGTCACAGAGCAAGGACACAGCAGAAGAAACAGACATAAATCCAGGTCGCTCTTCTTGCCTTACACCTTTGGGTTGAATTATTTGTTTCCATCTCATTAGGTGGGAAGTCACTCTCTGATCCCGGAGCCCTTCACTTCACCTTGGAGTTGACTTGCAAACTTTTATCAGAAAGCACTTCTTCCACAGAGCCACAGAATGGTAGCACTAAAACATATGTCGGAGGCCATTTAATGCAGGGAAGGCAAATAAACTTCATTTCACTTGCCAACTTTAATTGAGCAGTAGAGGCTATTTGGGATCCGGCATCGAGAATGATTCTGTTTGCTCCTCAGGAACGAGTGCTGTGATTGATTATTGATGCCTGTCTTGAATGTTGATTAGGAGACTGGAGGAAGTCATGTGATGCACTAGCCACCCTTCAGCAAATCTCCACATTTTACAGAGTGTCTGAGGTCAAGAGAGGAGACAGTGTCTTTGCCTCATTAGTGGTGCAGCTCAGAACAGAACCCAGGCTCCTGACTCAGAGTCTTGGGTTCTTTCTGCTTTACAATGGACGCAGAGTAACAATAATAATAACTACCACTTGATGAGTGTCTGCTCACTGCCAGGCATGAAGCACCTTCCAATTTCCATTCCTTACCTTCAATCTTCACAACAACCCTGTGAGGGTGGTATGCTGCTGCTGCTGCTGCTGCTAAGTCACTTCAGTCGTGTCCGACTCTGTGAGACCCCATAGACGGCAGCCCACCAGGCTCCTCTGTCCCTGGGATTCTCCAGGCAAGAACACTGGAGTGGGTTGCCATTTCCTTCTCCAATGCATGCATGCATGCTAAGTTGCTTCAGTTGTGTTCGACTCTGTGCAACCCCATGGACAGCAGCCCACCAGGCTCCTCTGTCCAGGGAATTCTCTAGGCAAGAGTACTGGAGAAGAGTACTGGAGAAGCCATTTCCTTCTCCAGTGAGGGCGGTATATTTATCTCCAATGTACCTAGACTTGGGGAAGTTAAAAAAAAACTTGCCTAAGGCCCACAGCAAGCAAATACTAAAGCTGAAATTTAAACAGAGACCAGTCTGGTTCCAAAAGTGTAAAACCTGGGTTCCCACTTCCTACAGACATACTGTTGCATTTGCCCTCACAACCTATAGCAGGTGGAGATGACCCTGGTCACATTGACTTGGTTAGCACTAAACTATGCTTTAAAAAACCATCATTTTTGTTCTTACTAATTTTCTAAGAACATTTGCTTACAGGCCCTTAGCTAGATGGAACTGATTTGTTTGGGCTGTTTCATGTTAGATGTGTTAAAAATTGACATGTTAGGAGAGCTGACGTGAAAGGTGACCTGGTTCCCTTGCAAATAAATGATTAATATAACCTCATTGTGTGGCGAGACTGTATTACTGATTCTCTCACTCGGGAGGCTTAGAAAAACAACAGGTCAGACAATAATATCCATGCTAGCATCAGACGATAGTGTGGGATGACCATGGATGAGTCGGGGGGGGGGTCAGAAGATAATTAACAAAGAGGGAGCTCTATGGAGTCCAAAGAGAATTTAAAAAACGTTCCTTCTCTAACCTGACTATCTGAGATTATTAAATAACAAAGGCAATGAATAGGAGAGGGGGAAGAGGTGGGTTCATTCAAGTGATTCACTAAGATATTTTAAAGAAACTGACAGGGATCAAATTTCAAAAGGGAAGACATTCAATTCAAATGACCATGTTACAGCAACTCCACAGTGATTAGGGATAGATGATGTGTGGCTGTGGCCTACACACTTAGGGCAGCTATGACAATACTACACACCCAAGGTTTAGCAGGATAGTGGAGAATTTCTTCTCTACAGCTATGAATACAAGTTAGAAAAATGCTTCTGTAAAACAGCATTATGTGCCACTGTATACGTATCTTGTACGCCAGATATTACTGTCAATGTCAGGCTAAATTTCCAAATAGCATGGAAGTCTCCGTAATAGCAAATGCATCAATTATCCACTTATAGTCACTTCAGTGGCCAAATTATTCTAAATATGAGGAGTCCCTTCCTAGAGACCCCATTGTGACCTTATTTTTTATGGCCATGGGGTCTTTTCAAAATGTTTCATGCCCACGCCACACTGGTTGTTATAAATCTTGAATGTCATCTCTCTTGGCTCAGAGGTGTCACTCAAGAGTCCTCTACCCCATCTGACTCCTCCTCCAGGGTAATTTCTCACTAATCCTTGCTGTTCCAGCTCCATCTAAACCTGCCCTGTTCTGTTACTCAACATATGCTATTCTCTTCCCTTGGAATATACTTTCTTTTCCTGTCTGCCTAACAACTGCTACTTGTCCTTCAAGTTCTACCTCAGCTTTCTTCTTTGGGAAGGTTTCTCAGTACCCTCAGGAGTCTCCGCCCTCTTGGATCTACCACTTTTATAATGTGTTCCATCAAGTGACTGGAGTATGTTGTATCTTTGCCCACTAGAATGTGAGTCCCTTGAGAACAAGGACTGTTATTTTTTTTTTTTTTCATGTCTGACTCCAGTATAGAAGGAGAGGTTCAGGGCTTGCATGTTGAATGAATGAATGAATGTCCCAATTATCTTCAGAAGCTATTTCCAGGGCTTTCAAATTGGGTCTCCCTTTTCTGCCAAGAGGTGGTAAGAACTGGCCAGATGGACTTGATACGTAATGAGTTCCTACTAAGTACCAGGCATTGTGCTGAACATTTTACATGCACGATCTCATGTCTGAAAGAGATGTTTTTAATGTCCATCTGTATTTTACAAATGTTGTTGCTGTTCAGTCACTAAGTCATGTCCCACTCTTTGCGACCCCATGGACTACAGCATGCCATGCTTCTCTGTCCTTCACTATGAGGAAATGTAAATTCAGAGTAGTGACTTGCCCAGGGTCATGTTGCTGGGACGTTGCAAAGCCATGATTTGAACCTAGGCTGTTGGTCTCCAGTGCCTTCTCTCCTTTTTGTGTATGGAGGGTGGGGCCTCTTCTGGGTAATTCAGTGATGGTGACATAAGTCAAGCTTGTCTTTGATGCCTTCAGGCTTGTAAGGTGTCTCAGGGACTCTGTGCCACAGTGTCACGCGCCCCTATAGCCGCTACTATGGGGCCTGTCAGGTAGCCCATCCCATTGGGAGCTTTGTCCTTTCCCACTCCTCTGAGACTTTGACTTCTGGGCTATGCTAAACTTTTCCAGAGCACATGTTTACATGTTAATGGTGCACTCCCTGAATGCAATCTTTAACCCAGGGGAAAGCGGCCCCTGAGTAAGCTGTGGGGGGGCCTCTGGTTATGGGGAGCGGGGGTACAGGTTGTTCTGGGCATCTCTTTCAACAGACTCGTGGGGGCCCCCCACATTCCCAAGGTGGTTGGTGCCTCCCTCGGAGGGTTGAGAGCTCTGGAGTCAGAACAACGAGTGTTTAAATCTGGCTCCACCGTTCCAGGATGAATTGTGTCATTTGTCACAAATTACTTAACCTCATTGAGCCTCCCATTCCTCTTTTGTCATATGGACCTCATAATACTTCTCATCTCCTGGGGAGGTTGTGAGGATGACATGAGACAACACAGCAACTGTGTGTAGTACAAAATGTTGTTGTTGTTGTTTAACCGCTCAGTTGTGTCTGACTCTTTGTGACCCTATGGGCGATCCCATGGACTGTAGCCCGCCAGGCTCCTCTGTCCATCAGATTTTCCAGGCAAGAATACTGGAGTGGGTTGCCATTTCCTTCTCCAGGGGATCTTCCTGACCTAGGGATCGAACCCGCATCTACTGCACTGTAGGCAGTTCTTTACCACTGAGCCACCAGGGAAGCCTGTAGTACAAAATAAGCACTTGAAAAATGTGAACTCTTTCCTGAAATCTGTTTCTACTGGCTCCCCCACCCCCGCCCCTGCCATCTAGGTTTCCCTTCCCCTGTTGCTTCTTTCCTTGCCTCACCAACAGGCATCCTTTTGGAAGCTCTTCCCTTCCTTTCCCAGTGCCTCCCTCTGGTATCCTCAACCTTTGGAACAACCAGCCGTCAGAGTTCCTGGGGCTGATCCTGTTTCTGGATATTCTCTCCTGCTGTCTTGAGTGCACGAGCTGATTTGAATTCAGAAAGCAGAGTCCATTCATGCGAGGAGTGTCACCACAGTCCATCTTACATTCAAATGGTGAAGGCTGACTTGATGGCCCCACATCGTTATCTGATGGGTGTTGAGAAGGCCTCCCCCCTCCGACCCCAGAGACTTCCTTCTGACCTGTGAGTAATGCCACTATCTCTACCATCAGTGGACGATCCCTTTGAGTCCAACTGCCCTGGGTGGTCTGGGGATGGCTGGGCCAGGCAGGGTTGTTTTATGTATCTGAGTGCAGATTCCTTGATCAGAGCCTTTCCTGTCAGGGGGAAGGGAAGAAAAGGTTAGAGGGAGCTGACTCCCCAAGGAAGAGGAAAGCCAGGCAGGCAGGGGTAGGGCGTGGGGGGGGTGTGTGGGAAATCAGCTGATGGAAGGCTGTGTGTCCGACACAGTTTTGCCTAGGGTGGGCCCTGTGTGTTGCAACAGATGTGAACTTTGGAATCACCAAGGTTGGGAAGCCAGGCCTCAGAGGGAGTGGTTGGAGGCTGAGCTCATCCTGAAATGATGTGGGCTTAGATTCCCAGAGGGCAGAGAGGAGGACCAGGGAGGAGGTCATACTTTGGGGGGTATCTAAAGACAGAGAGTCTTGGTGTCCTTCAGCTCTACGTGTAGGTAACACCTGTGGATAGGTGGGTCTTAGTAGAAAATGCCCCCTGATGGGTGGGGATCTCCTTTTTCTGACTGCTAACAGGAGACTGAACTGAAGGACTACCCCCTTTCCTTTGAAAAGGAAACAACTTCTGAGGGTGTGGCAGGGTTTACTGGGTGTTCCCCCTAAAGGGAGGTTACCCCCTAAGTGAAGGTGCTTGGCTGGTAGCGGGTAACTGGTTGTTCCCTTAGCCCACAGAACAAGGCGCTCCAGTGCTCCTCCCTGTAGGCTTTTCACTTTATCTCTTGACAGGCACTGCCATCTACCACAGCAGGTATGAACACAGCTTAAAAAGGAAGGTCAAAGATGTCCCCTCAACCGCCTTCAGTGGTTCTGCCACACCCTGTGGACCCCACTGGAGGATGCTGATTCTGACATTTTGTGGCCTTGCCCATAGGGACCAAGGGATCAAGTATTTGAAATCATCATAACCATAACAAAAACCATTGGCTGACCATTTGGGATGCCTTACCAGGGGCTACTTTATTATAGGACCTGAATGTGGGCTTGACCTGAGGGATAATGAGGTTTTCCCACTGCTTCACACACACACACACACACACACACACACACACACACACAGAGTCAAGTTCTTCGAAAACATGTCCACAGTCCTGAGGCCAAAGAGCACATTAGAGACACATGCTCTGCCTGCAGTCAAAAGTCCCCTGTCTTTCCCAAGTCCTGCTGCTAGACCCGATTCGGTGCACACAGATACACTTTCCCATATCCATCCTTCCCAAGCCCCAAAGCTCTGAAAACTGAGGGCCTTTTGTAACTTTAAGGTAAATTCATTTGGTAGCCAAACCTGTGCTGGCATGAGGCTATTTATAGTCTTCTTCTATCACACCCTGTGTGAATATTCATGTGTTTTTGCTCCCAAAATATTAATGTACTTGATTGCTGGATGCTGTCTCAGACCCCACTGGAAGTAACATAATATTCTGCTATAGGCCCCCTCTGGCTGTCTTAAAATTCAAAGCATTCCAAATTCCTTCTATTATAGAACCCACCCCACCGTCTTGTAATGATCTATTTAATGTCCCTGAACAACAACATTGGCCTGTGAACTTCTCCAGGACCCAGCACATGGTCCAACATGTGTTTGGGGCTCTCTCAGTGTTTTAGGACTGAAGAATAAATGGCCTTTAGTGTTGAAGGAGCTGCATTGTTGGGAAGTTCTTTCTTACATCTAACTTAAGTATCTCATGCTGCCATTCATGTACTGCATGCCATTGATAGCAAGGAAGAAACATCTGGTCAGCGCCTTCATTTTTTTTCTCTTGGGACTAAATCGTCCTTCTAATCCTAATACCTTTCACCTTTTCCCCTAGATCCTCTTTTCCAATCCCTTAATCATCTTCACGGCTATCTTCCAAAGCCTTTACAGGTTCTTTCATTCTGAAATTGTGGCCTAGCGCTTAGGACCTGGCTGCAAAGAGCTCGGCCATTATACGTAATAGGTCTCCCGTTTCTATGGTGAACATTTCCAATCAGTTTCATTTGGCTGGTCTAAGAAGCTTTGCCTTTTTTTTTTTTTTTTTTTTTTTTTAGCTTTGCCTTTTAAAATACACTTACAGGGCAAACTCAAGGGGCCATGAATGATTTTCTCCCAAGTGTGCTGGTTGGTAAAAGGCAGGGAAAGCAGCACAATCTCACCAGAAGAAACTGTAATTACAGAAAGTTGAAAGTAACAGGTGACATATGTAATAGGAACCTGCATGCAAAAAGCACTGTTGATAATTACAGTGACCTCAACCTGCCATTTTTTACCTTGGGAGAACCAGCCTTGCTAGTGCGAGTGCCTTTTCTCTAACAAGGTTGCTGAAGGCCATTTCCTACCACTTATTTCCCACTAAATGCAGGGAGTGAGACTGACTTGGGCTGGGGTGATTGCAAAACCACTGGCTTAAGTTAAACTCCTCACTAATTAAGCCTGTTAGATTTCCTGTAACTCACGATTTTTCTTGGCAGAAGGAAAAACATTTGACTCAGAGGCAAAATGTATTGTATTAATAAGCAGGAAACAACAAAATACTACACATGGTAGCATTTTCAGAAGCAGATTCTGTCACCCGCATTCTGTTGGAACAGCCATCATGATCTCTCCTAATAACGCAAAGTGGGTTTTTTTGAGGGGGGTGGTGGTGGAAACTACATATTATGAGGGGAGATTCAGAGAGAAATTTTTTGCCAGTCAAATTAGAAAAATCTAATCAGGTGTGCCCGTTGCTGCTCCCAACCATGAGTCAGAGCCTTTTGTGGGGTTTTGCATTTTTTAGGAGGCGGTGATGGATTTTACATACAGGTCATTCTTTTTTAAAAGGTCACATTACAATGTGTCTATCCTTTCTCATGTTGTTATACCTCAGGGAAGGAGATGTAGGATGCCAAGTTGCAAAGGGAGATCGTAGAGAGGAATATTGAAATTGGATGACTGAGGACTCTCCGACAGGGGCCTCAGTGGGGGAAGGGAGATCCTTCTGGGCCAGTAGGTGGCACCTTAAAAGCCAGATTAGCCCGGGATGGGGGGAGAGGTGGGAGGGGGGTGCGGGGGGAGGAGCTGTCATGGGAATGCTTTCTCTACCTCCTCACGATCTTACCAGACCTGGCAGGCTCATCCCTGAGAATACTAGAGCTCCAGGGAGGAGAGGAGAACCTGCCTTCACTGCTAATGCGAGTGGCTAGAATTTTTCTCCAGAGTTTTGAGATGTCTTGGGCCAATGCATGTGATAGCCATTTTCTCTCTTTTAATGATTATAGTAAACTGCCTTTTTCAGGAACATTAACTATGATGGAGGCTTGATGCCAAGTGCTTTATGTAAGATATCTCTTTTAATCCTCACAATAATCCTTCAAAGACGATACTGTCATTACCTTCAATTTCCACAGGAGGAAACTGGCTCAGAGAGGTTAAGCAACTTGGGCAAGGTCACACAGCTTGTAAAGTGGCACAGCCAGAACTTAAACCCAGATCTGCTGGGCACAAGATCTAGTCCTGAAGCATTCAGTCTAAGTCCTTGTAAAGCCAAATAGCCACCTCAGTAAGCTCAACTGTCTTTTTTCCCCCCCACCAAATAGCAGAATATTTGGGTTGCTTGGCTTTGTGAGAATGTAATTTACAGCAACAGGCTTCCCAGGTGGCTCAGTGGTAAAGAATCTGCCTGCCAAGCAGGAGACATGGGTTCGATCCCTGGGTCAGGAAGATCCCCTGGAGAAGGAAATAGCAACCCATTCCAGTATTCTTGTTTGGGAAATCCCATGGACTGGTGGGCTACAGGCTATGGAGTTGGAAAAGAGCCAGACACAACTTAACAACTAAACAACAATGATTACAGCAACTGAAGGATGTTCACCTACTCTGAAAGACCTAGCTGACGGGCTTTCTATTGCTTTGTCAGGGACTGGTTTTCCCCATCCCGCCACCACACTCCAATTGGATAGCAACCATCAAGGGAAGGTTCTAGACTGATTCTCTGCTTTCTATAGCCTGCACAGTGCCACACACATAGTACGTGCTCAATAAATATTGATCAATAAATGAATGTCTGGATGTTCCCTTCAGTAGTTTCTGGGTTCTTCAAGATCATTTGTTAATGCTAAGCAAACAGTTAGAACCTTCAAGATGTCTGTTGCCCTGATCTAACAGCTTGTACTGAGATGGCTTTTTAGTATCATCTCTGTACAGGAGCCGAACGTTCTATTTGACACATGGATGATTGATTGTGTTTTTCCCTTTTCCTCCAAAACCTCTGGCACCGTGCAGACACAGCTTAGGTGATTAACCATGCAGCCAACTTCACCAGACACTGATTCAGACAAGAAAGTGGGTGCTGTATTTGAACGATAGTTCCTAATTAATCCCGCTCCCCAGTTCTGGTCTGCTCAATGACTCCTTCTCAGATAGTGTTTGTGAGATGAAACAGGATAGGGAAAAAAAATACTTAAAAAGCATTCTTTTGGCCTGGGTGAAGAGAGCGCTGAAGATTTTCCCAGCTTACTACTTCTCAGCAAATGCAACTTCAAGCCAGATGCAGACCCATCCTGCTCAGCCTCCTATAAACTTCTAACTTGGTCTGGAAGATAAAGTGGAAACATGCAGAATGGGAGAAGTAGAGTCAGCAGAAGCCAGTATGCAGTGTACTCCATGTGATTCCCAGAATAGGAACAATAACTATCATTTTCGGGTGGATTGCTGTGTGCCAGGCAGGCTACTAAACATCTTATAAGTATTCATTTCATTTCATCTCTCAAGGACACTGTGGAGGTAGGTACTATTATTATCGCCGTTTTTCCAAATGAACAAACTGCCGCTCAGAGAGTCTAAGTGAAGCTCCTCGAGTCGCCCAGAGTGGGGATGAAGGGGAACTGGGAGCTGAGGGAGGGGGACGGGGCTGACCTGCAGAGCTGAATGGCGGCCATCTGCAAGTAGTGGCACCCTTGGCATGGCATAGGCGACTCTGCTGCGGGTGCTGAGTTCAGCGGGGGCACCTGAAAGGAGTGGGAGCAACTTGTAATCCAGACAAGCGGTTGCCTTCGGTGGATTCAAACTAGCTGAACTGATCAAGAGGGCGTGAGGCTTGTGAGTCCCGGCAGACAGTGGTAGCAAGGACTGGACTCCATTCCTTGGGGGCAAGGGTGAAGGGGATGAGGATTTGGGGAGAAGCAGACAAAGCTCTAGTTCTATGGAAACAGACACTTAGCCTGATGACTCGAAACTGAGCCAATACTGCCCCCTAGGGGACTTTGGGGAAATGTGCCAGGTCATTTAGTGGACAAGAAATGGAGCTGCTTCACGTCTTGCACTGCCCAGGGGCTGTGCTGTGTGTGTTCAGTTGTGTCTGACTCTTTGCGACCCCATGGACTGTGGCCCGCCAGGCTCCTCTGTCCATGGGATTCTCCAGGCAAGAATACTGGATGCCGTTGCCATTCCCTTCTCCAGGGGATCTTCCCAATGACCCAGGTATTGAACCCGTGCCTCTTGCATCTCCTGTCTGGACAGACGGATTCTTTACCAGGACAGTCTTGCAAAATGAAGACTAGTCCAACATCCTATATGATTTTCGAATGTTCTGTTGGACTTCCGTGGAGGTGGAAACTCTTCTTATAATGATCAGAACGTGTACTGTAAATATTTTACATATATGCACAAAAAGTTTGGCTTTCCCGCCTCCATACACAGTTTTAATGAATCTTGTGTAAAGAGAGGGAAGATGGAACTTTGTTTTCTTCTCCCAGAGGCTTATTCACAGTCGTTCACCATTTCAAAAATCACGTGGTAACAGTAGTGATGTTGCTTTTGGAATTAGAGTCGTCTGTGCAACATCCCTTATCAGTTTGTGCCTGTAGCTGTTGCATTTTGTGGGGCTTCTCGATGAAGGCGCAAGTCTCTGCCTACTTCATCTAAGTCTTTCAGTGTCATCCTATGTAAGTATTTACATATTTAAATACATTGTAGTTGATTATGGATTATTTTCATTTCCTTTGTGTGGCAGGACACTTCTTGATCTTTTGGAACTTATGTGTGTATGCAGGTTATTATATCTATGATTTTAATTTCAGGATAATAAAAGGCTTCTCCAGTGGCTCAGTAGGTTCGATCCCTGTGTTGGGAAAATCCCCTGGAGCAGGGCATGGCAACCCACTCCAGTATTCTTGCCGGGAAAATCCCATGGACAGAGGAGCCTCACGGGCTATGGTCCATGGGGTTGTAAAGAGTCTACATGACTGAAGCAAGTGAGCACACCACAAAGGGGTACAACAAGAGACATTTCTGATAAAAAGAGAAGTTTCGATTCTGATATTTACTGTGCTAGCCTCTTGGCTTCCCGGGGGCCAAGACCATGTCTGTTTTGCTTCGATTTGGCCTAATTAACCTAGTGCCAGGTCAGAGTAGGTGCTTAGTAAATAATGGGCAACTGAAGAATGAATAATAAATGTGGACTCAAGCCTAGAGTCAGAGAGTCAGTGATCTAGGGCAGCAGAGTTGGGGGATAGTAGTGGCAGTAGATGGGGGCTCTTGATCACCGAAAGAGGGCTATGAAAGGAGGACCCTAATTCAGAGCTTTCCCCAAAGCTAGAGTGTCCTGATGTCAAGGAGCAGTGCGTCTTTTCATTTTATTTATTTATTAATTTTTGGCTGTGCTGGGTCTTCATTGCTATGTGAGCTTTCCTCTAGCTGTGGAGACTGGGGACTACTCTCTAGTTGTGGTGCGCTGGCTTCTCACTGCAGTGGCTTCTCTTGTTGCTGAACACAGGCTCTAGATGCATGGGCTTCAGTAGTTTTGGCTCCTGGGCTCGAACACACAGGCTCAGCAGTTGTACATGCAAGGCCCAGTGCTTCTTACAGGTCTCTGGGCCTGAATCATGCTTGGGTCCAGGGACTGGGCTCAGATGGTCCCAGTGGTGGAGAGAGAAGTATTTATGCCCTTACTTTCGGTACCAACCTCAAAAGCCATAAGACCTCACCAACTAAAAGAAGGCTATTCCCTAGCATGGCTGTACCTCTCTGCACTGCGTCACCTGGGCTGAGGTGGAGAGGACTCCAGGGAATGTGAGCCTCAAGTGTGGTCCCTAAAATACATCTATGTCCTCGGTGGGGGTCTCAGGCTGCCTTGAACTTCAGGCAGATCTAGTTCCCCATTTTCCTGTTGTTGCTACGGTTGCTTTTCTCTCTCCTAGCCTCCTTCGCCAACAATAAGAAGTGTACCTTTTCCTCGGGGGTTCTATGCTCAAAGTCTAACCAGTGGGTGGCGGAATGCTTCAGGGCTCCTGATGAGCAAGTGTCCCTGACTCTGTATGGGGTTGGGGAGGCGAAGGGGAGCATCCCTCTTAGAGATAAAAAAAATACAGAAATGCTGAGGGAGGTATCAAACCAGCTAACGTCAGAGGTTGAAGTGGCCTTGAGGTCATCTGATTCACTGGGTCAGAAACCTGCCTGGACAGCAGCATCACTGAGGGTTCTGTTGACATACAGATAGAGTGACCCCTAAAACTGAGATAATCTGATTCAGGATGCTGAGTTAGGGCTTGAAATCTGCACATCAGTAAGTATCACTGGTGATTCTGATGAGGAGCTTGGTGAGGGAGTCCACTCAGACTGATCTTCTCATTTTGCTGGAAAGTACCCGAGTACCAGAGAGGGGCAGTGACTTACCCCAGGTCACACAGCAAGTCATGGCAGAGTTGGGGCTAAAACTCGGGTCTCTTCCCACTGTGTTGGCGGTGGGAATATCTGGAGTCAGTGTGACGGGTTGGAGTGGTCCTTGGCATGGGAAGAACCCCTTTAAATCTCACTGCAGAGGCCGGCTACCCACCCTGCCTGTAGGTGGGGGACAGATCCGAGGCCACCAGGTTGTTTTGCATTATCACAAGCAGTAAATTTACTGCCGAGTTTTGGAGAGAAGCAACAAAATACCCATCAAGGTTAGTAGGACGATAAGAATGTGCTAATGTGTTTGGCTGTGTCTATCCACGGAAAGCCGAGCGAAATAATGGTGACAATTATCCACCTATTTTGTTCGAACACTTTTACCGAAAATCTCCTGGGAACTGAGGGAAAATATGATTTGAACAAAATATGTTGCCTCATGTAGCCAGAATGACACAACTCCCACTTCACATGTCTGTTTCCCTGGAGACCCTTCCTGCACGCCTGCCTCCTCGGGGTGAGACCATGTGCACATGGGAAATGTGGACGGGGAAGGAAAACCCTGTATAGGAGACAACCCATGAAATGGAATGTTAGGCCAAGTGCCGTGGAGGTGTGCGCCTTGTCCTTGGAAGATGACCTTTTAGATTCTAGGGCTGTTCTAGCCAGGTCTCAGAACAAACCCCAGAAGTCTCTAAACCACCAGCTTTGGCCCAATTTGAGGCAGCCCCCTCAGAAGGCTCCAAGGACAGCAGCTGCTCTGTCAGCCGCCGAATGGAAACAAAGCCAGATTTCTTTATTTAGAATAGACACTTTCTATTTGGATTCTTAAAGTAGCAAATCTATCTGTCCTCTGCCCCCAGTCCTCTGCAGCGCAAACTGCCTCACGTCAGGTAGCTAGCACAGATCAGCAAGTGTTTGCCTGTTGATAAGTTGCAGAGCCACTTCGGACCGCTGTTGCATGCCTATCTCTGAGCCAGTGGGCAGGGGCTTACTAGAAAGGGAAAGCGCCCTTGGCAGCAGACAGTGAATCCTGGCCCTGGTCAGGGAGGACGGATCCAGTGCAGTGATAGATGGAGCTGTGATGAGCTCCATCCCACATTGCTGCCATGGGAGTCAGCCACCCCTGGGACCTCACAGTACAGTCCTGCTTGATTCTGGCACTGCTAATTTGCTATGTGACCCTGAGCAAGGCTATTCCTTTCTGTGGACCTCGCTGGACCCTCCTGGGAAGAGGACACACCGTTTAATCCATGGTGCCATTTACTGTGACAAGTGGCCTGCCCCTGGAAAAAAAATCAAGCTTGAATTTCTGCCTCCCTCTTTATTTCTAAATAGATCAGCAAAGATGCCGATTTTCAAAAGAGAAACCATTGAAAGATCGGAAGAAAGCATAGGAAAATTAAAAAAAAAAATGGAGGTGGGAAGTCTTTGCAAAGTAACAAAAAATCCTTAGGAGCTATAAAGAAAAAGAATGACAGATTTGCCTGGAAAAAAAAATTGAACACCTTTGCTATGGCAAAAGATATCTCATGCAAAGTTGAAAGACAAAGGACAAACCAGGATAAAGTCAAAGGCAGACAGAGGTTTATTATTCATAATGTTTCAAGAGCTCCATTATAGGATGTGTGCTCTTCTTTATATCACTCACCATGACCTGCAATTACATTATTTAATGATTTGCTTGTTATCTGTTTCCTCTACCTACGTGTTTGCTTCATGAAAGCTGGAAGCTTTGCTTATTCACTGCTATATTCCTAGTTCTAGTATCTGGCACACAGAAGGTGCTCAATAAATACTCACTGAAAGATTGAAGGAGGGAGCTTCTATAGATCAATGAGAACATGATGAATAGCCCACTAAAAACATAGTCAAAGAATAATGAACAGGGAATCCACAGAGGAAACACAAATGGTTTATGCCATATAAAAAGGTTCACAACCTCAGTAATAATTAAGTAATAATAATGCAAATTACAACAGTGTTGAGAGAGCTGAAATGTTTCTCACCTTTCAGACTGGCAGAAATTTAAAAGGTTGCTAAAATCCAGCATTTGTGGGGCTATGGTGAAATGGACACACATATTCATTTTTGGTGTGCATCTAAATTAGCACAATTCCTGGGGAGCAGCTTGAAATATTATTTGACCCAGCAAGGGTTCTTTTAGGGGTTTAGCCGTTTGAAATACTCCATGAATAAGGATCTTCATTTAAACATTATTTGTAAATAGTGAAAATTTGGAAATAACCTAAATGATGTCAGTGGAGGGCTGGTGTCATAATTTATAATTTATAAATAATTTATGTCCATGTCCAAATAGTGGCAGACTAAGTTTAATTATGCTAATGATTAAGAATTTGGGCTCTGTGGTCAGGTCACCTAGGTCTGACTTTCTCCTCTAGCCCTTGTGAGCTGTGTGACCTTGCCCAAGTTCCTAAACTTCTCTGTGCCTCAATGGTCTCATCTATAGCATGGGAATTGCAATAATAAAAACATTATCTCCTTCATAAAGTTGCGAAGATTAAATGAGATAACCCCTATGGCTTATGAAATATTTAGTACCTGGCACAGAGCATTCAATAATTACTACCTATTATTATCCCTACTACTACTGTAATGATGACAGTGACAATTTAGCCATAAATAAGGACAAGTGAGATCTTTATATATTGATATCCATAGCTAGATCTTTATATGGATATAATTTATATATGATTGATGTCTCCAATATAATATTGTGATAAAAGCAAGTTGCAGGAAAATCAGTATAATAGGATCTGATTTTCGTTAAGGATATTATTTGTTATTCATAGGAAAAAATCTGGAAGGATAGACAGATTGTTAACAGTGGTTACCTCTGGGGAAAGGAATGGGGGAGGTGGATTTTCACTTCAGTAATGATTAGAATTGCCTGAAACAAGCATGTGTTACTTTTATAATAAACAAAAGATGTAAAGGGGAAAAAGCTTCATTTGGAAGTCTGAGGACAGTTAATCCCACCAAGCCTCACATCCCCCCTTCCTTGGCTACAGCCCAAACGTGAGTCTCCCTGCCCATCATCTGTCCTCTCCCACACCGTCCCCATTCTGCTCTGCGCTCCCGTTCCCCGCCACCCCTGACTCCTCCATCTCACTATCACTGCCCTCTCCCACTCTTCTCTGTACCCTCTGGAAAGCCCACCCCACGGGAAACAATTCCCCCTTCACTCTAAATAAGCTCCGCAGAACACTGTTCTTTACCTCTGCGCCTGCAAGTGCTGAAACCTGAGTCTCCACGGAGGGGCTCACGGCTTTGCCTGCAGCGCCCTCTGGTGGACACTTCTCACACTCCTCTACCACAGACGCCCTAGGGCTGGGAGGTGGGGTCTGTGCTCTGGCTTCCCCTGTTTGCGTCCAGATCGTTACTCCTCCGCTTCAGCCAAGAACTCCTCCTTCTGAAGCCATCTGGCTACAGCACCCTCTTCTCTTTTCTCCTCTCCTCATCGACTCTTCTTTTTAGCCACCCATCCCCCTCACCCATTCAAGGAAGAGTTCGACATCTGGCTCACTGTCTTCTTCTCCACCCCAAGTCCTGACATCATCCTGGGTGAGTTGACATCCATGATCCATGTACAGGACACACCTCCATTCTAGCCATACCATGCTTCATCCTTCATCATCCGTCAGAATTGCTCCATCTCAGAGCCCCCACCATCCACCTCCTGCCCACCGACCTCAAAGCTCATCCTTTGCCTCAAGAGGTGTCCAGGTTCTTGAGTCACTTCACTCCCCCACCCCATTAGCCCTTCTGGCTTTCCTTCCTCCTCTCTCCATCCTTGAAAATGATGATGATGTTAAAAATAATAATTTAATATGTATGTGGCAGGCACATACTAGGCATCTTACATCATTTCAATAACCTCATGTAATTCTCGCAGTAACTTTATGAGACAGGGACTGTTGTTATTTTTTTTTTTTTAATGAGGTGACTGGGGCTCAGAGAGGTTGAGTGACTTTCCCAAAGTCTCCCAGCTAGTTCAGGACAGAGATGAGATTTGAAGCCAGCTCTGTTTGCCTAACTCCTGGAATGTATACTTCAGGATATTGCCTATATCCTGAACTCCCTTGCCCTGTGTCTTTCTGACACATCCACTAGGCAAAAACCCAAGCCTGGATAAATTTAACTGACAGCCTCCTCCTCTGTGCTTACACCCAGATGGAGGAACACTGCTGGAGAAAATCCCATCACTTTGTTGATTAGTCCCACTCAAAACTCATAGTTTCCAACCTCAGCTGGGCCCTCGACTTGGCTAAACAATCCTTCTAAGTAACTGTCCTGACAACGGCACTTTCAAACTTTCTCCACTGCCCTCTGGAGTCAGACTGATCTGGGTTAGAATCCTGTTTCGGCCACTTTCATGCTCCATACCGTGCCAGCCTTTAAGAAAGGGTGAGGTGGAAGACAAGGGAATGAGGGGAAGGGGAAGAAACATGTCTTGAGTGTCTTCTGGGTACCAGGCACTGTGCCAGGTGCTTTGCATGCAGTGTCTCATCTAGTCCTCCCAGCAGCTCCACAAGGGAGATACTATTTTTATCCTTGCTTTACAATAGAGCCTAAGGCACAGAGAGGTTAAGTCACCTGCTAAGGTGACACAGAGTGTAAGTGGAGAAGCCATCTCAGTCATTTAGACCCTCCTTATCTTGACTGATGACTCTGATAGCCTGCTAACCTGTCCCCCTGCTCTTCCCTAGCTCATATCCTTCCATCTAGCCTCCATTCTGTTGCTGGGACAGTCTTCCTCAGATGTGTATCCGACTGTGCTACTACCTTGCTTAAATTCAATCTTTCTGAAGCTTTCCCCATGGTTTTCACAATGAAACTGAAACCTTGACTCTTAATGAGTTGCCTGCCCCCACCCCTTTCCTTCCTCCCGTCCACTGCCATCTGCCTAAGATCCAGTCATTCTGTACTATTTTTGGCTACCTGATGACACTTTGTTTTCTCCTAACTTCATGTCTTTGCGTATGTTCTGCCTGGTCTCCCCCATTCCCACTCCTCCCCTTCCTGCCCACCTTTAATGCTTCTCTTCTGTGCAGTTCACAGCATTTATGCATTGATCACGGTGCACTCTAATTTCCTGCTGACTGGTCTGTTTCTCCCGCTAAACTGGGAGCTGCTTGAGGGCGGGGACTGTGATTTAGTCATCTCCGTCTTCGCGCTCCCCAGGGCGTAGCACCAGAGCCTGGTTCAATCCAGGTTTGTCGAATGGCTGACTGACAGAATGAATGGAGTGCATGAGGGAGGCAAAAGCCCTCACTTGGAAAGTTTAGTGACATGAGCTGTGTGGTATCTGGTTCTTGGCTGAAGCTACTGCAGTTTTTCCCTATGACTACAGTGCTGTAAAAATATGTCTGCACGTGGATAAAGACTGGAAGAGAACTTTCCAAAATTAAGAGTTGTGTTAGAGTGGTGAGTTGATGGATGCTTTTTTTTTTTTTTCTCCTGTTTTCAAAATGTTCTTTAATGCTGCTTTTGGTGAGTTTTGATTCATTCTAATTCCGGTTCACACGGCCAGGAGTCTTGCCAGATTGGTTGGATTTGTTGGAATAAAATGAGAACTTTCAAGAATTTTCCAAGCTCCTGGTTTAAGGTATTTTTCCTACCAAAGCTGGGCAGCAAACAAAGATGGCTTTTGTTTGCAGTAAAATACTCATTCCTTCAATTATTTTTTTGTCCTGCAAGGTGACTTCTGTAACTTTGGGTGAGGGGGGGTCAGGTTTACTGAATGGGGAAATGAATTGCCCATGTTCGTGGTTTGGAAATGACCAAAAATGTTTCCCTTTTCTGGCTCTTGAAAGAAAATGTTTAGGAGCTTCATTGGCAAAATGATGAAATTGTTCCTTTACTGTGGCAGGATTTCCAAAACTACATATTGTGTACTAACCCAGAAGAGGCAAAAAAAAAAAAAAAATAATTGGGAAGTAGCACTCTCCAAGATTCAGATGATAAGCACTTTACCTTTGTTGGGTGCTAACCCACTCTGCTGGGTCATGTCGGGTGTTCAGGACTTTGGTGCTATCTCATTTAAAAGTAGAAACACCCTTTGGGGTGGGGACTATTAGTATCCTCACGTTAGAGGTGGTAAAACTGAGGTTCAACAAGAGTCAGGCATGAGACTGGGCTTGGAAGCCGGGTTCAGCTAGTTCCACACTTCAGCTAGGCTCAAACACTTGAACATCTTCCCTCTGGGCTGATCTTGCTACGGAGGGACAGAAGTACCCATTCATTTTTATTTAACAAAAGTTGTATGGTGTTTCCATATACAGGGCACATGGCAAATGCTTTACAAAGATTGGGCTTCTCTGGTGGCTCAGATGGTAAAGAATCTGCCTGCAATGCCTGCAATGCAGGGTTTGATCCCTAGGTCAGAAAGATCCCCCGGAGAAGGAAATAGCAACCCACTCCAGTATTCCTGCCTGAAGAATCTCATGGACAGAGGACCCTGGTGGGCTATAGTCCATAGGGTCGCAAATAATTGAACATTACTGAGCAACTAACACAACTTACAAAGATTAGCTCGTTTGATTTTTGTTGACAGCTCTGCGAGGAGGTACTATTACTGGCACCTTGAGACAGATGAGAAAACAGAAACACTGGGAGGCTAAATCACTTGCCTGGGATCAGAGATACAGTGTGGGCAGCCATGTTCTGGTTTCACTTTGCTGGGCAGCATGCTATTCCCCGGGCCCTGTCTACAAAGCTCTGGCTCAGAAACACTGAAGACATGGGCCTCTTTTTGTAGTTTGAAAACAGATTTGTATTTATTCTTTTTTGTTTTTTGCAGTATTTTTCCTCAGTAAAGCTGTGTTTTCTTCCCAGGGATCTTGAGGTGGGAGGGATAAATACATACCTCTGTCCTTTTGGAGCAAGACTCACTTAGCGGCAAGGTAGTGAAATGGTTAGAGTTTTTCTGTGACACCAGTTAAACTCTGCTTGAAGCCCTTGTGATTTCAGAAGCTAACCTCTTTGAACCTCAGTTTCACCATCTCTGCTAAAGGGGAAGGGAACTTCTTCCTGACACCTTCACTTCCATCCATTTTTCAGTGTCTTGGGGGAAGAAGGGGGTTTCCTCAACCGTTAGACCCTGGATGGGTGAGGGACTTTTGAGGTGTCCCCTCAGGAGTCCAAGCCATCTCTTCTCATTCAGCAGAGACTTCAGGAGAGCATCTTTCCAAGGCAGTTTGCTCAGAGAGCAGACAGCGGGCTCTTCCCTACCTGGCTTGTTCTGCCAGGCTTGTCCCACTTCCTACCCAGCCACTCTGATTCAGTCCCCAGAGTCCTGTGAGAATGGCGGCAGCTCGGCTTGGAGGGAGGGGGAGTCGAAGGGGCAGCAGGCCCAACCCACCAGCTTGAAAGCTTCATTTGACAGGGGAGGAGGCACATCTGGTTTGGGTTTTCAATTCAATTCAACAATGATTTATTGTGGGCCTGCCAGCTGCAGAGGTTCTGGGCTAGGCTAGGCAGGGAGAGAGATGCAAAGATAAGTCAAATATTATCTGTGCCCTTAAAGGAGTTTTCTAGGTTGTAGCAGAGCATAAACCTGAATGAGCCATGTTTATGCGATGGGTCCTGTACTGAGGGGTTTACCTGCATAGAGCACATCTTTGAACCTCCCCAACAGGTTCTGTGATGGGCAGAGAAACTGTGCTTACTTTGTTGCACACATAAGGAAACTGGGCCTCAGAAAGGAAGTGACTGGCTGAAGGTCACACAGTTAGAAAGTGATGGAACCAGGCCTGGAACTTAGATGAATCTGGTTCCCAAGCTCACACACTCTTAACCATGATTTCACCCTGCTTCCCAGAGATGATGAAGATGATGACAACGAGTAGCTCTCACTGAGCTCCCTTGACCAAATCTTGTACTGACTGGGCTGCAGATATTATTTTATTGGCACCTTCCAATATCCTATTGAGGTGGGTTGTTAACCCCTTTTCCATAAGAGAAAACAGGTTGTTAGGGAAGTGATGGAGTTGGGCTTTGAACCTAGGTTATTCCAGTCTGCCAACCTATAGCCTGAAAGAGGTAGACACGGGCTGTCATGGGGGTTCAGGGATGAGGCAGAGATTTGACCTTGAAGGGTGAGTTGGGGTTTTGAAAGGTAGGGTTGGGAGAGAGCACCTCATGGTCAGAAGGGATATTATGAACAAAGAGATGAACTGTGGGGCATTTTGATCATGAAGGCTGCAGGTTCATCCAGTTTGTGGGCAGTGTACCCTGGGTATAGAGGAGCAATGGGAAGGAAACCGAATACCCTTGAGGGTGTTCAAATTTTGTCAAGTTGAAGTTCTTGTTTTTCAGTTAAGAGCAGCTCCTCCACCCAAAAGGCTTTTCAAATGATACTATCATGTAACCAATTAGCAAAGGCACAGGAGACTCTCACTGTGTATACTCCTGGGCTGAGAGCGGGGAAGAAGACTGAAGAAAGCAATGTGGTTCCTCCAGTGTGTGCCGAGGGACCCTGTGTGGTTGGAGAGTCAAGATATGCACACCAGAAAAAGCAGCAGTCAGCCCAGGCAATTTGTGATCAGGGCCAAATGATTCTTCCCAACTGTCAAATTTCCAAGAACATGAAGGTTGGGGGGAGTTGAGGACGGGGTGGAGGCGGGGGGTGGCTGCAAAGGGAGGCTTCATGAGGAAAGTGTTTGGGCTTTGAGAGGTATCTTAATAGGCTGGATGGAGAGGAAGGCTGGCAAACTTAAGACCAGGTAGAGCTACTAGTGTTGCTGGCATGGAGGGCTCTGTGTAGGCCTCCCTTCCTCGAACCACGGCTGCCCCCATCTCTGTCTTGACCTCCAGGAGTTTATTAGGGAAGATGGGACTGTACTCAGTCAGAGACAACCCGTGGGGGCTGGGAAACAAGGCCGGGTACCCGATATTTCTGATCCTCCAATTTTCTACACTTAGCCTCAATTCCTGGCAGCTCCCCCAGCTGCTGAATTGTGTGTGTATGTGTGAGCGGTATTTTAAATTAAGCAGTGAGTGCTTTCAGCTCATCATAAACATGCTAAAAAGCTTCAGCCACGGCCTGAGCCCACCCCCGCCCCTTACACTCAGGCGGCAGCTGGGGCCACTCGACCCTGCACTCTAATGCGTGTTGCCTATGACTCACCAACGAAAAAGACTATATGTTTCAGTCTTTCTGGGTAGCTGATTCCTAGTTGTGGTGGGAAATCTCAGTCCGATTTTGGAAGGCAGTGGGCCTCAGCCCCGCCCTGCAGACTGACAATTCTACAACATATGGAGCGCCTACTGTGTGCAAGGCATTGTGGGTAAGTCCATTAATCTCTCTGGGCTTTCCATGCCCTCATTCAGAATGCATTGACTAATTCTGCCTGCTTTACCTCCCTACTGGGGCTGCATGTCTCAGCCATGCTGTTCTTCTGATTTCTGGAACATTCCCAAGGTCTTTTCCTGCCCCAGGGCCTTTGTGCATGCTATTCCTTCTGCCTGGACTGCCTTGCTCTTGCTTTTGACATGGGAGGCTTCTTCTTAACCTTTCAGTCTTGGCTCAAGAGTCACCTCTTGAGATGTGCCTTCTCCAACCACCTCCAGTTAATTCCCTCCTAATATTCCTCTTATTGGCTATAGCTCCTTAATCCCACTTACCTCTCTGTGTAATTCTGTTTCTATGTATCTATTTAGAATCTGTCTTTCCTGTTGGAATGTAAACTCCAGGAGGACAGGGACCTTGTCTTTATCACTTGGCAATGTGTTCTTCTCATCTAGGTGGGTGCTTGGCACATAGTAGGCTGACATAAACAAAACCATCTGGGAAATATTTTCTCCCTGAGGTTTTTGCCAGACATATGGTTGCTGAGGAAAAAAATCATGACAGAACTGTGTCATTCCAAATGGAAAAAAAAAAAAAAACAGGCTAAAGGGAGGAGTTTGTTGAAAGCAGTTTTGTTTTAGAAACCAGTCCTTGGAGTCTCATCACTAGACACAGTCTTACGAAAGTTAAACAAAAGGAATAGAAAGCATAGGAAACTAACTTTTTACTGGGGGCTTCCTGTGCACCAGGAGCTTTTCTAAGTGTTCTACAGAGATTATCTCATTTAATCCTCATAATAACCCAATGATGTCAATTCTATTATTAGCTGCCCCATTTTACAGATGAGGGAGTTGAGGCCCTGAGATATTAAGCAAAGTGCCCAAGGTCATGTATCTAGCGAAAGACAGAACCAAAAGTTGAACCCAAGGTGATCTGAGGCTGGGAACTGAATCATGCATGCCCCGGTGCAGCCCCCAAGCTACCCTGCCACAGCTCTGATCGGCTATCATTCCCACTAGACTGGGAGCTTCTCAAGTTCAAGGACTCTGTCTTCTTCATTTTTGCTTCCCCTATGTCTAGAATAGAACCTGTTCCAAAACAGGTACCAATCAATATTTGTTGAGTAAATGAGTAAGGGAGGGAGTGAATCCCTGTTCTTTTATTTTCTCAGGCACAGGCTTATGGGCTCATGTTTATTTCCCTGGCTTGCATTAAAATGTAGCACTGGCGACAAGGTGTGTTCTGATGTGAGAGGTCCCTCTCCCTGTGGGATACAGGGGGAACTGGTGCTGACTGAGCAACCTCAGCACAGCGTTTCTAGAGCAAGGCGCTTGATTGTAAGAGTTTCATTTTGTCGTCCATCTAAAAAGTAGCTGGACCTGTTTAGGACTAAAACAAACTTTCAGTTTTCCAATCTGATCTCAAATCCTTTGCAGAAGGAGGCAGAGTGAGGGGGAGGAGGAGGGGAGAGTTATAAATAAACAAATACCCACAAACCCGCTGGTTTTTTAAACAGAATTTGCTTCAATCAGCGCTGCGCCACATTTTCCCAACTGGCCTCCGTTATGAGAACAAGTGGGAACTTTCATACTGAATGGCTTTCTTTTTTTCCCTGATCAGATGAATGGTAGAAGTTTTGGCTTGGGAGGCAAATTTCAAACCCTCAGAGCGCAGTTTGCTGCCCTACTGTGCCCGGTCCATCACACACAGTGCCCTTCACAGCCTACCTAGTCATCACATCTGCTGCTTCAGCCCTCCAAAATAATTGGGTCATTGTTTTATTACACCACTGAGAGAGCTGCGAGTCTGTTAGGATTATGTCATTGACATTTGCGTGAAAAGGCAATCATGATATGCTGGTCATTTCACACAGCTGGGAATGCAACTCTGTTGTAATTGTGTGAGGTTCTCATCCAACCCCTCTGACTTCGTGTCACAGCCCAACAAGTGTCAGTGGATCGCCCTGATGTCTGTCACCTTCCAGGGGTTTTCTCGCCCTTCCAAAGACTAGGCAGGATCTAACTCTTTTCAGGCACTTGGACTTCTTGGCTTGTAGGGACAGAGGGCTGAAGGTGAGAGATGCCTGCTTTTCCTGCGTGTGGAGGTGTACACTCTAGTGGCGGGATGCTGTAATACAATGTCATTTGTTCACTGACTGCTGATTGGACCCAAGGACAGTTTTGGCCAGAGAACAAATGATGGCTAACGTTGTCTGTGGGGGAGGACTATTTAGACAATTTATGAATCAGAGTTTTGTGGTGAATTCTATTGTGTGTTCCTTTCAGTAGGACCTGTGCTTTGCTTGCAGTTGTCAGTGTGCTTAAATGCGGGTCTCTGTGAGTGTCATTCAAGCCTATTTGCACTTATCAACAGGTATTAATGATGGCAGAGCATATCAGTTGCAAACAAGGAAATGACTAGCACTGATTATTGAAGTATACACAGAGCCCAAATTTCATGTGCCAATTCTGCTGTTGCAACTCACTGATCTTTTTTCCCCACTAGTGTTCTAGCTGAAGTTTTATGGTGTGTGGCCATTAACGTACTCTTCGAAGGAATCTGTTATCGACCCCTGTCCATCCCTCTTCTGGTCCCTGTCCTTGCCGAGCCCGCCCTTCCCAGCCACCTTGAGGTGTGAGAGGTACAGGCAGCCCAATAAGGTAGTCAGCTGAAGAGATACAGTGGCTTACATGCAAATCTCCTAATCCCCTTTGCCATGATTATAAAGAACTCAGGTTCCTAAATTTTTCTTGGCAGCTGATTCCAAGTGCCTCTGGGCGCTTTGGTATTTGTACTGTTTTCCTGGTTCCTGCTTTTGATCTTAACACTGCAGTTTCCCTTTCTGTAAAATGGGGCTCTTGCTGCGATCAAATGAGAGAAGTTACCCAGAGCTGGCACGGTGCCTGATGGGGAGAGAGTAAGTGCTCAAGCAATAGTCCTTGCCGTCTCCTTTTCCCTGTCCTGGCTTCTTCCGGTTCTGTTTGCTGTACCTCTGATATTGGCCCTGGACCATGGCCTGTTCCCTCCCCTGACTGGCAAGCCAGGTCCTCCACTCCTCAGACAATCAAAACCCCCTTTTCTGGCGGCTTTTTTTCTGTAGTCCTTAACCTGTCCCCATGCGGCACTCAGTGTAACCACGGGCAGACCTCTGCCAGCTGCTGTCATTAACCTGTTGAATTCTGGCAGGGAAGAATCAGCTTCCAGACAGGAATTTGCATGTTGGGGCCAGACACAAGGCCAGGAGGCCAAATCATATTTAGTTGCCTCCTCCAGTTGTGAGCCAGTCACCCACATTCTGGTTACAACCAGATGTTTCACACCCATGACTGCAATACCACCCAAACGGTTGCTAGCACAGAGTGGTTTTCACCATCAGAAACCTGTGTGTTACTTCTCAAATTTCTTAAACCAGCTACCACACCTGGGTACTTTTCCCTTGAAAATGATCGCCTTGTTGGGCGTCTTGTAGGAATTTTAATTTGGAAGCGCTGGGACTGCTTATGCTCTTTACAAAGGGGTCCCTGATTACTTTCATTGTCAGGGAGTTAAAATATTGGAGAAGATAATGAGATCTTCCCCAGGCTCACCTGCTTTTTGGAAATGCTCCTCAGTTGCCTTGGCCAACAGCCAATCCAAACACTAAAAAAAGAGAAAGAGAGAATGCAGGAATCCAGAATGCCATTCTTGGTGCAAGCCCAAACAAGAACAGGGTGGGGGGTGTGGGCACCACAGAAAGTGGAGAATAGGTAGTTTTTGCATCCTAGGCTGGGAGCTGATCTCTGCCAGCCGCCCCTCCCCCAACATGTCCGGTCTCTCCTCAACTCATAAAGAGGACATGATGGTGACATCATGACAGCAGACTCCTCTGCCAGAGTCAGTCACTCAGCCCAAGAAGTTTTCCAGTGTGGCAGGTCACCTCAGAGCCAAGAGTAAAAGGTCTATCCAGTGAGTTCTCTGCCATGATTGGGTTTCAACTGCTTAGACTTTTTTCTTCTGCTTTGGCTTCAATGGTTATTGGTGTATGTGCTTCTGTGCATTTGGGAGGGGCTGACATGACCAACTGTTCTGTGTGTAGGTGTCAAATTTGTACTTTTCAACACTTTATCCCATTCTCAGAGACCCTCTCAGTTCCTGCAACTGCAAGGTTGTGCTGTGAAACCGGCTTCTTTCTCTGCATTCACTGGGAATGGTTTATTCTGATAACGTTAAATTCCCATTGTTTCCAACATGAGGTATTACATCCGAAGAGACAGGTGGTTAAGTGTTTAACCAGCTCTTACTGGGAATTCTCTCTTCCTCCTCCAGATCTCTTGTAGATGCTAAAAGGTGTCTGGAGTTTCTTTCATGCCATTTTATTGAAAATTCATATTCACTAATTCCAACAGATTTTTTGAGTCGTTATGTGTGAGGTACTGTACTATGATATGCTTTATATCCCATATCTTATTTCATCCTCACCACAAAGCAGTAAGGGAAGTACTGTCATTATCTTATTTTGACAAACAAAGAGACAGGCTCAGGGAACATAATGCAAGATCACACAATCTATATGTGGGGAGGCAGGATTCAAACCCAGGCTTATCTGATGCGACGGCACTATACTGCCTCCACATAGCATATTTCAGGCCTCTCACAGCCTTTGAGAACAAAATGAATCCTTGACGAAAATGCCCTCCTCTACATTTCGCTAATCGTTACAATTACTACTGCTATTACTACTGCCACCGCTGCTATGGTTACTGGTGCTATTATCATTTTCCCAGCACAGGCATGTGCTTTATACCTAGCTGCCAGTTGTAGAGTTCAAGCCTAGGCTCATATGAGTCCAGTACACCCATCCCACTTATTTTTTTTTATAATATATTTATTTGGCATCAGGTCTTTGTTGTGGCATACAGGATCTGCGTTGCAGTGCTCAGGCTCTCTAGTTGTGGCACATAGGCTCAGTAGTTGCAGTGTGCGGGCTTAGCTGCCCTGCTGCATGTGGGTTCTTAGTTACCCAGCCAAGGATTGAACCTGCATCCCCTGCATTGGAAGGTGGATTCTTAACCACTGGACCGCCAAGGAAGTCCCCGCCATTCCATCTTTTTGCACTGCTTGGAATAACACCCAGAAGATGGAAGACATACACTCCTCAGGTAGGTTACTGACTGCTGGCTCAACTATCAACATTCACCCAATGGTTAGTGAGCATGTCAGATGAATGATATATAGCTCCTGCCCTTGAGTTGCTTGTAAGACCTTCTAGGTAGACAGATATGGGAAGCATTCATTTAAATGCATTAAATTTACCTGTGGTAGAAAGCAAACATGATCTGTAATTCATATGCTAGACTATGTGTAAATGGGAACTGTAAAGGGCTTGAAAGCGACTGGACTAGTTTAATAGTAAGAATAAGGAACAGGAAGACTCTGAAACTAACTAGCTACCTGGGCCCTTAACCTCTCTGGGCTTCTGTTTCCCCAGCCAGGGCCCCAAAGTAATAGTCATAGATTAGGTACTTGACTGTGCACCAGGCACCATCCTAAGTGGTCTCCATGTAGTCTTGAAGACCATTATTCTCACGTTCCCTTCTCTGGAGCTCAGGCTCAGAGACTGTAGGCAATATGCTTTAGGTCACATAGCTCTTCAGTGGCTGATTGTGTCTATCTCTAGAATCATCCCAGGCCACTTACTTGCATCGCCTCCCTTACCTCCTGACTGAACTCCAAGGCAAGTGTGCTCTACTCTGTTGCCTTTAAATGAAAATTAAAATCAAGGAGAGTCTTGTTCAGTGGAGCCAAGAGGATAAACATTCGAAATAGCAATTAGTAGGTAGAAATGTTGCCAGGAAGAGCTATACAAAAGCACAGAAAGACACCCAAGGGAGTTAACAATGTTGGGGGCGCGACGGCGGTTGCACATTGATGTTTAATTGGATCCCTGCCAGCCCTTACCTTCCTCTTTCACCTTCCTGCTGTGTAATTTCTCAGGTTTCTCTAGAGAGCACACCCCACCTAGGGGTAGCCAGAGCCACCACAGGAGGGCACCAGGCCAGGACTGTCAAGCCTAGGGCAGTTGGGCTCTGGGCTGGAAACCATAAATAACAACTTTAATGAAAGGCAGCTTTGGCCAAGAGCCCTGTCATTTCTTAAGAGATTCTGGGCCTCTTCTATGGACCTAGTTACTTGAGAAAGGTCCTGCCATAGTATATATAACAACAAGGATAATGATATAACAGTTGCCCTTTAGTGAACATTTACTATGGGCCAGGCCCTTGCTGAACACTTCCAGACGCTAACTCATTTAACCCTTGAGTAGCCCTATGAAAACAAGTGTTATGGTTTCTGTCCTTTTCTATAGGAGGTGTCAGGCTCATAGAGGCTAAGTAACTTGCTCAAGTTCATAGCAAGTGGGAGCTAGAATTTGAAGCCTGGAGCATCTGGTTTGGGAGCTAGAGCTCTTAATTCCTGTATTTAATAAATGTCTGTTAAAGGAATAAACAGATGAATGAATGGACAAATGTATTAATTCATTTCACTTTACTTTAACAAACATTTATTGAGTGCCCTGTGTCAGCCCCTAGGCTGGGCATTGAGGATTCCAATGTTAAACATTTAAACACACGCACACCCACTCCATGGCCCCTGTGCAGGAGCTCACAAAAGAGCTCTCTAATGTGGCATGATTTCTTCTGGGGAAAAGTAATTCAACTTTCTTGAACAGCAGTTTTTAATGATGCTATTAAATTTAACCCAAAGCAGGGGTTGTGCACCGGGTAGCGAAGAGTTTCAAATGAGAAAGTGTCTTTGATTAATCATCGATTCAGCCAGAGAATGGTTACTATCAGAAATGGAGCTACAACTCCGATCACATTAACTAACTCTTCTTCCATCTATCATGTCTATATGCTGTCGAACTCTCCCATGGTACAAAAATTATCTGTACTCTAATGGACAATTATCCCATCCATCATCTCCTGGCCCTGCTGATTGCTGGCACTCTACTTGCCCACGGAAGGGAGTTATAAGTAGTCACGACCGATGATGCACTGGAAAATTGCTTATTTTTACACATTTCAAATCCATGCAGAATGAATGTTTTTGCAGGCTGCCCTTTAAGCTACATTTGCTTTCCTGGTTATATAAGAGCGGGTTATGAATTCTTTACCTGTATGTGAAATGTGGCCACTGTGAACATTTCAAAACCCCTCTAGGCAGCAACCCTATAAATATTAAAATAACAGATGAAACACACCTGGGGTTATAGCAGAGGCGCACACCCTGTACCTGGGGCTTGGGCAGCTAGTCAGTCATGTCAGGGTGATCACTATCTTTCTTTTCTTTTCCAGGCATTTTGAAGAGAATCCCAAGTTGATTAGGGTCGAGGTAATGACTCATGATGTTGAAAGCATGGGTTAAGTGGACAGTGAGAAATGCCTGTTAAATTCTCTGAAACGATTACTATGAGATTTGAGGACAGAAATGCCCCGCTCCCCAACCGCCCATCCCAAGTCTGGTAATACCTCTAACTTTTGATTGCAGTAACCAACATGCCCAGTGCAATCAGACTCACCAGTTGCCCAAGGCAAAAAGCCTAGAGTTGTTTTTCCCACATCTTTATTTTTCACCTCTATGTTCAGCCAGTCAATAAGCCCTGCCAAGCTTACTTCCTAAGCATTCCTCAAATCTGACCCATTTTCTCCATTTCTCCTGCCAGTGCTTTAGTTCATGACTTCCTCACAGTCTTCTCTTGCCTTGATTCCTTCAGTAGCTTCCTGTTTCCTCACCTCTCATTTTCCCCTCAGTGACAATTCTCCTCAAAGTGGCCTGAGCTATCTTTCCAAGAGGCAAGTTAGACCATTTCCCACCCCCTCCTCCATTCAGGTGGTAAAGAATCTGCCTGCAATGTGGGAGACCAGGGTTCAATCCCTGGGTAGGGAAGATCATCTGGAGAAGGGAATGGCAACCCACTCCAGTATTCTTGCCTGGAGAATTCCAGGGACAGCGGAGCCTGGTGGGCTACAGTCCATGGGGTCACAAAGAGTTGGACATGATTGGGTGACTAACACTTTCTTTTCTTTCCTCCACTGAAGTGTAACTCAATTTACAATACCTGAGACCAGAAGCTCTCAAAGTGTGGTCATGGGGCCAGCAGCCACAGCATTTCTGAAAACCTGTTAGAGTAGGTACTTCTTAGAGACCTACTGAATGAGAAACTCGAGGTACACCACCCCCCATTTGGGTCCGACAAGCCCTCCTGGTGATGCTGATGAGTGCTCAGATTTAGACCTCCCGCCCTAAAGTCCTGGTTCACAATTCTGCTTGCACATTAGTATAAACCTGGGGCGCTTTTAAACATTCCAACGCCTCCCCCTTGGGCTTATTAAATCTGAGTCCCTGGGAGTGGGAGCTATTCATCCGTGTTTTTTAAGAGTTCCCCAGGTGATTTCAGTTTGCAGTCAAGGCTGATGACTACTGTTCTTCAAGATGAAGTCCCAACTCTTCAGTCCTGTCTCCCCGCGCTCCTCCTATCCTCCTTCTAGAATCATAGGGAATCATTTACAGTTCTCTGAGGCCACAATCTCTTACCTCTGAGTATCTGCACATATCTCCCCCCTTCCCGCCCCTCCCTCTCCCTCCTGATGCCTTGTCTACAACACAGAGATCAGAAGACACCTCTACAGAAGAGCCTTCCCTGATCCCCCGCCTCCCCGTCTGGGTGAGATGCCTCTCCCCTGAACTCCCGCAGCATCCACATCACAGTACTTTCCCCATCATCTCTTTATTCTCTGCTTAGTTGTCTGCTTCCCCTAGCAGCCTGAGAATAGGGACTCTGAGGACAGTGCCTGGCACATAGTAGATGTGGCATGATTTTACATATTCTATGCCCTCTTCCTGGGTTGCTTGCCTGTGCCTTGTCCATGGGGTGAATTTCTACTCCACCTTCAACATACAGCTCAGATATCGCACCTTGGTAGAAATCTCTGAATTCCCTGTCTGGGTTAAGGACTCTTTCTCTGGGTTCCCACAACACTCTCACCTTAATCTGATCCTGGCCCTTAGCACATGGGGTAGTCATGGTCTGTTTACTTATCTGTCTCCTTGCTGGGAGCAGCTTGAGGTCAGGGGTGGGGCCGTGTGCATCCCCAAATCGCAGCCCCTAGCACCGTGCCTAGCACATCTCATGTGCTCAGTAAACATCTGGAGAATGGATAACTGAGTAAAGTGAAGACCGTTTCCTTCTCCATGTCTGCTGTCACTATTCCTGTCTGGACCATGGTTGCTTTATTGCAGTAGTCCCCTGACTAATCCTCATCTCTGCTTTCTCCAGTCCATCTGTTACCTGCCTCCCCCACCACCACCCACCCAATTCCCCACGTGGCTTTCTAAAACCACAGTCACCACATCGCTCTTGGACTCAAACACTTACAGTGATTCCTCATTGTCTGCAGAGCAGATATCGGAGTGGCATTCAAGGTCCTTCCCACCAGCGCCCCTGTCTTTCCTGCCATACCTCTCCTCATTGCCCTATATATAGGACTGGCTATAGCATTTGTGGGTGGGGTCTGGGGCAAAATGAAAATGTAGAGTCCCATTGTAAAAAATTTATTCAGATGTTCAAGGCAGCAACAGCAGCACATTCGACCAAGCATGGCGGGGCCCTGTGAGTGCCAGGATCCTGTGCTTGGACAGGCCTGCCCCTGCATGTGGCCGGTGTGCTAGCCAGATGAACTCACTGTTCCCTCAACTACTGTGTGGGCTCATTTTCTCCGTAATGTTGGTCAGGCTGTTCCCATCTTCTCTACTGCTGTCACCACTCCAAAGCTCCTCTTCCCCACAGATTTGCCTCTTCCCTGTCCTTTGGGGACCTCCTACCATTTCAGACCACAGTAGTTTCTACCACACAACCTGAGAGCCGTGATTATTTTTCTGTATGTAGTCATGTCTCTGTACTGACTTTTAAGCTACTTGAGGGCATAGATACTCTTGTGTTCATCTTGGCAGTTTCTATAGATCTAACACAGTGCTTCGTACTCATCTCAGTCAGTTGACTGGCTCAGGGAAAATATGGCCCAGCTCCAGTAACCAAGTGTGCCAAAAAACAGTAGACACTGAGAACCTGACTTGAGTCCCTCGTGATTAGCTGTGTAATATTGAAAGAGTCACTTCCTTCAAAGCCCTAGCTTTGCCCTCTACAAAAGATAATACTTTAATTATTTTCTGCTAGTATCTTGTCCTCTGCTAATGTTTTCAAAATCCTCTTTTGTTTTTTAATGCACCTAAAATTTTTAAAAATACATATTTTATATCACATAATTGCAATATCTGAATCTTGAGGATCTGATTCTGTTTCTGTTTTTACTGGCTTCATGGTATGCTTTGTAGTAATTTTGGATTATGAGTTCATGTTCAGCCAGACTCTATTGATGGGAATCCGGAATCAGATGGAAGGTGTGTTCCTCCGGTAAGAATCTGTGTTTGCTTCTTCAAGGTGCTTCAGGGCATTGTTAACCCAGCAATACTTTGAGTGAACTATTTATTCCCAAACACAAGAGCTGTGCCTTATTTGTCTATATGATCCAAGCTTACCTTGTAGATGCTCAATGTGGATTTGTTGATTGAATGGATGAATGAATAAGACCTCAATGAGTTTTTTCGGAAGCCCAATAAGAACTATAACCTCTGGTGCTAACAAAGGACAGTAGGTGCATTAGGAAAATAATTACTAACATTTATTGAGTACTTATTATGTGCCAGGTATCATTCTTAGTGCACCATGTGTATTAATTCATTTGATTCTCACTATAACTCTGTGAGGTAGGTACTATTGTTGTCTTCATTTTACAGAGGAGGCTCAGACAGGCTGAGTAACTTGGCCAAGGTCACACAGCTAGTGAATGGTGGAACTCAGATATGAACCCAGAGATACATCTCCCCCCGCCACTGGAGATACATTTAACCACCATCTTATACTGAAGGAGGGAGGAATAGTCATGATAGTATCAGTAAGAGTAGAAAATTTCCATACTGTTGGAGGGACCTCAGGAGTCATCCAGGCCACACCAGGCATGGAGGGAAACATGGCATAATCTTGTATCGTCAGTTAACCCTTGTATGTAGGCTTCCCCGCCCCAGCTAGAATAGGAGCAGTTTGAAGGCAGGAACCATGGTTTACAACTCATTGAAATGTTTCAAAGATATTTGCTGAATGAACAAATGAATTTAAAATTCATTTAAGAGTAAACACATGAATCCTTTAAATAAAGTATATCACATGTTACATGTCAGACAAACTGGCGATGAAGATTTCACTTTACTTTAAAATTTGAAAATGCCTAGATGTGATCATAACACAGTCCGGTACAGTCACACCTTACATTTGTCTCAGTGCATGCCACTTAGGAGCCTTTGAGAAAGAAGGAAGAAACTTGGATTCTGCCATCATAGGCCCTGCGGCTGTCAGGAACCAAAGGCCACTGTATTTGTAACCCATCCCTTTGGCCGCTATCCAAATCTAGGAGGGCCTGAAGGAAAGAGGGGCTTTATTTTCTCTTGTCCTTGCCAAGGCTAGGAAAGAATTTGAGTGTGGACTCTCAGTAAACATTCTGGGTCTTCCCTCCAGCACTGGTCTGATGGAATGAAATCCCCAGTCTCTACCAATCTTGGTTCAATATTTACCTGGGGGTTTGCAGTGAGCCTAGGGACAGGATTCCAGAATGAAGAGGAATGGAGTGAGGGGAGTGTGTGTGTGTGTGTGTGTGTGGAATGGTAGGCGTGGGGTGTGTGTGTGTGTGTGTGTGTGTGTGTGTGTGTGTGGAATGGTAGGTGTGGGGTGGGTGGTACCAGGTTGCAAGGCAATGAGAGTGAGGTCTGGACAGAAAGTGTTGGAGAAGAAATGACTCCTTAGTACGTACTGGTACACACTGGTTCCTTCCCAGGACTTCCCCTTGCTGAAACAACTTGCCTGATCCCCATGTTAGAAGCTCAGATTGAGGCAGTTAGCCACCCAGGTTCCCAGCTTGACTTTGCTTATGGGTGTGTGTGTGGGGGGGTGATGATTTAAGAGGGTGAAGAGAGGCTCTGGGAATAGGAGTTTGCCCCATGACTGTGCTGATATATTCATTGCCTCTATCCTGCTAGTGGACACACAGCAAGCCTCTCCCTCTCCTACTTCCTGGACAGACCAGGACTCACTGCTAGAAAACCCTTGGGGACGTCATTGCCAAAGAATGTAATATGGAGCCCGTTGGATCTGAGGAGCACGAGCAACATTCAGGCAGCTGGCAGGGTCTTGGCTGGAAAGAGATATGGAAGTTAGGAGCATGCAGGTGAGAGCGGAAATTGCCCAAAGGGAGTACATAGAAAGAAAAGCAGAGAAAAGGGCTTGCGGAGGTATTACGGTCTGTGAGGTGGGGACAGGACGTGCGAGTCATAGGTTTGAAGAGCCTTCGTGTATTCATCCATCCATCCATTCACTCAACGTTTACTGAGCTTTGTGTCAGATACCAAGTTTGACGAGGAAGTTGGGGATTCAAGAGGGAGAAGGGTTAAGAGGGGATCCCTGGGTGGATTCAGATGAAGGAGAAGGGAGGGGCGGAGTTGCTGGGCTCTCTCCTGCTAGGAGAGCAGGTCTGTTAACACAAAGCTGCTCCCCCACCCCCGCACCTCCTCCGGTCTACCCATCCGCACAAGAGGAGGAGCCACACGGCTGCTTCCTACCGCCCTGTCCCCCTTCCGCGTTCTTTCTAAGCACTTAACTGTGGCGCCAGCAGCACCCCTACTGAGAGCTCAGGCAATCCCCAGGGGCGGGTTGGTGGGGGCGGTGCGGGGAGGGATGACAGTTGGGAAAAAAAGAGCCGGATGGAGAAGGAGCTGTCTGTCTGTCTGTAATTAGCTCCAGCTGCTGTTGCGCGGCAGCGCTGGGGGCGTCGGGAGTGTGAATGCATGCGGATGAACCTGCGTGCGTGGCTCCTCATTGCTATCACTATTTTTCACCGTCTTGTGCGCTGGCTTCAGCCTCGCAGCTCTGCAACCTCTCCTGTCCCCGAAGGTCCCAAAGGACAGAGTGTTCTACAGGCAGCACCAGCTTGAATCACTAACGCTGCTAAGCAGGAGGACAACAAATATAGGCCCCCATATGTCCTGGATACACGAGCCCCTGCTCTCTCCCTCCACCCCCGCTTCCTGAATGTTTCCTACTGACTGAAGCCCAGCACTTGAAATTAACAACACCTTAACTTCTGGCAAAGAGCTTTCACAGCTGTCAGGCTGTGCCTCTTCAGACAGCCAGAGGGGCAGCATTTTACAGGTGAGGACCCCGAGACCCAGGCAAGCAGGGAGATTGGCGCAGGGTCACCTGGCCAGCTGGGGGCAAAGCTGTGTCTGGGATGCAGGTGGCTGGTTCCCGGCAGGGCGCTGCCAAGAGGGCTGATACCGGGTGGCGCCGGCTGCTGCTCTCTGTGCTCCCTAGAATCTGGAAATCATGACTCTAAGACCTGCCTCAGCAACTGATGAAATCTAGGACCTCTGAGGCTGAGTCCAGACTAAGAGCTTATTTAGAGCCTGCCGCGTGCCCACCACGGAGCCAGTGCTTTTGGTGGCCTGAAACAGGGGTCCAGCATAGCCCCTGCCCTTAGAGAGATGACAACCTGAATGGAGAGACTGAGCTTAGACACCAAGTCCAAAGGGAATCGCAAGGGCTTCTCTCTTTTCTGCTAACCAGTCTGCTACCAGGGACCATGACTCAGAGACCCCTGCACTCACCTCCCTCCTGACCCAGCCCTGTGGAATGATGGGTAGCAAGGGCTAAGGGTGAAGGATAGGGAAGATGGGGGAAGAAAGGCAAAACTAGGGTTCCTGCTAGGTGTCAGGCACAGTGTGCCTGATACATATTATGCATATGTCATCTAAATGACATCTATATCTTTATACATAAACACATGCATACCTAACCTGACTCTCATCCATATAGAGAGTTTAAGACAGTGTCTGGTAGGTACTAATAGGAAGCACCTAGAGGATGCTAACTATTCTTCCTTCTTATCATTGCCATCTCCTTTATCATTATCTACATTATCTCAGTTAATCCTTCTAGCTCTGGGAGGTAGCAACTATTCTTTTCCTGCTGGACCTAAAAATAAGGAAGCCAGGAGTTTACTGTATTCAACCCTGGGGAGCGGGTACTGGGAATGCAAATGAGAACCCAATATCTTTGTATTGGTAGCCTTTGGGGAACTCTCCATCTCGCAGGACTAATGGGGCGCACATAAATACTCATGGTCCAGCTGTGCTGTGGTCGAATGGAGCAGCATCACCCGGGCACTGATGGTAAGTGATCTGGTATCCAGAAGTTAGGTGGGCTTTTCAGATGAAGGACATTTGAGCTGAATTTTGAGGGATGGAGGGTTTGGCCAGGAGGAGCAGTGGAGGGAGGGGAAGGACATTTGGGCAGAGGGAGCAGTATTTGCATGAAAGAGCTTGTTCCAGAGGGTGGGAGGATGGTTGGGGCGGCGTGGAGGCTTGGTGGTAGGGGTGGTTGGGGTGGGGGTGGTGCGCGATTGGCAGCAGCAGAGGGGGCGGAAAGGTGGTTGGGAGCAGCTTATACTAGGCTTTGTTGGCCAGGCTGAGTTTTGCACCTTGTTCTGTGAGCAAAGGGGCTCAAAGCAGTTTGGACCGATTGGGAGGCCATCTCAAGGCATGAAGTGGCAGGAGCTCTGGCTCAGGAGTGTGCAGTGGGAGCAGGAGACCATTCCAGGGACATGTCACAGAAACCACAGGGCTAGCGTTGTGGAGTGTTGAGGTGAGAGAAAAGGTGACAATGACCGTGAGCTTCCAGCTCGGGCCCCTGGTGTTGCTGTTAACAGAGACAGGGTTGGCAGGGGCATGAGTGGGGACAGGTGACAAGTTCAGTGGGACTCGTAGGGTGTGGGATGCCAGTGGGACTTAGTGGACACATCCAGCAGGGAGTGGGGTGAGAACTGAGGGCTGAGAACCCACCAGGGTCCAAGCGGCATTAGTTGACCCTGTGGGACTGGATGGAGTATCTCTTGTCCCGTTTACTCCTACAGGACAAGGGCTGGGGACAGAGCCAGGGGAGCCCCAGCATGAAAGGGGTGTGACGGCGGGGACACTGGCCCAGGGCAAGAAGACATAGCCCCTTCCAGAAACCCTGTCCCTTCTCCTCGGGACCAGTGTCCCTTTTCCATGGCTATGCTCCCACCAGTGAAGGGAGGTGCTCTGTGTGCAGAACTCATGTCACACAGGGGCGAGCCATGGAAAGGACAATCACTTCAGCTTTTGGGTTCTTTGGTGGGGGCGTGTCTTCTGATGAAATCCAATAAATGAACCACCAGGGATTTGGGACAGAAAGGACAAGTACAAGGGCTACATGATGACAGCTGGAGCATTCAGTGCAAACAACCGAGTCTTTAGTGCTGCGGAACTGGAAGCGCATTCACGAGGGCATTTCTAAAGATCTACTCTGTGCAAACTGCCATGGGTCTCCTAGGAGCCTTAAAGCTTCAATTAGACCTAGCGGGTCCCCTAACCAAATCCCATAATACCATACATCTAAAGCCCCAGGTTAGCCACAAAAGTTTCAGTTATACTCTGAATGTAAGAGACTCCAAACTGCCATCTTGACAGCTATTTGATTTATTGTTAAATTCCTGGGACCGTATCAGTAGTGGTTCTGAACACTTTACTCACATGAACTCACTTATTCCTCATGAATATTATAGACCCTGTTTATGTGTGTGTGTGTGTTAGTAGCTCAGTCGTGTCCGACTCTTTGTGACCCCATGGACTGTAGCCCACCAGCCTCTTCTGTCCATGGAATTCTCCAGGCAGGAATGGGGTGCCATTTCCTCCAGGGGATCTTCCCAAGCCAGGGATCAAACCCACATCTCTTGTATTGCAGGTGGATTCTTTACCGTCTGAACCACCAGGGAAGCATATATATATATATATAATATGCTTATATATATTATATATATTTTATATAATTAATAATAACAATATATAATATTAATAGTAACAATCATAGCATATCATGTTTCCTGAGAACTTAATGTAGGCCCAGCATGGTTCTAAACACATTAGATGAAATAATTCCTAATTCCACATGCACAACACTGTGAGGGGGTGTTATTACTATCTCTATTTTACAGGTAAAGAAACAAATCACAGAAAGATTAAGTTGTTCAAGGTCATACAGCTTATAGGAGGCTTGGGTTGTGAGTCAGATTCTACCAGTGTGGCTTCAGCATGCTAGTAACCACCCAAGGCCTTCTGCATGCATGCATGCTAAGTTGCTTCAGTTGTGTCCAACTCTTTGCGACCCTATGGACCCTATGGAGCCCGCCAGGCTCCTCTGTCCATGGGATTCTCCAGGAAAGAATACTGGAGTGGGTTTTCATGCCCTCCTCCAGGGGATCTTCCCCACCCAGGGATCGAATCTGCATCTCCTGCATTGCAGGCAGATTCTTTACCACTAGTGCCACCTGGGAAGCACCAGGCCTTCTAGAGCCTCTAGTAGCTCAGAACACCTCTAGATAAGAGTACATTTAGCACTTCAGATTGGTAGCATCACTGATTTTGATCTGCAGTTCAGATATTTAAAACTGCTCCGGGTCTTTGTGGAAAAAAACCTAGGAGCTGCTGCCTGAATGAGAAGTCAGGATTCAGAAGACATTTACACATGCTCTCCTGGGTAAGAGAGTCAGGATGGAGGCTGGGGCTGGTTATAGGAATCAGAGTCCAGTGATCTGCCTCCCCATCCCCTGCCCTCATTCCACAAGATGGAGCGCCATGTTTCTTAAGGTGTGGCTCAAGGAACGCTTTTTAAACATGCAGATTCCAGGGATGAACCCCAAGCCGAGACACTTTGTATCTCTTTGGAGATTATAGATGGAATATGCATTTGAGCCAACTCCTGGACTGAAGTAGTTCCACAACCAGTCTCACTTAAGTCTCTAAGACGATGGAAGCCTGTCTTCTAATTCTACAGGTACCCAAAGTGTGCCTAGGGGGGCTTCATCCACAGCCCCCTTGCCAAGCAGAATCAGGGAGGGCTCGAACGCAGAGAGCACGCTGAGGGCATGTCTGCACAGAAAGCAGGGCTTTTTTGCCACCACACCCCTTGAAAGAGAGTGAATCCTCTGGAGAGGGTGGGGAGGGGGAAGAGAGGAAGTGAAGGAAATCCTCTTGAAGCTGAAGCACCCTGGGGCCCAGATAAGGGGATGTCCTGAAGAGGGAGGGAGGATGGGAGACAGGGTGTTGGGGGTGCACAATGGTGGGTCAGCAGCCACAGGATCAGAGAGTCACAGTGGGAGTGGCCATGGCTAGGTATCGATGCTGCAGTTGCAGTCAGCTTTACAGGAACCAGAGATTCAAAATTATAGGTGGGACTCCTTTCCTTTTGTTGAGTGCTTGGAGTGGCTTGAATGGTAAAGAATCTTCCTGCAATGCAAGAAACCTGGGTTTGATCCCTGAGTCGGCAAGATCCCCTGGAGAAGGGAATGGCAACCCACTCCAATATTCTTGCCTGGAGAATCCCCATAGACAGAAGAGCCTGGTGGGCTACAGTCCATAGGGTTGCTAAGAGTTGGACACGACTGAGACTCTGTACTCTCTAGGGAGCTTCACCCTTCTGGACCCCACTTTCCCAGAAATAACTCCATCTCACCACTAGGAAAGGAGTAGCAAAGCTCAGTCTGTGGTCGAGGAAAGCCAAGAAAATGATTGCGTGGATCCCTAATGCTGAATCTGTCTAGTTATCTAGCTGGGGGATGGGGTGGATATAAAATCAGTGAGAGGAAAGTCTTGGGAATGCTCTCATGTGGTGGGACTGGGATGCAAAGGAGAAGAGGGCTACTTTAAGGAAATGGTAACCCTAATGGTGGTAGATGTGTCCTGGACGGGACTACCTGCTGCTCTAACCCATTCTCAGATGATGGTTCATACAATAGAGAGCTGGAAATCTTAATCGTGGCTGATTTTTGTGAAATATTTACTTTGTACCTGGCACTATGCTGGACCTTACACGCATCACCTCATTTCACAACACTCTGATAGATCATACTAATATTGTGCCCATTTTACAGATGAGGTTGAGAGAGGTTAAATGACTTACCCAAGGCCAAGCAGCTAGGGAGTGGCAGAGCCAGGATTTCAGCCCAGGTAGTCTTACTCCCAAACCCTGTTTATTAGGCCCTAGGAAGGGTGTAGGGATATGGGGATGCCTTCCCCTGGGCCTGTGGTTCTACATGAGCAACCTTCTTTGCATCTGACAGCTTCTGGTGAATAAGGTGAGTGACTGTATTTATAATGAATTCCCTTGGGTATGAGTTCCCAATCGAAGGAACAGGTGAGGCAGAGGCAACAAGGCTAAGTCCCTATGCCATCCGCTCCTTTGATCCACCCTCTTGGGCTGGAGAAATGCCAGTGCTGAGGGGTCCCAGAGTATTTGATCTGTTTGATTCTTTGTACCAAGGCCTCTTCACATTTTGGAGTCCCTAGTTCAGTGGCTCAGGCAACTGAGCCCGGGGGTGCCTGTGCAGGGAACCCTTCTATCTCCTATCCCACTCTAGCAGATGAGCTCCTTCCTCTTCCCTGTCCCCAGGTTCATTAAATGCATCTTTGTCCTGTTACCCAAATTCTGCATCTTGCCTTAGTAAGTTGTCTTGTAATTCACTTTCACGAGAACTTTCCCTTTTTGCCAATGGACTTTCTTGGTCCTTTTGGCCTTGACCTAGGTCCTGCTTCCAGACTCCTGCTCTGAGGTTTATCTCTGTACCTACAGTAATCTCTTGTTCCTGCTCTCTCTTCTCCCTGCTATCAGAGTTGCCCTCAGGATGGGATGCATCCAGGTGAGGCTTAACAGATTGACCGGCATTTTAACTGGTGTTAAAGCCCCATGTCAAAGGAATTATGGACTTAAGAATTTTCAAGCCCTTGGAAGGGGACAGGGAGAGATTTGGAAGGGCAAGGGAATGTTCTTAATACTCCTGGAATGCCATGAAGTAGACATCAAATTCAGGCTACCACCAAGCCAGAAGTTGGCTTATTTTTTTTAGAATCCATCACATCGAATGAACTCCCTCCTCTCACTCACCACTCAAAGTTTTGACTAAAAAGTCTTCCAGATAATGAACTTCTATGATGCAAGCATCATTTTCTCAGAGCTCTGTTGGAAGGACTGCGAAGCTCCACGAGTTACCAAAGACCACACAAACAGGCAGTAGTAGTCAAAGCAAAGCCAAATTCCTCCCGAGACTAGTTTCTTTCTATAACCTGAGAACGAATCCAATCTCCACCCGAGACAGGGTGATTTTCCTCTTTTCATTTATCTGGCTCTGACATGAGCCCTCTTCTCCTCTAATCTTCCTCAGACTCTTAGCAGAATACAAATAAGAAGCTGCTGATTTTGCCAGTCTGAGAAATTGAAAGTAGTCAGTTTTGCTTTTTCTCTGCCAAAGACAGTGTTCCTTCTGTGCTGCTATATGGGGGAAAAAGGGCAAGACCTTCTGACCTTGTTATGTTCCTATTCATGACCCATCAAGTCATTATGAAAGCCTAGAGGGACACTGTTTTTAGTATGGATCCTGGTAAGTTTATCCAGATAATTTCCTATCAAAAGCATCCCTCACACTCGCCTCCAAACATGTCCTGTCCCCTAAGAATGATTTGGTCTTGGTGTCGGGGCAGGTAACAGGGCTGGGCTCTGTCATCCAGGACTCTTTGGAGCCCTCGTTTGAGCTGCTTCAGGGACTGACAAATTGGCCAGAGACTATGTCCAGTGTCTCAGGAAAGCAGTAAATAAAAGCTCCTCCTTTCCTGGGGAGCCCATGTCTATTTTGGTCTCTCTTTCCATCAAACTGGGAAGATGTTGAAAAGGGCCATCTTGCTGCAGAGCAGGGAGCATGAAGTGTGGTGGCTGCGTTTCTAACTGGGCTGACCATCAACCTGAGCCTCACTGCCCTTTTCAACACGGAGGAGTTGCTAAATTCTATTTCAACTCTCCTGCTTACATCTTTCCCTGTTTCAGCAATTTGCTTTGTAAAAGATGGAGAAGCTAGCAGTGACTGTACCCATAACAGCAGCTGAGGTCACATTTAAGAAATTCAAATGCTCAGGGTGTGCTTCTCGCATTAAGTCCAACTCAAGCCATTGGATGTGCACAGCACTGCTCAACAGAAGACCCCCGAAGGCTGTGTGGCATTTCTGGTATGCTGGGGGTTTGGGAAAGAACGAAAAGGCATTTTCATTTTCCGAACTCAGAGGCACTTCAGGGGGTGGGGGAGGGTGTCAGGAATTCTTCCAAAGTCATGGGCCTGCCCACACCTGACTCAGATATTGATGACCTTCCCCAGGCCCTTCCCTCCCCACCCCAAAAAAAGACAGTATGAGTGACAATGAGCCCCGGTACTTACAGGTGCAGAGGATTTTCGGATAGGAAAATGGAGAAGGCAGGTTCCTGAACGTCTGCTGAGTCAGTTGCATCAGCTTAGGAAGTGATGATTGTAAAAATAAGATATTTGGAAAATCTTGTCGCCCTCTCCCCTTGGTTTTTCAGTCCATATCCAAACTCAGACCACCCCCTCTACCTCCCCAGGACATCCGTCTTTCCTGGCTGCCTGGCGCCTCCATGCCCCTTCTCGTGAGGGTGCTGGCAGCCACACTGCCTCTTGGAGCCTGTGGCCCAGCAAGGTAGTCAGGCTCCTGGGATTAGGCTGGCAAGAATGACTGTCCTCCAAACGATCAGCCCGGAGAAAGAGAGAGAGCAAGCAAACCCGAAAACAGGTCCAGGATGGAGAGCTCCTAGTGCTGAGCGTGTTTCTGGCGTATTCCGAAAGTGGCATCCACAGCAGAGAAAGTGTCCCAAAATAGCTCAGGCTGCCAATGCCTCGCTGAAACCTGAGAAAGAATTGCTGAATTCAAAGATCTGGGTCGCTGTGGGTGTGTGATCAAAGTGCGAATTTGTTGGTAGGAGGAACTCGAGCCATGAGCTTAGGAGAGACACGAGGTCACCTGGGGCATGGCCTGCCTTCTCTCTTCCAACTTGGTTAAGTGGCTGGTGGTGTCAGAAAGCTCCCCTGTGCAGAGTCGGGAGCTGGCAGGAGTTCCTGGGGACGCTGTTCTCATTCCCAAGTCTCTGATGCACCGACAGTATGAAATAGCAGTGTTCTATTTTCTGCATTTCCAACATGGGAACTGATACTGTTCAAAGGTTTCTTTAAGATGCTGCTCCATAACTGATGAAATTCCCCTTCCAGTAGATTTTTCATTTCTTTTGACCTTTGGCAAAATAAATGTCAGCTCCTAAAAATCAACAGAGAAAGGCAAACAGTAGGGTCTCTGTGATTTTCTTGGGATTTGAGAAATCTCTGATGGTGTGTATACAATGCTGCCTATGGTACTGGGAAGGCTGAGGTCCACTCAGACACATGGTCTCATTTTGATATTTGCAAGATCTTGGGACATTTTTCTTTCATCAAGTGTGTTGAAATTTTAGGATTGTCTGCAGAGAGTGTGGGTCAGTATGTGAAAAGTATAGCACACATCTCCCTTGGATCAGCCTTGGGGTTTAAGAAGGAAAAAGCAGAGCATTTGGTTTCTGGCTCTAGATCTGCCTGTCTTTTGCTGAGTGATCTGGGACAAGTCACTTCTCTTTGCTGGATCTCAGGGTAAAATGAAGACAGTAATCCCCATTTTAATCCTAACCCAATGGTGTCTGAATCTGCAACTCTCTGGACTGTAGCCCACCAGGCTCCTCCATCCGTGGAATTTTCCAGGCAAGAATACTGGAGTGGGTTGCCATGACCTCATCGATGTGATCTTCCCAACCCAGGAATCAAACCCATGTCTCTTGTGTCTCTTCCAATGGCAGGTGGGTGCTTTATCACTAGCACCACCGGGGAAACCCCAGTGGTATCAGTAGTGAAGATTAACGCCAAGGGTCACAAGAATGCTACTAGGGGGAGGGCTTGTCACTCTCAGTATTTGACAGCAGGCTTCAGTTCCTTAGGGGACCCTGACTGGTAGCCTGTATCAACACGCCTACAGTGAGCCAGTACATACCGCAGCACTAGGGGCTTCATGCCCAGGGGTCAATGTATGTCCAGTTCCAAGCTGTAGGACTTTCGATCAGTTGCTTAGTGCCCAGGAGTTCAGTTTTCCCATATGTCAAGTGCGTATACAAATTAATAATAATACAGGTCTACAATCCTTTATCTGAAACCATTGAGACTACATATGTTCTGGATTTCACGAGTTTTTTTTTAGATTTTAGTAAAGCAATATGTTGGTACATATAACATATATAACACCACTTGTGGAATCTGGGGCAAGTATTCTGTCATCAATCACACTAATATTTCTCAATGGGATAAATGAATAGCCTAGGCTTCCCTGGTGGCTCAGACAGTAAAGAATCTGCCTGAAATGCAGGAGACTGAGGTTCAATACCTGGGTTGGGAAGATCCCCTGGAGAAGGGAATGGCAACCCACTCCAGTATTCTTGCCTGGAGAATTCCATGGACAGAGGAGCCTGGTGGACTACAGTCTATGGGGTTGCAAAAATTCGAACATGACTGACTGAGCGAATAGCACACAAAACAATTCAGGCCCAGTTTGGCTACCATATGCGCTTGCCACAAAATTTCAGTTTTCAGAATCCTTTGGATGTCAAAAAACCAGGTAAGAAATTGTGGACAATGAAAGAAGCTAATGTTTCTTTGGGCTTCTCTGGTGGCTCAGCAGTAAAGAATCCACCTGTCAGTGCAGGAGACCTGGGTTCAATCCCTGGGTCAGGAAGATCTCCTTGAGAAGGAAATGGCAGCTCACTCCAGTGTTCTTGCCTGGGAAATCCCATGGACAGAGGAGCCTGGCAGGCTACAGTCCATGGGGTTGCAAAGAGTTGGCACGACTTAGCTACTAAACAGTGTTTCTTTAGTGTGTGCCATGTGCAAGGTATGGTTCTAAGTAGTTTGTACACATTAACTGATTTAGTTGGGCCAATAACCCTATGAGGTGGGCATTACTATTATCACTATCATGCCCATTTTACAGATGAAGAAACTGAGGCTCAGAGAGGTTAAATCACCTGAGCAGAGTCCCAAAGTCAGTGAGGGACAAAACTGGGATTCTAACCCAGACAGTTCAGCCTAAGAATCTGTGCTCTTAACCATCTTCTGTACAAACTCAATGGGGTTAAAATGAGGCTTCAAAGGCCCACAGGGGCCAAGCAAGTCACTGTGAAAAAGTCAGTGGCTGGTGGGTACTGAGGCAAAATAGTGAGCCAGTGGTCCATCTACAAGGAGCAGCTTACCCAGCTCCACCTGACTGTTCCCATCTCAGAACCAGGATCTGAGTCTTTCTGTTTCTCCCACATTATATAGGTGAAATCTCCTGACTTTCAAATGTTAGGAGTACTTTTAAAAATGGCAAAAACAAATACGTGTAAATCTATGGCTGATTCATATCAATGTATGACAAAACCCACTGGAAAAAAAATAAATAAAGGAAATCAGTTCTGAAAAAAAAAAATGGCAAAAACATTGTAGGGGTCAAATAAAATCCGTCTACAGTCTGAATCTAGCCTGTGGCTGCTAGTTTACAGACTCTGTGATGAGGGAATAGATGTGAAAAAGCTTTGAAAACTGAAGAACGTGTTCTAAGACACAGACAGTCTCATTCTTAGGGTTATTTTTTTTTTCCTTTACCGTGTCTAGTTTTTTGAAAACTGGTATTCCTGGCCTAATGGAGATGAAAAGTTGGAATTAAATAGAGACTTCAGTGAACTTGAATGCTTCATTCCTTTGGCAGGCTGGATAAATGAGAAGCCTAGGTGTACTGGATGGGCTAAGCCTCAGAATTCCTGCCACACCCACAGGCCCCTTCTAAAGAGTTTCCATCCGCAGACCCTAGCCGAAGGAAGGAGCAGTTTCTTATGAATAGGTGGCTATGTTTGGTACCCACGTGACCCTGCTTCCCCCTGCCAATAGCTGACTGAGCCAGGAGAGGGCATCTGATCCAAGAGCAGTCACTCTATAGGCTAGCAAGTTGCCTAGGAGGGAACGTGGGATGAAAACTTTGCCCAACAAGCACAGTGGTGACTAAATTTGGACCAATGAGAGTCTCTCGCTTGGGGAGCTTGAATACCAGACCTAGAAAGGGTGAGCAGTAGGCAACAGGGGCAGAATGCAGGCAGCAGGGTCACAAATAAGCAGACCCAGGAGGGATGACTGAGCTTCAGCTAGGTGCCAGACACTTGACACACGTTTTGTGTTTAAAACATTGAAAGATCCTGTGAGGTAGGTACCGTTGTTATCCCTGTTTTACAGACAAAATAACTGAGGTCAGTGCTGGGAGTTGGAATCCTGGTTTATGTGATATTAAATTCAGGATGGAGGGGACACATGTATACCTGTGGCTGATTCATATTGATGTATGGCAGAAACCATCACAATATTGTGAAGCAGTTATCCTCCAATTAAAATTAATTAATTAATTAAAAATAATATTCAGGGTGTCCAGACCCCTAAGCCAGCTGTTCTTAAACTCTAGAGGGTTTCAGAATCACTTGGGTCAAAATGCAGATTCCTTGGCCTCACTCTGGACCTACTGAGTCTGACTCTCTAAATGTGGAGCCCCACCTCCCAGCTCAGCATCTGCATTTTAACAGTCCTCACAGAGGAATGACTGATGCAAAGGGCTTCCCAACCACATTTAGAGAAATGCAGTTTGAGGGAGTATGGCAGGTACTGTAAACTGCTCTGCCTTCACCTTCAGAAATAAGGTCAAGGTCAACAGATGAGATCAAAGTCCAATTGACACTCTGTTGGAAATAGGGCCGATTCTACAAATAAGAGGACATCAGTCTGTCCTCTTTTCCAATTCCAGAAGTATCCACTGACACCAGTTACCTGAGGAAAGATGGCAGGTCTGAGATGAAGGCTCAGCACTTTGTAGAGAAAAACCTACCTGTTTTTCAGCAAGCAGAGCCCATAGCAGCCACACCGTCGCTAAGCATTTTCCACGAAGAGCACACACTGCAGAGACTTCCTATATTGGCAGCGAAGAACAGGAGAGAAAATGCCCAAAGGCAGAGACATAGATTATAAACCATGGGATTTAAAAATGTAAATCTACTTCCTAGGCCAAACATAGAGATTCTCCTCAGCACTAGAATAGTTGTGTAAAAGATCCATCTGTGCTCTTCTTCACACCATTGATGAGAGGGTCGAACAGGATGGGACCAAGGCTTCTAGATTGTTGTAGAACCCCAGCCTGGCTATAGTATTGAGCCAACTGAGCATTCATTTGCCTTTAGGAACTCTCCCTGGAGAGACAAGTAATAATCTGAAGGCTGCTTGGAGTGTCTCAAGTCAGAAACTGGTTTGTGAGCCAAATGCCTAATGGCATCAGGCAAATATTCCTACAAGACAGTCGGGTGATCCAAGGGATGGCAAAAGTCAAATGCGCTGGCCAAATTCTGCCCAGCAGGGCTTGAATTTGCACTTGGCAAGTTCTGTTTCTCTCATGTTCCTTTATGTGCACACTTTATTTATGTATGTTAATATCCTCACTTAGGCTAAGGTCAAACTCTGTTCTTCCCAGTTCTGGCCAGAAAGATTTCCTGTCTTACAGGTATCTGATCTTATCTTTGTTGATATTTTCACTGTGAGGGATTCCCCAAAGAAGGTCCTTGGATAAATGCCCATCCTCCAGGAAAATTATTTCAGTCCTCGGGTGCAATGAGAAAGCCTGAGGACGATGTAGCCAGTGTTTCGTAAAGCAAAACCTATTTCATTGAAAGAGCTGTCCTTTATCCTGAGATTGTTTGCTTCTCTTTTTGTGTTTAAAGAAAATCCTTTCTAGGAAATGATAGTTTGGGGTTGTTTTGTCTTGCTTGTTCCTTTACTTGGAAAAATAAAAACCTGGCAACCTACTGTCAGTCTTCCCAGGTTTTTGGTTTGTGATAGCTGCTAGTCTTGGGAACCTGGTTTAATTTCACTTCTGCTAGAACCTCTAGGTACCTTCTATCACCACTTCCATCCTAAGTGCTTATAAATTACCTGCTTCATAATTTGTGGCAGAATCTCTCCAAGGATTGACATCAAGCTTACAGCTCTGGAGTTTACAGTATACTGGTCTGTAGTTTCCTTCTTTAAGAAAATTGGGATGCTGCCCATGTGCAGTCCTTTGATATCCCTCCTGTTCTCTCCGATTGCACAGGACAGCAGCTAATGCAAGGCAGTTCCATTTGCTCTTCTTAAAATGTTCTTTTCCCTATAGAGTTGGACATGCATATACATGTTGTTTGGGGAATTTGCAGCACATCCAATGAAAGTGTAATTCCCAACTAACAGTCAAATCTTTCTCTTTGGAGCTACCCAGAACACACCTACCCTCTCTTCCATATGACAGCCCTTCAGAGACTCGAAGACAGTGTGTGACTCTCCTTTGAGTTAAGAGCACCAGCTGAGTCAGACAGTCGCGAGTGACAAGCCCAGCTTCACCCCGTCTTGGCTGTGGGAGCCCAGGTGAGTTACTTGATTTTATTTTCTCTCCATTTGGTTTTTTCTTTAAAGCTGATTTATAAAATGAGGGTAAAAAAACCCCACCTCATTGGTTCATTGTGTGATAAATGATGTGATATAAAGTTGATTTATAAAATGAGGGTAAAAAAAACCCACTTCATTGGTTCGTTGTGTGATAAATGATGTGATATATGTAAAGAGCTTAACCCAGTGCCTGGCAGAGTGAGGATCCCATGAATGTGAGCTCTTTCCCCTTTGATTTATAAAGAGCCAGGTGGACATTTTAAGCATCAGGGCTATTGGAGAAGTGGGGTGAGCAACGGGGTGAGGGAGGTGGCAGACCCTCAGGTAGATCAGGTCTTCCTCTGCCCTGAGATTGTCTCTTTTCTGTTATCCTGATGCTTGCTTGCTAGTGCCGGGGGAGAGGCTATCATGCAGAATCTCAGGAAAAGTTTATTTTCAAGAGCTGGAGAGCTCTTTGTTGACATATTGAACTGTCTCTTGTTTATTCTTATTTCCCTGAGCAGCTAGTCCAAACTCAATTACCTTTTGTGAGGCAGCAGGCATGTGACACTTTCTACTAGCTGTATTGATCAGTGTAGACTGGGCCAGACGTGAGAGATCTGAGATGCTAAGCAGCAGTTTCTGGGCTTTTCCTTCCTTAGTAGGCCTCCCCTTTCTGTGTCTATAGAAACACTGGCACAAACAAAATGAAAATCTGGGATCCAAATGGCCTGAGCCTGCAAGCACCCCTGCTAGGTAGCCACCTTAGAAGACAGCTGATGATTAATGGTCACAGTGAACCAGAACTTGAACTCCTGGAGTGTCCAGAGTCAGAGTGGTTTTCTAACAGGAGCTCTTTGCGCACCCTGGGTTTTGCAAGCAATTGCATGATATGAACTCCAAATGCCATTGCAGCTAGAAAAAGTTTGGAAGGAGACACACCCAACTGTGAACAGACAGAGGAATGGAACTTGAGGGGATGGGGTGGGGTGGGGTAGGTACAGGACTGGCTTTATCTGTAGGTAGGATTTCAAGTTTTTATCCTGAGAATATATTCCCAGATTACTTGTGTAATTCTTAGGCATAAATAAAAGTAGAAAAATAAGAAATTGGATTTTTTAAAAATAATAATAATAAGTAAAAGTAAGCCATTAGAGACAGTTTTTAGAGGTCACTACTGACCAAGGATCTCAGTGATACAAGAATTAAGCCTGTTGGAGGAGAAAGGTTACTTGGGTGGGGAAATGTTGGGGGCCCTTAGAGAGAGGAAAGGAGAGGGCTAGAGATAGAACTGTAGAGGAACATACCTTTCAAAAGAAAGAAAAATATTTTTTTTCTTCTAATACAATAATATTTATATGGACAGATGAGAAAATACAACTAAGAAAAACGAAAGTAAAAATTCTCTTTAATCCAGTCACTCAGGTATGGTCACTGTTAACATTTGGGTATACATCTTTCCAAACTGTATTTTTTTCTATGCAAAAATATACATATTTATTTTATAAAAATCAGATAATCATTTTCACTGGACACTGCAGATGTACAATGATTTGTTTAATCATTCAGTGGGTTGGGTTCTGACACTGGCATTTAGCTATGTGACCTTGGGAAAGTTAACTAATCTCTCTGTGCCTCATCTGAAAATGAGAGGGATAATACCTACCTCAAAGGGCTGCTGTGAGCAGCAAATGAGATTTTGCATGTATAGTGCTTAGCATAGCGCCTGGCACAGTAAACATTAGCTGTTATTATTAAGTATAACAATAATAATAATTGTTGTTGTTGGGTTCCCTGTGAGTACTTTTTTGGTTTAGGGTAGGGGGAGAGTGACTGGAAGTTTTCTCTTTGAGTAGTATACTACAGTGAGTTCTGGAGTCAAACGGAGCTGTATGGTTTTGGTCATGTCAGTTCACTTTGCCGAGACTCAGTTTTCTTATCTGTAAACTGAGAATTAAAAACACCTAGCTTACAGGATAGATGTTGGGATCAAATGAGAGAATGCGTGTAAAACCCTCAGTGTAGTTCTTGGCATGTAGCAAGAGTTCCAAGTCAGTTGGTATTGTTATTATTACTATTATTATTATCACAACTAGTGGGGGTAGGAAGAGCATGGTGGCACTTGGGGAGTGTTTCTAATCACTAGTCTGTTTACAAAAAGAGGAAATTAGTCTGATTCTGGAATCAGACTAACTTGGGCTCATATCAGGGCTTTGCCATGTGCTGGCTGTATGATGCTGGTTACAATTTCTCCAAGCACCTCTCACCATTTGTGAAAGAATATATTACACACACACACACACACACACACATATAATAAAACTGAATCACTGCTATACACCTGAAATTAACATAACATTATAAATCAATTGTACTTCAGTAAAAAATAAAATTGAAAAAAAGAAAATGAAGGAAAAAATTTCTAAAGCATAAAGTAAATGGGAATGGAGTCAGTGCCTATCTTGCAGGTGTGGCTACAAGGTGTGAAGGATATAAAACAAGTGTAGTGCTTAGCCTGAGTGCCCAGGTATTGTTGGGTGATAATTATCTTTGGTTGTTGAAGCATGGGGAGGTTTATAACAAGCTGAATGCCTCTCCCCAACCCCTAGATTCTGAGTCCCTGGGGTACTTCAACTTCACCAAAAGGTTTTGCCCTATTCGGGGCTCAGGGACCATTTCTGCCCTTAGTATAAGGGTTGGAGGGCTCCTGATTCAGAAGGCTGTGGCACACCTTCCTGTTAATTCTACCCTGATCTTGTGCCCCAGTTCTAGAAAGCAGGCTGAAGTCCTGCTTCTATGAACAAGCTCTCACCTGGTATGCTTAAGATTGGCATGCTTTTCTTGCCAGCTGTCTGGATGCCCTGGAGCCTCATTGTTGAATTCTAACCCTATGGCGGGGTAGCTGGTTGCCTGATTTCCCCCCGAGTCTCTGACACTAGTGCCAGTTGCTTTTTAATTGTCACCATTGCTGGGCTCTCTTAAGCCCCATGGCCCATCCTTCCAAACCCTGGCTTACCCACACCTGAACCCATTCTTCTCTGCTCCACTCAGCCTCCAGCCCTGTTCCCTCTATCCCCTGCCTGCTCTTCCACAGCCCACTGGTGGTAACGCCTGGCTCCCACGACCCTGGTGACCGCTCAGCCACAGAGAGCACGTCTCATTTCCTGAGCCAAGACCCTTTCGGTCTCATCTCTTTACTTGTGTGACTCTCCTCTTTCCTTTGGGATGGGCAGAGATGGGCAGAGTGGGCTGGTGCAGCTATTGGGGGCAAGGGGGAGAAGGGTGGAGTTGCATAGGCCAAGTGCTAAACCGGAGCTTCTGGAGGGCTGTCAAGTGAAACGCGGCCAGAGGCAAATGTCAGAGCCTATATAGAGGCAGGAATCTGGGACCAGAGAGACAGAGCAAGCACTAGCAAGTCAGGAGCAGTGGGGCGGGTGGGCGGGTGGGCAGGCTGGCTGGCTGGCGGGCAGGAGGGGGGCGTGGCAGGGGATAGCTAAGGGAGATTGCAGAGAACAGCTGCTGGTACTGGGTCTTACTTTAATGAACTGGCTGGGCATGGGGCATAAGTAAATTGGCCAGACCAAAACAACTAGGGGCGCAAAGGACTTACTCCCTCTCTTCTCCCTGACTGGCAAGGTAAGATCTTTCCGGGTTTTGCCTGGTGGGAAACTGTGGCATGTTCAGGGATTTTTCTGAAGATGTGGTAGGTGGGGGTGGTCATCTACAGCTGCCCATTTAACCCATCTTTCCCATTGCACCAATTATTAGAGTAACCACGGTCCTAGCATGAGTCCAGTATTTCAGATAAGGTGGATCATTATAGCACAGCAGAGAAGAGTTAGGGGGTCTCTGGAGTTGGGTGGGCCTGGGAATCCAAGTGACTGCAGGCAAATTATGAAGGCTCTCTGGACCTTAGTTTTCTCCTTTGTAAGATGAGGATTTTGAGGATGACTTGTCACTGAGGATGACCAAAACCTCTCAGTGTTGCTGTGTGTGGGGACCAAGTAAGACAGTGCATGTAAAGTGCCCAGTAGGGTGCTTGCCAGTCATCATATGCTCAAGAAATGTTGAGCATTTGGCACTTCTGTTGCTAGCATTCTCAATATTATTATGGAGGCATGCTGCACCAGATTGATGAGTTTTGTGACATTGTTCCAAATGAGCAAGTGTTCCATTGGGGGCATGAGCAGGCTGAGGGGACATGTCAACATTGTGTAATGTGTGTGTTAGTTTCCAAGTTCTGTGCCAAGAAGCCCCATTGGAGGCTGCTTATGGAAGTAGGCCAGAGGGGTGAGGCTCTGGGCTTTCCCACTCACCCTTACCCAGTTGTCAGAGAAGCTTGAAGTTTGTACTTCCTATAGACTGAGCTTCAAGTGAACCATGATCTAGGACATCAGATAGGTAACTGAATGTAGCCTTAGGGATGCTAAAGGATAGACAACCCCAAGGAGTAAGTGATAGTCAAAGACAAACAGTTTCTAGTATTTCAGTGATCTTATTCTAACCCCAACCCCAACTAATCTGAGCGCACTGGTAAAATGGGAATAATGCTACTATTGTAAGATTCCAATGCGTAATGCTTATGCATCCTGGTACACTGTAGACACTAAAGTGTACTGCCTTGAACACTTGAGCAGTAAGTGGTAGTAATAGTGGTGATTTTTGTTATTAAAAATCAAAATGTTAATAAATAGGATTTTCAGTTTGTGGAATGCTACTCTCATTGATCAGTTAAATGCCTTCCTTTTCCTGAGGAAGACATTTAGGGCCATTAGAGTAGTAAAATGGGGATTAAAGCACTAGCAGGACTCAATGAGCACGAGGAACTGATAGTTATCCTGGGGCGAAGGGTGTTCTCACCCAGGCCCTTGGCTGGCTTGCTAGTGCTGTGATGGGAGACCGCATAGCTCAGGAACCGGCACTTCTCACAATTTTCCAGAAGGTGGTGCTGCTGTTTCATTTCAACCAGGACCTCCCAGGCTCTGGGCTGCTGAAGTTGCCAGTGTTGATAGCTTTTATAAAACTGAGAGTGTGTGTTGTGTGACTGAGCCGGTTGGTTTGAAAAGGATAGGGGTGGAAAGGATAGTTGCTCCAGCTTCAAATTTGTTTAATGCCATACAGCTTCTTTAACCTGAGAGGCCCATCTCTGACGCCACAGAGCCATAAGAGATCTCCATCACGAATCATTTGTCTATTTCCCCATCTTCTTGATATTGTCTTTTTTGACTGCTAAACTTGTTTCCTGTTTACAGATTTTCTTGCCACTTGGGCTTCAGCAGAACCCCTGATATAATTGCTTCAGAGGTTCTCTACACACTGTCCTTTGACCATGGCAGATACATCAATACCCTTAAATTCACGGCAGTTCAGCAATGTGCTGAGGGAGGAAAATGGCGACACCCAAAATAGGGAGACGACCTTCTCTGGACCAACGCTAGAGAACAGAGCAGAGGGCCAAATTCTGCCTTCTAGTGTCCAGTCTATGGTCTCAACTTCAGCATCAGACCCTGGAGGGATGTCCACACAGCTGATGACATCCCCAGCCTTTGACACCATGGCCACGCCTCTAATGGGAACAGCAAACTCTGGAGTTGTGTCCTCACCGCTCCTGTCAGACTCTGGGGCACTGTCCCCATTGTTAATGCCAACTTCGGATTCAGAGGCGCTGTCCCCATTGTTAATGCCAACCTCAGACTCTGGGATGCTGTCCCCATTGCTAATGCCAGCCTCAGATTCTGGAACATTGTCTCCATTGCTTTCCACTTCAGAGTATGGATTAATGTCCCCAGGGCTGATGACGATTCCTGACTTTGGAACAATGTCCACAGCACTAACGGCAACACCGGATTCTGAAGACATATCACCATTGGCAATGTCAGCCTCATCCTCTGAAGCAATGGCCACACCACTGATGCTAGCCCCAGATTCTGGAGAGCTCTCCCCACTGCTAATGCCAGATGTTAACCCCGGAGAGATGTCCACACAGCCAGGGCCAGCTTCAGGCTTTGAAGGAATGTCACCATTGCAAATTACAGATGAAGACACTGAAGCAATGTCCAAAGTGCTAATGACTGCCCTGGTCTCTGGAGAGATCTCTTCACTGCTCATGTCAGACACAGACTCAGAAGCGATCTCCTCACTGATAATGTCAGCCCTAACTTCTGAAGCGATGCCCACCCAACTAACGAGCACCCAAGATTCTGGGGACATGTCCACCCAGCTAATGTCAGGCCCAGACTCTGGAGTAGAGTCTTCACCACTAATGACAGCTCCAGGCTCCGGAGCCATATCCTCACCGCTCCTGTCAGTCCCCGAGGCTGGAGAAATGCCCACCTTGTCAAAGCCAGCCCCAGATGCTGAGGCAGTGTCCCCACTGCTAATGATGGCTCTAAGCTCTGGAGGGATGCCCACCCAACTGATGCCAGCCCAAAGCTCTGGAGCTATGTCCTCACAGTTAACACAAAATCTAGATTCTCAGATTGTGCCTACTCCACCAATGAGAGCAACAGCCTCCGGGGAGATGTCTGCATCGTCAGCAAGAGCCTCAGATTCTGGAGCAAGGTCGACACTGCAAATGAGAACCCCAGCCTCTGGCAATATGTCCACGCTGCTAAAGACAGTCCCGGACTCTGCAGCACTGTCCACCCCACTGATGTCCACAACCTCTGGAGCCATGTCCACAGAGCCAATGCCAACCGCAGCCTCTAGAGGAATGTCCACACACTTAACAACGACTCAAACTTCTGGAGCCACATCCACAGGCTTTATGAAAGCCCCAGCCAGTGGGGCAAAGTCAACACCACGAATGAGAGCTCCAGCCTCGGGGGCAATGTCCATCCCATCCAGCACAGCCCCCATCTCTGAAACAGTATCTGTGCTACAAATGACCACCCCAGCCTCTGGGTCAGTGTCCACACTGCGAATAAGAGCGCCTGTCTCTGGAGCAACATCTAGGTCACAAAGAAGAGCCACAGCCTCGAGAGTGACAGCCGGACCACAAATGCGAGCTTCTGGAGCCATGTCCACCCCACAGATGACAGCCAAAGCCTCTGGATCCATGTCCTCACTATTAATGAGAGACACAGCCCCGGGAGTGATGTCCGTGCCACCGATGAAAGCTACGGCCTCAGGAGCATTGTCCAAGCCACTAACAACATCCAAAGCCTCAGAAACAATGTTCATGCAGCAAATGACAACCGCAGCTTCTGGAGAGATCTCCACAATGCTAATGAGAGACATAGCTTCTGGAGCCATGTCCATGCCACAGATGACAGACGCTGTGTCTGCCGGGATGTCCACACCACTAATGAGAGCCCCAGCCTCTGGAGACGTGTCCACACCACAAATGACAGCCGCAGCCTCTGGAAGCATGTCCATGCCCCTAATGAGAGCCCCGGGCCCTGGAGCCATGCCCACAGTGCTAATGAGATCCACAGTCTCTGGAAAGATGCCCAGTCAGCCAATAGGCACTCAAGACTTTGGGGGGATGTCCATGTCATTCAAAAGATTCATGACCTCTGGAGGGATGTCCACATTGCAGATGCGAGCCCCAGCCTCTGAAGTGATGTCCACACCAAAAATTAGAGCCCCGAGGTTTGGGGCAGTATCCACACCCCTGATAAGAGCCTCAAACCCTGGAGAGGTGTCCACACTTCTCACAAGAGCTTCGTCCTCCGGAGAGATGTCCTCAGCACTAACGAGACCCCCAACTTCTGGGGAGACAGCCACCACCCCTCTGAGAGCCCCAGCTTATGGAGCAATGTCTCCTCTGCAAAGAACAACCACAGCCTCTGGCATGATGTCCACGCCACAAATGAGGGCTCCAATCTCTGGGCCGATATCCACACCATTCATGAGATCCACGGCCTCTGGAGTGATGTCCACGCCTCAGATGACAGCCGTGGCCTCTGGAGGGGTGTCCATGCCATTGTTGAGGGCCCCAACCTCTGGAGCAACATCTGCACCGCAGATGCTCACAGCAGCATCTGCAGAGGTGTGCACACTATCCATGCGAGCCCCCAGCTTGGGAGTGATGTCCCCGCCATTATTAAGGGCTCCAGTCTCTGGAATTATGTGCACACCCCCAAGGAGACCCTCAGTCTCTGAAGATATGTCCACAGAGTTCATGAGAGCTCCAACCTCTGGAAAGATGGCCACTGCACAAACCACAGCCATGGCCTCGGGAGGGATGCCCAAGCCATTCATGAGAGCCGTGGCCTCTGGAGTAACACCCATGCCACTGATGTCTGCCATGGCTTCTGGAGAGACATCCAAGCCACTAATGAAAAGCCTGTCATCTGGGGCAATGTCCACACTGCAAACAAGAGTTGTGAGTTCTGGATCTACGTCCTTGCCACAAACGACATACGCAGCCTCAGGAAAGATGTCCACACCGCCGATGAGAGTCTCGGCTTCCGGAGCCACATCCACACCACTTATGAGAGCCTCAGCTTCTGGAATGATGTCCATGCCACTTCTGAGACCCATATCCCCTGGGGGGATGTCCATGCCACTAATGAGGGCCACAGTCCCAGGAGCCATGTCCACATCCCAAATGGCAGCCGCAGCCCCTGGAATGATGTCTACCCTGGGAATCAAAGCCACAGACTCTGGGGAAACATCTGCCCCTCGCATCAATGTCACAGCCTCTGGATCAAAGTCCACACCACATGCAACGACCACCCCCCGCAAAACAGTAAAGCCACCACCAGATGAAGTCCCATCTTTTGGCATGCTGACCCCAGCACTCTGTTACCTCTTAGAAGAACAGGAAGCAGCCCGGGGTTCATGCCCTGTGGAAGAGGAGGTGGAGATTGATGAGGAGAAGCAAATGAAGGGATTTTTGAATGATTCAGAGAAAATGGCCTTTCTGGTGTCTCTTCATCTGGGGGCAGCAGAGAGGTGGTCCATCTTGCAGATGGAGGTAGGAAACCCCCTCACCAGTGAAGATAAATCTTTCCTGAGAAGATCCCAGGGCTTATATGACTCCCTGTCTGAAATTGACATCCTCAGTGCGATTCTCTGCCATCCCAAGCAGGGCCAGAAGTCGGTCAGGCAGTATGCCACTGACTTCCTTCTGCTGGCCCGACATTTGTCTTGGTCCGATGCCATTCTGCGGACCAGGTTCCTGGAAGGACTCTCTGAAGCTGTTGCCACCAAAATGGGCCGGATCTTCCTGAAGGTGGCTGGCAGCCTAAAGGAGCTGATAGATAGGTCTCTCTATACCGAGTGCCAGCTGGCGGGAGAGAAGAATTCCCGAGGCAGCTCCAGCCAGGTTCTGACATCACCCTGTAAGCGGAATAGCGAGGAGGCAATGGAGAATGAACTGAACCCCCAGCAGCAGACTGAGGAGGTAATGATGGGGAAATACACTCAAGGTTTCTGAATAGAAAATTGAAGGCACCCTGCTCCTTTGTGTAGACTAAGGAAGAGGCTGGGGGAAGCATTGAGCTCCTAGACCATAAGCCCCAACCTAGAATTTTGTCAGTGGGCCTGGTTAGGCCCTTATTTTGGGCATATTAACCCAAACTCCATTAACTTTGTGGAGCCTTGCCCTACCCAAGATACTCAGGGCATGGGGGTGGTTAAAGAAGATTTATCTTCTGAGGGAACTGGTTGGGCTCAGTCCCAACTCTCTACTGCTGATTCCAGGTCCAGTTCTAAAAGAGGGGTCATGTTTTGGAGGCTGGGTCCCACATACAGCCACATGTGTTGTAGACCCAGGTCACTAGGGAATTTGGCCAGTCTAGTCCTTGGTCACACTTTTTATACAAATAAGGTACATTGGCCAAGTTTCTTGATATGCTAAGTGATTGAGATTATCCAGGTAAAACCCCACTTGTCATAGTAAGCATGGCTCTTACATTTGCTGTTTTTGTTTTTTTTTTCTCACTCCCAGCACCAGCATGTTCCCAAACGCTGTTATTACCTGAAAGAGCATGAAGACCCTCAGGAGGGTCTGCACGACCACCTTCGAAAGAGCACAGGCCATCAGAAGGCCCCCACTAACAAGTAATGCTACCTGGACTCTTCTCCTGTGATATCCAACTTGGCTGCTAACTTGAGGACTGGTTCCTAGACTCATTCCATGCAATTACATCATTAAAACTTGTGGCCTTTCCCCCTTCAGCACCCCCTCCAGGTGCATCCCACCCTATCCCCCACTTGGTTGACTTGACCTTCTCTTTCACCCCACATGCCTTTGACCTGCCCCAGCAATCAGAACGTGGACTTCAAGAATGTTCGTTGTATGAGGTTCTGAACTCCCATTACCAACAAGGACAGTACTAGTTCCTGGTCCAGGGAGAAGTCTAGGCAGGAGAAACTATGTCCTACCTCAAAAACACCTTAGAGTGTCTTGCCACATGTCATCAGGCAAACTTGAGGAAGCCCTGGTCCCATTTCACCTGGCAGGGGAGCCCATAAGGAGAGTGATGCCCACTCCAATACCATCCTTTTCATCCAGTATACTTGTCCCTATAATGCCCCAACTCATAGCACTTAAATTTGGTCTCCAAGGCCCTTGTCCTGTTTATAGTCTCCATCCTGAACCATTCGTTTTGACCCATGGTAACAATCTTAGTAATAGCTAATGTTTATTGTTTATGTACTATGTGACAGGTAGTGGGCTAAACTCTTGACAAGCATCATCTCACTACATTCTTACCATAACCCAACTTGTTCTTCTGTTGTCAACTTCTGAAGTCTTGATCTATTGTCAGTGGCCATTGTCTTGTCCCTCAGTGTGAAATTTCTAGCTCTGACCTTTGGGTGACCTCCTCAGTTGTTAATTGCCCTCACTCCCCTTGGCTATTGTGCTTTGTGGCCAGCACTCTTGATAAAGATCTTGGTCTTTAAACAGGCTTAGATAGAACATAATGTGAGCAGTGTTTGCCTTAATGTGGTGGGATTATGGGTGTTTTAATGTTCTTCTTTTTACTTCTCTCTACTTTCCAGATTCTCTACAGTAAGCATGTATTACATTTGTAATCGTTAAAGTAAATAAAGTTCATTTATGAAAAAAAGAATTAACTGTGGCTAACAGAATTTGATTTATTGAGTCCTTCATTCAGTCAATATTTATTATCTAACATGTGTCAGCCACTATTTTGGGGACAGACAGATAAGAACATTGATCAAACGAAAACTTCATTCCAATGGAAGAGGGAGACAGACAATAAGTAAGAAAACACATAAGTAAGATAGGTAGAAATCGTGGTGAAGGCTATAAAGACAGGAAATAAAGATAATGGGGAATTTGATACTAACAGCAAATTTATTTATTCAATAATAGTCCGTGTAATTGGGTTACTCAAAGATCTTTTAAAAACAGTAGGAGTGACATGATTAGAAACACATTTTAGAAAACTAACTTGGACAGAGGAGCCTGGCAGGCTACAGTCCATGGGGTCGCAAAGAGGTGGACATGACCCAGTGCCTGAGCACGGCAGCAAGCACTGCAATAGTACAGGTGACTGACTCTTCAGATGACTCAATCTAAGGTCAGGGCAGTGGGGATGAAAAGAGGCACAGAGACCAAATCATCTCTGAGGGTTTAAGTCTGCTGCTCCATTACCCTAAACATTGGATCTGATTCCAGGAAGAGGAAAATGATTCTCAGAAAAAACAAAGATTAGCAGACAAATTGGCAGCCCCATGGTGATATAGAGAAGAATCTGGCTCTGTGGGCTGCCTGTGTATGCATCAGTCACCAGTGCTGTTGCCTCAGGCCTGGGGGTGGGGCAGGGGAGGAAGAGGGTTCAACTGGTTGGGAAACCAAAATTCTAAGTAGTGGGGCTCTGGGGACCCAGTTTTCCTCTCTTATCTGATCCTGTTGGCTCACACCTGGTCCAGTCCAGGCCAGAGTGAATTTTTGGATCTCCATGTTCAGCCAGAGTTGCTCTTAGCTCAGGGAAAGGGCTGTTGACTTTCTTGAAAAAGAAATTGATGATATAGAATCACAATTTGTGTCTGGAACCTATATAGGGGAAGGCACATGTCTTAAAAATGAAAACTAATTTCCCAATCACCATGATAATGCAGAACGATCGCAAGTCTCTGCTTCATTTCTCGCCCCAGTCATTCTTTTCCCCTTGGCTTTTGCCACTCCTGTCCCTTAAGCTAATGTCACTAGAGATAAATGGAATAAATGAAGCCTGATCATACCCTGTATAATTGTGAGGGATTTGATTTAGGTCATACCTCAATGGTCTAGTGGTTTCCCCTACTTTCTTCAATTTAAGTCTGAATTTGGCAATAAGAAGTCCATGATCTGAGCCACAGTCAGCTCCCGGTCTTGTTTTTGCTGACTGTATAGAGCTTCTCCATCTTTGGCTGCAAAGAATATAATCAATCTGATTTCAGTATAGACCATCTGGTGATGTCCATGTGTAGAGTCTTCTCTTGTGTTGTTGGAAGTGGGTGTTTGCTATGACCAATGTGTTCTCTTGACAAAACTCTATTAGCCTTTGCCTGCTTCATTCTGTACTCCAAGGCCAAATTTGCCTGTTACTCCAGGTGTTTCTTGACTTCCCACTTTTGCATTCCAGTCCCCTATAATGAAAAGGACATCTTTTTTGGGTGTTAGTTCTAGAAGGTCTTGTAGGTCTTCATAGAACCATTCAACTTCAGCTTCTTCAGCATTATTGGTCCAGGCATAGTCTTGGATTACCATGATATTGAATGGTTTGCCTTGGAAACAAGCAGAGATCATTCTGTCATTTTTGAGATTGCATACAAGTATTGCGTTTCTGACTCTTTTGTTGACTATGAGGGCTACTCCATTTCTTCTAAGGGATTCTTGCCCACAGTAGTAGATATAACGGTCATCTGAGTTAAATTCACCCATTCCAGTCCATTTTAGTTCGCTGATTCCTAAAGTGTCTATGTTCACTCTTGCCATCTCCTGTTTGGCCACTTCAATTTGCCTTGATTCATGGACCTAACATTCCAGGTTCCTATGCAATATTGCTCTTTACAGCATCGGACTTTGCTTCTATCATCAGTCACATCCACAATTGGGTGTTGTTTTTGCTTTGGCTCTGTCTCTTCATTCTTTCTGGAGTTATTTCTCCACTGATCTCCAGTAGCATATTGGGTACCTACCGACCTGGGGAGTTCATCTTTCAGTGTCCTATCTTTTTGCTTTTTCATACTGTTCATGGGGTTCTCAAGGCAAGAATACTGATGTGGTTTGCCATTCCATTCTCCAGTGGGTCACATTTTGTCAGAACTCTCCACCATGACCCATCTGTCTTGGATAGCCCTACACGGCATGGCTCATAGTTTCATTGAGTTAGACAAGGCTGTGGTCCATTTGATCAGGTTGGTTAGTTTTCTGTGATTGTGGTTTTCAGTCTGTCTGCCCTCTGATGGAGAAGGCTAAGAGACTTATGGAAGCTTCCTGATGGGAGAGACTGACTGAGGGGCAAACTGGGTCTTGTTCTGATGGGCAGGGCCATGCTCATTAAATCTTTAATCCAATTTTCTGTTGATGGGTGGAGCTGTGTTCCCTCCCTGTTATTTACCTGGGGCCAAACTATGGTGGAGGCAATGAAGATAATGGTGACCTCCTTCAGAAGGTCCCATGCTTGTACTGCTACACTCAGTGCTCCCACCAGCAGGCTGCCACCAACCCACACCTCTGCTGGAGACTCCTGGACACTCCCAGACAAGTCTGGGTCAGTCTCTCGTGGGGTCACTGCTCGTTTTCCCTGGGTCCTGTTGCACGCAAGGTTCTGTTTGTGTCCTCCAAGAATCTATTTCCCAGTCCTGTGTAAATTCTGGCAGCTCTATGGTGGGATTAATGGTGACCTCCTCCAAGAGGGCTTATGTCATACCCAAGTCTGCTGTATTCAGAGCCCCTGTCCCTATGGCAGTTCACTGCTGACCGGTACCTCCACAGGAGATGCTCAAACACAGTTCTGTCTCAGTCTCTGTTGGGTCTCTGGGTCCTAGTGTGCACAAGGTTTGTTTGAGCCCTCTGAGCATCTCTGGTGGGAAAGGGGTTTGATTCTAACCACGAATGCAAAAGAGCAAAATGGCTGTCTGAGGAGGCCTTACAAATAACTGTGAAAAGAAGAGAAGTGAAAAGCAAAGGAGAAAAGGAAAGATATACCCATTTGAATGCAGAGTTCCAAAGAATAGAAAGGAGAGATAAGAAAGTCTTCCTCAGTGATCAGTGCAAAGAAATAGAGGAAAGCAATAGAATGGGAAAGACTAGAGATCTCTTCAAGAAAATTAGAGATAACAAGGGAACATTTCATGCAAAGATGGACTCAATAAAGTACAGAAGCAGTATGGACCTAACAGAAGCAGAAGATATTAAGAAGAGGTGGCAAGAATACACAAAAGAACTACACAGAAAAGATCTTAATGACCCAGATATCCATGATGGTGTGATCACTCACCTAGAGACAGACATCCTGGAATGCAAAGTCACGTGGGCCTGAGGAAGCATCACTATGAACAAAGCTAGTGGAGGTGATGGAATTCCAGTTGAGCAATTTCAAATCCTAAAAGATGATGCTGTGAAAGTGCTGCACTCAATATGCCAGCAAATTTGGAAAACTCAGCAGTAGCCACAGGACTGGAAAAGGTCAGTTTTCATTCCAATCCCAAAGAAAGGCATGTCAAAGAATGCTCAAACTACTGCAAATTGCACTCATCTCACACGTTAGTAAAGTAATGCTCAAAATTCTCCAAGTCAGGCTTCAATAGTACTTGAATCATGAACTTCCAGATGTTCAAGCTGGTTTTAGAAAAGGCAGAAGAACCAGAGGTCAAATTGCCAACATCTGCTGGATCATCAAAAAAGCAGGACTTTCAGAAAAATATCTACTTCTGCTTTATTGACTATGCCAAAGCCTTTGACTGTGTGGACCACAACAAACTGTGGAAAATTCTGAAAGAGATGGGAATACCAGACCAACTGACCTGCTTGTTGAGAAATCTGTATGCAGGTCAGGAAGCAACAGTTAGAACTGGACATGGAACAACAGACTGATTCCAAATCTCGAAAGGAGTACGTCCAGGCTGTGTATTGTCACACTGCTTATTTAACCTCTATGCAGAGTACATCATGAGAAATGCTGGGCTGGATGAAGCACAAGCTGGAATCAAGTTTGCAGGGAGAAATATCAATAACCTCAGATATGCAGATGACACCACCCTTTTGGCAGAAAGTGAAGAAGAACTAAAGAGCCTCTTGATGAAAGTGAAAGAGGAGGGTGAAAAAGTTGGCCTAAAACTCAACATTCAGAAAACTAAGATCATGGCATCTGGTCCCATCACTTCATGGCAAATAGATGGGGGAACAGTGACAGACTTTATTTTTGGGGGCTCCAAAATCACTAGAGATGATGACTGGAGCCATGAAATTAAAAGACACTTACTCCTTGGAAGGAAAGTTATGAGCAACTTAGCCAGCATATTAAAAAGCAGAGACATTACTTTGCCAACAAAGGTCTGTCTAGTGAAAGCTATGGTTTTTCCAGTAGTCATGTATGGATGTGAGAGTTGGACTATAAAGAAAGCTGAGCGCCGCAAAATTGATGCTTTTGAACTGTGGTGTTGGAGAAGACTCTTGAGAGTCCCTTGGACTGCAAGGAGATCCAACCAATCCATCCTAACGGAAATCAGTCCTGAATATTCATTGGAAGGACTGATGCTGAAGCTGAAACCCCAATACTTTGGCCACCTGATGCAAAGAACTGACTCATTAGAAAAGACCCTGAGGCTGAGAAAGAATGAAGGCAGGAGGAGAAGGGGACGATAGAGGATGAAGTGATTGGATGGCACCACCGACTCAGTGGACTTGAGTTTGAGTAAACTCCGGGAGTTGGTGATGGACAGGGAGGCCTGGCGTGCTGCAGTCCATGGGGTCAGAAAGGGTCGGACACGACTGAGCAACTGAACTGAGCTGAACTGAACTGATCATAACCTGCCAGAGCCCAGTCCCTGTTCCTCTCCCCACCTCAAAGTTATAAGCAGAAATGTTTCAAGAGTCACTCACCATCTACGTGGAGCTGGGCTATCATATGCCCAAGTACTTAAGATGATTTTGTCTGCTGTAAGATGGCCGTTCAAGTTTCTCCAGGCCCTGCTGGCCCATGGGTAAACATAAGGTCCCACAAGCAGTAAAAGGGCTTCCCAGGTGGCAGTGGTAAAGAATCTGCCTGCCAATGCAGGAGACTTGGGTTTGATCCCTGAGTTGGAAGATCCCCTGGAGGAGGGCATGGCAACTCACTCCAGTATTCTTGCCTGGAGAATCCCATGGACAGAGGAGTCTGGTGGACTGTAGTTCATGGGGTTGCAAAGAGTCGGACATGACTGAGCCACTGAGCACAAGCAGTAAGAACTCACTGTCACTGATGCCTGTGCCCACCTGTGTGTTACAGAACCTCAATCCTTTGAAGGTTTCCTCCTCTTATTTGTGGAAGAGCCTGGCAGTTTTCCCATAATCTGATAGCCCTCTCCTGTTCTTCCATTCCTACCCTACCTCGTCGACATCCGCTGCCCACATGGTCATGCCAGAGCAGCCGCTCTGCCCCACCCCACCTGCTGGAGGGAGCCTCTGGCTAACGAGAATATGGAGGCTCCTATAGGGTTGGGGCATGGCTCATCATAAGGCAAGTCCACAGATCTCTTCAAAACCATTATCTTCCAGGTGAATAGATCCTAGGGACTGTCTCCAAACTCCCAGTTCTGGGGCCCAAGTGGAGAGCAAATGTCAGCTTGGCCTGGTCCTCTACCCTTCTGCCACCCTCTCCCCCACCACCTGGTCTCTGTCTCTGCCCCTCAGGGACCAACAGTATATAGAACCTTCTCTTGAAGATCATTTGTTCCATGAAAGTAAAGAGTTGGGCTGACATTGAGTGGCTGTGCCTCAGATAGTTTCTAAACATTTCTTATCCCACTTTGAGATTGCCTGAGTTCCCATGACACTGGACTAGTTTCTTCAGATCAGATATAGGTTGCCTTCCCCTCACTCTTTCTATTCTCAACTTTACTCTCCAACCAGAATATTACAGGTAAGATAACTGGCCCTACCTCAGAGCTATAGAGAAATTTTTTTCTTCTGGACATATGTTTCCTTCCTTTACACCTGGTCTGAAAGCTCTGCAAATTTCAAACAGATGGGAGGGAGAAGCAATCAGTTCAATCCTTTGTGATTTAATGGGAGATATATAGGAAAATAGACATTGTATTGTAGGAGGTTGAAATGACCATTGGAGGGGGAGACTTGACTTTGAGTACCTCTGTCTCTCCCACTAGCAAACCAGGTAGCTCTAGACAGGCCTCATTACCTCTCAGAGCTTCTGTTTCTTCTTCTCCAAAATGGGTTTAATTATCACCATCCTACTAACCTCACAGCATTGTGGGACAAATGTGAAAGTGTTTGGAAAAATCAAATGCAAGATGTAAAAATATAAGATCTTTTTATTACCCTTACACCTAAGCTCAGCCCTGAGGAAGTTGGGGAGTGGGATAGGGCTAGTTGGGACATAATCAGCATCTAGTCTCTTCAGAGATGCTGTCTAAACTGTGGGGAAATATCTAAAAGTAAATCCTTGGCTGAAGACTGGCATAAGACACACTTTAATATTGACATCTGTGGAGCATTTATCAGGGGTCCAAATTCTGGACTAACCGCTTTATCTGTATTATCCTATGTCATCTTCAACCATGTGAAGAGGGTGCTCTCATTAGTCCTATTTTATTTTATTCTTTTACCAAGAATCTCTGGCACAAAGAGGTTGAGTAAGTGGCCCCAGGCTAAAAAGGAGCAAAGCTGGGATTTGAACACATGGAGTCTGACCACAGAGCCCCACATGCGACTACTCCACTATATAGGCATGGCTTCATTATTTAGAGCCAGATGGTCACTGTGAAGGCTTACCCTGTCACCTGGGACAATTTTGCCACCCAACAGCAGCCAACATTTGAAGCTCATACAGTCTGAGGCCTGAGCAAAAGTGGCCCTTCTTTCTCCCTTCCCCATCTTAGATCCAGATGTGAATCCTCCTGGGGTATTTGAGAAAAGTCTTTCATATTCAAGGAAAAGAATCAATCATTGAGGGATGGTACTGAACTCAGGAGGTTCTGCCCAGGGGCTAGCTGCAGCCCCAAAGTAGAACAACCTCTGTTCTGGGCTCTGGTCACAGAAGGAAGGTAAGATTCTCCCCTGGGCATCATCCCATAGAGGAAAAAAAAAAATGCGTCTTGGACCCCAGCATATATGGAAGGGTATAGGACTCTGAAAGTGGAAGGAATTTTTGTGGTTACAGCAGGAGCTGTTTTTTCTTTCTCAGCACTTATTTTCCCCTCTTTGTCACTCCTCTCTCAAGAAAGAGGGGTGGGGGAAAATGGATAAGGAAGGAAGATGATCAATCATTTGGATACTCTATGTCCTTATCTTCCAATGTCATCCTCTTTTGCCCTCTTCCACTACACCTTGGAAAGTGATCCTATTAATAGTTCTAACATTGGGATGAGTATACACATTAAAAGGTATCATTTAGTCCACCTCTCAACCCTCTTCCTTAATGAGTGAAAGAGGTCAGTTGTATGGTAATGGATGGTAACTAGACCTTGGGTGGTAATCTCTTCGTAGTGCATACAGATGTTGATTTATAATGTTATACAACTGAAACCTGTAATGTACACCTGAAACTTATATAATGTTATATACCATTTTAATATCAATTTTTAAAAGGATATATATGAATCAGAGGATATTTAAAGTAATCTAGAGGCATTGTTGATAAAAAAGTATTCACATTAAAAAAAGGCACCAGATACTTCTGGTTTAAGTAGCTTAATAGAGATAATTTGAGTGGCTTCTCCCACTGTAAACTCAAAGAAATGCTGAATAAAGTGTGGGGGCGGGAACTCACAGCTGGGCCTGAAATAAAGAAAGGGAAATCTCTAGGAGCAAATAGCAAGGAGGGATCTTAATGGCAGACCCCTTAACTTTTGAGCCCTCCAGGGGGATGTGATGGACCTAGAAGAGATATAGACTAGCTGACAATAGAATATTTACACAGCACTTGAGGAGCTAAACTGTGGACTTCTTCTAATTATATACACTGCTCAACTATCATTCAAGAGTCAGTATGAAATGTAGACATTTTCCAACAAAGACTGAGTCAATTCACCATTCATATGAAAAGTGCTGCCCTTAAAGCTAGGCTGGTCTTGGGAAAGCTGGCAAGATTTAAAAAGAAAACAACTCCTACCCTTTGACAACTTTTGCTGAGAATTTTACTGGTCTAAGCATTGATGTATAACTGGGTGCTGGACAGACTAACCATGGTTTTCCTACAATATCCTCTAATATCTTTTAAAAAATTATGTATTTTTTGGTATGAGCTTTATTGAGCTATAATTCGCATACCATATAATTCACCGATTTAAAGTGTACAATTCAATTTTTTTCAGTATATACACACACACAGTTGTGCAACCATAACCACAATCTAATTTTATTTTTTACCACAATCTAGTTTAAGAACATTCTCATCACCTCAAAAAGAAACTCTGTATCCATTAAGCAATTACTCCTCATTCTCCCTGTCCCCCAGGTCCTGGAAACCACTAATCTACTTTCTGTCTACAATTTTACCTATTACATGTGCCGTTTTGCGTCTGGCTTCTTTCACTTAGAATAATGTTTTCAAGGTTCATCCATGTTGTCACATGTGTCAGTACTTATTTCTTTTTCTAGCTGAATAATATTCCATTATATGGATACACATTTTGCTTATACGTTCTTCAGTTGGTGGACAATTTGTTTCCACCTTTTGGCTATTATGAATACTGCTGCTATGCTTGTACAAGTTTTGTGGGAATATACCTTTTTATTTCTGTTGGGTACATACATAGGATTAAAATTACTGGAGCATATAATTCTACATTTAAACATGTGAGGAAAGCCAAACTATTTTCCAAAGTGGCTGCACCATTTTACATCCCTATTAGCAGTATATGAGGAATCCAAGTTCTCCACATCCTCACCAACATTTGTTATTATCTATTTTGATTATGGCCATTCTAGTAGGTATCTCATTGTGGTTTTGAATTGTACTTCCCTGATGGCTAAAGATATTGAGTTTCCCTCTTACATATTTTTATTACAAACTCAACTATCTTACAACATATTACTGTAAGTATTGTTAGAGATTTCACTTTTCAAGAGTTTTCTGGGAGAAGCTATTACTCCCCTTGCTCTCCAGTCCATCCTAACTATGCTATTGCCCTAACCCTTTTCAGGATTTGCGGCGGGGGGGGGGGGGGGGGGGGGGGGGGGGGGGGGGGGGGGAATTAGAAAGGCAAATTCTCATGGTCCTTCCCAGATCCATAATAGCTTTCTTTCAACTGCTGCCTTCCATAACAAAGATTATTTCAGAACAAAGATGAATATGGGCTTGTATTTTGGGGTTTTCTGGAGGCCCAGAAGCCATGACTCAAAAGAAAATTCCTAGAGAAATATGGTCTCTTTCCTGTGAATTCTTCCTCCTTCAATCCCAAACTAAAATAACCCAAACTTCATTATTGTGGTCATTCACTGGGCTAAGACTCTCTTATTCTGATACCACTCAGAGTTTCTCCATAACCCAATCACCAAAGTTACTATCCTCTACCCTGATTAAAAAAAAAGGAGAGAGGGAGAGCGAGAGAAAGAGACAGAGAATAAAACAAAATGAAAATCTGAATTTCAATTCCAGCTATGCCAGTCAGTGACAAGTTGTGTGACCCTGGGTAAGTCACTTGGTCATTCTGGGCCTCAGTAACCTCATCTTTGTGATTGTTCAATTCTCATTAGGGAACCAGACAAGATGATAACTCCCTTCCTGTTTGGATGTGCTCTGGAAGTAGGAAAGTGTCTCAGTGGCCTGGGGAGAGGACTACTGGGGCAGAAGCCCAATCTGAGCCATTGCTAGAGGGCAGCATTGTATCAGCAATTATTCTAATGACACTGGCTGAGGTGTGGTCGCCTCAGAATTCTTTAATCCAAAAATGTAGTCTTTTACTTTCCCAGAAATGGCATTCTTAAAAAAGGAAGCAAATTTCTGGAAATCCGCAGAGAGAGAAGAATATTAGAGAAGAAAGTCTTGCTTTCTGCAAGTTTTATTGTTAAAACAAAACAAAACAAGATTGAAAAGAAAGATTGTGCATTTTAACTTTAAATTAAACCTGTTTACTTTTGGTCTTATTTGGATACAATCACACAAATATGTTTTCCTCTTTGAAGACTCCACCAGCACCGCAAGGAAAGTATTCAAATTTATTTGAAACTTCTTCCAGTGGTTTGATTCATGGATTCAGTGACAGAATTTCTTAGTAGGACATCTTACTATGGCATCTCTTCCTTCCTTGGCTGATATTTATGACAACCCCCAAATGGAATACTTAGGATATGGATTTGTTACAAAGAATCATCCACAATTTCTCCGCTAAATCTTTTGATGACTTGCTACATTTTACAATGGCTAAGTTTCTGAATGTCTAGGTGACATTCCCAAATCACCTGTCTGAGGGAAAAAACTATATGGCTGCAATAACTGTTCAAACCATGTATTTCTAGCTGTGTATCCTTCAGTTAGTGTAGCTTCCTCAGTTCTCCTTTGAGTTATGTGAAGTGAAAGTCACTTAGTTGTGTCCGACTCTTTGCGACCCCATGGACTATAGAGTCCATGGAATTCTCCAGGCCAGAATACTGGAGTGGGTAGCCTTTCCCTTCCCAGGGGATCTTCCCAACTCAGGGATCCCGCACTGCAAGTGGATTCTTTACCAGCTGAGCCACAAGGGAAGCCCCCATGAGGTCATGTTCCTCCCCTAACCTCAATATGCACACACATTTTGTCTAGGAGCATCAGGGATTGTCTCATGTGTGACATGCCCATAAACATAGCTCTCATCATTCATTAAGGGAAAGAAGAAAATGGACACATTGCAACTCTATAGCAGTGGTGGTAGATACATCTCCATTTACATGGTTACTCCAATTATTTGATAGTAACTGCTTAGAGCATTGTTGAGAAAGATTCTTTTTTTTTTTAGATACCACCTTTTTTATTGACATGATTCAAAATTGTCAGAATCATTTGGCTTATACATAATTTTATCAGTTGGTTCTATGCTTGAGGTGCTGCATTAGTTCATTAGTTTCTTTTTTTAAGTTATTTATTTTTAATTGGAATATAATTGCTTTACAATATTGTGTTGGTTTCTGCCATATATCAACATGAATCAGCCATAGGTATATGTATGTCCTCTCCCTTTTGACCCTCCTTCCCACCTACATTTGGAATCCATAAGAAAGAGGGCAAATGATCAATTCTTTAGTAACGTCTGCTAAGAGAAAGGGGTGAGGGCATATAAATCGAGAAAATCTCCATCCTTAAGGTAATTCAAGCAAATGACTCCACTTTATTCTTATTAATGAGGAAAACAATATTTTTAATAGCAAAGTATTATATTATTGGGCTTCTCTGGTGGCTCAGATGGTACAGAATCTGCCTGCAATGCAGGAGACCCAGGTTTGATCCCTGGGTCATGAAGATCCCCTGAAGAAGGGAATGGTTACCCACTGCAGTATTCTTGATTGGAAAATCCCATGGACAGAGCATATTATTAAAAGGTAACTGGGATATCTCAGAAAACATCCAGGCTATGGCTTCTCCTGGTTGGGAGGGTATAACTGATCCTCAAGAACCCTTAAAATCAGGGACTTGAATGTCACCAGTATTCTTGGTTTTTCTCTTTGCTTTTCATGTCTGCATCTCTCTGCATATTGACTTGCTTCTTTCTTCTCTATAGGCTCTTTTTCCACATAGTGGGTGATCTAGGCCTCTAGAGTTATTCTGTTCAGTATGGCAGCTACCCATCGCATGTGGCTATTGAGAACTCAAAGTGTTCAGTTCAGCTTGGTTCAGTCACTCAGTCATGTCTGGCTCCTTGCGACTCCATGAACCGCAGCACGCCAGGACTCCCTGTCCATCACCAACTGCTGGAATCTACCCAAGCCCATGTCTGTTGAGTCGGTGATGCCATCCAACCATCCCATCCTCTGTCATCCCCTTCTCCTCCTGCCCTCAATCTTTCCCAGCATCAGGGTCCTTTCAAATGAGTCAGCTCTTCGCATTAGGTGGCCAAAGTATTGGAGTTTCAGCTTCAACATCAGTTCTTCCAATGAACACCCAGGACTGATCTCCTCTAGGATGAACTGGTTGGATCTCCTTGCAGTCCAAGGGACTCTCAAGAGTCTTCTCCAACACCACAGTTCAAAAGCATCAATTCTTCAGCACTCAGCTTTCTTTATAGTGTGCTTAGTCTAAATTGAGATGTGCTGGTTTATAAGTGTAAAACACACACTGGATTTTGAACACAGAGTACTAGGGGAAAAAAGAATGTAAAATATCCTATTAATTTAAAAAACATAGATTTCTTGTTTAAATGATAACATACTGAATTTATTGTGTTCAATAAAATATGTTATTAAAATTAATTCCACCTGTTTCCTCTCTTAATGTGGCAATTAGAACATTGAAAATTATGTACTTGGCTCACACCATATTTTTATTGGACAGCTCTGCTTTACAGCATTACAACTTATATAGCTACTCGGGGAGTGATTGAATTCTTTGAACAAAGCACAGAAAATGAGATAAAGGGTATTTACTGGTGTGGACCAGAGGTCCACCCCTAGAGCATTCCTACGTGGACTGAGGGGGAGTCACGTGAGAACACAGCAGCTCCAGATGGGACACAAATTTGGGGTATCCTGAGATACAATTCTCAGAAGCACAGAGGGGGCTACTGGATTAAGGAAGGAGTAGGTATCTTCCAATCTGGGATCATCTTAAATGCCTTTTTAATAAAAACCGTCTAGTTCTCACAGTCAATTGTGTAGCAAATTATATTGCTTCTACCTCCATCCACTTTTCTCCCTCCTTAAGGTATCCTTCTCTTAGTTCAGTCACTGTCATTTCAGCTGGGGTGAAGCTGTCGCTGGCAAATGACCTTTAAATAAGCATCATATACAACCAAAAGCATGTTTCCTCCCTCAAGTTAAGCATTTGGGAAGATACATACTTATTTCCAAGCAAAAAAGTTTCAATTACATCCAGCTTCTGCTCATCATACATGTGACCAGGCCCAAGTCACTGGGCTTCTCTGGGACTCAGTGTGCACATCACTGAATGTTGTTCTGTCACTCCGTTGTGTCCAACTCTTTGCGACCCCATGGACTGCAGCATGCCAGGCTTGCCTGTCCTTCACCATCTCCTGGAGCTTGCTCAGACTCATGTCCATTGAGTCAGTGATGCCATCCAACCATCCCATCCTCTGTCATCCTCTTCTCCTCCTGCCCTGAACCTTTCCCAGCATCAGGGTCTTTTCTAATGAGTTGGCTCTTCACATCAGGTGGCCAAAGTATTGGAGTTTCAGCTTCAGCATCAGTCCTTCCAATGAATATTCAGGGTTGATTTCCTTTAGGATTAACAGGTTTGATCTCCTTGCTGTCCAAGGGAATGTGGACTGGTATGAACCCTATTTTCCATGATATGTGATATACTTTTATATATGTGGTTCGTATTCAGAAATTCTAAAATGATGGCTTTTGAACCATCCTCTCCTTCTGAATGATCCTTTCCCAATATTTCCATATTATAATCAACCACTCTGAATCTACTCTTTTTTCTTACTTTTTAAGAAAATGATTTATTCTTTGTTTTCACATGTACTCCAACATTTGTGGGGGGAGGCACGAATGACAGTTTAGTTTATTCAATCAGATAGATATTTTAAAAACAAGCAATTCAATGCTAACTGGCTAATTGCAATATAATTAACTGACGATTTTAAACTCTAAAACCAATTATTTGATCTGTCACCAATTTCTTCTCTCCTCAGAAGTAGTGATACACTTTGGTGATACTCAGGAAAAAACAACAACATTGAGAGACTCCTTTAATATGCAAAGTATGATTTTAGGGATTGGACTAAACTGCAAAAACAGTGGGGCAGGACCTCCTTTAGAACTGCCTTTGTTGCAGAGACACATCCAACAAGAACTCTTCTTTCTTTGAAGGTAGATTTGATTTTGGAAATGGCCAGAAATCACTGAAGGTCAAGTCTAGTAAGATGTATGTTTAAGCTGGGTAATACTAAGTCTGTTTAAAAAAGATGCATGTATGTAAAGCAATGATAGTAGTTTTATTATATCCCCAAGTGAGGATCCAGCAGTGTTTATTGCAATAGCATCCATCGTTAGGCTAAGTGGGTAGTCTCCAGCACTGACTGATCCCATGTACCATGTTCATTGGCATGTGGAGGCGTTCAATTGTTGCTTTGGGATGTACATTAAAAACAGTCTGACTACTGGGTGGTCCAAACTCTAAAATAACACTTTATATTTTAAAAAACCTTTTCTTATAAAAGTTGCTTCTCTTGAATGTAGCTAAAAACCTTATAGATGGGGTAGGTTTTATTCCCAACTTAGAGGTGTGGAAACTGAGACCCAGAGATGCCAAACGACCTAGTTTTGATGACAAAACTGACCAGGGGCAGAGTTTGGCTGTGATTAGACCATTTGGCTCTTATCCTCATCTTCTTTTCTGTCTTCTTGCCATCTCCATTTCTGTACGTGTACATTGTGATAATGGTAATAATTATAATGATAAAATTGAGGCATACAGAAGTGAAGTGATTTGTCCAAAGTCACAAGTGGTAGTGTTAAAGCTTAGATTTGGATGCAGTAAATTCCCTGGTGACTCAGATGGTAAGGAATGTGCCTGCAATGCAGGAGACCCAGGTTTGATCCCTGGATTGGGAAGATCCCATGGAGAAGGGAATGGCAACCCACTCCAGTCTTCTTACCTGGAGAATTCCCATGGAGAGAGGAGACTGGCTTGCTACAGTCCATGGGGTTGCAAACTGTTGGACACAACTGAGAGACTTTCACTTTGAACCACTATTTCAGTCTGCTTACTTTTTAGTCTTTTCCCTAAGCAGGTCTTCCCACTTCTTTCACAGTCAAATCTTCCTAACCCCTGCCTGTCTACTAGCTGTTTTCAATGTAGAGCAAGACTGAGAACCACTGATGTAAATAAATTTGTGTATCACTATTTTAACTCTGAAAATCTTACTTGACTGAGAACAATCTCTTTTTAACTAATTCTACCAGTTTGTTTCTCAGCAGGACAAGAAAAGTAAAAAGAAATGAATCTCAAGGATCCCTGGGCCATGAGAAGAGCTTAACACAATTTCCCAAGCAGCTGGAATAAAAGGTTAAACCATGGGCAGCACCTTGCCTCTAGGCTCTGTTTTGGCAGATCCACTGTCCTCTGAACGGATGGATCAAACCAGTCAACCCTGAAGGAAATCAACCCTGATTTGGAAGGACTGATGCTGAAGCTGAAGCTCCAATACTTTTGCTACTTGATGCGAAGAGCTAACTTATTGGAAAAGACCCTGGTGCTGGGAAAGACTTAGGGCAGGAGGAGAAGCGGGGGCGACAGAGGATGAGATGGTTGGATGGCATCACTGACTCAATGGACATGAGAGTTTGGGCAAAGTCTGGGAGATAGTGCATGACAGGGAAGCCTGGCATGCTGCAGTGCATGGGGTCACAAAGAGTCGGACGCGACTTAACGACTGAACAACAACAGCAGCAATTCTCCTCTGAACACCTGGATGTGTATTTATTTATAAAATCCCATTTGTTTGTATTTTCAGTGGTGGTGGTGGCTTAGTCACTAAGTCGTGTCCAACTCTTGTGACCCTATGAACTGTAGGCCACCAGGCTTCTCTGTCTACGGGATTTCCCAGGTGAGACTACTGCAGTGGATTACCATTTCGTTCTCCAGGGGATCTTCCCCACAGGGATCAAACCCTGGTCTCCTGCACTGCAGGCAGTCTCCTGCATTGCAGGCGAATTCTTTACTGACTGAGCCACCTTTAGTAAGGCACCTCCAGTCTTTGGAAGACAGAAACATGTTATCAAGAGAGTCTTAAAAGGTGATCTATCAAGACTTTCATGTAAGAGAGTAGTCAGTTGCATACCTGACCAAATAGAATTGTTACTTCCCAGACAGTAATGTGAGCCAGATCTGTGTTACTGGCACCAGCAAGCTGGAGTTTGGAGTTCTGAGCCTGGATGATGAAAAGCTGAGAGTTGCTTTCTGAAGAATGAGGACTAAAGAACAGGATGCATATGAAATAAACTATGTCTTTAGCAAAAATGAATTATATATACCCCAAACCTACTTCCTCCTATAGACTCAGGCAGAATTTCTTGTGGCAAATTGTCCATGACATATAGATAATGTGAGTCCAGAGAGCCACATTAGATCTTTCTGATTACTAGAGAACACACTACATCATTGCCAATCTTCTGATGAAGACATTGTAACTTTCCAACTGTTTTCTGATCTAGCAAGGGACTGAAGGATTTATACACATTTACAGAGAGGGAAAGATGGAGAATGCAGAAAGCCTAATTTTGTACAAGAAGGTGGGATATGTATATATGACTGCCATGATACCATATTCCCTGATCCAGAGCTACCTCCAAGGGCCTGAGCAGGGAGGAAGGGGACCAAGACCAGTGGTGTGCTGGAGGTGACTTGCAGTGGTTATGTGTATCTCTGCCATCCAGTATCATCATGATGGTAGGTCATGATGGGAGTATTTTTTACCACAGAAATTGGTAAATGTACAAATCTGTCTCCCATGCCAAACTCCCTCCCTTAGAGAGCTGGTTAAACATCTACCAACACACTTGGACTTACAGTACAGTGAAACAGGCTGGGCCTGAGAGATGTGGTTAAAGAATGTTTTGTGTATATTACCATATGTAAAATAGATGACCAGTGAAAGTTTGATGCATGAAGCAGGGCATTCAAAGCTGGTGCTCTAGGACAACCCAGAGGGATGGAGTTGGGGGGAGGTGGGAGGGGGATTGAGGATGAGTAGACACATGTACACCCATTGCTGATTCATGTCCACATATGGCAAAAACAACCACAATGTTGTAAAGTAATTATCCTCCAGTTAAAATTAATTATTTTTTTAAAAGAATGAGTAATGTTTTGTTTACAGAAGATAAGACCTTGGTGAATTATAGCTATGGGAAGAGAGCTCAGATACCTTTTTTATTTCTCTAAAGAGTAAACCAGAATCACTGTGTTCATCTGTATGTGTATGTGTGTAGGTTCCATGGAAACTGGATTCAACTCAATATAAAAAAGACAATTTATCAATGTTCAGTACGATTCAAAGTGAGAAAAATTTGTCTCAGGAGATATGAGCTTCCCCATCACTAGAAATGAGCAAATAGAGATTTAAAAATCAGTAGGCAGACATAGAGGAATTTCAAGTATTGGACAGTAGACTGGATAAGACTATATGATCACTAATGTTTCTTCCAACTTCAGATATTTTTGATTTTTTGGAAAAGTAATTGATAAATTTTGAAGAACTTAAAGAGGTCTTGCATTGCTAGGAGTTCAAAACCAGTATGAAGGCAAATCATTTGTAAGAGCTTAAAGAACACTTTTCATTCTGCTCATACTATTTTCCTCCTAATTGACTGAATTTATTCTTCCTCAAGGCAGTAGCTTATGGGAACAGAGCATGAGGGTCTTCAAGACCCCTTTTCTCTACTACAGATGGACATCTCTACTCAGATACTACATCAGAGTCATTCCTCTGATCAGTTGTCTAATTGTATCTTTTTTTTTTTTCATCTCCACATTAAATCAAGCAGGCATTGGAAAACAACCCTACTACAGTGAGAAGAGTAGTTACATGTTTACATTGTTTGAAACTATATTCTATAAAATCATGTTGAATCAAGTTATGAAAAAATAAACATGAAAAAAATAGGAATTTTAGTATATAGAATGTCATTTTTTTTAAAGCAGCTCCTCACAACTTTCTTTAGCCTGTAGTCTATTTTCATTAAGCCAATCATGATCTTTAAGCCCTGAGGCACATGCACCAGTACTGGTTTTCATGGTTTGGATAGTTATCAACCTGCATGGGATGTTCAAGATATTCCCAGGTAGGAATTCAGCTAAATTTTCAAGTCCCTCTCTTTTTTACCCCAATCCACTTGACTGTTGATAGAATGAAATGAAAACTCTATGTGCGTGTGTAGCTAATAATGTGATATACATGGCTGTGAGTGGTATACAAGTGTAATGGGTTTGGTGATACATGGTCCTTGTTTGGAATGACAAATAGTTTAGGATTAAAGCAGCTGTAAGAAAGCACTTTTGGATTGGTAAAGTAAGAATGTCTGCAAATCTAATCCCTAGTTCTTAATGTGACAAGAACACAAGAAAAATATTCAAAATCAACTTTTTAAGAACTCTGGAAATTAACCAAAGTCTTTCAAGAATCCAAGAACTATTTATTCAAGAAAAATGGCTGAATCTCAGTAAGAACCATGAGCTTTATGGTATTTTAACTTGCTCTCTTCCCAGCTCAGTGGTAGCTTTAAAAACTAATAGCTTCACAATTATGGTAGTTGTAAAAACTGGCAATCTGGCAGCCACTGGAGGAGGCAAAATAGACTTAAAAGTTCCCCGTAAAGCTCTATTTTTAGAGAATTGTAATTATTATTTGAGCTGCCCGGCAGCTTTCTGGAAGTCCCCACATGCAGAGCTTGACTTCATTTGACCTGACTCAGGGCTCACTCAATGTGAATAGTCTTTTCCCTCAGGCATTAAAAAAAGAATCATTGGTGAAAGAGAGTTCTGGAGGCGGGACAAATGATATATCTGGTGGGGTGTTTGTGGATGTCTTCATTTATTAGGTGATATTTGTACAGCCACCCAAGTGAAATAATGGGGGCGGTGGTGGTTTAGGCGCTATGTTGTGTCCGACTCTTGAGACCCCATGGACTGTAGCCCACCAGGCTCCTCTGTCCATAGGATTTTCCAGCAAGAATATTGGAATGAGTTGCCGTTTTCTTCTCCAGGGGATCTTCCCAACCCAGGGATTGAACCCAAGTCTATGCTGGGGTAATAGCAAGTACAAAGACCCTGAAGTAGGAGCATGCTGGGTTTCTTTCAGGAGTAGACGATATCTTGATTACAATGTTTCTCCCCTCTGTCTTTACTTATTGGGGCTTCCCTGGTGGCATGGCAACCCACTCCAGTATTCTTGCCCGGAGAATCTCCATGGACAAAGAAACTTGGCGGGCTACAGTCCATGGGGTCACAAAGAGGCGGACACAACTGATTAAGCAGAGCACCGCACAGCACAGCACTGGGGGCTCAAATGGTAAAGAATCTGCCTGCATTGTGGGAGACCTGGGTTTGATCCCTGAGTTGGGAAGAACCCCTGGAGAAGGAAATGGCAACCCACTCCAGTATTCTTGCCTGGAGAATTCCATGAACAGAATCGATGGGGTTGCAAAGAGTCAGCCACGACTGAGTGTCTAACACTTTCACTTTCACTTACTTTCATGACTTCAACTGCCATCACTACCGCACCCCTTACCAGGCCCCTGCTATAGTACGGTATCTCCATGTTCCTAGAACACTGATTCCATCAGGTTATTCCTTTGCATAAAAACTTCTATTGGATTCCTATTTACCTGCAGTAAAAATCCAAATCCCCCCACAGTGTTCAACTACCTCCACCAATCTGATTTTGTGTTATATTCATCTCTTGTGCTATTTCATAAACTTTCATTCCTGTCACTGCTGTATTGATTGATTTCAGTTCGGTTTATCACTCTCTCTCTCGGATGTGAATTTTTATCCCCCAATTTTGAAAAATTGTGATAAAATATACATAGCATATATATATATATATATATATATATATATATATATAAACCATTCTAACCATTTAAAGTAGTTACTGATAGTAAGAACTTACTTATGCCTCTTTTTGGTCCTCATCTCTTTCCTTACTGCCTTCTTTTGTGGTTTGTTATTTCTTTGTAATGGCACATTTTGATTTCTTTTCATTTTCTTTTGTTTATATTCAATAGATATACTTTTTGTGGTTACCGTCGGGATTACATATAATAACTTAAAGTTACAGATATCTATTTTAAATTGTTACCAACTTAACTTTAATCACATACAAAAACTACTCCATTACAGCTCTGCCCTTCTCCACTTTATATTATTGGTGTCAAAATTACATTTTATATATGCCAATTAACATAGATTTATCATTTTTAATGCATTTAAATCTTTAAATCTTACAGGAAATAAGAAGAGTGGATTTACAAACTAAGATTACAAAAATACCGGTTTTTATATTTGTCCACATGTTTGCCTTTACCAAAGATCTTTATATTTTCATATGATTTCAAATTATTCTTAAGTGTTCTTTCATTTCAATGCCCTTTAACATTTCTTGCAGGACAAATCTTGTGGTAATAAACTCCCTCAGTTTTTTTGTTTTAAATCTGGGAGTGTCTTAACTTCTCTGCCTTCTTTTTTTTTTTTTGTCATCTGCATGGCATGCAGTATCTTAGTTCCCCAACCAGGGATCAAACCCATGCCCCCTGCAGTGGAAACTTGGAGTCTTAACCACTGGACTGCCAGGGAAATCCCATGCTTTCTTTTTATAAGAAGAGTTTTGTTGGGTATGAATGCTCTGCCTGCATGCTAAGTCTCTTCAGTTGTGTCTGACTCTTTTGCAATCCTATGGACTGTAGCCCGCCAGACTCTTCTGTTCATGGGGTTCTCCAGGCAAGAATACTGGAGTGGGTAGCAAGGCCCTCCTCCAGGGGATCTTCCCGGCCCATAGATTGAACCTGCATCTCTTACGTCTCCTGCATTGGCAGGCAGGTTCTTTACCAATGGTGCCACCTGTGAAGCACCCAATAGAATGCTCAGCTGACAATTTTTTTCCTTTCAATACTTTAAATATGTCATGTTGCTACCTTCTGCCTCCATGGTTTCTGCTGGAAAATCTACCTATACTCTTATTGAGGATCTCTTGTACATAATAAATCAGTTTTTCTTTTGCTGCTTTCAAGATTTTCTCTGTCTTTTGCAATTGATTGTAATACATTTTGGGTCTCTTTGAGTTTAGTCTTCTTGAAGTTCACTGATCTTCTTGTATTTGGATATCCATGTCTTTGCTTAAATTTTGGAAGCTCTTGGCCATTGTGAAAGTAAAAGTGAAAGTCACTCAGTCGTGTCTGACTCTTTTGTGACCCCATGGACTGCATAGTCCATGGAATTCTCCAGGTTAGAATACTGGAGTGGGCAGCTATTCCCTTCTCCAGGGGATCTTCCCAATCCAGGGATCAAACCCAGGTGTCCCATATGGGTCTCCCATATTGCAGGCAGATTTGTTACCAGCTGAGCCACCAGAGAAGCCCAAGAATACTGGAGTGGGTAACCTATCCATTCTCCAGGGGATTTTTCCAACCCAGGAATGAACTGGAGTCACCTGCATTGCAGGCAGATTCTTTACCAGCTGAGCTACCAGGGAAGCCCCTCATTTTTTAAATTAAATTTTGTATCACACTAATTTTTAAAAAATTTATTCATTTTAATTAGAGGATAATTACTTTACAATATTGTGATTTTTTGCCATACATCAATATGAATCGGTTTTATATTAAAAATAAAATAAATCTGTCCTAAGGCCAGATGAAGACCTTATAAAGCTTTAAGTAGAATGCCCAAAAGATAGTACTCACCCTCCCATACATAATCTAAACTAATAAAGAATCCTTAAATTATAAGTGGAACAAAATTCAGCAAAGTTTTGTTTTCCCTCCATGATAACTAATTTGATCACTTAAAAAAATTCAATTTTTTTTCCAAAAGCTTTTTATTCTAATTCTAATTTGGGGAGAATTTCTGTATTGGTGCATATGTTTTGACTACTTATTGGTTAATTCAGCTCTGATTTGGTCTTTTAGAAAACCAACTTGATGTAGAATTATTCTTTAATTTCATTTTGAGGAGTTTGGGGCAACTATGTTGAAACAAAGGGTTATGCCACTCCCTCCCTACTCTCAAGTCTTATTTACAGATATGAAGAAAGAGACAGTTCAAAGAGGTTTACTTCTGAGACAAAGAGGGCTTTCTTGTTCCAGCCTAAAACTCACTGTATAGGCCTCTTCTAGAGGGTAATTCAAAAGAAGACCTATTTTAGCTGGAAGAGCCACATAAGAGAGTGACTGAATTGAGCCTACTTTTAACTCATTTCATTAAGTGGTGATTGCTGTTTTGAAATCAGTATCTACAGGTCACAGCAAAATAAGAATGAGGTAGAATGTCCAATTCAACCAGGAATTATAAATAAAATTTAGCCTTTTTTTAAAAAAAAAGCTGTGAATGACAGGTGAGAATGAGACCAGAATCATTATTTCAAGTTCAGTTATAAAACTGATGACATTTCTTTTTGTTTTCCTCTTTGTTTTGATAGTCTCTGATGTATTTCATTATGGTTTAAAAGTCTGTTAACTATTTTAGGTTTTATCATTGTTAAATCATATCCATCATTCTCTTACATAAATAAAACTGTTGATGTAGCATTTTCCTGTAGTTCTTTAGTATTTGGTTATAAGAATTAAAACTAAACCACACTTATGTTAACTGGACTGTGTTAACTGGACAGTCATTCCAACTCAGTCTCACAGAGAGTGAACAGGTAATGTCTCTAACTTAGAACACAACTGTGTCCTCAAAATGACCACATTGCCTTAAGGTTATACAAGCCTAGACTACAGTGTTCACATAAGGAATAGAAAGTGAATACAAGGAGTGCTTATTAGAAGTATCAACAACATCAATCAGTTCAGTTCAGTTCAGTTCAGTCGCTCAGTCATGTCCAACTCTTTGCGACCCCATGAATCGCAGCACACCAGGCCTCCCTGTCCATCACCAACTCCCGGAGTTTACTCAAACTCATGCCCATCGAGTAGGTGAAGCTAAATGAGATCATAGGGATAGATTTCTTAATATGAGACATAGGGAAGGGGAGAAGGCAGTTCTTTTAAGCTAAATGATCAAACATAGGCATTAAGATTACAGGACTTGAAAACTGATTGATTATGGCACAAGAAGCTGAAGGTAAGAGTAAAAAATACTTATTCCAAAATCAAGCTTGGACCACTGGGGAGGCAGTAGAAAAAGGACATAGATTAGAGGAAATGATAATAGATAAAAATTAGAAAAAGCTTGATTTTGAGATGACTGAGGACCGCTGACATGGGTGATGTAGAGTTGGTGGTTGGAGAAAGACTTTTCACTCAGAAGACTGTTGTTGAGATTCTTGCCAAAGGCAGAGTTGAGAGTCATGTGCATGGGTGATTATGGAGAGAAGAAAAGCCTAGGGCTGAGGAGGACCATGATAGGGTGATAAAAAGTTGGGAGAAGAAGAGAAGAGTATGTAGATTCTAAGAGTAGGCAGAGAAGAGTATGTAGAGTTTAAGAGTAGGCAGATTGGGGAAAAGAATATGGGTAGAGAAACACCTATAGTGATAGTGTAGACAAGAGCCTATCAAAGAAAGAAAGCCACAAAACCACAAAGAGTATATTCTTTTCCTTCAAAGTATCAGTGCCCTCCAACTATTCTTTTGTGGGCACCTGGGTCTGAAGCATGGCAAGAGAAATTGAGATTCTGCTGGAAGATACATTACCACAAGTATCTCAGAAGAAGAGAAGATCCAAATGGTATGAGGGAGAAAAAATGAAATGATTATGTCCCATGAAGGAAATTCTAAAGGACAAGTCATTTTACTGGCTTTTTTTTCTACTTGTTTGTTAGTAGAATGCAGCAATTAGGATGTAATCTGGTGTATTTATATATGCAGGTCTTTGGTGAAGAGCAGCCAAGTTGGCTGGAACAGAGATCTAATTCCTAGATCTCTTTCTTTTTCTCTCTGAGTCACTTTATTTTTTAAATCCTCTTGAAAAACTTTTCAGCAGCTGAAAACATGTAAAAGATTTATGGAAACTCAGGACTCAAATAGCACTAACTTTGGATCATGTACTTAATGTGAAGTGAAGAGTATGTCAATGTTTCTCTTCTGTACTTCTGTTTAATGGGCTTACTATTTGGCTAAAAAACTAGAGTTGAGGCTGTAATATAGCATATTAGGTATCAACTCCGGAACAAATTTGTTTTCACTGAGATTCAAAACAAGTTTGTTTAGATGTTCAAAAGTAAGTTTCATTTTCCCTAGATCAAACACATATTTTTGATGTATTTTCCACCCACAAATAATTGTCATTAAAACAGAAAAATACCCACTCAAATTAAGCAAGAAATGCACCCTTATTAATTTAAATATTTCTGGCATTGAGTCATGTACCAAAATAACTCACTTTCCAGCTTTATTGAAGGCTTTCCTTCTAAAGAGAATTTCTGTCCACATCTCCAGATAACCATTGAAGTAACCATTTTTCACTAGTGTTATTGTTTTCCCCTCAGCTCTTTTGTTGATTTGTTGCTCTACAATTGCTTTCCCCTCAGCTCAGTTGGTAAAGAATCTGCCTGCAATGCAGGAGACTCCAGTTCAATTCCTGGGTCGGGAAGATCCACTGGAGAGGAGATAGGCTACCCACTCCAGTATTCTTGGGCTTCCCTGGTGGCTCAGCTGGTAACAAATCTGCCTGCAATGTGGGAGACCTGGATTTTATCCCTGGATTGGAAAGATCCCCTGGAGAATGGAAAAGGCTACCCACCCTAGTATTCTGGCCTGGAGAATTCCACAGACTATATAGTCCATAGAGTCACAAGGAGTCAGACACTACTGAGTGACTTTCACTTTTCACTTTCGTATAAACAGTTGAACCTAACAACCATTATAAAATCTGCTTTCAACATGGAACCATGACTGAGTTAATTTTCCTGGTGGAGGCTGAGAAACCAGGATCTAATGTCTGTTTTAGGGTTTTGTGGCCATCAGTACATTTATATATTGCTGACAAAGCCCGACAGCTTTCCCAGCCACCCAACTTCTGTGAAGACCATGTTAAATGTGTCACATGCCTTGTCTCATCCTCTTGAATCACGCCAACAATCCTCTGAGATGACTATTATATCCCTATTTTGCAGGATATGCTGATCTAAATGATTTGTCTCAAAGTCACACAGCAAGTAAGAGACAGGAACACAGGTTGGTCTAACCAGAAGGTCCATCCTGCTGTATTGCTTCTTCAAGTGAGGCTGTGCTGTAGACAGTCCAAATGGTTTTGAAAAGGAGAAAATATGGTGGAGGCTGTGATGAAGACATATTACATATTTTCTCCATTTATGATTGACATTAAAAGAGTCAAACTGGTTTGAAAGCTTTTATTTGATCCCCTTTGCTACTCAACTAACAAGTATCTAGAGGTGAATGTCAGGTGAGTCAATTCAGGTCTTTATTCAGAATTTATCAGAATTTATCAGATTTCTCAGTGAAATCTCCCTTGCCCACTCTATTAATAACTGTGATGTTCCCTAACCTTGAATACTCCCTATTCCTTTTCCTTGCTTTATTCTTCTCCTTAATACACACTGCCATCTAGCATACTATAACATCCACCTGTTTATTTTGTTCATTGTCTCCTCACCCATAATGTTAGCTTGCCAGAGGCAAGAATTGCTCACTCTGGTATTCTTAAAGTCTAAAATTGTGTCTCATACATAGTAGGCTCCTAATAAATATTTGTTGGGTGAAAAAAAATTTTTTAAATGCTCCTTGGCTTCTAGAAGGACAGCTCTTTGAACAATATTGTATACTGGTTACTGATATTTTGATACTTCTGAGTTTCTTTATAGATTTTCTGGGCTAAATAATGGAGCTGGAGTAGTTCAGGTAAGGCTTCCCAGAAAGGTGAATTTGAAGTGTGCTTTTAAAAGAGTGAAGAACAAAGAATAGTGGAGAATGAAAGAAGGACCTCCCAAATTGAAGACATACTATTCTCCAGATGGGAATGATTAGATCGGTTAAAGGGAAAAGTTCTTGTTCAATAGTAATCAGAAATTAGAGTGAGAGGAAATATATAGTTAGCCAAGAGCCCTGAAATCTAGCTAGATAAAGGCATTTGGAGTTAATACCTTAGGGGGTGATAACTGTAGGAACACAATCCACAGATGTCAGGTTTTCTGCTGTTTATTGGCTATGTGATTTTTTCCCCCCAAATTATTGGATTGGCCAAAATGTTTGTTTGGATTTTTCCATTACGTTAAATGGAAAAACCCGAATGAACTTATTGGCCAACCCAATACTATATTTCTATGTGCTTCAGTTTTCTCATCTGTAAAATGAGGACAAAAATAGTGCAGTTCCTGCCTGGCAGTGTTGTTGTAAGAATTGAGATAACACAGAGAAAGTGCTTGGCACAATGCCTGGCATATAATAAACATTCAATGAATGTTAGCTATCATCATCGTCATCATTTTAAGAGTCTTTTCACATGGTTTTTTATTATGAGTATTTTACAAGTCAAAACTGTTGTGGCTTTTAGGAATCCACCAAACCAAGAGCTATGATTGAAAATATCTATCCACAGGGCAGCAAGCATGAATCACCATCTAAATGCTGACACCAGTAACTACAGGATGTGGTGGATTCTGGAGAGCTTCCTGGATTCTGGATAGCCTGGGACAATGGCCAGATTTGGGTAGAGGAAGGTGGGCTATCTGATGTTTTAAAGTTTTGGCACTGAAGATCAGTTCTACACATACACTGCTTCTACCTTTTTATATAGACAAATGCCAAATGCCTGAGTATAATTCCCCATACCTAACTTTTAGCAATTGACCAATCAAACAAGACAGAAGCGAGGAAAATGGTGGAGTTGGTACATGAAGCCAAGGCTATCATTGTCATTTTGAGTCTCAGATACAAGATATGAAGTTTGTTGGTAGAAAAGGAGAGGGAGTAGGAACCCAGGACAAAGTCTTTCACTAGGACAGTGCAGGTACCCAGGGAAAGTGGTACTTGAAAGTCAACTAGGTCATCATGGAGTACAGTGCACTTGCACTAGGAGTGGAGGCCCCAGCCCCTGGTCTGAGATCTGATTCTTGAGAGAAAGCTGAACAAAAACAAGAGTGGCTGGAGGAGAAGAGTATACAGGTTATCTGTGAGTATCCAATTTAGTGCCAGTTAGACCTTGAAGGTATGATTTGGACATGTGGGATTGTTTGTGGGAAGAAAGGCATTCAAGTCAAAGGGACTAAGGTAGGCAAAGAAACAGAGTTAAGAAAGCAAAGAGGGGCTGAGATGCTAAGGTAGCAGAGGTGAGTGGTATGGGACAAGGCTAGAAAGGCAAATTGGGGATATGTTGTGAATGGTCTTAAACACTAAGCTAAAGAGTTGCAGAATTAATTCAAAACAGTGAGACACTACTGAAAGTTTTACAGCAGAGAAGAACATGCTTAAAGACATGCCTTAGAAAGATCAATTTGTTTATAATAAGGAGGGTAGGTTTCAAGGACATTAACCTGGAGGCAGGGAAACTAGCTAAAAGATAGTTGCTACTACCTTGACAGGTGGGTGTTTGGGACTAAACTAGGACAGTGGAAGCAGACATGAAAGGACAAAGCAAAAACCGTTAAATGATAAAATGGTATCTGATTGGCACTAGAATACAAACTCCAAACCAGCAGGAGCTTTTTGTCTGTCTTGCTTATTGCTATATCCCAGGTACTTAGAATAGTCATTGGCACATAGTAAGTCCTCAATAAGCAGTTTGTGAATGATGTCTGAACTGTGTATGTCTGAATGCATGTGTGTCCTCAAAATTCATGTGTTGAAATCCTAAGGCCCAAGGTGATATTTTTAGGAAGTTGGATCTTTGGGAAGTTCTTAGGTCATGAGAGTGGAGCCCTTATGAATGAGATTAGAACCCTTATAAAAATACCCCACAAAAGCTCCATATCCCTCTTCATCATGTGAAGGTACACCGAGAAGTCTGTTACCTGGAAGAAGGTCCTCACTCAGTGATGCTGGCACCCTGGTCTTGGACACTAGAATTATGAGAGACAAATTTACGTTTTTTATAAGCTACTCAGTCTCTGACACTTTGTTATAGACACTCAAAAAGACTAAGACAGATTCTATACACTGACCTGTGTGATATGTATTTGCACACCCGCCTCCTGACACCAGCTCATCTTTCACACTAGTTCTCAGCCCTGCTTCACACCTCAGTGTTCCCAGTTCCTGCTCCTCCAATCATACCCACGACCCACCATTATATATAATCTTAACATTGATAACAACTTGTGTTTAGTTTTTCTCCACTCTTCTCTTTCAAATGTTTTGGTTATATAGTCTAGATAACAAGAATGTCTATTTAGGACCCAGAAAAGACACTGAGACAAGACCACCAAAGAAAGATAGTTATCGTTGTCACCTTGATCAAGTTGGGGAGAGGACAGGAGCAGATTTGAAGGATCTATACAGTGGGAAGGAAATGGGCAAGATTGTCCTTATGTTGTAACTTGGGCAACAGTTTCAATTTAATATTAAACATTAATTTAGTAAAAATTTGAATAGGTGGAATCAATTTGAAAATGGAAATTAAAAGAGAAGCCTACTTTTCTTCTTTGGATATGATTTAAAATAAGTTCAATTATTTGCATGACTTTTCAAAAATACCACCATGTTCTGGTTTTATGATAGTAGAATAGAAAAACAATTTTAGACCTTAGTTTTGAAAAAGACCTGGTTTTCCAGGCAACCAAATGCAACCAAGGAGAGAGACCAGAGTGAGCTCAATTATGCTGTAATTTTGAGGCCACTGAAACTCAGAGCAACGAAAGTGAATTCCAGAAACCCAGAGAGTCAAATAAAATACTTAGTAGTTGGGTATCAAGACAATTTTATGATCATGCTTCTAATTCAAGCTTTTAGTCAGGAGGAATAACAAGCAAAATTGCAAGTATCTTTGGGACTTTTCAGAAGCAGCTAGTGTTTAAGATCATACTCATACAGCATCCTTATGTAAGACTTCTTAGCTTGAGAAGGCTCAGGAAATGCTGGGCTTTGATTTTCTTGAGTGCTTGTTTCATAGAAAGTTTGATATACCAGAAAATAAAAACATACAATCTGGCTACTGGGGACAATTTATTGCAAATTTTGAGAGTAATGCAGCTCATCTAATTCGCACAAGACCCCTTTCAAGTATATGTCTAGCCAATTCAGTTGAGTAGTTTTTGAACTGTTCATGTGCCACTTTTGTCCTATTCCCCAAACTCAAATACTCTTTTTGAGGTTTTAGAAGCTGGGGGTCTGACAGAGTTATGAGAAAGGTCATTAGACTTGGGCCTACTTAACACTAAGGGATGATTTGCAATTAACCTGCTGAGTTTGTGAGCGTCTAATGTGAAGACAAGCAAAGCCAATAACTGGCCTCTTAAAATCTATTTGGATGCATCAATCTATCTGGGTTGATTGCCTACACTGATCAAATAGGCTAGAGGACTGCCAGTTCCTTTTTTTATGATCTTTCAGTTGGAGGAGCCCTTTCACAAAGTGAAATCTAGTTAGTGGGTTCCAATTAATAGGGCCTCAAGGGAACATAGCAGCAGCCTATTTTATTGTGATCTTCAGGAATAACAGAGTGATGGGGAAGCTTAGGCCTATGTGTTCACTCACAGTGGCAGAAAGTTTTTCTCAAGCATATTAGTGAAGCGCAAAAACCAAAGGTGATTATGCCACTTTTTAGATGAGCCACAGTAGATAGTTTTACTGAAAGGCAGTGGGGATGATCTCTGGTAATATCATGGATCATGTGAACACTCATTTATTGCCATCACTTATTTCTTAGAAAGCAATAAACATAAAGGTTGGACCAGAAAATTATTGCCATGTGAACAGGTGACCATTATCTGGATTTGCTTGGGATTGAAGATATGGGACTTTCAGTGCTAAAACCAAAGTCCTGGGCAAACTGGGGCACTCTAAAACTGGTCACTCTAATCTTGAGCATTCACTAAATGAATTAAAGTTTAATCTGGAGCATTCATTAAATGAGGCAATATATAACATAGTAGTTACAAGCACACACTATGCATGAGACATGCCTGAGTTCAAATCTGGCTCTACCACTCATTACCTATGTGACTTACAGTCAATTAATCTCATATTTAAATTCCTCATGTGTATAAAAAATATATTTTATTAGAACTTACCCCAAAGTGTTGTTGTGACAATTAAATGAACTAAAAATATCATGTCAATGTCAATGGTTGGTACATAGTAAGTGACAAGTATTTATTAGAGATTACTTAAATGTGCTATGATTAGGCATGGAAGAGGGATGTTGCAGTTACGGAGGGCTGAGGTAGGATCCAGACAAGGTCACGGTGTGTAGGGATCTGTCAGTCTCCAAACAGCATCCCTACCGACCACTGCCACTGCAAGCACTCCTGGATCTGCTGGATCATATGGTCCAAGTGGCAGAGCAGTGTGTGCAACACGCTAGACTGGTTAAGAATTTTCTGTCATCCTGGGCCCCACTCAAAACCACCCAGCTTTTTGGGTTACCAAAAACTGAACAAATGAAAAAGCTGGCTTAAAACTCAACATTCAAAAAACTAAGAGCATGGCATCCCGTTCTATCACTCCATGGCAAATAGATGGAGAAACAATGGAAACAGTGACAGACTTTATTTTCTTGGGCTCCAAAATCATTGTAGATGGTGACTGCAGCCATGAAATTGAAAGACGCTTGCTCTTTGGAAGAAAAGTTATGACCAACCTAGACAGCATATTAAAAAGCAGAGACATTACTTTGCCAACAAAGGTCCGTCTAGTCAAAGCTATGATTTTTCCAGTAGTCATGTATGGATGTGAGAGTTGGACTATAAAGAAAGCTGAGCACTGAAGAATTGATGCTTTTGAACTGTAGTGTTGGAGAAGACTCTTGAAAGTTCCTTGGACTGCAAGGAGGTCCAACCAGTCCACCCTAAAGGAAATCAGTCCTGAATATTCATTGGAAGGATTGATGCTGAAGCTGAATCTCCAGTACTTTGGCCACCTGATGTGAAGAACTGACTCACTTGAAAAGACCCTGATGCTGGGAAAGTTTGAAGACAGGAGGAGCAGGGGATGACAGGAGAGGGTTGAATGACATCACTGACTCAATAGACATGAGTTTGAGCAAGCTCTGGGAGTTTGTGATGGACAGGGAAGCCTGGTGTGCTGCAGTCCGTGAGGTCACAAGGAGTCGGACACAACTGAGCGACTGAACTGAACTGAAGTAATGGACTGATACAACATATTCAAATGGGGAATATGGTGCCTCCCAAATCCCAAAAGTCCCACAATGAACGGTCACTCTTTCTTTGGTTGTAGAAGGGTCCAGGGTCCAGATCCGCTTATCCTTCACCTTAGAAGAGATAGTTGATATACCTCCTACCACTGGACCCCAAGAAATTCCACTGAAGTAGAAGGTCATGAATCTTTGTCAGGTAAATTTCCTACCCTCTCATACACATGTATTACCAATAATGCTAGTTGTTACCTTTTGCTTACAAGGTACAATCAGCATCAAGGCAATCAATGTAACCAACCAATCTGATATTTTGTGAAAATTGACCAAGGTGCCTATGCACTAAATTATGGAATGGGGCTGGAGAGTTGATACACTCCTGAGGTAGGACGGTGAATGGGGTATTGCTGGCCTGGCCAAATGAGAGCATCTGGTGGGCCTTATTGATAGGGGTGGAGAAAAAGGCACTTGTCAGTCAATAGCTGCATACCAGGCATCAGGAGATGTGTTGATTTACTCAAGTAATGAAACCATATCTGAAACAGCACGTGCAATTGGAGTCACCACCTGGTTAGGCCTATAATAATCCACTGTTACTCTCAAAGATCCATCATCTGCATAAGCCAAATAGGAGACTTGAATGGGAATGTGGTGGGAATTACCACTCTTGTGTCTTTCAAGTCCTTGATGGTGGCACAAATCTCTGCAATTCCTCCAGGGATGTGGATTGACCGTTTTTCTAAAACTGTCTATAGGTAGTTCTAGTGGCTTCTGCTTGGCCTTTCCCACTGTAATAGCCCTCAGGAAACCAATGGGAGAGATTCAGCCAGCTGCTTAGAATGTCTATTCCAATTATGCATTCTGGAACAAGGGAACTAACCACAACATGGGCTCAGGAACCCCTTGGACTCACTGTGAGAGGGACAGGAGCTAAAATTCCATGGACCACCTGACTTCCATAAGCTTCTACTTCTTATTGGAAGACCACAGTGATATTTTGGGTCTCCTGGAATTATGTCAGTTCAGAACCAGTATACAGTAACACCCTAAAAGTCTGATTATTTCCTTTCCTCAATGTATAGTTACCCTGATAAAAGGCCATAAGTATCTTTTGGGAAGGCTGAGAGAAAGACTAACAGTATATATTTTCAGTAGTGCTTTGTGGTTCTTTCTCAAGGGATTCTCGGTTTGTAACCCTAAACTCAATCCTATGTCCTAGCTCAAGGCAGTCAAGCAGAGAGTTCCCTCTTACTCAAAGGAGGGTAATATTTTTGCTCTATTCAGGCCTCGAACTGATTGCATTAGGCTTACCCACATTAGGGTTAGCAATATGCTTTATTCAGTCTCCTGACTCACATATTAATCTCTTTCAGAAATACCGTCAGAGATACGCCTAGAATAATGTTTGACCAAATGTCTGGGCACCTATAGCCCAGTCAAGTTTGCACACAAAATTAAGCATACAGCACTTTTAAATAAAAAAATTTTTAAAATTTGGTTTTCAAATGACACAGTTAAGAAAAAAGCATAAAACACTTTGGGAGAAAGCATTCTTAAAGATCTTTTTTTGATATTATAAAGAACTCTTACAATTAAATACTAAAGAGCCACAAACAGCTCAATTTTTAAAAAATGGGCAAATGACTTGAACAGATATTTCATCAAAGAATATATATGAATGGACTAATTGGCCAATAAGTGCATGAAAAGGTACATAAAACAATTAGTTACTGGGGAAGTGCTAACTAAAATAACAATGAGATGCCATATCTCAGCCACTAAGAATGGATAAAATTAAAGAGATTGATAAAATAAGTGTAGGTGAGGTTCCAGGTGTAGAGCAACTGGAACTCTCTTATATTACAGGTGTGTATTAAAATGGTACAGTTCAGTTCAGTTTAGCTGCTCAGTCGTGTCTGACTCTTTGTGATCCCATGGACCACAGCATACCAGGCCTCCCAGTCCATTACCAACTCCCAGAGTTTACACAAACTCGGGTCCATTGAGTCGGTGATGCCATCCAACCATCTCATCCTCTGTCGTCCCCGTCTCCTCCTGCCCTCAATCTTTCCTAGCATCAGGGTCTTTTCAAATGAGTCAGCTCTTCCCAACAGGTGGCCAAAGTATTGGAGTTTCAGCTTCAGCATCAGTCCAATGAACACCTAGGACTGATCTCCTTTAGGATGGACTGGTTGGACCTCCTTGCAGTCCAAGGGACTCTCAAGAGTCTTTTCCAACACCACAGTTCAAAAGCATCAATTATTTGGTGCTCAGCTTTCTTTATAGTCCAAATCCCACATCCATACATGACTACTGGAAAAATCATAGCTTTGACTAGACGGACCTTTGTTGGCAAAGTAATGTCTCTGCTTTTTATTTTTTTATTTATTTTTTATTTTTTTTATTTTTTATTTTTAATTTTTTTTAATTTTTTTATTAGTTGGAGGCTAATTACTTCACAACATTTCAGTGGGTTTTGTCATACATTGATATGAATCAGCCATAGATTTACACTTATTCCCCATCCCGATCCCCCCTCCCACCTCCCTCTTCACCCGACTCCTCTGGGTCTTCCCAGTGCACCAGGCCCGAGCACTTGTCTCATGCATCCCACCTGGGCTGGTGATCTGTTTCACCATAGATAGTATACATGCTGTTCTTTTGAAACATCCCACCCTCACATTCTCCCACAGAGTTCAAAAGTCTGTTCTGTATTTCTGTGTCTCTTTTTCTGTTTTGCATATAGGGTTATCATTACCATCTTTCTAAATTCCATATATATGTGTTAGTATGCTGTAATGTTCTTTATCTTTCTGGCTTACTTCACTCTGTATAATGGGCTCCAGTTTCATCCATCTCATTAGGACTGATTCAAATGAATTCTTTTTGACAGCTGAGTAATATTCCATGGTGTATATGTACCACAGCTTCCTTATCCATTCATCTGCTGATGGGCATCTAGGTTGCTTCCATGTCCTGGCTATTATAAACAGTGCTGCAATGAACATTGGGGTGCACGTGTCTCTTTCAGATCTGGTTTCCTCAGTGTGTATGCCCAAAAGTGGGATTGCTGGGTCATATGGCAGTTCTATTTCCAGTTTTTTAAGGAATCTCCACACTGTTTTCCATAGTGGCTGTACTAGTTTGCATTCCCACCAACAGTGTAAGAGGGTTCCCTTTTCTCCACACCCTCTCCAGCATTTATTGCTTGTAGTCTTTTGGATAGCAGCCATCCTGACTGGCGTGTAATGGTACCTCATTGTGGTTTTGATTTGCATTTCTCTAATAATGAGTGATGTTGAGCACCTTTTCATGTGTTTGTTAGCCATCTGTATGTCTTCTTTGGAGAAATGTCTGTTTAGTTCTTTGGCCCATTTTTTGATTGGGTCATTTATTTTTCTGGAATTGAGCTGCAGGAGTTGCTTGTATATTTTTGAGATTAATCCTTTGTCTGTTTCTTCATTTGCTATTATTTTCTCCCAATCTGACGGCTGTCTTTTCACCTTACTTATAGTTTCCTTTGTAGTGCAAAAGCTTTTAAGTTTCATTAGGTCCCATTTGTTTAGTTTTGCTTTTATTTCCAATATTCTGGGAGGTGGGTCATAGAGGATCTTGCTGTGATTTATGTCAGAGAGTGTTTTGCCTATGTTCTCCTCTAGGAGTTTTATAGTTTCTGGTCTTACATTTAGATCTTTAATCCACTTTGAGTTTATTTTTGTGTATGGTGTTAGAAAGTGTTCTAGTTTCATTCTTTTACAAGTGGTTGACCAGTTTTCCCAGCACCACTTGTTAAAGAGGTTGTCTTTTTTCCATTGTATATCCTTGCCTCCTTTGTCAAAGATAAGGTGTCCATAGGTTCGTGGATTTATCTCTGGGCTTTCTATTCTGTTCCATTGATCTATATTTCTGTCTTTGTGCCAGTACCATACTGTCCTGATGACTGTGGCTTTGTAGTAGAGTCTGAAGTCAGGCAGGTTGATTCCTCCAGTTCCATTCTTCTTTCTCAAGATTACTTTGGCTATTCGAGGTTTTTTGTATTTCCATACAAATTGTGAAATTCTTTGGTCTAGTTCTGCGAAAAATACCGTTGGTAGCTTGATAGGGATTGCATTGAATCTATAGATTGCTTTGGGTAGAATAGCCATTTTGACAATATTGATTCTTCCAATCCATGAACACGGTATGTTTCTCCATCTGTTTGTGTCCTCTTTGATTTCTTTCATCAGTGTTTTATAGTTTTCTATGTATAGGTCTTTTGTTTCTTTAGGTAGATATACTCCTAAGTATTTTATTCTTTTTGTTGCAATGGTGAATGGTATTGTTTCCTTAATTTCTCTTTCTGTTTTTTCATTGTTAGTATATAGGAATGCAAGGGATTTCTGTGTGTTAATTTTATATCCTGCAACTTTACTATATTCATTGATTAGTTCTAGTAATTTTCTGGTAGAGTCTTTAGGGTTTTCTATGTAGAGGATCATGTGTCTCTGCTTTTTAATATGCTGTCTAGGTTGCTCATAACTTTTCTTCCAAGGAGTAAGGATCTTTCTTTTTTTTTTTTCCACCATTTTTTTAGATTCTATATATAGGCAGTATCATATAATATTTGTCCTCTGTCTGACTTTACTCAGTATGACAATCTCTGGGTCCATCTATGTTGCTGCAAATGGGATTATTTCATTCCTTTTTATGGCTGAGTAATACTCCATTGTATATGTATATACCATATTTTTTTCTTTCTCCTACTTTGTTTTATTTTTTTATTATAAATTTATTTGTTTAATTGGAGGCTAATTACTTTACGATATTGTAGTGGTTTTGCCATACATTGACATGGATCCGCCATGGGTGTACATGTGTTCCCCTCCTTGAACCCCCCTCCCACCTCCCTCCCCATCCCATCCCTCTGGGTCATCCCAGTGCACCAGCCCTGAGCACCCTGTCTCATGCAATGAACCTGGACTGGTGATCCGTTTCACATATGATAATATACATGTTTCAATGCCATTCTTCCAAATCATCCCACCCTTGCCCTCTCCCACAGAGTCCAAAAGACTGTTCTATATATCTGTGTCTCTTTTGCTGTCTCGCATATAGGGTTATCATTACCATCTTTTTAGATTCCATATATATACGTTAGTATACTGTATTGGTGTTTTTCTTTCTGGCTTACTTCACTCTGTATAATAGGTTCCAGTTTCATCCACCTCATTAGAACTGATTCAAATATATGCTTTTTAATGGCTGAGTAATATTCCATTGTGTATATGTACCACAGCTTTCTTATCCATTTGTCTGCTAATGGACATCCAGGTTGCTTCCACGTCCTGGCTATTATAAACAGTGCTGCGATGAACACAGGGGTACACGTGTCTCTTTCAATTCTGGTTTCCTCAGTGTATATGCCCAGCAGTGGGATTGCTGGGTCATATAGCAGTTCTATTTCCAGTTTTTTAAGGAATCTCCACACTGTTTTCCATAGTGGCTGTACTAGTTTGAGTTCCCACCAACAGTGTAAGAGGGTTCCCTTTTCTCCATACCCTCTCCAGCATTTATTGTTTGTAGACTTTTGGATAGCAGTCATTCTGACTGGCATGAGATGGTACCTCATTGTGGTTTTGATTTGCATTTCTCTGATAATGAGTTGTTGAGCATCTTCTCATGTATTTGTTAGCCATCTGTATGTCTTCTTTGGAGAAATGTCTGTTTAGTTCTTTGGCTCATTTTTTAATTGGGTCGCTTATTTTTCTGGAATTGAGCTGCAGGAGTTGCTTGTATATTTTTGAGATTAATTCTTTGTCCGTTGCTTCATTTGCTGTTATTTTCTCCCGTTCCGAAGGCTGTCTTTTCACCTTGCTTATAGTTTCCTTTGTTGTGCAAAAGCTTTTAAGTTTAATTAGGTCCCATTTGTTTATTTTTGCTTTTATTTCCAATATTCTGGGAGGTGGGTCATAGAGGATCCTGCTGTGATTTATGTCAGAGAGTGTTTTGCCTATGGAGTAAGCCTCTTTTAATTTCATGGCTGCAGTCACCATCTGCAGTGATTTTTGGAGCCCCCAAAAATAAAGTCAGCCACTGTTTCCACTGTTTCCCCATCTATTTGCCATGAAGTGATGGGACCCGATGCCATGATCTTAGTTTTCTGAATGTTGAGCTTTAAGCCAACTTTTTCACTCTCCCCTTTCACTTTCATCAAGAGACTCTTTATTTCCTCTTCACGTTCTGCCATAAGGGTGGTGTAATCTGTGTATCTGAGGTTATTGATATTTCTCCCGGCAATCTTGATTCCAGCTTGGGCTTCATCCAGTCCGGCATTTCTAATGATGTACTCTGCATAGAGGTTAAATAAGCAGGGTGACAATATACAGCCTTGACGTACTCCTTTCCTATTTGGAACCAGTCTGTTGTTCCATGTCCAGTTCTCACTGTTGCTTCCTGACCTGCATACAGATTTCTCAAGAGGCAGGTCAGGTGGTCTGGTATTCCCATCTCTTTCAGAATTTTCCAGTTTATTGTGATCCACACAGTCAAAGGCTTTGGCATAAATAGATGTTTTTCTAATTATAAATAAATAAATAATAAATAAATAAGTAGAAATAGATTTTTTTTCTGAAACTCTCTTGCTTTTTTGATGATCCAGCGGATGCTGGCAATTTGATCTCTGGTTCCTTTGCCTTTTCTAAAACCAGCTTGAACATCTGGAAGTTCAGGGTTCACGTATTGCTGAAGGCTGGCTTGGAGAATTTTGAGCATTACTTTGCTAGCCTGTGAGATGAGTGCAATTTGCGGTAGTTTGAGCATTCTTTGGCATTGCCTTTCTTTGGGATTGGAATGAAAACTGACCTTTTCCAGTCCTGTGGCCACTGCTGAGTTTTCCAAATTTGCTGGCATATTGAGTGCAACACTTTCACAGCATTATCTTTTAGGATTTGAAATAGTTCAACTGGAATTCCATCACCTCCACTAGCTTTGTTTGTAGTGATGCTTCCTAAGGCCCACTTGACTTCGCATTCCAGGATGTCTGGCTCTAGGTTGGTGATCATACCATCGTGATTATCTGGGTCATGAAGATCTTTATTGCATGATTCTTCTGTGTATTTTGGCCACCTCTTCTGAATATCTTCTGCTTCTGTTAGGTCCATACTATTTCTGTACTTTATTGAGCCCATCTTTGCATGAAATGTTCCCTTGTTATCTCTAATTTTCTTGAAGAGATCTCTAGTCTTTCCCATTCTATTATTTTCCTCTATTTCTTTGCATTGATCACTGAGGAAGGCTTTCTTATCTCTCCTTGCTATTCTTTGGAACTCTGCATTCAAATGGGTATATCTTTCCTTCTCTCCGTTGCTTTTTGCTTCTCTTCTTTTCACTTTTTAAAATAGTTTGGAAAAAAAATAAAATAGTTTGGCAGTTTCCTTTGATGTTACACATATACTTAGTCAAGATTCAGCAATTCCATTTGGAGGTATTCACACAATAGAAATGAAAACATACGTCCACACAAAGACTTGCATACAAATATTCATAGTAGCTTTATTTGTAAGAGCTAAAAGTGTGAAGCAATCTAAATGTTCATAAACTAGTGAACAGATAAACTGTGGCATAGCCATATATGGAATACTACTTGGCAATAAAAGGAATAAACTTTTGATACTGTCAATAACGTGTGAATTTCAAAAAACAGTAAGCTGAACAAAAGAAATCAGACACAAAAGATTACATATTGTATGCTTCCATATCCCTGTGTCAGGAAGATCCCCTGGAAAACGAAATGGCAATCCACTCCAGTATTCTTTGTGGGAAATCCCATGGACAGAGGAGCCTGGTGAGCTACAGTCCATGGGTTGCAAAAGAGTCGGACATGACTGAGCATGCATACTCATCATATTCTAGATCAGCCAAAAGTAATCTATGATATATGATTAATGTTAGTGGTTGCTTTAGACTTGAGAGAGGTGAACTGCAAAGGAGAATGAGGGAATTTTCTAGTGTGATGGAAATGTTCTATATCTTGATTGGAGTGACTGTTACATGAATATATACATTTGTCATCAAACCACACATTTAAATGGGTATATTTTATCACATGTACTTTATACCTCAATAAAGTCAACTTATAAAATATGTTACTGAACATAAGAATTTAGTAGATACATGTAGTAAAAGACTAGACATCTCTGAAGGGAGAATTGAATGAGGGATACATTCAATGAGATCTCTCAATGAGTAGATAACTGAGAATGCACTACAGAGAGATAAAGAGAGAGAAAATATGAAGGATAGAAAGAGAAGTTACAATATTTATTTAATAGGAGTTCCAGGAAGAAAAAAATAGGGGTAATGAGGAGGGCTGATTTTATTTTATTTTTTAATTGAAATATAGTTGCTTTATAACGTGTTAATTTCAGGTGTACAGCAAAGTGATCCACATATGTTATTTTTCAGATTTTTTTCCATTATAGGTTATATTATAAGATGTTGAGGCAGACTCCCTTTGTCTCCTCACTGACCAGCCCCAGGGAGTTCTGCCCGAGAGCGACCGCTCAATAAAGGCCTTTACCACCGGTCCTTAGAGGCGGCTTTTTTCCTCCCGCGGCGTTTTTCTAACAGAGATGAGTTCAGTCTTCCTACTCCGCCATTTTGGCCACATTCTCTTTCCTGACGTCGTTATTACAGTCAGATGTGTAGGAAAAGGTTAAGACCACCCACCATCCACCTACCCAGAGACAGCTACTATTACAGTGCTTTACTTCCTCTTCTTTTCATGTTCATGAACTAAAAACAATATGAAAACGAGAGCATCTTATGTGAGTCGCTCTTAAACTTATTTTTACTTTTGTATCCCTATTTATATTCTCAAAGAAGCTATTTTTAAAGATTCTTCTTGCTTTCATTCCTCCATGCTAGCTGGAGGAATGGGTGGTAAAAAGAGATTGGTATAACAACAATTAATTCTGTATGAAATTCATGTTGTGATTTTACTGAATACATTTTTTGGGGGTGTGATACAGATTCCCTAGTTGTTTGTAAGAAAAATGACCAAATTAAATAAAGTTATAGTCCCTTTGGTTTGAAAATAGTTTATGGGTAGAAAATAAATATTATGCCACATTTGGGTAATGATATTATATAATTTAATATTATATTTTTGACCATATGTCTTTTACTGACATTTAAAAAAAATGGTTATTCAAAATTTCTAGAAATTAAGAAAAAGTTCTTCAAAAATACAGTAAATTGTAAGAACTTGGTGAACTTTAATGGCAGGAAGAGAATAGCCCTGGTCAGATTGTGTTGTATCCTCATATTTTTACTTTACACACACAGATATACAAGTTTTTACCCTGGTGAAATTACTGGCTCAAAATAAGCACTAAGTGCAACTTTGAGTGAAAAGTCTTGTCACAGTATATCTAGCCCCTGAAAGCCCTTCTTGTATAAGGTAATGCTTGTGAACTTCAATTCCTTTTCCCAACTCCTGCTTTCTTTGAAATACCAATTACTTTCTCTGTTACTGTCCAGGAGCTGAGAATTCAGCTCTAAGTACTTTAGAGTCAGATTTTGAGGGAGGACAAAAGGAGCCATAGCATATTCTCAGAGAAGGAACCTCTAATGGAAACAGACTCCTAATTGATGAAAGTAATAATTAAATATTTATATTTATATATTATATGTGTTGTGTATCATTTTTAAAATGGATACATAATTCATGTACCAAAACCTAAAAAAAAAAAAAAAAAAAGAAGATGTTGAAAATAGTTCCCTGGGCTGTACAGTAGGTCCCTGTTGTCTATTTTATATACTATACAGTAATGTGTATCTGTTAATCCTATACAAAGAGGCCTGGTTTTAATGGTTGAGAATTTTCCAGAATTGAACAGAGACACAAATGAAAATGCCCACTGAAACTCAAGCAGGAAAAATATAAATGAATCCATTCTCAGCCATATAGGGAACTTGAAAACATCAGAGTTGGCTCGAGCAACCCTTTAGGATCTTAAGTTCTTGCTGGTTCTTGTCTTGGTTGCTTTCTGACTACCTGAATCTTCTTTTTCACTTCCCTCCTCAGACAAATTGATGAGCTTGCACGGGAAATCTGAAGAGTATGGTCTCTAAGCTTCTAGGTTTTCTTTTTCTCTTAATCTTGTCATTCACATATCTTGTGTTCCTGCTCTCTCATGGGGTTAGTATTTTCATTTTACTTCTATTTGTGAAAGGAAGATCTTGGCTTTGTTAAGAGAAATTTAGGCACAGAAATAGGGAAGATTAGTTAGTTCGAACAAAAGGACCTTGCTGGAACGCTGAAAGAATATTCTAATATTCTATAAATGGCCACCTGTTCTACATTAGCACAAGATTGGCTGCTGGACTGGTGTGAATCCCTTCTTCCCTATCACGTTGTAGTTTAAGGTTGAACTAGAGGAAGAGCCATGTCATGGAACCATGTCCAGTGAATTCTGTAAGAAGTTTATTTTGATTCTATCTGATCAGCACTATGCAGCTGTAACAATGGTAGTGTCTTCATAATCTAGGGCTTCTAGTCAGCTCCAAGCTCTCCTTTCTGTCATAAATCCATAACCTGAAAGGCCAGGAAAAGGAGGTGCAATTTAAGGATTTGGTCTTGCTTCCGGTGCGCAGCTCTTGGCTGGAAGAGGAGGTTGAAAAATTGGCAGGGTAATTTTTTAAGGTTTTAAAATAACTGTGAATTTCAATTATCCAGGCTCTTTATGTAGATTTCTCCATGTCTTCATTGGCAGGCCTTGCAGTAGCTGGTGTTTTATTTATTTTAAATTCTATTTCAGCTTTTTCTTGATTTAAAGGAGAAAGAAAAATTTCACATATTCACATCATTAGAAGTGTAACTTTTTTCCCCCAGCAAAACATGAGATTGGCATGTCAGGAATGCAGCTGTTTGTCTGTATCTGTGGATTCCAGCCTTTCTCACAGTCCCCTTGCTAATTGTTCTGCCAGGCGGTTTTTGACTTCTACAAAACAAACCTGACCTATGTGTCACTGCCCTTCTTGACAAAATTCAATCTCAAAGAATAAAGTGAAGAAGGTACTCTGAAAGTATGTATGGAAGGAAAAAAGGAAAAGCCTAAATCAATACAAATTGAATAAGAGGTTGGAACCTTGGGGTAAAATTACATGTAACTAATTGGAATTCTTTTCTTTTCATGAGATAATAAAATTAGGCACCTTAATAACTATTCCTTGTGATTAAATGAATGGCCTGAGGATACTGAGGGGGGATGAAGGGGGCTAGTCTGTAGTGATTAGGGGACCCAAGGCTCTTGCTCCAGTTCCAGACAAAAAGTGTGACTGTATTTTCTGAATAACCAAATAGTTTACTAACTGGTAGTTTAACAAAACTGATGAGCCAGTTTTAATCGAAGTGATAAAATTATTTGAGTCTGTGTGGAGAGACTGCAAATATCTAGATGAAAAACAGGAATAACTTCAATCTATCATTCATATTTAGGCTTCCACTGTACCAAGCACAAGAAATGGGAGAATAGTTGAATAATTATTGAATTGTAGCTTTTCTAGTTAGATGCTTCTGCAAAATCTATAAGTTGTTTAAGCGTAGTTACCATTCCTGATACTTCCTTTTTCTCCCACATAGTGCCTACCATAGAACAGCCAAAAATAACTGCTTGATTAAATAATTGATAGGGTATCTGTCAGTTTGTATGAAGAACTTAAGTTTATATCATTCTGCAGAGCTGTCTGTGGCAAAGATGTCTAAATGATTCCCAAAGCTTCCTGCTTCCATTCCATGCTGTAGGGGGTGCTATTGGGTAGTGGGCTATCCAGCCAGGGACTGCATTTCCAGCCTCTGTCATATCTAGATGGACCACGTGACTGGGAACTGCATTTTCCAGCCCCATCTCACAGCTAGATGAGGACATCTCATGTTTAATTGAATTTTTAGAGGAATTGCTTTGTGTCAGTTTTTAAGCCAAAGTAGTTAAGGAGCAGTGGCTTTAGTTCATCTCCCTATCTACTTGCTGAATGGCGAGAGCTCCAAGGGCCCAGGGAAGAACAGAAGGATGAGTTGGAAGGATCTGGATCTTTGTTGTCCATGTGCACCCTCCACAACTAGGAACACTCACATCAGACTGGGAACTGCTTTTACTGTGTTGTGTCACTGAGAATTTAGAGTTTATGTATTAAAGCAGCTAGCAATATCTTAATTCATACACTGTGAACTTTAGTATCTAAGTACTAGAATGAGCTCTTGGAGGTCACTACTATTGATACTGCCTGGTATCAGCAGAAAAGGGTAACAGGACATTCTTGTAGGTTGCCATTGCCACAGCGCTGTCACGAGGGAGCTGTGTGGGATGTCTTCTATTTGCTCTTTCCAAATCCCCTCTCCGCCCCTTTCTTCCCTGATCTCTGCCCTCTGTAATCTGAACTGTGTGGGATTACATCAGCCAGCTCTCTTGCCCTCTGGCATCTGGCTGAGTTTGGCTAATAGGAAGCTCCCACAGGAGGTCAGAGGGAAGAAGGAGAGGGAGGTCAGAGTACTGATTCCCTTAGCTCTCTCACTGTAAGGTTGGGGTGGCTGTGTCTCTCAACCATAGGCCACTGCTCCTCTCAAGGCAGCCTTCTCTACACCACTCTCTCCTCTGCCTTCCAGCAACCATCCTTCACCTTGAATCTTTGGGTCTAGGGCTGGTAGTAGCTTTGCTGCTACTAGCTCTGAGTGACTGTACTACCCATGATGTGTCCTGTATATCCCCTCCACTTTTATATAAATAGCCGCTTTTATGTGTCAGTTAGGTCTCAATGAAGCTGGAGGTAAAAATCGGCCCCCTTTCAGCATTTCTTGAGTTCTCCTATTTTGAATGTGTCATCTGTTTCTTGTTGAGACCCCGCCCCCCCCCCCCCCCCCCCGCCCCGGCCAGTGGTACAGGGAAGCAGAATCAGATGCTCACAAGACAATCTTCGTTAGTCAATATGAATGGGGGCCCATTGAATCCACCAGTCTTTTCCAATTCTGGGTATGTACACTTTTAGAAGGGCTTCTCATTTTCCCCTACAAATGTAGCCATAGTGGCTATAGATGGTGAATTTTTACCCTATCAGAGGGATCTGAGCTCATAGCCTAAAGTAGCTGGCTACAAGTTTGATGTTTCTTCAAAGTGTTATGCCTGTGAATTTTGCTTTCCACTAAATCCCTGTGTTTTTAAAGAAAAGGAGCGTAGTAGTTATGAGTACTTGGCATCGGTGAGGCTAGGCTTCAAGTTAGCCTTCAAGTTGTGTCCACTGATTATTAGCTATATGATTAGCTATTACCTTGGACAAGTTACTCAGTCTCTATAAGTCTGTTTCCTCAAAACTAAAGTGAGAATAATAATATCCATCCACTTCATGTGGTTATTTTGAGGACTAAATCCCTGACTCATATTAAGTGTTCAGTAAATTTTAGCCCCCTATAACCAGATATGCTTGAATAAAATTGATTCTCCAAAAAGATGGACCTTGCTTATCCTCTAACTTCATATACCCTGTGTATATAATGACACATATTTCAACATGAGAAGCATTCATACAATTACATAAAGTCTAAAGATATGTTTAGAAAAAGCAAAGGGCTGATTTCCTGATATTTGACTTCTCAGAAAAAAGAAGAAAGGAAGTAAGAGACAGAGAGAGAAGCATCATCTTGAAGAGGCTTTATAGCATAGTAATTAAAAACATAAATTGAGGTAAAAATCCTGACTCTGTTACTTATCAGCAGTATGACCTTGGGCAAGTTACTTAACCTCTGTGAGTCCCAGTTTTTGCATTCGTAAAATGGAAAAAAAATGATATCTGTCTCATAGGATTGTTATAATGATTAAATGCATTAACAAATGTAAAATGTTTACAAGAGTCCCTGGGACACACTAAGAACTATTGAAGTGTTTATTATGTATTATTTCTTAGGAAAATTCAGAACTTAGTTATATTTCCTTATATATAATCTGGCTTTTGAATGACATATGGAAGGAGGCACTAATACCTTTCAAGTGCTTAGTGTCATTAAAGATTTTAATCCAGCCTTGTTTTGCTTTGAATTGTTTCTTTTGTTTGCAATATACTCCCTAGGTAACTGCACTCCACTTCCTTCTTCTCTACCTGGCAAAATTATATTCATCATGCATGAGTGCATGCTAAGTCACTTCAGTCGTGTCTGACTCTTCGCGATCCCATGGGGTAGCCCACCAGGCTCCTCTGTCCATGGGGATTCTCCAGGCAAGAATACTGGAGTGGGTTGCCATGCCCTCCTCCAGGGGATCTTTCTGACCCAGGGATTGAACCTGCATCTCTTATGTCTCCTGCATTGACAGGTGGGTTTTTTTTTTTTTTTTTTTTTACCACTGAACCACCTGGGAAGCCCATGTTCATTGTAGCCCACCTCAAACTTTCCCAGGCAGTAAGTCATTCTTTCTCCTCTGGGCTCTTACAGCACTCTGTTAATCACATTGTATGTGTAGATACTTCACCCGTTAACCCAAGAGTTCTTCTCGACATCTTTGTAACTCTCAGTGGCTGGCACATGGTAGGCTTTCAGTAAACATTGCTTCAACTGAAACATGTATTCAGCAAAATACATGTCAATCTATGCAATGACCTTGTTAATCCTCATCACAACCAAGCAAGATAGACATTACTATCCCCACTTTATAGCTGAGAACTCCAGACTATAGCAGAAAGATTTTTTGTTGTCAAAATCAACTTGCTCTTGCCACAAATTATGCTTGCTTCCTCTTCTAGAATAACATTTTATACTTTTTATAGCAATTGAAAGCATTCTTTCTTTTGTGCTCAAGAAAACATGAAATTAACATATTGATCACATTTCTAGGTAGAATCAAACACTTTTCTCATGCTAAACATCAGAAGATCAATCTTTTCCCCAAATGAAGGTATCAGGAACAAGACAGACATGTGTGAGTCAATTTCAGAACTATAGTTTAAGGTTAGAAATTAGGACACCCAATGAAGTTCCAGGAGAAACCAGTCCAGGGCCCCGCCCAGTCAGGAGTCAGAGTTATTAAGCCATGATCTAAAATTTAGGCTGAGAATCCAAAGTGAGTAAAAGGACAAAGCCAAGTGGAGACTGCCATAGAATCTGCCACCAGAACAGCCCTATGGATGGTTATTGAACAGATGATGATGAGAAAATTGTTTCTGACCAGTCAATCTAAAAGGTAGACGTGGGTCAGTAAAGGGTTGAATCTCCTTGGGGAAACCAGGACACCAGCTGTGATTTGAGGAGTATATCAAGACATATGATACACATAGGAGTATATAGAGACATATCAACCAAGGGATCGACATCTGCCTGCTTTTTCTACCTACATGTTACAGGTCACACCCAATTCTGACCCTAAGCTAATCTGACAAAGTGAAATCACAACTCTTAACATAATTTCCACTAATAAACTAGACCACTCTTTATAGAAACACAGTTTGGTAATTTATATCAAAATTATTAACTTATCAGCATTAATGTTTAAAAACTGCTTAGCCATTCAAGTTTGTTAGTTTTTTTTAGTAGGGAGAAGATGAAGAAGAAGAAGGAAAGGATGTGTGTTTTGGTTTAAGATACAGACCCTATAGTAAATTGTTGCTATTATCATTGAATACATTTTCATTTAGGTCAGTTAAATGTGGAAACAGTACTACTAGTTCAATCTCACCTAACAGGTAGAACAGATTGAAATTGTTTCTGGTTAATTCAATCAAAATAGTTGACTATTTCTGTGGACATGGTCTTGGTATAAGGAGAGCCATATTTGAATGAAACCTGGTTCGTAACATATACAAGCATGACTCTAACTGTGCAAACAAGTTTGCAATAGATGGAGTCTCTTTTGACTCAGGCCATATCTACAGACATATGATTGAGCTGAGTGTATTTGAAAGAGGCTCAGTGTTTCTAAGTTGTCCTAGCTTATTCTGATGGCCTATAAACCAAGAGAGTAGAATTTCTATTTCTCTGCCATTGAGAGGTCACGGTCCTGGGTTAATGAATTGGAGTCACTGATTTTCCATCATGTCTGATTCATGAGCTCTGTCTAGATTCTGTTTAAAGCCTTTCTTATTCACCAGGGAGACTGTCTTCTGCTCACACAACAAAAGAGAGAAAACCTAATGAGAACTAAGTGGAAAATGAAGCGTTGTTTCTTCTTCAGATTCATTTTGGCTCCAGAGTGAACGCACATGCTTGAGGGTGTGTTTTTGTAAACCTTCCTTCCCCATCCTCCTAAGTTACTTAGTTGGCTTACCCCATGGTTGTGACTAAGTTGGAACAGTCCTCCTGGGTGTGCCTTTCTCATTCTGGAGAGAGTTCAGAAGAAGCAGGATCAGATCGTTTTGACCTGGAGCAGACTAAAGTTGGGGTTGTTATTCCATTGTAACCCTTTGTCCTTGGGATAACAAATCTTTTGTCTCTTAAGTGTCCTCACCTTTGAGTGTCTGTTGAGATGTCAGAAGACATAGTGTGAAACAGAAGTTTTTGTTCCCATGGGGGCTATTGTTGGATTCTACAAAATTTGGCTATGTGTCTAGGATCCAGTTGTTATTTGCAGGGCATGGTTGAGAAAAATGTCCCAATGGACTATCTTGAAGCATATGTACATGTTGCTTCACCCGAGTAAATCTATTTTGCATTTTAAGTGTAGTTTGGAGTTGGTTTGCACACTTATTAGTTCTGGAGAGCCCTGGAGGACAAAGTGTAACATTTGTACACTCAAGGCAATGAGTGTGCAAGAAAAATCCAACAGTCCAATTCAGACCTCAAGTAGATTGACTGCTAGTTCCTCCTTTACCTACTATAGCTGTGACCTGAATTTTCAAATCTCCACACAGATCTCACGGCCCTATGCCAGGGTCCTAGACACTCTCAGACTTTTTCTTGCCCAAGTTGTTTCAATAAGAAAAAGTCAGGCTTCTTTTTTCTCAAGCTCCCTTGAGTTTATTTTCCTCCTTCACTTTTCTTTCACCTATATTTTGTCCATTCCAGAATTGGCCACGTGGACAAACAGAGGAGGCAGTTGTGTACTGTTACTTCAGAGACATCACCAGAGAGCACCACACGAGAATTTCCAATGCTTAAACTCAGTGTCTCTTTTAAGAGTCAGACCTGAAATCCTTTCTTTCCTTGTAGCAGCAGGACCTGAAGTCTCTGTTTATTTCCTTTTCTTCCATAGCTGCCCAACTTGTTTGCCCATAAACCTTGTTGCAGAGTTGATGTCAATCACCCTGACCTCTCACCTCTGCTGATGCTTCTAATGATAAGCCCACAGGCCATTTGAGGGTCAAGAGCTGTGGTTGGCAAGTATAGTCCTCTGTCCAAATCTGAGCATTCTGTAGATAAAGTTTTATTGGAACACAACCACACCACCCATTGGTTTCTGTATTGGCTATGACTGCTTTTACACTACAATGACCTCTGTGAAAAGTTGTGAGAAGAGAGTAACAAGAGACTACATGTAGCCTACAAGGCCTGAGCTATTTACTATCTGATAATTTACAGAAAAATTTGCTGCTTGACAGGTTTGAAGGCTAATCACTACAGGAGAACAAGTACAAATAGCAAACATGGAGCCAAGTTGTAAAATCTGCAAGTTCTTATGTAATAGTTCCTGGTCAACTGTTTCTGACTCCTAAAATGGAAAACCCAAGTCCAGATGGATGTCAGGTGGTTGCTTTCAATTCTGTGGGTGGACCTTACCCTTGGCTCCATGCCTTCTTTTTCTCTTGAATGTAGGAATGGGCAAGTGGACTCAACTCTATAAAGGTCCATCTTCCTGGCATACAGTCTCAAGGCAAAAAATTCAGATGGTTCCTTATAGAAAATAGGCAATTTGTATCTCTGAGACACCTAGACCATGTGACATTTAGGTACAGTAGGTTTCTTCCTGCACACTACACTCTACCACTAACTCCATCCAGAACTATATTTACAAGGGCACTCTAAGTTACTTTTTATCTTGGATTAAAATATAAATGTGCTCTGGAAAAGGATGACACAGTTAGCCAATAAACCTTGGTTGGATTCTTTTTATTAGCTTCCTATCAGATGGCAGGACTCTGAGTATCAAAAGTTCCCTGCTTTGGAGACACTGTAGTCTCCTTTTCCCAGAGCTGGGGCTACTTGATTTCCTCTTGTAGACTTTGGCTCCATCTATGCTCAAGGATCAAGCTCAGCCTTGGTCAGGAAATATTAACAGCCTCCTGCTCTGGTACTCTGGGAAAGGGCATTAGATTAACCTTGTTTTAGGTGAGACCTGACTCTGTGTCCCAGCTCTAACTGCCCTGTAGCCTTATTTACTGATTGCTCATTTTGTCTTGTTTAACTATCTAGTACTTCCAGTTCTACTCTGTCTATGTGCTCTTGGAACAAAAATCCTGTCATAAACCCCTAACCCAGTGGTTGGAGCCCAACATATTTCCTGGATATTGATTTTCAACCTGGATTTCCAAGTGCCTCTCACCTCTTGTATGTGCATGCATGCTGAGTCACTTCGGTTGTGTTCAACTCTTAGCAACCCCATGGACCGTAGCCCACAAGGCTCCTCCATCCAGGGGATTCTCTAGGCATACTGGAGTGGGTTGCCATGCCCTCCTCCAGGGGATCTTCCCCATCCAGGGATTGAAGCCATGTCTCTTATGTCTCCTGCATTGGCGGGCAGGTTCTTTACCACTAGCACCACCTTGGAAGCCCCACCTCTGTATAACCAGTTTTTAATATTCTTTCCAGCTGTGGGGCACCCATGATCTCATTTTAGATCCCCAAGTGCCTGTGACTGGGCCCTTATACAAGTGATTACTTAGTCCCTGCAGAAGATTCTTTCTCCTGTTTTTAGAGACTAACATTGATTCAATTTAGGGGTTTCCAGATCCCTAATGGTTACTCCTGGGCCTTCCCAAAATATATTAGAGCCTTGTGGTCCAAGAACACCAACCTTGGTTGAGGAAAGACGTATCATATAGTCTATGAAAGTTCATGGAAAATTTCACTCATCTGACCTTTTTGAAGCTGACTAATCTGATTTTCATGCTACTTTTTGTTTCCTATTTACATTCTCAGTATCATTTTTGCTTGCTTTTCTTACTTTCTTTTTTAATATGTCTCATTTTAATATTTCTGCACCTTGCTTCTGATGGCTGGGAAAGCTGAGGAAGACTGCAGTGTGAAGATTTACCCTCTAGAATGGCTTACCCTCTAGGATGACTTACCCTAGTGTAAAATGTGGGGTTTTGACTTAGTGGTCCAAGGAAGTCAAACTACAGCCTTAATCTCCCCAGCATCTTAACCATGACATCAAGGAGAGGCAGTCAGAAAGGGAGAATTCTGGATGGAGGAAGAGAACCCTACTTTGTCTTTTCTTGAGGCAGCACGTAGCACAATTCCTTAAGAATATCTACTCATGAAAATGTTTGTTAAATGAATAGCTGTGTGAATTTTTTTAAATGCTGGCTTAACCCACTCATTCTGTTAACATTATCTGTAAGTTGTTAGTAGTGTCTTTTTTTTGCCTCAATACTCTTGTCCAACCAAGTAATTGATCTTTATCCCTCTGTTCCCCAATAAACAATGATAAAGCACAGCCTGCATAATTGAAGAGCAGTTGGACTTCTCCCTAAAAGAGAAGTGTTTTAAGCAACACCAAACCTGAAAACTTTGAGGCGGGGTGGCAGCTTTTATTTATGGCATTCAGTAAATTTTCTTGCTTGAAAAGAACATCCCCTTCCATGAGATACTTGGATGACAGGCGGGTGAACTGAGATTGTGATAAGCTCAGCACTGTCTTGGGTTTCAACACAGCCCGAGTTCATAAGGCAGAGTAGGCCTGGCCTTGTCTGATGGATGAACTACACAGCAGCAGACAGTTCCTCACGCCTATCAGCTACACCTAGTGGGCTGTAGCTGTGGTGCAGCCCAGAAATGGTAAAGAAAGTGTCCAATTGTCTGTCCAGATCTTGTTTCAGCCAGTTTTAAGATGCAGTAACTCTTTTATCTTCTAACTGTCCTTTGGAGCTGTCATTTTTTTTTATAGATGAGGAAACTCGAAGAGGTAAAAGACCAATCCATAAAGCGCCCAGCTAAATGTGGAATTAAACTATAACTTGGCTTTTCTGATTCCCTGGTTCAGGTTTCTTTTGATGTCTCAATGCTGCCATCCTGGTGGTGGTGACATTGCTCATTCTCACTGTGCTGGATGGGCTCTATGACTGTCTCACCATTGAGGTTATATCTATCTGACATTTTAGCCATTCACTGAAAAGTAGAAAATAATAGTTCATGAACCCCAGTCACTTAACTCATTATTCAACCAAAATGACTACATGTACATGTAGAAAAACAGAAGTTGTCACTCTTCCTCCAAGTAGCCACTGCTCCATAAATTCTCCGTGTAGGGCAAATCAACTTAGCCACTTGTGTTGGAATATGATATATAAGCCAGGGAAACAATCTGATATGTTTTGCTTCTTAAAGTTTGCTTCAGAACAATTCTGGGGACTTTGTTTTCACTAAAAGACTTACTCAAGACTCTTTATTGACCTCCCACTGCCACACAGATAATTAACAAATATTTATTGTTTGTTTAATCCAAGATGCACTTATAGACACTGTGCATATGTAGAAAGATAGCATTTAGTGAGTGACATAGCATATATAGTTCCTGCTTTTAGGATCTTAGACTCCATTTAGGGAGAAAGGGCTAATACTTATGAAATAGGTACATAATAAAATACAAGAGGTACACAGTCAAGTGCTAGTGTAGGTGTTACTGATTATGAAAAGGGAGAGAGGTCCTTAGTCTGAGAACATTCAAGGAAGACGTTCCAGAAGATATGGGATTTGATCTAGGCTTCAAAAACCTACTAAGATTTTAATAGGCAAAGGAACCAGAGAGAAGTATTTCCAGGTAGAGAAACAGCATAGGAAATATAGGAGCAAGAAACATAGAAGTTAGGATGACAATGAGATAATTAGTATAAATGGAATAGAAAGCATCTCTGGGAGGGATAAAGAGAAAGTCACTCAGTCGTGTCTGACTCTTTGCAAACCTATGGACTATACAGTCCATGTAATTCTCCAGGCCAGAATACTGGAGTGGGTAGCCTTTGCCTTCTCCAGGGGCTCTTCTCAACCCAGGGATCAAACCCAGGTCTCCCACATTGCAGGCAGATTCTTTACCAGCTGAGCCATAAGGGAAGCCCATGGGAAAGCTCAGCCCAAACTCCCCTGCTTAGTATTCAAACTCAACATTATCTGCCCTTGTGTAATCAAGTTACAATCCAATGACTTTTCTTCTTTCCAAAGGACAGGCTAGAGGATCATTATCCTGATAAAATCTAATGTCTTGGTGGTGTCACCTTCCTCCACACCCAATTGGGACCAAAACCAATTACATTTCAAAAATTAAGAGGTAACTCCACCAAAGCCTATTAAATCAGTGTGAGCATCCAAAACGCAAATGTAGAACACTGCTCCTTAAATGAATGTTTTGTCCTAAAATGAGCACTGTTGTTAGGGATCATAGGGAAGGTCATGGAAACAGTTTTGGAAATGTTGGATGCTGGAATTAATTGCCTTCAGTTTCAAAAGAGCCTATTTATCTTCCTCATTTACAGTTAAGATTTGGTGAAAGAAAAAAGGTGCTCCTAAATAATGGCAGGAAAAAAAACCCTAATTTTTAGAGAATTGAGCTGGCTCTTGATGGAATTGATCTACATCTTGGGCAAGCTGTGTGCGGTGTGAGGTCTGAGACATTCTTTCCCCTGGTGCTCCCATTACTGCTTCAGATTCCTCGTTAAGCCAACAGTTTGGGAGTTTTCTTCAAACAATGTATTCACAAAGCAGCCCCAACTCAGTTGCCTGGCCTTTCATCTGAAGACGACCCATCTCACGTGTATTTGAATAGATTTCCCATAATTACCCCAACAGCTGCATTTTGAGGATCTGCCTGGGGAAAAACTGTAAATGGATAAAATACAGTCAGCTCATCTCATCAGTGAATAATGTGCTCTCTGGTTCCACCAAATGAAAATGAACTTTTGTCTGGAATGATTTCCAGGGAAGCATAAGTGACTGAGACTGCTGACACTTTGCTGAACAAGCCTTGGTATCTTTGACAGTTGCTCCAAAAGGCTTGTTTTAGGACAGGCTTATATATCATCTAAAGTGCCTGATTCCATAGTCATCCAACTGTTCCCTCGTCCTCCTGATTACACACATCAGTGTTGTTGGTGTTTGGAAATTCCTAGAAGGCAAGGAACTAACTCTTCAGAATTCTTCTCTTCAAGAGTTCCCAAGACAAGAACAAAGGATCTTTTCTCACTGTCAAAATGGCCACAGAGTTGGTACAAGACAGACTTGGGGCAATGTGGTTGGTTCTGTCAAGCTCACAATTCCAGATACAACAGCTAAGCAGTGGGTTAGCTAAATAAGAGATGAGGTTAAAAAGAATAGTAAATGTCCAGGTATTTTATTGGCTTATTTGCAAAATTCTATCCATTACCAATGAGGAAAATGGCAACTTTTCTTTTGTTATGTAAATAGAGGCAAATTTGAAGAGTAGTTGAGTTTTAAACAGAAGTAGTGCTTACACCCAATGGCAAAATGGTGTTCATATATTTAGGGATAGGAATTAAGGTTGCTTTTCGTCTAAAATAAGGATTCTCCACCTCTCACAAAGGAGGAATTGTCATGGCTAGAATCCCTGATTTCTCTCTTGGTGTGTGCCCTGTGGGAGTATTGGAGATGTCCTGATCAGGGTTCTCACCAAGTAGAGATTTAGGGAACAAGTCACACATGGGACAGGTCCTTGGAGAGCCCATGTCTGAAACTCTGAGGAAGTTCCTTTCTGACTGGTTGACACAGTCTGGAGAGAATCCTCCTTTGGTTACGTAATCCTGATTACAAGTTGGTTATCTATTCAGTTGATGCATTCACCACAGCCATTCTCTTCCATTTCTCCAATTTACTGCTGGACATTGTGGTATAGTAAAGGTCCCAATTTGTTCACATCTCCCTGTTTCATGCTCTTGTACAGTCTCCTTCGGTTCTCACTCTGGGCTTGGTTTTGTGACTTGTTTTGGCCATTGGAACAAGTAGCACATGCAATGCAGGCAGAGACTTGAAAGTTGCTCACACATTGAGACTTGCCCTCCTTCACTGCTTACAGGAATCTGTAAAGGACAGCAGAAGTGTATGCTAGCTAGCCTGTTGAATGGGGAGAGATATGGGGCCCAGTCAATAGTCTACCAAGTGCCAGACATGTGAGTGAAGCTGTTTTAGATCACCTAGCTGTTAGCTGACTCACAACCTGACACTATTCCATAGCATAAAAGAACCTAGCAGAGATCAGCCTAGCTGGCTTAAATCAGAGGAACCATCAGGGTCAGGCACTGGGGTGAGGCAAGTAAAGTGCCTAGAGCACAAATTTTAAGTGGGCACTCACTCTCAGGATGATGCAGATAGAGTTGACAATTGCACGCCCCACGACTGACGTGACTTAGCAGCAGCAGCAGCATGAGTGGGTACCTCCTTAAATGTTGTGCCCTAGGCATTTCCCTTGCTTCCCTCTAGTCCCGCCCAGTGAACCACCCAGGGGACCCAGAAAACTATGAACCAAGGAAGTAATTGCTGTTTTAAATCATTTTTGGGGTGATTTGTTACACAGCAATAGATAACTGCTATATGTTGGCTATTTCCAAAGTTATTTCTCTCTCTTTCTGGGCAGAAACCACCCTGAAGGATTGATCTGCAAGTCCAATCAAGTTACTGAGTTCCTTGAAAGAAGATCTCCTGATTCAGTGGATGAACAGAAAGCTTTCCACATGAGCTATGGATTTCAAGTCATCACTTGTTCTTGGTCAATATGCCTTATTCTAAAGGTCTTTTATTTCATGGCTTATTTATAGTGTTTCAGAAATAATCATTCCAAAGCATGAATGCTTATTATGATTTTCTCCTTTACCTTCACTGTGCTCAGTCATGTCCAACTCTTTGTGACCCCACGCACTGTAGCCCACTAGGCTCCTCTGTCCATGGGATTCTCCAGGCACGAATACTGGAGTGGGTTGCCATTTCCTTCTCCAGGAGATCTTCCTGACTCAGGAATCAAACTGGGGTCTCCTGCATTGCAGGCAGATTCTTTACCAGCTGAGCTACCAGGGAAGTCCCTATTCTAGAGGTTGATAGCACACTATTCTTCACAAAGCTGGTGTTCACTGACATTGCCGGCAGAATGTAGCTGGCTCCTTTTTCTTTTTCTTCTACACATGGCTCAATCTAATGAGCCCATACTCACATCCTTGGTCTCCATAGCACTCAACCTCCTGAACAAACTTGACCCCTTTGTCTGCTCAATACATGGTAATGACAAGGTTTTTTGGCCTAAGTGAACATTTGGGTCTTGTCTGCCAACTCCATGGTCATTTTCTTATGTGAAAATAGGAGAAGCTAGATTAATATAACCCAATACCTCTTTATCCTATGAAAAAAACCCTCTTATTAAAATAACAGCATCAATTATTAACTCTAAATATTCTTTTTTTAAAAACATAAATTCTGACTTCAGACTCTACTACAAAGCCACAGTCATCAAGACAGTGTGGTACTGGCACAAAGACAGAAATATAGACCAATGGAACAGAATAGAAAGCCCAGAGATAAATCCACGAACCTATGGACACCTTATCTTTGACAAAGGAGGCAAGGATATACAATGGAAAAAAGACAACCTCTTTAACAAGTGGTGCTGGGAAAACTGGTCAACCACTTGTAAAAGAATGAAACTAGAACACTTTCTAACACCATACACAAAAATAAACTCAAAATGGATTAAAGATCTAAATGTAAGACCAGAAACTATAAAACTCCTAGAGGAGAACATAGGCAAAACACTCTCCGACATAAATCACAGCAAGATCCTCTATGACCCACCTCCCAGAATATTGGAAATAAAAGCAAAACTAAACAAATGGGATCTAATGAAACTTAAAAGCTTTTGCACTACAAAGGAAACTATAAGTAAGGTGAAAAGACAGCCCTCAGATTGGGAGAAAATAATAGCAAATGAAGAAACAGACAAAGGATTAATCTCAAAAATATACAAGCAACTCCTGCAGCTCAATTCCAGAAAAATAAATGACCCAATCAAAAAATGGGCCAGAGAACTAAACAGACATTTCTCCAAAGAAGACATACAGATGGCTAACAAACACATGAAAAGGTGCTCAACATCACTCATTATTAGAGAAATGCAAATCAAAACCACAATGAGGTACCATTACACACCAGTCAGGATGGCTGCTATCCAAAAGTCTACAAGCAATAAATGCTGGAGAGGGTGTGGAGAAAAGGGAACCCTCTTACACTGTTGGTGGGAATGCAAACTAGTACAGCCACTATGGAAAACAGTGTGGAGATTCCTTAAAAAACTGGAAATAGAACTGCCATATGACCCAGCAATCCCACTTCTGGGCATACACACTGAGGAAACCAGATCTGAAAGAGACACGTGCACCCCAATGTTCATCGCAGCACTGTTTATAATAGCCAGGACATGGAAGCAACCTAGATGCCCATCAGCAGATGAATGGATAAGGAAGCTGTGGTACATATATACCATGGAATATTACTCAGCCGTCAAAAAGAATTCATTTGAACCAGTCCTAATGAGATGGATGAAACTGGAGCCCCTTATACAGAGTGAAGTAAGCCAGAAAGATAAAGAACATTACAGCATACTAACACATATATATGGAATTTAGAAAGATGGTAATGATAACCCTATATGCAAAACAGAAAAAGAGACACAGAAATACAGAACAGACTTTTGAACTCTGTGGGAGAAGGTGAGGGTGGGATATTTCAAAAGAACAGCATGTATACTATCTATGGTGAAACAGATCACCAGCCCAGGTGGGATGCATGAGACAAGTGCTCGGGCCTGGTACACTGGGAAGACCCAGAGGAATCGGGTGGAGAGGGAGGTGGGAGGGGGGATCGGGATGGGGAATAAGTGTAAATCTATGGCTGATTCATATCAATGTATGACAAAACCCACTGAAATGTTGTGAAGTAATTAGCCTCCAACTAATAAAAAAATTAAAAAAAAATAAAAAAATAAAAAAAATAAAAAAAAAATATGCTTAAAGAAAAAAAAAAAAAAACATAAATTCTGACATATGCCTAGTTCCCTTTCTCAGAATAAAGTTCAAATATTCTATCCCAGATAGTACTTACTCTCATGGAGAATCTTCCTCACACACATTAGATGTCAGAAAGTTGAACCACAGTTACCTGTTTGCGTATTGCAAGCAGTTCAAGCAACTTTCAAGCTCTAATAGCTTTGCTCTGCTTGCAATTCATCAAGAGTTTTGCCTTTTTTTAAATTGAAGGATAACTGCTTTACAGAATTTTGTGGTTTTCTGTCATACATAAACAAGAATCAGCCATAGGTACACCCATGTCCCCTCCCTCCCATCTCCTTCCCCATCCCACCCTTCTAGATTGTCATAGAGCCCCTGTTTGAGTTCCCTGAGTCATACAGCAAATTCCCATTGGCTATCTATTTTACATATGGTATTTTAAATTTCTATGTTACTCCCTCCTCCCTTCCCCCCATGTCCATAGGTCTGTGCTCTATGTCTGTTTCTCCATTGCTGCCCTGAAAATAAGTTTATCAGTGCCATCTCTTTAGATTCCATATATATGTGTCAGTATACGATATTTATATTTCTCTTTCTGACTTACTTCACTCTGTATAATAAGTTTTGGGTTCATCCACCTCATTAGAATGGATTCAAATAAGAGCTTTGTCTTTGTTTTTAACTGTGTTAGGAAAAGTAATGAGTAACCACATCATACTAGTTTCAGGTACTTCAATGTTTCTCAACTTTTTTTAAAGGTAAGGTTGTGTTCTTTTCACATAGCTCTTTCTACCTTTTGCTTTTTAGATGCTGTCTTATACCTTATAATTTTTAGATTCTAACAAAAAGACTAAAGTCAGGATCCATGACTTGACCTTTATACATGTTGAAGTGATCTCTTTCCAATCAAGCTTTTTTTGGACCTAAAATAGTTGTCTTCCCCAGGCAGGACGGGGGGCTCCTCATAAATGCTCCTAAGCACTTTTGGCTCCTGATGTATATTGCATTGTCATACTACATTGTACTATGGCCATTTACTTACATCTTCCACCAGAATGCAAGTTTTGCAAGAGTAGAAATGATATCTTAGTTTTCTGTATATTCCCAGCACAGTGGCTTACATATAGTAGATGCTTAGTAAATTTGGTAGAATTATTCAGTGAATGACTGACTGAATAGGACTAAAAGCTGAAGCCGGAGAACCCCTGTGGCCCTTTAAAGCATATAATGAAGAGGATGAGGGCAAAGGGCTTTTGAATCAGACTGGTTTCATTCTCTAGCTCCAAGTTATGCTAGCTGTATGGGCTTAGGTAAGTTACTTAACACCCCTGGTGACTCAATTTCTTTGTCCCTTGACAGAATGCCTGGCACATGGTAAACAGGCACTCAAAAATGGTAGCTTCTCCAATTTTATACTCTTCCTCCAAAATAAAGATTAAAGAATATCCTTTTAGCTTTTTTTTAAGGATCATCTAGTAAGAGATTTATGCTGTGTAATTAAAGAATAACTCTCTCTTAAAAAAAATGGTAACCTCTCTCAAAAGTGGTAGTTGTAGAAGTAGTAACTATCACACCCTTTGGATTTTCCACTTGAGGCAGGCTTTCACTGTGCAGGGCCCAGGATCCTGAGGGTGCCTTGACAACAGAATAACTCTGATATGTCATGTGAAACTAATGAAGCAATTCCCACAAAGGTTGAATTAAGTGGTGCAGATATCCAGAGTTAGGTAGGTATTGCACTTAGCAGAATTGGTGGAGCTATCAAACAAGACTGCCCTTTTGTGTTATTAATTTTTTTTTAATCAATAGACCAGAACATTTTACGCTAACAGATGAGGATCACTTTGAAGTGGTTGAGTGCTGTCCTTCCAAATATTTTGGACTCCTTTTTGGGGTATTGCCTTTAGAACTGTTCTATGCGGCACATGAGAAATTGGGTTTTTCATACTTTAGTTGTAGTCACACACCCGGTGCAATGACCATACCCTCTGTCGTCTGACATCGGGCATCAGCACTGGCCTCTGGCTCTTATCCCACAACATAGTTTCCGAAGAGCCCAGCTTCCACTGTGACAGACCTTCTAATCAGTGGGGAGAAAGGATTCTTTCTCTTGGATTTTCACAGAATGGCTCTAGGAGTGGGAAAGTCATCTGTTGTTTCCTACTAGACCTTGGAGTATTGGGATAAAGTAATTTAAAAGTCACAGATGCCCTAAATATTTTCACTTTAAATTTTGCTAACTAAAAAAGGTGATATTTCCTCCACATTAAATACAAATGCTAATATTTTCTACTTTAAAAATGTAATATATTCCATTGTAACAAAACATGAAGCAGTGTATGAGGGGAAAAATATGTTTCCTCTCTTCCTTCTCCAGTTCTATCTTCCTAATGAAATATGTATTATCAGTTTAATGTGTGTATTTCCATACTTTTCTGTATGTAAGTCACACATAAATACATAGGCTTCTCCCCTTTTTTGGTTTGCAAAAATGAAACCACACTATATATTAATCATTATTCTTTTTTAAAAAATTTTTTAATTGAAGGATAATTGCTTTACAGAATTTTGTGGTTTTCTGTCATACATCAACAAGAATCAGACATAAGTACACCCATGTCCCCTCCCTCCCAAACCTCCCTCCAAGACCACCCTCCCATCTCCATCCCATCTCAACCTTCAGGCTGTCACAGAGCCCCTGTTTGAGTTCCCTGAGTCATACAGCAAATTCCCATTGGCTATCTGTTTTACACATGGTGTTGTAAATTTCTGTGTTACTCTCTCCATAAATCTCCCCTTCTTCCTCCTCTCCTTCCCCCATGTCCTTAGGTCTGTTCTCTATGTATGTTTCTCCATTAATGCCCTGAAAATAAATTCATCAGTGCCATCTCTTCAGTTTCCACATATGTGTGTCAGTATATGCTATTTATATTTCTCTTTCTGACTTACTTCACTCTGTATAATGGGCTCTAGTTTCATTCACCTCATTAGAACAGATTCAAATACATTCCTCTTTATGGCTGAGTAGTATTCCATTGTATATATGTACCACAGCTTCTTTTTTTTAATTAATTAATTTATTTAAATTGGAGGCTAATTTACAATATTGTAGTGGTTTTTGCCATACATTGACATGAATCAGCCACAGGTGTACATGTGTCCCCCCTCCCACCTCCCTCCGCATCCCATCCCTCAGGGTCATCCCAGTACACTGGCCCTGAGCATCCTGCATTGAACCTGGACTGGTGATCTATTTCACATATGGTAATATACATGTTTCAATGCTATTCTCTCAAATCATCCCACCCTCGCCTTCTCCCGCAGAGTCCAAAAGTCTGTTCTTTACATCTGTGTCTCTTTTGCTGTCTCGTATATAGGGTCATTATTACCATCTTTCTAAGTTCCATATGTATGTGTTAATATACTGTATTGGTGTTTTTCTGACTTACTTCTCTCTGTATAAGAGGCCTCAGTTTCATCCACCTCATTAGAACTGATTTAACTACATTTTTAATAGCTGAGTAATATTCCACTGCTTATATGTACCACAGCTTTCTTATCATTCATCTGCCGATGGACATCTAGGTTGCTTCCATGTCCTGGCTATTGTAAACAGTGCTGTGATGAACATTGGGGTACACGTGTCTCTTTCAATTCTGATTTCCTCAGTGTGTATGCCCAGCAGGTACCACAGCTTCTTTATCCATCCATCAATGGACATCTAGGTTGCTTCCATGTTCTAGCTATTGTAAATAGTGCTCCAGTGAACATTGGGGTACATGTGTCTTTTTCAGTTTTCATTTCCTTAGGGTATATGCCTAGGAGTGGGATTGCTGGGTCATATGGTGGTTTTATTCCTAGCTTTTTAAGGAAGATATCTCCATACCGTCTTCCGTAGTGGCTGTATCAGTTTACATTCCCACCAGCAATGTAACAGTATTCCCTTTTTCCACACCCTCTCCAGCATTTATTGTTTGTAGACTTTTTGATGATGGCCATTCTGACTAGTGTGAGGTGGTATCTCATTGTAGTTTTGATTTGTATTTCTCTGATAATGAGTAACGTTGAGCATCTTTTCATGTGCTTGTTAGCTATCTGTATGACCTGAAGAAATGTCCCTTCAGGTCCCTTTTCCACTTTTTGATTGCTTTTCTGGTATTGAGTTGTATAAGCTGCTTGTATATTTTGAAAATTAATTCTTTATCAGTTGTTTCCCTTGCTATTATTTTCTCCCATTCTGAAGGTTGTCTTTTCACTTTGTTTGTAGTTTACTTTGCTGTGCAAAAGCTTTTAAGCTTAATTAGGTTCCAGTTGTTTATTTTTGTTTTTATTTCCATTACTCTAGGAGATGGGTCATAGAAAATCTTGCCTTGATTTGTGCCATCAAATGTTCTGCCTATGTTCTCCTCTAAGAGTTTAATAGTTTCTGGTCTTACATTTAGGTTTTTAATCCATTTTGAGTTTATGTTTGTGTATGGTGTTAGGTAGTGATCTAATTTCATTCTTTTGCATGTAGCTGTTCAGTTTTCCCAGCACCACTTATTGAAGAGGCTATCTTTGCCCCATTGTATATTCTTGCCTCCTTTGTCAAAAATAAGATACCCATAGGTGTGTGGGTTTATCTTTTGGTTCTCTATCTTGTTCCATTGGTCTATATTTCTGTTTTTGTGCCAGTACCATGCTATCTTGATGACTGGAGCTTTGTAATATAGTCTGAAGTCAGGAAGGTTATTCCTTCAGCTCCATTCTTCTTTCTCAAGACTGCTTTGGCCATTTAGGGTCTTTTGTATTTCCATATGAATTGTGAATTTTTTTTTCTAGTTCTGTGAAAGAAAGCCATTGGTAATTTGATAAGGATCACATTGAATCTATAGATTGCATTTGGTAGTGTAGTCATTTTCACAATATTGATTCTTCCCACCCAGGAACATGGAATATCTCTCCATCTGTTTATGTTGTTTTTGATTTCTTTCATCAGTGTCTTATAGTTTTCTGTATACAGGTCTTTTTTTCCTTAGGTAGGATTATTCCTAGATATTTAACTTTTTTTGTTGCAATGGTGAATGGTATTGATTCCTTAATTTTTCTTTCTGATTTTTCATTGTTAGTATATGGGAATGCAAGTGATTTCTGTGTATTGACTTTGTATCTCGGGACTTGGCTGAATTTGCTGATTAGCTCTAGTAATTTTTTGATAGTTGCTTTTGGGTTTTCTATTTATAGTATCATGTCATCTGCAAACAGTGAGAGTTTTACTTCTTCTTTTCTGATCTGGATTCCTTTTATTTTTTTTCTTCCCTAATTGCTGTAGCTAGGAGTTCCAAAACTATGTTGAATAATAGTGGTGAAAGTGGACACCCTTGTCTTGTTCCTGATCTTAGAGGAAAAGCTTTTAGCTCTTCACCATTGAGAACAATGTTTGCTGTGGGCTTTTCATATATGTCCTTTACTATGTTGAGGTAGGTTCCTTCTATGTCCATTTTTTGAAGTATTTTTTTTAAATCATAAATGGATGCTGGATTTTGTCAAAGGCTTTTTCTGCATCTATTGAAATGATCGTGTGGTTTTTATCTTTTAATTTGTTGATATGGTGTATCATGTTGATTGATTTGCATATATTGAAGAATCCTTGCATCCCTGGAATAAACCCAACTTGATCTTGATATATGAGCTTTTTAATGTGTTGTTGGATTCTGTTTGCCAGAATTTTGTTGAGGATTTTTGCATCTATGTTCATCAGTGATATTGGCCTGTAATTTTCTTTTTTCATATTGTCTTTCCCTGGTTTTGGTATCAGGGTGATTGTGGCCTTGTAGAATGAGTTTGGAAGTGTTTCTTCCTCTGAAATTTTTGGGAAGAGTTTCAGAAAAATAAGCATGAGCTCTTCTCTAAATGTTTGATAGAATTCCCCATGTGAAGCCATCTGGCCCTGGACTTTTGTTTTTGGGGAGATTTTTGATCACTGTTTCAATTTCAGTGTTTGTAATTGGGTTGTTAATAATTTCTATTTCTTCCTGGGTATTCTTTTATAAATTTAATTTAATAAGAAAAATTTAAATAGACATATAGTTGATTTACAATGTTGTGTTAGTTTCAGGTATACAACAGTGATTCAGTTATATATATAGTATATACATATTATCATATATATTCATGCATATGATATATATATGTATATAAAATATTGAGTATAGTTCTCTGTGCTATACAATAGGTCCTTGTTGTTTATCTATTTTATATATAATTGTGTGTACTATACATTATTCTATAAACTATTTTTATTTACCAACATGTCATGGAGATTCCTCCAGGTCAGTATTATAGATCTAATTGATTAAAAAATACCTGAAGAATATTCTGTTAAATAGATTTACCTTAATTTAGTTTACCATCCCATTATTGATAGATATTGTGTTGTTTCAGTTTTTTTGTGCTATTGGATATATGTATATTAATGCTGCTTTACATTCCATATATACTTATGCTTTTAATTCTACAGAATATATTTCCCAAAGTGAGAATGCTGGATCAAAATGTATGTGTCTTTAAGACTTTTATAACTACTGCCAGAACAAAAAATAGCTGAAATAATTCACATTCTCACCAGCTGTGTAAGAAGGTACTCACCAATATCAAATACTAACAATCTTTTAATTCTTTATTTTTGCAATCTGAAGGGTAAAAAGTATTTCCTTGTTATATTAATGTGCATTAGCTTGACTGCTAGTAAGCTTGAGTATTTCATATTATCAAATGGCTTTACCATTTGCATTCTGAGACACTGCTGTGATTCTGAGTTAGCAGGTAGATTTTCGGCAACAGTTCACTTGTTCATCATCTTTGTTGTTTTTCTATTGCATGGGTTGTCTTTTTCATATTAGACTGTAAGAGCCTTTTAAAGTATGAGGGATATCAACTCTTAATCTGTCTTACTGTTGTAAATATTTCTTCCTGCTTTGTTTCTCCACTGAAAATTTTCCATTGTTTTTTTTTTGCTTGTGAAATTCCTTTCAAAGGAGCTGTTTAGACATTCTTTTACTGTCAAAAAACTTTCTCTGACCTTTAACCTAAATTCTTTGTGTTGCGATTCACCTCTCTTTTCCTGGGTCCTAGGCCTCAATATTGCTTTCTACAACCCTTAAGACTATTGAGCTGTGTCTATTGGAGCTTTTCTATGGACTGAGTGACTAGATTGAATTGACTGATCAGTTAAGTCAAGCATGTCCTTTGACTTACTTTCCCCCCGCCCCCATTAAAGTGACTGGTTGTTTGACTGAACTGACCTCATTAGTCTTTTGGCATGGTACAGCTGTGTGTGTACATATATGTGTGCATGCACACCCAGTGGCAGAACCACTATCCAGTGGTTTAAAATACTTCTTTCAGTTAAACTGACCCAATTGGGTCCATTTATCTGGCATTGCGATCAGCAGCAGCCCCACAGTGGATCTATATCACTCCAGTTGCCCTGTTGGCTAGAAAGAAGACAAGTTCAATTCAAGTGACAATTCTGTTCTGAATCTGCCTCTGAGTGTGTAGAGCAAAGTGTGAAACAGGCCTGTGTGCTTGGTGATGTCTCATCTTTCTGGTCGCCTTCCTGGCACAGTGCTGATATTCTCTACATCTTTCTCTCTCCTCCTGTGGGCAAATATCTGTCTTATCTTCCAACGTGTAAGTTCTTTGCTCAGTAGTTGAAAGTAACCCTTTTTCTGGGTGATTCAGGGTGTTGAAAGATGAATCAGTGAGAACAAGGCAAGGTTATTCTTAAGAGGTTGGTGGTCCAGTGGTTAGGAATCCACCTTCCAATGCAGGGGACGCATATTTGATCCTTGGTTGGGGAATTAGATCCTATATGCCAGGGGAGGGGCAACTAAGTCTGCAGCTACTGAGCTTGTATGCTCTAGAGCCTGTGCTCCACAGCAAGAGAACCCTGTGTGCTGCAACTAGAGAGCTCATGAACTAGAAGGAAGAGCCTGCACTGCAAGGGAAGCCAAAAATAAATAAATAAACAAATAAATAAATAAAGAGGTTTGTGAATGGGGGAACTATTGGGTTGGCCGAAACATTCTGGTTTTTCCGTAACAGCTTTCAGAAAAACCCATATGAGCTTTTTGGCCAACACAATACTTTCCCAAAATTGATTCTATGAGAGGCTGATTCTGTGGGATATAAAGAGGGTTTGTGGGCAGAAAATTTTTTGTGGCCAAATATTGCACGGAATTGGCTGGCTCAGTTTAAGAACCTTCCTGATCATGCTCCTACTCTGTGAACTTGGACAAGTCACCTTATCTCTTTGGGCCTTGGTTTCATCATTGGTAAAATGAAAATAAGCACAGCACAGAGATCATAAAAATGTTCAGTGGGTAGAATAAGCTACTATTTTACATGATAAGCTATGTAAAATCCTTAGTACAGGCCTGGAACAGTATTCAATTAATGTGAATTCTTCTCATTCATAAATACTTTTTGGAAACTATGAATTTACAGGTTACATCTCAGAGCCTCTAGTATGTTTATGTGCTTAGTGTATCACCACAAGGAGAGTAGAAAAAGAAGAAAATGCATGTCAGATCATGGAACTCCTCTTTCCACCAACATGATTCTCAATGAACTTGTGCTTTGTGAAGGACACTTTGGGAAATACCAAGGTAGAGAAGGAAGACAGGATTTGGAGATAGAGCCCTTGGGTTCCAGTTTGATTTGACAATTATTCTATTGCTTTTGTGACTTTGGGCAAGTCACTTATCTTTCTGGGCCACAAGTTTCCTACTTATAAAATGAGAAGCATAAAACTCTTCTACATGTCTTACAAGGTACAGGGAGAGAGCTTTGTAAGCTGTATCCCACTATACTAACTCCAGGGACCAGGAGCAGGAGTAATTGCTGTGAATCCAGGTGCAGAAAGAGGTAAAGAGAGTACTCATCGAGTGACAGTTTCAAGGGAATGACCAGTGAGTCCTCTGGATGGCAGTGATTAGGATTAAAGCATGCAAACACCAGAGCTCCCTGGAGGTTGTAGTACAATGCAGGATTTCTATGCCCCACCCAGGTCTCTAGGCCATTTTCTCACTGCAGTTAATCTCCAAAATGGGTACTTTCTCTCGATTGACAGGAGAATTCTAAAGAAGTCCAGACACCCCACCATCTACTGGTCAGGTCCCTGGTTTACATTATTTGCTGTTTTCTGCAATGTGAATTGATAAAATCTCCGGAAATCAAATATAAGCCTGATTCATACTAAGATTTTAGCAATTAGAAACAGTCTTTAGTGTTTTCTCTCCAAGTGTCTTTTAAAGGCAACCTTCAGGGTCCTTGGCTAAGAGGAGACTCTGCCTTGGGCCCGCCGGTGTAATAAACTGCACTCCACTATCAAAAAAAAAAAAAAAGGCAACCTTCAAGAAAGGTAATTCTTTTTTTTTTTTTTTTAATTTTTTTATTAGTTGGAGGCTAATTACTTCACAACATTTCAGTGGGTTTTGTCATACATTGATATGAATCAGCCATAGATTTACACTTATTCCCCATCCCGATCCCCCCTCCCATCTCCCTCTCCACCCGATTCCTCTGGGTCTTCCCAGTGCACCAGGCCCGAGCACTTGTCTCATGCATCCCACCTGGGCTGGTGATCTGTTTCACCATAGATAGTATACATGCTGTTCTTTTGAAACATCCCACCCTCACCTTCTCCCACAGAGTTCAAAAGTCTGTTCTGTATTTCTGTGTCTCTTTTTCTGTTTTGCATATAGGGTTATCGTTACCATCTTTCTAAATTCCATATATATGTGTTAGTATGCTGTAATGTTCTTTATCTTTCTGGCTTACTTCACTCTGTATAAGAGGCTCCAGTTTCATCCATCTCATTAGGACTGGTTCAAATGAATTCTTTTTGACGGCTGAGTAAAATTCCATGGTGTATATGTACCACAGCTTCCTTATCCATTCATCCGCTGATGGTCATCTAGGTTGCTTCCATGTCCTGGCTATTATAAACAGTGCTGCGATGAACATTGGGGTGCACGTGTCTCTTTCAGATCTGGTTTCCTCAGTGTGTATGCCCAGAAGTGGTATTGCTGGGTCATATGGCAGTTCTATTTCCAGTTTTTTAAGGAATCTCCACACTGTTTTCCATAGTGGCTGTACTAGTTTGCATTCCCACCAACAGTGTAAGAGGGTTCCCTTTTCTCCACAGCCTCTCCAGCATTTATTGCTTGTAGACTTTTGGATAGCAGCCATCCTGACTGGCGTGTAATGGTACCTCATTGTGGTTTTGATTTGCATTTCTCTGATATTGAGTGATGTTGAGCACCTTTTCATGTGTTTGTTAGCCATCTGTATGTCTTCTTTGGAGAAATGTCTGTTTAGTTCTCTGGCCCATTTTTTGATTGGGTCATTTATTTTTCTGGAATTGAGCTGCAGGAGTTGCTTGTATATTTTTGAGATTAATCCTTTGTCTGTTTCTTCATTTGCTATTATTTTCTCCCAATCTGACGGCTGTCTTTTCACCTTACTTATAGTTTCCTTTGTAGTGCAAAAGCTTTTAAGTTTCATTAGGTCCCATTTGTTTAGTTTTGCTTTTATTTCCAATATTCTGGGAGGTGGGTCATAGAGGATCTTGCTGTGATTTATGTCGGAGAGTGTTTTGCCTATGTTCTCCTCTAGGAGTTTTATAGTTTCTGGTCTTACATTTAGATCTTTAATCCATTTTGAGTTTATTTTTGTGTATGGTGTTAGAAAGTGTTCTAGTTTCATTCTTTTGCAAGTGGTTGACCAGTTTTCCCAGCACCACTTGTTAAAGAGGTTGTCTTTTTTCCATTGTATATCCTTGCCTCCTTTGTCAAAGATAAGGTGTCCATAGGTTCGTGGATTTATCTCTGGGCTTTCTATTCTGTTCCATTGGTCTATATTTCTGTCTTTGTGCCAGTACCACACTGTCTTGATGACTGTGGCTTTGTAGTAGAGTCTGAAGTCAGGCAGGTTGATTCCTCCAGTTCCATTCTTCTTTTTCAAGATTACTTTGGCTATTCGAGGTTTTTTGTATTTCCATACAAATTGTGAAATTCTTTGGTCTAGTTCTGTGAAAAATACCGTTGGTAGCTTGATAGGGATTGCATTGAATCTATAGATTGCTTTGGGTAGAATAGCCATTTTGACAATATTGATTCTTCCAATCCATGAACACGGTATGTTTCTCCATCTGTTTGTGTCCTCTTTGATTTCTTTCATCAGTGTTTTATAGTTTTCTATGTATAGGTCTTTTGTTTCTTTAGGTAGATATACTCCTAAGTATTTTATTCTTTTTGTTGCAATGGTGAATGGTATTGTTTCCTTAATTTCTCTTTCTGTTTTTTCATTGTTAGTATATAGGAATGCAAGGGATTTCTGTGTGTTAATTTTATATCCTGCAACTTTACTATATTCATTGATTAGTTCTAGTAATTTTCTGGTAGAGTCTTTAGGGTTTTCTATATAGAGGATCATGTCATCTGCAAACAGTGAGAGTTTCACTTCTTCTTTTCCTATCTGGATTCCTTTTACTTCTTTTTCTGCTCTGATTGCTGTGGCCAAAACTTCCAACACTATGTTGAACAGTAGTGGTGAGAGTGGGCACCCTTGTCTTGTTCCTGATTTCAGGGGAAATGCTTTCAATTTTTCACCATTGAGGGTGATGCTTGCTGTGGGTTTGTCATATATAGCTTTTATTATGTTGAGGTATGTTCCTTCTATTCCTGCTTTTTGGAGAGTTTTAATCATAAATGAGTGTTGAATTTTGTCAAAGGCTTTCTCTGCATCTATTGAGATAATCATATGGTTTTTATCTTTCAATTTGTTAATGTGGTGTATTACATTGATTGATTTGCGGATATTGAAGAATCCTTGCATTCCTGGGATAAAGCCCACTTGGTCGTGGTGTATGATTTTTTTAATATGTTGTTGGATTCTGTTTGCTAGAATTTTGTTAAGGATTTTTGCATCTATGTTCATCAGTGATATTGGCCTGTAGTTTTCTTTTTTTGTGGCATCTTTGTCAGGTTTTGGAATTAGGGTGATGGTGGCCTCATAGAATGAGTTTGGAAGTTTACCTTCTTCTGCAATTTTCTGGAAGAGTTTGAGTAAGGTAGGTGTTAGCTCTTCTCTAAATTTTTGGTAGAATTCAGCTGTGAAGCCATCTGGCCCTGGGCTTTTGTTTGCTGGAAGATTTTTGATTACAGTTTCGATTTCCTTGCCTGTGATGGGTCTGTTAAGATCTTCTATTTCTTCCTGGTTCAGTTTTGGAAAGTTATACTTTTCTAAGAATTTGTCCATTTCATCCAAGTTGTCCATTTTATTGGCATAGAGCTGCTGGTAGTAGTCTCTTATGATCCTTTGTATTTCAGTGTTGTCTGTTGTGATCTCTCCATTTTCATTTCTAATTTTGTTAATTTGGTTCTTCTCTCTTTGTTTCTTAATGAGTCTTGCTAATGGTTTGTCAATTTTGTTTATTTTTTCAAAAAACCAGCTTTTAGCTTTGTTGATTTTTGCTATGGTCTCTTTAGTTTCTATTGCATTTATTTCTGCCTTAATTTTTAAGATTTCTTTCCTTCTGCTAACCCTGGGGTTCTTCATTTCTTCCTTCTCTAGTTGCTTTAGGTGTAGAGTTAGGTTATTTATTTGGCTTTTTTCTTGTTTCTTGATGTAAGCCTGTAATGCTATGAACCTTCCCCTTAGCACTGCTTTTACAGTGTCCCATAGGTTTTGGGTTGTTGTGTTTTCATTTTCATTCATTTCTATACATATTTTGATTTCTTTTTTGATTTCTTCTATGATTTGTTGGTTATTCAGAAGCGTGTTATTTAGCCTCCAGGTGTTTGAATTTTTAACAATTTTTTTCCTGTAATTGAGATCTAATCTTACTGCACTGTGGTCAGAAAAGATGACTGGAATGATTTCAATTTTTTTGAATTTTCCAAGACTAGATTTATGGCCCAGGATGTGATCTATTCTGGAGAAGGTTCCGTGTGCACTTGAGAAAAAGGTGAAGTTGATTGTTTTGGGGTGAAATGTCCTATAGATATCAATTAGGTCTAGCTGGTCCATTGTGTCATTTAAAGTTTGTGTTTCCTTGTTAATTTTCTGTTTAGTTGATCTATCCATAGTTGTGAGTGGGGTATTAAAGTCTCCCACTATTATTGTGTTACTGTTAATTTCCTCTTTCATACTCGTTAGTGTTTGCCGTACATATTGCGGTGCTCCTATGTTGGGTGCATATATATTTATAATTGTTATATCTTCTTCTTGGATTGATCCTTTGATCATTATGTAGTGTCCTTCTTTGTCTCTTTTCACAGCTTTTATTTGAAAGTCTATTTTATCTGATATGAGTATTGCGACTCCTGCTTTCTTTTGGTCTCCATTTGCATGAAATATTTTTTTCCAGCCTTTCACTTTTAGTCTGTATGTATCTCTTGTTTTGAGGTGGGTCTCTTGTAGACAGCATATATCGGGGTCTTGTTTTTGTATCCATTCAGCCAATCTTTGTCTTTTGGTTGGGGCATTCAACCCATTTACATTTAAGGTAATTATTGATAGGTGTGGTCCCGTTGCCATTTACTTTGTTGTTTTGGGTTCACGTTTATACAACCTTTCTGCATTTCCTGTCTAGAGAAGATCCTTTAGCATTTGTTGAAGAGCTGGTTTGGTGGTGCTGAATTCTCTCAGCTTTTGCTTATCTGTAAAGCTTTTGAGTTCTCCTTCATATCTGAATGAGATCCTTGCTGGATACAGTAATCTAGGTTGTAGGTTATTCTCTTTCATTACTTTCAGGACGTCCTGCCATTCCCTTCTGGCCTGGAGGGTTTCTATTGATAGGTCAGCTGTTATCCTTATGGGAATCCCTTTGTGTGTTATTTGTTGTTTTTCCCTTGCTGCTTTTAATATTTGTTCTTTGTGTTTGATCTTTGTTAGTTTGATTAATATGTGTCTTGGGGTGTTTCGCCTTGGGTTTATCCTGTTTGGGACTCTCTGGGTTTCTTGGACTTGGGTGGCTATTTCCTTCCCCATTTTAGGGAAGTTTTCAGCTATTATCTCCTCGAGTATTTTCTCATGGCCTTTCTTTTTGTCTTCTTCTTCTGGAACTCCTATGATTCGAATGTTGGGGCATTTCACATTGTCCCAGAGGTCCCTGAGGTTGTCCTCATTTCTTTTGATCCTTTTTTCTTTTTTCCTCTCTGCTTCATTTATTTCCACCATTTTATCTTCTACCTCACTTATCCTATCTTCTGCCTCCGTTATTCTACTCTTGGTTCCCTCCAAAGTGTTTTTGATCTCATTCATTGCATTGTTCATTTTTAATTGACTCTTTTTTATTTCTTCTAGGTCTTTATTAAACAATTCTTGTATCTTTTCAATCTTTGTCTCCAGGCTATTTATCTGTAACTCCATTTTGTTTTCAAGATTTTGGATCATTTTTATTATTATTATTCTAAATTCTTTTTCAGGTAGATTCCCTATCTCCTCCTCTTTTGTTTGACTTGGTGGGCATTTTTCATGTTCCTTTACCTGTTGGGTATTTCTTTGCCTTTTCATCTTGTTTAGATTGCTGTGTCTGGAGTAGACTTTCTGTATTCTGGAGGTCTGTGGTTCCTTTTTATTGTGGAGGATTTACCCAGTGGGTGGGGTTAGACGATTGGCTTGTCAAGGTTTCCCGGTTAGGGAAGCTTGCGTCAGTGTACTGGTGCGTGGAACTTGATTTCTTCTTTTTGGAGAGCAATGGAGTGCCCAGTAATGAGTTTTGAGATGGGTCTATGTGTTAGGTGTCACCTTGGGCAGCCTGTATGTTGACATTCGGGGCTATGTTCCTGTGTTGCTGGAGAATTTGCGTGGTATGTCTTGCTCTAAAACTTACTGGCTCTTGGGTGGTGGTTGGTTTCAGTGTAGGTATGGAGGCTTTTGGACGGTCACTTATTGCTTAAAGTTCCATGTAGTCAGGAGTTCTCTGGTGTTCTCAGGTTTTGGGCTTAAGTTTCCTGCCTCTGGATTTCAGTTTTATTCTTCCTGTAGTCTCAGGACTTCTCCAACTATACAGCACTGATAATAAAACTTCTAGGTTAATGGTGAAAAGATTCTCCCCTGTTAGGGACACCCAGAGAGGTTCACAGAGTTACATGAACAGGAGAAAAGGGAGGAGGGAGATAGAGATGAGCAGGAGGAGAAAAAGGGGGACTCAAGAGGGGAGAGACAGATCTACGCAGCTGTCTGTTCCCAGAGTGTTCTCCGTATCTCAGACACCTACAAGGATTCACAGAATTGGATTGGGAAGAGAAGGGGAAAGGAGGAAATAGAGGTGTTCTGAGGTAGAAAACAGAGAGTCAAGATTGGGAGAGAATAATCTTCGGTTTAAAGATAGGGCTTCTCTTTTTTTTTTTTTTTGGTAAGGTTATAGTGTAGTGAAAATGAAAATGAAGAGTAGTAGAGGAGTACTAGAGGACTTTAAAAGAAATAAGAGAAAAAGAAAAATAGAAAATAAAAGAGAAAACGGAAAGGAAAAAAAAGAAGAAAAAAGAAAAAAAAGAAAAAGAAAAAAAGAAAAAAAAAACAAAAAAAAAAAAAGAAAGAAAGAAAAAAAAAATTTTTTTTTCCCCTAATTAAAAAATCGTAAAAATCTATGAAAATGAAAGTTAAGGAGTTTTGGGGGAGTAATAGGGAATTTTAAAGGAAAATAAAAGAGAAAAAATAAAAAAGAAAAAATATAAAAAGAAAAAAAATTTTTTTTTTTCCTTACTTAGAAAAAAAAAGTAAAAATATATCTAGGAGTTTCTCTGGAGCTGTTGCGGTCAGTGTGGGTTCGGCTCAGTTTCAGATAGCTCCTCGTTCCAGCTTACACTTCTCGATATCTACAGGGCCCTTCCGGTGAAGTCGGTGTTTTCTACAGGGATTTTAATCTGTTGCACCAGTCCCTTCTGAAGCGGTTCCCTTTGTTTATTTGGCTTCTGTTTGCCGGTCTCTTCAGAGCCTCATTTCCGCCCTGACACAGGCGGGCGGAGGTGGACTCTTATTCAGTTAGCTAGTTCCGTTGCGCTGCTGGGAGGGGCTGACGCTGCGGGGAGGGGCTGGCGCTGCGGGGCGGGGCTGACGCTGCGGGGAGGGGCTGGCCCTGCGGGGGCGGGCTGGCGCTGCCGGGAGGGGCTGACGCTGCTTTCTCCGTCTGCGCTGCTCAGGCTCCCGGCTGTTCTATATGGAGTGCGCCACGCGCTGCGCTAGGTTCCAGCCCTCGGGTGTTACACAAAAGCGCGGAAGGAAAAGCTGCGCCTGCTCTCTGTTCCTTCCCCGTCAGAGCGGTCCAGGCAGCGAGGGGCTTGATGGGCGCACTATCCCCAAGTGTGGCGCACTCACTCCCTTCCGCGGACCCAGTCTCAGTTTCCGCTGGCGCCAGTCGGGTGCGCGCGCCTTCCGCCCTCTGCGTCCCCAGCCCCAGTCCCCGCCCGCGCCGGTCGGGTGCCTGCGCCCTGTGTCTCACCGCGACCTTCCCCTCCCCCCTGCCTCCTGCCTCCGGCGGGGCTGGGCGGGTCCGCAGCCTGCGACCTCTTCTTGGGACTTTCTCCGTCCCTTTGTTCTGCGAACGGCCGGCAGTGTGTTCCGGCCGGTTAATTTTCTCTCTTTTGGTCTCCCACAGTTCAAGTTGGCACCTCACAGAAGCTCCCTCCGATTGTCCTCAGGGCACTCAGGCCCGGACCCTAGCCCAAGCAAGGCCGCCTAAGACTCCCTTCCCGGGACGGGTCTCCGTCCTTAGCTCTTTTGTCTCACTTTTTATCTTTTATATTTTGTCCTACCTCCTTTCGAAGACAATGGTCTGCTTTTCTGGGCGCCTGATGTCCTCAGCTAGCGATCAGAAGTTGTTTTGTGAGGTTTGCTCTGCATTCAGTTATTCTTTTGATGAATTTGTAGGAGAGAAAGTGGTCTCCCCGTCCTACTCCTCCGCCATCTTGGCTCCTCCCTCAGCTCCCAGGGATCACATCTGGAACAGAGCCTCGGTACCTGGGGCTGGCACATCTGGAGGGAACTGCCTTTGAAAGTGGATCGCGTTGTAACTCCTTTCACTCTTGATGCAGCCAAGTGGCAGGAAAGTCCTCAGCGAACTTGTGCTTTGGAGAAGGCCCTCTGGAAAGCATTTGGAGGGAAAGTCAGGGAGGTCATGGTGACTGTTTCTGGTACCTTTTCATTTTCCACCTTTTACACTTGTGGGCAAGTGTGCAGACCTGACCTTAGAAATGATACTCCAAGAAAGGTAATTCTTACCTGGAATAGCAGACTGATGGTGAAGATCATCGGGGGCAGGAGATCTTCCCCAGCACTCCTCAAACCAGATCACAGTGGTGACTGTCTCCTTCCTCCTCAAAGTGGACCAGACACAGGCTCAACTTAATTTTTCCCCTGTCTATTATTTCCAGATACACACAACCCAATGGAAAGACTATACAAAGGAAAGTGTGTGACTGACCCTTGACTGTAACATTTTGGTCAGATGTTTGGCTTCCCTGCTTTGGAACCACCCACCATTTCCTTCATCAGTAACTTTCAGCATGCTTCTTCCAACTGGTCTAGATGCTTGATGAGTGTAGTTAAAAGAACACTGAACTGGGAGTTGAGACCTAGAAGTCCTGTCTGTGCTACTGACTCACTCTGTGACGTAAGGCAAATGATGACCCCTCCTTGAAACTGTTTTCTCATCTGTGGCACAAAGTATTTGAACTGGGTGATCTAAAAATTCCCTTCCTGTTCAGTCTATAGCTTTACTACTTGTTTTTCTACACCCTCAGATCAGAGTCACCCTCATTCCCTCTTCCTGTGTGGAACGTATCCATTTATGGCTAATTGCAGGATGTTGGAGAGCTGTCCAAAAACATATGAAGCATTGTAATATTTGTTTGAAATTAATCAGATACAACAAAACATGCAGGTGGTTGCTCTTTCCCTTCAACTCATAGCTCTTGGGATCTTGCCTCCTGGAAGGTGTTCACAGGCTGCAGCTGCAGAGCACAGCCTGTGGATTGTTTGTAAAAGAGTAACTTCTGTGAGTGGGAGTGGGGGTGGTGAGAAGACCAATCATTGGGCCATTTTTTGCCCTAGTGGATAGTGGTGAGGATGTTGAGGGCTGGGGTACAGAATAGGAGTCAGAGAATCCAGACTTACAAACAGCAAGCATTGAGGTCACAATCCTCAGTTTTTGGCCACCCGTCTTGTCTGGGAACTGGCTTGGATTGACATCATGAAGGAGACTGTCTCATGCTAATCCACCCCAAACCTCCATATGTTTCCGAATATACTGATGCCTGAGAACACATAGACGCAGAGTGGCTTGGCAGTTTTTTCATTTCTCATCAGTGTTTGAATCTCCATGGACCTCCCTCTATCCCATTGCCCTCTACTCTTCAGCCATACTCAAGTTGAGTTCTCTCATTGTGGTGTTAGTCACTCAGTCATGTCTGACTCTTGGTGACCTCATGGACTGTAGCCTGCCAGGATCCTCTGTCTACAGAATTCTCCAGGAAAGAATACTGGAGTGGGTTGCATTTCTTTCTCCAGGGGATCTTCCTGACCCAGGGATCTACTCAGGTCTCCTGCATTGCAGGCAAACTCTTTACTGTCTGAGCCACTAGGGAAGCCCTCTCATTGTGGGGGGCCTTAGCATATGTTGCCCTCAACTTGATTCATTGTTTTCTGGCAGAATCTCCTTTAAGACTCATCTCAAATGTTACAGTCTAGGAAGTTTTCGGCTATTGCCTTAACCAAGTTGGTCATTCCCTCCTCTATGTTTGATAGGATCCTCTGACATTCCTCCACTAGGTTGCAAGCTCTGTGGACCTATGATTTTGGTATTGATTTAATGCAAACTTCAGTAAGAGATAAACCCCCAAATCTTAATCTCAATGGCACAACAAAGTAGAAGTTATTTCTCACTCCTATAAAGTCCAGTTAGTGATGGCAAGTTGGTTGCTAGTGTTATGTATTTTGTCCCATGAAGTCAGTCAAGACTCAGGCTGGTGGAGGTGCTAGTATCTTTAACATGTCGCTTCTAATGTCCTCTTGGAAATTCATATCTATTCCATTAATGGGAAAGGAGGAAGAAGATCACACACCTAAAGTGGTTTTTATGGGCCAGGTCTGTTACATGTCACACATCACTTCTGTTCACTTTCTATTTGCTGAAACTCAGGAATATAACCACATCTAACTGTAAGGAAGGTTGAGAAATATATTCTAGTCATGGAAATGGGAAGAAGAGGGAAACAATTTTGGTAATCACATAGCTGTCTCTAGAGGTCATAATGCTTTATTCACTGCTGAGTCCCTAGGACTGAGCACAGTGACAGGGAGGTGGTTACTATACTGGATTGTAATTAAAAGTCCACCACTGGATTGTGACCTCATGATCTAGTATCTTAGTACTCCAATCAAGTGTGGACACATAATAGAAGCCTATTAAATGTAGGCTGGTCATTAGTGGAATTGTATCTAGGGACTTCAAGATGAACATTTGGTGTAACTTACTTCTTAAGGAAAATTTATTCTCTAGGAGATATCTCCCAATCAGGATTACTCTTCTACCATTGGTCTTTAACCCAGAGTTTTCCAATCACCAGATTTATCTGCTCCTCAGACTTCTTGGAACCTAGATGTCAATCCCTGTCTAGCTAGAGAGTTTCTGAAGACCTGAGCCCCTTTCTATGTGATGGTCTGTCTTATTCCTTCTCTTTCCCCCTGTTTTTCCACAAGCATGCACTCCATTTCTGCAATCTTAATTTTTTCTTTGCCAGATACAAGTGTGTTTAGCTACTTCCTGCCCCCAGTATTTCCATAATTGGAGGGGTGGAGGTGAATAGGATGGAGGAGATGCTGATATCTTAACCAACCCTAGTGTCATGATTACTTCATAATGCTTGTCTCTGCTCTAGCCTTTGTCTAGTCCATCTCAGGCAAGACTGGCTATTGTGGTTTAACCAATAAGCATATTTAGTGACTTGAAGATATGTTTCTGGAGCCTTAAAGAAGACATTGACTAATGGTGACTGGGAAATGTGTTCTTGTCTTATAGAATGTCCTATCAGCTAAAGGTCTACTCAGCCACATGTTGCTGCTCCTTAGGGACCTCTTTACTCTGCTTCTTAATACTTCTCAACAGGTATGTAGAAACACCTGGATATGACAGAGATAAGTATTTGGTCAAGACAGGCATGAGATGTGGGATTAGAGTCCTCCTAGAGTGAGCCTGGAACAATTTTGTAATTTAGTCATAGTAGTCTATAGCAGCCTCAATCTTCACCCACCCCTTACAGGGACCCAGAGCCCTGTGCCCCTAGGTGCTCTCTCCTGCTACTCTTGGCTACACCTATTCAGGTTATTTCCATCCCTAGGAAAGGTACAGTAGACATGTATACACTGTCATGTGTAAAACTATATATACCTCCCCACTCCTTTCTCCATAGTCTCCTTGTCATGATCTTGTGGTTGTGAAAGAAAGGGATGTAAAAGTCTGACTGAGTAAGAAGAGGAAGTGGTTATTAGTGCTTGGAAGGCAGCTCTTAGCTGTATGGCAGCTCTGGCCTGACCCAATTATTTTCTATAAAGGAGTCCCTTCACTTCCACAGAATTTGTATCACAGACAACTGGACATAGGACCCTGATTTATTTATTTTTCTTACTTCTGCTTTAGAGGAATGTGTAAGATTTTGTTTAAATGACCCAGGCTCTCAGATACAGAGGTGAATGCAAATTGAGGAGACAGCTCAAGGGAGCCCAAGAAATCAAATAATGGAAATATCTCAGGCTTTGGAGGAAAGGCATTGGAGGAAAAAGCCAAGAAGTGACCCCCTTCTCTGTTACCTTGTGGAGCAAATAGCCTCATACTGCTACAGATTGGTTGGAGGTGGTGGTCATAGGTTTTGAGGGGAATAGACATAAATACAAAACATGAGTTTACTTACCAAGAGAGCACAAGGTATAGTCAGTGGAGCCACTTTTGGAGAAATAAGAGCTAAAGAATATGGAACATGTGCCTTTCCCTGAAATTTCTATTTTTATTTATTTTAATTAGAGGATAATTGCTTTAAGATGTTGTGTTAGTTTCTCCTGTACAACAACATGAATCATCCATAAGTATACATATATCCCTTCCTTCTTGAGCCTCCCTCCTACCCCCACGCCATCTGAACCCCTCTAAGTCATCACAGAGCACCAAGCAGAGCTCCCTCTGTTATACAGCAGCTTCCCATTAGCTATCTATTTTAAACATGATAGTGTAATATATGTCTATGCTTGAACTTTCTATTTGAAAGTAAAAACAAAGCAAAACAAAAACAGCACTGAGTTAGGGGAGCTTGTGGAGGAAGAGATATCATGAGGTAGATGCAGGAGGTAAGGATCAAGGGTTTTGGAGGAGAGAAGGAGGAAATCTGAAAAAATTGGCCCCAGATACTTTTTTCCTTTAAAATAGGAGGGAAATGTTTATTTGGATTAACCTATAAAACAAAGGGAAATCTAATCAACACTATAAATTCTACTCCCAAAGTGTTTGTGTCAAAGGTCTCCCTTGTCTGTGGTGTAGTAATAAGGAGACCAGAGAAGAAAAAAGTCCTGGGACTGTTTATTTTTAAAAGTGAAAAAGAAACTTAACAAGAGGGAAAGATATTGAATCATTTGTGGAAAACAGTTGCATGAAGTGGCTTTTCTTACTCTGCTGTGAAAGACCCTTCTGAGTCACCAGAGAGTCCATGATTCCAGTGTGTTACTAAAGGAGAATGTTAGGTGGATTTCACACACATGAGTCCTTTTCAGGACAGCTTGATGGGCAGTATCATTTCTGGGACTGTAGGCTCTGACAGCCACCATTAGAATGTTAATTTTAGAACTTAGAATAATAGAGATTGATTATTATACCTTCTGCTACCTCCATCCACCAAATGGTTTCCAAGGCATTTTCAAGAGCTTTGGCCCTGATTCAACAGTCAACTTTGGCTCTGATTCAACAATCAACTTCCAGGAAAAGACTGTTGTTCAAGTACAAGGACAGAGAGAGAGAATCCTAATCTTTGTTAAGTCTACTTGTTATAGTCAAGTTCCCTTATTTATTTATACAATGATAGAAGCTCCTATGCTAAGGAATTTCTGGTTAGCACTTGAAGGGAGGGTAGCAGACTGAAGAGACATGAGAAGTGGTGTGAAGCAGTCCAAGGTTCAATTCTCAAATTTGCCCCATACAGACTGTGACTTTAGGCAAGTCCCTTAACCTCTCTGAGCTTGTTCTTTTTCATTTGTACAATCAGGCTGATAATAACAATATACATTTAATGTGGACTCTGCAAGAATTAAATGAGAAATGAATGTAAGTGTCCAGCAGCCATTAGATATAATAATTATAAAATAAATACATTCAAAAATCAATCTATGTAATCTGTCGTGTCAGCAGAGTAAAGAAGAAAATCATATGATCGTATCAATGCAAAAAAAGCATTTGACAAAATCCAACCCTAATTCTTAGTAAAAGCTCTCAGAAAGGTAGGAATAAAAGAGAGTTGCCTCAAACTGAAAAGGAGCATATATATATATAAAACCATATCCCCCAAACTCCAGCTAACATTATACTTAATAGTGAAAAATTGAATTATTTTCCCCTAAGATTGAGAACAAAGTAAAGATTTCTACACCATCAGTCTCATTTACCATTATAATAGAAGTTCTAGCTACTGTAGCAAAACAAGAAAAAGAAATAAAAAGCATATATATTGGAAAGAAGGGGCTTCCCAGGTGATGCTAGTGGTAAAGAATCTGCCTGCCAATGCAAGAGATGTGAGAGATGCAGGTTTGATCCCTGGATCAGGAAGATCATTTGGAGGAGGGCATAGCAACCCACTCCAGTATTCTTGCCTGGAGAATCCTATGGACAGAGGAGCCTAGTGGCTACAGTCCATGGGGTCACAAAGAATCAGACAGGACTGAAGCAACCAAGTATGCACATAGCACTCATGGTATATGTTGGGGTTTCCCAAGTGGCTCAGGAGTAAAGGATCCACCTGAAATGCAGGAGACATGGGTTTGATCCCTGGATTGGGAAGATCCCCTGGAGAAGGGCATGGCATCCCACTCCAGTATTCTTGCCTGGAGAATCCCATGAACAGAGGAGCCTGGCAGGCTACAGTCCATAGGGTCACACAGAGTTGGACACACTGAAGCGAATTAACATACACATTGGAAAGAAATAAAATTGCTTTGATTTACAGATGACAGAATTGTCTATGTAAAACGCCCAAGTAATCTGCCAGGAACTCAGAACTAATAAGGGAATTTGGCAAGATTACAGGAAACAAAATAAACACCCACAAATCAGTTGCATTTCTATATATTAATACTAACAAATGAACACAGAGAAAATGAAATTTAAAAGTACAAGCTATTTACAATCATTCCAAAGAAAATGAAATACTAAGGCATAGATTTACTAAAACATGCACAGGATCTGTATGCTGAAATTATAAGACACTGATGAAAGAAAAAAGAAGACCTAAATAGATGGAGAGACACTCTGTGTTCATGGGTTAGAAGACAACAACGTAAAAATGTCAACTCTCTTCAAATTTGTGCATAGATTAACACAATTCTTATCAAAATTTCAGCAAGATTTTTTTTTTGTAGATACAGACAAATTTATCTTAAAATTTTTATGGAAAGGCAAAGGCCTTAGAATAGTTAAAACAATTTTAAAAAAGACCAAAAAAATGGGAGGAATTACTCTAACCAATATTAAGGCCTTCTATTTGGCTATAGTAATTAAAACAGTATAGTGTCGATACATAGATAGGTGGAATATAGATAAAAGGAACAGAATAGGCAACCCACACAATTATGCTCAATATACTGTTCACAAATGTTCAAAAACAATTCAATGGAAGAAGGATAATCTCTTCAACAAATGGTGCCAGAGCAACTGGGCATTCAGCCCAGTTCTCAGAGATCCATTTGCATGGGCTCAGTTTCACTAGGACCCTAATTGTGGGAATGAAGGTGTAATTTCATGTCAGCCTGACACAAGCCTAGCCGCCCTGTGAGATATAAGAGGAGGGCAAAGGGAAGACTATTTCTCCTACGCATTTTAGAGACCACATGGCTAAGGATTGCAGGGCTTCACAGAACTCTTCACCATATTATTGAATTAATGTATTCATTGCAGGTACAGTCAACTCTATTATCCTCAGGTGAAGTTTCCAAATTACAGAAAATAATTAGATACATTAGTAGACAACAAAGCACTTCATGAGTCCCGTTTACTAGTTTCTCCCTCTTTTTAGTCCCTCATTAGGCCTGCAATCCAGCAAAAAATATTATTTATCTCTTTCAAACCAGAGAAATTATATACTAGAAATTCAATAGGTTGAAGGAAAGAAAGGGCTTTTAAAGAGATCCCTGCCCCAGTCAACCCAACCTCTCTCTCCTTGTAGCCTCAGATGCTATCAAACTTCTTGGCTGCTCTGCAGGAAAGGAAACATATCTAAGTGTACAACAAATACATTTCCAAAATCACTCTGAAGCTCCTCCTCTTCCTACTCTTCCTCTCCATCTCTGTTGTCTCCACCCTAATCCAAGTCACCAATCTTTATCTTGCCTTGACCATTAATCTCCTCTGAACAGGTAAACTAGTACTTTGCTCAGTGCCTTTCGTTGTTTAGCATTCCAATTGGAACTTTATTATGATTGTCTAGTATTTGAGGTTTTTCAAATTACAAAGCCCAATAAAGTATAGATAATAAGAGGTTAAGATTGAGGAAATCTTTAAGGAATATTCTGGACAGTTAAGATGCATTACTTATCTGTATACACATAGTTGCCATTAAGATGTTTTGTTGCATTAATAGCTGAAGCTCCCTTTTATATCTTCTGTATACTATTCATTGGCTTAGAAATATCTGTGATTCTTGGATGGGAAAGGTTAACCTACAATTCTTTCAAAAAGTTATTGTTTCTTATTTCTTTTCTCTTTGTGACAGAGCATCTTTTAAGAATATAAATGCAGAGAGGGATCCAAGATGGCATCATAGGAAGACCCTAAGCTCACCTTTTCACATGGACACATTGAATCTAACTGACATATAGAACAATTTCTCCTGAAGAAGACATGAGGGCTGATTGAACAGCTACTGTACATAGAAGGGCCATACAGAAATGATTAGGAAAGATGGAGACATGGTATCCATGGGAAGCTTACTCCTGACTCAGTGACCTGCAATAAGAATAGATATTGCTGAGGGGCTGGAGTGCAGACTTGCCTGTCCTGGGACACAGCAATAAAAACCCCAGAAGTTTAAAGGGTACCTATATTATATGGGGAAGAAGCCCATTTACTAATGCTAGTGGTTGTTCAGTCACTCAGTCATGTCCAACCCCACGGACTGCAGCACGTCAGGCTTCCCTGTCCTTCAACCATTTCCTGGAGCTCGCTCAAACTCAGGTCCAGCGAGTCAGTAATTCCATCCAACCATCTCATCCTCTGTCTTCCCCTTCTCTTTCTGCCTTCAATCTTTCATAGCATCAGGGGCTTTTCCAATGAGTCAGCTCTTCACATCAGGTGGCCAAAGTATTAGAGCTTCAACTTCACCACTAGTCTTTCCAATGAATATTCAGGGTTGATTTCCTTTAGGATTGACTGGTTTGATCTCCTTGCAGTCCAAGGGACTCTCAAGAGTCTCCTCCAACACCACAGTTCAAAAGCATCAATTCTTCTGTGCTCAGCCTTCTTTATGGTTCAACTTTCATATCCATACATGACTATTGGAAGACTTGTATAGCCTTGACTAGATGGACCTTTACTGGCAAAGTAATGTCTCTGCTTTTTAATATGCTGTCTAGGTTTGTCAAAACTTTTCTTCCAAGGAGCAAGCATCTTTTAATTTCACGGCTGCAGTCACCATCTGCAGTGATTTTGGAGCCCAATAAAACAAAGTCTGTCACTGTTTCCATTGTTTTCCTATCTATTTGCCATGAAGTGATGCTAGAGCTTCTGCCAAAAGGACAGGGAACTGTTGGAGTTCTCACCAAGGTTGGAGGCACTCTGTCCCCTCCCCCTAGCCCCTGCTTGCTCTGGCTCCAGCCATTCCATCAAAGTGGCCTAAGGTGCAGTGCTCCCCATGGACTTTCCCTGGCATGAATCCACTTCAGCTTCAGCCAGCTTGCCAAAGACACTAAGCCTAAACAGTCTATACAGGAAATAGTTCCATAGAATGCCACTCCTCCAAAAAACCAGGAAAGGTAGCTATTACACCTAATTCATAGAAACAAAAACTGAAAGTAAAATAAAATGAGGAGGCAGAGGACTATGCCCCAAATGAAAGAACAAAATAAAACCCCAGAGAAAAACTCCTAATGAAATGGATACTTATATTCATTTACATCCAAGTAATTTACCTGATAGAATGCAAAGAAATGGTCATGAAGTTCCACATTGAACCAGGGTGACGAATGAAAAAATGCAGTGAGAACTTCAACAAAGACTTAGAAAATTTAAGAAAGACTGAATCAGAGCTGAAGAATATAATAATTGAAATAAAAAATACACTATAGAGGGTGTCAACAGCAGATTAGATGACACAGGAGAATGGATAAATGATCTAGAAGGCGGAATAGTGGAAAATCACTCAGTCAGAAGAGAAAAAAGAAGAAATTTTTTTAAAATTCAAGAGAGTTTAAGCAGCCTCTGGGACAATATCAAGCATACTAACAGTTGCATTATAGGGGTCCCAGAAGGAAAAAAGAGAGAGAAAGGGGAACAACTTATTTGAAGAAATAATGGATGAAAAACCTTCCTAACCTGGGGGATGAAACGGACATTCAAGTCCAGGAAGCAGACTCTCAAGGAAGAGGAACCCAAGAAGATTCACATCAAGACATATTATAATTAAAGTAGCAAAGTTTAAGAGAATCTTAAATGCAACAAAAGAAAAAAAGAACTGGTCACATACAAGGAAAACCCCATACACAATCAGTTGATTTTTTTAAGTAGAACGCCAGAAGGGAGTGGTAAGATATATACAAAGGGTTGAGAGGGAAAAATTTATAACCTATAATATTTTTCCCGTCAAGATTATCATTCAGTATTAAAAGAGAGGTAAAGATTTTTCCAGGTAAGAAAAAACTAAAGGAGTTTATCACCATTAAACTGGCCTTGCAAGAAATGTCAAAGGGTAATTAAATGGAAAAGAAAAGGCCACAACTAGGAATAAGAAAATACATGAAAGAAAAATCCCACTGGTAAGGGCAAATATATAGTAAAGTGGATCATCCACTTAAAAGCTAGTACAAAGCTACTGCTAAAGTAGCATGATCAACCATAGCCACAGTAAGTAGTTAAGTGATACAAAAAATAAAAAGATGTAAAATATAATGTCAAAAAAAGTGGATGGGGAGAGTAAGCATACTAATTATCAAGCATAGTAACACTTGCATTATAAGGGTCCCAGATGGAGAAAACAAAGAGAAAGGGGCAAAAAAACTCATTTGTGAATTTAGAATGCCTTCAAACTTATGCAATGCGGGAGACCTGGATTTGATCCCTGGGTTGGGAAGATCCCCTGGAGAAGGGAAAGGCTACCCACTCCAGTATTCTGGCCTGGAGAATTCCATGGACTGTATAGCCCATGGGGTCGCAAAGAGTTGGACAGGACTGAGTGACTTTCACTTTCACTTTTAAACTTACTTTCAGCTTAAATTTATGAGAGACATATAGAGAGAGATCCATATATATGAACCTTATGGTAACCAACAAACCAAAAACCTCTAATGGATATACAAAAAATAAAAAGAAAAGAATCCAAACATAACACTAAAGGAATCCATCAAACCGCAAGGGAAAAAGTCAAAAGATGAAAACAGGAACAGAGATGAACTACAAAAACAACCAGAAAACAATGAACAAAATGGCAATGAGTATACATCAAGCTGATTTTAGAAAAGGCAGAGGAACCAGAGATCAAATTATCAACATCCGCTGGATCATCGAAAAAGCAAGAGAGTTCTAGAAAAACATCTATTTCTGCTTTATTGAATATGCCAAAGCCTTTTGACTGTGTGGATCACCACAAACTATTGAAAATTCTTCAAGAGATGGGAATACCAGACCACCTGATCTGCCTCTTGAGAAATCTGTATGTAGGTCAGGAAGCAACAGTGAGAACTGGACATGGAACAACAGACTGGTTCCAAATAGGAAAAGGAGTACGCCAAGGCTGTATATTGTCACCCTACTTATTTAACTTACATGCAGAGAACATCATGAGAAATGCTGGGCTGGATGAAGCACAAGCTGGAATCAAGATTGCCAGGGGAAATATCAATAACCTCAGATATGCACATGACACCACCCTTATGGCAGAAAGCTAAGAAGAACTAAAGAGCCTCTTGATGAAAGTGAAAGAGGAGAGTGAAAAAGTTGGTTTAAAACCCAACATTCAGAAAACTAAAATCATGGCATCTGGTCCCATCACTTCATGGCAAATAGATGGGGAAACAGTGGAAACAGTGACAGACTTTATTTTTGGGGGCTCCAAAATCACTGCAGATGGTGACTGCAGCCATGAAATTAAAAGATACTTACTCCTTGGAAGGAAAGTTATGACCAAGCTAGACAGCATATTAAAAAGCAGAGACATTACCTTGCCAACAAAGGTCTGTCTAGTCAAGGCTGTGGTTTTTCCAGTAGTCATGTATGGATGTGAGAGTTGGACTATAAAGAAAGCTGAGTGCTGAAGAATTGATGCTTTTGACCTGTGGTGTTGGAGAAGACTCCTGAGAGTCCCTTGGACTGCAAGGAGATCAAACCAGTCAATCCTAAAGGAAATCAACTCTGAATATTCATTGGAAGGACTGATGTTGAAGCTCAGACTCCAATACTTTGGCCACCTGATGTGAAGAACTGACTCAGGAAAAGACCCTGATGCTGGGAAAGATTTGAAGGTGGGAAGAGAAGGGGACAACAGAGGATGAGATGGTTGGATGGCAACACCGACTCAATGGACATGAGTTTGAGTAAACTCTGGGAGTTGGTGATGGACAGGGAGGCCTGGCGTGCTGCAGTCCATGGGGTTGCAAAGAGTTGGACATGACTGAGCAACCGAACTGATACTGATACACCTATCAATAATTACTTTAAATGAAAATGGATTAAATGCTCCGATCAAAAGACATAGAGTAGGGAATGGATAAATAAACAAGACTCATCTGTCTGCTGCCTACAAGAGACTCTCCACAGATCTGAAGACACACAGACTGAAAGTGAAGGGATAGAAAGAGATACTCCATGCAAAAGAAAAGAAAGTTAGGGTAGCAATACACATGACAGATAGAATGGATTTAAAATGAAGACTGTAACAAAAGGCATAAAAGGCCATTACATAATGATAAAGGAGTCAATTCAATAAGAGGATATAATATTTATAAACATTCATACACCCACCATAAGACCACCTAAATATGTAAAGCAAATATTAACAGACAAAAGGGAGAAATAAACAGCAATGCAATAGTATTAGGGGACTTTAATACTTCACTTAAATCAATGGATAGATTATTTAGAGACAAAATAGAGACAAAATTAATAAGGAAATATTGGCTTTGAATGACATATTAGACCAGATAAACTAATGTTATATACAGAACATTTCATCCCAAAGTAGCAGGGTGTACATTCTTTTCAAGTGCACATGGAACATTCTCTAAGATAGATTACATGTAAGACTACAAAATAAGTCCCAAGAAATTTAAGAAGACTGAAATTATATTAAGCATCTTTTCCAACTGAAATGGTATGAAACTTGGAAGAAGAAAATTGGAAAAAGCACAAACATGTGGAGACTAAACATGTTACAAAATGTTTAAACAATGGGTAATCAAAGAAATCAAAGAACAAATAAAAAATACCTCAAGGCAAATGAAAATGGACATAAAATATAGCAAAATCTATGGGACACAACAAAAGCAGTTCATAGCGATACAGGCCTACATCAAGAAATAAGAACAATCTCAAATAATCTAAATGTACATTGAAAGGAAATAGAAAAGGAAGAACAAGCAAAGCCCAAAATTAGTAGAAGGAAGGAAATAATAAAGATCAGAGTGGAAATAGAGACTAAAAAAGAGATGGATCAATGGAATTAATAGCTACTTCTTTGAAAAGATAAACAAGTGGACAAACCTTAACCAGACTCATCAAGGAAAAAAGAGAGAGAAAGCCCAAATTAGTAAAAATCAGAAATAAAAGAGGTGAAATTACAACCAACACCACAGGAATACAAAAGATTATAAGAGGATACTGTGAATAATTGCATATTGTCAAGTGAGAAAATATAGAAGAAATAGATAAATTCCTAGAAACATGCAATCTTCTAAGACTGAATTATGAAGAAATAGAAAATCTGAATACCAATTACTAGTAATAAAATTGAGTCAAACAAAAAAAAAGAAAAGAAAAAAACCCAAAGTCCAGGTCCAGGTGACTTCACAGGTGAATTCTATCAAACATTTAAAGAAGAATTAATACCTATCTTTCTCAAATTATTCCAAAAATAGAAGATGAAAGAACACATCCACACTTGTTTTATGAGACCAGCATTACTGTGATCTCAAAACCGGACACCACAAAAAAGAGAAAATTAAAGGTCAATATCATAAATATTGACATTATATTAACAAAAATACAAAAATCCTCAACAAAATATTAACAAACCAAATTCAACAATACATTAGAAGAATCATACACCATGATCAAGTGGGATTCATACCAAGGATGCAAGGATGGTTTAACATCTATAAATCAATTGATGTGATATACTACATTAACAAAATGATAAAAATCAGTTGACTATCTCAATAGATGCAGGAAAATCATTTGACAATATTCAACATCCATTTATGGCAAAAGCTCTGAACAAAGTGGGTATAGAGAGAACATGCTGTGCAGTGTTAAGTCACTCAGTCGTGTCCAACTCTTTGCAACCCCATGGACTGTAGCCCGCCAGACACCTCTGTCCATGGGGATTCTCCAGGCAGGAATACTAGAGTGGGTTGCCATGCCCTACTTCAGGGGATCTTCCCAACCCAGGGATCAAACCCAAGAGTGGGAACATACCTTAGTGTAATAAAGACCATGTATGACAAACCTACAGCTAACATCATAATTAATAATGGAAAGCTGAATGCTTTTCTTGTAGATCAGGAATAAGACAAGGATGTCTAGTCTCACTTCTTTTATTCAACACAGTATTAGTACTAGCCACAGAAACCAGATAATAAAAAGAAATAAAAGACATCCAAGTTCAAAAGGAAGAAGTAAAACTGTCACTATTTGCAGATAACATCGTACTATATATGAAAACCTCAAAGACTCCAACAAAAAACTATTAGAACTAATGATTCAGTAAAGTTATAGGATACAAAATTAATATACATAAAGCAATTGCATTTCTATGCACTAATAATGAACTACCAGAAAGGGAAATGAAAAAGATCCTATTTAAATTGCATCAAAAAGAATGAAATAATTTAAACCAAGGAGGTTGAAAGGCATGTACTGTAAAAACTATAAGATATATACTACCAATTATGGCTTTTAAATATCATTTTCCTGTTGAGTTATCCACCATTCAGCAGATTGAGCTAAAAGTCAGTGTAATCTATCCTGGTACATTTAATAATTCATTAATCCCATAATCAGACAAGGGTACCAGTAGACATCAGCAGAAGCCTGATTGATTGGCAGGTCAGATTCCACTAACGGGTGTTTTCTAGGAGAAATTTCTCCAGGCTCTTGGAGATGACTCTGGGGAATCAGATTGGTTCTCTCCCTCATCTAAAAGAACACCATCCAATCCCAGGTGCAGATTAAGAAAGAGTTGAGGGCAAGCCTGTTGTTGGGATTTCCTCTAGGCTGATTTCTTCTGCCTCCTGGGATGCAAATCATTCCCTTACCCCAAGTACCTGGTGTCCTTCTGCTGTCCCCCTTAATTGCTTTCTCCAGTTGGTACCCTAAGTCCTGGACTTCTCCCTGGCATTCATTATGACTTCCTGGACTAGGTTTGAGACCAAGGGCAACTCATGACCTTTTGCATTATTTTTAAACTGCAATTGACACAGGGAGAAAGTGTTATATAGTATGTGAAAGAGCCTAACATAGTGCCTGGTATATACTAGGTATTAAATAAAATATCAGGGTTGTGCTCCCTGCTTCTGATAATATTAGCCTGCTGTAGAACAACTACTCTGAAAACTATATTAATTTGGTATAGTTTAGTGTGCTCTCTCAACCGAGGCTTTTTCTCTTTGGCAACCAGTGACTTCTGGTAGTCTTTATTGTTTTAACTCCATGGCAAGAATCGTCAACAGTGGATTCTGAAACAGTAGCCAGATAGTTGGCAGTGAATAGTCTCATAATTACTACATAGATCTTTGTGTTCAGAGAGTACCTATTATGTAATGTATTCAAGGTTTAGCATATATTTTTGTGTCTTCTCTGGTAGACTATATATTTTTCAATCACATTTGGTGTCCCTCCCTGTACTGTCTCTACCCATAGAAAGATGATACATTTCCACCCTTCTAAAATCAGTCTGTGACATATGACTTGCTTTGGCCAGTGAAATATGAATCGAAGTGGCATGTGTCATTTCTAGGCGGAAGCTGAAAGAACGAGTGCTTGCCTTTCTACTTTCCCTTTTCCATATGATGTGTTACCTGGCAACATCACATATGGCTCCTTACCTATTAGCCAGGATCCTAAAGTGAGGACAACTAAGATCTACTTAAGAATAGAGCTCTCCCTACTGCCCTCCGACCAACCTATTTTGGACATATAGTACAAGCAAGAAATACATGTTTATTATAAATCACTAGAATTTTGAGATTGCTCCTTATTGCAGCATAACCTAGCTGATACTAGCTTGTATAACATTCAAGGATGTCAGAAGAGTGAATATAAACAAGTCATTTGCCGTTGGTACATGACAAATGTTGCTTGAGCTTGGACTGAGGAGCCAACTTCTTGCTACAATTCTAGTATAAATATTGAAAAAGGCTAGGTGTTAGAGGTGGCCCTTTTAAAGACAAAGCCTGTTCTGTGACTTAGCACTTTGGCCTCTCTCCCTGCATAATGAAGTAAAACCTCTAGGCAGTCCCAGAGGTCCCAGTTCAATGGTTGTCACGACTATAGAAAGCATACTATAAATCTTCACTTTCTCTCATCATAAACCAGTGTGAGAGTGGGCATCTGTGTTGCAAGTGGAATTTTCTGCTTTTAGTGACTTGACACTTTGGCTCTTTTGTTACAAATCCAGTTTTAATTTTCTTAACATAGTCCAGGCACAGCACATAAACCTCTGCACCCTGGGGAGGCCTATATGATAAGTTCCATTAGGACACTAAGCTTTTGGGTTTTTTTTTCCTTTGTTTGAATTGATTGCAAGTGTTCCAACAAGTAGCCAGGTGATTTCCTTGTCTGGGCAGCTCAGGGGAAAGGAGGAAAACAAGGTGTTGGAGCACACAGAGTAATTGGTGAACTTGAGGAAGGTGTATTAGTGACCAGATGGGTGGAAAAAAGGCACTGACTTTCAGTGCTTTTTCAAGCTTTCAAGTTTGGTATTTTTAGAGTCCTTTGTGTCCAGAAAATTGCAAGTGAAAATCCAGTAAATATTCAATAAATATTCAATGGGCATTTGTCTTCTTTAATAAAAATTATTTGATCTCTCAACCTTTAGCATTTCACACAGTTGACCTCTCCCCCTTGAAATATCCTCTTCTTTTGGCTTCTGTGACACTTATTATATCTCTCCAGTTCCTCATTGATCTCTTTTTGCTGGACCTCTACTTCTGCTAGTCACTAATTGTCAGTATTCACCACAGCTCTGTCTTAGCACCTATTCTTATTCTACACACTGTTCCTGAAAACTTTCACTTATTTCCTTTACTTCAGCATCCATCTGTATATCACCAACTAAATTATCTTTCTAGAACATCATATTTATACATTCAAATGCTACTGAACATCTTTATACCCCACATCTTTATATGCCCCATGGGTATCTGAAAATCAGCATGTCCAAAGGACCATATGATCTCTTACCCCCATGCTCCTCCTCTTATATGTTCTTTATATTAATGAAGGTACCATTGTCTACCAAGCTGTGCAAACAAGAAACACAAATGCTATTCAAGATCACTTCCTCTCCCTCATCATATACAGCAAATACTTATATAATGATGATTTCTGAATCTCTCCATACCTATGTTTCCGCTGGTTTATAACATCCAGATGCAGGTTCCATCAGCATCTTAAAGTCAACATTTTCCAAATATAATTCGCTACCTAGTTTACTTCATTTGCTTTATCTCACCGTGCATAAATATCATCCTCACCATGCCATGCCATGTGATTTTATGCCTCCATGAATTTACTGTGCTGTTCCCTCTGCCTAAAATTCTCTCTTTTTCTCCATCTGGAAATTTCCTATTTATCCTTCAAAGTTCAGCAATAATGCCACCTTCTCTGCGAAGCCTTTCATAGCCTCACTTGGAATAAATCTTATATTCATCTATATTACCATAGCATCTATCTATACCTGTCCCCAAACACTTAGCATGCTATAACATTTATTTTTCATGTTTTTCTCTCTATTAGACTTTAAGCTTCTTGGTAACAAGGACGATGCTTTATTAATCTTTGTTCCCTGAGCACCTGATACTGTACTTGACACAAAGTAGGCCCTTAATTCATGTCTTTGAAATCAAAGAATGAATTAAATGATATTTACTTATCTCCACATTTCCAGAGGAATATGAAAAGGACTAGAGATTAGTCTGAAATAGAGATGTTTAAGAAATAATTTCATAGATTTCTTCAGGCAATATTAATTCCTTACATTTATAGAGCCCTTTAAACCATCAAACAATATCAAGCACATTATACAGTCTTCAAAACAGCTTGGGTGGTGGGTGGGGGTAGGATTGGGGTTCTTATCCTCTTATGGAAGACACAAAATAAAATCCTGAAAGGTATCCTGTTAGGTGATTGTGGAGATGTGACTAGAACCTAGACTTCTACTTAGTCCGACGATCTTGAAGTGTTATTGTGAGGATAAACTTGTTCTTCAGTTCTACATGGCCAAACTAGAGCAAACAGGCTTCATTACTGTAAAGAGAGACATTTAATTGGATGAGAAAGTAGATACTAGATGAAGATACTAGGAGAGATTGTAATTCTAGATCCTTGAAAAATTTGAGAACCCATTCAGCTCCATCAGTTTCTGATAATAATAGCTACTATTTTGCTATTAGGAGGGGAGCTGGAGCTACTATTATACTATTAGGAGGAGAAGGGGATGACAGAGGATGAGATGGTTGGATGGCATCACCGACTTGATGGACATGAGTTTGAGCAAGCTCCAGGAGTTGGTGATGGACAGGGAAGCCTGGTGTGCTGTAGTCCATGGGGCTGCAAAGAGTTGGACACGATTGAGCAACTGAACTGAACTGAACTATTATACTATTGCTTATATTATTGCAGCAAAGGAGACCTGGGTTCCATCCCCGAGTCAGGAAGATCCCCTAGAGAAGGGCATGGCAATCCACTCCAGTATTCTTGTCTGGAGAATTCCATGGATAGAGGAGCCTGGAGGGGGCTTGCAAAGAGTCAGACATGACTAAGTGACAAACGCTTTCACTATTATACTATGTGCCAGGCACTGTGTATGTACTAACTTACTTAATTCTCACAGTAACCCTATGAGGCATATTCATTTACAAAATAAGAAAATTGAGGCTCAAGGAGGTTAAGCAAATTGTCTAAGGTCACACAACTAGAATTTAGCTGAGCTGGAATTCTAAGCCTATCCAATTCTTAAAGCCTTTAATTCTTTCTTCTGCATTAAATTTTTTTTAAATAAATAAGCTTTATTTTTTAGAGTATTTTTAGGTTCACAGTGAAATTGAATGTTAAAATACAGAGTTCCCCTTTACCCTCTTCCCCCACACATGCCCACAACCTCTCCCACTATCAAATCTTTCACCACAGTGATACATTTGTTACAACTGATAACCCTACTTTGACACTTCATTATCACCCAAAGTCCTATAGTTTACATTAAGGTTTGCTCTGTGTTGTACATTCTATAGGTTTTGACAAATGTATAATGACATGAACCCACTATTACAATATTTTACTGAGTAGTTTCACTGTCTTAAAAATACTCTGTGTTCCATTGAGTCACTCTTCCCTTTCTTAACCACTGGCAACCATTGGTTCTTTTATTGTTTACAGTTTTGCCTTTTCCAGAATGTTATATAGTTGCAATCATACAGTATGTAGCCTTTTCAGATTGGCTTCTTTCACTTAGTAATATGCATTTGAGGTTCATCCATGTCTTCTCACAGCTGGAAAACTCAGTTATTTTTAGTGCTAAATAATACTCCCTTGTCTGGGTCGTACCACAGTTTATCTACTCATCTACTGAAGGACATCTTGGTTGCCTCCAGGTTTAGGCAGTTATGAATAAAGATGCTATAAGCATCTGTGTGTAGGCTTTTGTGTGAACATAAACTTTTGATTCATTTGGGTAAATGTCAAGTAGAGTGACTGCTGGATCATATGGTAAGAGTATGTTTAGCTTTATAAGAAACTGTCAAACTGTCTTTCAAAGTAGCTGTATTTCTTCCAGCGAGTTCCTGTTGATCCACATTGTTGCTAGCATTTAGTGTTGTCAGTGTTTTGTATTTTGGCCATTCTAATAGGCCAAAATCTCACTGTATCTCACTGCTGTTTTAATTTGCAATTCTGTATTGACATATACTGAGCATCTTTTCATATGTGTATTCATCGTCACTCTATCTTCTTTGTTGAGATGTCTGTTTAGATCTTTTGTCCATTTTTAAATTGGGTTGTTGTTTTCTTATTGTTGAGTTTTAGGAGTTCTTTGTATATTTTAGATAACAGTCCTTTAACAGGTATTTTGGAAATATCTTCTCCAAGTCTATGTTTTGTCTTCTCATTCTCCTAAATGTATAGTTTTTAGAGGCAGGACAAAAGAAAAACTTCAAAGAAGTTTACAGAGTAATATAATATTTATGTCCATACCATGCAGAATTTACAAATCTATACTTTGTGTCATCTTTCTCTCGTATCTTGATATACATTAAGCAAATATTACTTAAAAAGTTGATGTTGCGTTTTTCCTCTTCTCTCTGTAATCCTCTCCCTTTCTAAATGCAACCACTATCTTAGCTCTGGTGTGAACTATTTTCTACATGTACTACAATGCACTTGTATCCACAAATAATATGCAATCTTATTCTGTGGATTTAATTTTTTGTTGTGTAAGTTAAATACCCAAAAATGGCAGAAGAGAACTCTTGGACTCTATCCACTCCACTCTAAAACAAAACAAACTCATGAGCTAGCAAAAATGGTCAGAATCAGTTTTTCTGAACTCTGTAATCTGATCGAAAACTCACAACCAGGGGAGAGCTTAAGAAAGAAGGAAGCTGATGAATTGTAGTATTTCAAATTGCCTGCCTATTATTCCTCTTTCTAGAGTTTATCAGCAGCCATGAAGATGTCGGCTCACACTCCTGGATCAGTTTGTTCATACCAGAGAAAGCAATACAGACCTTATTCTCAAAGAATTGTGGTTGTTTTTTGTGACATGATTCAAGTCTTCTTCAAAGAAAAGTGCAAGGGCTTATCTTGTTTTGCTGACTTGGAGCATTCTCAGGCCTGGGACAGTTTTGGGGGCATTTGCTGAAAGAATTTATAGGAAATATTATTGAAACATCTTGGGACAGGAGAGAACAGTCTGCTCAAGCAATAGACCAAAAAGATGGGAAAGGTGATACATAGGGGTAAAAGGGGCTTTTTAATCTTCCAGGTAGGGTGGAGAATCAAGAGGACCATGTGCAAGCCCAGGACTGGATGCCTGCTCATAAAAGGCCTGAGAAGGCCCTAACCTTTCACCTCCATGTGAGCAGGAAGTCAAGACTAAGGCAGAGTTCTAAAGAATCTGGTTAAGCATTGAAGGAATGATGCAAGACAGAACTAATTTGCAAAGACTAGGGGAGTAGTATTTTTCTTTGCTTTTTTTTTTCCCTTAGCTCCAGGCATTTAAGAAAATTCTGTCAAAACACTAGCTAATCACTAAGCTAACAGAACACAGACTTCAGTGGTCCTGAATAATAAAATATTTAGATTTTATAAAAATAGTTTAGTAAAGACACTAAACAAACAATAACAACAATCAAAAATAATATACAGCAAGCAGCAACAACAAATCCCAAATAGAGAGGGAGAGTCTCATTTCCAGAATTTGATTTCTAGAGTTGCCACATCATAATATTAACATTTTCCAAGTTTTGACAAAAACTATGAGGCATACAAAAAATAAGAAAGTATGACCATTCACAGGAAAATAAGAAACTAATAGAAAATCTTCCATTGTAGGCTCAGGAAATGGACCTAATAGACAAAGACTTTAAATCAATTCTCTTAAGGATGCTCAAAGAGATTAAGGAAATAATTGGAAAAGGAAAACAAGAGAACAATGTCTCACAAAAGAGAATGTCAACAAAGAGATAGAACTCATTTAAAATAACCAAATAGAAAGTTAAGAGCTGAAAACCACAATAAAAGACATGAAAAATTATTAGAAGGATTGAACATCAGACTTGAAGATGCAGAAGAAAGAATCAGCTAAGTTGAAGAAGACCAATTGAGATTATCCAATATGAGGAAAAGAATGAAAAAAAGTTAACAGAGCCTAAGAGAACTGTGGCACTCCAAAAAGTATACCAAGTATGCAAAATTAGAAACTCTAGGAGGAGAGGAGAGAAATGGGCAGAAAGAATACCTGAAAAATAATGGCTAATACCTTCCCAAATTTGATATAATACATCAAGCTATATATATAGGAAATTCAGTGAACTCCAAGCAGGATAAACTCAAAGAGATCCACACTAAGGCACATTATACTCAAATAGTCAAAAGACAAAGATGAAGAGAGAATCTTGAAAACAGCAAGAGAGAACAATTCTACTCATCAGACACAAGGGATTCTAAATACAGTTAATTGCTGATTTCTCTTCAAAAGTTATAGAGGCCAGAAGGTGATGGGACATTTATGGTGCTGAAAGAAAAAAGAAATCTGTCAATCAGAAATTATACATCTGGACAAAAACAATGCTTCAAAAATGGAGAAATTAAGATATTCCCAGATAAACAAAAGCTAGGAGAATTTGTTACTGATAGTCCTGTCTTACAAGAAATTCTAAAGGGAATACTTCAGATTGAAATGAAAGGACATTAGACAGTAATTTGAAGCTATATGAAGAAATAAAGAGCAACTACAAAGTAGCCACATAGGTACATAGAAAAGTCATTATTATATTTCTGGTTTATAGTTTCTCTTGTTTTCCTGCAGAATTTACAATGCAAATGTATTAGAAAATTGTTGCAAATCTATGTTAATGGGTACGCAATATATAAAGATGTAGTTTGAAAATGGGAGAAGGCAATGGCAACCCACTCCAGTACTCTTGCCTGGAAAATCCCATGGACGGAGGAGCCTGGTAGGCTGCAGTCCATGAGGTCGCTAAGAGTCCGGCACAACTGAGAGACTTCACTTTCACTTTTCACTTTCCTGCATTGGAGAAGGAAATGGCAACCCACTCCAGTGTTCTTGCCTGGAGAATCCCAGGGACGGGGGCGCCTGGTGGGCTGCCATCTATGAGGTCGCACAGAGTCAGACACGACTAAAGCGACTTAGCACCAGCAGCAGTTTGAAAATAAGAGCATAAATGGGGGTTGAGATGTAAAGGAGCAGAACATTTGTGTATGTTTGTATACTATTGAAATCGAGTTGGTGTTGATTCAAACTTGATTGTTATAGTTCTATCAGTTGAAATGCTGATAATAGCTGCTGTGTGTGTATTAGTTGCTCAGTCATGTCCGGCTCTTTGTGACCCCACGGACTGTAGCCCACCAAGCTCCTCTGTCCATGGAATTCTCCCGGCAAGAATGCTGGAGTGGGTTGCCATACCCTTCTCCAGGGGATCTTCCTGAACCCAGGTCTCCCTCTTTGCAAGTGGATTCTTTCTGTCTGAGCCACCAGGGAAGCTCAATAACAGCCACTAAAAATAGCTAAAAAATATAAAGGAAAAAATTGAGAAGGAAATAAAAAAGACTGCTGGAAAAAAATCAATCACTAAAGAAGGCATTCAAGGAAAATTGAGGGGGGATAGACATGAAATATAGAAAACAGATAGCAATATAGCAGAACTAAGTCCCTTCATATCAGTAATTACTTTGTGAATGGTGCAAATTTTCTAATTATTAGACAGGTGTATAGAGAGGATTAAAACACATGATCAAACTATATACACTGTTTACCAAGCTCACTTTGCATCCAAAGAAACAAATAGGTTGAAAGAGAAAAGATGGAAAAAGATATTTTATGCAAATAGTAACCAAAAGGATGTTGTAGTGGTCATACTAATATCAGACAAAATAGATTTAAAAACAAAAAATGTTACAAAAAACAAAAAGATCATTATATATTGAAAAGAGTGTCAATCCTTCTAGAAGATGTAAACATTATAAACATATGTGTACCTAATGACAAAGTCTCAAAATATGTGAGGCAAAAACTAACAAAATTGGAAGAGAAATGGACAGTTCCACAATAATAACTGGAGACTTCAGTCTCCAGTAGGTAACTTAAGCAATGGGAAAGAACTAGATAGAAGATAAGTAAAGCAATAGGAGATTTAAAGAAAACACCTAGTGTACACCAATCAGACCTAACAAACATTTATAGACCATTCCACTCAACAATAGTAGAATACACATTTTTCAAGTGCATATGTGGTATTCTTCAGCAGATACCATATGTTAGGCCACAAAACAAGTCTTAAATAAGTTCAAAAATATTGAAATCATACAAAGTACTTACTCTGACCATAGTGGAATGAAATTTGACATAAAAAACAGAAGAAAACCTGGAAAATTTTTCAAATATGTGGAAATTTAACAGCCCACTTTTAAACAGCCAAGAGTCAATGAAGAGATTACAAGTGAAATTAGAAAGTCCTTAAGATGAATGAAAATAAAAATAAAGCATACCAAAACTAACATGATGCAATGAAAGTAATGCTTAGAGGTAAATTTATATGTGTAAATGCATATATTTAAAAAGAATAAAAATAATAAAGATCTCAAGTCAATAACCTAACTTTACATCTTAAAGAACTAGGAAAAGAGTGACCTAATCTCAAAGGGAGTAGAAGGAAGGAAATGGTAAAAATTAGAAGAGAAGTAAACAAAATAGAGAATAGGAAAACAAAATAGAGAACCAACCAAAAGTTGGTTCTTTGAAAATATCAACAAAATTGATAAACCTTTTGCCAGAATGAATAAGAAAAAATAAGAAAACTAATTACTAATATCAGAAATTAACCTGTGCTACTAATATCAGAAATGAAAGTGAAACTGGAGACAAAATTACAGGCTTTACAAAAATTTTTAAATGATTATAAGAGAACATTATGCACAAATATTAACATATATTTGCTAACATGCAAATGAGGCAGACTAGAGGAAATGGACAAATTATTAAAAACACAAAACTACCAAACTGCATGCAAGAAGAAATAGAAAATATGAGCAGACATATAATAGGTAGAAGGATTGAATCAATAATTTAAAACCTCCCTAAAAAGAAAAGCCTAGAACTACATGGCTTCACAAGTGAATTCTGTCAAACTTTTAAAGAAAAATTAACATCAGTCACTCTCAAAACTTTCCAAAAACCGAATAGGGAGAGCCAAATAACCCATTTATGAGGTCAGCATTAGCTTGATATCAAAACCAGATAAAGATATCACAAGAAAAGAAAATTACAGATCAATATCCTTTATGCAAAAATGCAAAAAAATGCAAAAAAAATTATGCAAAAATCTGCTTTGAAGTACTAGCGAACCAAATCTAGCATCCTATTAAGAAAACTATTCATTAACATTAAGTGAAATATATCCCAGGAAGGTAAGAGTGGTTCAGCATATGAAAAAAAAATCAATGTAATATACCATATTAATAGAATGAAGGGCGGAAACTGCAAACCATCATTTTCATTGATGCATAAAAAGCATTTGACAGAATCCAAAACCCATTCATTGTAGAAATACTAAAAATTGGGATAGAAGGAAACTTCCTCAACCCGATGAAGGACATTTATGAAAATTGCACATCTAACATCATACTCATGCTTTTGAACTGTGGTGTTGGAGAAGACTCTTGAGAGTTCCCTGGACTGCAAGGAGGTGGTTGGGTGGCATCACCGACTCAATGGACATGAGTTTGAGCAAGCTTCGGGAAATGGTGAAGGACAGGGAAGCCTGGCGTGCTCCAGTCAATGGAGTCACTAAGAGTCGGACATGACTGAGTGACTGAACAACGTCATACTCAATAGGGAAAGAATGAAAGCTTTTTCCTAAAGATCTGTATGTAGCTTTATCATATTGGTCAGTGTTCTTTACATATGTATTTATTAGCTCAATTTTATTGTTTCATTCATATCTTATGTATTCCTAGTAAATTTGTCTACTCATCTATCCATTCCTGAATCAGATGTGTTAAAATATCTCACTGTGGTTATGGATTTGATTATCCTTCATTTTAACTTTGTCAACTTTCACTTTTTATACATTTGAAGCTATATTTTTACACACATACAATTTTTAAGTAGATGTCTATGTATTAATCATTGTAATGTGTCTCTTTGTCTTTATTAATGCCTTCAACCTTCAATTCCATTTTGCCCATTCTATCTTTTCCACCCTATTTTTTTTTAAATGATTTCATTCATTTTATTTTAGGTATGGCTTTTATAGACAGTATATGGCTGAATTTTTAATATTTAATCTGAGTGTCTCTGTCTTCAAATAGGTGTTTCTAATCCATTTACATTTATTGTGACTATTGATATATTATTATAATTTTTGATAAGTTATTGTTATTTTTTTCCCTTTTCTTGTCATGTTACATTGTCTAGGGGCATGGGTTTTTTTCAGAGTGCATTTTTTTCCACCTATGACTTGAGGCAGGGACTACATAATTGTTGTCTTCAGGCCATTGATTAGAATTGTTTCAAAGAAAACAGCCTTTTCATTTCTCTGCTTTTCTTCTTTACCAGGTATACCAGTTTTAACTCTGACACACATGGAACTTGCAGCCCTGAGTCTAATTCTATTAAAATTCCAAATCCTAAGAACTATATCTGGTTCACTTATCCCTTTGAGCCACAAGTCTTCAAATCCTACTCACCATTTTGGGTATTTTCTTTGTTTGTGGCACCTGGATATTTCTTTTCTTCCTTTTAAGATCAAATCTACATTTACACTTTAAAATATGGCACTTTTTCTACACATCTGGAATGTATGAGTTTGTGGTGTGTGTGTGTGTGTGTGTGTGTGTGTGTCTTCGTGGGATGTTGGATTACTTCCTACATTAACCTAGGCTTTGCTGTTGTCTAAGAACAAGCCCGTGCTTTTAACCACTAGGCTCTACTGCCTCCCAGTGTTGTGCTTCCCCTTAGACTGTCAATATTACCCTTGATGCTTCTGTGCATTTTATAAATAAGGAGACAGAATTTGTGACATGCGCTTTCTTTATACACTATAAATAGATGTATCTGTCACAGTTGAGGTTATCAAGTAAAAAAAAAACAAGTTAGCTAGTTAATTACCCTTTGTTTACCTTCCACATGAACCAATTATTCCCTTCATTAGCTAACAGTTTAGCCTTGACTCAGGACCTTAATAAATGAAAACAGTATTAGCCTGTTTTCTTTGTATACCACATTTCACTGTACACCAGGGAACCAACTTCAGATAGATAGTCCCTTCTTGTGAAAGCAAGGTCTAAAGTTTAATGAAGAAACTAAAAATTGGTTCATGGAACTGAGGTGTATGCTGACTGTTTTTTCCCATTGCACACATTCTGCTTTGACTAATATATTTAGAAGATTGAAGATCAACACCTGTTCCTCCACTAGTTCTCTCTTGTACAGTGACATTTGCCTCACCCAGTATAAATACACAGGGTGATTAAGCTGTCAGATATCATGGGACTTTTGCAGGGGTGAGGACAATGAATCACTCCTGGAATTTCTCACTGATGGCCCCCCAGATGTCAGCCATCCACCTTACCTGTTATTTCTTTGCCCACTTCTTAAAATTAAGCCAGGGTCTCCAAATGTTATGGCATTTGAGGATTCTCTATCGTTATAGGGCTAGATGATCTATTACTAACAGCCCTCCCAATTCTGGCATTTTATGGGCTCAAATTTCATTGCCAACTACCGCGATTGAGAACAGATATCACATGACATTAAGTTTGTGCTTTAGAAAGTGTCAATGCTCATGTTTATTCCTAAAACAGGACTTAACACAAAGTTATTTGTAGTAGAGAACTCTCCAGAGTCCCAGGCATTTTCTAACAATGCGGAAAAAGGGAAGGAAACTAACATTTATTGAGTTATCACATAGCATGTATTATCGCAGTTAAAATTAACTATGAAGAAGGTTCTATTTCACCCATTTTATAAGAAGTTTGAGAGAATTTAATCAACTTGTTCAATGTTGCATATATAATGATTAGCAGAAGTGAGATTTGAGTCCAAACCCTGGTTTCAAAGTCTTTCCACAACTCATGCTTCCTGTCTATCCATCAATTTAATCATTTATCATATATTTATTGAGTACCTATTATGTGCCAGATAGGCACCGTGAATACAGTAGAGAATAAGACAAGGTTCTTGCTCTCCATCAGAGTTCGTTTACAGCATGAAATTATTTTGAACACAGTAGACCACAGGACAGTGACCATCCCCATGGCTACAGAAAGATTCAAAACAGATGACTTGATTGCAAAGATCCTGGAGGGCCATGGTGAGATTTGGTTAACACTGGTCAGAAGAGGGACCAATTTTGATCTGATCATCCTCTTATTGGAACCCCCGAAACACCCTGACATATTTGACCAAAACAGATGTCAAGTGGTATGAAGGGAACTTAATCATAAAATTCACCAATTTTAAGTATATAATCCAATGGTTTTTAGTATATTTACAGAATTGCGTGGCTATCACCACAATCTAATTTTAGAACACTTTCATCACCTCAAAAAAGAAAGCACATAAACATTAGCAATCATCTCCCATTCCTGCTGTCCCTCTCTCTCTGCTCCAGCCTCAGGAAACCACTAATCTACTTTCTGTTTCTATGGATTTTCCTATTTTGGACATTTCACATAAATGGAGTTATGTAATATATGATGCTTTATGACTGGCTTCTTTTACTTAGCATAATGTTTTCAAGGTTTATCCATGTTTTAGCTGTATCAGTACTTCATTCTGTTCTTTGGACAAATAAAATACTATTGTTAGGTTATACTACATTTTATTTATCCATTCATTAGTTGATTGACATTTGGTTGTTTACACCTAGTAAACTGCTGCTGTGAATATTTGCGTACAAGTTTTGTTTAGGCATCCATTTTCAGTTCTTTTGAATATATGTTAGGAGTGGAATTGCTGAGTTCTATGGTAATTTTTGGGCTTCCCCAGTGGCTCAGCAGTGAAGAATCTGCCTGTAATTCAGGAGACCCAGGTTTGATCCCTGGGTCGGGAAGACTCCCTGGGGAAGCTCATGGCTACCCGCTCCACAATTCTTGCCTGGAGAATCCCATGGACAGAGGATACTGGTGGGCTACAGTCCATAGGGTCACAAAGAGTCAGACAATACTTAAGCGACTGAGCACACACTCACACATGGTAAGTTTTAATGCTTAAAATATTGAGGAACTAACAAAAAAATTTTAACAGAGGCTGCATCATTTTACATTCCCATCAACAATGTATGAAGGTTCCTGTTTCTCTGAATCCCTGTCAGTGTTTTAAAAACCTCTTTAAAGTAGACCATGTAGCACTTTGATATTAATATGTGAGAGCTGGACTATAAAGAAAGCTGAGCGCCAAAGAAGTGATGCTTTTGAACTGTGTGGTGTTGGAGAAGACTTAAGAATCCCTCAGACTGCAAGAAGATCAAACCAATCAATCCTAAAGGAAATCAGTCCTGAATATTCATTGGAAAGACTGATGCTGAAGCTGAAACTCCAATACTTTGGCCACCTGATGCAAAGAACTGACTCATTGGAAAAGACCCTGAGGCTGGGAAAGATTGAAGGCAGGAGGAGAAGGGGATAACAGAGGATGAGATGGTTGGATGTTATCACCGACTCAATGGACATGAGTTTGAGCAAGTTCCGGGAGTTGGTGATGGACAGAGAGGCCTGGTGTGCTGCAGTCCATGGGGTCGCAAAAAGTCAGACATAACTGAGCAACTAAACTGAACTGATTAATATTAATAATAACAATATTAATAGCCAACACTTACTTTGTGTCAGGTACTTTTCTAAGCACTTTACATAAATTAACTCATTGAATCTTCATGAGAACATTATGATATAAGCACTGTTTTTTCAGATGAGGCACAGAGAAGATTCAATGATTCAATATTAAATTGCCCAAGTTCACAAAACTAAAATGTTTCAGGGCCAATATTTGAATTTAGGAAGTCCTACTTTAAAATCTGTGCTTTTGACAAATAAGTAATACTGTTTCTCTAATGAAAATACTCGCATTCTAAGTGTTTTATATACATTTTCTCATCTCACCTCACAAAATGCTATTGTATCACCACCATCTTATACATGAAGTGTCTACATCATAGAGAGGTTATGTAACTTACTCAAGGTCACGTGGCTTGTATGTGTGAAAGGAAGATGCAAACCCAGGTCAGGCATGCTTAGCCCTTCTGCTCTTTGAAACAAGGCTAGAGTTCAAAGAGTATCAATGGTAAAAGTGGAAGGGAAAACAATACCTATCAGCAGTTCCCACTATTAGGGGTAAAAGCTACAAGAAACAGAATCACTTCAATCCTACTGAATTTTCAATGAGACCTGTTTACAAATATTTGCAACTAAAAAGTGAATGGAAAATTAGCTGAGAGGTTCAGGTGAAACTCTGTGACATGGGGACCTTTTGGGGTAAAGAAGAGGAACATTGTTCAAATAAGAATGCATTCCCACAGTATTGTCATGAGCAGTTATCACTGGTGACAAAGGAGAAGCACTAGCTATCTTTTAGAATGGTTTTCAATTGCACTTTTCTTTTTAAAAAGTTAACAGTTTTACATTTAGCTTTTGTCTTTCCAGGTAAGATATCAGTGGCAGACTCCTTGGATTAAGGTACTTATTTTGATGAATGAAAGGTGAGGGATGTCTTGGTGAGGAAAAATTTGGAAAACAATGGGAAATACCTGTAACTCCAGCTGTGAGCTAGAACTTAAAAGCCTCAGTAATGTTAACTGCTTTATCAAATTGACAAAGGCTGTGCAGTGGTGAGGATTATAGCCTACTGTCCTTCTGAGTTCTATTCTGGACCCTGCCACTTGCCTCACATGTAACTTTAATCAAATTACTTGACTTATCTCTCCCTTGCTTTCCCCACCTGTGAAATGGGTATCATAGCCCCTATCACATAGAATTATGAGGAGGATTAAATGGGTTAATACATGTAAAATGCTTAGAACAGTTTCAGGCATACAGTAAGATCTCATTAAGTGTTTTTGTTTAGTTTTTAGTTGCTAAGTCATATCTGACTCTTTTGCGACCCCATGGACTGTAGCCCACCAGGGTCCTCTGTCCATGGGACTTCCCAGGCAAGAAAAATGGAGTAGTTTGCCATTTCTTTCTCCACGTTAAGTGTTAATTGCTTATATAATAGTAGTAATAATAATAATTACAATTGTTGTATGTTGTCAGGAAAAGGTAATATCATAAACCTTAAAATGTAAATACCCTGAGATCTCAGTTTTAGAAGATTATCCTAAATAAATAATTGCATATTCAATTGCAAGTATGTTCACCACAAACATGTTTATGCAGTGGAAAACTGGAAATCATCTATCAATAATGTAGACCTTCATGCCTTAACAAGGAATAATCTTTATAAGATATTAATAAATGAAAAAAATCAGTCCATAAAATAGTACATTATAATTCTTTATTTTGAAAAATATGTATACACACATGCTTGGAGAAAGGTCTGGAATATCAATACATTAAACAGTAGCTATCCTTGGGTGGTTGGCCACTTTTGTGTCCTCCTGGCTATTTATGCTTTACTCATTTTTTCCTCAATGAACAGGTATTTCTGAAACTTTAAACAACCATCTTAAAAAGTCGAAGTCTGCAGTATCTGACCCGCCTCACCCAGCCATGGGTTTGGACAGTTAATAGATGCAGCCCAGGCTGCATAGGAGGTACTTTACATTCTCCACAGCCAGTGGGAACAGAATCTCAATTAGAATATCAAGGTCTGGCTTCTGCGGTCCCTTGCTGTGTCAGTTCCACCTAGGAGCTGCTGTGGATTTGCATAAATTAAACGCCCGCTGGATAACTGCCATTGTCTTGAAAAATGGAATGTGATCGGCATGGGGGAGGGAAGGAAAGGGAAAATTCGCTTTGTTTCATGGCACCCTCTTCTTGTTAATGCTCATTCAAGACTGCTTTAACCGCAACTCAGTTGTGGTTTGGTAATTTCCATGTTTTCTTTTCTTTTCTTTTTTTTTTTAAATGGGGAAAACAATTTGAGCTCCTTAGGGAAGAGATCTTGTACAGCCGGATCACATGCCATGGGATGTGCATGGGTTTAGAATCATAGAATTTTCAAAAGACAGGTGCCCGGGGGACTGTCAGTTCAGTGCTGCCTGCAACCATTATAAGTCCATGCTGACCTTACAAGAAACAAAAGGCTAGTGTTCTTTTTGTATTTTGTATCATGAAAGTAATCCTGCTTTTTAAAAAATTTTCTCTTTGTAATTTTTAACAATTCATAAATAATTTTTAAACTTGAACTGCATATGATAAGAGTGCTTTTTAAGAGATTCTGATTTTTGATATTCTACCTGGGGTTGGGGAAAGGTGGGTTTGTCCACAATGCCCTCACACATAGCAAGAATCATCAGTTTAAGCCAAGCCTCCCTCCCCATAGCCATCTCTCTCTTTCATTCAGTTCATTATTGAGTCACTACCATGTTCCAGAGAATGTGTAAGGTTATGTTATATACCTTCTCATGAAAAGAGAAGCTCCACAGATTTAATGAATAAGTCTGTGGTTCAGTATGAATTAGATTCATTCATCCATCCTTCTATCTATCCGTTGAACAAGTATTTATTGATCATCCATTACATCCCAGGCAATGGTCTAGATTCTGCAGGTAATGATAGTGAGCTGCAACTTACATTCTAGTGGGGAGAGAGGCAATAAATAAATAATATAAAGTCAGGCAATGGTAAGTGACATGAAGAAAAGAAAGGAGGATATGGGAGTGCTATTTTAGATGGGATGGTCAGGGAAGGCTTCTCTGAGGAGGTGACATTTGAGCAGATGGCTGAATGGAAGAGACTAGAGCATGATCAGAGGTATTCCTAGGGTTGAAATCTGTTTTAAACAGTTATCTACTGTCTATTTCCAGAATTTGTTGAGACTTGGGGCAGAAAGTTTCCCCTGACTCCAGAATAAGAGATGATCAGGTTCAGAGAAGCAGTGGGAAGCATTCTACAGCCCATATGAGAATCCAAGAGTCCTAGCATTAATCAGGCCATAGTTTGCAGAGGAGGACTCAGAATGCCCATCAGGATCGCCTGTATCGGTAGCAAAAATCAGCTGTTGGAACGGTCAGCTTCTCAGGCTCTCAGGCTCTGTTTCCATGATGGATAAATCACTGGTCTCTGCTAACCTCCCCTACTCTTCCTCTGTACCCTCACCCCATCCATCCAGTAGGGTAACTGAAAGGTATGGAGGAGCTCCTGGTTCCACAGAGCAAAGTCTTAAAACCACTGGGACTGACATGGACAGGCTGCTATATTTAAAATAGATAACCAACGAGGACCTCCTATATAGCACAGGGAACACTGCTCAATACTCTGTAATAACTAAATGGGATAAGAATTTGAAAAAGAATAGATACATGTATATGTATCACTGAATCATTTTGCTGTCCACCTGAAACTAACACATTGTTAATCGACTATATTTCAATATAAAATTAAAAAAATAAAAACTTCAGAGCACCAAAAAAAAAAAAAAATTAAAAATAAAAAAAAATGTAAGTGTAGATGCTCTGAAAGCCTACCCCAGGAAGGAACGAAGCTGGTTGTCATGGCATTCAGGCAGCATTTAACTGACAGCGTGAGAGGAGAAAACCAGAAAGCCATTTCTGTTCCTGGGAGCAGGATCACAAGCAACAGTGGGGGGAAAGGGAGAGAAAGCAGATAACACAGGTAAGCTTCAGGGAATACAGTGTACCAAGGCAACACCAAGGCAGTTAGGCAGTACTAACTCTGAGTGAACAAGGATGCCAGCAGTGGCTGTGTTTGTAACCTCCCGTCTTTCCTTTTGATACCTCCTCTCTGATTCCAGTACCCCTGATTCAGCTTCCATCCAGATGCTGAGTTTGTTCTCAATTAACTGCCCACTAATCTCCCTAGAAAGAGTAACTTGGAACATCTCTAAGCACTTGGTTATAAACTAAGTATCCCAGAGCCCCAGGGTTCTGAGGAGGTGCTTTGGGGGCCACTGTGGGAAATGAGCAGGAGTTGACTGAGCATGTGCACTTTGGGGTCCCCAATCCCCAAACAAATATTTGTATCTATTATACACACAGGCTGCTATTAAAAGGTTCAAATTTTTTTTTAAAATCCCCCAAACAAAAGCTGTCACCTTAAGGTGTTACTTCTTCTGGGTGCAAGTAGAGTCTAATAGTTAAGAGTTAGGGTCCACCAGCAATCCCACTTCTGGGCATACACACTGAGGAAACCAGATCTGAAAGAGATACGTGTGTGTACCTCAATGTTCATCGCAGCACTGTTTATAATAGCCAGGACATGGAGGCAACCTAGATGCCCATCAGCAGACGAATGGATAAGGAAACTGTGGTACATATACACCATGGAATATTACTCAGCCATTAAAAAGAATTCATTTGAATCAGTTCTAATGAGATGGATGAAACTGGAGCCCATTATACAGAGTGAAGTAAGCCAGAAAGATAAAGACCAATACAGTATACTAATGCATATATATGGAATTTAGAAAGATGGTAATGATAACCCTATATGCAAAACAGAAAAAGAGACACAGATGTACAGAACAGAATTTTGGACTCTGTGGGAGAAGGCGAGGGTGGGATGTTTCGAGAGAACAGCATGTATATTATCTATAGGGAAACAGATCACCAGCCCAGGCTGGATGCATGAGACAAGTGCTCGGGCCTGGTGCACTGGGAAGACCCAGAGGAATCGGGTGGAGAGGGAGGTGGGAGGGGGGATCTGGATGGGGAATACATGTAAATCCATGGCTGATTCATGTCAATGTATGACAATATTGTAAAGTAATTAGCCTCCAACTAATAAAAATAAATGAAAAAAAAAGAGTTAGGGTCCAGGTTAAGGCAACCTGCATTTGATCCAATTTCAGTCATTCTCAAATTACTGGAAATTGTTAGTTTCATCATAAGGTTGTCAGGAGGATCAAAGAGAGTGTAAGGAGGGCACTGCACAATGCCACATCATAAGGACATGGTAAATGTTAACAATTCTTAGCTATATTTATTAAGGTGTTCTGGGCCAACACTACCAGCATCTCCTGAGAGCATGTTAGAAATGCAGAATCTCAGGCCCCACTGCAGACCTACAGCACCAGAATCTGCAGCTTAACAAGATCTGCTGCTGATTCATATGTGTATTACTGCTTGAGAAGCACTGGTCCAAATGACATTCAAGACCAAAAGATTGATCTTTAATGGTGGCATTCTAGGAGCTATTTGAGGGCCATGAGAGGTCCTTCCTGGTATCCTCCAAATCATACCATGTAGACTGTTTCTTTTTCCATGAGCATAGTTGATTTTTCAAGTGAAGTGTCTGATGGCTCATCTTTTAAGGCACAGCTCAAGCGTTCTCTTCTCAGCATAACCTTTCCTGACCCACCTATCCCACCATGCACACCCTCAGGGGGCTAAACTCTTCTCCCTTTGTTCTCTTCTCAACTCTGATTTCTATATTATGTTGCCAAAACATATACAGGAGAGTTGGAATGTATACCCAGCAACTCAGATGTGCAAAAATGTTCTCCAGAATTGAACTAACTAACCCCCAGGAACTTCCCATCCAGCTGGGTAGTGGGGGGAGGAAATGCAGACACACAATTCATGGTGCCAATGGAAAGAGATCTGCCTCTTTGGATAAATGCTGAGTCTTGCATGTTTTAACTTCATTTCCCCTCCCCTTACATGGGAGGTGTCTAGGAGCTGTCAGATTGGAGACAATAGAGCCTTGGACCTGTCTGTGCTCATTCTCCCGAGTGCTCACTATTTTCTGCTAAGGAGTGACTGGCCTGGAATAATCCCTCCACTTCTGTGTTGCTGGATGTTGAAGTGCAGTGGGTCCCTTCTGGTCTTTTAAGGACCTCACTGGTTGCACCTGTTGTTGGGAGCCATAGTCCTAGCTATTTTTTTTTTCTGGTTGCAAAGCTCCCCCCTACCCTGATTATGTATCCTCTTCATTCTAAACAACAGACCTCTGGGGGCCCACTGGTCCTCTCTACCCCTTTCATTTTATATTTTATGCGTGCCAGGCCAGTTGTGAAGAAACAGAAGTGCTACATTAGGTTCATAAGCTTTGAGATCTCCCTCCCCTATCACCTGGATGTCAGATTGTTCCAACAACAAGGTGAATGCAGGTTTTCTCCAAGGGGGCTTCATATCTTCCCATTCTGTTCTGGGCGAGGAGGAGCCCTCATTGTTTTGGTAGTGTCTACCAGGCTCCTCTGTTATCTGTCCACTTGCTCCTCTCCTTGATGGGAACATTCTTTATATCCTAGACTGAGTTCGTTTTACTCATGACCCATGGTAAAACCCCATGCTTTGCTTTGAATATATAAAAGGAGTTTCTGGTGTTTGAATATGCTTTCTTCTCTGATAAAGCCTCATTTCTGTGACTTTTAATTTTTTAATTTAATTTTTATTTTATATTGGAGTATAGTTGATTTAGGGCTTCACTCATAGCTCAGTCAGTAAAGAATTGAGACCCGGGTTCAATTCCTAGGTTGGGAAGATCCCCTGGAGAAGGAAATGGCAACCTACTCCAGTATTCTTGCCTGGATAATCCCATGGACAAAGGAGCCTGGTGGGCTACAGTCCATGGGTTTGCAAGAGTCAGACATGACTTAGAAACTAAATAGTTGGTTTACAATATTATGTTAGTTTCAGATGTACAGGAAAGTAATTCAGTGATACATATACATATATCCATTCTTTTTCAGATTCTTTTCCCATGTAGGTTATTATAGAATATTGAGTAGAGATCCCTGTGCTATACAGTAGACCCTTATTGATTATCTATTTTGTATATCATAGCGTGTTTATATGTTAATCCTAAACTCCTAATTTGCCTCTCTCCCACCTTTCTCCTTTGGTAACCCTAAATTTGTTTTTGAAATTTGTGAATCTGCTTCTGTTTTGTAAAGAAGTTCATTTGTAACATTTTTTAGATTCCACATATAAATGACATCTTATGATATTTGTCTTTCTCTGTCTGACTTCACTTAGTATGATGATCTCTGGACTCATCCATTTTGCTGCGAATAACATTCTTTCATTTTTCAATGGCTGGTAATATTCCATTTTATATATGTACCACACCTTTTTTTATCCACTACTCTGTCAATGGACATTTAGGCTGTAAAGAGGACTGTTGTCTAACAAGGGTTCTTAATAATTTTCTCACATGGTGGCCTTCTGTAGCAATCTGATGGTGCCTATGGGTTCCCTTCTTAGAATAATATGTTTAAATAGGTTAAATAAATTACATAGGATTACCAAGGAAGCCAATTATATTGAAATGTAGTTATAAAATATTAGAAAATCATGATAGAATGATATTTGTGCTTCTTTATCAATGCATTAAATTATAAGATCTAATTGCAGGTCTAGAAACCACCACAATTTTGAAGTCATGATGAGGGAAAATATATCTTTGAGATAGCTACAGCATTATTAATTTGACATGAAAATGTGATTTCTGTTGATGACAATGTCATAGATGTGGCTAAAATTACTGTGGTTTGTTGCCTACTGTCAAAATGAAAGTAAATGCTGATTTTGGATGAGAGATGAATGAAAGTTGAGATGCATTTTGTCCTTTGTGTAATTTTCTTAACTGTGAATCCCATTTAAAAAAAAATACACATACACACACAACTCACATACAGACTAAAAAAAAAAAAATCAAAAACAAAATCTAATCTGACAGCCAAAGCTCAGCAATGACTTCCAGTACTATTGTAGCTGCATCCACTCTCCCATGAATAGTGGAAACCTACAGATTCAGTGAACCCCAGGGCATCAAGATTTACAGGGAATGAAAGATTCATTCACATAATAGTTTAAAAGTGCTGATAGCCATTACATTATTTATCGGCACTGATTTGTTTTCTTTTCCGTCTCCTTCATTAGACAGGACACTAGTCCTTGAGGGCAGGGATTGTGTCATCTTTGTCTCTTAGGAGCTAGCCTGATACATGGCAGGAGGTCAATAACTGTCTAATATATGAATGAACAAATCAACCAGCTTTGCCAGCAAATCAGCAGGACCTAGCAGCATGTTGAGCCATTCATTATTTACCATTCAGCTCCTCTTCACAATCCAAGTGTTGCAAGCTTACCATCAAAGTCTTTTCCCCTCATCTCAACTCCAATGCATTCCAACCTTCAGCTTTTAGTCCCCCTTCCCTTCAAGACATATACACAAGCACACATACACACACAACAAAGGAGGATGAATCACTTAACATCAACCACCACAAAACACTGGTACTTCCTATTCATTCAATACATGATTATGATGCTCTTACTGTGTACCAAGCTCAGAATACAGAGCTGAGGATACAGAGGCAAGTAAGCCAGACATGGTCCACACTCCTCCATCTTGGAGTTTACAGTCAACGGCAATGACATTTGAATTGTGTTCTATACCTCCATGGCTTCATGGAGTGTCCTCAGAGGATGATACTGGGAGACAAAACTGTCAGAGGTCTAGGTCCCCTTCCCTACTTCATCCAGAGTAGCTACAAGTTTTGTTTATTTTATATAGCGAGTTCCATTTTTTGAAAGAGTTTCACAGCTAAGAAATGTTTGAAAACCACTGCCCTAGTGGAAGACCTTGGCACTAGCAGAGATTTGAGGCTCAACCTCTGAAAATCTACCTTCTTGAAATGATAAAGGAAGAGCTTGTGGTTTTCAGAATTTAACCCAAACAAAGAAAAGCTCCTCTCATCCTAAAAGTCTTCAGGGAAGGAGATTCTAGAAGACAACGTCCTTGTTCCCTTGGATATGTAGGCATCAGAACCTATCTGCCTTTGACAAGGGTAGAGGAGAGGGCTAAAAGGAGAGCAACTGTATGGCCTCTGTCCCTAGTCATGGGCCCCAGCCACAGGACTTGCAGGAAGGAGATGTGGATTTTGCAGAGAATGGAATTTCCAGAGTGGTCATGCCACAGACGCCAAGCTGATGCCTTCTTCCTGGCACCCTTCTTCACTTCTCTGCCTTTACAAGTGAGATGGCAGAAAGAATCAGGAATGCAACCTCACTAAGGCCAAAATGTGGTTAATTCCTTTGATGGCTGGAAGTAAAGACCAAAAATTTTAATGCAGAATGGTGCCCTCTTGAGACTGTCTTCTTTAGATGGGGAGTACAAATTGGCAGAAAAAAAGAAAAGGAGCCTGTGGAGACTGTGTTTGGAAACATATGAGGCACGTGGTGGGAAAATTTTTCTCCACAAGCTGCCTTCTCAAAGACTGCATTACTTCATTTGTTCTTAGGGAAAATGTGGAAACAAAGAATCGGAATTTGATTGGTTAAGCAACTGCCTTCTTCCATGACCATCTCACCCTAAGCCTTGGAAAAAGTCAGACAGTGATAGTGGCCCAGTCTGAGTGGTGAGGGACAAATATGGGTAAGGATATAATAGGACTGAGGCACAATGGTTGACACATAGTAGAAAAAGAAGTAATTGCTTGCTCATTCATTCAACTATTTCTTGAGAATCAATTATGTGTCAGGTACTGTGTAAGGTGCTGGAAATAAAAAGATATGGGAATAGTCTGCCATGTTGGAGCATGGAAAAGTTATCTTAGCTCTGTAAATTTTAGTTTGCTCATTTTTAAAGTCCAGTTTATCTGAGTAGCTCCCTCATGGGGTTGTTAATGAGTTAAAGCCCAGGTATGCTCAACTGAAATATTTTACAGATTTTATATGAAGAATAGATTTTTCTCTACCCACTTATCAGCTTAAACATGGACGGTAGCTCACTGTGTGTTGGAGAAGACTCTTGAGAGTCCCTTGGACAGCGAGGAGATCAAACCAGCCAATCCAAAAGGAAATCAGCCCTGACTATTCATTGGAAGGACTGATGCTGAAGCTGAAGCTCCAATACTTTGGCCACTTGATGCAAAGAACTGACTCATTAGAAAAGACCCTGATGCCGGGAAAGATTGAAGGCAGAAGGAAAAGAGGACGAAAGAGGATGAGATGGCTGGATGGTATCAACGACTCGATGGACTTGAGTTTGAGCAAGCTGGACATGACTGAGTGACTGAACTGAACTGTAGATTACCAGGCTTCTCTGTCCATGGGATTCTCTAGGCAATACTGGCAAGGGTTGCCATTCTCTTCTCCAGAGGATCTTCCTGAGCCTGGTATCAAACCTGGGTCTCCTGCATTGCAGATGGATTCTTTACCATCTGAGCCACCAAGAAATCCATATTAATAAATATTCCAGGAAAAACATCAATATGAGGAAATGAGGCAGGAGATGTCCAGGGACTATTACGCTGGCTACAGAATCTCTCTGTAAGGATTTGCCTCTAGATATCAACCTATGAATGTGGCCAGATCGTGGCCAGGGATTTACTGCTCCAGTTTGTTAGTGGGCCTGAATTTCACAATTTCAGCTGCTTTCTGAACTGATGAAATTCCAGCACAGTTAGTTGTTTGTTTCCTAATTGATTTTGATGCTCATGACCATTGTGTCTATACAAAAACTCAGATCCTGGCTCCATCCAGAAACTACAACATCAGTGGTATTTTTCTCAAGAATAGGGATCTTCAGTCCCTAAGGTTTGTGGGTCCTTCTTTAGTTGGAGTCTGCCCAATGAGTGTCTCTGTTTTAGTACTCTTACCTGCTCTATTGAACTCAGGTATTGCCATGCAACTTGGTTTGAACAATGAAGTTTGAACATGTCACATTTAGGTGGAGGTTTTAACAACCAGTGTGAGGTTTGCCATATTCCCTTTTCCCTCTGCTACATCAACTGCGTTCCAGATAGTAGCTGATCTATTAGCCCAGACTCTGGAGTGAAGATAATACGGACTAGAGGTTCAACCAAGCCATGATGGGCACAGAGTATGAGTGGAGAATAGTCCTTTGTGGTTCACAAGTAGAGATTTTGGAATTATTTGTTACTGCGACATAACCTCACCTATTCTGACTGATATAACAAGTGCTGAAGAAATGTTAATTCTTCTTCTTAAGCAGAATCTCCCTCTTTCTCATTTTACATGAAATCCCAATTCATCATAATAGTGAAAATTATCAGCTGGTAATTCAACTGGTTGCTTTATCTCCACCAATAGTTTTCTGCCTATTAATGAAGCCCATTTTTCAATTAAAGTTCTATGTAAGACTTCAATATATAAAACAGATAAAAGCAGTAGTTTATTAATATAAATTTGATAACCCAAATGTGCTAAGTCACTTCAGTCATGTCTGACTCTTTGTGACCCTATGGACCGTAGTCTGCCAGGCTCCTGTGTCCATGAGATTCTCCAGAAAAGAATACTGAAGTGCATTGCCATGCCCTCCTCCAGTGGATCTTCCCAACCCAAGGATTGAAACCACATCTCTTACGTCTCCTGCACTGGCAGTCGGGTTCTTTACCACTAGCACCACATGGGAAGCCTGATAACCCAAATACATATTCACTTATCATAAATAAAAAGTAATAAATATGACTGTTTTGATAAATACAAACATTTGAAATAGGAAATTATGATGCAGTTTTATCAATTCGTTTGTACAAATGAATTTGTTTTGGTTGTACAGTAGGAAGAATATTCTGACCTATTAAGATGAATATTTGCAAATGGTAGTTTGTATTCCCTCATTCAACAGCATGCTATGGATTTATACTCTTTGATTAAATCGGATGGTAAATGAAGTCTATTTTGAGCTCTGCACATAAGTAAATCTACCCAGCAGTTCAAGTTAAAGCACTGTTGGCCTCAACGTCTTAAAATTTAGTATATATAACATTTTTAATGTGTGCATTGTTTTTAGTTACAGTTTTTTAGATATAAATTTTAAGCTGTTTACAAATATCTTTAAATGATATTCAGATTGATTTTAGAATTCCTGGGCTATTTAATCAAAATCCTCGGAAGGAATAAAAAATATTTACCTGTTAATCAATTTAGTTCAGTCACTCAGTCATATCTGACTCTTTGTGACCCCATGGACTACAGCACGCCAGGCTTCCCTGTCCATCACCAACTCCCGGAGCTTGCTCAAACTTATATCCATCGAGTCAGTGATGCCACCCACCCATCTCATCATCTGTCATCCCCCCTCCCCCTGCCTTCAATCTTTCCCAGCATCAGGGTCTTTTCCAGTGAGTCAGTTCTTCGCCTTAGGTGGACAAAGTATTGGAGCTTCAGCTTCAGCATCAGTCCTTCCAATGAATATTCAGGACTGATTTCCTTTAGGATTGATTGGTTTGATCTCCTCGCTGTCCAAGGGATTCTCAAGAGTATTTTCCAACACCACAGTTCAAAAGCGTCAATTTTTTGGTGCTCAGCTTTCTTTATGGTCCAGCTCTCACATCCATACATAACTACTGGAAAAACTATAGCTTTGACAAGATGGACCTTTGTTGGCAAAGTAACATCTCTGCTTTTTAATATGCTGTCAAGGTTGGTAATAGCTTTTCTTACCAATTAATACATCAGTATTTTCCAAGCATCACTCATTTATTGGGTTGGACAAAAAGTTCACTTGGATTTTTCCATACCATTTACAGAAAAGCCCAAATGATATTTTTGGCCAACCAATTATACACTACCTTCACTATTTTTGCTATATCCATAAACCACTTGTCCTATTATTTACTCTTTCATGAAATTGACTCACTTTTTAAAAAAGCATGGCCAGAGAGGAGCTAAGATGGTGGAGGAATAGGATGGGGAGACCACTTTCTACCCCACAAATTCATCGAAAGAACATTTGAATGCTGAGCAAACTCCACAAAACAACTTCTGAATGCTAGCAGAGGACATCAGGCACCCAAAAAAGCAGCCCATTGTCTTCAAAAGGAGGTAGGACAAAATATAAAAGATAAAAAGAGAGACAAAAGAGTTAGGGACAGAGATCTGTCCAGGGAAGGGAGCTTTAATAGAGGAAGTTTCCAAACACCAGGAAACCCTCTCACCGGTGGATCTGGGGGAAGTTTTCGAATCTCAGAGGGCAACCTAATCAGGAGGAAAAATAAATAAAACCCACAGATTACAAGTCTAAAAGCAATTCCCAGCAGAAAAGTACCCTAGATACCCGCATCCGCCACCAGCAAGTAGGGGCTGAACGGAGAGGAGCGGGCAGCATCGCTTAGGGTAAGAACCGGACCTGAATGCCCTGAGGGCAATCTGAGGGAGCTAATGTGAGACAGCAACTTAAACTGTGGGATAGCAAGAGAGAGAGAGAAATAACCCCCGAAAAGCTCTAACCTAAGGCACAGCCGGCCTGTTCGCAGAACAAAGGACAGAGAAGAGCTAGCTGGATGCGGACTGGCCCATCCCCCGCCGGAGGCAGGAGGCAGGGGGGAGGCGGGCGCCAGGCCAGAAAGGGGCAAACCCGGCCCCAGAGAGGGCATCCCCTACCAAACTGCAAACCAGCTTCCAGTTTCTAACCAAAGACTTCCTGAGATTCTGGATGGTTGACATCTGCTGGGAGGGTTATAGCCAGAGATCAGCTCCCCAGAAGAGACACAAGACACACCGGGCCAGTGAGCCCGGAAACTGAGGCTGGGACAGGGAGGGGAGAAGTCACGCTGCACCTGAAGAGAGTGTGCTCATCAAACTCCTGGTTCCCTGAGCTGCTCAGACGGGGAAGGCACAAAACGCAGGCCCAACCGAATCTGCGCATTTGTGGAGTACCCGAGAACCTGAACCTGAGTGGCTTAGGCCTGGGAAGTGCACGCAACTCAGGGCCCACTCCCTGTAGAGCAACCTGGAGCCTGAGCAGTGTAGACGGGGCAAGCACACACGCCGTGAGCGGGGGCAAACCCAGTGTGGCCAGAACACTGCGAGTACTCCCCACACATGCCAGTCATATTTGTCTGCGGTGCCCCCCCGCTCCCCACAGCATGACTGAACAAGCGATCCTAAACAAGAGACCACCTCCGTCCACTTGTGTCAGGGAGGAAATTAGACACTGTAGAGACCTGCAAACAGAAGCCAAATAAACAAAGGGAACCACTTTAGAAGTGACAGGTGCAACAGATTAAAATCCCTGTAGTTAACACCGATTACACTGGAAGGGGCCTATAAATATTGAGAAGTATAAGCTGGAAAAAGGAACTATCTGAAATGGAACTGAACCCACACTGCCCACAACAGCTCCAGAGAAATTCCTAGATATATTTTTACTATTATTATTATTTTTTAATTTAAAAAGTTTTTTTTCTCTTTTTAAAGTCCTCTGCTACTCCTCTATTACTCCTTAATTTTCATTTTTATAACCCACTATAACCTTGCAAAAAAAGGACCCTATTTTTAAAGTGAACTTCATATATATTTCTTAAATTTTTTGTTTTTGTTTTTTTTTTAATATTGTATTTTTAAGAGTCTAACCTCTACTCTAGATTTTTAATCTTTGTTTTTCAGTATTTGATGTCAATTTTAGACATTTAAGAATCCAATCTTCAGTACCCATTTTTACTCAGGAGTGTGTTTACTGGTTTGATTACTTTCTCCCCCTTTTTGACTCTCCTTTTTCTCCCCCAGATCACCTCTATTTCCTCCCTCCCCCTTCTCTTCTCAATCCAATTCTGTGAATCTCTGTGGGTGTTCTGGGCTGCGGAGAACACTTAGGGAACAGGGTACTGTGTAGATCTGTCTCTCTCCTCTTGAGTCCCCCTTTTTCTCCTCCTGCTCACCTCTATCTCCTTCCTCCCTCTCCTCTTCTTCATGTAACTCTGTGAACCTCTCTGGGTGTCCCTCATTGTGAAGAATCTTTTCACCACTAACCTAGAAGTTTTATTATCAGTGCTGTATGGATGGAGAAGTCTTGAGGCTACTGGAAGAACAAGACTGAAATCCAGAGGCAGGAAGCTTAAGCCCAAATCCTGAGAACACCAGAGAACTCCTGACTACAGGGAACATTAAGTAATAAGAGATCATCCAAAAGCCTCCACACCTACACTGAAACTAACCACCACCCAAGAGCCAGTAAGTTCCAGAGCAAGACATACCATGCAAATTCTCCAGCAACACAGGAACATAGCCCTGACCATCAATATACAGGCTGCCCAAAGTCACACCAAACCCACAGACCCATCTCAAAACTCACTACTGGACACTCCATAGCACTCCAGATAGAAGAAATCCAGCTCCACCCACCAGAACACCAACACAAGCTTCCCTAACCAGGAAACCTTGACAAGCCAATCGTCCAACCACACCCACTGGGAGAAACCTCCACAATAAAAAGGAACCACAGACTACCAGAATACAGAAAGGCCACCCAAAACACAGCAATCTAAATAAGATGAAAAGGCAGAGAAATACCCAGAAGGTAAAGAAACAAAAAATGCCCACCAAGCCAAACAAAAGAGGAGGAGATAGGGAATCTACCTGAAAAAGAATTTAGAATAATGATAGTAAAAATGATCCAAAATCTTGAAAACAAAATGTAGTTACAGATAAATAGCCTGGAGACAAGGACTGAGAAGATGCAAGAAAGGTTTAACAAGGACCTAGAAGAAATAAAAAAGAGTCAATTAAAAACGAATAACGCAATAAATGAGATAAAAAATACTATGGAGGGAACCAACAGTAGAATAACGGAGGCAGAAGATAGGATAAGTGAGGTAGAAGATAGAATGGTGGAAATAAATGAAGCAGAGAGGAAAAAAGAAAAAAGAATCAAAAGAAATGAGGACAACCTCATGGACTTCTGGGACAATGTGAAACGCCCCAACATTCGAATCATAGGAGTCCCAGAATATGAAGACAAAAAGAAAGGCCATGAGAAAATACTCGAGGAGATAATAGCTGAAAACTTCCCCCAAATGGGGAAGGAAATAGTCACACAGATCCAAGAAACCCAGAGAGTCCCAAACAGGATAAACCCAAGACAAAACACCCCAAGACACATATTAATTAAATTAGCAAAGATCAAACACAAAGAACAAATATTAAAAGCAGCAAGGTAGAAACAACAAATAACACACAAGGGGATTCTCATAAGGATAACAGCTGACCTTTCAATAGAAACTCTTCAGGCCAGAAGGGAATGGCAGGACATACTTAAAGTAATGAAAGAGAATAACCTACAACCCATATTACTGTACCCAGCAAGGATCTCATTCAGATATGAAGGAGAATTCAAAAGCTTTACAGACAAGCAAAAGCTGAGAGAATTCAGCACCACCAAACCAGCTCTTCAACAAATGCTAAAGGATCTTCTCTAGACAGGAAACACAGAAAGGTTGTATAAACATGAACCCAAAACAACAAAGTAAATGGCAATGGGACCATATGTATCAATAATTACCTTAAATGTAAATGGGTTGAATGCCCCAACCAAAAGACAAAGACTGGCTGAATGGATACAAAAGCAAGACCCCTATATATGCTGTCTACAAGAGACCCACCTCACAACAAGGGACACATAAAGACTGAAAGTGAAGGGCTGGAAAAAAAATATTTCATGAAACTGGAGACCAAAAGAAAGCAGGAGTCGCAATACTCATATCAGATAAAATAGACTTTAAAATAAAGGCTGTGAAAAGAGACAAAGAAGGACACTACATAATGATCAAAGGAACAATCCAAGAAGAAGATATAACAATTATAAATATATATTCACCCAACATAGGAGCACTGCAATATGTAAGGCAAATGCTAACAAGTATGAAAGGGGAAATTAACAATAACACAATAATAGTGGGAGACTTTAATACCCCATTCATACGTATGGACAGATCAACTAAACAGAAAATTAACAAGGAAACACAAACTTTAAATGACACAATGGGCCAGCTAGACCTAATTGATATCTATAGGGCATTTTACCCCAAAACAATCAATTTCACCTTTTTCTCAAGTACACACGGAATCTTCTTCAAAATAGATCACATCCTGGGCCATAAATCTAGCCTTGGTAAATTAAAAAAAATTGAAATCATTCCAGTCATCTTTTCTGTCCACAATGCAGTAAGATTCGATCTCAATTACAGAGAAAAACTATTAAAAATTCCAACATATGGAGGCTAAATAACACGCTTCTGAATAACCAACAAATCATAGAAGAAATCAAAAAAAGAAATCAAAATACACATAGAAACAAATGAAAATGAAAACACAACAACCCAAAACCTATGGGACACTGTAAAAGCAGTGCTAAGGGGAAGGTTCTTAGCAATACAGGCTTACCTCAAGAAACAAGAAAAAAGTCAAATAAATAACCTAACTCTACACCTAAAGCAACTAGAGAAGGAAGAAATGAAGAACCCCAGGGTTAGTAGAAGGAAAGAAATCTTAAAAATTAGGGCAGAAATAAATGCAAAAGAAACTAAAGAGACCATAGCAAAAATCAACAAAGCTAAAAGCTGGTTCTTTGAAAAGATTAACAAAATTGACAAACCATTAGCCAGACTCATCAAGAAACAAAGGGAGAAAAACCAAATCAACAAAATTGGAAAGAAAATGGAGAGATCACAACAGACAACACTGAAATACAAAGGATCATAAGAGACTACTACCAGCAGCTATATGCCAATAAAATGGACAACTTGGAAGAAATGGACAAATTCTTAGAAAAGTATAACTTTCTGAAACTGAACCAGGAAGAAATAGAAGATCTTAACAGATCCATCACAAGCACGGAGATCGAAACTGTAATCAGAAATCTTCCAGCAAACAAAAGTCCAGGACCAGATGGCTTCACAGCTGAATTCTACCAAAAATTTAGAGAAGAGCTAACACCCATCTTACTCAAACTCTTCCAGAAAATTGCAGAAGAAGGTAAACTTCCAAACTCATTCTATGAGGCCACCATCACCCTAATACCAAAACCAGACAAAGATGCCACAAAAAAAAAAAAAAGAAAACTACAGGCCAATATCACTGATGAACATAGATGCAAAAATCGTTAACAAAATTCTAGCAAACAGAATCCAACAACGTATTAAAAAGATCATACATCATGACCAAGTGGGCTTTATCCCAGAAATGCAAGGATTGTTTAATATCCACAAATCAATGTAATACACCACATTAACAAATTGAAAGATTAAAAACCATATGATTATCTCAATAGATGCAGAAAAAGCCTTTGACAAAATTCAACATCCATTTATGATAAAAACTCTCCAGAAAGCAGGCATAGAAGGAACATACCTCAACATAATAAAAGCTATATATGGCAAACCCACAGCAAACATTATCCTCAATGGTGAAAATTTGAAAGCATTTCCCCTAAAGTCAGGAACAAGACAAGGGTGCCCACTCTCACCACTACTGCTCAACATAGTTTTGGAAGTTTTGGCCACTGCAATCAGAGCAGAAAAAAATAAAAGAAATCGAGATAGGAAAAGAAGTAAAACTCTCACTGTTTGCAGATGACATGATCCTCTACATAGAAAACCATAAAGACTCCACCAGAAAATTACTAGAGCTAATCAATGAATATAGTAAAGTTGTAGGATATAAAATTAACACACAGAAATCCCTTGCATTCTTATACACTAACAATGAGAAAACAGAAAGAGAAATTAAGGAAACAATACCATTCTCCATTGCAACAAAAAGAATAAAATACTTGGGAGTATATCTACCTAAAGAAACGAAAGACCTATATTTAGAAAACTATAAAACACTGGTGAAAGAAATCAAAGAGGACACAAACAGATGGAGAAATATACCGTGTTCATGGATTGGAAGAATCAGTATTGTCAAAATGGCTATTCTACCCAAAGCAATCTATAGATTCAATGCAACCCCTATCAAGCTACCAACGGTATTTTTCACAGAACTAGACCAAAGAATTTCACAATTTGTATGGAAATACAAAAAAACTCAAATAGCCAAAGCAATCTTGAGAAAGAATGGAACTGGAGGAATCAACCTGCCTGACTTCAGACTATACTACAAAGCCACAGTCATCAAGACAGTATGGTACTGGCACAAAGACAGAAATATAGATCAATGGAACAGAATAGAAAGCCCAGAGATAAATCCACAAACCTATGGACACCTTATCTTTGACAAAGGAGGCAAGAATATACAATGGATAAAAGACAACTTCTTTAACAAGTGGTGCTGGGAAAACTGGTCAACCACTTGTAAAAGAATGAAACTAGAACACTTTCTAACACCATACACAAAAATAAACTCAAAATGGATTAAAGATCTAAATGTAAGACCAGAAACTATAAAACTCCTAGAGGAGAACATAGGCAAAACCCTCTTCGACATAAATCACAGCAGGATCCTCTATGACCCACCTCCCAGAATATTGGAAATAAAAGCAATAAACAAATGGGACCTAATGAAACTTAAAAGCTTTTGCACAACAAAGGAAACTATAAGCAAGGTGAAAAGACAGCCCTCAGATTGGGAGAAAATAATAGCAAATGAAGCAACAGACAAAGAATTAATCTCAAAAATATACAAGCAACTCCTGTAGCTCAATTCCAGAAAAATGAAAGACCCAATCAAAAAATGGGCCAAAGAACTAAACAGACATTTCTCCAAAGAAGACATACAGATGGCTAACACATGAAAAGATGCTCAACATCACTCAATATCAGAGAAATGCAAATCAAAACTACAATGGGGTACCATTACACTCCAGTCAGGATGGCCGCTATCCAAAAGTCTACAAGCAATAAATGCTGGAGAGGGTGTGGAGAAAAGGGAACCCTCTTACACTGTTGGTGGGAATGCAAACTAGTACAGCCACTATGGAGAACAGTGTGGAGATTCCTTAAAAAAATGGAATTAGAACTGCCATATGACCCAGCAATCCCACTTCTGGGCATACACACCGAGGGAACCAGATCTGAAAGAGACACATGTACCCCAATATTCATCACAGCACTGTTTATAATAGCCAGGACATGGAAGCAACCTAGATGCCTATCAGCAGGATGAATGAATAAGAAAATTGTGGTACATATACACAATGGAATATTACTCAGCCATTAAAAAGAATACATTTGAGTCAGTTCTAATGAGATGGATGAAACTGGAGTCCATTATACAGAGTGAAGTAAGCCAGAAAGATAAAGACCAATACCGTATACTAATGCATATATATGGAATTTAGAAAGATGGTAATGATAACCCTATATGCAAGACAGAAAAACAGACACAGAGGTAAACAACAGACTTTTGGACTCTGTGGGAGAAGGCAAGGGTGGGATGATCTGAGAGAATAGCATTGAAACATATATATTATCAAGTGTGAAACAAATCGCCAGTCCAGGTTGGATGCATGAGACAAGTGGTCAGGGCTGGTACACTGGGATAACCCAGACGGATGGGATGGGAAGGGAGGTAGGAGGGGGGTTCAGGATGGGGAACACACGCAAATCCATGGCTGATTCATGTCAATGTATGGCAAAAACCACTACAATATTGTAAAGTAATTAGCCTCCAACTAATAAAAATAAATGAAAAAAATAAAAAAATCATGGCCTCATCCTAAGCAATAACATTTCTGAAATAATGAGTCTGATATAATGTTTTTATTTTTCAAACATATATAAGAAAATACATGAATTTGAAAAAAAGTCTGTTTACCAGCTTTCATGTTGCATTTGCTATTGACAATAAATACTATACTTACAGAAATATTAACCACAATCTAAAGTAATTTATTTGACTGTGTTCTTTTCATATGATTTTGTGATAATTTTTAAAAATAATTCTGAATTATTCTGATTTACATTTTGATATATTATCACATACATACAACCTATGTTATATTTCATTTGAAAGTTTCCTGAAAAAGAATTAGAGTGCAGAACTTTTTACCAGAGTGTAAAAAGAACCAGGGAAACAGATTTTGTGCGTGGAATGAAGCATGATAACTGTTAGGGCAACAGAAGGATGCCTACTAATATTTAGGCTACACATCTAAAAGAAATTCACAGACAAAGTATGTAGTAGCAGTAAAGTACTTAATCTAAGAAAGTAAACATGTCTGTAAGAATTTTTACTAGCCACAATACACGGATGCCATGTGTAGATAAAAGAGTTGCATTGGTTCCTTGGGTTTTTAAGGACAGTAGCATCAGATACTTTTGAAATAGAGGATGTAATGAATAGAGGCCAAAAGTAGAAAGTATCTCTGTTACAAATTGACTTCACTGATGATATATACTGATGCTTCAAGACTTTTTTGCCTGCTTCAAACCCTGACCATTAACAGTATTGAAGGGCCGCTCTATAAAAAGGGCAAATGTGAACACACTGAGAAACAGAAAATCTCTGGGAAATGTTCTAAGAGAAAATGAAAACAAACAAAATGGTTCACATTAATGTCCAAACTGGCAAGTTACACACTGAGTCCTCCACAGTAGAAACTCATAAACATCAGATGCTCTTTTGTCCAGCTCTACAACAGAGCAACAGCAGGAAACACCTGGAAAACAACTTGGAAATCCATGGGTTGGCTAGCTTTTTGATTACCTTCTTCTTTTGCACTGCAAGACAGCCTGGCTTTGACTCCACCATCTCAAAGTCTCCTGCCACATGTGATACTTGATGGAATGACATTGCAATCTTTTACTGTTTTGGTCACTGGGTCTTCTAGGAGGGGACTTTGTTCTTCTACGTGTGCCATTCTTATATAGAGTGGAGTTCCATGAACATTGGCCTAGGAGGTCAGCAAAATAGCAGTATTAAATCTCTCACACGTAACACCAGGAGAATGAACTAATATTGTTTGTAACAGTGTAAAATTGGAATCAGCCTAAGAAATTATTAATTGGTGAATGGATAAAGTGTGATATATTCTTACAATGAAGTGAAAGTGTTAGTCACTCAACTGTGTCCAACTCTTTGCAACCCCATGGCTCCTCTGTCCATGGAATTCTCTAGGGCAGAATACTGGAGACGGTAGTCATTCCCTTCTCCAGGGGATCTTCCCAATCCAGGGATTGAACCCGGGTTTCCCACACTGCAGGCAGATTCTTTATCCTCTGAGCCACCAGAGAAGCCCAATGGAAGAATATAAATAGTGCAAATGAATGAACTTGTAGTGCATGTGTCAACTATGGGTTCAACTTGAAAAAAAATTATCATATTATATCTTTGATACAAAGGATATCAACATGGAAAGCAATGCTATATATTGTTTAGGAATATGTTCATAAAAATACATTCATATGTATTAAAAGTACAAAGAAAGAACACATCATCTTCAAGATAAAGGTTATTTTTGGTAAGAAAGGGAAGAGAATGAGATCCAGGAACAGTATACAAAGGGCTTTGAATAAATCTATACTATTTTGTTTATTAAGCTAGGTGGTGAGTAAATAGGGTGTTATTACATTTTCTATACTTTAAAATATATATCTAATGTTTTCATAAACAAAAACCATCTTTCATGTATGCTCATTGCAACAGCATGTCTGAGAGGTCCACCAAGGTCTAAAGATCACTCACGTGAGCTGAACTGTTCTATGTACTTAGAGCTGGAAAACTATGCCAACAAACTTGTGCAGATCCCAGAAAAGACAGGCCATTTGGTGCTGCTTCCTCAAAAGTGGGCTTTGGACTGTAACTTTCTGGGTGGTGGAAGTCATCAAAATGGACTAGGCAATCACCTGGCAGGGACCCATGAGGGATAAGACCTGAGATATGCTGGTTGGCTTAGAGAGGACAGAGAGAGTTCTAGAGCAGTGACCAGTAACTTTTATTTAAAATGAGAGTAAATTCAGGAAAATTTAAAATGTTATGGGCCACCATTGTTTCCCCATATTTGAAACAAGAAGAACTTTATTGAGTCTGACTTGAATTATTCACTTTGTAGAGTAAAACAATGCCAATGAAACCACTGGTTCTGCCACAAGAATATTAATATCCAGCAGTGTTGAGGAAAAACTACCCACAGATCCCTTTCTAACATTTTACCTTGCAGTTAGATTGTGTGTTACAATGTTGGGTGGCTGTGTGAGGCCTGTGTTTCTGTGGATAGTTCATCACAAGTCTGGAGCAGGGGATGACAAACTGCAGCTCATGGGCCAAATCAGGTCAAAGTCCACTTTTCTGATTTATTTATTTATTTTTCCTTTTTAAGTTTTTTTTTTTAATTGAAGGATAATTGCTTTATAGAATTTGTTGTTTTCTGTCAAACCTCAACATGAATCAGCCATAGGTGTACATATATCCCCTCCCTTTGAACCTCCTTCCCATCTCCCTCCCCATCCCACCCCTCTAGGTTGACATAGGGCCCCTGTTTGAGCTTCCTGAGCCATACAGCAAATTCCCGTTGGCGATCTATTTTATTTATGGTAATGTAAGTTTCCATGTTACTCTTTCCATATATCTCACCCTTTCTTCCCCTCTCCCCATGTCCATAAGTCTGTTCTCTATGTCTGTTTCTCTGTTGCTGCCCTGTAAATAAATTCTTCAGTTCCATTTTTCTAGATTCTGTGTATGTGCGTTAAAATACTATATTTATCTTTCTCTTTTTGACTCACTTCACTCTGTATAATAGATTCTAGGTCCATCCACTTCATCAGAACTGACTCAACTGCATTCCTTTTTATGGCTGAGTAATATTCCATTGTGTATATGTACCACAACTTCTTTATCCATTCATCTGTCGATGGACATCTAGGTTGCTTCCATGTTCTAGCTATTGTAAATAGTGCTGCAATGAACAATGGGATACATGTGTCTCTTTCGATTTTGGTTTCCTCAGGGAATAATTCGGCCACCTGATTTGAAGAACTGACTCATTGGAAAAGACCCTGATGCTGGGAAAGATTGAAGGCGGGAGGAGAAGGGGACGACAGAGGATGAGATTGTTGGATGGCATCACTGACTCAATGGACATGAGTTTGAGTAAACTTCGGGAGTTGGTGATGGACAGGGAGGCCTGGCGTGCTGCAGTCCATGGGGTCGCAAAGAGTCGGACATGACTGAGTGACTGAACTGAACTGAACTGAACTGAACAGGGTATATCCCTAAGAGTGGGATTGCTGGGTCATATGGTGGTTTTATTCCTAGTTTTTTTTTTTTTTCTTTTTTTTTTTATTCCTAGTTTTTTAAGGAATCTCCATACTGTCTTCCATAGTGGCTGTATCAATTTACATTTCCACCAACAGTGCAAGAATGTTCCCTTTTCTCCACACCCTCTCCAGCACTTATTGTTTGTAGACTTTTGATGATGGCCATTCTGACTGGTGTGATGTGACATCTCATTGTGTTTTTGATTTGCATTTCTCTAATAATGAGCGATGTTGAGCATCTTGTCATATGTTTCTTAGCCATCTGTATGTCTTCTTTGGAGAAATGTCTGTTTAGGTCTTTCCCCCACTTTTTGATCGGGTTGTTTGTTTTTCTGGCATTGAGTTGTATGAGCTACTTGTATATTTTGGAGATGAATCCTTTGTCAGTTGTTTCATTTGCTATTATTTTCTCCCAATATGAGTGTTGTCTTTTCACCTTGCTTATAGTTTCCTTTGCTGTGCAAAAGCTTTTAAGTTTAATCAGGTCCCACTTGTTTACTTTTGTTTTTATTTCCATTACTCTAAGAGGTGGGTCATTGAGGATCTTGCTTTTATTTATGTCATCAAGTGTCCTGCCTATGTTTTCCTTTAAGAGTTTTATAGTTTCTGGCCTTATATTTAGGTCTTTAATCTGTTTTGAGTTCATCTTTGTGTATGGTGTTAGGAAGTGTTCTCATTTCATTCTTTTACATGTAGCTGTCCAGTTTTCCCAGCACCATTGATTGAAGACACTGTCTTTGCCCCATTGTATATTCTTGCCTCCTTTGTCAAAAATAAGGTACTCATAGATGCATGGGCTTATTTCTTGGCTTTTTATCTTGTTCCATTGGTCTATATTTCTGTTTTTGTGCCAGTACCATACTGTCTTGATGACTGTAGCTTTGCAGTATAATCTGAAGTCAGGAAGGTTGATTGCTCCAGCTCCATTCTTCTTTCTCGAGACTGCTTTGGCTATTCGGGGCCTTTTGTGTTTCCATATGAATTGTGAAATTGTTTTGTTCTAGTTCTGTGAAAAATGCCATTGGTAATTTGATAGGGATCTCATTGAATCTGTAGATTGTGTTTGGTAGTATAGTCATTTTCACAACATTGATTCTTCCTACACAAGAACATGGAATATCTCTCCATTTGTTTATGTTGTCTTTCATTTCTTTCATCAGTATCATAATTTTCTGTGTACAGTTCTTTTGTCTCCTTAGGTAAGTTTATTCCTAGATATTTAATTCTTTTTGTTGCAGTGGTGAATGGGATTGATTCCTTAATTTCTCTTTCTGGTTTTTCATTGTTAGTATATAGAAATGCAAGTGATCTCTGTGTATTGATTTTGTATCCTGAAACTTTGCTAAATTCACTGATTAGCTCTAGAACTTTTCTGATACTATCTTTAGGCTTTTCTATGTACAGTATCACGTCATCTGCAAACAGTGAGAGCTTTACTTCTTCTTTTCTGATCTGGATTCCTTTTATTTCTTTTTCTTCTCTGATTGCTGTAGCTAGGACTTCCAAAGCAATGTTGAATAATAGTGGTGAAAGTGACAGCCTTGTCTTGTTCCTGATCTTAGGGGGAATGCTTTCATTTTTTTCACCATTGAGAGTAATGTTTGCTATAGGCTTATCATATATAACCTTTACTATGTTGAGTTAGATTCCTTCTATACCCATTTTTTGAAGAGTTGTAATCATAAATGGGCGCTGAATTTTGTCAAAGAGTTTTTCTGCATCTATTGAGATGATCATATGGTTTTTATCTTTCAGTTTGTTAATATGGTGTATCACATTGATTGATTTGCCTATATGGAAGAATCTGTGCATTCCTGGAATAAACCCAACTTGGTAATGTTGTATGAGCTTTCTCATGTATTGCTGAATTCTGTTTGCTAAAATTTTGTTGAGGATTTTTGCATCTATGTTCATTAGTGATATTGGCCTGTAGTTTTCTTTTTTTGTGTTGTCTTTGTCTGGTTTTGGTATCAGGATGATGATGGCTTTGTGGAATGAGTTTGTAAGTGTTCCTTCCTCTGCAATTTTCTGAAAGAGTTTTAGAAAGATAGGCATTAGCTGTCCTCTAAATGTTTGATAGAATAACCAGAGGGATGGGATGGGGAGTGAGGTGGGAGGGGGGTTCAGAATGGGGAACACATGTACACCCATGGAGGATTCAAGTCAATGTATGGCAAAACCAATACAGTATTGTAAAATAAAATAAATAAATAAATTAAATAAAACTGAAAAAAAAATTCTCCTGTGAAGCAATCTGGTCCTGGGTTTTTGTTTTTTGGGAGATTTTTGACCACAGCTTCAATTTCAGTGCTTGCAATTGGGTTGTTCATAATTTCTATTTCTTCCTGGTCCAGTCTTGGAAGATTGAACTTTTCTAAGAATCTGTCCATTTCTTCCAGGTTATCCATTTTATTGACATATAGTTGTTCATAATAGTCTCTTATAATCCTTTGTATTTCTGCATTTTCTGTTGTAACCTCTCCTTTTTCATTTCTAATTTTGTTGATTTGATTCTTCTCTCTTTTTTTCTTGATGAGTCTGGCTAAAGGTTTGTCCATTTTGTTTATCTTCTCAAAGAACCAGCTTTTAGTTTTATTAATCTTTATTATTGTTTCTTTCATTTCCTTCTCATTTATTTCTGCTCAGATCTTTATGATTTCTTTCCTTCTACTAATTTTGGGGGTTTTTGTTCTTCTTTTTCCAGTTGTTTTATGTGTAAAGTTAGGTTGTCTATTCGATGTTTTTCTTTTTTCTTGACGTAGGATTGTATTGCTATAAACTTCCCTCTTAGAACTGCTTTTGCTGCATCCCATAGGCTTTGAGTTGTCGTGTTTCCGTTGTCATTTGTTTCTAGAAATTTTTTTAATTTCCCTTTTGATTTCTTTAGTAACCTGTTGGTTATTTAGAAATATGCTGCTTAATCTCCATGTGTTTGTATTTCTTACAGCTTTTTTTTTCTTGTAATTGATATCTAGTCTCACAGCATTGTGGTCAGAGAAGATGCTTAATACGATTTCAATTTTCTTAAATTTACTGAGGTTTGATTTGTGACTCAAGATGTGGTCTATCCTGGAGAATGTTCCATGTGTACTTGAGAAGAAGGTGTATTCTTCTGTATTTGGATGGAATGTCCTGAAGATATCAATGAGATCTATCTCATCTAATGTATTATTTAAGACTTGTGTTTCCTTATTAATTTTCTGTTTTGATGATCTGTCCATTAGTGTGAGTGGGGTGTCAAAGTCTCCTACTATTATTGTGTTACTGTCAATTTCTCCTTACATGTCTGTTAGTGTTTGTCTTATGTATTGAGGTGCTCCTATGTTGGGTGTAGTTGTTACATCTTCCTCTTTGATTGATCTCTTGATCATTATGTTGTGTTTTTCCTTATCTCTTGTAATCTTTTTTATTTTAAGATCTATTTTATCTGATATGAGGATTGCTACTCCAGCTTTCTCTTGCTTCTCATTTGCATAGAATATATTTTTCTATCCTCTCACTTTCAGTCTATATGTGTCTTTAGGTCTGAAGTGTGTTTCTTGTAGACAGCATATACATGGGTCTTGTTTTTGTATCCATTCAACCAGTCTGTATCTTTTGGTTGGAGCAGTTAATCCGTTTACATTTAAAGTAATTATTGATATATATGTTCCTACTGCCATTTTTTTTCCTCCTGCCATTTTCAAAAAATGTTTGTGGTTGACTTTGTAGATCTTTTTTCTTCTCTTGTATTTCTTGACTATGTAAGTCCCTTTAACATTTATTGTAAAGCTGGTTTGGTGGTACTGAATTCTCTTAACTTTTGCTTGTCTGAAAAACTTTATTTCTCCACCAATTTTGAATGAGGTCCTTGCCAGGTACAGTAATCTTGGTTGTAGATTTTTCCCTTTCAGTGCTTTAAATTCCGTTATGGCCTGTAGAGTTTCTGCTGAAAGATCAGCTGTTAAGCATATGGGGTTTCCCTTGTATGTTGCTTGTCTCCTCTCCCTTGCTACTCTTAATATTCTTTCCTTGTGTTTAGTCTTTGTTAGTTTGATTAGTACGTGTCTTGGGGAGTTTCTCCTTGGGTTTATCCTGTATAGGACTCTTTGTGCCTCTTGGACTTGATTGTCTATTTCCTTTTCCCTGTTGTGAAAATTTTCAATTATAATCTCTTCAAAAATTTTCTCATGACCTTTCTTTTTCTCTTATTCTTCAGGGACCCCTATAATTCAAATGTTGGTGTGTTTAATATTATCCTAGAGGTCTCTGAGACTATCCTCAGCTCTTTTCTTTTTACTTCTTTTTACTTTATTCTGCTCTTCAGAAGTTATTTCCACCATTTTATCTTCCAGCTCACTGATTCGTTCTTCTGCTTCAGATATTCTGCTATTGATTCTTTCTAGAGTATTTTTAATTTCACTAACTGTGTTGTCTCTGTATGTTTATTGTTTAATTCTCCTAGGCCTTTGTTAACTGATTCTTGCATTTTCTCCATTTTGTTTTCAAGGTTTTTTTTTAATCATCTTTACTATCATTATTCTGAATTCTTTTTCAAGTACTTTGCCTATTTCCTCTTCATTTATTTGAACTTCTGTGTTTCTAGTTTGTTTCTTCATTTGTGTAGGAATTCTCTGCCTTTTCATTATTTTTTTAACTTATTGTGATTGAGATCTCTTTTTCCCAGGCTTCAAGGTTGAATTCTTTCTTCCTTTTGGTTTCTTCCCTACTAAGGTTGGTCCAGTGGTTTGTGTAAGCTTGTATAGGGTGAGATTTGTGCTGAGTTTTTGTTTGTTTGTTTTTCCTCTGAAGGGCAGGACTGAGTGAGATGGTAATCCTGTCTGCTTTTGATTGGGTTTGTATTTTTGTTTTGTTTGTTGTTTAGATGAGGCGTCCTGCACAGGGTGCTACTGGTGGTTGGGTGATGCTGAGTCTTGAGTTCAAGTGGTTTCCTTTGTGTGAGTTCTCACTATTTGATACTCCCTAGGGTTAGTTCTCTGGTAGTCTAGGGTCTTGGAGTCAGAGCTCCCACTCCAGAGGCTCAGAGCTTGATCTCTGGTCAGAAACAAAGATACCAGAAGTGGTTTGTTATGGCACTAAGTGAGATTAAAACAAATACCCAAAAACGAGAAACCAAAGAAGAACCCCAGACAAGTGGCAGTTACAAAATCAGGCCAATAACAATTAAAATAATGGAATGTACACATATACATATACACCCATGAGCAAAATCAAAACAGTCCAACAAAAATAAAGTACAGTTGATCGACCCGGTGAACAAAGGAAATAAAAAATCATATTTACCAGTTAAGAACAAAACTAACAAAAGCATAAACTGGAAAACAAAACTAAAGCAAGGTGCCAAGTGTGGAATAAAGCAATGAAAACAAAATTAACAAATATGTTGAGAAAAAAGGAGAGAAAGAAAAGAGAGAAAGAATAGATATGCAAAGATAAGTAGAGGTAGATGAGGAAGATTTTTATACATTAAAGATTAACTGCATGGGAAAAAGAACAGAAGAAAAGGCAAACAAAGGAATAAATGTAGAAAAATAAAATAGGTTTAAAAAATTAAAAATTAAAATGATAAAGAAGAGAAAAGAAACAAAACAAAACAAGAAAGAAAAAAGGAAAAAATAAGTAAAACGCAGAACTGCAAAAGCCCAACGTAGAGGCAGAGGTTTATCACAACAATAAAAAGTGTGACTGAAAGTCCCGAGAGATCTTTCTCAGTCAGCCTATCCTGCTAGAACTTGAAGCACCACTGAAGATATGTGGTGATATCCATGGGCAATACTATGATTTGCTTCGACTTTTTGAGTATGGTGGTTTCCCACCAGAAAGCAATTACCTGTTTCTTGGGGACTATGTGGACAGGGGAAAACAATCACTGGAGACTATCTGCCTCTTGTTGGCTTACAAAATCAAATATCCCGAGAATTTTTTTCTTCTCAGAGGAAACCACGAATGTGCCAACATCAATAGAGTTTATGGATTTTATGATGAATGCAAAAGAAGATATAACATTAAATTATGGAAAACTTTCACAGACTGCTTTAACTGTTTACCAATAGCAGCCATCGTGGATGAGAAAATATTCTGCTGTCATGGAGGTTTATCACCAGATCTTCAATCTATGGAGCAGATTCGGCAAATTATGCGACCAACTGATGTACCAGATCAAGGTCTTCTTTGTGATCTTTTGTTGTCTGACCCCGATAAAGATGTCTTAGGCTGGGGTGAAAATGACAGAGGAGTGTCCTTCACATTTGGTGCAGAAGTGGTTGCAAAATTTCTCCATAAGCATGATTTGGATCTTATATGTAGAGCCCATCAGGTGGTTGAAGATGGATATGAATTTTTTGCAAAGAGGCAGTTGGTCACTCTGTTTTCTGCGCCCAATTATTGTGGAGAGTTTGACAATGCAGGTGCCATGATGAGTGTGGACGAAACACTAATGTGTTCTTTTCAGATTTTAAAGCCTGCAGAGAAAAAGAAGCCGAATGCCACGAGACCCATCACACCTCCAAGGGGTATGATCACAAAGCAAGCAAAGAAATAGATGTCATTTTGATACTGCCTAGTTGGGACTTGTAACATATAGTACATAACCTTCATTTTTAAAACTGTAATGTGTATTGGTCAGCTTGCTCAAATAGTGTTTGTGGGGCTCCCCCTTCCATTTTTGACTTAATGAATGGTATTTGCTGGTTATAACAGCAAATGATAGATTCTCCACTCCCAAGGAAAAATGTTTTGTTTAGTTCCCTGTTCCTTTTACAAACAACATTAATGATGGTGTTAAAGCTGTACACTCAGGACAGTGTCCCCTGTCTAAGGGGTGAGTGTACAACTGATCTTTTTTTAATTCAGTACAGCCCATGAATAATGTAAATGCTCATTTTCTTTAGGATATAAAGAGAGCCCTAGGGTGCTCAATCTGTACATGTTATTGTCATAAAATGCATACTGTTGGATACAAACCACTGTGAACTTTTTTGTTTCAAAGGGATTGTTTTTTTTCCCCTCTCGTTGTCTTATTATGTACAAACTAGTTTTTATAGCTATCAACATTAGGAGTAACTTTCAACTTTGCCAGCATCACTGGTATGTATATTTAATTAAAGCACACTTTCCCCTACAGTATACCTAAAATGACGATTAAAGCCATTATTTAAAAAAAAAAAAAGTGTGACTGAATATACACATATACATATACACCCATAAACAAAATTAAAACAGTCCGACAAAAATAAGGACAATAGCCTGACCTGGCAAACAATGGAAACCAAAAATTATATCTACCAGAACAAAACTAACTAAAGCACAATCTGGAAAACAAAACTAAAGCAAGGTGCCAATTGGGGAATAAAGCAATGAAAATAAAACTAACAAATATGTTGAGAGGAAAGGAGAGAAAGAAAAGAAAGAATAAATATGCAAAGTTAAATAGAAGTAGATAAAGAAGATTTATATACATTAAAGATTAACTGCAAGGGGTAAAAGAACAGTAGGAAAAGGAAACAAGGCGATAAATGTCAAAAAAATAATAATGTTTAAAATTTTTTAAATTAAAAAGAAAAAAAATAGGGAAAACTCCACAGAACTGCAAAAGACCAACGTAGAGGCAGAGATTTATAACAACAATAAAAAATGTGACTGAGAAAAAAGAAAAAGCTCAAAAGCTTAATTGGACTTCTTAGTGCCAATAAAGTCAACAACTACAACAGAGGGGGGAAAAAGAAAAGAAAATCCAAAAGAAGCTACAGACCAAGTCAAAAATAAGAATAATAAATGTTTTTTTTTGAGTCACTGCTGTCAGAGTCCTTTCCCTCACTGTGAGTCACAGTCCATCTTACCTCCTTAGGATGCCCTCCAACACTGTTCCGATCTCTGGACCTGCTGTGGGGGCAGCTCAGATTCTAGTCTGGTCCTACTCCTATGTGTTCTTGCCTTCGATGTCCACAGCTATCAGATCTAGTGCATCTTCTTTTGTGAGAGTTCTCAGTGGCCTTTTATATATTCCTTAGACACAGAGTCTGCCTAGTTGATCATGTGGCTTTAATCTCAAGCTTGTACTGCTTGTGGGAAGGTTTTGGGTCCTCTTTCCTAGGCATACTTCCCCTGGGTTTCAGTTGTGGTTTTATTTTCTCCTCTGCATGTGGGTTGTCCATTGGGGTTTGCTCCTGAGGCTGCCCTGGAGGACTTGGGTTTGCCCCCTTTGGTTTGCCTCCACACCTCCAGGTGTGGAGGTGGTGCAGCTGCTTGGGTTACAGGGGTTCTGGCAGCACCAGGTATTCAGGGGAGTTGGCGGCTAGGGAAGCAGGAAATATAGTGCTCTAGTAGAGTATGGCAACCAGCATTGGCCAATACTTTCCAGTATTCTTGCTTGGAGAATCCCCCTCCCTGACAGAGAAGCCTGGCAGGCCACAGTCTACAGGGTCACAAAGAGTTGGACACGATGGAAGTGACCCCACACGCATAGACACAAGACTTTTTTTTTTTAGCCTGTGGCAGCTCTGCTCCAGTGAGAATTGAGCGTAAAGGTGGCGCAGCTTCTTGGCTTGTGGTGACCCTGGTGACGCCAAGTGTGCAGAGACATGGGATGCCTCTGCCACAGGAGTTATGGCCCTATCAGTCTTTTTTCGAGCCTGTTGCAGCTGGCGATCAGAAGGCCTCTTTCGCCAGTCTTTCTCTGTACCTCTGCCCGTTCAGGCACTTAGAGGACTCCCTTGCTTGGGGTCCTTTCTCTGTTGTTCGGTGCATCAGGCACATAGAGGGGGCCCCCCTGGGTGGGGTCCTACTCTGTAGTTCAGTGCATCAGGCATTTGATGGGCCAACCTCTATTGTTCAGCTGCTGATGCTGGCATGTGGGGAGGGAGAAGCTATGATGATGGCTCCACCCTCTGCATGTGACTCAGCAGTATTGCCTTGCTTCCATGTCTGCCTGGCTTTCCTCCACTGGCATTTCCCACCACGATCTCCTCCCTCACATCCCCTCAATCCCTCTCTCTGCAGTCAACAGCAGCCCTCATCCTGAGGTTGCTCCACAATCCCTAAACTCCAGCTCCCAGCTGCTGTGCCTTCCAGGGTACCAGTGTTACTGTCTGGGGTATATATGGCTGTGGCAAGGACTGTCTGATTCTCATTCCATTTAGGCTGCCACAGATCAGCTGTTTCACTCTCAGCCTTAAATGTTCCTCCTCTGATTCAGACAATTGCCCCACTGTGGGGATAAGACCTCTGCTTCAGTTCCCCCACCTGCAGAGGACAGGTCCAGTCCTACTAACACTCCTGCTTTCTCCTGTAGTTCCTTTGCCCTACTGAGTTTTGCATGATTCTATATATTCTTTTCCACTGGTCAGGTACTCCTGTCCACTCTCAGCTGGTGTTCTGCATGCACTTCTGTGTCTGAAGGTGTGTTCCTGATGTATCCATGGAGAGAGATGTACTCCATGTCCACCTACTCCTCCGCCATCTTCGTATGCTCTCCCGTCATTTGACTTTTAAAGGAATGTCTTGGCTCCTGTTAACTGGTCTGATCCAGGGTTAGCAGATCTGACCTTTTGTGTTAATAGCCATTTTAACAAGTCTGAGATGATATCTCATTGCGGTTTTGACTTGCATTGCGATGATTACTGATGTTGAGCACCTTTACATGTACCTGTTAGCCATTGAATATCTTCTTTGGAAAAATGTCTATTTAAGTCCTTTGCCCACTTTTAATTGGATTTTTTTGGCTTTTTACTATTGAACTGTATCTGGTCTTTATATATTTTGTGTATGAGCACCTTATCATATATGTGATTTGCAATCAAAACTGCAATCAAAACCACAATCAAGTATCATCTCACACTGGTCAGAATGGCCATCATCAAAAAGTCTACAAACAATAGATGCTGGAGAGGGTGTGGAGAAAACCTTCTTCCACTGTTAGTGGGAATGCAAACTGGTACAGCCACTATGGAGAACGATGTGGAAATTCCTTAAAAAACTGGAAATAGAACTGCAGTATGAGCCAACAATCCCATTGCTGGGCATACACACCAAGGAAACCATAATTGAAAGAGGTACATGTACCTCAATGTTCATTGCAGCACTGTTTACAATAGGTAGGACATGGAAGCAACCTAGATGTCCATCAGCAGACGAATGGATAAGGAAGTTGTGGTACATACAAACAATGGAATATTACTCAGCTATAAAAAAGAACACACTTGAGTCAGTTCTAATGAGGTGGATGAAACTGGAACCTATTATACAGAGTGAAGTAAGTCAGAAAGAGAAACACCAGTACAGTACATTAACACATATATATATAGAATTTAGAAAGACAGTAATGATAATCCTATATGCAAGGCAACAAAAAAGACACAGATGTAAAGAACAGACTTTTGGACAATATGGGAGAAGGCAAGGGTGTGATGATTTGAGAGAATAGCATTGAAACACGTATATTACCATATGTACAATAGGTGACCAGTGCAAGTTTGATGCATGAAGCAGGGCACTCAAAACCGGTGCTCTGGGACAACTCAGAGGGATGGGATGGGGAGGAAAGTTGGAGGGGGGTTCAGGATGGGGGGACACATGTGCACCTGTGGCTGATTCATGTTGATATATGGAATAAACCACCACAATTTTGTAATTATCCTCCAATTAAAATCAATAAATTAATTTTAAAAATATGTGATTTGCAAATATTTTCTCCCACTCCTTGGGTTGACTTTTCATTTTGTTGATCATTTCTTTTGCTATGCAGCTTTTTAGTTTGATGTAGTTCCACTTGTTTATTTTTGTTTTTGCTTTAGTCATCATATTAACAAATATCATTGCCAAGACCAATGTCAAGGAGATTTCCTCCATGTTTTCTTCTAGGAGTTTTATTGTTTCATATCTTACATTTAAGTCTTTAATATATTTCAAGTTAATTTTTGTGAGTAGTGTAAGAGAAGGATCTACTTTCATTATTTTGCATGTGAGTATCCAATTTTCCCAACACTATTTATTAAGAAGAGATTATCTTTACTCCATTGAGTATTCTTGACTCCCTTGTTAAATATTAGTTGACAGTATATTCATGAATTTATTTTTGGGCTCTTGATTCTGTTGCATTGGTCTAAGTGTAAATATCATAGCTAAAAGCCTGAACTCTGAACACTGTTGGATGATAATCATATAACAGTGAACTTGAAAGTGGATCGTTCCCCAGCTGAACCTTGAGATGACTGCAATTCCTACTAGCACTTTGATCGTAGCCTCAGGAGAGAACTTTAACCAGAATCACACAGATAAGATTCTCTCTTGGATTTCTAACCCCCAGAAGTTATAAGGTAATGAGTTTGTTGTTTACAGCCATAAAGATTTGGGGGTAATTTGTTATCTAGCAATGAATTGCTAATTAAGGAGTTGAAAAAGTAAGGAGTTATAGGTAACAATAAGGACAAATTCTCTAGATGTGAGGTTATAGATACTGCCTCTTGTTCTGTAGGAAAGATATAAACTTGGCTGATAGTAGGATGGGAGTTTCATCTGCCTTCTGACTCCACTTGAATTTAGGTTGATGTTATAAATGTTCATAGTACCACTAGGAAGTAATATGGTCAAGAAGAGATAGCTTCAGGCTCTGGAAGTTTGGAATTAGTGTGTTAGGTTTTGGGGGGCAGCAGCATCACTGACTCATTGGACATGAATCTGAGCAAACTCCAGGAGATAGTGAAGAATAGGTAAGCCTGGCGTGCTCACAAAGAGTCAGACATGACTGAGCAACTGAACAACAAATAGTTTTTCTAAGTTCTTCTCAGTCTTCTAAACTATTAATATTTCTTCTGGATAGTCCTCAAGACTTTGTAGATGACTTCATCATGTCAATAAATATATGATCATTTTATTTCCTTTGGTTTCAGTTAAATAGAATGATTGATTTAACAAAAATTATGAGCCATTAATAAAGCTTTTCTAAGAAGTCTCTTCTTATAGCTGTATAAATCTACATCTAATATCAAAATTGCTGATTTTTAGGCCATTTTGAGGTAATTCAAGTCTTTTGGTCACAAAGCAGATGGAAACCAAGTCACAGTACATGCAAATAACTGCAAAAGGACACAGGCTGCAACCATAACTATACAGCAGGGGCCAAGATCTCTGACTCCCTAACCAGAGCATTGTTCTTTAGATTTTATCATTATTATCTTTGCCTCTTCTAAATTCTTTACTCAAGAGTTTACTTTATCAAAAACACATAAAACACAAGTTTGTTTAACAATACAAAATTACCTATTAAAATGATTTTTAAAAAATGCTTTCTCGCAAAGCAATCTACGGATTCAATGCAATCCCATTTTTTTTTTTTTTGCAGAAATAGAGAAATTCATCCTAAAATTCATTTGGAGTCTCAAGAGACTCCAGTCAAAATAATACTGAAAAAGAACACAGTTGGATGTCCTATACTTCCTTGTTTCAAAGTTTGCTAACAAACAGTGTGGTACTGGTACAAAAAAGATGTATAAACCAATGGCATATTATAGAGAACCCCCAAATAAACCCTAGTATTTATGAGCAAATGATATTTGACAAAGGTGCTGAGACCATTTAATGGAGAAAGGACAATCTCTTTAACTAGTGGTGCTAGGAAAACTGGATACTAACATGCAAAAGAATGAAGATGGAGTCTTACCACATAAAATATACAAAAATTAACTTAAAATAGATAAAAGACCTAACATACGAGCTAAAAATATAAAGCTCTTGGAAGAAAACATAAGAGAGAAGCTTCATGATATTGGATTTGGCAATATTTTCTTGACTATAGCAGCAAAAGCACAGGCAACAAATAAAAAATGAATTTGACTTCATCAAAATTAAAAAAAAATTTTTACTATATAGAAAAAGTGAAAGGGCAGCCCATGAAATAGAAAATATTTGCAAATCATATATCTGATAAAGGGTTCAGAATATATAAAGATCTCCTACAACTTAACAACAAAAACAACCCATTTCAAAAATGAGCAAAGAATTACAATGGATATTTCTCTAAAGAAGTTATAAAGATGGCCAATGAACACATGAAAAGTTGCACAATGCCCCTAATTATTAAAGTAATGGAAACTAAATCATGACTTTCCACTTCACACTGATTAGAGCGGTTCTTTAAAAAAAAAGAAAAATAGAAAAAGAACAGGTGCTGGCAAGTATGTGAAGAAATTGGAACAATTGTGCCTTGCTGATAGGGATACAAAATGGTACAGCTATTTTGGAAAATAGTATAGTGGCTCCTCAAAAAACTTAAATCTAGAATTACCATATGATTCCACTTCTAAGTATATACCTAAAATAATTGAAAGCAAGGACTTGGACAGATATTGGTACATTAACGCTCTTAGCAGCATTATTCACAATAGCCAAAATGTGGAAGCCGCCTAAATGTCCATCAATAGGTGAATGGCTAAACAAAATGTAGTATATATATACAATGAAGTGTTATTCAACCTTAAAAAGGAATTGAAGTCTGATAATGCTACAACATGGATGAAACTTGAAGACATTTTGTAAGTGAAATAAACCAAGCACAAGAGAACAAATGTGTGATTTCACTTTCATAGGATTCCTAGAATAGTCAAATTCATAGAGACAGAAAGTAGAATACTGTGTGCCAGGGGCTAGGGGGAGGGATAATGAGGAGTTATTGTTTAATGGATACAGAGTTTCAGTTTAGGATGATGAAGTAGTTCTGGAGATGGCTATTGGTGATGGTTCCATAGCAATGTGAGTGTACTTAATGCCACTCAACTGTGCATTTAAAATAATTAAAATGGTAAATTTTATGTTATATATCTTTTTACCACAATAAAAAAAAACAATTTAAAAATGCTTTCTGTCTACAAAAATGTTTCCCAGCCTGCTACGTTTACATTGGCCTCATCCCAATTTCCCACTGACCAGGATTAAGCAGTCTTCCTCCAAATCCCCCACCCCTGGCCCAAATCAGCTAAATTGCCATGACACCAACACACTGGAAATAATTTCTTTGTTGGGCTAAGTTTCCCAGAGATTGGAATGTCCCTAGTGATGCCACCGTGAATCAGACAGAGCTCTGTAGTTGTTCTGCAGGCCAAATCAATCCTCAATGTCCCTGGACAAATCTCCCCTCGTCCCTACATACATTTTGTTCCCCATGAAAATATCCACTATTACTATTTATTTGGCATTTTAAAATTTATATCATCCCTTCTCACATAAACTTACATTTGATAAATCCATCTTGACTTGTTCAAATTCTCATAGCTACTAAGTGATAGAACTGGGTTCTACCAGTTCTTGAACCTAGACCTCTCTCATGAGATTCCTCCCTCTTTGACTGTCTTACAGACCTGTGGCAACATGGTCAAAACTGAGCTCATCAGCTCTTCCTCCAATCTGCTTCGCCTCTTGTGCTTCCCATCTTAGTGAATGGCACCACCATTCTGTTCAAGTCATAATTGATATCTTCCTTTACCTCACCCCACAGTCAATCTGCCCCAAGTCTGTGAGTTCTATCTCCTAAACAATTTTTAAAAATGTATTTACTCTCCCCCCACCCCACTGCCACCTCCCTAACCCATTTCACCATCTTCTCTCATCTGGACTCCTGCAATATCTTCCTAAATGAGGTCCTTGCCTTCAGCCTTGCCTCCTTACAACACCAGTATCCAGAGCAATCTTTCTCAAATCAAGTTTGATTGTGATTCATCTGGACTTTTTGTTCATTTTTGTTATTGTTGGCAGTGAAGCCTTTTAAAAAAGAAATATTTAAATAAACCTATATGTGTGTGTGTGTGTATATTATTAAAATGAAGGTCAAAGTTCTGGATCCCAGAATATTTTATATCTCTTACCTTCCCTGAGGCACCAAGAATTCTGCTGAGAAGGAGATAACAACAACAAAGCCGCGAATTCTATGGAATAAAGAAGTTAATCAGATGAAGTCATTGTTTACCTGTCTAGTTTCATTCCTCATTCCTGCTACTCTTCGCTTATGTATTAGTTAGGATAAGTTAGGTTATATGGCAGTAGCAAACCCCAAATGTTATTGGTATAAAATAGCAAAAGTTTCTCTTCTCACTCATGCTACTTGTCTGTTGCAAGTCATCAGGGTCTCTGTTCCACTTCACCTTTATTCTGGGACAAAGGCTGATGAAGACTCCACCCTGGCCTGTCACCATGAAAGAGGGAAGATAGCCTGGTGGCTCTTACCCTGGCAATGAAACGCTCAGCCTGGAAATGGCAGGCATCACTTCTGCTCACAATTCATTGGCTATCGCTGGACACAAGGAGGGCTAGGAAGTGTGCTCTTACCATGTACTCATGACAATAGGGTAGGATACAACTGTATTATTTGGCAAAAAGCACCAATGTCTATCACACCTTCATACTCTTACTTTAAGTCACAGTGGGATAATTTGTTTTTAGAATGTGCACATGTTGTTCTTTTTGACCTCCTCCCTCAATCCTTCTGGGAAGATTCTACTTGATTTGTAGTTTCAGTTGAAGCAATATGCCTCTGGGGAGTCATCTTTCTGTCTTATCTGCTTCTGTTTCTCCCTTCCCAGTCGAGGTCAAGTGCCCCTTGGTTATGCTTTCCAACACTCCTTGTTTCCTTCCAGCATAAATTTTATCATATTCTCTGAATGTGATTGCTTATATAATGTTTCTCTTTTACCCACAAGACTGTATTCCCTGGTGTCAAGGACTGTATTCCCCATGCCTAGAGTGCTTTCTGGCACATTATAGGTTCACAATAAAGGTGGAATGAATTAATGTTTAGAGCCTTATCTCCTTGATCCTAAGCCTTTGCCCTTTTGTCACATCAAGCTACATCAGTCAGAGGAGGAGATGAGGCTAAAAGCTGCTTTCCACTCTGAGCTGAGAGAATCTGGAACAGGCCTAGAAAGTAAGAGTACGTCATTTGAAACTTGAGCTTCATTGATGAGCTAATCCTGGGACACATACTTTCTTGGGTGTGTTAACTGGGGTTAATGAGGAAAAAATGGCTATTCAGACAATTTTATGTTCACTAAGTGAAGAGTACATGGAATTTAGACTTCTTCCACAACAGGCTCTGTTAAGGAGTTTCTAGTAGCCAAATGATACATGATTTGGGGGGTAGAGTTGAAGCTGATGTTCTGAACTCTTGTTGTTTGGGTTTTAATGTTTTCTTTGCAAATTAAACATTGGACATTCTGACTGTGCTTGCTCTTAGCTAAGGATATGGGTGTGTAGCTCAGGTCATTTGTTTGAAAATCTTTACTAGAACTTGATTGGTCTCTTTAGTAACAAAGAGCTCATCTCCAAGGGCAGCACTTAGATAAAATAAAATCTTTGAAGAAGTACTCAAGCTCATTTGTAATTACAGAAAAACAAGTTTAACTAAGCAACTCTCAGACTGGCAAAAATTTAAAAGGTGATAATGTGCCGATGAAGATATGGGGATATAAGAACCTTTACATCCTACATAATGTAGATTGATTTGGCTATTCTGGAGAACAATTTCGCACTATTCCACTCGCTCCATGAATATTTATTGAGCACCATCCATGTGTCAAGTGCTGTTCCAGGTGCTTGGGATATTAGCAGTGAACAAAACAGACAAAATCTATTAAAATGTTATTATATCATTTATTATAATAAGATAATAAAATAATACATACATTTAATTTATTAGATAGTTGCAAGTGCTAAGTAGAGAAGTTAAAGCAGGAAAGAGGGATATGAAATGCTACATGGGGTTGAAATCAAAGAAAAAGTGGCCAATAAAGGCCTCATTGGTTTGGGGAATTATATAGTTAACTTAGCCATATTAAATATACATGTATAGTATTACCCAGAAATTCTGCTTCTGAGTATATATATATATATATCTAAGAATATCCCCACATAAAGCCATAGGGGGATATATATGAAGATGTTTGTGGAAATGTTATTTGTGGTGGTGGAAGTTTAGCAGAATCCTAATGGAAGCCCTTGACTGAGAGAGTGGCTAGGTGGAATATGGTGGAGGCATGCCATGGAGTACTATGCAACAGTTTAATTAACAGGATGAATACACATGGCAACATGCGTGCATGCATGCTAAGTCACTTCGGTTGTGTCCAACTCTTTGTGACCCTATGGATGGGGACCCCCCAGGCTCCTCTGTCCATGGGATTCTCTAGGCAAGAATACTGGAGTGGGTTGCCAGGCACGCCTTCCTCCAAGGACACAAAGATTTATCTAAAACATAATACTGAATGATAAAAAGTAAGAAACAGGATGAGATATCTAACATAGGACCACTTATGTATATTAAGATCCATGCACACAATACACAGTCTGAAAGAACACATTCAAACAAAAAAGTTACATGTTAAACACGTCAGAATGGCTATGGGGATGAGGAGAAAAAGGAAATGGGGATGGGAATGGATTATAGGGTTTAAAAATAAGATAAAATGAATGCAATAACACATTGATTTGGTGTTTAGAAAACCTAGGTTTCTGCAACCTGAAAGTCAAGTGTCTAATTCACTTGCCTCATCTGAACTTTCGTTTCCTCAGCTATATGGGAATAGTACTACCAGTCTAAGTTAACTTCCAGGGTTGTCGCAAGACTAGTTTGTTAATGGACAGGAAGGGACTTAACGAAGTTTAAAGTGAACAAACACACTTACCTAACACAAACAATAATCACTGTTGCACAGAACAAGCATTTGCTGTTTGCTTTCCTACCAGGCATTTCTACTTTGTTCCTTCCCAATAACTCTGATTCCTATTTGGGGATACATGTAGTTTTGAGGCAGCTGACTCTTCCCAGGTGGAACACATGGCTGTTATAAGCAGTGGCTCATTCCATCCCCTGGTCACAGTGATTGATTTGGGATGGGCATTTGACCCAAGATATTGAAATCCAATAGAATCTGAAGACTTTGACTGGGGATACTGGGTGTCTTCAGTGTTTGACATGAATGGGGTAGTATGTGGCTCTGGAAGTAGCAGCTTGGGAACGAAACTTCTTAAAATACTGCAAAGCACAAAGAAAAATGGGTGGTTCCTGAAGTTGGATTGATACATATCTCTACACCAGATGGAAATGTTCTCCAGAAAGTGCCCTGAAATGGATTGTTCAAGGTTTTCAGCAGTTCCACACTGCAACTGATGTCAGCTGCTCCTACTTTGAATGAGGAGAAAAGATATCCGCTTTCCTACATTTGTTTGCTGATCTGTTGTTGACAAGGGAAAGAATCCTGGAAATAAAATTGTTGCAGGTGCCTAATGATTCCAATCCTTTCACCACATGTGATGAAATGAAGACCTTGGTTTGTAAAGGATGTCCCTCTAGAGGATCGTGGACTTCAGAATTGAACTCTGCAAGGGAGCAGGAGGAGCCTCAGTCCAGAGTGTCCTCTGCTCAGCACAGCTCTTTAGATTCTCAAGGCTGAGTCTGCAGAGCAAATGCTGTCGAAATGATACCGCAGCCAAAATGCTAACAAAGAGTGTTACATTTATCATCCAAACTGCTTCTTCCCTTCAGTGGCCTTCCCTTCTAGATAGAAGACTTTAACACCCCCTAAGCATTCTTTGTACAGTTGGTTTCTCAGATTTGGGGTAGCCAGGCAGGAAAAGGGAAGAATAAGCCTCCAGAATGGTAGCTCTTGCTTGTCACACATATCATCAGACTTGTCCAGGAGGCCTATCCTGCTTACTGGGCATGATGGAGAATATGGAAGTTTGAAACCCGGGTCATACCCTCATTCAACAGAGTGCTTAGTTAGCAAGACAGGAAATACAAAGTCATTCGCTAATCATGCTCTTTCTAAAAACACAGATTTTTTTTTTGCCTAATTTACTCCTAACTTATCCTCAGCTCAAATATCACTTCTTCAGAGATGCTTTCTCTGGTCAAATCCCTATAATACAAACTCTCATGAAAGCAAAAAGTGAAAGTCACTCAGTTGTGTCCAACTCTTTGCGACCCCATGTACTATACAGTCCATGGAATTCTCCAGGCCAGAATACTGGAGTGGGTAGCCTTTCTCTTCTCCAGGGGATCTTCCCAACCCAGGGATCGAACCCAGGTCTCCCACATTGCAGGCGGATTCTTTACCAGCTGAGTCACAAAAGAAGCCCACTAACTCTCAGAGTTGGATATAAATCTCCTTTGTCACACCAATTACACTTACATTTTACAATTACTTGTTTTTACATTTGCTTTTTTTAGATTAAAGTCAGTCTCTCTCACTAGACTCTAAGTTCCTTAAGGGCAGAGATGGTCTAAGTCTTGGTTGCTTAACAAGCACATATGAAACTTCTATGATATGTCAGGCAATTCTCTCGATAGTTTACAAATATTAATTTACTTAATCCTCATATTAACTCCATGAAGCATTATTATTGTTATACATACAGAGGAAACTGAGATCCAGAGCTTGTTAAAGCTCACAAAACTAAGAAATGCACAGAGCCAGGATCCAAACCTAGGGAGGCAGGTTCTGGAGTCAGTGTTGTTAACCATTATGCTATAGCTATTTTGCTCATTCCCAATACTTAGTGCAATGCCTGACTCATATAGCTCAATGAACATTTGTTGAATGAATCAATGGATCTTGTCCTTTGTAGTCCTAAGTCAGGAAGCCCCCAAAATTAGCCTAATAATCACATGTTGATCTAAAACTCATATATATTAAACTTACATTTCACTTACAACAAGATAATATAGCTCTCTTTGTGACTTTTGACATTTTTTTAAGTTTTTTAATTTTTTTTCTTCTTTAAATTTTATTAGTTTAAAGGCCTGGTTCTCAGGCCTTCAAGATCAGATTGAATTATATCACCAGCTTTCCTGGATCTTCAGTTTGCAGATGCAGACTGTGGGAATTCTCAGTCTCCAAAATTTTTTGTTGCAATCTTTTAAAATTAATTGGAGTCTCCATAATTTCATGAGCCAATTTCTCATGAGCCAGTTCCATAATTTTATGAGCCAATAATTCCATATGTCTCATAATTTCATGAGCCAATTCCAGGGGATCAAGTATCCAATTCCAGGACTCAGGTATCCAACCTGGGTCTCCTGCATTGCAAGCAGATTCTTTACCATCTGAGACACCAGGGAAGCCCAGTTCTTCCAAATAAATATATATTACTTTGTATAATATATATTTAATATGTATATTAAATATAAGGCCTATCTATCATCTCTATATCCTATTGGTTCTATTTCTCTAGAGAAGCCTGACTAATACATCAACTATATGCTGTCTATATGAAACCCACTGTAAGTATAAAGACACACATAGGTTAAAGAGTTAAATGATGGGAAATGGTATGCCATGAAAACACTAAATAAAAGAAAGCTGGAATAGCTATATTAATATCAGATAAAGTAGACTTCAGAGCAAGGAATATTACCAGAGATACTGAAAGACGTTCCATAATTATAAAAGAGTCAATTCTCCCTAAATATACTAATTTTTAAAATATGTATATATCTAACAACAGAGCTTCAAATATCTGAGAAAAAATTGATAGAAGTAATAAGAAAAAAGATGAACCAAGAATTATTGTTGGAGACTTCAATGCTCTTCTGTCAGCAACAGATAGAACAAGTATATAGACAATCATTAAGGACACATTAGACCAGAAAAATGTTGTCAACAACTTGACCTAATTTCCATTTATAAAACACTTTATCCAACAACAGGGGAATAAACATTCTTTTCAAATGCATAAAGAACATACAACTAAAGAGAGCATATTCTGGGCTACAACACACACCTTAAGACATTTAAAAGAATAGAAATAATGCAATGATCCTAACAGGACCAATCTAAAATTCAATACAAAGATATCTGGAAAATCTCCAAATATTTGGAAATGAGAAAACATACTTCTACATAACCCATGGGTCAAAGAGATAGTTTCTAGGGAAAATTTTTAAAATATTCTGAATTGAATGAAAAAAAAAAAACACATCATGGCATAGTTGTGGGATGCAATTAGAGCAACACTTAGAAGGAAATTTACAGCAATTAATGCTTATATTAGAAATAGATCAGATCTAAAATCAGCAATCTAAATTTCTTCTTTGTGAAACTAGAGAAAGAAGAGCAAATTAAAGCAAAACAAGCAGAAGGAAATAATGAAAACAAGAGCATAAGTCAGTGAAACTAAAACTAGAAAAGCAAAAAAAAAAAAAAAAATCAGTGAAGCCAAAAGTTGGTTCTTTTAAAAGATCAATAAAATTGACAAAACTCTGTACAGGCTGACCAATACCAAAAAAGATATAAATTACCAATATCAGTAATGAGAGAGTGGATATCACTACAGAACCCACAGGCATGAAACAGAAATAAAGGAATACCACAAAGAACTCTGCCCATAATTCTGTGATGTAGATATAATGGATCCTGAACGGTTCTATTTGCATTAAATAATTGAGTATATACAGTTAAGAGTCATGAAGAGTCAGACACGACTTGGCAACTGAACAACAACAACATACAGTTAAGAGTTGGATAGACCAGGGTGGCCATAGATAATTTATTAGAAAGAATTACACTACAGAGGGGGCAGCTCTAAGTCCTTCTGCTATTGATAGATATCTCACTCAAGAACTGACATTTTCCTAACTAGCAGGGCATGTGTGCTTGCTAGGTCACTTCAGTGATGTCCGACTCTGTGGTCCTATGGACTGTAGCCACCAGGCTCCTTTGTCCATGGGATTCTCCAGGCAAGAATACTGGAGTTGGTTGCCGTGCCCTCCTCCAGAGGATCTTCCCTCCTAACTAGCAGATTGCATGAAACTAATGTCCTAGTACAATGAATGTTAGAAGCGGGCTCTTCTTTGTAGAGTGAAAGGTATTCAATATATGTGGATTAGCTATAGTAAATTGAAGACACTCCCTATCTTTGCACAAACAGAATATAAGAATCCACAAGGGCTTTTACCCTATCAAAACCTCTATAGGCTGACATGAATGACTTGATCTCAAATGGGTCCTGTGCTCAGCCATTAGTCGAGGAGGATTTCTGACTGCATGATGTCAGCTAGAGGATATGTGCTATGTCTTTCAAAAGGATGTTCTTAGAGCACTTAAAAGGACAGAGATCTGGGGCTTCATCGAGTTTATGGAACAGGTTTCATGATGTATTGGGCATAGTGTGCTAATAAATAATGTCTTTATTAGTGTGCTAAAAATAATGTCTTTATGAGGCAGAGATTTATCTAAGCCCTTGTTTTATTATAATCCTGTATGGAGAGCAAAGAGGAGTAATTAGACTTCCCTGCATCAAACTTTTTTGCTGGCCATCATTATTTACCATATAATAGTTGTGCATTACCAAGTGATGTAGGTCACTCTGTATCAGCTAGGTAGTATGCTAACCATTTTGTGTTCATGAACTCATTTATTTCTCAAAGCAATGTTAGGAGACAGAAGCAAATAATATGATAAAACAGCAAGATGAGATTCAGAAAGATGAAATTTTTTACCTAAGCAAGTCTAGGGACCAGGCTCTCTGATTTTAGTGCTAGTGTTTTAAGCTCTTCATTCCCTTTCACCACTTGATTTTTTTTTTTATCATCATCTTTTAAGAATATACAAAATCAGATAAATGATATCAGTAGAAGTCAGTTTTCTATAGAGCTGAGGACAGTTTAAATTCGTAGGTTCTGGGTATTAGAGATACAAGGGGATCAGATATGAGAAGGATAACATGGCAACTATATTGACCTCAATTTTCCTGATGACACTTGTGGTTGAGTTTTTTTCCAAGATAACACCTTTACTGAAACATAATTCACATACCATAAAATTCACCCTTTTAAAGTATACAATTAGTTTCTAGTATATCATGAGTTGTGTGGCTCTTGTCTATTAGCTCTGTTTGGGGAATTTAATATTTTGGTGTTTGTGACAATAGTCAAACTTTGACTGATACCCTATTGTTTGGCCATCTTTGCTCCCAAAAGTCAAACTTTGAGCGTTCCACCAGGTTCCTCAAGCATTGGCCTTTGTGGAAATCATCCAAATGAGCATTTAGGGTTACTCCCTGAAATATGAGCACTTAAAATTTTTTTTCTTTTGTAAGCTATTAACTCGACCTACCCAGATGTCCAATGGAAAATACATCTGTGAGGTAGATGAGAGAAGCACCATCCTACCCTACTGGCACTTGGGACGAAACTTTCAAAGCAGTTAAACTTACTGTTTCAATCATTTCTTTTGGTTCAGACACTGGTTCTTAATCTGAGGCCACAACCATTAAGTGAACCAAGGAGTTATCATGAAGGACCTGCAAATCCACCTGTGGACGAGGCATTGTCTTTATTTTGGATAAATATGTCTTACACATATATTTACTACTTCTTTATAAACCATACAGGTTTGCTGTTGTGATTAATCAAGCACGTGTATGCGTGTATGCTCAGCGGCTTCAGTTGTGCCCCACTCTGTGTGATGCTATGGACTGTAGCCCGCGAGGCTCCTCTGTCCATGGGATTCTCCAGGCAAGAATACTGGAACAAGTTGCCATGCCCTCCTCCAGGGGATCTTCCCGACCCAGGGATTGAAACTGTGTCTCCCACATTGCAGGTGAACTCTACCACTGAGCCACCTGGGAAGCCCTAATCAAGCACAAAAACCTTCTGAACATGTAGCTGAATTCCTAGTAACTTTTCATTATATAGTTTCTCAATCAGCAGATATGAAAGCACAACTACCATCATGGGATAATCAGAGACTTTTGAGTCACAAAAGAAGTCATGTGAACTCAAAAGAGTTGAGGAATGGCCAAGTTAAATAATGACCCTACTTCACTGGGTACAAAATTTTCATTTAGTAGGGCATCAACTTATCTGCAGTCATTAATACAGTAGTGTGAATTCATTGGATTGCTTCAGAGTAGGCAACTGAACAATTCTACCCTGGAAGCAGGGAGGGGATCAAAGATGGCCCCAAGCAATTTTAGTGGGCTAAAAAGTTCAGCTTTTCAGGAGCCATGTGTGCTTGAGGAAATTTATTCTTTTTGTATTTATGACAGTAACTTTGATGGATTATTGTTTGGCTGGTATAACTCCAAATGTTCTCCAGCTTCTTCCAGTGTTGGAAGACACACAAGTGGAAACAAGAGAATGCTGAGCACCAAGGGTGGATGCTAAAAGGGAGGAGGGAGCTGTGACCAAGACCAAATCTGCCCACTTAGTTTGTTGGAAGGGCAAGGAGAGAGTGGTGTCTACCCTGAAACTTTTGCAGGCTACCTGAGACTTCTTTTGAGCTTTTTCCCCTTTTCTTTCCCAGAATCTCCTTCCCCTATACTTGCTTGCAAATCTTTCCCACCCCATCCAACCCAGAGTCCCACTTTCTATCCAGAGCTATTTAATCAGCTCAAATTGTCTTGTGTTTTTCTGGAGGGGTTCCCTCTTCAGCATTGCCAGAATGTCTCAATATTCTTGGAGTGTGTCCTTAGTTTTCCAAAACTTTGGGGCGTCCCATAGGCCACAGCTCTGACTTCAAATACACACTGACCTTTTCCTTTCAACCAAACATCCTCCTCCTTCCCCATCGCATTGCATTGCATCAGAGCTTCCTCAAGCCTGTTGTCCTGCTCCAGACATCCCTCTGCCTGTGGATTGGGGTTAATATCTGGTCCTTTCCAATCCCACCCCATGTGATTGTGTCTTTGTTTCAGATCCAGGAGAGTAATCATACTCAGGCTGGGTCTCCACTAGCCAAAGCAAAAGAGACGTTTGGGGGAAACAATTGGCCAGTTCCTGCAGATGGGTTTTTTGGATTGCCTGACAACCAACTGATTGCCTCAATTCTCCTTTCACATCAATGACCTCGGAGCCATAAATGGTACTTTCGTTGGCATTAGCAAAGCAAGTGTACAATGACTTTAGTTGCTTGAGAGGAGACCATATCCCAAGAGGTTCTCCAGAGAACTTATTTTCTTAGAATTACAGAGTAAAAGGCTCCTGAGAACTGGGTTGAAAACTTTGTGTCTGCCTTACTCCAACCTCTGTCTGACTGCCACCTAGTGGCATGGGAAGGCAGGGTGGGGGTGGGAGTGGGAGTGGTCCATGGGGTGCAGTCAGTAAGTGGGTGTGTGGTCTGGAGAACTGGAAAATAAAAATAGAATTGACTAAAAATTAGACTTGTTATCACTGTGCACCAGCAATCCTAAATAATGTCAGGAATAAAATACTTCTCACTTTGTTATATCACTGCCCCCACTCCAGAACCTAAGCAGTCCCCTCCTCCCCCGTGGAGAGGCATATTAATGCTGACTTTTCAGATAATACTTCAGATCTACATCTATTCCTTTCAGAATTTCCCTGTCTTGTGTTCCATCCCTCTAGGGCTCTGCTATCTTTTTTCCTTGGTGGAATTTCTTTATAGGGGAGGACTTGCAGTGTCTACCCCACTCTCCCTACTGTAAGGAGCACCTACATTGTAACAGGAGTCACCACAAGAATCAATGCTGAAGTCCAATGCTTGTTGAAATTCTTTGAAAGCAGTGAAACCCTGTCTGCAAATGAAAATGGTGTAACTCCTAAGTCTTCGTTAAACTTGTCCTTTTATGTCATTTCTTCTTTGCTCCTCCATGATGAGGACAAACCACCATGACCTACACTCTCGTAGCGTGCCTTGGACTGATTCTTTCATCCCACCCATCACACTTGGAATTACGTGTTCAGTACCTGTATTCTCTGGTAGACCACAACCTCGGTGTGTGCAAATGCCAGGTTTCTCTTGTTCACTGTTGAGACCTCAGAAACAAGCATACTACTTGGTCTTTTGCAGAGTCTTTGACATGAGGTGAATATCTTGATCACTGGACTGAAAATGGCTAAAGGCCCTTCTGCAGTGTTTCATTAGGCAGACACTCGGACTGGAAAGGTAGGAATGGCTTGCTTACTTGGTGCTGTTTACTTCCTCCACCCCCCCAAATATCAGTCCCCACACCCAACACACACACACACACACACACACACCTTGTTCCTATGGCCTCTGTTGCTAAAAGGTTTTCAGTCACCCCAATCCTCTGCCTGTCATTTTGTAATGGGAGAAATTCATTTGAAGGGTAATAAAGGGTAATAAAATCTTTAAAACTGAAAAGGTATCTGAGGATTAAGCAATTCTCCTTCATTTCACCAAACCTGCTTCCTTCCGAAGGCCTAGGCAGCTGTCCTGAAGGAACTTCTGCCCTGAAGGAACTCAGGTTCTGCTTTTTGAGTGAGGTCATTAATGGTGGAACCCAAAGTTTCTTTGAGGAGCAAGACAGGTCTGGGATGGGACAGTGAATGTGAAGAGGGGATGACAGCAGGGGGAACCCAGAGAGAGAGGAGGCTGGCAAGCACAAGCTTTGCCTTCTTTGAGATTTTGCTTGGAGCCTGCTCTTCACCCCTTTCTCACCTGCCCTACCCAGAAGAGGGAAAGGAAACTACCCGCTTGCGCCTCTCTCCTACCCTCTGCTCTTTCCCCTAGGACTGAGCTTAAGCAGGTACTAATTTGTGCTTTATATAATTTGGCTTTATTCAAGGTTCAAGAGGCTTGTATTGACTGGCCTGGAGATATGAGCATCAAACAGAATGATGTTTCTAAAAGAAAATGCATGCTGGATTCTAATTTTGGGGCCAATATTTCATTCCTAGATTGGGGACTGCTTATAGTTGGAGCCGACATGGAACTCCTCTTGTCTACATTAACTTGAAGCAAGACCTTGGGTCTGTTGTACTGTCAATTTTGTGAAGGTTTCATATACACCGTGTGGGAGTCTATTCACAGAGAGAGAGCAATATAAGTTTTGTAATATTGCCTACACTTAGTCTAAATCTTGCATTACACTATAGATAGTATATATAGAAATATACCACTTATCATCTACAATATTGAAGTCTAAGTAAGAATCCTTCACAGCTGTGAGGCTGATACCACAAATGCAAGGACATCTTGCTGTAAGCACTAAAAAAATATTATATGTAAATCTAATATTTATCAGTGATTTTAAAAGATACCTTATACCATAATGGAAAAAAATATTAAAAAATAATACATGTGTGTGTGTATAACTAGATCACTTTGCTGTACTACAGAAACTGGCACAACATTGTAAATCAACTATAACAAAAATATACATGTTGATAAAATAAATAAAAAAAGGGTACCTATGGCAAATCATTTTGCAAGGCAAACATTTTTTCTTTTTTTTTTTTTTTTTTTAAATTTTTTTATTAGTTGGAGGCTAATTACTTCACAACATTTCAGTGGGTTTTGTCATACATTGATATGAATCAGCCATAGATTTACACTTATTCCCCATCCCGATCCCCCCTCCCACCTCCCTCTTCACCCGACTCCTCTGGGTCTTCCCAGTGCACCAGGCCCGAGCACTTGTCTCATGCATCCCACCTGGGCTGGTGACCTGTTTCACCATAGATAGTATACATGCTGTTCTTTTGAAACATCCCACCCTCACCTTCTCCCACAGAGTTCAAAAGTCTGTTCTGTATTTCTGTGTCTCTTTTTCTGTTTTGCATATAGGGTTATCATTACCATCTTTCTAAATTCCATATATATGTGTTAGTATGCTGTAATGTTCTTTATCTTTCTGGCTTACTTCACTCTGTATAATGGGCTCCAGTTTCATCCATCTCATTAGGACTGATTCAAATGAATTCTTTTTGACAGCTGAGTAATATTCCATGGTGTATATGTACCACAGCTTCCTTATCCATTCATCTGCTGATGGGCATCTAGGTTGCTTCCATGTCCTGGCTATTATAAACAGTGCTGCAATGAACATTGGGGTGCACGTGTCTCTTTCAGATCTGGTTTCCTCAGTGTGTATGCCCAAAAGTGGGATTGCTGGGTCATATGGCAGTTCTATTTCCAGTTTTTTAAGAAATCTCCACACTGTTTTCCATAGTGGCTGTACTAGTTTGCATTCCCACCAACAGTGTAAGAGGGTTCCCTTTTCTCCACACCCTCTCCAGCATTTATTGCTTGTAGTCTTTTGGATAGCAGCCATCCTGACTGGCGTGTAATGGTACCTCATTGTGGTTTTGATTTGCATTTCTCTAATAATGAGTGATGTTGAGCACCTTTTCATGTGTTTGTTAGCCATCTGTATGTCTTCTTTGGAGAAATGTCTGTTTAGTTCTTTGGCCCATTTTTTGATTGGGTCATTTATTTTTCTGGAATTGAGCTTCAGGAGTTGCTTGTATATTTTTGAGATTAATCCTTTGTCTGTTTCTTCATTTGCTATTATTTTCTCCCAATCTGACGGCTGTCTTTTCACCTTACTTATAGTTTCCTTTGTAGTGCAAAAGCTTTTAAGTTTCATTAGATCCCATTTGTTTAGTTTTGCTTTTATTTCCAATATTCTGGGAGGTGGGTCATAGAGGATCTTGCTGTGATTTATGTCAGAGAGTGTTTTGCCTATGTTCTCCTCTAGGAGTTTTATAGTTTCTGGTCTTACATTTAGATCTTTAATCCATTTTGAGTTTATTTTTGTGTATGGTGTTAGAAAGTGTTCTAGTTTCATTCTTTTACAAGTGGTTGACCAGTTTTCCCAGCACCACTTGTTAAAGAGGTTGTCTTTTTTCCATTGTATATCCTTGCCTCCTTTGTCAAAGATAAGGTGTCCATAGGTTCGTGGATTTATCTCTGGGCTTTCTATTCTGTTCCATTGATCTATATTTCTGTCTTTGTGCCAGTACCATACTGTCTTGATGACTGTGGCTTTGTAGTAGAGTCTGAAGTCAGGCAGGTTGATTCCTCCAGTTCCATTCTTCTTTCTCAAGATTACTTTGGCTATTCGAGGTTTTTTGTATTTCCATACAAATTGTGAAATTCTTTGGTCTAGTTCTGTGAAAAATACCGTTGGTAGCTTGATAGGGATTGCATTGAATCTATAGATAAGGCAAACATTTTTTCATTTGTATTTGTTAACCCAGATCTTATTCGTTTTCCTTCAGTTCAGCTCAGTCACTCAGTTGTGTCCAACTCTTTGTGATCCCATGGACTGCAGCACGCCAGGCCTCCCTGTCCATCGCTAACTCCCAGAGTCTACTCAAACTCATGTCCATTGAGTCGGTGACACCACCAAACCATCTCATCCTCTGTCTCCCTCTTCTCCTCCTGCGTTCAACCTTTCCCAGCATCAGGGTCTTTTCTAATGTCAGTTCTTTGCATCAAGTGGCCAAAGTATTGGAGTTTCAGCTTCAGCATCAGTCCTTCCAATGAATATTCAGGACTGATTTCCTTTAGGATGGACTGGTTGGATCTCCTTGCAGTCCAAGGGACTCTCAAGAGTCTTTTCCAACAACACAGTTCAAAAGCATCAATTCTTCGGTGCTCAGCTTTCTTTATAGTCCAACTCTCACATCCATACATGACTACTGGAAAAACCATAGCTTTGACTAGATGGAACTTTGTTGGCAAAGTAATGTCTCTGCTTTTTAATAATGCTGGCTAGGTTGCTCATAACTTTTCTTCCAAGGAGCAAGTGTCTTTTAATTTCATGACTCCAGTCACCATCTGCAGTGATTTTTGAAGCCCCCAAAATAGAGTCTGTCACTGTTTCCACTGTTCCCCCATCTATTTGCCATGAAGTAATGGGGCCAGATGCCATGATCTTAGTTTCCTGAATGTTGAGTTTTAAGCCAACTTTTTCACTCTCCTCTTTCACTTTCATCAAGAGGCTCTTTAGTTCTTTGCTTTCTGCCATAAGGGTGGTGTCATCTGCATATCTGAGGTTATTGATATTTCTCCTGGAAATCTTGATTCCAGCTTGTGCTTCATCCAGCCCAGCATTTCTCATGATGTACTCTGCGTATAAGTTAAATAAGCTGGGTGACAATACACAGCCTGGACATACTCCTTTCAGATTTGGAACCAGTCTGTTGTTCCATGTCCAGTTCTAACTGTTGCCTCCTTACCTGTATACAGATTTCTCAAGAGGCAGGTCAGGTGGTCTGGTATTCCCATCTTTTTCAGCATTTTCCACAGTTTGTTGTGATCCACACAATCAAAGGCTTTGGCATAGTCAATAAAGCAGAAGTAGATATTTTTCTGAAACTCCTGCTTTTTCGATGAACCAGCAGATGTTGGCAATTTGACCTCTGGTTCCTCTGCCTTTTCTAAAACCAGTTTGAACATCTGGAAGGTCACAGTTCAAGTACTGTTGAAGCCTGACTTGGAAAATTTTGAGTGTCACTTTACTAGCGTGTGAGATGAGTGCAATTGTGCGGTAGTTTGAGCATTCTTTGACATGCCTTTCTTTGGGATTGGAATGAAAACTGACCTTTTCCAGTCCTGTGGCCACCGCTGAGTTTTCCAAATTTGCTGGCATATTGAGTGCGGCACTTTCACAGCATCATCTTTTAGGATTTGAAATAGCTCAACTGAAATTCTATCACCTCCACTAGCTTTGTTTGTAGTGATGCTTCTTAAGGCCCACTTGATTTTGCATTCCAGGATGTATGGCTCTATGTTGGTGATCACACCGTCATAATTATCTGGGTCTTGAAGATCTTTTTTTGTATAGTTCTTTTGTGTATTCTTGCCACCTCTTCTTAATATCTTCTGCTTCTGTTAGGTCCATAGTGTTTCTGTCCTTTATTGTGCCCATCTTTGCATGAAATGTTCCCTTGGTGTCTCTAATTTTCTTGAAGAGATCTCTAGACTTTCCCATTCTATTGCTTTCCTCTATTTCTTTGCATTGATCACTGAGGAATACTTTCTTATCTCTCCTTGCTATTCTTTGGAACTCTGCATTCAAATAGGTATATCTTTCCTTTTCTTCTTTGTCTTTCGCTTCTCTTCTATTTACAGCTATTTGTAAGGCCTCCTCAGACAACCATTTTGCCTTTTTTCATTTATTTTTCTTGGGGATGGTCTTGATCCCTGTCTCCTGTACAATGTCACGAGCCTCCATCCATAGTTCTTCAAGCACTCTATCAGATCTAGTCCCTTAAATCTATTTCTCACTTCCACTGTATAATCATAAGGGATTTGATTTAGGTCTTACCTGAATGGTCTAGTGGTTTTCTGCACTTTCTTCAATTTCAGTCTGAATTTGTCAATATGGAGTTCATGGTCTGTGCCACAGTCAGCTCCTGGTCTTGTTTTCACTGACTGTATAGAACTTCTCTATCTTTGGCTGCAGAGAATGTAATCAATTTGATTTAGGTATTGATCATCTGGTGATGTCCACGTGTAGAGTCTTTTCTTGTGTTGTTGGAAGAGGGTGTTTACTATGACCACAGCATTCTCTTGGCAAAACTCTATTACCCTTTGCCCCGCTTCCCTCTGTACTCTAAGGTCAAGTTTGCCTGTTACTGCAGGTGTTTCTTGACTTCCTACATTTGCATTCCAGTCCCTTATAATGAAAAGGACATCTTTTTTGGGTGTTAGTTCTAGAAGGTCTTGTAGGTTTTCATAGAACCGTTCAATTTCAGCTTCTTCGCATTAGTGGCTGGGGAATAGACCTGGATTACTGTGATATTCCTTGGATACTGTGGGCTTCCCTGGTGGCTCAGAGGTTAAAGCGTCTGCCTGCAATGTGGGAGACCCGGGTTCGATCGGGAAAATCCGGGAAAACCCCTTGGACAAGGAAATTGCAACCCACTCCAGTATTCTTGCCTGGAGAATCCCATGGAGAGAGGAGCCTGGTGGGCTACAGTCCACGGGGTCACAAAGAGTCGGACACAACTGAGTGACTTCACTCACTTCACTGTGATATTCAATGGTTTGCCTTGTAGACGAGCAGAGATCATTCTGTCATTTTTGAGATTACACCCAAGTACTGCATTTTGGACTTTTTTGTTGAATATGATGGCTACTCCATTTCTTCTAAGGAATTCTTGCCCACAGTGGTAGATATAATGGTCATCTGAGTTAAATTCACCCATTCCAGTCCATTTTAGTTCGCTGATTCCTAAAATGTCAACATTCACTCTTGCCATCTCCTGTTTGACCACTTCCAATTTGCCTTTATTCATGGACCTAACATTCCAGCTTCCTATGTAACGTTGCTCTTTACAGCATTGGACTTTACTTCCATCATTTTCCTTAGGTACAGAGAAAATGTCCTGAAGGCTAGCCTTGCCTCTGGATATTTCATCTCCAAACTGCTTTCTTTCCCAACTGGAGAAAGTATCTCATCACATCGACTATTCACTTGGCAAATATTTATTGAATGTCTGGAAGTGCTGGATACTGGGTCCCTACCCTCTTGGAGTTCTCCAGACTCATCAGGGAGACTGGGTGGGCAAATGCTTCACATTTTAACACACAAAGGCATGTAAAAGGTGAAGGCACTCACTGTCCTCATTTCTAAAATAAGGTCAGTAATAGGAACTATGTTATAAGGCTGTGCCAAGGATTAACTGGGAAAACATGCATGTCAATTGATGACTACAGTGGCTGGCAAGTGTTTTGGTTGTTATTTCCTAGGGTGACAAATATCTGTGCTAAAAGAGGTGGACAAGATCGGAGATGAGCAATAGGAGTTTTAAAAAATGAGTAGGTGTTTGTGAAGTAGAAACATCAGAGGATAAATGTTCCAGGCAAATGGAGCTGTGTGCGAAGACACAAAAGTAGTAAGTATCTGGAAAATGGATTTGGCATGTTGGAGGATAGAGTACATAGGGAGAAATGGAAAATGGTGGTAAACTACTAGGGGGCAGGCAAGGCTCCAGAGAGGAGGTGACATTTGTACTGGGTCTTGAAGGATGAGTAGGAGTTTGCCAGGCAAAGAAGAAGAAAGAATATACTTGTGGGGAACACATACACAAAGGCACAAAGTTGTATATGAACTATATGGAAGACTGCATGCTATGGCCAGGGCTCTGCATTCAAGGACTTCTCTCCTCTGCTTAGAGGATTCAGAGATATCAGACCTTGTTTGGCAGATTGGTGGGATGGGCCCCCTGAAGTCAGTTTGCATGAGGGATTCACTCATGCAAAAAAAGCAGTGCATGTGCACGAAAGGAAAGAGGGATGAGGGGAACAGACTCACATCTGTCTTACAGGTTTATACAGGCAGACCTCAGAGACATTGCAGGTTTGGTTCCAGACTACCGCAATAAAGCAAATATGCCATTAAAGCAAAGCACACAATTTTTTTTTGGTTTGAGTACACATAAAAGTTATGTTTACACTCTAATGTATTCTCTGAAGTGTGCAACAGCATTATGTCTAAAAAAACAATGTGAATACCTTAATTTTAAAAAAGGCCTTATTGGTAAAAACGTCTAACGACCATCTGAGCCTTTGGTGAGTTGTAACTATTTTACAATGGGCTTCCCTGGTGGCACACTGGTAAAGAATCCACCTGCCTGTGCAGGTGACACAGGAGATGTGGGTTCCATCCCTGGGTCAGGAAGATCCCCCTAGAGAAAGAAATGGCAACCCACTTCAGTATTCTTGCCTGGGAAATCTCATGGACAGAAAAGCCTGACAGGCTATAGTGCACAGGGTCGCAAAAGATTCAGACACGACTGAGCACGCACACACGCAATCTTCTTACAATAGTAACATCAAAGATCACTGACCACAGATCATAATCACAAATATAAGAATAATGAAACAGCTTGAAATATCATGACAATTACCAAAATGTGACTCAAAGACAAAGCATGAACAAATGCTGTTGGAAAAATGGCACTGAGAGACATTCTTGAGACAGGGTGGCCACAAACCTTTAATTTATAACGTATGCCATAGCCTTGGAGCATGATAGAATGAGGGTGTCTGTATTCAGCAGAACCTCTCCATATTGGCAACTGAGCCCTGAGGACAGCTCAAAGTGGAAACTAAAGGGCTTGTTAAAGGCTTGTTTCCTGAAAAACTCTAGGAGACTCAAGCACAAGCAGACTGTGCTTTGGTCCACACAATACATACGCACCAACTCTGTGTAAACTGTTTTCGTGTAAGGTGACAAGGTATAACAGTTCAGGGGAAGGGAGGAGGGCCTTCTCTCCACTTGTGCACAGGATACCTTGGCACTGTAGAACACTGAGGGCTCCAGAACACCACCAATACGGTGGCATCTCTAGGCCAGCACAAGGCACGCCCACCTGTAATGTCACAGCTGGTGGCCATGGTGACTGTCAGGACAGATGTGCTGATGGAGGCAGTAGACAGCCATCTTTTTTCCAGCAGTGCCCTTCGCAGAGGAGTGCCAAAGCCAGGAAAAACTAAAAGGGTAGGTAATGTGGTGGCAGGCAGGACTTGTCCTTGAACCCATATGAGAGGATCTTAGGAGATTCCTGGGACTCCCTTGGAGGAGGGGAGTAAAAACTATAGGAAGGAAAAGACCCTGCAAGAGGAAGATAAGGGCAAAAGGCAATAAACATGGGCTATATTTAGGGGATCAAATGGGTAGGACTTGGTGAAATTTGGATGTGGGTTATCAGGGAAATGATAGCACGCCAGGTGGAGCCAAGGTGTCTGGTTTGTGGTTCCCCCAATGGAGGTATTTATTGCGATTTACAGCCCATCATTCCAGAAGAAAGTATGTCAGGTATAAAGTGGGACCAAGCTAAGAGAGATGATGGGAACTAGGTGTAGCTAATTCACAGTAAGGGGTTGGCAACCAAAGGCCAAAAATTTGTCTGGGTTGTGGGCAAGGGCTCTGTGTGGGGGTGTGGCTTCTTAGGCAACCCAAACAGCAAGTTAACCTGACTTGCCCATCACTTTCCATCTTTTCTTCTCTATAGGATCCCTCCCTTCAGTATTCAGACATGGCCAAACATTTCCCATGTTTAAGACAAAAATTTTCCCTTGACCTCATATCTTTCTTCTGCTACTTCCTTTAGCTTCTGATGGCTCAGTGACTAAAAAAAAAAAAAAAAACTGCCTGCAATGCAGAAGACATAGGTTCAATCCCTGTGTCAGGAAGATCCTCTGAAGGATGGCATGGCAACCCACTCCAGTATTCTTGCCTGGAAAATCCGACGGACTGAGGAGCCTGGCTGGCCATAGGGTTGGAAAGAGTCAGACATAACTGAGCGACTAAAGACAGCATACAAAGGGTTGCCTCAAGCTGCTGCCTCCAATAGCTCATCTCCCTACTCACTTCTGGCCTCTGCTCCTATCACTTCCCCAGTATTTCACCACCACTGACCTCTGTGTTGCTAACATCAATGTATCCTTTTCTGTTGCTGTTGTTCAGTCACTAAGTCATGTCCAACTCTTTTCGACCCCATGGACTGCAGCACACCAGGCTTCTCTGTCCTCCACGATCTCCTGGAGTTTACTCAAATTCATGTCCATTGATGCTATCTAATCATGTCACACATAGCCTTTTTAAGGGGCTTCCCCAATAGATCAGAGGGTAAAGAATCTGTCTGCAGTGCAGGAGACACAGGAGATGAGGGTTCAATCCCTGGGTTGGGAAGATCCTCTGGAGAAGGAAATGGCAACCTACTCAAGTGTTCTTGCCTGGAAAATTTCAAGGACAGAAGAGCTTGGTAGGCTATAGCCCAAAGAGTTGCAAAGAGTCAGACAGAGCTGAGCAACTAAGCACAGTCTCCTTTTCTGACCTTACATAATTTGACATTGCAGATCTCTTGTATCTTGACTTCTGTGATAGAACTAATTTAGCTGGTATAAGAGTTTGAGGGAATTTAGTCTGGATCGAAATATGTGACAATACTTTTCCTTTGTTCCCTATGCAAATTTGCCACCTAGCAGCAGACCAAAATTGAGGCCCTCTTGAAACTCATGTCAATGGCCTTCTGTCCCCAGGCTCTTAAATGTCTTGGCCTAAATAGAAGCCATAAATCAATGGCCATTTTCAGTGCCATGCCATTTTTGAACATTCATGGCCATGAGTAAATGTTCACTCTGCACCAGACACTAGTTTAATCACCTAACATGAACTGACAGAATTAAATTTGACTGCAAGATTGCAAGCAAAGGTCGACGGTACCACTATCATCCCCATTTTATAACTGGGGTGACTGATACAGCTGCTAAGTGTGGAACTGGGATTAAAAACTCAGGTCATCTGACTGCAAAGTTCTCACTCCTAACCATGAGGCTATAGTGTGAGAGGGGTGTCAGGCTGAGTGTGCAAAAGCCAGGCCCTCATCACCGGTTACCCAGCCCAAGGTCCGTGCTGCCCAGAGTCAATCCCTCACATGACATTCCTGCACAGGATTTTTCCAAATGAACATTTTATTAATTTAAAAATCCAGAAATACAGTGACTACATAAATAAGTACCCTATTTAGGTACATGTCCTGTGAGAAGAGTGAAAGGGTAATACTGTTATGTTATTCTCACTTGTTTACATGAGTTAACTAGAAAATGGCTACAGCTGCTAAGTGGTACTTATGGGCTTTGCTTATTCCAAGTGTTTATGGTACAAATAAATACACAAGAAGAACCACATCCATTCCTCTCTACTAAGTACAGGCGGCTCGGCCTCTTTTCTCTCTGCGACACCGAACATTGGAGGGTTTCTACGTTGGCCTTGCCCAGCACCCCAGCTCCTGCTTCACACTGCGCCTGGCCAAGGTGTGTCCCGGCGCCTGCGGGCAAGAGTCTATCTAGGGAAGCTCCCTGGGTGTTCCTTTTAGGTTGAGCTTTCAGAGAACACCTGGGTGGGAAGGTTTTGGGGCTGAGTCATCAGAAGAGGAATCACCACTGCCTCAGTATCCAATGACTTGGTTCCACACTATGGAAATACTGCCACCTCTGGGTGGGAGACAGCAGCTGCTTAATGTTCAACCCCCACACCCCCACCACTAATACTCTGGATGTCCTCCTTCCTTCCCCTCCCCTTCTCGAGAACAATGTGTCTGAGAGGCTGGTCCCCTGAAGGCCTGGCCACCAGGCCTCTGTGTCTCTTTGATGAGAACAGACTCCTTTATGCCAGGTTGCCATAAAGACCGGACCTTTTACATTTTTCCCTATTGGTGTCAAATAACAAAAAAATGTTCATCTTACCTATGGTCACAGAGTAGGAAAAATGGGATTTCTCGGTCCTTAATATTTAAGTATTCACTAGAGTTCATCCAGGCACCCCCTGAGGAGATAAATCTAGAGAGCAGGTTTGAGATTCCTGCTGTGGAGAATTTATTGTTATCCCTCAGAATGGATCACTTGGGCTCTGGTATTAGGCTTCAAAGAGACATTTTTGGAGCAGCCCTCATTGGGATCCATGATTCAGATTCATGGTTGGTGCATGAGAGGAGAATGGTAGGAAAGCTTAGGATAAGGATTGTTATCAGAATCCCCATTTCCCCCAGTGAGCGATAATTCTCCTAACTGAAGCTTGGGAGGATGGAGTCCCTTTGCCAAGTAAAAACCAACTCCTGTAATTGGAGAAGAGAAACTGCCCTTTTAAGAAGCTTCTAGAATTTCATCATTTAACTAAAATTTTTGGACTAGAGAACTATGACTTCAGGACAATAAGTGAGGATTGAGCTGTTAATTGGTAAGTTTTGTTGACTTGAAAACACATGGCTGACCTTGCTGACTTCTAGCAACTCTTTTCTTAAATAATTATTTTCTTTTATGTAGACTCACTTTCTAAAAGTTTTACTCAATTCTAACTTCTTTTTTTTTTCAATTCTAACTTCTTTATGGAGGTTTAGGGAGAAAAGAGAAGTGGTGTCATAAGGTAAAAGTTCTTTTCCACCTCAAAGTGAAGGCAGCCATGAAATAGTGTTCTTATTCTTTCCCAGAATCAGTGCCATCAACAACCACATCATCGACCCAAGGGCAGGGCCTTCTGCTCACAACTCCTTATTTAGCCTCCTGGGTGCCAACTGCCTCCAAGTTACTTGGGAGTCAGGCAAGGGAAAGAAGGGGAGAGTCTACACTAGTCTTGCCTCAGAATGAAGGCTGTAGTTCAGTATGTGTGTGTGTGCACACACGTGTATGTGTACCTGTGTGTGTGTGTGACTATGGGAAGTTTTTTTTAAACACAAGACATTCTAAATTTTAAAGAGAAGAATTTCATACTAATATTTTCTCTGTACTAAAGAACTCCTACTAAGCAATTCCCTTCTCTTTCTTTCACTGGAATAACTTTCTAGATAGAAACCCAGGGGTTTTGTTTACTCTTTAACCTGTAAAGAAATGTGATTCTCCCAGACACTAGAGCAGTGTTGTGGCGTCCTAGCCCTCTTCCTCCCACAGAGAATTCAAAACTCTTTTAGTCTCTTTGGAGGAGATGTTTAAGGGCTGACATACCACTCCAATAAAGGAGCAAGTTATGCTGTGCACGGCGTGAATAATTGACTGCATTTGAGTTTGGGGTTTTAGGACACTGTTGACTTAAGCAAAGTAAGCCTGCAGTCCAGCTGCAGCTTGAGTTTTCTTGCTTTACTCTATCCAATACTGTCTGTCTTGTCTAACAGTGGCCCTTTTCAGACCTTTCCAGGTACAAAACTTTGACCAAATCTTCAAGCTCCGTTCGGCACACACGACTTGAACACATCTGGCTGATCTGGGCTTCTCCTTCAGTGAAGATCTTCCACTGGCCTAAAAGGCAAACACAAAGTGGCCCAGAGATGTGAGAGGAGGGCAGAGCCAATGAGGAGCAGAACTGACACACCCAAGCCTTCCCTGCACGCTCACAGATCCTCCAGGAGAGCTTGAAGACAGGCGTCATGAACTTTCAGCAAAACAGACCCTGAAACACTTTCCTGGGGACAGATATGGAACATGGGTCACAGGGTCTTCATTTCAACACACAGCATTTGTCAGAATCCCAAGAGTAAAACCTAAGTGTTATTCTTGGGATTTTTACAGTCTACTTAGTTAGCATTTAGGACTTGCTTCACTATAAGATCGTTAGCTCTTAGGTGGCAGTAGGTCAAATAAGGCACTTTGGGGACCTGTACCTGGTGCATTCCTGGGGCTTGGCTTACTCTCTGAGGCCTGAATATTAGTTTGGGTTACTTGATTGTTTACTACTCGTTTCTTTATTCCTGCCACCCTTTGTCAAAAACTCTCCCCTCTCAGTTCCAGTGAAGTGGATGAACCTAAAGCCTGTTATACAAAGTGACATAAGTCAGAAAGAGAAAAACAAATATCGTATATTAACATAAATATATATATATATATATATAAAATCTATAAAGATGGTACTGATGAACCTATTTGCAGAGAAGGAATGGAGATGCAGGCAGAACAGACTTGACACAGTGACAGAAGGAGAGAGTGGGACAAATGGAGACAGTAGCATCGACATATATACACTATGATGTGTAAAATAAATAGCTGGTGAGAAGTTGCTATATAACACAGGGAGCCCATCATGGTGTTCTGTGATGGCTTAGGGGGGTGGGAGCGGGGGGAGGGAGGGAGGCTCAAGAGGGAGGAGACATATGTATAATTATGACAGATTTGCATTGTTGTACAGCAGAAACCATCACAACATTGTAAAGCAATTTTCCTCCAAGTAAAAAATAAAATAAAAGCACTCTAGATATATTTAAACGGATACTAAATGCTAAGAATGAGAATATAGATATTTGAAGGCCCTTTGCAAAGAACTGGTAAAATAGTGCTTGCTTCATCTATTGATCTATTTTAGACTGAGTCAATCTTTTTTTTTTAAATTTACTTGTCATTAAACTTGATTAGTATATACAAAGAAAAAAAAAAACAACTCTCCCCTCTCCTTTGTCTTATGCCCACATGCTGGCCTCATCCCGCCCTTAGCAAGCCTCCCCTGCTCCTATGGCTCTGCAGAGAGTTCCAGCATCACATCCACCAGGGGACCCCTCTCTGCTCTGGGAGAACACAACTGCATCCCTTCTGTTTCCTGTCATCCTTATTCTGGTCGCCTTCCAGTCCCTGTTTTCTTCCCCCCTCCCCCAGAACTGCCCACATTTCCAATGTGTCCCTACCAACTTCTCTATCCTCCCTCCAGCCATGCTAACTGAGCAAGTGGTTTTGAGCGTGTGCCCTGTGCTGAGCGCTGGAAACCACCGGATGTCTCTGAACCATCCCTTTTCTAACTTTCCTGGTCACTCCGTGGCATGATCTGCCTTCCCCTGCTATCATCCTGCTCTGGCAAATAGGCTTCCTAACAAAACGCCCACCTGCATACCCTCTTCAGTCTTCCTTTCATCCCCATAATGTTGCCACTTGGAGAACCACTTGTCCAAGGTCAGCAAGCTCGTCTTAATCCAGAACTGACATTGAACCTCTTTTCTTTCTCTCACCACAGGAGATCATGTCCCCCCTTCCTTATAGCCTCCCATCTTGCTGCTCCTCTCTCACTTGGATTCTTCACTTCTCCCCAGTCTCTCAGATTTGATGGGAAAGGGGAGATGGGTCATGTAAGAAAGCAGCTTCCATCGAAGCCCTGCAGTGCACCAGGATGACAGGCAAATTATACACAGGGTCAGGCTTGTACTTCTCTGTCCCCAGGTGACTCTGCAGGATCATCTCATCACCCACCACCTTCAGCTGCACACAAAGGAACACATCATCTACCTCCATTATACACCCCCAATCCTAACTGAGATGGGAAGAGTTTGCTTAAACCATCTTCCAAGTGCCCCAGTGCCTAGCACAATGCCTGGCTCATAGTATGAACAAAAATATGTTCTCTGAAATTAATTGGTAATTTCAAAAGTCACATTATTGATTGTGGGATCCTAGACTCTGCCTCCTTTATTCCCGACTCACAGGAACTTCCAACTCTGTTTGAATTCTCCTACCGTCCAGTTAGTTGTCTACTCATCTCCTGCAGAATAAACACTTGACCTTACCAATCCTATGTCCAGATGCCTACTGGATAACTCTGCTCAGATGGACTTCAAACATGTTCCAAATAAAACTCATTTTTTCACCAATTCTCATTCTCTAGTTTCCTACTGGTGAATGGTTATTACTCTTCACTCAATCTATAAAGTTGCTAATACTGGAGTCATTCTAAACTCATCTTTCTCTTTGCTCCTGATCTTGATGGTGTAACTTCAGCCCCTCACAGGGACCCCTCCTCCCCTGTCTAACTGACTTAATACAGTCTAACAGCTTCCTATAGACAATCACCAGCTTTCTCGCTAGAAACCCACTTTCCACCCCATATAGCAAGTACCACTTTCTAAAAACCAGATATGAATGCAACATTCACTTGCTTCAAAACCCCCACTGGGGTTCTCTGGTCTGGAGATCAAGTACAACTTCTTAGTGTGGCATATATCAATTTGCCAACAAAGATCCATCTAGTCAAAGCTATGGTTTTTCCAGTAGTCATGTATGGATGTGAGAGTTGGACCATAAAGAAGGCTGAGCACCAAAGAATTAACGCTTTTGAACTGTGGTGCTGGAAAAGACTCTTGACAGTCCCTTGGACTCTAAGGAGATAAAACCAGTCAATCCTAAAGGAAATCAATCCTGAATATTTATTGAAAGGACTGATACTGAAGCTAAAGCTCCAATCCTTTGGCCACCTGATGTGAAGAGCCGACTCACTGGAAAAGACCCTGATGCTGGGAAAGACTGAGGGCAGGAGAAGGGGGCAACAGAGGATGAGATGGTTGGGTGGCATCACTGACTCAACGGCCATGAATCTGAGCAAGGAAAGACAGGGAAGCCTGGCATCCTGCAGTCAATGGGCTCACGAAGAGTCGGATGTGACTGAGCAATGGAACAACAACAACTGGCTTCTTTAGAATAAGGCTTCTCAAAGTCATACAGGCTTAATAAATGCATCTGAGAGCCAAGAAACATCTTTCCAAGGCACCATCTTCATACACTTGATACACTGTGTATAAGTTTGCAGCAACTACCCATGCTCCTTGCCTGCTATCTCAACTTCTCACTGGCTTCTTCCAGGCCCTCTAGTTCCTACCTCCACTTGTTTCATCTTTCTGTGCAACCTATGTGGCCTTTGTGATTCTTTGTCACCCACACCCACATTTCTTGTTTGCTCTTGTCTGAGCCTTCTCTCAGGCTGTACCCTCTTCTTGGACTGATTTCCTGACCTGTTGCCCAGTCACACCTTTCTCTTTCAAAACCCACCTCCTCCCCGACTAAGCCCACCTGGCTCTCATCTCATTGTTTTTCGCAGATTCCCCTGAACACTTAGGTATTTAACTCTTCAGAAGTATACTAATTCATAATGAATGCACTTTCATGTTCTGTCTCACCCATTAGAATTCCCAGTGGATAGAAATTCTGTGCCTTTTATTCCTTTAGAAGTCCTCTCACTCCCTCCCCCCACCTCCTACCCTCCCACAGTGCCTAGCAGGATCTAGTCCAAGGCTCCACCTAGCATAGAAAGTGGGAGAGTTGCTATTAGGCTTGAGTGGTTTTAAAGAAACATGACCACCCAGGGCAGTTCCAAGGAGTCAAACAGAGCTTTGAGACAACCCAAGAATCGATATGCGGTCATCTTCTCTCTGTCTCTCTCAGCCCCATCAGTGAGATCATAGCTTTCCAGCTGTGAGGTCTCCACATCTGGATTGGAGTTGATGTGGAGCATTGCTCCTGTTCAGTGAGAACACAGCCGGTACTTCAGTTGGGGAGACAAGACGTGGAAAACTAGATGTGTTTTCCAAGGAGTAGTGAAGACAGTTGTCACTTACTCAGTGTTGTCCTGGTCACCAGCTTGAAGTGATGGAGTTCTTCAAACATCCTCTTGGAGATCTTCTCAATATGGAAGTGCTGGAGGATGCCTGGGGTCAAGCAAAAAATCAGGCAGGTGGTAAGGTGCTGTCTGGAACCAGCAACGCTGTTTTCTGCTTGAGCTAAGCATATCATCTCATTACTGGGGCTTAGGAGTCTCGAGCTGGGCTGTATAATGTGCTTAACTAGGAACTTGGTTGGCTCAAGGGTTATAAATAACTGCTTTTGTTTTCTTGACTCACTGACCTTCCCCCTGGTTCTCCAGAGGATGGAGATAAGGGAGATAGAGCTGCTGACCGTGGGACGCATTCCTGGGGAAAGCCATGGGGAATCAAGCATGGGTGCTGGTTGGAGTTTCTGTAGCCAAAGGCATTCTGCCCTTGCCCCCAGTCTGAGTTGGCTATGTCCCTGCCAAGCCACTGGGCTGCCCCCCTGGCTCGGCAGTGAGAACTTGAAGCGGGCTTTGCACACGGGTCATTTGTGTAAATGGAGACGCCATCCCACTTCCTAAACTCCCCAGAAAGCATATTTTCCTTTGGGAAACAATCATAGCTCCTTTTGCTTTCCTTTATAAAAATGGGCAGAGTGAAAATAACCGGGCTCCCACAGTCTCAACCTTGCCCAAATAGCTTTCATCAGAATAACATGCGAACAATAGAAAACTGCCTTGCAGTTAAGGAGCAATGTTACCAGCCCACTTAAATAATCCTCCAGAGGTCTACAGGGAGCAGCAGACATGGAACCTGGGTTCTCCTCTGTCCAGCGTGCACAGATCTTTGATGACCCAGGGTTGTGTACAACAGGTTGTTTAGAGGTGATAGTAACCAGTTGAAAAGCATCCACACCCCTCTGTGGGGCAATGCCAGTAGGGAAGCCAACAGAAGAGTGCTTAGTCCTGGTGACTAAGGAGCTAAGGAGTTAGAGATGGCAAACCAACATTCCTAGGTCAAAAGCAAAAGTAAACAGTGCTGAGCCTTATATGTGTGTTCTAGCATATTTTTAAAGGGTAGAGAGAAGTTCCTGTTCTTCTGAGAAAGAAGGGAGACAAAAAAGGTTCAGAAATACTAGAGCAGTTGTTCCTCAAAGGATGGGTCCAAGTACTGCCTGTAGCAGCATCATCCGGCTATTTGTTAGAAACGCAAGTGTTTAGATACTCCCCTTGGCTGACTGCACTCACATTTCTTGGATGGGGCAAGGTAGCTGTGTCTTACCCTAGCACCTTGCGTGATGTCGAAACTTACTCAAGTTTGAGCACTCTCGAGCCTTAGGTGGGATCCAGTTGCAAAAGGATGTGCATTATTTCCCAATTGAAATGTCACCTCTACACTTGGAGTCCTTGAAAACTTGACCAGACTAGATCAGCCTTAGTCTTGTAGCTATGGGATGATTTGAATAGATGTAGGTTCACAATGAACAGAATGTGGCTTGCTTGGGTAGTCAATGTGAGTAATCAGGAAAGGAATGGGATCTCATGCCTGGGATTGTCCCTGCAGTGAGACTATAATGTTCTTGAGGCAAGAGGTCCCAGTATGATTCGAGACTCTGCTTGGCACTGAATGAATGCATTTTTCATGTTTGTTAAGTTTCATCTTGGAAACAATAGTAGACTACATTTGCAAAGTTTACAATCCCGGCTGTACACTAGAATCACCTGTGGAGCTTTCTGAACAAACCCTTAAGCCCAAGCCCCACTCCTGGACAATTAGTCAGACTCTCTGTGGGTAGGATCAGGCATTGGGTACATAAAAACCTTCCCAGATGAGTCCGATGTGCAGCCAGGGTTAAGAACCACTCCTCCAGCCTTGGTTGTGTGCGAAAGACAACAAACCCCTATGGTCAATACTTACTTTTTAGCCCAGGTCACAGTTAAAGGCGACAATAGCAACTGTATGAGTCATGTGTTCATTTCTAAGCAAATGGGAAATCTTCTGACTGAAACAGGGGAACAGGTTGAAGAAAAATGAAAGTGACTCTTCCCTTCCTTCCCTGTGTCCCCCTTACAAAACAACAACAACAACAATAACAAGAGATTAATGTCGTCTGGCTCACCTTTTCGAATGGTCCAAACGTGGACCTCTACCTGAGGCGGTCTCTCTGTCTCCAGTGCTATTTTTCTGGTGGTCTCCCCATCCTCCATGAACACAGACTCATACACGGGCATTGTTTCTTCTCCACAAAAGTAGCCTTTGCTGTCAAAGCTTTGGCCCGGAAGTTCTTCTGGAATCAGGAAGTGAGTAGAGACTTGTCATGGTTTTCCAAAAGTCAAAGCAAACCTCTGAATTTATGTAATCTCAGCATTCATAGCACTGCACAAGCATCAAAAGTGGACAATCTACAAGGACATTCCTACAGAGATAGAAATCCCACCAACATTTCACTGCCCCTGTAACAGTCACCAGATCACAAAAGAGCACATGACCTTTAAGTCCACGTGATGACAGAACACCAGCCCCAAACTTGAAAAGTGGAGCTTCACGAAGAGGAAGAATGTGACCAGATACAAAGGTGCTGGGCACTTAAAGGAACAGAGGATTTTCCATGCTGGGTCAGGATCATGGTTGGCCAACAGAAACCCAAGGAATGGGCTGATGAAAGGCCTTGGTTAACTTCCCTGACATCATTTAGGTATACTTAGAAAACATTTATGACACTCATTTATGTGCATATACTTGCCCAAAGGATCTATCCAAATTGGCCTGACATTTCTGAATGCTCTTTGATTTGTTTTCAAGGGGAATGCTAATACCAGATCAACACCGGTGCCAAAACCTAGATGTCAGATTAGTCATATGTACACTATGCCAAATGAACGGTTGGAAGACACAAAAAAATTGGTCAAATCCCTCAACTATGGATCATTTAAAGTATAAACTAAATTGCTGGATTTCAACTTCCAGGCATAGGGATACCATCCCCCTTACTCCTTCTGCTCTACGCTCCTCTTTCCTCAGCCCCCTACCAAAAGAATTTGCCCTTGGTTGGTTATCAGTGAGTTAAGTTCTTATTGGCCTCATAATGAACACCCTCTTCGGCTGTGTATTTAAAGCGTAACGCTCAAATCAGGAACAACAAAGAAAAGCTGAGGACACCCTGACAGATTTTGAATATGTGCAGAAGCCATCTGTAAGAACATCTGATGAAAGTATTGGGTGTTGAGTGCTTTGGACCCGTGACTCTAATTAGGGGGATTCACTCTTACCCCATCAGACGCATCTGGACTAGAGTTTGTAATCAAATTGCTATTGCATGTCTCTTGCTGACCTGATTACCTCTCCCATTCCCACCACCATTTGGGCACTATAAGGACAAAATCCTAGTCTTCTCTGGGTGACTCCAGGTTGTATTACACAATTTGCAGATTATCCTAGAGTCAAGCTTGCTTTCCCCTCTTGTCTTTCTTTTCAGTAATTTAATTACTTGGTGGGCTGGTCTTTTTTGGTGAAATGCTAGGTAATTAAGGGATGTGTGCTAGCACTTTCCAAATGAGTGGAGCGGGGAAGAGGTCACGGAGTATACAGGAACCTCTGTGTATTAATTACCAGCTTTAGAATGAGAGCCTGGTTCATGTGTTAAATCCTGCTCACCAGCTATAGCTATAACTGCCATAAGAAATCCATGAAGGGACTGCAAGTACCTATAATATGCTAAAAATTTCTCCCAGTGTCCAGAAAAGTCATCCTGTCCCACAACCCCTCCCCTCCAAGAGCTTAATTTACTCACTACAAGGGATCGACAAACAACAAAATCCATTAGTGACTCACCCAGGCTGGCACGTGAAAATATTAAGAGTAAATAAACAGAGTGTGTCTTTTGAAGTACCTGCCAGGCAACCTCTTCATTCCACACCCTTCACTTCAAGGGGCTTCCTGATCACTGCGTGTTCACCTACTTTCATTTTCCTCCAGGGAAGAATGACACGCCTGAAGTCATTTCTGGCCATTACCACTTTCCATGAGAATATTCATGTCCTGAGCTCTCCAGAACTAAGAAACTGAGAAACCATTCCTTACGGAAGTGGGGATGACTGATGCAGATTTATCAGTATTATCCCAGCCTGAGAAACAAGCTTTAAGTCTTAAGCTTTTCCTGCTGTAACCCAAAAGGAATGTGTCATTATGGGAATTCCAGGTATTGGGGTGGTATGGTGGGGTTGAGAGTGAGTTGGGGAAACTTCAGGCAGTAGAAGTCCAACACAACTCCAAAGATGGCCACTGATACATAAAGCAAGGCCAGCTTCCACCAGAGCAAAGACGAGAGAGAGGTGAAACTCACATCCTATATTTTGACCTTGCTTTGTTACTGGAGGGCCCTGCAATCATTTGTTCTAAGAAAATTTTTGGCTGAATCATTTGCAAATTTTCTCTCTTTTCCATTCTCAGCATGAATAACTGAATTTACTCTTCTTTCTTCTGTCAATCTCTTCCCTGCTCACTCCTTTATTCCTTTTCTTCTGAGTTCTATGTCATTGTTTAAGAGGCCGAGGATGTCATGACCTTCCCCTTTTCACCCCTTCACATCATTCAGGACTCTACTCAACATCATTCTTCATAGAAGCTGGCCCTTAGCAGTTTTTTGAAAATGCTCCACCCTGCCTGTCCCATTTACCTGATCTCTGTGTTGTTTTTTTTTTTCTTCCCAGTACTCAGCACCACAGAAAATTACCTTATAGTTTTGTGTTCATTGTCTTTCTTCTCCTGCCAGGATGTGAGGAGCATTGCTGGCAAGTAGCCTGCGTCTGTCTGCTTTATCTCCCTATTCTCAGTGCCTGGAACCGTGTCTTGCACACAGTAGGCACAGAATATGTGTTTCCAAATTGCATGCTGCATGAACAAGTGCACGGCCCTTGAGGCTCTGAAGTCACCTCTGTGGCTAGCGACTCTTGGAGGGAAACATGAGTATCAGAGGAAACTTACAATTCACAGACACCCGTGTGTGGCCCACTGAGGGCAGGTGACAGAATGGGACAAGACACTCTCTCCTCCATGTTGGCCAGTAAGTCTGCCATCTCTACATGTCTGAGCAGTGTGGGAAAGTGGGAAAAGCCACTCTTCCAGAGAAACAGGTTTAGTCAATGAGACTCTTTAAGATATTGCCAATTGGGATTCTGAGAGCAGTTTTTAAAAATAAAAGCCTTTATTTCTTTTTCTAGTTATAAAAGTCATACACATTTACTGCTGAAAATTTAGAAAATGCAGATAAACAAAAAGAATAAAATAAGAATTGCCCATCATCCAGTCACCCTAAGATGGCCACTGCTACATTCTGCCATATGTCCTTCCAGTTTTTTTTTTTTTTTGGTCTAAGCATATTATCAATGCTATCCATAAACACAAGTAGTGGGATCATAACTACAGATTGTTTTGTAGCTTGTTCTTTGTACTTAATAGATGTATTGCAAGCGTATTTCTGTGTCATTAAATCCTGTTCTATGGTGATTTTTAATGGCTGTATAATACACCACAGTGCAGATGTACCATAATTAATGTAACCATTTCCACGCTGGTGGACTTTCAGGTTCTTTCTAATATTTCACTATGGTAAACAGCACTGCAGTAAAAATCCTTGTTTGTATATATCTGTATGTCTCTGATCACTTTCTTTGGATTTCTAGTAGAACTGCTTAGCCAAAGAGTGTAAGGTGGAACACATGTACACCCATGGCTGATTCATGTTGATGTATGGCAAAAACTACCACAATATCGCAAAGTAATTAGCCTCCAATTAAAATCAATAAAAATTTTTTAGAAAAAGATAAACATAAAGATTTGAATAAATGTCACTAATCTGAAAGGCAACACTTGTTCTGTGTCCTGTGCTCACATTCTTTTGGCTCCTTCCCCCTTGTTTGAATCACCTACACCCATCCAATCCTAACCATACACAGAAATGGGATTTGGTTTGAAGGTGTGAGATTCAAACTGGAATATTACATAGTGGGAGGGTTTAACTTACCTGGGTAGTCTAGGTAACTATTAATTTGTGTCTGCAATTATCTTGTTGTATTACTTTTATGATTCTAGGTGTTAGACCCTTGACAGGAGAGAACACTGTATTGGTGGACCTACTTCTAAGTGACACTAAAAGGCTTGGGGTTCCAGTGAGATAGTAAACTTGGAAGTTATAAGGTCATCGTGGCTGGGTGGCCGCCATGTTCATGTCTGCAGAATGTGCTGTCTCCCTGTCCCTACTAAGTATCTCTCATCATCAACCTTAATGCCGCAATCCTTCACTCCATATCAGATAGCTCCTGGCCTCCCTACCCACATGTTGCCTCCTTTACTTTGGAAGACGAAGGTTGTTGCATTAAGAAAGATTTTGTTTGTGCTATAAATCAGTGCTTCTCAAACTTTAATTTGCATTGGAATCACCTGGGCAACCTTGTTAAAATGCAGTTGGTCTGGGGTGGGACTTGAGAATCTGCCTGTCTAACTAGCTCCCAGGCACTGCTGGTCCAGAAACCATACTTTGATTAGCAAGACTATAAACCAACCTGAGCCTCCGGCAGTGGTTCCCAAAGTTGTCTGCAAATTACAGATAAGAAGGCCTGGGGGTCTTCTAAAATTCCAAACCCCAGGCTACACCTCAAATGACTTAACTCATAATCACTGGGGATGAGACATAGGTATTTTTAGAAGCTCTCTTGGGGATTCCAATGTGCAGAGAAGTTTGGGAACCATTGGCCTACATGAAGATGCTCAAAATACATTGACTAAGTTTGTGTTTACCTGCTACTCATGAGGAATTGCCTAAATTGTATAAATGATAAATGATTTAACTCTTTGCCTACATTTAAAAACATTTGTTCTTTTTTAAAAATCTATGTTTACAATAATGCTTTGTAAGTAAACATAAGAAATGATAAATTCATGTGCCTGGAAGTGACTAATTCATTCAGTCCTAGAATGTTAGAGCTGGAAAAGCCATAAGAAATCTACTCTAACTCTCTTTTTACAGAGAAAGAAACTGAGGCTCAGAGAGGTGAAGTAACTCATTCTAGGTCCCACAGGAAACCGGTGGCAGAGCCAGGGCCAGAATGATTGATCACCAATCCAGTACTCTGTCAACCCCAATACTATGGACTGTGTTTTTCTCTAGCTCATGTGTCAAAACCACAATTTAACTAATTGATTACCTTTATTAAAAAAACAAACAAACAAACACTTCACATCTTCTACTGGCCTAGAAAAAACAATGGGCTGGAAGTGACCTGGGTTCCAAGCCTTGGTTTTATTATCTATTTCTGTGACTCTGGGCAAGTCACTTCACTTTATACACCTTAATTTTCTTTTCTTTAATAGAGAAATGATAATATCATAGGATTTTAGTATCTGAGGAAGCTTGGATATCAACTGATCCGGCACATTTCCAAAGTCACACAGCAGCTTAGGACCAGAACCCACTCTCCTTCCACTGTACCTCACCCATTTCTAATCCTGTCTGCAAGAGAAAATGGAAGTAATTGTGCTTTGACAAGTTAAATGGTGATATTAGCGAAGGAGGCTATTGTCCTTCCTAATAATCACAACAACCTAACTTCTCTAGGATTTAGAAAAGCAAGGTTTAAGTTCAGTCTTTATGGCTACATGGGTTCAGAGGTGTGGTAGACACAAGCAAATCCCCAGCCAATTTCTGGTAAGTCAATGTCTTCCAAGCAACCACCTTATCAGCCCTTCAAAAGGGGAGCGAATATAGCTCCTTATTAGTTATTAGTAGAACTATCACTGTTACAAATACATGGCAGGTTTCTGATGCTCAAAGAACATTGAGGATGACTATGTGGGGAATCTTGGTCAACCAAAGGCAGGGCTTCCAACCAACGCACCTTTTGCCTTTTTACCTGGACACACCTTGCAGCACTTTCCGTCTATTTTTTGAGGATACTTGCAGGGGTATCGATTGGGGCAGTGGATTTTCTTGCACTCTTGCTTGGTGACATTACAAGTGCACAGCACACACTCCACAATGCCAAATGCCCGGAGGTTTGGGTGCCAGGACTCGCCATGGGAATAGGTCTTTCCATTGGAAACACACACTGGAAGAGAACGCAGGACTGGAAATTAAAGGCTAGGGAGCTGAAATGGGCCCCTGTACTCAGAGCCCAAGCCCTGAACCCCTTAAGACATCAAGCATCCTTCATTCTTGTTGTGGCCATAGAGATAGGTTCACAGAGCAGCTTCTGTAACCAAAGAGTGTGGGCCTTTTTCCACTGTCAGCAATTATTCCAGATCTCCAACAGGCCTCTGGATGCCCACAAGGGCCTGACACATAGTAGGCCATCAATAAATATCTTCTAAATGGAGGAATGAATGGGTGCATGAAAGCAGAGTTCTATGTGTCCTGGGTGTCTGATAAGGAACTTCCGCTAGAATGCTGCATTCAGACCTGCAGTTCCTAGAGGATTGGGATGGCCCAAGTGTGGATGTGCTTCTAGGCATGAAAATCTCCCAGGAAGGTTCGCTGCCCAGGGAGGCTAGAAGCAAACACTACTGCTCTTCTCGAAGTTCTGAGTTTTTCCAGATCCTGAAGCAAATCCCTTCAGAAGGTCAAATGCTGTGAGAATCTGATCTAGTAACACAGGTGGGTATGAAGATTAATAGTGCTAGCTTACTCTCTAACATGGGAAAGAAGTTGCTGAGACAAGATTGAAAGGGAAAGGACCCACCCCTCCTGGGTAAATGGTGGAAGGCAACCTTTTTTGCCTCTAATCTTTTGGTAATATCCCATCTCTTCATAGTGACTGTAGAGATTTGGCTACAGTGAATCACTGCCTGCCCTCCAGCTACCCTTTGGTGGTCTCACATTTATTGAGTGGAAGAGAAGGCACCAGCTCCATGGTTTTTCAGTGGGGGGGGGGGTGCTGGGGCTTGCAAGAACAAGCATTTGGGCTGTAGGCCGTGGGGCCTATGAAGGGAAAGGGTCAGAGGAACAACCTTCAGTGCAAACCAACCAAAACATATCTGACTCCTAAGGTAAGGCACAGAGCTAGGCTCCGGTGTAAGACCTGCCCACGCTGCAAACAGGGAGGTCTGAGAATGAGTTCTCTCCTTTTGGAAAGTGCTGAGACATTCTGGAGATTTCCAGCCATGACGGGGACTGGGTGTGTTTCTCATTATTCCCATCACCTCATCATACCCGGGGAGACCTGTAGGCATTGAAATCAACAACATCTCTAGGGTGGTTCCTATCACTTAAGGAGGGGCGAGGGTGGGAGAAGGAGCCCCACTTGGGGCGTTTCTAGGAACTGACTGATTTGGCTGCAAGACAATGGCCTCAGAAGGATGACTCACTGGGCTATTTCTTTCTCATCAAGTCCACTGGGTCACATTAGGAAATATGGATGATGTTGGCTGCCTTTTCCTATCCTCTGCAAGAGCTGCTCGAGTACTAGGCATTCTAACAGGTCAATCTATGTAAAGATTTCAAAGAACCTAAACCAGAGAAGAACCGAATTACAGAGAGATAAAGTGAGGATGGAATCACAGGACAAGATGGACCAGATGTGTTGTTCTCTCTCCCGTCCATCCCTCTTCTCTCTCCTCGCCAGACAGTGGCATTCCCTTCTGGACAAGGATCACGTGGGTGCAGATAAGAATGATGGGGTCTTATTGTTTCTCCTCTTGGGGTCTAGCAAGGGACAGAGGAGATGTATCTCAGAGGAGTATGCTATCAGCAGGAGGGATAGGAGCACGGCAGGCAGGACCCACAGTGATGGAGAGCCAGGTTACCTCTCCCCTAAACACTTGGACTAGGGGAATCATCCAGACTAAGTAAGAGCCTACACTCTGAAAGGCAATACAGTGAGATCGCTTCTCTAGGGTAAAACGCAGCCTTCTCCTCACCAACAAATTCTCAAGATGGTTTTGAGTCATCCAGCTGGGGCGTTGGGAGTTGGAGGTGGGGACAAGTGACTCTCCAATGAACTATAATAGAAAAAGGTCAGGAGAGAATGACTGAGTCCAAATCAACGGGGTAACGAATAAATGTAAGCCAGCTGGGGCTTTTGTAGGCCATGGAGAAATGAAAGGATGAGCCTCTGCCCTGAAAATGAAGAGGTCTGTGGAAATTATGGGATTTAGGATTTTTCAAAGTCCATTTCCCCTCCTGCTTTTTAAGACTTTGAAATTCTTTCAGAGCAAATGGAATCTATTCAAGTCAATTTAGGATTGAAAATCAAACTGCATCTTTACCTAAACTCCTCCTCCTCCTTTCATAAACTCATATCAGAATGCCTTGGAATTTCAAAATAATAAATTTCAAATCAAACCCAGATCAATAGTAAATATTTCCAATTCTGCTAATACATCACCATTTTTTATTAAGAGTTTTATTTTGAATGTTCTTCTTTTAAGCCTCTTAGTTTCAAAAGCAATTAAATTTTTTTTAAATCTGTAATCTGAAATTTACATCTAACTAGTAACAGATGTGATCAACTAGCTTTGGCCTGACTAGCTTTGTTGAGATTTATAGTAGGGGTTCTTTTAACGGATTGTTTTTCACCCATGTTATTCAATCATTTGGTTTAATAATTTATTACTTTTAACCCATTCAGAGAACTGCCTTTGATTTGTTTTTCTTTTAAAGGAAACAAAACATGTTTGTGGTTTCATAATAAGGAATCAGCTGAGCTTGTGCTCTGATGAGCTGGTTGACAGGATGCCTAGAAAAGTAAGAAGTAGTCAATTGTTTGATTGAATTTCTCACCCCATCCCACTACTGGTGGGGTAGGGAAGTGCAGTGCAGGGTCTCGGTGGAGAACTATGTGCAGGAGGGAACGGGGCTGTGGATTCGTGTGGGTGCCTGCTGTAGTCTGCTGGTCATCTGAGTGTGCTACACAGTGGTACTAACCTAATCAGTCTGCCTGTGGCTCAGCCAGGAGGTTTCTGGATTTCTCACTGGATTATTCATTTCTAAGCATAATCTCCTCCTATGAGTTAGAATCCCTGCGTGTGGAGCCTGGAATAAGTACCTTCAACAAGAGTCCCAGGAGAAGCTGGGGCAATGAGGGATAAGAATTGCTATTTCTAAGGTTCCGATGAGAAATTTATTTATTTTTTTTCCGATGAGAAATTTAGAAGCGTTTAGAGCTGAGTACCTTTGAATATTGGGTGTCTGGATGGAAAACAAACCACCTTTCATCTTGTTAAAGCCCCAGTGAACTTTCCCAAACGACTTTCAACCCCCAGGGGCAAGGGATAAAATGCTGGATGGTGCATTAGATTCACTGCTTTCTCACCATTTGTCCTTAAGTAAGGACAGATATGCCTGAAATATAAACTATGGCCTTTGGACTGACAGTCCCCTGGAGCTGCTTGTCCACACTAGCATGGTAGACTGGATGCTAAGTGATCCATGTGGGAATGTCTGATATGCCCGGATAAAGGGTCTTTTCCCAGCTCCAGCCCTCCAAAGACTGGGGCCGCTGAGGCCCCGACTGGGTGTGGTACCAAAGAAGCCTGTCCCTTACCTTGTCCATGCTTGTGTTTGTTATTGATGACGATCTGTACAATGGTCCCCGAGGCTTGCTGTGAATCCATGAGTGCTCCCCGGTGACTTCTGGCCCCAGGAAAGCGGGGCAGACCTCCAGCCTGTCGGCTCGGTGGAGGATCATAGTGTGAGCGGTGGTAAGAATGCCTCTGTGAAATGACAAAAGGACAAACTCAGCTCCCTCCGATTCTGCCCATGAGGAGACCGAGACGGATCTAGCTACCTTAGAGGCTGTTTGATGAGTTTTGGTGATGAGCTCTGATCTTAACTCCATGTCCACTCAAACCCAATAGAGACATTGGGATGTGTAGGACAAATAGCACTGGTAGCAGGCTGAGATGTCTCTCTCTCCTGGTAGGAGACTAGATTAGATTCACAGACTAGCCTCGAGGGAGAAAATAATCCCCCAGGGTAAAGTATCTTTCCTGTTCCCAAGAATCTCACCTTTGGGTTTAAGAAGTTAGATTGTTGCCTGCAATACAAGGCAGAGTGTGATAGAAGCCAAAGGAGAAGGATAAAATGCTGTGCAAATTAAGACCAAGATAGAGAGCTTGTAGTCGGGGAGAGTCTGTGACCTGGGCCACGAAGGGTAAGTAGACTTTTTACAGGCAGACTTGGTGAAGAATATTTCAGGCAGAGATTTCCAAGTTGAGAAGGTGTAGCAGAGAACATAGAATCCATAAAAGGGAACAGTTGGAGGATAACATTCCAAAAGTGGGTTAGAGCCAGATCATGGAGGACTTGAAATGACAGGCTAAGGGGCAAGGACTTTATTTGGTAGGCAATAGGGGTGAGGGTGTAGAAGTCTTTCAGGGATTTTTTTTTTAAGTATGGGGGAAAAAAATCAAAACTGTGTTTCAAAACACTGAGTCCTGATAATATGTAGGGTGAACTGGATAGGAGGAAGAGGCAGGAGGCAACTCTCATCTGGATAAGAGGTACTGACACGCAGGAAGATGCAGGCAATGAGATGAGGTCACAGAGCAGGGCGCAGATACCCCAGACGTTTTATGGACAGAAGCATTGATTATGGAGGATGATACTAGAATGTCAGCTCCAAAGGCGAAGACTGCTGTATCCACTGCTGTATGTCCAGTGCCTTAAAATAGTCTCCAGCCTCTAGAAGGTGCTCATCAAAGCCTTGTTGAATGGATCAAGGAAAGCCGCAGTCCCTCACAAAAGCTTAGAGTCTTGTAGTACAGATGACTCCATCATTGCTCTTTCAGCAAGGGTTCAAGACACACGATGAGTCCATATTCTGCTATGCACCCCTCATCCAGGAGATGAAGTAGAATAGGGGTAGAGGAGAATGGAATGGACAGAGATTGCAACCTTAAGGCTTAAAACCAAATAATAGTGTGTTTTAGGGGTAATTGTCAGGGGTAAGAGAAGGGGGATCCCCTGAAAGAACCAGGCAATTAAATGACAGAAATAGCAGGGGACATTGAGATGGCAGTTATGGGGTCCCCTGACCCCACCATCACATAAAACATTTCTTATAGTTATGCTCCATAGATACATGGGAATTATTATTACTCTCCTGGTTAGGGGGTGGGAAGGCCTTGGTGGAAGAAGGAGAGAGTGAACAGGAGCTGGAGTAGGAGAAAGAGAACATTAATCCTATATCCAAGAAGAGCCCATGCTGGTACATTGCTATAAAAACTCACACAATAAGAATTTGCATCAATTTATTATCATGCACACAGACAGTATTCTCAGTGCAAATATTTTTCATTCCCACAATGGCTCATATGTCTTTTTCTGCCACAATCAACTCACATTCCACAAAGGCCATTACAGACTGTTCTGTCCTTTCTAGAGTTTGGTAAAGTTTTGCCAAAGGAATACTGTTGCCAAAGAGAGGACAGTTTGGCTGGTGGGTGTCCTATTGATGCTGAAAGGAGGGGGTTCAACGGGGCTAGAATTTGAAAGAGAAGATTGCTGACCCAGGATAAGCTGCAAGTACAAGGAGTTCTCTGATTCATGCGGGCAAACACAAAATGAAAAGCTCGGTACCAGGGACTCAGAGCCTGGACATATGATAAGGGTAGAAAAATGATTCACAACACACACACACACACACAAACCTCAGGGGTTTTGATCAGAGGCCAGCCCAGCCCTCTCCAAACCTCATCTCATTTAAGACTTGTTATACAGACAGAGAAACTGAGGCCAAGAAGAAGAGGGACTTAATTTGGGGCGAGAGTGAAGGCAGAGTTTTGGGAGACGGCAGAAGAGTGAGAGAGCGGGGCAGGAGAGAGGAAGGCTAACAGGAGGAGGACGTGAGGGAGATCATATCTGGTTAAGCTCAGGAGTCCACAAATATTTGCTTAAAAGCTGCTGCAAAGAAAAATTCTCTCCTATATAGAAGTCTGCTACAGCGTTCACAACCACACACACCACTGGTCTCCACTTTGGCTGCACAGAGAATCACCTGGGGAGCTGGAAAAATACTGATCCCACCCCCAAGGGATTCTGATTGAATTGGTCTGGGGTAAGGCCTGAGCAACGGAGATTTTTAGACACTCCTCAGGGAACCATAATGTGAAGCCCAGGTTGAGAATCACTGACACAAAGGATCTCCTGTTTTGGCCCCAGGGTAGGGGTGGTGATGTGTGATTTTGATTTAGGAGTAATGGCTCTTTAAGAGTTGTTCCCTGAACAAACGAAAGAGGCTTACCAGAGGCCTGTCTGACCTCAGAACTTACCAGGAAGGAGAAAGAGGCATTAACACCTTGGAGTTGTAAGTGAAATTGGAGCTTATCTTTAAAACCAGCCTTGAATAATAGGCTGCTTGAGGAAGCAGGTCAAAACCAGTTAGGTAGAAACGATCACATAGCGAGGCTTTGTTTTCTTCTGCTCAATATTTTGGTATTATTTGATTTACTGACTTGCAGGACTGACAAATATCTTGGGCTTCTGAGCTGGCTGTTACACAGTTCTTTCCGGGTGTTAGAAAATCCCCTGCCATGGTAGAAGCTACCCGGGAATTTCTTCTTGGCTTGTTCCAATGTCTAAGATATATGGGCTTTTTTTGGCAGAGACAGGAAAATATGAAAGTGTAGAAATGGCCTTGGAAGTGCCTTCGTGTTTCTGTGTCTGTGCTACAGTTTTGCAAGCGCACTCACTGTGTGTGCTAAAGAATCCGCCTGCAGGTTCGATCCCTGGGTCGGGAAGATCCCCTGGAGGAGGAAATGGCAACCCACTCTGGGGGTATTCTTGCCTGGGAAATTCCATGGACAGAGGAGCCTGGCAGGCTACAGTCCATGGAACCACAAAGAGTCAGACATGACTGAGGACGCATGCACACAGTGCATGCATCATTGGGGAAACTGGGTCAAGTGTACACACCACCTCTCTTGTGTTATCTCTTACGGTTGCAAGTGAGCCTACACAGAAGAAAAAGTTTAATCACAGAAGAAAAAGTTTAATTTGAAAAATGTTTCTGAATGTATTCTAATCCACATAGCCGTGAGACGTGACATCTTAGTCACGAGTAACCTAGTACTATCCCCGTCTGGGAGACACTTAGGCCAGTTTCCTATCCAGAGCACTGGTCTGACAATGTGAATGAGACACGGATTTTTACGTGCTTCACATTGTTTGTATGCCAAATTCTTTCACTTTTGGTAAGAACTGGTGATGGTAAATCTCTTGAGTAATCTATTGGGGGCAAAATCAGAGTTTGGCTGTTGTCCAAAACAAAATTATGCTTGCTTTCATGTTTTGGCTTTCCACACTATGGCTACTTCACATACCGCCCCCCTCCACACACACACATTTCCCCCGATGGAACAAGGACCAGTTTATATAAAGTTATGAGCTGGAAATCAAACGGAAACCATTTTAAGTTTTTACAAAGGAGTCATCACTGAATCGCAGGTTCTCCTACTTGTGCATTTTGTAAAACTTGGTAAACTGAGGGTTTTCAGCCCCCTTGGCAAAATAAACCAATCAGCTCTGTTTCTGTTGACCCAAGGTTGTGATGGTTTCCTGGGAACAGGAACAGTCTACTAAAGAGCACCATCTACTGAATCAGAAATGTGTTGTTGGGACTTCCCTGACAGTCCAGTGGTTAGGACTCCAAGCTTCCAATGCAAGGGGCATGGGTTCCATGCCTTGTCAGAGAACTAAGATCCTACAAGCCACATGGTGCAATGCCAAAAAAAAAAAAAAAAAACACAAAGAAGGAAATGTGTTGTTAGGGTTGACCTTCTTTCCCTCCCATGGGCCTGCAAAGGGTATTCAGAAGGGATTCTCTTACCTTCTAATAAGTTTGAAGAATTTCTCTCTGATTTGGGACAAGCTCCTATGAATCAACATTAAGGAATGGTCCGCCCTCCACCTTTACAACATACACACATACATTTCACTCCACCTTCCATGCCCATTCATTCAACACATATTTATTGGGTGCCTACTATGTGCCAGGTACATACTTTTCTGTTACTACAGATGCTATTTATTATTTAAATCATATCCCACAGTATCTATCCCTTGTAGAACAAAGGAAAATATTTATTTATAATAAAGTGGAACCATCTGGACATTCTGGCCTACAAGGCCCAAATATTTGTTTCTAAAGATAGGTCTTGATCTCCTTTGAAAATTTATACCTCTTTCAAGGTCCTGCCTTCTATATCTGACCTTTTTTTGCTATGGGAAGTATCAGATTAAGTCCAGTCCTGTGACTAGCAGTTTAAGAAGAACAATGAAATGAGGCTGAAATACAATGATGGAGATGGGGTTAGCCTGTGATGAAGTCAAGAAGAAATGAAAATTAATGGCATTACCAGCAAGACCACCGAGTGGGCCACAGTGCTTAGTGTTGGGGGCTAAGGCACCCAGCTTAAGGTGACTGAGACCTAAATTTGGCTTAGAATGGCATCTGGATGGCAGTGACTAACTTGCTAACTGCTAAGTCACTTCAGTCGTGTCCGACTCTGTGCGACCCCATCCCTGGGATTTTCCAGGCAAGAACACTGGAGTGGGTTGCCATTTCCTTCTCCAATGCATGAAAGTGAAAAGTCAAAGTGAAGTCGCTCAGCCATGTCCGACTCTTCGCAACCCCATGGACTGCAGCCTACCAGGCTCCTCTGTCCATGGGATTTTCCAGGCAAGAGTACTGGAGTGGGGTGCCATTGCCTTCTTAGCCACTCTCAATTTCATACCATGATAAAAAAAAAATTGGGGCTGAGAAAAAGGTGAAATTCATAACACAGAACAGGGAGACTGATATCCTCTCCTATCAGGATCTGGAAGGAATCTCACTTAGTATAAAGCTGGTATATCGCTGGATGGAGAAAATCCTTCCTTGGGATCTATAACTGGAAAGCCCACTCTCTCTTGCAGGAGGGCTGTTTTTTTTTTTTTTTTTTGAGACATCCAGAGTATTATTCTCCACCCCACCCACAAATCCTTCTCTACTCATTTGGAAACAGGAATGTCTTGAGAAGACTATGAGTAGGCAATAAAACAAATGCAAATCCTTTAATCTCACTGCTGAGGGCGTTGGCAAGCTGGGGACATGAAGTCAGAAGTGGCACATGTGATGGCCTTAGCCATACTGAGATGTTGGTACTCATTATTTTATTAGGTCCTGGATCAACACCTTCTCCACACCCTCACGATTCTTGGGCCTGACCTATAATTCCTTACCTTATATCCAATGTCTGTTGAGAACTAATTCCTAAAGTTTTCAAAATCATTTAAATTTATTACAAAACTAATTCATGCTCATTGAAATATATCAAACAATACAGAAGATACAACACAAAGGTGGCGCTAGTGTTAAAGAACCCACCTGTCAATGAAGGAGACCTAAAAGGCACTGGTTCAATCCCTGAGTTGGAAAAAGCCCCTGGAGGAGGGCATGGCAACCCACTCCAGTATCCTTGCCTCGAGAATCCCAAGGACAGAGGAGCCTGACAGGCTATAGTCCATGGGGTCTCAAAGAGCTGGACACAACTGAAATGACTGAGCACAGAGCACGCACGCACCTTTCCTCCTGCCCACTTGCACCCCTTTGAGAGTATCAGTCTTAACACCTTGGTATATGACCTTCTAGATCTTTTAATATGCATTTACATATATGCACAGACAACTTTTACAGAAGTAAATGACAGTATACATTGTATCCTGCATGTTGTTTGTTTACAGACTATATCTTGGCGCTCCCTCCACTTTACTGCATTTTGATGTTCAGTACCACATTCTTTTTAACAACTGTATGATGTCCCATAGGTTGGGTTTATTTAACCAAGACTCTAGAGATAGCCTGTAGGTTGTCTCCTTTTGTCTTGCTTTTATGAAAATAATTCTACATTGACTGCTCTGTTTACTTCTATTGTGGGCTTCCCAGGTGGCGCTAGCAGTAAAGAATCCGCCTGCCAATGCAGAAGACACAAGAGATGTGGGTTTGATCACTGGGTCAGGAAGATCCCCTGGAGGAGGATATGGCAACCCACTCCAGTATTCTTTCCTGGGAAATCCCATGAACAGAGGAGCCTGGTGGGCTACAGTCCATGGGGCCACAAAGAGTCAGATACAACTGAAGCGACTGAGTACACACACTTCTATTGTACAAGGGTATGAGGAATAGCCATTTATGTGCAATGAATGCCTTTGTTCATTTTGTACTTTTTGGACATTTTTTACTAAATTAAAGATTCTTTAAATTCTATAATGTTTTACCATTTTAAAAAGTTGCACACTCACGATTTCATACAATCCCATATGGACTCTATATATAAAGTCTCAAAATATGATAGATCATTTGAACTGGACCATCTCCTTTTCTGATTTTTAGAGAATTGGAGTGTCACTGTACTTAAACATATATTTATTGGAGGGTTTCTTTCTTGTTAATTATTTCAAAATAAAAAGGAATAAGAGATGCTACGACTATACATAGAGAGAGATGACCACTCCTAAGAGTTATTCTGAGATTAGCACCAAGAGGGGAAATCAGAAGATGCTGCAGGTAGAGGAAGGGAATCTGGCTGCTACCCTCCCTCTCTTCCAGCTTTATGACTGAGAGCCTACGACTTAGGGAAGGGTTTATATGAACATGTCCAAGGTACCTATGCCCAAAGGATGGGCTGACCTACCTTGCAATCCCACAGAAGGTCTTCACTGTTAAGCTAGGGTAGTGATTTGCCTTCCTTACAGAAGATTTGGCAAGTCATCCCGAAAGGATGACTTCTAATTTAGATGAAGGGTGCCTAAGGGCTGGGCTATGATTTCTTTGTATTCATGTCCTGGCCTTGGTTACCAATTACACAATGCACTTAAATGGTTCCAGGTTGGTGATGATGGCATTCAAATTTCCAAGGACAGGGATGAAAAATGGTGTTAGAGATAGGCCCTTTTATGGAATTGCTGGGACAGCAGCCACGGAGGGAGGGCAGTCTGGCCTGATGCTGTGAAGTCTTGAATTATTTGAGCTATTCACACTTACTGCTTCTCTGTTGGCAGGCTGCCTGAAGATATCACCATCAGAATGTTCCCACGACAATTCTCCATCCCCTGTTTATTAAAAAGAAATAAAGAATCATATATACATAGAAGGGAAAAATATTATCCTTGTGACCCAGTAACCCTTTGGGTTCTATGATCCCAAAGTTCTTTAGACATTGTAGCCATCATGGCTGTTTTTCAAACAGCAACGCTGAAAGACTTCTGCCCGGGTGTGCCTCACTTTTCAAGACAACTTCAAAGAAAGTTGCCACTTTCTAAAATAGACCATCCAGCAATATTACACAGAATTTGGAAAATGAAAGGAAAATCATCACTTTCCACTGTAATATAGCCATCATTGTCACTTCTGCTTATTTTATTCCGAAGACAGTTAAGTATTTTACAGGTCATATTCAACTTATGTTTAAACTACTCTTAAAGAATGAGAGTTTTGTGAATTTGGTCTGTCATGATTTGTTAAATTCACCATTATGTCTCTGAGACGGTATAACTTGATCTGAAAGTTAACGTAAAACTTGTTGTGGTTGGAGTGTTTACACAATCCATATCTTCTATTTTTGCCTGAGACACCTTTCCCTGGGTCTCCACGACCCAAGTTTTGAACAGTGAACCCCTATCATTTTAGTTCATTCTAGACTAATTGCTTTTAGGATAAAGATTCTACTTTCAGCCTTGAGAAAGGCAAATGCACAACAGATATGGATATTCCTCAGCTGATTAAATATAAAAAATAAGAGAATAATCTCCAAAAATATTGCCTTGTGTTATTTATGTCCAAGTAAGCAGATGGGAAGAGCTTAGTCTTAGAGATATTTGCATCACTCTAAATGAGTACTATTTGTGTGTGTGTGTGTGTGTGAGAGAGAGAGAGAGACAGAGAGACAGAGAGAGTGTGTGTGTACCTGGCTGAAAATAAACCCAAAATCTATTCAATCATATATCTCATGGGATAACAAGGAATACAAAAGTATACAAACATTAAAAATTTTCTATTCTAATTAATCTCCCAAGCTTTCAAAACCTAACTCTAATGAGTAACATGTTACTGGTTCAAGTATTTTTACTGGTTTAGGGCTGGAAAAAGACCTCAAAATTCATTTGATACCAATATTATCATTAAACAGCAACATAAAACAAAGCATGGCTTTAACCCTCCATGATTCAAAGATCATCTCTTGGAAAAAAATTATGAATGTTGAAGACTTAACTGTGATTTCTAGGTTTATCTTCCTAAAACACCACTTTGACTATATAATGGTATCATTTTCTGATCAAAAAAATATCCTCAGTAGGTTCCCATGTAAGACTCTCTATAATCACCCCCACCTCATCTTTACTGAGCACCTACCTCCTATCCAACTATCTTATCTACTCTACAATGAAATCCCTTTGACCTCCTTACTCTTCAGTGAACCTGTGGCTCCCATTCTTGCCTCCATGGTTCTGCTCATATTCTTCTTCTGAAATTACCTTCCCATCTCCCACACCTCAGAACTCCTGTATGACTATGAAAAACATTCAGTTTTTCCTCTTCTGCAAAGCCTTCTTCAAGTACTCTTACATATTTCTTATTGCCTAAAGGACTTAGGTCCTTATAGTCAAAACTGTGGTTTTTCTAGTAGTTATGTAGAGATGTGAGAGTTGGACAATAAAGAAGACTGAGTGCCAAAGAATTGGTATTTTTGAATTGCGATGCTGGAGAAGCCTCTTGAGAGTCCCTTGGACTGCAAGGAGATCCAAATCAGTCAATCCTAAAGTTAGTCAACCCTGCATATTCACTGGAAAGACTGATGCTACAGCTGAAGCTCCACTACTTTGGCCACCTGATGTGAAGTGCCGATTAATTGGAAAAGACCTTGATCCTGGGAAAGATTGATGGCAAAAGGAGTAGAGGGTGGCACAGGTTAGATAGCATTACCAACTCAATGGACATGAACTTGAGCAAACTCCAGGAGATAGTGGAGGACAGGGAAGTCTGGCATGCTGTAGTCCATGGGGTTGCAAAGAGTCGGACATGACTTAGCAACTGCACAATAAGGGACTTAGCCTTAGAGATGTATGGGACTTCATCTATTTTGAAATTTTGTCCAACAGTTCCATTTAACAGGTGGATAAACCAAGGCTCAGAGAGGGCAAGGAGCCATTCACTCACATAATCAGTCGACAAGAGCTAACACCCCGAATCCCAGATTTCCCTACTCCCAAATAAGTGTATTCATTCTATAAGGACCTGTCCTGTTTATTATTTGTGTTATTCATGGATGTATCACCATGATCTTATAACAGTACCTGATACATAATAGTCACTCAATAAATACTCATCAAATGATGGAATTAGGAGATCTTCTCTGACCACCTATCTAAAATTTCAAATACCCTCTGATACTTCTTACCCCCACCTTTGATTTTTCATTCTAAGACTCAAGAGTATCTTGTGGTATATTGTATTTTATTTCTTGTCTGCTTTCTCCCACTAAAATTCTCCTATGAGAACAAGGGTTTTTGTCAATCATGTTCCCTGATGTAACCAACTCCAGCACCTAGACCAGGGCTGGGCATGTAGTTAGTACTTACTCAATTTCTTGAATGAATGAATACTAAAACACTTTACAATATTTTCTGCTGTTAAATGTTTCCTGAGCCTGCCTCGTTTCCCTAAAGAGATCATGTCTTAGACCTCCCTCTGTGTTGCCTACATCACTGGTTCTCAAAGTGTGGTCTCCAGATCAGCAACATCAGCATAAATTGGGAACTTGTTAGAAATGCAATATTTTGGATCCCACCCCATGCCTAGTAAGTCAGAAGCTCTGGGGTGGGGGTCATTGATCTGGTACACATCAGATGCTCAGTTTATGCACTGAATTGAACTTCAGTAAAACATACAGAATTAAGTGCTTATCCAATAGCATACTTACCTCTTCCTGGTTATTCCATGTCTGAGTAAAAATGGCAGACAAAGACCACATGCAGACTCTTTGGAAACCATAATTAACCTTGTAAAAGTGAAGATGCTTTCACCTTTGTTTATATAAAAAAATAATGCCCAAGTCACAATGGCCATCATTAAAAAGTCTACAAATATTAAATGCTGGAGAGGATGTGGAGAAAAGGGAACCCTCTTATCCAGTTGATGGGAATGTAAATTGGTGCAGCCACTATAAAAACCAGTATGGAGGTTCCTCAAAAAACTAAAAATATAGTCACCATATGATCCAGCAATCTCACTCCTGGGCATTTACCTAGATAAAGCTATAATTTGAGAAGATACATGAAACCCTATGTTCATAGCAGCACTATTTACAACAGTCAAGACATGGAAACAACCTAAATGTCCATCGACAGATGAATGGATAAAGAAGATGAGGTACGTATATGCAATGGAATACTACTCAGTCATAAAATAAGAATGAACTCATGCCATTTGTGGTAACATGGATGGACCTAGAGATTATCACACTAAGCAAAATAAGTCAGAAAGAGGAAGACAGTTACCATACGGTATCACTGTCATGTGGAATCTAAAATGCAACACAAATGAACATATTTATGAAACAGAAATAGATTCACAGACAGGGAACAGACTTGTGGTTGCCAAAGCGGAGGGGGCTAGGGGACAGAGAGATTGGGATTTTGAGATTAGCAGATACAAACAGTATATATAGGATGGATAAACAACAAAGTTCTACTGTATAACATGGGGTACTATATCCAATACCCTAAGACAAACCATGAAAAGAATGTGAAAAGGAATATGTGCTGTGCTGTGCTTAGTTGCTCAGTCTTGTCCGACTCTTTGTGACTCTATGGACTGTAGCCTGCCAGACTCCTCTGCCCATGGGATTCTCCAGGCAAGAATACTGGAGTGGGTTCCTCTTCCAGTGGATCTTCCAAACCCAGGGATTGAATCCAGGTCTCCTGCACCGCAGGTGGATTCTTTACCATCTGAGCCACGACTATAACTGAATCACTTTGCTGTATAGCAGAAATTAACACAACATTGTAAATCAACTGTACTTCAATAACATTTTTAAAAAAGAAACAAGTAACTCCCCAAAGTCAGTTAACATATTTCAAATGCTTCTTGGGTAGAGAACTTGATACTAAGTCAGAAGGAGAAGGGAAATCAGGGCTGGACCCTTCCCTCAAGACATTTACAACCTGTTTGGAGGTGACAGGTAACCAATATGGAAATCAGATGAGCCTAAACACACAGAGTAACAGCTGGAAAGGCAAATGGAATATATATGCTTAGGAGATATCAACTGTGTGGAGTGAACAGTCAGATGTAACCATGGAAACCATCCCCAAAGAATTGTTAAGTCATGTTTTTAGAAGTAGATATTGCAGGGTATAAGGGCTTCCCTGATGGCTTAGAAGTAAAGAATCCGCCTGCAATGCATTGATCCCTGGGTCAGGAAGATCCCCTGGAGAAGGAAAGGGCAACTCACTCCAGTATTCTTAGCTGGGAAACCCCATGGACAGAGGAGTCTGGCAGGCTACAGTCCATGGGATCACAAAAGAGTCAGACCTGACTGAGCAACTAAACACAACAACTGCAGGTTATAAACAGTCACATGGGCAGAAGGGACCTGGCATTTGCAAAGGACTGGAGTTTTGGAAATAGAAAGTCACATAGTGGACACAGCAAGCAAGGTGTGGCTTGAGTGGAAGCTTCAGAAATGAAACAAGAGAAATGGGGCTGGTGGAGAGAAAGAAAAGGAGGGAGAAAGGGGGATGGGTTGTTGAGATAACAGGGTTGTAAATAATTCTCGTGAAACTTCGAAAAGAGACTAAAGAATTCACATTTGATCGTGTTATCAATTTTTAGGTAGAGGTGCCTATGGTAAAAGTAATATTTGTGGAAGCTTATCCCGGCAAGGGGGTGTTGACTGGTTGGGAAGCAATTAGAATCTGGGAGGCCAACCAGGAGACTGTTGTAGTAATATGTAATAGGCCATGAGAATTGAGAAAACAGCAAAGAAGGGGTGAATCATACTACTGCAGATAACATGTAAATGATAAGACCCTGAGGGAAGATTTGATAATGGAAGAGGAAGGCAAAGGAGAAAGTATAAAATGACTCTAGGGTTGCAAGTCAGGAGAGCTGGGGTATGACACTGCTCTTGACAGTGACTGAGTGGGGATGCACCTGGATTTACTTGTTACATTTTAGCTGGCAGTGGTGGGTCAAAGTTATGTCCTGAGCCAAATGAAAATATGGGACCAGAGAGAAGATTTGAAACCAGGAAAGATTTGCCAGCAAAATGGCAAAACAAAATGTAAATGCTATAGTAGGTGGTTTCAAGCCAAACTGAAGCAGCCAAGAGAACAAATTACAAAAGGAAAATGAGAGAGTAGCTCCCCTCATCATATGCCCTTTTTAAATGTAGATTTAATGATTGGTATTGACATGAAATGTTTATTCAGTATGACCTTCTAAGAAGTTCAAGTTATTACATTTAGACCCTAGAGTCTTAAAAAGGCTTTTAAAAAGTGTCTTTAAATACTTAATAGCCCAGACAGAATCTTAAAGCAATATAGAAGCATACAGTCCCTGTTAAATAAGCAGAGAGGCAAGATGGCAAAGTAATGAGACAAGTCAATTATCACGCAGACTATTTACGCTGTAATACAAGTTCAGATAAATGTGGCATAACCACCTAAGCATTTGCAGACAGTTATGTGTACCTAAAATTGAATGATTTCACTTCATTTAAAACTACTGGAGCCATTACTTGTGTGTGTGTGTGTGTGTGTGTGTGTGTGTGTGTGTGTGCATGTCTGTATTCTCAAGTAGGAACTACAAACTACTGGTATTTTTGTTGCCTGTGAGCTTTCAAAATCTTCAAAATGGCATTCTCTAAGCTAGAATGCTCTACTGTTGTTGCTATTTAGCTGCTCAGTCATGTCCGACTCTTTTGCAACCCCATGGACTGAAGCCCACCAGGCTCCTCTGTCCATGGGATTCTCCAGGTCAAGAATACTGGAGTGGGTTGCCATCCCTTTCTCCAAGCGATCTTCCTAACCCAGGAATCAACCCTCGTCTCCTACTTGGCAGGCGGATTCTTTACCACTGAGCTACTTGGGAAGCCCAGAATGTTCTATAAGTAGCCCCTAAAGGTTTCAACATTTTAATTATTCTACATATGAAACATAGCTAAATAGTTAAATTTGAATTATCTTCTTAGATGTTCACATCAGTGGTGTTTTAGATTGGGGTGGGGTCTATCTAGAGAGCTGAAAATAGGTTTGTCCATTTACAATCTTAAATGTTTCACCTTAGATGTATCTAAGAGACAAGGACGTAACAGAAAAAAGTAGGCACCAAAGCCCCCAAAAACCTATTTCTTTGCCTTTTTCCTTAATTCACCGGACAGATTATCTTGAGTGAGAGGAACCTTCTTTTTTCAGCCAAGGCTTTAAAAAAAAAAACCAAAAAAAAAAAAAAACCCAGTGATTCTAATGGAGACAGATGGATCCTAGTTAATTCCGAGAAGCACCAAGATGTAATTTTAACCAATTTTTAAAACCAAAATGAAAAACAACTCTAGTGTACTGTATGTCAAACAATATTCATTTAACCTTAAAAGCCACATGTGTTGTTTATTCAAACCTCAATTATACTCTGAGTGGTACCCTATGGGGATGGAATGGCTTGGCTTTCTGGTAATGAGAGAAATGGAGAACAAGCATTTGAAAAATGGTCAAGAGCTAGGCTAAAATTCAGACTGTTTATAACTCCCATTGCTCCTATTAATCTCTGATTGGCCAGAGCAGGTCACAGAAGTAAACCTTGTCTTCTCAAAAGGACTAAGTGTACAATGAGATTATGAGATACCCGTGAAGATAAACCTCAGACAGCAAAACTACGCCAGCATGTGGCCACTTCTGAACCACAGTCATCATAAATAGGGTGCCCATAGATTCTCATTTATCTGGGACAGCTCAGTTTTATATCTGTTTTGCTGGCAGGCATAATTGTCAAGATTGCTTCTTTCACTTTCAAAAGTTGTCTTGGTTTGGATGATAAATTCCATGGTTACTCTAATCATAAGGCAAATAGAAATTGTAAATGAATTTCCAAGACAAGGGGAAGTGATCTCCATGACAAGGAAAACTGATCTCTGTATTTTCTGAGGAACACGTTGAAATCAGCAGAATCAAGGCAAATAAGTAAGGGTTTTTGAGGAAAAGTGGGAGTGAGTAGAGGAAAAAAACTGATCATGAACTCTCCAGGTAACTATGTACCAGGTTCCCTAGTGGGCCACTTTATAGCCAGTGCTTAACACCCAAGCTGGAGATGAAAAAGAGAAAGGAAGCAGGTGACTTGGGGGCGTGGGGAGCTACTGCCAAATATCTAATTCTACAAATTTGTTGGCGAGGGAGCAAGTGTGCCCTAGTATCTCATAAGGTGGACAATCATTTATTAAAAAATTCTTAGTTTGTAATTAACAAACAATGGTGTGACAGTTTCAGGTGAACAGTGAAGGGGCTCAGCCATACGTATACATATATCCATTCTCCCCCAAACCCCATTCCCATCCAGGCTGAGACATAACATTGAGCAGAGTTCCCTGTGCTATAGAGTAGGTCCTTGTTGGTTATCCATTTTAAGTATAGCAGTGTGCACATGCCCATCCTAAACTCCCTAACCATCCCTTCCCCCTACCCTCCCCCACTGGGAAGCATAAGCTCATTTTTTAAGTGTATGAGTCTGTTTCTGTTTTGTAAATGAGTTCATTTGTATAATTTCTTTTTAGATTCCACATATGAGGGATGTCATATATCTGTCTTTCTTTGACTTACTTCACTCAGTATGACAATCTCTTTAAGTCCATCGATGTTGCATCAAATGGCATTATTTCATTCTTTGTAATGGCTGAGTAATATTCCACTGTATATGTACCACATCTTCTTTATCCATTACTCTTGGACAGTCTTTTTTTTTTTTTTTTAAGAAAATACCTTGCTGTCAAATAAAGCACTTAATTGTTTGAGCTGTCAATTTTAAGCTCTCAGCACTTTAAACAAAATACCTGCTAGAGAAATACTAAGACACAGACAAGGAGGGAACTCCTGCCACCAGTGGCAAGCCAAATCAGAAGGGGAGTACAAAAGTATTATCCAGAAAAATCAGAAATGTCTGTTTTTTTAAAAAAATGTATTGTGAGAATGTGCAAATGTTTGCAGGAAGGCATCATAAAAGAGGGAATAATGAAACTTAGTTAGACATGGCCCATGACCTACATTCTGCTCTTTCAATGGAGATGTGGTTAAACAGATCAATGTTTATGGTTAGAAATGGGGTCTTTACATCCCAGGGTAGTCTCAATGACTCTTCTGGAAGTGTTTGTATATCTGGCCCTCTGGAGCAGAGAAATCACAAAGTCTGCTCCTCCCAGTAGCCTCAGACTTAAGAGTCCCTGAAGTTGCTTCACACCCTCAACCTGAGAGGCAGCATAGTAATAATGGCAAAGAAAACTGCCTGGAGTCAGACCGCCTGGGTCCAAATCCTGACTCTGCCCCTTCTCACCTGTGTGACTTTGAGCACATGAATGAACCTATCTGTGCTTCAGTTTCCTTCTTTATAAAATGGAGACAATAATATCTACCCATATGGTTGTGAGGATGAAATGAATTAGTATATGCAAAGAGCTTAGGACAGTGCCTGGCACACTGTGTTATATGTGTTAGCTATTATTCACCCTCCCTCTTTTTCCTATCCTTTCCCTCCATTTCTTCTTTCTTCTTCTTAAGAGTAGCCCACAGGTGGGGAAAACCCAACTTAAGGAACCTTCACAATGGCTCAGAGGGTAAAGAATCCACCTGCGATGCAGGAGACACAGGAGATGTGGGTTTGATCCTTGGGCCAGGAAGATTCCCTGGAGGAAAGCATGGCTACCCACTCCAGTATTATTGCCTGGAGAATCCCATGGACAGAGGAGCCTGGCAGGCTACAGTCTATGCGGTCGCAAAGAGTCAGACACAACTGAGTGACTAAGCACACACACACAAGTGTGCAATGCGTTTAACAAAAGAAAGAACCTGTATTTTTAAAAAAATGAAGCCTAACAGAGAAAATTTATGTCCACACATAGAAAGGAAATCATTTCATTTCTAAAGCCAGGGTCCTGGAGATACCAAAACATAAAAATGGCTGCAGACAGATTCCTTCAGCTCATTCCTTCTAAACTAATGATTAGATTCTCTCATCATTATGCTAGTACCCTCTCCCATTTCATCTTTATTTAGAAAAGGAATCTGCATTTTAATTAAACCTCTTTTTCTCTCTTTGCTTAAAGTAATGCATGAGAGGACAGATAACTGCTCCTATGGGAGGCAGTGCAAATTACATAGTCATAAAGTTGAGTGGTAAAAATTCAAGTACCCAAATAGAGTCCTGTGCTACCATCTTCAAAAATGGAAAATAACAAGCAGGATGGAAGAAGGAAACTTAGTGATCTGCCACTGTTTACTGCCTGGTCAACCTGGAAATGAAAAGCAATCAGTTCAGGGTCCTTCTTCTTTCCATGAATACCACTTTGGCTTCCTGGCCCCATCCAAAGAGGACTGGACTATCTGGTGGGAGCAGAAGACGTGGGTCTGATTTTAATAGCCAAAGACAAGGAAAAAGTCGATGGAGTCATTCCAGCTTAAACCAACTGGATAATTATATCAAATGTTCACTTTGCCTGGGCCATGGAGACCCGGACTTTATAAATTCTTACAGTTACAGTGTAGGTAGTGTTCGAATATGATTCCTCTGCCTAACATCACTCTTCTTTCTGATGTTTCTTTTTCCTCTGTTTATACTGTCAGTTAACAAATCAGATTAACTTTCACAAACGTTGGCGTCTAAGTGTTCACAAAGTCTATTCTAATGAGAGTAATGGGCATACCCAGTGATGTGTTTCTGAGCAGTCATGGTATATCCCTTGAAGCAGTCAGAAGGACAAGGCTGAAAGAAGAGTGGCTTTAACCACCCATGAAGAAATAATTGCTCTGAAATGCTTCACTGGGAATTTCTTATTTTTATTGTAGAACCAGACTCATATACACATGAAAAACCCTCCAGCCCAGCAACAGGATGGGGCATTATTGACCTTGACAGGATACCCCAGATGGCCAATTAGGAATCATCACTATTAATTTGTTAAACTCAGTATGAAAGTCAGTGCTGTCCCATCCCACTGTCTGAGGACTTTCTGTCTAAAAGAAACATTCTAGACATAAAAGACATGCCAAGAAGGAACATGATGACCTCAGAGGACTAGGAGTCCTGGGACTGTCAGCAAGGATGTGAAGATGAATTCTGACCACAGGGAATGGAGACAGAACAGAAACCACCTAAAAGTTTTCCATGGAAGAAGAGAGCATCCAGTTGGTGTTGAGAAGAAGAGGAGCAGTAGACAAGGATAGAAAATCTCTAAGATAGTCCCATGTTCATGAACATGAATGATTCACTTTTGAAAAGGAATTGCTAGTGGTGGTCAAACTCTTCTACCGCTATGAAAAGATCGAGTGTTTCAATACATTTTGAAGCTTAGGCGAGAACATACAATCTCAAAAATTATTGAGTTATTTTTTATTTTTTTAAAGCAGTGTTTTGCATTAGCAATGTTTCCTTCCTACCATTATGACCAGGAGATGGGAGTGTTTCTGCAGAAAATGTGGGCAAAAACAAAATGGGAGCCTGACTGATATGTAAGGATCTATATTTAGAGTTGTTATTTCCTCTTGTTTCCTTTGATTTTGAAAACTTTGAAAGTTTTGGTAGATTTTTATGATGTTAAAAAAATGAAATAGTTCACATACCACTTCCCTCAAGATCTCTGGGTTCAGCAAAGATGGCGTCTGAGGTGTAATTTTGCTGCTTTTTGGAAATAGAAATCAAGAGTCTTAGGTAAAATGGCAGATGTCTTGAACACTGACAAATTGCTTTTAAACAATTGCTTCCAGTTTCAGTTACCATGAAGGAGTTAGCAAAAATATCTCAATTTCATAAAAAGAGATTCAATTTTCACCTGGGCTAACTGGAGATTTATTGGATAAATGAGCTTGGGTTGAGTAAGTTGTAAGGTCAGTCATTTCTCCTGCCTCCCTAGGCAGGACTACACTTTGAGTGCTTGCCAAAAGCTTTACATAACTGTGGCTCTCTTTCCTCTTAGCAAATCCATCACAAGTTATATGCTTAGTACTATGCTAGGGGCAAAAGACGAAGAAGATGGTCCTTTCCTCATAGAACTTCTCAGTTGAGGAGCCAAGACCCATAAAACAGTGAATGTAATAATGTGAAAATATCAAAGTGTTAGTCACTCAGTCGTGTCCAACTCTTTGGCGACTCCATAGACTATAGCCCACCAGGCTCCTCTGTCCACGGAATTCTCCAGCCAAGAATACTGGAGTGGGTTTCCATTTTATTCTCCAGGGAAACTTCCTGACCCAGGGATCAAACCTGGGTCTCCTGCTGCTGCTCCTACAACCTGACCAAGCCCTGGAAGTGGTCAAAGAAGGAGACCAATGAGGACTAGAATGATCAGGTAAGGCTATTTAAATGAGATGCATGAAGCACTATTTACTGAAGCCAGAACACAGAAGCAACCTAGATGTCTATCAACAGACAAATGAATAAAGATGTGGTACAGATTATACAATGGAATATTACTCAGCCATAAAAAGAAATGAATTTCAGTTAGTTCTAGTGAGATGGATGAACCTAGACCCTATTATACAGAGTGAAATAAGTTAGAAAGAGAAAAATAAATATCATATATTAATGCATATATATGGAATCTAGAAAAACAGTATTGATGCAGGGAAGGAATGGAGACACAGATGTACAGAACAGACTTGTGGACACAAGTCCCCCACACAAGAGGGGGAGGGAGAGAGTGGGATGAATGGATAAAGTAGAATCAACATATATACACTATCATATCATGTATAAAATGCAGAGCTGGTGAGAAGTTGTTGTATAACACAGGGAGCCCATCCTGGTGCTCTGTGATGACCTAGAGGGGTGGGGGGGAGGGGAGGGAAGCTCAAGAGAGAGGGGATATATGTATAATTATGGCCCGTTCACGTCGTTGTATGGCAGAAACTAACACAACATTGTAAAAATTAAAATAATAATAATAAAAGAGCTATAACTTCAGCTGGGGTCTTGAAAGATGGGCAGGATCCTAATTGATAAAAGAGGGGTGGGAAACTCTTCCAAGCTTGTGGGGAGTAAGAGTTAAGAGAGGCACATAACAGGAGGTAGGATCAAGATGACAGCAGAGGAAGATCCTGAACTTATCTCTCATGAGCATACCAAAACTTCAACTACTTACAGAGCAACCACCTCTGAGAGTGACCTGAAGACTAGCAGAAGATATTTTCCACAACTGAAGATATAAATAAGGAGCCATGATGAGACAGTTAAGGAGGTGGAGATTGACATCTAGTCAGGACCCACACTCCTGGCAAGGTGGGAGGGATATAAACATGACTGTCCTCCTTGAGGAGCGAGGGGTCCAAGTTCCACATTGGACCCCTCAGCCCAGGAGTTGTGCACCAGGAAGAAGAGCAAAACAGCTGATTTTGAAAACCAGTGGGGTTTACATTCAGGACAGCTGGGGGGCTGACAGTGTGTTCAAAAACTCATTCACTCTGAGTAGTAGCAGAGAGGCAGGAACTCATTCACTCTGAGTAGTAGCAGAGAGGCAGGAAGCAACTGGGACTCCACTGGGAACACAGATGCTGGTGGCAGCCATTTCTGTAAGCTCATTCTACTGTGCTGACACTGGCACTGGAAGGCACCATTCTGGAATCCTCCCTCTAGCCTATTACCACTGGGGACTGCCCAATCTACCAGGGTACCCATAGCAGTCGTGAGCCACCAGGTCCCACAACCAGCCATGCCTGGGGCCTGCCCTAACCACCAGTGTACCCATAGCATTAAACTCAAAATGTGTTAAATACTTAAATGTAAGACCTGATACCATAAAACTTTTAGAAGAAAACAGGCAGCATGCTGTTTGACATTAGTCTTAGCAGTATTTTTTGGATCAATCTTATTAGGCAAGAGGCTTCCTGGTGGCTCAGACAGTAAAGAATCTGCCTACAATGTGGGAGACCTGGGTTTAATCAACAAAAACCAAGGTAGATAAATGGAACCACACCAGATGAAAATGCTTTTGCATAGTGAAGGGAACCATCAACAAAAAGAAAAGGCACCTCCTGAATGGGAGAAGATCTTTGCAAATTATATATCTGCTAGGGGTTTAATATCCAAAATATATAAAGAACTCATATATCTCAATATCAAAAAATAATCTGATTAAGAAATGAGCAAGGGATCTGAATAGACATTTTTCCAAGGAAGACATACAGAAGGCCAATAGACACATGAAAAGATGCTCAGTATCACTAATCATTAGGGAAATTCAAATCAAACCACAATGAGAGATTACATTACATCTGTCAGACTGGCTATCATTAAAAAGACAAGAAACAGCAAATGTCAGCAAGGATGTGGAGAAAAGGAAATCCTTGTGCACTGTTAGTGTGAATGGAAATTGGTATAGCTGCTATGGAAAACAGGTTGGAGATTCCTCAAAAAATTAAAAATAGAGTTACCATACAATCCTGCAATTGCATGTCTGTGTATTTACCATAAGAAAATGAAAACCATTAATTAGACAAGATAACTCACCCTTAAGTTCATTGCAGCATTATTTACAATGGCAAGATATGGAAACAACTCAAATGTCCATTGACAGATGAAGAGGTAATGAAAACATGATATATATACACAATAGAATATTATTCAGCCATAAAAAGAATGAAATCTTTCCATTTTTTGTGACAACACAGATGGACCTTCAGGGTGTTGTACTAAGTGAAAAGAGCCAGACAGAGCCATACAAAGGCGGTATGATCTCTTCTATGTGAAATCTAAAACACAAGACAACAAAACAGAAGCTAACCCATACATACAGAGAACAAACTAGTGGTGACCAGGATGGAGAGGGGGTGGTGGGGTATGAGTGAAATAGGCAAAGGGAATGAAGGGGTACAAACTTTCAGTTACAGAATAAGTCACAGAGATATAATGTACCACATAGGGAATACAGTCAATAATATTGTAATAATTTTGCATGGTGATAGATGGTTACTATTTTGGTGATCAATGCATAATGTATATGAATGTTGAACACTTAGAAACAAATATAATATTGCATGTAAAACAGAGAGGCATATAACAGGGCTGAAGGTGGGGAGGACATGGCATATTATAAAAAGAGAAGTGCCAGTCTAGAGGAGAAAGTTTGTGTTGGTGCTGAAGAAATGAGGATGGGTAGTGAGTTAAGGAAGAGTCCGACTGTTTGACAGAGGACCTTTAAAAACAAGCTGCAGAACTTAGATTAGATAATATGGTAAGGAATTGTAAACATGGAACAACATAATCAAGTAGTTCCTTAAGAAGTGAAGTCTGAACTTGAGTATATGCAGCAGGTACAATGCAAGAAGGACAGTATAGATACTTCTATGAAATAGGGTAAATAGGGTGGCTGGTTTCATGGTGGGATCAGAAGTCACGGATTCTAGGAGGATAGGACTGCCTCCAGTTACACCCAGAACTTTTGAGTCAATTCTCCCAAACCCTGGGGTTACAGAGAGCGAAGAGGAATATGGTGTGAGTTGAGGCCAGAGAGATGGTCTTGAGTCTTCCTTCACCTCCCTGAGTAGATCAGCCTCTGTCAATTATTGGCTTTTATAACACCTTTCCTTCATAGCATGTGGCATGATTATGATTTCATATTTACTTGTCTCAATATTTGATACATGTCTATCTTCCTCATTAAATTCTACGAGGGCTGGTTCCATGCCTGTTTTGTTCACCATATCTCCAGTACCCACACAGTGCCAGGTACTTAGTGGTTGCAAAACAAATGTTTGTTGAATGAAAGAAGGTATATATTTATACTTGGGCTACTCTAAGCCTAGAAAGGGGCTTCCCAAGTGGTGCTAGTGGTAAAGAGCCCACCTGCCAGTGCAGGAGACATGAGACGTGGGTTTGATCCCTGGGTCCGGAAGATCCCCTTGGAGGAGGGCACAGCAATCCACTCCAGTATTCTTGCCTGGAGAAGCCCATGTACAGAGGAGCCTGGTGGGCTACAGTCCATAGGGTCACACAGAGTCAGGCAGGACTGAAGCGACTTAGCATGTATGCACGCAAGTGCTACATATGTACACCATCTACCAAATGTAGATGCCTCTCAAAATGCCAATAGCTTACCCCAAATATGTCTCCCTTGCTTAATGTCCAAGAACATAGCCTTCCCCTTTGCTTCGGCAAGATAGGCAGAAGACAGGAAGCAGAAATGATAAATGGTGGAAAGAAGCTGGGACTGGGTTTGGGTTTAAGGCCTGCCTACCCAGAATGTGGCCATGGTACAGTCTCTGCCGAGTCTTTTTTCCTGCTGATAAAGTTTCCCTTAAGGTTCCAGTGGCTGGGTGCACTATGCTTCCAGTTTAGATGAGGTTTGCTGAAGTGCCAGCAATGACACACCCTGCCAACACTCTCCTGACTGTCCTAGCCTCAAAGACAAGTCTAAACAACTGAGACTGGGGTTGAGATTCAATCCATGGCTAAGATTGCTGTCTGACCCAGGAAGAAAGGCACACATTAGTGTTTGGTGACAGTGCAGAGACTATTTCAATGGGGCCTTTTATATTAAGGTTTGCAAGTTCAGCGCTCAAAAGGTTATTTCTTCTGCAGTATTTTGCCTGCAATTAGGGCAGCCAGCATAGAAGAGAAATGTGTCTGGGTTCCCTGCTGAATGAGCAATATGCTTACACAAGGTATACCTTTGTAAAAACATCGTTTCAACAGAAAAAAAAATAACTAGGTGCTTCAAAAATTAGAACTTCAAAGGAGATTCAATCACATTACATACAACTGAAAGATGTAAAGACATTAAAGACAGAGAAAAAAGCATCAATTTTATGAAAGTGTAAGATTTACTCTTGAGAGGGGAAGATGAAAGAGAATGGTTTATTTAGGCTGGAGAAGAGATGGCAAAGAGAGAACTTCATGAATTGTCAAGTATGTGAAGGGGCAGTACACGATCAGTAACAACTAGCCTTTATCTGTTACTTCGGAGGACATAACAAAAAGAAAAGAAATTTAAATCATGACAAGAGAGCCATTGAGAAGATAGTTAGTCCCAGGATCTGTTGCCATGAGAAGGACTAGAAATAAACTTCTGTATATGTAAATTAAGGAAATAAAAAGGCAAGACTATCGGAGATAGCTAAGGTGCAATTCTACTTAACCCCAGGGTAATAAATATAGTCATAATGCACACATACATCACTTATTAACTTAATAACTCTTTACTGGACTTTCTCTTAGCCTTCTGTCATCTCAGTTAATTTTTACAACCTTTCTGTTGGTTGTAGGTATTATAATTAGCATTTACACAGCTGAGAGATTCAAGGTCCTGAATGGTTGTCTTGCCCAAGATAAAATTACTAGTTGACTGTAGCTCTGCCATGTCAAAACTATGTCCTCTGACTTCAGAGCCTATCTGCATTGTGCTCTATTGCCTCTTGGATGCAATAATACATCTTTTTGCACTTGCCTTTCTTTTATCAATTGTTCTTCAGTTTAGATTTCACATTATTTTCCCCAAACAAAAGCACCTTAGCCTAACAACTGGATTATAGCAATTAGCTGGTTATATTAGTAACCACGTGTACACCTCTGCTAAAAATGGACTCTCTTGGGTGTGCAGAAAAGGGAACCCTTGTATACTATGGATGAAAATGCAAACTGGTACAGCCACTAGGGAAAACATTAGGGAGGTTCCTTAAAAAAATCTAAAAGTAGAGCTGCCATATGATCCAGAAATTCCATTCCCAGGCATATATCCAGAAAAGAGAAAAACTCTAATTTGAAAAGATGCATACACCCCAACGTACATAGCAGCACTATTTATAATAGCCAAGACATGGAAGCAACCCAAGTGCCCACTGACAGATGATTGGTTTAAGAATATGTGATATATACACATATATATAATAGAATATTACTCAGCCATAAGAAAGAATAAAATATTGCTATTTGCAGCAATGTGGATGGACCTAGAGATTATCATACTAAGTGAAGTAAGTCCAACAAAGACAAATATTATATGGTATTATTTATACATGGAACCTAAAAAATAAAAATGAATCTATATACAAAACAGAAACAGACTCAAAAGCATAGAAAACAAACTTATAGTTACCAAAGGGGAAAAGCTTGGGGAAGGGATAAATTAAAGAGTATGGGATTAACAGATATAAACTAGTATACATAGAGTAGATAAGAAACAAGAATTTACTACATAGCATGGGAAACTATATTCAGTATCTTTAATAACAACCTATGATGGAAAATAATCTGAAAATTACATATATATACGTATAATTAACTGGATCATTTTATTGTACATCTGAAACTAATACTGTACATAAACCATACTTCAATTTTTAAAAATGGACTCTCTTCTCTTTGGAGTGGACTCAAGCTGGGATGAAGATGGGAAAGGAGGTAAGGAACAAAACAGTCTTTCCTGGCTGAAAGTTCATAGCTGTACTGAGGGACAGTACACACACTGTGAGAAACAGGTATGGAAAGATCAAGCACCTTATTGAAGCACAAATTAAATTAGGCTACAGCTAAATTCATGCTGACTTGTAAAGGCTGGTGCAAAGAGCATAGTAAAAAAGATGAGCCTGTATGGATACTAAGAATAAGGTCATTTCTTTCTAAGAGAAATATTAATTATAGTGTGCTAACGTAAGGTAGGGAATAAAAAAACAATATGAGGGATCAGCTAATTTCCTATTGACCATGAATGAATGTAAAGCCAGTAACATCACCATAGTCAGTCAGCAATTCAGAGGAAGAAAAAACAAAAACAATATCTCATTTTTGTTGTTGCTGTTTAGTTGCTACGTCATGTCTGACTCTTTGCGACCCCATGTACTGTAGCCCACCAGGCTCCTCTGTCTATGGGATTTCCCAGGCAAGAATACTGGAGTGGGTTGCCATTTCCTTTTCCAGGGGATCTTCCCAACCCAGGGATCGAACCTGCATCTCCTGCATTGACAGACAGATACTTTACCACTGAGCCACCAGGGAAGACCAACATCTTATTTTAGTAGCATCTAATTCCAACCATGATTAACTTTCTGGCAATATTTCCAAGTTAGTGTGTCTTCATTCAAACAACACCTACTCTGTGCCTAGTGCAGTGGGGGAAAAAAGATGAGCCCAAAATAGTTACTGCCTTGAGGAACACATATTGGTAGGAATGATAAGTCATGGGCACATATAATAAAAGACAAAAGGTGCTAAGGTGATAAATGCTACTGGAGAAGCACAGGTGAGGTCCTGAAAAGTCCTAGAGAGGAGGGAGTTTAGTCCTAATCTACAGGATTAAAAAAAAAAAATCATGGAGGAGGTAGCGTTCGAGCCAGCCTCTGAAGGAGAAGCAGGATTTAGGGGTGGAGAAACTGGAATGAAGGTGGGAAGGCAAAGAAGAGAGAAAGACCCTCCCACTAGTATTTATCCAAATCAAAACCACAGTGAAGTATCACCTCACATGTGTCAGAATGGCCATCATCAAAAAGGTCTAATAAATGTTGGAGAGGGTGCAGAGAAAAGGGAATGCCTCTACACTGTTGATGGGAATGTAAACTGGTACAGCCACTGGGAAGAACAGTATGAAGGTTCCTTAAAAAACTAGAAATAGAGTTACCATATGATCCAGCAATCCTACTCCTGGGCATATATCCAGAAAAGAGAAAAACTCTATTTCAAAAAGATATATGCACCCCAATGTTCATAGCAGCACTGTTTATAATAGCCAAGACATGGAAGCAATCCAAAAATCCATCAATTGAGGAATGGATAAAGAAGATGTGGGACAGATATACAATGGAATATTAGTCATAAAAAAGAGTGAAATAATGCCATTGCCAGCAACATTGATGGACCTAGAGATTATCCTCTATGAGTGAAGTAACTCAGACAGAGAAAGACAAATATGATATCGCCTACATGCATAATCTAAAAAAATGATACAAATGAACTATTTACAAAACAGAAACAAACTCAGAGAACAAACTTGTGGTTACTGGGGTTGGGGGGAGGATGGGGGAATGAATAGATTAGAAGTTTTTGACTGACATGTACACACTGCTATATTTAAAATGGATAACCAAAAGGACTACTGCATAGCACAGGGAACTCTGCTCAATACTCCATAATGACCTAAATGGGAAAAGAATTTGAAAAAGAATAGATACATGTATAACTTAATCTCTTTGCTGTATACCTGAAACTAACACAACACTGTTAATCAACTCTACCCCAATATAAAATAAAAAATTAAACAAAACAAAATAAACAAAAAAGACAAATGTGACCTGAGGACTACCTATGTTAGCATATGAGGAGGCTGCATTTGAGCTAGGGCTTCAGGAGTAGGCAGGATTTTCACAGGTGAAATCAGAGGGAAAGGATTTTCTAGAGACAGGAAACATTCTCTCCTTTCAAGTCTTACTGTACATGTTGTATAGATATAACTAAGGGAGCCATTTTGTCTACTTTTCTTCCCAGCCTTATCGTGAAATGGCTGCTGCTCATTCACCCCAAACTGGCTTACCATATGGCTGGGATTAGATGCTCTGACCAATCAGAGACTGACAGTGGTTACTCTTCTGTTGGTTTACTAAGGTTTCAAACTTTTAAGATGCTCAATTTAAGTGCGCCAAATTCAGATGTAAAACCACCATTTCAGGCCACCCCCAGTCATCCATATTATTGTAGGGATGGTTTCTCAAAGCAAAAGTCTATGGGCCACCTGCATCAGAATGGATGATGAGGCCAGTTTAAAAGCACATCCCAGGGCTCCTCCCCAAGGCCACCGAAACAGAATCTCTGTGATTGTGGTCCAGGGAGGTGAATTTCAACAACTTCTCCGGTAATTCTAAGCACACTAAAGTTCGAAAGATATTGAGGGGCTGAGGAGAGAGCAAAGGCACAAAAATGAGAGAACAGAAGAACAATGTGGGGAGAACCCGAGGTGCAAGAATGCAAGCATGTGGACCTATAAAGGTAACTCAGAAGACCTTCACTGTCAGAGTCAGGGGTGGACACATTCTGCAGGCACCAGGGAGCCATTCCTTTCAGTGGCAGAGTGGGGTGGTTAGGAGCCTAGAGTCCGGAGCCAGACTTCCACGATTCAGATCTTAGCTCTTTGACTCACTAGCTATATAACCTTGAACAAGGATCTTAACCTCTTTCTGCCTCAGTTTCATCATCTGTAAAATGATGTTAATAATCATACCCCGCCATGGGGTTGTCATGAGATTAAATGAGTTCATATCTGTAAAGTGCATAGAACTGTGACTGGCATAGAGTAAGTACAATGTGTGTCAGCATAAAGACTTCTGAGTAGGGATGTAGCATAGTTAAGGCTATCTCTTTGAAAGATTAAGCTGGCAGTAATGTATGGAAAGGCTTCCCTGATAGCTCAGCTGGTAAAGAATCCTCCTGCAATGCAGGAGACCCCGGTTCAATTCCTGGGTCGGGACGATCCACTGGAGAAGGGATAGGCTACCCACTCCAGTATTCTTGGGCTACCCTGGTGGCTCAGCTGGTAAAGAATCCACCTGCAATACAGGAGACCTAGGTTCAATCCCTGGTTTGGGAAGATCCCATGGAGAAGGGAAAGGCTACTCACTCCAGTATTCTGGGCTGGAGAATTCCATGGACTGTATGGGGATGCAAAGAGTCTGACCTGACTGAGTGACTTTCACTTTCAACATATGGGAGTCAACCACCCATTTGCTACCAGCAAATCCTATCATATTTTCTCTCTATTTCAGTGGCTGTCAACCTTGGCTGCACATTGGAATCACCTCCTTCACCCCTCTTTCCCCTTACCAAGGTATGGTATTCCAATATGCACCTACAGCCAAGAACCAGTGTTCTAAATATACAGTCATCCCTTGGTATCTTCAGGGCATTGGTTCCAAAGGACCCTTGCAGATACCAAAATGCAAGGATGCTCAAGTCCCTTATATAAAGTGGCATAGTATTTGCATATAGCCTACACACACACTCCCATACACTTTAAATCATCTCTAGATTATTTTTAATACCTAAGTATTAGAAGTTGGGACTACAATGTAAATGCCATGTAAATGGTTGGCAGCACACGGCAAATTCAAGTTTTGCTTTTTGGAACTTTCTGGATTTATTTTTTTCTCCAATATGTTCAGACCATGGTTAGTTAAATCTGAGGATTCAGCACTTGCTTAATTTCAAATTTGTTCAGTATTCATTATTGAGTCCTTACTTTATGGAAGACAGTGTCCTAGGTCCTTTTCCTGCATTATCTCATTTAAACTTAACAACAGTTTGGAGGTTGGTGCTAACATAATCCTCACTGTAAAGACTGCTAGAAAGGTGAGTACATACATGGCTCATGATCACCCAGCTTGAAAGTAGCAGGACTGGGATTAGAATCAAGGCAGCCTGGCTCCAGAAGACCCTAGTCTGAACCACTACTCTATACTGTGTCCCCCGCCCTGAATCTTGGCCTGTCATACCAAAGAGACTGCTACATCCATCCTCTTGGTCTCTCTACTTGTCTTCTTTCCTTCCTCCAATCTAGTCTGGACACAAGAACCAGTGAGATCTTTTAAGACATCAACTGGATCACATCATGTCTCCTGCACAACTTTCCAGTGGCTTCCCAATGCACTTCAAAATGGAAATCCAAACTTGTTACCATGACCTTGAAGGTCCTGCATCATCTGACTCCTGTTCACCTCTCCAGTCTCACCAAATGTCAGTTATGATCACAATCACTATATTCCTACCACACTGGTCCCAAGCTTGTTAAATGCTCTAAGCTCTTCCTTGCCTGGTCCTTTGAACTTTCTTTTCTTTCTGCTTGGTATGCTCTTCCCCCAGGACCTTTGCATGGATGACTCCTTTTCATCTTTCAAGTCTGAGTTTAAATGTCATCTCAGAGAAGCCTTTTCAACAACTCAACTAAATGCCTTCACCTCTTATTTTCTATCTCAATCCCTTGTTTATTTACTTTACAGTACATACATTGTTTATATTTAGATATTTGCTTGTTTGTTTATTGTATTCTCTGGTAAAATGTGGGTTCCACAAGGGCAAAGAACATACCCTGGCTGCTACATATGCCACATATGGTTATATAGGTTGTGTCCTGCATAAGGGTGCCTCAGCTAAGGAGGTATATTCACAAGGATTTTCTGGCAAATGGCAAGTCAAGTATCTTAAGTAAGGTGATCCTTTTTATAATTCACATGAAGATGCCATACAGTCTAGCAGCGCCCTGTATGTCTACTATGTTTACCATTATGTATCCAGCTTCTAACACAGTGCCGAGCATACAGTAGATGTTCAATGAGCATGTTAACTGGATGGAAGGGAAGAAGACAAAATTAGGGAAAGTGGGAAAAGGGGGGATATAAAGGACTGCTGATAGACTTGGTGATCTGAGAAGAGGCAATAAAGGAGAAGTTAAAGGTAATGCTGTTTGATCTTGGAAACCTAAAGAATAAAAAGAGTACCATCATCAAAGAAATGAAACTCAAAGAAGAAAAAACCAACTTTGAGAAGATGACAATTCCATTTTGAATATAATTTCAGAAGATGATGCACTCCATTTTGCTGTTATTGAGTCTGTCAGCATTTTACTGTGGGATTTTAAAAATACCCCTACCTTTGCCCAGCATAATCTTCAAAATGGTCACATTAGTGCTTTGGGGGGCCAAGTCTTCCTGTTAAGGCTGTGTATGATCAAGGGTGAAACAGATCACCAGCCCAGGTTGGATGCATGAGACAAGTACTCAGGGCTGGTGCACTGGGAAGACCCAGAGGGATGGGATGGGGAGGGAGGCGGGAGGGGGGATCGGGATGGGGAACACATGTAAATCCATGGCTGATTCATATCAGTGTATGGCAAAAACCACTACAATATTGTAAAGTAATTAGCCTCCAACTAATAAAAATAAATGGAAAAAAAAAAGGCTGTGTATGGAAAAGCCCTATGTTTTACAATACAATAATGGAGGGGCCAAGCTAGATGAATCTCACCCCTCTCCCCTTGCTGTGCCACAGTGCAGTTTCTTTCAGGTAGTGACCCTTAAAAGCAATGCTTTTTTTTCCTTTTGTGATTGAAAGCACCCTTAATATTTAAGGCTAGCATAGAAAATTCCCTTTTGCTAGAACACTGGACAGGTATTTCCCTCTTCTAAATCCTGCTACTCAGCATAGTAGCACCTGGGGTCTTGGGATATAGGATACCTACCTCTGCACACCCGGCAGCAGGAATCTGGAACAGAGACTGGGAAAGCACAGGTTAACTTGGGGCAAGTCTTGAGACCACAGTACACATTGCCCTCCTGCTGGGGAGAAACAGAATTAAGGTCAGAAGGAGCTGAAGTACATGTAAAGGCTTTAGCTCAGTACCTGGGATGAGTAGGGGTTCAAACATAATACATCCCTTCCCCCTGCTCTTCATCAGTCAGTCCCAGGCACTTCCTAAATTTTATGATGCGCTTATTTTTTTCCCATTTATTATTTCTCCATGCCAGAGACTAGGTCACAGAAGAGATGGCAATCCTCATCAGGCACCCTGGTCTAAGATAGAACAAAGTATCAGATTCTATCTATTACATTCTCTGGGCCACACAATTAGATGGTGATGTAATCAGTATACCTTATTCATGAAGTATACAATTCTTTGGACAAGTAATGTCACCAGAATCATTATGATCAAGCATTTTTCAAGAGATTTTTCTTTGCAGGGCAAAGAACTATCTCGTTAACAGAATATTTCAGAGATGGGAACCAAGAGACACCCCATTTTCCTGTGAATTGGACTGATACTGCTAGATGGTGCCAGTGGCTTTTCCACCCATAGCATTTCCAAGGCATCAAATAACTGAGTTCTTCAGATGAAGGCTCTTGTGGTATAATGACTGTGAACAGAAGTACAGATCAAGATCATCAGCTCATCTTTGTCCTAAAGATTTAAGACAAGGATATGGCTGGGTCCAACCTTTTCAACAGAGATGATCAGGGTTGATGAAGATCAGGGAGGCTTACAACTTAGATGCAATTCACCATCTTTCAATCAAGTACCCTACAATGTAGGCTCAAACTAAAGGTATGTGTATGGAAGAGCTCTTATGTGGGTGAACGTGAACGTGTATGTGAAGTCGCTCCTCCGTCCATGGGATTCTCCAAGCAAGAATACTGGAGTGGGTTGCCATTTCCTTCTCCAGAGGATCTTCCCGACCCAGGGATCGAACCAGGGTCTCCCGCATTGCAGGCAGATGCTTTAACTTCTGAGCCACCAGGAAAATCCTAATGTGGGTAGAGGATATTAAAATACAGGGTCTTACCGAGCAGCTGCACTGGGTGCACTGGTTGGGTTGCCGGTTCTGAAAGAGCCCTTCAGCCATGAACAGCTCACCATGTTGGTAAGTGGTCCCATTGTATTCACACGACTTGCTGGTCACTTTATTGTTCGCTGGGGGTAAGGAGTCTTCTGGGACAGGGTGGAAAAAAACCACACCAAGTATTGGCATCATTGCAAAGAATTTCACAAATCCCCAGACAAACAGCAGGTGGGGCTGTACCACATAGAAGGAGTTAAAAATAGTCCCTGATTCAGGGGCTGATGACTTCGATAATATTAAAGCAGCCAGACAGGAATAACAACTAACATGACCAACCATCCAAGCCTTCACTTGTTGGGCATCTATTGAGCACCTACTATGTACCAGGCACTGTGATAGGCACTAGGCAGAGATTAGTGAAGAAAGACAAGGCTGCTGCCATGATGCAGCTACCAGTCTTAGACGAAGAAGGTATTAACTTGTCTCAAGGAAGGGAGTCTTTTCAGGTGAGGAACCACCTATTATAACTACCCTGGTAACTTTACCGTCCCCCATGTTTTATTACACTTGGCATATGCTTGTTCCAGCCTCTGGAGTCTGCTTGTTTTCAATCCCTCCACCAAGATGGCCCCCTTCCTCCTCCTCTTTTCTATCTACTGAAGTCCTATCTGATTTTGAAGGACCAGCACAAGTTCCCTTTTCTTGAACAAGTGCCCAGATTAAACTAATCATCAGTGTACAGATTAACAATAGATACAAGCAGAACTTGAAAAGTACTTGCTGTGGCATAGTGGGGGAAGAGAAATAAGGAGAAATGTGTGTTTCATGACGAGGAAGCTTAGAGAGTTAGACCATTCTGGGACCCTCCTACACTGTTGGTGGGAATGTAAATTGGTACACCCACTATGGAGAACAGTATGGAGGTTCCTTAAAAACTAAAATTAGAGTTGTCACATGATCCAGCAATCCCACTCCTGGGCATATATCCAGAGAAAACTATAATTCAAAAAGAACATTGTACTCCAATATTCATAGCAGCACTATTTACAATAGCCAAGACATGCAGGTAACATAAGTGTCCATCAACATAAATAAGATAAATAAGATGTGGTACTGAGCAAGCCAAAAAATAAAAGACACATTTTTCATTTTTACTAAGAACTTCATTGAACAAAGTATTCACTAACCTAAAGAACTTTTTGGCCAACACAATATGCAATGGAATACTACTCATCCATAATAAAAGAATGAAATATTGCCATCTGCAGCAACATGTGTGGGCCTAGAGATTATACTAAGTGAAGTAAGTCAGGAAGAGAAAAGCAAATACTGTATGCTATCACTTATATGTGAAATCTAAAAATAATAATATAAATGAATTTATATATAAAACAGAAACAGACTCACAGACATAGAAAATGAACTTACAGCTACCAAAGAGAAAAGGGAGAGGCAGAAAGGGATAAATTAGGAGTATGGGATTAATACATACCAACTAATATGCATAAAGTAAATAAGCAACAAAGATTTACTATATAATACAAGGAACTGTGTTCAATGTCTTATAATAATCTATAGTGGAAAATAACCTGAAAAATATATGTATAACTGAATCAATTTTCTGTATACCTGAAAAAAACACAATACGGTAAATTATAATTCAATAAAAATGTTTTTTAAAGAGACCATCCTTTCTTTCCCATGACTCAAAACTATAATGAAAATGAGTCCATTTTATGGGGGAGGTAAATGATACCTCAATATAACTTTAAAAAAAAATAAAATTGTTCTCAGAATGTAGTTAAAAATTACAAAGACTATTAATAATATCATCACCATAAAATAAGAGTTAACATTTATTGAGCCCCAAATAATATGCTAGGCTTTATACCATTGGTTATTACTAAGGACATTCTGATGTAGATATTAAAGTATGCCCATTTTGCTGATGAGGAAACTAAGGCTTAAGAAATGAATTGACTCCCAGGGTCACACAACTTGTTAATGGTAGCACCAGGATCTGACTGATTCAAGAGTCTTACCTCCTAGGGTGCCAAATCACTTCAAACCTGTCACAAGGAAAGGGCCATTTAATTTATTAATTTATTTATTTTCATTTATTTTTATTAGTTGGAGGCTAATTACTTCACAACATTGCAGTGGGTTTTGTCATACATTGACATGAATCAGCCATGGAGTTACATGTATTCCCCATCCCGATCCCCCCTCCCACCTCCCTCTCCACCCGATTCCTCTGGGTCTTCCCAGTGCACCAGGCCCGAGCACTTGTCTCATGCATCCCACCTGGGCTGGGGATCTGTTTCACTTTAAATAATATACATGCTGTGGGCCATTTAATTTAAAACTCAAACCACAGAACATGAAAGCTGTGTTGTCTCTGTAGAATGTATGGCCTCAGATACCCAGAAAACATCACACTTTCTTTGGCTTCAGCGATTAGAGTAACTAACTCAATTCTATACTTTGCTACATAAGTTGATCTAACTTCAATTTCTGAGTAAATCTCACCTTTGTTGTTAAGTACTTCCTAAAGATCCCTTACAGGATACAAAGAAAGTTCCTTCATTTTGTTTTAAAAGAAAAAGTTTTAAATCTGAGCGAGAGTTTAACCTTTTGGCCTGGGCTGACTCCTTGTTCCTGCCCAAAGTACACATACAACCAGATAGCTGCAGCTGGCATACATGAGTGAAACCCAATGGAGAGAGTACAGGAGCAGGGCATTTGCCCCCTGGGCCCTAATAATACCAAATCTCTGTATTTTGTGGTGAAGGAAAACTAGGGTGACCTATAAAATAATATTCGCCATGACTTACAGAAGCTGGCGAGTATTTGGAATACTGAAAGAAAAAAAAAGTTTGGGATTTTTTTGGCTCAAAAGAATGTGGGCTGAGTTTTGAACTGTGTCTTCCACCACGGGATCAATGAGAAAGCAACTGTAGGGTGAGGTTTTCCAGCGAGCCTTGACCTTGAGAGTCTTTCTTGTAACAGTCTTCAGAGAAATCCCGCATGGAGTCTATTAATCTACTCAACAGGAGATGGGGAGAAAGCAAAAATGAGGAAGACAAAAGAGAATCAAAGAAAAAGAAACCAATTGTGGTGATGCTTAATGCTAGTTTTACACAATAAATTTATCTTAACATCTTCTCATTTATTATGATTTCATTCTTCTAATATCCCTAACAGAATGGGGGAGTGAGAGTTATGAAAATGACGCTACTGATACCTCAAAAGATTTGGTCCATGTCACACTGCTATTAAACAGAAGAGTCAACAAGGAAATATAGTTTTCTTGCCTTGAATTTGTGCTCTTTTCACACCATGTGTATTAAAACTGGGGAGCAGAAAGGAAATGAAATCAGTCCCTGGAAGAGATATCTGCACTTTCATGTTTATTGAAGCATTATTCATAATAGCCAAGATAGGGAGACAGCCTAAGTGGTGTCCATCCTATATCCCATATCCTTGGATGAACAGGTAAAGAAATTGTAGTGCATATATATGTCTGTGTGTGCTAAGTCACTTCAGTCATGTCAACTCTGTGCAACCCTATGCACTGTAGCTCACCACGCTCTTCTGTCCATGGGATTCTCCAGGCAAGAATACTGGAGTGCGTTGCCATTTCCTATATACATATATTTATTTCCTATATATATATATACATTTATATGTACATTATACATTTATATGTACATTACATATACATTATACATTTATATATATATATATACACACACACACACCCTGTATATACACACACACATATATACATTTCTTATATATATATATATATATGTATACACATTTCCTATACATGTATATAGATATACATACACAAACAATGGAATATTATTCAGCCTTAAAAAGGAGATCCTGCCATTTACAACAACATGGTTGAACCTGGAGGACATCCTACTAAGTAAGCCAGTTACAGAAAGAAAAAAATGACATGATTTCACTTATATGTGAAATCTTAGAAATAAATAGAAGCAGAGATTAGAATGGTGGTTACCAGGGGCAGGGAGGTGTGAGAAATGGGGATACTGGTCACAGGATACAAAATTGCAGGTATGTAGGATGAGTAAGTCCAGACATCTAAAGTACAGAATGATGGATATAATTAATAATACTGTATTGTATACTGGAAATTTGCTAAGAAAGTAGATTTCAGAGGCTCTCACCACAAAAGAAATGAGATGATGTTAATTAGCTTAACTGTGCTAACCATTTCAACATGTCTATCAGATCAGCATGCTGTAACCTTAAAATACATTTGATTTTTACTAAAGAAATTTTTTAACATCTAGGGGGTGGCGGGATCACTGAGTCATAATCCCAGCTTGGGCACCCACTTCCCATAACCTTGCACAAGTCACTTTACCTCTTTGGGCCTAAGCTTTTCTATCTAAGAATACGGAATTCAAATCTCTCCTGGCATCTCTGAAGGCCAACACAGCATGCAAGGAACCGCAGAGGCAAGAACAACCACCTTGGACTGTACATTCTACCTTTCTAGATTTTCCAAGGTGGTTGGGCTTCTACCCAGCTATCCTTAGAATGCATTCTGTGTTCCTGGCCAAAAACTGACAGAAAACTAGTCTGAAGCAAGACTGGCTTCAGGGTCCCTCAGGGGCATGCTCCAACAGAAGTGACCAGGCTCCATGGCTTCTAGCCTCCCATTTCCAGTTAAACTGCACACAGCACTCTGGGGAGGAGTGGAAGAAGGATACTGCCAGGTATGCAGACAAGCATTCAGCCATCTGATTACAGTTGTGTTGCAAAAAGAAACTGTTCCTTCTCCCCTGGTGAGGGATGATCTATGTAAGTAGAACTCTGACTTCTGGGGTGCTCTGAAAACATGCCCTTATACTCAATGTTTCTAACCACCTTTTCTTTCACTGATGCCTAAAATGCCATCATTAGAAGTCCATTCTTTTGGATTAAGTGACTGTCTATTGCCATGTGTGCATGCTAAGTCACTTCAGTCACATCCAACTCTTTGCAACCCCAAGGACTGTAGCCAGCGAGGCTCCTCTTTCCATGGGATTCTCCAGTCAAGAACACTGGATTGGGTTGCCATGCCCTCATCCAGAGGATCTTCCTGACCCAGGAATCAAACTTGCATCTCTTATGTCTCCTAAATTGGCAGACAGGTTCTTTACCACTAGTGCCACCTGGAAAGCCCTGTCCATTGGCAATCAGGTATTATAACCCCAAAACTTCTCTGAGAGGATACACATTGTCAATAATATCTTAGTGTGAATAACCTGGTGACAGGTTTTTTTTCCCCCTTCAGAGTGACTGGTAATTTTTACTAAGAAGTCTGTGGTCCTTTCTCATGTCCTCTGGTACACCATTCTCTCCCCTCCTGGCACTGCTCCTTTTCCTATCCTCTTAAACCCAAAGTCTTCATGCTGGTGGCTCTCTTCTCCACTCTCCACATTCTCAAATTTCTACTTCCTTAGCAGGTCAGTTCTTAGCTAGTCAGAAAGGCCTCTTGTGGGTCAGGAGATAAATCAGCTATCAGTGTTTATGAAATAAATGCAAACCTCTCCAGAGCTCCCAGCCATGATCGCTAATCTCCTCGACTCTGAGCCTTCCCCGTTTTTGCCATTGCTATTGTTACTCTGGTCCCTATTTTTTTATGGCTGATCCTGAAGACAGTGTTTCCAGTCTGGTTCTGTCTCATTCTAGTGGTGTAGTTCCAGCACATGCACAGGCCATTTTGGAGGTGGTGGTGGAGCGGGGAATATGGAGATGAAGGTAAAGGGCTTGAAATGTTATGTTCCCTTTAATTCTGTTGAGACATAGGCACACACACACACACACATACACAATGGAATTCTATTCAGCCATAAAAAAGAATGAAATCTTGCCATCCGCAACAACATAAATGGACCTTGAGGACATTACGCTAAATGAAATAAGCCAGACAGAGAAAGACAAATACCATATGATCTCATTTATACATGGAATCTAAAAAATAAACCCCAAGCCTGTAGATACAGAGAACAGATTGGCAGTTGCCAAAGGCAGGGCGTTAGGGGGATGGGTGAAATGGGTAAAGGAGGTTCAAAGGACTTATAAAGTAAAAAAATTATGCGGATGGGATGTACATTATGGTGATTATAGTTAATAAGAGTGTATCACTTTGTCAACAAAGGTCTGTCTAGTCAAGGCTATGGTTTTTCCAGTGGTCATGTATGGATGTGAGAGTTGGACTGTGAAGAAAGCTGAGTGCTGAAAATAGATGTTTTTGAACTGTGATATTGGAGAACACTCTTGAGAGTCCCGTGGACTGCAAGGAGATCCAACTAATCCATCCTAAAAGAGATCAGTCCTGTTTTTGAACTGTGATATTGGAGAACACTCTTGAGAGTTCCGTGGACTGCAAGGAGATCCAACTAATCCATCCTAAAAGAGATCAGTCCTGGGTGTTCATTGGAAGGACTGATGTTGAAGCTGAAACTCCAATACTTTGGCCACCTGATGCAAAGAGTTGACTCATTGGAAAAGACCCTGATGCTGGGAAAGATTGAGGGCAGGAGGAGAAGGGGACGACAGAGGATAAGATGGTTGCATGGCATGACCGACTCAATGGACATGGGTTTGGGTGGACTCCGGGAGTTGGTGATGGACAGGGAGGCCACCCAGTTCATGGGGTGGCAAAGAGTCAGGGATGACTGAGTGACTGAACTGAGCTGAACTGTATATTTTAAGGTTGCTAAGAGAATAAATCTTACAAGTCCTCAACATAAGAAAAAAATTTTATATATAAATTTTTAAATATATAGATGTTAACTAAACTTATTGAGTTGATCATTTTTGAAATATAAACAGATATTGAATCATTATGTTGCACACCTGAAACAAATATGTCACACATCAATTGAAAAAAAAAACTACATTAAATTATCAGATTTGCAAAAATTCAAAAGTTTGATTAATAAACTCTCTTGGTAAGGCTGTGGAGAATTTATACAAATACTATGGAGGCTATTTAGCAATATCATTCAATTTTAAAATATATGTATTTTTCACCCAGCAATCCTACTTTTAAGAATTCACACTACAGACTTTTAGACTCTGTGGGAGAAGGCGAGGGTGGGATGTTCTGAGAGAACAGCATTGAAACAAGTACACTATCAAGGGTGAAACAGATCACCAGCCCAGGTTGGATGCATGAGACAAGTGCTCATGGCTGGTGCACTGGGAAGACCTAGAGGGATGGGATAGAGAGGGAGGTGGGAGGGGGGATCGGGATGGGGAACACATGTAAATCCATGGCTGATTCATGTCAATGTATGGCAAAAACCACTACAATATTGTAAAGTAATTAGCCTCCAACTAATAAAAACATATGGAAAAAAAAATTAGAAAAGTCTCCTCTGGGGAAAAAAAAAAGAATTCACACTACAGATATACTCACACATGTGTGAAAAATCTAAGTTATTCATTGCACCATTGTTTGTGATGGCAAAAGATTGGAAACAACTTCTGTGTCCATCAGTAGACATCTGGTTAAATACATGATGGCTGATTAAGACAATGAAATAGTATGCAGCTGTATAAAAGAATGAGTAAGCTTTCTATGTACTAATACAAAAAATAGATTATTAAATGAAAAAAATTGCAAAGTGAAAAATGATTCAGATAATATACTGTTTTATGTAAAAAGACTATATTTTTGAAAGAGTTTATATTCACATTTTCTTATATTTTCATAAATAAAATTTGGAAGGATACATAGGAAAATACTAAAAGTTATAAGGGGGGCTACGTTTTGAGGGGAATGGTAAGAATTGGATGGATTGTGGGACAGGGGTGAATTAAACATCTTACTGCATACTTTTACACATACCTCTATGCACATAAGGACCTCCCTGGTAGCTCAGCTGGTAAAGAATCCACCTGCATTGCAGGAGATCCTGGTTCAATTCCTAGGTTGGGAAGATCCCCTGGAGAAGGGATAGACTACCCACTCCAATAGTTGGCTTGGGCTTCCCTCGTGGCTCAGATGGTAAAGAATCCACCTGCAATGCAGGAGACTTGGGTTTGGTCCCTGGGTTGGGAAGAACCCCTGGAGGAGGGTATGGCGGCCCACTCCAGTATTCTTGGTTGGAAAATCCCCATGGACAGAGGAGCCTGGTAGGCTACAGTCTATGGGGTCACAAAGAGTCAGACACAACTGAGCAACTAAGCATAGCACAGCTATGAACATAAATACATATGATCATATATACATAAGCATTTATATTCTTAAATGACACAAATATATTTTCCATTGAAAAACTAAATTTGAAGAGTTTATACTTAAAAAAATTCTAATTCAAGGCCAGGGGCTAGACTTGATGACCATCTTGTGTCCTTTCCAATATAGAGAACAAATGTATGGATATCAGGAGGGTAAGAAGGGAGGTGGGATGAATTGGGAGATTGGGATTGACATATATATGCCACAATGTACAAAATAGATAACTGATGAGAACCTGCTGTATAGCACAGGGAACTCTACTCAATGCCCTGTGGTGACCTAAATGGGAAGGAAATTCAAAAAAAGAGGGGATATATGCATACGTAGACTTCTTCCATGGCTCAGTGTTAAAGAATTCGCCTGAAATGCAGGAGACACAGGAGATGCAGGTTCAATTCCTGGGTCGAGAAGATCCCCTGGAGGAGGGCATGGCATTCCACTTCAGTATTCTTGCTATGGACAGAGGAGCCTGGCAGGCTACAGTCCTTCGGGTCAAAAAGAGTCAGACACAACTGAAGCAACTTAGTCTTCATGCACTAAGGCATATGCACACATGTGCTGATTCACTTTGCTGTACAGTACAAACTAGCTGTAAAGCAACTATACTCCAGTAAAAAAATTTTTTTTAAATAAATAAAAGCAAGAGATCATATGGAAAAATTTAAAAAAAAGAAGCAACCATAGAAAATCAACCCTACAGACATGGTCATAGAAACCCAACTCAATTCCCACTACTGCGACAGACCTTAGCTAGGACTCCATGTTCCCAGTGTGACTACAATGAGATGGCAGTCTCCTACAGACACTATTTAGCCCCTTTGGGGGAGAGTGGGGGCTATTACGTTGCTTTCTGAAACAGATAGTTTTAAATAAGGGTGCTGATGGGAAATCTCCTGTGCTCCTCCATGGAGCACCACTGTAGTGGAGGGAAGAACAGCCAGGCCCTCATCCTGATTAGGCTAGGTCAGAGCCTACAGCAGGGATGTGACTCCTCTTTCACAATTAATACATCCCAAACAGTGGGTGTCTATAGCTCCCTTCTAAAAAGGAACTTGCTCACCCTCTGAGGCCATGGGCGTGCAGGTGAGTTTTTCCTTGGGAGGCTCACTGAAATCAAAGGTATTGCTTCAAACAGATCCATCAGCTAAAGCCTACCATTTAAATTTCTTCCTTTCAGCGCTCCAAACATTATCACTTTTTTTGCCCTGGGCTGCTCCAAGTGTCGACTTATCTAGGCCTGTTGTTCTTAGGGAGAGGACTATGATTTTGAGATCTTCCCCAAAGTCTCCTCCTCCATAAAAACTTAGCTGTTCTGTGTCCTATCACATTGAGGCCTTGCTGGGGGTGGGAGAAGGTTAGCACTTATTGACTAATTCATACCACAGTGCCAATGGAAGACAACCTTGGAAAACAGGAAATAGGTTCTTTTTTTTTTTTTTTGGCCCTGTGGCATACGAGATGTTAGTTGTCCCACCAGGGATTGAACCCATACCCCCTGCAGTGGAAGCAGAGAGTCTTAACTGGACTGCCAGGGAAATCCTGAAAATAGGTTATTTTTCTAGATAATTAAATTGTACCTTGGGCCTTTGCTGCTTTATTTATAATGAGGCTATAGAGGACAGGACAAGTAGTGTAAAACATTCCAGAATTTAAGGCTCAATGTGGGGGCAATCACTGAAAACACAGCCTCTGAGAGCTGTCCAGTGTCCAAACTGCTCAAATTCCACCTCCACTACTAGTTACCATTTAATAGCTGAGCAAATCATTTAACATTCTTCAGCCTCAGTTCACCCATATATAAAATGGGGCTGATAATACCCATCTCATAGGTTGTTGTAAAGATGAAATGAGGTGAGACATATAATGTGCTCAGCATAGTACCAGGTGCATACAGGTGCTCATTGAAGGCTGTTACTGTTACATTACTATTATCTGTAATGATAGGGTTTCTGGAAGGCAGAAAGCAGGTTGGTAATGGAAACAATCTGGGGCTGCCTAGTCCTTACAGTGCCTGTTATAGACTGAATGTCTGTGTCCTTCTCACCAAATCCCTATGTTGGAAACCTAATCCCCAATGTGAGGTGAGGTCTGTGGGCGTTGGGGCCTTCATGAATGGGATTATGCCCTTATAAGAGACAATGGGAAGATGATCTCTGCTTTCAGCTATGAGAACACAGGACGAAGATGACTATCTCTGAACCACAAAGTGATCTCTCAACAGATTTGCTGGCACCTTGACTTTCCAGCCCCTTAAACTGTGAGAAATAAATGTTTGTTATTTAAGCCATTAGTCTCTGATATTTTTATTATAGCAGCCCAAACTAAGATGACTGTCTTTCACTGCCCTGTAGGACTTCTCAAATATTGCCAGATTCTGAGTGGTGACTAGAGTCACTTTTGTCATCATGTTCACTAAGAATCCTTCTATGCCTCAGCTTCCAACCAACCCACCTGCCCTACCCCACCGCCCATTTCAGTGGGAAGCTCACCAGGAGAGACTTCTTTAGCCGAGTAGCTGAGTTCTGGCCAGAGCCATCTATCAAACTCATGGTCTCTGTGTTGGATTTTCTGAGGGTCCCAGAGAGGTGGGTTTATGGGTCAGAAGTGTCACTGGTGTATCTGTGATTGAGTGGTCCCGAAGGGAAAAGAAACCAATTCTCCCCCTGCATTTGGGCCATCATTTCCAGTCTCCTCTCCTGCTGCACGCTAAACAAAAGCCATTGTTGATTGGTTTGATTTTCATCTTTGTTTTGGTTCAGTAACTGACCTGTTCTTTGGAAAGTAGTTCATATTTTTCAGTTCAGAATGCCTCTCCCCTTTCAACCTTCATCCATTTTGCTTCTGTCCACTCTCCATGGCCCAGCTCTAGTCTCACCTCTTCAGGGAAGCCTTGTCTAAGTATTACCAATATTTTTGCACTCAAAGGTCTCTTTGGAGGAAAGAAAAAGGACTGGTAGAGCAGACTGCTCCTGCTACTGTAGAGCTTCCAAAGTTAGTAAGTTCACTGTGTCCCTAATCTCTCTTCTTCTTTTCTGCTCTGCCAGAGCGCTCGATATGGCCCAACTTCAAGCACTAGTTAGGGTAGGGCCCTGTCTTTCCCAAAGGCTTAATAAGTTCATGGTAATGAATACTGAAGATCGGAACAACCAATAAAGAGCAAGGTGGTGGTGATGGGGAGAATAAAAACCACAGTGAGACACCACTTTGCAACCTCCAGGATGGTTATAATAAAAAAGAGAATAATAAAATTGTTGGCAATGGTGTGGAGAAAAATGGAAATTTTGTACTACTGGTGGGAATGTAAAAATGTCAAGTGGTACAGCTGCTGTGCCAAAAAGCTTGGCAGTTCCTCCAAAGTTAAACCTAGAGTTACCATATGAACCAGTAATCCCACTTCTAGGTATAAACTGAAGAGAACGGAAAGAAGGGACTCAAACAGATCCCTGTTACATGAGTGTTTAGAGCAGCGTTATTCACAATAGTCAAAAGGTGGAAACCACCCAGTGTCCATTAATGGACGAATTGATAAACAAAATGTGGTTTATCATATAATGACATATATTTCAGTTAGAATGGATGAACCTTGAAAACATTATGCTTAGTGAAAGAAGCCAGACACAAAAGGTCACATACTGTATGATTCCATATTTATGAAGTATCCACAATAGGCAAATCCACAGAGACAGAAAGAAGCTCAGTGCATGCCAGGAGCTGAGGGGAGGGGAAAATGGACAGCTGACTGCTAGCGGGTATGGTACTTCCTTTTGGGAATGATGAAAATATTCTGGAATTAGAGAGTGGCGGTGGTTGCAATATCTTGTAAATACACTAAAACCAACTTAATTGTACTCTTTAAAAGGATAAATAGTATGTGAATTACATCTCAGATAAAGCTGTTTCCCAAAACCCTAAAAGATGAAACATCCTACAATGCAGACACAAAAGCTGAATATCAACACGGGGCAAGCCTGGACAAAATGAAGGTGCTGTATATCCTGGTGATAAGGAGGCAGGTCAAGAATAGCAAAGTAAATGAAAAAGCCAAGGGAGAAGCTCAAAGGGGTCACGGGGGTGGATCCCCAGTTATCATCTTGTCCACGGGGAGATGTGGTGCATCTTGCCTTGGGAGATGTGGTAGGTTTGCCAGGCAGCTGAGCTAAAGCAGGGGGCCAATGCAGGGAGGGCTTTCCCATTTGGAATCTTCAAGGAGACTCTAGCACAACTAGTGGCCTCCCTACTCCGACCCCCAGGCCAATCCTCATGGGGCCCCGGGCCAGGAAATTCCTGCAGCAGATTCAGTAGATCACTCTGCAGCTATACAGACAGACACAACACTCTGTCCCAACCAAGAAGGTGCCGAGTGAGAGGAAACAGTCAACTGCTCGTCCCCCTTTTCATCCGGAACCATCTGCGGGCTGTTTTTCATCCCACTTCCATTCACGTTTCAGCTGCTGTCAGTCAGTAGCTGACCCTGCCTGAAAATGCTGTCATGTCAGACAGATGCAGAGAAGGAGGGCTGGAGGAAAGGTTTTGTGCAAGAGGTGAGCCTGCCTCTGGGAGGCAAGCAGGGTGCCGGCAGGCCGGGCACTCCATCTGGGAGAGAAGAAGAGCACAGGTATTCTTGGCTGGGTTGGGCCCCTGACTGGCTGTGTGATGGAACCACTGTCACTTTGCATCTCTAGGCCTCAGTTCCTAAAGAACTTTCTGCATTCGTGAGTATGTATGTGTTGGTTGGGGTTAGTCGTTTCACTTGCTTCTACTTCACAGGGACAGAGGAGAAGCAAACCACATTCTACTTTTTGAAAAGGCTTAGGGAGAAAAGAAGCCACATGCAACATGGACAGTTAATTCTGATTATCTCCAGGTTACCAAGGGCAGTCCATCTGAAGGCAAAAAAAGATGAATAACTGAGTCTGCTCCAGCAGTCTGGTGTCTAGAGCTTAAACACCCTGTGAGAGTTCTGCCAACCCAGGAGAGACCCCTCAGCTTGTGATCTGTCGCCTCTCAGGTAGGAGTTCTAGCTTCGCTGTGTCAGTTACCTGCCTGTGGGCAAGCACTTGGAGCTAAAGCTGGATATGGAGCAGCATCACGGCATGGCCTAGCCAGGGTGATAAAGCACATCTTGGAGATGCCTCCCTTGGCTAAAGAACACTCTACCTCAGACCAGCCAGTCCTGATCCCCACTGTGTTCCTTGCCAGCTCTGCCCTGACTCATGCTAGACCCAACCACCGCCACCAACGGAGCCTCTTCAAATCCTACCCAGCCCTCACCATCTGTCAAACAGACTGATTTCTGGCAGCAATTCTACTGGTCTGCCTGTCTGTACCCTACAGTCTAGCACTTGCTAACAGGTGAACTGCTTGCTGAGTGATGACCAAGTGCAAAGGAGGCAGGGCTTCTGTCTTGACCTGTCTATCTCTAGCACTGGAACAAAGGGACAAACATCCAAATACTGACATGTGCTCAAATGTTGAGGGTCTATTACTAATTTTGTTAAGTGGTAAGTGTATACCTCCAGGGGTGAGGTGGTTTTTAAGTCTTAAGAGACTTGGAGATAAATAAATAGGACTGTAGAGAATGATTCTGAAGTGACTTTTGAGCATCTAAGGGTACATGCTGTCTTCAGGAAGAATGGTTTGTGGGTACCATTAGATACTCAAAGCATTCCATGACCCAAAAGAGGTGACCGCCCCCCCCCCCCCACCCATTTTAATAAACAAGGAGTCTGTGGGTTTCACCTCAGGGCTAGGCACACTCATTTTCAGCTTTCTGTTTGCTGAGGGCTGTTACTGGTGAAATTGTCCCATAATTGAATCTTCAGAGGGAACCTCTATGCTCTTTCCTGTCAAAATGTCTTCTTCCACTATACTGAACAGCTTTATTGTCAGCTCCATTATTCAGCCCATGGACCATTCCAATCTCATTACATAAACCTTCTAGGGTTTCTCATGTACATCTCCAAGAGGAAACTGGAAATGGCCTTCTCTCTTTAGAGATGGAAATGACACCTAGAGCCTTCAAGGGGGCACCATTATTTAGTGCCAAAACCAGGATTCAAACTTAGGTTTCCTAATTTCACACAGAGCCACAAAACCTGAGAGCAAGAGAAGCCTGCTAAGATAGAGTCAAACAACTGAGTAAGAAGATAAAACACAAATCCCTTTGTTTTCAGGGACTAATTATCGAATGTTCATCTGAACTTGGGTGTGTAGCCCAACACAAAGAACCCCTTCTGCAGTGGATCTGATAGGTTCCTCTTTCTCTTGTGCTATGATTTTTTTTTTAATTTTTAAATTATCCAATGCTGTAATAAGTGGACTTGCAGTTGAGATGAAAATGTTAAATCAACTCTTCTGCATGACACCTAATTGTTAATGACAGGTTTTTTGGTAACATGTGTGTCACTCACTGCCTTCCTCTTCTCCCTAAATAAATTAAGAATGAGTTTTACTGTTACTTGTTTAGCTCTAAACCTTTGGGAACCAGGCTTTTTTTTTTTTTTTGAAGGTCAATGACCCTTTGAAATGGACAAATTAGTCACTACCCTCAAGCAGCATTTACAGAAACAATGTGAGGCATCTGGTTGAGACAGTGGGGAGTGCGGTCAAGCATTCCTTTGTATTGCCTACACCAGCATTTCCCAAGTCTGCTCTGCAGAGCACTACTAGTCCACAAGATGCTCTGTGAAAACAAAATTCTGTGCTTCAGATACAGTTGGGAAAAGATCCATAGTCTGCTCACAATATCCTTCTCAGCATGTTAAAGATGATCTCAGAAATCCCATAGTAAAGAAACCTGTTTAACTAGAACCCAGCATTTTCTCCAACTGACTTTCCTGAGCCACCAGACCTCTTTTTTCTCATCTGTTGCTTTTGAGTCGCTAAGTCATGTCCGACTCTTTCCGACCACATGGGCTGTAGCCCGCCAGGCTCCTCTGTCCATGGGATTCCCCAGGCAAGAATACTGGAGCGGGTTGCCTTGCCCTCCTCCAGGGGATCTTCCTGACCCAGGGATTAAATCCGTGTCTCCTGCATCTCCTGCCTTTACCACTGAGCCACCTGGGAAGGCCCTTTCATCTGTTTAACAGCTATGAACATCCCAGGAACATCCTTTGGGAAGTCCTGCCCTACACCACATCGAATAGCTAGATATTTTGAGGATGTAGATGTTTGGCATCTCATGGACACTCTAAAGTACTGAATTGAGACCCGGCTGCCACTTCTGGTCACTCATCCTTCAGCTGAGACCTAGCTGAATGTTCCTCCAACCCAGCTACATAGCATCTCCTGAATCTTTTCTTTCTTTCTTTCATGTGCAACCTCTGCAAAGCAAGAGAAAACACCCCCTGTGAAATACTCTAGAGTGCTATTAATGAAACATACAGGCTGGCCCTTGCAACTACAGCTCAGTGACATAGGCACTGGACAAAGAAGTCCAGCCGTGGAGTTTGGATTGTTGCTGTACACGATGAGAAGTCAGTAAAGTGATCTGAGCAGTGCAGTTATTTGATGGAGATTTACATTTCTGGAAGACTGTGCTGGGATGACTGGAGGAGAGGCCGTGGGCTTGGAGGGAGGACTCGTCAGGAGGCTAGTGAAAGAGCCTATTGCTATCGCATTACAGACTAAAGGAAGAAAAGAGGCATTCAGTACTTGAGGATTAATTGAGAAAACTTATCCCCAAACACGCTTTTTGTTGTGTTTGGAAAAGTGTTAGCAGCAGGCTTCAGAAACTGGTCCCTGGAGGCTATTGGCAGAGGCTGCAGGGGAGGCGGTGGCAGATGAAGCCTCAGGGCTGCTGGAACAGTCCAGTGCTGTTGGGAAGACACAGTCCACCTCCTCCCGGAGACCCGAGGAGGCAGCACATCTGCCATGTCGCCAAACTACTAGAGGAAAGTAGAAAGTATCCTGTTTCTCCTCCTAGGATATCCTTTAAGAACCGAAGCCAAAGTCCCTGTCAGGCAAAGAGGAACATAGGTAAGTGTACACAATATAGAGAATAAAAAGGACATGTTAGATTTAAAAGGACTCCATTGCTGATTGCCATGGGGTGGTGACTGTCCCTCAGAAGATGGAAGCATGAATACTAAAGACATGTCACTGATGCATGCAAATTTCCAGTTTGAAAGTGGGATTCTTCTTCTGGCAGCCAGGCGTTCATACGATGGCCCCTATCCTCATTATAAAGTTATTAGAGGGGAAGGTGATTGAAGAGGTCAGAGATTAAGTAAGTACACAAGGTTTGTTACCATCTTTGGATTTGCCAAGGCTATAAAAGCAGAATGAGGCTCAATCACAGCTTTGAACCAGTAATTCTCAAAATAGGACCTCAGTTCTCAAGTGGACCACGATCTCTGGTGGGAGAAGTTTTCAAGCTCCCCTCATCGGCCCATCCTAGATTGGGAATCACTGAGCAGAGTGAGAAATGTCACTGATGGAAGTGAGGCACAGGCAGACAATCCAGAGGCAGAACTGAGAGCCACAGTTACAGTAACTACAGTAGTAGCATCAATAACACAAGCGACTGATCATTACTGACTCATGCTTATGCTGTATATTCATGTTCGTTAGCTCTTTTCTCCTCCTATAGCCACCTTTTGAGGTAGACATTGTTATTATCTCCCTTTACAGATGAGGAAACTAAGGTTAGGAAGTGATCAAACCAGAACTGGAGACAAGGCTTCAGGACCAAGACGTGGAGCTCCAGGGCACTGCTCCCAAGATCTAGGTTGCCTTATCTGAATCTACAGCTGGGATAAAATAGCCCCCAACACTAAATACTTTTTTGTCACTCTAATCACTTTTTCTAAGTTCTTCTCACTGTTGCCTCTGAAAAGGAAACCACCCTCTGTCCATCACACATACAGGCACAGAGAAGATCTAAAAAAAGAAGGTAGTGGATCAAAAGGAAGTACCTGACTACCTCAGCTCATGCTACCCTCAAATGGTTGGGGAGAATGAGAGAAAGGATGGGGGATGAAGCTATAACACTGGGTTGTACCTTCTTGAGAATGGGAGAGGGACGGGATGTTTTAAACACTGCAGATTACCTTATTAGTTACTCAGCCAAAGAAATCAACTTGAAACAGAACAATTCCGTCTACAGAACTACAAATGGTGTTGGATGGCCAGCTTCTCTTCTCACAGATCACCAACACTCTACTCAGATGTCGTATGGGAACCAGCAGCATTAGTGTCACCTGAGAACTAGTTAGAAATGCATAATTTCAGACCACCTCCCCCATCTAGATCTCCTGAATCAGCATCTGCAAATTCCCAGGGCTTTGTGTGTACATTCAAGTTTGAGAAGCACCATCGCTTTAGGGCTTCTGGTTGTAGAGCTCATTTCTTCAGAACCTTCCATAGCCCTAGAACTGAGTTGGCTTCTCAAAGGTTAATGAGTGTTGAAAAGGCTTTTTACTCCAGTTCTGGCTGTTTGTGAACAGTGTTGGTTCCACATTGCCTCAATCTATGTCCCACGGAGGTACAAATGCAAACGATCTTATAACTGTGTTCCCTACCAGCCATAATCTTTGTCTCCAACACCCACGTCTACAAGAAATGTTGAAATACATATAACTCAAGACAAGGATCCTGGGAAGTGAAGGTATGTATGCAAATACTTTGGGGCAACAGCAGCGGTTCTCAACTGAGATGGATGTTCCCCCACAAGGGACGTTTGGCAATGTTGGGAGACAATTTTCGTTATCATGAGTTGGGGAGGGTGGTCTTGCATGGAGCAGACCCTTCCCTCCCCACAGCATCGCCCTTGTTGTGTTTAGCCACTGAAATGTTGGGATTGTCAGAGCAATTAGCTTATCCTAATTATTTCATCTTTACTCCCTCCCCTGAAATCATTCGCTGTAAGTTTCACGTTAGCCCATAATAATGCATTAATATCCCCTAATACCACTTCCTACCATTCATTCTCCCTCTTCCATCTTGACAACTGCTCTCCATAGCCTGAAGGGCAGGAAATGCCCAGAGTCAATATGCAGAGAACTTCCCCTTGGATTCAAATTCCCATTGTGTGTGTGTGTGTGTTAGTTGCTTAGTCGTCTGACTGTTTGCGACACCTAGACCCCATAGCCCGCTAGGTTCCTCTGTCTATGGAAATCTCCAGGCAAGAATACAGGAGTGGGTTTCCATTTCCTTCTCCAGGGGATTCTTCCTGGAGAATCCCTGAAGACCCAGGGATTGAACCCAGGTCTCCAGCATTGGAGAGAGATTCCTTACCATCTGAGCTATAAGGAAATCCCTATATTCCCTATATTTAGGGAATCCTATAATTCCCATTAAGTGAAGTAAAATCAAACCCAGAGGAATGAAAAGCCCAACTGTTCTCAAGCCTACTGCCCAAGGGCAACCAATCCTTGGATCCAATGGCCCGAAGAAATTGGCTGGGAGGTCTGACTTCATGTTCACGGCTGGTCGCCACAACATTTTAAGGAATGATTACTATCCCAGTCCTTTAGTTCCTAAGCTAATTCCCCATATGTCAATGCCAATGACCAGCAAGACTGAGGGGAAACCAGGCAGAGTTGGGAAAATAGGCCAGATCACCTAAGGGCTAGGCAAGGAAGGACATGAAGAAGAAACCTGGGAAACAGTTTCTTGAGTATATGGTAGATATTAGGGCTGGTTATCAATATTCCACCTCTAGTCCTGCTGGGCACACAGCAACACTGTACTTCCCAGTCCCCCAGAAGTCAAACTGTGGCCACGTGACTTGCTCCAGGCAATGACACATGAGGAGAAGCAATCTGTGTCACTTCTGGGCAGGAGTACATAAGAGGCAGGACACAACTTGCTCTGTTCCTGTCCCATGCCACCTAATCTCCATATGGCAAGGCTCTGTCAGTCAGGGTCCCCGGATGAGAATGATATGTGCTGAGCTGAGACAGACATGCAGTGTAAGTAGGAATAAACCTTTGTTGGTTCAAGCCACTGAGACTTGTAGGCTGTGACTGCATCATAATTTAGCCTATTCTGATTGTTATAGGGTATCCAACATTTGACCAAGAACAGATTTTCATATTCAAATTGGGAAAGATGAAAAATACTCTTGATTTTTTTTATCTCTTCCTCCAAGGAATTGAGGATAAAACAGTGGTCCCGTCGTTGTAGTCCCTTGAACAGCTGAAACCAGGTCTCCCTGATTAATTGGACTTAGTCCATTGTGTCTACAGCAGGGGTCATGGGTCGAATCTGACCTGCAATTTGTCTTGTAAATAAAGTTTTAGTGGACCGTGCCCATTCATTTACATAGTCTGTGCCTGCTTTCATACTACAGAAGAGTTGCTGCAACAGAGACTGTAGGTCCGCAAAGCTAAAATATTTACTATCTGCCCCTTTGCAGAAAAAAAAATCCTGACCCCTGGTCTGCTGCTGCTGCTGCTGCTAAGTCGCTTCAGTCATGTCCAACTCTGTTCGATCCCATAAATGGCAGCCTACCAGGCTCCTCCATCCCTGGGGTTCTCCAGGCAAGAATACTGGAGTGGGTTGCCACTTCCTTCTCCAATGCATGTATGCATGCTAAGTCGCTTCGGTCGTGTCCAACGCTGTGCGACCCCATGGACAGCAGCCCACCAGACTCCTCTGCCCACGGGATACTCTAGGCAAGAATACTGGAGTGGGTTGCCACTTCCTTCTCCAGACCCCTGGTCTGCTGCTGCTGCTGTTAGAAGATGTCAAATGGAAACGGATCCATGGAGGATCTGGAAAAGAAATCCAACATGCAGCACCACTGGGGGTAAAGAATATATACTCTTGGTAGCTATGTAGCCGAGAGCACACACAGATCAAGAGTTGGGACTGGCAGGATTTTACTGAGTGCTTCAGGCCTTTGTGGAGACAGAGAAGCAAAGAGAGCTCTGATACAAATGACTTCTAATAAGCACATCTTTACAGCTCTGTTGTTTAGCAGCCCCTCTCCCTCAGCATCGAGAGGGGACAGGATCAGAACAAAGGATATACACAGTATATGTCAGGATTAGTGAACCTGACAGTCCTCAGGATGACTCAGTGGAAAGTTGCTTAAGTGCTGGCTCAAAATGATTCACTGCCTGGAGATTCCATGGCAAGTGAGATTCTTAGGCTAAACTGGGTGGTACGGTTTGTCCACCTCCCTGAACCCAGCAGCACAGGGTGAGCAGGCTGGCCCTAAGTGAAGGAGCAGGCTCTTGGAGGGGCTGATGAGGGTCTCAGCCGCGTGGATGTAGCCTCCACTGTGGCCACTGGCTGCCCTCTGGGGGTGGGGGTGTATATGGTGTGGCTGGAATGCTAGGAATTCTGGGCTGGCTTAGCAAGCACTCCAACTGGCTTGGTGTTCTACATGCTCCAAAGGCTTTCTCCAGTGTCCTTGGCATCCAATGACTATACTTGGGCTTAAGATTTTAGGGCTGGGCGGGTCCCTTGGATGCCTTCTATCTCAGCACTGGATCACTCCTTCTTTAGGTGGTACCAGCAAACATGCTGGCCATTTCACTGCAGATGGGACGCGGGCCATTTGCTCCCTTCCTTGGCCTGGCTCTTGGAAATGTTGCCTGGAGGAGCCAGCTTCTTGGCTGAAGCTCAGCACTGGGTGGCTGTGAACAGGTTTTGCCTCAGTTCAGCAAGTGCTGAGTTATCGTTGGTGGCTCTGGGTTGGGGGCAAAGGCCTGGGCTGGGAAATAGGGAGAGAAGAAGCAAGTTGAATGGATACTGTGCTTGGACCTGTGAGTTGAATCGTCTTCCTCGTCAGCAGTTGATTTGGAAGTTAGTTTGGATGGGGTACCTTCTCTCCATTCTAATGTGACCAGTGAGCTACAGAGCCCAAGTCCTACTTGTGGAACCTTTCGTTCTTAGGTGATTGTGTTTGGCCAGAAGAAAAGTGGAGAACTGGGGGAGTCATGCCCGAAGTTCCTGGTTACCATGAAGTCTAGAGAATTCGGAATGCAGATGGGGCCTGGTTCACGAGAGCTACAGCATTTTCATCAGCCTGCCAGGCAGCTTCAAGAAGGTTCTCTAGTCTATACCTGAACACCTGCACAGGCCAGGGCCACATCTGCAGAGCATAGGCCCCTTCTCCCTCAGCTGAGACATCATGAGCACTGGCTAACTCAAACACACTAACTGAGACCAACAGATTTTCTTGGAAAATATAACATAAAAGACAGTACATAGCAGGAAAGACTCAGAGGATTAATTCATTCCACAAACATTTGTCCAGAGCCTACACTGTGCCTTGGCACATGAGGAGATTAAGATACTCCAGTCGTTATTGTTGCCCAGGCATGTCCACCTCTTTGCGACCCCGTGGACTGCAGCACACCAGACCTACCTGTCCGTTACCATCTTCCAAAGTCTGCCCAAGGTCATGTCCATTGCATCAATGATGCCATCCAGCCATCTCATCCTCTGATGCCGTCTTCTTCTGCCTTCAATCTTCCCCAACATCAGGGACTTTTCCAATGAGTCAGCTGTTTACCTCAGATGACCAAAATATTGGAGCTTCAGCTTCAGCATCAGTCCTTCCAATGAGTATTCAGGGTTGATTTCCCTCAATACTGACTAGCTTGATCTTCTTGCTGTCCAAGGGACTCTCAGGAGCCTTCTCCAGTACAGTTCGAAAGGCATCAATTCTTTGGCACCCTGTCTTCTTTACGGTCCAACTCTCACAACAATATGTGACCACTGGGAAGACCATAACCTTAACTATACAGACCTTTGTTGGCAGAGTAATGTCTCTGCTTTTCAATACACTGTCTAGGTTTGCCATAGCTTTCCTGCCAATAAACAAACGTCTTCTGATTTCATGGCTGCGGTCACCATCCGCAGTGATTTTAGAGCCCAAGAAGAGTAAATCTGTCACTACTTCCACCTTTTCCCCTTCTATTTGCCATGAAGTAATGGGGTCGGATGCCGTGATCTTAGTTTTATTAATATTTAGTTTTAAGCCTGCTCTTTCACTCTCCTCCTTCACCCTCATCAAGAGGCTCTTTAGTTCTTTTTCACTTTCTGCTATTAGAGTGGTGAGTGGTATCATCCACATATCTGAGGTTGTTGATGTTTCTCCCGCCTATCTTAATTTCAGCTTGTAACTCATCCAGCCCAGCATTTCTCATGATGTACTCAGCATATAGATTAAATAAACAGGGTGACAGCAGACAGCCCTGTCATACTCTTTTCTCAATCTTGAACCAATCAGTTGTTCCATACAGAGTTCTAACTGTTGCTTCTTGACCCACATACAGATTTCTCAGGAGACAGGTAAGATGGTCTGGTATTCCCATTGCTTTAAGAGCTTTCCACAGTTTATTATGATCCACACAGTCAAAGGCTTTGGTGTAGTAGACGAAACAGAGGTTGATGTTTTCCTGGAATTCCCTAGCTTTCTCTACAATCCAGTGAATGTTGGCAATTTGGTCTCTGGTACCTCTGCCTTTTCTAAACCCAGCTTGGACATCTGGAAGCTCTTGGTTCATATAATGCTGAAGCCTAGCATCCAAGATTTTAAGCATGACCTTACTAGCACGGGAGATGAGTACAACTGTCCAATGGCTAGCACATTCTTTAGTACTACTCTTCTTGGGAATTGGAATGAGGATTGACCTTTTCCAGATACTCCAGATTATTTTCAAATACCAGCAGATTCATCTCAATTATAAGCAGTGAGGAAAGGGGAAAGGAAGAAGATATTTGTTCTTTTGAAATTTCTCTGCAAGGGAGATGGGGCCGAAACACAGTCCACGCAGCAGGGTTCCAGGCTCCCCTAATCATAAGGAGAGCTGTGGCTTCAGGTAAGTTTTACAGTCTTCCTCTGTGTTCCAATTTGTCAAACGTGAAGGGAGGGGGCTGGACATAAAAACTCTTCAAGATATGATTTTCTGTGGTCACAGAATAGGATTCCTGCCCTCAAGAGATCTAGGAAGGTACAAACTTAAATTCAGCGCAGCAGAAAAGTAACCTGTAAATGGTCCAGCGTCATGTCATCTACTACAGAAGCCACTGGTTACATGTGTCTACTGATGTAACTCACTGACATTAAATAAAACGTAAAAGGTGATTCCTCAGTCATAGCAGTCACATTTCAAGTGTCCAACAACCAAATGTGCCACTGGCTGCCTTATTGGACAGGGCAGATGTAGAGTATTTCCATCACCACAACAAGTTCTGTTTAACAGCACTGATATAGACAACATGCCCCAAGGATGTCCCAGAGAACACAAAACTTCTCCTCCATGCCTCCTAGGCCTAGGCTCCTCACAGCTGTCCAGCTGTGACCAATGCTGACCTTCCCAGACAGCAGGCAACTCTACTTTGGCCTGCTCAGGGAGCTCAGCCACTCCACACATACTCTTACTGACTGCTCCTTTGATCTTTCCCCAGGGCCTTTGTGAAAGTTAGAGCTTCCCAGTCCTTTCATGAAAAATTCCCTTTTAAACAGACCTATGAATAATCTAGATAATCCAGCAATGCATGCATCTTTTAGAGCTCCCTGGGCTCTTTGCCCAAGAGGTATGGTATGCAAAGTCTAACAGAGACCGGGATTGATCAGTGAAAGTCAGTACTGTATGTATGAGTGGGGAGAAGCAAGCACAGCCAGCACAGAGGAGAAAGTCCTTACATGTTCCCTCCACAGCACTATTAATAACATGAAAAAATAATTATCCAATTTAATTCCAAAGACTGATTTCAAATCAAAACACAGCAAATAAAGGAAAGCAAAACAAAAGAACAGCGAGACAGGCATATGGGCTCTCCAGGGTTGCTCCAGCTTGTGGGATGGGTATGGGTGTGACTGAGTGAGTGTGGTGAAGTGTGCGCGTGGGGGTCACAGGGGTGTGAGTGGGGAGTGTAGGGAGGCTTGGAGGCTTGGAGACGGGGTGGGTTGAGGGCTAGGCGAACGTGCTCTGACTCAGAGGATTCTCCGTTTGCTTCTCTCAGCGGGGAGAGGAGAATTTCACTTGTGTCAAACAACCTCATGCCCAATTCCTCTGAAAGGGGGCAGGGAGGACAGTGTCATAACACAGAGAGTGTTAATGGTTGCTGTTTTAACAATCTAAACTCACTACCCCCAGGGCGCCAGGAGAAACTAAACAGTCTTAACTACAAAGGGTGCAATTTAAAAAAATCAAATAAATAGCTGAAGGCACACTCACATTGAACTTGTGCCCAACTTGGTGTCAATCAACAAGTTTCCACTGAACGCTGGACAAGCCACCCCTCCTCTTCCCAAAAGAACACAGAAAACAATGGAAGTTCAGTTTTGGGGCAGCTGGATGATTTTATGGATTTTGTGCTTCCCAGTTGTTTTCCCCCCTTTTTCTCCTTTCTTCTCCAGCGAAGTTTTTCTTCCCTCATCTAGCCCCTCCCTTCCAAGATCATTTCTTTCGAATGCATCTCCCTGGTTCTGGCCTTCAGTGCTATGCTGCTTCTATTTCGTGTTCCCACACAGGAGGCCAGACCTGCTGACCCGGGCCTCCAGACAGGCCTGCCCTATCTGTACAACAAGAGCATCCCACCTGCCATGTGCCCCCAAGTGGAGACCGAAAAAACAAACCCAAATGGACACCAAATTATGGCTCTACTTGCCAAAATTCACATTTTGATAAGCCACATGCTGAAAAATTCTATTGTTCTAGGCTTAGGATGTGGTCTAGGCACATATTTGAAACTAGCCAAAGATGGTCACTAAGTCTTAGTATAAAATCCTCATCTCCATCCTGGCCAGCAGGTACCCACTTCCCCAGACTGGACCCTGGCCCTGGATTCTAAAATAATGACGAAAGCATTAGTTGCTCAGTTATGTCTGACTCTTTGCAACCCCATAGACCATAGCCCGCCAGGCTCCTCTGTCCATTAAATTCTCCAAGCAAGAATACTGGAGTGGGTAGTCATTCTCTTCTCCAGGGGATCTTCCTGATCCAGGGGTCGAACCTGGGTCTCCTGCATTGCAGGTGGATTCTTTACCATCTCAGCCACCAGGGAAGCCCAAAATAATGATGAGAGCTTGCATTCAGAGAGGGCTTACTAGGGGTTGGGTCCTATGGTAAGCACCTTACCTGTACTAATTCATCTGATTCTCACAGCAGTCCTTGAGGCAGGGACTATTATTATTGCCTCACCTACCTGCTCACAGACAGACACAATCTCACCTACTCAGACAGGCACCTCAAACACGCTCACACTGGCATTGCAATCTATTTGCTTTACAATATTGTGCTGGTTTCTGCCATATATCAACATGAATCAGCCACAGGTATACATATGTCTCCTCCCTGTTGAACCTCTCCCCTCTCCCCCACATCCCACCCATCCAGGTTGTCACAGAGCACTGTCTCAACACAGGTTGAGCTCCCTGCATCATACAGCAAATTCCCACTAGCTATCTATTTTACATACGGCTATCTATTTTACACATATGTTTCCATGCTACTCTCTCGATTAGTTCCACCCTCTTCCTCCCACACTGTGTCCACAAGTCTCTTCTCTATGTATCACACTGGCATTGAGTGCATGTCCACTGAATGAAGCCTCCATGCTTTCTCCTTAGCGTTGAGTTCTTCGAAGTCTCCTCCCCAAAGACTCTCCACTGACATCTAGAATGCCATTGGTTTTTAAGTGTTCACCTTATTTGTTGATAAAGAGAGAAGCCCCCTGGAAGGGCTAACTCTAGGTGACAGTGACAATGGGAGAGATGAGTGGCTGGGAAAGAGGGGAGGCTGTGGGATCTGAGAGAGAGGAAAGGGGGTGCACAAAGATGTTTAGGGGTGAACACAAATGTCACCTCCCCATGTTTGCAGTGGGCTGGATGTACAGAGTAATGTCAAACTCTTGGGCATATGAGATCCTTTGAGATTAGGCCTTCATCAACCTGACTTTTTTAACCTCTTCTCTCCTGCATGGTCCACACTCACTCCAGTTACACCAGCCCCTCATGGCCCTGGGCATGCCCTCCCCTTTCCCCTTCTCCAGCTGGCAAAGTTCCATTCGTCTCTGAGAACCCACCCTGATGTCAGATGTGAACTCCTCTCTGAGACGCCTAGCTTCTATAGAGTGTCTCTCTCTCTCCCATCTCTGGCTGCTGGGCCCCTGTCCACACCTCTACTGGGGTACTCATCACATTATGATGTCATGATCTCATTATGCCTGTCCTGCTAGACTATGAGCTCTTTGAGGTAGAGACTCTGAAACTTCAGCACCATACATGGGACCTAGCTGCACGCTTGTACTCAGTGAACACTTGTGAAATGAATGAATGAGTAAATGAATGGATGAGTGGATGTGCACCATCAACTCTGGTTGGCAGACTCCCTTTCCTGGGTTTCTCTGGGTGAGGCTGTGCAACATTTCTCAAAAGGATCACCACTGGAATCTGGAGTAGGACACATCTCCACTGCATTGTGTTCCTTTGTTTTTGTTTAGGCGCTAAGTCATGTCCAACTCTTTTGTGACCCCATGGATTGTAGCCTGCCAGGCTCCCCTGTCCATGGGATTTCCCAGGCAGGAATATTGGAGTGGGTTGCCATTTGCTTCTCCAGGGGATTTTCCTGACCCAGGGATTGAACCTGAGTCTCCTGCATTAGCAGGCAGAGTCTTTATCCCTGAGCCACCCAGGAAGCCACCAAGGAAGCACTGTGTTCCTACCCAATGTGAAACACTGAGCATTCCTGGTTCCCACCCACTAAGTGCCAAGGACATTCTCCAATCAGTGCGATGACCAAAACAGTTCCCCAACATTTCCAAAGCCCTAGGAGAAATGGTTGGGGGTGGTGGTGGTGGTGATCCTCTCTGGTTGGGAAACAGCACTATAGGCATCATTTCTTCCCCTGATCCCAGTGGTCTGAGAGGCCCCCTGCAGGACGGTCAGGCTTTTTTCCTGCACGAGGTACTGGATGACAGGTTCCAATCAGAATGTTAGTAAGAAAGTCAGGCGTGAAGCAGTCCTAGCCTGCTAACAGGAATCACAGCAGGCTAACTAGCACACAACAATACAAAGAATCCCACTCAACATTTTTATGACTGGGGGCAGTGGGAGGGGTAAGGTCTCGCCTCCAAAAATCCCTGTGAAGCTTTCAAGGCAGCCCAGAGATTATGACCTTGTCTCTGAGTGCATTCACAGCATCACCCCCATGTTTCTGCCAAGAGATCACTCTGCTTTGAAAACATCAGCATCACTGGGCATCGCCCTCACTCAGGGCACCTCTGAAAATCTAATCAGAAAGAAAATAGAAAAGAAAGGCACAGGTGATGCCATTTATTTTATCCTTCTGCCTGACACGCACTGAACTTGTCACCTGTTTCCTTTAGATGCCTCCCCCCAACACACAACTTTTCCTTGAGGCTGGAGACATATGGTCTGTGCCTGAGCACGTGGCTGCTGTCACTGGGTTCTATGGGAACAAGTACTGAGTTTCAAGCTTTGCCCTCATTTTCTCTTAGTGATACAACTGGGGACTGGGGATTTATGTTCTTTCTCTCCCCTGCTATACACTGCCTTGCATATATATATACACATGTATATGTATATGTATATCTTTAGACTTTTCAAAGCAATTTCCCACATCAACTTGGTCTTCACAGTTAATATGCCAACCTTCAGAGAAGGTAGAAATCATCACACTCGTTTTACAAGTTGAGAAAATAGGCACAAAGATGCTAGCCGGCTCTGTGAAAGTCCCACAGGGAACTTGGGAGACAGCAGGGTTAGATCCCATGTCTTTTCTGGCTCTGTGCCTTCCTCGCCACCACCCTGCCTTGACAGTACAACACACCCTCACCTGGGGGGAGGGAATGCATACCCACAGGACTGGAGCTCTCTCTCCATCTCAAATGTGGTCCTGAATCTGGATGCCAAATGGGCCCTCTGGTCAGTAATACAGACCTGAAGCCAGATGGCTTCATTCAGATGCCAACACACTCTGCAGCCTGGAAGTCAAAGCTCCACAATTGCCCCCAAATGCCTTCTTACTAGTTCCAAGGGCATACCTGGAGAACAGAGAGCATACCCTTCTCCAGGCTTTGGTTTTGCTCTGAAAGTGAAAGTTGCTTGGTCGTGTCTGACTCTTTGTGACCCCATGGACTATATAGTCCATGGAATTCTCCAGGCCAGAATACTGGAGTGGGTAGCCTTTCCCTTCTCCAGGGGATCTTCCCAACCCAGAGATCGAACCCACATCTCCCTCATTGCAAGCGGATTCTTTACCAGCTGAGCCACAAGGGAAGCCCTTGGTATTGCTCTGCCTTGTGTAAAAACAAGCAAACAAAACCCAGACCAGATGAAACCAAACACCCAGAAGGCTAAAATAATACCGTGCATGCATGCATGCTAAGTCACTTCAGTCGTGTTCGACTCTTGTGCAACCCCATGAACTATATAGCCCATAAGGCTCCTCTGTCCATGGGATTTTCCAGGCAAGAATACTGGAGTGGGTTGCCATTTCCTTCTCCACAGGATATTCCTGACCCAAGGATTGAACCCACATCTCTTACATCTCCTGCACTGGCAGGCGGATTCTTTAACACTAGTGCCACCTTGGAAGCCCAGAATAATATCAACAAGTAAACAAAAATAATCCAACTCTTTGTGACCCCATGGTCTGCAGCCTGCCATGCTCCTCTGTCCCTGGTGGCTCAGCAGTAAGCAATTTGCCTGCAATGCAGGAGACATGAGTTCAGTCCCTGGGTTGGGAGGATCCCCTGGAGGAGGGCATGGCAACCCACTCCAGTATTCCTGCTAGGAAAATCCCAGGGACAAAGAAGCCTGGTGGGCTCCAGTCAGCAGCATCGCAAAAGACTAGGACATGACTGAAGCAACTGAGCATTCCATCAAACAAAAATAGTAGTCTCAAAACAGCCGTATGCATATACACAATCTTATGCTTGATTGTAACACTTGAAGGTCTTCTGGTCACCTTTTGCCTCCAATCGTAACTACCCAAAACAAATGAAAATGTAGTGTCATTTAAACATATGCCATGCCGGGAAATACAACTGACACACCTAAAACATAAATGTACAGTTGAACTGATGATTAGAAAGCAAACATCCCTGTCACTACCACACAGGTCAAGAAAGACAGCAATGCCAACACCCCAGAAGGCTCCATCCTTCCCCACTGGACGTAACCACCATCCTGACTTTTGGGACAATTGTTACCTTGTTTTCATTATAGTTGTATTACATTTATGCACCTCCCTCTACAATATAGTTTAGTTTTGTCTAATTCGACCCTCATGTTAATTGAATTGCATTATGTGTTTTTGTGCACGTAGGTGCATCTTCCTCTTACTCAGCAGTAGGCTTGAGGTATAATATATTGACTTTCAAAAAACTTCTGCTCCCCTCAACCCAGTCCTCTGTGACAACCTTGAAGGGTGGGAGGGAGGTTCGAGGGAGGGGACATGTATATACCTACGGCTGATTCATGTTGATGTATGGCAGAAAGAACACAACATTGTAAAGCAATTATCCTTCAATTAAAACTAAATATTAAAAAGACTTCTGTTCACCTTATTTGTGCCTGAAAGTAGTTCCTTGTACTTAACTTTTTTTTTTGCTGAAGCTCACTTTTGCCCACTGTTCCCCTTTGGAGATGGAAGGAGAAAGTTGATCAGCATGCTCTAAAATCCATTTATCTTTCTGAAGTTTGTTGAAATCCTTTCGATCTTTCTTTCACCAGGCTCAGTAATTTCACTTTTCCTTCAACACTGCCTCATAAGTTTGATACTCTAGTTAATCCCTTAGTAATCTTTCTAATAAAACCGTACCAAATAGCTCCAAACACAATTGCCCTCAAAAAGCAATCTGAGAGGAGGACAGGTAAAGGGAAACAGGGAAAGAGTTCTACCCCTAAGGAGTTCTCCAAAAGATAACAAAACCTGCTGGAAATCAGCTCCTAATACATGATGCTCTCTGAAATTCCCTGGGAAACATTAATAAGGAATATGTCTGTCTTTCAAAACCCAGCATTTTACACAGTTATCACTGGGACTTATTGCTTGTCAGTTCTGTCACTGTCAAAGATGATGTGGTCTCCCTCATCCTATGAAAAATATGCTCAGAAAACCAACATTTGCTAGATTCTTCTAAGACCCCTTGGTTATCTCCTGACTTTGCTTTCTCATCTCTACCACCAGCCTCTTCTCACATTTCTTTTCCATTGTTCATTTCCATTTAAAAAAAAGACATGGTACAACATGCATGAACCTGGAAGACATTCTGCTAAGTGAAATGAGCCAGGCACAAAAGAAATATACTGCATGATACACAGAAATATACACATACACATGATACACAGAAATATACTGCATGATTCCACTTCTATGAGGTGCCTAGAGGAGTCAAATTCACAGAGACAGAGAGTGGAATGGTGATGGACAGGAGCTGGGGGAGGGGAAACGGGGAGTGGTTTATAGGAATAGAATTTCACTTTGGGAAGATGAAAAAATTCCCGAGATGGATGGTGGTGAGGGTTACACAAAAATATAAGTGCATTTAACGGCACAGAACTGTACAATTGAAAGTGATTAAAATGGGAATTTTGTTACAATATATGTATACTTTATTCCATAAAAATTTTCACAAATAAAAAGATTTTTAAAGAGAAGGAAGGAAGAGGGAGCAAGGGAAATAGAGAAACAAAGTGAGGAAGAAAGCAAGCCACATTTCCCTGCTCCTTCTGCTCCCTAATCCTAACCCCCCATTTTTCGCCTATTAAAATAATGAAGGAATACAGCTTATAAAAGGTAAGGTGGTGAGTGTGGACTCTGATTTGACCTTAGATCCCTGAGGGCATGATCTCATAAATGTGAGGACATCAAAGCTGCATGAATTTGCTAAAGGAGAGAAAAACTAAACTTGCAGGGACACTTACCTTATCTCTCTGTTTTAAAAGTAATCTCTACTCCCAAGTTTGATGTCTTTCCCTTTCTACTCAATTAAAAAAATATCCAAACAACCTTTTTTGTCCCCCTCCTGCAGACAACTTTGATTTATCCATTTCTTTTAAAGATACAGTACGTATACTTCATAACCTCTCTCCAATTCAGGGAGTGCAGCCTGAAAAAATATAACACTGTTTCAGCAGGCACACACCTATTGCTGGATCACTTCCTACTCTCTGTGTCTTATAGTGTATGTGGCGAAGACAAGAGGCAACACATCAAGATATTTCTAAAATAGACTACTTTTATGGCCAAAAAAATGGAGTCCTGTGAGGAGGTGGATTTTGGAACAGATTTCAATAACTGACATCCTCAGTCCGCCTGTTTCTAAAATCACTTTGAGGGAATAGCTGACAGTGTAAAAATCTAGATACAAAAATCAGAGGAAAATCACTCTAATAAAGACCGTTATTTATCTTAGTGGCTACAAATAATCTGGTAAAACTTTTGGGTTATAGTCATTTTGCATCCAAAACCCTGAAGTGAAACCCTTTGGCTCTAGGCAACAGATAGCAAGGATATTCGGTTACTTCTGTAACATATTGGTTTTAAATTAACACCACCAAAATGAAAAACTTGAGAGCTGGCAATTAATTCTAGAAATCACTGTGCCTTCTGCCACGAATAAAGAACTTATCCCTGACAATACAGAGAGGCTTGGTCTCCGCAGGACTATACAAAAGGTAAAGCCTGATGCGAAGAACCGACTCATTTGAAAAGACCCTGATGCTGGGAAAGACTGAAGGTGGGAGGAGAAGGGGACGACAGAGGATGAAATGGTGGGATGGTATCACTGACTCAATGGACATGAGTTTGAGTAAACTCTGGGAGTTGGCGATGGACAGGGAGGCCTGGCATACTCCAGTCCATGGGGTCCCAAAGAGTCCGACACGACTGAGCGACTGAACTGAACTGAAAGCCTGATTTCCTTGGCTTATTCCTTCATATCTCCCCCACCCCACCCCACCCCCCACCATGCCCACCCAGCTCCTGCCCCCGCGGTTAGTGGCCTCTGGATCTCCCCCAGCTCACCACCACCACTCACTACCATCAGATTCTGTTTTCTAAATCTTGTGTGCTGGTCAAATGAAAAATGATTAATAAGACTCACAGACTTAGGGAATGAACTTACAGTTGCCGAAGGGAAAAGATAGTTAGAGAGTTTGGGACGGACATGTACACATTGCTATATTTAAAATGGATAATCAACAAGGACCTACTGTATAGCACAGGGATCTCTGCTCAATGTTATGTGGCAGCCTGGATAGGAGGGGAGTTTGGGGAAGAATGGATACATGTGTATGTATGGCTGAGTCCTTTCACTGTTCACCTGAAACTATTACAATTGGCTATACCCCAATATAAAAATAAAAAGTTTTAAAAAATGATTAATAAGAGTTATCACCTCCAAAGAGAGATTAATTTATCAGGAATCAAAGTCTGAAATAAAAAGATGAAGCTTTAAGAATAACAGCATTTCAGGTACCAGGTAACTTAGCAGGGAAGTAGAGTGGGAGAGGAGAAGTCTGATACAATGCTGACTGGACAGGTCATAGGAAGTGCAGGTAATCATCTCCTGCTCTGCTTACTCAGAAAGCAGGCCCTGATCTCTGGATCAGCCCTGCAATCAGGAAGAAATCTCCCTAAGGGACATTTTACTAATCCTTTCCTTAAAATACCCTAGATGTGACTCTTATTTCAAACTAAGTTGAAAACAGACTAAGCTGAAAACACTGATTTTATTTCAAACTATGTTGATTGCTTTTCCCTTTGAGAGTTTCATTTGTTTATCAGCAGAAATTCCTGGGCTAATTCCGAGAAATGCCATTCATTTCTCGCCAACAAGTCATGGACAATGGGTGGGGTAGAGGGGTGAGCTCCCCACGGAGGGTCCTTCTTTCTGAACCTGACAGCCAGGGGCTCTGAATGTGGACAATGGCAAAAGAGAAAAGCGTTGGGTGGGAGCTCTGGGAGAGTAGGGAGGCCAGCCAGAGGGAACAGTGAGTACATGTCACTGCAGGGTTGACCTGAGAGGAGTGTCACACAGGCAAAGTATGTTTCCGGTGTGCCTGTGCTCCCCATTACCAGAGAAACAATGCTGTCAAGTTGCCCACAGCCCTCTGCAGATGTGCAGGGGCCTCTACTCCAAGATCTTGCCCAGGACTGCTCTCTAAGGGCAGTGCTCCTGACCTCCTTTATCAAGCTTTCCCCAGGGCCCTATTACCCTATGTCATCCACCATCCAAGTGCAACAGAATTACTTGAGGTACTTGTTTAAAATGCAGAATACCCCCAACAGTCCAAACAAATCAGAAATTTTAGTGTAGGGCAGTCTGCATTTTATCAAATCCCTTTAAGCACGCTAAAGTTTGAGTAACATGAATTTGAGGTCCTGTTCTAAGACAGTTTGCTACTCGAATGAACTTCTCCAAACTAAGACATTATGTTTACCAATAAGTGTTAGTTGCTCAGATGTGTCCGACTCCTTTGTGACCCCATGGACCATAACCCACCAGGTTCCTCTGTCCGTGGAGTTCTCAATAGCTTGTTGCTATAAATAGCTTCTAGAAATGGAATGGCATAATCCAAGACTTCTTAAAACATATATTAAAGAACACTAATCCTTCAAAATGCTCTACAAAAAACAGGTCCCAGGAATTCCGTGGAGGTCCACTGGTTAGGACTCCGCAGTTTTACTGTGGCAGCACGGGTTCAATCCCTGGTTGGGGAACTAAGATCCCACAAGCCATGTGGCACAGCCAAAAATAAAAAGTCCTATGGCTGAATAAGTTTGGAAAATACTGCATCCCATACACTCACTTATAGATTCATAATGCATATTAATATATTAAAGGCTCTGAGAAGTCCTGTATTAAAAGAAACCTATCTTTAAAAAAAAGAAACCTATTTACCTTTCTCTACTCCAGAAACTCTCGAGTTTATTTGACCATATAAATGTTTTCTCTAGTTAACCCTATCATTATCCCATAAAATCATGTTCCCTGCAGCAAACTTTGGGAAACAGTGTCTTAACCCAGAAGAGTGATTGTAATGGTGGTGGAGGTTTTTAAAAATATAGCAAGCATATGGAAGATTTTATTTCAGACAAATGGGGCTTTTCAGTATTCCTCAATAATGCTCCACCTTCTTGACCTCTGTGTGGGGACAATTTTGATTAACATCCATAGAAAGAAATAGAAGAGCTGTGCTCTACCATGATAGAAAGCTATACCTGTCCTGAATGTCTTGTTCTTATATGGCATAAGGGCTCCTCAAATACAAATAGGAAATCATATTCTTTTTTAAAAAGCAACTAAATCCCCAGGGTTTACCAGATACAAAGATCACCTCACCTGGCAGAAGGCAAGCTAAGTGCCACTTTACTGGAGAAGTTTTAATCCTTTATACTCTGCAGTGTTCAAGGAACAAGTGTTATGAGGAAAATAATGGAAGTAAAGCATGGAAGACAGTGAAAGAGGTCTAAAAGGTAACAGGGCAGTCAGTATAGACATGGAGGGCCTACTGATCAATAGCGAATATCTCTGCAGCCACTTCTCAACAATCAGTATAAGAATGCTAACAATGATAATAATAATATTAACAATAAAGTATAACCTCTGCTATCCCAGAGTCCAACATTCCAGAATCCTCAAGCTTTTGGATAGCTCTGGATCCAGAAAGAGTTTTGTTAAAAATATACCAATCTTTTGAGAATTCTCTGGCAGTCCAGTGGTTAGGACTTGGTGCTTTCACTGCCAAGGGTGTGGGTTCAATCCCTGGTCAGGGAACGAAGATCCCTCAAAGCCAAAACAAAACTTTTGCATGAAAAGAAATGACCCTTGACTGATCATCTTGTATACTATGAATTTTGTAGTTCCCTTACTGAAGGAAAATAATATGTTAATTAGCTGTTACTATGTAAAAGGCGTTGATCTTTTTCAATCGAACCCAGGAGGCAAGTGAATACAGAATTCAGAAAAGAGCAAAAGGAGCAAGAAGATCACAATGGCGATCAAACATGGATGATGGCAACAGCAGCAATCAGCAGCAAACATGAGGTGGCAGCAGAGATGAATCATAAAAAAATGAGATGGTTTTAAATTTTGGAAGTGATTCCTCAATAAGTTAAACACAGAATTACCCTATGACTCAGAAATTCCACTCTTAGGTATATACTGAAAATAGTAGAAAACATATGCCACACAAAAACTTACACCTTAATGTTCACAGCACTATTAACAATAGCCAGAAGGTAAAAACAACTCAAATGTCCATCAACTGATGAATGTATAAGCAAATGTGGTATATCCATACAATGAAATATCATTCAATCATTAAAAGGAATAAACTACTCATAAATGCTACAACATGGATAAATCTTAAAACATTATGCTAAGTGAAAGAAGCCAGATGCAAAAGGTCACATATTTTATGGTTTCATTTATATGAAATGTCCAGAATAGTAAAATCCATGGAAACAGAAAGCAAATCAGTGGTTGCCAGGGGCTAAGGCAGGAGGGGTAATGGGGAGTGACTATTTAACAGGCACAGTTTCCTTTTTTGAGGTGGTAAAAAATTTCAGGAACTAGGTTAGTGGTGATGTTGCACAACATTAAGAATGTTCTTAACGCCACGAATTATACACTGCAAAGTCATAAATTTTATGTTATGTGTACTTTACCACAACCAAAAAAATAGATACATCTCCCCCTTGAACTTCTGCCCTTAAAAAAAAAAAACAATTGGAGGGAGCTAAAAAGACTTGTCTACTTGATTTCTGAAACATTGGAAGTCGCAGATATGGAAACAGACATAGTCCTACAACTAGACTCCTCTTTTTATACAAATGTACAGGAATACAAAATGCAGACACGGCAGCGATTACAGACCAAAAAAAAAAAAAAGATTCAGAGTGGCTGAGTGATTTGCAACCCTCACTCTAAACTGGCCAAGGCCAAACGCCACATAGCTACCTCCTATCATACATAGTCTGTTTCTGCTAGAGTATAGACTTGTGTAATCCAAACATGTTCATATGTAAGTGGTAGATAAGAAAATGATATTGATATAAAATAGAAACTGCATTGGTTCAGGCATGATTTTTCTTAGCAAATTCATATTTTGCACCATCAAGAGACAGTAACTGGATGCCAAGTATACACTAACACAACTGAATTCTGCAAACCATGAAAGGACATAGTACTCTATCCTATTGCTATTCACCACACATTCTTCCTCTTGGCTCGGTTTGGCCATATGCTTGGTCTTCCAAATGCTTATCACATGATTCTGATCTTGGGCATTCTTCTCTTGTCTCTATAACTCAGTGGCCTCAACCCTTTCTTATACCTCCTTCCTTCAAGCTAAAGTCACCATTTTAAAGGATGAAGTCTCTACTTACTGTAATATTCTTTTTTTATTAGAAATCTAAGATGCCTTTTAAACCACACTAGTATTTTATTAGTATAGTTATTTTATTAGTACTCTAGTTACAAAGTTGCACAAGTTCAGAGTTGTCCGCTCTCATCTTATTTTTTTCCTTAAGCCCTGTTATTTTTCAGTGTACAGTTTAGCAGAATGGGAAGATTTTCAGAAAAGCACATACTGCATTATGGCAGAAATGCCTATATTCACTAGCTAGCTCTCCTGTCGAGAGAGAAATGGCATGGGACTCCCAGCATCTCCTTATGGGAGCACAGGGCATTTTTGGAAAGGGTGTTTCCTTAACCTAACTGGAATGTAAAAGACTGGGGTGAGGAGTGCCTCTCTTGGCAAAACCACACTCTCAGTCTCTCTACTAAAACCATATCATAAAACTAAACCTCTTCACATCTAGCCTAAAGGAAACACTAGATTAAGTCTCTGGTAACAGATCAAATCAGATATTTTGGCAAATTCATAACAGCTCTTTAATGACCCGGGAATGTTGGACTACTTCTAATGGAACCAAAATTTATCTATTCTGAATAACAAATTCTTAATGGAATGATCAATTAAGAAAACTGTTACATAACTTTGTGATTTAGGCTCCTAATCACTACAAAAGTCATCTCTTGGTGATAAAACTATACATGAAGAACAGAAGGAAACAAGTCATATTCTTTCTCTCCCCCTTTCCCCTTTACCATTCAACTGCCTCCAAAAGAGAAGATACGAAATTCCAATCCAACAAATCTCTCATTAGGGATAATAGATTGACTCCTGCTTAGAGACTGGGATGAATTTAATGACCTTTCTGACTCCAGTACAGTCTTGACTTTCTTATTAAGAATGTTCTACCCTTCCTGTACTACCAGCCACTTTGGCCCCAGTAGAGCCCTGTGGTATGTGATCAAGATTTAACCTCTACCATGGAGACCAAGGGAAGTGCTGGAGAAAATGTTTTCACTTGCTCTTCATGAGAATTGATGTTAGATTTCTCTTTGGTAATTCTGGAAAAGCAGTCTGCATACTCTGATTTCCATGGTTCAGCAGGAGTTACAAGAGAGAAGCTCAAATGCAGGTGAGAACATTGGAAATTTCAAGGGGTAAGAAGTTTAGAAAGCAAGAGCCATGGGATACACAGAAACAGACAGGGGGGTGAAGTCTCCTCTGCCTCCTCCAGTGGAAGATGGGCTCTCGGCATGGCAGGTAGGACCTTCCCACCAAGTCCATCACTACCCACTAAACATTCCCTGAAGTTGCTATGGCTGTAAGATTGCATATAAAACGTTGGATATATGGCTCCCTTATTTGATCTCCCTTATTGATATAGAACTTGTTCATTACCTTGGATTTAAATATTCTATTTTTCAGTGAATATGTTTTCATCACAGTGCTTTCCATTGGGTTAAGACACAAAACTAGAGCCCCTTCCTTTGACCAAACATTCCTGTGGCCCTGAAGGCATAAGTTTCTTCATGCCTAATAATAATTGGGGTGGAAGGAATACAGAGAAGTCATCACATCCATTGCCCTGTCTCAAAGCAAAACTATGCCAACTCTATCTCAGATGGGTGGATACCTTTTTATTTCCAGAAACATGCAGTAAAGAGACTAAAATTCTCCTTAGTCATTTATTCTAGGATTTAACAACCACTGTGTCCCAAAGTTCTTTCTTTTATCAAACTCCATTATTCTCTGCTATAGTTTAAACCTGTTTATTCTTGTTTTATCTTCAACAGAAAGAAAGAATTGCTGATTTGCATTCCAGGTCAATATGGCAGAGAGAGCACATGAGAAAATGCTGTGCTATTTTCCAAACAAAGAAGAGTAAGAGATGAAATATAAAAGTAAAAATAAATAAATAAAACTCTGAAACTGCAAAATCATCCTCAGAAACAAAAGGAAACTCTATTAAATAAAACACAGGCAAAATGAAAGTACAGCAATAAATGAGGGCCAACAAGATATGCTCCACTGGCAGTTCAGATCAGATATAGATAGCTACATCCAGGCAGCTGAGCAAGAACTATGGCCTACAATTGGCTTCCTGTATAAATCTGAGGACTTAAGAGTCACACTCTTCACATGTGAACAGGGGCTGACGTAGTTTGCCCACCCAAGTTCATTCTCTTGCATGGACTGACTGCCCAAGAAAGGCAGCTGCAGCTGAGGTCCCAATCCAAGGACTAGCCCTGCACAAGAAAACAGAGGTAGAAGCAGACTATTCAGACATGATGGAGTCCAAGGTGGGATACCAACATACGACCTGGTTTAATGCTAAGTAAGCTACAAGGCCTGAAAATAATGCTATCACAAGAAAGGAAGGACTTATGCGAGAGAAAAACCATGGATGATGAGCTTTTAGACAAAAATTTAAAAAAACAAGGGGAAATTTGGAACTAAGGAAAGCTATCAAGAAATCTAACAAAAGTGAGAATTCACACCTGAAAATACACATATTTAAACAATCAGAAATAGACTTTAAATAAATATTTAAATACCTTAAAGCAATAAATAAGAGAACAAGACCTCAAGAAACAATAACAGGGGTTTACAAAATGGCAGTACATAGATTTTTTTTATATATAATTCAAAAATGGGGAGAAATACAGTTTTTAAAAATAAAACAACAAAACCCAACAGACAGCTTAAATAGTAGGCATGAAAAAGCTGGAGAAACAATTCATGAATTGGAAGGCCAAGTTAAGTTATATATCATTACAGGGAGTATACCAATATATCATCAGGGGGAAAAAGAAAGACATTAAGAGACACAGAGCTTAAATTAAATGAAATGCAATGACATACACCAAAGACAAGGTTAAGAATGAGAAAAAATAGAAGAAAATATAGTTTTCACAAAAATAATAACTTGAAATTGAAGAAAAATGTGAGTCCATTGGCTGGAAAAAATCATGTGCTAAGCAGGCTAAATAAAAATAAATCATACATCAAAATACCTCCTTGTTTGCGTCAAAGGAAAAAGAGAAAATCTTAAAAGCTAGAATAAGACAAATTATGTATAAAAGAATTATAATCAAAGCAGACTTCTTATCCACAAACAAAGGAAGTCATGAAACAATTTATTAATATCTTCAAAGGGCTGAGGGAAAATAAATGTGAATCTATAATTTTATACCCAGCCAAATTATCACTCAAGAATGAGGGCAAAATAAAGACATTTTTGCATATAAGGATTAGGGAATTTTAGGACCACTACCTACAGAAAGAACTGTTAAAGGTTACAGTTAGAAAGAAAAATGAACTCACAAGGAAGTGACCTGTAAGAACAAGAAGGCAAAGGAAATGAATAGCTGTTTCTATCTTTTTAAGTCTTAAAGATGATGATGTTTATTTCTCTCCTTTTTCTCATTTCTGGGACTTATGATCTTAATTCTTCTAATACTTGCTTTTTCTCTTAAAAGAACTGCTAGCTTATACTTTCTCTTTTTCTCAGGACTTGCTTCCCTTTATGCAGTTAGGGTAGATGACAGCCATCTTCCACTCTGTGTACTTCCACTCTATGCTCTGTCTCTGGGCCCTACCCCAACTTCCTTCCTAGGGAAGAATAATTTCTCCACAGCCATTTAGATCAATTCCTATGACATTAGACCACTTTTAGATACTTCTGAGATAAGAAGATTTTATAAGGCTATTTGAAAGGCAACCTGGAAGATGCAAAAAAAAAAAAAAAAAAAAGAATCCTCCCATGCTACACCCTTGCAATTTAAACAGAAGAAGCAAATGTTGTTGCTGTTGTTGTTCAATTGTAAGTCATGCCCAACTCTTTTTACAACCCTATGGACTGTAGCCCCCCAGGTTCCTTTGTCCATGGGATTTCCCAGGCAAGAATACTGGTGTGGGTTGCCATTTCCTTCTCCAGGGGATCTTCCCGTCTCAGGGATCAAACTCAGGTCTCCAGCATTGCAGGAAGATTCTTTACCACAGAGCTGACAGGGAAGCCCAAGAAGCAAACAAACACATGCAAAAATAGTAAACCTCTCTTAGGGATTTATTTCAAAGAATAACTTTAAGGTTGATCACATGCCAACTCAGTCTCTCATACATTAAAGCATATACTACGGTAACCAATACTAAGAATGATAAACCTGTGACACGGCATGATCTTCTGATATCTGGAAAGAATCCCAGATGTTCACTAGAGTGTATTTATCAATGTGCATGTGTGCTAAGTTGCTTCAGTCATGTCCAGCTCTTTGAGACCCCGTGGACTGTAGCCTGCTAGGCTCCTCTGTCCATGGGATTCTCCAAGCAAGAATACTGGAGTGGGTTTCCATGCCCTCCTCCAGGGGATCTTCCCTACCGAGGGAGTGAACCCACATCTCTTGTGGTTCCTGCACTGCAGGTGGATTCTTTACCGCTGAGCCACCATGGAAGCCCATTTATCAAGGTAAGAAAGCATAAGTTATGAAAGTGGTGACAAAAAGGGTTTGGGTCTCCATTGGACAAAAAGGGTCTCCATTCAACAAAATCTCTGTTCCTGTAACATTTCAGTTAACTGAGTTGTCACTGAACCTCATTCCTGGCCTCAGTCCTACCATTTCTGCCCTGACACTTTTCATTTCTCTCTTGTAAGTTCTGGAAGTTCCTCACTACTTGAAAAAAAACACCATGTATGACGGAGACTAATGGTTCTTTATGTTTTTATGATTATGTACACCTCTTTAGGAATGCCAATAAAGCTATGTATCTCCTCTAAAGGAATTTACACATATATATTGTTACACCAAAAACTGCCAACTATTTTAAAAGGTTTGCTAACCCCTCAAAGTCCACCCATGGACCCCAACTCTGTCCTCGAGGGAAACAGAGTCAACTTATAGGACTACAAAGCTTCTACTGCCCAGATGCTAAGATGATCACTTAGCTTTTCTTAGGATTGCTGGAGGACCCACAGGCATTTTCTGAATCATTCCATGCTTGCACTCCTCTGGTGTGGGAGCCTGGCCTCAGTCAGACATGAACAAAGTATCACTGAGGGAGCCCCTGCCTCAGACAAACACCCTAGCCGCCAACCAGGAAGGTAGACGTCCTAATAGCCTTGTGAAAAAGTATCTGCCTGCCATCCCCTTAGCACTACTATGAACAGTGTATACATAATAACTGTACAGTCTAGAGAAGGTGACCATTCAGCCAGCAAGCAGCTTTATACTGACATAAACCTCACTGGTTCAGCTCCTTTGATTTATGAACAGCCCCTCATCAATTAGAAGCTATGCTCAAATGCAATTCCAGCACTAATTGCGTAGGACACGTGCCTCCATGCTACAACTCTCCTGGTGTCCACTGCCCACGGCAGGAAGAGACTGTTTATCACAGAAAAATCTCTGGGCCACAATTCCCTTCCCTCAATTGATAGGCACCTTCAAATGATTAAAAGCCCAATGAAAACCTGTTACTGTGTACCAAATAACTTATTAGAGCCTAGAATGTGCCCCAATTGGGCTATAAACAGTATTTAGGGGCTGGTGCAGGCTGCCTGAACGTGTCCTACTATTATTCCTGTCTGGAAGTTTCTTCTTCTGGGGAATTAGGGAGAAGGGGTGGGTTGGGTGGAAGAAAGAGGAAGGAAAACCACAGCTGGGAAAGAAAGAAGCGAACTGGTTTACCTGGGCAGCGAGGGCAGCAAAGATGAGGAACATGCACAGGAGACAGGCAATGAAGACTTGGACATCTGACTCTGCTGCAAAGCACATTCCCATTCTGAAAGAGAGAGGCAACAATGACAACAAAATAAATGTCTTTCAGAGGTCACTGGGATCATGCCAATTTGGGAAACAGTCATTCAGGGACTCACTCAGACAGTGAATAACGCATTGCCGAGAAACTGAATGAAATCAGCATTTTCTTTCTTTTTTCTGATAAGTTTATTGGAGTATTTTTCTAAGGATCACTACTACCCCAGTTTACAAAGCCTCCTGCAATTACTGGGAGGCTTCTTCTGACTTGGCTCTGTGATGTTTCTACCATTCCCTAGCTCTGCACGTCTCTTCAGAGCCTAGTCGGATTTCATAATCACCTGCCCAACACCATGGAAGGAAGGGATAATGAGTGATGGGTCCCTTGAGCTGTTACCCATCCCCGGGCAAGGAGAGAGCCCTAGCACATGGATTCTGGAGTCCATATAACTCTGCCTTGATCCAGTGAGCTGAGTGCTTCTTCTCCTCACTTCTTTTGCAAGTCAAAATTTTTCTGAGACCAAGCTAGTGTCTGGAATTGAGCTGATTAGCTAGTATGACTAGGGGAGGGGGCGACTGGGTCCTTGTCTGATTTACACTGACAAGATCCCTAGCTCTGACAGCTTTCAGCCATTGCTAGAACAAAGGAAGACCTTGGAAACCAATTTTGCATTAACATTTTCCATCCATAACTCATTTGAAGCAAGGGTTATATCCGTCAGGCTCTGGTGAGGGAAGTGGGTGATGAAGACAATGGAGGGAGAAGATGCCTAGCACTTGAGCCACTGGCACTGGGATTATATTAACATTTTCACTGCCCTGCAGAGAGCAAAGCCTCAGTCCCCAAGGGTTAGCTGTCCATTTCCAATGCATTGGGTCAAGAATCTGACACAATCACACCATACCAGGCAGTTACTCAGTCTCTAGATACTCTGTTTAATAACTGTCCTAGCCATTTAAAGATGCAGGCTTCCTTTATCCAAATTCGAATAACCTTACCACAACTCTTTTTCTTTTCTTGCATACTTCCTAGAATAAATTTTTGGAGCACTACATTTGGAAACACCACAGAGCCTCCTTATATGTCACACTCCTCAGAGCCAGGTGGTATCATCTTGAAGTAAGATCACCAGAGCACATCAAAACTACTCCACCTAGCTGAGGTCAAACTGATTCCTTCTTAATGCTTTACATTGGTTTCTGGTCTAGAGATAAAACATTAATAAAAATAATAACCATAATGATGGTAATATTACAGCAGTTAGCATTTCTCAAATATTGACTATGACCAAGCATTGTTTTGATGCACTGACTGAGACAGATTAGTAAATTTAACCCTTGTCATAATCCTATAAAATAGGTAACACCACTATACCATTTTAAAGAAGAAGAAGCTGAAGGAATCTCAGAGAGGTTAAATAACTTGCTTAATATAACACAGCTCAGAAGTGGAAGAGTCAGGGTTGGAAACTTGGTCTGTCTTGATTCTAGAGCCCTGCAGTTTCTTAAGACTACCTGATGTTGCCTAAAGGTTAGGTTTCCACATGCTCAAAATTCTGAAAGCCCAATCTTCTGTTCAAATGGCAAAAGAATCAGGCTTGTAAGTGAGGACTCCTGGGCACTAGTGAGGGGTTTTAGTTGTTCCATGAGCTCTCAAGTGAGAGGCAGGTCTTGAAAATTCTTTCTATATGTTCAGAATTCTCAATCCTCAAGGCCAAGTATAAAGTCTCTTTCCCCAGTTGGCCTAGTGCATTGGTTCTCCACCAGGAACCACTTTGCTCTCCAAGTAACCTTGAGCACGTCCTGAGATATTTTTGGTTGCCACAACTAGGATGGATGCTACTGGCTTCTAGTGGATAGAGGCCAGGGGTGCTGTTAAATATCTCACAATACACAGGACAGCTCCCCACAACAAGAAATATTCTGTTCCCAAATGTCAAGAGTGCAGAGGCTGAGAAACCCTGGCTTAGCGTATGACAGAAGAGGCTTGTTCAGAAAGATGGTCCGTAGCTGTGGTCCTGGGTCACGGCCATGGGACTACCTGCTTTGTCTACTGCAAAGCTATCCAAATGCCTCTTTGAGTGACTGGACAGGAGCCAAGGCCAAGCCAAGAGGACTCTAATCCTCACCAGATACAAGCCAAGGTTTCACCACCTCAATCCTATTAGTAATTATAGTCATTCACTGAAACCATATAAAATACATTCTCCCAGTGAACCAGTTTATAATCTGTCCTAATCTCCTGGCTAACGGCCAGTCTTGAAAATGATATTAAAAAATGATATTGTCTTATGATCCAGGCATTATATTGAGCTTTTTCCTGCACTCTACTTCTTCCATGTCCTATACCCTTCAGCTAAGAGACTGCTTAAGTATCTATCTACAGCAAATACTCAGTGAGTTCCCATGAAAATCAAGCCAAAAAGCAATAGAAGAAAAAGACATGAGATGTGTATTTTTCCTTGCAATCTGCCTCCTAACTTCTTTTAGGTTTTTAATCACTCATGCTCCCAGGCCATCTAGGCACTTGAGAGCATGTCTGCCTGCTGGGGAGCAAAGCGGAAATCACATGCCATTGGGGACTGTACCTCAGAGCAGATACAGTTCACGCAGTAAACCAACCCATAAGGTTCCAGGTAAGGATGCCATCTCTCACCCACTCTGTACTTCTTGTCTTGAAACACACAATATGTCTCTGAATCTGTGAGGAAGGAGATGGAGAATATGCTGGTTAGAAAACATGGACCAATGACAAAATCCAGAGCAATCACAGGTTCCATCCATTTTAGTGTACATCAAGAAAAGAGGCATAGACGATAATTATAGAACCCCTACGATGGGCTCAGTGTTTTATATGCTTTCCTTATTTGATTTTACAATGACCCAATAAGGTTGGCACTGATGATCAAAATTGAAAAGAAAAGCCAGATAAGCAAGAAACAGGGAGAAGGTATTTCCAACAAATAAAATATTAATATAAATACAGTATTAATATCTGGAATATTTTCTAATCATTCAAATCAGTAAATAAAGTACCAATCAATCCAATAGAAAAATGATCTAAAGCCATGAGAAGCAATTTAGAGAAGAAATGAGAGCAGGCAATAAATCAGAAAAACTGTTCAACTTCATTAGTAATCAGAGATTCAAACTAAAACTACACTGAGATAAATGCCTCAAGTTGCTTACTGCCCCAAAGACCCTCTGTGATTCTTTCCAGCTTCTCACAAGATAAATTCCAATTTACTTTTCAAATCTTTATTTCCAACTTCTTCAGGACGATGAACTGGGAATCAGAAAACCTGGGTCTGAATCCTAATTAGCTTTAGTTGTGTAGCATTGAGCAAGTGATTTGACTCAGTCAATCTCAATTTTCAACATCTATGAAATATGGATTACATGTTTCTCAAGCAAATGTGGGAAAATTAGATAAAGTTCTTTGTCAATTATATGTGCTTAGGCGGTCAGCTATGTCCGACTCTTTGTGATCCCATGGACTGTAGGCTGCCAGGCTTCTCTGTCCATGGAATTCTCCAGGCAAGAATACTGGAGTGGGTTGCCATTTCCTTCTCCAGAGAAGGAAATTATAAAGTCAACTATAAAGTGCTACAAAATGTAGAGTGATATTTTATAATAAATGATTATTTTCTAATCAGTGTATAAAACTGGAAAACACACAAAAACACAGAAAAAAAAACCCATAAAAGTATATGGAAAAAAAAGAAATATTCCATACACACAATTCAAGCCCAAGAAGAAACCATTTTTAATATGCTGGTAATCCCATGGACAGGCTTCCCTGGTGGTTCAGCATTAAATAATCCGACTGCCAATGTATGAGACATGGATTCTATCTCTGGGTCGGTAAGATGCCCTGAAGAAGGAAATTGCAACCCACGCCAGTATTCTGCCTGGGAAGTCTCATGGACAGAGGAGCCTGGCAGGCTACAGTCCATGGGTTGCAAAACAGTCAGACATGACTAAGCGACTAAATAACAACAAAATTAATAAACAGCCTGTTACTGAAGGGAAATTCGAAAGTATTTTGTACTAAAAGAAAATGAAACATAGCATATCAAAATTAGTCAATTCAACTAACGAAGTACTTAAAGAGAAATTTATAAGTAACTACAGTTGAAATTTATAAGTACCTACAGTAGAAAAGTGGAACAGTCTCAAATCAATGCCTTACAAAACTAGCAAAAGTGGGATAAAATAAACCAAAAGAAAATAGAAGGAATGAATAATACAAACAGAAGTCAGTGAAATTTAAGACAAAAATCAATAGAAAAAAATCAATGAAACCAAAACCTGGTTTTCTAAGACAATCAATAAAATTGATAAACTTCTAGCAAGATTAACAAAGACAGAAGATGCAAATTACTAATATAGGGACAAAAGAGAAGTCTTCATTATAGATTCTACAGATATTAAAAGAATAAAAGGGAGACATTATGAATAACTTTACACCAGTTAGCTTAATATCTTAGATGAGATGGATGAATTATTTGAAAGACACAATTACCAAAGCTTACTCAAGGAAAGATAAATAATCTGAAGAGTTCTACATCTTCTAAAGAAAGGCAAAGAAAGCAGCATGACCAAAACAATTTTGAAAGAGAAAGATGTTGGAAGATACACACTATGTGATTTCAAAGCAATATAAAACTATGGTTTTCAAGTCAGTGTGGTGTTGGAAAAAGGTTAGATAAATATGCCAATGGAATAGAATGAAGAGTCAACAAACAGAGAAGAGACCCACATTTATGGGTCTATTGATTTTCAACAAAGATGCAATGGCCATTCAATGGAGAAACAATAGCCTTTCAACAAATGCTGCTGGACTATTTGGACAATCATATGCAAAACATAAAATAACATGAACTTTATATCTCATACCATCTACAAAAATTAACTCAAGACGGATCACAGACACACTTTAATGTAAACCCCAATACTTTAAAACTTTTAAAAGGAAATACAGGGGACTATAGTTGTGATCTTAGGTTAGGTGAAGAGTTCTTAGATATAACACCAAAAGTACAATTCATAAAAGAAATTTTGTAAAATAGGAATTCATCAAAATTCTGCTTTTGAACTTCTGCTTTTGAAAAATGTTAAGAGAATAAAAAGGAAAGCCACCAACTAGAAGAAATTATTTGCAAACCACATTTCTGATAAAGGACTTTCATCCAAAATACAGTTTCCCAGGTGGAGTAGTGGTAAAGAATCCACCTGCGAATGCAGGAGACGTAAGAGACATGGGTTTGATCTCTGGGTTGGGAAGGTCCTCTGGAGGAGGAAATGGCAACCCACTCCAGTATTCTTGCCTGGGAAATTTCATGGACAGAGGAGCCTAGTGGGCTACAGTCCCTGGAGTTGCAAAGAGTCAGACATGAGTGGGTTACTGAGCATAAGCACATCCAGAAAATATTTAAAAAATCTCAAAACTTAAGAACAAGGAAACTAACAACCCAATTCAAAAATGGGATTAAAATTTGAATACACACTTCACAAAGGAAGATTCACAAATGTCACACACATCATTAGTCATCAGGGAAATGAAATATTGAAACCATGAGGACATATAATGAAAACTGAAACCATGAGGACTGACTTATTAGAATGGATAAATGCAAAAAATCTGAATATACTCAGTGCTGGTGAGGAAATGAAGCAACTATAGCTCACCTTATACAATACTGTTGTAAAACAACTTGGCAGTTTCTTCTAAAGTTAAATACACCCTGAACTATACCACTCAGCAATCCCACACCTAGGTATTTTTCCAACTAAAACAAAACATATATTCAAACCAAAATCTGTACTATATGTTTAAAATGGATTTATTCAGTCTGAAAAACCTGAGAGCAACATAAACGTCCTTCAACTGATGAATTTTAAGACATGCAAATCAAAGAATATTACTCAGCAATATAAAGAAAGACTGATACGGTTAAACGTGGATGACCCTCAAAGGCATTATGCTAGACGAAAAAAGCCAGATTCAAAGTCTACATACTCTATGTGTGTTGGTCGCTCAGTCGTGTCCGACTCATTGCAACCCTGTGAACTGTAGCCCACCAGGCTCCTCTGTCCATGAGGATTCTCCAGGCAAGAATACTGGAGTGGACTGCCATGCCTTTCTCCAGGGGATCTTCCCAACCCAGGGATTGAACCCAGGTCTCCCGAACTGCATGCAGATTCTTTACCATCTAAGCCACCAGGGAAGCACTACATACTGCATGATTACAATTAATTATTTTTAATCTGGACAAGGGACAGAAAAAAGATCAGTAGTTGCCAAGGACTAGGGTGGGGGAAGGATTTTACTATAAAGGGATACAGAGTAAATTTTGAGAGTGATGGAGCTTATATCTTGATTATGGTGGTACCATTAGACAAAACTCACAAAACTGTACTCTCTGGGTTGGGAAGATCCCCTGGAGGAGGATGAAAAAAGGGTGAATTTTTAAATTTTATTTATTTTTTAACTTTTACAATTGAGATAAAATTAATATATAGCATTGTACTAGCTTTAGGTGTATTTAAAATGGTGATTTTGCTTCATGTGAATTACACGATAATAAGACAATTAAAAAGAAACATATAGAGGAAAGAAAAATCATATATAATTCTACCACCAGAAGACAACCACTTTAAAAAAAAATTTATTTACTTATTCACTCATTTTATTTTTTGGCTGTGCTGGGTCTTCATTGCTGTGCATGGGCTTTCACCAGTTGCAGCGAGCACCGGCTACTCTCTTCTTTTGGAGCATGGGCTCTAGGCTGTGCTGGCTCAGTAGTTAAGGCATATGGACCTAATTGCCCCACAGCATGTGGGATCTTCCTGGACCAAGGATCGAACCCATGTCTCCTGAACTGCAAGGCAGATTCTTAACCACTGGACACCAGGAAAGCCCATAACACAACCACTTTTAACGTTCTGGTAATAGTCCTCTAATCTTTATTTTCCTGTTTTTAAATTAATAGGCTTTATTTCTTAGAGCAGTTTTAGGTTTATCAAAAAACTACGTAGAAAGTACACAAAGTGCTCATATTTCCCCTCTTCACATCACCCCCACTTTTTCTTGGCATTAACATCTTGCATTAGTGTAGTACATTTGTTAAAATTAATGAACCAATACTTGATATATTAACTACATAGTTTACATGAGAGCATACTCTGTATAGTTCTATGTGTTATGACAAATGTATAAATGACATTTATCGCCATTACAGTATCATACAGAACAGTTTCACTGCCCTAAATATGCCCATACCCTGCCTATTCATCTTTACCCCCCTCCACTCCCACAACTCCTAAAAACCACTGACTTTCTACTGTCTCTATAGTTTTGTCTTTTCCAAGATGTCATGTAGTTGGAATCATAGGGTATGCAGACTTTTTAGACTGGCTTCTTTCACCTAGCAATATACATTTAAGATTCCTCTAAGCTTTTTCATGGCTTGACAGCTCATTTATCATTGAATAATATCCCACTGTTTGGATGTACAGCTTGTTCATCAACTCACCTATTGAAGGACATAATGCTGCTGTGCTTAGTCATTCAGTCATGTCTGACGCTTTGTGACCCCGTGGATTATAGCCTGCCAGGCTCCTCTGTCCATGGGATTCTCCAGGCAAGATTACTGGAGTGGGTTGCCATGCCCTTCTCCAGGGGGCCTTCCCAACCCAGGGACTGAATCCAGGCCTCCCGCATTGCAGGCAGATTCTTTATCGTTTGAGCCACCAGGGAAGGACAACTTGGTTGCTTCCAATTTTTGAAAATGAAATGAATTGAAAATTCATTTGCATGATACCTGGGAGTATGATTGCTGGGTTTTAGAGTAAGACTATATCTAGCTCTTTAAGAAACTGCCAAACTGTCTTCCAAAGTGACTATACTATCTTGCATTCCCATCAGCAATGAATGAAAGTTCTTACTGCTCCACATTCTTATCAGTATTTTGGTGTTGTCTGTATTTTGGGTATTAGCCATTCTAACAGGTGTGTAGTGGTATCTCATTTGTTGTTTTAATTTCCAATTCCCTAATGATATTTAATATTGAGCATCTTTTCATATACTTATTTGCCACCCATGTATCTTCTTTGGTGCACTATCTGTTTAGTTCTTTTGCCCATTTATTAATTGGGTTGTTTATTTTCTTACTGTTGAGCTTTAAGAGTTATTTGTATTTTTCAATACAAGTCCTCTATCAGACATGCATTTTGCAAATATTTTCCTTCAGTCTGTGGCTTGTCTTTTAACTCTCTTAACAGTATCTTTTGCATAGCAGAATTTTTTACTTGTAATGAAGTCCAATTCATTGATCTTTTTTTTTCTTGCACAGAGCATACTTTTGGTGTATCTGAAAACTCATTACTAAACCCAAGGTCACCTAGATTTTCTCCTTTGTTATTTTCTGGAAGTATTATAGTTTTGCATTTTACATTTAGATCTGTAATCCATTTTGTAAGTTTTTTTAATGGTCATTTTTTTGCATGCATGTGTCTAGTTGTTTCAGCACCATTTGTTGAAGATTATCCTTTTTCCAATGAATTGTCTTTGTTCCTTTTGTCAAAGATCAGTTGACTATATTTGTGTGGGTCTATTTCTGGGCATTCTATTATGCTGCACTGTTCCATTTGTCTATTCTTTCAACAATATCACATTGTGTTAAGTACTATAGCTTTATAGTAAGTCTTGAAGTTGGGTAGCATCAGTTCTCTAACTTTGTTGAGGTTCTTCAACATTGTGTTGGCAATTCTGATTCAGACCTTTCCATATAAACTTTAGAGTTAACTGTTAATTTCCACAAGGTAAGTTCAGCTCAGTTCAGTTCAGTCACTCAGTCCTGGCCGACTCTTTGAGACCCCATGGACTGCAGCATGCCAGGCCTCCCTGTCCATCACCAACTCCCAGAGTTTACTCAAACTCATATCCATTGAGTGGTGATGCCATCCAACAACCTCATCCTGTCTCGTCCCCTTCTCTTCCTGCATTCAATCTTTCCCAGCATCAGGATCTTTTCTAATGAGTCAGTTCTTTGCATCAGGTGGCCAAAGTATTGGAGTTTCAGCTTCAGCATCAGTCCTTCCAATGAATGTTCAGGACCAATTCCCTTAGGATGGACTGGTTGGATCTCCTTGCAGTCCAAGGGACTCTCAAGAGTCTTCTCCAACACCACAGTTCAAGAGCATCAATTCTTCGGTGCTCAGCTTTCTTAATAGTCCAACTCTCACATCCATAGCTTTGACTAGACAGACCTTTGTTGGCAAAGTAATATCTCTGCTTTTTAATATGCTGTCTAGGTTCGTCATAACTTTTCTCCCAAGGAGCAAGTGTCTTTTAATTTCATGGCTGCAGTCACCATCTGCAGTGATTTTGGAGCACCCCCAAAATAAAGTCTGTCACTTTCCACTGTTTCCCATCTATTTGCCATGAAGTGATGGGACCAGATACCATGATCTTTGTTTTCTGAATGTTGAGCTTTAAGCCAACTTTTTCACTTTCCTCTTTCACTTTCATCAAGAGGCTCTTTAGTATTCACTTTCTGCCATAAGGGTGGTGTCAAACATCTGCATATCTGAGGTTATTGATATTCTCCTGGCAATCTTGATTCCAGCTTGTGCTTCATCCAGTCCAGCATTTCTCATGATGTACTCTGCATATAAGTTAAATAAGCAGGGTGACAATATACAGCCTTGATGTACTCCTTTCCCGATTTGGAACCCGTCTGTTGTTCCATGTCCAGTTCTAACTATTGCTTCTTGACCTGCATACAGATTTCTCAGGAGGCAGGTCGGGTGGTCTGGTATTCCCATCTCTTTCAGACTTTTCTACAGTTTGTTGTGAACTGTTCTACAGTTCTACAGTCAAAGGCTTTGGCATAGTCAATAAAGCAGAAGTAGATGATTTTCTGGAACTCTCATGCTTTTTCAATGATCCAGCAGATGTTGGCAATTTCATCTCTGGTTCCTCTGCCTTTTCTAAATCCAGCTTGAACATCTGGAAGTTCACAGTTCACATACTGCTGAAGCCTGGCTTGGAGAATTTTGAGCATTACTTTGCTAGCATGTGAAATGTGTAGAATTGTGCAGTAGTCTGAGCATTCTTTGACATTGCCTTTCTTTGGGATTGGAATGAGTTTTCCAAATTTGCTGGCATATTAAGTGCAGCACTTTCACAGCATTATCTTTTAGGATTTGAGATAGCTCAACTGGAATTCCATCACCTCCACTAGCTTTGTTTGTAGTGATGCCTCCTAAGGCCCACTTGACTTCGCATTCCTCGATGTCCACAAGGTAAACTGCTGGGATTTTGAATGGTATTGAATCTATAGATCAAGTTATGAACTACTAGTATCTTAACAATATTGAGTCTTTCTATCCATGAACATGGAGTCTCTTTCCAGTTATTTGATACCCTTCCTGAGAGTTTTATAGTTTTCCTCATATAGATTTTATATACATTTTGCTAAATTTATACCTAAGTATTTCATTTTCTGGTGCTAATGTAAATGGTGTTGTGTTTTTAATTATAAATTCCAATTGTTCATTAACAGTATATAGGAAAGCAATTGACTTTCATATATTAACTCCATACCTTTAAACCTTACTCTAATAGCTCATTAATTTTAGGAGGGTTTTTCTGGTTGATTCTTTGGGATTTTAAAATAATCATGTCATCTGCTAGCAAAGGTAGTTTCATTTCTTCCTTCCAAATATGTATACACTTTATTTCCATTTCCCATCTTACTTCATTAGTTAGGACTTCCAATACAACACTGAGTAGGAATGGTGAGAAACACCACCATTGCCTTGTTCTTGATCTTAGGCCAAAACATATAGCTTCTCTCTGTTAAGTGTTGTATTAGCTGTAGATTTTTTTTATAGATGTTCTTTATGAAGTTGAAGAAGTCTTCCCTCTATTCTCATTCACTGTATAGTGTTGACTTTTGTCAAATGATTTTTCTGCATGTGTTGATATAATCGTGTAGCTTTTCTTTTTTAGCCTACTGATGTGATGGATTACATTAATTGATTTTTGAATGATGAAACAGCCTGGAAAAAAATCCCACTTGACTGGATTTTTACTACATTGCTGGATTCAATTTGCTAGTATTTTGTTGAGGATTTTTGCATGGGAGATATTAATCTGTAGTTCCTTTCTTACAATGTCTTTGCCTGATTTTGGTATTAGGGTAAGATTGGACTCACAGAATGAATTAGGGAGTGCTCTCTCTCTGCTTACATCTTCTGAAACTGGTTGTAGAGTACTGGTATTATGTCCTTAAATGTTTGGCAGAATTCACCAATTTATTATCTTGGCATGGTGCTTTCTGTTTTGAAAGAGTATTAATTTCTTTAACAGACATAAGCCTATTCAGATTGCCTATTTTGTTTTGTGTGAGTTTTGGTTGGTTGTATCTTCCCAGATATTGGTAAGGTTTTCTCTAAGTTATCATATTATTGGCATGGAATTGTGCATAATATTTTTATGACAGTTCTGGTGATAGTGATGGCCTTTTTTTCATTTCTGAAATTAGTAATTTGTGCCTTCTTTTTTAGTTAATCTGACTAGAGGTTTATCTATTTTATTGATCTTTTCAAAGAACCAGACTTTGGTTTCATTGATTTTTCTCTTTTGTTTTCCTAGTATAACTTTCATTGATTTCTGCTTTAATTTTTTAAAACTTCTTTTCTTCTGCTTACTTTGGGTTTGATTTACTCTTCTTTTTCTAGTTTCCGAAGGAAATGGCAACCCACTCCAGTATTCTTGCCTGGAAAATCCCATGGATGGAGGAACCTGGTAGGCTACAGTCCATGGGGTCACAAAGAGTTGGACATGACTGAGCGACTTCACTTTAGTGACTTCAAGGTGGAAGCTGAGACTATTGATATTGTCTTTTTTCCTAATATATTAATTCTAAGCTATAAATTTCCCTCTAAGCACTGCTTAGAATTTTTATAAATTATATTTTTATTTTCATATAATCCAAAATGTGTTTAAACTTCACTTGAGACTTCTTTGGCCTATGTGCTATTTGGAAGTATATTGTTTAATCTCTAAATATTTTGATATTTTTACAGGTATCTTTCTGCTATTGATTTTTCAGTCTAATTCTACTATGTTCTGAGAGCATACTGATATAATTTATATTCTTATAAGTTTTGTTAAGATGTGTTTTATGACCCATGAATATGGTCCATCTTGATGAATGTTCCATTGAGCTGAAGAAGAATGTGTATTCTGCTGTTGTTGGATGAAATACTCTGCAGATGACAATTAGATTCCATTGACTGATGGTGTAGTTCAGTTCAACTATACCATTGTTAACTTTCTGCCTGCTGGATCTGTTGATTACTAATAGAGGAGTTTTAAACTCTCTAATTAAAATAGTAGACTTGTCTGTATCTTCTTGCAGTACTATCCATTTTTGCATCACATATTTTGATGCTCTGTTAGGTATACACATAATTTTCCTTGCTCTGAAGTCTGCTCTGTCTAAAATTAATACAGTTACTCCCACTTTCATCTGATTAGTGTGTTAGCATGTTATGTCTTTCTCCATCCCTTTACTTTTTAAAGTTTGTTTATTTTTAATTGGAGGATATTTTTTAGCATCCTTTTACTTTTAATCTATATGTATCTTTACATTTAAAATGTATAGACAACATATAGTTGGGTCTTGTTTTTTTATAATCCACTTGGATAGTCTGTTTTTTAATTGGTGTATATAGACCATTCACATTTAAAGTGATTATTGATACAGCTGGATTAATGCTGACAATATCTGTAATTATTTTCTATTCATTTTCCTTGATTTTTTTCTTATGTGTGTGTATTTCACTCTTTCTCTGCTTTCTATGGCTTTATTTCAGCATTTCCTATTATTCTATTTTCTCTTTCTTAGTATATCAATTATACTCATCTTTTTAATTAGTAGTAGTCATAGAGTTTACAATACACATTTACACAAATCTAAATGGCACCCCACTCCAGTACTCTTGCCTGGAAAATCCCATGGATGGAGGAGCGTGGTAGGCTGCAGTCCATGGGGTCGCTAAGAGTCGAACACGACTGAGCGACTTCCCTTTCACTTTTCACTTTCATGAATTGGAGAAGGAAATGGCAACCCACTCCAGTGTTCTTGCCTGGAGAATCCCAGGGACAGAGGAGCCTGGTGGACTTCTGTCTATGGGGTCACACAGGGTTGGACACGACTGAAGAGACTTAGCAGCAGCAAATCCACTTTCAAATAACACTATACTGCTTCACAGGCATTGCAGGTACTTTGTAGTAGAGTATTCCAAATTCCTCTCTCCCATCCTTTATAAAATCACTGTCATTCATTTCACTTTTCTGTAAACTATAATTATTCAGTACACCATTGCTATTATTATTTTGAACAAACTTTATTCTGTTACGTTAAGAATAAGAAAAATAAAAGATTTCACTTTACCTTCATTTATTCCTTCTTTAACACTCTTCCCTTCTTTATATAGATCTGACTTTCTGACGTTATTTTCATTTTTCTTAAAGAATTTCTTTTAACATTTCTTGCGAGGCAGGTCAATTGGTGAAAAATTTCTTCAATTTCTGTTTGTCTGAGAAAATATTTCTCATTCACTTTTGAAGCATAGTTTTGCTGGATACAGAATTGTAGGTTGATGGATTTTTTTCTTTCAACAATTTAAGTGCTTCATTCCACTCTCTTCCTGCTTGCATGGTTTCTAAAGAGAAATAATATGCAATTCTTATCCTTGTTCCTCTACATGTAATGTGTTTTTCCTCTTTCAAGATGTTCTCTTTGTCTTTGATTTTCTGCAGTTTAAATATGATATGCCTAGGTATAAGTTTTCTCATATGTGTCCTGCTTTGTGTTCTCTGGGCTTTTTGGATTCATGCTTTGGTGTCTGTCATTGCTTTTGAAAAATTCTCAGCCATTATTACTTAATTCATTATTTCCTTTTCCTTTCTCTCATCTCCTGTCATTCCTATTACATACATGTTACACTTTTTGTAATTTTCCCACAGTTCTTGAATATTCTATTGAATTTGATCACATTTTCAGTTTGGGACATTTCTCTTGGCATGCTTTATTTATTTATTTATTTATGGCTGTGCTAGGTCTTCATTGCTGCAAGGGCTTTTTTCTAGTTGTGACAAGCAGGGAGCTACTCTTTGTTGCAATATGTGGGTTTCTCATTGCTGTGGCTTCTCTTGCTGCAGAGCATGGGCCCTAGGGCATGTGGGCTTCAGTAGCTGTGGCATATGGGCTCAGTAGTTGCAGTTCCCAGGCTCTAGAACAGAGGCTCAATAGTTGTGACACATGGGCTTAGTTGCTTGCTCTGCAGCATTTTCCCAGATGCTGGAAAAAAAATCTGTGGCATTTTCCCAGATCAGGGATTAAATCTGTGTCTCCTGGATTGGCAGGCAGATTCTTTACCACTGAGCCACAAGGGGAGTCCCTTGCCATATCTTTAGATGACTTATTCTTTCTTCAATCATGTCCAGTGTGCTGATGAGTTCATCAAAAGCATTCTTCATTTTTGTTACAGTGTTTTTGATTTCTCACATTTCCTTTTGATTCTTATTTTTCATCTCTTTTTACATTGCCCATATATGCTTACATTTTGCCTCCTTTTTTCATTAGAGTTCTCAACACATTAATCTTATTTATTTTAAATTCCAAGTCTGATAATTTCAAAATATATGCCATATCTGAGCCTGGTTCTGATGCTTGATTTGTCTTTTCAGATTGATTTTTTTTTGCCTTTTAGCATGCCCAGTAATTTTTTATTGAAAGTCAGACATGATGTACCGAGTAACAGTAACTGAAGTAAATGGAGCGTTAGTGTGAGGTCTTACGTTAATCTATCTAGGAGTTAGGCTAGTTTTACTGTTTTTTGTAGCCATGGTGTCAGAGGCTAAAATCTGCCTAGTGTCTTTGTTTATCTTTTCCATTGTTATCGGGTTTCCCTAGATTCTTCTTCTTAAACAGTGTCGAAGGCTTGCAGGTCTTTCAATCTCCTCTTATTATACAGGATCCTAACTGATGTGTAGCAAATTATAGGGGAAGGAGAAATGTTCTATAATCATATTATTAGCTCTCAGTTTTTAGTGATCCATGTCCCTGAGTTGTGACCTTCAAAAGCAGTAATTAACTTTGCTCCTCCCCACCAGTGTAGGTGAGACAGGAAAGCTATTGGAGTTGGGCATATATTCCTTCTTCCAGGGTGGTTGCATTCCACTGTAGCCCACCAGGCTCCTCTGTCCATGGATTTCTCCAGGAAAGAATACTGGAGTGAGTTGCCATTTCCTTCTCCAGGGGATCTTCCTGACCCAGGGATCAAACCCACATCTTTGGCATTGCAGGCAGACTCTTTACTGACTGAGCCACCAGTGAAGGTGTTCCAGGGTGGTGAGACCCTGATAAAACCCAAATTAGTTAGTCTAAGATAAAATCATTTCCCTTGGTTTTTCCAGTAGTCATGTATGGATGCGAGAGTTGGACTATAAAGAAAGCTGAGCACCAAATAATTGATGCTTTTGAACTGTGGTGTTGGAGAAGACGCTTGGGAGTCCCTTAGACTGCAAGGAGATCCAATCAGGCCATCCCTAAAGGAGATCAGTCCTGGGTGTTCATTGGAAGGACTGATGTTGAAGCTGAAACTCCAATCCTTTGGCCACCTGATGCAAAGAGCTGACTCATTTGAAAAGACCCTGATGCTGGGAAAGATTGAGGGAAGGAAGAGAAGGGGACGACAGAAGATGAGATGGTTGGATGGCATCACTGACTCAATGGACATGAGTTTGAGTAAACTCTGGGAGCTGGTGATGGACAGGGAGGCCTGGCGTGCTGCATGCAGTTCATGGGGTCGCAAAGAGTCAGACACGACTGAGCAACTGAACTGAACTGAACTGAGGCCAGGCCTTAGTTAATGAGAATAAAGAACCCTAGGCTTATTTAAAATGGTTACTTTTCCCCCTCCTCTACCTATAACAATTATAAATTTTTCACCAAACCTGAGAACCTGGTGGGGATCCTAGAGGTAAAAACTCACAAAAAGGAGTTTTTCTCTCTCAAGCTAGAACATGCTCCTTCTCCAGCAATTAGTCGATTACCCGTTAAGAGCTCCAACCAGGATTCAGCAGTGGTGATTGTATTCACCTGTCTTTCCAGTTTTCAAAGTAAAAACCACAAGGCAGTCTGCCCTGTGACCTCAATTTTCTGTGATTTTAAGAGGACTTGCTGATTTTCATTTCCTTAAGCCTTTTTTCTTGTGACAATAGGAGTGACAACTTTACGCTCTTTACATGTCAAGAAACTAAAAGCTCTTTCTAGTCTCTCTTCTGTGCATAAAGGTGTATAAAGTTTTCTATTTATATAATTAACAACATATACAATATACATTTTATACACTATGTTCTAAAGTTAACACTTTTTGTGCCATTAAATATTCCCCCTATACCACATGCCTAGTGACATGATTTGTCATTAACACAGTTGAAACATAATTTCTTAACCAATCCCCTATTTGAGGGTTCAAATTGTATCCTTTTCTTTGTTTTAAAAAAATTCCGTGATAAATATCCCTGTATATAGGGGCTTCCCTGGCTGTCCAGTAGTTAAGACTCTATGCTTCTACTGCAGGAGGCAGTAGAAGATCCATGGTCGAGGAACTAAGATCCCATATGCCTCTGCTGCTGCTGCTAAGTCACTTCAGTCGTGTCTGACTCTGTGTGACCCCATAGACGGCAGCCCACCAGGCTCCCCGGTCCCTGGGATTCTCCACGCAAGAACACTGGAGTGGGTTGCCATTTCCTTCTCCAATGCATGAAAGGGAAAAGTGAAAATGAAGTCGCTCAGTCGTGTCCACTCTTAGCAGCCTACCAGGCTCCTCCGTCCATGGGATTTTCCAGGCAAGAGTACAGGAGTGGGTTGCCATTGCCTTCTCCACCATATGCCTCTAGGTGTGGCCAAAAAAATAAACAAAAAATAAATATCCTTGCATATACACTAATGTATGTAATACTGGTTATTTTCTAAATATAAATTCTTAGAGCTAGATTTATTGAGTCAAAGGTTATGAACGCTTTTAAATTCCCAATCTACATTGTCAAGCTGCCTTCCAGAAAAGCTGCATTAATTTACTTTCCAATTGCAGTGTGTGAAAATGTCCAACACTGTATCCAGTGTTTTTAATTGCTTAAAACTTTGCAAATTTGGTGATGGCAAATGGAAACAATATTTTTTTTCTTTATCAGTAACATTTAATTTCTCCTTTTATGATATTACCATCATTATTTTTAATATTATTATATTAAGCTACATTCTGGACTAAATGTAAGTACTCAAGACCATTTATCAATTAAAAGAACTCAGAAAAATCAAAATTACTTTGTAGGCAAAAGTTGTATATTTTTCACCCAAGTCTCAGGAATACAATTTTATTGGTAAATACACAAATTAGACCTCTACTCCTCAGTGTTATAGAATGAAGTAGGAAATATTTTTAACAATCCCTGTATGTTTAACTGAGGAGAGATAAATCATGAATTTCCCAAAATAAACATAAATGAGGCACTTTTTGCAAACTTCCACATATTGGTGAGAAGAGAATGACTGTTTCTCTAAAATAAATTCGACAAATTCATAATCTTTAAAATATCTAAGTTATTTGCATTTCATATATACAGCTCACCTAGACATTTCAGAAAAATCTGAGTATACACTTAGAAGCAAATCCATGAAGGAGGCTATTTAGGTAGTATTATTAGGCTGGCATAAATTGCCTTACTTGTATGGTTCTTCAATTGCTAATACTTGGATGGAGGTAAACTGGAAATTACTTTGTTGATTTAAATTCACATTGCAAAGTAAGATGGAAACTGTGCATTATGTGTTTGATTCTGGATTATTTTGCCAGAAATAATCAGCTCACTCAGAGGCTGACATGAGATCTACCTACTTAAAATATGAAACTGGATGAGCATTCATTATTAGCAATGTGATCTGCATGGTTGGGTGATTTATTCCTTTTTTGATGATAAAGAGATGGGATAATAAAAGATAAGGACCCACCCCTGAAAGACTAAGCAAGCACCAAAATAAGGCAAGCTATCAAAATGTGGGTTTCATGTGCATTTACATATTTTTAAAACTCACTTCCAAATTAAGATTCTAACTTGCAGGGAAGTCAATTTCCAAAGGAACAGTATACACTGAAGCCACAAGGAGGGTATTCTTTATCTACAGCTGTTAAGCAAGTTGCTATCACCTCTCTAAGATATCTTTAAGACAGATTTCTTCATAGAAACTCTTAAATGGATCCTTTCAATATATCTGAGCTCACCACTATTCATGACAACCACAGATGATCCAAATATCTTGTTTCAGTCAACAGTCTGTTTGCCCCAAATTCAGTCTCTTGACAGAGTATTGCTAGACAATGTGTGAAATTGATTGATCTGAATTTTCCTGCTCCAAATTTGGCTCAAGGCTAAGGAGGTAGAAGATAAAGGTAAAAAGAGGCCAAGAAACCAGGTCCTGAAGAACACTGAGCAAGATGCGCGTGATGATAACAATAATAAGAAAAATAACAACAAAATTTGTTGAACATGTCTTATAAGCTAAGGGTTTTACATCCATGAATTCAATAAATTCTTACCACAACCCTACATGCTAGATCCCATTATCAGCCCCATTTTAGAGACGAGGAATCTGAAGCACAGGGAGGTTTGGTAACTTGCCTAAGTTGACATGAGTAGTCAAGGTATGGAGCTGGGATTCAAATCTAAGAAGGCTGGCCTCAGAACCAAGGACTGAAACCACTGTAGCATTTTGCCTGTCCTGCTACATGAGTGTAAAGTGCATGTCACTCACTTTTAGAACTTAAAAAATAAGGGCTTCCACACATTCTTGCCTAACTTTTTCTCAAACCACCCTTCCCACCCTACCTGGAAACACAGTTTGGCTCACCTTTTAAAGAATCAGGTGTCATCTGTAGTGAAGCCAAGCCATACTCGAATGACTATAGGAAATGATACAACAGGAAGACTTCACTTTGCATTTTTTGGTATTTATCTCAAGGACAAATTATAAAGTATGAAATAGTGCCTATGCTTCTAAGAGCTATGAAATAGAGTTGGGAAGATAAGAGTAACCCAGCTAAAAGTTCTTTTTCATTCTCTTTATACCCATCAGCATTTTTCTCATAATACATGGCATTTATCTCACATTGCAATACTAGGTCAAGGTCTAAATTGCTTCAGTCATGTCCGACTCTGTGCGACCTTGTGGACTATATCCCGCCAGGCTCCACTGTCCATGGGATTCTCCTGGCAAGAATACTGGAGTGGGTTGCCATGCTCTCCTCCAGGGGATCTTCCTGACCCAGGGACTGAACCTACGTCTCTGATGTCTCCTGCATTAGCAGGCAGGTTCTTTACCACTAGTGCTATAGTCTTACAAACTATGCATCTTGAGGATGAAAACATCTTACTCAAAAACTAACTATGCATCAAAACCTGACCATAAATGCAAACATGGTGGTCTTCATCAAGTACTCTGGTCCTATTACCTCAGCAACATGGTATTTGGCTAATTATGCTCCAAAGAGAAATCAACAAATTCCTGGAAGGAGCAAATTTAGGAACTGAAGGTAGAGACAAGGAGCTAAACAGTAATATCACTGGTGCTATAAAACAACACTTCTGCAATTACTGACACTGATTTCAACTACATAGCAAAAGTAAACACTAAAACCTTTTTTTAAAACTATAATCGTTAAGACATGTTTTACCATGGTTGTCCAAGATTGGGCACTTAGCTGATTTCTCCATGAGTATATGGAACAATGTTCAATTTTCAGAAACTATGATAAAGTCCATTTCAGCACATTCTTGTAAGTCTGAACTTTAAAAAACTTTCATGAGTTACACAGCAACATTGACCACACCTCAAATTCCAGTATATCATCTTGGACAAGAAGCACAAGTGAGTTGATTTTATTGAAGCAGTGATACCTCAACAACTTGAAGGAGATGCAGGCAAGCAAAGTAAACTTATCATTTGCCAGTACCCGAGTGATACCATCTGGAGACTTCAAGTGCTCAGTCTCTCAGTCATGTCCAACTCTTTGTGACTCCATTGACTGTAGCCTGCCGAGTTCCTTTGTCCATGGGATTTCCCAGGCAAGAATACTGGAGTGGGTTGCCATATTCCATCTCCAAGGGATCTTCCCAACCCAGGGATTAAACCCTTGTCTCCTGTGGCTCCTGCACTGGCAGATTCTTTACCACTGAGCCACCTGGGAAGTCCAGAGACTTCATGACTTACCATTGACTCATGGTATCTGTTGAGTGGAACTTGGTCCCAAGGGAATTTCAACGAACATTTGAGATGGACCTTCAACCTGTATCATCATAGCTATTTTTCAAATGGGTTCATGTGGCCCTAATTAAAAGTGGTAATCCCTGCTACTTTAAGGGCCCCTGTTAACAGAAACGATGACAAAAAGTAAACAACAAAGATGTGCTTCTATGCCATCAATGTTTTCCCCAACCATTACTGTCTAGCACCCAGCACCAGGTCAAAAGTTCAATAACTTCATCACCAGTCTAAAGGCAAGAAAACATTCCCATGAACAGTTTTCGATAAGAGCTATTACTGTAGACACATCATCATGTTAAGTACTACCATAATATTTATTTTATTATAACACATAAAGTCAGTGGAAAGGGAGAGATGAATCTTTGCTGTTCATTGTATGAGAGGACAAATCAAGTAAACAAATTCCTTTTTGAGTATTTTTTTAAAGGCTACTATAATAGTGAAGGAAAAAATTAAAAGCATAAGTACTTCTCTTCTGACATTTATCAAACTTGAATCAGAACGAAGGGCATGATGTAGCAGTCACTACAGAAAAAAAAATGTCCTATTTCTCTGGAAACTGGGTTTCTAGAACTGAAGTCTCAGTCAGAATTCCTCAGTGCTTTAAGACTTCATTTTCAGGCTATTGAAGCCAGTGAAAACAGAAAGCCAAGAGAAACCAAAGTCCTTCACTTTTGAGTATATAGCTTATTTCTCTTTATCTGGGAGTTAATTATCTTATTCCTACTTGTTGGATCATTTGTCCAAAATTAATTCAACTTAACATATATTAAGTGGCCTATGCACAGCCTGGGCTTCCCACTACCTGCCTTTTCTACTACCTTTTCTACTAGCAGGTGGGCAAACTCATTGAGAAGAAAAGGTCCATATTTCGAAGAGGTTTGAGAGTTGAGCAAGGTGACATCATTGGCTAAGTTGAGAAATGAAGATTTTCCATGAAATTTCAATTCATTGTGCCCTTCTATCTCCCATTAACATGGATAACTGAGACTTGATGGTATTCTCATTAGTCGTTACTATAAGCCATGGGAGATACTTTTACAGAAAGGCTGCTCAACTGGTGAAACCTGATCTGAATAATTTTTCTGGCTAAAATCATCTCTTACTTGTCATCTGGCATAGGACTTTGGGCAAAAAATCAAAGCTCTTGTCTGAAAAAAACAAATTGTTCTTTCTATCAGCACCTCAGCTGCACAAGTCTCTGCTAAAGGAGGTTTACTTACTATTTGGTCAAGAATTTAAGTTGTGCTCTTGAACTTTTCACAACAGAATCAACTTTGTGTGTCCTACAACTGGTATCCAACATATCCAGTTTTCACTTCAGACAACATAGGCTAAATCTCCACTACAGGTGCACTTTAGAGAATCCATGATTAATCAGTGCTTCATTTTTTAAATTTTTTAATAGGAGGATAATTGCTTTATAATGCTGTGTTGATTTCTGCCATTCACCAATGTGAATCACCCATAAATATACATACACGTCCCCTCCTCTTGAGCCTCCCTCCTATCTAAGTTGTCACAGAGCACTGGGTTGAGCTCCCCATGTTATACAGTAACTTCCAACTAGCTAGCTATTTTATATAAGGTAATGTATATATTTCAACAGTATTTTATCAATGCATTCCACCCTCTCCTTCCCCTGCTATGTCCACAAGTCTGTTCTCTAAGTCTGCGTCTCTATTCCTGCCCTGCAAATAGGTTAATCAGTACTATTTTTCTAGATTCTATATACATGCATTAATATATGATATTTCTTTTTCTCTTTCTGACTTATCTCACTCTGTGTAACAGGTTCTAGGTTAATCCACCTCACTAGAACTGACTAAAGCTTGCTCCTTTTTATGTCTGAGTAATATTCCATTGTATATATGTACCACAACTTCTTTATCCATTCATCTGTCAACGTACATCTAAGTCGATTCCATGTCCTGGCAATTATAAACAGTGCTGCAATGAACATTGGGGTACATGTGTCTTTTTGAATTATGGCTCATGCAGCTCAATATCAGAAAAACAAACAACCCAATCAAAAAATGGGCAGAGAAACAGATCACCAGCCCAGGTTGGATGCATGAGACAAGTGCTCGGGCCTGGTGCACTGGGAAGACTCAGAGGGGTTGGGTAGAGAGGGAGGTGGGAGCGGGGATCGGGATGGGGAATACATGTAAATCCATGGCTGATTCATGTCAATGTATGACAAAACCCACTACAATATTGTAAAGTAATTAGCCTCCAACTAATAAAAATAAATGGAAAAAAAAAATGGGCAGAGGACCTAAACACATACTTCTCCAAAGAAGACACCCAGATAGCCGATAAACACATGAAAAAATGCTTAACACTGCTCATTATTAGAGAAATGCAAATCAAAACTACAGTGATGTATCACCTTACTCCAATCAGAATGGCCATCATAAAAAAAATCTATAAGCAATAAATGCTGCAGAGGATGTGGAGGAAAGGGAGCTCTCCTGTACTGTTAGTGGTAATGTAAACTGGCACAGCCACTATGGAGAACAGTATAGAGATTCTTTTTGAAAAACTAGGAATAAACTATCATATGACCCAGTAATCCCACTACTGGGCACATATCCTGCTTGAGTGCTTCATTTTTATAAAATAATATATATGTGTTGTCATCATTTAGCTGCTAAGTCATGTCCAACTCTTTTATGACCCCCATGGACTATAGCCTGCCAGGCTCTTCTATCCATGGGATTTCCCAGGCAAGCATACTGGAGTGGGTTGCTATTTCTTTTTCCAGGGGATCTTCCAAACCCAGGGATCTAACCTGGGTCTCTGGCATTGCAGGAAGATTCTTTACCATCTGAGCCACCATGGAAGCCCGTGTGTGTGTGTGTGTGTGTGTGTGTGTGTGTGTGTGTAGTTGCATAGAAAAAAAGACTCTAAGTCTATATGCCAATTAACCATGATTAACATAAATGCTGAGATTACCAATGACAGGAAGATTCTTTACCATCTGAGCCACCATGGAAGCCCGTGTGTGTGTGTGTGTGTGTGTGTGTGTGTGTAGTTGCATAGAAAAAAAGACTCTAAGTCTATATGCCAATTAACCATGATTAACATAAATGCTGAGATTACCAATGACAGGAAGATTCTTTACCATCTGAGCCACCATGGAAGCCCGTGTGTGTGTGTGTGTGTGTGTGTGTGTGTGTGTGTGTGTGTGTGTGTGTGTGTGTGTAGTTGCATAGAAAAAAAGACTCTAAGTCTATATGCCAATTAACCATGATTAACATAAATGCTGAGATTACCAATGACTTTTGTTTCTCTAATACTTTTATTTTCTTCTGAATGTTGAAAAATGACATCTATTTTTAAATAGAAAAAAATCACATTGATGTAAACTTTGCTTAGGGCATCTGATAACGCAGTCTACTAGACATATTAAACAACCATATGTATAACATTTCCATGTTCTAGCCTTCGATTAGCTTATATCATTCAAAGTTAAACTATCTGGACTACATTAACTTAGCACTTATAAAAAAACTTGAGATATAATTTAATGTTTGCCCTATTCCTTTACAGAGAGTTAACAGAGAAGTGCCAAATATGGTTCTTCTTTCTTCTATGAAACCAAGGTTACAGTTGGTGTCTTTGTACCACCCGAAATGTACTTTATGCAAACATCCCATCATTAATACAATTTGACTAAGTGGGAGGTAGATGAAATTGTACTTTTCTCTTGCCAACCAATGGAAAGCTTCTCTTTTTATCTTGTGAGGAAGCATACACCAACTTAGAAATGTGAATACTGTAACGTACCAACCTTTGTGCATGCTCAGTCACCCAATTGTATCTGACTCTCTGAGACCCCATGGACTATAGCCCACCAGGCTCCTCTGTCCATGGAATTTTCCAGGCAAGAACACTGGAGTGGGTGTTCCTTCTCCAGGGGATCTTCCTGACCCAGGGATGAAACCTGCATCTCTTGCATCTCCTGCATTGACAGGTGGATTCTTTACCACTGAGCTACCTGGGAAGCCCCATGATACCAAATCAGGTGTTAAAAATATGTACCCTTTCTACTTTGGTCAGATGGCCTCTATTTTGTGTTTTATCTTTTAAAAAGTTATCTTGCAACTATTCTTTCCTATGTGCTGTGATGTGCTGGGCTTAGTCGCTCAGTGGTGTCTGACTCTTCGTGACCCCATGGACTGTAGCCTGCCAGGTGCCTTTGTCCATGGGGATTCTCCAAGCAAGAATACTGGAGTGGGTTCCCATGCCCTCCTCCAGGGGATCTTCCCAACCCAGGGATTGAACCCAGGTCTCTCACACTGCAGGTGGATTCTTTACCATTTGAGTCACCAGGGAAGCCAAAGAATACTGGAGTGGGGAGCCTATCACTTCTCCAGGGGATCTTCCCGACCCAGGAATCGAACCAGGGTCTCCTGCATTGCAGGGAGATTCCTTACCAGTTGATCTACCAGGGAATCCCATTCTTTCTTATATAACCTATATCTAATCTTTTTAGAAGTAGCAGGCTATAAATCTTAAATGAGTAAAACACTTTTTGCAAAGACCTTGTGACAATGATAAAAGTCCAAGTGTGCTCCAAATATCTAAAGACAGAGCCTTGGTTTCCCTGATGGCTCAGACTGTAATGAATGTGCCTGAAATTCAGGAGACAGGTTCAATCCCTGGGTCAGGAAGATCCCCTGGAGGAGGAAATGGCAACCCACTCTAGTATTCTTGCCTGGAGAATCCCATGGACAGAAGAGCCTGGCAGACTATAGTCTATGGGGTCTCAAAGAGTTGGACATGACTGAGCGACTAACATTTTAATTTTAATTTTTCTGGTTTCCCTTGCCCTCCCCCCCGGTGCAACCTGTTATTCTCCCATCCTTGAGTTTGCTGTCCAGAAGGCAAGAATTCCTCTCAGAGAGTAGAGAATCTTTAGTTCAGAGAGAGCGTGAATGACTCAACCAACACCACACAGCGAGCAATAGAACTGACCAGAAGCCAGGTCTCCTGACTTAGAGCACAGTTCACTCTCCACTGGACTCTGAGGGCGTTCCAATCCTACTGATAAGTCAGGGAAATCTAAGAGGCATAGACATAAAGGCACATATTTTTAACCTTCCTCACAAATTTCCTTTGGCTTAGCTTATTTTGGTTCCAGAATAACTTTAGTCCTAGACTCTATCTTTTAACTCCCAAATAGTATACTGCCTGTCTTTGGAATTCTGATTACAAAGTTCTTTATTCATTTACTCAGATCATCTCACGTGTTAAGTGGCTGCCATGTGCAAAGCTGTGCATGCCATGCTAAGTCACTTCAGTCATGTCCGACTCTTTGCAACCCCATGGACTGTAGCCCGTCAGGATCCTCTGTCCATGGGATTCGCCAGGGAAGAATACAGGAGTAGGTTGCTATTTCCTTCTCCACATGTGCAAAGCACTGGGCTCCTATTCAAGAGAAGGCACTGGCTTCCTCAAAGAACTGCTAGACACAAACTGGTGGTGTGAACAGAACAGCGAATCTGGAGACCTGGGTTTTCATTCTGGTGCTGCCCTGGATTTGCTGTCTGGCTTTGTACAACGTCACTTGACCTCACTCAGTTTCAAGTTTCTCATCTGAAAATTAAGGTGATATCATTTGGCCTGTAAGAGAGTTACTCTAATAGCTGTGTGTGTGTGTGTGTTAGTCACTCAGTCGTGTCTGACTCTGCAACCCTGTGGACTGTAGCCTGCCAGGCTCCCCTGTCCCTGGAATTCTCCAAGCAAGAATACTGGAGTGGGTTGGCATTCCCTTCTCCAGGCGATCCTCCTGACCCAAGGATCAAACCCGGGTCTCCTGCACTAGAGGCAGATTCTTTACTGTCTGAGTCACCAGGGAAGCTACCACTCATTAAAAACTGTGTGCCAGCCACTGTCACACAGCCCTCTGTGTGCACAATATCACCGAGTCTTTAGATGACCATGTTTACGATCAATACACTATTCTTTCCTCTACTGTACTGATAAGAGCACTAAAGCTGGAGAGATTAAGCAACATTCCCAAAGTAAGTAAGAAAGTCGTGGATCTGGGGTTTGGATCAAAGTGGACTCCATAGCCAACACCACTGGTCCCTCCCAACATAGAAAATAATTAAGAATATACCTTGAAATGCATTAAGCTAATTTTAAAGCATTCTCATTTACTATACTTCTACCTATCTGAACTTTTAAGATGTGAATAGGTCTATTCTTCGGCTCATTTCTTTGTCTTGTCAAATGATCACCTCGAATGTCCAAGTGATCACCTGGAGGTGGAGGACTCAGCCCTTCGGGTTGACTTTCACAATAAAGAGGCTCTGGGTAGGCTCCAGAAGACCATGCTTCCTGTGTCTCAAAATTTCACTATCTTCCTTCTCTTCAATCTTTTGGGGACTCATCCTTCCTGGGAAGTTCAGAGGCCCATTTTCAGCCAAATGCAAATGTTAGAAGCTTTTCTCCGAAGGAGAAAAATGAGTGAGAATCTAGTCCCTTGGAAGATCCAGCTAACCCACCTTATAAAGCAGCCACAGAAGCCATGAAATACACCAACCATTTCTCTCCCAAGGACTTTTGCCAGCCTTGGCACAGGCTGGTTCGTTTGAAATATATAATTAAATATTCTTAACAACTCAATTCTTCCACCTCACTTTGATCAATAGTTCATTACCTAAGTCAGATCTGCCAAAAGAGGCAAACTCTTCAGCTCATTTTGTCCTATATTTGCATGAATATTATGCACTGAATGTTACGCTTCTTTGAACTTCAAAAGAACTTCCTGGCCTCTTTTGACTACAACTTTAACAACTGAGCATAATGGAGTTACAGAAAGACATTTTCCCAGCTAAAGACCTCAAACCTCGCTGCTTTTGGACAGTAACAAACTTTTATATAAGCCATAAATGGCTCATTCATCCACTGTGATGGCACTGTCCATATTTCCTGGGTTCCTGAGCTGGTTTTCCCTCCTGTGAGAGCAAGGTAACTGGCTAATTATCTACTAGCAAGTGGCAGCACCCACTTCTACTTTTCCTTGTGCAAATAGCTTTCTGCTATGAAAGCATTTCCTTCAGACCTCCTCAGATTCTACACCAGTTGAGTGTCTTTGACCATAACAGCATCGCCCCTCATTCCATCCTGATGCCTAAAATGGGAAAGCAAACATGCTACAGAGCATCTGCCTTGACCAACATGCTTATACTCAAACCAGCCCATGAATGAGAAAAAACCTTGGCTTCCTTGAGTAAAACAGTATCAGGCAGCAAGGAGAGACATGAAACTTTACGATCCTTACACATTTCTTGAAGTTTTTCTGTTATTTTTTCCCTTCATTTTCCTTTTTCCATTTCCATACTTACTCTTCTCTAGAACTCAACAGCAGAATATGGGAATTCTGATTTCCTTTTACTTCAAAGGACTTTTTCCTGTTGTCAAAGTAATATTTGCCAATTGTGAAATCTTTGGAATAAACAGAAGTATAAACATGAACAAAAATAACAGTCATGAAACTACTACCCAGAGATAAAAAATTAGTTCCCTCTTGCACACCATGTTTGTGCGTGCACGCTCAGTCGTGTCTGACTCTTTGCGACCCCATTGACTGTAGTCTGCCAGGCTGGCTCCTCTGTCCATGGGGTTTTCCAGGCAAGAATACAGGAGTGGGGTTGCCATGCCCTTCTCCAAGGGATATTCCTGACCCAGGGATCAAACCTTTGTCTCCTTCATTGGCAGGTGGATTCTTTACCATTGAGCCACCTGGAAAGCCCCACTGCACACCAAGCATGAATATAAATTTCAGATAGAAGAGAGAACTATGGGCAAAACCCCAAATTATAGAAGAAGTAGAAAAAAATATAAGAATATGGAGTAGGAAAGATCTTCCTAGGAATAAGAAGAAATCCACAAGCCATAAAGGAAATGAATGACAGATCTGACTACACAAAAATTTAAAACTTCTATATGGGAAAATATGGCTTATACAAAGTTTGAATGAAATGGCAGACTGGGAAAATAATATGTGAAATACAAAAGGTTAATAACAACATTTGAAATAACAAAGTGTTAATAAATAAGCTTTTGCAAATCAATAAGACAAGCAACCCAACTGAAAAATAGCCAATTCACTGGAGGAATACAATTGAATTAAAAGTAATTGAAAATATACTCCAATAATACGAAAATCTCACAGCACAACTAAAACATGATTTCCTCTAGTATACTGGCCTTTGAATACAACGATTAATAATACTTTTAGTGAAGGAATTAGAAATGGACATGCATACATATATGGTGCAAGTATAAACTGATACAACTTTTTTTGAAAGGACAATTTGACAGTTTTCGCCAAGATTAAAACTGAACATACACTTTGACCTGACAATTACTCACAAATACTTGCTTAATTGCTTTCAGGCATTCAATAATGCCTTACTTACAGTAATAACAAAAACTGGAAACAATCAAAATATTTACAAATAGGGACTATCTAAACAAACCATGGCACACTCATACAATTGGGTACTATGTAGGCGTTAGAGTGAATATGGTACTGTTACGCTGCAATGTTCTGACATGGAAGGGTGTCCTGGACACACTGCTGAATAAAGCAAGTTATAAGGAATATATATATATACATATATATAATATCCAATTTTGTAAAAGAAAAAATCCCTATAGATATGTATGTTTTGATAACAGAAAATAGCATGGAAGAAACAGAAAACTATTATTAATAGAATAATAGAAAACTATTATTAATAGTACAGTCATCCCTGAGGTGTTAGAATGGGTGTTGAGAGAAACAGGTTCTTTACGAAGTTCAGATACTTTCACGTCATTTTGTACAATGAGTAGTATTCATTTCATAATTTAAGAAATTTCAAAATAAGCTAATATAAGCATTTTCCAGGGCTATCATTTTCAATAAGGAGTGTTTGGTAGCATGAGAGTACATTACAAGGATCATTTATGCAACCATTTCCTACTGCTTCTAATGTCTTGTAGAGCTGCAACATAAATCTCTGTGCATGCAGTGTGTGTATGTGTGTGTGTGAGTGTGTATGTGTGTCAAGGCAACATACCTAAGGCATAGACTTTTAGAGTTTCCTTTTAGCGGAGATAACTTTGCACATATCTTCGAGACAGTTAGCTTGGGTCAGGCCCCAAAGAATGATTAGGGAATGACCATGACCTAAGCCTCATTATCTGACTATAAGCTGGAAACACTAGCCCAGAACTGGTCCCTTAGGCCATCTGTTACATAATCATTTTGACACCAATTGAATATCCAAAGGGCTTGGGACAGACTCACAGGCAGTAGGAAATGTTAGACAGTGATAGTTTGGGGTCTGTCAATCATTTTTCAATCACATTTTTTCTTTGGTTTGTCAATTAAGCTCTAATTGTCTATTTCTATGGACAATATTACTCAATTCTTCATTAATATGGAAGGCTTCCCAGAGAAGATGGTCTCCTAAGAGTTGCAAGCTTCCCCATGCTGCCACAAAGCCATAGGGAAGTTTCTCCCTAAGAAACAAAGGAGTTTTAAGTCCAGCTGTTTGTGAGCTTAGCTGAGAATGGATTGGACAACTTTTCTCTTACATCCACTTAAATCAAGGAGAACTTCTGGAAGACGAGGGTTCTGAGGTGGATTACGTATTCAAGCAGAAGAAGTTCGGTTGAGGACTACAAGAGAAGAGGCTGATTTAAGCTCTCTTGCTCCTACTGTGTCCTGCTCAAACTTCCTTTTTTTGTGTCTCGAACATACGAGAGATTACCATGGATCACTCATGTTTAAAAGCCTAATCAAAAGCCCCATTTCTCCCAGGAAGGAGACTCACTTTACTATGAAAACCATAGTGAAGCAGAAAGACAGGTAACAGTGGAACAGATTCAGCACTGTTCTCCCTAACAGAGAGCCTCATGCCTGATATATTTAACTTAAGCTGATAAAGGAGATACATGTTGAAGTGATGGGCTTCAGATGCTGTTTCAGCTCCTACCAGGCATATTTACACAGTTCCTTCTCATGAATAAGTTCAGTGGAGCAGAGAATGCCCTGTCTTGGACCAGTTCCACTTTGTGCTTCTTTTGATGCAGCCAAAAAGGGGAACTAGAGAGAGGGCTTTTCCTTCAAATGCAGAGCCAGGGTCCACCTTGGAGGTGGCTGCAAATGGCCCAAAGAAAGCGAGGCTCACAGTGGGCGAAGGCAGGCAGACAGCTCCTAACAAGAGCAGAGATGTCAATGGTTACTCGTAAATCTCCCAAATGTGGCCGCAAGGAGGGTTAATTACCCCCCTTTCTCTGCCACTCGGCTTTCTCCAATGTGTCAGCCCATGACACGGATCGCTGACTTTCTAGAAATATTCCCTGGCTTTGCGGGGACGTTCCGTTCAACAAATGGCATCCAATTTGCTCACGGTCCCTGGAATCTCAATTTCCTTAAAGGATTTTTCATCTCAATCCAGTTCATGTGAAGGTTTTTTCCTTCTTCGTTTTTCGGCAGAAGGGAATAGGCAGAGCCTGCTTTACTTTTTTTTTCTTTTTCTTTTCTGTGTTATTCTTTTTCTTTTCTGTGCTATTCTTTTTCATAAAGTGAAAACCTTTGCAGAAGAGTCTGAAATTTGGGATAAAATCCAGCTCATCTGTCAGATATTTCTAGAATTACGTAAAATGGAATGAGATTTGTACAGTTTAGAACAGGAAACGGAAAATAAGCTAATGTATCATGTGTTCTATGAGATGAAAACTATATGATAATCAGAAAAACAGCCCCAAATTCATTGGCCTGATTCAAAGCTCTCCTTCTTTTATCAACTCATGCATAAACCAGTAACATTCACTTTCTTAGATTCGTGGCAGGGCCACATTTGGGTTAACTTGCAATCTCTTCAGATTATAAGCACATTCTTAAAGAAATGACAAGAAAGTATCTTGCTTTTTTTAAACTCAAGACACTTACGTTTTACTTGCTCTGTTCTGCTTCCTTCTAGGAAAAGAAAGAACAGCAACAAGGAAAAGATGTATCTCATGCCTCCCATGCCGCCCATCTTCCACTTTTTTCTCATTCCGGCCAGTGCAAAAGGCAACTTGAAACTTTCAGGGCCCAGTGTACTCAAGCTGTTGGGAAGAAAGTAGACAAAAAGACTTAGAATAGATCTACTGGAACTGATGGAGACCTCTTATCTCAGGCTTCTAACCTACTGGGGGGGGGTGGGAAGGGCCAGGGGAATTTACATAAGTGTAATAAGCACTGTTTTCCTGCGAATAAAGAGAACTTGCCTCTCCTGCCTTGCAAAGACTGGGGGGGGGGAATTTAAGTGGATGAACATACATGTATCCTATCCAACGCTAAGGCTAAATCCTTACAGGCAAGTCATAGGAAAGAAAAAATAAAATTTGAAATCCTCATTTCTAAGGGAATTAAAGTTGATTTCTCAAGAGATTTTCTTTGGGAGAAAAGGGAAACTGGGGTTTGCAAAACGGCCATTTTGGCAAACAAGATAAAAATAATAGGCAGTGACCCAAACAATTTCTGAAATGAAAGTCAACTGATCTTAGCTTCAAGACTACCATTATTTTTAATCCTTCAGGGATGAGGCAAGCGTTGATCAGTGTTTTGCCTGTGTCTCTTATGAGATCTATAAGGATTTTCAGTTTGGCTACTTATGTTGGAAAAGACAGATGTGATTAGCAAATGGATGTGATGTAAGCACCTGAATGGTTCAGACATATTCCTCTCACATGAAGTCCCCTGTGAAATGGAAATTTTAAATGGACCATTTAAGGAATATTGGGCAAACTTAAGTAGGTAATATGTTCACATTGCATCACCATGCAAAAGACCACCCCAAAAGCACCTACCACTCTTAAAAATAGGAGAACTGCATTTCCAGTCTCAGGAGTGGAAAGCTTTTTGAGGCTTAGAACAGGGAAGGTTTGCTATAGATTATATCCAGCCACAGGTCATTTCCATCGACTTTAGAGCTGGCAAAACTCTTCCAATGGGGGATTTGAAAATATTTAAATAATTCAAGAAACACCATATTTCAGTCTGGGATTAACATTGGATGGGAAGTGAGTTCAACAATCTTTTCAGCTGGTCCAACCTAAATATTGAGTATAGAGAGCTGGATGGAATACAAGATGATCATTCTGGAGAAGTGAATTGTCTTTGGGCCATGATGTGAATGCCACCACTCTTACTTTAAATATTATGAAGTTGGCCAGATAATTTAAAATCCATGGTTTCAAATTAAGAGTATGTAACCAAAGCAGAACTGGTCATAGAGAATAATTTATGCTATCAGCCAGGATTTGCAGCACTGGTTTGCCTCTCTACCTCGTTCCTGCTCCTTAAACAGCGACTAAATTTTCCTGGGACATGTTCATAGCCTTCAAAAGACCTGGGTTCTGATGACCAGATCCCTTCTGGGAGCTTCTGGCCCTCCTTCAATCACTCAGAATGTCCAGCTCTGTCCTCTGAGAGTTACCAGGTTCCCTCGAAGCAAATCATTTCCATGAACAGCTTTAACACAGCGACTCACCCCAGTGAGGTTCTTCCCGAGCCTTCTTTAATAAGCTTATCCCCCAAGCCTCCAAAGGAGAAAGATTTTTTTTAAACCACTGAAATCCAATTTATCATAATCACATATGGCTCTCAGGGGGGATTTTTGAAGCCGTGGTTTTCGGGTCTCCCCATGCAAGAACCAACTGGATTGTTTTTCTTGTACAATGGTTGGGTGATTTGGTGAACAGTAGCATTGCCTCATAACTCAAGCTGGCAAGAAAACGGCTCTTAGGCTTTTTTTTTTTTTGCTTTTCTTGGGTCTCAACTAATGGTATGAGCAAAGAGAAAAGTTGGTGACTAGAGAGCAATTAATCTCTTTTGGCGTTCCTGTCATCTGTGTGGCCTCCCTGGCTGGGATGAAGAACATCAGAAAATGAATCTCTTTATAAATAATCACTTTTGATTTACAAGATCCTGAAGTCCTGCCTTTATGTTCTGTATGGAGCTATAAACCTAGAAGAGTTCCCTCCCCAGATCTCTGTTCAATTTCTCTTTATCCCTTTAACTTTTTCTTGTGGGGGGAGGAGAACGGTTCAAGACATTTGTTGGGGCTGCAGCAATAAACACGAGTGAGCATTGCTCAGCAAACATGCCGACTCTTACACTTGCAAAGAGCCAAACTGTCCTTAATTTTTCAAATTATACTTTGACCCAGTTAACTGGAGTTATTTCGGCATTAACTCTCTGTCTGCTTCACACAGGCCGTTGTGCCATTGAACTTGCACTGGCTCTTTTACAGGTTACTTAGAAATGTAGCCATTGACATATTTGGGGGAAAGCCAGGCCCCAACAAGAAAACAACAAAGAAAACAAAAATTCTGAGACCAATGCTGCAGAGCGGGGGAGGGTGAGTGGGCTTTACAGGAGTCTAAGAAACATGTCAGAACCTAAAGAAATGTACCCATTAAGGTGCCTTCCTGAAACAACCATTCACCAAGTTCATTTGCAATGAGCGAGGTGACCAAGGGCTCCTTGCCTGGCTGTGACTGCAAGGGATCTGGGCGGCCAAGTGTCAAGGCTCTGTCTGTTCTCAGAAGAGGTTTCCTGGGTAGAAGAGAATCAGAGACATTCCCAAAGGAAGGCTAAGGGATGGGCAGGTCAGCCAGCTCTTCATGCCCCACAGTGTTCCTTTAATCCTTCCTAGAGGCTTCACTACCCTTGTGATCTTACATTCACTATTATCTGTGGGACAGCCCCCAGGGTAACAATTCTCTTTTGGACAAACAGTAAGAAGACACTGGAGTCTCAGGCCAGAGTCCATCAGCTAAAATCCTCTCCCCAGTCTACCACCCAACAAGAAAAGATCCCTTCACTGGCGGTGGGCTGTCCCTGAAAAATGGCAGCTTCAGGCCAGGGTGTCTCTGGTCTGAGTTGAGATGCCTCGATCGCTGCTATGACGGATAAAGAAGGCCTGGAGTTTGGTTTGCAAAACACCGTGCTATCGATCACTTCCTTTTGATTCCCCACAACAATTCCACCTTCAAAATGGGCATCCTGGAGCCCAGAGAACTCAACTGCCCATTCTCATAAAGTTAGTGGCAGGGCTGGCAGGAACTAGAAGGCAGGCTTTCCAGGCCCTGAGTTCTGGCAATACCGCGTTGCACCCTGAGCTTAGCGGCTCCAACTCTGACCCCAGTGGTCCCGGCCGGAAAATGAGGCAGATGTCCACAAGGAGGACAGAGAAGCCTCCAGCCCCTTCTGCTGTTTCGTTAACTTGTGTACGTCCGAACCACCTACTGGTCCAGGGCACTTCGGCAAGCAAGCAAAACAGGCTTGGGACACACGCGATCTCTAAGGGGACGGCAGAACCTGTTAGATGGCTACCCAAGGGGCCTCCCCGCAGCTCCAGAGCCTGGAACTACGCAGGCCGAGCCGGAGTGGCGAGTTCGAATCCGGGGGGAGCCGACCCACCCCCCCCCCCCACACACACACCGACCTACCTTGGTCCAGCGCCCTGGGCCCCACCTCCAGCCGGGCCGCAGGCAGCTGGAGCAGGGAGCGGGCTGGGGTGGCAGGTTCGGGGAAGTTTGGGGTGCCCTGGGGGAAGACGGCCCACCTGTGCAAAGGCTGGAAAGGAAGAGAGGGAAAGCAAGCGCCAGGCACCGCTCACTGACCTGGCCACCGGCCTCCTCCGTGGTCCACGCGTGCAGGCGCTCCGAGCTCCCCGGGGCGCTCCTCCGAGGTCTGGGACTCGCAGGTTGTGGCGAGAGCTAGAGTGCGTGCGAGGGGGGAGGGGGGACTCGAAAGTGGGTGGGAGGAAAAACATCACCGCCCTCACACCACGAGGGAGCAGCGGTTCGCTCGGCTCCCGGGGGCAGAGCCAAGGCGCGGGTGCGGCGGCCCGGGGCCACCTGCCCGCCCGCCGCCCGCTCCCCACTTGGCCGGCGAGGCCGGCGGCTTGGCGCGGGCGGGAAGTCCGAGACCACGCAGCCGCTGCAAGCCCGCACCCCCTCGTCTCCCCGACACCGCCGCTTTCTCCCCTATCCCCCGACCCGAAAGTTAAGAAATCGGGAGAAAGTGTGAGTCTGAGCCGGCGACTTTCCCATCACGCAGCGCCCCCACGGCACCCACCCCCCCTCCTCTGGCTAAGCGAGCGTTGGGGTCTTAAAGGGACCGCACATCTCCTCCGGCCCCTCCTCCCGCTCCGCGCTGGAGGCGCCTAGGAGCTCCCCGCCGCTTGCTCACGGCCTGATGACCCCGACTACCCTCCGACTTCCCTGCTGGAAGCCCTCAGCCCCCTCTCTTCCGGCACCACGGCCGCTCTGCGTGCACCTGGTCTGGTCCCGAGCCGGCGTGCAGGACGCGGGATGAATTGGCCTCGAAAATGATGCCCTATAGCAGGCTGCTGATCATTTCGAGGTGTATCCCAAATCCACATGGCGGCTAGTAAAGTGACAAAACGTTGGTGCCCTTCAAGGCAGGATGGCGATGAGTGTGTGTCTGTTGAGGGACAGGGGAAGACTTAGAAATCTGCTTTCGTCCACCAAGAGAGTTCCTAAACCCCAGGGAAAGGGTCTCCAATAACTGTTAGGTGTCTTGAAGAAAACTTGGGAGTGGCTCACCAAGAACCCATCCGTGAAATCGCAGTATCACTGATGACCCCTTGGTGAACCCGAGATGGACTAGTCCAAATTTGAGTTTATTCCATGAGCAAGAGTTACAAATTATCAGAATCCTCTAAGGGCCCGAAAGCGGTGCCTTGACAGACAGTACCCATTTATATTTTAAGGTCCTAAATTTAAAGGAGAGCTGCAGGATTTTTTCAAGGTGGAACTGCCTTATATTGATACTGTTAACATCAACATGCCACTTTATGGCTTACAGAGTACTTTCCTATGCATCATCATTACCTTTTAAACTCTCACAACAAACCGAATGATCTGTCCGTGGCCTCAAGTGTTGGAGTTGGCGAGGAACTTCTGGACCATTCATCTCAACCTCTTCCTGTCATAGGAGGAACTGATGGAGGAGGGGGCCGGAGACGTGATGTATGGAAGGCCTCGCTAGATAGATTTGACCTTCCAGTTAAAATTTCCTGACTTTCAACCCACTGCTCTCTGGCTGTTATTGCCAGTCTATAGATGAGGAAACTGATGCTCAGAGCAATTGTGCTTGCCAAAACCATATCATATATCACGAAGAGAGAACAAAGGATAATGAAAACAAAAATAATTGTCCCTGGAAGTTAACTCTTTTTTTTTTTTTCTTTCTTCACAAATGTTAATATCATCCAACTAGCCCTGAATTGCTGGGGATGTTTATTTCAGTGTTAACAAAGAAAAGTTGGCCCTTTCTGAAATGTTGCCTTCAGGGCCCGAAATGTCTAGCTCCATCCTGCTGCCTAGGTAGCCATACATTACCACATGCATTCAATTTGTGCTGTACTATATTAATTTGAACTTGCTGATTTGTTGCCTCATAACCATTCTCATGCCATTTAAGGCACTGATGTTTTGTCTCACTACACTGAGTTCCTCAAGGCCAAGGACTGGTTGTTTAATTTCCTTTGTATCTGCATCCCCCAACCCCCATCATCACTCCCAATGTGTTTAGAGAGTATTCGGAAATGGGTGTCAGGGAACAGACAGGGACAAGCACAGATCCCAGCATTAAAAATCAGTAGACTCACTGAGATTTAAACACTCATCTATTTGGCTAAAACCACTGGCTCCCCTTGCTTGATGTAGTATTCTGATTTCTCCATAACAAACCATCCCCAAACCTAGTGGCTTAAAAGCTTACAATGATTTATTATGATCAAATGGTTCTTTTCAACTGGGCAGTTTTTGCTCAGGATATCTTGTACACTTGGCAACTGTATAAGGGGGTGCTGGAATGCTCTGAAAGGTTCTTCATTAGTGTAAATGCTGGTGGTCCTCGTATTCATTCCAGTCTTGATTTCTGAGTTCGGAACTCCAACGTGGGTCCTAACCTAGACTTCGCACCAGGTCTTTTTCAAGCTAAACTGATGATTATCTCTATGCTTTATTTTTCTCTACTGGTTAAATGGGGAATCAAGCATAGATCATCTCATAGTCATTCTTAAAAAGTTTTACTTTGAGATAATCATAGATTTATATGCAATTGTAAGAAATAATTCACAAGGATCTCAAATACCTTTCACTCCCAATGATAACATCTTGTATATCTATAGTTGTTGTTTAGTCACTAAGTCATGTCCTACTCTTTTGTGACCCCATGGACTGTATGTAGCTCACCAGGTTCCTCTGTCAGTGGAATTTCCCAGGCAAGAATACTGGAGTGGGTTGCCATTTCCTCCTCCAGGGGATCTTCCTGACCCAGGAATCGAACCTGTGTCTCCTGCATTGGCAGGTGAATTCTTTACCACAGGGCCACCTGGCAGAGCATATCTATAGTACAATATTACAAATGGCAAACTGACATCAATACCATCTATCCACTTTATTCCAATTCCAACAGTTCTATATACACCCATCTGCCTGTGTGTATAGCTCTATGGAATGTTATCACGTGTAGGTTGATATGATCACCACCATAGTCAAGATACTAAACAGTGCCAACACCACAAGTGTCTCCACTCTTACTCATCTTCTCTCCCTCTTTTCCTGGCAACCACTAAACTGTTCTCCATCTCTGTAATTTTGTCATTTAAGAATATTACATGGACTCATACATAGGTTACCTTTGGAAGTTGGCTTTTTCCACTCAAAATAATTCTCCGGAGATCTATTAAAGTTGTTCCAATATCAAGAGTTTGTTCTTTTTACTGCTGAGTAGTATTTCATGGTATGGAAGTATCACAGCTTGTTTGACCATTCATATATTGCAGGATATCTGGATTGATTCCAAATTTTGGAAATTACAAATAAAGGGGCTATGAACATTGGTCTACAGATTTTGCATAACCTAAATTTTCATTTCCCCTGAATAAATGCCCAATAGTGCAGTTCCTGGATTGTATGGCAAGTACATGTTTAGTTTTGTAAGGACTGCCATATGCTTTTATAGAGTGTCTACACTATTTATATTCGTACCAGAAGTGAATGAGAGATCCAGTTTCTCTACATCCTTGTCAGCATTTGTTGTTGTCATTATTTTTCATTTTAGCCATCCTGATGGGAGTACAGTGATATATCATTGTGGTTTTAAATTGCGTTTCCCTAATGCCAAACAGTCCATCCTAAAGGAGATCAGTCCTGGGTGTTCATTGGTAAGACTGATTTTGAAGCTGAAACTCCAATACTTTGGCCACCTGGTGTGAAGAGCTGACTCATTTGAAAAGACCCTGATGCTGGGAAAGATTGAGGGCAGGAGGAGACGGGGACAACAGAGGATGAGATGGGTTGGATGGCATCACTGACTCAATGGACATGGGTTTGGGTGGATTCCAGGAGTTGGTGTTAGACAGGGAGGCCCTGCGTGCTGTGGTTCATGGGGATGCAAAGAGTCAGACATGACTGAGCAACTGAACTGAACTGAACTGAATGCCTAATGATAGCTACCATCTTTTCATGTGTATATTTAACATCTGTATATCCTTTTCAGTGAAATGTTTCTTCATATATCTTGGCATCTTCTAATTGAATAGTTTCTTACAGACAAATTTTAAGAGTTCTTTATTTAGGTACTGATCCTTTGTTGCATATGTGCTTTGCAAATATTTTCCCCCAGATTGCATCCTCTTCCCCTAAGTGTTTATAGAACAAACATCTTTAATTTTGATGAGGTCCAATTAATCAGTTTTTCCTCTTACAGATTGATTGTGTTTTGACAATAAGTCTAAGAATGCTTTGTTTCAGTTCAGTCACTCAGTCCTGTCCAACTCTTTGAGACCCCATGGACTGCAGCACACCAGGCCTCCCGTCCATCACCAACTCCTGGAGTTTACTCAAACTCATGCCCATCGAGTCGGTCATTTCATCCAACCATCTCACCCTATGTTGTCTCCTTCTCCTTGCACCTTCAATCTTTCCCAGCATCAGGGTCTTTTCAAATGAGTCAGCTCTTTGCATCAGGTGGCCAAAGGATTGGAGTTTCAGCTTCAACATCAGTCCTTCCAATGAATATTCAGGACTGATTTCCTTTAGGATGGACTGGTTGGATCTCCTTGCAGTCCACGGGACTCTCAAGTCTTCTCCAACACCACAGTTCAAAAGCATGAATTCTTTGGCACTCAGCTTTCTTTAGAGTCCAACTCTCACATCCATACATGACTACTGGAAAAACCATAGTTTTTTTTTTTTTCATTTATTTTCATTAGTTGGAGGCTAATTACTTTACAATATTGTAGTGGTTTTTGTCATACATTGACATGAATCAGCCATGGATTTACATGTATTCCCCATCCTGATCCCCCCTCCCACCTCCCTCCCCATCCCATCCCTCTGGGTCTTCCCAGTGCGCCAGGCCTGAGCACTTGTCTCATGCATCCAGCCTGGGCTGGTGATCTGTTTCACCCTAGATAATATACATGTTTCGATGCTGTTCTCTCGAAACATTCCATCCTCGCCTTCTCCCACAGAGTCCAAAAGTCTGTTCTGTACATCTGTGTCTCTTTTTCTGTTTTGCATATAGGGTTATCATTACCATCTTTCTAAATTCCATATATATGCATTAGTATACTGTATTGGTCTTTATCTTTCTGGCTTACTTCACTCTGTATAATGGGCTCCAGTTTCATCCATCTCATTAGAACTGATTCAAATGAATTCTTTTTAATGGCTGAGTAATATTCCATGGTATATATGTACCACAGCTTCCTTATCCATTCGTCTGCTGATGGGCATCTAGGTTGCTTCCATGTCCTGGCTATTATAAATAGTGCTGCGATGAACATTGGGGTGCACGTGTCTCTTTCAGATCTGGTTTCCTCAGTGTGTATGCCCTGAAGTGGAATTGCTGGGTCATAGTTTTGACTAGATGGACCTTTGTTGGCAAAGTAATGTCTCTGCTTTTTAATATGCTGTCTAGGTTCATCATAACTTTTCTTCCAAGGAACAAGTGTCTTTTAATTTCATGTCTGTAGTCACCATCTGCAGTAATTTTGGAGCCATTAAAAATTAAGTCTGTCACTGTTTCCACTGTTTCCCCATCTATTTGCCATGAAGTGATGGGACCGGATGCCATGATCTTAGTTTTCTGAATGTTGAGTTTTAAGCCAACTTTTTCACTCTCCTCCTTCACTTTCATCAAGAGGCTCTTTAGTTCTTCTTCGCTTTCTGCCACAAGGGTGGTGTCATCTGCATATCTGAGGTTATTGATATTTCTCCCAGCAATCTTGATTCCAGCTTGTGCTTCATCCAGCCCAGCGTTTCTCATGAAGTACTCTGCATATAAGTTATGCTTTGTTTAGCCCTAGATCAATTTTCCCCTATATTTTATAATATTATAGTTTTAAATTTTACATTTAAATCTGTAATTCATTGAGTTAATTTTTATATAAGGCATGAGATTTAGATTAAGGTTAACTTTTTGCCTGTGGATGTCCAGTTGCTCCAGCATCATTTTGAAAATAACTGTCTTTCCTCCATTGAACTGCCTTTACACCTTGGTCAAACATCAGTTGGGTATTGTATGGGTCTGTTTCTAGTTTGTCTCTTTCCTTATATCAATTTCTATGTCTATCCCTCTATCAACAGCATCCAGTTTTTATTGTTATAGACATATAGTAGGATTAATATCAAATAGAGTGATTCTCCCACTTTATTCTTCCTTTTCAAGATTGTTCTAACTATTCTGGGTCCCATTCCTTCCTGTATAAATTTTAGAATAAGCTCATCTATGTCTACAAAAAACCTTTCTCAGATTTGGCTAGGAATTGCATTAAACCTATAGATCAGTTTAGCAAGAATTCAGCTTTCATGTGTCTTGTCTTCCAGTCCATGAATACAATATGTTTCTCCATTTCTGTAGGTCTTTCTCAATTTCGCATATCAATGCTTTTTATATTTCAGCATATAGATCTTGTACACATTTTGTTAGATTCATACCTACATATTTTATTTTCTTTGGAGCAATTGTAAATGTTATTGTGGTTTCAATTTTGATTTCCAGTGTTCACTGCTAGTATATATAAATGCAATTGATTGTTGTGTGCTAATCTTGTATAAAGTGTGCTGTAGAATACATATTTTCTTTTTTCCCAGCTTTATTGCAATTTAATTGACCTAGTTAATTAATTGTGTAAGTCTAAGATGTACAACATAATGATTGGACATATGTGTATATTGTGAAATGATTGTCACAATAATGTTAGTTAACATGTTTATCACCTCACATCACCTCACATAATTACATATTTTTGGTCTATGGAGTTGATGATGGACAGGGAGGCCTGGCGTGCTGTGATTCATGAGGTCGCAAAGAGTCAGACATGACTGAGTGACTGAACTGAATTGAACTGAAGAACATTTTAAACATGTTAAACATGTTAAACATCACCTCACATCACCTCACATAATTACATTTTTTTGGTCTATGGTGAGAACATTTTTAAGATCTACACTTTTAGCAACTTTTAAGTATATAATGGGGTTATATTATATATTTAATTATATGCTAACTGTAGTCACCATGCTGTGCCTTAGAGTCTCAGAACTTATTTATTTTATCTTAGAACTTACTTATTATCTAGAACAAACTAGAAGCTTGTACCCTGAGACCAACATCTCCCCATTTCCCTCATCCCGCAGCTCTTAGCAATCACCATTTTACTGTTTCAAAGTTTGGCTTTTAAAAAAATTTATTTTGCTGCACCATGTCTTAGTTGTGGCACTGGAGATCTTCATTGCCTCATGTATGATCTTTGTTGTAGCATGGGGGATCTAGTTCCCTGACCAGGGATCGAACCTGGGCCCCCTGCATTGGGAGTCAAGAGTCTTAGCCACTGGACCACCAGGGAAGTCCCAAAGTTTGGCTTTTTTTCCCTTAAAGATACCACATATAAATGAGATCATACAGTATATGTCTTTTTCTGTCTGATTTATCTCACTTTGTGTAATGCCTTCAAAGTCCATCCATGTTGTCAAAAGTGAAAGAAGTGAGTTAAAAATGGAAGCATTACAGAATGATTAATATTGATTAATGTTCTGAGAATATAGATATTAGCATTTTAAATCCTTCTTGTCCTATCTGAACCTGGAAATCTGGTTATTTGATTTTCAAAAACTAGCAGGGCATATAGAGGTTAAGGAGAAGTATGTTATGGCATGGGGCTTCCCAGGTGGCACAGTGAAGAATCAGACTGCTGATGCAGGAGACACAAGAGACGCAGGTTTGATCCCTGGGTTGGGAAGATGCCTTGGAGAAGGAACTGGCAACCCACTCCAGCATTCTTGCCTGGAAAATTTCATAGACAGAGGAGCCTGACAGGCTATAATCCAAGGGATCACAAAGAGTTGGACACGGCCGAGTGACTGAGCACAGCACACAGCAAATTATGGCATATGTTTACTTCTTTATACAGAAAATCAGACCAACCTAAAGTTTGTAATAATCAAATACTTGATTCAGTATCTAGAAGTTGACCTTTGAGGACCCTTTAGCTGCATTTAATATGACCCCATTTATCACTTGTGTGTATTCATGTTTGTTACTGAATTTTTGTCTTTGTTATATTTTCTTCTTGCTAGTCATTTCTAAAAAGTGCTAGAACACAGAATTGGCTGTCAAAAGTGTGGTTCACCTACACACATTTCCATCTTTCTTTCTTTAAGGTTCATGTAGAACTTTACCCTCACCTCCTACTATGAGAACCATCTGATTTGCTTTGTTGTTCAGTCACTAAATTGTGTCCAACTCTTTGTGACCTCATGGACTGTAGCATGCCAAGCTTCCCTGTCCTTCACTATCTCCTGGAATTTGCTCAAACTCATGTCCATTGAGTTGATAATGCTATCTAACCATCTCATCCTCTGCTGTCCCCTTCTCCTTTTGCCTTCAATCTTTCCCAGCATCAGGGTCTTTTCCAATGAGTTGGCTCTTCACAACAGGTGGCCAAAGGATGGGAGCTTCAGTATCAGTCCTTCCAATGAATATTCAGGGTTGATTTCCTTTAGGATTGACTGGTTTGATCTCCTTGCAGTCCAAGGGACTCTCAATGATCTCCTTGCAGTCCAGTGGACTCTCAAGAGTCTTCTTGAGCACAATTCAAAAGCATCAGTTATTCAGCACTCAGCCTTCTTTATGGTCCAACTTTCACATCCGTACATGACTACTGGGAAAACCATAGCTTGCTTTGGTCATTGAAATCTTAGGAGAAGTGATGTGTGGGAATAAAGAGTTAGTGCATGATTTGTCCCAGTCTCTTCCCACTATCACAGGAATCATGAATGCATATTTTGAAATGAAGCCTGAGTTTCAGAGTGACTAAGATGAGCAAAGATCACAGCAGAATTATTTTGGAAATCAAAAGTGTGTGATAAGTGGAACTTTGTGCAGCACAGCTTCTGAGATTTGGAGGTTGCTTCTATTTGCAGCGTAATCTGCCCAATTCTGACTGATACCACCAGCAAAAACAATTCTGTTTCCTTGCATTTTGTGAAAACCAGAGAAAGTAAACAGAGCAGCTTATAGAATCTTGGAAACAGAGTTAATAGAAGTCATTATTTTTTGGTTCTGTGTGTTCTTTTTAACTAAGCTATCATTTTCCATTTATGCCTTTCAGTTATTGTATCAAACAAAAATAACCAAGGGAATTTTTTGATTTGTGCTTTGTGTTATATCTGAATAGCATTTTATAGAAATTATTTTCCTTTTAAATGACTTTAAGAGAATTGTGGGAGAATTTTACATCATTCTCTTCCCAAAGAAGCACATCTCCAAATTTATCATAAAACCACTCAAAAAGCAAGATTTAGTTTCTAGGAAATTTCAGGAACATATGTATTTTAAAGATTGAGGTTAAACTCATCACACCGTGCAGGATTATAGTAAATATGTAAAAGATGGAAGGGATTGTATTCCTTGATTCAAAATTATAGCATGCCCACAATTACCATGAGTGAGTCAAATGGGTAGAACATAAAATACATTCACTTCTGGTTGAGGATTCTCCACGTAGTTTAACTACATTTTCAAGCAGTCTCACAAAGGTATGTAAACTTTGTTCACTAGGGACGTCACAAAAACAAACTGAAGATCTAATGTGTCCAAGTGTTATACTGTGTATAGAAAAATGCAATCTGGTGGAATAGAAATTGCCTCCCTAGTAGCTTTATTGCTATAAAGCATTAATCATTTTAAATTGTCTTTGCTTAAATAGCTTACGATAGGATCTCAAGGTACCCACAGTTCTTTAGAACTGCCATGAACTTCTCACAGTATTTGTGTTTATTCCAAAGCTAGGGAGCAGAAAGTCAAGTCGCTCAGTCATGTCCAACTCTTTGAGACCCCATGGACTGTAGCCTATGAGGTTCCTCCATCCATGGAATTTTCCAAGCAAGAATAGAGTGATCCACTATTATTCTTCAGTAGAACCCACAGAAGTGACTATTTCATTGTCTTGCATGTTCTGCGTGTTAAATCATTTCTGTCATGTCCAACTCTTTGTGACGCTGTGGACTGTAGCCCACCAGGGTCCTCTGTCCATGGAATTCTCCAGGCAAGAATACTGGAGTGGGTTGCCATCCCCTTCTCCAGGAGATCTTTGCATGGTTTTAGAATCAAGCATTTCTGAGTTTGAGTCCCAACAAGTCATATAACTTTTCTGAGTCTGTTTCCTTTTATGTAAAAAGAGGATGATAATATTGCTGCTTTGGTGGTTCAGTGGCCTAATGTATGAGGAAGGCCTGGCATAATGCCTTACATAATGCCCGTTAGTTCTTTCCATCCCCACTTTTCCTCCCTGCCCCCATTCCTTAGGCCAAATGTGAGAGCTATTCCACACTAAGTAAAGTCCTTTATTAGCTACTTAAGACTTAGTTCCCTGTCTGTAGAAGGGAGTGGGGATAAAAGCAGGAAGAATATACCAATTAGTCCAATTTCCCACTTTCTTCTTATAGGCAGGGAGTGAGTTGGGGAGTAGGACGCCAACACGCCTTCAAGTGGAATAGTCAAGAGACATGTCAAAATGGAAGTCACTCTGTCTTCACACACAGGTGCATCAGCACTGTGTATCATCCTGGTGCTGGGAGAACATCATAAAATATTAGATGCAGATTTGGGCCTAACATCCTTTTCTCTGGCTTCATGGCACATGGACTAGAAAACAAGACACAAGCCAGAGTAGAATCATGAGAAGCCACCTGGATATCCTCACATCCGAATTCCCTGTTCTTCCAGTTCACAAGGAAAGAAAGTTTGTTTCTCATTAGGAAATGATGCTGACAGCTCAGCATCAGTTATAACCCAGGGAATAAGAGCAGGAAACAGAGGATCTAGAGAGCAAAGATGGCAAAATGCTGACCCAAAGGCTGACGAGAGCCTGCACACACGTTTTGCTTGGACTGAACAGGGATTTTTTTTTTTTAATTTGAATTGGTTCCAAACAATTTTTAGTGTTTATTATTAGGATATTTCACATAAAACCTTGATCTCAACTTCCTCTTGAAAAATTAGAATTGCTGGCAACAATGGGCCAATATCTCTGCCTAGTAACATACTCTGGAACAGAGGAGTGGCTGCTACTTTCATATAGCATATGTGCTCATCAACTGCCACAGTCTCTAACTATCCCTATTGTGTCCCTTTTGTTACCTTCAGGCCTGCTTTATTCATTCAGATTACTTTTCTAGTCTCTAGAGCCATTTGGATTTTTAAAAATTTATTTATTTATTTTTGGCTGCTTTGGGTCTTCTTTGTTGCATGGGCTTTCTCTAGTTGCAGTGAGTGGGGGCTACTCTTCTTTGCAGTCTGAAGGTTTCTCATTGCATCAGCTTCTGTCTTGTTGTGGAGCATGGGCTCTAGGACACGTGGGCTTCAGTATTTGTGGCACATGGGCTTAGTTGCTCTGCAGCATGTGGACTCTTCCCTGACCAGGGATCAAACCTGGGGATCAAACCTGTGTCTCCTGCATTGGCAGGCGGATTCTTAACTACTGGGCCATCAGGGAAGGCCAACAGTCATTCAAACTTGAACCATGGTGTACAGTGATAACTGTTTAACAAGTGACTCTCTAGGAAGAAAAATAAACAATTTCCATTTTCTGTTATATAGATATCTCCAATATGGCTGATTTCAAACTACCAATGTGTTGTCATTTAACACAGAGCTGTTAAGAGATGCACACAATTGCCCCTCCCAAGCTAATGGGAGCTGGCATCAGAACACCACTGGCTCGAATCCACTCAAAAAAGCTTCAGCAAAATAAGTGGGATGGCCAGGGTGTGAGCTAGGAATTCTTATTCACAGGCTAAGAGTCAGAAATCAACCAGAAAAAGTCAGATTCAACACCTGACATGGAACCCATCATGAAGTCAACACTACTTCCTTGTTCCCTACCTCTTACTAAAAATCCCACAGGCAAATTATCCAGTTTGGGAGCATGGGTAATGTGCAAGGGAGGTGTGAACTGATGAAGGGTTGGCACTAGCTTGATGAGGTCAGATGACAAAATACAGGCCCCCTGACAGTGCTGCTGAGTCGTTCTTTTCAGCTGAATATTACACAGCTTTTCTCCTTATGAGAAGGAGACTAAGGGAGGGGACCAGGGAGGGTAGTGAGCTACCCATTTAGAAGCCAAATTGGCAGTGAAATGGAAATAGGCTGTGAATTACATCCAGAAACCTCTTCTCACACGAGAACTACAGGGCTGCTGACCTCAAATGCAGATGGCAAAGACCACAAGTAGGGACATCCTCTTCTCACACCCCATGCTGGAAAATGACTGAGTGTGCATAGAACAGTATTCTAGAAGGTGAAAACTCTACAGCACCTTCGAGACAACTTAGTCCAAATCTGATTAACTTACATGTGGAGAAACTGAGGCCCAGGGAGGAGGGAGAGAGTGGGTAGGTGGCTCAGCTGGGTCTGGAAGCCTGGTTTTCTGACAACCAGGCTCAGACCTTTTTTGTCTACCACACACTGTCTCTCAAGGAGTTAAAAAGTGAAAGATTCAGTCCATAAATGGGTGGTGTTGCCAAACCAGCAACATGAATAATATTTTTTGACTGAATAAACTGTCTGTTTAGGCATCATGTAGACACAGGCAAACACTCATCTCCAGTTTTCCTTGCATTTGGATGGTTTTAAAACCTAGCAGAGAAGCTGCACGTCCAGGGAGTTTTGCCAAGAAAATCTGAAAATCTAAACAGCCACTCTCACATTGGCCCTATAACCAAGTGTCCAAGTCTTTTTTTTTTTCTTTCCTTTTTCATATTAGAGAAAATATGTTCTTGCTACAAGCGAAGAAGCATCAGAACCTGGATGGATCCTTGAACTGAGAATCAGGATTCTGGGCTCCAGTCCTGACTTTGCTTTGGATGGGTCATATCCTGACCTTCCTGTGGACCTCAGTTTCCCCATCTGTTTCTTCAAGCTCTTCGACTGTAAAATCATATTCTGGGTGCCCAGTCACTCAGCCTATTGGCCTCTTCCAACCTGTGTTTCTTGGCCACAGAGCATTCTAGAAGCCAAGTGCCAGAGATATGGCTGAGCCTCTGAAATTCTGCTTGTTGGGCTTATTCTCCACAGCAGTTAATTTATACAGACAGGCCCCAAATGTCTGTACTCATGACAGACCTCTCCTCTCACTGCCTTTGAATTTTCCTGGTAACCTCTCAGTCATAAAAGCTGCCTGTAATCGAAAAAAAATTCTCCAAGAATCATATCTTTAAAAATAAAAAAGCCTAAACCCAAATGAACCTTTTACTAGATTATGGGCTCCAGTGCTTATTCCTCAGGGGAGTCTTGTGAAATCAGAGACAAAAACTTGAGAACAATCAGACAAAGAGAAATGTCAAGCGAAGGTTTGGGTTTATTTAATTTTAGTGTTTTTCAAATCCACCCTGAGTTGGGAGGGAGGGTGGAAAAAACACAGAGAAACCCCCCTCCCAGCTGCAAAGCCCACGTGCTCAGCCATGCTTTTCTGTCATTTAGATTTCAGCTTTCCCCAATATTAATGGAACTTAAGCCAAACAAGAGTTCCTTTTATTCCTTCTACCCCTCTGCTCCGTGCTTGCTAAGTCCTGTGCAAACTTGCCACAGTTCCCAAGCACACGGCTGTGAAATTATCAAGGCTGGACGAATGCCAGTACAAACCAATTTATTGGGGTCCTGAAATTAACTAAAACCTAGAAAGCCTGATTAATTGTGGCACAGCACAGTGAGGAGCATTCAGGGCGGGGGAAGGGGGCAGCAGGCCAGAGCACATTCAGGGCCTCTGTCCTGCCCCTTGATTTACAGGACACATAAAGAAGAGTTCCTTCTGTGCACAGGGTTGTGCTGCTCTTACTACTTATTTATCCCTAACCAAAATGTCACTGAGTCCAGCAGGGAAAATGGTGGTCAGTGCGTCTTAGCTACCTATGGAATCAGCCAATCCCATAATGGTAGTGCTTGGGATTAATTTAATTTAATTTGGGCTTCAGGCCCCCCATTTGGAGAGTCATCTTGGAGAGCCAGTGCTACTGTGGTTTCTTGGGACACCTTACCACATAAGAGGAGGAATAGAGGGACTCTAGGGTAAATTGTTGGGGTCATAAAAGATACTGGGGATTTCTCTCGTGGTCCAGTGGCTAAGACTCCCCACTCCCAACGTGGGAAGGGGCTGGTTCGATCCCTGGTCAGGGAACTAGATCCTTCATGCCACAACTAAGAGTTTCCATGGTGCAACTAGAGATCCTGCATGCCACAGCTAGGGATCCCTCATGTCACAACTAAGACCCAGTGCAGCCAAATAAATATTAAAAATAAGAAGATACTGGTGTCCCCCACAGACCAGTACCTTTTCAGTTCCTATTCAAAACCATGCCAGACCAATCCACTGCAAAAAACACTCCTCATCTCCTGGGGTGGGTCAGGGATGAATTAAAAGTTAGGCATTAGCAGATACAAACTACTATGTATCAAATAGATAAACAACAATGTCCTACTGTATAGCATCGTGAACTATGTTCAGTATCTTGTGATAAAGTATAATGGGAAAGAATCTGAATATATATACATATGTAATTAATGTATATGTAACTGAATAACTTTGCTATACACCAGAAACTAACAGTATTGTAAATCAACTATACTACATAAAAAATAAAAATAAAAAGAATGCTTGTCTATTGTGGGAATGTAAATTGATACAGCCACTACAGAGAACAGTATGGAGATTCCTTTAAAAATGAATCTACCTTTTTAAAGGAATTCCTTAAAAAAGGAACTACCATATGACCCAGCAATCCCACTACTGGGCGTATACCCTCAGAAAACCATAATTCAAAAAGGCACATGTACTCCAATGTTCACAGCAGCACTATTTGCAATAGCCAGAACATGAAAGCAACCTAGATGTCCATCCACAGATGAATGGACAAAGAAGCTATGGTGTATATATACAATGGAATATTACTCAGCCATAAAAAGGAATGAATTTGAGTCAGTTGTAGTGAGGTGGATGTACCTACAGCCTGTTATACAGAATGAATTCAGCAAGAGAAAAACAAATATCATATATTAACACACACATGTATGTATGGAATCTAGAAAAATGGTACTGATGAACCCATCTGCAGGGAAAGAATGGAGACGCAGATGTAGAACACAGACTTGTGGACACAGCGGGGAAAGGAGAGGGTGGGACGAATTGAGAAAGTAGTATTGCCATATATATGCCACCAAATGCAAAATAGATAGCTAGTTGGAAGCTGCTATATATTAATAGCACAGGGAGCCCAGCCTGGTGCTCTGTGACAACCTAGAGTGGGAGTGGGATAGGGGAGTGGGAGGGAAGTTCAAGAAGGAGGGGATGTATCTCTCTCTCTCTCTCCCTCTCCCTCTCTCTCTCTCTCTCTCTCTCTCTATATATATATATATATATATATATATATATATATATAATTATGACTGACTCGTGTGGTAGTATGGCAGAAACCAACACAACATTGCAAAGCAATCATCCTCCAGTTAAAAAAAAAGACTCTTTGTTTAAAAGTATTAAGTACAATGTCTAAAGACTCCCAAAGTGTTTCCCAGTCAATACCCTTGAAGGCAGAGACAGTGGAAGCAAGCAGACTTCTCAAGCTTGGGAACAAGGCATGGCTATAAAGTGCTCAGTTACCAGCAGGCAGGGGGTTTCCACTTCTGCTCAGGTGTCTTAGAGCCCCGGCATGGGCATAGTTGTCTAACACGTAAGCTTCCAGATTGCCAGGCCTACTCTCACTGGCTTTCTTTGTCAGCTCCTGGCCTAAAGCCTGCCCTGAGTACATCCAAGCTGACGAAGCAGTATGCTTCTATGCAGTTGTACCGTTGTTATAGCACTGAAGTACTTCCTAGACGCTGGGTAAAGTGCAGCTATCTCAGGCTTCCCCAAGTGTCCCCTGCAGACTCTACTGCTTCTGCCCCTCCTCTGGGATGCTTGAGCATTCTCTACGATCCACAGCTAAAGGGTAAATGTCTGGCACAGCAGAAGGCCTTTAGTATTCTGCACCCATGGTCCTCCAGCATCTTTTCTGGTTGGTTAGTGCCCAAGCTGGACCAGAAGGTAAGTATTTTGGAAATCACTTGGTCCCATCACTCCGTGGCAAATAGGCGGGGAAACAATGGAAACAGTGACAGACTTTATTTCCTTGGGTTCCAAAATCACTGTGGATGGTGACTACAGCCATGAAATTAAAAGATGCTTGCTCCTTGAAAGAAAAGCTATGACAAACCTGCTGCTGCTGCTGCTAAGTTGATTCAGTTGTGTCCGACTCTAGACAGCATATTAAAAAGCAGAGACATCACTTTGCTGACAAAGGTCCATATAGTCAAAGCTATGGTTTTTCCAATAGTCATATATGGATTTGAGAGTTAGACCATTAAGAAGGCTGAGTGAGAAGGATTAATGCTTTTGAACTGTGGTGTTGGTGAAGACTCTTGAGTCCCTTGGACTGCAAGGAGATCAAACCAATCAATCCTAAAGGAAATCAGTCCTGAATATTCATTAGAAGGACTGATGCTGAAGCTGAAGCTCCAATCCCTTTGCCACCCTGATGCAAAGAATTGACTCACTGGAAAAGACCCTGATTCCAGGAAAGATTGAAGGCAGGAGGAGAAGGAGGCAACAGAGGACAAGATGGTTGGATGGCATCACTGACTCAATGGGCATAAATTTGAACAAACTCCGGGAGATGGTAAGAGACAGGGAAGTCTGGCATGCTGCAGTCCATGGGGTTGCAAAGAGTCAGACACGACTTTAGCGAATGAACAACAACTAAGCACATCACAAAATGATACCTTCATTGCTGGCGATGATGAGGAGAAACATACTGAAAAAAAGCACCTCAGGATCTTCATGAGAAAAACACCAAGAATCTGTTTCATTCCTCAGGGCAGCCCTGAAGCCATGAGCACTAGCATTGCTGCCAGCTCCCTGGGTAGAGAGTATGGCGTCTAGTACAAGGGCTGGCCGGAAGTGAGTATGCAGGAAGTATACATGGTAGCAGGTAATTCCAGCTGCTGAGGAATCTGCTCTTGCCACTCTCCTCAGCCATGATTTTCCTTAAGTGTAGGCCAGCTATGGGGGGACTGAAATATATCCCAGATAGAAATCACCTGGGCTTTTGATTGAGATCAGAATGGGGAAAGGAGGGGTGGAAGGACATAAAGGACCAAAGTGACCTAATCATGATGCTGCCAAATTATGTATGTGCCTTGGGGTAAAATGTCTTACGGACCCACATCAGAAGACCAGAATGAGTCCTGGTGCTGTCATTAGCTGTCTGCTTCAGACATGTCCCTTCATCTCTCTGGGTCTTAGCTTCTGCATCTATATCATCAAAGGACTGAGTTAAGTGATCTCTTGGGCTCCTTCTAGCTTTGAAATTCTGTGGATTAATCATCATAATTAATAATTAGAACACTCAGTCGTGTCCAACTCTTTGTGACCCCATGGACTGTAGCCTGCCAAGCTCCTTTATCCATGGACTCCTCCAGGCAAGAATACTGGAGTGGGTTGCCATTCCCTTCTCCAGGGGATCTTCCAAACCCAGGGATAATAGAACCCAGGTCTCCCACATTGCAGGCAGATTCTTTACCATCTGAGCCACCAGGGAAGCCTAATCAGAAGCCTGCCTTCAATTTATCAGGTACTTACTGTGTGTTGGGAGAAGGCAATGGCAGCCCACTCCAGTACTCTTGCCTGGAAAATCCCATGGATGGAGGAGCCTGGTGGGCTGCCGTCTATGGGGTCACACAGAGTTGGACACAACTGAAGCGACTTAGCAGCAGCAGCAGCACTGTGTCTTGGGCGTGATGCTAAGCATTGGTTGGCCAAATCTTATGGAAAAACCCGAATGAACATTTTGGCCAACCCAATACTTTTCCATGTGTTCTTTTGAATGTATTCAAAATGCATTTTGAATGATTTACATGGATTCATGGGCTTCCCAGGTGGTGCTAGTGGTAAAGAACTCGCCTGCCAGTACAGGAGACATGAGACGTGGGTTCAATCCCTAGGCTGGGAAGATCTCCTGGAGGAGGGCACGGCAACCCACACCAGTATTCTTGCCTGGAGAATCCCTATGGACAGAGGAGCCTGGCAGGCTACAGTCCATGCAATCACAAAGATTCGGACACGACTGAAGCAACTTAGCCTCTGCCGCACATGGATTCATGTACGTGTATTCTAAATGGCCTCAAAACAATCCTATGAGGTAAGTATTACTGTTGTCATCCGATTTTTTACAAATCTGGAAGGTCACGTAGGTATAGTAGGAAGTATAACCAGGACTCAAACTCATGGCTGCTGGATCTAAGACCCATACTCTTACCTCTTCACCGTCCCTCAGCTGTGGCTCCACGTGTCCAAGACTGCAGGCTGTGTCTACACACGTCTTGGTTTGCACCACTGCCTCTATTTTTCTTTCCCCTACACCCCCTGATTGTGAATTCTCTGACTCTCCTATCTCTAGATTCCTCACTCACCACCTCCCCATCTTCCTGGTGTTTCACAGGCAAATAAATAAAATAGGCAGGAAGCCAAAACTTATACATTGGCTCCTAAAAAATAAATAGACCCACCTTCTCTCTTTAGAGGTTGGATTAAAAGAAGAGGGATGTCTGATTATATTCATGACCCAGAAACGATTCTCAAGCAGAGACAGCCAAACCAGTAATATTTAGAAAAATAACAAAAAATGACTGCATTTAGCTCTGCAGTGGAACCCTGCTGCTTGTTCATGGTTAAATATTAATATCTCAGCTGTTTCTGGCCATCTGAGTGACAGGCTGTAGATCTGGATAAATGACCTTCCACAAACTCAATTTGGCTGTCTGCTTCTTAGAAGAAAAAAAAGAGTTATCTTCATATTAAGAGTTAGTGAAACCAGGGATTTTTAGCTGTATCTAGTGCATTCAAAGTCCAAAGAATCCTATATTAAACTTAAGTTCTAGATGGTTGGAGCCAAAAGGAACATATAGATTTCACCTCTTTCCCTTGTATTGCAGATGAGGAACTGGAGACCCAGAGAAGGAAAGAGACCCATCCAAAGTCACACAGTTGAGCTACTGGCAGAGTCAGACCTTGACCTGGATTGCAGTCATCACCCTTATTTTAAATTAAATTATTTGTATTTCTAAATTAATTTTTATTAGAGTATAGTTAACTTAACCACCCTTGTTTTATATGAATGAGGCTGAGGCCCAGAGATTTGTCAAAGGTCACAAGGCCAGAGATGGCAAAAAGGCTGGGTTGATACGTATGCTTTGCCTCCATAGCTCATATTCCCAGGTAGCCAAAGGAATTGACTAGATAGCTTATACATGCAGGGGTTTCTTATCTCAGGTCACAAGCTCAGTTGTGTGAAAGTGAAAGTGAAGTCACTCAGTCATGTCTGATTCTTTGAGACCCCATGGACTGTAGCTTGCCAGGTTCCTCCATCCATGGGATTTTCCAGGCAAGAATACTGGAGTGGGTTGCCATTTCCTTCTCCAGGGGATCTTCCCGAACCAGGGGTCAAACCCAGATTTCCCACATTGCAGGTAGATTCTTTACCATCTGAGCCACCAGGGAATCCCAGTTGTGTAGGAAAAGTAATTTTCTTAAATCTCGCATGCATGCAATGCATGCTAAGTCGCTTCAGTCACATCCAACTCTGTGACCCTGTGGACCATAGCCTCCCAGGATCCTCTGTCCATGGGATTTTCCAGGCAAGAATACTGGAGTGGGTTTCCATGCCCTCCTTCAAGGGATCTTCCTGACCTAGGGATTTAATCCATGTCTACTTACATCTCCTAAATTTTCCATAATGAAACCTAATTTCTATATCAAATGTTCCTTCAGGCCGGTAGTAGACTCTCAATCTTAGTCATTTCTGGTTCTCTCTGTCATTTCCGGTTCTCTCTGTCATTTCCAGCCCTCTTCTTTCTCCTGAGTTGTATGTAAGTTCAGAGGAGTTTCAGAGTTTGCCCAGAATGGGGTTGGGGAGATGTGTGGGCTGGGGGGTAGGGGTGGAGGTGCTAGCTTCTACTCACACATGCAGCATTCTTTCTGGTCCTTGGCTGTGGATTCAAGGCGACCGTTGCACTGGCCTTTCTTCTCCACCACAGGGATCCCCCAGGTCCAGATCTCTCTCAGCCACTTCCATATCCCTCGGGCCCATGGGACACAGGATGTCCCCCTTTGTCTCTTTGGAGCTGCAAGAAATTCAGAAAGGCTGCCTCAGACCCATCTGGAGACATTTCTTCCAATTCCACATAATGTGGACTATGGCAAACTACTACTCTTATGCCCTTCCCAGACCCACAGGACCAGTTTCCTCTTGGGTTCCCTAAACTAGTGGAGAAGTTCATAGTTCCTCCTGCCCCCAGGATCCCTCTCAGTGAAGCGTCAGACACAGGATCCTCATGCAGGACTTGCTATGCTGACTCACTACCAGTCTCTTCACTGCCTCTCTGACTCCCCCATTTGGAAGATCTTTACATTGATGTGGGAGGGCAGAAGAATTTTGTCTCCATATCCTCTGTTTAATGTCCAAAGACTCAGCCCAAGGGATAAGGAAATGGAAGACATTTTGCTCTCACTCACAGACTTAGAGAAGAGCATATGGCTGCTGGTGTTGGGGAGGGGGGAAGGATGGGGGGAGAGGATAGTTAGGGAGTTTGGGAAGCTCATGTACACTCTGCTATATTTAAAGTGGATAACCAACAAGGACCTACAGTATAGCACAAAGAACCCTGCTCAATCTCATGTGGCAGCCTGGATGGGAGAGGATTGAGGGACAAAATGGATTCGTGTTTCTGTACGGCTGAATCCCTTCACTGTTTACCTGGAAATATCACAGCATTGTTATGATTAATAAGCTATACCCCGAAACAAAATAAAAAGTTAAAAAAAAAAACCTGTTGCTCTCAAATGGTTATGTCTTCTGTGAGCTTGTTGCTATTTAATATTTTTAGTGTGTCCTTAAGTTCACAGAAATGGATTCATCAACATCCTTGCTTTAAGTGACACCTTATCTTCATTCCACACATGGCCCTCTTTGATTTAACTAGCTATTTAGTTTTAGTAATGGTAACAGACACTCCAAACACTCTCACTCAAAACAAAAACTAGAAATTTAGCACCTTAATAATAACCTACATCTAGCCATGTGACCCTCCCCCCATCGTATCCCTGCTTCCCCTTGCCAACCTCACCTGATGTGACCATGATCCTGAATCCCACGCTCATCATGCTTTTGCATTTGTGTTGATTTAACTTTAATACATTTACATGTATGATAGAAAGTACTTAACCTCTAAAGCCACGATTATTTTTAATTCTATGAAAAAGGCATCATGTCTTATGAAAATCTTTTTGAACTTCATTTTTTTCACCTAATATATTGCTAACTTCATCAACATTGTTGTGCATGACTCTAGATCATTTATTTTGATGGCTTCATAATGTTCCACCATGTGAAGAATATGACAGCTTACTCATCCAGGCTCCACAGTGACAGCCATTTGGTTTGTTTCTATGTGAATTTTAAAAGCCAGGAGTTGACTCTTTCCCTTCATCCACTATTTATGCTGTCATGTCCCTACTTGGAAGCAATGGATACTGATGCTGAGCGAATCAGCCCAAATGAGAGAAAGGTAATGGAATAACAGGAAATGCCTAGATGGAAAATGCAACTTTGGTTAATACATGCAGATGCAAACTCAAAGATTTTTTTACCTAATCAAACCCTAAGCATGGCATTCATTGGTCAAAAGGAACAATCTGATGGGTGAGGGGAGAGGAGCGGCAGGGATGGTTCCTTGAAGCTGAGCCTGGGTACTGAGAGAACATCTCAAAGAACTTATTTTGTAGGAATAGAATATTTATAGTAAAAATACAGTATATCACTTAGCCGATTTTCTCCTCCTCTTTCTTCTCCTGACAATTTTTCTCAGAAGTCAGGATAGGTGGGGTTGGGAAAATTTAAGAAAGAATGTGGTTCCTGGCTCTCCATTACCATGAGTATCCTTTAGTCATGTTTTAGATTATCTCCCCATTTACTGAAGAACACTGACTCTGCTAAAGTTATACTATCATTAGTGCCAATGCAACCCAATCTTGATTTCTTAACATATTTCCCTTTCTCTGTCACAATTAAGTACCTCTTGATACTGACAAGTGCTACTTAGAGGCAAAATACTGAAAATGAAGAATTTTACTGAAGATTCTGGGTGTGAAATATGTTTATAAAAGGAAGGAAGGTGGTTTATATGGTTTACAAAATTAAAGATGGGGTTTGCTGTGAGGATCTTCTGTCCGTTTAGTCTATGGCTTATGAACTTTGATTTAAGGAAAAGATCAGGCAACTTGTTGGTAGGGAGGGGTTCATGATACTCACTGTTTATCTTTTTCAGCCAGTGCATAGCCAGCTGTTGATTTCTACTCCTTTAATTTAACTTCCAATGTTAACTTCCAATGTCAATATGAAGCTTGTTCTTCAGACTGACACCATGAGCTTACAGCTCCAAGAGGCATTTGTTGGCAAATAGGTGCTTCAGAGGAGAAAAAAGGCTGAAAATTATTGGGGGATACTATTTTTTATTCATCCCTCACCGACATAGGAGTTACCAAAAAAGTAGAGGGAGAAGTATTGGGTGAGCCAAAAGGTTTGTTCAGGTTTTTCTGTAACATCTTACAGAAAAACCCAAACAAACTTTTAGGCCAACTCATAGAAATATGGTACTGATAATGATAAATATATTTATATTTATATTTACATATACATATACAACTATAGCACATATATTATATAATTATATATTTATATATATTTTAAATATAAATATAATTTATATATATAATTATATAAAAATATATAAATTTATATAAATATAAATATATTTACATTTACATATACAACTATAGCACATATATTATATAATTATATATTTATATATATATATTAAATACATATTATATAATATATATAAACATATTATATAATGATAAATATAAATATATATTGATATGTATAAATATATAATGATAAATATATAAAAATATATATTTATAATATATAAATGTATATATATATATACAGTTCTGGGTGAGATACGTGTGTGTGTGTGTTCAGTAGTTGTGTCCGACTCTTTGTGACCCCGTGGGTGCCAGGCTTCCCTGTCCTTCACCATCTGCAGGAGCTTACTCAAACTCATGTCCATTGAGTTGGTGATGCTATCTAACCATCTCATCCTCTGTCGTCCCCATATCCTCCTGCCTTTAATCTTTCCCAGCATCAGGGTCTTTTCTAATGAGTCAGCTCTTCACATCAGGTGGCCAAAGTATTGGAGCTTCAGCTTCAGTATCAGTCCTTCCAATGAATATTCAGGATTGATTTCCTTTAGGATTGACTGGTTTGATCTCCTTGCAGTCCAAGGGACTCAAGAGTCTTCACCAACACCACAGTTCAAAAGCATCAATTCTTCAGAGATCAGCTTTCCTTATGGTCCAGCTCTCACATCCATACATGACTACTGGAAAAGCCATAGATTTGACTATATGAAACTTTGTCAGCAGAGTGATATATACAGATTAATTTCAAAGTTACTACACCTTTTAAAGGTACACTTTGTATTATTGTAAGTATATTTTAATGCAATTTTTATTTTGGAATAATTTTATATTTATATAAGAGTTGCAAAGACAACACAGTGAGTTCCCATATAGTTTCCACTCAGTTTCCCCTAATGCCAGTATCTTATACAACTATAGCACATTCTCCAAAATGAAAAGATTAATGTTATTTGTATATTACTATTAAATAAACTTCAGCCTTTATTCATATTTCATTAGTTTTTCAACTAATAGCCTTTTTCAGTTCCAGGCATCCATCCAGGCATCACAATTAGAAAAATGTATTTTAAATGGAAAGAACCAACCAATTAGAGAAACAGTTGAGAGAAGGCCCTTCATTCCTAAAGCAAATTGCTCATTGGATTTTGCAGTTGTGTGCGTTTCTCAGAGAATGACAGTAGGGAAGAGTGGGCGGTGGGAGGTTGGGAATAATTAACTAATTGATTAATTAAAGGAGACTTTTTTCATATTTTGTTAGGAGCCACAAATGTTATCAAGAATGCAGAAGAATACAAAGAGCCCCCAAATGAATCCAAACTGCGCCTGACTCTCAGAGCACCCAGCCTCATTTCTGCCTACCCTGACTCTACTGCCATACCAGTTACCAATATTTTGTTAACACCAAAAACAGTTCTTTGGGGAAATTCCCTGGTAGTCCACTGGCTAGGACTCCACACTCTGTCTTCCAAGGGCCTAGGTTCAGGGGACTAAAATTCCACAAGTGGTGCAGGGAAAAAAAAATTCTTTTGTTGGACTATCTCCATCTTACCTTAGCAGGTAAATAACTATCAGGAAATCTCCATCTCAGTAGCCAAGTGAGAGAGAGAAAAAAATCACCATGAACTCAAGAGTAGGAAACAAAAATATATGAATCTTCCTATCTGTATTGTCCAGATTAGCTGTTGTCTGGTTGCTCAGTCCTGTCCAACTCGTTGGAGTCCCATCGACTGCAGCATGCCGGACTTCCCTGTCCTCCACTATCTCCCAGAGTTTGCTGAAGTTCATGTCCATTGAGTCAGTGATGCTATCCCAACACCCAAATTAGACCCCAATACAAAGTTTCTTCTTTCATCCCTCCCTCTCTCACCCACCTTCCTTTCTTTCCCTCCTTTCCTCCTTCCCTTCCTTCTGTTCTTTTTCTCTTTTTCCTTTTCCTCTGTCTCTCATTTTTTTCCTTGCTCTCCCTTTCTATCTTTGTGTGTTTAGAGACTTTTAAATGAGTCAAATAATCTTGTACAGTTTTGTCAGAAGGACTTTTTCCCTGAGGATCACCATGCAGGCCAAGCTCAGAAAAATGTGTAAAGTAATCAAAGTGTAAGGAGGCACAGTGATTTAGAGGAAATTTTGGACCAGCAGTTAGTAAATTTGGGTTCCAGTCTAAACACTATTACTTGACACCTATGTGACCTTTTAGAATTCACTAACTGCCCCTCTGCCTCCATTTCATCATCTATAAAATGGGAGAGTTTTACTTAACTTTATTCATCTCAAGGAATTGCTTTGAGAAGCAAATGAGATAATGCATGTGAAGATTCCTTTGGGGGCAAAGGGACAAAAAAGCTATTCTAGGCAAGGTACACTTATTAATAAGAGTAAGAAGGTGATTATGTGCCAATCAGACTAAGCTGATTCTCCATCAAGCTTTGTTTTCAAAGCTGAATGTTGGCATTCTTGGTTTCATTCAAAATGTCTCAAGCTTTCTGTGTTGCTTATGCTAAGATGAAAAATTGATCTTGACCTGTTAAGATTTTAGATGTTTCCATTTCCAAAACAAGGCATCAGATGTATAAAATGAAAAGAAGAGAAAAGCAAATTTAGGCTTTGTCTTCCCATCACCCAAGGAATTGGCTGAGAAGTGAAAAATTAAATCAAATACATGCTTTGACTATGTGTAACCAAGCAAATAGCTCTAAGTGACTTTTTCATTGTTTTGACTAGATCTTCTGGTTGTTTGGAGGTCATAAGAGCCTATTTGTGTACCAATTCTGTATTAACATAGCCAAGGAGATTGCACCACTAAGAATTCCCACAGAAAATGGACTCCCCCCATCTTCCATTCACAACATATATTTGATGTGAGATAGATTTCAGTTGATTTGAAAATACTCTACAGTAAATCGTTTGGTCTTTATTCTGTACTTCTTATCTCCTTTCCTGAAATGTTAATGCTTTGACCCATTTTTCAGCTGCTTCAGAAGCATAAATAAAAATGCTGATTATCCTCACTGATTTCCTATCCCCCAATGCTCCTGAAAGGTATATTTGGTGTCTGTGTTACAGCTCATAAGTGCAAAAGAAAAAAAAATTGTTGCTGATGGGCTCTAGATATGTGATAATAAGCAGATCACCTTGGCTCAAATTTGAATTCCTTCATAAATTAAACAATATTTATGCATTATCTAATATTTATTAGGCAGTAGGGTTCCAAATAAATGCATATGTGCTAGAATGATGGTTATGGAATAATTATAATTATGATAGTAATATACACCATCATTGAACTAAGTATGCTTTATTTCATTTACTCTCACAACACCCCCTCTTTTTCTTTTTGACTATGTTGCTCAGCCTGTGGGATCTTAGTTTCCCGACCAGGGACCTAACCCACACCCCATGCATGGAAGCACAGAGTCTTAACCACTGGGAGGCTAGGGATTTCCCAACACTCCCCTTTTTAGCCCCATTCTACAGATAAGGAAATTAAGTCTCAAATGGGTTAAGTAATAGCTCAGTCAAGATCATATAATGATAAAGCTAAGACGTGAACTCAGACCATGGTGGTTAAAGTTCTTACTTTGTTTACTACTTCCTATACAAAGTCAAAGAACTTGGCTTCTGATACCTAGCTCCAGTTAGCTCAGATGTTCATTCAACCTGGACATCTAAATTAGGACTCATGGACCTAATTAAACTTAAAAGTTTTTGCACAGCAAAGGAAACCATAAACAAGATGAAAAGACAACCCTCAGAATAAGAGAAAATAACTGAAAATGAAGCAACTGACAAAGGACTAATCTCCAAAATATATAAACAGCTCATGCAGCTCAACATCAGAAAAACAAACAACCCAACTAAAATTGGGCAAAAGACCTAAACAGACACTTCTCCAAAGAAGACATCCAGATGGCTAATAAACAGATGAAAAGATGCTCAACACCACTTACTATTAGAGAAAGGCAAATCAAAACTACAATGCAGTATCACCTCACACATGTCTGAATGACCATCATCAAACAATCTACAGATAATAAGTGCTGGAGAGGATGTGGAGAAAAGGGAACCTTCTTGCACTGTTAGTGGGAATGTAAATTGATATAGCCACTATAGAGAACAGTATGGATAGAGATTTCTTTATAAACTAGGAATAAAACTACCATATAACCCAGTAATCCCACTACTGTGCATATACCCTGAGGAAACAATAATTGAAAAAGACACATGTACCAATGTTCATTGCAGCACTGTTTACAATAGCTAGGACATGGAAGTAACCTAGATGTCTATCGACAGATGAAAGGATAAAGAAGTTGTGGTACATATATATATGATGGAATATTATTCAGCAATAAAAAGAAATGAATTTGAGTCAATTTTAGTGAGGTGGATGAACCTAGAGCCTGTTATACCGAGTGAAGTAAGTCAGAAAGAGAAAAATATTGTATATTAACACAGACACAGACACACACACACACACATATATATATGGAATCTAGAAAAATGGTACTAATGAACCTATTTGCAGGGCAGCAATGGTGCAGTATACTATATTAGAATACCTTCTAGAGATGGTAAAATATACTCTATTAGATCAAGCAGAGAGAGAGACAGGAAATGTATACAATGAGGGTGGGGGTGGGGTTTGCAATCTTAGGATAACCATATTGAGAAGGTGACATTTGAACAGGTCAAGAAAGTGAGCCATGTGGATATCTAGAAGAAGAGTGTTCCAAGCAGAAGGAGTAGCAAATTCAAAGGCCCTAAGATGAGACAGTGCCTGGTACGGTCAGGGAACAGCAAGGAGACTGGTGTGGCTGGAGAAGACAGAGTGAGGGGGAAAGTGGTAGCGAGATGAGGTCATAGAGGGAATAGGGTCAGATCATGGAGGGCTTTGGAAATCATAATCAGAATGTTGATTTTTTTTTTCAGTTTTATTTATTTTTTTATTTTTTTACTTTAAAGTATTTTATTGGTTTTGCCATACATTGACATGAATCCGCCATAGGTGTACATGTGTTACCCATCCTGATTTTACTATGAGGGAGATGCTGAATTGTTAGAGGATTTTGAGCAGAGGAGTGTCATCTGATTTGTATTCTCATTGGATCATTATGGCTCCTATGTTGAGAATATACTTATGGTGGACAGGGCTGAAGCAAGAACATCAGTTAGAAGCCTATTATAATAATCCATGAGAGATATGATGGTGATTTGGACCAGGATGGCAGAATATGGTAAGAAGTGCTCAGATTCTCAATCAGTTTTGAAGGTAGAGCTGAAAAAATTTTCTGATAGATCAGATGTTAGGGTTACCCCTAAGGTTTTGGATCTTACCAGAAGGAATAAAGAGTTGCCATTTACTGAGATGTGAATTTACTGAGATGTGTAAGAGTAGGTTTGGGGGAGGAAGATCATGAACTGCATTTAGACATATTAAGTTTAAAATACTTAACTGACATCTAAGTGTAGATGTCAAATAGGTAGTTGGTGTCAGTGCTGTATTGATGATATATAAAATTAACACCCTGAATGAGATCCTCTAAGGGACAAGTATAGATGGAGAGAAGAGTTACCACAACTGAGCCCTGGGCGCTCCAACATTTAGAGGACAGGAAGATGAGGAGAAATCAACAAAGGACACTGAGAAGTGGCCATCAAAGTGAGGGGATGTAGAAGTGAGTATAGCATCCTGAGAGCTAAGTGAGGAAAGAATTTCAAGGAAGAGTGAGTGACCATTTGTGAAAAAGTGTACTGAGGGGTCAAGCGAGATGAGAACTGAGAAATAATCCTTGGATTTAATAATATAGATGAGTGACATCATCAATGGGTGACCTCGCTCAGAGCAGTTTTAGAGAAGTAGAGGGAGTCAATGCGTTATTAAAATGGAAGGAAGGAAATGGGGGTCTGAGAGTAGAGACAACTCTTTCCAAGGAGTTTTTCTATAAGGGGAAAAAATAGAGCCATAGCTGGAGGGAGGAGTGGAATCATAAAATATTCAGGGCACTATTAAGGAGGAAAAGTGAGTTGCAGAATAACAGTAATCGCTAGCATTTACTGAGGGGTAAATGTATGTTAGACATTGTCCCATGTACTTTATTACTATCAGGAATGCTGAAGTCAAAGGGTGATTTGCACTATTAAATAGACTGAGTGTGATAAGAGCAGAATGAGAGATGGGGAATGTAGTGGGATATAAGGACTACAGTGGGACCAGATCTTGCTAGGTCTATTATCCTAGCAAGTATTATTACCATCATTGCATCCCTGCCTATGAGGTAGGCAGTATCATTACTCCTACTTTACAGATGATAAAACAGAGGCAAAGAATATTTGAGGAAATTCTCTAATGATGCATAAGCATTAAGTGTTAAAATGGGGATTTGAATTCAGGCAAGTTGACACTAGAACCTATGCTTTTAACTTTCCTATGATACCACTTACATCATTTACACAAGTAAACCCCCACATTTTATATCAGTATATATTCATATATATTTTACTTCATAAAGGTTTGGAGGGATATGTATCAAACTGGTAATGGTGGTTATCTTGGAGTGTGGAACTGAGATGAGATAGGCCAAGAGGGACATCATTCATTCTGTCTTATGATTTGAAATGTTAGTAAGGAGAATAATGAATATAGCCATGTATTATAGCTGTAATTTTAAAAAGTTTTTGGAGAAAATAATAGGTTCTAATTCTGGTAATGACCAACTAAATGCCTATTGGACCAACCCTCCTGAAGATAAAAATATAAACTCTGGACAAAATTTGAAAAACAACTCCATCAAACAACTAAAATGCAGCAGAAAGTGAGCAGATTCTGGTGGGTCAATACTTGGTCAAAGAAAATGACAAAGGATGTTTCCTTTTTTACAATTTCTGGCTGAGGGCAGGCCCTCGCCCTTGCCATATTGAGCCAACTAATACTCTGATACAAAACTATAAGGCTTTCAGAGTTGAGGAACCACAAGGTAGAATTTGGGGCAACCACAGCTGCTAGAAAGTGCAGGACAACTCTCAGAAAGGAAAGTTGAAAAGAGAAGGTGCAAATTCTGTGTATATATTCTTCTGTTAACTTCTGATTTTTGGGGGTATAGCGTGGACTCCAAGAAGTTCAGCTCAGGATAAAGAACGGATCTGAGATTAAACTGCCACTCAGGAGTCAGAGTTTGTTGTTGAAGTCCAACCAATAAAATTGCCTGTTAGAACAAAAACATCAACATTCATCAAGGAAATATAACATTAAACAGAGTTCCCACAATCTAACATTCATGAAACCCAAGTTACAATCTGAAACTATGTGACAGATGCAGTGTCAGGAGGATATGACCCATTCTTTTGAGAAAAAACCTTCAGTGAAGACCAAATCTGAAATGACTCATGTCAAATTAGTAAGCAAGGATTTTTAAGCAGCTATTGTAACTATGCTCAATGAAGGAAAACATGCCTAAAAAGAATGCCAAGATTGGGAATTTCAACAGAGAAATAGAAACTATAAATTAAATTCTTTAAACTGAAAAATACAATATCAAAAACATTTTTTAAAATAGTAAAGAAACTTAAGAGTAGAGTGTAGGCAATAAAGGAAAGAATCAGTGAACTTGAAGACTGACCCATAGAAATTATCCAGTCTGAAGAAAAAAGAAAAAAATGGGGGGGAAAAACCTCATAAACTAATACATAACCTCAGGGGTCAGTGAGGCAATATCAAAAGGTCTAACTTTTGTGTAACTTGAGTTTCAGAAGGAAAGGAGAGGGAGAGTGAAGCAGGAGAAAAACTTCTTTGAGGAAATAAGAGCTGAAAATATCTCAAATTTATTGAAGGATATACATTTACAGATTCAGGAACTTTAGTAAACCCAAGAAGGATATATACAAAGAAAGCCATTCCTAGGAAAATCATAGTCAAACTGATTGATCAAAGATAAAGAGAAAAATCTTGAAAACAGGCAAAGAAAATGATGCATTATATAGGGGACTAGGAAATGGCAACCCACTCCAGTACTCTTGCCTGGAAAATCCCATGGATGGAGGAGCCAGGTAGGCTGCAGTCCATGGGGTCATGAAGAGTCGGACAGGGCTGTGCGACTTCACTTTCACTTTCACTTTCAGTGATTCAATAATCTAGAAATGATCTATATGTTGGAATTAGCAGGAAAAAAAATGGAGTGCAGAAGACAGTTGAATAACATCTTTAAAGTGTTAAAAGGGAAAAAATTCTTAACCTAGAATTATATATCCAGAGAAATTATCCATCAAGAATGAAAGTAAAATGAAAATAGGTTTTCACAGAAGAAAACTAAGAGATTTTGTGTCCAGCAAATTTGTACTACAAGAAATGATAAAAAGAGTTCTTCAGGCTGAGAGAAATGATACCGTATAAAAACTGGAAACTTCAGGAAGAAATGAAGAATTTCAGAAATGGTAAATATCTAATAAATGTGAAAACTATTTCCCTCTTAGTTTCTTAAAAACATATAGCTGTTTAAAGCAAAGACTATATTGTGTTGGATACAAAATATATGGAGATTAAAAAAAATGTTTATATGTGTAAAGTTACTTTGCTTTACAGCAGGGATTGGCACAACATTGAAAGTAAACTATATTTCAATTAAAAAAAATATTTTAAATGTATGGAGGTGTAATGTATCTGACAACTAGAGCACACAGATGGGAACTGAAGTAAATTGATTTAAAAAGCTAAAATGGTTCCATATTTTATGTGAAAAGACAAAAGATTAACTCTGAGTAGACAATGAAAAGTTAAGGAAAACTGAATATCCAAACAGAAAAAAAGTAGACCTCCATCCCTATCTCAAGTCATACTCAAAAATTTATTTGAGTAGGCGCATATACTTAATGTAAAAACTTAATCCATAAATCTTTTAGAAGAAAACACAGAAGTATACCTCTATGACCTGGGGGTAGGCAACAGTTTTTTAGATAGGACACAGACAGCAATAATCATACAATTTAAAAATTGATAAACTAAACTTCATCAAAATTAAAAACATTTTTTTTTACCAAAAGACACTATTAAGAAAATGCATATAAGCTGCATGTGTGTGTGCATGTTAAGTCACTTCAGTCGTCTCTGACTGTTTGCAACTCTGTGGACTGCAGCCTGTCAAGCTCCTCTGTCCATGGCATTCTCTACGTGAGAATACTGCAGTGGGTTACCACTTCCTTCTCCAGGGGATCTTCCCAACCCATAGAATGAACCCATGTCTTCTGCTGCTGCTGCATTGCAAATGGGTTCTTTACCACCAAGCTGCCAAGGAAGCCCATAAGCCACATACTAGGAGAAAATATTCACAATGTATGTGATAAAGGACTGATATCTGGGATATATAAAGATGAACAATCTAATAAAATGGGCAAAATATTTGAACAGAATATTCACAAAATAAGATATGTGAATGGTCAATAAACACATGAATATGCAGTCAACATCATTAGTCATTAGGAAATCGTTTACTAAAATCACAATGAAAAAATAAATAAAACCACAATACCACTACACATCCACAAGAATGGCTAAAATTAAATATACTGACAACACCAAAAGTTGTCAAGAATTTGGAGCCACTGGAATTTGCATACATTTTTGGTGGGAGTGTAAAATGGTAGAACCACTTTGGAAAAGTATCTTGCAGTTATTTATAAAATGAAATATACAGCAACCATAATACTGAAAAATTCTACTCCTCAGTATTTTCACAAGAGAAATGAAATCATTAGTCCACACAAAACCTGTATATGAATGGTCATAGCATCTTTATTCATAATGCCTCCAAACTGGAAATAACTCATGGGTCCAGTTGTAGGTGAAAAACTGTGGTATAGTCATATAATGGAATATTACTCAGCATAAAAAGGAATGAATCACTGATACACACACAGCATGGATGAAACTGTAAAATATTATGCTGAATGAAGAATTCTAACACAAAAGAGTATAAACTTCATGATTCCACTTACATAAAGTTCTAGAATAGGCAAAGTTAATCTATGATAAAAATACAAACACAACACAGCAGTTGCCTGCCTGAGGCAGGGATAAGAGGAGGAATTGAATGGAAAGGGGCATGAGGAACTTTCTGGTTTTGGTAATGTTCTATATCATGAAAGAGATCCAGGTTACATGTGTATTAATTTTTCATTTCTCACTGGTGGTTCAATGAAGGTATATGCATCTCATTTTTATGTAACTTTAATTTCAAAAAAAATGTACCCTAAACCAATGCCAAACTCTAGTTCATGATAGGTATATTGAAGTATTTAGGGAGAAGGGTATTGTCATCTGTAACTTATTTTGACATGCATCAAAATAATAAGGATGATAAATGGATAGAGGGATCAAGAGATGAAGTGTATGATAATACAATATAAACTGTAGAATATAGATGTTTGGTATATAGGTGTTCACTGTGAAATTCTTTCAACTTCTTTGCTTTTAAATATTAATAAAATATTAGAGACAAAATAATGGTGGTTATGATTTATCCAGGTGTCCCTTATCTCCCCACATCTCTTCCTCTGTCTGATTTCTTAATGTTCACCCATATTTAGGATCTGAATTGCCTTCTCTTATTTTATTCCTGGCTTATGACTTGTACCCTCACACTTCTTACTCCCCAGTGTTTCCCATAACTCACATCTTCCTCACTAACTCCATTTCAGAATATCCGCGGATAAGGGATGTGATCAACTTATCCACTGGACCCTTCCAAGGGCCCTACCCCATCTGATGGAACCTCCCAGCTCAGGCTCCAACAGCCCTCCCCGTCTCCCACTGAAAAAGATTAGCTTGCAGAGATACAAGCTCACAGTGCAGAAGAAATTGCAACGGACACACAAAGGCATCCATCTTGGCTTGTACGGTTGAATATGGCCTTGTGTGGGGCTTTTGTTTTACCTTATATCTAGATCAAGCGTTTGACCTCAGTTTATTTCAGAAACTGTACAGAAATCTATACAGGGTCCAGATAGTGTCCACAGGGCCCTCCCAGACAAACCATGATATATATTTGTTTAGGAACCAAGATGAAGTTCAGAGGTCTTACAAATCCAACAGGCTTGATCACTGGTTCTCATCTTTATGTTCCTGAGTGATGATTGTGAGTCAAGCTTAAAAGGAAATAAGTCTCCAAAACCTCCAGAACTGGATGCCAGAACATCTAGTCCAGTGGTTCTCACCCTTCAGTTCAGTTCAGTTCAGTCACTCAGTCGTGTCCGACTCTTTGTGACCCCATGGACTGCAGCACACCAGGCCTCTCTGTCCATCGCCAACTCCCAGAGCTTACTCAAACTCATGTCCATTCAGTCGGTGATGCCATCCAACCATCTCATCCTCTGTTGTCCCCTTCTCCTCCCACCTTCAATCTTTCCCAGCATCAGGGTCTTTTCTAATGAGTCAGTTCTTTGCATCGGGTGGCCAAAGCATTGGAGTTTCAGCTTCAACATCAGTCCTTCCAATGAATATTCAAGACTGATTTCCTTTAGGATGGACTGGTTGGATCTCCTTGCAGTCCACGGGACTCTCAAGAGTCTTCTCCAACACCACAGTTCAAAAGCATCAGTTCTTTGGCACTCAGCTTTCTTTAGAGTCCAACTCTCACATCCATACATGACCACTGGAAAAATCATAGCTTTGACTAGATGGACCTTTGTTGGCAAAGTAATGTCTCTGCTTTTTAATATGCTGTCTAGGTTCATCATAGCTTTTTTTCCAAAAAGCAAGCATTTTTTAATTTCATAGCTGCAGTCAGTCACCACCTGCAGTGATTTTGGAGCCCCCCAAAAATAAAGTCTGTCACTGTTTCCACTGTTTCCCCATCTATTTGCCATGAAGTGATGGGACCAGATGTCATGACTTTAGTTTTCTGAATGTTGAGTTTTAAGCCAACTTTTTCGCTCTCCTCTTTCACTTTCATCAAGAGGCTCTTTAGTTCTTCTTTGCTTTTTGCCGTAAGGGTGGTGTCATCTGCATATCTCATATTTCTCCCGGCAATCTTGATTCCAGCTTGTGCTTCATCCAGTCCAGCATTTCTCATGATGTACTCTGCATATAAGTTAAATAAGTAGGGTGACAATATATAGCCTTGATGTACTCCTTCCATGATTTCGAACCAGTCTGTTGTTCCATGTCCAGGTCTAACTGTTGCTTCTTGACCTGCATAAAGATTTCTCAGGAGGCAGGTAAGGTGGTCTGGTATTCCTATCTCTTTCAGAATTTTCCAGTTTGTTACAATCCACACAGTCAAAGGCTTTGGCACAGTCAATAAAACAGAAGTAGATGATTTTCTGGAACTCTCATTGCTTTTTCAATGATCCAATGGATGTTGGCAATTTGATCCCTGGTTCCTCTGCCTTTTCTAAATCCAGATTGAACATCTGGAAGTTCACTATTCACGTACTGTTGATGCCTGGCTTGGAGAATTTTGAGCATTATTTTGCTAGCGTGTGAGATTAGTGTAATTGTGCAGTATTTTGAGCATTCTTTGGCATTGCCTTTCTTTGGGATTGGAATGAAAACTGACCTTTTCCAGTCCTGTGGTCACTGCTGAGTTTTCCAAATTTGCTGACATACTGAGTGCAGCCCTTTCACAGCGTCATCTTTTAGGATTTGAAATAGCTCAACTGGAATTCCACCATCTCCACTAGGTTTGTTTGTAGTGATGCTTCCTAAGGCCTATTTCACTTTGCATTCCAGGATGTCTGGCTCTAGGTGAGTGATCACACCATCTTGATTATCTGGGTCATGAAGATCTCTTTTGTATAGTTCTTCTGTGTATTCTTGCCATCTCTTCTTAATATCTTCTGCTTCTGTTAGGCTACACACTAAAATTACCTGGGCACTGATGTTTTTAAAGGCTCTCGAAATGATTCTAGTGTGCAGGGCAAACAAGTTGAATTATCCCATTGGGATTAATTGGTATAGCCATACCCATTGTGAAGATATTGAGAAATACTTTCAATAAAGTTGGTAAATGCTCTGAGACCTGAGTGCCCTGGACACCTCATCTCTTCCACTCCAGAGCCCCCAGACATTCCCACAATCAGTTATTAAATGGTTAATGCCTGTCCAGCAAGAGTCCTTCAGAACCCTGCTTCAACATTTAGCCAGATTCCATTCTAAATAGTCAGTGCCCAGTACTGTACCCATTATTAAACACTTCGAATGCCACTTCTGCAGCCAGTGCTGAGAATCACTGATCTGGTCAGTTCAGACAAGCATCTGAATCTTTTATCTGTACCACACTAAATAACTAGTCTGACTACATTGCTACCTTTGTCCATGCATATAACCAGGCTTATGATCTTAAGCAAGTCATTTCCTCACCCTGAATCCCATCTGAAAAATGACAGGGTTTAACTAGGTCCTCTTTAAGCACGCTTCCAACTCTGAATTATGTGGCACTATGGTTCTATGAATCACAAATTCAGCAAAGCTAAAAGCATCTCCAAGAGAAGTGAAAGCCAAACTGATCTAACCTCCTGTACACTGACCCAAACCAGCCAAAGAAAACCCAGAGTGCATGCTAACTGTATATTGCTCTTCTTAGGAGACACGAATCTTCCTTAAAGCTGCTCACCTCCCCCAACCCACCAAGTTATGGCTGGGAACTTGAAGTCTGGAGATGAATTCTCCCCAACTTGAGACAAAGATGCAAATATTATTAGAGCTGATTATGAAGTTATCCAATCTGCTTTTAAAGTATGGTCCCGACACTTCCACTTACAGCTTCTTGCAGTAGTGCCCTGCACAGAGGGTGACATACTACAGGAAGACATAATCTGTTTTACTTGTTCCATGTTTATTTGCCATCCATTTCATTGAGTAACCCCTTTGTCTGTGGATTATAGGGAAGAGAAGAAGTCAGTTGGTTTTTATTGGTCCCTCCAGAGATTTAAACAGCTTCAAACTGTCCTCCCCCAGTCTATGCCTCTTTTGGCCAAGCGTGCCTTTGATTTTACAATCTCATCACAACCCTCAGTGCTATGGCTTTTCAAGCACAGCTCACTTTATCTGGATCTTTTCACTTTTCACTTGATCTTTCCCAAGGCAATGTTGCCAAGTGGTAACTGGAACCATGTTTACAATAATCTGAAGTGAGATGGTGAGTTGGCAGTTATGTAGTTCATACAATCCTTGTGAATGGCCTGAACTATCCAGATCACTTGTCTATACTGAAAAATAAATAGTGCAGTTGCCAAATCATTTCACTTCATGTAGTGGAGGTATAACTTATCATCTTGCTGATATCTCTTAAATGTATATCTATAATACTGATCTATTATCCTGAGTGAGACCAATATCTCTCAAGGTGGTAAGCTTTGAGACTGTTACCCTGGGAAAGTTCAATACAAAACTCAGAGCCCACATTTCCATCTCCATTCCAATTGCTCTAGCCCAATGCACCAAACACTTCCTGGGTATTGATTATTCCCCATATCCCCTAAGTCAGACACCAACAACCAAAGATAAGACTTAACAGTTCAAGGAAACTGATGATCTTTTTACCCAATCAGACCAGAGAAGACTACATTGAAATGGAAGGATGGGAGTAGACACACTTATCAACCAAAAATCTGGTTGGCCTGGACTGCTCCTTAGCCAACATTTGTGGGGACCTGGCCAGATTGGTCTGTGACCCACTTCCCTTTGTATCATCTTGAGACTCTACCATCTTCCTGAGATGAAAGTCCTCCCACAGTATGCATCTGGAATTTTCAAAGTGTGCCCTTTACAAAGACCACCCGTAGCAGAGTCACTGGAAATACTATGTAAAATGGAGATCTCTGAGCCCTATCACAACCAATAGATACAAACTAAAATTGTAGAACCATTGCTATTTATTTTGATAAAGTGACTTCATTTGCCTGAATGCTTATTTGCTCAATTAGCAAACATAGCAATTGTTTCCTACTTTACAGAGTTGCTTAGAGAGCATTTTCATTTACACAGTCTGTCACCATCTTAATCTTCAGTTCAAAGTATCTAAACTTAGAGGCATCTTTCACTCTAAATTGTTTCCCCACATCAAATTCTCCACATGTATTAGTGGTGCCACCATAACCTCCAGGATCCCAGAATCAAACCTCAAAGTCCACAGCAACAAATTAGGAAGAATCCATTGTTTGTTTCTGGTTTTCTTGTTGTTGTTCTTGCTGTTTCTGTTTTTTGTGGTTGGTTTTTCTTCCCCCTAGAGGAGGGAGAGAGTGGTAGATCAAAGCTTGCTTTGTTATCATTCATAGATATTATCACAGCACAATCTCCAAACCCTATCAGGCATGTACTCTTAGGTGGAAATATGAAAGAGTCTGCAGAAATTCTGTTGTGAGAATCAAAACACCTTATAAGATACCAGTTGGGGCAGGGCGAGTCCCAAACAACTCCTACATGCCTGCTAAGTCTGACTCTGTGCAACCCCATAGCCCACCAGGCTCCTCTGTCATTGGATTCTCCAGGCAAGAATACTGGAGTGGGTTGCCATGCCCTCCTCCAGGGGATCTTCCCGATCCAGGGATCAAACCCATGTCTCATGTCTGCTGCACTGGCAAGTGGATTCTTTACCACACTAGTGCCACCTGGGAAGCCCCAAACAACTCCCACTCGGGCTCAACTTCACCCAGATCCATGACATTTCTTTTCCTATTTGGAGTCCCAGAGACCATTGGATATCTAGCTAAAGTTTCTTTGCTTTTATCAAAATAAGAAGGCTCCCACCTTCATTATCTGGCAAGTGCCCTTCACTATTACTAATCAACAGCTTACATGTATGGAGCAATTCTATGTGCCAGATACTGTTCTGATGACTTTATAAGGTTTTATAACCAACAGTACAGCATTGGGATTCAGACCCAGACAGTGTGGTTGCAGTGTCCATGCTCTTAACCATCACACTGTCAGCTAACCACTGGCAGTCTTCAGCATCTAGACTATGTGTGAAGCTGAAAGCTGTCTGCCCCAAATAATCATCAAAACCTCCTTCTTCTGTTATCTCTGCCCAAATGATGAGGACATGCTACTAGGGATTTGGTAAAGCCCTTAAAAAGGCTACTGCGGCTACATACATATGTAGTAAAAGAATAAAGAAATTCATGGAAAGATAATCACCAGATTTAGGAAAGAAGTAACTTCTGGAGGAAGAGAAGGGGGTGTGATTGGGGAAAGGTGCACTGGGAGCTCCAACTACATTGATAATATTTAATTTCTTAAGCTGGTTGGGGGTTAAACAAGAAAGTACATGAACCTTTTTACATCTTAAATATTTCACAGTACATATTTTAAACGGACTCCTAGGGGGACTTTCCTGGCGGTCCAGTGGTTAAGACTCTGGGATTCCACTGTAAGGGGCATGGGTTTGATTCCTGGTCAGGGAACTAAGATCCTACATGCCGAATGGCATGGCCAATAAATAAATAAATAATTGTTGAATTAAAAAATAATAATAGTACTCCTAGTGATTGTGCTGTCTTAAAAAGAGGAGAGAGATCATCCTGCAGCACTGTGCTTACTGTACTAAGGTCTGAAGAATCTAGAAGTGAGGGTGTATCATTCTTGCTCACAAGGGAGAATCTTTCAATTTATAGTCTTTATTTCCTCTTGGCTATTCTAAATCCCCTTCAAGGTCTGGCAGTGAGCAGTACCTTAATATTATGTACACACATATCCCCAAATTCTGGAACTTCATATTTCTAAACAGTATGGACCTAACAGAAGCAGAAGATATTAAGAAGAGGTGGCAAAAATACACAGAAGAGCTATATAAAAGAGATCTTCATGACCGGGATAACCATGATGGTGTGATCACTCATCTTGACCCAGCTATCTTGGAGTGTGAAGTCAAGTGGGCCTTAGGAAGCATCACTACAAACAAAGCTAGTGATGGTTATGGAACTCCAGCTGAGTTATTTCAAATCCTAAAAGATGATGCCATGAAAGTGCTGAACTCAATATGCCAGCAAATTTGGAAAACTCAGCAGTAGCCACGGGACTGGAAAAGGTCAGTTTTCATTCTAATCCCAAAGCAGGGCAATGCCAAAGAATGCTCAAACTACCGCACAGTTGCACTCATCTCACATGCTAGCCAAGTAATGCTCAAAATTCTCCAAGCCAGGCTTCAACAGTACATGAACCGAGAACTTTCAGACATTCAAGGTGGATTTAGAAAAAGGCAGATGAACCAGAGATCATATTGCTGACATCCGTTGGATCATAGAAAAAGCAAGAGAATTTCAGAAATATATCTACTTTTACTTCATTGACTACGCTAAAGCCTTTGTATAGATCATGACAAACTGTGGAAAATTCTGAAAGAGATGGGAATACCAGACCACCTTACCTGCCTCCTGAGAAATCTGTATGCAGGTCAAGAAGCAACAGCTAGACCTGGACATGGAACAATTGACTGGTTCCAAATTGGGGAAGGAGTACATCAAGCTAAATATTGTCACCCCGCTTGTTTAACATATATGCAGAGTACATCATGAGAAATGCCAGGCTGGATGAAGCACAAGCTGGAATCAAGATTGCTGGGAGAATTATCAGTAACTTCCAATATGCAGATGACATCACCCTTATGGTAGAAAGTGAAGAGGAACTGAAGAGCCTCTTGATGAAGGTGAAAGAGGAGAGTGAAAAAGCTGGCTTAAAACTCAACATTCAAAAAACTAAGATCATGGCATCCGGTCCCATCACATCATGGCAAATAGAACAGGGAAACAATGGAAACAGTGAAAGAGTTTATTTTCTTGGGCTCCAAAATCACTGAGGACAGTGACTGCAGCCAAGAAGTTAAAAGACACTTACCCCTTGGAAGAAAAGCTATGATGAACCTAGACAGCATGTTAAAAAGCAGAGAGATCACTTTGCCAACAAAAGTCTATATATTCAAAGCAATGGTTTTTCCAGTGGTCATGTATGGATGTGAGAGTTGGACCATAAAGAAATATGAGTGCCAAAGAATTGATACTTTTGAACTGTGGTATTGGAGAAGACTCTTGAGAGTCCCTTGGACTGCAAGGAGATAAAACCAGTCAATCCTAAAGGAAATCAACCTTGAATAATCATCGGAAGGACTGATGCTGAAACTGAAGCTCTAATCCTTTGTTCACCTGATGAAAAAAGCTGACTCATTGGAAAAGAAAGACCCTGATGCTGGGAAAGATTGAAGGCCGGAGGAGAAGGGGACAGCAGAGGATGAGATGGTTGGATGGCACCACTGACTCAATGGACATGAATTTGAGCAAGCTCTGGAAGACAGTGAAGGACAGAGAAGCCTGACATGGTGCAGTCCATGGAGCTGCAAATAGTTAGACAGGACTGAGTGACTGAACAGCATATTTCTAAACCTATGAGGAGTTGGGGCCTGTATATATTGGGAGGTGGGGGAACAAGGTAGGGAACCAGAGAGAGGGTAAGGAGGGAAGAAAGACTGAAAGACTTCAAAGATGAAGGGGAATAAAAAGAATGAAAGGAAATAAGAGCAGAAAATAAGGAGAATGATAAAGCCTAGAAACATACACAAACACAAATGGACAGAGAGACAAGGGAGAGAAAAACAAGAAATTATATAAGGAAAAGGAAAGAAGGGAGGCTGAAAAGAAGTGAAGAAGATGCAAATAAGAGCAGAAAGATCATATGTAAAAAAACAAAACAAAACCTAATTGAGGGCCTACTGTGTTCCAGACACTGTGCTGAGTTCTTAATAAGCATTTTCTCATGTGACCACCCTCTTCCCCCACCAATAAACCCAAGAGATAGGCGTTAATAGGCCCAAATTCTACAGATGAGAAAAGTGAGATTCAGAGAAATTGAGAGACTTGTCCTAGGTCACACAGCTTGATAAAATGCAGTTTTGACCCCAGATCTGAGTAACCTTAAAGGTTGGGGGCTTAACCAGTTGGCTTACTACCTCCCAACAGAAGCCATGAGAAGGAAGAAGAAAAGATGTTGGAGAAAGGAACTGAAATCCTCATATGTACAGGGGACCATCAGGGAACAGATGCTCAGGAGGATGTTGGCTGGGCCTGTGGGCCCTGAAGAGTGTTTGCCTTGTTAAAGGCAGCTGGACTCAGCTCCAGCTGATGGCCACCTTGTAGTAATGTGGGCCAGATTTACCAGATATTCTGTTTTTCAAGTAAAGTTCAAAATCCAGATTTTTTTCGAAAAAGAAAATCTCATGATTGTTTAATGTTAGCAAAAAAAAAAAAAAAATACTAGGAAAAAAACACCCTGTGGGCCAAATAAAGCCCAATTATGGGCTGAATTTGGCTCACCAGTCACCAGTTTGCAACCTCTGGATGAAGAATGGCAGATAAAAAGAAAGGAAGAAGAGAGAAATAAAGAATCAGAGAACAAGAAAAAGACGAGAGGAGCCACTAAAAAATAAAAGACTTTGGGACTTCCTTGGCAGTGGTTAGGATTCAGGCACTTTCACTGCTAAAGGCCAGAGTTCAATCCCTGGTGGGGGGAACTAAGAACCCAAAACCCAGCTAGCCCCCCCCCAAAAAAAGTCAGAAAAGAGTGAAGGATCAAATGATCAAATAAAGGGCAATACAAGAGGGAAGGGGGAGGGGTTGTGAGAAGTCCAAGAGGTAGATGGGAAGGAGAAAGCTAGTGGAGAAAGAAGCAAAGAGCTCAGAAGAGAGAAGTAAGAGGAAGAACAGGGATGAGAAGAGAAGAAAGACATATTGAAGAGGGTAACCCTCACCCAGCAATTCTGGGAGGACCCAGTTGGTGCAGGGAGAGGTGGGGGTGGGAGACAGGAGACAACCCTGTCTTGGGATTGCTCTCTCCCATTGAAAGGTGGGGCTGGACACAAGATGGCAGCAGCTGCAGCGTCGGTTACACGTCAGGGTGAGGCTTCTCAGGGCTGTCTCTGGGGCTGGACAGCAGGCTGAGTGGCACCCTCTGCTGGTTGGCACTGCCTAGCCCATCAGGGAGCTTCCAAGGCTGAGGCCAGCTTAGAGCTGCAAGGAATGGGCCAGCCTCAGTCTGCACACACCCTTTCCTGGCATCAGTGGGGAGCTTGTGCAATAGAGCAGTAGCCATGGTAACCCTGTATGCTGCTACCCTGTTTGGATTCACAGAAGGGAGCTGAATTTTGCATCAGGACAGCCACATTCAGAAAAGACGGATCCAGTCTGTCCCAGCTCCTGGGCCCCCTCCCTCTGGAAATCCCAGACAAAACATGGAGAGAGGAATATTGGACAGAAGAAATTCTACAGTCTCTAAGCCTTCCCCTTCCTGCGCCTCACATTACTCCACCAGGGGGCTTTATTGACTCCAACACTTACTAGACCTCAAGGTCTAGACCTCAAAGGTAATTCCTGCATCAAACTCCAACATTAATCTTAATGCCCTACACCTCCCCAAACGATAGGTTTTAGGATCAGCTGGGGCCCCTCAGCAAGCCAAACTCACAATGGCAATTTCCAGATACTAAGACTCTTCGCATATGTGTGTGTGCTCAGTCTCTCAGTCTTGTCCGACTCTTTGCGACCCCATGGACTGTAGCCCATAGGGCTCCTCTGCCCAAGGAATTTTCCAGGTAAGAATTCTGGAGTGGGTTGCCATTTCCTACTCCAGGGGATCTTCTCAACCCAGGAATCAAACCTGCATCTCCTGTGTCTCCTGCATTGGCAAGCAGATTCTTAACCACAAGCGCCATCTGGGAAGCCCCCTCTTCATGCATAACATATTCTAAATACCAAACCTGTTGCTCAAATTGGGCTATATTTTCAATGTTTACATAGCACATGATTACACTTTAAACTAAAAAAAAATACACATCCATTTGTTTCTATCTGCTCACTAAGAGTTAATGATTAATGTATCATCTGACTGATGCAAAAGTTTGGAATCTTTGCAGCTAAATAATGTCATGGGATTTTTAATATAACAGTGACTATTATGCCAATTAGGGGTTTGGCTGATGACCATGAATAACTCATAACTATAACACAATTCTAATTTAAATGTTCCATGGCAGATGGCAATGTTCTACAATAGTATTTTGCTAATCACATCATAATTGCCAGATTTATTTTTAAAATTAATTCACAGTGCAGTACAGGTAGTAGACCAAGTGATGAGACAAAAGTTTAAAGATATGTGCTGCAGTCCATAGGGTCACAAAGAATCGGACATGCCTTAGCAACTGAACAACAAATATGATGAATATCTCCCTTTTGTCATATGACTAAACACTGTATATTGAGAAATTCACTCAGGGATAACTTCAAAAATCTAAAGTTGAAGACGTTTGTGAATTCATTGCCCAGGTTAAATGCCCTCCTTCCTTGTTCCCCATCTCCATCCTTTTGAGGGGATTAATTACTTTTTAACACATTATTGACCAGGGGATTTTTGCAGAAACTAATGCCTGTAGCATTAATACATCTCAGGTCAATAATGTGTTAATAGTGGACTCTTGGAAGTAAAAGACTTCAAACATCTTGATTGGGGGCATTTTAGACATTAGAATGGAGTTATGGGCTTTGGAGATTTAATGCCCTTCAAATGACATTACAACATGACTCACTGCCCTTACCGCCTGTCCAAATCTGAATTGAGGTGGCAGCATGATGGGGGGCTGATCCTTTTAATGATCTTTTTTTTAAATTATGAAATAATAGTAGTGTTTAAAATGAACTCCTAGATACAGAGAACATAGGTGGTTGCCAGAAGCAAGAAGTGAGGGGTGGGCAAAATGGGTAAAGATGATTAAAAAGAACAAACTTCCAATAAATAAGTCCTGAGGATGTATTGTACAGCATGGTGGCTGTATTGCATACTGTATCACATACTTGAAAGTTGCTAAGAGAGTAGATTTTAAAAGTTCTCATCACAAGAAAACAATTTCTGTGACTATGTATGACAATGGATGTTAACTAGACATTGTGGTGATCATTTTGCAATATATGCAAATATCAAATCATTATATTGCACATCTGAAACTAATATAATGTTATATGTCAATTATACCTCAATTTAAAAATAAATACAGACTGGAAAAAATTACAAAATATGTCAAACATGCTGTTACAAATGACCAACCAATTTAGCAGCTTAAAACAACCATGATTTTATGCTCATGGAATCAACATGTCAGGAATTTAGAAAGGGCACAATGGGGAAAGCTTTCTGTGCTCCACATGTAGAAAAGTTGAAGGCTGAGAGTGACTTGATGGCCAGGGGCTGGAATCATCTAAAATCCTATTCACTCACATGCCTGGTGCCTGGGCTGGGAGGACTCAAAGATGAGAAGTGCCAACCAAAGGGCTTACCGGTGTCCTGTCCACATGATGGCTATCACACTGTACAGTGCCTTCAAGGTAGTCAAACTTCTTACATGGTGACTCAGGGCTCCAAGAGTAAGTGTTCCAGCAAGCAAAGTGGAAATGAAAGGACCTTTTTTTATCTAGCTTCAGGACTCACATAGAGTCACTCCCACAACAACCTGTGGGGTACAAAGAGTTTGCAAGAATCCAAGAGTCCTAAGAAATCTGTATAGAATCACAAAAGACCTCAAATAGCCAAAGTGACCTTGAGAAAGAAGAACAGAGTTGGAGGCATCACACATCCTGTCTTCAAACTGTATTATAAAGCCGCAGTAATTAGAAGAGTATGGTTCTGGCACAAAAAGAGACACATAGGCCAATGGAGCAGAATAAAGAGCCCAGAAATAAAATCATACATATATGGTCAATTAATCTCTAAAGCTGAAGCTCCAATACTTTGGGAAGTGCTGACTCATTGGAAAAGATCCTGATGATGGGAAAGACTGAGGGCAGGAGGAGAAGGGGCAACAGAGGATGAGATGGTTAGATAGTGTCACTGACTCAATGGACATGAGTTTGAGCAAACTCCAGGAGATAGTGAAGGACAGGAAAGCCTGGTGTGCTGCAGTCCACAGGGTCACAAAGAGTTGGACATGACTTAGCAACTGAATAACAACAGCAAAATCTTTTTTTTTTTCAGCAAAATCTTTATCAAGGTGCTCAATAACACACAATAGGGAAAGGATAGTCTCGGCAATAAATGGTATTGGGAAAACTGTATATCCACATGCAAAATAATGAAACTGGACTCCTATTTTACACCACTCATGAAAATTAACTTGAAATGGATTAAAGACTTGCATGTAAGACCTGAAACTATAAAACTTCTAGAAGAAAATACAAGGGAAAAGCTCCTTGATTGGTCTTGGCAATCATTTTTTGGATATGACACCAAAGCAGAGGCAATAAAAGCAAAAACAGACAAGTGAGACTACATCAAAATAATAAGGCTCTGCACAGCAGAAGGAAACAATCAACAGAGTGAAGAAGAAATCTATGGGAGAAAATATTTCCAAACCATGTGTCTGATAGGAGGATATAAGGAACTCCTACAACAAAATAGCAAAATCATCATCATCATCATCTAAGTAACTGAATGGGCAGAGAACCCAAAGAGATTTTCTTAAAGAAGACATTCAAATGGCCTATGGGCACACAAAAAGGTGCTCAACATCACTAATCATCAGAGAAATGCAAATCAATCACCTAATACCTCCCACTTTACACTGAGAAAAAAGAGAGTTGGCCAGGATGTGGAGAAAAGGGAACCCCCTCGCCCCGGCCCATGCACTGATGGTGGGAATATAAATTGGTGCAGTCTCTATGGAAAACATTATGGAGCCTCCTCAGAATGTTAAAAACAGAATTATCATATGATCCAGCAATCCCACTTCTGGGTATTTATCTGAAGGAAAAGAAATCAGTATCTTAAATCAATGATACTCCAATAAAAATTTAAAAAAGAAAAAGAAGAGATCTTGAAGAGATAACTGTACTCCCATGTTTCTTGCAGCATTATTCTTGATATCTAAAATAGGGAAACAACCTGTCAATAGATGAATGGATAAAGAAACAATCCACTCCAGTATTCTTGCCTGGAGAATCCCATGGACAGAGGAGCCTGGTGGGCTATATAGTCCATGGGGTGCAAAGAGTCGGACACGATTGAGTGACTCACACACACCCACATATGCACATATATAATTCAGCCATAAAAAAATAAAAATTCTGCTATTTACATGGATGAAACTAGACAATATTATGCTAAGTAAAATAAGCCAAACAGAGAAAGACAAATACATTTGCTGAGAGAGCAAAGCTTAAGCATTCTCACCACACACACACACATCAGTTCAGTTCAGTCACTCAGTCGTGTCCAACTCTTTGCGACCCCATGAATCGCAGCATGCCAGGCCTCCCTGTCTATCACAAACTCCCGGAGTTTACTCAAACTCATGCCCATCGAGTCAGTGATGCCATCCAGCCATCTCGTCCTCTGTTGTCCCCTTTTCCTCCTGCCCCCAATCCCTCCCAGCATCAGGGTCTTTTCCAATGAGTCAACTCTTCGAATGAGGTGGCCAAAGTATTGGAGTTTCAGCTTCAGCATCAGTCCTTCCAACGAACACCCAGGACTGATCTCCTTTAGGATGGACTGGTTGGATCTCCTTGCAGTCCAAGGGACACAGTTCAAAAGCATCAATTTTTTGGCACCCAGCTTTCTTCACAGTCCAACTCTCACATCCATACCTGACCACTGGAAAAACCATAGCCTTGACCAGACGGACCTTTGTTGGCAAAGTAATGTCTCTGCTTTTTAATATGCTATCTAGGTTGGTCATAACTTTCCTTCCAAGGAGTAAGTGTTTTTTAATTTCATGGCTGCAATCACCATCTGCAGTGATTTTGGAGCCCAAAAAAATAAAGTCTGACACTGTTCCCACTGTCTCCCCATCTATTTCCCATGAGGTGATGGGACCAGATGCCATGATCTTAGTTTTCTGAATGTTGAGCCTTAAGCCAACTTATTCACTTTCCTCTTTCACTTTCATCAACAGGCTTTTTAGTTCCTCTTCACTTTCTGCCATAAGGGTGGTGTCATCTGCATATCTGAGGTTATTGATATTTCTCCCGGGAATCTTAATTCCAGCTTGTGCTTCTTCCAGCCCAGGGTTTCTCATGATGTACTCTGCATATAAGTTAAATAAGCAGGGTGACAATATACAGCCTTGACGTACTCCTTTTCCTATTTGGAACCAGTCTGTTGTTCCATGTCCAGTTCTAACTGTTGCTTCCTGACCTGCATACAGGTTTCTCAAGAGGCAGGTCAGGTGGTCTGGTATTCCCATCTCTTTCAGAATTTTCCACAGTTTGTTGTGATCCACACAGTCGAAGGCTTTGGCGTAGTCAATAAAGCAGAAATATATGTTTTTCTGGAACTCTCTTGCTTTTTCGATGATCCAGCGGATATTGGCAATTTGATCTCTGGTTCCTCTGACTTTTCTAAAACCAGCTTGAACATCTGGAAGTTCTCAGTTCATGTATTGCTGAAACCTGGCTTGGAGAATTTTGAGCATTACTTTACTAGCCTGTGAGATGAGTGCAATTATGCGGTAGTTTGAGCATGCTTTGGGATTGCCTTTCTTAGGGTTTGGAATGAAAACTGACCTTTTCCAGTCCTGTGGCCACTGCTTTTTCCAAATTTGCTGGCATATTGAGTACAGCACTTTCACAGCATCATCTTTCAGGATTTGAAATAGCTCAACTGGAATTCTATCACATCCACTAGCTTTGATCATAGTGATGCTTCCTAAGGCCCACTTGACTTCACATTCCAGGATGTCTGACTCTAGGTCAGTGATCACACCATTGTGATTATCTGGGTCATGAAGATCTGTTTTGTACAGTTTTTCTGTGTATTCTTGCCACCTCTTCTTAATATCTTCTGCTTCTGTTAGGTCCATACCATTTCTGTCCTTTATTGAGCCCATCTTTGCATGAAATGTTCCCTTGGTATCTCTAATTTTCTTGAAGCGATCTCTAGTCTTTCCCATTCTGTTATATGTGAGGTGATAGATGTGCTAATTAACCTGATTGTGGTAGTCATTTCACAATGTGTACATACATCAAATCATCATATCCTACACTTTAAACATATAGTACAATGTTATTTGTCAATTATAACCCAATAAAGCTGGGGAAAATAACCAAATAACACAAATTTAAAATATCAACAACAACAAAAATGCTACAAGAAGGGACAGAGTCACCCCCCCATCTATAGGAAAAGTGTCAAAGATTTGCATATTTTAAAACTACCACACAAGTTAAGATATAGGGAATAATATAAAAATAAAACATTAAAGTAGCCATAACCCAGAATTTATGCATTAACATTCTTGCAAGGATTCTTTCAAATGATTTTTTTTAAACAAATAAAATGCCACTTTTAAAGAAACAATCCTTGGGACTTCCCTGGTGGTCCAGTGGTTAAGACTTCACTTTTCAGTGCTGGAGGAGGGTTTGATTCCTGTTCAGGGAGCTAAGATCCCACATGACTCACAGCCAAAAAATCAAGACACAAGACAGAAGCAATACTGCAACAAATTCAAAAAAGACTTTTAAGACATGGTCCTCATAAAAAAAATCTTTAAAGAAAGGACTCCAGCCTATTGAATTTCCTATTCCAGTATCTGAAAACTGCTTATTGGATAGTCCATGGAATTCTCCAGGCCAGAATACTGGAATGGGTAGTCTTTCTCTTCTCCGGGGGATCTTCCCAACCCAGGGATTGAACCCAGATCTCCAGCATTGTAGGCGGAATCTTTACCAGCTGAGCCACCAGGGAAGCCCAATATAGAAATTTACTTTACAATAATAATAATAGGGAGCATTTGGGGAGCTCCTGCTAGGTGTTAGCCATCATACTTTTATATGGATTTCTCTCAACAACCTTATTAAGCAGGTATCAAAATCATCCCCCAAAAAAAAAATTTAATCCCCAATTGACAGACAGAAAAAGACACCAAGACTTAGAGAGGTAGGTTGACCAACCACACAAAGTTACGAGTTCTAGTCAATTCTACAAATATTTGTTGAATATAGGTGGCACAGTGGTAAAGAACCCACCTGCCACTTGCAGGAGACATGGGCTTGATCCCTGGGTTGGGAAGATCCCCTGGAGAAGGAAATGGAAATCCCCTCCAGTATTCTTGCCTGGAAAATCCCACGGACAGGGGAGTCTGGTGGGTTACAGTCCATGGGGTTGCAAAGAGTCAGACATGACTGAGCAACTGAGCACATCTACTATATGCCAGGCCAGACATGGCCCCTTGCCTTATCCATATAACTTATAATCTAGTGTGAGTCAGGTCATAACAATAACAGAGATTATAGAAAGGACTGTGAAAGAAATATATATAGCTAATGTCTTAACTCAGGAAAACAGAGAGCACAGTCAATATTTGAACCCAGGCAGCCTAATTCTAGAATCTACATGCTCTTGTACTATACAGATTCATATTTGTTTTTCAATCCTGGGTTCATTTTATGTTTTATTTTTATTTTATTATTTTTAAAAATTTTGGCCACACCCCATGGCATGTGCGATCTAGTTTCCTGACCAGGGATCCAACCCGCATCCCCTACATTGGAAGGCAGAGTCTTAACCACTGAACTGCTAGGGAAGTCCCCAAATTCATATTTTTGAGTTTGGTTTAGGACTGAAACCTAATAAAACTAGGTCTGTGGCACATGATATCCTTTCCTCTGACCACTATCCTGTATGGCCTCCCTTTTGCCTTCATTTAAATTATTCTTCCAGCATTCATTGCTTCATAGTTATTTATTTTGCTTGCCTTGGATTTTCCTGGTAGAACTCTATTGGCAGTAGGCAATCTTGTCACAGAGAGGTTCTATAAAGCAGACATGTTCAAACTATCTTTAATAAAATAAAGTGGCCTCCCCCACCACAATGAATAATGTTGAGCATATATTGAAACCTCAAATGTCCCCAAATCCAGATTCATCCATCCTGTATCATAAAGGCATAAGGCTGCTTTTATCACTCTGTAAAATAATAGTTGAATGATTTTCTTGGAAACTCTAAAAGCTTGGAGGGGAAATTAAGTGGTTTGGGCCCTTTGGGGATATAATTAGATCTTCCAGGACTATTTGACTAGGTTATGCTGCCCGCAGCCATGGGAGGAAAAAAAAGGTTGATATTTTCACCCATGTTGAACTCAAGCATGTGACGCACATGTTTTTGAGATTCCCCATTATTTGCCAGTCTGGGGCTGCACTTTTATTACAATCAGGTTATGCCTTTCTCTGGCAATTTAATTTTATGTCATTGAAATGGTAGGTCTTAATGAAAACATCAGACTTTTTTTTATGTTTAGAAATAATGACACAGGAAATGAGTTGGGTGCCCCTATGTGGCAAAACAAATAAATTAGAACAAAATCCAGCTATGAAATTCTTTCTTTCCTGGTCTCAGTTCTGCACCTGCTCAGTGCCTGGTTTCCTGGGGCTTAATGAGAAAGAAAGGCCGAGGTCCTGACTTCTCTTTTCGGAATGACCAGGCTTATTAGATTTTTTTTAACAGTTTTTTAAAAATTGAGATATAATTCACATATCATAACATGGACCCGTTTGAAAGTATACAATTTAGTGGTTTTGAGCATATTCACAGAGTTGTGATAACATCACCACTGTCTAATTTCAGACCACTTTCACCACCCAGGAAGCAAGCCCCATACCCACCAGCAGTCACACTCCACCCACCCCTGGTGGCATACTTTCTGTTTCTGTAGATTGGCCTCTTATGGACATTTCATATACAGAAACCAGATCTCTTTTGCATCTTTCCCTTTCTCTCTCTTTGACTCCCTGCAAAGTCAGGCTCCTGACTTGCTACAATGGTCTCTAGGGCGGGGCTGAATCTGTCTGAAACAGGTTTGCTTTTCTTGTTTTCTCCGCCCAGTTAGCCCATCTGCCTTTTCTTATTCTCTCCTCTCTTCATTTAAACCTGCTCTATTTTTTTTTTTTTTTTTTTTTTTTGCCCACAGCTTACAGGACCTTAGTTCCCCAACGAAGGGATTGAACCTGAGACCTCAACACTGAAAGCGTGGACTCCTAACCGCTGGACCACCAGGGAATACCCCAAACTCACTCTCATTTAATCCATTCTCCAGTATTGATTGAACACCAGGTACAACTGTAATATATAAAACTGAATACTTAAGAGGAGTCAAGAAAAACTGTCCTAATAGCTTTACTTGCATTAACTCTTTTGATTCAACAACCAAATGAAATCAGTATTATTATTATCATTCTCATCAGTCGCATTTTATGGACGGTTAAACTTGGGTGTGGAAAGAATCAAGGACTTACAGGCAGCAAGTCAGTGCCAGAGATGGGACGTGCAATGCAGGAGGGGGCAGGAGGTGGGGTGATCAAAAAAAAGACCTGGCTCCTGACCTCACAGAGTTGGGAGAGGAAATACATCACGTGCACACACACACACATGGGCACAATATTGAAGCGATAGTATAAGATGGTGGTTTTCAAGTGTTAGTGTGCCTCAGAATTACCTGGAGACTTGTGGAAACAGAAGCGGCCAGGCCCACCCTTCGGAGTTCCTGCCTTGGGTTTGATGCTGCTGGGCCGGGGCCCTCCCCAGAGGACCACTGTCTGGGAGCAGAGCTGTCAAAGTTAGCATCTGGAAATGCAGCCACTCTGAGTACAAGCAGACACATTTAAAAAAAGCAGGAACTCTGACCAGATGTTTGTGTGGCACCATGAGTCACATGAACATGCTGGCAAAGGGAAGAAAGACCTCAGCTCAGGCAGATTAGATCCCTGCCCTCTTACAAGTCTCCTGTGTGTCCCGGGCTCCTGCTCCTCACATGTCAAGTTTAAGCTGTACCCGAGGTCCCTCACAATATGGCTCCCACTGGCCTCCCCAGCCTCACAGTCCTGAGCACTTATCAGTCCCTTTACAGACTAACAATCCCAAGTGGCTCTGGGTTAGCAGCCTTCCATGGTGGCTCACGTCCTGCTGTTGTTTCCTAGGGCTGAAATATCCTCTCTCATATCTCCCTCTCACTCAGGGCCTCCTGGCTCTACCAGGCCCTGGCATGAACTAACCAATGACCTTGAGCAAGTTGGTTACCTTCTCTGTGCCTCAATGTCCTCATCTGTGAATGGGGATAATAGGGCTAATTGTAAAGATTAAATAAGGTAATGTTTATAAAACATTCAGTACAGAGCCTCAGTCAGTTCACCTCAGTTACTCAGTTGTGTCCGACTCTTTGCCACCCCATGGACTGCAGCACACCAGGCCTCCCTGTCCATCACCAACTCCCAGAGTTTACTCAAACTCATGTCCATTCAGTCAGTGATGCCATCCAACCATCTCATCCTTTGTTGTCCCCTTCTCCTCCTGCCTTCTATCTTTCCCAGCATCAGTGTCTTTTCAAATGAGTCAGCTCTTCGCATCAGGTGGCCAAAGTATTGGAGTTTCAGCTTCAGCATCAGTCCTTCCAATGAATATTCAGGACTGATTTCCTTTAGGATGGACTGGTTGGATCTCCTTGCAGTCCAAGGGACTCTCAAGAGTCTTCTCCAACACCACAGTTAAAAAGTAGCAACTCTTCAGTGCTCAGCTTTCTTTAGAGTCTAACTCTCACATCCATACATGACCACTGGAAAAACCATAGCCTAGACTAGACGGACTTTCGTTGGCAAAGTAATGTCTCTGCCTTTTAATATGCTGTCTAGGTTGGTCATAACTTTCCTTCCAAGGAGTAAGTGTCTTTTAATTTCATGGCTGCAGTCACCATTTGCAGTGATTTTGGACCCCCCCAAAAATAAAGTCTGTCACTGTTTCCACTGTTTCCCCATCTATTTGCCATGAAGTGATGGGACTGGATGCCATGATCTTAGTTTTCCGAATGTTGAACTAAATGAAAGCAAAAACAACACCCAGTTGTGGATGTGACCAGTGATGGAAGCAAAGTTCAATGCTGTAAAGACCAATATTGCATAGGAACCTGGAATGTTAGGTCCATAAATCAAGGCAAATTGAAGTGGTAAAACAGGAGATGGCAAGAGTGAACATCGACATTTTAGAAATCAGCGAACTAAAATGGACTGGAATGGGTGAATTTAACTCAGGTGACCATTATATCTACTACTGTGGGCAAGAATCCCTTAGAAGAAATGGCGTAGCCCTCATAGTCAACAAAAGAGTCCAAAATGCAGTACTTGGATGCAATCTCAAAAGCGACAGAATGATCTCTGTTCGTTTCCAAGGCAAACCATCCAATATCACAGTAATCCAAGTCTATGCCCTGACCCGTAATGCTGAAGAAGCTGAAGTTGAACGATTCTATGAAGACCTAAAGACCTTCTAGAACTAACACCCAAAAAAGATGTCCTTTTTATTATAGGGGACTGGAATGCAAAAGTAGGAAGTCAAGAAACACCTGGAGTAACAGGCAAATTTGGCCTTGGAGTACAGAATGAAGCAGGGCAAAGACTAAAAGAGTTTTACCAAGAGAATGCACTGATCATAGCAAACACCCTCTTCCAACAACATAAGAGAAGATTCTACACATGGTCATCACCAGATGGTCAATACCAAAATCAGATTGATCATATTCTTTGCAGCCAAAGGTGGAGAAGCTCTATACAGTCAGCAAAAACAAGACCGGGAGCTGACTATGGATCAGATAATGAGCTCCTTATTGCCAAATTCAGACTGAAATTGAAGAAAATAGGGAAAACCACTAGACCATTCAGGTATGACCTAAATCAAATCCCTTATGATTATACAGTGGAAGTGAGAAATAGATTTAAGGGACTAGATCTGATAGAGTGCCTGATGAACTATGGACAGTGGTTTGTGACATTGTACAGGAAGCAGGGATCAAGACCATCCCCAAGAAAAAGAAATGCAAAAAAGCAAAATGGTTGCCCGAGGAGGCCTTACAAATAGCGGTGAAAAGAAGTGAAAAGCAAAGGAGAAAAGGAAAGATATACCTATTTGAATTCAGAGTTCCAAAGAATAGCAAGGAGAGATAAGAAAGCCTTCCTCAGTGGTCAATGCAAAGAAATAGAGGAAAATAATAGAATGGGAAAGACTAGAGATCTCTTCAAGAAAATTAGAGATACCAAGGGAAAATTTCATGCAAAGATGGGCTCAATAAAGGACAGAAATGGAGTGGACCTAACAGAAGCAGAAGATATTAAGAAGAGGTGGCAAAAATACACAGAAGAACAAAAAAAGATCTTCAGGACTCAGATAACCACGATGGTGTGATCACTCACCCAGAGCCAGACATCCTGGACTGTGAAGTCAAGTGGGCCTTAAGAAGCATCACTATGAACAAAGCTAGTGGAGGTGATGGAATTCCAGTTGAGCTATTTGAAATCCTAAAAGATGATGCTGTGAAAGTGCTGCACTCAATATGTCAGCAAATTTGGAAAAAGCAGTGGCCACAGGACTGGAAAATGTCAGTTTTCATTCCAATCCCAAAGAAAGGCAATGCCAAAGAACGCTTGAACTAATGCACAATTCCACTCATCTCACACGCCAGTAAAGTAATGCTCAAAATTCTCCAAGCCAGGCTTCAACAATACGTGAACCATGAACTTCCAGATGTTCAAGCTGGACTTATAAAAGGCAGAGGAACCGAGATCAAATTGCCAACATCCACTGGATCATCAAAAAAGAAAGAAAGTTCCAGAAAAACATCTACTTCTGCTTTATTGACTATGCCAAAGCCTTTGACTGTGTGGATCACAACAAACTGTGGAAAATTCTGAAAGAGATGGGAATACCAAACCACCTGACCTTCCTTCTGAGATATCTGTATGCAACTCAGGAAGCAACAGTTAGAATTGGACATGGAACAACAGACTGGTTCCAAATAGGAAAAGGAGTACGTCAAGGCTGTATATTGTCACCCTGCTTATTTAACTTATATGCAGAGTACATCATGAGAAACGGTGGGCTGGATGAAGCACAAGCTGGAATCAAGATTTCCAGGAGAAATATCAATAACCTCACATATGCAGATGATACCACCTTTATGGGCCTCTTGAGCCTCTTGATGAAAGTGAAAGAGGAGAGTGAAAATATTGGCTTAAAGCTCAACATTCAGAAAACTAAGGATCATTGCATCTGGTCCTATCACTTCAGGGCAAACGGATGCAGAAACAGTGGAAACAGTACAAAGCCTATGCATATTAAAAAACATTACATGTTTTCACTACTCTGTTATTATTATCCATTTCACTTAACCCATCTTGGACATTAGCTCTGTCAGACAGTCTTCCTTGTCACTCTCAGCCCATGCCTACTGACATTATTTGTGATTCTCTCTCTTTCCTGTACTTCCTCTGTGCTTAATTCATGCTTCGATTCAAATTCGTGCTCCATCACTTGTTGTCTGTGTGATCCTGAGCAAGTCACTTAACCTCTCTGAACCTAGGTTTCCTCATCTGTAAAATGAGAATAATAATAGCCTCAAAGTATCCATCACCTAGGATTATTGCATATACGAAAGAAGGCAATGCATGAAGCAGCTCTTAGCATAGTGCTCAGTACTTAGTAGAGGTTGAATTCAAAGTTATTCTCAAAGAGATTTAAAGGTTAATCTCAAAGTTATTTTGAGATGCACCATGGCATTGTGAGAAATGAAGAGATTGTGCCTTCTCAAGGTAAGATTGTGATGCTCTTATCTCAAGAGGTAGTTGGGAAGAGTAGATGGTTTTATGTATCAGTTCCTAGTTGTGAAATCATTATTGCATTTCTAAACTTCACCTCTACCTACCCTGCACCTCATTCCATATTCTCTTGTTGTGCCCACCAGCTCCCACCTACTTCCTCAGCACACATCATACTGTCGCAAGCTTCCTGTTCAGTCTATTTCCTCTGTCCCAAATCCCCTTTCCCACGTTTTTCCCTGGCTATTACCTGCCCTTTCTTTACGATTCCAGAAGGACTTCCCTGAGCCTCCAGATTGAGGTGCGTACCACATCTCTGCTTACTCCATCACAGTGCTTACGATATTATCATAGAAATTTTTTGTTCAGGGATCAATGTCCCCAATGAGACGGTGACTTTCTTCCTTTTTCTCCCCCACTGCACCATGCGGCTTGTGGTATCATAGTTCCCCAACCAGGGATCGAACCCAGGCCCCTCGGTAGTGAAGGCACTTGCGACATAGTATGTGCTCAATGAGTATTTGCACTAAAACAGAGGAGACCCAGCTGTACCGGAACCGGCTTCAGATTATTGTTCAAATGTCAACAAGTTGCCAAAAGCAAGTTACCTTTCCAGAAACTGCAGCATGGAAAACATGTGGGCATTCTTCTAGTGACAAGAAAGATGGTTCATTTGACCTATGACTCATGAAAAACTGGCATTAAACAAAGCTGGCTTTTTCTGTCATTCAAAACCTGGAGAACGTTGCCATCTAGTGGTGGACTTCAGAGCTGCTGGAACATGAACTTTGTAGTTCTCAATGGGGGTGCAAAGGCTGCACCTACACAGGGCACGACGTTTCTCTGAATAAGGCAGATATGTGACTTGCATTTTCACCTGATATAGCTTGCTACTTGAGAAAAATAAAGATTTGAGTATCTCAGTAGTCACCAAGACCTATAGAGGTGGCTGGCTGCTGATAGGGTAGGGATTTAGGAGTCCAGATGGAACCTCTTTGGTCCCATTGCGGTATTGTGTGTCAGATAATGTACGTTGTTTTTTCAAATGGAAAGTATGGTTGGCACAGAGCTACTCTTGGGCCTTATACAATCTGATTGGATACAAGAAGCAATTAAGGAATAAGACATCATTCAACTTGACTCAGATCAGTTGACTGGATATGTGAGTGTCAAGCAAACATGTTCTTGTGGTTTAGTCGCTAAGTTGTGTCCAACTCTTTTGTGACCCCATGGACTGTAGCCCATCAGGCTCATCTGTCCATGGGATTTCCCAGGCAAGAATACTGAATGGGTTGCCGTTTACTTCTCCAGGGGGTCTTCCCAACCCAGAGATGGAACCTGCGTCTCTTGCATCTCCTGCATTGGCAGGTGGATTCTTTATCATTGAGCCACGAGGGAAGCCTCCAAGCAAATATACCCAGATGTATACAAGAGTATTTGCCATCCTCCTGAGGCTCTCTGTACTTTTTCTCGGAACCCTCAAAGAATTTTGGAATATATTGCCCTTAGAATCATTCTGAGTCCGTTCTAACACTAATAAGAAGCATGACAGATAATAATCTACCACATACCCAGCAACTGAATGCACACTGCATTTGAAGTCAAACAGATTTGGGTTCAGACTGCAGCTCTATCACTTGCCAGCTGTGTGACTTTGGCCAATTATTTTACTTCTCTGTGTCTCTTCATTTGTGTTTCTTCATTTGCAAAATAAAAGTGCAAATAAACCTTACCTCATTTGGTTTTTGTGAGGATTGAGATATACATACAAAGATTTTGAAACAGCTTTGAGCACTTTAGTAAGCGTTTGCCTTTTTAACAAATAATTTGCTATCCTGAAAACAATGAATCAAGGAAACAAGGAAAGTCACGGACAAGGTAATATATCTAATATATACACAATTTTATGTATGTGTGTCACACAATTTATGTGTGTGTGTGTCAGAGAGAGAGAGAGAGAGTCAGAGGGAAACACATAGAGACAGACAGACAGAAAGGCCTAACTGTGCTGTTAAGGAGAAATAAAAGGAAAATGTAATTAATCCGTCTGTAAAGGTTCGGGCTGTACAACAGTAGAAGATCTAAGGAAACAGGCAGAAACTTGCACCTTTGTGTAGAAAACCCATAGGTGCAAATTATGCTACAAATACAGACCTTTACAGGGCATTGCATTAGTGACTCCGTTACCATGAGCAGCATTGCTGTCAGCAACTTGATCTTCAAAAATGGTAAACAACTCTTGGGAGAGTTCTGAACAAAACAAAACTCAATTTTCTTTCCATTTACACAGTAGTTGTATTCCTGGAAATTTCAAGCAAATACTCAAACCATGCAAAAAATCTTTAATATGTAAAGCAGAGTTATGTTCTAGGCACAGATAATTATAAATCGATTTTTTTTTCATCTACATGAATAACTGGGTAGGGGGAGGTGGCATTCAAAAGTTAGGCAGAATCCAGGGCATTCTTCACCATGTGAGACTGTCCAGCAATGTTGGGGACATCCAGCCTCTGTCCACGAAATGCTAGTATGTGGAACCAACCTCTACACACTCACATGCACGGAGAGCATGGAATTCAAGAATCCATTGACAGAAAGTTTCAAGGTAGAAACTGAGTCAAAGCCCTGCTATTCATTACAGGGCAAGACTAGGAGATAGGAATTGGAGATGGAGACTCAGTGTTGGATGGGAAATGGAAAAGGGTCTTATAAGCTGTAGAGTCAATTGAGTCACGTGTCTGGGTGAAGCATGCATGGGGAGAGCGTAGCATGTGGCCTTGAGGCGGATCGGGTGGTGGCAAAGCAGTTATCTAAACACTGAAGATTAAAGAAAGGCTGAGAGTCATGGAAAGGTTGGCAGCCAGGGTCAGAGCCCAAGCCAAAATTAAAGTTCCAGAAAGGCAGCAAATCAGGAGGCATGAAGACAGACAATAATCAGGGTTGAAATAGCAGGCAGAACAAGGGAAGGGGGTCTGAGCATAGGCTGATCGCCTTCCACCCAACCAGTTAAAAGCACAGACATGTAGTCAGAAGGACCTGGGTTCAAATCCCAACCCTGCTACTCACTGTGTGACTTTGGGAAAGTTTCTTCAGGTCTCAGAACCTCACATTCCCTCCTCAGTAGAGTGAGCACAGTGATCAGTGTCTGCCTGCTCCCCCCATGATGCATGAGCCATGCATGCCTACTGTTATAACTACCTTCCCTGCCCACCTGCTCTTCCCTCTGTACCCACCTCTCAGTGAGTGGCAACACCATTCACCTGCCCAGTCACTCAGGCCAGAAGATGATCCTTGAAGGAGCCTCTACTTCCTCATGCCTCACAATACTGCTGATTTTCCCTTGGAAATTCCTCTTGTATCTGCTGCCTCTCCTTCCCCATGCGTGCTAAGTCGCTTCAATCCTATCCGACTCTTTTGTGACCCTACAGACTGTATCCTGCCAGGTTCCTCTGTCCATGGGGATTCTCCAGGCAAGAATACTGGAGTGGGTTGCCATTTCCTTCTCCAGGGCATCTTCCCAACCCGGGGATAGAACTTGTGTCTCCTGAGGCTCCTGTTTGCAGGCGGATTCTTTACCGCTGATCCGACTGTAAAGTGAAAATACCTTCTGCCATATTAACAAACAAGAAATGTCACAGCCATCAGTGATTTCTGGCCTCCAAATGTGAATGAGGGTTCCCCAAACTGCAATTCACCAGATGCTGCCACACCCCACAGTGAATGCTGAGGACCTGGGGGAATGCAAGAAGCAAAGTGAACAAGGAAAGAGGATTGGCCCCAGAAGGCTGAAGTGCTGTGGAAGGAATATGCTGAAGTGCTATGAAAGGAATGAATTCAGCGAGCTGAGAGGCTTTCATCTTCCCATACGCAGAATGCTAAATTCCCTGATACCTGATCTTTGATGTTCAGACTGCCTGCTCCCTTTGTCACAAACGTGTATATAGCCTGACTTCCTTTCCTGCAAACTGCTCTGAGCAGTTTTGTCAAAGCTACTGAGATGCTATCTCCCAGGCTCGGAGTCCTAAACATTCCCACCAAATAAAATAACTCTCTACTTTCAGGTTGTGACTGTATTTTTTAGTCGACAGTTTTACTGCCAGGAAAATAATGGCCAGATATGATTGCCAGTTCAGCCCATCACCACCACTCACCTGTGTTTGGATCCCATCCTGGGAGCTTGGCTACACCTGGTGGAGGGGAGGGACTACCAGTCCTCCTGGAACTCGACTTGGACAGAGTCTTGGTGGGGAGAGGCAGGACAATTATTCAGAATGGTTGGGAATAAACAAAACGCAAGGGGGCGCTGTGGACTAGAACTTAAAAGGGAAGCCAAGGGTATTGTCAGAAGAGTGGCACAGGATAGTGAATAAGCCCTCAGAATGTGGAGCCAGGCTTCTTGGGTCTGAATTCTGATTCTGTCTCTTCCTAGCTGTTGAACCTCAGGTGATTTATTTTACCTCTCTGTGCCTCAGTTTCTTCATCTCTAAAATGAAAATTAAAACATTACTTCTGTCAGAGAGTTGTGGTAAAGATAAAATGATTTATTATATGTAAAGGGGTAAGAAAGGTGCCTGGTACACAGTCATTATGAAAAGTATTTGTTAAAATATTTAAAAATTTTAGGGAATTCTCTGGTGGTCCAGTAGATAAGAATCTGCCTGCCAATGCAGGAGACGTGGGTTCGATCCCTGGTCCTGGAAGATTCTACTTGCCACAGAGCAACCAAGCTTGTGCACTAAACTACTGAGCCCGCAAACCTAGAGCCTATGATCTGCAACAAGGGAGGAAACTATAATGAAAAGCACGTGCACTGCAATAAAGAGTGGCCCCTCCTTGCTGCAACTAGAGAAAGCCCACATGTAGCAAAGAAAACCCAGCACAACCAACATTCGAATTATAGGGGTCCCAGAAGAAGAGAAAAAGAAAGGGTATGAGAAAAATTTTGAAGAGATTATAGTGATCTTTCTCTTCCTTCAGAGTTTGAACATAAGATTCATGTGGGGTTTGATGCAGTCACTGGGGAACTAACTGCAGGTAAGCTTTTTATTTTGTTTCATAAGGCATGAAACATTTTTTTCTTTGTGAAAATAGAGTTCAAGGAAGAATTGACATGCCCCAAAATGTCAGACTTGATGTCTTTGGTGATTTCAAGGAAGATGGACTTTGCTTAGACTATCACAGAAGGAGCTAGAGAGTGGCAAGAGAATTGGCAAAATTATTTTGTTCATCATGGCAAAAATGTCTAATTGTGGTTAGCCTTCAACTTAATTCAGTTCAGTTCAGTCGATCAGTCGTGTCCAACTCTTTGCGACCCCATAGACTGCAGCACGCCAGGCCTCCCTGTCCATCACCAACTCCCGGAGTTTACTCAAACTCATGTCCATTGAGTTGGTGATACCATCCAACCATCGCTTCCTCTGTCATCCCCTTCTCCTCCCGCCTTCAATCTTTCCCAGCATCAGGGTCTTTTCCAATGAGTCAGCTCTTCACATCAGGTGACCAAAGTATTGGAGTTTCAGCTTCAACATCAATCCTTCCAGTGAATATTCAGGACTGATGTCCTTTAGGATGGACTGGTTAGAACTCCATGCAGTCCAAGGGACTCTCAAGAGTCTTCTCCAACACCACAGGTCAAAAGCATCAATTCTTTGGCTTTCTTTATAGTCCAACTCTCACATCCATACATGACTACTGGAAAAACCATAGCCTTGACTAGACGGACCTTTGTTGGCAAAGTAATGTCTCTGCTTTTTAATACGCTATCTAGGTTGGTCATAACTTTCCTTCCAAGGAGTAAGCGTCTTTTAATTTCATGGCAGCAGTCACCATTTGCAGTGATTTTGGAGCCCCCCAAAATGAAGTCTGCCACTGTTTCCACTGTTTCCCCATCTATTTGCCATGAAGTGATGGGACCAGATGCCATGATCTTAGTTTTCTGAATGTTGAGCTTTAAGCCAACTTTTTCACTCTCCTCTTACCATGGCACAGGGAACGTAGTCCAGATAGACTCAACTTTCTTTCTCACTTCACTATTTCCTTTTCCATGTTGGGGAAATTTTCAAAATGTTGGTGCATTTAATATTGTCCCAGAGATCTCTGAGACTATCCTCAGTTATTTTCATTCTTTTTACTTTATTCAGCTCTTCAGCAGTTACTTCCACCATTTTATCTTCCAGCTCACTGATCCGTTCTTCTGCTTCAGATAGTCTGCTATTTTTTTTTGATAGTCTGCTATTGATTCCTTCTAAAGTATTTTTAATTTCAGTAATTGTGTTGTTTGTCTCTGTATGTTTATTCTTTAATTCTTCTAGGTCTTTGTTAATTGATTCTTGCCTTTTCTCCATCCTGTTTTCAAGGTTTTTGATCATGTTTACTATCATTATTCTGAATTCTTTTTCAGGTAGTTTGCTTATTTCCTTTTCATTTATTTGGACTTTAGTGTTTTTAGTTTGTTCCTTCATTTGTGTAGTATTTCTCTGCCTTTTCATTATTTTTTTTAATTATTGTGATTGAGGTCTCCTTTTCCCAGGCTTCAAGGTTGAATTCTTTCTTCCTTTTGGTTTCTGCCCTCCTAAGGTTGGTCCAGTGGTATATGTAAGCTTCATTTAGGGTGAGATTTGTGCTGAGTATTTTTTTTTCTCTGATGGGCAAGGCTGAGTGAGGTGGTAATCCTGTCTGCTGATGATTGGGTTTGTATTTTTGTCTTGTTTGTTGTTTGGATGAGGTGTCCTGCACAGAGTGCTACTGGTGGTTGGGTGGTGCCCCGTCTTGTATTCAAGTGGTTTCATTTGTGGGAGTTCTCAGTATTTGATACTCCCTAGGGTTAGGAGTTCTCTGGTAGTCTAGGGACTTGGAGTCAGTGCTCCCACTCCAAAAGTCAAGGCTTGATCTCTGGCCAAAAATGGAGATTCCACAGGTAGTTTGTTATGGCATTAAAAGAGATTAAAACAAATACTCAAAAATGAGAAATGAAAGATGAACCCCAGACAAATGGCAGTTACAAAATCAGGTAAATAATAATTAAAATAATGGAATATATACATATACACCTATAAGCAAAATCAAAACAGTCCAACAAAAATAAAGTACAATAGATTGATCTGGTGAACAAAGGAAACCAAAAATGATATCCACCAGTTAAGAACAAAACTAACTAAAGCACAAACTGGAAAACAAAACTAAAGCAAGGTGCCAACTGGGGAATAAAGCAATGAAAACAAAACTAACGAATATGGTGAGAAAAAGAAAGGAAAGATAGAAAGAATGGAAATGCAAAGTTAAATAAAGGTAGATAAAGAGGATACATATATGTTAAAGATTAACTGCTAGGGGAAAAGAACAGTAGGAAAAGCGAACAAAGGAATAAATGTAGAAAAAATAATAGGTTTTTAAAACTTAAAATTAAAAAAAGAAGAAAAAAAAGGCAAGGAAAACTCCACAGAACTGCAAAAGGCCAATGTAGATGCAGAGGTTTACAACAGAAATAAAAACTGTGATTGAAAAAAAACCACTCAAAAGCTTAATTAGATTTCATAGTGCTAATAAAGTCGACAACTACAAAAGAGAGGGGGAAAATGGAAAACAGAAATGGAAAAACAGAAAAGAAAAGAAAATCAAAAGAAATTACAGAACAAGTCAAAATATAAGAATAATAAATGTTTTTCTTGAGTCACTGCGGTCAGTGTCCTTTCCCTCGCTGGAAGTCACAGTCCACCTCACCTCCATAGGTTGCCCTCCAACACTGTGTTGGTCTCTGGGCCTGCTATGAGGGCAGCTTAGACTCTAATCTGGTCCTACTCCTGTCCTGTGTCTGGTTGCTTCCAATGTCCACTGCTATCAGAACTAGCACATTTTCTTTTGTGGGAGCTCTCAGTGTCTTTTTATATATTCTGTAGACACAAAATCTGCCTAGTTGATTGTGTGGATTTAATCTGCAGCTTGTACAGCTGGTGGGATGCTTTTGGGTCTTCCTTAGCCACCCTGCCCCTGGGTTTCAATTGTGGTTTTATCTCCACCTCTGCAGGTAGGTTGTCCACTGGGCTTTACTCCTGAGGCTGCCCTGGAGGACTTGGGTCTGCCCCAGTGAGGGCCAGGTATGGAGGTGGTGCAGCTGCTTGGGTCACAGGAGTTCTGGCAGCACCAGGTACTCAGGGGAGTTGGCAGCTAGGGCAGCAGGAAATATAGTGCTTTAGAAGGCTATGGGGAACCAATATGGGCCAATACACTCCAGTATTCTTGCCTGGAGAACCCCACTGACAGAGAAACCTGGCAGGCCACAGTCCACAGGGTCTCAAAGAGCTGGACACAACCGAAGTGACACTGTGTGGATAGATGCAGAGCCTGTGGAAGCTCTGCCCCAATCAGGGTTGAGCATGAAGGTGATGCAGCTGCTTGGGTCACGGGGACTCTGATGGCACCAAATGTGCAGGGACACAGACTGCCTCAGCCACAGGAGTTATGGCCCTATCAGAGGTTGTTTGTTTTTTGCTGTTGTTGTTTTTGAGCCTCTGGTAGCTAGCAATCAGAAGGCCTCTTTGGCTAGTCTTTCTCCATAGCTCCACCCATTCAGGCACTTAGAGGGTTCCCTTGCCTGGGGTCCTTCTCCGTTGTTCCTGCGTCAGGCACATAGAGGACCCCTTCCCCTCCACCCCCGCTGGGGTCCTACTCTGTGGATTGGCGCTTCAGGCACTGAAAGGGGCACCCTGGGTGGGGTCCTACTTTGTAGATCTGAATATCAGGCACATAGAGCACCCCCCCCCCACACACACACACACTGGGGTCCTACTCTGTGGATTGGCGCTTCAGGCACTGAAAGGGGCACCCTGGGTGGGGTCCTACTTTGTAGACCTGAATATCGGGCACATAGAGCACACCACCACCACCACCCCCCCCACGCTGGGGTCCTACTCTGTGGATCAGCACGTCAGGCACTTAAATGGGGCACCCTGAGTGGGGTACTACTCTGTAGTTCGGTGGGTGATGGGCCAGCCTCGATATTGTTCAGGTGAACAATAGGAACTCTCATTCATTGTTAGTGGGAATGCAAAATGGTACAGTCATTTTGGAAGCAATGTCTTACATAGCTAAACACTGTCATACCCCATGATCTAGCAATTTTGCTCCTAGATCACCAAATGATGTGAAAGTTAATGCTCACACAAAAACATGCACATGAATTTTATAACAGCTTAATTCATACTCCCTTTCACACACACAGACATGCATACAAATTGGAGGCAATCAAAATGTCCTTTACTAGCTGAATGGATAAACAAACTACCGTACATCAATATAACAGAATATTATTCAAGAATAAAAAGAAATGGGAGAAGCGGCTGCAACGCCGAGCGGAGGAGGCAGGAACCCGAAGGCAAGCCGGAGCTGGGTGGGGACCATGGCCGGGATCACCACCATCGAGGCGGTGAAGCGCAAGATCCAGGTTCTGCAGCAGCAGGCCGATGATGCAGAGGAGAGGGCCGAGCGCCTCCAGCGGGAAGTGGAGGGGGAAAGGCGGGCCCGAGAACAGGCTGAGGCTGAGGTGGCCTCCTTGAACCGTAGGATCCAGCTGGTTGAAGAGGAGCTGGACCGAGCTCAAGAGTGCCTGGCCACTGCCCTGCAAAAGCTGGAGGAAGCTGAGAAAGCTGCTGATGAGAGCGAGAGAGGTATGAAGGTTATTGAAAACCGAGCCTTAAAAGATGAAGAAAAAATGGAACTCCAGGAAATCCAACTCAAAGAAGCTAAGCCCATTGCAGAAGAGGCAGACAGGAAGTATGAAGAGGTCCCTCGTAAGTTGGTGATTATTGAGGGAGACTTGGAACGCACAGAGAAGCGGGCCGAGCTGGCAGAGTCCCGTTGCCGAGAGATGGATGAGCAAATCAGACTGATGGACCAGAACCTTAAGTGTCTGAGTGCTGCTGAAGAAAAGTACTCTCAAAAAGAAGACAAATATGAGGAAGAGATAAAGATTCTTACCGATAAACTCAAGGAGGCAGAGACACGTGCTGAGTTTGCTGAGAGATCGGTAGCCAAGCTGGAAAAGACAATTGATGATTTGGAAGATAAACTGAAATGCACCAAAGAGGAGCACCTCTGTACACAAAGGATGCTGGACCAGACTCTGCTTGACCTGAATGAGATGTAGAACACCCCAGTCCCGCCCTGCCGCCGCTCCTCCCTCTCACCCGGACTCCGCTGAGGCCAGCCTGCCCGAAGCTGACCTTTAAACTGAGGGCTGATCTTTAACTGGAAGGCTGCTTTCTCCTTTCGCCACCTCTCCCACCCCCTTACTCCTGTGTCCTTTTCGCCAAACTGTCTCTGCCTCTCCCCAGAGATTCCAGTTGGGCTAGAGGCTGAGCACCTTTGGGAACAACGTTTAAGGGAAGGTGAGCACAATGCAGAGTGTCTTTAAAAGCATGTTGTGATGTACACATTTTGTAATTACCTTTCTTGTTGTTGATGTAACAACCATTTGTAAAAAAACATTCCAAATAATTCCATAGTTCTGAAGCAGCAGTCTAATCCCTTTCTCACTTTTGGAAGGTAACGTTTCAGCTTAATGCATATTGCCTTCTTCAGAGAGAAAGGGAAAAGGTTTGGGCCTGCCTTACTGAGAGCCTAGCAGCCCAGAGAAAGGCTCCATTTGGGGAAACCTCATTGCTCTGTAAAAAGTACCCGCCAAACCAGAAAGATGATTCCAGGAGGAGTTAGCCAAAAAAAAAAAAAAAAAGGTGCTGTTCAGGTTTTCAGCTTTACAGTATCTTTGGACAACTTTTTTTTTTCTTTTTTCATCAGAAGTGACCAATTAAGATAGTGAAACCTCTGAGACCAAATCCTTGTCCCAGCTCAACCCTGTTCCCAACTGCTCACAGAATGGATCATGTGCCCTTTATGTTGAAGTGACCACTTAATTGCTCTCCTGCCTCCTTGAAAGGAAAGAAAATTATGTTTTGCCACTGATTTAGCCATTTGAAATTCATCTCATCACCCTTTTCTGGGTCTGAAGCTGCTGTCTCCAAAAGTGCCATCTCATTGTGCTTTGTATCGGTTAGTGCTGGAGGAATCTTGAAAAGCTTATGTACAAAACTTTTTAAATTTTATATTATTTTGGAACTTTGCTTCTTTGGGTTTGAGGCACACTGGTCACCCCTCTGCCTGTGAGAGCTCTCTACAGTCTGTGGGCTAGCAGTGTGCTGATCTTTTGAAGTTTCTTTCCCTACCCAATCCCCCTTTTTTGATGAGGTTTCAGTGAGGTCTGTTAGGTGTGCATCCTGCAGCTTAATTGGCTTAAAATGTTCTCTCCTTTGGTGTGGTCTCTTTGCAGACCAACTGGGAGAAAAAAAAAAACCAATAGTGTAACTGTTTTGATACTGAAAATTGATAAATGTCTTTTTTAAATAAAGAACCACTCCCTCCAACCATAAAAAAAATAATAAAAATAAAAATAAATGGGCTGTCAAATCACAAAAAGAAATGGATGAAACCTGAATGAATGTTATTAAGTATAATAAGCTGGTCTGGAAAAGGTTATACACTGTGAAAGTGAAAGTCGCTCAGTCGTGTCCGACTCTTTGCGACTCCATGGACTACAGTCCATGGAATTCTTCAGGCCAGAATGTTGGAGTGGGTAGCCTTTCCCTTCTCCGGGGGATCTTCCCAAGCCAGGGATCGAACGCAGGTCTCCCAGTCTGGAAAAGGTTATACACTGTATGATACCAATTATACGACATTCTGGAAAAGGTAAAACTGTAGCGCGAATAAAAAATATCAGAGGCTATTTACTTTTGCTTCAAAATACTTTTATTAGTTGGGATATAATTTGTCAACACTCAGCTACTCTTCTTCTTCGATGTGCAAATCCACTCCATAGGGGCCTCTGGTGTTCCATACCTCATATATTGTAACGTTATTCTGTGCGTCAGCAGAAACCTCGATATTGGGATATTGGCGTTTCTCACCGGTTGCCGCAGTGAATTTCAGATTCCGCACCCTCAACACAAGGTTCACAAGTTCCTTCTCGACCTGGGTTAAGCCACCGCACATAGAGTCTTTGTAGGGGGAAGCCTTTATCTTCTTTCTTCCTGGAGAGCCAAATGAACAGCCCCGATGGACACAAGGAGTGCACACGTTACTCTTGTCACTGCCTCCTGGAAACTGCAGGATCACCAACAACATGAAGAAGAGTAAAAGCCAGTGTGACTTGCTCCCAAACCAGCCTGGGGCATGCTCTGGTTGATTCTGCCGAATCCGGAAGTGCCTTCCACTGGGTACCGTCCCCGTGTTTTCTTCGGCTTCATCTCTCAGAGCATAAAACACATAGGCAAAGATAAATGAGACAAACGTAGGCCAAAAAATGAACCATATTACAGACCGCATCGTGAGCTGAGACGAAGTGGCTCCTGGTGCGCTGGTCTGCGCTGGCACCTGGAGACTGAGGACCAGGCAGGGCTGGGCCCTTGGTGACGTCACAGAGGGCCCCGCCCCACCAGAACCCCTGTGGCCGGGGTATGACTTCAGCGCAGAGGGTAAGGAGGCCTGCAGGGGTCAACCGGGAGTGGGGCTTAAAGGGACATGGCGACATTTCCAGTGGGCAATTGAAAAAGAGGCGAGGAGTGACAGAATGCCATCTCCATGCTAGTGTATTCTTTCTGAACCTGCTGTTCTACTGGGAGGGTCGGTCCATCTTCTATTATTATTTTTCCATTTGTTGAATCCAGACACTGTGGTGGGCAGAGCAGACCCACGGGCATGTGCCCCTCCGGAGCAGAGAGCCAAGTGGGAAAGAAAGATATTAAAGCAGAGGCCACAAACTAGGAGCCACTGATGTTTTGTGTGGCCTACCGCTGTTCCTAAAAATGACTGTGCTCAGTGCTAAGTCCTGTCTGACTCTTTGCCACCCCATGGACTGTAGCCTGCCAGGTTCCTCTGGAGAAGGAAAGTCAGGGGCATCACCAGTGATGCGGTAGAGGGGGGCAATGGGGTAGGTACTCTCTAAGATCCCTCCCAGATCAGAGGTTCTATGATCCTGCATGGCAATTTCCCAGAGGGCAGGGATGCACCTCCCAGGCAACAAGCAGTGGAACTGGCACATCTCTGGGGAATTGCTGAGTTGGCAACACTACACTACCTCTGATGCACGTGTGGATGAGCAAGGACTAGCTGCACTCTCCCTCTGTGCATGTCTAACCGCCACATGTGTTTGAAGGTGACCTTGCTCTGCAGATGTGGCTTGAGAGCTGTGTTCCTTTTCACTGTCCTTCCCTAGGAAGACGATCCTTCTTTGTGCTGTGCAAGTTGATGATCCAAACGCTTGTGTATGGCTGCAGCACTCGGCACTTTGCCTTTCTGTCTGGGCCGGTGGTTTGCACACTTGAGTGTGTATCAGAGTCACCTAGAGGGCTTGCAAAGTCCCATATTGCTGGATCTCAGTCCCCAGTCAGTCCTGGGTGAAACTTGAAGACTGGCCCTTCGGCAGGTCTCTGGGCCACACTGAGAACCACCCTCCAGACAATGGCTTCACTCACAAAGATGCAGCTTCCCTCTGACTGCTGTGCCCTGAACCTGAGGGGCCAGTGGGAGTGGAGCGGCAGCAAGAGCACCGCCTGGAGCCTGAAGACCAGGGTTCCACACTGCACCTGCGCTCTAGCGAGCTGTGTGACCTTAGGCAAGCCTCAGCACTCCTCTCTGCCTGCAGCTGCCTTGCAGGCACAAGGATGCGATGAAGTTGGTGACTGCTACTCTGGGTGTTTCTGAAATTCAGAGTTGGTCTGTCACTCTTGTCCCCAGCCCAGTCTTCCCAATTGGGAAGCCAGAGACCCCCCACAGCACCCCACCCCCAAGCATCCAAGTGCCCACTTCTGTCCACAGTCACTCCCAGCTAGAGTGGTCCACTTGCTTGGGGGTCTCCTTCTACAGCCGGCCCTGTGTATGGAGCCCAAAGAGTGAAACTGGTGTCTCCCTCTTAGAGATCCACGTCTACCACTTGGGGGTATGTGTGTCTTGCGTGTGCTATTTCAAACACCTTTTAGCACAGAGATAAGGATACAGAATCCTAGAGCTAGTCTCCTGCAGGTAAATTCTGATGCTAACGGTTTACTGTGTTACCTTGGGTAAGTTAGTTAACATCTCTGAGCCTCACGTACCCAACTTTAAAATGGAGAAACAGTACCTACTTCATGGGATTGCTGTGAGGACTAAATGAGATCATGTATGCAAGGCCTTTACTCCTGGCACATAGTAAGTGCTTAACATGGTAGCTTTTGTTTCTCAGAAAGAGGGTATTGGCCCTGTCTATAACATTAGACATTGACATTATAATATTAAACAATGGAAACAATGACAGACTTTCTTTTCTTGGGCTCCAAAATCACAGCAGATGGTGACTGCAGCCTTGAAATTAAAAAGCGCTTGCTCCTTGGAAGAAAAGCTATGACCAACCTAGACAGCATATTAAAAAGCAGAGACATTACTTTGCCAACAAAGGTCCATCTAGTCAAGGCTATGGTTTTTTTTCAGTTGTCATGTATGGATGTGAGAGTTGGACTATAAAGAAAGCTGAGCACCAAAGAATTGATGTTTTTGAACTGTGGTGTTGGAGAAGACTCTTGAGAGTCCCTTGGACTGCAAGGAGATCCAACCAGTCCATCCTAAAGGAAATCAGTCCTGAATATTCATTGGAAGGACTGATGTTGAAGCTGAAACTCCAATCCTTTGGTCACTTGATGTGAAGAACTGACTCATTAGAAAAGACCCTGATGCTGGGAAAGATTGAAGGCGACGAGGAAACAAGAACTGAAAGAGACATGTGTACCCCAATGTTCATCGCAGCACTGTTTATAATAGCCGAGACATGGAAGCAACCTAGATGCCCATCAGCAGACAAATGGATAAGAAAGCTGTGGTACATATACACAATGGAATGTTACTCAGCCATTAAAAAGAATACATTTGAATCAGTTCTAATGAGATGGATGAAACTGCAGCCCATTATACAGAGTGAAGTAAGCCAGAAAGAGAAAGACCAATACAGTATACTAACGCATATATATGGAATTTAGAAAGATTGTGATGATAACCCTATATGCAAAACAGAAAAAGAGACACAGATGTATAGAACAAACTTTTGGACTCTATGGGAGTAGGCGAGGGTGGGAGAATAGCATTGAAACATATATATTTTCAAGTGTGAAACGGATCGTCAGCCCAGGTTGGATGCATGAGACAAGTGCTCAGGGCTGGTGCACTGGGAAGACCCAGAGGGGTGGGATGGGGAGGGAGGTGGGAGGGGGGATCGGGATGGGGAACACATGTAAATCCATGGCTGATTCATGTCAATGTATGGCAAAAACCACTACAATATTGTAAAGTAATTAGCCTCCAACTAATAAAAATAAATGAAAAAAAAAAAAAAAAGATTGAAGGTGGGAGGAGAAGGGGAAGACAGAGAATGAGATGGCTGGATGGCATCACCGACTCGATGGACATGAGTTTGAGTAGGCTCTGGGATTTGGTGATGGACAGGGAAGCCTGGTGTGCTGCAGTCCATTTGTGTCGCAAAGAATCAGACATGACTGAGCGAATGAACTGAACCGACTTCATTAGACATGCAGGGAAGCTGAAAACACAATGGCTACATGTGTCCTACTTTCTTAATACCTCTTATGGTACATAATAATAATGATAATACATATAGTAACACTAGGGCTTCCCAGGTGGCCCTAGTGGTAAAGAATCCACCTGCCAATGCAGGACACATAAGATACTGGTATTCGACCCTTCAGGATTCGATCCCTGCATCAGGAAGATATCCTGGAGACGGGAATGGCAACCTACCCCAGTATTCTTGCCTGAAGAATCCCTATGAAGAGAGGAGCCTGGCGGGCTACAGTCCATGTGGTCACAAAGAGTCAGACACAGCTGAAGCGACTTATCCACTGCAACACATGGATTCATGTACATGTATTCTCAGTTCAGTTCAGTCACTGATAGTGGCTGGCATGGGGCAGAAGCTGCCAGCTGGCTTGAAGGCTCCAGGTTGCAACAGACTAGATGCCACTCCTGTCACCCTTCTGACTTCCAACTCTCCTAAGGGCAGTCTTTTCTAGGTTCATGTGATAGTAGGCCATGGTCCTCTTCAGGCACTCTTCATCCCAACTAAATTGCTTTCTGGTACTTGGTGGCAATGGGATAGTATGAGTAGAAAACTGAAATAGTACCCAGTGGCAGGCAGGAATTGCCATTTACCCTTAAGGGTTCAGGGGATCCTTTCCAGATTAGTGGATTTCTTTCTTACTAGACTCCACACAGGTGCCCTAGACAGGCAGAAAGAGGCCAAGGAGCTCTCCACTTGTCAAACATTCATTTACCAGTGCAAGTGCTGCTGTGGCAGGTCCACGGCTGCCTGAGCCAAGAATTTGATGGTGTAGAGAAGCAGTAAAGATGAAGCCTGAATACAGGGGGTCTCATGAGATCTGGTTCATCAGCTGTTAGAAAAGCTGTTGTGCAAGCTTCAGGCTGTCATCAGATGCAGGAACTGTCTGAAATAATGGAGGGTTTTGGTCACCCTCTTAGATTTGATCAGGGTTGTCAGTGACCTGGAAGTCTAACTCTGCATAGCCTTGGATCCCATGGGGTTTTGTCTGGGAAGTTGGGAATTCACAAAATTGAGAAAGTTTCCACATGGTTACAGAACTGACACTGCAGAGTTCTGGCAAAATTAGGTGCTTAGTGTCGCAGTTGTATCTGACTCTTTGTGACCCTGTGGACTGGGGCCAGCCAGTCTCCTCTGTCCATGGAGTTCTCCAGGCAAGAATTCTGGAGTGAGTTGCCATTTCCTTTTCTAGGGGATCTTCCCAACCCAGGGATCGAACTCAAGTCTCCTGCATTGGCAGGCAGATTCTTTACCACTGAGCCACCAGAGTCAGAGTTGTCGATTTTTCTTTCTACAAAGAAGAGTATTGAGTCCCTTCTGGGGAGGTAGAGGATCTGGTGAAGCTTGGCAAAAGCTCATGCTGGAATGTTTGTGGAGGCAAATGTGAGCAAAATCTTGAGATGTACAGGATGCAGTTGCCCTGAAGGTGGTAGAAGTTTGGCTTTATAGTCAGAGGAGGCCAGGGATGAAGAAGCAGAGTGGAGCTGAGAGATAAGGTTTGCAAGTGACATTATATCTATCCAGAACATTTGAATAATGCCACATGTGGACTTTTTCCTATACCTCATGGGAGAAATGACACTTCAGTTGTGTCCAACTCTTTCTGACCCCATTGACTACAGTCCACCAGGATCCTCTGTCCATGGGATTCTCCAGTCAAGAATGCTGGAGTGGGTTGCCATTTCCTCCTACAGGGCATCTTCCTGACCCAGGCATTGAACTCGCATCTCCTGCTGCTCCTGCACTGCAAGCAGATTCTTTACCACTGAGCCACCGGGCAAGCCCCTTGCTATACTTCAGTGATCATTATTTTTCCGAATCATAGAGTGGGGTTCACCCACACTGGAGCTGGCTTAAGCCATGTGAATTGGCTGGGCAGGGTCCACAGAGTTTTCTAAAACCTTTTAGTCTATCAGAAATCTGGAAGTAGTTACCATATGTCCTGGAATGTGCCAGTGCCTGACACATTGTGACTGAGGGCATAGGGATGCTAGGTCTCAGTTGGCATTCAGAGCCGGGTTTGACTTGGTTACCTCTTTGCCAGCAGGCTAGGCTGGTCTTCCTGATGGGCAGACTTGCTGCATCAAGGGCACAAGAAAATTCAACTTCAAAGACTGGAATTTCACAATCAGGAAATCTAGAAATGTCACTGGAAGTTCAGCAGAATCATTTGCAGTTTAGTTTTGCTTTTGTTTTAAATTGCGTATGAGGTAGACATCATAGTCTTTTCCATGCTCTCAGGTCTCTGAGGGTCCTAACTGGGCCTGGACAACAAGCCCAACAGCTTGGGAACAGTGACTGTATTAGACTGGATTACAATTATGAAAGCCTTTGGCATGGCGGCCCCTCCTGGCCACGGACGGGCACCTACAATGGCGCCATCTGGTGGCATATGCTGTGTGCCATGGGGAACGAGTTTGAACCTACCACAGAGCTGTCCCAGCCTCCTCCTGAAGGGAAGATGGGCTCCTGTGGTGAGGAGGTGAGGCCTGGCCTTGTGGTGTAGTGGTCAGCTCCACACCTGAGTTTCTATTCTGTTCTGCCTGCAGACTTGTTCCTTTCACAGCATCCCAGCACCCAACATGAGCCCTAAGCACAGATACATCCATCCAGTTCCTGGGCCAGAGTCACACAGAATTCCTAAGAGCTGGGATTTTGACTTTGGGGTGCCATGGAACCCTTTAGTAGACCTCTATTTAGAACCATTTTTTAAAGTTTAATTTGATGGAAGTATAGTTGATTTACAATGTTGCGTTAGTTTCTACTTTACAGCAGTGATTCAGTTGCACACATATATATGTATGTATATACATTTTTAATATTCTTTTCCATTATGGTTTTTTTTTTTTTTAATTTTTTTATTTTTTTTAATTTTTTTATTAGTTGGAGGCTAATTACTTCACAACATTTCAGTGGGTTTTGTCATACATTGATATGAATCAGCCATAGATTTACACTTATTCCCCATCCCGATCCCCCCTCCCACCTCCCTCTTCACCCGACTCCTCTGGGTCTTCCCAGTGCACCAGGCCCGAGCACTTGTCTCATGCATCCCACCTGGGCTGGTGATCTTATATTCTTTTCCATTATGGTTTATTACAAGATATTGAGTATAGTTCCCTGTGCTATATAGTAGGACCTTATTGTTTATACATTCTGTGTATAATAGTTTTCATCCACTAATCCCAAACTCCTAGTCTATCCCTCCCCCTACCCCCCACCACCTGCCCCAGCAATCACAAGTCTGTTCCCTAGTCTGTGAGTCTGTTCCTGTTTCATAGGTAGGTTCATTTGTGTCATATTTTAGATTCCAAATATAAGTGATATTATATGATACTTATCTCTCTCTGTCTGACTTACTTCACTTAGTGTGATAATCTCTAGGTCCATGTTCCTGCAGATGGCATTATTTCATTCTTTTTTATGGATGAGTAATATTTCGTTGTATATTTGTACATCTTCTTTATCCATTCATCTGTCGATGGACATTTAGGTTGCTTCCATGTCTTAGTTATTGTGAATAGTGCTTCTATGAACATAGGGGTGCATTTATCTTTTAGAATTATAGTTTTGTCAGGATATATGCCCAGGAATGGGATGGCAGGATCATACGGCAACTCTATTTTTAGCTTTGTAAGGAAACTCCATACTGTTTTCCATAATGTCGGCACCAATTTACATTCCCACCAACAATGTAGAAAGATAGAACCATGTTTTTAAATGCATACGACAAAATATATAGAAATAAAAAGAAAACCTACTATACTGAAATACAGTTATAAAATATTGAAAAATGAATTTGTGATATACCAATATCTGTGCTTATTTAATGACACATTAAATAACAAGATCTAGTGGAAGGTCTCATTACTACCATGTTTTCGAAGCAGTGATGAGCACAAACATTACTTGAAGAGATCTGCAGCTGTTGTAATGTGATATGCAACCATCTGTGACTTCCACTGATGACAAAGTCACAGGTACTGCTAATACCACTGCGGGTTGTCACTTATGTTTATAATAGAAGGAAATGCTACATTGAATTAAAGGAAACTGAAGTTAGAGATTAGTAATGACAAGGATGTATTTTCTGCATCCAAATTCTCATATCCTCTCTGTGTATGACTCCCATGTTTGGAGGCCAGGTTAAGAAGTCATGCACTGGGCTTCCCTGGTGGCTCAGTGGTAAAAAATCCGTCTGCCAATGCAGGAGACACAGGTTCGATCCCTGATCCAGTGAAGAAGGAATTCATAGGGCCTGAACTCGATCTCAGGCCTGTCCGTGCTGGCTGTGCTCGACTGCCTCTCCAGTGGACTCTGAACTCTCTGCTTAGTGCCTGTGAGGACGACAATGGAAGGATAAGACCCCCTCCAGACAGAGGAATCCTGAACATCACATCCAGGCTACTCATTGCCTAAGAGGAAGCATACCGTAATCACACCTGTCTCCGGACAGGTCATAAACTTTTTTCGCATCTGTCAAGATGTAATCACAGGCTTATCGATTATTAACTGGTTAAAATGTAACTGCGGGCTTATTGACTATTGACTGTTAAGACACGTACACATGGGGCAAGTGGTGTGTTAAGACACGTACACATGGGGCAAGTGGTGTGTTAAGACACGTACACATGGGATAGGAGGTGGGTTTAGACACGTACGCATGGGGTATAAAAGATTTTCACAAATGTGGGACGGGGTCCTTGGCTAAGAGGAGACTCTGCCTTGGGCCCGCCGGCGTAATAAACTGCACTCCACTATCTGCATTGTCCTTCTGAGTGAGTCTGTTTCCCGGAAAGCGTGGCTATAACATTTGGTGCATGGGCCGGGAAACTCTTCACTTTGAGGAGACAGGTCTCATTTGAGGCCACCCCGAGGCTTTGTGGATTGAATCTCCTAGAGGGGGGAAGGCGCCTCGCCCCTCTGGAAGAATTCAGCCTTTCAAAGCCCGGTTTCTTCGCTTTGGCAGGTAGTGGACCGCAGCAGGGGAACTGAGCGCTCAGGTGAGGAGGAGCCCACCCAGTAGGGTGGAAGAGGGGGCCTGATCACCCCCCTGGGAGGGACCAGAAGGAGCGGGGACCCACAGGAGCCTAGAATAGGCAGGTGGCGATTGCTTGGTACACAGGTCGACGAGCGTGCTGGGGTTTAGGAAGGAAATTTGTGAAGGACCTTTAGGAGGTGTGTCCATGCCGTCTCGGGGAAAATTATTACCAAGGGATCGCCAAGAGATTTTTAGGGTAGGAAACTGGTCCTTGTATGCTCGTATTCTGCCCTCCCCCAGGAGGTGTCCCGTCTGCTGTGAAATTCTTGACCCCCCCGGAATCGTTAGGCTAAAAGGAGGGGGAAACAGAAGTGAGTATGAATTGGCTTTTCCGGAGATGGCCTGGGACATGAGATATTTAACCCATCTGTGTTTTCATCTGCACCTGATCAAGCCCACCAAGGCAGAATGGACTTTAAGGGAGAAACAGTCTCGGACCATGTGATGTTCCGGTTCAGCTGTGCTGACCAGCAGGTGAAGACACGCTGATCCCCCTTCTCCCTCTGGGATATGGCAGGTAAGGCTCTTCTCACCCCAGTTAAAAAGGAGGCAGAATGGCAATTTAAGTGTCACTGAGTGAAAATATCAGAAGTACATAGGGTACTGAGAACTTCGTAGACAAAACGAAAAAGAAAAGTAAAAAAAGGTCTGAGAAGGTAAGCAAGATGGGGGAAAGTGAATCTAAGGCAACTGTATTTGGAGTAAAAATTTTAAAAAAGAGATTAGGAGGAGACTATGGGGTAAAGATGAAGCCTAACTGCCTCCACATACTCTGTGAGGTCGAATGGCCCCCTATGGGAGCAGGATGGCCACCAGAGAACACCGTAAACTTAAAAATAGTAAAAGCAATCTACACAGTAGTCACAGGAGAGCCAGAACACCTAGATCAATATCCATTTATTGACTCATGGCTAGGGTTAGCTTGAGACCCTCCTACTTGGACAAGGTTCTGTATCCAAAAAGAAAAGAGAAAAATATTAAGGGCACAAAAATTGACTGATGATAAAAAAAGAAATTCTACAAGATTTGGACGGGGATGACCTGACCCCTCCCCCATGCTGGATAATGACACGCCTGCCTCCCAGTGCTTCACCAGGACCGGAGGCCGCCTTAATGCCCGATCCAGGGCCAGGTGAAGTTTCTGCAACACCGCTGCTCCTCCGCCAGCTTTCCCGGAGTTCGTAGAGCCGCCGTTTGGGCAGGCTCCGATCCCGGTGACAAAAGCCTTTGGCCAACACTTCCAAGATCAGGCTCCACCCGAACCGCCCAAGCTATACCCGCCTCTCCTGGTGAGTACTAACAAGAGTGGGAGGGAGACGTTAAAATTAAGCAGAGACGGCGTTCTGCCAGAGAGCTGGAGGGAACAAAAAAGAACAGACAAGAGACTTATAGTGCAAGCTGCTGCTCTGGGAAAGTCTAACTCGGGCCCTCCAGAAAACCTCATCTGCCCCAGGGACAGGACAGTCCTTCAGCTGGTCCCAAGGGAGGCCCTGGGCCCGTTACAGCCAAACCAGTGTGCCCGGTGCCGAGCTTTTGGCCACTGGAAAAATAAATGCCCTAAGGCAAAAAAAAAAGAGAAAGCTCCCGCAGTTGTGGGGCTTGCTGACTTAAAAATTAACTAGGGCTGCTAGGACTCAGAGATATCAGGTCCCTGAGAGCCCACGGTGACCTTAAAAGTGGGGGACCAAAACATTGACTTCATGGTGGATACAGGAGCAAAACTGTTGGTAGTAACAAAACCTGTGGCACCACTGTCCAAAAAGACTACCACTGTTACTGGGGTATCGGGAAAAGAGATGATTAAATCGTTTTGCCAGCCCAGAAAATGTCAGATGCGGGGGGGGGGGGGGGGGGGCGGGCACCAAGTGATTCATAAATTCCTCTACATTCCTGAGTGCCCAGTACCCCTGTTGGGAAGAGACTTGCTCTCCAAACTAAGAGCACAAGTGACTTTCTCCCCTGAGGGGAGGCCCACCTTCTAGACGAACTCTATTACTTATTTGCCCTCTCTCTCAATACCAACCCAAGATGAGTGGAGGTTGCATGAGCCTCTAAAGGCAAAACCGGGTGGGCCAGAAGAGCATGAGAGAGTTAACTCAATTATTCCCTGAGGTCTGGGTGGAAGACAACACCCCCTCCCCCGAGGCTGGCTAAACATCACGCCCCAGTGATAATGAAACTCAAACCAGGCACCATCCCGGTTAGAGGGTGCCGGTACCCGCTATGGATGGAGGCCTGAGCCGGCATACTGCCTGACATCAATAGATTAAAACAAACAGGCATTCTAGTAGAGTGCCAGTCAGCTTGGAATACGCCAATCCTGCCAGTCAAAAAAAAAAGAAGACAGGACTATAGGCCTGTACAAGATCTCAGGCTAGTCAACCAGGCTACTGTGACTTTACACGCCACTGTTCCAAACCCCTATACCTTGCTTAGCCTCCTCCCGCCAAGGATTAAAGTTTACACTTGCCTAGATCTCAAAGATGCCTTCTGCATACGCCTCGCCCCAGCGTCACAGCCCATCTTTGCCTTTAAATGAGAAGATCCAGTGGAGAGCACCAAACAACAGCTCATCTGGACTCCCCCACAAGGGTTTAAAAACTTCCCAGCCATCTTTGGGGAAGCCTTGGCTTCTGATCTAGACTCATTCCATCCAGAAGAGTATTCCATCCTACAATACGGAGATGACCTGCTGCTGGCTGCCTGAGACCAAAAAAAAATGCTAAAAAGGGACAAATGCACTGCTCCAGCTGTTGATGGAAGCAGGTTACCGGGTGTTAAAAAAAAAGGCACAATCTATAAAGAAGAGGTAAGGTATCTGGGGTTTGTTTTAAAAAAAGACTCAAGGTTCCAGACCCTAATTGGGTCCTATATACTGATGGCACTCGCCTGATAAAACAGGGCCAACAGCTCTTGGGTATTCCAAAGCGAAAGGGGCCATCAAGACTAAAAAGAGAGGGTGAAAATTGCCAAGTGGCAAATTATTGGTACCGGAAGAGCTGGCACACACTTTGGTAAGCCAGACACACCAAGCGACCCACCTAGGCCATGCTGCCTGCTCACAGGTTAATGCTGCCTCTTGGATATTCAAACAAAAACCTCCAGGTATTCAACTAAAAGGCACACTGCCCCTTGAACACCTGGGAGTGGACTTGACTGAAATAAAACCTCACCGACACTACCGTTACCTGCTGGTCATAGTACGTGCATTCTTGAAATGGGTAAAAGCTTTTCCTACCTAGACTGAAAAAAAATCAAAAGTATCCCGGTGCCTGATTAAAAAAATGGTTCCTAGATTTATATTTCCTACCAGCATTGGATCAGGCAATGGCCCGGCTTTTGTAGCTGATTTAGTATAACAAGTAAACAAAACTTTAAACTGCACACTACATATAGGCCCAGAGTTCTGAGATGGTGAAATAAACCAACTAGACACTTAAAGAGACTCTCCAAGTAAATCAAAAAGACTGACTGCTCCTGAGTAGACTTGCTTCCAATGGCTCTGCTCAGACTCAAGATGACCCCACAGTCCCCAAGTCCCGAAATTGTGTATGGGAGGCCTCCTCCCATAATAAAACAGGTGTCAACAAATTTGCCTCAGGTAAGGGGGGATAAGATTTCACAGCAAATGAAACTGGGTAAGGTAATAAATCGGGTAACTAAGTTTGTACAAAAAAGGGTGCCATTCCCCCTTGGGGAACAGATTCATGAGTTTACACTTGGTGACCAAGTATGGGTCAAAGATTAGAAACATGATTTGCTAGCCCTTTGGTGAAAGGGCCCTTATGTTATTCTAACTACCCCTACTACAGTTAAAGTTACAGGTATTGTCCCTTGATCCATCACACCAGAGCAAAGAAGGCATACCACGCTGACCCGGAGGACGCCAAGTGGACCACCCAAAAAGACCCCACCGACCCACGGGGAACCAAGATCATTCTAAAAAAAAAAAAAAAAAAGAGATCCCGGACGAGCCCTCTACAAGATGGAGCTGGATAAACGACTCCTGCTGCTCGGCCTCTTCAACGCAATCCTGAACCTGACCAGTGTTCCTGCACAGGACAACGTCTTCATCTCGTGGACACATTCTTACGCAAACTTCCACAACTCCTCCAACTGTTGGGTATGTGGGGCCATGCCCCTGTCAGTAATAGACGGACTCCCCTTGTGGGTATCGCCACTCCGTTATAGAGACTTTATACCACTGTGTTCCTTCTTAGAGCAACAAAAAAAAACTTTTCTCTCTCTCACCAACCATAACCTTTCTTTGCTCTCCTGGTGTAAAAAGAAGCCATCAATGGGCCAGGGACATAGGGTTACATTTAACATAAACACCAGCCTTATAAAAGTAACAAAGGCTTATACCTCATATATAAAAAATAAAAAAGAAAAGAGTTCTCTTACAAAAGGAAAATAAGCCTCCCGGTACCTTGAGCAATACTACCAGGTCTGAGATAAATATTTCTAGATGACTCCTAAAAAAAGACAGTTGATTACCCCTGCTACTATTTGCTGAGAACAAAAAAAACAAAAACTTGTATTTAGAGACCACCCCCTAGACCCAAAAAAATTAAAATATATGGGTTATTTGCCCCCTAAACAATGTAAACAAATCTTAAAAGTTACCTATCACCCCAATCAGTCTGTTCAGTGGCCCGGTTCCGACTGAAAATATAATCCTGAAATCCGCTGGGTAGCCCCCAATGGGACCCAGTGGCTCTGTGGGCTTAACTTATGGCCATGGTTACCAGTTGGCTGGGTGGGGCGTTACACATTAAGATTTGCTTTCGCCCATGACAGTATTAAGCCTGGCCTACACCAGCCTCCAATAAACCTGCCTTATCTGCATGCAAGATGGACACGATCTGTGTTCCAATGGTATGACTATCTAGCTGCCTTGTTTGTACCCTCTGTAGAGACAACGGATATCATGGTTAAGGTAGAGGCCTTAACTAATTTCACTAAACAGGCCCTCTTAGACAACACAAAAGCCATTCAAGCTTTAAATGAAAAACAAATTCAGATGAGGAAGGCAGTAATTCAAAATAAGATGACATTAGACATACTCACAGCAGCCCAAGGAGGGACTTGCGCCGTAATTAAAGTCAAATGTTGTGTGTACATCCCTGACCTGTCTGAAAATGTATCTACTGCCTTGAAGGATATGCAAAATCAAGTAAAAGCCATGTCTAATGCAAATATTCCATTTTAGACTTCAGTTCTCTCCTGGGTAAAAGAGAGACTGGTAAAAAACCATTGTAACTGTTGTTATAGTAATCTTAATCATACTGCTCTGTGGGCCCTGCTTCCTACAATGTCTTGTAAATTTTATAAACCAGAGGTTGATAGCATTCTCTCATGTGGGTGACAAGAGAGCTAAGGTACAATATATCTCAATAAGTGATGCTCGTTATAAAAACTAAGAGCATCAAGAGGGAAAAATGAAGAAGGAATTCATAGGGCCTGAACTCGATCTCAGGCCTGTCCGTGCTGGCTGTGCTCGACTGCCTCTCCAGTGGACTCTGAACTCTCTGCTTAGTGCCTGTGAGGACGACAATGGAAGGATAAGACCCCCTCCAGACAGAGGAATCCTGAACATCACATCCAGGCTACTCATTGCCTAAGAGGAAGCATACCGTAATCACACCTGTCTCCGGACAGGTCATAAACTTTTTTCGCATCTGTCAAGATGTAATCACAGGCTTATCGATTATTAACTGGTTAAAATGTAACTGCGGGCTTATTGACTATTGACTGTTAAGACACGTACACATGGGGCAAGTGGTGTGTTAAGACACATACACATGGGGCAAGTGGTGTGTTAAGACACGTACACATGAGATAAGAGGTGGGTTTAGACACGTACGCATGGGGTATAAAAAATTTTCACAAATGTGAGACGGGGTCCTTGGCTAAAAAGAGACTCTGCCTTGGGCCCGCCGGCATAATAAACTGCACTCCACTATCTGCATTGTCCTTCTGAGTGAGTCTGTTTCCCGGAAAGCGTGGCTATAACACCAGGAAGATCTCAAGTGCCATGAAGCAACTAAGCCCATGTGCCACACTATTGAGCCTGTGCTCTAGAGCCAAGGAGCTGCAACTACTGAGCCCAGGTGCCGCAACTACTGAAGCCCATGCATCCTAGAGCAGGTGCTCTGCAGCAAGAGAAGCCATCGCGATGAGAAATCTGCACACAGCAACTAGAGTGTAGCCCTTGCACACCACAACTAGAGAAAAAGCCTGCACAGCAATGAAGACCTAGAACAGCTGAAAATAAATAAATAAATAAAATGATATAAAGAAAGAAGCCCTGTATTAGAACATCCTGGAGCCAGGAGTTGCAGATTGCAGCTCTGGCTAACCCCTCTCAGGCAGACTCCTAGAAGAGGAGGATCTAGAAATCCACAGAATTCCCTGAAAAGGAGCTGACTGGTTACTAGAGCAACACCCACCCTCTGCTTCTTATTCCCCTATGTCCAGGCTCCTGCACAAAGTGGGAGAGCTGGGGCAGGGGGCCAGGCGTTGCTCCAGCTTTAGATTCTTTTTTTTTTTTTCCCCTTAGATCATTTCCTCTTTTCTCCAGAGGGTGGCGTAAGGGCAAGGCTGAGGTCCCTTGGCGGCTGCACTCTGAGGCATCACCACCCACAGAGGAGCAGCTCTGGCCAATCTGTGGCCAGCTGAGCTGTCAGGAGGAAGCACCATCAAGAGAAATCGGCCTTTTTTTTCTCCCCAGACAGCAGGTGACAGCTCTGCAAAGCAGCCCAGAGTTGGAGGCAACTTGTTCGAGTCCCCATTCTATGGCGCTTAGAGGCTGAGACCAGCCCACCCAGGAAGAGGGGAAAGCAGCCTATGGTTGAGGTTTGGTCCTGCAGCCCTGGACGGAGAGTGGCCATTCCTGCTAAGACAGGCTGGACCACAAAACTTGGAGAACCACCCGGGAGGGGTTCCTTCAGAGAACAATAAAGGTGGGATACTAGAAAGACTCAGTACCAAACCCAAGTTTAAGGTCCAGAGGTTGCACAAGAAGCCAATCAAGGGATTGAAATGCCAGAAGGCTGTAGCCTGGCAGGGCTGGAGGAGAGCAGTCTGCAGAGTAATTCCTGTGATGTGATCTGGGTCATGCAGCTGGCCGCTGAGGATCAGCGTGCATGTCAGCTGGCCTCAGAGGTTTAGCATGAGGGATTTGGGGGACACAGGAAAGCATTTGGGGGTGTCAAAGTTGCTGTGACAGAGGAGGTTCTAGCCAGGACACACCAGCAGTGGTTCTGTATGAATTCAGCATTTGTGAGGTGCTAGTGGTAAAGAGCTTGCCTGCAATGCATGAGATGTAGGTTCAATCCCTGGGCTGGGAAAATCCCCTGGAGGAGGGTATGACAACTCACTCCAGCATTTTTGCCTGGAGAATCCTGTAGACAGAGGAGCCTGGTGGCTATGGTCCATAGGGTTGCAAACAGTCGTACATGACTGAAGTGATTTAACATGACAGCATATCTTCTTAAGGAGGCCACGTGCATTCTGTGTAAGCATGCCAACCCTGAAGCCACTCTGCCCAGCTTTAAATCCCAGCTTTGCTTGTTACCAGCTGTGTGATCTTGGGCAAGTTGCTTAACCTCTCTGTGCCTCTGCTTCCTTATCTATAAATGGAGATTAAAATATTAATAATACCCATCTCCATGGGTTATGGGCTTCCCTGGTGGCTCAGACGGTAAAAGAATCCACCTGCAATGTGGGAGACCTGGGTTCAATCCCTGGGTTGGGAAGATCCCCTGCAAGAGGGCATGGCAACCCACTCCAGTATTCTTGCCTGGAGAATCCCCATGGACTGTAGCCCGCGGGCTACAGTCCATGGGGAAGCAAAGAGTAAGACACAAATGAGCGACTAAGCACAGCTCACCACAGGTTACAGTCAGTTAAAATCAAGAAAAGCATGTAACTAACATGATTAAGACAGTGCCTGGCACATAGTGTAAGGGTTCCCCTGGTGGCTCAGTCGGTAAAAAGTCTTCCTGCAATACAGGAGAGCCGTGTTCGAGCCCTGGGTCGGGAAAATCCCCTGGAGAAAGAAATGGCAACCCACTCCAATATTCTTGCCTGGAGAATTCCATCAACAGAGTAGCCCAGTGGGCTACAGTCCATGGGGTCACAAAGAGTCGGACATGACTGAGTGACTAACACTGGCACATAGTGTAAATCTGATATATATTAGCTGTCATGATTTCAGCAAATCAAATTATTTATTCTCTCTTAGCCTCAGTTTCCTTATCTGTAACATGGGAATAATAGTATTACCTAACCTTACAGAAAAAGACCTTCACAACCCAGATAATCACGATGGTGTGATCACTCACCCAGAGCCAGACATCCTGGAATGTGAAGTCAAGTGGGCCTTAGGAAGCATCACTACAAGCAAAGCTACTGGAGGTGATGGAATTCCAGTTGAGCTATTTCAAATCCTAAAAGATGATGCTGTGAAAGTGCTGCATTCAATATGTCAGCAAACTTGGAAAACTCGGCAATGGCCACAGGACTGGAAAATGTCAGTTTTCATTCCAATCCCAAAGAAAGGCAATGCCAAAGAATGCTCAAACTACTGCACAATTCCACTCATCTCACATGCTAGTAAAGTAATGCTCAAAATTCTCCAAGCCAGGCTTCAGCAATATGTGAACCATGAACTTCCAGATATTCAAGCTGGTTTTAGAAAAGGCAGAGGAACAAGAAATCAAATTGCCAACATCCATTGGATCATCAAAAAAGCAAGAGAGTTCCAGAAAAACAACTATTTCTGCTTTATTGGCTATGCCAAAGCCTTCAACTGTGTGGATCACAATAAACTGTGGAAAATTCTGAAAGAGATGGGAATACCAGACCACCTGACCTGCCTCTTGAGAAACCTGTATGCAGGTCAGGAAGCAACAGTTAGCACTGGACATGGAACAACAGACTGGTTCCAAATAGGAAAAGGAGTACGTCAAGACTGTATATTGCCACCCTGCTTATTTAACTTATATGCAGAGTATATCATGAGAAATGCTGGGCTGGATGAAGCACAAGCTGGAATCAAGACTGCCAGGAGAAATATCAATAACCTCAGATATGCAGATGACACCACCCTTATGGGAGAAAGTGAAGAAGAACTAAAGAGCCTCTTGATGAAAGTGAAAGAGAGAGTGAAAAAGTTGGATTGAAGCTCAACATTCAGAAAACTAAGATCATGGCATCTGGTCCCATCACTTCATGGCAAATAGATGGGGAAACAGTGGAAAATAAAGTCAGTGGATGACTTTATTTTTTGGGGCTCCAAAATCACTGCAGATGGTAATTGCAGCCATGAAATTAAAAGACGCTTACTCCTTGGAAGGAAAGCTATGACCAAACTAGATAGCATATTAAAAAGCAGAGACATTACTTTGTCAACAAAGGTCTGTCTAGTCAAAGCTATGGTTTTTTCAGTAGTCATGTATGGATGTGAGAGTTGGACTGTAAAGAAGGCTGAGTGCCAAAGAATTGATGCTTTTGAACTGTGGTGTTGGAGAAGACTCTTGGGAGTCCCTTGGACTGCAAGGAGATCCAACCAGTCCATCAGGAGATCAGTCCTGAGTGTTCATTGGAAGGACTGTTGCTGAAGCTGAAATGCCAATCCTTTGGCCACCTGATGCAATGAGCTGACTCATTTGAAAAGACCCTGATGTTGGGAAAGATTGAGGGCAGGAGGAAAAGGGGATGACAGAGGATGAGATAGTTGGATGGCATCACCGACTCAATGGATATGAGTTTGGGTAAACTCTGGGAGTTGGTGATGGACAGGGAGGCCTGGTGTACTGCAGTTCATGGGGTCACAAACAGTTGGATGCAACTGAGCAACTGAACTGAACCTCACAGAGTTGTTCTGAGAATTAAATGAGATAATATGTATAAAGTGATTGGCACATATGTAAAGCTCAATCGGTGTTAACTCTAATTACTGATCTATGGACATCAAACAGGTAGATCTGAAGAGTGCCCTCCAAAATCAGTACTTGATAAGGAAAAAAAATATTGGAAGGTTACATGAGATATTATTAATGGTGGTGTCATTTAGAGAGAATGAGTAGAAATCAGGGATGGGAGGTAAGAAAGAAGTCCCTACAATTAATTTTATGCTCTTTTGAACTTCTTGTATTTTATTTTACCATCTGTGAATTTCAAAATTCAAGAAATATTAATAGGTTGTCAGTAATTATGGACCATCTGTGATAAGTTCCTACATTTTTGTATTAAGAGGGTAAAGTCCAATAGCCTGTGTTAAACCATTGGAAAAGAATATTTGAAAGAACATACATTTATTTGTGTGTATAACTGAGTCATTTTGCTGTACAGCAGAAATTAGCACAACATTGTAAATCAACTATACTTCAATAAAATTTTTTGAAACAGGGGACACTTCCCAGGTGGTACAGTGAATAAAAATCTGCCTGCCAATGCAGGGGACACAGGTTCAATCCCTGGTCCAGGAAGATGGACCATATGCCACAGAGCAACTAAAGCCCATGCACCACAACTACTGAGCTTGCACATCACAACTACTGAAGCCTGTGTGCCTAGAGCCTGTGCTCCACAATGGGAGAAGCCACCGCAATGAGAAGCCCACACACGGCAAAGAAGAGTAGCCCCTGCTCACTGCAACTAGAGAAAGCCTGCATGCAGCAATGATCCAGCATAGCCCCAAATAAATTTTTTTTTCTAGAAAGGGAAAGTCCATGAATCAGGGCCTTTGGATAGAGTATGTATTTCTGAAGACTCTGAGACACAGCCCTCTTCTGGTAAACAGTGAGGCAGTGACCAAGCTGAAGGCATCAGGGTGCAGGGTGCAAGGGAAGATGTGTCTAGTTTTTGTGTGGATGTCCATGCTGACCTCTGCTTGGTGGCCTGGGAATGGTGTTAATCTGTTAGAATGTCCAAGATAGTAAATCTCAACTTATGAGCCATGGACCAGCTGCAGCAAAATCCCCTGGAGGGGGTTGTTGAACCCTACCCGGGACCCTCTGGATCTGAACGTCTGTGAATTTGGCCCTGGGATCTATATTTACAACTAGCACTCCAGGCCGTTCAGAGGTGCAGTAAATCATGAGGCCCACTGATTTAAAGGTTAAAAGCAGAAGTTCTTGCTTTAGACAGAGCTGAACTCAACTCCAGTTCAGTTCTGAGCTGCATTGAAGCCCCCACCTCTAAAATGCAATGTTGCTTGGGCCCCTGGATTCCCCTGTTACATAGCCCTGTCCCAAATGCACATCCCCCCCCCCCCTTCCCAACCATCTGGGCAGAGGAAAGCCTCCTCCTCATGAAGAGCTGCCCTCTTCTCCTCTTTACTGCACATGTGCCATTAGCACAGGGGCAGCCATTTTGTCTCCTTTCTTCCCCAGGCCCCTGTCATGAAATGGCTACTGATCCTCCTTATCAAACACATTTGTTACAGTGGCTGGAATTCACTGCTGTGACCAATCAAGGGGCTGATAGTGTGTACTTGGCTATTGCTTTCTCCAGCTCACGCTCTGGTAGCAAGCTACTCAAGTGCACACATACACCCAGGTGAAAAAACCTCTCTAGGTGTCAGGGCGTAGGGTGGATAACAGTAGTGCTTAGTTAATGAGATTCTTGTGATTATTACATGAGATAATATATATAAAATGCTTAGCACCATCCCTAGCTTCTATTACTAGATCATGTCTGGGACCCCTTTTCTGGTAGGGGTGTGGTCTTTTATTATCTCCCTAGTTGATATCTCTCTCTGGGCCTCAGTCTCCACATCCCTAATGCTATGGGGGGGAGACAGGTGCATGATCTCTGAGGTTCCTCTTCATCCAAGCTCTTAGAATTGTCTATGAGGGGTGATCCAAAAGACAACTTTTGATTGGCCCTAGGGAAGCCTCTGAGGTCAGTGTCAGGCAATAGATGCTTCAGAGTAGGGTCTTGAAGGATGAATAGGAGTTGGCCTTCCTATACTGCTACCAGAGCAGTTCCTTGCCCAAGTGACTAAAAGTTGGCAGGATTTTCTTGGGCCTTGAAGCTACTTTACATCCTCCTCCTCACTACCTCTGCCTACACAGTGGTCCTTATTCTCAGAAGGAGTTATCTCAAAGGCTTTTTTCATGCAAACTCTCACTCACTAATGTGGACATCCCTTCTCTTTACATCTTCTGGTTGTGCCCCATCAGTCTGGTAACTGATGACAGGATAAACTGATGGCTTTCGAACTTGGCTGTGCATCAGAACCACCTGAGGACTTGTTCAACACATGGACCCTTGGGTTATACCAGAGAACTTACTCAACCAGTATCTCAAGGGATAAGTTCTGACATCACAAATACCAGGCATCACGAAGTGTAGTTGGTCCATAGAACACCTGCATCGGAACCATCTAGAGTGTTTGCTTAAAATTGAGATTCCTGGTTGGGTCCCAGACCTATTGAATCCAGTTCTCAGGCTTAGGGATGATTACATGAAGGTTGGACTAGAGCAGCGGTTCTCAAAGTGTGTCCCTCGACTCCCCAGCCACAACATATCACCTGGGAACTTGTCAGAAATGCACATACTGAGGTCCTTGTCCAGACCTACTGAATCAGAAACTTTGGAGGTGGATATCGATAATGAGTGTTTTCACAAGCACTCCATGTGATTCGGATGCAGGCTCCAGGTTGAGAGCCACCATGCTGAGGTGTCACCACCTCCACATCCCATCCCTGCAAGGCCACATCACAATGGTTCTGAGCTCTCCCCAGGGGCCACTGGGCTTGTGCTCTGTGTGCTCAGCCCTGTCCAACTCTTTGTGACCCCATGGACTGTAGCCCACCAGTCTCCTCTGTCCATGGGATTCTCCAGGCAAGAATACTGGAGTGGCTTGCCATTTCCTCCTGCAGGGGATCTTCCTGACCCAGGGATTGAACCTGCTTCTCCTGTGTCTCCTGCATCGCAGGGAGATTCTTTACCTGCTGAGCCACTGGGGCCTTCCTGGCCACTGGATGTAGTGGTCAGTTATTTCTACCTCCAGATGAAAGTCCAGCAAAGTTAGACTCAAAACATTTTCTGGGAGAATCCCTCTTAGAGATTCTCTTGAGACAGAATGGTCAATATGGCAAAGAGTCATGGGTGAGCTGAGTCAAGATGTGCAAGGAACGTGGAGGTGAATAGCTTCAGACATAGCTGGAGTCAGAGGAGGCCTCATCTTTTCTTCTAGAGATCATGCAGGGGGGTGTCCAAACTGAGAAAACGGACAAGACTCCAAGTCCCCTGTGAGATACGTTATAACCCCAAAGAATCTGTTATTCCTTTGCTGATTCTGAGATCTTGCTATTTTTACATCTGAAGATGCCATGTCCAGCCTCAACCAAACATGGCTGAAGAATTCATTTTCTTTATTTTCAAATATGCATTTTAGAAAATATTTCCTAAGTATTCATTTTATACGTTAATTCTACTCTCTAAATGACAAGAACTATACTAAGGGCTTTGCATAGATTATCACATTAAAATTCTTACATCAGCCCTATGAGTCATGCAAGAAATTGAGGCTCAGGGCCTATTAGCCAAGGTCACACTGCTACTAAGTGGCAGAGCTGAGATCTGAGAATGGGTTTGTCCTGTTTGTTGTTGACAGACTGAAGATACAAAGTTGAAAGTCAACAGTATAGCAATGGAAGTAGAAACTACTATAATGGATTGTCTCTCCAAAGAGTATGAGTGTAACTATGCCATATTGTCTCCCATGTGTTAGGTGGCCCTTCTGAAGTCACTCAGTTCAGTTCACTCTGTCGTGTCTGACTCTTTGCAACCCAAAGGGCTGCAGCACGCCAGGCCTCCCTGTCCATCACCAACTCCTGGAGTTTTCTCAAACTCATGTCCATTGAGTCGGTGATGCCATCCAACCATCTCATCCTCTGTCGTCCCTTTCTCCTCCCACCTTCAATCTTTCCCAGCATCAGGGTCTTTTCAAATGAGTCAGTTCTTCACATCAAGTGACCAAAGTATTGGAGTTTCAGCTTCAGCATCAGTCCTTCCAATGAATATTCAGGACTGATTTCCTTTAGTATTGACTGGTTGGAACTCCTTGCAGTCCAAGGGACTCCCAAGAGTCTTCTCCAACACCACAGGTCAAAAACATCAGTTCTTTGGCACTCAGCTTTCTTTATAGTCCAACTCTCACATCCATACATGACTACTGGAAAAACCATAGCCTTGACTAGATGGACCTTTGTTGACAAAGTAATGTCTCTGCTTTTTAATATGCTGTCTAGGTTGGTCATAACTTTCCTTCCAAGGAATAAGCGTCTTTTAATTTCATGGCTGCAGTCACCATCTGCAGTGATTTTGGAGCCCCCCAAAAATAAAGTCTGCCACTGTTTCCACTGTTTCCCCATCTATTTGCCATGAAATGATGGGACCAGATACCATGATCTTAGTTTTCTGAATGTTGAGTTTTAAGTCTACATTTTCACTCTCCTCTTTCACTTTCATCAAGAGGCTCTTTAGTTCTTTTTTGCTTTCTGCCATAAATGTGGTGTCATCTGCATATGTGAGGTTATTGACGTTTCTCCCGGCAATCTTGATTCTAGTTTGTGCTTCATCCAGCCCAGCATTTCTCATGATGTACTCTGCATATAAGTTAAATAAGCAAGGTGACAATATACAGTCTTGATGTACTCCTTTTCCTATTTGGAACCAATCTGTTGTTCCATGTCCAGTTCTGTTGCTTCCTGAGCTGCATACAGATTTCTCAAGAGGCAGGTCAGGTGGTCTGGTATTCCAATCTGTTGAATAATTTTCCACAGTTTGCTGTGACCTCTGTTATCATTGTTTTGATAGTCTAAGCATTCTGATACATCCTCAGCTTTATTTTCTTCTTTTTCATAAAAAGTACTAGGATCTGGGGGGGGTAGTTTAGAGAGCCACATTCAGAGGTTTACTTTAAACATTGAAAGACCTATGGTTTCTTGAATGCTATACTACCTTAGACAGGCTGGGAAACTATAAATCAGAAAGGTACATGCACCCCAATGTTCATAGAAGTACTATTTGCAATAATCAAGACATGGAAGCAACCTAGATGTCCATCAACAGAGGAATGGATAAATAAGCTGTGGTACATATATATAATGTAATACTACTTAGTAATAAAAAAGAAGAGAATTGTGCCATTTACAGAGATGTGGATGGACCTAGAGACTGTTATACAGAGTGAAGTAAGTCAGAAAGAGAAAAACAAATGTATATTCACATATATATGTGGAATCTAGAAAAATGGTACAGATGAACTTATTTGCAAGGCAGAAATAGAGATACAGACATAACAAATGTATGGATACCAAGGGGAGAAAAGGGTGGAATGGATTGGGAAATTGGGACTGCAATACATATACTACTATGTGTAAAATAAGTAACTAATGAGAACTTACTGTATAGCACAGAGAACTTTATTCAGTGTTCTGTGGCTACCTATATGGGAAGGAAACCCAAAAAAGAAGGGATATATGTATATGCACAAATGATTCATTTTTCTGTAGAGTAGAAACTCACACAACATTTTAAAGCAACTATACTCCAATAAAAACTAATTATAAAATGAATAAATGTGATTTCTGCAGGACAAAATGGCTGGGGATAGTATCTTATCTCCAGACAGAGGGAAGTGCCGTCATGACAAGCAGAGGACACTTCCATCCTCACCCTGAGACAGTCAGGAACATAAAAGGCCGAAGCAGAGAATTCAAACATATGGGGTGCAATGCAGGAGGTCAAGCTAAGGAAACCAAGTATGGATTTCAATCAGAAAGGGTAAGAACAGAATCCAAATCAAGAAATAGTGTCCAAAGTCAGATGGTACAACTTGAACCAAATATAATGTCCAACCCAAGTCTGCCAGGTATCACCATCTAGGTCTGTCACATCTTCTCTCCAGCCGTTAGCCATCTGGGGAAGAATACTAGACCCAATGGTAAATGTACAATATGGAATAAAAAGTGTAAAAACTCACCATCCATTCCAGCAGTGTATGGGAACTCGTTAAGTTCTTCCACTGGAGCACACACCAAGACTGTTGCTTTCAAGAGTCGTTTGTTAACAAGGTAGTGAGGGTTGAAAGATGGAAATCACAATGATGGTATCTAATGATGTCCAAGGATCACTGAATGTCTTTGCTAGACAAGAAAGGACCAAGAACATTCCATTATTCAATGTATTTATACTCCCACCTTGTCAATCTCTTGAAACTATATAAGTGAACACAAATAACACATTTTGTTAAGGACTTTGATAAAGAATGCCGATATGAGCTTCTGAACATTGGCATGAGGTAGACCCAGAGGAGGAAGTCATCACTTCTCTTTTGGGAAGACAACAGCTTCACTGAGTCTTGAACTGAGTTTTGAAAAACAAATGTGTCCTACAGGTGAAAGCATTAGTCGTTCAATCGTGTCCGACTCTTTGTGACACCGTGAACTGTAGCCTGCCCGGCTCCTCTGTCCGTGGGATTCTCCAGGCAAGAATACTGGAGTGGGTTGCCATGCCCTCCTCCAAGGGCGGAGGGATCGAATCCTGTATCCAGGGATCGAACCCAGGTCTCCTGCATTGCAGGCAGATTCTTTACCATCTGAGCCACCAGGGAAGCAGTATGGGTAAAGATGAGATGGCATGGCATATGAGGGGAGCTGTAAAGAGCTTAGCAGGGTTTTGAGGGGCTGGAGATTGAGTTCAAACCATATAGCATCATTTTTGAACTGCAGCTTATAACCCATTACTATTTTGTGAGGTTGATTTTGTGAGTCATGAACAACATCTAATTAAATGATATGGACTATAGTAGAATAGAAAATATAATATATTGCCTGCAGTAAAGGTAAAAATTCTTTTGTGAAAAAATTTGTTATTTATATGCATATTTATAGCAGTGGGTATTAGGTTACAACATAAAATGTATTTTGTACTGTGGGTCACAGTCAAAAAGGTTTGAAATCCACTGTCACAAAGGTACTTGTCAACCTTGGTGACATGTTTGGACATTTTTCCTGTAGGCCATGGCAACCTCTTGAAGGATTTTAAGCAAGGTAATGACATGATCCAATTTGTGTTTCATCAGAAAGTTTAACCACCTTAGATCAAATTAACCATGGAAAAGGTGTTAGAATCCAATTAAGTACAGATTGACAGCTGATCTTTTCAAAATTAAATGTTCAGGCTAATTTAATCTGTGTATTATAAGGAAGACACTTCAAATTTGTACACATTCCTTTATTTGAAAAATATGTTTGGAGGCATATCATGTGTCAGGCACTGTGCTAGACATGGAGGATACAATACAATCATGGACAAATAGCACAGAGAGCCCAGCCTGGCGCTCCGTGATGACCTAGGGGGGTGGGATGGGGAGATGGGAAGGAGGAGGCTCAAGAGTGAGGAGGTATACATATACATATATATATATATATAATTATGACTGATTCTTGTTGTTGTATGGCAGAAACCAACACAACATTGTAAAGCAATTTTCCTCCAATTAAAAATAAATTTTAAAAAATCAGCACCATCACCTCCTTCACGGAGTTCAGGCTAGTGAAAGAAATAAGGAAATAAACAAAACCTGAGTGAATGTGATAAGTGCTGCAGGGAGAAGTCCAGGATGCTATGAGAGAGAAGAGTAGAGTGGAGATACAGGAAAAGAATAGCGATTTAAGCCGTCTAGTCACAGATGGGCTCTCTGAGGAAGTAATCTTTAAGCTGAGCCCTTAAGGATGAATAGGAGTTAGAAGCATGGGGGGAAAGAGGGTCTCAGGAAGAGGACACCTAGTGCAAAGGCCTGGAGGCAAGAAAAGAGCTGGGCATGTTCAAAAACAAAAAGGAGACCATTGTGGCTGGAGTACAATGATCAAAGAGAAAGAGTAGCACTGGATGAGACAGGAGATACAAGGAGGGCCAGGGGAGGCCATTGTGTGAGGTTTGAAGCAGGGGAAAGGCTGGATAAAACCCAGAAGGACTGGCTTACACTCAGACACTTGTCAGGGCCTTTGGCATAGGCATGCTGGGAGGAGTTAAAGGGATCGATGTGTAAAGAGCACCACTTTTTCTCTACAGGCTTCTGCTGCAGGTGGAATGAGCCATCACTCCCTCAGAATTTGCCTAGTGTAAAGCTTTAAAGTGTTTGGGAGGATCCAGAGATTAGAATGTACCTCTGCAAACTGTAAAGGCATGCTGAGTACTGCACAATGCCAGGGGCACCATTTAGCACTTTCCTAGAGCTTTTCTTGAACCCAGCACCTTTTGCTTAATAAACACTTTTCTCAACTCAGATTGTTGACCCTTTGCCCACTTGCTAGCAGCAGAGCAATACTCAGTGGATATGTATGGAGGAGGTTTGCTTGAACTAGAAGAACTTGGACTTGACCACCTCTGTCACCTCAGACCCAAATGGTAACCCTCCAGATTCTAAAATAATTGAGTAGAGAATAGGGTATAGTCCATTCAAATGTCCTTCCTTGTGTTTGGTACTATTTGGCATTCTTCTTCTACCAATGTTTTATAAGGTGATGGTTGTTTTTTGTTTGTTTAAGAGCAGTTCCTAGCTCCTATAAGGATTATCTGGCTCCAGTGAAAGTGGAATAGTAGCAGTGGAAACTGGTTGCTAAGAAAGCATGTTTTGAGGGATGGGCTACAATGATTTGAGTACATCTCTGTTGTGATTTAAATAAACATTTCTCCAAAAAAGATAAACAATGGCCAAGAAACAGATGAAAAGATGCTCAGTTGCTTTAGTTATTAGGGAGTTGAAAATCCCTGTTGCAAATTGCAAAAGATATTAATACAATAAGATACCATTTTACATCCGCTCAGTTCAGTTCAGTTCAGTCGCTCGGTCGTGTCCGACTCTTCGCGACCCCATGGACTGCAGCACGTCAGGTCTCCCTGTCCACCACCAACTCCCGGAGTTTACTAAAACTCATGCCCACTGAGTCGGTGATGCCATCCAACCATCTCATCCTCTGTTGCCCCCTTCTCCTCCCACCTTCAATCTTTCCCAGCATCAGGGTCTTTTCAAATGAGTCAGCTCTTCACATCAGGTGGCCAAAGTATTGGAGTTTCAGCTTCAACATCAATCCTTCCAATGAATATTCAGGACTATTTCCTTTAGGATGGACTGGTTGGATCTCCTTGCAGTCCAAGGGACTCTGAAGAGTCTTCTCCAACACACCCACTAGGTGGCTATAATGAAAAAGTAGAAAACAAGAAGTGCTGATGAGGATGTGGAAAACTTGGAACCCTCATTCATTGCTGGTGGGAGTGTAAAATGGTACAGCCACTGTGGAAACAGTTTGATTTCTTGAAATACTAAACATGGAATTATCATAAAGTAAGTAAGTAAGTGAACATAATAGTGTCTGACTCTTTGCAGCTCCATGGACTGTAGTCTGCCAGTCTTCTCTGTCCATGGCATTCTCCAGGCCAGAATACTGGAGTGGGTAGCCATTCCCTTTTCCAGGGGATCTTCCCAACCCAGGGATTGAACTCAGGTCTCCTGCATTGCAGGCAGATTCTTTACCACCTGAGCCACTAGGGAAGTCCAACAGTAGGGAAACAAGCTAAATGACTAGTAAGACCCTGAGTGATTTATATGCATTGGTTCATATAATTTTCAGAACAATATTATGAAGGAGGCATAACTATTATCATCATTCCCATTTTACAGAGGGAAATTGAAGCAGAAACTGTCATGTAATTAATGAGAGGCAGAGTCAGGATTCAAACTCTAGTCTAATGGACCCCAAATTCCTGTGTTTAATCATCACGGTGTATAGTACCAGTTGTCCACATTCTTACAGAAAGCCTAAGTGTTTGGTTAAGAGAAGGATATGGGTACATAGGGACCTGGGTTCCAGAAGCAAATCTGCTTTCATATGGATAAATTGCTTCCCAGGTTTGTCAACTGGGGGAAAACACACACACAACCTAAAAGTTGAGAATTATGTTTTATTTGACAGACTTTCGGAAGACAACAAGCCTGGGAAGCAGCCTCTCAGATTGCTCTGAAGCACTGCTCCAAAGAGGTGAGGGAGGAGCCAGGATATTTAGGAGTTTTTTCAACAAAAACCAGATAGTCAGAACATCAAAAGATTACCACTAATTAAAGAAAAGCAGACATCTCAAGTTAATGAATTAACCACTTTTCTGTTTATGGGAAGATGCAAGAGTATGGGCTCACTGAAGTTACTCCTTTGACTATGCACCTCAGCTATCTAGGGCCAGTATCCTGTTCTTTCCCATCCTGAGTGCCCTCTGGATGAACCATTGGTAGTGGATGAGTGGTTTCCATCCTGAGTTCCCTCAGGCTCAATTCAGGGAGGAGGTGTGGCTGATGGCTTGATGGCCACATCCTTTGTTTGCTGAGAAAGCAGGCAACATTTTTCATCATAAGGTCTAGGAGAGACAGATACTATAGAGCCTAGGAGAAGGATGGACCTCATACAGGGAAGAAAATGTGTTTCCAGAAAGTGGCCTAAATTTGTGGCCTTCTAGCACCAAAACCCTGAAAGACCAATGGGAAAAGTGCAAAGTGGGTAAAATGTAGTTTTTACTGTTGATCTGCAAGTTACTATCATTCAGGGCAGGCTTCCCAGGTGGCTCAGTGGTAAACAATCTGCCTGCCAATGCAGGAGACTTGGCTTCAATCCCTGGGTCAGGAAGATCCCCTGAAGGGAAATGGCAGCACTTCTCCAGTATTCTTGCCTGGAGAGTCCCATAGACAGAGAAGCCTGGTGGGCCACAGTCCATAGGGTCACAAGGAGCTGAACATGACTGAGCAACTGAGCAACATGCATCATACAGGGACCTGGAAGTTGTATGAACTCATTTGGACATTTCCACACAAGTAAAGGTGAGCTATTGAAAGAGTTAAGCAGAGTTGTGTTTCATCAAAAGATTAACTGTATTTGATAAAAATTGGCCATAAAGACTGTCTTGATTTGCTCCCTCACTTTCACTTTGATATGACCATCTTGTGGCTCACAGGCATTGCCATCAGGGTTGATCTATCATTGCTAGGCCTTCATAGGGTGGTTGGAGGAACAAGTCGTTACTTTCAAGATAGGAGAAATGGCAGCCATGTTCTAGGTCCCTTCAGAAGACATAAACAGACAAACTGTACTACAAACACAGACACTAAACTTCAGTGGTTGCCAGAAGGAAGCCAAAGTCCCTAGTTCCAGTGGTTTCTGCAGGACATAGTATAGTACCCACACCCTAAGGCATGTGGTATGTGTCATCTCATATGCCTAGGCTAGATGCTGGAGTAATAATGTTTCTCACCTATGTTTTAGGAGTCTTTGCCTACAGCCAGTAACTGGAAGTGATAATATCTTGTTTAAAAAAATCTTTTGACCACACTGCATGGCATGTGGGATCTTAGTTCCCTAACTGATGTAGGAGATAGATGGGCTCCAGGTTAGACATTTACAACTGGCCTCCTGTTTACCTTTCATGTGGCACAAAGAAGTGGGCTTCAGGCTGGATACTTAAAACTGCTAGCATTTTCTGAGATAAGAGATAAGTAGGCTCTGGTTAAAACATTTACAATCAGCCTCCTGTTTTCCCTCCAAAATGGAAGTAACAACAGAAACAGGGTAAATAGCCAGTGTTTGTCTCTTATAAACACCTTAAGGTAAGTCATGGCAAGGACAAAGAGGGGCAAACTTTGAGCAAAGTTAAGGGTTCTCCACTCTCCCTTAAAGGAGACACTACACATGTAGTGCAGAAAGATTCCTTGTGGGTCAAAAGTCAGGGAATAATGCCAGACCATAATGAGTCTTGCTCTTCCCAAAAACCTTCCCTTTGATGTCCATCTTGGCTGAGGGGGGGCGGGTCCATGTACTCCCAGGGAAGTGTACCAGGGTAGGTCAGGTGTGGAAAAAGAAACCAGATAATTGGCTAAAGGTAAACAAAGACCCAGAAGAACTGTCTTATATAAATGACTTAAACGCCTCTTTACTGCACTCCTCTTGACTAGGTGAGATGCCCACACCCTTTCTCTCCAGGTGTGCATCTCTGCCTTGCTTCTATCTCATCTAAACAAACTGTTTCTCTTTGTGCTCTCCTACTTGTTGTGCTATGTCTTTAATAATAAACTTTGTACATGCATTTACAGTTTCTGCCTCTGTGATACCTGTATTTTTCACAGGGGGCAAAGATCTAGGGAAAAATAGCTTCTAAACTCTAGCCCTTGCTGGTCTGGTGGCTAGGATTCCTAGTTTTCATCCAGGCTACCCAGGTTCAATTCTTGGACAGGGAATTAAGATCTTGTTTCTCACCACCATTTGTTCCTGCCTCACTGAGGTCAGTACCAGGGGATTGAACCCATATCTTTTGAATTGGCAGCATGGAGTCTTAACCACTGGACCACCAGGGGAGTCCCTGGAATTGATAATATCTAGTGCTACAAGGTCACTAAACACAAATGGGTCTGGATGAAAGCTAGAACCCACGATACAAAGGGAGCCAGAAGAGGGGCCAAGACAGGAGGTTTGCAGAGGTGAGAGAAAGGCAAACTTTGAAGAATTTTCCTTCATTCACTCAGTAGCAGCCTTGTCTGCAGTGCCCATGACCTTGGGTTTGATCACACCGACTGCATTTAGAGGGAATGAAGTATTGAAGGTGGCTGTGGTGTCTGACTTCCCTTCTGCTGCAGGCCTGGCTGGGCATGTAGCAGTGACACGATATGGTTGAGAGTACAGGTTCTGAATTCAAATGCATCTGGGCTGGAACCCTAACTTTTTGTGTCTCTGTCTACTAGTATGATTTTGATAAGTCATTTAACCTTAGTGAGCCTCATATTTCTCATCTACAAAATGAGAATAATGATAGTAAGTATTTCATAGGGGTTTTAAAATATTAAATGAGATAATGAACATGAAATGCTCAGCCCAATTCCTGATGCTTAGTAGTAGCTCAATGAATGTTGGCTCCCCTCTTCCTCCTCTTCTTCTTCCTCATTATGATTATTGTACTGAATGGAGTTCGGGAGAAGTTACTTGAAGAATTGTCCTAAGGAAATTCCAGGTCAGAGTCATGAAGACAGTCCAAATTCAAGTTTCTAATCCACACAGTTTAGAGAAACTATCAAGAGGAACAATCAAGGTATGAATTTGAGGGAGATGGGAATCGAAGGAGATGAGCGAGATGGGTTGTGTACACAGAGATGGGGTGGGAAGGAAGCCTGGAGTAAGGACTATGCCAGGATACAGATGACTTCTGTGGTTTTTCATCAGATACCATGACCACCATCATGGTTCTTCTGGAAGCATTAAAATGGACAACAGCAGAGTAGACACTATTTTCTTCCAAACTTTTTTTGGCAAGGGATAGATACCAGGATTTTTGTGTGTTGGTTTTATGAATTCTGGCCTGTTTCTGACCAGGTAGAATGTGAGGTAGAATCCTAAGACCAGGCCATTGGCTGTGACCTTCCCATCAGGCCAGGTATAGATCTAACCATATGATCAACATGAACCTTATACCTACTCTCTATGAAATATTAATAATTTTATTCCTAGGTTATCTGGGAGAGCCACTGAGTACAAAATGGAAAATGAGATTTAATGGGTTAAGTGTAGACAGGAACATGTCTGGAAAGCTGGTGTCAGAAAGCTACAGGGTTGATAATAGATATTCACTGTCTTTTTTTCTCTTTTTTTTTTTTTGTTGAAGTGTAGTTGATTCACAATGTTGTGTTAATTTCTGCTGTACAGCAAAGTGGCAGTTATACACTCACATATACATATATATGTTTATATATTTATATACATTCTTTTTATATTCTTTTCAATTATGGTTTATCCCAGGATATTGAATACAGTCCCCTATGCTATGCAGTAGGACCTTGTTGTTTATCCATTGTAAATGTAATAGTTTCATTTACTAATCCCAAACTCCAAGTCCATCCCTCCCCAACCCCCCTCTCCTTGGCAACCACAGGTCTGTTCTCTGTGTCTATGAGTCTGTTTTGGTCTTGTAGACAGGTTCATTTGTGCCATCTTTTAGCGTCCTCATATAAGTGATATCATATGGTATTTTTCTTTCCCTTTCTGACTTACTTCACTTAGTATGATAATCTTTAGTTGTAGATAATAGATATTCTTAAAACTTTACAAGCAGGGATCGTTGAGCTTCCATGATGCATACATGCCTAGAAATAACCCAAGCATTGTCTTCCATATTGTTTCCCATCAATTCTCTACCCTCTCATGACCAGAACCAGTAGGCCTATCTTTGTACTGGTCTTTGGCCTACCAGAAGGAGCCCTTTCTAGGCATCTTACAGCTCCCCAGGATACAAACTGGCTGCAAGATGTCCCTGATATTAGAAATGAAAAAAGTAGTGAAGGCCAGGACTGGAGTTATTATGAAAGGAGGTGCTTCCAAACCAGAAATACAGGGAGATGTTATAGGCAGCTTCTGCTGTGGTGAAGTAGGTGGATCATGTGGCTGGTAGGTGGAATAGCAGCAGAGAAATTCTTCTAGCAGTGGACTGATTAAACTCTTTGACTCAGTCTGTAGGTGGATGGTATACAGATGGATGAAGCAGGGTCAGATGGCTCGAACGTCCAAAGAGGCAAAGGATCTTGTAAGATAAACAAGGTGGTGGTATCCTCTGCCCACCTTTACATCTTTATTTTGTACCAGTCTCCCACTCACTCACCATATTTCAGCATCTTCTTTCTGTTCCTGAAACCTAGGCCCTTTCTTGCCATTGGGCCTTTGCACCCACTCTTCCCTCTACTTGCATGTTCCTTGCATGGCTTGTTCCCTCCTGCCAATGACTTTTTCACGTCAGTCTATTAATTTTCTTGTTGAAATTTATCAGCCTCTTCAGATTGATTTGGGTGTTTAACTATTTGTTTATATGCTTGTTTTCTCCTCCTTTCCCTCCTTCACATATAACATCTATGTGATCAAGAACCTTGTTATTCCTTTTCAATACAGTTTCCACAATACCCAGAACAATAAACACTTAATACACAGTTATTGAACAAATAAATGAATGCAGATGTGGATAGGAGTCAGAGTCAGGATATAACATAATTTTTTTGTTAAGAAACCACTGCCATCACAAAGATGACTTTGTAGCTGTGAAAAATGCCAGTTTGGGAAGGAACTTGAACTTAATGGTGTCCCAGAAACATTTGGTGTCAGGAGTGGAAGAATTGGTCTTTGAGTTGCTTGGACCTATATTTGACTTTGGATATAGGTGTCAGAGTTCATGGTATTCTGAGGAGTGTCATATCACTTGCAGAGTTTCCTGTAGGCCCTGTATTTAGGGTTGGGATGAGCCATAAACAACTGGAAGTTGGAATAATGTCAGGAAGTGAGAACTCCTCACTTCCTGAGGCCAACTATGAGTGGCCCTGAAACTCAGTGAGGTGCTTCTCCACATAGTCAACTCCTTGTGGCCCTGCTGAGCCACCTCTGCTAGTTGTGGTTACATCTTGACAACTGCTAAATCTCTGTTACCTAAATATCCTTGGGTGAGGTTGCCTCCCCATCTCATAGTACTCCAGATTCTAGGTTTGCCTAGGAAATTCTAGCTGTTTGGGATATAGCAGATGAAAAGCTCTAAGCACTTGAGTCATGTGGCACATAGGGGCTAGGTTAAAACCTTTAGAAGTGCTAAAGCACAGCAATGTGTATGCCCTCCCTATTATGACCGAAAATACAAACAATAACAAACTATAAATAGGTCTTAGAGAAGTCCAAAAAAGTGCAAACTTTTTTTGAGATACTAGTTTGGCAATTTAAAAAATATATATAGCATTTCTTTTTCAAATAGTGCTCAGTCGTGTCCAACTCTTTGCAACCCCATGGACAGTAGCCTGCCAGACTCCTCTGTCCATGGAATTTTCCAGGCAAGAATACTGGAGTTGGTTGCCTTACCCTCCTCCAGAGGATCTTTCCCATCCAGGGATCGAACTTGTGTCTTTTGTGTCTCCTGCATTGGCAGGCAGATTCTTTACCACTGGTGCCACCTGGGAAGCCCTTTCACAGATATATTTCTTAGTTTATTGGAACCACTCCTTTGCTAATCTCTTAAATAAATGCTTTGGGTGGGCTTCCTTGGTGGCTCATAGGGTAAAGAATCTGCCTGCAATGCAAGAGAGCCAGGTTTGATCCCTGGGTGGGGAAGATCCCTGGGAGAATGGAATGGCAACCCATTCCAGTATTCTGCATGAAGAATTCCATGGACAGAGGAGCCTGGTGGGCTACAATCCATGGGGTCACAAAGAGTCGGACACTACTGAGCAACTAACACACAGTTTAAGTAAATGCCTAATGTGTCTAGAGAGCCAAGCAGCAGTAAGCAGCCACTGTATTTAGGATGCTCTAGACTTCAGTGATCTGAGTATTCTGTCACCAAACACCTGGATTCTAGGAAGTAACAACGTAGCTCTAAGAGAGTTCTGATGGTCAGTAGCTTTCTTTTGCAAACAAAGACCTTGATGATGTTCACATAAACGTTGCAGGAGAATCAGACAGGAATGTGGGCACTAGTACTGGGATTCTGATAGAATGGTCCCATACCTTGATGCTATAAGAATCAGCTTCATCAAGTTATGGCTTAGTTTGATAGACCAGAACCTGAATAGAGTTAGCAGAGTCTTCATGGCCATGGCTATTGTCATAGATCAGAGGAACCCATTTCCCTTAGGTAAGAGGTCCCCCATTAGCCATGTCAGGGCAGAGAAGTGGGGATCAATGTTCAGCAGTATATAGTGAATCTCAGACATTTATAGATATGCTTAATTGACCTAAGGGGTTACTACAGCTGTATGGTTGGCATCTAGGCTAGACAGGATTTGGTTCAAGAATTCCACCTCTGGAATCTAAAAAAGCAAAACATATAAACAAGAGAGTAGAACATTGGTTAATGGAGCTGGGGGTGTGAAAAATGGGGAGATGTTAGTCAAAGGCTACAAACTTTTAGTTATAAGAGGAATAAGTTCTGAGAATTTAATGAACAGCATGGTGACTATAGCTAATAGTATTGTACATGACCTTCCTAAAGTCCACACTGCTATATTGGAAATGGATAACCAACAGAGACCTATTGTATAGCACATGGAACTCTGCTCAATGTTATGTGCCAGCCTGGATGGGAAGGAGGTTGGAGAGAGAATGGATACATGTATATGTATGGCTGAGTCCCTTCCTTCACTATTCACCTGAAACTATCAAAACATTGCTAATTGGCTATACCCCAATACAAAATGTTTTTGGTGTTAAAAAAATAGAAATTGAATTTTAAAATAGTACTGTATACTTGAAATTTTCTACTTTCTGCTTCAAGTGTATAGATCTTGTGTTCCCACTACACCAAAAAAAAAAAAAAACAAACAAAAAACAGAGAGAGAGAGAGACAGAGAGATGACTATATGAGATGATGGATGTGTGAATTAACTTGATTGTTATAATCATCTCATAATGTATATGTATATCAAACCATAGTGTCAGACACCTTAAATACATACAGTGTTTTTCAATTATACCTCAATAAAACTGGAAAAAAGAATTCCTCTTCTGGACTTTGGCATCTGCAGTGTGAGTTCAAGGGTGATGCCACTACAAGCAGTACTAGGCCTGCCAGACCATATATTTGCTTTGTTTTATTTTGCTTTTTTTCTAAAAGCAGGTCATTAAATAAAATATGATGCTATCCAGATAGAGAACAGGCTGTACGTGTAGAAGGTCATATAAGCTATTGATCATTAAAATAATAGGTAACATTTATTGAGCACTTATTATGTCCATGGTTCTATTCTTATTCTATTCCTACTTTATAAATTATAAAACTAAGACACAGAAAGCTTATGTAAAACTTACCCCAAGGTCATATAGGTAGTGAGTAGAAGAACTGGGATTTGAACCAAGGTAGTCTGATGATAAATGTCATACTCTGAAAAATATGGTACACCACTATCCAGTGTTGTACTCTCTTCTATTCCACTATGTGTTAGAAGATACAGGATGCTGCTTTGGTTAAATCATATTATGGTAAATTTGCCTCAGCTAAGGTACAACTTTTATCTGTTACCTTATAAGAAATAAAAACAACTATAAGCCTCTAGAGGTCCAGTTTCATAATGATGACTCACTGAGCTAGTCCCAGAGATTGGCAATCAGCATGCGCAGGTGGTGGTGATTACATCAAGGTCATTGTCATTCAGGTAAAGGTGGAACTCTTCAGTTTTCCAAATCAGAAAGAAAACTGGGGTCTCATTAGGGGAATCAAATGAATCCCTGCAGCAAGTTGGTGTCTTATCCTTGGGCTCTAATGCAGAATATAAGCATTGAGCAGTGACCTAAGCCCTGGAGTTCAGGCTGAAAGGAATGGCTTTGTCCTCAGAGTCAGGGCAGTTTCTCTACCTGCTGTCCCCCAGTCTCTCAGGGTGGACAGTGTTCTGGGTGATCCAGGGCTGAGAGGACACTTGAGGTGTTGGGTAACTGTATTGTTTTGTTATAAATTGGAACAAAGTCTGAGTTTTGAAGAAATCCACTTCGAGGACTTCAAGCCATGAAAAGCTGAGGGCCCAGGAGGAAGGAATATCAGCCCCTGGGCACTTTCTCCCACTCACAACTTAATGGAAGATCTCCATAGTCACTGATCCCTTCCACAGGCAGTACCATCAGTGGTGTCAATAATAACAATAATAAGATGAGAATATAAATTGGTGTAGCAACTGTGGAAAACAATATGGTGATTCCTAAAAAAAAAAAAAAGAAAAATAAAACTACCATTTATCCAGCAATTCCATACCCAGGTACATCCAAAGGAATTACATTCAGGATCTCATAGACATACCTGCCCTCTCATGTTCATCGTAGCAACTACTGTGAATAGTAGCCAAGTTATGGAAACAACCTAAATGTCTGTCAACAGAAGAATGGATAAACAAGTGTGATATGTTCACAAGGTAGAATTTATGCATCCTGAAAAAAGGACATTTTTGACAACATGGATGGACCTGGGGGACATTATGCTAAATGAAATAAACCAGACAGAAAAACAAATACCACACAACCCCGCTTTCATGAGAAATCCAAAATAGTAAAACTGAAAGAACCAGAGAGGAAACTAGTGGTTACCAGGAGCTAGAGGAGGGGAAAATAGAGAGGTGTAGGTCAAGGGTACAAAGTTTCAGTTATACAAGATGAATAAGTTCTGGAGAGCTACCATACAACATGGGGTCTACAGGTAACAATATTGCAATCGCATACTTAAAATTTTGCTTAACAGGGTAGGTTGTATGTTAAATGCCCTTACTGCAAGAGGAAAGCATTTTTTTTTAATTTTTAAAATAAATTTTAAAAAGTAAAGGGAGCAAAAGAAACTTTTGGAGGTGACGGAAATTTTATGGCCTTGATTACTGTGATGGCTTCATGAGCATATACTTATTCCCAAGCTCATCAAGTTACATACATTACATATGTACAGCTTTTGTGTGTTGATCATACCTCAGTGAAGTAGCTTAAAAAATTAAATCTTAAGAAATATCAAATTTTAATAAAATAATGGTAGCAATAGATGGCATTTATTGATAACTTACTATGTTCCAGCCCTGTGCTAAACACTCTATATGCATTATTTCACTTAAGCTTCATCGTTACTTGTGACGCCAGTTCTACTTTTATCCCTAATTTAAAGACAAGAAAACTTAAACACAGAGAAATGAAATGATTTGCCTAGGGTCACAGAGCAGATGGCTGGGTCAGGACTGATTCCAAGTGTATTACGTTCAGAAACTGTCCTCTTAACCACTATGATGGAAGCAAGCACCACTCATTCCTGAGTCAGGGTCTTCACACCTGTTGTTCTTCCTGCTTGGAACAATTTCCCCTGGATTGTCCTATGGATCCCTCCTCATCATCATTCAGTGTGTGTGCTGAGTTGCTTCAGTCATGTCCAACTCTGTGCAACCCCATGGACTGTAGCCTGCCAGGCTCCTCTGTCCATGGGATTTCCCAGGCAAGAATACTGGAGTGCGTTGCCATTTCCTTCTCCTGGGATCTTTCCAACCCAGGGATCAAACCTGGGTCTCCTGCTTGACAGGTGGGTTCTTTACCACTGAACCACCCGGGAAGCCCCACTATGTGACGGTTTGTTACCATTTCTGTGATCTGTCAATCAAGACTCCAGTTATGTAGTATGTCCACCATGCCCTGCAGTCTCAGAACAGAGTGTCATCCACAGAAAGCCAGACTACCGCTAGCCATCACCAGCAATTTCCTACAGGACTTGGAGTTTTGGCAGCAAAGGCTTTGGCATGGATACTAAAATTTTCAGTTCCAATGCTGGGCTGTCACTTGGCAGAATGTCTACTACCTACACTACTGCCACAAGACTCCTCTGGGAAATGCAAACAGAAGCCCCACAAGGAGCCAAGTAGACTCTAATGCTTGTCTTGTACCTTGCCTTTCACTAGTTGAGCCAGAGGGATTACTGTAGTTCTGATCAGAGGGATGTCCCTTATACTCAGACAGGCCAAAGCAGGGGGATTCCACTTGCCCCTTGGTGTCATTATATGGAATCAAAAAGCAGTTGCCTAAAGCAACATCCTCAAAAATTGTAGGTTCAGAAAAAGGAAAGTATCTGTTCCTGAAAAACAAATAGGACTTATCAAAGATGAGGTGGTAAGGTATAAGCAGAGGTTTGGTGGTCAGTGCATAACAACTGGCTCTTCGGGTGGGAAGAAACTAGCTTGCAGTGTTTGACCATTTTTGTGGTATAAATCCTCCTATTATGGATGATTTCACAACACTGATGTGACATCCCTGAAGGCAGAGTTGGGAAGATATGTGTACACTTATCTCTCAAGAGGCAGTGGCAAGGATTTCCCTGGTGGTCCAGTGGTTAGGACTCTGTGCTTCCACTGCTGGGCCATGGGTTTGATCCCTGGTCGGGGAACTAAGATCCCACGTGCCATGTGGCCCAGCCAAAAAATAAAAATAATAAAATAAATGAGACAGTGGTAGCTGCTTATAGCCAATAAAAATGGGGTCTGAAAGCAGCCAAGGAAAACAGGAGTTAGAAGTTGGTGGTGAGGTATGAAGTCTAAATTACTCATTCTCAGCCTCAAGACAGGTCACTGTAGTAACATGGACACACAAGAAGCTCTTACAGGACATGGCAACAGAACAGGCAATTACCTTTCCCACAACATATTCTATTTCCTGCCTTGGATCATCAGCCCAGTTGAGGGCCAGAAGAAATAGAGACAGTGGGGAAACACGCAGTGGAGCAGACAGAGTAGAAATGCTCTGTATGGTCAAGCCACTCAAGATGGCTGTTCTCTTGCTCTCTGTACATGCCCTGCCCGACCAGTGTGTGCTTTACCTACACCCTACTCACAGGACTGACATTCCTACTCACTTGCCCCAGGATCCAGCTGGTGATTATGCTTATCAAAGGGGTGATGAGAGGCATGCCTCTCTGCTGTTAACCCTGAGCCCACCTCATGTCAATTCCCCCTGTAACTGGCAATCTCCCCTTACCCCCGGGAGTGAAGACTGCCACCATGTCCTGCTCACTGTTGGCCTCACACAGTGGAGTGTCACTCCAGATCTTGCTTCAGACGTGTAAGCTCCCCCTTCCATTAAACTGATGTCTCTGCCACTGACTCCAGGCTCTTTCTCAGTCTTGAAGCTGAGCAAGCATGGGGATCTAGGCCTGCAGGGTGCAGTCCCACATGCCATCAAGCAGATCATGTCTTTTAGGAACTTCAGGTAACCACTCGTCAGTTGGGGGCAAAGGCAGGAGGACAAGCTCCCCTTCGACTAGCCAACATCCTTCTTGTTCTCATCCTAGGCCCACCAGAAGGGGAGCTTAGAAGTTCTGTTGGTTGGCCTGTCTATCTTCTAAGTTCTGACCAGCCAGTGGAGTGATATAAGTGCTAAAGAGAAAAGTGATTGCTCTGAAATGGGGCATTCCTCGGGGCAATTCAGTGACTTTCTCCATGTGACTCTTAAGTCTACTAGGTTAGGAAACATGTCCCTGCTGTGCATAGTAGGCGTAGCATAGAGGGATGCCTCCAAGAGCACATTTAAAGAATGCATCTGACCACCCATCTGCCAATGGTGATAGGTAGATGCAAAAGTGGAGAACTTTGAATGGTACCCTCCAAAGTAGGGATACAACCATGGCTTTCTAGTGAGAGACTGGGTTGATGTCAGGTCCTTAGAGACAGAAAATTTCCTTGATGATTTTGGTAGCAGTGTTGGCACAGCTGGGGTACAATTGCAAAGGCAATAATATGCCACATGAATAATAGGATTCTTTACTATTAGAATTTTCCCCTAATCCCAGTTTGATAGTGAGGTTTCATGAGAAACATGGCTCCTACGGCAAAGAGGTATGAGTGGCAACTCAAGATTGGCTTGGGCTGTGTGGTCAGCTACATCAAGACTTCATTTGTAAAAGTGTCCATTAGTCAGAAGTCTACTGGGGCCCAGACATGAAGGCAGGTGCCATGGCTTGAAACTCTACAGGAGTAAAGCAGGGTTCAAGAATGATTAAGGCTTAGGCCCAACCAATCCCAGAGGTTAACACCAGTCCTCTAGTTATTTCATATACTTGCCCATCTCTTGTCCACTGTTTTAGTAGGTGTTGTGGTGCAGTAAAAAGTGTCTGGTGGGTGACAAAATAACACCATGTAAATGTCTCTGAATTTCCAAAAGACTGAGAGACTTGGACACAGCGTCTATTCATTGTGGAGTTCACTGAGACCCTCTCAGAATTGGTCTTCTCTGAGCTATTTTTAGCTGCTTACATATGGGGCTGTTGAATGTACCTTCTCTTTCACCATAGACTGAATCAGCAGATTATGGTGTTGAAACTCTTAAGAGAGGTAGGGCATTCATGTACCTCTCAGGGGTTTACAGGAAATCCCTTTAATCCTTCCCTAAACTGTCCATTTCTAGATTGCAAGAGAGTGCAGTGGCTCATTGCTTCACTTCCTCTGCAAGATGTGACTTTCTCAGATAGTCACAAAATCCAGTAACTCCATGTACCCATCTTATATCCCCATCTGCTCTAGGTGGGGATGCCATGTCAGGGAGCTTCAACTAGGCATGGGGCAGGGATGCGGTGGGTCAAACCTCACCCATGGTGAATGGCAGTGTTTGAAATGTGAGTCATCCAACTCTTCCAAAGACTGAAACCAAAATGCAGGCATATCAATGGTTCATCTAGGTTGTCAAGCCAGAGGAGAGCTCAGAGGGGGAGAATTCAGCTATGAAGGGAACCAGTCAAGAGTGATAGGATGCCAAGCAGATGGTGGGAGTCAGAACCTGAGAGAATTTTCCCAAGCCAAAGAAATGTGACCAGAGTGGAAAACCAATAGCTTCACATGTTGAAAAGGGGGAGCTAGTAAAGGCAACCACACTACACTGTCCTCTCCCCTGCTCAGATCTCCTCTGCTGTGCAGGACACGGCATGGTTGTGCTTCCCCATGTGCAACTGATAAACGGCCTACCTTAGGAAACATGAGCTAGTTTCTCATGACCAGTTTTCAGTTTTCTTGGTGTTTCATTCACTCAACAGATACTTATTGAGTACTTGCCACAACAAGGCACTGTAGCTGGACACAGTGTCTTTGGGATCTTTTTTTTTTAAATCCATGACAGTAGCTTAGAAAAGGTAGCAGAGCAGGGCTTGGATGCCCCAGACCGGGCGAGGTATAGTGGAGAACGGGATGGAGGCATAGGCAAGAGAGAGGCTTAGTTGGGAAGACCATGAAGTTAATCTCAGTTACCTTAAACATGCTCAGATAACGATCTTAAGGTTTCCAACAAGGGCACGGAATGGACATATGTTTGACAGAGATTCAGCCAGCAGCTCCTACTTGGACGCCTGCCCTTGGAACTTGGTACCCTTTGAAATACTCAGCCCTTTTTGTACAGCAGGTCATCTTAATAGGTGCTTTGAAGAGGCTCATGTTCTCACAGGTACTGCCTGGCTGCTGGGTCTCCATCGTTCCAGGAGAAGAGGAGGACTGTACTGTTGGTAAATTGAAAAATAATGGCTGGCAGATCTTTTCAAGTACTAAGCACACTGATCTTGTGCCTACATCACGTTTCAATTTATTCCTGGCTCATCTCCTGATGTGCTCTGTGTCACGGGTGGACCGAACTCTGCAGGCTACATTTCCCAGACTTCCATATTAGTGGACTTCCAGCTAAATCCGGCTAAGGGCAAGTACTGATGTGAGATTGGAGGATGGGAAGTTAGTGCTAGGGGTGAAGACTGAGTGCATGCATGCATGCTAAGTCACTTCAGTCATGTCCAACTCTTTGCAATCCCATGGATGGTAGCCCACCAGGCTCCTTTGTCCATGGGATTCTCCAGGCAAGAATACTGGAGTGGGTTGCCATGTCCTTCTGTAGTGGATCACATTTTGTCAGAACTCTTCACTGCAACTCATCCATCTTGGGTGGCCCTGCAGGGCATGGCTCATAGCTTCACTGAGTTATGCAAGCCCCTTTGCCATGAAAAAGCTGTGATCCATGACGGGGTTTTTTACTGTTGTTCCATTGCAAAATATGACTCCAACACAGTTTTCAAAGCACTCCATGAACCATTCATGTTTCCCAACTTTCACTCTATGCTCCAAGGATGCTGAACTATTTGATGTTCTCTGCAAATGCTCTTTCTTCTCTATGTAGCTGTATAGGGGTTACTTTGTCTGCCTGCAGTGATCCAGCCACCTATTCGTTGGGCATATTTCTCCTCTTCCTTCAGTACTTGACTGGAGCATCTGCTCTCTGAGGCTTGCTCTGCCTACTTTCCATGCAGAGTGAATTATGCTTTCCTTGTATTATCATTCTCAGATGTTGCACGAAATGAAGAAGACTAGATCCATAGGCCTTGATGACTGAGTGGATACTAGGATTGGTGGAGAGGGAGGAGATAAAGATGGTTCTAAGTTTCTTGCTTGGACAGTCAAGTGGATGGTATTGCCATTCTCTGACCTAGGGAACACAAATGGAAGAGCAGATTGCATTGGGGTGGGTGATGTATTCAGCTTTGGACATGTCAGGTCTGAGGAACCTAGGCTACATCCGAGTGTAGGTCCCCAGTAGTCAGTTGAACGTATTAGTGTAGAGCGCAGGAGGGAGACCTAGGATACAGAATTCAGGAGGCTGAAGCCATAAAGCTTATGGATAGACTTGCTCAGAATGACCTGTAGAGTGAGGAAAACAGAGGAACAAGGATAGAGGCTGAAGAAATAACTCACACTTAAGGGGCAGAAGAAGAAAGCCTTCTTACAGACAGAATCTATTAGGAATTAAGAGATTTGCCAAAGGGAGTCTTTTGTGACTCAATTTGGGCATTATAACCAGAAATGTTTATAAGAAATGGACTCTATTGTGTGTATAAAGATCCCAAGAAAGTATGTGATTCCACTTCTCTGAAGTTCTTAGAGTTGTCAAATTATAGACACAGAAAGAATGGGTGACAAGGGCTGAATGGCAGGGGAAATGAGGGTACAGAGTTTCAGTTTTGTAAGATGAAAAGGGTTCTAGAGATTGATTGTACAATAATGGGGATCACTTAACCCAACTGAACCGAACACCTAAAAATGGTTAAGATGGTATATTTTATGTTGTGTGCATGTTACCCCAATTTTTCAAAATCCCAAGGAAGAAAGAATTTCAACATAGATTAGGACTGGAAGAGTTTAGGGCTTTCTTCTCTTTTCCTTAATAGTTCTTTAAACACCCGAGAAAACTCTTTCCTTTCTCATCCCACAGGACTCTATCCCACCATCCTCTAGCTCTTGGGTACCTAATTCAGTGCTTAATAGAATCTATTGTTTGAAAATCCTTCCAGCTATTGACTCCAGTCTGACTCTGAAATAAAATGGCCTTCCATTTCAGTTGATTAATATAGATTTCCTCAGTGCCTGCGAATGTAGTTTCAAGATATGAACCTTGCCATTCTTAGGAGTATTCATTTCCCTGAGGTATTCTCCTGTTTTATAGACAGAGTCTGTGTTTCCTGTTACAGTGAGCACACACAGACGTGGCTGAGTTACCCGGGCCCTGGTGGGCAGAGGTTCCTGTGGATATTAGCAAAATGCCAATCACTCCAACACTCATCCCTGGGCTCAAAGAGAACTCAAATCCGTTTGATCAGAGTTGGGCTGATCACAGTCTCTGTGGTTTCCAAGAAGAATTTGCCTTTAAATGAGGTTTGGACTTCTTTTTTTTTCTCCCTGTGAAGTGGGGAGACTTGGGATATATAAGAAGGCTGAGCCTGGGTGTCAGGGTGTTACAGAATAGGTGTTGTGGGGTGGAATGGATAAGAGATAGGCAGATGTTGCTGAATGTTCACATAGTATCATTTCTGGGGACTGACAATGTCCATTTTTGTGTCCCCTCCACAGACCACAATTCTGCCTCTTTCCATATTTATTGTTGACTGGTTCCTAGGCACCCAGACCAGTGCTAGGTCCTATGAGAAGTATAGCAATAGATACTTGATCAGCCTTGTTCTCAATATCTTATTATCCACTTGGGGAGTAATCCAGGGATGATTTCTTAGGGAACTGTTTTCTAAAGCTCCAATGCACAAGGAGTCCTTCAAAGTCAAAAGAGGAGGAGACCCTTGTAGGTTAGGGGTGGTGGGCTTGGAGCAAAGCTGCTCCAAGGCGGTAGAAGAATAAGTAGATGTCTCCTCCACTAGGGTGCTGGAGGGAAGAGAGTGGAACCTGAAATACACTCTGTAATCCCCATTTCCCAAGCTCTGTGCTCTGGCTTGGGTGTGCATCAGCCCTGAGAAAGGCACACCTTTCCCCGAGTTTGTCCTCCTAGCAGGGCTGCCTCTTTGTAATTCACCCAGTGACAGCATATGTGCTGGTGGAGACCCTGGCCTAGAGATAGATGACATTGCTCACGGTAGAAAAGTAAAAGAATGGAGCTGGGCAAATCAGGAAGCTACTTTCTGGAGGAGGGGTGGAGGGCACACATCTACATTGGCAAAGGTAACCCTTACACCACCAGCTTTGACACCACTTTGACACAGTGAATATCAGCATGTCAACAGGTTGTGTTTGTTTTCCATTTAAGGCAACCCAGAAAGAAGCTGAAGAAAGTCCATTTTTTCTTCTGGGCTCAGGGGAGTACATTGTTAGCACCAGATAGGAAAAGTACCACTGGTCTCTTTGGAAAGCATGGACAGAAGAGGCCCCAGGGATTACATGATGGGGAAGGTCAGCACAGTAGTGATGCGCTAGACTCTAGGGTCAAACTGGCCAGTATTCAAATCCCACAGCCACTGCTTGCTAGCTATACAACCTTAGGTAGCTTTACTACCTTCCCTCTGCTGAGCCTCATTTTCCTCTTCTGTAAAATGGATATAGTATCTCCCAGGGTTATTATGAGGATTCAAGAAGACAATATATAAGGTATCTGGCATGTAATAAGCACTTGATAAATGTTGTAAAAGTGTTTGTCGCTCGGTCGTGTCTGACTCTTTGTGACCCCATGGACTGTAGCCCATCAGCCTCTTCTATCCATGGGATTTCCCAGGCAAGAATACTGCAGTGGGTTGCCATTCCCTTCTCCATGATAAATGTTAGGTATTGTTATTTCTCTGCAATTTCCTCCAACATTACACAATAAGGCACCGGCAATTTTACAATGAATGGTATATCTTCATCCCAGGGGAACCCAGGAGCTGACAGGCAGAGGCTACAGAGGCTCTGTGTCACCTTCTCGGATGGGACTTTCTCTCACTCCAGAGGTTTGTTGCAGCCTTCTTGCCCCCACACGAGCTGATGTGCAATTGTTAGCCGGCTTGGCAGAAACATCATTCTTCCCCTTTCTAGCAGGGGTCTCCTTGCTTGACAGGTATTTACTCTAGCAAAGAAAGGGTGGCAAGCTGATTTCCAGATGCTCTCATAGGTTGGATATGGGTCACATGTGGATCTGATTTCAGCAGCATGGTCAGCTAACTCTGGAGAGTTGAGGATTTTTTTTTTTCACTCTTCAGAAAAACATTTCTTGCTTAAAAAAAAGAAAAAAAAAAGAAAGAAAGCTCTGTATTTGTGTCAACAGGGCCAGCTTTCAACAAAGCTGAGAGTTGGTTGAGAAGTGTGTCATTCACTGCTTTTCATTCTCCCTTTCCATTTCTCTCCTCTCTCTCTCTCATTCCAGGATCTCATGGTTTATTCCCACATGTCCTTCATCTTTGTTCACTTTTTTTAAAACCTAAGATTCAGGCTTATACATTTTAATATGTGGTCCTTATAAGACATGCTTTCCCAAATAGCTTGGCAGCTGATGGGGGAAATCTGTGATAGGAATTGTGCCCACATATGGGAGCTCCTGGGGCTTCCCTGGTGACTCAGATGGTAAAGAATTCATCTCTAATACAGGAGACCTGGATTCGATCCCTGGGTTGGGAAGATCCCCTGGAAGAGGGCATGGCAATCTACTCCAGTATTCTTGTCTGGAGAATCCTCATGGACAGAGGAGCCTGGCGGGTTAAAGGCCATGTGGTCGCAAAAAAGAATTGGACACGACTGAGTGACTAAGCATAGAACAGCACAGCACGGAAGCCCCTGGGTCTGGGAGGTCCCTCAGATAACCTCAGGTCTTGCCCCCTCAGCCAAAACAATGTGAGTTTTGGACTCCCAAAGCAAATCCCATCCTGAGCCCTCCAGCTTCAATCCCTGGCTCCACCTCATTTTTTTCTTTCCTTTTCAATCCCAGTGCAATGCGTAGAATGAAACCAGAAGAATAAAATAAATCAGCTACTATTAGGCCTGAGGGGAGAAAAGAGAAGGGCAGAGTGGACATTGTTTGTTAATTAGCATTTCCTGAAAGAATACTATGAAACTGGAAATGCCTTTGGCACTTTCTCACTCCCTACCTTATTTAACCCTTCAGCATTCCTAGGAGGTGAGTACTTTCATCCTGATTTTCCTGATGGGGAAACTGAGGCTCAAAGCAGTTATAAAGTGTCATAGCCAGTGTCTGGAGGCCAAATCCATACAATGCGCCACCAGACAAACCTACTTCAGTGTATCTTACTACATGCCTACCAATCTTAGAACTCATCTGTATTTCTTGAACAGTCCTCTATGCCAAATGCTGTGCTGGGACTGGGTCTATTACCGGAATAACTTGAATCAGCCCCAGGCGATCAAGCACCCCAGTTGTCTCAAGATGTAGGGTGTTGAGTGCTAAAACTTTCACTGCTAAGAACAGAGCCCTGCCTTCAAATCCTTTCCAGTAACATTCCTTCCCAACTCTGGTTCAATACCATCATGTATTAATAGATAATTAAAATCAGCTATGGTCCAATGTCATCATGTATTAATAGATAACTAAAATCGGCTATGGTCAGAGGATTTATTCCACAGAAATCACTAAGCTCTACAAATTAGGGCCTTTTTTTTCTTTCCCAAGAGAGCTCATTGTTAAGCATTTATTGGCACACCATCACCTACAGTCTAGTAGGAAATACATCTGAGTGGATATGCAGTATCTATATCTAGCACAGTACCTGATGCACTGTAATAACAAGAGCTAATGTGTATTGAGAGTTAACAAAGCACTGTTCTGTGTGCTTTAGCTAGGTTAACTTCTTTAATCCAGTCTTTACAACAACCATATGAAGTCAGAACTATTGTTATCCCTGTTTTACAGATGAGGAAACTGAGGCACAGAAAGCTTAATTAAGTTGCCCAGAGTCATACAGCTCCAAGGGCTTCCCAGGTGGCGCTAGTGGAAAAGAATACACCTGCCAATGCAGGAGATGCAGGTTCAGTCCCTGGGTCAGGAAGATCCACTGGAGGAGGGCATGACAACCCACTCTGGTATTCTTGCCCGGAGAATCCCATGGACAGAGGAGCCTGGCGGGCTATAGTCCAAGGGGCACAAAGAGTCAGACACAACTGTGCGACTGAGCACATACAGCTACTAAATGAGCAAAGCCCCAGCTCAAACACAAGTATGCCTGGTTGTAAATCTGTACTCAAGGTAGCCTGTGAAGACGGAGGATCCAGGATGGATAGAGGAATGGTGTTGGATCCAGGTAGGCCCTTGAGACAGAGGCAATGAGCCAGTTTTGTGAGATGGTGTTGAAAGACACATATAAACACCTATTACTTAAAACAGTGCATGGGACATTCTAAGTGCGATATCAAGTATTTGGGTTATTTATTATTGTTGTTGTGTCGGGGTCTTAAGGGGAAGGGAGGTCAGAGTTGAAGTCCATGTTAACAGTGACACAGGACACACAGATCTCTTCCTACTGGAGCATAGTTGTTGCTGCAAGAACATGTTGAAGACTGCTAGCTTGGAGTGAGGACAAAAAAAGGTCATGCAGGTTGTGTTTTGGGCATTGAATGAGCTACAGAGATCTACTGGAGTAGCTTCTTGGGCCTGAGTTTGTATCTCGTTCATACAACAATATTAAAATCTCTTGAACCCATTAAAACCCAAAGTCCTCTTTCATTCTAAGAACTCCACAGCCATTCCTCAAAGCTCTGGACCTGCTGGGTATACCAGATTATTTCCAATAACTAGCGTGGGCCTGCTGCTGCTGCTGCTGCTAAGTCGCTTCAGTCGTGTCCGACCCTGTGCTCCCCCATCCCTAGCGTGGGCCTAGAGAGCCTCAAATGTCTTAGGCCAGAGGTTTTGACTCCCTGCTAAATCAGCTTCTCAGAGAGAACTACCTTTGGCCCTTGACTTCTGCTGGCCAGAACACCATATTTCATCTCCTTTCATTATGAAAATACATATTCTTCACTTTAATTCTCTATTCTGCTGCCAGGGTTGTTTGTACCCCCTGGGACCTAACTCATCTGTCACCTGAATACTTGGGACCAGAAGTGTTCAGGAAGAATAACTGCTGCCTTCTCATGAATGTGATGGGAGATCACCCCAGTACTCAGGACTCATTTGTCTGTCAGGTACGTAACCCTTAGAACCCAATACCCAGGCTGTGTGAATGTCTGCAGCAGCCAGTGTGTGGGAGGGTTTCACCCAGCCTCCTAATGCCCACAAAAGCTCTGCTGCTCCTTGTGAGAAAGGAAACAGGATAAGTCATCTCTGCCAGGATTCCTGCTGCTGTAACACACTTACTCCTCTGATTGTTGACCTCACAGAGCATGGGCTGACCTTACGGAATCCTATGACTTGGACGGAAAGAGCAAGAGGTGGAGACAGACTTTCCTTCACCAATCTAGAACCTTGACTAGTTTGAAAGTTTTGTTCAGCTCTTGGGCCTGTGTGATGCCTGATCCATTGTTTATATAGCTCAACAATTGACAGTTTGGGTTCCAGAGGTAGATTGTGGATTCAAATCCTGGCTCCACCACACCCTGGCTTTGCATCTTTGGGTCGGTTATGTAACTTTTCTGCGGTTCCATTGTAACAGGGATAAAATGAACATAATCAGAATAATGGCAAATAGGAATACGGTGAGAAATAAATGTGATCTTCCATGTAACTACCTTAGAGTGATGCCTGAGTATATAATAAGTACTCAATAAATATTAACTAGCATTATTTATTATTGTTTTTATTATCTTACCCAGGGGAGAGCAAACTTTTTCTTCTGTGAAGGGCCAGATAGTAAATACTTTAGACTTTGCAGATCAAGAGAAAATTTAACAATATTATTATGTAGCTTCATCATAAGCATCATAAGCACTTATGATGTACTTTCATCATAAGAAAGTAAAATGATTCCCACAAATTTTTATTGAAAAAATTTTAAATACAATAATGATTGGGTATGATTTTTGATAATATGTGCAAAGTCACTTCAGTTGTATCTGACTCTTTGCAACCTTATGGACTGTAGCCCACCAGGCTCCTCTCTCCTTGGGATTTCCCAGGCAAGAACACTGGAATGGGTTGCCATTCCCTTCTCCAAGCGGTCTTCCTGACCCAGGGATCAAACCCAAGTCTTTGATGTCTCCTGCATTGGCAAGCGGGTTCTTTACCACTAGCACCACCTGGGAAGCCCATTTTGATAATATAACCACTAATGAGAAAAACGGAAAACTTTTTTTAAAATAACATTTCACTTAATTTGGTTTTGAGTTAGCATGACCTGCCATTAAGTCAATTGCAAATGCTTATCTGTAAAAATTACTTTTAAGGAATTAATTCCCTGGCAGTCTAGTGGTTAGGACTCGGTACTTTCATTGATGTGGGCCCAGGCTCAATCCTTGGTTGAGGAACTAAGATCGCACAAACAACCCAGCATGGCGAAAGGGGGAAAAAAAATCTATTCTTAGTTCATGGGCTAAAGAAAACCAAAAAGTGGCTTGATTTTGACTCATGAGCCTTAGTTTGCTGACTTTGGATATTATACAACCTCATCAACAGAACGTTTGTTATCCACCTGGAGGATATCCTAATTTATTCCCATGAACTGACCTCGAAAGAATCCCAAGTCTGGGCAGTTCTGGGTCATTTAAAGTAGCACCACCTCTGGGAAGACCTTGAAAAACCCAGAGGTGACTTTCTTAAACGAAGACCTGGCCACCCCAGCCATTTGCATAATGCCTGACAAAGTGCCAGCCCCACCAGATTGGGACCCTCAGGTCATTCAAAGTGGTATCTGAAGTTGATAGAGAATTGCTACTGCCTGCTACCCCATTTTACTACACTTACTGGCCTCTAGGTTAACTTTCTCAAAAGAAGAAAGTGTTTATCTGGTTCTCATCATGGCCCCAGTTCTCTAGCAGTTGGAGCCACTTTTCATCCCTGACCTCATGCTGGCCTCCTATACATAGCTAGTCCCACACTGTCCCAACCAATATCATAAAAACAACAATCAATGCCTATCTAACTTAGAACCCTGGCTGCATCACTGTCATTGTGTGTGTGTGTGTGTGTGTGTGTGTGTGTACTCAGCTGCTCAGTTGTGTCTGACTCTGCTACCCCATGGACTGTAGCCCTCCAGGCTCCTCTTGTCCATGGGATTTCCCAGGCAAGAATACTGGAATAGGTTGCCATCTCCTCCTCCAGGGGATCTTCCTGACCCAGGGATGGAACCCATGCCTCCTGCATTGTCAGGTAGATTCTTTACAACTTCCACCAGGGAAGGCCACTGTCATTTTACTCTCCTGCTTCTCTAGGAAGGAAATATCTCTGCCTGTGTTCCACCAACTTTGTGTATGTGTGAGGGGAGGGGTACTGGCCATGAAGGCTAACCTAGAAACCTAGACATGCTACTTCAAGGGTATCCAATACCCATGACTGATAGGCATAGACTCCAAGAGCTAGAGCAATGGAGAAAGACCCAGCAGCTCATCTACTGGAGCAGTTCGGTATCTCTATTGTGGATATGCTTGCGTGCCAAGTCACTTTAGTTATGTCTGACTCTTTACAATCCCATGGACTGTAGCCCAGCGGGCTCCTCTGTCCATGGGATTCTCCAGGCAAGAATACTGGAGAGGGTTGCCATAACCTCCTCCAGGGGATCTTCCTGACCCAGGGATTGATTCCACGTCTCTTAGATCTCCTGCATTGGCAGGTGGGTTCTTTACCATTAGTGCCATCTGGGAAGCCCATTGTGGATATAGTGGTTTACATTTTGAACTGTTACTGGCTGTCATTATATGTCAAGCCTTTAGGACAGCTTGGAGGACACCCCGTCTAAGTCAATGCCCTTTCTAACTCCTTCTGCTCATACTGTGGTCAAAGGCATCCTAGAAAACTTGTTTGTGTGTGTGAGCCACAGGTTGGGGAATTTTCCCAGGCTTTTTTTCTGCCCTCTGTTTAACAGCAACAACTAACATTCATTGTGAACTTACTGTGTGCCAGACACTAGATATAACATGTACTTTGTAGAGACTGCCATTTTTAATTCTAACAAGTATGCAATGACTTATGTATCCTTTTAAATCTCTATTTTCACAGATGAAGAAACTGTAGAACAGAAAGGTAAGTAATTCATCCAAGGCCAACAGCTAAGGAAATGGCAAACTCAGAATATAAAGCAAGTTTAATTAAGATGCTCAAGGCAATTCAACTTGTCTGTGGTGGAACTGAGTAATAACCAAGCCCTCTCTGGCTTTTAGGTAATTTCCCCCCTCTCTACTCTGTTATCTACATCACAGATTCTCCTACCCAGCCTATGTGGACTGATATTTAGATTTGACTATTTGCCTGGCCTTCATTTCAATTTTTCTCTATAATGTTGCCGCTTGGATGGCCCAACTCTGTTCTATCTTCTGCAGACTACATTCCAGCCCAGCACTACCCCTGTGACCAATACAAGTTCCAGTGACAGCACATGCATGCTAAGTTGCTCACTCGTGTCCAATTCTTTGTGATATGATGGACCATAGCCTGGCAGGCTCCTCTGTCCATGGAATTCTCCAGGCCAGAATACTGGAGTGGGTTGCCATTTCATCATCAAAGGGATTTTCCTGACCCAGGGATCAGACATGGGTCCCTTGTGTCTCCTGCATTGGCAGGTGGGTTCTTTACAACTAGCAGCACCTGGGAAGCCCAGTGATAACACACTCCAGTATAAATCCAATTGTTCCAGAGTTCTACCTATCTGGAAGGAGAAATCCAACATTACTTCAGAAAAAAAATAGAGTAAGAGGGAAAAATGGAGGCAGCCTCACCCTGGTAGGTTCTCCCACAGACCTTGGTTATCCAGACCCCCCAAAAAATAATAACCAATGTTAATCCCATCCTCCAAGCACTGGGATAAATGCTTTGCACAAATTATTTCATTTAAATCCTCATGGATGTTCATGGAATGTATTGTGGTAACTGTTTCATGGAGTAAGCAAGACACTGTGCTGTACCGTTTAAACTTATACAGTGCTGTAGGTCAATTATATCTCTACAAAACTGGTGGAAAATATAAAAAATCCTCATAACAATTCTTTACATTTTAGTACTATTGTCATTCACATTTTTAGAGATGTGGAGACTAATGTTTGAAGAAATTAAGTGACTTGTCTAATTTTGAAGAGCTAGGTTTGGGATTCAGGTCTCTTGGATTCCAAGCCCCACACCACCACACTCTACAATTAGCTTACATGATCCAGAGCAGGCTGTAGATGGATGCCTGCTCATGGCTACACCTGGCTGAGATCCAACCCTGATAGGCACAGAATATTGTAACTACCTATTCTCTTAGAGGGAGCAATTATATTTCCTAGCTGGAGAAGCTCACACACAACTATTTCTCTTGTAACATGTACTAGCTCTGATGGCCACTGTGATCCATTCAAGTCAAGACCCTGAACATGATTTTTAGTAGGGCTCCATCACTGACAAAGCATCTCCAAGGTGCCATCACTTGTGATAGCTGCTTCTAAGTCGAGGAGTAGACTAGGAGATCCAAAAGTCTTCTGCCTCCACTTCAGGTCTCCAAACACCTCTGGGATCTCAAACATCTCACAGTCAGCTATTTTTAGCATATTCCCTTTTTATAACTTCACAAAATCCTCATAGTGGCAGATGCCCTAGGGAAAAAATCAATCATGTGTATTTAGCACCAGCTCCCTATCTATTCCAGCTGTGTTTATTTTGTTTATCAAAAGAATCTTCTGGTTCCAAATTATCCAGCTATATGGTCTTTGGTTACTGCTGTCAATAATCATCCCAATTTTGGAGGGCCCCATTCAAGGTCCCTCACGTTTGTATCTATTTGTGATTTATTTACTGCTATCTAGAGGAGTACCTCTGCTGTTTCATCTTTTACTAGCCACACACTGGCTTCCCTCCTTACTATTCCCCAGTTTTCTCATAACTTATCACATTCATCCAGCCAGAAATACTTCTTTTTGCAGTAATTATGACTTTTACATCCACTGCCTTCCTCACTCTCCCATACTATGTAGGACATAAGAAGCTGCAATTTACCAGCATTTTGAAGGTCAGGACAGGAAGCATACTGGACAATTCTGGGTCCTTGAAGAGAACATCACCATGGGAGACAATCACACATACAAAAACACCACCATATGGGGCACTCAAGGTAATGAACATTACTGACGCAATAGGTTTCCAGCTAACCCCTTTGTGTGAATCTATTCCATTTATCCCCATTCCTTGCTATATCCCATCCACTGAAACTTCACCCCTATATCAGTGGCTGGGTCCTCAGATTCAAGGAAAGCAAAGTCAAGGACCAAGGGAGATTGGATAGTGGCCAATGGGCAGCAGTGTCCAGTGACACCCTCCTATATACTTACCTATGAGGTGATCTTGAGAGTCCCCAGTTAGAAAGATGCATTGGTGATAGTCGTTCACATAGTGGTGAGTATGGGTTAAATAGGCAACTGGGTTCATTGATCAGGGTTTGGTCTACCAAGCAGTAATGGGTCCTGAGTATATCCTATCCTCAGTTAAGTGGCAGGGTACACTGGCTCCCTTTTGACAAGCTTGGCCACCAAATATATTTCTCAGATTAGTTAAGAGGCCAAGTACTTTCTGAACTTGCAAGAAGTATAAACCTTACTTATCCATGTCTATAGGCATACAGGACATAATTTGTTGTTGCTGTTCAGTCACTCAGTCGTGTCTGACTCTTTGTTACCTCATGGATGGCACCACACCAGGCTTCCCTGTCCTTCACCATCTCATGGAGCTTGCTCAAACTCATATCCATTGAGTTGGTGATGCCATCCAACCATCTCATCCTCTGTCATCCCCTTCTCTTCCCACCTTCAATCTTTCCCAGCATCAGGGTCTTTTGTAATGAGTCAGCTCTTTGCATCAGGTGGCCAAAGAACTGGAGCTTCAACTTCAGCATCAGTCCTTCCAATGAATATTCAGGATTGATTTCCTTTAGGATTGACTGTTTTGATTTTCTTGCAGTCCAAGGGACTCTCACGAGTCTTCTCCAACACCACAGTTTGAAAGCATCAGTTCTTCAGTGCTCAACCTTCTTTATGGTCCAGCACTCACATCCACACATGACTACTGGAAAAACCATTAGTTCAGTTCAGTTCAGTTGCTCAGTTGTGTCTGAATCTGAGACCCCATGGACTGCAGCACGCCAGGCTTCCCTGTCCATCACCAATTCCCGGAGCTTACTCAAACTCATGTCTGTTGAGTTGGTGATACCATCCAACCATTTCATCCTCTGTCATCCTCTTTTCCTCCCACATTCAACCTTTCCCAGCATCAGATTCTTTTCAAATGAGTCAATTCTTTGCATCAGGTGGCCAAAGTCAACACTTTGACTTTCAGCTTCAGCATCAGTCCTTCCAATGAATATTCAGGGCTGATTTCCTTTAGAATTGACTGATTGGATCTCCTCACAGTCCAGGGGAGTAGCTTTGACTACATGGAGCTTTGTTGGCAAAGTGACCTCTCTGCTTTTTAATATGCTGTCTAAGTTGGTCATAACTTTTCTTCCAAAGAGCAAGCGTCTTTTATGGCTGCAGTCACCAGCCACAGTGATTTTGGAGTGCAAAAAAATAAAGTCTGTCACTATTTTCTTTGTTCCCCCAACTATTTGCCGTGAAGTGATGGGACAAGATGCCATGATCTTCATTTTTTGAATGTTGAGTTTTAAGCCAGCTTTTTCACTCTCCTCTTTTTCCTTCATCAAGAGGCTCTTTAGTTCCTCTTCGCTTTCTGCCATAAGGGTGATGTCATCTGCATATCTGATATGCAATATTATTGATATTTCTACTGGCAATCTTGATTCTATCTTGTGCTTCATCCAGTCTGGCATTTTGCATGATGTACTCTGCATAGAAGTTAAATAATCAGGGTGACAATATACTGCCTTGACATACTTCTTTCCCAATTTGGAACCAGTCTGTTGTTCCATATTTGGTTCTCACTGTTGCTTCTTGACCAGAATACAGGTTTCATGGGAGGCAGGTAAGGTGGTCTGGTATTCCCATCTCTTTAAGAAATTTCCACAGTTTATTGTGATCCACACAGTCAAAGGCTTTAGAGTAGTCAATGAAGCGGAAGTACATGTTTTTCTGGAATTCTCTTGTTTTTTAAATGATCCAACAGATGTTGGTAATATGATCTCTGGTTCCTCTGCCTTGTCTAAATCCAGCTTGTATATCTGGAATTTCTTGGTTCATGTACTGTTGAAGCCTCACTTGGAGGATTTTGAGCATTACCTTGCTAAAACAAGGAATGAGTTCAATTGTACGGTAGTTTGAACATTCTTTGGCATTACCTTTCTTTGAGACTGAAACTTTTCCTGTTCTGTGGCCACTGCTGAGTTTTCCAAATTTGCTGGCATATCGAGTGCAGCACTTTAACAGCATCATCTTTTAGGATTTGAAATAGCTCAGCTAGAATTCCATCATCTCCACTAGCTTTGTTTATAGTGATGCTTCCTAAGGCCCACTTAACTTCACAATCCAGGATATCTGGCTCCAGGTGAGTGATCACACCATTGTGATTATCTGGGTCATTAAGATCTTTTTTGTGTAGTTCTGTATATTCTTGCCACTTCTTAATCTCTTCAGCTTCTGTTAGGTCCATACCATTTCTGTTCTTTATTGAAAACATCTTTGCATGAAATGCTAATTTTCTTGAAGAGATCTCTAGTCTTTCCCATTCTATTGTTTTCCTCTATTTCTTTACATTGATCACTTAGGAAGGCTTTCTTATCTCTCCTTGCTATTCTTTGGAACTCTGTATTCAAATGGGTGTATCTTTCCACTCCTCCTTTGCTTTCTGCTTCTCTTCTTTTCTCAGCTATTTGTAAGGCCTCCTCAGACAATCACTTTTTGCATTTCCTTTTCTTGGGGATGGTTTTGACAACTGTGTCCCACACAATGTTATGAACCTCCATCCATAGTTCTTCAGGCACTCTATCAGATCTAATCCCTTGAATCTGTCTGTTACTTCCACTGTATATTATACAGTAAGGATTTGATTTAGGTAAGGGATTTGATTTAGGTAAGGGATTTGATTTATGTCATACCTGAGTGACCTAAGGGCTTCCCTGATAGCTCAGTTGGTAAAGATTCCGCCTGCAATGCAGGACACCCCAGTTCAATTCCTGGGTCAGGAAGATCCACTGGAGAAGGGATAGGCTACCCACTCCAATACTCTTGGGCTTCCCTTGCCGTTCAGGTGGTAAAGAATCTGCCTGCAATGTGGGAGACCTGGGAAGATCCCTTGGAGAAGTATTCTGGCATGGAGAATTCCATGGACTGTATAGTTCATGGGGTCACAAAGAGTTGGACACAACTGAGTGACTTTCACTTTCATACCTGAATGGCCTAGTGGTTTTCCCTACTTTCTTCAATTCAAGAAAAGTAGCTTTCTTTGATTCTGCTGTGAAAGATGGCTGAATATCTTCATATATACCAGCATTTGGAGCCCAAAGCTGGTGGCATGAATCTTTATCAAGCTAGGACATGTTCCAACACAGTGACCAAAGCTTTGTCCTAGTAGGTGATAGGTAAGCATGCAGCCCTGTATCCATGCCTAAAGAGAAAGTTGCCCTCTAAATACTTTCTGATGTTCTCCTCATAATGTAGAGGGTAGGAAGCAGAGCAACCTAGTGAGTTAGTCCCACAAGTCATAGATGGGTAACAGGAGCTGCTTCTTCCTGAAGTTCTTGCTCATGGATCTGGAAGGAAGAAATAACAAAATTATATGTAAACAAAAAAAAACTATCTAAACTAAGTGGTGATGCAAGAGTCTTAGGAAAGCAGTAGAAGTTGAGGGGCAGTGTCAAATGGGAAGAACTAAGAAAGGCAAGAGGAAAATCATAAACTAGGTAGGTGTGGGAAATACCAAATATGTGGTATCTGAATGAATATCAAAAGTAGGAACCAAGTGACAATGGACACTGGGACTATACCTGTTCTAGATATCACTTGCATGAATGAGCCAGGTCCCTTTTAATGGGGCCAGAATGACTATCACATTAAAAATTTAAATAACCAACTAACTAAATAATTTTAAATGCACATAATCTCTAGCTCAGCAATTTGATTTCAGAAATTTTTCCTACCAACATATTTGCACAAAGACATAAATATAAGGATGTCCATTGTAGCATTAATTGTATTTAGTAATAGACTGAAAAGAATAGAATGTGCATCAATACTGGACTGGTTAAATAAATTATGGTACGTTCATACAATGTAATATTACTTAACCACTAATGAGAATAATAAATCAATTTAAAACTAACCCAGAATTAACACAGACACTAGAATTAGCAAAGACATTAAAACAGTTACTTTAACTGTAGTCCATATGTGGCTCAGATGGTAAAGAATCTGCCTGCAATGCAGAAAACCCCGGTTTGACCCCCTGGGTCGGGAAGACCCCCCCCCCCCCCCCAGAGAAAGAAATGGTTCCTCACTCTAATAGTCTTGCCTGGAGAATTCTGTGGACAGAGGAGCCTGGTGGGCTACAATCCCTGGGGCTTCAAAGAGTTGGATATGACTGAGTGACTTACACACATATATTCACAGTGTCCCATAGAGACATGGAAAAAATTATAAATGACCCAAATAGAACTTTAGAGATGAAAACTATAATGTGTAAGATTAAAAACGTACTAAATTGGATTCCAGTAGTCATGTACGGATGTGAGAGTTGGACCATAAAGAAGGCTGAGTGCTGAAGACTTTTGATGCTTTCAAATGGTGGTGCTGGCAAAAATGCTTGAGAGTCACTTGGACAGCAAGGAGATCAAACTAGTCAGTCCTAAAGGAAATCAACCCTGAAAATTCATTGGAAGGACTGATACTGAAGCTGAAGCTCCAGTCCTTTAACCACCTGATGCAAAGAGCCAACTACCTGGAAAAGACCCTGATGCTGGGAAAGATTGAGGACAAGAGGAGAAAGAGGCAACAGAGAATGAGATGGCTGGATGGCATCACAGACTCAATGGACATGTGTTTGAGCAAACTCTGGGAGATAGTGAAAGACAGGGAAACCTGGTGTGCTACAGTCCATGGGGTCACAAAGACTTGGACATGACTTAGCGACTGAACAACAAAATGGGATTTATGGCAGATTAGACACTGCAGGGGAAAATATTAGTAAACTAAAAAATACAACAATAAAAACTACCTTTGGAAAACACAGGACAGAAAGAATCAGTATAATGAAAGGCACATCAGTGAGCTGTGAAACAACTTTTGGCAGCCTAATATATGAGTAATTGGAGTTACTGAAGGAAAGCAAGGAAACATTAGGGAAAATATTTGAGGAAACAATAGTTGAAAAATTTCCAAACTTGATGAAAACTATAATCCCACAGATTCAGGTAGCTTAGAGACTCTCACAAGTGTGAAACCTGAAGAAAATTATACCAAGTGACATCCTAATCAAATTTATCAAAGCCAATGATAAAGAGAACATCTTAAAAGCAGCCAAAGAAAAAAGAAGTTTACATACTGAAGATCAAAAATAAGAGTCACAATAGATTTTTCATGGGAAATGGTGCAAGTGAAAAGAGAATGAAAATAATATCTTTAAAGTTCTGAAAGGAAATGTGTTAACCTAGTGTTCTATACCCAGGGAAAATACCTTTTAAAAATGAAGATGACAGACAGACATTTTCAGACACACAAACCTTAAGATACTTCATCACCATCAACCCCACACTATAAGAAATATTAAAGGATGTCTTTCAAGTTTACTAGATGGAAATTTGTATCTACACAAAAGAATAAAGAGTGCTAGAAATGATGACTACTTGGGTAAATACATATTTTTCTATAATAATTAAATCTTTTTATAGGCTAGTTGATTCTTTAAACAGATAAAATAACAATGAATTGTGGGGTTTATAAATAAGTAAATAAAGTCTTATAAATAAGACTTCCCTGGTGGCTCAGATGGTAAAGCATCTGCCTACAATGAGGGAGACCTGGGTTCAGTCCCTGGGTCGGGAAGATCCCCTGGAGAAGGAAATGGCAACCCACTCCAGTATTCTTGCCTGGAAAATCCCATGGATGGAGGAACCTGGTAGGCTACAGTCAATGGGTTGCAAAGAGTCAGACACGACTGAGTGACTTTACTTTCACCTTAAATAAGTAAAAATAAAATGTATGATAATAGCGTAAAATCTGGGAGGGAAAAAATGGATTTATACTATTGTTAGGTTCTTATACTACTTGTGAATAAAGTGGAAGTGTTATTTGCTCAGTCGTGTCTGACTCTTTGCGACCCCATGGATTGTAGCCTGCCAGGCTCCTCTGTGGTGAAGGAGTATAAATTCACTTGACAGTAGACTGTTAATTACTTACAAATGTTTCTGTAAATCTTGAATCAATCTGTAAACTAACAAAACAAAAGCTATAGCTAATGAACCAACAAAGAAGATAGAATATGATAATTAAAAATGAAGAATAATCCAAAAAGAGGTAGAAAAAGAGGTAAAGGAAACAAGAACAGATGAGGCAAAGAGAAAACAAATTGCAAGATAGAGTTAGCACCAACCATAACAATAATCACATTAGAAGGCAATGGTCTAATCTCCCTAATTAAAGGGCAAAGATTGTCAGATTGAATAAAAATAGTAAGATTCAAATACTGCTGAATTTAATATACAGATATACCTCAGAGATATTGCACACTTGATTTCATACCACCACAATAAAGCAAATATCACAATGAAGGGGATCACATTAATTTTATGGTTTCCCAGAGCATACAAAAGTTATGTTTAAACTATAGTGTAGTCTATAAAGTGTGCAATAGCATTAGGTCTAAAAAACTAATGTACATACCTTAATTTAAAAATGAAAAACAAAAATTGCAATACCAATATCGAAGATCACTGATCACAGACCACCATAACAATATAATAATAATGAAAAAGTTTGAAATATTGGGAGAATTGTCAACATGTGATACAGAGATACAAAGTGATCAAATGCTGTTGATAAAATGGTGCCAATAGATTTGCTAAATGCAGAGTTGCCACAAACATTCCATTTATTAAAAAATGCAATATCTGTGAAGGGCAATAAAACAAAGTGCAGTAAAATGAAGTATGCTTTACACACTTTAAATATAAAGATACAAACAAGTGAAAAGTAAAAGGATGACATAAAACACACCATGCTAACCCTGGCCAAAAGAAAGTTGACATGACTGCATTCATAACAAAGTGAATTTGAAAGCAAAAATTGTATTATCAGTGACAGAGAAGGTCATTTCATAATGATAAGGGGATCATTTCTTCAAGAGGACACAACAGTCCTAAATGCTTATGCTCCTAAAAAATACATGAAGCAAAAAGTAATAGAACAACAAGGAGAAATCTGCAACTATAGTTGGTGATTTCAACAACATTCTCTCAATAATTAATAGAGTAAGTAGAAAGAAAATAAGCAATGGTATTGTAGGCTTAAACAACAGTATCAAAGAACTTGTTTGACACATATAGAACAGCCACCCAACAACAGCAGATGTCACATTTTTCTCAAGTGCAGATGGAACATCTATCAAGATAGATCATATTGTTGAGCAAAATAGTGTAGTGTGTTAGTCGTTTAGTCGTGTCCAACTCTGTGTGACCCCATGGACTGTAGTCTTCCAGGCTCCTCTGTCCATGGGATTCTCCAGGGAAGATTACTGAAGTGGGTTACCATTCCCTTCTCCAGGGGATCTTCCCAACCCAGGAACAGAACCCAGGTAGACTGCATTGTAAGCAGATTCTTTACTGTCTGAGCTACCAGGGAAGCCCCTGTTGAACAAAATGTCTCAATAAATGTTAAGGTATTCAATGTATATTCTTTCACTGCAGTAGAATTAATTTAGAAATTAATCAAAAGCATCTGAGAAATGTTTAAATATATTTAAAAACTGAATAACACACTTTTAAATAACCAATGAGTCAAAGAAGAGATCAAAGGGAAATTAGAAAATATTTTGAACTGAGTGAAAATGAAAATATAATGTATAGAATTTGTGGTTTGTAACTAGAAGTAGTTTAGAAAGATCTCAAATCAATGATCTCAGCTTTCACATTAAAAATTAGAAAAACAAACGCAAAGTAACTAAAAGAAAATAAATAATGAAGACTAAAGTATAAATCAATAATATAGGAAACAGAAAGACAATAGAGAAAAGCAATGAAACCAAAAGCTGGTTCTTTGAGAAGCAGCCAGTGCTCCTGCATAGGGGCATCTGCCTGTTGTCTGTTTCACTTGCCTCAATTAGATGCAACTGACTCTATAATGGCAGTAAAATTCCTAGGTCAGAGGCTCTCTTGAGGTGGGGTCTTGGCTGCACCCAGACCTACTTGACTGGGCGTGTATTCAATGGAACAGATAGGATGTGAAAAGTCTACCCCTTCTGGAATAGTGCCACTTCACCTGGCAAAAGTGAGCCTCTAATTTTGCTTTGATGGTATCATAATACATAGTTTGGTCTACATCATTATAGATGCAGAGACTCCATGCCTCAAAGGCAGCTCTAACTGCCAGCAGTTCCTGTTCCTACTTAAGTACTTAACCTAAGAGAGAGGCACATAGGTGGAAGTTCTTGGGCTGAGATCTTCTTGTAACAGGATCACTCTACCTTAATACTAAAGGTGTTAGTTTAAATTAAGTAAGGCCAGGTTGGCTCAGGTTAGGCCAGGATCAAGGCAGAAAGTTTTTTTAACTGCTTTATTGACATATAACTGATATAAAATATACCACACAAAATTCAAATAATTACTATTTCTTTCTTTTTTCTCCCCACCTTTTTGTTTTTTTTTCCTTGTCTGACTGTACTTGCTGGAACCTCCACTGGCTGGACAAGGATTGTGCCAGGAGGCATCTTTGTCTGGTTTCTGATGTTAAAGGAAATACTTTCGAGATTTCCGCAGGATGATGTCTGTTATACTTATTGGCATAGGGCACTTTATCAGGCATAGGAAGAGCCCTTTTGTTCCTAGTTAGCTAAGGGACTTTTAAAATAATGAATGAATGTTAAGTATTATTAAATGTGTTTTCCATATTGGTAAAATGATCTTATGGGATTTTTCCTTTTTAACCAGTTAATATGATGAGTTATGTTAATTTTCCAAACTAACCTTGCTTTTCTGGTATAAACCCAACTTGGTAAATATTATCTTTTTAATACATTGCTAAATTTAGTTTTCCTTTTTTTTAGTTCTACCAGTTTATTGCTACCAACCCATTTCCCTATATCCTCATGCACGTGTGCTCAGTCATACAACCCCATGGACTGCAGCCCACCAGGCTCTTCTGTCCATGGATTTTTCCAGGCAAGAATACTGGAGTGGGTTGCCATTAATTTGCTAAGTTTTTAAATAATTTTTACATCTTATAATCATGAATAAGAGTGACTTGTATCATTCCTCTGTTAGGTTTTGGTACCAAAATAACTCTAGAAGTGTACTAATTTTCTTTTCTCTGGAAAAAAATGAGAAATATTGAATGATATTTTCCTTCAGTGGTTGGTAGAACCAACCAACCAAGCCTGTCAAGAACTGTGCGTCCAGTGTTTCCCCTCCGCCCCCCTGGGTACAATTTTATGTACTGACATTTTCTTTAGTGGCTAAAGGACTTTTTGAATTCTCTATTTCTAAATTCACTTTTAGTAAATGTATTTTTCAAAGAATAAGCTCATTTTTAAACCCAAGTTTTCAAATGTATTGATATGAAGTTCTTTGTATTATCTTATTGTTATGTTTCATCTCTGTAGCATCTGTATCTCCCACTTTTTAATCTAAAATGTGTATATGCATCATCTGTCTTTTTCCCCATTGGTTAATCTTTCTAGAGGTTTTTGTATTTTATTAGTCTTTTCAAAGAAATAATTCTTGGTTTTGTTGATACTTCTATCTATATATTTGCTTTATATTTCATTGACTCTTACTTATATCTTTATTATTTCCTTCCTTCTGCTTTCCTGAGGATTAGTCTGATATTCTAATTTCTACAATTAACATGTTTAATTTCATGTTTCACAGATTAGTTCTGAGCCTTCATTTTTTTCTAGTGAAAGCTTTTAAGTCTATTCATTTTCTTCTAAATATCATTTTAGATGATCTCACAAATTTTGATATGCAGTATTTTTTCATTATGTTTCACATCTAAGTATTCAGTTCTAAATCTAATTTTCATTATAATTTTTCTTTCACCTATAAGTTATTTAATATTGTGTTTCAAGTTTCTAAACAAATGAATTTTTCATAGTCATTTAAAAATACTGATTTATAACTTAGTTGCATTGTAATTAGAGAAGGTGATCTAATACCACACCAAATGTTGGAAATTTGTTGAAGCTAGCAAGTGGTTAATTTTTGTTTGTGCTTCAAAAATACTTGAAAGTAATGTATACTAATTGTTGAAATTTTCTACATATATATCTATTATATCCAGCTTGCTAATTGTGCTGTTCAAGTCTTTTAATATCTTTACTGTTTATTTTTTGCTTAATCTATCAGTTACTATATAAGATGTGTTAGAATCTCCCACTATGATAGTGGATTTATCAATTTATCCTTGTAGATCTGTCAACTGTTGTTTTGAAGAAAACTTTGGCTATATTAATAGGCAATTACACATTTAGAAATATTATATCTTCCTAGTTGAATTTACTTTTTCCATTATGAAGTGACTTCTTTCATCTCTAATAACACTTTGCCATACATTTAAAAGTATTATATGAAAATAGCTACTTCATGTTTCTTTGGTCAGTTTTTGCCCAGTAAATTTTTCTATCCTTTGATATATAGTCTTTCCATGTCCTTACTTTGAAGTCTAAATGAAATTATTTCTCTTTTAAACAGTATATAACTGGGTTTTGTTCATTTATTTATCCTGACAATCCTTGACATTTTTATTGAGTACTTTAGTCTATTTATAGTCAGAGTTACTACTAATATATTTGGATTTATTCTTATCCCCTTATAGTGTGATTTTTATTTGTCCTTTTTACTATTTCATTTTCCTCCTCCTCTTTTCTTGGCTTTATTTATTTATTTATTTTTGGCCATGCCAAGCAGCTTGCAGAATCTTAGTTCCTCGACCAGGGATTGAACCCAAGCCATGGAAGTGAAAGCATTGAGTCCTAACCACTAGACCGCCAGGGAATTCCCTTAGCTTCTTTTAAACTAAGCTTTTTTTTCTTTTGCATTCCATTTTTCTCTCTACCAATTTGAAAGTTATATATTACATGTCTATTCTTTTGCTGCTCACTCTTGCCATTTTAACATGCATGCTTTAGTCTAAAATTAATAATTTCCATTTCCTTTATAATTTAAATTTCAAAGCACATACACATTATCCATACTCACCGTATTTTGCCTTCAGCATCAGTGTCTGAGAACTATGAATTATGTAGTACTCTTCCCACAAACCTTTCATTTTTCCCAGTTTTGCAAAGAGATGTGTTTAAAAAATTATTACCAATTTTGTAGATCAAGAAATTGGGTCAAAAACAAAGAACTTATCCATAGAAATACTCATCAACCATGCCCCCTGACTATTTTTCTAATTACAGAATTCAGGAGATGGCCTGGGGAAACTTTATTGTCATAAAACAAAAATTAAAAAAAATTTATATACATTGCCACCTTGCCCTCTAGAGAAATTATACTAATTTATATATAATTTATATACACTAATTATACAGAGCAGTAATTTAAATCCATGATCAATCTAATGCTGAGTTCCTTCCAGTTCTCAGAGTACAGGAACCATGTCTTTTTTTATTATTTGTATTATAGAAAGTTTTGAACATATATAGGAATAGAGAGGCTAGTTAATAAATTTTGTGATAACTTTTAAAAAATTATTGAAATATAGTTGATTTACAGTGTTGTGTTAGTTTCTGCTGTACAAGTAAGTGAATCAGCTACGCATATATTGTGAGAACTTTTTAATCCCAGGTAGCTGTCAACAGCTTCAGTTTGTTTCAGTCGCTCAGTCATGTCCAACTCTTTGTGACTCGATGGACTGCAGCACACCAGGCCTCCCTGTCTAACACCAACTCCCAGAGCTTACGCAAACTCATGTCCATTCAGTCGGTGATGCCATCCAACCATCTCATCCTCTGTCGTCCCCTTCTCCTCCCGCCCTCAATCTTTCCCAGCATCAGGGTCTTTTCAAATGAGTCAGCTCTTCGCATCAGGTGGCCAAAGTATTGGAGTTTCAGCTTCAAAATCAGTCCTTCCAATTAACACCCAGGACTGATCTCCTTTAGGATGGACGGGTTGGATCTCCTTGCAGTCCAAGGGACTCTCAAGAGTCTTCTCCAACACCACAGTTCAAAAGCATCAATTCTTTGGCACTCAGCTTTCTTCACAGTCCAACTCTCACATCCATACATGACCACTGGAAAAACCATAGCCTTGATTAGATGGACCTTTGTTGGCAAAGTAATGTCTCTGCTTTTTAATATGCTATCTAGGTTGGTCATAACTTTTCTTCCAAGGAGAAAGCATCTTTTGATTTCATGGCTGCAGTTACCATCTGCAGTGATTTTGGAGCCCCCAAAAATAAAGTCTGTCACTGTTTCCCCATCTATTTGCCATGAAGTGATGGGACTGGATGCCATGATCTTAGTTTTCTGAATGTTGAGCTTTAAGCCAACTTTTTCACTCTCCTCTTTCACTTTCATCAAGAGGTTCTTTAGTTCTTTACTTTCTGCTATTAGGGTGGTTTCATCTGCATATGTGAGGTTATTGATATTTCTCCCGGCAATCTTGATTCCAGCTTGTGCTATATCTAGCCCAGCATTTCTCATGATCTACTCTGCATATAAGTTAAATAAGCAGGGTGACAATATACAGCCTTGACGTACTCCTTTTCCTATTTGGAACCAGTCTGTTGTTCCATGTCCAGTTCTAACTGTTGCTTCCTGACCTCCATACAGATTTCTCAAGAGGCAGGTCATGTGGTCTGGTATTCCCATCTCTTTCAGAATTTTCCACAATTTATTGGAAAAAAAATTAGTCAACAGCTCAGATAGGAAATACTACAATAAAAAGAAGAAAGTAAGACTAAATAGTATTGAGCTTTATGTTCTATTTTTTTAAAGATGAGGTTCTTTTCAATCTTTTCTCTGTTTTGAGATTACAGTAAAACTTTAATTAACAGGATCTTAATAAACTGGAAACTTTCACTAACTAGATTCTTTCCTGGTACTCTATTTTAAGTAGAGTCTCATTATAATAGGGCTTCCCTCATAGCTCAGTTGGTACAGAATCTGCCTGCAATGCAGGAGACTCGGTTTGATTCCTGGGTCAGGAAAATCTTCTGGAGAAGGGAAAGGCTACCCACTCTAGTATTCTGGCCTGGAGAATTCCATGGACTATAGCCAACGGGGTCGTAAAGAGTTGGACACGACTGAGCGATTTTCACTTTCACTTTCATTATAATATGCTCCTAACAGAGATTTATTCTAAAAATGCAAGTCTCATGGAATGACTCCTAAACAGCCAATGGACCAAAGAAGAAATAAATAGGAAATTAGAAAAAATCTTGAAACAAATGAAAAGGAAAATACAACATAGCAGAACTTATGAGATGCAGTAAATGCAATATTAAGAGGAAAGTTTTAGCAGTAAATGCCCACATTAAAAAAAACCCTCAATTAACCTAACTTTACACCTCAAGAAACTAAAAAAAAGACAAATTAAGCCTGAAGTTAACAGAACAAAATAGTAAAGATCAGAGCAGAAATAGACAAAATAGAGAAAAGACATATAATAGAAAAAAAATCAGTGAAACTGAGTTTTTAAAAAGATTTTAAAAATTGACAAACTTAAAAAAAAAATTGACAAACTTTTAGCTAGACTAAGAAAGAAAGAGGGAAAACTGAAATAAATAAAGTCAGAAATGAAAGAGGAGACATAACAATTGATGCCACAAGAATAAAAAGGATTGTAACAGACTACTGAGAACAATTATATATCCATAAATTGGGTAACCTAGAACAAAAAGATATATTTCTAGAAACATACAAACTACCAAGGCTGAATTAGAAAGAAACTGAAAACCTGAATAGATTTTTAACTATTAAGGAGATTGAATCAGTAATTGAAAATCTGCCAACAAAGAAAAGCCCAGGACCAGATGGCTTTACAGGTGTATTCTATGAAATATTTTAAGGAAAATTAATGTCAATTCTTCTCAAACTGTTCCAAAAATATTGAAGAGAAGGGAAAATTTCCAAACTCATTTTATGAGGCCAGCATTACCCTGATATCAAAGCTTGACAAACTAAAGAAAAGAAAGTGACAGGCCAATATCTATGATGAACATAGATGTGAAAATCCTCAACAAAATACTAGCAAACCAGAATCAAGAGCATACTAAAAGGATCACACACCATGACCAAGTGGGATTTATCCTTGAGATACAAGGATGGTTCAGCATATAAAATATCAATTCATGTGAGGCATGAAAGATAAAAATTATATGATCATCTCAATAAATGCAGAGAAAGCATTTCACAAAATTCAACATCCTTTTGTAATAAAGGGCTTCCCCAGTGGCTCAGACGGTAAAGAATCTGCAACGCGAGAGACCTGGGTTTGATCCTTGGGTCGGGAAGATCCCCTGGAGAAGGGAATGGCAACCCACTCCAGTATTCTTGCCTGGAGAATCCTGCTGACAGAGAAGCCTGGCGGGCTACAGTTCACTGGGTTGCAAAGAGTCAGACATGACTGAGTGACTAACACTTTCACTTTTGTAGTAAAAACTCTCAACACACCAGGAATAGAAGGAAATTATGTTGGTCAAAGTGTACAAAGTTTCCGTTATGCAGGATGAATAAATTCTGAGGATCTAATGTACAGCATGGTGACCATACATAATACTGTATTGTATACTTGAAATTTGCTAAAGTAGATCTTAATATTTTCTTGCCACACACACAAAGAAAGGTAAGTGTGTGAGGTGATGGATGTGTTAATTAGCTTGATTGTGGTAGTCATTTCACAGTGGACCCATATCAAAATATTGTACAACCTTAAATACATACAATATTAATTTGTTGATTATACTTTAATAAAGCTGGAAAAAAAAAGGAAATCACCTCAATAAAATAAAGGCCATATATGAAATTCCCATAGCTAGCATCATACTCAGTGGTGAAAAACTGAAGACTTTTCTTTTAAGATCAGGAACATGGCAAGGATGCCAACTCTTGCCACTTTTATTCAACATATTACTGGCAGTCCCAGCCAGAGCAAAGGGATCCAAACGGGAAAGGAACCAGTAAAATTTTTTCTGTTTGCAGATGACATGATCCTCTTTGTAGAAAACCCTAAAGACTCCCCCTACATCCCCGCCAAAACTGTTAGAATTAATAAGGGAATTCAATGAAGTTGTAGAATATAAAATCAACATACACAAACCAGTTGCCTTTCTATACACCAAGAATAAACTATTCAAAAAGGCACTTAAGGAAGCAATACCATTTACAGTAACATCAAAAATAATAAATTGCTTTGGAATAAACTTAACCAAAGAAACCAAAAATTGGTACATTGAAAACTACAAAACACCAATGAAAGAAATGTGAAAAGACACAAGTAAATGGGAAGACATCTTGTATTCATAGGTTTAAAGACTTAATATTGTTAAAATGTCCATATCGCCCAAAGTGGCCTACAGATTCAATGCAATGCCTATCAGCACCCCAATGGGTGCCAATATCCAGAGAATAGAATGGTGGTTGCCATGTATTGGGAGGAGGGGGAATGGTTAGGGGCTATTCAATGGGTATAAAGTTTCAGTGACGCAAGATGACTAAATTCCAGTGATCTGCTGTACATTGTGCCTACAGTTAACAATTTTGGGGCTTCCCAGGTAGTGCTAGTGTTAAGGAGCCCGCCTGCTAATGCAGGTGACATAAGAGACTTGAGTTCGATCCTTAGGTTGGGAAAATCCCCTGGAGGAGGAAATGGCAGGCAACTCACTCCAGTAATCTTGGCTGGAGAATCCCATGGACAGAGGAGCCTGGCGGAGTACAGTCCATGTGGTCACAAAGAGTCAGACATGACTGAAACGACTTAGCACACACACATTGTATACTTAAACAATGTTTTTAAAAGGGTAGGTCTCATATTAAAACATTCTTATCACAATAATAAATAAAAGATTCAGGGAATGACCAGGATTCTGTCCACCCTCAGTATAGTCTTATACCTCTAATATCATTTCCAGAGTCAGGTGCCTGGCATCACTTAGATGATTCTACATGTCAGTCTTGTTTGAAATAGCAACTCAGAAAAATTACTTGTCAGGAGCAAGCTAAAAGAAGCAAGAAGCAGGACTGCACCTTCATTTTGGTCCTCTGTTCTTATTTTCATGTCATCCTTATGTACCCAGAACAAAGTCTCAAACATCAATCCTGAGCAATTGTTCCTGGTTTTCTTCCTGGCAGATGGAGTAAGACATTGTAGTGGAAATTCAGTGTGCCTGGAATTCAAGTCCTGACTCTCCTTCTTGGGAACTCTGTGGTCGTGGAAGAGTCACTTAACCTTTCTGAGCCTTGGTTTAATCAATACTTGTGAAACAAAGGAGTTGGGCTGGAAATAATAACTAATGTCTCTTCCTGTTCTGGGTTTCTGTTATGATGTGAATTTTTAAGGTCTGGTCTTATTCATGGAACATCTCATACCTAAAAGGTGTGAGGGCACCCGGGAATATCTTTACCACCCTGAAAGCCTGACCTTCTACCATTAGTGATCCATTTCATTGGGCTTAGCATTGTTTCCTCCTGCTAGTCTTCCTTTTGAGAAGCATATAAAGGCACTGCATTCTAAATCTAGGTCATTTTTCCTGGTTGGGAAAGGCAGGGATTTTGATGTCCAGAAAAATTTTTTTTTGATGTCCAGAGATTTTAAGTGGGAAGATAAGGGTGTATGTAACACAGAGAGACCTTGAAAGGTGTCAGAGACAGATTTCACCTCTTTTACAATTTTTCTGCAGCTTGGCTCTGAGCATTGTTATGACTCAACCTCTCTGTGCTTGGCAAGGCTCAAACAAGAATAATCTCTGTTTGGTACCAAATCAGAACAGGGAGTCCCTAGCTAAATGTCAGATTCAGGTATTTCTGACGGATTCTGAATGCAGTTCTTTATTATTAAGTCTTTTGATAAAAGGAACTTGTTTAGAAAAGTCAAAACACCCCTTTGAGTAAACCATGTACATTGTTACAAAACTGTGAACTGGCCTACACGCCCAATCTTAGACACTCTCTTTTTCATCATTGTCTTCTAATCCTGTTCTCTTCCATGCTGGTCCTCAGTAGTTGCAGGAAATCCCTCATCTCTCTTTGTTTATCTTGCCTATCGCCTGTCACTAGCACTCGATCTCTCCTATCCTGGAGAAAACAATCTCTTCTTCTGCATGCTCTCAGTTGAGGTACCACTAGTGATAAAGAGTTTCTGCTCTTTTTTTTTTTTTTTAAAGAGTTTCTGCTTTTAATGGAGAAAGACCCATTAATGTAGTTGTTGCTTTTCTCTCTCTAACAATAATAGCTACCATTTATTGAGTTTTGCTATGTCTCAGGCAAGTTTGTGTGCCCAAGGCACTGTGAGACCAAACAAATATAAAAACGGAAAGGTCAGAGTTTGGAGCACACAGAGGTTTATTGCACAGGGAAGCAAGGAGAACCAGGGGGAGGGGTTCATGCCCCCCAAAACCTTGAATTCCCAAAGGGTTTTGTGTATGCATGCTAAGTCACTTAGTCGTGTCCGACTCTTTGTGACCTTATGGATAGTAGCCCACCAGGCTCTTCTGTCCATGGGATTTCCCAGGCAAGAACACTGGAGTGGGTTGCCATGCCCTCCTCCTGGGGATCTTCCTGCCGAGTCTCCTGTGTCTTCTGCGTTGGCAGGCAGATTCTTTACCACCGCACCATTCTTTTTTTGGCCATGCCACAAGGCATGCAGAATCTTAGTTCCCCAATCAGGGATTGAACCCAGGCCTGAGCAGTGAAAATGCTGTATTTCAACCAGATTCTTTACCACCGCACCATTCTTTTTTTGGCCATGCCACAAGGCATGCAGAATCTTAGTTCCCCAATCAGGGATTGAACCCAGGCCTGAGCAGTGAAAATGCTGTATTTCAACCACTGGAAGTTCTAACCAGGCAAGTCCCCAAGCAAAGCATTTTTAAAAGCAAGATGGGGGATGAGGGTCTCAAAGAATGTGATGATCTCCGGCACAATTCTCTGGTTGATGTTGAGGCTACAGGGCAGTTAACATCCTTAGGCGCCTGTAGGTGGGTGGGGGTGGGGGGGCGCTACATCCTCCTGATCATTAAGTAGTTAATTTCTTCCCTTAGGTGGTGGTTTTAGCATCTGAAAAACTCAGGAAATATGAATGAGATACTATTATCTGGGTATTTTAGAGAGAGGCGCTACAACAGAGGATATGGGGGAGATCTGTCCTGAGAAGGCCCCAGAGCATCCTGCTCAGTTACATTATCACTCCATTTGGTTCTCACATCTCTCCACCTATTTTACAAGTGGATGGCAACCCACTCCAGTATTCTTGCCTGGAGAATCCCATGGACAGAGGAGCCTGGTGGGCTACAGTCCATGGGGTCCCAAAGAGTCGGACATGACTGAAGCGACTCAGCATGCACACATCCATACTGAGTCATTCTCCAGGATTTTTCAGCTAGAGCTGTATGGCCCCAGAGCACAGCTTTTGCCCCCAGCACTGCCAACCTTTTCTGCCTGATAGCCATCTGCATGCTCTTGGGACTGCCCGGGGCTGCTGTGTGAGAGAGAGGGTTCCTCCCCTGATGACAAATGATGGTTTATTCTCCAGACTTAGAAGACAAAGACCTAGCTCATGGGGGAAATATTCATAAGGTTATCACCCCAGGAAATTAAAATAGATCCTCTTTCTGCTGTCCTTTCTGTACCAAATTACTCTTACAGTAGATGTTGGTAGCAGAATCAAAAGAATCATTTTTGTATGCTGGTTGGGGACTGAGACCTAAAAGTTATTACCTCTTTTCTGTTTTCTAACTTGTGAGTTGCACCTGAACACATCCACCTAACTGAAATACCTTTTCAAAATCTCATTTTATTTAATTTCTATTTAGACAATGCACTAAACCATTACCTTCCAACATGGAGATCAATAGATGAATTTGAAATTTCTTTGCAAGGTGTCATTTCAAATAGGAGCTTTGGGAATTGCCTGGTGGTTCAGTGATTAGGACTCAGCACTTTCACTGCTATGGCCTGGGTTTGATCCTTGGTCACTGGGGAACTAAGATTCCCACAGGGCCCACAGCGCAGAAAAAGAAAAAAAAAAAGACAAAGGGGAAAAATGAGCTTTGCTCTAAAAATCTGAAGACTTGAGTCCCAATTCTGGATCTGCCACTTATTAGCCTGTGTGCATGTGCTAAGTCACTTCAGCTGTGTCTGACTCTTTGCCACCCTATGGACCATAGCCCATCAGACTCCTCTGTCCATGGGATTCTCCAGGCAAGAATACTAGAGTGGGTTGACATGCCTTCCTCCAGGGAATCTTCCCAACCCAGGGATTGAACCCACATCTCTTAGTCTCTTGCATTGGCAGGCAGGTTCTTTACTACTAGTGACCCCCGAGAAGCCCTTATTAGCCTGTAATGTGTTGTGGTCCATGCGTGGGTTGGAAAAGAATTTCCAGATATGAGGGAGAATGAGAGGAGAGTAAAGTTTATTAGAGGAGGAGATGCTGTTAGAACAGGGGGCTGGCTCAAGGGAGAACCAAACCCTTTAAGCAGGCTAGCATTCAATTTTTATAACCTTAAGATAGAGAAAATTCCTACTGGAATGCTGGTATTAGGTGATTGGTTAGGATGCTATAGGGTGGGTATTTTACCTAATACGGGGTCAGGGGAACTGGCCAGTTTAGATCCGGAGGCTCATGACAACAGTTGCTATGGGGTTTGGTCAGTTCCAAAGATTTTTATCCTGTGACCTTGGTACAAAGCTCCTCATGTTAGAAAAACACACTTAATTTTGTTAAATCTGTTTCCTCATCTGTAAAATACAAATAATTATATTTTCCTTGCTTAATTCACAGAGGTGACATGGTAGGGATACCACTATTAGGAAGTGCTTTGTTAATCTACAAGCAGAAGCCACTAGACAAGATGAATTAGAATGCTCAAAAGGTCATGAGTGGGAAGGATACCTTCAGCAGGGCTCGAAGAAAGGGGTTCATCAAGGATTCAATCATGGAGAAAAATTATGCATCTTTCAATTGGTTTCACTTTATCTTAGCTTGAGGGGTGCAGATCCAAATAGTCTCCAGCTGGATGCCTGATATTCTTCAGCCCTCTGACTTCCAGGAAACAAGTCTTGGTTCTCATCTAAACTGAGTGACCCACTTCTAGAGGGAGAGTGGCATGAGGATTAAGCGACTGCTTGACACCAGTGAAACCAGGCATCTGGATAAATACTGGCTGGGTGAGCAGACTAAAAAGTAGAGAATTGACTGCATGCCACCTTGGTTACAGGGCTTCCCAGGTGGCGCTGGCAGTAAGGACCCTACCTGCCTAATGCAGGAGATGTAAGCGATGTGGGTTCGATCCCTGGGTTGGGAAGATCCCTTGGAGGAGGGCATGGCAACCCACTCCAGTATTCTTCCCTGGAGAATCCCATGGGCAGAGGAGTCTGGCGGGCTACGGTCCATAGGGTCACAAAGAGTCAGACAGGGCTGAAGCGACTTAGCACCCACCTATCCTCACACTTTGGTACAAGCACAGAGATTTGGCAATGGAGTGAGGGATAGGAGAAAAGGCAGAACTCAGATCCTGTATGAAGTTATGGCGCCTCAACTCCTGAAAGTTAATCCCAAGTTAGAACAGAAATTGCCTTCTGGGTAGTCCAGACAGCGCTGAACATAGCGAGCAGCTCACTGAATACCATGTGATGGTGACTGTCCTTGGTCTCTTGGTGTCTATTCTCCTTAGCTATAGGTTTTCCAAAGATACGTGTTAAAGGATGCAATTTATCAGTGCCCAGAAAGAAGACTGAAGGTAGGGACGTGTTCATTAATGGCAGGCCTGGCACCCTAGTACTGAGCGCCTTCTCCCCATTCTCGCTCATTTCACCTCCAACCCCGATCCCCAGACCAGCATAATCGGGTTTGGGAGACTGAAAGGGTTTCACTTCCGCCTGGCTGCAGGAACCATAAATTCCGGACTAGGTCGGAATTGGAATAATCGCAGTCAAAATACACCCAGATGCTCTTACACACCCAGGCGCGCGCGCATCCCCAGGCCATGGGGCGCACGTGAGCCCACGCCCCGCGCGCCCAGCCCTGCCCCTCGCCGGAGCATCCTCCGCAGCTGCCACAGAAGCCGCCGCCTCCTCCTTCTCCTCCTCCTCGTCCACCTCCTCCTCTTCCTCCCTCTACGGCCACCGCCGCGGCTGCTGTGACTCCCATCCCCTCTTGTCCTCATTCCTCTCCCAGTGCTTGCTCCTCCTCCCATCCCCAGCGCCTGCTGCCCGGCGCCGAAGGGCAGAACCCTCGGCAACGTCTCCCCTCCGCTCGGGCCACGAAGAGACTGGAACAGGTCTGTGTCGGGGGCGCTTTGTTGCAGGCTGTTGGAGCGCCAGTGGCTCCAAGAGCCGTTGGGAGGGGGCACGGGGCAGACGGGAGGGTAGATTATTTCTCAGGTTTTGGTCTTTTTCTATGAATAGATGGGATGCGATGCGGTGGGAGGGCAGTCCGGTCCCTTTGCCAGTTCGCCGTCCCTGTCGCTTCACGGAGAGCTTGGTAGCTGCCCGGACTCGTGACCCTGCCCACCTCTAAAGCTCTCTTTCTTTGGGCCCCCAATCCCCACATCCACTTCCCAGAGCTGAGCTTTCTCTTGTTGGGGGCGCTCATGGGTGGGGGCGGGGAGAGATGGATGGAGTCGATCCAGCCGGACGCCTGGGTGCATGAGGCTTTGTTGCCTACAACAAAACCAGTCCCCACCAGCTTCCAGTTCCAGGCTAGGCTATAGCCTGCCGGTAGAGTGGGGTGTGGATGGGGCAGTCTGGGGAAGTGAGGGAATGTGAGGGGCACTCCCTGTGTGTGACTGGCATACAGGAATGCAAATTTGGGAGGGAGGGGGTGCAGGTTTTGTGTGGGGTTCGTTGAGTGTGAATTGGAGTGGTGTGTGTGTGTGTGTGTCTGCACCATGGGGCTGGGCTACTCTTGGCATTACATGTCCTTGGGTATCATCCCATGCCAAGCCAGACTGCAGTAACACACAGGCAGATCAGGTCCAACCTGTTCTGCCCACATCGGAAGGGTAATGATGGTTTCAAAGTCATGGAAATCCCCCCAGCTGGGGCTGTTGCTTAGGGCATTCTGGATGTGGAATCTCTAGCCAGGTTGGCCAAGTCCTACTGGACATCATTATTGTACCCCCAAAGATGCCCAACTTTCTTACCAGGCTTCTCTTCTCAGCCAATGAGGATACAAAGCTTTACAGTGATCCCTGCAGTAACTCCCCCCACCCCACTTCCTCACCCCACCCCTTTAATTAGTGAATCCTCATGTCTTTACTGCAGTGATGTTAGCGGTGGGTTAGGAGGTAGCTGTATTATGTTTGGAGAAAATGGACATGCTAAAAGCATTATGTATTAGTCATGAATTTGGTTTAGAGGGTTTTTTGTTGGTTGATCCATAAGGTGTGAATTGGCATGGCCATTTTTTTTTTTTTTACCAAAGAAAGAAGAGATCAGTAAAAATGAACAAAACTAGCAAGCTTTCTCTTTGACATTTTAATTTATGATTTTAATAAAGTGTTGTTTTTCAGGGTCGAAAAATGTACAATTAAGAACAGTGATCATTTAGTCAAACAACTGACATACATTAAACACCTGCTATGTGCCAGAAGTGTTAGGTATTGGAAGTATAGAAATGAATAAATGAATGAAACATCATCTCAGCTCTCAGGGAGTGCACAGTCTGGTAGGCGACAGAGAAGGTGTAAACAGATAATTATAGTAGAGTTTGACAAGGCCTGGGCAGGGTACTGTAAGACCATGGAAGAGGGAAACCTGGCTGGAGGAGTGGGGAGAAGATCAAGAAAGGTTTCATGGGGGAAGTGACATTTGAATGAGTCTTGAAGAATTAATTCACCAGTTGGTTAAATTGAAGTGACAGCATATATAAAGGTAGAGGAATCCTTGGACAGGTCACTGTTACATTCTCAACAAAGTTAGGATGAATCACCTTGGACTGGGATGGTGATTAATAGTGAATTCAAAAGGAGCCAGTATTGCAGACTGATACAGTTCAGAATACGTTCCCATCTTAAGAAATGTCTAGCTCATTTATTAATATTAGTGTGTTTTGCTTTAAGCAAATCTGATATGTGTAATTATGGACTAACAAGGCAAATGAACTAGATGGGGACAGTATTCACATTGCAGAATTTGTTGTTTTACAAAAGGATTCATAATCAGGTCATCTTAAATAACAGTGCCCCTGTGACCTTTACAGTGAATATTTTTACCAAAAATCGATTTATACAGAATTGTTCCCATAACCAATGGATGGATACAGAAAGGTATATTTGTATTACATTTACTGTTTTCATACAAATTTACCAATTTCAGTGGAAGTGTTTTCCCTCATGGTGTGGATGTTTAATAAACACCAAAAGAAAACATGAAAATGGCAGTAATAAATATGAAATCCTTTGTTATCTTCTATCATTTGAATTGTATATGCGTGCATGCTAAGTCACTTCAGTTGTGTCTGATTCTTTGAGATCCTATGGACCATTGCCCACCAGGCTCCTCTGTCCATGGGATTCTCCAGTCAACAATATTAGAGTGAGTTGCCATGCCCTCCTCCAGGGGATCTTTCTGACCTGTGTCAAACCTGCGTCTCTTATGTCTCCTGTATTGGCAAGTGGATTCTTTACAACTAGCGCCACCTGGGAAGCCCTGAATTGTATATAAAATACACACTAATCAGGACAGAGTCTTCAGGGAGTTTTACATTTTAGGTACTTTTAGTAGTGTCACTGGTAATTAATAATAGCACAATATTTCTGTGCTGTATGTTAGTTCTGAAATGGATATATGATGACCACTCTAATACTCATGCAATGAAGCCAGAACAGGGGCGCATTCTGAGTCTTCTGTTTTGTTGTGTGGGCACTGATTGCATGGACTGATGAATGGCACTGGAAATGAACCTAAGAGATGGATGATTTCTACTGGAAGTGCCTGGTGAGCACAAAGTTCTGCTAGTTAAGAGTGTGGACCCTGAACGTTTGGACCAGCATCCCAGGCATTTACTCCCTTCAATGAAGACCCAAAATAGTTCTGGCTTCTATTTGAAAGGTGCGCCAGCAGAAGTAGACAAGCTTGAATTGGCTTCCTCTCATCTGGCCAGGGCCCTGCTGCAGAGGAAATGATGCCCTGAGGTCCTTTGGGCGCCTCAAGGTCCTTTGGTCACTGACTGTCAGTATCAGAAGGCATGGGGCGTTATCTCTAAGAAACATCCTCTACAGCTTGGGCTAGAACAGAACTGATCTGCTACTGTGGTGATACTCAGATTAGTCTAATGGCTAGGACAGTGCTTCCTAATGCGGGTTCCAAAAAGACTAGTGCCATAGGATGGTAGTCAGTGTTACACACACACTCACACCAGCCCACCCCCACGCACACACCCACTGAGTTTTGTGGTTAACTTTGAGAAATTCTTGCTTAAACAGAAACAGTTTTGTTTATTGCAGGGCTTCTAAAAGCCATCATTAGGCCAGTGTATATATCTTTGCCCACAGAACCTGGTGTTCTAGCAAGCATTTGGCTGAGCTGGTGTGGGGAAGAACATTCTTTGGGCAATGCCGGGCAAGAGCATTTTTGCATTGAGTTTGGAGGCTGTCATTGTCTTGCCTGGTAAACTTGGATGACTCGCTTCAGCCCTCTAGGCTTTCCTTCCCCCACGTGTAAAATGAAGCTGATAATGATCATTGCTCTCACTGACTGTGATGGTGTGATGACAACTAAGATAATATCTCTGCAAGTATTTTGAGCTCTTTAGAAGAAAGACTCTATATAAACTCAAGGTTATTATGAAAAGGAAGTGAAGAATTAAGGCAATTATCTCGATAGTTCGGGCCCTAGTCCTGTTTTTCTGCTGCCTTATTGGGCAGTGTGCCTCCGTTCTCTGCTCTGCTTTGACTGCAAAAACCTATATCCTCATCCAACCTTGGGTGACTCAGTTCTCTGGGCTTACTTCCTTTCACATCCTGACACTTTCAGCATGGCCTTTAATTTCCTGGTCCAGAGGTATCATCAGTGCAGCCTCAAGGAAATCCCATCAATCTGAACACACCCTGCTGACCAGAGAGCCCTGGAGGTGGGAATTAAATGTAGCTGGAAAGTTGCTTTTATCCTTCAGACTCATCCTCCTGCAGAAGCAGTTCTAAAGGACCATCTTGGAAGCTGACTGTTACGGGCTCCTCTCCAGTGGCCCCAGTGCCCCATCTGGACCAGAGTCCTGTTCACAGGAGAGGTTTCTTGACCAGTTTCCAGGGTCCCTTTTGCCAGTAGGAAGTCATGGCCATCTTTAAGGAAATTTAAAGGCAAAAGAAAAAACACTCATGTGACCATTGACCCTTCCTGATTCCCCTGACTCTTCGTTAATTCCTTCTTTTCCTTACAAGCTGCCTTGAAAGGATAGAGTTCTTGAGGATTAACCACTAAATAATCATTGCAGACTGGGTTTGAGGTAGAGACTGAGGTGAAGGCATTAGAGTTAGCAGTGCTCTGTACATGGACCAGCAATTTCCCACATGCAGGCGGCAAGCTTCCATCACAGTAGGAAGGATTTAGGTTTAACCATAAGAGGAAACTGTGTGACTTTAAGATGTGATGCTGGAAAGTGAGTGAAGTCATTCTCTGTCCTGGAGAGCTTAGTGGAAATGCCTATCCAGGAGGGGAGAGTCATAGCACAGTAGAGCTGCAAGTGCCTCGTGAAGTTCATCTGATTCAAACGTTCTCTTTGGATGAGGCAAATGAGGCCCAGAGAAGTGCAGTAAGCTACCTAAGGTCACATAGCTACCATATGTCAGAACGGAAGTCCTCCTAAAAGGTAAAACTCAGATCTGCTGCCTCCTTACGCTCTTTACACAGCTTTATACCCAGCTGTGTTCTTGTATGGGGCTTCCTTGGTGACTAGATAGTAAAGAATCTATCTGCAATGCAGCATACCAGGGTTCGATACCTGGGTTGGGAAGATCCCCTGGAGAAGAGACTGGCTACCCACTCCAGTATTCTTGCCTGGAGAATTCCATGTACAAAGGAGCCTGGCCGGCTATAGTCTTGTATATTCAAGGGAGTGTGGATTGGCTTATTCAGTGACACTTGGAGGTCGTGTCCAGGGCTGAGTTGTGTGGGCTGTAGCAGAGGAACAGGTTTCTCTGGAAGGCCTCAAAGGCCTGCTTCCTTGTATCTCCAAATCTCCATTCCTTTTGAGCGTATGGTTGTCTGATTCACCAAGCCATACAGCTAGCTGGAAACCTAAGGCCTGGGTGTTCTGCCAAGATACCCAGTGGGTGATAAAATCATCCCAGTCCCTCTACCTTGGTCATTATTAACATTGCATGGACCAAGGACCTCCATGAAAGTCTGATGAAAACTACTGATGCACTCCCCAGCTAGGGCCCACATCTGCTACCACAGATATGTAATGTCAGGGTCATCTAGGTTTGTAGCTCCTGGTCTGCTGGCTGTTGGTGTTGGTACACAGCCTAGGATCACTTGTAGACACTCCCTAAATTCTGAAGACTCCCAGAGCTGGAATTGTCAGTCTTATCTCAGAGGAAATTGGAAGTACTGGGATGAGCCTTGTGCCAAATAGACTGGGGTGGTGTAGAGGTTAGAGTGAAATTTCTCTAGGATGAAAGAATGGGATTGAATCCTGGACTTGAAGGAAAAACAAAAAAGGAACTGAAATGAGCTAGCCATTTCCCTTTCTCCAAACATTATAAAAGAGATAAAGAGAAAAGGAGGCATGGCAGAAAGAAAGGTGGGAGACTTGGAAGGATGGGAGAGGGAGATGTTCTAAAAAGGGTGTCCATCATGTCACCACTACATGAAACAAGTTCTTCTGAAAAAATGCAACAACCCTTCTACCTCTTTCCAGACTTTCTCATCCTAGTTCAACTTCTCAACAGCAAAAGCTCATGTCTTTGGGAATTAGAAATTGTCTTAGATCCTGGAACACCATGTCCTTGAAGGGGACATTTTTAGAGGCTTGGAGTGGGAGCTGGACATTGTGGGGGAGTGGTACAGCTTGCCTCACTTCTTGTTTAAAAAAAGCATTTTTATGATCAAAATAATACATGCTTATGGCTTGTAAAAATAGGAATGTGAAGTAGAATGTTCCTGGCTTCTCCACCACTGATTACCCACTATGTTCACAGTTTGGTATGTATAGTTATGTGTGTGTTTCTATGAATATTCACATATGTATTCATGTGCCTAAAATAGTAATTAAAGATGTGACCAAGACATCATATACTGCTCTGTAGTGTGCACTTCATTGGACACTGTGTCTGGAGGTCTTTGCCTGCCAGTATACATCTAGCTAGTTCACTCTTTTTAACAGTTGCATAGTATTCTGTCATCCAGTTGTGACCTAATTTTTTTTTAATCCAAGCTTTATTGGTGAATTTTTACATTGTTTCAAATTTTTACAAATTATTAAATACTGGTGCAGCCTACTTCCTTCTACACATATCTCCCCATTTTGTGGCCAGCATTTTTGTAGTGTAAATTCACAGTGGACTTTTCCAGGTGGCTCAGTGATAAAGAATCTGCCCACCAATGCAGGAGACTTAGGAGACACAGATTCAATCCCTGGGTTGGGAAGATTCCACCAAAGGAGGAAATGGCAATCCATTCCAGTATTCTTGCCTGGAAAGTTCCATGGACAGAGGAGCCCAGCAGGATACAGTCCATTGGATCACAAAAAGGTGGGACTTGATTGAGTGGCTGAACACACACACAGATTCACAGTAGTGACCTTATTGGTTCAAAGAGTTTAGTTACACATCTCTCTTTGTTTTAGAGAGCCTGCTCATTTGAAGTTGATGGTGACTTACCTTCTCCCCCAACAATGGCCATTTCTCCATGCTCTTCCTCACCCATTTCAGTTAGGTTGGTTGATCCTTTTGATCTTTGACAATGTGATTGCTGGAAAAAAGTCTCCTTTTCCTTTGCCTATTTTTTGAGTGCTAGTGAGGCCAAAGTATGTGTATGGCACATCTGCATTTCTTCTTCTGAGTTGCCATTTCATATCCTTTGCCTATTTTTCTACTGGGTTGTTCTTTCTCATTGTGATAGCCAGAATCTCTCTCTATATTTTGAGTAGTAATAATTTAACTGTGATCTATATTGCAAATACAGTAACTAGTCTATTATTTATCTTTTGACTTTGATTTTAGTGTCTTTCATCAAACAGAAATGTTTCCAATTTTAAAAAATAATCGTTGCCACTCTGTTCTTTTATGAGCCCTTCAACAATGCCACCACGAACGTCTGTGGACTCTATTATATGTGTTTGGCTCATTATTTCCTTAAGATAAATTCCTGGGATTGGGTTTGTTCAGTTTATATATATATATATATATATATATATATATATATATATATTGCCAAAGTGCCTTCTAAAGTGTTTTTTTTAAACCAATTTGCACTCCAACTGCAGTATATCAAAGTATACTCTACTCCTCCTCTTGAGACCTTCTGATAAGTCAGGTTTTGCATCTTAAGTCAAGTGTTAGGCAGGAACTCGTATTTGGCATCACCAAAGGCTGGGGCAGAAATCCCTAACTGCATGTGAAACACATGTAATACACATTTCACCTTCAATTATTTCAGCAAACATGTTTTTTAATTCATCTCCAACTAGAACTGTGTCAAAAGCATTTTCCAACATCAAGTCACTCTAAATTCACTGTGAAATGAATGGCTATTTATGGTAATTTCTGCTGGTGGCCGCTGCAGCAGCAGACAATGGCAAATGAACTTAAGAGATGTATGTTGTAAGACACTTGGAACAAAGCTACTGCTGCACCGTCACTGAACTCTGAGGTCAGCTAGATTGGTCCCAGAATTTTCCAGAGGCTGAGGGCTGAGTAGGAGTCGGCTTCTCTCCAACTTGCCTTCCTGCAAAGAGGACAAGTTTGAGGCCCTCCCATGAGGAGTTATTCTAATAGAAATAAACAGTGATGTCACCCTCTGCAAAGGGAATAGTGACAAACAGGTACAGGTGTAGCTTTTCTTGTCACTCTGCCTGAGCTTGCTTCATCTTCTTGCATCTCTGCTGCCAACATCCAGGTATGGTCAAGGGAATTTCGGTGTTTGCTTTAGGCCACACGTAGGATTAGGAGAAGGTGGATATCAGAGCAGTCATTTGTGTGGCTTAAGAACTGTCTTTTGTCTGAAGATTGAGAGCAGCAGTAGCAACCTTTGAATCCTTTGGGGGTGGTTGAGCATGTTGTGGGGTATGAAAGAGCAGTAATAGTTGGTACCCATTTTACAGATGGAGAAGACACATCTGGAAAGGAGAAATTCTCTGAGAGTTGGACGTGCTGGAAAAGTCTCCTGACATACCTCCAACACATGCTAGTTAAAAATCTGGCCACTTTTCTTCTCTAGGGATGGAATGTGTGTGCTAAGTAAGTTGCTTCAGTCGTGTCCAACTCTTTGCAACCCCATGGACTGTAGCCCACCAGGCTCCTCTGTCCATGGGATTCTCCAGGCAAGAATACTGGAGTGGGTTGCCATGCCCTCCTCCAGGGGATCTTCTTGACCCAGGGATTGAACCCAGGTCTCCCGCATTGTAGGCAGACGCTTTTACCTTCTGAGCCACCAGGGAAGTCTGCATTTGAACTATAGCCAGTTATTATTTGTGGTTTCCCTTTTACCTCAAAATCTTGATATTTGGAAAATGACTTAAATCCTAATATATGTGGGTTTTTTCTTTTAAAGGCTTGGAAATGATGGCCAGTAATTATTGCTTTTTGCTGCTTTGAAAAAAAAATGGCTTTGTCTGTTAAGTTAATGAATGTCCTGGAACTTCCCTGGTGGCTCAACTGGTAAAGAACCCGCCGGCCAGTGTAGGAGACACAAGAGATGCGGGTTCGATCCCTGGGTCAGGAAGATCCCCTGGAGGAGGAAATGGCAACCCACTCCATTATTCTTGCCTGCAAAATCCCATGGACAGAGGAGCCTGGCAGACTACAGTCCATGGGGTCACAAAAGAGTCGGACATGACTGAACACACACACACACACACACACACACACACACACACACTCATCTTAAAGCTAGGGTGTCCCTTCTATGATGCTGACTTATTTGTCTGTTTATTTATTTATTTTGGCTGTGCTGCATGGCTTACACAATCTTAGTTCCCTGACTAGGGATTGAACCCAGGGCCACAGCAGTGAAAGCACCTAGTCCTAACCACTGGACCACCAGGGAACTCTCCAATGCTGAATAATTTATAACTGAGACATTATAGCCACAAATTTGGTCTCTACACATAAATCATGTGATGAATTTCTCCTTATGGGTGGTCATAATGGAAAGGGCTATATTTTCTTTTCTTTTTAAAACTCTGCTTGATGCTTTTCATAGAACTGGGGATTGTCATGTTTTGTTTTCTAAGGATTATTCCCCAAAGGTAGCATTGCTGTTTAACTCATTAGAATCATGAGGGGATATCTATTGTTCCCATACTTAAACTTGAAAGGACAATCTTATTAAGAAGCAAAGTCAGTCAGTTAGTGGAGCTTACAGGAAATTGGGAGGCAGAGACCTGAATCCCAGTTCTGGTTTTGTTCTAATTAGCTGTGTGACCTTGCACAAGTGCTTCAGTGTCTCTGAGCCTCAGTTTCCTCACTCTTTGTTAGGAATAGATTATATTGTAGTGCCTTTCATCTCAGCAAAGCATACTTGTCTCCAAAGTCAAAACTTGCTTAGTGACAAAATCATTTGGGGGCACATTAAAAAATATGTTGGAGTCTCCACCTCAACCAATTGAATCGGAAAACTCCAAGAGTGGACCCAGCTAAGCTATTTGTTAACAAGCTTCTTTGATGAGTCAGAGATGGCTGTAACCCCTTCCTGTGTTAACTTTCTGGAGGCAAGAACTGAGTTTTCCAGCCTGAGGGATTGAAACCCATTTTCCAAAGTGGGAAAGTCCAGGTGTCTCTGTGTCTCTGGCTTAGAAACCTGTGATATGAGACCTCATTTGGGGAGGCTGGTTTGCGATCTTGTTCCCTGGGGCTAGTTTCTGCAGAGGTGAGTGGAGAGCAGACTGTTCTTTTTAATAAGAGCAAGTCTGAATGAACAAACTGACCATTTATTCAATAATGAGCATATTTCAGGCCCTTTGGCACAAAATCTTTGGTTGAGGCATTTCTGAGAAAGGACAAAGTGGTTTCCAGAATTCAGACCTTTCTGCCCAAGCTCTCCTGTGAATCCCTTTTGAAGCTTCCTTCTATCCCTTCTTTGACTTTGTAAACTTTTCTTTCTCTTTCCTTCATTCAGCTCATGGTGTTGCTGTGGGTTCTCCTGTTTCATGGGATTTCAACCTCTGAGCTTTTTAGGCCCTCATCCCCTGCCACCCCACCCCTCTTTAAACACCTTCTCCCCACCCATCACCGCTCACTTCATCACATTACCAATTTCATTTCCTTTTTTTTTCCATTTATTTTTATTAGTTGGAGGCTAATTACTTTACAATATTGTAGTGGTTTTTGTCATACACTGACATGAATCAGCCATGGATTCACATGTATTTCCCATCCTGATCCCCCCTCCCACCTCCCTCTCCACCCTATCCCTCTGGGTCTTCCCAGTGCACCAGGCCTGAGCACTTGTCTCATGCATCCAGCCTGGGCTGGTGATCTGTTTCACCCTAGATGATATACATGGTTCGATGCTGTTCTCTCAAAACATCCCACCCTCGCCTTCTCCCACAGAGTCCAAAAGTCTGTTCTGTACATCTGTGTCTCTTTTTCTGTTTTGCATATAGGGTTATCATTACCATCTTTCTAAATTCCATATATATGCATTAGTATACTGTATTGGTCTTTATCTTTCTGGCTTACTTCACTCTGTATAATGGGCTCCAGTTTCATCCATCTCATTAGAACTGATTCAAATGAATTCTTTTTAACAGCTGAGTAATATTCCATGGTGTATATGTATCACAGCTTCCTTATCCATTCATCTGCTGATGGGCATCTAGGTTGCTTCCATGTCCTGGCTATTATAAACAGTGCTGCAATGAACATTGGGGTGCATGTGTCTCTTTCAGATCTGGTTTCCTCGGTGTGTATGCCCAGAAGTGGGATTGCTGGGTCATATGGCAGTTCTATTTCCAGTTTTTTAAGAAATCTCCACACTGTTCTCCATAGCGGCTGTACTAGTTTGCATTCCCACCAACAGTGTAAGAGGGTTCCCTTTTCTCCACACCCTCTCCAGCATTTATTGCTTGTAGACTTTTGGATAGCAGCCATCCTGACTGGCGTGTAATGGTACCTCATTGTGGTTTTGATTTGCATTTCTCTGATAATGAGTGATGTTGAGCATCTTTTCATGTGTTTGTTAGCCATCTGTATGCCTTCTTTGGAGAAATGTCTGTTTAGTTCTTTGGCCCATTTTTTGATTGGGTCATTTATTTTTCTGGAATTGAGCTGCAGGAGTTGCTTGTGTATTTGTGAGATTAATCCTTTGTCTGTTGCTTCATTTGCTATTATTTTCTCCCAATCTGAGGGCTGTCTTTTCACCTTACTTATAGTTTCCTTTGTTGTGCAAAAGCTTTTAAGTTTAATTAGGTCCCACTTGTTTATTTTTGCTTTTATTTCCAATATTCTGGGAGGTGGGTCATAGAGGATCCTGCTGTGATTTATGTCGGAGAGTGTTTTGCCTATGTTCTCCTCTAGGAGTTTTATAGTTTCTGGTCTTACATTTAGATCTTTAATCCATTTTGAGTTTATTTTTGTGTATGGTGTTAGAAAGTGTTCTAGTTTCATTCTTTTACAAGTGGCTGACCAGTTTTCCCAGCACCACTTGTTAAAGAGGTTGTCTTTTTTCCATTGTATATCCTTGCCTCCTTTGTCGAAGATAAGGTGTCCATAGGTTCGTGGATTTATCTCTGGGCTTTCTATTCTGTTCCATTGATCTATATTTCTGTCTTTGTGCCAGTACCATACTGTCTTGATGACTGTGGCTTTGTAGTAGAGTCTGAAGTCAGGCAGGTTGATTCCTCTAGTTCCATTCTTCTTTCTCAAGATTACTTTGGCTATTCGAGGTTTTTTGTATTTCCATACAAATTGTGAAATTCTTTGGTCTAGTTCTGTGAAAAATACCGTTGGTAGCTTGATAAGGATTGCATTGAATCTATAGATTGCTTTGGGTAGTATAGCCATTTTGACAATATTGATTCTTCCAATCCATGAACACGGTATGTTTCTCCATCTCTTTGTGTCCTCTTTGATTTCTTTCATCAGTGTTTTATAGTTTTCTATGTATAGGTCTTTTGTTTCTTTAGGTAGATATACTCCTAAGTATTTTATTCTTTTTGTTGAATGGTGAATGGTATTGTTTCCTTAATTTCTCTTCCTGTTTTCTCATTATTAGTGTATAGGAATGCAAGGGATTTCTGTGTGTTAATTTTATATCCTGCAACTTTACTATATTCATTGATTAGCTCTAGTAATTTTCTGGTAGAGTCTTTAGGGTTTTCTATGTAGAGGATCATGTCATCTGCAAACAGTGAGAGTTTCACTTCTTCTTTTCCTATCTGAATTCCTTTTACTTCTTTTTCTGCTCTAATTGCTGTGGCCAAAACTTCCAACACTATGTTGAATAGTAGTGGTGAGAGTGGGCACCCTTGTCTTGTTCCTGATTTCAGGGGAAATGCTTTCAGTTTTTCACCATTGAGGGTGATGCTTGCTGTGGGTTTGTCATATATAGCTTTTATTATGTTGAGGTATGTTCCTTCTATTCCTGCTTTCTGGAGAGTTTTAATCATAAAAGGATGTTGAATTTTGTCAAAGGCTTTTTCTGCATCTATTGAGATAATCATATGGTTTTTATCTTTCAATTTGTTAATGTGGTGTATTACATTGATTGATTTGTGGATATTAAAGAATCCTTGCATTCCTGGGATAAAGCCCACTTGGTCATGATGTATGATTTTTTTAATATGTTGTTGGATTCTGTTTGCTAGAATTTTTCCTTCAACCGTAGGCCCTCTCTCAATATTGTCCTGTTCTCTAAGTGCCAAAAGGAAAGGGGTCAGCATCAAGATACACGCCTTTGGGGATTTCCCAGGCAGTCCAGTAGTTAGGACTCTCACTGCCAGACTGAGTTCAATCCCTGGTCGGGGACCTAAGATCCCGCCAACTGCAGAGTGGGATAAAAAAATAAAAATGTACACATCTCTTTGCTCCATTTCTTTCCTCGGGTCTCAGCCTTCAGCCCTTCACTTCATTACAGGGGAAACTGGAGCTAGAGAAATGCTTCTCCAAGGCAAAGTTTCAAAGATGGCAAGTCTTCCTCTTTATCTATAGCAATCATTTACTAAGCCAAATGCCAGGTACTGTGCCACTGTCCTGGCATGCATTATCTCACTGAATCTCTTCCACAGCTCCATCAGATAGGCACTCTTAGTATTCCCATATCCCAGAGGAGGAAACTGAGGTTCAGAGCCACTAAGGGACTTGTACAAGTTCAGTCAGCTGGTGAGTAGCAAAGCAGATCTATCTGTCTGGTCCTAGGGCCTGCATGGTTACACAGAGTATTCTACTATTAAGGATTCCCCATGGTATATATCAGGCTTCCATGATGGCTCAAACAGTAACAAATCCGCCTGCAATGCAGGAGACTCAGGAGATGCAGGTTCAATCCCTGGGTCTGGAAGATCCCCTGCAAGAGGAAATTACAACCCACTCCAGTATTCTTGCCTGGGAAATCTCATGGACAGAGAAGCCTGGCGGGCTACAGTCCTTGGGGTAACAAAGAGTTGGATACAACTTAACATGCACACATTCATACAGTATCTACCTCCTACCTTGTGGTATATATCAGGCTGGATTGTACCTAAGGCCAATCTATGCAGGAACAGATTTTCTTGGGTGTGAAGAGTCTGAGCCCTGAAGAGCCTCAGTAACTTTAAACACCAAGAAAGAAGGGGGAGTTGGTTTTAATGGCAGAATAATGTTGCCATGGTTATTAAGTATCATTGTAGGGGTGGGCCTGGGAACCTGGGTTTGATTCTTGAGAACTGGAAACTGAGTAAAACTGCAAATTTTGGCATTGAGAAGTACATTCCTGAGACCCTTGTGACTATTGTTAGTTTCATAGACCCCAGGGATGTGAAACATACTTGGTATTTTCTTCCTCCCACTCCCTTCCAGAAGCCAGTGCCAAGAGCAGAGGTAGGGAATGACTTCCTGGATGCTCTCAGCTAAAAGGGGACTGGAAAAGGGGAGATAGCCAGGAAAGGGGCCCAGAATAGGCTGAACAACATTCTTGTTGGCTTGGATTCTTGGGTTTCCAGCTCACCCAAGTCCTTCTTGTCTGATTCTCATTATCAAACTTGCAACACGAGGCAAGGAATATTTGGCATCCACCAATACAGACTCATTGAATTCGTGTTGATGTGACTCAAACTCATGAGTACAACAAATCCATGCCCAGAGATTTCCAGAATATTCCCATGGGAGCAAGTCTGCCTTGGAACCATAACCTAAGACCCCATTTGAAGGAGCCCAAGTTTTCACTTTGACTGGAGTGCATGGATCTATTTAACATTGCTACAGAAAAACAATTTTTTTTTTCTTTTTCTTAGCTCCTTCCTGGAAAGATCTTACATTGGCTATAATTTCTGTAAAACCTCTTTTGAGTTGGAGATGCCAGATGAAGACTCCCACCTCTTTTCTACAGGGTTTGTCCTTTTTATTGTCATGTTCAGTCATGGGAGTCAGTGGGCCTAAGGGTCTCTTAAGGCCTCGGTCACTTGCTCCATGTCTAATGCCTGACAAGTCACTTGGTCTCCCAAGCCTCAGTTCTCTCATCTGTAATGATCCCAACTCTCCAGTTTCCATGGGGATATTAAAGCAAGCAGGTCACTGAAAACAAATTGTCCAAGATAGATGACTGTAGTTGTCTTCAGATTTTCCCTGGTAAAAGAGTTGTTTGGGGGAAAAAAAGAGAGAAGTAGTAGAAGGTTCAAGGGCTGAGAGTTGGAATCATTTGCTTAGGTTCAAATTCCTGTTCTGTCTCCTACTAACTATGCAATCTTGGAAAGTTTCTTAATCACCTAATTGCCTTAGCTCTGTACAATGGAAAGAGTAGTAATTACACCTGTGTCATAGAGCAATAGTAAGGAATCAAAGAGATAATACATAGCAAGGGTCTGCCCCACAGTTAGTGCTCAGTAAAGAGCAGCTATTTCTTATATGATGATGAGCGCATGAATCCTAGTCCAGCAACTTTGGGTAAGTCGCTTAGCCTCTTTAAACCTAAGTTTCTTCACCTGTATAATGTGAACAATCATAGTAGTCACCTCATAGGGTTTTTTGAGGAATAAACAAGCTCATTCTTGCAAGGCTCTCAGCATACTGCTTGGCCCGTAGAAGTGCTCAAGAAAGTATTGTCAGTTGCCAACTTAGTGGCCCTGTAGGCTCTTTGGCCCCTGGCTTCTCCATGTCTGGGCCACCTCTGAACCTAACTCCCACCCCAGCAGAGGTTTCTGATGCCTGTTGATGAGGGTGAGCAGAGGAGACAGCCTTTCTGCTTGGAGACCTCCTGAGAGCTTCCTGCAAAAACCCTGCACCCGGGCTGTGTCACCTGGGCAGCTTCTGGACAGCAGCTGATTGATTCCTAGGACCCCTAATGGTTCACAAAGTGACAAAAATGAGGACAAAGCAGACCTTGCTTATCAGATCCCATAGGAACCTGGCCCCAGGCAGCACTAAGTTTTGTTAGCTGCCCCTCCCTTTCCTCCCTTGGCAGCCCCGCCAGACACGTATTCCCTTCTGGCCTTCCTCCAAGACAACAGGCCAGAGGGCCCTGCGTCTCCTCCCACGTCAAGGAAGGCAAGCAGATGCTGCCATAGTGACAGTTCCTACCTGATCAATAGAGCTGGGAATTGAACCCTGGTGACAGGGCCTGCCTTGAGGGGGGCCACCTCCCAGGGCATCACCTACCTCAGCCTGGTGACCAAGCAACCTGCCCTGCCCACCACTGGCTGGGTACCAGCCTTGAACCCTTTCTCTATACATTTATCTGCACCTTTGGAGCCCCACAGTGACTGCCCATTTCAGGCATATGCTGTCCTCATTGGATTCCTCAGTGACTTTGCCTTAGTTCAGACCTTATTATTTCTTTCCTGAACTGGTCAATATTATTGTTGTTGCTGCTGTTGAAGCTGTTAATAACAGTGGGAATAGCTAACATTATTGAGTGCTTCCTGTGTGTGAGGCACTATGCTAAGTACTTCATATGTGTTTTCTTAATCCATCCTCCTAATAACCATTTCATGTAGGAGGCAGTATTATTACTACTAGAGATATCAGTCAGCCTGGAGTGTTAAGGGTCCAGATGGGATCTTGGACACCTATAAAATATTCAGAAGGGGTTACATGACCCAAGGGGACTTTTTGATGTGTTAGGGCTAGCCAAAAAGTTCTTTCAGGCTTTTCCATACATCTTATGGAAAAATTCAGCAAACATTTTGGCCAACCCAGTACTTGGTCAAGAAGCCCTTCTATTCCACCCCTTCCACTTTTCCACTGGTACGGAAGACATTGGTACAGCAATGTACAATTGATTGACTTGGACACAGCAGATGTTGCTTATTCTGAATCCTGCTGGGCCCCTGGCCATGCCTGGAGATATGGAAGCCATACCACCCCTAACTGCTTGCAGCACAGGAGGATTTTTGCATCCGGCCCACCCTGGGGTTACTTGGATACTAGCTGGGATCAGGCTGGGGTAGACGCATGATGGACATGATCAAGTAAAGATCACACTTCTTAGCCCGAAGTTTCAGACTTTCTATTATATGGGCTTCCCAGGTGGCTCAGTGGCTAAGAATCTGCCTGTAATGCAGGAGACACAGGAGGCGTGGGTTTGATCCCTGGGTAGGGAAGATCCCCTGGAGGAGGAAATGGCAACCTACTCCCATATTCTTGCCTGGAGATTCCCATGAACAAAGGATCCTGGTGGGCTACAGTTCATGGGGTCGTAAAGAGATACAACAGCACGCACACACTATATTTGTATAAATGACTATGACACACATTTCCAATAGTATTTACTTAACATAGACCCCATACTCCAGCTACACCAGGCTACCTTCATCCCCAGAATACATCTTGCACATAAATACCCTTTTCCATGCCTCTGTTCATGGTGCTCTCCTACTGGTTCTTCTCCAAAAATCCTTCTGAGAACATCTTACTTCTTTGCTCCTTTATTCTTTCATCCCAAGGACCCATTGAGCATCTGTGCTTGGCACTTAGAATGTGATTATAAATTAAACAGACATATACTCTGCCTTCATCAAGTGCACAGTTTAGTGCAGGAAACAGACATTAAGCAAACCAACAGAGACATATATAATTAGAGTTGAACCTCAAACAATATGAGGTTTGAAGCACCAACCTCCGTATCATTGAAAAAAATGTATATAACTTCTAGTCAGCCCTCCATATATGTGATCCCAACCTATCTGCAATTCCCACCCATGGATTCAACCACTGATTATGTAGTACTGTGGTATTTGTGCTCATTCATTCAGTCATGTCTGACTCTTTGTGACCCCATGGACTGTAGCCTGCCAGGCTCCTCTGGTCACAGAATTTTCCAGGCAAGAATACTGGGGTGGGTTGTCATTTGCTTCTCCAGGGGATCTTCCTGACTCAGGGATTGAATCCTTGTCTCTTGCATTACCACTGAGCCACCTGGGAAGTTCCCCCACATCAGAAAATATCCACATGTAAGTGAACCCACACCATTCTGACCTATATTGTTCAAGGGTCAAATGTGTAAGTTGTGATAAGTGCTGTGAGGGAGAAAGGGTGGTTATGAGAGATGGTTACAAGGGAGACAATTTAGATGGGAGGGAATGAAGAAAGGTCTTTCTGGGGGAAGTGACATCTAAGCTGAGATTGGAAAGATGAATAAATAATGACAAAATATTCCAGACTGGGGGACCAACGTGGGCAAACACCTGAGGCGGGTGCTGGCCGTATTCAACCGACTCAAAGAGTTAGTGAACCAAGGAGAAAGTGGTGCTCAGTGAGACTGGAGACCACGTGGGGGCTTGCAGGCCGCGGTAATGAGTTCCCTCTTTATGCTGAGTGCATTGGGAAGTCATGGATATGTTTAAGTCAAGGATCAAAATTATTAATTCATACTTTTAAAATAGTCCTCTGTCTACAACACAGACTTGGCCTGTAGAGAGGTATGAAGGGAAAGAAGGCCAAGATTAGGTGGCTGGGATACTAGTTCAGGAAGATAGATTCTGGTGGCTTGGACTAAGGGGTGGCAGTGGCCATGGAGAGAAGTGAGCAGATTTAAGATACATATTACAGTTAGAGCCAAAAGGACTTGCTAGTGGACTGGATATGCTGGCAAGGGGAGGGAGCAATCAAGGAGGACTTCCATGTGTCTGACTTGAGTGAGGAAGATGGCAGCCCCACTAACAGACATGGGGCTGTAGCCTGAAGCCAATTCAGAGTTTGGCTCTCTTGTGCCACATTCAGTCTCTAATGGTTGTGTAGCATATATACTATACTACTTTGTTTTGATGATAACTAGCATGAGAGTATTTGTTGTCGCTCTGTCCCTGTGTGCTCAGTCGCTTCAGTCGTTTCTAACTCTTTGTGACCCCAGGGACTGTAGCCCACCAGGCTTCTCTGTTCATGGGATTCTCTGAAGAAGAATGCAGTGGGTTGCGATGCCCTCCTCCAGAGGATCTTCCTGATCCAGGGATCAAACCCGAATCTCTTGCATTCCAGGCAGATTCCTTACCACTGAGCCACTGGGAAGCCCCGTTGTTTCCCTAGGTAGGTTTTAAACTCTTTGAGGACACTGACTGTGTCTTCCTCATGTCTGTATTCCCTGAAGCACCCAAGACATCATGTATTGAAGACTGATCAATTAAGGGAAGGAACTTGTTTATTTTTCAATTTTACTCTTCTCACTAAGGCATCAGACATGAATGGATCAAGCTTTTCTTTAAAAAAGAAAAAAGATATGTGCCTGGATAGACTTTGAACTGCATTTAATCATTAATCCCCTTTTGAACAATTGCTGCTGTGTCAGCATGATGCACAGGAAACACCTAACCTTGGTCCTCAGAACATCCTTCATCCATGCAGTAAAGCTTCTGTGTTCACAGAAGTGTGGTTTCATGGGAATGTGCAGGCTAGCTCAGGATGGGCAGAGCGGAAGACTAGAAGTGACCTAAGGGCCTCAGTTGCTCAGGCAGGTGTGGGTTTTCATGGCCATGGGTAAGCACATACTATGGATAGCATGCTGTGGACCTTAGAGTCCATCACAGAATAGACAAAATATAGCGGGGTTGCAGCATCTAGCCAAGATAAAATAAGCAGGTGCCCTATTGCAGTGTTTATGTGATTCTTGCAGAAGTTCTCCAGGGAGTTGTCTGATCCTATAGTTCTGAGGTAGGAGCTCAGGAATCTGCATTTTTACAAGCATTCCAGGGAATGTTGGTGCAGGTAAGCCCTGGATCACATGTTGAGATCTCCTGGCTTCAGAGATCAGCCCTGGAACTGAAAGTGTACAGCTAACTCCATGGGGACAACCTGGCTCATCCCTGCTCCCTTCTTAGAGGAGGTCCAGAGTCATCCTCAGGAGCCCCAGGAGCTACACACACAGTTGTAGACATGCATGGGCACCCAGATGAGTGACAGAAAAAGAGATGTAACAGTCCTGACCACCAGAGTGGGAAGGGTCAGGAGGTCAGAATCCATAACTTTGCAGCTGCACCTGGGAACTGACTGGGCTTCCCTGGTGGCTCAGTAGTAAAGAATCTGCCTGCCAATGCAGGAGCCAGGGGTTTGATCCCTGGGTCATGAAGATCCCCTGGAGAATGGAATGACAACCCACTGCAGTATTCTTGCACGGAAAATCCCATGGGCAGAAGAGCCTGGCGGGCTACGGTTCCTGGGGTTGCAAAGAGTCAGACTCCACTGAGAAGCATGCACACACAGAGGTCCATTTTAGTGAAGGCCTTAAGGGGGTGCTAGGTGGTGGGTTAGTCTGCAGAGGCAGCACCCTGGCTGGTCCCCACAGACTGCTAAGGTTGCTCTCCAATGAGGAACTGAACTGGGCCTTGCCCTGTACTCTAATGGGCTTCCCTCATGACTTAGATGGTAAAGAATCTGCCTACAATGCAGAAGACCCGGATTTGATCCCTGGGTCAGGAAGATCCCCTGGAGAATGGAAAGGCTACCTACTCTGATAATACCCAACCAGGGGTATTGGAGGGGGATCGGTATGAATTTAGCATCTCAGTGGGATTAAGGGTACCCTGCCTCCAGAGACCTGATGCTGGTCTAGCCAGCCCAACTTCCTACCTAACCAAAACTTGCTTTGCATCCACTCCCTGTAGTCCAGACAGAATGGAAACCACCTTCCTCTAACTGTCCATGGGGTTAACTCTAAGCAGCTCCATCATCACTGCTCCCACTTGCCTTGCCTTCAGCCTCTCCTGATGGAGACCCAAGACTGACCTGGTTATCATTTGCAGAGCACACAGCCTATAGCAATGAACATCTAGGGGTCTACTTCACTTCCTGTTTTCCAAAGCCACCGAGAGAAATTTGCAAGCTATCATCACATCCCCACCTTCTACCCACCTTGGACCTGAATGTACCATCTGAATTCTCCAAATCTGGAACTGGTCTAGGTGGTAATCAACACCTCCCCAGCTTGTTTTAACTCTGGGACAGCTTCACCCAGAGATTTCCTTCCAAAAGGAGTCAACTCTGAATTTTGAGACCTCTTAAAGCCTCTCCATTCATGTGATCCTCTGCCACTGTCATAAATGTAAGCCCCTTTCCGCTCTCCTGGGGCTTTTCATCCCCATACATGTTTGTACTTTCTTTTCATCACCCCCATCGTGTCTCCCATGATTTTGTCTATGCCCTTTGAGACTCAGGTTGCACATCGACAAAGTCCCCTGGCCCTTCCCTCTTGCTGTGTCATCCACCTCCAAGCATCACAGCGCTGGCTACACATTAGCGTCACCTGGGAAGCTTTTTAACAAGGACTGAAGCCTGGACTCCCTCCCTGGGAGATTCTGATTCAACTGGCCTGAAGTGGGGCCTGGGTGCTTCTACTTTTTAAAGAGACACACCCCAGGTGATGCTGATGTGCAGCCAGATTTACAAACTCCTGACACCTGCTTGCCTTAGACAACATATCCATTCTCTTGCAGCTGCTCATTCTCTGGGGCTGCGCACACCACATTGCTGAGGGGTGATGTCCATTGTTTTCTGACACTATTTTCAGGCCTTTTTTGTCCATCTTAAAAAAAAAAGGGAAATGCTTTCAATTTTTCACCATTGAGGGTAATGCTTGCTGTGGGTTTGTCATATATAGCTTTTATTATGTTGAGGTATGTTCCTTCTATTCCTGCTTTCTGGAGAGTTTTAATCATAAATGGATGTTGACGTAAATCCATGGCTGATTCATGTCAATGTATGGCAAAAAACCACTACAATATTGTAAAGTAATTAGCCTCCAACCAATAAAAATAAATGGGAAAAAAAACCAAAATAAATAAAAACTCAAAAAAAGGAAAAGAAAACAAGCCAACAGATAATAGAATTCAATAACAACTAGATGTATTGTTTATTGTTTTAAAAAAGATTGTTTTTTATTATTTTTTATTTATAATTGGAGGATAATTGCTTTACAATGTTGTGTTGGTTTCTGCTGTACAACAGTGTGAGTCAGCTATGCCTGCATGTGTGCCCAGTTGCTCAGTGGTGTCCGACTCTTTTTGACCCCATGGACTATGGCCTACCAGGCTCCTCTGTCCATGGGATTTCCTCGGCAAGAATACTGGCATGGGTTCCCATTTCCTTCTCCAGAGGATCTTCCTAACCCAGGGATTGAACCCGTGTCCCTTGTGTCTCCTGCATTGGCGGATGCTTTACCCCTGAGCCACCCAGGAAGCCCCAAATCAGCTATAAATATACATTTATCCACACCCCGACCCCATTTGCACATCTGTCCCACCCACCCCCCATCCCAGCCCTGTAGGTCATCACAGTCTAAAAAGTAGTTGGTTTTAAAAATGAGATAAAATTCAATAAATGCTCCTTTGAGGCATGTGCTGCTTATACCATCCACTCTTTTTTTTTTTTTTTTTTTGTCAACTCTTCCTTCTCTTTCACCCACACTTTTCCTGGACTTTTAATGCCTGGTTTATTACCTTACTCTCAAACATGAGCCCTGCTTTTATCCTGGAAGACTTCAGTGCCCCAGTGTACAATCCATCCAGCACCTTGGACTCATGACTTGTGCCTTTGATGAATATTTATGGAGTGTTGTGATATACTGGGCACTGTCAGAGGTGTGGTGTGAAGGCTATAGCAATGAACAAATGGACAAAAATTCCTGCCCATAAGAACCTTACCATCAGAAGGACAGGAGTAGGGGAGAGAGTTAACCCATCAGTAAACCAATAATCATGCATAGAATGTCAGTTGGTTATAAACAGATGGAAAAGAATGAAACAGGGAAACAAGGTAGGAAATGATGAGAGAGAAGAATCACTTTCATATGTGAAAGAAGGAATTTCAACAAGGGTAGCCTTCATTGAGCAGATGATATTTGGGCAAAGACCTGGAGGAAGTGAGGGAGCTACCATGTAAATATCTTGTGGGAGAGCATTACAGGCAGAGAGAACAGAGAGTGCAAATGTTTTAAGGCATTTGTACCTGGCTGGGAAGGGGCCAATATGGCTGAAGCTGAGTTCGTGAAGGGAGAGTAAAAGACAAGGTCAGGGAGACATATGAGACCAGGTCTTCTTAGGCCTTGTATGAAATTGTACAGACTCTGGCTTTTACTCTGAATTGAGATGGTGAGCTTTTGGAAGGGAGGGTTCTGGCTGGAGAATGGGATAGAGTCTGACTTACATTTGAAGTTTACTTGATTTCACTCGTCTCCACTCACCTTCATCTCTACTCCACTTTGATCATGTGTCCCTATTGCCAGCTCATGTATTTTTTCATTGCCCTGAACTACTACACCTCTGAAATCTTAAACTCAAGTAGTTTGATAGCAAAGCTTCTTTGCTCAGTCGTGTTTGACTCTTTGTGAGGCCGTGGACTATACAGTCCATGGAATTCTCCAGGCCAGAATACTGGAGTTCTCTTTTTGTTCTCTAGGGGATCTTCCCAACCCAAGGATCAAACCCAGGCTTCCCACATTGCGGGTGAATTCTTTGCCAGCTGAGTCACAGGGAAGCCCAGGAATGCTGGACTGGGTAGCTTATCCCTTCTTCAGCGGATCTTCCTGACCCAGGAATTGAACTGGAGTCTCATGCTTTGCAGGCAGGTTCTTCACCAACTGAGCTATCAGGTAACTCAAAGCTTCTACGCCCACCCCTTCATTCTAATTACGCTTTCTCTTTCACCTTATCTAAATCTCTCATCTCTTGACTCTAATGAGTTCTTGGTTATCAGTTCTTCTGGCTTCTCTTCTTTTCCTCTCCCTCCTAAACCCCATAGTGCAACTTTTTTAGCAATTGTCATGTGTTAACTTTCTGGTCTGGTTAGTAGTTCAGCAAAGGCCAAACCATAGATCATTCCAGTGGATCTTGGTCCTGGCTGCACATGAGAATCATCTGGGATGCTTTAAAACGTACTGATGCCTGATTTCATTGGCCTAGAATGGGGCCCATAAGTTGGTCTTTTTAAGCTCTGTCAGTGATTCTAATGAGCCACCAGATTAATCAAGCGACAGGCTCTTATCCTATACTTCTGCACCTGGGCAGGAAACCAATCTCAGTTGTTCCCTAAAACTACTGGGACATCTGACAAAGTGTGACCCTAGTAAGCTACATCTCACATTCCTCTCGATGAGTAAATTACTCTCCCCCAGCCTCCAACCCCATACCTGTCCATGTCTCTCTTAGAAGGTGGCTTCATTTTCCATTTCATAGAGAAAATAAGAGGCTTCCTTGGCCTCAAATTCCTGTCTTGCTGCCTAGATGCATCTCTTGTTGTTGTTCATTCGCTTAGTTGTATCCGACTCTTTGCCACCCCATGGACTGCAGCATGCCATGCTTCCCTGTCCTTCATTATCTCCTGGAGTTTGCTGTAACTCATGTCCACTGAGTCAGTGATGCCATCCAACCATCTCATCCTCTGTTTCCCCCTTCTTCTCCTCCACTTTTATTCAGATGTCTCATCCACCCCTACCAAAACTTTCCTCTATTTTGAGGATCTTCAACATGTTTCTTACCATGGGCTCCCTTCAGAATATTTACAGTGTTTTATCTTTCAAGACCTTCTTTTCAATCCCATATCCTTCCTCTCTAGCTACTGCACTATGTCTCTTCTTGAACAGTAAATCTCCTCAGTCTGTGCCATCACCTCTGCTTCCATTTATTTCCACAGTGGAATCTGGTTTCTATCCTCATCACTCCCCTGAAACATCTTTTGCTGTGGACACCAGTGATTTCCCAACTGACAAATCTAATGAACATTTCTCAGTCTTTTGACTTACTTGGTGTTTCTGAATCATTAATTTTTACTGCCTGCCTTCCTGAAAATTTATTCTCCAGTGGATTCCATGACACTGTTCTTGCTTGATTCACCTCCTACTTCTGTGGCTGCTCTTTGAGCTTTGCTTTCTTTTCCCAAACCCAAAATATCAGTGTTCCCAGGAAGCTCTTTCTGTTTTCCTATTGTGTGCTTGCATGCTAAGTCACTTCAGTTGTGTCTGACTCTTTGTGACTCTATGGACTGTAGCCCACCAGGTTCCTCTGTCCATGGGATTCTCCAGGCAAGAATACTGGAGTGGGTTGCCATGCTCTCCTCCAGGGGATCTTCCCAACCCAGGGATCGAATCCACATCTCTTATGTCTTCTTCACTGGTAGGAGGATCGTTTAGCACTAGCGCCACCTGGGAAGCCCTTCTTTTCCTACTCCTTCACATTTTTTATTGGAAATTTTATCCATGCCTGCGACTTCAGCTATCACCTACATTTTATAACTCACAGATGTGTACCTTCACCACAGATCTCTCTCCTGAGCCCTAGATCTGTTTATAAAACTGGCTATGGGCTGTCTCTGCCTAGAAATTCCACTCAACATGTCCAAAACTGAATGTGACCTTTTATATACTCTGGCTCCACTAAATGAGAAACCTGAGTCATCCAAGATTCTTCTTTCATCTTCCTCACTTTCTACAATTACCAGTTCCTCCCAAGTCTTATCTCTCAACCATCTCTTATATGTTTGTTCCTTTGCATCTTGACTGCCCCTTCTTTGAATTCCCATCATCTGTTACCTGTACCATTGTAGTATCTTCCTAACTGGAGCACCTGGCTCTATAGCAACCTCCTTAAAGCTGTCTTTGGAACCCAAATAATCCTCCCATGGAAAACTTACTGTGTTTCTGCTCTGCTCATATGTCATCAGCGACTCCCAGGGACTCATAGCAGTGGTTTTCAAGTTTATGCTACAGGGATCCCTGTGCATGTTCTGGAGTGAAGGTGAGGGGCAGTGGGCTGAGTGGACCACTCGCCAGGGTGAAACTCTTTAATTATGGCAACTGTGCTTTGTGTGTATTATTCTGGGCAACTGAGGACATTTTCCAATAGAGTGAAAATTCTGTAGCCAGAAGAAAAAATTTGGATGCCATTGACCTTGATCTTCACAACAAACTTTAACAAGTTCACTGTTTATCAGGAATAGAAGAGTATCTCTTATATCAAGAGTATGAACGTTTCAGAGAGCTTGTATTCAGGAACTTTGACCCTTCCAGATGTGTATAGTTGGTTGCCAAGGTCCAGACCTGACTGAGGGCTCTCACAGCTTGATGTGACTTTTGGTGATTGTTCTAAGGCCCTTCCTCCTTCTTTTGAGGTGCCTGGTGCCTGTCATGGACGTGAACATTGAACTCTGCCTGAAGAACACCCAGGGCCTGGCCTTGATGCAGGCACCATCCCTAGTCAGTGTTAGACATTAAATTACACCCTGTTCCATAACTTGCATTTTTTCTCCTTGACATTATCTCTCATATTCTTCCAAATGATTAAAGAGTCTTTTTATTTTTATTATTTTTTTTTTAAATTTTTTTTTTATTATTATTTTTTTTTCCAGTGGGTTTTGTCATACATTGATATGAATCAGCCATGGATTTACATGTATTCCCAATCCTGATCCCCCCTCCCACCTCCCTCTCCACCCGATTCCTCTGGGTCTTCCCAGTGCACCAGGCCCGAGCACTTGTCTCATGCATCCCACCTGGGCTGGTGATCTGTTTCACCATAGATAGTATACATGCTGTTCTTTTGAAATATCCCACCCTCACATTCTCCCACAGAGTTCAAAAGTCTGTTCTGTATTTCTGTGTCTCTTTTTCTGTTTTGCATATAGGGTTATCGTTATCACCTTTCTAAATTCCATATATATGTGTTAGTATGCTGTAATGTTCTTTATCTTTCTGGCTTACTTCACTCTGTATAATGGGCTCCAGCTTCATCCATCTCATTAGGACTGGTTCAAATGAATTCTAAAGAGTCTTTTTAAAACCTGTAGAAGAGTCTATTGAATCAACGATTGTTCCATGTTTACTTTCTCAGAACTAGGAGAACCTTAAGACACCCTGTCCAGCCCCATGCTGTGATCTTAGTGAGAACTGATTCTCCGTGAGCTTAGTTCTCAGGCCAGCTCATGGACCGTGGCCCTGATGACACTCTTCCAAGCTGGGATTGAGTTCAGGCTGGAGGCTTTTCATCTGCCTTCAGGAAAGAGGAACACGCACATCATCACTTATGAAAAGGGAATCTTGGCATTGACAGATCCGGTGGTTCCCAGTTCCATGTTGTAAAATAGTCTTAATCTGTCTAGTTCAGAGACTGTTCACGGGTGAGTCAGCTGTAGCCACACCCTGGCTTGACCTGAGCTTCTAGTGTCATTTCTCTCTAAGCCAAGTTAAAATTGCTTGATAGTATAAGCACAAAAACAGAAACCAGATTTTAATGCTGATTGTGCCACCCCATGTAGTGTATGACCTTCAGCAGTCACTGAACAAGGAGGATGTTGAACGAGGTGATCTCTAGGCACCCCTTCAGTTCCAATACCCTGAGTCTTCAATGCTAGGAGGCAATGAGTGTGAAAGATGCTTTGAAAAGTTCAAAATGCTATATAGTTGTGGGGTGTTCTTAATTAAACTTACTGCTTTAAGTTCCCATAACAGCAGCAGAAGAAATAGAGGGCCCTTCCTGATGAATAGACAACTGGGCAAGTCAGCATCTGACTCATCTGCAGTTGGCAGAATAGTGTTGTTTATCAGGGAGCAAAATAAGAAGAACAGCTATTATTTATTGAGACAGGATCATATGCCAGCAGTATGCTAGTGACCTTCATAAACATTTTTGTTATTTATTCTCACAATAACCCTGTCATTATAATCATTGTTGCCCTTTTACAGATGAGGAAACTGAGGCTCTGGGGAGTTAAGTGACTCAGTTGAGGTCACACACCTAGTAAGTGATAGAGCTAAGATTGGAACCATGATTTTTCTCATTCAAAAAGCTCAAACACTTTCAAATATGTGAAAAGTGGAAACCTATTTCCTACTCTAGTGCTTCTCAAATATTGATGAGCAGCTGAATCACCAGATCTTGCTAAAACCAGATTGCTGATCCAGGTTAGGGTCTGAGCTTCCACGTTTCTGACAGGGTCCCAGATGCTGTTGATAGAGTGGATCCCTGAACCCCATTGAGTAGCAAGAGGCTAGAGGCCTTTCTAGAGGAAGCCCCAGGCTCCATATGCTCCCGGGGCTGGGCCACACAGGCTGTGCCCTGCAAAGCTCCAGGGGGCACCATTTGCATTCTACTCTGTGCAGTGTGCCTCCTGGGGTCCCATACTGGGGTAACCCCCAGTCTGGAGTGAGACCCCAAGGAACAGTGAGCAGATCAACAGACTTTTCATCCACTGGGACCCAGTCTGAAGAAAGGAAAGTGCTCCATCCCCCACAAATGAAAAATTGATCATCCCAGTTGAGAAAAGAAACGCAAAGCGGGTCTGCTCACAATGAGGGTGGCCCATTTGGTGTTCAAGGCGAGCTGGGAAGGAGGGAAAAAAGGAAGCTGGCAGGCTGGCTGGTTAGCAGGCTGGCTGGCGTGGCCGGCTCCATTCTTATGCTAACAAAGCCGTGATTCCAGGCTGCAGCTGCTGCTCGGTGGGGGCTTGGGCCATTCATAGCAGCTTTCTTTCTGAGTGCCAGACCCCCAGAACAGGTGCGGCCCCACTTGTTATTTTGTGCAGCCCTGACTGTCCAGACAGGGAGCTGATTATCACTGTGAATCGGGGATTACTGCTGATTTACCAGCTTCTGTCAAACAAAGGGGCCGGCCTCCAGACAGCTGTCTCTTCTAGCCAGCATGAGGCTCACTGCCCTGAAGGCCATGTGGGCCTAGAGGAGGTGAGATTGAAGTGGAAACGGGACAGAGGAAAATAAAAAATCCAGGTAGCAGTTTTTCTGGGACAGGTCAAAATGTCGGAGAGTCAGAGGGCTGGGAGCTTAAGCCCATAGTCTCCCAGCAGATCAAAACCAAGGGAACTAGGCCCAAGCACCCCTTCTCTGACTGGGGGTTGCTGCTTTGAGCCCCATGGCCTGAGCTCTGCTGAAGTGGCCAAGGTTGTGGAAAGGCCCTCATTGTCTCATTGTCCCCTTCCTCCTCCTCAGCCTCAGTGCCAGGCTTTGGGAACAAGACAATCAGCTGCCATTCACAGAAAGAGGGGAGACCTATTAGCCCTGTGGTTTACAAGGCCAGTTCCAAAGTAAGGTAGCTTGGAGCTGGATCTTGACTCCTTAGTAGCCTCATGAGCTTAGGCCATCATTTGATTTCTCCAAACCCAAGTTTTTCCTAGAAAGATAACAACAGTACCTCTATCATGGAGCTACTGTGAAGATTTATTACCACTAACAATGACAGCTAACACTGCTATGGACCAGGCCCTCTTCTAATGCTGTAATTCCCTACATTTTCACCATAACCCTGTGAAATAGGTACTCTGATTATCACTGTTTTATAGATGCAAATCCAGAGGATCAAAAGGGTTAACTTGCCCAAGGTCACACAGATAGTAAGCGTCAGAGCTGAGAATCAAACTCAGGCAGCCTGTTCCAGAGGCCGCCTCTTAAGCACTATGCTTTCCTCTACTGCACAGACTCATGTAGAGTGATGAGCACAGTGCCCGGTACATGTAAATGTTTGGTAGATAGTGTGGTTATAATTCATTGATCTGATGTAGCCAATGAATGACTAAATATGTGTCACCTAGAAAGGGAATATATTTTTCTTATATGAAAAATGGGTTTCCACAACTGGAGTCTCCATAATGGAAAGAATGGTGGTCTTTGTTGGCCCCGGGCTCCAGCTCCATTCACTCACACACAAAGACGAGGGGGTCAATTCATCTTGCTGCTTGGCTTAGCAGACCAGTTTTGATGTCCAGAGCAGCTTTTCACCTCTACTCACCAAACTGCCTCCTCTTCAATCTACACCTTCCATAGGCCCACTGCTCCCCTACCCAAACCTTTATCCCTGTAAATTTGATTCACTTAGTATGTCAAAGAAAGTGAGAGTAGGAAAGAGAGAGGGAAGGAAAAAAGGAAGTAGAGGAGTGGGTAAGAGAGAGGGAGTGAGACTCCCTCTTAGAAAAATGAGAAGGAAAGATAGTACCAACAGTCCCATTCAAATGTGAATGTTTTGTAAGAATTTTTATTGACAAAGAAATATAAAATCTGATTGAGAAAGGCAGGCTACAAAATATATTGAGTGTGACACTCTTTTGGAGTGTCTCAGTAAACACAGAAAAAAGACTGGAAGGAAATTCATCAATATGTTAATAGTAATTATCTGTAGGTAGTGAGGTGTGAGGTTGCAGATTATTTTGCTCCTTTAATTTTTCTCTATAATGTCACCAGAATTCCACATGAGTATGTATGATTTTCGTAATTAAAACAACTTTTAAGGAAGAGAAAAAACTAGGGACAGGATATGTCTTATACTCTGTGTCAGGGATGGATTCTGCCCCCTGTCTTCGAGAGCAATGCTTTCGAATGTCCTTTTCATGCATGCTCAGTCACTCAATCATATCTGATTATTTGTGAACCTATGAACTGTAGCCCATCAGACTCCTCTGTCCATGGGATTCTCCAGGCAAGAATACTGGAGTGGGTTGCCTTTACCTACTTCAGGGGATCTTCCCGACCCAACAGTTGAACCCATGTTTCCCATGTCTCCTGCATTGCACGTGGATTCTTTATCATGAAGCCACTGGGGAAGCCCTTTATGTCCTGCCAAAGAGCATCCCTTGTGTGCAAGGGAGTGCTAAACCACTCAACAGGGCCTCAGAGAGCTTTCAGACATATGCTCAACTCTCACTTTCAAGAGTTTCTAATCTTCCTGCCCAGTCAGGTAGGTAGGAAAGGAGAGCCCCGACCTTAAAACACCCTGTGTCCCTGACTGTGATTCAGGAAACCAGCAGTACAGTTAACATCCTAAAGGTTTGCCGTGTTCTCAAGAACCTGAACAAGGCTGAGGGAGTGGGGCCAAAGCAAATAAATTAGGAATTAATGAGTGAGAGGGCTCAGAACTGATAACAGAAAGGTGAGGCCTAGAGGTATCTTACTTGAACTGGAGGCTTCTCATGCAGAGTTCCTATTTGGGGCATGGCCTTGTTAGAAATGGGTGAAAGTTCAGGCAGACAGAGGGTTGGGGACAAAGGCATAACCAGCGGCCACAAGCTCAAATGCCTTTGGGAGGGCCAGGCCATAGCATAAACGACTACCAGGACCTCAGTGAGTACTCTGATGGCTAGAGAGAGCAATTCCCACATAAAAAAAGACTGGCAATGTGGGCCAGGGTTTCCATGTCTTAGGACTTTTCAAGAGAAAATAGAAATCCAGAAGTTTATACAAAATCTCTCAACCTTTTTTTTATAAGTTGAAACAAAATGCATATACAGTCCACAGTTTTTTAGACTTTTTTGAAAAAGTTATTTTTATTATATTTTGGCTGCACTGCGAAGCATGCTGGATCCTTGTTCCCCAGCCAGGGATCAAACCCATGCCCCTTGCAGTGGAAGTGCAGCATCTCAAAAGTCTCAAACACTGGACCACCAAGGAAGTTCCTAGACTTAATTTTTAAATAATTATAGATTTACAGGAAGTTGTAAAGATGTTACAGAGGGGTCCTGTGTACCCTCCACTTAGTTTCCACTTAGTTTCCTTGTGGCCTCAGGGTTAGATGTTACATAACCATTGTGTAATATTAAGCCAGGAAATGAACTTTGACACAACGTGTGTGTATATATAGTTCTAGGTCAATTTATCTCCTGTATGGTTTTATGTATCCAACACCACAGTTAAGGTACAAAATTAGTCCATTACAGCAAAGATCTCCCTCCTGCTACCTCAAATTAGTTATACCCACTTTTCTCTCCCCACCATCACCAACCCTTGGCAACTACTAATCTATTTTCCATTTCTGTTGTATTGTCATTTCAAATATGTTATATGATTGGAATAATATGTAACCTTTTGAGATTGACTTTTTTACTCAGCTTGATGCCCCAGAGACCCATCCAAATTGTTGCATATATTAATAATTCATTCCTTTTTAATGCAGACTAGTATTTCATGATATGGGTAGATCAGAGTTTGTTTAATCATTCTGTTGAAGGACATTTTTGCTGTTTTCAGTTTCTGGCTATTATAAATAAAACTGCTATGAACAATTATGTACAAGTTTCTATGTAGACAGAAGTTTTCATCTCTTGGATTAATGTCCAGGAGGGTAATTGCTGGGTCAGGTGGTGCTAGTGGTAAAGAATCTACCTGCCAATGCAGTAGATGCAAGAGATGTGGGTTTGATCCCTGGGTCGGGAAGATCCTCTGGTGAACAGAATGGCAATCCACTCCAGTATTCATACCTGGGAAATCCCATGGACAGAGGAGCCTGCCTGGTGATCTACAGTCTGTGGGGTCACAAAGAGTCAGATGCGACTTAGTGATCAAACAACAGAGGTAAATGCATGTTTAGTTTTACAATATAAGAATCTGCCAAACTGTTTTCCAGAGTGACTGTACCATTTTACATTCTCATGAGTAATACATGAGCAATCCAGTTTCTCTGCATCCTTGCTGACATTTGATGTTTCCACTAATTTTAGTCCACCATTCCACAGGTGTGTAGTGGTATCTTTTGAATTTGCATTTTCCATAATGGCTACAAACGTTGAACAACTTTTTTATGTGCTTATTTACTATCTAAACATCCTCCTCAGTGAAATGCCTTTTACTGTCTTATGCCCACTTTCTAATATTTTTTTTTTTTTTTTTTGCTGTTGAAGTATTGAGAATTCTTTATATATTCTAGATACTGGTCTTTTGTCAGATACATGGTTTGACAATATTTTCTCTCAGTATTTGATTTGTATTTTCACTCTTTATTTTTATGGGGTCCAATTTATTGATTTTCTTTTATGGATTATACTTCTGGTGTCATGCCTAAGAACTCCTCACCAGGCCTTGGGTCCCTGAGATTTTCTCCTGTTTTTCTATCAGAAGTCTTCTATAAAAAGTATTCTGCATTAAAAAATAAACTTTTTCACAGAAATGAAAAAAATATCTTCTGTAAACTGTACATAGTTTGTAAAAACTATACAGAATCTATGATCCATTTTGAGTCAATTTTTGTATAAGATGTGAAATTTAGCTCAAGTTTTCTTTTTTTTGTGGCTTATGGATGTCAAATTACTCCATTATCATTTGTTGACAAGGCTATCTTTCTTCCATTGATTTTTTTTTTTTTTGCATCTTTGTCAAAAATCAGTTGGGCATATTTGTGTGGGTCTATTTCTGAGTTTTCTATTCTGTTCCACTGATATCTGTGTCTATCCTCTGCCAATAACGGTGCTGTCTTGATTACTGAAATTATATAGTAAGCCTTAATATTGGGTGAAGCAAGTACCCTCACTTTATTATTCTTTTTCAAAATTGTCTACCTATTTTGTCTTTTGTATTTCCAAATGTATCATTGAATAATATTGCCTAAATCCACTAAAATCTTGATGGGATTTTGGTAAGAATTATGTTAAATGTGTGCATCAATTTTGAGAGAATTGACACTGTCACTATATGGAGTTCCCCAAACTATGAATGTGGTGTGTGTGAGTGCTAAGTCACTTCAGTCATGTCTGACTCTTTGCTACCCTATGGACTGTAGCCCACCAGGCTCCTCTATCCATGGGATTCTCCAGGCAAGAATACTGAAGTGGGCTGACATTTCCCTCTCCAGTATTGCTGAATAAGATGCCACTGTTTACACATATCACATTTTGTTTATTCATTCATTAGTTGATGGACATTTGTGTTGTTTCAACTTCTTGACTGTCATGGTTGTTTTTTATTATGGTGTAACAGTTCTTTAAATAGTTTAGAGAAGTTTCTTATGAGATATGTGATTTGCAAATATTTTCTCCCATTCTGTGAATTGCCTTTTCACTCTCTTTATTGTATTCTTTTAATTTTAATGATGTCCAGTTACCTGTGCTTTTAGTGTTATATCTAAGAAACCATTGCCTGATTCAAGGCTAGAGTTTTATAGTTTTAGCTCTTACATTAGGCCTTCCCTGGTGGCTCAGTCAGTAAAGAGTCTGCCTGCAATGCAGGAGACCTAAGTTCATTCCCTGGGTCACCTTTGATCCATTTGAGTTAATTTTTTCATATGAAATGAAGAGTCCAACTTCATTCTTTTGCACATAGATATACAGTTGTCCCAGCACCATTTATTGAGGAAATTTTTTCCCCATTGAAATTTCATGGTATGCATGTCAAAAATCAATTGGTCATAAATGTGAAGGTTTATCTTTGGACTCTAAACTCTATTCTATTGTTCTATAAGTATATATGTACGTGTGTGTGTGTGTGTGTGTGTGTGTGTGTTTGTGTGTGTTCCAATCCATGAACATGGGATATCTTTCCATAAATTTAGGGTTAGGTCCCATTCTTTTAGGTCTTTAATTTCCTTCAACCATGTTTGTATGGTACAGATGATAAGTTTTATATTTATTTTGCTAAATTCATTCCTAAATATTTTATTATCTTTGATGCTATTGTAAATGAAGCTGAATTATTAATTTTAATTTTAGCTTGCCTATTGCTCCTATGTGGAAATGAAATTTTTTCTATTTTGTATATTATTTTGTATCTTGCAACCTTGCTTTTTTTTAACATTTTATTTCATATTGGAATACAATTGATTAACAATGCTGTGATAGCTTCAGGTGTACAGCAAAGTGATTCAGTTATACATATACATGTATCTATTTTTTTCAAATTCTTTTCCCATTTAGATTGTTACATAATATTGAACAAATAAACTTACTAGTTTTAACTGGGTTTCAGTGGATTCCTTAGGATTTTCTCGATATAGATCATGTCATCTGTGATTATTTCCTTTCCATTCAGGAAGCCTTTTATTTTCTTGCCTAATTGTTCCAACTAGAACCTCCAGTAAAATGTTGAATGGAGATGGCAACAGTTGACATCCTTGATTTTTTCCTAATCTCAGGGGGAAAGCTTTTACTCTTTCACCATTAAGTATGGTATTAGCTGTGGGTTTTTCATAGGTGCTGCTTACTAGGTTGAGGAAGTTCCTTTCTATTTGTAGTTTGTTGAGCATTTTATGATGAAGAGGTGCTGGATTTTTCCAAGTGCATTTTCTGTATCTATTGAGGTAAACATGCAGTTTTTTGTCCTTTATTGAAGTATAATTCTATTAAATTACATTAATTGGTTTTTGGATATTAAGCCAACTCTGCAATCCTGGAATAAATCTCAGTTGGTCATGGTATATAATCCTTTTTAGATATTTCTTGATTCAGTTGTCTAGTTGTGGCAGTCTCACCTGTTTGTTTATTTATTTATTTATTTATTTATTTTGGTAGATGTTCTTTATCAAGTCAAGGAAGTTCCCCTCTATTCTTGGCTTTCTGAGAGTTTTTTTTTTTTTTAATCATGGATGGGTGTTGGATTTTGTCAAATACTTTCTTGCATCAATTGACATGGTCATACCATTTTTCTTGCGTAGCCTGTTGATACTTTGAATTTTCAGTGTAGCTTGTTGTATGTTCATCTTCATTCCATTCTGTAGGTCAGAAGTCCTGGTAGACTTGACAGAATTTTCTGTTCAAAATGTAAGCTGGGCTGGGCTGTTACCTAGAAGTTCTGTGGATTAATCTGCTTCTAAGCTCATTCAGATATTTTTCAGAATTCAGTTCCTTGGAGGTATATGTTTGAAGTCCCCATTTCTTGGCTGGTTGTCAGCCAGGTGTCACCCTGTGCTCCTAGATGCCACCAGCAGTTCCTTCTAACATGGCCCCCTCCATCTTCAAAGCCAGTGACCTGACACCCTGGCCTGTCAAGTCTTTCTCATACTTCAAATATCTCTGACTTCCTCTTCTGCTTACTTGCCAGAGAGAACTCTCTGCTATTAAAGGCTTCATGTGGTTAGATTAGGCCCATCCAGATAAGCTCCATTTTGCCATATGTATGCTTAGTTGCTCAGCCTTGTCTGACTCTTTGCGACCCCATGGACTGTAGCCACTAGGCTCTTCTGTCCATGGGGCTTCTCCAGACAAGAATACAAGCCCTCCTCCAGGGGATCTTCCCAACCCAGGGATTGAACCCAAGTCTCCCGCATTGCAGGCAGATTCTTTACCATCTGGGCCACCAGAGAAGCCCATATATTGTAGTATAATCACTGGAGTAGTTTCTCATCAAATTGATAGCTCCAGCCACACTCAGGATAGGGGATTGTATAAGAGCAAGGGTCATTAGGGATCATATTTAGAATTTTGTCTACCACAGAAACACAGTTTAAAAGTGAATTAATTTAAACAACAATGTTGGGTAAATGACATGGCCACAATTGTGAGGTATGTATGAAAACAGCTTGGAACCTAGATAAACAAGTAGTTCATTTTCAGATTTCTTCTATATTCTATGATTCTTTAGTTAGGAAGTTTTGGAATATTCTACTCTTCTGTCCTCTGTGAGGTAAAATGTACGAATATCAGAGTCCAGTGTGTTCTTCATAAAGTCATGGTCATGAATGACAAGAAAGACTAAGGAACTATTTCCAGTTAAAAGATACTAAAGAGATATGATACCTAAATTTAAGTATTCATCCCTGTTTGAGTCCTATCAGATCAGTTCAGTTCAGTCACTCAGTTGTGTCTGACTCTTTGTGACCCCATGGACTGCAGCACGCCAGGCTTCCCTGTCCATCACCAACTCCCAGAGTTTGCCCAAGTTCACCATTGAATTGGTGATGCCATCCAATCATCTCATCCTCTGTTGTCCCCTTCTCCTCCCGCCTTCAATCTTTCCCAGCATCAGGGTCTTTTCTAATGAGTCAGTTCTTAGTATCAGGTGGACAAAGTATTGGAACTTCAGCTTTAGCATCAGTCCTTCCAATGAATATTCAGGACTGATTTCCTTTAGGATTGACTGATTGGATCTCCTTGCAGTCCAAGGGATTCTCAAGAGTCTTCTCAACACCACAGTTCAAAAGCATCAATTTTTTGGCATTCAGCTTTTTTTGTAGTCTAACTCTCACATCCAAATTTGCTGGCATATTGAGTGCAGCACTTTCACAGCACATCATCTTTTAGGATTTGAAATAGCTCAACTGAAATCCACTAGTGGATCCATCACATCCACTAGCTTTATTCATAGTGATGCTTTCAAAGGTCCATTTGATTTCGCATTCCATGAAGTCTGGCTCTAGGTGAGTGATTATCACCTAGATAATCACACCATCGTGGTTATCTGGGTCATGAAGATCTTTTTTGTATGATTCTTCTGTGTATTCTTGCCACCTCTTCTTAATATCTTCTGCTTCTGTTAGGTCCCTACCATTTTTGTCCTTTATTGTGCCCATCTTTGCATGAAATGTTCCCTTGGTATCTCTAATTTTCTTGAAGAGATCTCTAAACTTTCCCATCTATTGTTTTCCTCCATTTCTTTGCATTGATCACTGAGGAAGTCTTTCTTATCTTTCCTTGCTATTCTTTGGAACTCTGCATTTAAATGGGTATATCTTTCCTTTTCTCCTTTGCCTTTAGCTTCTCTTCTTTTCTCAGCTATTTGTAAGGCCTCCTTAGACAACCATTTTGCCTTTTTGCATTTCTTTTTCTTGGGGATGATCTTGTTCATGGCCTCCTGTACAATGTCATGAACCTCCATCCATATTTCTTCAGGCACTCTGTGTATCAGATCTAATCCCTTGAATCTATTTGTCACTTCCACTGTATGATCATAAGGGATTTGATTTAGGTCATACCTGAATGGTCTAGTGGTTTTCCCCACTTTCTTCAATTTGAGTCTGAATTTGGCAATAAGGAGTTCGTGATCTGAGCCATAGTCAGCTCCCTGTCTTGTTTTTGCTGATTGTATAGAGCTTCTCCATCTTTGGCTGCAAAGAATATAATCAATCCGATTTGAATAAATGTGATCTGATTTATAAATTTATATTATAAATTGAGTCCTATAGCAGATAAATTTTGTGTTTTTTTGTTTTAAAGGATGTTATTGGGATAATTGATGAAATTTGAAAGAAGGTTTTTGATTAGATAATAATGTTATATCAATATTAATTTCCTGATTTTAACAATTTTACTCTGGCTACATAAGACAGTTACCCTTCTTTTGTTTAGAAAATATACACTGAATTACTTAAGGGTAAAGGGGCATGATGCCTGCAACTTACTCTCAAATGGTTCGGAAAAAAATAATTGTGTATGTGAGTGTAAATATCCATTAAAAGAGAAAAGAATGAAGCAAATGTTAGAAAATGTTAACATTTGAGGAATCTGAGTGAAGAGTATATGGAAATTCTTTATACTACACTTTTACACTTTATATTAGTAGAACTTCAGATGAGAATCACAACCCTGGTTAACACCTTTTCAGCCCAGAGAGACCCAGAGCAGAAGATCCAGGTGTACTGTGTCTGGACTTCAGACTCATGGGAACTGTGAGATTATAAATTGTGTGTCTGTGTGTGTGTGTTTAATTCAATCAAAAGGAGATTTCCCAGGTGGCTTAGTGGTAAAGAATCCATCTGCCAATGCCAGAGACACAGGAGATGTGGGTTTGATCCCTGGGTCAGGAAGATCCCCTGGAGAAGGGAATGGCAACCCGCTCCAGTATTCTTGCTGGAAGATCCGATGGACAGAGGAGCCTGGCGGCTTACAGTCCATGGGGTTACAAAGAGTTGGACATGACTGAGTGACTGAGCATGCACACGTGTGTAACAAGCATTTGAAATGGAAGAAGGGGTAGACTCACCACAATTTGGTGCCTGACCACATGAGGTCAGAGAGAGTAATTGGAGAGGATCCTGAAGGTAGGAGCCTGGGAATGGGGATTAACTGACAGAAAGAGGCAAATCGAGATGGAGAGCTGGTTGGAAAAAAAAAATAAGCTTTTGGCATGTTAAGTTTGAGTAACTAGGCGACATGAGTCGAAAGGAACTATCCAGTAGAAAGGAGTTGGTTAAGACTGACACCAAATAGGTCAAGGCTAGAGCCAGAGATGTGGGAGCCAACACAATGATTCTGGATACATTTCTTGTGAAGGGAAGAAAGGCTGAAAACAGAGGCGTGTTCCCACGTCCAGCATGGCACACTCAACTGATTATGAGTACTTGCTCTGATACCAGACAGGTATGGGTTTAAAACCCCAGCTTTGCTCACTGCTAGCTGTGGGCCCTCAAACAAGTTCCTTCATGTCTCTGAGCCTCATTTTTTTGCAGCTATGAAATGGTGATATGCACCACACCTGCCTTCCTATGAGAGTTAATCTGTTTAGAGCTCTTAGCACTGTGCTTGGCACATGGCTGGAGCTGGAGAAACCAGAGCTACAGTTGTTACTGATTGATATTTCCTTTCATGTGCTTGTCCTCATTAAGTAACCTTTCTCCTCAAAGGCCTATACAGGTCAGTTCAGGTCGCTGTGGTTTGCTGACTAGAAAGAGGCAAAGGTACACCAGCCTGGCATCTTCTGCTTTGTGGGAGCCAGGTCTACAACCTGTCACTGCAGAAGGTAGACTGCTTTTCTCTTCTGGCAATATGGGCAAATTAAGAAAAAGGTGCAAGGGACTCTAGGAAGTAAGTGTCCGAGCTGATGGAGCAAGGGCAGGGCCTGAAGACTTATCCATAAAGATGTTATGGAAAAGCCCAAATGAACCTTTTGGCCAACCCAGTACTTGGCTCATCCTGAGTGATTCATTCTTCAAAAGCCTTCTCTAAGCCATCTGGAGAAAGGGATATTTGGAGGAAAAGGATAGTCTGATTGAATGTGAAGAATGGGCACAGTGTGCAAGGGGGCAATTTAATGAAAGATACTTGGTGCCTACTGGTAAAGAACCTACCTGTCAGTGCAGGACTTGTAAAAGACGTGGGTTCGATCCCTGGGTTGGGAAGATCCCCTGGAGGAGGGCATGGCAACCCACTCCAGTATTCTTGCCTGGAGAACATTCTTCCCTATGGAGAGAGGAGCCTGGTGGGCTACAGTCCATGGGGTCGCGAAGTCAGACATGACTGAAATGACTTAGCACGGAGCATAGATGACCTGATACACATCTAGGGAGGAAGTGGGTTCTAAGGGAGTGTGACTGGCTCAGGAATGAAGAGATCTGGCTTCATCTACTGGCATTAATTCTCCCTGTGGAAGATGTCTGGCTTTGTGACCCCATGGACTGTAGCTCGCCAGGCTTCTCTGTCCATGGCATTTCCCAGACAAGAATATTGGAGTGGGTTGCCATTTCCTTCTCCAGGGGATCTTTCCAACCCAGGGATCAAACTTGCATCTCCTGCGTCTCCTACACTGGCAGGTGGATTTTTTATCAGCTGAGCCACTTGAAGGCTTGAAGGTTATGGAAGATAGAGCTCTGGGCATTAGACTTCCAGGTTCATTCCCCCTCCCTGCTGCTGTAACACTGATCAATCTGTAGTCTTCTGCTACTAGATGTTAATGCAATCAAAGAGATCACAGTGACCTTAAGATTTCCTGATTAATCCCCCTGCCCGTCAACATTACTTTCTTTAATTTCTCAGTGCTCGACTCATTTTCTCAGCTCACTTGGCTCTGCTCCAAGTACCTTTCTCCTGTCACAGGGAGAGGGTTTGGGTGAAGCTGTGAAACTCTAGATGATTTCTTGGCGGCAGCAGATGGAGAATCCTTGTCCTTGAATAAAGGTGTATGCCCCAAAGTGGAAGGTTTTCGGGTCATGAAAAAGAGCAATCAGATAAAAAGGGACATTGGGAAATGATAAGTGTGTGTGTGTGTGTGTGAGCATGCACGTGCGCACGTGCATGTATGTGAGAGAGAGAGATTGATTAAGAGGTACCAGGAGCCTGTAAATAAATGAAGAATCTTGAAAAACTGGTAGGAACAAACTGAAATCATTATTTCATCTTCGGCCAAAGGAGGCACAAAAAGAAACCTGCTGAGCCAAAGATAAGGAGCAGGGATTATTAATTTTCCAGAGGCCCCTCATGCTTTGAGATCCTCAGTGGGAAGGAACTTAAGATACAGAAACTGATTGATCAGCTACTTAGCTGGGCAGCCAGAGTCGATGCACACTGTCCAAAGCACGACTTATAATTTTTCGCCTACAATGTTCCTCTTCCTCTCAGCCACACAGAGTGTATTGATCCTTTGCTTGAAACCTTCCATTTATTTCCCAGTGTTCTTAGGATGAAGATAAAACTCCTCACCTGGCCTGAAAGGCTCTAATGATCTGGCCCCTGCCTTCCTCTGTAGTCTCATCTCACACCACCCTTTCCCATGCCCCAATCCCCACCCCAGCCTTTACTGGCTTTAGGTCTCCAGTCTTTAGCTGGAGGTCTTTAGGTCTTTAGCTTTAGGTCTTTAGCTCACCCCTGTCTCATTCATTGTATTTCTTGGCTACATACTGTGCACCCCCTTCGACCCTTCTAGAGTGTTTACACTATGAAGCAAGGACTTTATCTTGTTCACTAATATGTCATCACCTAGTACAGTGCCTGCCGTGTAATAGGTGGTCAATAAATATTTGCTGAGTGAATAAATATCAGGGCAGCAACTGGAAAATGGGCAGCTTCAACCCACCCGAATGGCTCCAAGATGCATTTCAGCTCAACCTTATCACTAGTGTGCTTTTAGATCCTCTGGTGAAATGAGAGGGCTTCCCTGGTGGATCAACTGGTAAAGAATCTGCCTGCAATGTGGGGGACTTGGGTTCAACCCCTGGGTTGGGAAGATCCCCTGGAGAAAGGAACAGCTACCCACTCCAGTATTCTATCCTGGAGAATTCCATGGGCTATTCCATGGGGTCGCAAAGAGTCAGACACAACTGAGTGACTTTCACTCAGGTGAAATGAGATGACAGAAAATGCTGGTTAGAGACCGGTTTGGCCAAAAGAAATAATAATAGTCAGCATAACTGCAGTTATCAAAGTATTAGCATGTGGTGGGGCATTGCTTTAGGCACTTTACCCATTTAGTCTCCACAATAACCTTTGGAGATATTATTAATATTATTCCCATTTGATAATGAGCAACCTGAGACCCAGGAGATTCTGTAACTTGATTCAAATGGTGGCAGTTTGACCGAAGTGGATCTGTTGTACTGTGGAAGGGTGAGAGTATTTTCATTTTTTCTGTTTTTTTTTTTTTAAATGCCCTGGAAGTGTTTCCCTTATGCAATCTCATCATCTTGAACCCAGCCCCAGGAAGCAGGTGGGAGAGGTGCCCATGCTGTGTTGGCAAAACTGCAAGTGCAGATCTAGTTAGCATCCCCTTGGGGAAGGAGCCACCTCCGTGATTGACAATGTAAATTAAAAAGCTGAGATCTTTTCTACTTTCTTGATATTGAAATCTATAAAACCATCAAATCCTAAGCCAGCCTCCCCCAACTAAAAGGGAGTTGCAATCACAAAGCAAATTTAACACCTCTTCCAATTTTTCTGACATCAAGTGGAGTGCTTCCGTGGAGGTGAGACTGGCATTAACTTGAAGCTCTGCGTGGCTGTAACCTCAGCTATTACAGGGCCAGATTGCTCCCGTACCTTCACCTGGGATGTGAAATTGACAGGCAGGGAAGAGGCAACTGACAAGGCAGACTTTGCAACTGTGGCCACGCATAAAGAGAACAAAAAGTAAAGCAAGAGACAGAAAAAAGGAGAGTGACTTTCGTTGTTAGGATGTTAGCCCTGACCCTGGGCATGATAGAAATGTTTCTTTTTTTCTTTATCCCACTTTTTTGACCCCCTTTAACAAAAGACGACTTTTTAAAACACAATTTGACATCAGTTTGCCCCTCCCTGCTCAGAACCTGAGTCACATTTGTGGGCTATACGTAGGGCTTTACCTACATATTTTATCCAAATCCTAGAACTAGAGAAGGGACCTAACAGACCATTTGGTTTAACTCGTTGACTTTATGTGGGCTTCCCAGGTGGCACATGGTAAAGAGCCTGACTGCCAATGCAGGAGACATAGGAAACTCGGGTTTGATCCCTTGGTCGGGAAGATTCCCTGGAGAAGGAAAGGACAAACCACTCCAGTATTCTTGTCTGGAGAATCCCATGGACAGAGGAGCCTGGCGGGTTACAGGGTCGAACATGACTTAGCTGCTAAGCAACAACAATAATTGACTTTTGAGATGGGGAGACAGAGGCCAAAAGAAGGATGGCTTGCTTTTATTTTCACTAAATAGTGTGTGTGTTAGATGATCCTTGGGATCTGTTAAGGGGAGAGAGGGAACAACTTGTATTGTGAAGGTGAAGGGGTGAAGAAAAATGTTAGAATCAATAAGAGTGTTTGATAAAGAGCTAGTCATGTGTCGCATAAATGTATACACATTGCAAACAACACCCCTTTCTGTGGCAGAAACAGAAGGGATGTTCTCAACAGAGGAAGGGTCTCAGCCAAGGAAGCTAAATGGGGGTCATTCATCCCTCCAGCCCTTTTCTGCCATCACAAAGATTGATCCAGTCCACCGCCTTGGCTTTCTGTGGGTTCACAACATTTTGCTCGGCAGTGACTTCCAAACACTTCCTCACTCTTGGCTGGTGGCATTTACCTTGTGTGGGAGGGATAATGCCTTTTCCTTTCATCCTTGAATCCATTAGTTTTCTTTGAAGCATGGTGCAGAGTTTTCTGTTTCCAAATTACATGGCAAAAACAGAAATATTGCCAGTTTTCAGTACAGCCTTGTGTAGGAGGTTTGGGGCAACCTGTCCCTCAGGCAGTGTGTATACAGAGTGCTCATTTCAGAAGTTGATAGTAAATCCTGTGAAGAGGGAGGTAGAAAGTACCAGCTCTTCTTCCTTTTCTACCTTAAAGGGAGATAGACTTGAAGTGGGGTGGAGCTAGAAACTCTGGAGAAAGAGTAGTAGTAGACCCTGCCTGGGGAAGTCAGTAGTAGACCCTGCCTGGGATAGCTTTTCTTTCATTTGCTGTCAGACCTTGGGTAAATCACTTCCCCTCTTTGTGTCTCTGTATTTTTTTTTTCTGCCTCTTCTGCCATCTTTCCTGGTGGCTAAGATGGTAAAGAATCTGCCTGCAATTCAGGAAACTTGGGTTTGATACCTGGGTCAGGAAGATCCCCTGGAGAAGGGAATGGCTACCCACTCCAGTATTCTTACCTGGAGAATTCCATGGACGGAGGAGCCTGGCGGGCTACAGTCCATGGGGTTGCAAAGAGTCAGACACAACTGAGCAACTAACACTTTGACTAACACTTTCTGCCTCACAGGATACCTGAAAGGCATAAATGTGGAGAAAATAGACACACATATGCTTTGGACAGTTAAAATTCAATAAAAGTGCAACTGTTATGGTTTTGTTTTCATCTTCTCTTTGCCTTTGTTGGTTGGACCCCTTGGGGTATGGCCTTGAACTTGAATTGGTATAGAATATCTAGCACAGATCCAAGGTCTCTGGAACTACAGAGGGGAGAGGGTGGAGGGATCAGTAAGGGTGGGAACAGAGCCCCCATGAATCATAACCCCATCACTTCATTAACCTCTCTCTCCATGTCTCTGAGCTCAATTCCTCATCTATAAAGTGGAGGCTCTGTGAGCCTCAGTTTCCTCATCTATAAAGTGGAGTTACTGCGAGGATTTAAGTGAGTCAACGAATGGAAAGTTCTTATGTTGGCTGCACTGGCATGAAGTAGGTGTTTGATAGTAATGACTGTTATTGCTGTTATTTGCTTCTGCATCTTGAGAACTGTGATGTCTTAATGCCAGTGTATGGCTGGTCCTTGGTAAAAGAAAATAGAGTTTCTTAGGTCTCACGCTGAAGAAATTCTGATTCTGTAGGTTTGGAAGGGAGCACAAGTATATGTATTTAACAAGGACTCCAAGGGATTCTGATGTGGCACCAGATTTGGGAACCATTGGTCTAAAGCAGTGTTTTTCAAGCTGCCAATTATTACCCACTGCTAAGAAAATCAATTTAGTGAGTAGTGATAAGGATTAAAAAAAAGGGGGGGGGGAATGAGCTAGGAAATAATAATGTGCAATATGCACACTAAGGGTAAGTATTGCTTCATGATATGTTTAATGTCTGTCTACCTGTATATATATATATATCTATTTAGTAATGTGTGCTATATGAATGACAAACATATTTCTTACTGTAGATCATGATCCAAAATGTTGGAGGGTACTAATGGATACTTTGTTCCATTTGGAGACACTGGTATCCAGAGAAATCACCTGTCAGGTCCCAGCCCAGACAATAAATGGCCAACAAGAGAATGGAGTAGGATCCAGTTCTCCTCTTCGGGTCTCTGCCATGCTGTGCTTGGGTTGACAGAGTTGGTTGTTTTCTAATTAGAATGAGTTCTGATACCTTGTAATGGCCCTGGCCTCAGATGTAAGGGCAAGGCAGGATATTGCTATAGGTATCAGGCTAATTGCTTTGACCCCCATTAGACAGAAAATGCATCTGGGTGAATGACAGTGTTTAGTTGCTCTTGATTAGTGAATGCTTTGTAAATACAATTGGCTCCTCTCCTCTCAGAGTTTGATACTTATTTTACCATTTGAAACTTTTGTTGCCTTTGTGAAATCAAAGAATAAGCTTAAAAATCTGTTTCAATTCACATCAGCCAAGGTCAGGGTCTTCTTACTCCCCACTTGGTATGTAAAGGGTATTAGCACGCCTAAACCTTTCTCCTACATGCGCCATCTATAGGGAGCCGAAACACCTAGACTCCAACCCATTGTGGTCCTGGGAATAGCTTCCTTTGGCAGAGAAGCTTTCTCAGAGCAGCTTCTGTTAACTGTAGGCCTTGCAGGATTCCCCTCCCCTACTACTTCAGAACTCCCTATCTCCTTTATATTTTCTCTGTGCTACTTATCAAAACTTATCATATTATATTGTAAAGAATAAACAGTTGACAAAAATAATCAGGCATGTCCAGATATTATTTTCTAGAAAGATTGGAATCAAATTTTTTGTGAAGTCTTCCACTTTTTTAATGTTGCTAGGTCTTCCTGTTTTTTTCTAGAAAGCTTGGAAATCTAAATATTTCTATAAAATCTTCTGATTTTTAAGTGTTGCTTACCAGATCAAAACAATTTTAAACAGTATTTGGGCCAAAGAAAATATGTTCCTGGCCCAAATTTGGTTTGTGGATCACCAGTTCGTGGAACATAGGGGCTATGAGAGGCCTAGTCATTGGACATATACTAGTGAGGAAGGAAGTACTGCCTCAGAGAGGCTGGCTACCTTCCGTGTGGTCACACTGCTAGATTGGAGCAGAACTGGATCTTGAACCCACCTTTCTTGCTTCTTAGTGCTCTCTCTCATTCTCCTCGTGCCTGCTGGACTGCCCCACTTCTGCTGAGGGTTGAGCCACGCTGGCCTTTGTGGAGGACAACATTTTGTTCAGTCCTGAGGAGTGTCCTGAGGAGTTCAGTTCTGAGGAGTGTCCTCCTCACAGGGGATATAACACAGTCATCACCGCCCATCTGATAAGCACCAGGCACTTCTCGGCACAGAGTGTATGAATTTACCTGCCTTCCCAATCTCAACTGTGGATATGGCCTCTTGTCACTCTTTATTGCTTTTGCTCCAGTGATAGGATCAAGACAAGGTCTTTATAGGGATGTTATTAGCATTACTCCCAGCCAGTGGTACCTTCCAGTAGAATCAGTGTGTTCTAGGATAAAGAATCTGGGGCTTTGAGTCCAGAGGGCTGGGCTGAATTCTCAGATGTGTGACCTGAGACAGCTTACTTAGCCTCCCTGGCCTTCAACTTACTTTACTGTGAAAATGAGAAAAGTAAAATCTTGTCTGTCTGCTATGAAGCAAAAGTGAGATAATATGTATGAGACCTATTTGAAAAGACAACGTTTTACAGCTGTGAGGTTAGATTATCATTATGAAATCAGCAAAATTATTGAGCACCTACTAAGGGGAAGCTAACAGACCATTAATTCAGGGCATGCCGAGAAACTCAAGACCTTGCTGCCTCTGTGAGCTCTAATCTAACTGAGGAAAAGAGACATATGTGAGTTGAAGGAGAGCCAGCACTGCAAAGCCAGAGATGACCAGGCTGAATGAAATGTACAGACTGTATAATAAGAGAGATTGTGGTGGAAAGGGCTGATCACTGAAGGAGGCGTTGCATTTGAGCTGTGTTTGGAAAAAAATATTAGTAGGATTGTGGTGAAAGAGGGAAGAAGGACATTCTAGAAAGGGACAACAGCACAGGGAAGGGCTGAAATTATCTAATTTGGAAACCTAATCTCCATAGAGCGGAGGGTTCAAGTAGTGACGCAGATAATCACTTCTTCACTTGGCTGGAATGCAGAAGAGAAAATCAAGAAAAGTATGATTCTCATGAGACCAAAGTAGAGTCCAGGTGGGGCAGTGGACATGGTTGATTACATTACAGAAGGGGCTAGTACTGTACAGTGGTCATAATAATAGTTCCCACCTTAAGGGGCTGTTCTGGGCATTGGAGGAGGTAATGAGTTGGAAACAGCACAGTACCTTATACAAATAGATAGTAAAGAATCTGCCTGCAGTGTGAGAGACCCGGGTTCAATCCCTGGGGTAGGAAGATCCCCTGGAGAAGGGAATGGCAAGCCACTCCATTATTCTTGCCTGGAGAATCCCATGGACAGAGGAGCCTGGAGAGCTATAGTCCATGGGGTCACAAAGAGTCAGACATGACTGAGTGACTAACACATATTATACATGATTAGGACTAAAGAAATGTTAGTTGTCATTATCATCATAATCATTTTTCATCTTACATTGATGTCAGGGAGTAATAACATGGCCTTTGAAGTCTGCCTGATAATAGTTGCATTACCTTGGGCAAGTCATATCACCTCCCTGTTTCTCAGTTTCCTGGTCTTTAAAGTGGGGATAATACTAGTGCCAACTGAAAAAACTATTGTGAGCTTAAATGAATTAATCCAAATAACGTGCGTATCCCCATGCCTGACACATGGAAAGCGCTCAGTAGATGTTAGCTATTACAATGACGATGGCCAGGTAATGCAATATGATTGCATAACAAAAAGTTAGGAAAATTGAGAAACTGAAACAGAATCACCCAAAATCTTACTACTAAGATACAACTGCTTGTTATTATTTTGAGATCTGGTTCTTAAATCTGAAATGTCTTTTATTGAGAAAATTAAACCTTCTGAAAATGATGTCAATTTGGGATGCACTAGTCATTTTGTTAAATGTTTACTGAGCACATACCATCTGCTACTGATATTCCAGGGGTTGAGATTTAGCCAAAAACAGGACATACAGGATCCCTGCTTATACTTATAGCCCATTAGAGGAGATTAGGAAACAAAAATAAATAAGTCAAATAAAAATATAAGATAAGCAGTGAGTTTTGCCACCCAGGCCTTGGATAACAATAATCAAGAGAGGACAGATTCAGTAGTTCCTGTCCAGCTGTCCTTACCACTCTGTAGACCACAGAGAGAGGTTCATTGGTCCAGGGAGTTCATGGAGATCTCATAGGAGAAAGATGTAATCTTTTAGAGCTGAAAGGGCCCTGGTTAATGTGATTCTGCCACTGGGTATCTGTTCATCCATCCTTGCCTTAAAATAACACTGTCTTACCAGGCTACTCAACCTCCTGCAGGATCCTCTCAAGGTCAGAAAGCCTTTTTTGACAGGTTTACTGAAAAATTTGCCTCCTTGCTACCACTAGGTGGCAGTAGTTCTAGTCCTGTCACCTGAGCATCCCAGATTAAGTATGTATCTGGGAATGCTTCTGAGATTTGAAAGCAGGTGGGTATCCTAAATGGGATGTTTCTCTTTTTTAGACCTTGTGTCTCTGGTCCCTTCAAGAGTCACTCCTGTTATGGGATGGTTTCCAGCTCCTTTGTCAATTTCATGACCATCCTCTGGAGATGTTTCCCTTTGTTAATGATCCTCTTGCAATGTGGAGCATAGATTGGAACAGGAGACTCCGGGAGAGAACAGCAGAGACTGCAGTGTGACAATTATATTCTGGGGTCTATAAACCATACTTTAATTAATACAACCTAAAATGTGCTCTGTTTTTAGCAGCTACATAATTTAGTTACATTACGCTATGGATCAACTTGAACTGCTAGATCTTTTTTGAATTGTCTGTTTTTATGTGACCTGCTGCCAAGCCATGCTTCCCTTATTCTGGTCTCACAAAATAGACTTTTAAATTTTTGAGAATTTTTTTATTTATCTTATAATTTTCACCTTATTATTTCTTTTAATTTTAGCCCAGTACTCCAGCCATTCTGAGCTCATTTTGAATCTCAGTTTTGTTCTTCAACAAATTTGATATCCCCACCAGTTTTGGGTCATCTTCAGACGTGGTAAGTACATTTTCTGTGTCATCTAAGTCAGGGGTCCCCAAACTCCGGGCCATGGACTGGTACCTCCTGTCAGATCAGCAGCACCATTACATTAGAAATAAAGTGCACAATAAATGTTATGCATGTGATTCATCCTGAAACTATCTTCCCCACCCCCTAGTCCATGGAAAAATGGTCTTCTGGGAAATCAGTCCCTGGTGCCCAAAAGGTTGGGGACCACTGATCTAAGTTACTAGTAAAAGTGGAAAAACCCTGTGGCCTTTCTCTGGTGACTTTTCTCCTGGTTGCTACCTATGCTTTGTGTAAAATTTTTTGATCAATTGCCAGTCTATTTCACCTGTGTTATAACTTGGTTAATATATTGCTGCTTTGTCTTAACTCATTTGTGGGAAAGTTGTAAGAGACAATTTCAGATGCACTGCTGAACCTAAGATATGTTGTAGTTACAAAAGACAGGATGGATGGAAGATGATCCAAGAAGGCTTCTTTTGTTTTGTAAAATGGAAACTATTGTACTCTTTCCAATGATAAAAGTAATATAAGCATGTAAAGGTCAGCAGCATACAAAAGTATATGAATGAGAAAGTCCTTCTGTAATTCTTTGTGCTGACCAGCTTCTGGATAACTGTGGTTCGTGGTTTTGTGTATTCATAAACACAGATCTGTGATATAAATCGAATCATACTACAGAGAATGTTGTGTGACCTACTTTTTTAACTTATAAGCTTTTGGAAATGTCTTTCTTTGTCAGAATATATAGTTTCACTTCATCCTTTTTAACAACACAGTGTTTTTTTCTGCGAATGCATCCTAACTTAACTCATCAGTCCCATAATGATGGAGGTTTACATCATTGGCGAATTTTTGCTGTTCTGTAAGCAGTGATGCATGATGAACTTTGCTGGCTTGAGATGTGGTGTTGGTTGCCAGGTTTTGCCTCCCCTGGATTCCCTGTCCGTCTGGGATCTTGTTTTCAATGTTATAAATGCCAAAGGCTGCTTCTACTGAAGAAATAAACTAAGGAAGGGTCTGCCAACTCCTTGCTCATCATGTTTTGAGTTTGAAAATCTAAACCTTATCCTTCTTTGAAGGGTAGTTAAAGATGTTTGAACTCTCTGGGGCCTTGGGAGAACCAAGAACCAAGGTACCCCAAGATCAAGTCTGGAGTGATAGACAGGTTTTCCCCATCACATACCGTCAGCTCTGCCAAGTGAGGTCAGTTGTCAGGCCCTGTATAGTTTCTTTCCTCCTCATCTTCACACTTTCTGTCTTCCATGGAGTCTTCCTCCCTGTATACGTGTACCTCCCAGACTAAGTTAGAAGCCACCAGCTCTGAACTTCCAGAACATGTTAAGAGTGTGGGCTTGAGAGTCAAACCTCTGTTTGAATATCACAGCTGTACCTTCCCAGTTCTGTGATCTTATATAAGTCACCTATCCTTTCAGGGCCTGATTATCCTCATCTGTAGAATGGAAATAAAACTATATAAGATATTTCAAAACACCTAACCCAATGCCTGGCTGATATAAAGCACTTAATAAATGTTAGCTGCTATTATAGCATCATGGGTGATCATATTACCTATTCCATAGCCTTATGAATATTAAAGGAGAATGTATGTAAAACTCCCAACACAGTGCTCCACATAAATTGAGTGTTAAATAAATGACAATTATTTATTGTATCTCTATCTCCATTTGGATACTTAACCTCAATATATTTTGTGTGATTTCTGTTTGTGTTCATGTCTTGATCTCCTCCTCTAATGTATAAGCTTCCTTGTGAGTTGAGTTCTCTCTCTCCCATTCTCTCTTTCTTCTCCTCCCTACCACCTCTACCAACTAGAAAACATAAAAGACCCAGTGTTGGGGATTAATGGGGCTCTTTAAAATTTAGGTGAATGAATGCTGCTATCACATCTTAAAATCTCTTTATCACTGTATTGTGTTCTTGTTAGAAAGCATCTTTCCCATTAACTGATCAAGGGGGCCTTGTCCGTAGGGCAGGACATGGCATACATATTCCAACCACTGAGCCATTGGTCACAGAATTAGCAATCTATGGAATCATAGCTTTGGGAAGGTTTCCAGAAAACAATGGCCTTGAGTCTATGGTTATCTGAGTAGAATGTATTTGTATGTTGCTCTCAGGCTTCTGTCTAAATGGAAAGGGACATCAGGCACCAGCTTAGTTTAGGTCACCCTGAAGTTGTTTCTCTACTTTCACTCATGCCCTCCACACAGCAGCAAGAGCTATATTAGACAATAGTAAATCAGATCACCTGGGAAGAAAAGCTATGACGAACCTAGACAGCATATTTAAAAGCAGAGACATCACTTTGCCAACAAAGGTTAGTATAGTCAAAGCTATGGTTTTTCCAGTAGTCATGTATGGATGTGAGAGTTGGACCATAAATAAGGCTGAGCACCGAAGAATTGATGCTTTCAAACTGTGGTGCTGGAGGATACTCTTGAGAATCCATTGGATAGACAGGAGATCAAACCAGTCAATCCTAAAGGAAATCAACCTGCATATTCATTGGATAGACTGATGCTGAAGCTGAAGCTCCGATACTTTGGCCACCTGATGTGAAGAACTGACTCACTTTCAGTTAGGTGTTTTGAAATATCTTATATAGTTTTATTTCCATTCTACAGATAAGGATAATCAGGCCCTGAAAGGATAGGTGACTTACATAAGATCACAGAACTGGGAAGGTACAGCTGTGATATTCAAACAGAGGTTTGACTCTCAAGCCCACACTCTAAACATGTTCTGGAAGTTCAGAGCAGGTGGCTTCTAACTTAGTCTGGGAGGTGCATGTATACAGGGGGGAAGACTCCATGGAAGAGAGAAAAGAGCCTGATGCTGGGAAAGATTGAAGGCAGGAAGAGCAGGGGGCGACAGAGCATGAGATGATTGAATGGCATCATCAACTTAATAGGCATGAGTTTGAGCAAACTCCGGGAGACAATGAAGGACAGGGAAGCCTGGCGTGCTGCAGTCCATCATGCTGGAAAGAGTTGGACATGACTGAGCAACTAAACAACAACAAGGAGGGGAAGGAGAGGACTTGGAGACAATGAGTATAAACAGTTGCTTCAAGGTTTTAGTATAAGGAGGAGGGCAGCAGTGGGGCAGTAGTAGTATCTGGAGGTGGGGTTAGAGTTGAAAGAGTGTTTTATTAATTTTTTGGATGGGAGAAATAAATAATATGAATGATGCAGTCTCACACCTCAGAATGTAAGTTCCTTGAGGGCAGGGATTTTGTCTCATGTGTCTGCACCACCTCCCATAGTGCCTAGCACAGAGTTGGCATTCCATAAATGTTGTTGAGACATAGAGAACCGACTTGTGGTTGCCGAGGGGGAGGGAGTGAGGGAGCGATACATTAGGAGTTTGGAATTAGCAGATGTAAGCTATTATATATAGGATGGGTCAACAACAAGGTCCTACTGTATAGCACAGGGAACTATATCCAATATCCTGTAATAAGCCATAATGGAAAAGAAGATGAAAAAGAACATATATATCTATATATAACTGAATCACTTTGCTGTACACCAGAAACTAACACACTGTAAATCAACTACATACTTCAATGACAATAAAAATTTTTAAATCTTGTTGATTAAGTGAATGATCAAATGTTGGAAAGAATTAATGGAACTAGGGACTTCCCTGGTGATCCAGTGACTAAGACTCTTTGCTCCCAATTGCAGGGATCCAGGTTCAATCCCTGGTCAGGGAACTAGATCCTGCATGCCTCAACTAAGATCTCACATGATGCAACTAAGACCCAATGCACCCAAACAAATAGTAAAAAACAAAACAAAACAAAATCAATGGAAGTAAATGTTAAAGCATTGAATAAGAAGTAATAGCAGGATAAAGTGGCAGGTGAGTTGCACGGAATCTTGGCTTGAGTCCCAGTCATTCCTGCCACACTCCTGGCACAGCAAGCTTACCCAAAAGCCAGACAGCCTAGGCATGGATTGGCCTGGCACAACTCCCTTTGCTGAGAGGGCACACTGTGTCTCTGCAATCCTCCGTTCCACGAAGCAGACAGGCTTTGGGACTGTAAGAACCGGGTGCAGCCAGATGAGACAGCAAAGCTCAGGAGCGTGCCAGAAGAGAAACCCCTGTGCTTCATCACCATTCTCTGGGTGTGGTCTATCTGTGGCACAGGGCACATGTGAGACATGGGCCGCAGTGCTATCCCAGTCTGCCCCTCCTAAGGGTGATTCATAGCCTCCTGTTGCTCAGGCCAAGGAATAGCTAAACCAGAGCCCAAGGAGGAGAAGCCCATGGCCAAGCAGCCACCAGAAGCCTTGGACCTGGCTCCTCCCAGTTGCCATATTGCATAATCCCCACAGTGTAAGGTGATGGTCAGCCCACTGGGGCTTTCCCCAGGGTTCTTGTGACTCAGCTGTTGCTAGAAAGATGGCATGGCCCAGCATCGGCCCTAGCACACAGGAGGCACTTTTGAATGAATGGACCCTTTGGGACTCTGGGAACTAATACGAATGGTGAGGAAAGAATGCTTCTTTATCCATGCCTTCCCTGTCATTTCACTCAGTGCCCAGACATAGTCCTGTGCAGGGACACAGCCACAGGCAAGAGCATGTCCTGGGCTGGGAAGAAAGGATGTAGTTAGTTGGCAGTACCCTCAGACAGACCTTTTCCATCTCACCTGGCACCTGAAGAGTCCACCATTGTGTCAGGTCTTAGGAGTCCAAAAAGTTTATTGCAACCCGTTTATTTCAACGCTTAATCTGGATCACATCCTGTGTATTTTCTCAAAGTCATTACTGTAATAATAAGACAACAACAGCAACTAATAATAATAATAATAATTGCAGCTGACACACACTGAACATGTACTATGGGCCAGTCACTGGACTAAGCACTTTATATACATTATCTGTTGTACTCCTTACTGCACACCTGTGAGGCGAATGCTATTTTTAAAAACTGAACTATAAATTGATTTACAATGTTGTTTTAGTTTCAAGTATACAGTAAAGTTAATCAGTTATAGAGATATATAATATATAGTCACTCTTTTTTAGTTTGTTTTCTCATATAGGTTATTACAGATTATTGAGTGTAGTTCCCTGTGCTATACAGGAGGTCCTTATTGGTTATTTAATTTATACACAACAGTGTGTACATGTCAATCCCACCCTCCTAATACTATTATTGTCTCTGTTACACAGAAAAGGTTCCATCTATGAAGGGAAAGAGTTGAGATTCAAGTCCAGGTCTGTCTCACAACAGAATCAGTTCTGCATGGTTCTCTATTATAGCATCAAAGTGCTCTTTCAAAAGTAAATCAGATAATATAATTCCTTGGCTTGACAGCCTCCAGTGGTTTCCCATCACATGTAGAACCAAATCCGACTTTCTTCCTGGGCCATCAAGGCCTGGCAGAACCCAGGCTTTCCCTTCCTCCCTAGCCTCTGCCTCCTTCCCCCACCCCTGTAAAAACCTGTGCCCCAGGAACTGTATCAGTAGTTGGACTCTGTATCAGTAGCCGTGATCTGCTACAAGTATGTTTGGTACGCTGGCTTGGGTGCCTACCCTTGCTCACAGTGTTACCTTCCTTGGAAAATACCTCCCATGGTTCAAACAACCATCCCAGAAGCCCTGTCGATATAAGGTGGAAACTGCCTGTGGTTGTCAGTATGACCATTGTTCCCCGGAGAGTTGCTGGGCTATCTTAGAACGCTTGCTCTCTCTTTCTCACTTGTGCTGGAAGATTTTAGAAGGTTGAGAGTATCCCAGATCCTCTCCAGTACCAAGAAGAGTGTGATGCTAAGAGATAAATCTAAACAGCACTGGACTAGGAAAGGTATGACTTATACCTTACTCCAGCTTTCTTGCTCAGTAGCTTAGGAGGCCTGAGATGAATCCTTTCACTTTTCTATGCCTCAATTTCTTTCTTCTTCTTCTTCTTCTTCTTTTTTTTTTTTGGCCATGCCATGCAGCTCGTGGGATTGTAGTTCCCTGACCAGGGATTGAACCCTTGGTCACAGCAGTGAAAGTGCTGAATTCTAACCACTGGACTCCAGGGAACTCCCTAATGCTCAATTTCTTTATTGGTCAATGAAAGTCATAATCTCTGGTCTTGAGGGATTGCTTTGAATATCTAATAAGATGACTTATTGGATAGTGTTCTGGAAAGTTGAGTGCTTACTGTTTCAAATATGGCTCTAAGCTTCTTGCTCCAAATACCCAACCTTAATTTAACCATGAGATAACATTGGGCAGGGCTTCTCAGGTGGCGCTGTGCTGTGTTCTGCTTAGTTGCTCAGTCGTGTCCAACTCTTTGCGACCCCATGGACTGTAGCCCGCCAGGCTCCTTTGTCCACGGGGATTTTGCAGGCGAGAGTACTGGAGTGGGTCAGGTGGTGCTAGTGGTAAACAACCTGCCTGTCAATGCAAGAGATGCAAGAGACACGGGTTTGATCCCTGGGTTGGGAAGATCCCCTGGAGTAGGAAAAGGCAACCCACTCCAGTATTCTTGCCTGAAAAACGCCATAGACCAGAGCCTGGAGGGCTACAGTCCATGGGGTCACAAAACATTGAACATGACTAAAGCAACTGAACACATTAAGCTGCTCACCTGTATTACCTCCATCATTCCCCAGAAAAATACTACTATATCACTATTAATAGTATCTCTACTTTGCAGATGAGGAAAATGAGGCACAGAGAGGTTAAGAGGTTTGTTCATCATTACCTAGCTAGTAAGTGTCCGAGCCAAATTGTGAATCCACCAATCTGATTTCAGAACCTGTCGACTGAGCCACTTACTTTCACATGTAAGGTAATGTGTTTTGTTTGGGGGAATGTTTTATCTGTTCTGGTGGCTGTAACGGAATACTGTAGAGCAAGTGGCTTATGAACAATAGAAATTTATTTTTTGCAGTATAAAGATCAAGGTACCAGCAAATTTAGTGAGGCCACTCCTTGGTTGTGGATGACCATCTTCTGGCTATAATCTCACATGGCAGAGGGAGACGAAGGAGCTCTGTGGGCCTTTTCTTATAAGGGCACTATCCCATTTATCAGGTTTCCATCCTCATTACCTGATCACCTCCCAAAGACCCACATTCAAATACTACCACATTAGGGATTAAATTTCAACATATCAATTTTGAGGGGATACAAACCTTCAGTCTATAGTCGGTGGGAGGTTATTATTACTTTTTAAAGTAAAAATACTTTCTCTGTCATTTTCTCTAAGTCTTATACCATTTTTCCTTTCACTGGGCCATACGCTACTTGGGTTCCTTCACCTGTTATTGTTTAACTTTGTGGTAGGGGACCTTCTCCCTACCCAGTTTGCTTACTTTCTTCTTCCTCAAAGTTATAAGAGGTTCCCAATGAATGTGATGTTCCAAGAACATAATCTTCCCGTGGTCAGAAAGGAGTTCGAGTGCCTGGGGGTCTGATTCCTTTGTGTCTTCATGAGTACTGAGCACCTCCCATATGTCAGGGCCTGATCTAGTCAACTCGGGCTACCACAAGGAACAAACAATCAAAAAAACCCACCGTGCACAAGTTCACTTCAGTGGTATTCTTGCTTCAAATACCCAATCTTAATTTAAACATGAAATAACTTCAGACAGGGCTTCCCAGGTGACTCAGTGGTAAAGAATCCACCTTCTAGTGCAGGAGGTGTAAGATATGCAGGTTCAATCCCTGGGTTGGGAAGATCCCTGGAGGAGGGCATGGCAACCCATTCCAGTGTTCTTGCCTGGAGAATCCCCATGGACAGAGGACCCTGGAGGGCTATGGGGTCACAAAATTTTGGTGACCCCATGAACTGTAGCCTGCCAGGCTCCATTGTCCATGGGGGTTCTCCAGGCAAGAACACTGGAGTGGGTTGCCATGCCCTCCTCCAGGGGATCTTCCCAACGCAGGGATTGAACCCAGGTCTCCTGTGTTGCAGACAGATTGTTTACCATCTGAGCCACCGGGGAAGCCCATGAATACTGGAGTGGATAGCCGATCCCATTTCCTGGGGATTGTCTCTACCCAGGAATCAAACTGGAGTCTCCTGCATTGCAGGTGGATTTTTTTACCAGCTGAGCTACCAGGGAAGCTCACGCTAATGAGACATGACAATAAATACAACATGAGATCCTGAATTGGATCTTGGGATAGAAAAAGACATTAGTGGGAAAACTGGGGAAATTTGAATAAGGTCTATAGATTAGTTAACAGTGTTGTATCAATATTAATTTCCTGGTTTTGATACTATTACCATTATTATGTAAGGAGTTTAATGTGAGTGGTAGCTGGGTGAATGGTGTACAGCAACTCTGTGCTATGTTTACTATTTTCCTGTAAAGTCAAACATTATTTTAGGCAGTTTGAAAGCAGGCTGGCAGGCACAGAAATGATAAATGACAAAGGATATGGTAAGGACATTGACAGTATCTGCTGTACCTCCTAAGTCACAGTGTCCTCATCTGTGAATTAGACCCAATAATAATGTATCGCAAGGAATTTGTATGGGAACCTACTTTTGAAGTATTATAAAAATGCAAACTATGAGTATTCACTTTTGTGATAGAAGCTCCCAAAGAAATAAAAATATCAAAACTCCATCCCCTCGAAACACTGTTTTTTAATAAAATTATTTCAAAATAAAAAGTTAAATATATCCCTGCCTTTCTGGGGCTTGCCTTTTGGTAGAGTGAATATGGAGGAGGGAATAACTAAAGCAATTGGGAAATTAGTATTTTTTTTTGTTTAGAAATATTATTTTATTCATTAATCATCTAAAATTAATCATTCTGTTTTAAAATATTTATTACATTAAAATGAAATGAAATATGCTTAGCCTGAAGTCTCTGGACAACACTGGCCAGGCAAGGTCCCCTGTGTTCAAACTCTCTGGCCTAAAAGGGCTCCAGTTAGAATCCTCTTGTCTTATCCTCTCTCCCTACAGTTGCCTTCTTGGCTGATTTGTACTATCAGGTAGAAATTGGACTCTGAAGGCTTTGACAGGGTAAGGAGAAAAAAGCAGAGGATGTGAGGTAAAGTAAATATGTTGTTTATTTTGCTTTTCTTTCTTGGAGGGACCACTTCTCTCCAAATCCATTGGCCTGGTAAAGCTGTGAGTACTATCCTGACCTCTGGCATCCCAACACAGAGGTAGACAGTACCTCTCATCTGGACAGCCAGAGCCCTTCACCAGATAGGGAAATTAGCATTTTAGAAGGAAATAGATGCTATGGATAAAGCAAGAAAGGCAGATAGGGAGCAAGAGAGGGTCAGTTTTAAAATATGTTGGTCATGTCAGGCCTCCCTGAGAAGGTGACATTTGAATAAAGACTTTAAAGAAGAGAGGGAACAAGAGCCCCACAAAGTCAGTCACAGTGAATAGCAAGTGCAAAGGTCCTGAGGCCAGACCAGTTAAAGGAATAGCAGGAAGCCTAATGTGACTAGAATAGAGCTGAACAAGGTAAGGTTGCTTCTTGCTGGGATCTTAAAGATAATGGACAGAACGTGGCCACCGGGGAAGGCTCAGGGAAGTCAAACAATAGGCACCAAATAGGGGCCCCGCCAGGCTTCCCAGGTGGCACTGAGGTAAAGAAACTGCCTGCCACTGCAGGAGACATGAGATGTGGATTTGATCCCTGGATCAGGAAGATCTCCTGGAGGAGGGTTTGGCGACCCACTCCAGTATTCGTGCCGGGAGAATCCCATGGACAGAGGAGCCTGGCAGGCTACAGTCCATGGGGTTGCAAAGAGTCAGACATGACTAAAGTGACATAGCACGCACACAGAGGACCTGCCATTGTCCTCTGTTTCCAGCTGAGTCAGTGATGACAGAAGCATGAAGGGAAAGAAAAGAGCAGGGAAGTGAAACCACTGAAATCTAGAATCCTTATCCAATTTCTGGTGAGGAAACAAATCATTATTAAGCCCCATAATGAGTTTCTGAATCTCCTGTGCTTGATTCATCACCGATCAGTGAACTCTAATTGATGCCGAGTGTGGCAGTAACACCACAGCCGGAGCCATCTTCATGATTTTGCCTTAATAAGTGTCATTAGCAGCATAAAAGGGTCGTCTGATTTTTCTTGGACTAATAAGTGGAAATGAAAAAATCCAGAGCATTGTTCTGGTTTCATTTATGTGTAGTATCGAAAGTCCCCGAGTCATCCAATTAGCATCATTTGGATATTTGGGGCCTAGTAATGCATGCAGTAAACAGAGTGCAAGCAGTAATGCCACATGGGAAGCAGCCTCTAGGCCTGATGTGTACCTGAGAAAAATGGGCCGAGTACCAGATGGGGTCCCTGGAGCCTCCCCAGCTGGCAGCCATGGCCCAGGATGCTCTCTCACCTGTGCAGGAGCAGAAATCCACATAGGGAAAAGCAGCCTACTGATGGGAGGCTTGTAGACAGTAGTGTTTTCAGAACATCTCAGCTCATCCTGAGATCCACACAAACATGGTGGCCTTGTCCTTATAGTGTGATAAAGATGGAATGAGAGGATTTAGTGGATAGTGTTCTCAAAAATGTGAAATATGACATTTCTGTAAGGTATTACTATGCATGCATGCTAAGTTACTTCAGTCGTGTTTGACTCTTTGCAGTCCCCTATGGATGGTAGCCCGCCGGGCTCCTCTTTCCATGAGATTCTCCAGGCAAGAATACTGGAGTGGGTTGCCATTCCCTTCTCCAGGGGATCTTCTCAACCCAGGGATTGAATCCTGAGGGGTCGAATTACAGTCTCTTATGTGTCCTGCATTAGCAGGTGGGTTCGTTACCAGTAGCACCACCTGGGAAGCCCTAGTGTTACTATATGTGTATTACTATTATTGTTATTATGTACCATGGGAGGTATTAAGGAAGTAGAACACCTGCAACCATAGTATTTTAAGCTTTCCTGCATCTCTAATGTTATAGAGGAGGCCATTATCTTATTTTTGAGAAACAACAGCTACCATGTTAAGCACTTACTATGTGCCAGGCACTATGGTAAAGGCCTTGCATACATGATCTCATTTAGTCCTCACAGCAATCCCATGAAGTAGGTACTGTTTCTCCATTTTAAAGTCAGGTACATGAGGCTCAGAGATGTTAACTAACTTACCCAAGGTAACACAGTAAGTCGTTAACATCAGAATTTACCTGCAGGAGACTAGCTCTAGGATTCTATATCTTTATCTCTGTGCTAAAAGGTGTTTGAAATAGCACACGCAAGACACACATACCCCCAAGTGGTAGACGTGGATCTCTAAGAGGGAGACACCAGTTTCACTCTTTGGGCTCCATACACAGGGCCGGCTGTAGAAGGAGACCCCCAAGCAAGTGGACCACTCCAGCTGGGAGTGACTGTGGACAGAAGTGGGCACTTGGATGCTTGGGGGTGGGGTGCTGTGGGGGGTCTCTGGCTTCCCAATTGGGAAGACTGGGCTGGGGACAAGAGTGACAGACCAACTCTGAATTTCAGAAACACCCAGAGTAGCAGTCACCAACTTCATCGCATCCTTGTGCCTGCGAGGCAGCTACAGGCAGAGAGGAGTGCTGAGGCTTGCCTAAGGTCACACAGCTCGCTAGAGCGCAGGTGCAGTGTGGAACCCTGGTCTTCAGGCTCCAGGCGGTGCTCTTGCTGCCGCTCCACTCCCACTGGCCCCTCAGGTTCAGGGCACAGCAGTCAGAGGGAAGCTGCATCTTTGTGAGTGAAGCCATTGTCTGGAGGGTGGTTCTCAGTGTGGCCCAGAGACCTGCCGAAGGGCCAGTCTTCCAAGTTTCACCCAGGACTGACTGGGGACTGAGATCCAGCAATATGGGACTTTGCAAGCCCTCTAGGTGACTCTGATACACACTCAAGTGTGCAAACCACCGGCCCAGACAGAAAGGCAAAGTGCCGAGTGCTGCAGCCATACACAAGCGTTTGGATCATCAACTTGCACAGCACAAAGAAGGATCATCTTCCTAGGGAAGGACAGTGAAAAGGAACACAGCTCTCAAGCCACACCTGCAGAGCAAGGTCACCTTCAAACACATGTGGCGGTTAGACATGCACAGAGGGAGAGTGCAGCTAGTCCTTGCTCATCCACACGTGCATCAGAGGTAGTGTAGTGTTGCCAACTCAGCAATTCCCCAGAGATGTGCCAGTTCCACTGCTTGTTGCCTGGGAGGTGCATCCCTGCCCTCTGGGAAATTGCCATGCAGGATCATAGAACCTCTGATCTGGGAGGGATCTTAGAGAGTACCTACCCCATTGCCCCCCTCTACCGCATCACTGGTGATGCCCCTGACTTTCCTTCTCCAGAGGAACCTGGCAGGCTACAGTCCATGGGGTGGCAAAGAGTCAGACAGGACTTAGCACTGAGCACAGTCATTTTTAGGAACAGCGGTAGGCCACACAAAACATCAGTGGCTCCTAGTTTGTGGCCTCTGCTTTAATATCTTTCTTTCCCACTTGGCTCTCTGCTCCGGAGGGGCACATGCCCGTGGGTCTGCTCTGCCCACCACAGTGTCTGGATTCAACAAATGGAAAAATAATAATAGAAGATGGACCGACCCTCCCAGTAGAACAGCAGGTTCAGAAAGAATACACTAGCATGGAGATGGCATTCTGTCACTCCTCGCCTCTTTTTCAATTGCCCACTGGAAATGTCGCCATGTCCCTTTAAGCCCCACTCCCGGTTGACCCCTGCAGGCCTCCTTACCCTCTGCGCTGAAGTCATACCCCGGCCACAGGGGTTCTGGTGGGGCGGGGCCCTCTGTGACGTCACCAAGGGCCCAGCCCTGCCTGGTCCTCAGTCTCCAGGTGCCAGCGCAGACCAGCGCACCAGGAGCCACTTCGTCTCAGCTCACGATGCGGTCTGTAATATGGTTCATTTTTTGGCCTACGTTTGTCTCATTTATCTTTGCCTATGTGTTTTATGCTCTGAGAGATGAAGCCGAAGAACTTCCGGGGATGGTGCCCAGTGGAAGGCACTTCCGGATTCGGCAGAATCAACCAGAGCATGCCCCAGGCTGGTTTGGGAGCAAGTCACACTGGCTTTTACTCTTCTTCATGTTGTTGGTGATCCTGCAGTTTCCAGGAGGCAGTGACAAGAGTAACGTGTGCACTCCTTGTGTCCATCGGGGCTGTTCATTTGGCTCTCCAGGAAGAAAGAAGATAAAGGCTTCCCCCCACAAAGACTCTATGTGCGGTGGCTTAACCCAGGTCGAGAAGGAACTTGTGAACCTTGTGTCCACGGTGCAGAATCTGAAATTCAATTCGGCAACCGGTGAGAAACGCCAACGTCCCAATATGGAGGTTTCTGCTGACGCGCAGAATAACGTTACAGTATATGAGGTATGGAACACCGGAGACTCCGATGGAGTGAATTTGCACATCGAAGAAGAGGAGTAGTTGAGTGTTGACAAATTATATCCAAACTAATAAAAGTATTCTGAAGCAAAAGGAAAAAAGTCTCTGATATTTTTTATTCGCGCTACAGTTTTACCTTTTCTAGAATGTCGTGTAATTGGTATCATGCAGTGTATAACCTTTTACAGACTGGAAGACCTGCGTTCGATCCCTGGCTTGGGAAGATCCCCTGGAGAAGGGAAAGGCTACCCACTCCAACTTTCTGGCCTGGAGAATTCCATGGACTGTATAGTCCATGGTGGAGAAGGCAATGGCACCCCACTCCAGTACTTTTGCCTGGAAAATCCCATGGAGGGAGGAGACTGGTAGGTTACAGTCCATGGGGTCTTGAAGAGTCGGGACACTACTGAGCTACTTCACTTTAACTTTTCACTTTCATGCATTGGAGAAGGACATGGCAACCCACTCCAGTGTTCTTGCCTGAAGAATGCCAGGGACAGGGGAGCCTGGTGGGCCGTCTTCTATGGGGTTGCGCAGAGTCGGACACAATTGAAGCGACTTAGCAGCAAGCAGCAGCAGCAGTACAGTCCATGGGGTCTCAAAGCGTTGGACATGACTGAGCGACTTTCACTTTCACAGTGTATAACCTTTTCCAGACTAGCTATTTTGCTTAATAACATTCATTCAGGTTTCATTCATTTCTTTTTGTGATTTGATAGCTCATTTCCTTTTGTTCTTGAATAATATTCTGTTATATTGATGTTCCGTAGTTAGTTTAAACATTCAGCTAGTAAAGGATATTTTGGTTGCCTCCAATTTGTGTGTCTGTGTGTGTGAGAGAGAGTATGAGTTAAACTTTATAAAATTCATATGCATGTTTTTGTGTGGGCATTAGCTTTGAAATCATTTGGTGAACTATCTAGGAGCAAAATTGCTAGATCATACAGTATGACAATGTTTAGCTATGTAAGGCATTGCTTCTAAAGTGACTACCATTTTGCATTCCTACTAACAACAAATGAGAGTTCCTGTTATTCCTCATCTTTGCCAGTAATTGGTTTTGTCAGATTTTTCTATTTGGCCATTCCAGTTAGTGTGTAATGGTATCTCATTATTTTCACTAGTCTACTCTAAAAAGTTATCTTATTTCCATATTTCCATTGTGTTTTATTACCATAAATTCTTCAGGCATTTTATCTTTAATCTGAGGTTTAAATAGATCATCTGCTCAGGGAAACTCCTGCTGCTGTTTATACCATCAGTTATTACTTTGCTAAATTAGTCCTCTAATAATTTTTTCATGAAGGACTCATAACTTTAAATCATGTATGTTGGAAAAGACTTATTTTTAATTGAACAATACTGACCACATTTTCTTTTCTTGAGTATTGCTTTGTCCACTAATGTTTAGTGGCTCCACACAAAAGTGTAAGTTTAACATGAACTTCTCCCTTTTCTTTTTTTTTGGTTTGTTTTGATTTTCTTATATACTTGCTAGATGTTAACCAAAGCTATATTAGTACCAGTTGCAGTTGCAGTAGTACATTTACCCTGAAGTTTTACTTACAAGCATATAGGTATTTTATCAGAATCTTGACTTTATCTTATGTCTTCTTTTATATGGTTTTGAAAAACTATATGCTCATTATTCAAGTATTTTTATAGTCTGTGCCTTTTCTCCACTGAGATTCAAATGAATCCATTTATATAATGTTAGAAAGAGGGAACAATCATAAAATATGTTGATATAGTTACTAAGGGAGATATATTTTTAAAAGAACCGTAACTAAACTACTTGCTATTTGCTAGCAAAAATTATTTTCTCTCAGTGTATTTTGTAATTATGAAAGTCCAAATATTCTTGCATATAGTCTATATAATCAGAGAAGATATATTAGCAAGCACCTCAATCGAACATAGATTTATAGAAAATCTAGTATTCAGTTTTAACTAGTCTAATTTAGAGTCTTGTTATAGTTCAGTTATCAACATTCTTGTTTTTCAGTCAGTAAAGAGAATGTGCTAGTTTTCTTGGGGAGAAGACTATTTTAATCAATATTTGCTTTTGATTTTCAAGAAAACAGAAATCTTAAACAAGACACTAGTTTTCAAGGGTCTGGTACTGTGCCTAATGAATATTTCTCTAATTAATATGTTATCATTAGTAAAACATACATTCTGTTTACTTCCAACACTGATTTAAAGTGACTTATGATAAAAGATATATTAAATATTTGGGATTGACATGTACACACTGCTACATTTAAAATGGATAACCATCAAGGACCTACTGTATAGCTCAGAGAACTCTGCTGAATACTCTGTAATAACTTAAATGGGAAAAGAATTTGAAAAAGAATAGATACATGTGTAACTGAATCACTTTGCTGTACACCTGAAGCTAACACAACATTGTTAACTAATTATACTCCAATATAAAATAAAAAATTTTTTTAAAAATAAACTTTCACAGAAGACAAAAATAGCAATATAAACTAAAAAACATTGAGAATGAGGCAAAATATTATTGTACTCCACGGTATACTAGCTTTATCAATATATTAGTCATTATTTGAAATGGAAGGAAATTAACTCAGCATTGCTCTTTCACATAAAGGCCTATAAATGCATATTCAGATATAGATACAAACAATAATGGCATTTTTGTCAATCATTTATCTCCTTTTATGTTGTTTCATTATAATAGAATCTGTGTTTGTTATCTCTCTTAATATAGTGGTATCCTCTTTCATACATCAGTTAAGCACCTACTATGTGTCAGAGTGTTTCGGGCACTGGAGATACAGTGGTAAAAAAATTTCCTTGTCCTCATGGAATTTATATTTTGTTCTCAATTTAGGTAGAGAGAAGCAAAGAAGCCAAATATATCATGTAATCACTAAGGGCTATGGAGATAAAACAGGCAGAGAGAAAAAGAACTCAATTAACTAAACATACATGGAGGAAGGGGAACACATGTAAATCCATGGCTGATTCATGTCAATGTATGGCAAAAACCACTACAATATTGTAAAGTAATTAGCTTCCAACTAATAAAAATAAATGGAGAAAAAACATATATGGAATCAGAAAGAACACTAACTTGTTCTGTGTTTTTCATATTTGTCACTAATATAAGAGATCTGAGACTCTGTGGAACTGACATTGAGAAAATCATGCCCAGAATTATATCTTGTTATTAGTCAATGCAGTGTTTAAAGTGGACATGGTGAGTTTTTAGCCACATCCTCAAAATATACATTTTTTTATGTATTTGACATGCAGTCTTCTTTTTTAAAGTTGAAATACAGTCCATGGGGTCGCAAAGAGTTGGACATGACTGAGGGACTAAGCACAGCACATAGTTGATTTTACAATGTTGTGTTGTTTTGTTTTGTTTTTTTAACTTTTTATATTCAATCTTAACCCTGTTATTGATGACGGATTTCTTTTGCCTTGATGGCTATCTCTTTGTAGAATCTTAGTAAGTTTGAGATTAGAAACAAAGACTTTCCTGAGATGCATGTGATCTTAGTTCTTTTACACATTTCTTATTGGATGTTTTTTAAGTTATAGAAAAATAGCACATTAAGTTTTTTGAAAATGACAACATATCTTATTCAGTAATAACTCTGGAACTTCATGAAAGAAGCTTATTTTCCCACTGTTAATTTTTCATGCCAAAATGCTCATATCATTAGTCATTTCTCTGAAATATATCCTTGCAATTCTTAACTTAACTGAGCCTATGAATTTAGTAATTTTCTAGTAGCAAATAAGATCCTTCGGAAATGAGACACCAAGAAAAAGGTGGGGTTGGAGATAGTTTTGAGTACAAGTAACCAGTCCATCCTAAATGAGATCAGTCCTGGGTATTCATTGGAAGGACTGATGCTGAAGCTGAAACTCCAGTACTTTGGCCACCTCATGCGAAGACTTGACTCATTGGGAAAGACCCTGATGCTGGGAGGGATTGGGGGCAGGAGGAGAAGGGGATGACAGAGGATGAGATGGCTGGATGGCATCACCAACTCGATGGGCATGAGTTTGAGTAAACTTGGGGAGTTTGTGATGGACAGCAGGGCCTGGCGTGCTGTGATTCATGGGGCCGCAAAGAGTCGGACACGAGTGAGCGACTGAACTGAACTGAACTGATAGGCCTAGGATTCAAGATGTTCCATAGTATTTCAAAAATATGTGGGAGATACTAGTTTTGGAAGGACAAGCCTGTGTACTTTTAAAGTTTGTTTAGTGTTGGCTCATTTCTGGCTATGCAGTGAAAGTAAGTGTTAGTCACTCAGTCACGTCCAACTCTTTGTGACCCCATGAACTGTAGCCCACCAGGCTCCTCTGTCGATGGAATTCTCCAGGCAAGAATACTGGTTGGGTTGCCACTTACTTCTCCAGGGGATGCATACAATGTATATATTTAATATACATACTAAGTAACCAGAAAATGAAAATTCATGGTTGGAGAGAATATTAACCAAATTTTAATAGTTCTAATGTGAAAGACAATCCCTTTGCTAGCTTGAATTAAGCTATGTGAAATATACTCTATGAAAACATTTCCCGAAGCTGGCATTTTTGTACAACAATTTGAGATATGTGCAATTCACACATCTTTGATCAAATTTAAGCACATTCTGTCTTACTGGCAGGGACCAAAATCTGTAATCAGACACGGAGTCCTCTGATGAGGGAGATGTTAGAAATGGCAATGACAGTATACACGGGGTCCTAATTGAGGAATTTTCTAACAGTTGTCTAGTAATACTGGGTGCCCTCCATTTGGACTTTGGCAATAAGTTGAGTATTCTTTAGTTCCCAATCAGTGAAATGAAAATCACTCAGTTGTGTTTGACTCTTTGTGACCCCATGGACTATACAGTCCATGGAATTCTCCAGGCCAGAATACTAGAGTTCTCCAGGGAATCTTTCCAATCCAGGGATCAAACCCAGCTCTCCCTCATTGCAGGCGGATTCTTTACCAGCTGAGCCACCAGGGAAGCCCAGTCAGGATGAGCACAATTCAAAATTTTCTCAAGTCCTGGGCCAGGGGGAATGATCTCATTTGGCACATTATTGAGTTCCTGTGAAGAGGAAAGACATTAACCACTCACAAATATTTTGTCATTGAGTAACTGCAAAGATGTATCTGTTAAAGCCATCCATCTGAGTTGACTAGTTCTCTCGAATGTTAAAGAATGTCAATATATCCTAAAAGCGAGTCAATTTGTCAGGCATTGACAAAGCTGCTTTGAAGCCAAATAATCTGCTTTGTGCCTTTACCTTTCTTCCAGAATATATTCACCAACACATACAAATCTGGACTCAGCCTCCTCTGATGGAGCCTTTTCAAAGAAAACTGAGTTTCTTTGGCTGCAGTGACACAGATGTTTGGGTGGGAGGAGGGGTGGAGGTGATGGTGGCTGTGCTATTTCAAGGCTGGGGAAATGGGTGACCCAGCCAACTAAATAACATGAACTCCCTCACAGACATGCCAGGCTTCCCCTTCATCTGCTCATGGCTGGAAACAGAAGAGATCCATTGAATCAATTAAACTGACCAGTTAGATTGACCCAAATTCTTTCAGGAAATGCAAAAGCCTGCTGGCTCCTGGGATTAGCTGGAGTTTTTCAATTGCTCCCCATCTGTACATCACCTTTGTGTCCACTCTAGCTGCAGATTGCTACATCTGCTCACCTCAGTGGCTTGCTTTCCAAACCAAGGTAATTTGAGGACTGCCTAGTTCTAATCAAGCAGTCTCTGAACTCTGGAGAAATTTTGTGGCTAGCCCAAAGAGAAATTTGGCCCTCTCCTTAACTGATTTGCTGCATCTCTAGAATTCTTTTCCACCATCTGCCCTTGCTCTTCTGTAATTCCAGGTGTTGTAGCCAACTTGTTAGACACAGCTTTGTGGAGAACACAGCCCAGAGCAGATACCATTCAAGGCTTCATTTCTTATAAAGAAAAGGATGGGGCCAAGTGGCTGTAGGGGAAATAGCATCATGGAAAAATAACTGTTTTGTTCCCATCAGGGTGGTGGCATCAGAAGAAGTGAAGAAAGGTCCAGGGACCTTATAGGCAATGACTGATGGCAGAACTCAGATTTTTTTTTTTAATTTTTTTTTCATTTATTTTTATTAGTTGGAGGCTAATTACTTTACAATATTGTAGTGGTTTTTGCCATACATTGACATGAATCAGCCATGGATTTACATGTGTTCCCCATCCCGATCCCCCCTCCCACCTCCCTCTCCACCCGATTCCTCTGGGTCTTCCCAGTGCACCAGGCCGGAGCACTTGTCTCATGCATCCCACCTGGGCTGGTGATCTGTTTCACCATAGATAATATACACGCTGTTCTCTCAGAACATCCCACCCTCGCCTTCTCCCACAGAGTCCAAAAGTCTGTTCTGTACATCTGTGTCTCTTTTTCTGTCCTGCATATAGGGTTATCGTTACCATCTTTCTAAATTCCATATATATGCGTTAGTATACTGTATTGGTCTTTATCTTTCTGGCTTACTTCACTCTGTATAATGGGCTCCAGTTTCATCCATCTCATTAGAACTGATTCAAATGAATTCTTTTTAATGGCTGAGTAATATTCCTTGGTGTATATGTACCACAGCTTCCTTATCCATTCATCTGCTGATGGGCATCTAAGTTGCTTCCATGTCCTGGCAATTATAAACAGTGCTGCGATGAACATTGTGGTGCACATGTCTCTTTCAGATCTAGTTTCCTCAGTGTGTATGCTCAGGAGTGGTATTGCTGGGTCATATGGCAGTTCTAGTTCCAGTTTTTTAAGGAATCTCCACACTGTTCTCCATAGGGGCTGTACTAGTTTGCATTCCCACCAACAGTGTAAGAGGGTTCCCTTTTCTCCAAACCCTCTCCAGCATTTATTGCTTGTAGACTTTTGGATAGCAGCCATCCTGACTGGTGTGTAATGGTACCTCATTGTGGTTTTGATTTGCATTCCCTCATAGCTCAGTTGGTAAAGAACTCAGATTAAAGAAGACATGGAGCTTAGACAAATTATACTCAGGGCTCACTCTTTTAGCAACAGTTCCTACCCTGTGATCTCTAGGGACCACAGAAAAAGCCTATGGCACACAGGTTCTTAGCCCTGGCTGCACATTAGAATCTCCTGGAAAGCCTAAAATTGTATAGCACAGGGAACTCAGCTCAGTGCTGTGATGACCTAAAGGGGTAGGATGTGGGGAGGTGGGAAGGAGGTTCTAGAGGGAGGGGATATGTGTATAAATATAGCTGCTTCACATTTTTGTACAGCAGAAACTAACACAACATTGTAAAGCAATTATTCTCCAATTAAAAATGTATTATAGGCACAAGCCTTCCTCAGAGAATCGTTCTTAATCGGTGTGGGGATGGGACCATGGCATCAGCACTTTAAAAGCTCTCCAGATGAATAAATAAATAAAGAAAGAAAGAAAGAAAGAAAAGCTCTCCAGATGAAAACCAGAATTGCCATAAAGGACACCATTGAGCTGATTGACCACATTTGAGTATGGACTGTATATTAGATCATATGGCTGTATCAGTGTTAAAACTTCTGAACTTAATAACCGGATTGTGGTTACCTAAGAGGATGTTCTTGTTCTTAGGAAATACATGCTAAAGTATTTAGGAGTGAAGAACATGATGTCTGCAATTTAGGTGAATGGATTAAAGGGGAAAATAACATGTAGAAACATAACAAGGGATGAATACAGCAAATATGGCAAAATGCTAACATTTGGCAAATCTGGGTGAGGGTTTACCCAGCTGACAAGGGTTCCGTGTACTATTCTTAGAACTCTTCTGTTAGTTTAAAATGATTTCCAAATAAAAAAAAATCTAAAAATTACCCCAGATGAAGTAATGTACAACAACATTTAGAAACTACTGGATTCAGAAAAACAGAGAATGAGTACCTATTAAACAGCGGTTACAGTGCAAGCCTTTCTGAGTTACTGTGCTACACCAGTTCATCTCTCTCTTTAATGGTCATGTAAATCTCCTGGGAGTCTGGTTAAAAACTGTTTCTGATTCAGGAAGTCTGAGCTGAGGCCTGAGATTCTGCATTTTTAATAGACTCTCTGGTGATGCCAGTGCCTCTGGTCCATGGGCCACACCTGGAATAGCAAAGCTCTAGGACTGAATCACCCTGCCATCCACCTGTCAACACAGGTGGATCAATCAACACATTTTTTTGGAACCATCTCCTCTGGGCTCAGCAGTGTAGGAAAATCCCAAGCTCTGGGATCTAACACCTGATGATCTGAAATGGAGCTGATGTAATAATAACAGAAGGAAACTGCACCACTAATGTAATATGTAATGTACTTGAATCATCCAGAAACTGTTCCCCCCACCCCCCAGTCCATGGAAAAAATTATCTTCCATGAGACAGGTCCCTGGTGCCAAAAAGGTCGGGGACTGCTGCTCTAAGTGAAGTAGGGTGGGCCCGCAGAGCTTTGTGGATAGGTCGTCCATCCATCTTGACCCCTGGACTATGGCATCACCCTGTGAATCATGTGGTTTGGCCCTGTGAGAATCACTCTGATCCCCAGAACAGAATGGAGCACCCAACAGAAGAAGCTGAAACAAAGGCTGGCAGCATATGGAAGAGGGGTATGAAGCAAAACTGAGCCCATGATACAGGTCACAGGGGAAGTTCAGCCCCTCCTGGTGGGTGGCAGTTGGGGCCGAACTGAGGCTCCGGCAGAGAGCAGCATAATTCTGATGAGGTGTCAGGGTACAGGCTGTCTGAACCTGGCTGCCTCCCCTAGCATGGAGACTTATTTCTTAGAATCAGATGTCCAAGGAAGATTCCCATTTCATGCTGACTGTAGCATGCTTCGAATTTGTTGCTTTTGCTTATAAGAGGAGCCAAAATGTCTTTCCCCTGGTGGGAGCAGATGGAGAATAGCCCCTGGCTCCATCAGAATTTTCCAGGCCTTGCCTCCCTCCTTTCCCCCATGGCAATGCCCTTCCACTCTGCCAGTCTGTTATTTGTATCTCCCCTGTTTACATCCAAATCAAGGCCAACTAACATGGGTGCACAGAAGAAGCCAGCTGGGCTTTACTGAGCAGGCAGCCCCAGAGAAGTTTCTGGAAGACAATTGAGAAAGACCTGGCTGACAGGTCTGAGTTTGGATCAGAGTGTTGCCATCGAAGAGCTGTATAAACTTGAGCAAGTTATTTAACATCTCTGAGCTTTAGGTTCCTCATCTGTAAAGTGGGGCTGATGATAGCATTAAATTCATAGGGCTCTGAACATCAAATGAGATAGAGAGCTGAGCAGGAGCTTAATAGATGGAAGAGAGGCATTCATTTGATGGGGATTTGTTGAGTTTCTTCTATGTATAGACATATGTGTGTATTAGTTGCTCAGTCATGTCTGACTCTGCGACTCCATGGACTGTAGCCCACGAGGCTCCTCTGTCCCTGGGATTCTCCAGGCAAGAATACTGGAGTGGGTTGCCATTTCTTTCTCCAGAAGATCTTCCCGACCCAGGGATCTAACCCAGGTCTCCTGCATTGCAGGCAGATTCTTTACTGTCTGAGCCACTAGGGAAGACCCATATGTATAAACATACTTTATACTGTTCTGAACCTGACAGAGTGTAGGTGTTTGGTGCAGGAAGTGGAGAGCTTCAGTGCCTGGCTTTGGGTTTGAGCCTGTACACTTCACTTACTAGGTGACTTTGTAGCCACTCCTGAACCTTCCTGGGGCTCCATTCTCTCATCTGTAAAATGGATATGATAATAGTTGCTACCTCTGAGGATTGCTGTGAGGATTAAAGATGGGCTTAGAATGGGGGTTTAATAAGGATTAAGTGTTATTTGTGAAAATTCCTGCAGTCAAGAGTCATAGGAGCTGCTTTGGGAAACCACACACACACTCATACACACGCATACACTATCACCACACGAGTGGGCATCCCAGAGGGGACAGGTTACAGGAGAGACAAAAATAGGCATTCATTGCCTGTTAGAGGCTCTTTGAACCCCAGGCCAGGGCCCATGTCTGCAAAAAATTCTCTTTGGGACTGTGGTGCCGTGAGCCCCAGGATTCTTTTTTATATTGAAGTAAAATCCATATAACATGTAATTAACCTTTTTTTTTTTTGGCCATGTTCTGTCCAGGGATCCAACCCGTGTCCTCTACATTGGGAGTGCAGAGTCTTAACCACCAGCAAAGTTCCTGCAATTGACCATTTGAAAGTGAACAGTTCAGTGGCATTTAGTACAGTCACAGTGTTGGCCGACCCCTGCTCCCTGAGTTCTTTAGAGTAGGTTTCCCCTTTCAACTGGCTGTATCCAGAGGAGGCAGCATTCATTTGTTTTTGTCAGTCTTCCTGTCACTGTACCATACCTGTTCCCATTCCCACCTGGTTCCTCCCCCTCCATTTTTTCAATGGGCCTGTCTCGCTCCACCCTTCTACCTTTTGGGGAGACAGGAGTAGGTGTCTCTGGCTGACATCTACATTTAGGGAGAGGGAGGGAGTGTGTTGACCCACTGGAAAGGTGCCAGCTCTGAAGGGTGGCACCGACAAAGAGTTCAGGTTGGAGCTGGTAAAGCCACTTTTTGATATGGATGAAAACAGGCACAACCCATTGTTGCTTCGCCCTCCAGTGGCCCCAGGGACAGCAGACAACGCAAAAGGGATTACTACAAACTATTCAGTCCTGAATATTCATTGGGAGGACTGATGCTGAAGCTGAAACTCCAATACTTTGGCCACCTGATGCGAAGAACTGACTCCTTGGAAAAGACCCTGATGCTGGGAAAGATTGAAGGCAGGAGGAGAAGGGGATGACAGAGGATGAGATGGTTGGATGGCATCACCGACTCAATGGATATGAGTTTGAGGAAGCTCCTGGAGTTGGTGATAGACAGGGAAACCTGGTGTGCTGCAGTCCATGGCGTCACAAAGATTCGGACACAACTGAGTGACTGAACTGAACTTAATGGCCTCTCAGAGCACTTTTTGTGATCATGTCTTCCATCTTTGGGCTCCTCTTCCTTGTGAATAAATGTGCTCTGTATCAAAGCATCTATTACAAAATAACCTTGGCAGGCTCCACAGCCTCACAATCTACTTTGTATTTGTACTAGTGAACAAGAGCCACATCTTGAGTATTTTAAAATGGAAAAAGAATAATTGATAGGTATGGAATTCTTCCAGGATGCAAAGCACTGTGCTAAATGCCCTGAACTCATAACTGCTCTATGTGATTTATCTCATAGGAGAGTTCTTACAATGACTCAAGGAGGTAGGCAGTTTTCTTATGTATCTACATTTTATAGATGAAGAAATTCAGGCACAGAGCTGGTCAGTGACTCATCCAGGGCCACTTGGTAAATAAGTATCAAAATCCATGTTTATGCCACTAAGTAATACTGTGCCCTCATAATCCCAGGATAGATGTTACTTAGTTGGCTGAACAGAAAGAAAAAAAATGTGTAGCAACCACATACAGTAGCTTCCTTCATTCACTGCCTCCTACATTTTAGTTCTGGATCATGAATTTCCCGGCTTTATAACTTTGGCTGAGTCATGTAACCCCTCTGAAAATGTTTCTTCATCTATATAATTGGGGTAATTTTCTTGTCTGATATCCATCAGATTTGTGAGTATAAGATATACAATAATACAGGGAACATTTGCAAAATGTAAAGTGCTATGTCAATGTCAGGAATTGCTATCATGAATAAATGGCTTCCTGAGATTGTGTAAGAGCTGCACAGTTGCAAGTTGGGAACTGGAGCTCCTGAGGTGCTCTGTAATAACCCTGGGAAGTAGCAAGTTCCTTGGACTTAATTGAATCCCGGACAAGCCATTTCCATTTCTGCTCTTCAAGGCTGTGTGATCTTTTAAGCACTAGCCAATTTCTCTGTATGCAGGTCAAGAAGCAACAGTTAGAACTGGACATGGAACAACAGACTGGTTCCAAATCGGGAAAGGAGTACGTCAAGGATGTATATTGTCACCCTGCTTATTTAACTTATATGCAGAGTACATCATGGGAAATGCCGGGCTGGATGAAGCACAAGCTGGAATCAAGATTGCCGGGAGAAATACCAATAACCTCAGACATGCAGATGACACCACCCTTATGGCAGAAAGCGAAGAAGAACTAAAGTGCCTCTTGATGAAAGTGAAAGAGGAGAGTGAAAAAGTTGGCTTAAAGCTCAACATTCAGAAAACTAAGGTCATGGCATCTGGTCCCATCACTTCATGGCAAATAGATAGGGAAACAGTGAGAAACTTTATTTTTTGGGGGCTCCAAAATGCTGCAGATGGTGACTGCAGCCATGAAATTAAAAGACTCCTTGGAAGCTCTGACCAACCTCGATAGCATATTAAAAAGCAGAGACATTACTTTACCAAAAAAGGCCTGTCTAGTCAAAGCTATGGTTTTTCCAGTAGTCATGTATGGATGTGACAGTTGGACTATAAAGAAAGCTGAGCACTAAAGAATTGATGCTTTTAAACTGTGGTGTTGGAGAAGGCTCGAGAATCCCTTGGACTGCCAGGAGATCCAACCAGTCTATCCTAAAGGAAATCAGTCCTGAATATTCACTGGAAGAACTGTTGCTGAAGCTGAAACTCCAATACTTTGGCCACCTGATGTGAAGAACCGACTCATTGGAAAAGACCCTGATGCTGGGAAAGATTGAAGGCGGGAGGAGAAGGGGACAACAGAGGATGAGATGGTTGGATGCCATCACTGACATAATGGACATGACTTTGAGTAGGCTTCAGGAGTTGGTGATGGACAGGGAAGCCTGGGGTGCTGCAGTCCATGGCATCACAAAGAGTCAGACATGACTGAGTGACTGAACTGAACTGAACTTCTCTGAACTCCCTTCTGTGTCTTTCATCAAGTTTAGTTGGGAGAGTGCTAGGGGACTCCTCAGGCTTTGGTACAGCAAAGGATTAAATAAAGCCAGTTAAAGCCTTCTAAAGATGGCTCTGGCCTAGTCCATTTCCCCAAAATCACAGCCTATCTATCACAGGGGTTGTCGAGCACATTAACTTGACATGGTATGGCTGACAATGCCCTGCATAGTGTCAGTGCTGGCCTCACAGCACATGCTCAAAAGGTGATGACACTTTTTGTGACTGGTTTTTCTTGGATGAAAGGCAGAATGCAAAAGGGAGAGGGAAGTAGCAGCCAGGGGCAGGCAGTTTGGGCTGTTGGGCCTCCTGGACCAAAAGGTTTGCCAATTCCCCCCTTTCCTTGAAATGAAGACATGACTTTGAAACTCAGTTGCTTCCTTTTTAAAGAATTAATTAATTTATTGTAATTGAAGGATAATTGCTTTACAATATTATGATGGTTTTTGTCATACATAGATATGAATCATCCATGGGTGCACATGTGTCTCCTCATCCTGAACCCCCCTCCCCTCTCCCTCCACATCCCATCCCTGTGGGTTGTCCTGGAGCACCAGCTTTGAGTGCCCTACTTCATGCATCAAACTTGCACTGGTCATCTGTTTTACATATGGTAATATACATGTTTCAGTGCTGTTCTCTCAAATCATCCCACCCTTGCCTTTTCCCACATAGTCCAAAAGTCTGTTCTTTACATCTGTGTCTCCTTTGCTGTCCTGCCTGTAGGATCATTGTTACCTTCTTTCTAAATTCCATATATATGGGTTAATATATAGTATTTGTCTTTTTCTTTCTAACTTAATTCACTCTGTATGATAGGTTCCAGTTTCATCCACCTCATTAGATCAGCTGCTTCCTTTTAAAATTTGTTTATTTATTTCAGTGCTCCAGGTCTTAGTTGCTGCACATAGGATCTTCTATCTTCGTTGTGGCATTTGAGCTCTTTGAAGTGAAGTCAAGTCAAGTCGCTCAGTTGTGTCCGACTCTTTGCGACCTCATGGACTGTAGCCTATCAGGCTCCTCCCATGGGACTTTCCAGGCAAGAGTACTGGAGTGGGTTGCCATTTCCTTCACCAGAGGAGAAGCTTGAGCTCTTTAGATGGAGCATTTGAACTCTTAGTTGCGGCATATGGGATCTAGTTCCCTGACCCCCTGGCCCTCTGCATTGAGAGTGTGGGAGTCTTAGCCGCTGGACCACCAGGGTAAAATTTGAAGCAAACACAATTTGCTTCTTATTCACTCCAAAACTGTTTATGCACCAGGCTGTGTCTGACTTTCCGTGTAGCTTATTTTTGTTTCCCAAGAATGTTGGCAAGGGGCAAGGGGATGAAGCCTGGTTAAAGCTCTCCCCATTCCCTCACCCTTCACCTTTCACGTTTCCTGGTATAAAAATGCTTCAGCAGCAAAGGAGGCAAGCGTCTCCAAGTGAGAAATAACTTCTCTTGTCCCTAACTGTAGACATGAAAGATAGGGGAGAAGAGAAACCAGGGATGCAATGGAGGGGAGAGGAGTCCTCTAAGACCCATGGAAAGTTTTCTCTTTTTTAAAAATAGGAATTGAATTCAACTTTTTCAGAGATTATAAATGTTCCACATCTTCGGTGCAACCAGTGAAACAATACACAGGCATATGAAGCAAAATAAGCAATGTGCTCCCCTCTCCTTTTCCTCTCTACAGAATAAGCAATAGTAACAGCCTGAGTCTGAATCCTCCCACTGCCTTCCTGTGCACATGCATGCAGGCACAGAGCTTGTGATTGGAGATTTTGGTGTTTGTAGTAGAATGGGATCATGAGATACACATTTCTCTGCAGCCTGCCTTATGCACTTAAGTACATCACATATATGTGTTAGTATGTGGTATTTTTCTCTTTCTGACTTACTTCACTCTGTATGATGGGCTCTGGTTTCACCCATATCTCTACAAATGACCCAATTTCATTCCTCTTTATGATTGAGTAATATTCCATCGTACCACATCTTTATCCATTCCTATGTTGATAGACATTTAGGTTGCTTCTATGTCCTGGCTATTGTAAATAGTGCTGCAGTGAATATCAGGGTGTATGTGTCTTTTTGAATTAGGGTTGTCTCAGGGTATATATGCCTAGTAGTGGGATTGCCGGGTCATATGGTAGTTCTGTTTTTAGTGGAATATGGGAAAATGGTACAGATGAACCTATTTGCAGGGCAGCAATAGAGATGCAGATGTAGAGAATGGATGTGTGTACATGGAGGAGGAGGGGAGGGTGAGACAAATTGGGAGAGTAGGATTGACACATATATATACACATATACACTACCATTTGTAAAATAGGTAGCTAGTGGGAACCTCCTGTATAGTTCAGGGGGCTCAGCTCAGTGCTCTGTGATGTCTTTAATGGGTAGGATGCGGGGGCTGGAGGGAGGTCCAAGAGGGAGGGGATATATGTATGCATATAGCTGATTCATTTTGTTGTACAGCAGAAACTAATACAACATTGTCAAGCAACTAGACCCCAATAAAAACAAACAACAATGACAAAAAAAAAAAAAAAAAAAAACACCGAGTACATCACAGACCTCCCAGCACACCAGTAGTCATAGATCTGGCTCATCTCTTCAAATACCTATATAATAGTCCATAACATGATTCTACTAGGATTTATTCAACCATTCATCTACTGAGGCGTGCTCAAGTTGTATAGAACTTTGTGGTCATTCCTGTGAAAAAGGTCACAATCCCCATTCATCTCGGCATGTTTACCAAGGCTGGTTAAGATTGCTGTGTTTCAGAGGGCTTTAATTTACCTATGGCGAGATTGCTTGGCTGGTTTTCATAAATAGAATTCTGATTCTCTCCTTTTATTAACAAAAGCTTTATTGTTCATCTGTTAAGCGGATCTCACTTGCCTTCTAGTACTTCCCCCATAGTAGAGGGTGTGAATTGAAAAGGACTTTTGTAAGGAATGGGCATCCAAAGATAGCATCTTCTTTTCTGTATGATCCCAGAAAGAGGTGGATTACAATTTATCCAACTGGACCACATCTTCCTGATGCCTTCCTTCACTGATCTAGTCCAATTATTCTCCTGCCTTTTCTAGCCAAGAGCATTCTAGGTCCAACCTTGATAAGCAAAGAGAAACTACATTTTGTTAGGAGCAAACACATTCTGGCTTCTCCCCCAGGTAAAGATTCCTTTGTAAGACAATGCAAAAGGGCTAGAGAGGCCACACTAGGAAGATGAGCACAAATTACAGAAAATGATGAATATCAATCTGCTTAGCTAGTTTCTTTTGCAAAACTATTGTTGAACAGTGCCTTTAAAAATCAAGGACATGGTGGGGACATGGATGTCCACTGTAAAGTTCTTTCAAACTTGTATAACAAAGTGTTAAAATATTAATATGTGGTTTGATTTATAAAAATTCTGGTCACATACCATTATCTGGGCATGTAAGATCCATATCTAAATACTTTACTGTGTACATACTTGATGCTTTTTAAAGCACTTTTTAAAAAATAAATTAATTTTTTTATTTTACTTTACAACATTGTATTGGTTTTGCCATACATTGACTTGAATCCACCATGGGTGTACATGTGTTCCCCATCTTGAACCCCCCGCCCACCCCCTCCCCACCCCATCCCTCTGGGTCATCCCAGTGCGCCAGCCCCAAGCATCCTGTATCATGCATTGAACCTGGACTGGTGATTTGTTTCACATATGATAATTTACATGTTTCAATGCCATTCTCCCATATCATCCCGCCCTCCCCCTCCCCCACAGAGTCCAAAAGACTGTTCAATACATCTGTGTCTCTTTTGCTGTCTCGCATACAGGGTTATCATTACCATCTTTCTAAATTCCATATATATGCGTTAGTATACTATGTTGGTGTTTTTCTTTCTGGCTTACTTCACTCTGTATCATAGGCTCCAGTTTCATCCACCTCATTAGAACTGATTCAAATATAGTCGTTTTAATGGCTGAGTAATATTCCATTGTGTATACGTACCACAGCTTTCCTTTCCATTCATCTGCTGATGGATATCTAGGTTGCTTCCATGTCCTGGCTATTATAAACAGTGCTGTGATGAATGTTACCGGAGAAGGCAGTGGCACCCCGCTCCAGTACTCTTGCCTGGAAAATCCCATGGACGGAGGAGCCTGGTAGGCTGCAGTCCATGGGGTCGCTAAGAGTCGGGCACAACTGAGCGACTTCATTTTCACTTTTCACTTTCATGCATTGGAGAAGGAAATGGCAACCCACTCCAGTATTCTTGCCTGGAGAATCCCAGGGACAGAGGAGCCTGGTGGGCTGCTGTCTATGGGGTCGCACAGAGTCGGACACGACTGAAGAGACTTAGCAGCAGCAGCGATGAACATTGGGGTACACGTGTCTCTTTCAGATCTGGTTTCTTCGGTGTGTATGCCCAGCAGCGGAATTGCTGGGTCATATGGCAGTTCTATTTCCAGTTTTTTAAGAAATCTCCACACTGTTCTCCATAGTGGTTGTACTAGTTTGCATTCCCACCAACAGTGTAAGAGGGTTCCCTTTTCTCCACACCCTCTCCAGCATTTATTGCTTGTAGACTTTTGGATAGCAGCCATCCTGACTGGCGTGTAATGGTACCTCATTGTGGTTTTGATTTGCATTTCTCTGATAATGAGTGATGTTGAGCAACTTTTCATGTGTTTGTTAGCCATCTGTATGTCTTCTTTGGAGAAATGTCTGTTTAGTTCTTTGGCCCACTTTTTGATTGGGTCTTTTATTTTTCTGGAGTTGAACTGCAGGAGTTGCTTATATATTTTTGAGATTAATCCTTTGTCTGTTGCTTCATTTGCTATTATTTTCTCCCATTCTGAAGGCCGTCTTTTCACCTTGCTTGTAGTTTCCTTTGTTGTGCAGAAGCATTTAATTTTAATTAGGTCCCATTTGTTTATTTTTGCTTTTATTTCCAATATTCTTGGAGGTGTGTCATAGAGGATCCTGCTGTGGTTTATGTCGGAGAATGTTTTGCCTATGTTTTCCTCTAGGACTTTTATAGTTTCTGGTCTCACATTTAAATCTTTAATCCATTTTGAGTTTATTTTTGTGTATGGTGTTAGAAAGTGTTCTAGTTTCATTCTTTTACAAGTGGTTGACCAGTTTTCCCAGCACCCAGGCCTCATTCTCTCTGTTGTCTACTCCTCATTGGACAACAGAGAGAATGAGGCCTGGAGAAGTAAATGATTTGTCCAAAGTCTCATACATAATTGGCTTCCCTGGTGGCTCAGTGGAAAAGAATTCACCTGTGATGCAGGAGATGCAAGTTCGATCCCTGGGTCGGGAAGATCCCCTAGAAAAGGAAATGGCAACCCACTCCAGGATTCTTGCCTGGGAAATCCCATGGACAGAGGAACCAGGCAGATTGTAGTCCATGGGGTCACCAAAGAGTTGGACACAACTTATTGACTACACAACAACACTGTATACATAATTGGCAATAGTGTAAAGCTTTGAGTATGGGATCCTGAATCCAGTGTTCATTTCACTTGTAGGAAAGGGGTATGAAATGAGGTCTTAATTCCATTTTTCATTAGACCTCTGTTTGAGTCTCGTTTGGCCTAACCCAATTTCTCTCTTACACTAGGCATACAGATCTATGCTTCTTTCCATGACTGACTTAACACTGATGGAGCAGCAGTAATGTACTAGGTGTTCCAGAGACTGTAGAATTAGATCTGGCTGCTGCCCTGTAGTTCCCAATCTCAATTTGTTGAAGCCCAATCTAAAATAGTTATTGCTCTGCATAGACAGTACAGTCTTATAAGAACATTTCTCCTCTCTAAGCTTGTTTTTCACCAGTATGGACCCCTAAGGGAATATCTTGTCAGACAGGAATATCTGGTAACTGGTGTTTGAGTAGTCCTGAAAAAATCACCCTTATTTTGCCCAATTCACTCTTAAAGATAGATAAATGTGTCAGTTTGTTTTCCAGAAAAAACAAATAGAGGCTAGTTTTCTCTTCTGAGGGGTCAGAAGTACATCTCAGCGAACATGTTATAGTTTGAAGCACATTGGAATGGTCTCTTTGATCCCAAATATTTTCTTTATCAGCTGAAATATCCTTTTTAGAGATATTACTCCTTTCTGACTGGGCTTCCCTAGTGGCTCAGTTGGTAAAGAATCTGCCTGCAATGCAAGAGACCTGGGTTTGATCCCCAGGTCGGGAAGATCCCCCGGAGAAGGAAATGGCAACCCACTCCAGTATTCTTGCCTGGAGAATTCCATGGACAGAGGAACCAGGCAGGTTATAGTTCATGGGGTTGCAAAGAATCGGACACGACTGTGTGACTTACACTTTCATAGAGATTATTTCTTTCCTTTAAGGACTTCCCTATAGCTCAGACAGTAAAGAATCTGCCTGCAATGCAGGAGACCCAGGTTTGATCCCTGGAGAAGGAAATGGCAATCCACTCCAGTATTCTTGCCTGGAAAATCCTATGGAGAGAGGAGCCTGGTGGGCTACAGCCTATGGGGTCACAAAGAGTGGGACATGACTGAATGACTAACACTACTACTCCTACTCCTTTCTGACTCTCACATCCTGTTAGTTAGCATACTATATTAACCATGCTCTGTGAATATCCTTTGCAATGTTCTGGACATCTATCCCTTTTCTAATCATTCCCACTGCCCCTGGCCTTATCAACTTCAACAGTTACCACAGGTCCCAACAGGTCCCCCTACTTATTATCGATATCCTATGGTTCACCCTGCATTCTATCAGCAGGATTCTATTTCTAAAACACCATTCTGGTTATGTCATACCCCTGGTCAAAAACTGTAGCTGGCTTTCCATTGCCTAGAGTTGTAGTTTTCAAAGTCTGTTTGTTCATTTGTTCATTCTTTGGTTTCCAATTACCAGGGGATGCTTTTTTCAAGCAAAATACTAGGTAGTTGAAACTCCCAAGTGAAAAGCAAATATGCTCCAAAAAATGTAGCTGTGCTTTAGTTGAAGCGAGGAGGGAGGACATAGAGTCTACTTTTTTCCTTTGGTCTCAGGGAACACAGTGTGGAGACCACTGACTTACTCATGAGATTCAAAGGGCTTAACTTGATATTCAAGAATGCACTACCCTGGCCCTAGCATGCATCTCCTGTTCGGCTTCCAACTTTCTCCCAAAGGAATTTGCTTCAGCAGTTTGGTTTCCACACAACTGGAGCATTCTCCACATTTTTTTAAACCAAAACTTTCTCTCTCTTTTTTTTTAAAGCTACCCTTTAAATAATATTTATTTAGTTTTGGCTGTGCTGAATCTTCGTTGCTGTCTGTGGGCTTTCTCTAGTTGTAGTGAGTAGGGGCTACTCTCCAATGGCGATGCTCAGACTTCTCACTGTGGTGGCTTCTGGTGTTGCAGAGCAGGGACTCTGGGCACCCAGGCTTCAGTAGTTGTGGCACATGGGCTCAGTAGTTGCAGCTTGTGGGCTTAGTTGCCAGGAGGCACGTGGAATCTTTTCCAGACCAGGGATCAAACTGGTGTCCCTTGCATTGAAAAGTGGATTCTTTACTACTAGACCACCAGGGGAGCCCAGCGTTCCCCACTTTTTACCTTTTCCTGAAATATGCATTGCTGTTCTCCCCTCCTGTCAATTGCATTCACCCTTCAAGGACCAGCTACTTCAACAAAGCTTCTCTGACTACCTTGCTTCTCAGACTACTCGATTCTCAGGGCTATGATGACTTTATCTTCCAAATAACAACAACAACAAAAATGGAGACAAGCTGTTCAGCAAAAAGATTGCCACAGACTCTGTTTTTATGTTCTCCTTCTAGCTAAAGAAGTCTTACAGTGTGAAATGTGAGGCCAAGTTTCCATGAGTTTGTGTCCCAGCACTGCTACTTGTTAGCCATGTGACTCTAATTATTGTACTTCAGGTCTCTTATCTATAAAATGGGGACAATAATAGTACTCATCTCAAAGGGTTATGTGAGGATTAAATTGTGTCAAACTCTTAGAACACTGTTTGGCACTTAATAAGCAGTGACTGGAGAAGAAAATGGAACCCACTCCAATGTTCTTGCCTGGAAAATCCCATGGACAGAGGAGCCTGGTGGGCTATAGTCCATGGGGTCGCAAAGAGTTGGACACAGCTTAGCCACTAAACCACCACCACATGCAGTTGATAAAAGTTAACTATTATTAGGATAGCTCAGACATGAGGTCATGAAAGTCTGAGCTAAGGCAGAGGCCGTGGGGATGTCTGTCAAGGGCAGAATTGTTGGGAGATCTAAAGGTAAGGAATGGTGGACAGAGTAAGATAAAGAGAGGGCTTCCCCAGGGCTAAAGAGAAGGTAAGGAATTCACCTGCAATACAGGAGTTGCAGGAGACGCAGGTTTGATCCCTGGGTCGGGAAGATTCCCTGGAGGGGGATATGACAACCCACTCCAGTATTCTTGCCTGAAAAATTCCATGGACAGAGGAGCCTGGTAGGCCACAGTCCACAGGGTCGCTAAGAGTCAGACACTACTGAAGTGACTTAGCATGCATGGCATGCAAGATAGAAAAACTAGTACACAACCAGTGAAGGGTGAAATGGGTTGCTCTGTCATCAGAGGAGGGAGGTGCCCTGATAGGTGGTTCCTGCCCAGGCTGCTATCAGCAAGGCTGTATTCTCACAGAGCATGTGCTCAATAAGAGAAAGATAAATATTGTATTCTAACGCATATATATGGAATCTAGAAAAATGGTACTGAAGAATTTATTTACAGGGCAGCAATGGAGAAACAGACATAGAAACTAAACTTATGGACATGGGGAGAGGGGAGGAGAGGGTGAGATGTATGGAAAGAGTAACATGGAAACTTACATTACCATATGTAAAATAGATAGCCAACAGGAATTTGCTGTAAGGCTCAGGAAACTCAAACAGGGGCTCTGTTTCAACCTAGAGGGGTGGGATGGGGAGGGAGATGGGAGGGAGATTCAAAAGGGAGGTGATATATGTATACCTATGGCTGATTCATGTTGAGGCTTGACAGAAAACAACAAAATTCTGTAAAGCAATTATCCTTCAATTAAAAAATAATGAAATTGATCAACCATAAGTACCTTAGCAAAATTCTTTTTTTCAGTTAACTAGAAGCTAAGAGAACAGCCATTTGGAATTGGGCCCTAAGACAGAAGGTGTTGGAGAGGTGAAAACAGAGCATAGGGCACTGTCAGGAAGAGGCACCTGCATGGGAACAGGTGGGAGCATTGTGCCAGATAGCATAAACTCTCTAAAATGTTAGCTGGTAGGATTAAAAGTGCACTAGCTTCCCGGGGGCAGGAAGAGACAGTGCCAGAATCACTGAATGGAGACATGGAAAATCCAAAAGAGAAATTTTGATAGCTTGCCTACTTAAAAATGTGTGTGTGTCCTAGAGTGCACAGGGAGAGATCACAAGGTCCAAATTGTTTTGTTCAAGTATAATTGGGTTAACAATATTATGTTAGTTTCAAGTGTACATCATAGTGATTGGATATTTTCATACATTGCAAAATGATCACCACAGTAAGTCTAGTTACCATCTGTCATCATACAAAGTTATTACAGCATTATTGACTATATTCCTTATGCTGTACATCCCTATGACTTATTTTAGAACTGGAAATTTGTACCTCTTAATCATGCTCACCAATTTGACTCATCCCACCCCCCACCCCCAATCCCTTCTCTGGCAACCACCAGTGTTCTTTGTATCTATGACACCATTTCTGTTTCTGTTATTTTTTAAATTTTTTAAAAAACAAGTTGTTTTAGTTTGTTTATTTATTTATTTTAGCCATGCCTCTCAGCTTGCGGGATCTTAGTTTCCCAACCAGGGATTGAACCCCAGCCCTTGGTGGTGAAAGTGCAGAGTCCTAACCAGTGGACCACCAGGGAATTTTCTGTTTTTGTTATTTTCATTCATTTGTCCTATTAGATTCCACAGGTAACTGAAATAAAACAGTATTTTTCTTTCTCTGTCTGACTTATTTCACTTAGCATAATACCTTATAGGTCCATCTGTATTGTTGCAAATGGCAAGATTTCATTCTTTTTATGGCTAAGTAAAATTCCATTGTATACATGTACATATTTATCCATTTCTTTATCATTGGCCACAAATTTCTTCCATATCTTGGCTGCTATGAATGATGATGCAATGAACCTGAGGGTGCATGTATCTTTTCAAATTAGTGTTTTTGTTTTCTTTGGAAAAATATCCAGAGGTGGAATTGCCAGATTGTATGTTAGTTCTATTTTTAATTATTTGAGGAATCTCCACACTGTTTTCTATAGTGGCCACACCAGTTTATATTACCACCAATAGAGCACAAGGATTCCTTTTTCTCCACATCCTCTCTAACTTTTATTATTTCTTGTCTTTTTGCTAATAGCCATGTGACAGATGTGAGGTGATATCCCATTGTGGTTTTCATTTTCATCTTCATAATAATTAGTGATGTTGATCTTTTCTTCATGTGCCTGCTGGCCTTCTGTATGTCTTCTTTGGAAAAATGTTTATTCAGATCTGTGTGCATCTTTAGATCTGAAGTAAGTGCCATATATTAATATATACAGCATACACATGGGTCTTGTGTTTTATATCCATTCAGCCACTCTGTGTCTTTTGATTAGAGCATATAGTCCCCTTACATTTAAAGTCATTGTTGATAGGTATGTACTTATTGCCATTTTGTTAATTGTTTTCTTCTTTTGATCTCTTAAGTTGTGATTTGATCACTGTCTTTAGTGTTATGTTTGGATGTCTTTCTCTTTTTGTGTGTGTACCTACTACAGATTTTTGTTTTGTGGTTTCACACACACACACACACGTATTATTTTAAGTTGATGATCTCTTAAGTTTGGATGAATTCTAACAACCCTGCATTTTCACTCCCTCCCATGTTTAATGTTTGTGACATCACACTTTACATATAATTGTTTTGTGTATCCCTTTAACTATTTATTGTGGATATAGATGATTTTACTACTTTTGTTTTTTAGCCTCTCTGCTAGCTTTATAAATGGTTAGTCCACTATCTTTACTGTACATGTGCCTTTACCAATTAAGTTTTTCCTTTTATAATTTTTATATTTATAGTTGTGGTCTTTTCTGCTTAGGGAAGTCCCTTTAACATTTTTTGTAAAGCTGGTTTAGTGGTACTGAACTCTTTTAGTTTTTGTTTGTCTGTAAAACTTTTTATCTCTCCTTCAGATCTGAATGAATTCCCTGGTGGCTCAGACTGTAAAGAGCCTGTCTGCAATGCGGGAAACCCAGGTATCCCTGGATAAGGAAGATCCCTTGGAGAAGGAAATAGCAGTCCACTCCAGTATTCTTGCCTGAGAAATCCCATGGACAAAAGCCTGGCAGGCTACAGTCCATGGGGTCTCAAAGAGTTGGACACGACTTTCTTTCACAGATCTGAATGATAGCCTTGCCATGTAGAGTATTCTTGGTTTTAGGTGTTTTCCTTTCATTACTTGGAATATATTATGCCACTCCTTTGTGGCCTGCAAAATTTTCCTGAAAAGTCATCTGATAGCCTTATGGGAATTCCCTTGTACTTGCTTTTCTCTTGTCGCTTTTAAGACTCTCCTTATCATTCATTTTTGCCAATTTATTTACAATGTGTCTAGGTGGGGACCTCTTTGGGTTCATCTTGTTTGGGACTCTCTGTGCTTCCTATACCTCGATATCTGTTTCCATCCCTAGGTTAGGGAAGTTTTCAGCCACTATTTCTTCAAATATGTTCTCTGCCCCTTTGTCTTTTTCTTCTGGTACCCCTATAATGCCAATGCTGGTATGCTTGATGTAATTCTAGAGAGCTCTTAAACTATCCCCATTTGCTTAATTCAATTTTTTCTGTTCAACTTGGGTGATTTCCACTACTTTGTCTTACAGTTTGCTGATTCATTCCATTGTATCATCTAGTCTACTGTTGATTCCTTCCAATGTACTTTCAATTTCAGTTATTGTATTTTTCAGGCCCTGTTTGGTTCTTCTTTATATTTTCTAGCTGTTAAACTTCACTGTGTTCTTCAGTTCTTCTCCTGAGCTTGTTGAGAATTTTTATGATCATTACCATGACTCTTTGTCAGGCAGATTGCCTAGCTCCACTTCATTTAGTTCTTCTCCTGAGGTTTTGTCTTGTTCCTGCCTTTGGAATATATTTATCTGTCTCCTCATTTTGCCTAATTTTTTGTATTTATTTCTAAGTATGAGGTAGGTTGGTTACACTTCCTGTTTTTGGAGAAGTGGGCTTATGCAGGAGACATTCAATTGGGCCCAGCAGCAAACTCCTCTCTGGTCACCAGAGCTATATTCTCTAGAATCCCCTCTGTGGGCTACATGGGCCCTTCTCTTGTGGCAGAGCTGACTACTGTGGGCACACTTGTAGGTAGGACTGGCCCCCGATCTGGTTGGCTGCTGCCTGATGGTGGCCTGGGTCACAGCTTGACTGGTTGCATGGTTCAAAATGTCCCAGGGCTGGTGCCAGCTGGCTGGTGGGCAGGTTGGGTCCTGGGTTGGCTGGCCGTTGTGTCAGGGGGGATCCAGAAGCTGGTGCTGACCCACTAGTGGGTGGGGTCAGGTCCCAAGTTGGCTGATTCGGGGAGCCAGGGTGGCCTGGGTCTTGTCCCAGCCTGATGTTGGGCAGGGCTAGGTCCTGGGATCCCTGGCTAGGGGAAGGATGGTGGTCCAGGACTGATGCCAGCCCACTGGTGGGCAGATAAAACCCTGGCACTAAAAGGCTAGAAGGAGGACTCGAAAATGGCACTTGCCAGTGTCCTTATGGTACACAAGCTCCAAAAAGTGGCTGCTATCAGTATCTGTGTCCCCGGGGAGTCCAAGTTGCTTTCTGCCTCTCCAGGTCATTCTCTAAGATCAGCAAGTGAATCAGACCCAGGCTCCTTTCAAATTACTGCCTCTGCACTGGGACTTGAAACATGTGAGATTTTGTGCAAACTGTTAAATAGCAAAGTCTCTGTTTTCTACAGCCCTCAGTCTTCCTTGTATGCAAGCTCTGCTGACCTTCAAAGCTGGGTGTTCTGGGGACTTGTCCTGCTGGGGCAGAACCCCCAGGCTGGGGTGCCCACTATGGGACTTGGACCTCTCACTCCTTGGAGAGAACCTCTGCAATTGTGATTATTCTGTTTGTGAGTCAGCTACCCAGGGATGTGGGTCTTGACTATACTGTGTCCCAATTCTTCTTACCCATCCCATTGTGGTTCCTTTATATCTTTAGTTGTGGAAGATAATTTTTGCTAATCTTCAGGTTGTTCTCATAGGTAGTTGCTCTGTAAATAGCTGTAATTTTGATGTGCCCATGGGAAAAGGTCAGCTCAGGGTCTTCCTGCTCCTCCTTGTGGACACAGTTATCTTTCCCCCCACCCCCAAATTGGTTTTGTTACCAGGGAGATAATTGGCTGTTTGAATTCTTTCAAAAAGTAACCATTATTCCAGATAGAGTGAAGGATCACATATATGATTACTGTTCAGTGAACTCTTGGGGGCAAGGTCCATGCCTTACTTGTCTCATGTGTACATCATCAGTTCTTGTTCAGTAGTGCTTGTTAAATATATATTTATGGAAGGGAGGAAGGGAGAAAAGAAGGAAGGAAGAAAGGAGGGAATAATTATGAGATGATGATTAAAGCATTTGCTCCAGGGACTCTTGGAGATAAATAGGAGTTTGTGACCTATAACTTTTATTCTAAAATTGGTGCTTCCTTTGGGACTCACAATGCTAAACAGTAAAAATTCAGCAAGGATAGTAGTCCCTGCTTTTGGCTGGAAATGAATGTGAGTTTCGCAAGGGGCAGAGTAGAGGCTAGACCTAGATTTATTTTTACTTCCTGGGAGTGAGACAAGGGCACCACATGGCTCCAATCCATTTATTTTTATGTACCATCTAATGAAATCCAAGTCTGTGTACACTCTGGGCAAAGGCAAAGCGAGGATAAGAGGTAAAAGCCAATTCAGTCATATAAAGTCAATAAATATTTGTTAAACATCTACTTTGAGCAAAATAAGCAGATGTTAAGCACCTATACCTATTCTATGTAAACACAGCAGAAATTATGAATGTTTCCCTACCCTAGGGAGCTTACAATCTAGGTGAGCACTCAGGTCTAATATACTTGAAGCAATAATGAATAATGCAAGTCAGATTAAAATTCAATTCAGAAAACATTTGTTAAGCATTTCCTATGTACCATGCATTGTTTATTCAATGGTTAATAATAAGTGCAAATGGGTGATATCAGCAAGATGGTGGACTAGGAAGCTCCAAGTCCTCACAGAAACATCAAATTAACAATTAAGGACTGACTACGATAATTTTATAAGAGTTTCAGAAACCAGTTAAAAATCAGTAGCAACCAAGCAAATGCCCAATCAAATAAAAGCTACATTAAAAATGGCCAGACATTTCATTACACTTTACTCACCCTTGGTTCACCCCCTCCACAATGTGGTGCAGTATGGTCAGGGGTAATCAACAGAATTCATGTTTCCCCCACTTGGGACAGAAGGAGCAGGATGGAATGTGTATGCAATACTCTGGCCTGTCTGTGGGCTACCTGAGGAACCGGTTTCTGTATCACCTGACTCAGAGCACAAATGAGGAATAGTGACATAATTTGGATTTCAGGCTGGAAGCTATGGAGGCAAATTGCAGGAGAACTGCAGACCTGTGGATGCTTGGGACCAAGAGATTATGGGCAAATGAATATAATAACATATCTAATACCTAAGAAGAAGCAGAGGTGAGAATCTTTGGGAAGTTAAAACATTTAAAAGCAGTTGGGCGAACTGTTCACAATAGCCAAGACATGGAAGCAACCTAAGTGTGCATTACCAGATGAATGGATAAAGAAAATGTGGTACATATATACAATGGACTTTTACTCAGCCATAGGAAAGAATGAAATAATGTCATTTGTCGCAACATGGATGGACCTAGAGAATATCATACTAAGTGAGGTAAGTCAGGCAGAGAAAGACAAATATTATATATCATTTATTTGTGGAATCTAAAAAATAATAGAAATTAATTTATTTACGAAGTAGAAATAGTCTCACAGACATAGAAACCAAACTTATGGTTACCAAAGGGGAGAGGGAGGGGTAAATTAAGAGTATGGGATTAACAGATACATATTACTATCTATAAAATAGATAAATAACTCAACATTCAAAAAATGAGGATCATGGCATCCAATCCCATCACTTCATGGCAAATAAATGGGGAAACAATGGAAGGTAACTGCAGCCCAAAGATGATTGCTCCTTGGAAGAAAAGCAATGACAAACCTAGACAGTGTATTAAAAAGCAGAGACATTACTTTGCCTACAAAGATCCATATACTCAAAGCTATGGTTTTTCCGGTAGCCATGTGTGGATGTGAGAGATGGATAGCTAAAAAGGCTGAGTGCTGAAGAATTGATGCCTTCAAACTGTTGTGCTGGAGAAGACGCCTGAGAGTCCCTTCAATAGCAAGGAGATCAAACCAATCAATCTTAGAGGAAATCAACCCTGAATATTCATTGGAAAGACTGATGCTGAAGCTCCAATCCTTTGGTCACCTGATGCAAAGAGCTGACTCATTGGAAAAGACCCTGACGTTGGGAAAGATTGAAGGCAGGAGGAGAAGGGGACGACAGAGGATGAGATGATTGGATGGTATCACTGACTTAATGCACATGAGTTTGGGCAAGCTCCGAGATGATGAAGCATAGGGAAGCCTGGTGTGCTGCAGTTCATCAGGTCACAAAGAGTCACACATGACTGAGCAACTGAACAACAACAACAAAGCCAGTGCATCTATGGTATTTTATTATAGCAGCCTGAGCTAAAATATCAGGAAAACAATATATGAACAAAATGAGAATATCAATAAAATGTAGAAATTATGAAAAGATGAAAAATGTTGATGATGAAAAAGAGAATAAATGAATTTCAAAATTCACTAGAGGATTTCAAAGGCAGATTCAAACAGGCATAAGAAAGAATCAGCAAAGTTGAAGACAGTTTATTTGAAGTTATCCAGTTTGAGAAGCAAAAAAGAAAAAAGAATCAATAAAAGTGACTAGTACCTATGGGACTTACGTGATATTATTAAACAGATCATTAAACACATTATGGAAGTCCTAGAAGAAGAGAGAAAGAGGCAGAGAGATTAGTTGAAGAAATAATGGCTAAAATCTTCGCAAATTTGAGGGAAGGCATAGATATACAAATCCAAGAAGCTCAATAAATTCCAAGTAGGATAAACCCCCAAAGACCCAAATGGTGGCTCGGTGGTAAAGAATCCATGTACAATGCAGGAGATGTGGGTTCAGTCCCTGCATTGGGAAGATCCTCTTGAGAAGGAAATGGCAACCTGCTCTAGTATTCTTGCCTGGGAAATCCCGTGGACAGAGGAACTTGGTGGGCTACAGTCCATGGGGTCATAAAGAGTAGGACACAACTGAGCAACTAAACAACAACAAAGACATTATAATCCAACAGTCAAATAGTCAAAAGAGAATGACAGACAAGAATCTTGAATGAAGCAAGAGAAAAACGGCTTGAACATATAAAGGAGTCCCCCATAAGACTGTTACCAAATTTCTCAGCAGAAACCTTGCAGGCCATGCTGAGTGAAAAGCAAACTGTCAATTGAGAATTCTGTATCCAGCAAAATTGTCCTTGAAAAATGAGGGAGCTAAGACAAGCTCAAGACAAACAAAAGGTGACAGAGTTCAGGAGTTCATTCCCACTAGATGTACCCTGAAAGAAATGCTAAAGGAAGTCTAAGTTGAAATGAAAGAATGCTAGATGGCAGTTTGAAGCCATATGAAAATATAAATTCTCCAGTAAAGGTAAATAATACATGGACAAATATAAAAAACACTTTAATTTTAATTTTGTTTATAACTCCACTGGTATTTTCTAAAGGCTTTAAAAGACAAATGCATGAAAATATAACCTATGTTAATGGGTATACAACATCAATAACATAACATTTGTGACATCAATAACATGAAGTGAGTGGGTAGAGCTGTAGAAGAGTAGAATTTTTACGTGATTGAATTTAAGTTGGTATCAATTAAAGAAAGATTGGCATAACTTTAGGATGTTGCATGTAATCCCCATGGTAACTACAAATAAACTATAGAAGGTACACAAAAGGAACTAAGAAGTAAATCAAAGAGTGTATGGAGTGGACAGTGAAGGGTCTCCCCTGGGGATGTGAAGAAGGTTGCTATCCCTCTCTGGGCAATGTATCCCACTTGGACACTCTACTGTATTGATTCACTTCTCCCAGGAATCACAGACCCATGCCAGTGAGGGACTGAGTTACAGTGCCATTTCATGCTGCCTATTTTCCTTGCTTGGAATTTCAGCAAAGTTTCATGGGAAGCTTGGCTTAATAGGGCAACAATCTCCCATACAAGTTTTAGATATTTGTTATTCTTGATCTGTTGGTTGTCCCTTGGTACCTTCCTCAAAGAATTGGGAGCCAGTGAAGCCTCAGGAAGTTTTCAGGGGAGGGGGTGAGTTTTAAGGTGTGATTCCCTTTGTCACATCCTGCCTAAAATCTCCTTGTCATTTCTCCACATCTATCAAAAGACTGCAGCAGAATTCGCACCTTCATGTTGAGGAGGTGGGAATCCTTACCAATGTTCACTGAGAAGAAACTTGTGTAGGAGGGTGGCAGGACTGATGTTTGAGAACTATTTAGAATCTGCAGTGAGAGGGAAGGCAGAACTGAAAAGATCTAGGTTTTTAAGAGAGATAAAGAAATAAAATAAAATAAAAAAAGAGAGAGATAATGCTTAGTTCAACCTAACAATTGTTAAATATCAGATTTCCATATTCCCCATCATAATTTTCATGTGACATTCAGTTTGAGAGCTACATTAACTGTAAAGCTTATTTCCCTTTAAGATTCCAAGAACATTAAACTTCCCTAGTTATGTTAGTTACATAGAAAGGTGGGTGGATGGATGAAGGGATTGTTGGATGTATGGATAGATCAAGGGTGAATGGATGACTAGATGTTGGATGGTTTTTGATGGAAGGATGGATGGATGGCTGGAAAGATGGATGGATGAACGGATGGACGGATGGAGAACTGGACGGAGACAAAAGAAGAAAACCTCAAGTTGATCTGCTTGTTTCTTGATTGTTTTTGAAGTTCAGGTAGGCCTGCCTCAAGACATCATGAAATACTTCCTGGTCATTTCCCACTTTTTTCATTAGGTTTTAAGTTAACAGTGTTATAAATGCTGTATCTTAGCTCCATTTGAATACATTTGAATGACATTAATTCTTCCCTTTTAAAATATTTATTTGGCTGTGCAAGGTCTTAGTAGCAGCTCGTGGGATCTTTGATCTTCGTTGTGGCATGCAGTTTCTTTCAGTTGGGGTATGCAAGATCTTTTTCCCTGACCAGGGATTGAACCCAGGAGGCCCCTTGCATTGGGAGTGGGGAGTCTCAGCCACTGGACCATGAGGGAAGTCCCACATTAATTCTCATTGTGAAAGTTTGAGTTACACATTGCAAGTGATTTCATTATTAGCTGAACTCTCCGGTGTCCTATACTTTTGACAACTGGTAAACAACTAATGAAACCCACCCTTATCTTTTTCCCAAGCAAATTACAAATTGGACGAGTGATGTGGTCAAAGCCAATTGTTTGCAACGGCTCATCCATTGGAAATAAGACTTACTAGCATATACATGCAGTGCATACAAAATGAATACCTACAGTGAGAGAAAAAAGCACAGCTCCTATCTTGGGGAGCTCGCAGTCTAATGGAAGAAAGAGATATGTGAAACAGGGAACCAGGGTACAGCAAGTGAGTACTAGATGACTGGGGTAGTCTAGAGCAAGAAGTGAGTCACTATTTGAGAGGGTTAGGGAAGGCTTCCTATAGGAAGAAGGTACTAGGAATCCCTGGAGGCCAACCCAAGAAAATTAGGCTACTCCTATAGAGAGAAGGAAACCAATAAAGTGCTTCTTTGAGCAGAGAACAAAGTAATAAAATATATTTTAACCCTTTCTGGTTAGGGCTGGTTTATCATCATGTTCAGTTACTGTAGTGACTGTAAATCTCTATGGCTGAATCAGTTCTGATTTCCAAACATTTCCACTGTTGTTGTTTGTTTGTACACTTGTCTTTGTTTCTTTGTGCATCTAATGCAATCACTGACTTCATTGTTTTCAGCCTCCTTTGACTTTTCAGAGGTGATCAGGTGGTCAGAACATTCTCTTATTTAGGAGTTGCTACTACAATCTTATTTTTCAGCTTTGATGCTCTCTGTCTCTATGTCTCAAGAAAATTTAATGACTTAGGGATTCATGGATAGAATGCAGGGAGGGTCTATTGAATTTGAATAAGAAAAAAAGTATGCTTGTATTTTTACAGATCTCTAACTGAAATTTAGCTTTTGCTTCTGTTACAAATTTGGCAGTAAGCCACAGTAGTATTAGCAGTAGTTGTAATTTTATCACCAGTAGAAATCACAGATGTTTTTATCCTATAACATTACAGCCATTGCCAATGTCTTGAAATATCATTTGTGCTGATCACTATTTGCAAATTACATTAGTTATGAGATCTTCTGCTAAAACCTGTTTAACATGTTAATAAAAGGAACATATGTGACTATATCACAAATTTTTAAATAATGGGCTTATTTCAATATTTCCTTGGTAATCCTGTATATTTTATACATTTAAAAACATTGTTCAGAAAGAGATCCATAGGTTTCATTGGACTGCCATGGGGTCCATAGCACAAAAATGGTTGAGAGGCTCACCACTGCATTTGCCACAATTGCTTGGTCTAGAGTAAGGAGTAATATTTCTTTTTCACCACCATGTTAGCATCTTTCATCCAGAAACTTGCCCAAGCTTGTAAACATGTAGATCAATATTCTCGAGGACCATTAAACCCAGGTTGTGTTTTGTGTAACTACAGGCGGAAGAGGAACATTATGTGAGCAGCTCTGGTTTTCAGCCAAGCTTATTCTTCAGGGTGCAAGACCTCTGGGTGCAAGATAATCCATTATTGCTCTACTGGTAGCCAGTTCTCTTGTAATTTTCGGGAACAGTCAGAAATTGAGATGGGGCGGCTCACAGCACTGCATTTAACCATTCTTCCCTGGGTGCACCTGTGAACAGTAGACTCTGTAGATTAAATGAAGATAATGAAAAACAAAGGGAAGAAAGCTCACTGCTGAGCCAAGCTGGGCAGGTACTTACAGACACTTGTTAGGAAAGAAAGAGGCAGGGAGGTCATGTACATTTCAGCTGAGGGAGAGGTAATTTTGCACCATTTCCCTTTCTCTCTTTTTTTTTATTATTTTTTTAATTCATTTTTTTCTTTTTTTTTTTTCCATTTATTTTTATTAGTTGGAGGCTAATTACTTTACAATATTGTAGTGGTTTTTGTCATACATTGACGTGAATCAGCCATGGATGTCTTGATGACTGCAGTGGAGGGAGAAGGGGGCAGGGATTGGCTCAGTTGTTGAGGAAATGCAGTAGTTTGGTTCAGCTCCCTGGGGTAGGGACTTAAAGAGCTAGATCTTCTTCCTTGCCCTTCTCTTAAAGGACTCTTCACGGGGATCCTTGTCAGTTTCATGTTCACATGCTTTTTTTTCCTTGTTACTAACACACAGGAAGGTATACTCACACATGCACGTCAGTGAATGACTCACACTGAGAATTTGAGATGTGCTATACATACATACATAGTCCCATTGTGACTTGATTTTTCATCACTAGATTTAGGTACACTGACCCAGAAACACTCTATATAGTGAAAGTTTGTTCAGTGGTGTGCTCCCATGCTCCCATTCACAGCCTGTCTCCACGCACAAACACACGGTCTTTATGGCCACAGCCCCCTCTAGATGTGTGTCACATGTAGCTGTCAAGAGCCAAATCTTCACACCCGTCACCTACAACTGTGAGAGGTGATGCTGGTTCACGTTTTCCTGTCTGTGGGGGAGTGCACATTTTCCAATCTGCCATGCCCCTCCCCTCCCTCTTTCTTCCCCCATAACTACCAGTCCAGGCACACACACAGGCATTCATGAGACACGTGGGGACTAAGGGTGAGGAACCTTACCTCACAGGCAGGGCAGTGCTCTGCTAAAGCCCCACACTGGCCCGCACTCACATTCCAGTTTCTGCTGACAGGGTGAAAAGTAACTCTCTCGGGCTCGACTCTCATTTAGTAGAGACGCCTGAGCAAGCAAAGAAAGCACTCGGGTGGACCCCCTTGATGAGACTTTTCTTAGTGTGTGGGAATGCAACTCCCTTGGCTAAGCTAGCTAGTGAAAATAGTTACAGGATACACTGGGATGTCTGCCACCCACGCCTTTTAAAGAAGATTCCCCGACACCAAATTAGCCATTTGAAAATCGAGCGTAAGTGATTCCCATTTGGCTAATTGCTTTTAGGGAGTCTGTCAAAACCCCTCACTTACTGCAGCCCACACTCAGAAATTCCGAAATAGCTCTGTGGTTGGACCAGTGGCTAGGGAGCAGCTACAGTTCCTGGAACGAAGACAGTCTAGTGTGGTGCCTTGGGCCCTATGGGGACTCCTAAGGGGAGGCACTGAAGGGGCTTCCCAAGCTGACCTGATATTTCAGCCACTTGTTTTTTTAAAATTAATTAATTTATTTATTTTAATTGGAGGCTAATTACTTTACAGTATTGTAGTGGGTTTTGCCATACATTGACATGAATCAGCCATGGGTGTACATGTGTCCCCCATCCTGAACTCCCCTTCTAACTCCCTCTCCATCCCATCCCTCAGGGTTATCTCAGTGCACTGGCTTTGAGTGCCCTGTTTCATGCATCGAACTTGGACTGGTAATCTATTTCACATATAGTAATATACGCATTTCAATGCTATTCTCTCAAATCATCCCACCCTCGCCTTCTCCCAAAGAGTCCAAAAGTCTGTTCTTTATCTGTGTTGCTTTTGCTTTCTCACATATAGAGCCATCGTTGCCATCTTCCTAAATTCCATATATATGCATTAATAAACTGTATTGGTGTTTTTCTTTCTGACTTACTTCGCTCTGAATAATAGGCTCCAGTTTCATCCACCTCATTAGAACTGATTCAAATGTGTTCTTTTTAATAGCTGAGTAATATTCCATTGTGTGTATGTACCACAGCTTTCTTATCCATTTGTCTGCTGATGGACATCCTGATGGACATCTAAGTTGCTTCCATGTCCTAGCTATTGTAAACAGTGCTCTGATGAACATCAGGGTACACGTGTCTCTTTCAATTCTGCTTTCCTCGGTGTGTATGCCCAGCAGTGGGATTGCTGGGTCATATTAGCCACTTGGTTTTAACACAAGTCAAGCACTGAGAAACTGGACTATGACTAGTAGGGCATGAGAGGCCCTAGGTTCACTTGCACCACCTTGGGACATGGCTATGAGAACCTCAGGGCAAAGGAATAGCAAAGGAGGCCAGGAGGCAATCCTTAGATTCACAGCTTTCCCCGGGAGTTAAAAAGCTCATCTAGATCTTTTTCCTCAACCCTCTCCAGGGCTATGCCATGGTTTTGTTTTGCTGTGAATAAGCAGAAGATCAATGAAGCTGTTGGCTGGAATCATACTGTGTTAATTATCTATCGCTATGTAACAAATCAACCCAAAGCTTAATGACTTCCCACAAAACATGTTTATAATCTCCCAGGCTCTGTGGGTCAGGAGTCCAGGCACAGCTAAGCAGGTTTTCTCACAAGGCTGCCTCATGGTGCTTGTCAGAATTGTAGGCATCTCAAGGCTCAGCTGAGGAACAATCCACTTTGAAATTCACTCATATTGTTGTTGGGAGGATGCAGCTCCTTGTGGGTTGTTGGACTGAGGTCTTGCTACTGTCTGGAGACCACCCTCAGTTCCTTGGCACGTGGCCTCTCCTGTGTGGCAGTTTACAGCATTAGTGTGGCTAGCCCACAAAGGCAGTGGAGAGAGAGTGTCAGCAAGATGGATTAACAGCCTTTTGGCTGTTAATCAATGAAGTTACTTCCCATCACTTTTGCTATATTGTGTCCCTTAGGAGGAAGTCACTAGGTCCAGCTCTCTCTACATGTCTGTCGATCCCAGAGGGAGCATTGGGGTCCATGTCAGAAGCTCTGAAGCAGATATAACATTATGGAAAGAACGTTGGACTAGGAGTCAGGACTCCTGTCTTGTAATTCTGACTCTGCCATTAGTTAGCCATGGAACCTTGAGCAATTTCCCTTGCTTTCTCTGTCCTAACTTTCTTTATTATAAGGTGGGGACTAATAGTACTGGTTATAAGGATGAAACAAAGTGAAAAGCATAACGGTACTCTGAGGAACTTTTCATAAGTATTATGTCTTATTTTGGAGCAGGGTGGGAGTAGGGGGGAGTCCATCCCCCTGCAGAAGAATAGAGTGTAATGTTTAACTCATAGGCTTTGGAGATGGGAGCTTGGATTCAGCCTGAGCTGTGACATTAACAGTGTGACCTTGGTCTAGTTACTTAATTCCCCTAAACATCGTTTGTCTGTAAAATGTGATGATGATACCTACCTCACAGAGCTGTGAGGAGTAAGTAAAATGATGTTTATAAAACATTTAATTTATTGGCACACAATAAGATCTCAATAACTAGAAATGGTCAGTTTTCATTCTAATCCCAAAGAAATGCTGGGAAAGATTGAAGGCAAAAGGAGAATAGGGTGGCAGAGGATGAGATGGTTAGATAGCATCACCAACTCAACGAACATGAGTTTGAGCAAACTCCAGGAGATACTGAAGGACAGGGAAGCCTGGCATGCTGCAGTCCATGGGATTGCAAAGATTTGGACATGACTGAGCAACTGAACAACAACAACAATATCTCAATAAATTTGACCTTAATTTTTTGGTTATTATTGTTATTATACAGCAATCACTTGAGGGGGAATAATCTCATATATTCTTAAAAAAGAATTCCACCATCTTATGCCTCACATTGTTTCAGTGTCAGCACCCTAGTGGAGCTGGAAACTTTTTCTCTTAATTTCAAGTTCTCATTTCTCCTGCCCCTGCGTGCGTGCACACACACAGACATACAAATGCATACACACAATTCTACTCTAAATTTCCCCTGCTATTCTTAATTCTCTCTGTACTTTATTCTCTCCATTAGGATGGCAGCCACAGAGTAAAACTGAAGGATAGATTATGTCCTGGGAGATGGTCACAGTAAACTACCCAGAAGGCTAAAATACGGCCAAAGATGGAGCTGCTGCTGCTGCTGCTAAGTCACTTCAGTCGTGTCCGACTCTGTGTGACCCCATAGACGGCAGCCCACCAGGCTCCCCCGTCCCTGGCATTCTCCAGGCAAGAACACTGGAGTGGGTTGCCATTTCCTTCTCCAATGCATGAGAGTGAAAAGTGAAAGTGAAGTTGCTCAGTCTTATCTGACTCTTAGCCACCCCATGGACTGCAGCCCACCAGGCTCCTCTGTCCATGGGATTTTCCAGGCAAGAACACTGGAGTGGGGTGCCATTGCCTTCTCTGCCAAAGATGGTGAAGATATCTATGTGTCTATCTGTCTATGTATTTATATCTGTATCTTCAGAGAGAGACAGAGAAAGAGAGACAGATAAATGCCCAGAGATTTTTAAAAAATGATCCAGAGAGCAAATGGAGGTCACCTTCCATAAGCAAGAGACGGCCCGAATGCTCCAGTGATCACGTTGTCATTGCTTCTCCACTCCTCCCTTTCCAACAATGTGTAAAATACAATTTTTATATAAGCTTCTTTGTCTGATTTTTTAGACAACCTTTGTAGTACTCCATGGATGCTGCCGTTTCAGTCTTTTGGTTATTTCCCAGGTCAGGGCAAGTAGATTACCATGGGGCCAAAGGGTGGGCTTGCTGTCAATAGTCATCTGCTCTTTTTTTCCCAAGATAACCTCTATATCCTGAGCTGCACTCCTTTAAAATTGACCTTGCCAGGCCTGTGGTAGATATAATGGAAAGAACTCTAGACTAGACCTAGGAACTAATGTCACCTCTTCTGCTAGCTAACTGTATAACCTTAGGCAAGGCTGTCCTCTGAGCCTTACTTCCTCATTTTTTCAGTGGTAATGGTAATATCTGCCTTGCTGGCCCCATAGCCTTGTTGGGTAGTTCAATGGAGATGTCAGGAAAACGTCCTGAACACATGCAGTGCTATGCTAATGGACATAGTTGTGGTTATTGAGGGTCAAGGATTCTGCCTCTTGTTTCAACTGCTGCCATCTGCAGGGACTCACCCAAATCTCTAAGCTTCAGTTTAGTCCCCACTAAATAGCCACTGTGATGCCATGCCCAGAGGGAGTTGTAAGCAGTTGGCTGAATTTTCGCAAAGCACCTGTTGTTCTTTGCTGTGGGTAGCTGGTGCCATGCTGGGGACTTAATGGTGCCTGGCATGAGGACGGGGATGGGGAAGTGGTGTGGCATGCCAGCAGGCAGAGGTTGTGGTCATGGCTATGAAACATTATTAGCTAGATGTTTTCAGGCTTTCCTAGAGAGAGAGAGAAAATAGAAAGAAAATGCTTTAAAAATAGAATTTTAAATGCTGTGCGACTAGAAGAGATTACACTTCAGCCCCCTCAAATATATATATATTTTAATTCTTACTCTGGGCACAGTGCTAAGTTCTTTCCATGCAGTATCTCATTCCTTCTCCACTTCAGCCCCCTGTGAGAGAAGTATTAATAGATGACAAAATTGAAGTTCTGAGAGAGGTGAAGTAGCTCTCTCAAGATCAAGTGGCAGAGCCTCACTCCACAGTCATCTTGACAGGGGAATAAAACCAGCCCCAGTGGACAGGTCAGGAGACTGAAACAGAGAGGTAAGTAAACTCCCCAAAGCCAAATGGCCAGTCAGTGGAAGAGCTAATGCCAAAACTCAGGCTTATTATCTGTATGATGTGAAATGTGGAGCTTGGGCTCCCTGTGTAACACCATTTCCATCAGTTCGTACATCTCTAGGCAGCAATTCCTTGAACAAGTACTCAGTACAAGGGACTTCCAAAAGTAGGTGGCCCTGGACGCAGACCAAAGTCTAGTTGAGACACCAAGAATTACATGAGGCTAAGCTTGACTAATCAAAGTTGTGTGTGCTGAGTGTCTGTTGAGTAAGTAGATAGACCTGTGGACCATAGCCGCCCCTCACACAGACCTCAGGCAAGTCATTAGATGCCATGGGTCTAAATGTAGGCTTTTTGTGAAAAGAAAGTGAAAGTCTTAGTCGCTCAGTTGTGTCCGACTCTTTGTGACCCCGTGGACTGTAGCCCACTAGGCTCCTCTGTCCGTGGAATTCTCCAGGCAAGAATATTGGAGTGTATAGCCATTCCCTTATCCAGGGTATCTTCCTGACTCAGGGATCCAGCCTGGTCTCCCACACTATAGGCAGATTCTTTACCATCTGAGCCACCAGGGAAGCACAGGCTTTTTACACTTGTTTTTGTTTTTGTTCAGTCACCAAGTTGTGTCTGACTCTTGGAGACACCATGGACTGCAGCACACCAGGTCTGCCTGTCCCCCACCATCTCTGGGAGTTTGCCCAGGTTCATGTCCATTGAGTTGGTGTTGCCATCCAAACATCTCATCCTCTGACACCCTCTTCTCCTTCTGCCTTCAATCTTTCCCAGCATCAGGGAAATTTTACAGAAAGCTTGTCCAATTGAAACTAGCCATGCGTAAGAGAGCCCACAGGACTTTCTTTTGCCATCGTTGAGTCCTTTCATTAAAAAATCTTTTGGGGGGCTTATTTAATAGGCAAAAGTTGCTTCTGACTGTTACCTCATTTTATGTATTTTATTTCTAGGTGAGGTTGGAAGCTTTTCACATATTTATTAGCCATTTATAGTTCCTTCTTTAGAAAATAGTTGTATCTTTTGCCCACTTAACCATTAGTGTCTATTTTTCTTGACAAATTGGAAACTCTTTATATATGAAGGCTATCAACCTTTTGTGCCAATTTTTTTTAGGCTTCCCGATTCCCTGCCACTGTTTTAAAATTGAGAGGATTTCCATTTGAGGTTTGTATGGGTGTAGATGGCTTTTTTTTGGTCCCACATCCCTTGTTTGTTCACAAACTGATCTTTCCTTGATACTGTGGTTTTTAATCACTCAAGGGTAACCAAATATTTCAGTTCTTAGAGGAAGTAGAGTGAATATTATCTTCCCCTTAGTCATAGAGACTTGGCATTACCCTGGTAAGAAACAAAATTGAACCTGTTAAGTAGCACACAGTATAGGTCTGCTGTCTTTCTAGTACACCATATCGAGTACATAGTAGGCGCTGAGGAAAACTTTGTTGTAAAATTAAAGCAAGCATGAGTCTCCCCCACCATGTTTTACTAGTTATATTCTCATGTCTTATCTCAGTTAAAGGCAAAATCCATTCTTCCTCTTTTTTTCTCAAACTCTTTCAATATAATAAAAATTTGATTATATCAGGAACAGGATATCTATAGTTATTCATAGACTTTTAACAGTCATAATCTCCCTTTCAACAAGGGATTCAACAAGGTGCCCCAGTTCTGTGAATATTATGGCGAGGTCTGCGATATAGTGATGAAAAGCCCAGACTCTAGTGACAAAAAGATCTGATTTCAAATCCAAGGTCTGGGTACGTTCCAGGTGGTCCAATGGTTAAGACTTTGCCTTCCAATGCAGGGGGGTGTGAGTTTGATCCCTGGTCAAGGAGCTAAGATCTCACCTGCCTTGTGGCCAAAAGACTAAAACATAAAACAAGCAATATTGTAACAAATTCAATAAAGACTTTCAAATGGTCCATATTAAAAAAAATACAAGTTCTGCAACTTACTAGCTGTTTGACTGTTGGCAAATTACTTGACCTCCTTGTGGTTTGATTTCTATTTCTGTAAAATGAAGATGATAGTTGTAACAATCTCATGGTGTAGAGGTATTTCTCAGGGTTAAGCAAGACAATGTATGCAGAGAATCAGGTACAGATTAGGTAAGCATTCATTGAATGGTAGCTACAATTATTACCAGTAATAATAATGTGTGTGTTGGGAGCAGTGGGCAAGGATGGACATAGCCTCAGGGACTGGAGCATAAAGGACATTAACATGAAGTCCAAATATATAGATTCAAGTTCAAACTTTATCATCAACTCATTCTCTGACTTTTTCCATCCCTGGGTCTGATACATTGACAGTAAAGTGCTCTGCCATCCTCTGCCCAACTGAACTGGGGCACTAACCCCATCATTCTTTTTTTTCAATCAATTTTTATTGGAGTATAGTTGCTTTATCATGTTGTGTTAGTTTCTACTGTACAGCAAAATGAATCAGCCATACATATGCATATATCCCCTCCCTTTTGGACACCCTTCCCATTCAGTCAAAACAGTGCCTTAAGTAGGGTTCTCTGTGCTATAGAGTAGATTCTCATTAGCTATATATTCTATACATAGTATCAATAAGGGGTGTGTGTGTGTGTGTGTGTGTGTGTGTGAATCCCAGTCTCCCAATTCCTCCCACATTCCTCCTTCCCCCACCCCACCTCAACCATCATTGTTACAGCAATGGCTGCAGCATCCTAATCTGCCTTGCACTCAAGGGTAGAAAAGGCCTTTCTGAGGTTAAATCTAATGTAGCCTTTGGGACTGCAGGAAGAGTAAGTACTAGGAACAATGAGGTAACAAAGTTACAGAGGTAAACATGTTTCAGCTCAATAAAAGAGTTTATCACAGTGCAGTGGGTGAGCATACAGTGATAAGCCACATTGCTTGGGTTGGAATCCTTACTAGCTATGTGACTTTGAATATTTTAGCCTCTCTGACACTTAGCTTCCTCACCTGTAACATTGGGATAATAATATTACCTACATCATGTAATGCAATGCAATGCTGAGTCGCTTCAGTCATGTCTGACTCTTTGCGACCCCATGGACTATAGCCTGCCAGGCTCCTCTGTCCATAGCATTCTCCAGACAAGAATACTGGAGTGGGTTGCCATGCTCTCCTCCAGGGGATTTTCCTGACCCAGGGATCAACCCATGTCTCTGCATCTCCTGCGTTGGCAGGTTGGTTATTTACCACTAGCACCACCTGGGAAGCCCACCTATATCATAAAGTTATTTTAAAGATTAAATAGTTCAAAATTTGTGATTTGATTAAATCAGTATCTGACATATATGAAGCACAATGTAAGTGCTAGTTAAATAGCAAAATAGATGAAATTGAGAGCTCATTAAGAACTGGAGGAAGTGCTTTGATGGGTAGCAAGTTCCCTGTCACTCCCAGGATGCCGGTAGTCACTGGTATACTGGTATTATGAAGTGTATTCAAGCATCAGGAGAGGATTAGACAAGATAAACTTTATCATCACTTCCTGATCAGAAGTTCTGTGACTTGCTTCACAAGATCACCCAGCTAGTCAGTAGCAAGTAATACCTAAGATAAACCAGGTTTACTTAGAACTTAGTAGTTTTCTTTCTCCTATGCCATTCACCGTCATTTAAGCTTGTGTTTCCCTGGATGACATTTGAAGATTGATCCATGAAATTCAGTGGCATAAAGGGCAAGTTCAACCAGTTACCCTTCTCATGCTCACAAAGCAGCTATTACTGAGAAATCCAGTTTTACTTGCTGCCTTCCTTGTCAGGTCCTGGACAGCTTTGATTGACAAGAGGCTTTGGGTGAAATTGTTTCATTAATATGCTAAATTTCACTTGCTGATTTACAGACTTCCCATTTGTAAGGTTCCTGTTGCTCTTAAATGAGAGGAATTATCATGTCATAAAGCTGATGCCATCAGCTTTTCAGTTTTATATCTGACCTAGCTGTACCTGCATCTGCCATTTGACTTTAGACTCTAAGCAGAAAATAGCATCAATTCATCTACCCTCCACCACCCGCCACTCACTAAAGAAGTATGCCTCCAGGTGAGGTTGCTCAGTGAGAGAGTGCTGGAGTTACTCTAAGCTCAGCAGACCAGGCTGATGCTTTAATAGACCATGAAGACAAAGGGCAGTGAGAGAACTGGGGCAGAGATGATTTCTTTCCTGGAGAATCAGGCTAGACTGTGGCCCACACAGATGCAGCCTCATGAATGATCAGAGATGAAGGGTCAGTATAGCCTGCCCTAAACTTGTGTGAAACCCAAACCAGGAAGGCAAGCTAGCTATGAGCAAATAGGTGAATGAATTTCCCCAAAGTGGCTGGGCCCATGGGGCGCCCTGTGGCTAAAAAAAGGGTCCTGTGGGGCTTCCCTGGTGGCTCAGTTGTAAATAATCCACCTTGCAATGCAGGAGACACAGGTTTGATCCCTCATCCAGGAAGATCCCACATGCCACGGAGCAACTAAGCCCTTGAGCCATGGTTATGGAACCTGCGATCTAGAGCCAGGAACTGCAAATACTGAGCCCACATGCCACAGCTACTGAGCCCGTGTGCTCTGGAGTCCACGCTCAGCAACAAGAGAAGCCCCGCAATGAGAAGCAGCGCACTGCAACTAGACAGTAGCCCCCACTCACCTCAACTAGAGAAAAGCCCATGCAACAACGAAGACCCAGCAGAGCCAAAAATAAATGAATAAATTAATTAATTAATGAAATAAAGAGTCCTATGAGGCACCCAATTCTAGGGTCCTGGCTGAGAAACACTTGCCCACCCTGAGAATCCAAGGGGGACATCCTGCATATTAGAGAGGGGCTGGGTCCCTCGGAATTCTTAACTGTTCCAGGAAATGCAGATATAGCAAAAAAAAAAAAGAAAAAACTGTCTCCAAGATGCTATCAGAATAGTGGTGGGGGGAGGTTTGCCTGCACTAGAAGACTCAACCTAAGTCCAGAGAGAATGGCACTTAGTGACTGCAAATGGCAGTAGGGCCTTGGAGTCAGAGAGACCTGGGTTCATGTCCCTGCTTTGCCAAATTCCACTGGTTGAGTTACTTAACTTCTCCAAGCCTCAATTTTACTCTTCTCTAAGATAGAGATGATAATAGAAGTCCTTGATTCATTGGGTTGTTGTGAGAATTATGTAACATAGAAGATAGGTGAAGCATTTAGGACCCTCCTTGTAAATGTTAACTATTATAATCAACATTATGGATCAATTATTGAAAACAGACAAATATAACTAAGAAAATACATATATATTTTTACATACTTTTATGTGTGTGTGTGCTCGGTTGCTCAGTTGTGTCCAACTCTTTGCAACACCATGGACTGTATAGCCTGATTCTCCAGGCAAGAGTACTTAAGTGGGTTGCCATGCATTCCTCCAGGGAATCTTCCCAACCCAGGGATTGAAAATGCATCTCCCGCTTGGTAGGTGGATTCTTTATCACTAACACCACCTGGGAAGCCCTTCACATACTTTTAAGGCATACTATATTTCACAATAAAGCCATCATCAGAAAGAAAAAAAGGAAGGCAGAATGGTTACAAACGTATGACAAACCATGGTTCACACCTTCAGCTCTGTGACCTGTGAGTGTCTGGGTAAATCATGAAGCTACTTCAGGCTCATAGGACCAACCTCACAGGATATTGTGAGAATTAAATGAGACAACCCCTAGAAAGTGCTTAGAGCAGTGCTCTGCACAGAATTAACTAAGATTTATTCTTGGTTATTATCATTGTGGATGTTTTCTCCTCTGCAGTTCTCAGCCCTGCTATGTTCCATGTTATTCCACCAGACTTTACTCCATCATGTTGAGCTGTTCCATAGGGAATTCCAGAGTGTCACTGATGGGTTCCTGGAGTGGGGGCATGCAGTTGAGACTCTCAGGTCCTAGGGTATAACCTTGTGCTAGTGGAAAGAGGTAAAACATTGTTAGGAGCCCAGCCTATTAACTAAAAGCACTGTGGCTTTCAAAGGTCATTGTTTTCCAGTGGCCCCACAGTTAAGTCGGTTTCCCAATGGACTGTGCACTATGATGTAGCCCCTTCCTTCCACACCCACACCCCACTAGCCAATTGAACGTGTACATTCCTGGCTGACGCATCTGCCATTTTCTTCAAATATTTGCAAAAAGCTTCCCAGAGCAGGAAGCCTCGCTGCCGCAGAGCATTCCATGAGAAAGCTGAAGCAGTGGTTTCCATGGCAATGCCTTGGCACTTATTAGTGTTTGCGTAGGCACTGAGGCAAAAGCTGGAGTCCAGACAGACCTTTGCTGGGCAGGGATGAGGAGAAGAGATGGCTGAATTGCTCTCACTTTGCCCTCTTGGGTGGTTGCCCTCAGGGACAATGCAAGGGGAATGTTTGGGATGCAGTCTGCCCAGATGCCCGTAGAGAGTGTTTAACTCTTCTCCCAGAAGCTCTGAAGCTACTCACCTTACCCAATGCCCAACCTTTGCCACTAGGTTCAGCTTTCCCAAACACCCCTTCATATGCCACTCCTCTGCTGCCCCAAGCCTTTGGTGCTGGTCCCCACTAGTTCTAGATCAAGTCTAAATTATGGCTTTTGAGTCCTTCCACATCTTCCTCTTTCCTGAAGCTCTGGCTGCTTTCCTCACCCTATCCTCATCCTTCCCTCCCTCCCTGTCTACAAGGTTCGTGTATGATTCACCCATATCCTGTAAGTATAATTATTTGGAGCCCTGGATTTCTGTAGGGAGAGTTTCCTGTCGTATTTCTCACATTCTGCTGTTTTGGGTTTTGATTTCTGTCCCCTTTGACCCACAAGGCTTCAACATGAAAACTCAAATTTTCTAGCATTAGAAAATTCCCTTAGGGCAAAAGAAACTAGCTCCATGCTCACTTAACTTTTTAGGTTCCTATTATCACTTCAGGTTTGTCCTGTAGTACTTGCTACCTTGTTAGATCTTTTTTTTGTTTGTTTTTTACGTGTGTAATATTTTATTGACCATTATTGTACGTTTCTTTCCTCTCATCCCATTAGCCTAATTTCTTTTTTAACCAATATCATTAGCTTTATTATTTTTATTGGAGTGTAATTGACATATGACATTATATTAGTTTCTGGTATACAGCATAATGATTCAGTACTTGTATATACTGAAAAACAATCACCGCAATGTCTAGTTAACATTTGTCTTCATACATAATCACAGATTTTTTTCTTCTGTGAGAACTATTCTCTTTGCAACTGTGCTAAGAGAGCAAATATGCAATACAGTATTAGCTATAGTTACCATGCTATAGATTACATCTCCATGCATGACATTTATTTTATAATGGAAGTTTGTACCTTTGGACTGCCTTCACCATTTTACACCCACTCCACCCCCCTGTCTCTGCCAAGCAGCAATCTGTTCTCTGTCTCTGTGAACTTGGATTGTTTTCTGTTTTAGATTCCATATAGAAGTGAAATCATCCAGTATTTATCTTTCTTCATCTGACTTATTCCATTCAGCATAATGTGCTCAAGTTCTATCCATGTTATTGCAAATGGAAAGATTTGTTCTTTTTTATGGCTGAATAATAGTCCATCATGTATGTGCGTGCGTGCCTGGTAGGCTACAGTCCATGGGGTCGCTAAGAGTCAGACAAGAATGAGTGACTTCACTTTCACTTTTCACTTTTCTGCATTGGAGAAGGAAATGGCAACCCACTCCAGTATTCTTGCCTGGAGAATCCCAGGGACAGAGGAGCCCAGTGGGCTGCTGTCTATGGGGTCACACAGAGTTGGACATGACTGAAGAGACTTAGCAGCAGCAGCATACTGTTTTCCATAGTAGTTACATCAGTTTATATTCCCACCAACAATGTAATTCCTTTTACCTCACATCCCAGCCAACATTTGTTATTTCTTGTCTTTTTCGTAATAGTCATTCTAACAGGTGAAAGGTGATACCTCATTGTGATTTTGATTTTTATTTCCCTGATGATGAGTGATGTTGAGCATCTTTTGATATGACTATTGGGCATCTGTATGCCTTCTTTGGAAAAATGTCTGTTCAGATCCTCTGCCCACTTTTAATTGGATTGTTTTTGTTTTGTTTTTTGCTATTGAGTTGTATGAGTTCTTTATATATTTTGATTTGTTGTCATTCTGTTACTAAGTAGTGTCCAACTATTTGTGACCCCATGGACTGCAGCATGCCAGGCTCCTCTGTCCTCCACTATCTCCTAGAGGTTGCTCAAACTCATCCATTGACTTGGTGATGCTAACCATCTCATTCTCTGCCACTCCCTTCTCATTTTGCCTTTCAATCTTTCCCACATCAGAGTATTTTCTAGTGAGTTGGCGCTTCACATCAGGTGGCCAAAAGATTAGAGCTTCAGCCTCAGCATCAGTCCTTCCAGTGAATATTCAGAGTTGCTTTCCTTTAGGATTGACTGGTTTGATCTTCTTGCAGTCAAAGGGACTCACAAGAGTCTTCTCCAGCACCACAGTTCAAAAGCATCAATTCTTTGGTACTCAGCTTTCTTTATGGTCCAACCCTTACATTCATACATGACTACTGGAAAAACCATAGCTTTGACTAGATGGACCTTTGTTGGCAAAGTGATGCCTCTGGTTTTGAATATGCTGTCTAGATTTGTCATAGCTTTCCTTCCCAGGAGCAAGCATCTTTTAATTTCATGGCTACATTAATCCTTTATCAGATCTATGATTTAAACAAGTATTTTGTTGCATTTGGTGGGTTGCCTTTTCATTTTGTTGATGGTTCTCTTTGATGTACAGAAATTTTTTGTTTAGTGTAGTCCCCTTTATTTGGTTTTGCTTTTATTGCCTTTGCTTTTGGTGTCAGAGCCAAGAAAATCATTGCTGAGATGTGTGTTAATGAGCTTATGGCCTCTGTAGTCTTCTAGGAGCTTTATGGTTTCAAATGTTATGTTCAAGTCTTGAATCCATTTAGATCTAAATTTTGTGTATTATGTAAGATAGTGGTCCCATTTCATTGTTTTTCATGTGACTATCCAATTTTCTCGCCACTTATTGAAGAGACTGTCCTTTCCATGTTGTATATAATTGGCTCTTTTGTCATAAAATAATTGAATATATATTCATGAATTTATTGTGGGGCTGTTTCTTGTGTTCCATTGATCTATGTGTCTTTTTTTTTTTTTTTATTTCAACTACAGAGGGCAGGTCTTTATTCCCAATCCTGATCCCAATATCATACAGTTTTCATTCCTATAGCTTTGTAATATAGTTTGAAATCAAGGAGCACATCTCCAACTTTGTTCTTCTTTCTCAAGATTGTTTAGGCCATTTGAGTCCTTTGTGGTTCTATCCAAATGTTCAGAATCTTTGTTTGATTTCTGTGGAAAATGCCATTGGAATTTTGATAGCAATTGCATTGAATCTGTAGATCACTTTGGGCAGTATAGACATTTTAAGAAGCAACCCAGGCTCCAACACATGAGCACTGAATTTATTTCTATTTATTTGTTTCTTCTTCCATTTCCTTCCTCAGTGATTTGTCATTTTCAGTGTACATGTCTTTTATCTCCTTGGTTAAAATTTATTCTTTAGGTATTTTGTTGTTTTTTGGATGAAATTTCAAGTGGGATTGTTTTCTTAATTTCTCTTTCTGATAGTTCATAATTAGTGTGGTTCTTTGTTGATTTTAAGACATTAAAAAAAAAAACATTTATCCAGAGATTTTTGGTGGCTTCAACCAGTATAAGAAACCAAAGTGTACTGAATGCAATTTTGTCATCATGCTTTGAAGTAGACAGGTAGTCTGGCTAAGTTATGTCAATTTTTGTGGATGAGGAACTTACTTGCCTGGAGCCACACAGTGAAATAATGACTAAGTTTGGAGGAGAATTCAGGCTTCCACCATGTATCTCTTGTACTCTACCACCATGTTATCACCACATTACCAAAAAATGGAGGGGTGTTGTTCCCCAATGTGCTACCCCCACTCTTCTTTTTAGCATTTAAAGATTAATTTATTATATTATAATATATTCTCCTATTAGAACATTTGAGAATGGACACGTAATCTAACATAATAGGTAATTTCTATTTCTTTCTTTTGTTTTTTGCTACCCCCTTCTCTTGACGAATCCTGAGAATGTGGCTTTCAGTTGCTCCTCATTTTCCTTCTATGTTCACTCAATGGCTGCTAATAGCACATCAACAAAGAACAAGACCTGCTTTTTTTTCCTTTCCTTTTTTTTTGGGGGGGGGGAGGGTCATGCCACATGGCTTGTGGAATCTTAGTTCCCCAACCAGGAACTGAACCTGGACCCTGGCAGGGACAGTGTCAAGTCCTAACCACTGGACTACCAGGGAATTCCCAACACCTGCTTTCTTAATTTGGTCTTTAACCACTCTGTTTTGTGTAGGAATCCCTAGAAAGAGAGTTGGCAACTTTTCAAAAGCAGTGGTATCAAGGTTTCTGGTCCTTTCTTTTCTTTTCTGTCCAAGTACCTTGGTCACTCCCTGGATGTTACCATAGAAATAGGGAGATAAGTGGTCGCTGGCAAATAATGGATGCTTTGTTGGTTACTCCCATCTATCATCATCTCCCACACTGTAGTAGCAGTCCCTCAGGTGCAGCTTTGAAGAATGTGCATACCAGAATTCTGGAGTACTTTAACTCATAAGTGTTAATTTTTCCATCTGTGCTATCATCTGTGACTATGAGAATGTGATCTTAGAATGCGTTTTGCAGGTTAGTGGAATAGAAACTCCAAGAAAACCTGCCATTTTGGCATTGCCCACCTAAGCTAGATCATAGAGATTGTGAACATAAGCCTTTTGGGAGGAGAGTGGGGGCTGGCATTAGAGACTCAGAAATGTCTAGAAGATGAACGATTCCAGCTATGACATATGACATGAAAGCTTGCAGTCTGTCTACACAACCTCTGCGAGGGAAGCCTGGAGGAGAGACACCCCATCCACAGACTCCTTTAGCTCTTTTCTCCTCTTTTGCCTTCCACAATGAAATTGACTGCCACTTTAGATCTTAGGCACTGTTAGCTTTTCTTCCCAAGGATCCTCATCAGATGCTACAGGTTTAATCAGGCACAGATGTCTGGAAAGAGGCCAACAAGGGGAAGCAATGGGCAAAGTGCCCAAAATGTATAGGAAATTACCTTGAATGTCAATTTGGAAGCAGTAAGGTGATTTGACACTAGTTAAAAGCAGAACCACACTGCTAACACTTTCCAGTATGTTATTGGCAGATATTGCCCGGTTGCCGGGATTATGTTATACTTTTATTTTCAACAGTTCTATTTTCTGATGTTTTGAGCACAATATTTCTATTGATATTTGAAAAAAATTGTGGCAAATTTAGCATATGGTTATGGGTTTCTTTTTCATATAAATAAGAGATTTCACTAAATTTGCTGTCCCTCTAAGTGTGATGTGATTGCACTCAATCTGATGTTTCCCAGGATAATGAGAAGGAAGATAATTGGGAAGTTGAGAAAGGAAGATAATTGGTTGGGTTTGCCAACAAAAGTTGGGTCTATTCTATTAAATAAGGGCCACCTGTCTCACCAGCAGTCACGCCTAGTCACACACCTCCAGCTATAGAGGTGCTGGTGTAATGAGCAAAATTAATTTTCCCCTAGGAAGTCTCAAGATTATGGTCTCAAGATTCTAGGCAACTGCCTCCATGGCTGATTTCCCTGCATCCCACTTGCTGTTTCGATGGTCCAGTGCTGGGCTAGGCTGCGGGGGTAGTGGGTAGCTCATGAGTTGCATTGGCTACCAGATGCCTGTCTGGTGCTCCAGCGGACAGGAACTTTTCAACACTAGTCACCTCTATTTGACCCTGCTTCTGAGCTTTTGTTTCTGCCACTGCCATGCCACTAAGCTGAGGTAGTCTGGCCTTCTCATTTACTGATCTAAGTTTCAGTCTGTAATCTCATCTCATTGTTAACAAGGGCCATCCTGGCTAACCTGCTCAACTGCGGGCCAGAAGAGATCCTTGACTGATGGTGGGCAGAGTGAGCTGTGTGGGAACCGAGACTGAGAGGGCAAGAAGGCCATTATCATTTACAGCACGTTTACCATTTGCTGGGCACTGTTCCACGTGCTTTATATGCATTGACTGTTCTCATTTGCTGTCACCAAATGAAAAGGTCAAAATGGCTCAGCCCTAAAGGGTGGGCCATCCACTTGTTTTCCTTGCCATCAGTGAGGTGGTCCTGTGTTGGGAACGAAGAGAAGTGAAAAGCAAAGGAGAAAAGGAAAGATTCCCATTTGAATGCAGAGTTCCAAAGAATATCCAGGAGAGATAAGAAAGCCTTCCTCAGCGATCAATGCAAAGAAATAGAGGAAAACAACAGAATGGGAAAGACTAGAGATCTCTTCAAGAAAATTAGAGATACCAAGGGAACATTTCACGAAAAAATGGGTTCGATAAAGGACGGAAATGGTATGGACCTAACAGAAGCAAAAGATATTAAGAAGAAGTGGCAAGAATACACAGAAGAACTGTACAAGAAAGATCTTCACGACCCAGATAATCAAGATGGTGTGATCATTCACCTAGAGCCAGACATCCTGGAATGTGAAGTCAAGTGGGCCTTAGAAAACATCACTACAAACAAAGCTAGTGGATGTGATGAAATTCCAGTTGAGCTATTTCAAATCCTGAAAGATGATACTGTGAAAGTGCTGCACTCTATATGCCAGCAAATTTGGAAAACTCAGCAGTGGCCACAGGACTGGAAAAGGTCAGTTTTCATTCCAGTCCCTAAGAAAGGCAATCCCAAAGCATGCTCAAACTACTGCACAATTGCACTCACCTCACATGCTAGTAAAGTAATGCTCAAAAATTTCCAAACCAGGCTTCAGCAATACATGAACTGAGAACTTCCAGATGTTCAAGCTGGTTTTAGAAAAGGCAGAGAAATCAGAGATCAAATTGCCAATATCTGCTGGATCTTCAAAAAAGCAAGAGAGTTCCAGAAAAACATCTATTTCTGCTTTATTGACTATGCCAAAGCCTTTGACTGTGTGGATCACAATAAACTGTGGAAAATTCTGAAAGAGATGGGAATACCAGACCACCTGACCTGCCTCTTGAGAAACCTGTATGCACGTCAGGAAGCAACACTTAGAACTGGACATGGAACAACAGACTGGTTCCAAATAGGAAAAGGAGTTCATCAAGGCTGTATATTGTCACCCTGCTTATTTAACTTATATGCAGAGTACATCATGAGAAACGCTGGACTGGATGAAGTGCAAGCTGGAATCAAGATTGCCAAGAGAAATATCAATAACCTCAGATATGCAGATGACACCACCCGTATGGCAGAAAGTGAAGAGGAACTAAAAAAAGCCTCTTGATAGAAGTGAAAGAGAAGAGTGAAAAAGTTGGCTTAAAGCTCAACATTCAGAAAACTAAGATTGTGGCATCTGGTCCCATCACCTTATGGGAAATAGATGGGGAGACAGTGGAAACAGTGTCAGACTTTATTTTTGGGGGCTCCAAAATCACTGCAGATGGTGACTGCAGCCATGAAATTAAAAGACGCTTACTCCTTGGAAGGAAAATTATGACCAACCTAGATAGCATATTAAAAAGCAGAGACATTACTTTGCCAACAAAGGTCCGTCTGGTCAAGGCTATGGTTTTTCCAGTGGTCAGGTATGGATGTGAGAGTTGGACTGTGAAGAAAGCTGAGCGCCGAAAAATTGATGCTTTTGAACTGTGTTGTTGGAGAAGACTCTTGAGAGTCCCTTTGACTGCAAGGAGATCCAGCCAGTCCATCCTAAAGGAGATCAGTCCTGGGTGTTCATTGGAAGGACTGATGCTGAAACTGAAACTCCAGTACTCTGGCCACCTTATGCGAAGAGTTGACTCATTGGAAAAGACCCTGATGCTGGGAGGGATTGGGGGCAGGAGGAGAAGGGGCTGACAGAGGATGAGATGGCTGGATGGCATCACCGACTCGATGGACATGAGTTAAACTCCGGGAGTTGGAGATGGACAGGGAGGCCTGGCATGCTGCAATTCATGGGGTCGCAAAGAGCGACTGAACTGAGCTGAACTGAACTGACTCCATGAGGCATGAGGAGCCTGTGGTCCAACAAGCATATGACTTTAAACAAGCCACTTCCTTTCACTGGGCTTCAGTTTGGCATGTGTGTGCTCTGTCATGTCTGACTCTGTGTGACCCCATGGATTGTAGCGTGCCAGGCTCCTCTATCCATGGAGTTTTCCAGGTAAGAATACTGGAGTGGGTTGCCATTCCCTTCTCCAGGGGATCTGCCAGATCTAGGAATCAAACCCGTGTCTCTTGCATCTCCTGCATTGGCAGGCGGATTCTTTACCACTGTGCCACCTGGGAAGCCCTACAAATGGTGTGGGGCGTCCCAAATCTCAACTCAGCAACTTGTCACCTGTGTGACTCATCCAAGTCACTCAACCTGGATGTGCCTTAGTTTCTACATCTGTAACTAAAGATATGGCTAACACCTGTTTAAATGAAAAACATTCAGAATAGTACTGAAACGTAAAAAAAAAAAAATTGCTATTATTACAAATAATAGATACTAATGAGTATTTCATTCCCCTATCTTTCCTATATGAATTGTCTCAATGTTTGTAACCTTTAATGCAGAACTTGACTAATGCGGCAATTCCATATTATTATGTACAGCTCTCAGCATGCTGAGTCATAACACATAATCGTGCCCTAGAATGCACATATGGCACAGCACCCGGCCACATGAAGGGGTGGAAGCTCAGTACTCAGTCCCCAGTGAATGAGAGACAGGCCTATTTGTATTTATTTTCTTTCAGTTTTATTGAGATATGATTGCCTTACAGCACTGTATAAGTTTAAGGGGTACAACATCATGACCTGACTCTACACATCATGAAATGATGACCACAATAAGTCTCATGAGCATCCATCATCTCACGCTCATGTGTGCTTAGTCACTAAGTCATGTCTGACACTTTGTGACCCCCTGTAGCCCATCAGGCTCCTCTGTCCATGGAATTCTCCAGGCAAGAATCCTGGAGTAGGTTGTCATGCCCTTCTCCAGGGGATCTTCCTGACCCAGGGATAGAACCAATGTCTCCTGTATCTCCTGCATTGGCAGAAGGGTTCTTTACCACTGAGTCACCTGGGAAGCCCATCTCATCTCATATGGACACAAAATTAAACAAAAAGAAAAGCAGTGTTTCTCCTTATGATGGGAACTCTTAGGATTTGCTCTTTTTAACCACTTTCATAGATAACATACAGCAGTGTTAATTATCTTTATCATGCTGTACATTATATCCCTAGTACTTATTTATCTTATAACAGGAAGTTTTTACCTTTTGACTGCCTTCATCTAATTCCCCCTCTTCCACCCCACCTCAGGTAACCATAAATATCTTGTCTTTCTATGAGTTTTTGCTCTTTAATTATAATGGCCCTACAACACCATTGTCAGTGCCTTTTACACAACATAGTGATTCGATATGTCCATACATTTCAATCTGATCACCATAATAAGATTCAGGCCTCTTAAAACTGATAGCCTGTGAGGTGAATGCCATAAGGGATTCCCTTATAGAAATTCCAGATGCTTTTTAACTTTCAAAACAAGTTGACTGCATTGAGATTTATCTGTGTATAGATGAAGATCTGATGTCATTTCACACTCTACACATAGTAATAGATACTAATGAGTATTTGTGGCTTAAGGCCTGGTCCCTGATCTCAGAGAGTTACTTGAACATTAAGGGGGAGAGACACATAAACGCAATGGGTTATAGGATAGGACAGTGTTAACTATGAGTCTAAATAAGAACATGCATATAACCTTATAAGCTGAAACTATATAAATGCTCATGGTTGTAGTTTTTTCTGTAGGCCTTAAGAACTGCACCAGGAAAAGGAGGGATCATTTCTTGTTGGGGCATCAGGGAAGGTACTGAAACCTGGGATTTTCAATAGGCATGACTGAGGGCAAAGGCTCAATGGATAAATAAACAAATATTTTAAAAAATCTAACAAAATATGTCAGATCATCACTCATTTGCTTGAAACCATCACTTCTCATTGCACTTAGAATAAAATCCAAACTCTTTCCTGTGACATACAAGAGCCCTACAGGATTTGGCCCCTGCATGATTCTTCAGCCTCAGCTTGTGCCACATTCCCTCTTGCTCCCTATAGTTCAGTCTCACTGTCTTGTCTGTTGGTAAACAAGTCCATTAGGGCTTCCATGCCAATTCATCTCTCTATTTGGAATGCTGATCTCCTAATTCTCTACATGTGATAGATGTCTTCTTGTTATTAAGGACTCAGCATAAATGTCACCTTTTCAGAAAGGGCTGTGTTGGCCACCTGAAGTTGACTTCCTTCCTTGCTATCACTTTCTAATACATTAGCCTGTTTTCTTTTCTTTTTGGGAGGAGGACTGTGATGGGTCTTTGTCAAAATGCATAGGCTTTTTGTTGAGGCTAGAGGGCTTTTCCTAGTTGCGATGCATGGGTTTCTCTTGTTGTAGAGCATAGGTTCTAGAGCACACAGGCTTAGTAGTTGTGAACATGGGTTCTCTAGTTGCAGTGCATGGGCTTAGTTGCCCCACAGTATGTGGGATCTTAGTTTCCCACCCAGGGACTGAACCCATCCCTACATTGAAAGGTGGATTCTTAACCACTGGATCACCAGGAAAGTCCCTGTTTTATTTTATTCATAGTATTTATCTCTATCAAATTTTCTCGTTCTTTAAGTGTTTCTTCCCCACCACCCAGACACACAACTGGAATGTAAGCTCCATGAGAGTAGGAGCCTTTTCTGTTTCATCTGCCCTTGTATCCTCCATGCCTGGAACAGTACCTGGCATGTAGTAGACATACAGTAAATATATATTGAATGAATGTTGAATAAATTAATTGGCAGCAGAGCAGTTACTGCAGTGATGCAACAGGCAGTAAAGTCCCTTTAATTAAATTGGTGATAATAGGAAGCAAAATTGGAAAAAAAAATATCAATATCAGATCAGACCCACCCAGATTTCATTTCAGGGCATTTAATACTGGAAATGGTCTTCCCCAGTGACTCAGCAGTAAAGTATCCACCTGCAGTGCAGGAGACGCAAGAGATGTGGGCTCAATCCCTGGATTAGGAAGATCTCCTGGAGGAGGAAATGGCAACCCACTCCAGCATTCTTGCCTGGGAAATTCCATGCACAGAGGAACCTGGTGGCCTATGGTCCATAGGGTCACAAAAGAGATGGATATGACTGAACATGCACACATGCAATGCTGGAAACACTGGAAGGCTTCTTAGGTCACTATTTCTATTACAGAGATTTAAAACTGGGACTACGGATCAATTAAGAAATAAGTAATTATCCATTCATTAATCAAAAAAATAGGTGGAGGACTAGATCAGTAGAACTTGCTATCTGGAAGTTATAGGAGTGGAAGGAAGGGATAAATGATAATTTCATAGTTTCTTGCCATGAAATTAAAGCAAAACGCTTGGGAGAAGAATTGCTGGTGGGTGGGAAGGAAGGATGACAGGCTTGGTTTAGAACATGCTGAGTTTCACTCATCCCCTGAGGTTTCTGGCAGAGCCTTTCAATGTGGGCCTAGAATCCTACAGGGAGGAGGAGATAGAGGTGGAGGATTTCATCAGCATAGAGATGAGAGTTGAAAGTAATGGCAGCGGGATCCTTGAGGAGTACAAAGCAACTGAAGGGTATAGAAAATTCTTATTTCAAGGGATCTGTTTATCACATCTCATACCTCCCAGGATGTACAACTAGAACGTGTGGGTTATAATCATCTCCAACACCCCCAGCCTCCTCCCCACAGTTTGCTCCCTCCCTTGAACAATCCTGTGGATTCTTTCCCAGGCAGGGGGCCCTAAGCGTGGGCTGTGAGGAGTCATTGTCATCCTCCCTGATATCAGCTTCATAACATACGCTCCTCACTGCTCACAGGGGCGGATATCAAGATAAGCAGTGGAGAGTGCCTCAGAATGATTGAAAAAAAAGTTGGGGGGGAAAAAGCCTGCCTATAAAGTGCCAAAGAATTGATGCTTTTGAACTGTAGTGCTGGAGAAGATTCTTGAGAGTCCCTTGGACTGCAAGGAGATCAAACCAGTCCATCCTAAAGGAAATCAGCCCTGAATATTCATTGGAAGGACTGATGCTGAAGCTGAAGTTCCAATACTTTGGCCATCTGATGTGAAGAGCCAACTCATTGAAAAAGACCCTGATGCTGGGAAAAGATTGAGGGCAAGAGGAGAAGGGGGAGACAGAGGATGAGATGGTTGGATGGCATCTTTGACTCACTGGACATGAGTTTGAGCAAGCTCTGGGAATTGGTGATGGACAGGGAAGCTGGCGTGCTCCAGTCCACAGGGTCACAAAGAGTCGGACATGACCGAGCGACTGAATTGAACTATAAAGTCATCACCACTATTTTGCTTTCCCACTATAAATGCACTTTCTGATCCCTTATCTACCGGAGACAAGGCAGTATCAACAAGCTCTTCTAGACACGCAGAGCTTCTTGTAACTCTGGCTAATGTTGTCAGTCAAAACACTGTTATAATTTGTATTCACGGTCAACATGTGGCTTGTCACAGTGAAGGAACTCACTCATGGAATTTAGTAGCAGGGCTGGGATGAGGTCCTCAGACCTCTAGGGCCAGCCCCTCTGTTGCTGCTGGCAACAATCTCAGAGTGTTATCCAACCCTCTCCCTCTGCCAGTAAGCAAGGTCTCATCCTTCACCCTGGGCTTCATCCTGAATCCCTGCTGGGAGCCAAGAGCCTATCAGAGACTGATTGTTCTACTTCCCTTGGCAGATTGGCACTGGCCAGTGTCAGGACTTGTGCAGAGAGTATATAATAGGGTCCCTAATGAGGACATGACAATGATGATTTTGTTTCAACTGAAGGGCTTATGTGTCTATGTCAGTGTCTAGACCCTACAAGGCAAACCTGGAGGCCAGGAATGGGTGGAGAACACTATAAAGTAGGGACTCAGGACAAAATGGCAAGTGGCCCAAGTCTCTCAGCCGCTTTGTGAAATGAAACTTACAACTGTGTGTTGGGCTTTGGGCCTTGGGTTTGAGCAGAAAGAGTGTGGTGGGTTTGGGTGGTCAGAGTGGGTTGTTGCCTTCTAAATAAGACAAGACAGTCTGGATTTGGAGTCTGAAAAAAAAATTTAAAAAGAGACATGTTCCAGTTGAGCAGTGACTGTGTGGCTTGTTCACATGTCTCTCCCCAGGGCATCGAAGGGTGCCTGGCACATAGCAGTTGCACAGTAAATATGTGTTGACAAAAATGAAAAAGTATATGTTGAATATGTGGATGAATGAAAATAGGTTTGACTGTCCATCGCAAATCTTAGAATTGTATTGATAAACTCAGCTTGTCTACTGGAAACCTTTTCCTAGCTGTCACTGGAAGAAGTTAATTTCTGTAACATTCCAGGCAATAAGCCAAAAGCTCACAGAGATTGCTTTTAAAAGATGGTCTTGGGCCCATTTCCTCCCTTTTTGTTTTTCTCTAGACCTAGTCTTCCACATTGAACATTTCAAGATTTTTTTTCCCTCTTAAGCTGGTAATAGGAGAAGGCAATGGCAACCCACTCCAGTACTCTTGCCCGGAAAATCCCATGGACAGAGGAGCCTGGTGGGCTGCAGTCCATGGGGTGGCGAAGAGTCGGACACAACTGAGCGACTCCATTTTCACTTTTCACTTTCATGCATTGGAGAAGGAAATGGCAATCCACTCCAGTGTTCTTGCCTGGAGAATCCCAGGGACTGGGGAGCCTGGTGGGCTGCCATCTATGGGGTCGCACAGAGTTGGACACGACTGAAGTGACTTAGCAGCAGCAGCAAGCTGGTAATAAGCTCCCATTTTTCCTCCCTCTGTCACTAGGTTGCTGCTGCAAATCTGAGTCTGATAACTTGGATTTCCAGTTTTGTGCTGATCTCTGCTTAGTGTGGCATCAGTGGGTGTAGTCCTTATGGGAAATGTGTGTGTTCATGAGTATGCATGTGTGTACATGTATAAGCAATTTTAACTGCCCCAAAGAAGGAAAAGAACAAAAGGCCATGGAGAATGAAAATTCATGTGTAAGTAAAATGATTAGGCACTTCCCAGCCTGTCACTGGAACCATGGTAAGTACTAGACAGGAAGATATCTCGTTAGAGACCAAGTCTCAAATTGGCCCTAAGGTGGAGCTCTCAGTTCAAGGCAAAGGTGGACCTTCCCCAAACACACAGAAAGTGAATCCATCCTCAGCAGCTCCAAGGTCATTGTAAAATAAGATACTGGGAAGCTTGGAAGACAAACAAGCATGTGGCTATAAACGGTACTTCCTCCCTGGGAGGAGAGTAATGGGGGCAGCAAGTACCATCTAGCCCAGTCCTCTGGCCCAGGTTGAGCTTAGCTCTTTGAGCTGCCTAGTTCAGAAACCTGAGTCACACCCCTCAGCTCTCCTGCCTTCCCTCCTCCCAGATTCTCCCACCATCTCTGGAAATTGCTGAGGAAGAGAAATTAGCCTTAAGTTAGATAGTTTATTGGTGAACCGGGAAGAATTGTAGGAGCAGGCAAGAGTCAGAGGTCATGAACAATCTATAGGTCATCAACACAGAAGAATGAGTTAAGGCAACAGAACACTGGAATGAGAGCCAGAGGGCCTCCAGAAAGGGTTTTATATAGCTTTATAGCTTAAATGTTTTGTTTGTCATGTCTTATAGAGAATACAGAGTAATAGTAAATAATTTCTTTTTTTTTTAACTCTATCTTGTGGCGTTAATAATAATGGCAGCTAACATGTATTGTAAACTATGTGCCAGATACTGTCCTAATCCTCTTAAGCAAATTATCCCACAACTTCATTTAATCCTCACAATGATTCCCAAGGGGCAAGTGTAATTAATATTACCACTAGCTTTTAGATGATGAAGCCGAGACCTAGAGTGGTGAATAAATATTCTTGGGTCACACAGTTACTGAGTGATTGAGACAAGATTTGAAGCTAGGCTATCTAACTTCTGTGAACAAAATTGGTGCACCTACAATAAGTGTGTTTCCTTCCTTTGACTCTCTGACATAAGTACCAATTTTATAAGGTTTTAAGCCGACACAGTAGAAATGGAAGTGGGTGATTTTATAAACACTTTAGCTTCTTTCTCAGAATAAGGGACTTAATATCTTGGCCACACCCCTTTATGTCAGAAAAGCTAGAAAGGATATGGTGATATATTTTATACTTTTATTAAATAATAGGCCATGTTATGTATGTTGTAAAGCTGTGAATTGACAGTGGTGGCTTCTACTTTGCAAACTTTTCATAGATGTACAGCACAGGTATCTCATAGGCACAGTTAAATTAGGTTCACATCTGTTCTTCTGGGGCTTCCCTTGTGGCTTAGCTGACAAAGAATCTGCTTGCAATGTGGGAGACCTGGCTTCAGTCCCTGGGTTGGGAAGATCCCTTGGAGAAGGGAACGGCTACCCACTTCAGTGTTCTGGCTTGGAGAATTCCATGGGACTGTATAGCCCAAGGGGTTGCAAAGAGTTGGACACAACTGAGCAACTTTAACTTTCACTATTCTTCTGAGATGTAGGACATATTCAGGAATGTGCCCCATGTGTGAGGTGCAGGATATCTGAGGCAGGGCCTTCCTATATGTTTATTTCCAGGAGGAATTTGAGATTAAAATACAGAGAAGTATAGGCTTCTGGAAGACTTGATGGAAAGAGGTGTGCCTGGTTGAGGAATGAATTTCTACCACTGGCTCAGGAATGGATGAGACAGTTGGAACCCCAACAGATTCTGAATCTTGAGATTCTCAGTGCTCTTTGGCCAGTAGCTACCAGTGTCTCTGAGTGCAAATGGGAAATTGGAGGCCTGATGTCTTCTAGATTACAAGATTTTAGGAACAGGTCCAGAGGAATGCCCAGGTTGTCTCTATTTATTTATCTATATAGATATTAAATGGGCTTCCCAGGTGGTGCTAGTGGCAAAGAACTCACCTGCAAATGCAGGAGACATAAGAGACCCAGGTTTAATCCCTAAGTCAGGAAGATCCCCTGGAGAAGGGCATGACAACCCACTCCAGTATTCTTGCCTGGAGAATCCCATGGACAGAGGAGCCTGGAGAGCTACAGTCCATAGGGTTGCAAAGAGTCAGACATGACTGAAGCGACTTAGCATGCATAGATATTAAATGATGGAATATAAGCCATTGAGTAGTCACCAGTCAGCAAACCTTTGACAGTACTGGTTCCATGTGTGTTTTAAGTGTCTGGATATAATATCCTTAAAGGCCCATTCCAGGACAAGACACTTTTGACATGCTACATACTATTTAGGCAGGATCTTAATAAGGAAACTCTCAGACCAAGGTACATACAGTGGGTCAGTCATGCCCCACCTAAGACCCTCACATTTGTGCCATACTGCAACACAAGGCAGGCCCTATCCATCTTAGAGCCCTTTCTTTTTTCCTTGACACATTCCTTCAGGGATCTCACCCACTGATCAGGATAACCCCACACAGTACCTTCTCCGACCAAGGTCCACACCACAATGGTGAACCCCACACAGCAGCCCTCCTGGCACTCACCCACTCTCCTAATACTGTCAGGCAACTCTCACTTACATGAGAAGCCATACCCTAACTGTACGGAGTAAGAGCTTTCTTGTTGAGGTTGCATCTTAGCTGTGATATACACTGAGACAAGCCTGCTCTCCACCAGAGTGCACCCTACCATTATGGAGTCTTGACAGTGACCTCCATGGCCTACTTCCCCAATCTTAACTCTGTGAGGCACCTGCTGCTCAGATTGGAGCTCTTATTCAACTTTACAATGTAGTGAAGCCAGTTTTACATGATCTGTCACCATGCCACCACTCTGAATAGCATGAGGTCAATCTTGACCACCCCGCCACCACTTCATGCAGGATGGCCAGGTCAGAGACTTCCCTTGTTGGATCTACGGTGAAGCTGACTTTACCAGCTCTCACCTTCACCAGGCTTTATGCTGCCATTTTGCTCTTAGTAATGCAACCCATCTCCTAGACCAAGGTTCACATATGCCTGGTGAAACAACTGTCTAGTGCCCCTGATTAGTGCTGTATTATCCAGAAGGCCAGCTCATATGTGCTTAGGGCACGGCACTGCAGTAGCACCACCAAATAACTTTTTTTTTTTTAGCCACACTGTGAGGCATGTGGTATCTTAGTTCCCTGACCAGGGATCAAACCCATTCCCCCTGCATTGGGAGCCCACAGTCTTAATCACTGGACCACCAGGGAAGCCCTCAAATAACTTTTTAAGGAGTTTGAAATGTGACTTTAAAAAATGAAGTAGTCATGATAAGAAAAATCAGAACTTTGTTGAATTATTTTTTTACACCTGTTATATGGTTTAAAATGATTTCCATTTGAATGACAAAGATATGGGCAAACTTCCAAAATCTTTTCCATAATTAGGGCTTCCAAAGGCCTTGATTTGGCCTGTGTTTTCTGTTTCCCCACAAACTATGAGGCAGTCACCTGTCACTACTCAAAATGCCTCATGCCATCAGACAGCCTTTGCTTAGAATAGTAACCTTGTAACTAGGACCAATATTCATCTAGAATACATGAGTATGGCCATAACAGATGTTCAAATACTGAAATTCTTCCCTAGTTACTGATGAATACCTACTTCTCTATATCATCATCCCTTCCCCTTGTGTATCCCATCATCATCCTAGCTTCCCTAGACCCACCCTAAGACTTTTTGGACCTCCTCAGAATCTCACAACCAAGATATAAGGCCTGCTTTAGCATCATATTCCAAGTGGACAGTGCCCATGTAGAATCTGTTGTTAAATATTTTGAACATCATCCTCTCCTGCAACCACTGCAACCCAACATTATATAGCTCTCGAAGGCTCACTACCTCAGTGCACATGCCATGAGGCACATCTCTTCCAAAGCAGCAAGACTCCAGTGTGGGTATGCAGTGTGTGCTAACCACTGGCCCACACCATCACTCCCCATCCTTATATGGACCCTTTGTTTGGGGGCTGTTCTTGAGCAGACCACACCCCAACCAAGCTCTTCATGGAGCAGCCCTCCACTTGTTCATCTCCCCACACCATGTGACAGGTTATAACCATGCCTCCACTTCACTTATTGGCTTGATCAGCCACTCACGACTGCTCCTGTTATCTGGACAACCCATGATCTGGCCAGTGCACACAACTGTAGCTTGAGGAAATGACTGACAAGAGCAGGTCCACATAGCTGGTACCAGTCCTCAAAGCCCAAAGACCAGACCAGAGTCCACCAAGAATATGGTGTCAGCCTGTAATATGGCTCCCACACCACCTATTCACAGAGCATTAGGCTGAACTTATGAAACCAAGATCCATAACACTGTCTCCAACAATTCAAGTGAAAGTGAAAATGCTAGTAGCTCAGTTGTGTCTGACTGGACACATGTGTCTGTCCTGTGACCCCATGGACTGTAGCCCACCAGTCTCCTCAGTCCATGGGATTCTCCAGGCAAGAATACTGGAGTGGGTTGCCATTTCCTTCTCCAGGGGATCCAGGGGATCTTCCTGACCCAGGGTTCAAACCTACATCTCTGTGTCTCCTCCATCGGCAGGTGGGTTCTTTACCATCTGAGCCACCAGGGAAACCCCCAACAATTCAAGGGACATGCTAAACAGAGTCAGGTCTCAAGTCTCTCTTCCCTCAACAGTGAATCACTACCCCAAGCAGTCCTGTGAAACCACTCAGGACACTGACTAGAACAGGGCAGCAACTGCTCTCCACATGGCCCTAGGTCATCCCTGACCAGTGTGAGATCCACATCAACACTGACCAGGCAATCACACATACATCCATGCCTCACATCCGGAAGCAAATCTTCACAAGGCTAGAAAACGAACCTCAGCGCATAAAACTGAAATGTTCTGAGAGACTAAGGACTCCAACAGAAGCTGCTAAGTTGACCAGAGCCCACAGAAGCATTCTCCACATAATGAGATGATTTGATCTGTGAACAAACCTGGCATACGGCCCCATTCTTCACATTCATCTCTTCCTTCCCTCCCCTTCCCTCTTCCTTCCTCTCACCCCTTTACTGCCATTCTCTGTTCCCCTTGTTCTCTTTCTCTCTCAGTCGAGTCACTGCTGTATTATTTGTCAAAATAGTTTGGATGTGTCCCCAGTTCCATTTAGGCCAGAGGAAAACTCAGGAAGGCTCAAAGGCGGTGCCAGCCCCCCCCTCCCCGCCCCTACCGCCAGGCGGGGCCTCCTGAATGAGAATCTGTGCTCCTGGAACAGCATGGTTGGGGAACAAAATCCCCTTCCTCTAGTAAGCAGGGCCCCCAAGCCAGCTGCTGGTGAGATAAGACCAGACCCCAGATGAAGGGTGATGTCAGCCAAATTGAGAGGGACTAGAGGAGACCTCAAAGCTATGGTTTTTTCCAGTCTTCATGTGTGGATGTGAGAATTGGACCATAAAGAAAGCTGAGCGCTGAAGAATTCATGCTTTTGAACTGTGGTCTTGGAGAAGACTCTAGAGAGTCCCTTGGACTGCAAGGAGATCAAACCAGTCCATTCTAATGGATGGAATATTCATTGGAAAGACTGATGCTGAAGCTGAAACTCCAATAATTTGGCCACCTCATGCAAAGAATTGACTCATTGGAAAAGAGCCTGATGCTGGGTAAGATTGAAGGCAGGAGAAGAAGGGGATGACAGAGGATGAGATGCTTGGATGGCATCACCAACTTGATGGACATGAGTTTGAGCAAGCTCCGGGAGTTGGTGATAGACTTCCAGGGAAGCCTGGTGTGTTGCAGTCCATGGAGTCGCAAAGAGTCAGGCATGATTGAGCAACTGAACTGACCAAGAGGAGACCTTGAACAAAAAGTAGAGAAAATCTTCTGAGCCTCCTCATACCCCACTCCTTGCCATACCACATGAGGGGAAATAATTGTTAAAAGAAACCCTTCATATGAAAGTTTGTTGTCAGTCTTTAGAGATTGAAACAAACCATAATTCATTGTCCTTCTTTCTGCCCATTATTCTCCTTTCACTGCATTCTATTCAGTTTTGGTCTCACATGTGATATCATCACATTCAATCTCACTCCACACTCCCTCCCTAAGTTGTCAGTGTCCTCCATTTGGTGTGTGTATTTTAGGACCTTTTTCTCTATGTTTATGTATGTATATAGAGACCAATACAAATATAGAGGATTATTCTGTGGGTGGACTTTTTATAATCGTGCTCTTAAGTGGCTTTTCAAAATTTAAAATGTATAAACATATGTGCTTCCCCAATCCTTTGCAAATATTTTTTCAAACTTTTCTTCTGAAAAATTTCAAACAGAAAAAATGTGATAGTATAATGACTCTCTATATAACTGCACCTAAATTAAATAATTGTTAACATTTACCATTCTTGTTTTATCTATCTATCCATTATAGAGCTATCAATTTTTGCTGAGCCACTTCATTGTAAGTTGTAAGTATCATGACTCGACCATCAAAATCCTTCAGCAAGGATCTCTTAAAATAAGGACATTCTCCTACATAAATGCCCATTACATTCAAATGATATCTTATCACCCTTGTGAAAATTAACAATAATATCCTAAGCTTTATATCATTTAATATTCAGTTCAAATTCAAATTTCCCTAAGAGTCTCAAAATGTCTTTTATAATGCTTTATTTTGGCAACCAGGATCCAGTCAAGGCTAACTAATTGCATATTTTATTTAAAGTAGTGAAAAGTGAAAGTGTTAATCACTCAGTCATGTCTGACTCTTTGCGACCTCTTGGACTATAGCCTGCCAGTCTCCTCTGTCCATGGGATTCTCTAGGCAAGAATACTGGAATGGATTGCCATGACCTCCTCCAGGGGAATCTTCCCAACCCAGGGAACCTGTGTCTCTTACCATCTCCTGCATTGGCAGGTGGGTTTTTTACCACTAGTGCCACCTGGGAAGACTTCGTTCTTTTTATCTGTGAATATTTTTTAGATTCTACATATAAGTGATAACATAGAATATTTGTCTTTCTCTGTCTGACTTATTTCACTAAGTATATCTTCTAAGTCCATCTGTGTTGTTGCAAATTATAGGATCTCATTCTTTTATTAATGACTGAGTAATATTCCATCCTGTGTCTCTCTGTGTGTGTGTGTGTACCACATCTTCTTTATCCATTCATCTGTTGATGGATACTTAGGTTGCTTCTGTATCTTTGACTACTGTAAATAATGCTGCTATGAACATTGGGGGTGCATGCATCTTTTTTAATCAGTGTTTTTGTTTTCTTCAGATATATACTCAGCAGTGGAATTACTGTATTTTATGATAATTCTTATTTTTACTTTTTTGAGGAACCTCCCTACTGTTTTCCATAGTCACTGCACCGATTTACAGTTTATTAGGGTTCCCTTTTCTCTGCATCCTCACCAACAAGTGTTATTTATAAACTTTTTGATGGTAGCCATTTTGACAGGTGTGAGGTGATGTCTCATTGTGGTTTCGATTTGCATTTCTCTGATAATTAGTGATTTTGAGCATTTTTTTATGTGCCTGTTGGCCATCTGTATATCATCTTTGGAAAAATATTCATTCATATTTTCTGCCAATTTTAAAAATCAGGTTTTATTTATGTTGAGTTATTTTGAACTTATTGATTTGTTCTAAAAGTTTTTACTGATTTCCTTAGGATTTTCTACATATATGATCATATCATCTATGAATAGAGATAGTTTTACTTCTTCCTTTCCAATCTCAGATACCATTTTTCCCCTGACCTAATTGCCCTGGCTAAAACCTCCAAGCAGTGTTGAATAGGAACGGTGAGAGTTGACATTCATGTTTTATGATCTTATAGGGAAACTTTTAGTCTTTATTTATTAAGATTTTTCATAGACACCCTTTGTCAGGTTGAGGAGATTTCCTTTTATCTCTGGTTTGTCGAGTGTTTTCATCATAAAAGAATGTTTGGTTTTGTCAAATGCTTTTTTTTTAATTTATTGAGATGATTGTGTGGAATTTTCCCCTTTATTCTACTAACGTGGTGTGTTAGGTCAATTGATTTACATATATTGGACCTATCTTGAATTTGGGGGATAAATCTCACTTGGTCATGATATACCATCCTTTTTATATGCTGATGGCTTTCATTTGCTTCTATTTTGTTGAGGATTTTATATATGTTATTTGTAAAGGATATTCGTCTATAGTGTTCTTTTTTGCAATGTCTTTGTCTGTTTTGGTATCAGGGTGATACTGGCCTCATAGAAAGAGTTAGGAAGTGTTCCCTCCTCTTCTAATTTTGCAAGAGTTTGTGAAGTATCAAGTATTAATTTTTCTTTAAACATCTTATAGAATTCACTGGTGAAGCTTTTTGTCCTGGGCTTTTCCTGGAAGAAAGTAATTGGTTATTAATTTAATGTTTTTATAGCTCTATTTGGATTTTTACAGTTATTTTTGAGTCAGTTTGGTCCTTTGTGAAACTCTGGTTTTGTTATCTCTTTAGACTCTTTTATTCTAGAACAGTACTCCCACTTTTTTTCTCCAAACATTGCTTTTGAAAGATATCAAGTTAATTGTCTTGTAGACTGTCTCCTGTTCTGTATCTGTCTGATTCTTTCAAATGGTATTGTAACAAATGGTATTATTTTACCTGTTACTGTTTCCCTTGTATTTCCTATGACCTGGAAGATACATCTGGTGGCTTGAATAGTGTTAGGAGAAACATTTTTCTTGTCAACATTTGATGTTTTAGAAAATTTTTATTTTGGCAATCTAATGGATGAAAATGGTATCTCACTGTTAATTGCTAGGAAGATTGGATATATTCTTAGATTTATTGGCCATTTGAGTCTACTGTTCTGTGAACTTTTGGTTTTTATTCTTTGCGCACTTTGCTACTGTGTTGAGCATCTTTGTCTTGTTGGTTTGTAGGCATTTATTATATATTCTGCATAAATGAAGACTGCATCCATATTTTTCATTTAGCTCTTTCATTCACATGAAAATTAGTTTTCCAAATGATGTATATGAGGTAAGAATATTATTTATTTAAACTGATAAACTATTGTCTAGATGTGAAGTTTTGAATAGTCACTCTTTTCATTGATTTGAGATGCCAGTTTTATTGTATACTGAATTCCCATAGGTACATGAATCAGTTTCAGGACTTTTCATTATGCTCTATTGATTTAGTTTTGTCTAGTCCTATGTAAATACATTTTAATTACCCAGAGGTATTACATGCTTTGATATCTACAAGTACGTTGTCTATTTAAAACTATCTTGGCTATTCTTGCATATTCACTTTATTTTTAAATTTTAGAATCAGTTTGTCAAACTTTATGAAGTATCTTTTAGAATTTAGATTGTGATTACCTTGATCTTACAAGATTATTTTTGTGAGAATTTATGTTTTTAACATCTTGTATTTCACTTATAAGGTTTTTCTATGTTCAATACATTTTTATACTTTCCTTCATAAAAGTTTTGACCATTTTTGGGGTCAGATTTATTCCTATGTATTTCAGAAGGTTGGTTTTTTTTCTATTACACTTCTCAGTTGTTTATTGCTGGTATATAGAAAGCTATTATTTTTGGCCTGTGAACCATATACCCAATCACTTTTAAAAGTGCTATGAGGGGCTTCCCTGGTGGCTTAGTGGTAAAGAATCTGCTTACCAATGCAGGAGACACAGATTTGATCCCTGATCTAGATATCCCACATGCCACAGAGCAACTAAGTTCATGTGCTGCAACCATTGAGCCTATGCTCAAGATCCTGGGAACCACAACTACTGAGTCCACAAATCATAACTTCTGAAGCCTGTGTGCCCTAGAGCCAATGGTCTGCAACAAGAGAAGCCACCACAATGTGAAGCCCATGCACTGCAATTAGAGAGTAGCCCCTGCTCGCTGCAATTAGAGAAAAAGCCCTCACAGCAATGAAGACCCAGCACAGCCATGAATAAATAAATGAATAAAAGTATTTTTTAAGTACTATGAGCTCTAAATAGTTTGTCATATCATTTTTAAACTTATCTTCTTTATCTGTCTTATTGCATTGGCTTCTACAATTTGTGTATGTTTTAATTTCATCTTAAAACAAGCCAAAAAACGTTCAAACTACCACACAATTGCACTCATCTCACACTCTAGCAAAGTAATACTCAAAATTCTCCAAGTGAGGCTTCAACAGTGCATGAACCGAGAACTTCCAGATGTTCAAACAGGATTTAGAAAAGGCAGAGGAACCACAGATCAAACTGCCAACATCTTTGGATCACAGAAAAAACAAGAGAGTTCCAGAAAAACATCTACTTCTGCTTTATTGACTATGCCAAAGCCTTTTACTGTGTGGATCACAACAAACTGTGGAACATTCTTCAAGAGATGGGAATACCAGACTGCCTTACCTGCCTCCTGAGAAATCTGTATGCAGGTCAAGAAGCAACAGTTAGAACTGGACATGGAGTGATGAACTGGTTCCAAATTGGAAAAGGAGTATGTCAAGGCTGTATTTTGTCACACTGCTTATTTAACTTATATGCAGAGTGAAAAGTGAAAGTGAAGTTGCTCAATCGTGTCCGAATCTTTGCGACCCCATGGACTGTAGTCCACCAGGCTCCTCCATCCATGGAATTTTCCAGGCAAGAATACTGGAGTGGGTTGCCATTTCCTTCTCCAGGAGATCTTCCCGAACCAAGGATTGAACCCAGGTCTCCAGCACTGTAGGCAGATGCTTTACCATCTGAGCCACCAGGGAAGTCTGATATATTCAGAGTATATCATGCAAAATGCCAGGCTGGATGAAGCACAAACTAGAATCAAGATTGCCAGGAGAAATATCAATAACCTCAGATACGCAGATGACACCACCCTTATGGCAGAAAGTGAAGATGAACTAAAGAGCCTCTTGATGAAAGTGAAAGAGGAGAGTGAAAAAGTTGGCTTAAAACTCAACATTCATGCTCGCTTCGGCAGCACATATACTAAAATTGGAACGATACAGAGAAGATTAACATGGCCCCTGTGCAAGGATGACACGCAAATTCGTGAAGCGTTCCATATTTTTAAGAGACACGTGCACCCCAGTGTTCATCGCAGCACTGTTTATAATAGCCAGGACATGGAAGCAACCTAGATGCCCATCAGCAGACGAATGGATAAGGAAGCTGTGGTACATATACACCATGGAATATTACTCAGCCATTAAAAAGAATTCATTTGAATCAGTTCTAATGAGATGGATGAAACTGGAGCCCATTATACAGAGTGAAGTAAGCCAGAAAGATAAAGACCAATACAGTATACTAACACATATATATGGAATTTAGAAAGATGGTAATGATAACCCTATATGCAAAACAGAAAAAGAGACACAGATGTACAGAACAGACTTTTGGACTCTGTGGGAGAAGGCGAGGGTGGGATGTTTCGAGAGAACAGCATCGAAACATGTATATTATCTAGGGTGAAACAGATCACCAGCCCAGGTTGGATGCATGAGACAAGTGCTTGGGCCTGGTGCACTGGGAAGACCCAGAGGGATCGGGTAGAGAGGGAGGTGGGAGGGGCGATCGGGATGGAGAATACATGTAAATCCATGGCTGATTCATGTCAATGTATGACAAAACCCACTACAATGTTGTAAAGTAATTAGCCTCCAACTAATAAAAATAAATGAAAAAAAAAAACTCAACATTCAAAAAAACAAAGATCATGGCATCTGGTCCCATCACTTCATGGTAAATAGATGGGGAAACAATGGAAACAGTAACAGACTTTATTTTGGGGGGCTCCAAAATCACTGCAGATGGTGACTGCAGCCATAAAATTAAAAGACGCTTGCTCCTTGTAAGAAAAGCTATGACCAACCTAGACAGCATATGAAAAAGCAGAGACATTACTTTGCCACCAAAGGTCCATTGAGTCAAAGCTATGGTTTTTCCAGTGGTCAGGTATGGATGTGAGAGTTGGACTGTAAAGAAAGCTGAGAGTCGAAGAACTGATGCTTTTGAACTGTGGTCTCGGAGAACACTCTCGAGAGTCCCTTGGACTGCAAGGAGATCCAACCAGTCAATCCTAAAGGAAATCAGTCATTTCATTGGAAGGACTGATGCTGAAGCTGAAACTCCAATAATTTGGCCACCTGATGCGAAGAACCGACTCATTGGAAAAGAGCCTGATGCTGGGAAAGATTGAAGGTGGTAGGAGAAGGGGACAACAGAGGATGAGATGGTTGGATGGCATCACCGGCTCAATGGACATGAGTTTCAGCAAGCTCCGGGAGTTGGTGGTAGACTTCCAGGGAAGCCTGGCATGCTGCAGTCCATGGGATTGCAGAGTCGGACAGGACTGATTGACTGAACTGAACTGGAGACAAAGGCCACTCCCTTGAAGACTGTCACCTGGTCATTGTGGCAATCATTGCTTAGGGCTGACTGGCTTTGCCCTTTCCATGACATACTGTTTGTAGTGCCATATGACAGCTTCCACTCCTGTTACATGAAGAGAGAAAAATATACACCTTGCTTCTTACAGTAGCTTGGAAAACCTGGTGGCTGACACCAAATGCTTAACATGTTCCTTTGTCAAAAGAACCTCTCTGCCTCATACTTTGGGGAAATACCTGGAAAGCATAATGGAATGAGTATTCTGCAGTCAGGTCATGGTCCTGTGGAAGGAGCTAGGTGTCCACACACTTGAATTTTAACATTAGGTCTTTTCCTCATTTATTATGTGAGCTAGGACAAATCACTTGATTTCTCTGGGCCTCAGTTTCGTATCTGCCAAGTGAGGATGAAAATAGCATCTACCTCAAAAATCATTTCATTGTGATGATTAAAAGATGGTATGTATAAAATGCTTAGCAAAGAATCTAACACTATTCGGGGTTCACAAAAATTATCTGTTAGAATGAGTTACTGAATGGAATTATTGTGAAAAGCCTCAGAGTGAAAGGGAAGATACACCGTCTTACTCTGTATCCATTTCTCTCCAGTGACTTGCAAGCAGACACTAAATGATTTGAACCTGATTAAAGAGAAACAAGATTCCCCAGAGAGACCTTCAGTAGCACCCTGCTGCTAAAGCAGCCATATCTTCTTGTAGGAAAGAGTGGGCACATGTAACTGGGCATTCATTGCAAAAGCAGTGACTCCATACACATGAAAAGAAGCTTCAGACTCCTCAACGTTGTTCAAGATTAGCTAGACTCGGAGACTGACTTGACTTAACCTCTGAAAATCTCCAGGGTTTTCCTTGTGTTTCAGGGACTTTATTGGCAAAGGGAAGACCGCAGTTCCAGGATTGCTCTACAGACCCCTCCCACATGCCCTGAACTGTGTTAATCTGTTTACTGCTCTGTACATCAGAGTGCTTTGGTTGTTTAAAGGGGAAACCAGATGGTGTGCCTAATTTGGGCTCTGACATACTCCTACTTTGGCTAAACCATTTCCCTGCTCTGTTAAACAGTTTCTTATTTGCAGAAAGAGAATGATGCTGTGACTAATACCTCTTTCACCAGGACTTGGTGAGATAGAAAGTTACCCAATTTAAAAACAAGAATGGTAATAATAACAATAGTAGTAGTAATGTCCAGCAAAAGTAGTAGTACCATTTAATGAGTATATATGATTTGTGAAGGAGAACACTGCTAAGTACTGGGCATGCTTTGTCTCATTCTCCTCATAAGAACCCTGTGAGATAGTTACTCTTAACTCATCTATTTGATATATGAGAAAACTGAGGCCCAGGGAGGTTAAATAACTTGCTCAGGGCCTTATAACTAGTATTTTGTAGTTTCTGTTGCTATGATAAATGACTGCTTTTTCTATCATATATCCTAATAAGTTATTGTAGATATATAGGAAAGCTATTGATTTTCATAGGATGATATTCTATATACCCTACTAGAGTTTCATATGGGTTCTAATATTTTGTCAGTTGACTGTCTCAGATTTCTGTATAGCCATATTACTTGTAAACAATAGCAATTTTTTTTTTGTTTTCTAGTCCTTTGTCTCTTGTATATTTTTCTTATCTTACTGCACTGGTTAGGCATCAGAATGTTGAATAGTAAGTGGTGATAGTGACTATCCTTGTCTTTTTCTCATCTTAATGTTCTGTCAATATGTAGTTCTAATTAACAATCGTTTCTCGAGTAATTAATATTGTCTGACACTCTTGTAAGTGCCTTTATATATTTTATATCATGTAAACCTCATACCAATACTATTAGGAGAAGGTCCTATTATTTTCCTTACTTTTGTAATATGAGTAAAGTGAGGTTCACAGAGATTAAATAATTTGCACAAGATCACATAGCTTGTATATGATGGAACTAAGACCCAAACCTAACCAGTCTGACTCCAAAGCTTGTGCTTAGAGCCAATATTACCTCCTGACAGTTTCCTAAAAATTTGCTGAGGAAGTTCTCTTCTATTCCATGCTTGCTGTGGGTTTTTATCATGCACTGGATATTACATTTTGTCAAGAATTTTTTTCTGCCTCTGTTGAGATGACTGTATGATTTGTCTTCTTAATCTGCCATCATAGTGAAATATGTTCATAAATTTGCTAGTGTTGAACTCTCCTTACTTTCCTGGGATAAACCCTACTTGGACACGAAGTATCATTTTAATAAGGTGCTAGATTTCATCTCCTTTAGGATTTTTATTTTTTTATTCATAAGTGAGATAAATTTATAATTTTCTTTTTCTTTTTTTTTCCTGTCTGTCCAATTTGTGAGAGTGGCTCAGCTTTTTCTACACTGTGGAACCATTTATATAAAATGGGAATTGTCTGTGATTTAAAGGTTTGAAAAGGTAAAGCTGCTTATGTTTTCAACTTGTTATATGATTTTTGTCTGTTTTTTCTATTTCTTAAATAAATTTTAGTAATTTGTCTTTTCCTAGAAATTTTCCTTTTGAAATATATTAGTTTAGAGCAAACACATAGATACAAGGAGCTGAGTAGCTGTTACTAGAGGGGGAAGTTTAGGTGGAGGGTGAAATGGGTATAGAGGATTAACTGTATGGTGACAGACAGAAACTAACTTTTTGGTGGTGAGCACACTGTATGTTATACAAAGTCAAAATATAGTGTTGTATACATGAAACATAAAATATTATAAACCAATGCTACCTCAATAAAAAAAACTTTTAAATAAGATTTTATGCAATATTCTTTTATTTTTAATATTACCTTGGTTACCTGTGACCCTATTTGGCTTCCTGGTGGTGTTCATTTGTGCCTTCTCATTTTTTTTCTTAATTAGTACTTACTGAAGGTTTGACTTAAAAATGTTTTGGTTTTACGAATCAGTTCTATTTTATTTGTTTTCTATTTCATCATTTTCTGATTTTTATCTTTATCAATCCCTTCTATTTGCCACAAATAGAAGTGTGCTTTTTGTAACCCCTAGATTTGATAGCTTAATTAATTTATTTTCCATTTTTATTTCCTAATAAGTGAATTTAAGGCCACATGTTTTCCTCTGAATATTGCCTTGACTGCATCCAACAGACTTTGATATGTACTGTACTCATCATCATTCAGTTCTAAAGCATTTGTAGTATTTTAAATTCCTTTTTTATTTAATAGTTGTTTAGAAGTGTGTTTGTGGCTTTAATTTATAGATGTATTTTGGTTGGGTCTATATGATGGGAATGGGGTATTTGGTTATCTTTTTATTGCCGATTTCTAATTGTTTTTGAGTCCTGCATGGCCTGACTTTGAACCTGTGTTCTCAATCAATACAAAGAGTAATTGTCCATCCCAGTGTGTGTCTCTGCTTATCTCCCAATCTGGAAGCAGTGTGGTGTTGACTTATTTATTCAGCACAACCTAGGAATGAGCCTTTGAGGATATGAGAAATGAGACTGAATGTCAATTTTGAAAAGTTAGTTGATCCACTAAGAAAGGGGCAGCTTTTTTCCTAAAGAGCTTCCTCTACAGGGTTGGGGAGAAGGTATTTACCTTATGAGCCCTCTTTGCCAGGCAGTACACACTTAGAATGTTGGCTTATCTAATTCTAGAGGTTTGTAGCTACCCTGAAGGGTCTTGCTTAGTTGGTTATGGGCACATCCCATAGATCATGTAGGACTGAGGAAATAGAATCTTCTAAGTCCACTCCTGGAGAAAAAAATCTATAGGGCTTCTGGTTAATTTTTTTCTGCTCAACACCACTATCTTCTTGCTTTTCATACCCACTCTGTCCATAGCAAAGGGGGTAATTTGTATATTACCTTGTAACCTATGATATTTCTTTGCTTATATTTATAACTTTTGCATAGCTGTCTTGTCTCCCCATTAATATTTTCAGCTTCTTAGGGTCAGGGGCTGCCTCTTACCTAGCTCCACGGTAGTTCCTCAAGTGGTTTGTAAAGAGCTAAGCAAAACAAATGCCTCAGTAAATTCATGCTGAAAGAATAAATGAGATGAATGGGTAACGATATTCTTAGCAAAATAAAACAAAACCAAAACAAAATCCATCATCTTCCTGCTTAACAATCTGGATGGGTGTTTCATCTCCCTTTGTACCTTATGTGTAAGACCACAGTCTCATTGCCTTGAGACACAGTCTGTATATCATCTGTCCAGACAGAGGCCTCCTTCAGAATGCTTTTGTGGTCTCTTCCTCTACACACTCCTATTGCCAATCCCCCACTGCTGCCTGATGTATACATCCTGAGAATGGTGAGTTTTAATTTGTTTTCCAGATGAATAGGGCCATTTCTTTCCAACTGCACTCTCCAGCAGTGTTTCATTTTCACACCCTCATCCATTGTTTTTAATGTCCTTGCTTCCAGACGACCCTTAATTGGGCTCTTTTGTAGATGAAATCGGACTGCCTTTTTCTTTCTCTCTTCTGTGTCATTAATGACAGTGCAGGACAAAGCAGGCTCTGACATGGCATTCTGCTAATCTCTTTGCCAGATATACGCTGGACTAGATTATCTATTAGCGCTTTCTTTTTTTACGGTCAATTTTCTACCCATTCAAGCCATTACAAAGTGATTTTGCATTATATGGGCACAAGGTAACCCTGAAACAAAAGAACAGGCTGGCTGGGATTCCAGGGGAGTTGCACCAACCCAGAGCTGTCTTGAAATTGATCATCTGTATGGACTGTGTGTTCTTCCAGTGAGACTCCTATTAAGTGCTCCAGGACTTCAAAATGGTTGTGGTCTTGTTCTAAGCAAATGGAGACATCTTGCCTTTCTGAGACTGGGCTACTTTTGCTGCAGAAGAATCTTTGCAATTCTTTCACTGCAGGAAAATCTTTGCAGTTTAGGTTGAATTGGGGGCAGGAGTGAGGACGGAAGGTTTTGTTTTGTTTTGTTTTTTTGAGCACAAGAATGTTTTAATCTCATGGTAAAGCCTTTGTGTAAGGCATTACTATGGGCTTCCCCAGTGCCTCAGTGATAAAAGAACCTACCTGCCAGTGCAGGAGACATGGGTTCGATCCCTGGGTCAGGGAGATCCCCTGAAAGAGGAAATGGTTACCCACTCTAGTAGTCTTGCCTGGGAAATCCCATGGACAAAGGAGCCTGGTGGGCTACAGTCCATGGGGTCACAAAGAGTCAGATGCGACTTAGCGACTCAACAAGTCATTACTATACCTCTTGGATGACTCTTTCAAATGAATCATAGATCTTAGCGCTGGCAAGGACCTTGAGACTATCTGAGGCAGTTCCCATCCTTCTGCTAGGGATGGTACTGTGACCACCATTTTTACAGATGAGGCAGCTGAAGGCCACAGAAAACACCATTCTCTAGTACCAGGATCATCAGAAGATATCATACTTGATGCTGCCACTGTTTGTACTGCCTCTACTTTGTGATATTTTGTCTTGGTCACTACATTGATCTGCTGCTGCTCTCCAGAGAGTCCAACCATGTTGCTGCATGCTGGGCACCTAATGGGGAGAATCTTCATTCATAGTTCCCATGATTGAGGGTGATCTAACTGACTCCTGTTTGCCTGTAGAGAATTGTTGTATCCTTTAATGCAATGATACTTTCCCTGAGCCTCCAGAGCTACATGTGGTTCTTTCACGTGCAACCTGCCATTTCCCCAACCTTTTGATGTTTCTATTAAAATATTCTTTCTGAGGATACTTCATAGGGTACATGTAGTCATCAGGTGGCTCTCATGGTTAGTGAGTGATTGCATGTCAGACTCTAGAATCCATGTAAGTAACCCAACCTAATGGGGCAATGTGTGTGTCCCTCAGTCACTCAGTCATGTCTGACTCTGTGGCCCCATAGACTGTAGCTCACCAGGCCCCTCTGTCCATGGAATTTTCCAGGTAAAAATACTGGAGTGGGTTGCCATTTCCTCCTCCAAGGGATCTTTCTGACCCAGGAATTGAACCTGTGTCTTTTTGCATTTCCTGTGTTGGTGGGCAGATTCTTAACGACTGCACCACCTGGGAAGATGCTTAATGGGACAATAAGCTTATACTATTAATATGTACCTGGATGTTTAAAAGTGTTTGGGGGAATTCTTACATATGCCACTGAGGGAACCAGTTTACTGAGGCTATATTGGTCTTTCAGTTCAGTTAAGTCACTCAGTCGTGTCCGACTCTTTGTGACCCCATGAACTGCAGCACGCCAGGCCTCCCTGTCTATCACCAACTCCCGGAGTCCACCCAAACCCAAGTCCATTGAATCAGTGATGCCATCCAACCATCTTATCCTCTGTCATCCCCTTCTCCTCCTGCCCTCAATCTTTCCCAGCATCAGGGTCTTTTCCAATGAGTCAACTCTTCACATCAGGTGGCCAAAGTATTGGAGTTTCAGCTTCAACATCAGTCCTTCCAGTGAACACCCAGGACTGATCTCCTTTAGGATGGACTCGTTGGATCTCCTTGCAGTCCAAGGGACTCTCAAGAGTCTTCTCCAGCACCACAGTTCAAAAGCATCAATTCTTTGGTGCTCAGCTTTCTTTATAGTCCAACTCTCACATCCATACCTGACCACTGGAAAAACCATAGCCTTGACTAGATAGACCTTTGTTGACAAAGTAATGTCTCTGCTTTTTAATATGCTGTCTAGGTTGGTCATAACTTTCCTTCCAAGGAATAAGCATCTTTTAATTTCATGGCTGCAATCACCATCTGCAGTGATTTTGGAGCCCAGAAAAATAAAGTCAGCCACTGTTTCCACTGTTTCCCCATCTATTTGCCATGAAGTGATGGGACCAGATGCCATGATCTTAGTTTTCTGAATGTTGAGCTTTAAGGCAACTTTTTCACTCTCCTCTTTCGCTTTCATCAAGAGGCTCTTTAGTTCTTCTTCACTTTCTGCCGTAAGGGTGGTGTCATCTGCATATCTGAGGTTATTGATATTTCTCCCGGCAATCTTGATTCCAGCTTGTGCTGGAATCCCTCCAGCCCAGCATTAACTAATAAAACTGGATTTTAAGCTTTGCTCCACTATGAAATAGTGACTACTTAACTAGTTGTGTGCCACTGGACACATTAAGCTTTCTGTGCTTTAATTTCCTTATCTGATAGGATAATAATAGTACATGTCTCATGGGTTTGTTTTAAGGATTAATTCACATAAAGAATCTAGAACCTGTTATACAGAGTGAAGTAAATCAGAAAGAGAAAAACAAATATTGTATGTGAATGCATATATATATGGAATCTAGAAAAATGGTACTTGAGGAACCTATTTTGAGTCAGCATCACCAACTCACTGGACATGAGTTTGAGCAAGTTCTGGGAGTTGGTAATAGACAGGGAAGCCTGGCGTGCTGCAGTCCATGGGGTCTCAAAGAGTCAGACACGACTGAGCGACTGAACTGAACTGACTGAGGAACCTATCTGCAGAGAAGAAATAGAGACACAGATGTAGACAGTGGATTTGTGGACACAGCAGGCAAAGAATCTCCCCAAAGGATAGGATGGAATGAGGAAGTATATTCACTATCATGTATAAAATGGATAGCTTGCCAGAAGCTTCTGTATAACACAGGGAGCCCAGCCTGGCATTCTGTGATGACTTAGAGGGGTGGAATGGTGTGAGGGAGGCTCTAGAGGCAGGGGATATATGTATAATTACGACTGATTTGCACTGATAAATGGCAGAGAGCACTACAACATTGTAAAGCAATTGCGTGTGTGCCAAGTTGCTTCAGTCATGTCCGACTCTTTGCTACCCCTATGGACTATAGCCTGCCAGGCTTCTCTGTCCGTAGGATTCTCCAAGCAAGAACATAGGAGTGGGTTGCCATGCCTTCCTCCAGGAGATCTTCCTGATCCAGGCATCAAATGCATATCTCTTGTGTCTCCTGCATTGGCAGGTGGGTTGTTTACCACTAGCACCACCTGGGAAACCCGTAAAGCAATTATCCTCCAATAAAAAAGAAATAAAATAATTTAGCCCACACAGTGCCTACCACACTGTAAAGATTTAGCACATTGTTATCACTATCATCATCATCACAGTCTCTAACTACTTTCAGGATTGTTGTAAGATTATTAAATAAAATGATATAAACTATATGGCAGTGTTTCTTATCTCTAGTAGTTTCTCAAAACTAGCACCTCTTATGAATATGGTTATTAGAATGCTGCGACTATACCATGACTCTGTCACATTGCTGGAGCATGGCTTATTTGGTCACACAGATAGTTTATCTTGAGCAAATAGTACTGTTCAAATTTTCTACTGCAAATCCACATGTCCCTGCTAGAGAGTAGAGTGATGAACACCATGGAATCCTTTAGAAATGGATCATCTTTCTGAGTTTCCTCATTAACCATCTGTCAGTTTTCTAAAAGCAGTACTAAAATGTACTGTCAGAAAATAATTTCTTTTGAGGATGGAATTGTGACAAATGATACTACCAAGGTGGTTAACTAACAGAGACACAATTTTGCAAGGTAGATTTTTGAGATGTGCTTTGATTACTTGGTCTCCACCTTCCTTTATTTGCAATATCCACCCATACACCCTACCTCTTACATAAATTCCCAGCCAAACTTACATAGTGGACATTGCAAAGGGTTAGGAGTCAGAAAGACATTGATTCTCCACCAGGCTTCACCATTTGCTAGCTCTGCAACCTTGGCCAAGTCCCTGAATGCCAGTTTCCTTATCTATAAAAGTGGTATAGAAATAGTTTTGCAACCCCTTATCTAAAAGCCTAGGGGCCAGATAAGTTTCATAATTCACTATTTTCTTTTTATTTTAAAACTACTACTGCAGAACCCAGCAATCAATCACATCAATATTTCTGCAAGGAAACATATGCATATTTATAGAAAGAGCCTCAACGGTTTTGTCACCATATAAACTTTGTCAGAAAACTTATTTAAAAAAAAAAGCTGGCTTTCAGAGCTTTCTGGAATTGGGGGTTATTGATCATGGACTGAAGAATTGTACCTGACCTCATAAGATTATTTGAAGGGTTATGTGTGAAGTACATTGTTAGTAGCAGAGGTCCTGCTGCTGACCCTAAATTGAGATTCAGACACATCTGAGTGCGTGAAGACTGCCAGATGTCTATTTGCTTGAGATAATCTGAGGAAAAGGAAAGAGCTCTGTGAGGAGGACCTTTGGACACCTCAGGCTGTGGGGTGGAGGAGCCATCCGGTAGGATATGATGGTGCTGGTTCTCCAGGCAGGGGAACAGAGTTGGAAAGTGTGAGGCAGGGTGGTGAGGGCTCTGAAGAGGGGGTGTTGCAGGAAGAAGCTGAAGGTCCTCTTCTCCACTGGGCCTCATAGGGTAGACGCAATGTAGTTTCAGGGTCCAGGTGACAAAGTGTGTCACAGGAAAGTGAGGGGGCATTTCTGCCTTTCTGGGGAGACCCATCAGTGGCTTCAGCCAAAGCTTCCTGAAGGGAGGGTGGCATCGTTCATGGGCCTTTGCGGATTTGCAGCCCAGGAATCCATACCCACCCCCAACCGGGGCCTCCATGCTCCCACAGCCTGAAGTGCCCTCCAGCACTGGGGCCTGACGGTCTCTCATTAGAAAAGAAATGTCTGTCTGTCATGGTCCAAGCAACTGGGCCAGTGCCTGGTACATGGTACCTAAAGAACATTTGTTCAATTCATTTATTGGCAGTTGACCTTTTGTGAGGAGAGAGGGAGTAGAAGAATAACAGGAAAGAACTGTTCTTGAAGATTCTCAGAAATAACTGGGGAAACAGTAAGGAGAACTGAGCAGGTGGAGGACATACATCAGTGCCATGTGACCTACTAAAATGTATGTGATCTCATGTGTAATTAAGGTCAGGTATGGTCTGGAGAAACTTGAGACCCAATGGTTTATAAAGGTTCAAAATGTCTTCTGAAGTGTCCTGGGTATTAGATAGCTAAGCTTTATGTAGACGCCAAGTGGATCTTGGGAAGTTTTTGACTCTTAAGAAGACCTTCGGGTGGGATGAGGACGGAGGGGCTGATTCTGGCAGGTTCTTTCTGAGGTTTAGGTGCTCCATTTGCCCGCGGGAGGTGAGTTTGGAGGAAGGGAAAGCCAACAGTAATAGGTTGGGGCAAAAAAGGACAAAAAGAAAAGATTCTTTGTTGTTCTCCACTGTGCCAAGAAGAAGCAAGTTTTACTTGAGTTATTACTATTACAGCAAATTCATTTGTCACCCGTGTACTTGTGGAATGCAGGTTACATATATCAAGTATACAGCACGTTTTGTGACATACAGTAGATATCCTTTAATGATTTTTATTTTTATTTTATTTTAAAATTTTATTTTATATTGAAATATCTACACATTAACATACATTTTGTTGTTCAGTCACTCAGTCGTGTCGGAATCTTTGCAGACTCCATGGGCTGCAGCATGCCAGACTTCCCTGTCCTTCACCGTCTCTCCAGAGCTTGCTCAAACTCATGTCCCTTGAGTTGGTGATGCCATCCAGCCATCTCATCCTCTGTCTTCCCCTTCTCCTCCTGCCTTCAATCTTTTCTAGCATCAGGGTCTTTTCCAATGAGTCAGCTCTGCATCAGGTGGCCAAAATATTGGAGCTTCAGCTTCAGCATCAGTCTTTCCAATGAATATTCAGGGTTGAATTCCTTTAGGATTGACTGGTTTGATCTCTTTGCAGTCCAAGGGACTCTCAAGAGTCTTTTCCAATACCGTAGTTTGAAAGCATCAATTCTTTGTTGCTCAGCCTTCTTAACATACATTAAGTATCTACATTAACAATGTTCTGGTAGTTTCAGGTGTACAGTAAAGTGATTCAGTTATACATATACATGTATCTATTCTTTTTCAAATTCTTATACACATTGCTGTATTTAAAATGGAAAGCAAACAGAGACTTACTGTATAGCACAGAAAACACTGCTCAATGTTATGTAACAACTGAAATCAGAAAAGAATTTGCATAATATTTTTTTTGTACAATGATATTTAAATGGAGACTTTCAGCCTCCGATTTCCTTCCTCCATTTCTGACCTCTGAGTATAAATTCTTGAGAGCAGGAATATGCATGTAGTTATATCTTTGTTTCCTTAATGCCTATCATACTTCCTGATATATAAAAAGTGTTAATTAAAAAAAGATTTCTCACTGCATGAATGAGACATGTTGATAATTAAGACATAGATATACAAATTAATGCCACAGAAATAATGAAAAGAAATGATCTTCGCCCAAACAATCTGACGTGAACACTAGTAATTTACTTAGCAAAGTTTTTTGGTAGGAAATGCAAAAGGTAACTTTATTTCACCCTAGGTCTGGGATTATCACAAAACTAAATTTGGTGGGCTCAAATGAAGGAAGTCTTCCTATTTGCTTTTCTTGTGGCTTTTGACATTCCTTTCCCATAAATCCGAATACAGCACAGAAAGTGTAACCAGTCTTTTCCTTCATACGATTTTATGTATCATAGATGCTGGCTCAGAGTGAGTTGGCTCACATTGCTTAAGTAGTCCCTTACCTCATTCTGGTTGATGGCTATATTTATGAGGTTTCCATGACTTGCTGCTTGCCTAAATTAGTTTATTCATTTGTCTGCAAGCTGACTTTTAAAAAGGCTCCACTCTTGTAAGCTTGAGTCATTATTATTCCATAGCCTCTCTCGCTTGTTCCAGGACTAGTTTTTGGTCTCTTTCTCTTTCACCTGATTTATTAGCATGAACCCTTTCTGTTCTCTTTAACCTCTGTTTTAAGTGGCGCCTTCCCTCTTTCCTTTGCCACACTCCATACTCTCTAACATTTTAAGTGATGAATTTTATCCTTGTTTACATCCTTCCTTCTTCCTCTGTTTTTATCACAGCCAATTCTTGGCCTCTTTGATAAATTGTTGCACATAAAACTTCACTTCTGATTTTTCTGGAAGTGCATTGCCATGCTCTTGAGAGTGAGCAAAGGAGGATTTCTCTACCCAGGCGGTATCTATCATTGCCCCATGCTTTACCCACTGCCTGCACCAACTGTTTTCCTTATACAACATGCCATTCACTTGGTTCTCCAATACTGCACACTTCTAGATACTTGGCAGAGCCATTAAGCATCTATCTTATTTATTTCATATCTAAACAGTCACCTCTTTTACCCATGACATGAATAAAGGCAACTTCAAAATCATTTTTATCTTTTTCATTGCAGATGTACCCATCCTGATTAATCTTGTGTCAACAATTAATTTGGGTGTCTTGAAATATAACATTCACAAACCTCAAAGTATGCTGGAGAGCTGACTGGCTGGTCCATTCAGATGTGTTCATGAAATATTCACAAGTGCACACACATTTCTATTCCTTCCTGGATTATCTGTCTTTGTGGGCATCCAGAGGGCAGGGACTGGCCTGTTGGCCTTGATTTTGGGGAAAGCTAGCTGAGAGCCGCCTCATTCCACTGCATATAAAATAATGTGTACAAGAGGTTACTGATTCACTGCATTCAATTAATTTTCTCTTCTCTGTGCTATTGAAGAGAAGTAGTGACTGTTAAATGAAATGAAATGAATTGACATAAAACTAATCATAGATTGTAAATAGTTTAGCTCCAATTGTGAAGCAGCTTTTAAACATGGACTGCTTACCCTCTGTGTCTTCCTTAGGGATTTTCATACTCCATCCTGAGCTCAGGCTCTGCAGCAGATATCAGCATCTCCTCTAGGAAGCTTCCTTGGGATCAGCCTCCCTTTCTGTGATGTGGATGGGTGGCACACAGTTATTTTTTAATTGAGCAGAGTAAATGATAAGCTCTGGTGTCTAGCTTGTGGATGGTTCACATCCAGGGTGGTTTCAAAACACCTAGCCCAGTAGCTGAGTCCTTGAGCCTGTAAGCCTTTCTGTAATTTATTTATTGTTCAATCACTTTAGTTGTATCCAACTTTTTGCAAGCCCATGGACTACAGCGTGCCAGGCTTCCCTGTCCTTCACCATCTCCCAGAGCTTGCTCAAACTTATGTCCATTGAGTCGGTGATGCCATCCAACTATCTCATCCTTTGTCACCCCCTTCTCCTCCTGCCCTCTATCTTTCCCAGCATCAAGGTCATTTCCAATGAGTCGGCTTTTCGCATCTGGTAGCCAGAGTATTGGAGCTTCAGCTTCAACATCAGTCCTTTCAATGAATATTCAGGATTGATTTCCCTTAGGAGGGACTAGTTTGATCTCCTTGCAGTCCAAAGGGACTCTCAAGAATCTTCTCCAGCACCACAGTTCTAAAGCATCAATTTTTCGGCCGTCAGCCTTCTTTTATGGACCAACTCTCACATCCATACATGACTGCTAGAAAAACTATAACTTTGACTATATGGACATTTGTCAGCAAAGTGATATCTCTGCTTTTTAATATGCTGTCTAGGTTTGTCATAGTTTTTTTTTCCAAGGAGCAAGTGTCTTAATTTCATGGCTACAGTCACTATCTGCAGTGATTTTGGAGCCCAAGAAAATAAAATCCGTCACTGCTTCCACTTTTTCCCCATCTGTTTGCCATGAAGTGATGGGACCAGATGCCGTGATCTTCTTTTCTTGTATGTTGAGTTTTGAGCCAGCTCTTTCACTCTCCTTTCACTCTCATCAAGAGGCTCTTTAGTTCCTCTTTGCTTTCTGCCTTAGAGTGGTATCATCTCCATATCTGAGGTTGTCGATATTTCTCCTGGCAATCTTGATTCCAGATCATGATTCATACAGTTCCTAATTTCACATGATGTACTCTGCATATAAGTTAAATAAGCAGAGTGACAATATTTACCTTTTTGATTCAGAAACTTTGAAACTATGCTATCACTAAACCAATGGAATGCGTGAGGTTTTATTTTGCTTTGTATTTGTGCCTTCCTTTTTTGTATGTTTTGGCACAGTAAATTATTTGAAAAACAACTACCCTTTTCCCTAGGTGCTTTGCAAATGACCTATTGGGTAAATGGCCTAGTCCATTTGTCTTGGCTAGTGTAGAAAGAGCTTTGGGCTCAAAAATCATTGAAAATGGGAGAGTATCTGCTTAGAGGAAAATGTATTTGCTTATTTTTGTTTTTCAGTACAAGCAGGTTTTCCAAAAGTTGCATAAAACATCCAGCTTATCTTCAAGTGCTGAATTATTTGTAAATGTCATTTTTTAACAAGAGAATTTGTGTTTAAAAATGAAGATGTTATTTTAAAATAACAAATGAAGATGTTATTTTAAAGCAGTGTATTGTAGCCAATCAAAACCCTCAGACCAGAAAATGGCTTTTCAATTTCACCAGTCTGTTTTAATCCAGGTTATCTCAAAGGTCTGTTAAAATACCCAAGAGAATGTGTCCCAACCCCACTATCACCTCCTGCCCTTCTAAATCAGAATGCAGAAAGATGAACAGCAATAAAGATGGATGTTCTTGAGATGGGAACTAGCCTTGACTCCTAGTATGGTCAAGTTGCAATTAACCAGAAAGCTGAGGGTCATCAGCACTGAGATGCATTTTGAATTTCTCTATGACTGAATGCCCTGTTTTTGTTTGGAAGTTTCTTGGAGTTGATGACAAGTCTTCCTTGCCTGTATAAATGCAGAAATCTCTCTTTGACATCATGGAGTTCTGATGACTGAGAACCCTGGACCCCATCAGAACCAAACTTGGCTGTGGGATGGTCTCTTTAGTAGGTTCTTTTTCTCTACCAAAAAAATTGCTTTTCTCATCCTCTCCCCCTAAACCTGTAGCAGCTTCTACATTTTCACTTGTGCAATTCATTTCTATATGAAGATATCTAAAGGACGCAATCCATGAAATGGCTAGGACTGTACTGAGAAGAACTCAGTCAGATTTCTTTTACCCAAACCAAGTAAGGAAACAAGCAGCTACCTTAGCTCTTTGGGTCTCTGGGTGGCTGGGAGAAGACATTGAAAGGAAGAATGGAATACAGGAAGGGAAACGACTTTGTTGTTGTTCAGTCACTAGTGAAGTGAAGTGAAGTGAAAGTTGCTTAGTCGTCTCTGACTCTTTGTGACCCCATGGACTATACAGTCCACGGAATTCTCCAGGCCAGAATACTGGAGTGGGTTGCCCTTCCCTTCTCCAGGAGATCTTCCCAACCCAGGGATTGAACTCAGGTCTCCTGCATTGCAGGCAGATTCTTTACCAGCTGAGCCACAAGGGAAGTCCAAGAATACTGGAGTGGGTAGCCTATCCCTTCTCCAGCTAATCTTCCCAACCCAGGAATCAAACTGGGGTCTCCCACATTCAGTGACTAAGTCACATGCAACTCTTTGCAACCCCGTGGACTGCAGTACACCAAGCTTTCCTGTCCTTCACTATCTCCCTGAGTTTACTCAAACTCATGTCAATTGAGTCAGTAACGCCATCCAACCATCTCATCCTCTGCTGCCCTCTTCTCCTTTTGCCTTCAATCTTTCCAGTGAGTCAGCTCTTCACATCAGGTGGCCAAAGTATTGGAGCTTCAGCCTCAGCATCAGTCTTTCCAATGAATATTCAGTGTTGATTTCTTTTAGCATTGACTGGTTTGATCTTCTTGCAGTCCAAGGGACTCTGGAAAGTCTTCTCCAGGACCACAATTTGAAAGCATCAAATTTTAGGTGTTCCACTTTCTTTATGGTCCAACTTTCACATCCGTACATGACCACTGGAAAAACCATAGCTTTGACTATATGGACATTTGTTGGCAAAGTTATGTCTCTGCTTTTTAATAAGCTGTGTAGGTCTCAAAGAGTCGGACACGATTAAGCATAGACACAATGCAACACAGGTTTGTCATAGCTTTCCTTCCAAGGAACAAGCGTCTTTTAATTTCATGACTGCAGTCACTGTCTGCAGTGATTTTGGAGCCCCCTAAAATAAAGTCTGTCACTGTTTCCTCTGTTTCTCCATCTATTTGCCTTGAAGTGATGAGACTGGATGGCATGATCTGAGTTTTTTGAATGTTGAGTTTTAATCCAGCTTTTTCACTCTCCTCTTTCTCCTTCATAAAGAGACTCTTTAGTTCCTCTTCACTCTCTACCATTAGACTGGTATCATCTGCATATCTGGGACTGCTGATATTTTTCCTGGCAATCTTGATTACAGCATATTAAGAATAATTTATAGTTTTGTTTAGGACAGGCCTGTAATGTCCGTGGATTATTGTCTTAAACTGTAGAGAGATGACTCCGATGTCAACATGTGTGTGTTGTGTGTGTGGGATAGGCTTTTTATAAAAAAGTGAAATACAGTTAAAAAAAATAGATTTAGTATTTGAGGCTTCTGTTATGGAAATTCTAGATAATGTAGCATTTACTAAAAATCTCAGGAATTTGAAGACTGTGTGGTATAACTAGAACAGGATACTTTCCCCATTCCCCCTCCCCCACCAAGGAAAATCCAAATAGAGCCTGGGTGAGGAGAAGATGATAAATCCTCAGCCCCCCACCCCCAATGTAGCTCTGATAAACGTCTCATGATTTCAACTAAAATTGGGGGGAGAATGATGCTCTGTCTGCCTCTCTCCCTTAAGAAAGGAATGAAGGGGCGTGGGCTTTTGAAATTACAAAAAGCCTGGTTAAGAGTTCTTTCTGGCCTTACATGGATGGTGAAAATTAAAAAGGGTCAAAGACGATCCCAAGATTAGTGGGAAAGTACACCCTCCTCCCGTTTACAAAGACACTGCATGTCTTTCAAAAGAGAACCAGCAAATTACCATGGAAATTTGCCCCAACCGATGGTGCTCAAGTAGGAGTCAGAACCTTTGTTAGCAGGGGTTTGTGGGGGCCGGCACCACGGTGAACATAGTTAAGCCTCACTAATTCCCTGAATGGGGAAAAGGCCAATCTCGATTTGTAAGAAACTTGAATTTGAAAATATGTTGAAAGAAATGCCATGTGATTATTTCCACAAACCTGCCTGCAGTCAAACTGCTGGCTGGGGTCTGTGCTCTGAACTGCGGAGCCTCTTAAAGGCCTTGAACAAACAGATAAGGATTGTAATTAGCATATTGGTCATTTGAATGCAAAGTGCAGTCAGAGTGGCGCTTAAAACCTGCATGTTAGCATACTCCCCTAGTAGGCTGTCACTTTCCTGGGTTTATAGTATTAATTTGCCTAGCAACCTACCCCCTTTCCTTTTTGGCAGTAAACTTGAACCTGGCAGGTCAGAATTCGTTCAATTTTCCATATTAGCTGCGGGAATGAATAAAGAGGGGAGAGGGTGAACCACTTGTAAAACATCAGCACGAACATATTTTCAACTTTGATTTTTAACTGACCTTTAAAACTCATCAGTTAATTCATATTTATTATTTACTGGGTACAGAATGTATTGACTTGGTTGATTAAAAGGGGAGAGGGGCAAGCCGTTGCGGATATCCTCTCCCCCGACAAGTGACCAATCAAGTGAACACAGAGAACATTGAATGTAATCAGTTCCTGGATTATAACAAAATAAGGATTGATTATGGGGCTCAACAGGTGGATAACTATCTGGAACAGCAGCACAATGATATTTGGATCTATTAGCCACCTCCAAGATGGCCAGCCAATCCTGAGTGCACATATTAACTTGGTTTTTAAATCCACTCTTGAGATCACTTAATTTGAAGTGTGACTGAGCTGTATTTGGGAAGGGGAAAAAAGGAAAGATGAATACAGCTGCAGTTTTACTCAGATATTCAGAGTCTTCATCACTTTGTTCTGCACGTGGAAGGAAAGGGCTGTGTTTTTTTTTTTTTTCCAAGTCGAACAAACCATCTGGCAGTTGACATGGGGATTGCTGGAAAAAGCAATATAAAGCCTGAGGGAGAATCAAACTTAAATGCCTGCCCTTTGGGAAAGTTCTCCAATTCTACTTCCTGGCCCTGAGAGAGAGATGGCGAGATGTTACCCACTAATTAAGGAAGAAAGTTAATCCTTAAGTAATGAAACCCCAACTGTAGTGCTTCCCAAATTTTAGGACACATTTGAATCAGAGGAGAGTATTGTGTAAGATTTTTTAAAAAACCTCAATACCCAGATTCATGCCATACAAATTAAATCAGAATCTCTGGGCAGGGGTCAGGCACTGGTGTTTTATACTGATCACCAAGTGAGTCCAAGTGCAGCAAATTGGGACCTACTGCCCTAAAGCTTTTCCACTTTATAGGCATTTAATCTATATTTAATCTTCCCAGTTACCATAACAAGGAGGTGCTACTAGATCCCCATTTCACAGATGAGGAAATTGAGGCTCAGAAAGGCTCAATAAGTTGTCAGAGTCTCAGAGCTGTTAACTAGTGAATCTAGAGTTTGAATATCAGCAGACTAATTTCAGAGTCTGCACGTTGAACTTCTATACAATACTGTTTCTCTGGGCTATTTTCCCTGGATCCAGTACCATTCCAACAAATCTGATATATGACAACCCCACATCCACTCAGTGAAAATCTACTAAGTAAATCTCAGTTTTAGGTATAGTGGGTGACTCTAGGTAGATTCAAGGAAATATGGTTAACTCTTGATAATTCACGGGGCCTTCCGGATAGCCATAGGTTGGTTGTTGCATTATTTATGTTAAAACTTAATAAGCAAAAGGCTACCAGAGACAAGACTGTAGTTGTACAAAGTCAAATGTTTTGGACTGTCAAATACAGTTGGACAAAGTCAATATGCATTGAGGAAATGCCTTCCAGAGGAACTGTAGGGTACCACTCTTGAAAAGAGGAGGAGGAGGGAACATTTTTTGAAGGATGCTGAGGAGGGTCTAAGGAAGCAGGGATGATTTCTGGATTGATTGCAGTTCCTGAGACAGGATCAGGAGAAAAGGGGTTGAGTAGGAATTGGGTACTGTCATGAGGCAAGGGTGGCTTAGTAATTGGTATTCCTAGTAATACATGAGAATAGCAAAGTGGGTCTGAGCCATCACTGGCAAGACAGTATCAATAGTGGTAGTCACTCAAAGAAGATGGAGGTCATTATGGCATTTTACAGTCACTATGTAACCTTGGGAGAAACTGTGTTTTCTGCTAACTTTGCAGCTTGAGTTCCTTTGTCTGTCCTCCCAGCCTAGTGAATGGCAGGGCTGTTTTTCCTTAGTCCAAGCTGATTTTTCTCTCTTTCAGTCCCAAGCAAGTTTGACTCTTGAGATTTTGGCCTTTTTTCAGAGGGGATGGGCCTGAGGGGGAAAAAAGTTGACATTCATATCTACCATGAATAGTTTTACTGCTTTTCAACTGAGTTGGTATATTATCTAATGAGAGAGTGCATGTAAAACTGGCGAATTCTGAAAAAGGCTTGTATTTCAGTTAGTAGTACTGTATCAATGTCAATTTCACAGGTTTTGACAAGGTACTGTGGCTGTGTAAAGTAACATAATATGATGTATCAAAACATTGGGGGAAACTCATTGAAGGATATCTGGGAACCCTCTGTACTATTTCTGCAATTTCTCAAAATTTAAAAGTTATAGAAGGTGTGTAGCAGAAGAACAGGTTTCTGTTGATCATCTTAATAAGACGTTTTAAGACTTTATTCTCTTCCCCCCAAATAATCCAAAATTGGTTGTATCAACGTTCTGTTGTATGTCACTGAATTGGAATATGGTACCCAGCAGTGATGTCAGTCAACATCCATGTCTACCGGGTACAGATAACAGTGGGTTATAAACATTAGAACAGTTTGTACATCAATGGAGATATTATTTGAGTAGGGTTTGAAAATATGCATTAACTATCACCGTGTAGGGAAAGAAGGGACTTCCCTGGTGGCTCGGCTGGTAAAGAATGCACCTGTAATGTGGGAGACCCGGGTTTGATTCCTGGGTGGGGAACCCACTGGAGTGGGCAATTCTTGTCTGGAAAATTCTGTGGACAGAGGAGCTTGGCGAGCTACAGTCCACAGGGCCTCAAAGAGTCAGACATGACTGAGTGACTCACACACACACACACACACACACGCGCGCGCGCACAGGGAAAAGAGAGAGAAAGCTATGATAGGCAAAGGAAAGAGCAGGAGGAAAGGCACAGAAGTAAGAAAGTTAAGGCATATCAGGGAAACAGATATTGGTTTGATGGAGCTGACGCTTGGAGTATAAGGGAGGACAGGTGGGAGAAGAACCTGGAAAGATGGGCTGGAACTGGAGTGTAACTGTCTGGGTGTAATTCTCCTCTGTCTGAAATCTAAGACTTTGGATTTTCCTTGGGATACTTACTACACCTCTCTTGTATCCTAGTTACTTGGGTTTGTATTTTTTCTCCCCAACTAGATCCCAAGTTCCTTGAGGAGACAGTCCAAGTTGAGTTCAACTGTGTAGTATCTGTAGCACCTAACTGTGTGCCCTGTCCTTAGTAGGTGCTTATAAAATTAGATTTGCATGTAGAATGTTTCACAGAGATGCAGTTGATATTCCCTCTCATGAATATCTGGAGCCCTAAGATAGTGTAGAGAGAGGTGTTGACCTCCAGGGAAATGAAAGCATCAGGAAGAGAAGCACATAACTCATCCTCCTCAAGCTCCCTTTGTGTCTGGCTTTGGTGACCAGATATGGCCATGCCCTGCCATCTTTGACACATGCCCTCCATTGACCTTTGACCACGCCATGATGGTATCTTTTGAAGAGAGGTAATGCTCCTTGCCTATATCAGTTTAATATTCCACTCACACTGCCCTCTGTTCAGCTTCTCTGCATGCTTTCAGAGATAGGCTTCACCCTTCCACCACCTGTTCGTCAGGTCACTGAATTTGTAGTGGATATAATGGTTTAGGTGGGAACTTGCCAATGGTAGGTGAGGAACTCCTCAAGGAGATTTTTCTCCAGGATTGGGCTGACGTACATTGTCTGAGGGGATCTCCACTATGCCTGTTGGTGATTTTTTTTTCCCCTTCACCTCCCAAGAGAAAAGTTCTATTGCTCACCACTTTGCTATTGCTCACAAGGGAAGGTTGAATGTGGGGACAGGGCCACTTCTGTTCCTGACAACCTCATTATGTGGTTATCAGGAGCAGACACTGCCCAGGTTGTCACGACAACCAGCAGTGATTCAAAGCTTCCCTGAAAGGTCTGTATCTCTGGCAAATAATCATCCTTTAGCTCTCAGCAGATGCTGAACTGAGCAGCCAATCACAGGTAAGCTGAGAAAGCATGACATCATAGTCCAGCCAGTCCACACACACAAAAATAATAATAAGATTTGGTTTTCTGTTTCTCCCCTTGGTTCTTTGTCCCCTAGATTTTGTCCTCCACTTTCTCATTCTCTCTCTTTTCCCCTAGTAAAATGGAAAGAGCAATGAAACCAACTTTCCAGATTCAGTTTACTCTGCAGTTTGACTTAGGTTTGGACGGCAGTGTGGGGAAGGAACGTATAATGTGATCCACTTAGGAACAAAATCAAACAGAGCATCAGCTCAATTAAATCATGTGGTTTGATATGTAGGACCATGGAAGTGGGGCTAATTAAAACCAAGTCAGAGGAGAGGAACTTCCTAATTCTCATATTAATTCATCCACATCCACCTGCATTTAATTGTCTTCTGCTTTTCCTTCACTAACTCCCTAGTGGAGGGGAGGAGGGCAGAGGCTGTGGGCTTCTGAAAGCTTGTAGATTGTACAGGGCAGGTCTTTAACAGATGCTAATTATAGCGAGGGAAGGTGAGGAGAGATACCCCCAAGTCCCAAGGTCCCACCATACAGGGAGTATATGTAAGTGGGGACTCATCAAGTCTATTAAGGAGGCATGTAGCTCTAAAACCTGTTAAAACCACTCGTGTTCCATTAGCCATTGGATTTCCCTGGTGGCTCACTGATAAAGAACTCGCCTGCCAATGCAGGAGGCGCAGGTTCGATCCCTGGGTTGGGAAGATCCCCTGGAGGAGGGCATGGCAACATACTCCAGTATTCTCGTCTGGAGAATTCCATGGACAGAACAGCCTGGCAGGCTACAGTCCATGGGTTCGCAAAAGAGTCTGACACAACTTAGTGAGTAAAAAGCAATGACAACTCCATACAAGTGTCCAGGGAAATAGGCAGGCCAAGTTTCACAATGGAGAAATCTCAAGCTGAGGGAAATTTGTCTTTCCCAAGGTATCCTGGCCACAGGCTAGACTAGAATCTGGGTCTCTTGATGCCCTGTCGAGAACTCTTAAGACCCACGTGAATGGTGTTTTCCTAGCCATGGGCTTCCCTCTTTCCCTAGCCTCTGGTTTTAAGCAATGTCGGATGAGACCTCTGCTCAACAGGCTACCCAGCATGTTTCCTCCTACAGGACAGCTGGAGCCCCTAATGATTGGAGTGGAAGGCAGGAAGGTTGGGAAGGAGCCTAGTAAGGCCTGACTACAGTGATGGCAATAGGTTAGAATGAACAGGCCCAGATGAAAGAGGAGTGGGCAGCAAGCTCCCAGACAATGCCTTGTGCACTAGCTGCCAACCAGGTTCTTTTGTATTCGGAGCAGCAGGTTTTTTGTGGTATTTTTTTCCCCAAGTGTAGCTGCTATAGCAAAAACTGTGAAGACCTAGAGCCACAGAGACCCAGAGTTGACCACCAGGAATAATTTCTGGCTTTGGGACTTGAGGCAGGGGTGGAGAGGAAGCCAGGAAATCCAGGCTGCTTTTGTTCACTGGGTTGTACATTTCTGCCCAGCCTCCAGTGCCTGCCCAGGTATGGCTTAGCTCAGCCTGGAACATCAGAGCCTTTATTGCCAGGCCTGAACCATTGACCTGGCATTCGGATACCTTTTAGGATAGTAGGGGTGCTTTTGTTTCTTTTGTTTCTTCCTAATCCGAAGTAAGCTATATTTCCCCCTTTTGAAAATGCCATATATTTTAAAAAATGTATAAGCAATGCAGAAGCATATAAAGAACACACCATTCCCCCACAACACACACACACACACACACACACACACACACACACACACACACACCCATGTGTCTTCCTTCCCACCCTTTTGCTTCCCAGAGTTAACTCTATTAGCAGTTTGGTGTGTATGTGCTCGGTTGCTTCAGTTGAGTCCAACTCTTTGCAACTCTATGGACTGCAGCCCATCAGGCTCTTCTGTCATGAAATTCTCCAGGCAAGAATACTGGAGTGGGTTGCCATGCCCTCCTCTAGGGGATCTTCCCAACCCAGGGATCGAACCCACATCTCTTGCATCTCTTGCATTGGCAGGCAGGCATCTCCTGACCTGAGAGTGGATTCTTTACTGCTGAGCCACTGGGGAAGCGTGGTTTGGTGTGTATAATTCCAACTTAAACACATGCACACACTTTTTTAAACAAAAATAAAATAATAGTACAAGTTCTACAACTTTTTTTTACTCAGTATACACTGTGACATATATACTGTGATTTCTTTAACAGTTCCCTTATAAGGATCATTTAGGTTGTCCTTTATGCTAATTTTTTTCATTCTCTCATAAGATTCAGCATTAAAAATACCTGAACATATTTTGGCATGTTTTTATGAGTATATCTATGGGCAAATTCCTTGAGTTGAAATTGCTCAATCAAGTAGCTTATGCAGTAAAAATTTCGTAAGTATTGCCAACTTCCCCTCCAAAAGGCTGTGCCATTTTACACTGCATCAATGGTATATGAGAGTGAGCAATGTTCCCTTTGGGCTTCCCTGGTGGCTCAGTGTTAAAGAAGCTGCCTGACAATGCAGGAGACCCAGGTTCAATCCCTGGGTGGGGAAGATCCCCTCCAGAAGGAAATGGCAACTCGCTCCAATATTCTTGCCTGGGAAATCCCATGGACAGAGGAGCCTGGTGGACTACAGTTTATGGGGTTGCAAAAGAGTCAGACATGACTTAGTGACTAAACAACAACAACAATAATGTTCCCTTTAGTTGGGATTTGGCTGAGACAGTTTGAAGCTACTCAGTTTATCTCTGTTGCTACAAGCCCTGTCCCAGAGTGTCTCACTTCTCATGTGAGTCAAAGGGCTGGTCGGGCTGGTGGGAACCAAAGGAAAAATACAGTTGAAGTTGCCATGTAGGGTGGTAGAAAGAACAGAACTGACAGTGGGAGACCTGGTTTCTAGGACCATCTCTCTGAGGCATTGAACAGAGAGACTGATCTTACTTTCAACCCTTGGATCTCCATTCACTCATCTGTGAAATGCAGATCATAATAATTGCCACAGTACACTGTTGTCGTTGTTGTGAGGATCACATGAGTAGATATGAAAGTTTAGTATGTAACCTAATAGGCAGGATGCACACGAGGAGATATGACAGTGGTATGTAACCTAGGAGGCAGGATGCACATGCCAAGAAGTTATTATGGTAATGTTGTTGTATCCTTAAATCAATGAACTTGGGGGAAGGGAGCAGGGGCGAGTGGGAGTTGATGAACACATGAAAATCTTCTAAGACATTTCAGTTTCCCTGCAAGGTTCCATGCAATTATCCTATATTCCTGGAGAACAAGCCCCAATAGCAGTAAAGACTGCTTTATGGTATCAAGAATGATATAGAAAAAAAAAGAATGATATAGGTTATCACCCTTTCACCTCAAGACTGAAATCTTTCCTGTTGATTCTGGCTCCTAAGTCCAGTCCTTTTTCTATGACACCACTATGTTTTAATTTGTCAAGCACCTAAAAGGATTTTGGCTCTGTGCTAGTTTCTATAATCACCAGAGAGAGAAGAAACATATGCATGAAACATTTAAATAACCATGTGTGGTGATGGCATAAATAGCTCTGAGTTATAGCTGAGGTATATGGGAGGATTAGGGTGAAATCAAGTACCTTTTAATTACAGTTTAAATCAATAGCCTAGAAGACCCAAGTTAAATCATTAGCCAGGAAAATCCAGTTATATCTTTTTATTATTTAAATGTGTTCTTATTGTTTAAAATAACCCAAAGGAGTGCATTTTACAAATCAGAGATGTAGCATTTAGTAAATGACATTCATTTATATCAGTGATATTTAGATTACTTTTACCATGATGTAAAAACCAAAATCAATGTGATGGGCTCCTCTTTTTTAACCCCAAAGTTAATTAAAAAGATATCTGTGAGATCATTGGAAGCAGAACCATCCTGATTTAAACCTATTAATCAAAGATTTCAGGAGGAGGGTAATGGGAGTGTTTGCATTAGAAGACAATAGCCACACTGAAAACAAAAGCTATTTAAAAATGCCTGATTAAAGAAAATCAAGCTGATATACTCAGATTTTTTTTTCAAAGCCAATATATATTTTAACAAAATCAGTAATACCACACATCATATTAGAAAAAGCATGGGCTTTGTACTCAGATCTATACATAAATGCCAGCTCTGCAAAATTCATGTAATACTCATGTATGCATAAATATATTTTTTAACTAAGAAAAATGAAAAGTAAAATGCAAAGTGATTCTTAAAGTTGAGGAGTATGTGGTTTAATTAGTCTTTACCTCCTTCTTTCCTGCTCTGTCATGGACTTGAGGGGTCAATGTCATTCTCTCTTCAATTCCCAGTATCATCACAATTTAAAAGGAATTAGTCCATGGGCTTCCCTAGTGGCTCAGAGGTTAAAGCGTCTGCCTCCAATGTGGGAGACCTGGGTTTGATCCCTGGGTCAGGAAGATCCCCTGGAGAAGGAAATGGTAACCCACTCCAGTATTCTTGCCTGGAGAATCCCATGGACAGAGGAGCCTGGTAGGCTACAGTCCACGGGGTCGCAAAGAGTCAGACACGACTGAGCGACTTCACTTCACTTCACTTCAGTCCATGGGGTGGGAGGTGGGAGGGAGGTTTAAGAGGGAGGGGACATGTGTATACCTATGGCTGATTCGTGTTAATGTTTGGCAGAAACCAACCTAACATTGTAAAGCAATTATCCTCCAATTAAAAGTGAAAGGAAGTTAATACCCACCAATAAAATAAAATAAAATGAATTAGTCCAAAGAGTCACACCAATCTCCAGGTTCCTCAGATGTTGTCTGTGGTGAGTCTAGGGGCCTGGTGTGTGACTTTTCCTAAAAGGACCCTTGCAGATATATTAGTTCATTCTTGATTTTGAAGCTTCTTTTGTTGACTTCATGCTGAAATGATTGCTGGATGTTACATAAATGTTGAGAAAATTGGATAAAAGTGCACTGGGGAGGGTCAGACCCGTCTTGGCCATTTAAGTATGTGAAGACACACATCTTTATAAAAAGAAGTTTGAAAGTGAAGAGGAAAAATCACCCATAATTCTACTTCTTTAACCCAACTATTATAATTTTATGTTCGTCTCTGATTTTTTTTTTTTTTTTTTGCTGGCATGTTTTGCATCATTATAATTTGAATGTACTTATTATTTTGCACTTTTGGTCATTTTTGATGACAGCTTGCTAGCTTCTTGCTGGGATTTACTCTAATTTACATAACCTAGCCAAATTACTCTAATTGACATAATCTAATGTACATAATCTAGGGAGGATAGATTTGGGAATAACAAAACATGATATTTGAAGTTCGATTTTAGAAGGCTTTTGACATCGGCAAAATTTTGAACTTTTTCTTAAAGACAAGCGATGCCATGAAGTGTTTCAGTGAAAGGATGGACAGAGACAGCCACATCTGAACGATTGTTAGTATAATGGCACACACACACACACACACACACACACACACACACGGGGGATTCCAGTCCTTGGGGTCTCAAAGAGTGCAACACCACTGAAGCGACTTAGCACCGCACTGCACATATACACCTATATATTTGAAGTGGATTAATGGTTGTCTTTTTGTATAGTGCTTTCTTTTTTAAAATGTGTGTTTCATGTGTAGAAGGGTGTTTTTCCTATCTAGATTGTCATCTCTTTGCACCCACTTTGCCATATCTGCCTCTCAGTTTACTGTGGATTCAGGAGACTCCCATTAGTGTAACCTGCTTGCCTGACAGGTGGTGTCCCAAATCCATAGCATTCCCCCCCAGTAAAGAGTGATTGTGTAGCTGCACAGACTTCCTCCCTGAAAATGTACCTGAAATCCCAGTCTTCCTGCAGTGGGCAGTTGAAGAAGCTGTACTCAATCACCCCCTCCTCACCCACTGTCAGACGCATCTCTTTCTCTACGGCCCCACCTCTGTCTAGACAACCCTGACAGTGTAGAAGTTTCCATCTCCTTTTCCTTTCCCTCTCCCTGTTCCCTCCCCTTCATTTTTTTTTCCTCCCAGGCGCTTCCTGCCTGGAAACAAAAGATTGGTCCCCAGTAGCCCACTCAGGGTGATTTTAGTTTTCTGCTCCCTCTCTGATTGGCCTCCGCGCGGTGCAGAGCCCGGGTGACGTCATAGCGGAGCAGGGCGAGGGAGCGGTTGCCGAGCAGGGCTCGACCGCGGACGGGCAGCTGTGGCAGCGGACAGCCTGGGGTCTCGCGCGGGGGGCTCCAGCTTTCCCCTGCCCGGAACGAGTGTGCAGGGGCGGGAGGAGAGCCGGGGGACGGGGGTGGGGAGCGGGCCGTGCGGCTGCGGCCGCGGGGCTGCGGCGCCCCAGCCCCGCCAGCCCGCCCGAGCGCTCGGAGGGAGAGGCAAGGTCTGGACGGGGTGGCTGGACCAGTGGCAGGTAAATCCCGCGATGGATGGCACCCGGCTTGCTCTGGGGAAGGGGGTGGCGGCCGGGCTCTGCTTTTCGGCGGCCGGGCCGATTTTCTACCTGCTCGGACCCTCCTCCCGCTGTCGCGGAGCCCTGGCCTCGAGTCCCCTACGTTGCCTCCCCCGGAGCCCTGACACCCGGCGCGCTCGGTGCACGATCCCGGCTCGCGATCGCGGACAAGTGGGTGTGTCGGGGCCATTCCCGGAGGACCAGGGCCCCTTCGCTGGGTCGAGTCCTAGACTCGCTTGCTGGGGCCTGGGCCGCTTGAGGCAAAATCCGCCCCCAGAGCTACGTCAGGGTGTAGGTCTTGTACCATCTTCCCGCCTCCCTCCCCAGACGCTGGAGAGCGACAGCAGCGCCCCCCATCCAAGGGGAGGGGGTGTGGCCGCGGCCCGGCAAGTCCGGGGGAGGGGGAACCGCCAGACAGAAGCACAGAGAAAAAGTGACGATTTTCTTAAATGGACGCCTTTCCCCTCTTCTTTATTTTTCTTCATTTCCCCTCCCCTTTTTTGGTGGGGTGGTGGAGGGCAATCAGAGCAGACCTCCTTTCTTCTCCTCTGGGGACTAGAATGATGCAATAATGTCCCTAGAAAGCCCAGGGTCCCTCAGTTGGCCTCTGTCTTTGTCTGGGGAGCAGGGCCACCAGGTCCACTGCCCCCGTTCCCAGTCCCCCTCAGCTTGCTGGACCCTTGCCCTCAGTTTGTGAACTGGCTTTGCCAAGATACCTGCCATACTTTGGGAGGGGGGAACTTGGACCTTTCTGATTCTTGCTCTGGCAGGTTCTCCTTCCCCAGGTGGTGGTGGAGGGGTGGGGTGGGGTGGGGGAGCTGAGGGAGGGCGGTGCCTGAAGGGAGGGAGCCAGAGGCCCCACTTGTTTTGTTTTGTTTTTTGGTCCCACCTTCCAGAATCTAGTGCCAGACTCTGGACTTGAGGGTTCTGGGCTGTGGTCTGTAGAAGCCAAGGAGAGAAGGGTGAGTGGCTTGGCTTTGGGAAGTTATGAAGGGGGCGGCTGCAGTGCTATTTTTAAAAACTGGTTTTCAGCAGGGAAGCCTTTAGCCATGTTAGTCTCGCTCCCCCCATGGTTTTGCAGACTCAAATCCAGGCCAACTGTATGGCTGTCTGAGGTGTTGGAACAGAAGGAGGTCCATTCCTGTTGGTGACAACACTGTGGCCCTGTTCTGGGATGACCGAGGTATAAAGGTCAGTGCGGCTTTCACTGGGCCATCTGCAAAGTTATAATTGGGCAGGTCTGTGATTTGGTTCTTGAGGCCTCTCAAGACACCTTTGGGCAAAGGGGCTTAATATGGTAATAGATGATTAACAGGCCTGGGCTTGGATAGAGTCATGTCAGCCTCTGCTTCTAGATACAGATATCGTACCCTCCTCCCCCATGAAAGAGGCAAAATAGCCGGAGACTGGGACATATGCAGGTAAAAGCCAACAGCTGCGAGATCTCGAGGGCAGGAGGACCTTGGGATGTCAAGGAGCAGGCCCTCCAAGCCTCCAGGCAGGCAAGTGGGCCTTGTAGGAGAGACCTAACAGAAAAAAGGGGTTCGCCTGTGATAGGGGTACAGGCATGGGGCCACAACATCCTAAGGACGTTCCAAGTAGCTGACTAGCTGACCATTCCCACAGGTAGCGGATTTTTAGAGGTGGAGGTGGAAATGGAATAGAGAGCAAGCCAGCTTGCTGAGGTGTTTGAGGGGAAGGGAGCAGACAGACGTGAGGAGAGAGGGAATTGAGGAATAACTGCAGGGCTTGGGAGGTGTTACTCCCATCAGAGACTGTTATTACGAGGTCAGAGGCTGAGCTACTGTGAAGTCGAAGTGGGTAGCCAAGACCAAAAAAAAACACACAAAAAAACAAATCAGATCTAGAAATCATATAGAGTAGGTGGGTAAGGTCAGTGGAGTAGGTAGGAATAAAACCATAGAAAGAAGAAGAAAAAGGCAGCATTTTCCTAGGAGCCCAAAGGCCCTGATTTCCCTGGTGAACTAGTTGAAATTTTGGTGCTGAGGCACCTGTGGCTTAGCCCAGACTTAGGGGGACAATTTCTGCATAGCTGGGGAATCAATAGCATTCCTACCCAGGTAAGCTGCCTTCAGGAGCTGGTAGCTTTGGTGGAGGGAAGAAAAAATTTGATGATGAGCAGGGTACCCTCTACAACTAGCTCTTTCTCCTGGGTAAGGAGAAGGGAGTGGGGGGCCAGGGCCTCAGAAGGGACTGAGGGAGCTTCTAACCTGGCCCAGACGGTAGGTTGACTGGTTTTACATGGGGTGGGCCAGGGCTGAGCCGGGGCCCCTGCTCGGGGGATGGGGGTATGTATCTGCCCATGCTCAAATAGAAAGCCCTCCTTCCCAGGGGCCCATGGGACCCTCTGCAGGCCATCGATGGCAAAAACCACTGCCCTAGAAGGTAAGTGAAGCTGCTGAGGCATCTAGAGTGCAGCGTAAGCTCCCCTGTTGTTCCCCCCAACCTCACCACCTGCTGGAGGCCAGGGGGTTGCCTCTACAGGGACCGGGGTTGGGGGTGGGGGCGGAACTCGTCTGCCTGCTCGGCACTAGGCACTACTCGGCTTCTCCAGCAGGGGGCGGGCAAGGGCAAGCATTCAGGCGCCTGGGACTCGAGTCCTCCATTTCGGGTGTGAAGCCTGAGCCTCCGATCATGTGACAGGCTGGCATACATTTCAAGTCTGCTTTAGGGGTACCAGATGAACCTTCGGGTCTAGCAGTCTGTTTCCAATTCCTGTCAGAATGTGTCGCTTCCTCTCGTGTCCCGCTTCCTTGGGAAGGTATTTGCATTTACCTCCGTGGGCTTCCCTTGTGGCTCAGCTGGTAAAGAATCCGCCTGCAATGCGGGCGACTTGGGTTTGATCCCTGGGTTGGGAAGATCCCCTGAAGAAGGGAAAGGCTAGCCACCCCTGTATCCTGGGCTGGAGAATTCCATGGACTGTATAGTCCATGGGATTGCAGAGTCAGACGCGACTGAGCGACTTTGCGCGGTGATTACTGGAGTCACTAATATAGTCTAACCCGGAGTTTAATTGGAAATGTTAATCAATGCAATGGATCCGTGTTTGGTTTGCACAATTGGTCAGTTATCTGCAGGTTGGGGCAATCTGCACGGCACCCAGGGGGATGCGAGGAAGGGCAAGATGGCAGAGCCACCGCTGGCTGTACTGGTGGGAAGCAAAATGAAGGAAGTAGAGCTTGAAGGCTGCAAAGAGAGGAGCAGGTTCCTGGTGGGGAATAGAAACCAGGATAAGGCCTGGTTGCCTGATCACTGAAGTGAAATAGGACAATCTTGGAGGCCACACTTGGAGATGGAGGCCAGGGTTTTGCCCTGAGGTGGGAGGGTCCTGGATTTGGAGAAGGGTTTTTTTGGTGGTGGTTTTGATTTCTGTCCATGCCATGTGGCACATGGGATCTTAGTTTGCTGACCAGGGATCGAACTTGTGCCCCTGGACTGGAAGGCGAAGTCATAACCACTAGATCACCAGGGAAGTCTGAAGAAGGAAGTTTTAAAGGGAAAAACAGCTGGAGTGGAGCCAACCATGGGGGTCCAAAAGTTAGTGTTCTGGTCTGAGTGTTTCTTCCCCTTCTCTGGGCCTCAGTTTCCTTGTCTTTCAAATGACCAGGGTGAACTAGGTGCTTCCTAAGATGGTAGTAACATTTTAGGAAGTGGGTCCATTTGTTCTTGGTAATGAAAAAAGTTTCACTCAAGGAGAGCCCCTTCCCCTCAATTTACCCCTTTTAAATCATACTTTTGGGAATGCCTCTAATTTAGAGGAAGACAATACAAAACAAGCCCACAACCACTACACATATTTCATCTCAGCAGTGTGGCCTTACTTTTATTTAAAATGAATGGGAAGGGAGTGGGATGGGGGGAGATTCCCACATGTAGAATCTCCCGCTGTAACCAAGACCCTGATGGCTCAGATGGTAAAGAACGTGCCTGCAATGCAGAAGACCCGTGTCTGATCCTGGGTCGGTAAGATCCCCTGGAGAAGGAAATGGCTACCCACTCCAATATTCTTGCCTGGAGAATTCCATGGACAGAGGAGCCTGATGGGCTACAGTCCATGGGGTTGCAAAGAGCTGGACACAACTGAGTGACTAACACTTTTTACTTTTCACTTCAACCAAGACCCTAAAAAGCGCTATGGGGAATCTCACCCAGATCTTATACCCTGGGGTGAAGGCAGATACCCAATAGTTGCCCTGACTCAAGTCAGTCTGAAAACAGAAGGGCTTGGGGTGAAGGTGAAGGAAGGGCCTGGCTTAGGGTCTGTATCTTTTTCCTTCTGTCTTCCTCACCCTGCTCTCTTTCTCTGAGCCAGGTGGACTTTTTGAAATTCTATACTTTTAAGAGACATTGCCCCTAACAATCAGCTCAATTGCGCCCTCTAGTGACCTCAATGGGAATGCCTTTGACAGAGCTCCCCTTATACCTGGGGTGTCAGTGTTTATTTAACCTGCTATGCAACTGTTAACTCTCTGTGGAGAAGGGGTCCAGTACTTCCAACAGCCCAAAGAAAAAGGCGGCTGCAGCTTCCTGCAGCTCCATCTGGGGCTGGGAGTTGAGAGAGGATGCCATCCCACCCCCAGTGCCCAATTTCCTTCTTTGGGCCTGAAAAGGGTTCTGGAACATTCCCAGCTATCTTCAGTGCTGGACCGGGCACCTACCATGGGAGGGGGTGCTCTGTAGTAGAGAGAGTGGTTGCTCACAGATTCCCTCCCCCACCAAAGAGGTGTCAACTCTAATCCCCAGACAGATGCTGGCAGGAAGATGGCAGCAAGGCTGGGGTGTTGGTAGGCACACAAGGACTCCACTGATCTCTACCTCTGCCTCCAGGAGGAGGCTGAGCCACAGGTGCACACACAAGCAGTATAAACACACAAGAAGATACACACAATGTGGCACAGACATATGATACACAATATAGATTAGACCCAGGCACTTCACAGCACAGAATAGATGGAATGAATACACATGCAACACAGTACAGGCCCAGGGCACATACACAATACGGTACTGACCTGATACACATATGCAGTATGATATAAACACAACTACACACACACACACACACACACACACATACACACACACAGAGGACATGGTAGAGGCACACAAATATGAAGTGGTACTGGATGCAGTTCAGACATACCCAACCCCGTTTGTGCTCACACGCAGGACACCCCCCCAACACACCCCCGACTTCCAACACTAACCTCCAGACGGGTGGGAGGAGTGTGACCACTAGGTGGAGCTCTGTGTCCTACTGTTGCTGTTGCTTCTGCTTTGGCTCCAGCGTGCAATCAGCTCAAAGCGGGCTGCCCTGGAGTTAACAAGCGTCTGAAGGGAAGTGGAGGTCGGCCTAAGGAAAGCTCTTGATCCAGCACACAAACCTGGAGCTGCTTGGTTAGTACTGGCTGGTGCAATTGCCCCCTCCGCTCCTCCAGGTCCTCTAGTGTGCCTCCCCACTAGGGGATGGGCAGGGGACTTACTGCGGTCATTCTTCTTGAGCCCTCTCATTCTTCTTGAGCTCTCTCGGGAGCTTTGGCAGCCCTCCTTCCTTCGCCCCCACCCCATGCCCTTGTAGGATGGTCTCACGCAGCGGGGGAGGGGGCAGCATACCGCTCAGCAGCGCAGTGGGTTGGATTTGGAAAGGCTGCCTGGAGTGTGCATGTGGGACGCGCCCAGGGCCCCCTGGGGACAGACGTACTTGGGAGGCTTGCCAGCAGCAACTGGCATCCCTGGGGGATGGCTTGGTCTTTTTATTCTAGAAGGGGGGAATTGGGAATGACGGGGCTTTCCCTGGCTCCCTGAGGCTTCAAGTTTACTGTCTCTACCTTTAGAATACCCATCCATCCATGTGTTCGGATTAGGACCCTCTGCGTGTGCTAGCCTAGATCTGACTCTGTTGGAAGTTAGCCCATAGGTGCTGCTCTTCTTTGAGGGCAAAGACTGTGGAGAAGAGAGGGGCAGGGAAGGAAGGAGAAGGATTGCAGAGCTTGGGGTCCTGTCAAGGAAATATCAGTCTGTTCTTTGAGAGGAGGGGTTAGACGGACCCTGTCTTCTTTGTGGTTGGGCATGGAAACCTCTTGGGGGAAACTAGGATAAATTGTAACCGCCTAAAAAGCCCTGGATGTATTCACCCAAAGAAATCTGGAGAAGACTAGGGAAGACATCCCTGTGGCAGAGATTAAAGTTCCAAATACGATCAGAGGCTGAGGCCCCCGGCAGGCAGCTGTGAGATGATAGCAAGTTAGGGAAACTCAAAGTGCTCTGCCCACCAACTCAGTGAGGGACATTGTTGAGAAGGGAAACAGAAATGATGGTGGAGACTTGGAGGTTAAGGATGAAATAAGCTGAACAGCTGGGTCTTGAGGCAGCTCAGGTGTCACCATAGCCAAACCTCCATTTGCCATTATCTCATGGTTTCCTCCTGTCCACTCGATGACACCACCTCCTGTCAATATGCAAATATTTCACATCTGTCATATTTGACTGAGTGCTTGTTGGGAAGATCCTCTGGAGAAGGAAATGGCAACCCACTCTAGTATTCATGCCTGGAAAATCCCACGGACTGAGGAGCCTAGTGGGCTACAGTCCATGGGGTCGCAAAGAGTCAGACATGACTGAGCGACTTCACCTCACTTCACTTCACTTCACTTATCAGCACTTACCCAAGCTGCTGAGGGTAGTCCACTCACTAGCAAGCAGGTCCAGAGTGGTGAAGTGATAGCCATTCTCAACTTGAAACTCCCAGTTCAGTGCCTTTTCTGGACTCTGATGTACCTGGACTTTTTTATACTTCTTGACTCTGACTCTCTGCCTTCTTAAGGGATTTTCTGGTGTGTGTGTGTGTGTGTGTGTGTGTGTGTGTGTGTGATGTTTGGGGGAGATGGATGGAGCAGGAGCAGGTGGGGAAAGAGATTCCCGCTCCCCCACAATGCATTTCTTGGCAGGTTTCCCCCGAGAGAGCAGCTGAGTCCTTGCACCCTGTGACAGCTGCTGTTCCCAGCCCTGAGCCCATCGGAGGTCCTGCAGCGGTGGCGGTGTGAGGTGAGTAATGGATTCCAGGGCAGGAAGTTAGGGGATCTCCGAATTCAGGTAAATGCCACCTTTCCACCAGAGCTCCTGCCACCAAAGACCCTACTTTCTGGGGGCTTATACCACTGCCCTTGGTTTCCCATCTCTGATATGAAAATGACAGCTTCGACCTACATCCTGGAGTAGGAAAACTAAGCTAACAGTCATTGCCAAGTCCTTTGCAAATGTCAAGCGCCATCTAGGAGCTTTAGTATAACATAGGCACGCATCCCATCAAGCTGTTTTCCTCTTGCTTTCCTGATAGTGAAGTGGCATTTCAGCCATGTGTGACAAATTCACCAATTCTTTCCTGTCATTTCTACTGCCCCATAGCCTTCATGTTACCTTCCTATTCAAAGTGTACCCCTATCCTGGCCATCCCAGCTTCGGGATCTGGCAGGCTTAACTTAAACTTTCCAGAACCTTCCCTCTGTCTTCCCATCCAGCCAGGGGGTGTGTCCTTCCCCAACTCTCCAACAACGCCTGAGTCCATAGCATGTAGTGTAGCCATTGTTGCTCTACTGCCTTTAAGCCTTGCATGGTTTCTGGTGTATTCCTCTTGGCAGGTAAACTAGACTGAAGCCTTCAGGAGTAGGGACCAAATTTCACAGTTCTCTAGTCTCGCTCAAGTGTCTGCCAGTTCCTGCCAGCTTTTCCGTTTGAGCCTCTCTCTCTTCCTGTCCACTTCTTTCAGATTTCTTGGCCTGCCTCTCTGATCATCTACCTGTGTCTTTTCCTCTCAGGCAGCCATGACAGCATCTTCCTCTGTCCTCTCTCCATCTGGCCTTCTGTTGCTATGTGCTACAGTCTAGCTATCTGTTTGTATCTTACTGTCCCTCTGTCTTGTCTCTTTGTCAGTTGCAGAGATATCTCTCATATTGCCCAAGGCAAAACCAAACAAGCAAAAGAGAAAAACACACCCCATGAGAAAAAGAAACAAACTCAAATAAGAAACAAGGAATACGCAGTGTAGTTCTCTTTCACACTGAGCCTGTCCTGGGCCTACAGGACAAAGGAGAGCTGCAACTCAGTGGCAGGTGTTTCTGTGATGCCTTCTCATGGAGGGAGAAGCTCCAGACTTTTGGCCGTGAAATTGAAGGTGTGAAATTACAGCCTTGTCGATACTGATGCATTCAGCTTTCCAGAGATGCCCTGGCAGGGGATCCTCTATAGAGCTGGAGCAACAGAAGGTAACTAGAACTGGCTAAAACAAGAGGCAAGCCCCTGGTCTCTCCTGGGTATTCAATGACAGCCACAATAATAACTTATATTTATTGAGTACCTACTGTTGCCAGCACTATGCTAGGTGTTTTTATTTGCATGAGACCGTTTGATCCTACAGTAACTCTGCAAGATAGGTATTTTTTTTTTCCCTGATAGTTGCTGTTTTTGTTTCTGATTATGAAAGTGATGCAAGCACGAGGTAGGTATTTTTATCATCTCTCTTACCCTTGAGAAGATAGAGGTTGAGAGCGGCTAAGGCACTTGCATGTAACTCGACACATGTTGTGATTTGGGGGGGAAAGACACTTCCTGAAATGTCTCTCAGCATCTTAGATTATTTTGGAGCCCTCCACTGTTCACATACACACATATGCATGCACACACAAAACAATCACACTCACACAGTCTTGTACATTGACGTGATCATATTTACCTCCCTGGCTCACACTCACTTTTCACATCGGACACATTTATAGCAATGATCACTCTTAACCCCTCACCCTCATACATGGTCATATTTCCAGACACACTATGTACTGGTACATTCCTACTGCCACACACTGATACATACATTTATTTATTTAATTTTTATTTTAATATATTTGATGCACTGTGTTTTAACTTTGTTTTTTAATTTTTGGCCCACCACATGACATCTTTTTTTTTTCCATTTATTTTTATTAGTTGGAGGCTAATTTCTTTACAATATTGTAGTGGTTTTTGTCATACATTGACATGAATCAGCCGTGGATTTACATGTGTTCCCCATCCCAATCCCCCTTCCCGCCTCCCTCTCCATCCCATCCCTCTGTGTCTTCCCAGTGCACCAGCCCTGAGCACTTGTCTCATGCATCCAACCTGGGCTGGTGATCTGTTTCACCCTTGATAGTATACTTGTTTCAGTGCTATTCTCTCAGAACATCCAATTCTCCGATCAGGGACCAAACCAGCGCCCCCTGCAGTGGAAGCATGGAGTCCTAACCACTGGACCGCCAGGGAAGTCCCCATGCTCATATTTATATATTCACTTTTCCATACTGACACACACCCATGCTCACATTCTCATACACTCACCCATTGATGTTCCTTTTTATGTTCTTACACTCCCAGTCATACCTACATACTCACATCCACACAGATGATATAGTCACCCTTAACTCCCAAATTCCTACACAGTCACACACACTTTGTGTACAGATACAGGTTGACATTCCTCTGCCTGTTTCTCATGCAGTCATACATGCACTCAATTTCATATACTCTAACACATTTTCACTGTCATCACTATTTCCTTCTTACAGTTACACATTTATACATCTCATAACTCACCAGGACACACACATGTGTATACATGCTCATATGTTCACATTTATACATGCTGACACCATAAACACAATCTCACCTATTTAAACACTTGTTTTTGTACACTCTGGATTACATTCTCTTCTACTCATGTACTCAGTGCTGACATAATCACTGTAACTCAGTCACATTTGCACGTAATCACACTTACACATGGCAACACTCATTTTGACATAGATTCACAATAGTGCTAAATAGTGACCCACACTGTAATGTACACACCCACATAATACTTTCCTAAACTCTTATGTATACACATACACTGATTTTTACCACATTCACACACTTTCTTACTTCACATGCACACATACATACACATTGTGACACACTCAATTGTGTTCATGATCACAACTGTCACTCCCTCCCTCATTTTCCATTGTTCTCTTCTCAGCATCAGCTAAAAGGAGGAGTGTTGCTCTTAGGCAGGTGCCAATGGGACTGGATCTTTCTATCAGAAAGTACGGAGATTTATGTCTAGGATTAAAAAGAAGCAACTCAAATCCTAGATCAAGTTTTACATCTTTTACATCCTTTTGCCATAGATATCTTTTGCAGAAATCATCTCTAATAGGCAGAACCTTAGCCAGTCCTTTCCAGAGAGGTTAGAATTTAGATGGTTTGTTTATCTTTTCCAAGTTTATGGCTTAACTTGCCACTTCATTTCCCTCCCAAGGGGAGACGAAGGTGAAGCGTGCATTTCTTTAAGCACTGTTAGTGGTTTCCTATGCAAATGTAGGTGTCTGCTTTTATGTTTATGATCTGGAATTGCCTGCTGATTAGACACGTGGAAAGGGCAGTCATGCTTTCAAGCAGGTACCTCTCATCCAGCCAGGTCTGCTTTTCCCCTGTTTACTCTGGATCATGGTATTCAAGGAGGAGAAAGAGAAGGTTAATGAGCTAGCTGGATAATAAAATGCATTTCTATTGTGAGTGTGCACGTGCATATATAGACTCCACTGGAATTTCAAAAGCTGTTAAAAGTCAAGTCAACAGAGGAAATTTCTCAGTAGGCGGGGGTAAAGACAAGTTGAAGAAACTTCCTTGCACTCCAGACAGACTGTAGATTTCCTTGCAGAGGGTGAGGAAAAAACCCAGGAGTGAACCAGTAGATCAGGAGCCTGGTGCCAGAGCTGTGAGCCAGCCTAGTCTGCACCAGCAACCTGTAGGAGTCTCCCAGTCCGTGGCTGCCCCTGCTGGAGTCTCCCTGGAGGAAAAAGAGTGCAAAGTACAACCGTGCTGCCATATGATTTATTTTCTGGCACCCCATAGGGAAGAGCCTGTACTCTGGGATAACAGCTCCCCCTCCACCCTGCCATGCACACCCATCATTAGATTGAGAACATCTTCAATAGCAGAGACCACATCACCTTACCTATTTTGGATTCTCAATGCCTGGCATAATGCCAGACTCAGAGCAGCTACTTGTGAAACTCAGCTAAGAAACTAAAAGGGGTGGCTGGGCAGCAGCATATTGTCAGGACAGATCCAGTGCCTCTGTCCCTCCATCCCAGAATTCCAATGGCATTACCAGCTCAAATTGAGAGTCCTCTGTGGACCTTACATAGTGGGGGAAATGCAAAGGGTGAAAGCCCCAGACTCTGCCCTTGATGTAATTTCCTTTGATTGGGAAAGATGAAGTCACCATGAAACTGTAGTCCAAGGCAGCAGTCTTGAAGTTTGGGGTTAGAGGAATCTTTATCATGTCATCCAGTGGTTTTTCAGCATCCAAAGGCCTTGAAGACCCATGAGTGGTTGGAAACAGCAGTCAGGATTTAAGGAAGCCACTTCCCAAAGCAGACTGCCTCATAGACATCTTTCTTAGCACAGGGAATATTGTTCATCTTTCTAGAAAATTGTGTAACAAAGCAGTTTATCACTGGGCATAAGGCAGAGGAAGAAAACTGAGCCTTTAGACCTTAATGGGAATCTTGTACTTAATTAAGATTTAGCCACAACCTCCTCCAGGAGACAGCTTTAGGGAAATCACCCAGCAAATTTATATTTGATCTTTTCTGCCAATATGCTGAGACTTAACTGAAAGCAAATTATAAAACTGACAGTACTGACTAAAATTTAGGAGGGGAAAAATGCACCTACCTGAATTCACTTCAATACAGTGAGGAGTGCTAAGTAAAGAGACCCACCCCTTGTATTTATATGGTATTTTATACTTCTCAAAATATCTAATAACCTGTTCATTCATTATGATAGAAGTGTTGTTGTTCATTGTTGTTCAGTCACTAAGTCGTGTCTGACTCTGTGACCCCATGAACTGTAGCACACCAGGCTTCCCTGTGCTTCACTGTTTCCCGGAGTTTGCTCAAACTCATGTCCTTTGAGTCAGTGATGCCATCCAACCATCTCATCCTCTGGCATCCCTGTTTCCTCTTGCCCTCCAGCATCAGGGTCTTTTCTAGTGAGTCCACTCTTTGCAAGAAGCATTAGGAGCACCGATTCTGAATTTAGCTACCCCAGCTTCTGAATCCCAATTTGGCCACTTCCTATCATGTAACCTTGTTAGAGTCAACTACCCATGCTCCTCAAGTCTCAGTTTCCTCATCTGTAAAATGGGCATGACACTAATACCATCTACCTCATTGAGTTGTTAGGATGAAATGCAATGACTGGCTCAACAAATGTTGAGCACAAAGTCAGTGCTCAACAAATGGTAGATCTTACTATCCTCACCACAACCCTTGCACTGAGGTGCTTTCAAAGGGGCAGAACCCTGAAGTAACAGAGAAACAGTATGGTTCTTTGCTGTCAAAGACCCAATTTTCACAGGATTTGTTGCCTGCTTTAAGTTTTTATTTCTCTTAACCACAAGCTGGGGTCAATGCTCATTCCCACTTAAGAAGAGTGAAAAAGAAAACCCATGAGCATTTCCTTAATTCCTGTGTCATTTTAGGACATCCTTATCTGGCCACTGTAGCAATGTTTCCTGTCCATTTTGATGTCCCCTCTTGTCCTACAACTTTTCCCTTGAGATTGTGAAGGCTTCAGTAATGTCACCTTCATTTGCTGGTATACCGAAACTTAGGGGAGGAGGAATGAAAAAGACTCCTTATGCTAGTGGAGCCCAAGATCTGGTCTCTAACCACAGGCACGCCTCTGACCTTGATTCTAATGCTGAAATGCCTGCATTGTGGGCGCTGGGTCTGCTCATTTCCAAGCTTTGTTCCGAAACATCACAATGGAAGCACAGTTCACCCATCTCAAAGCCCTAAGAGCTTTCTTGTCTATGCAAAAGCTGTGGTAACTGAGAACTCATCATCTCACATAAAACTGTAGTGTGATTGAGGAAGCATAAATAAGAGCATAGACTTTGGAGTCACACAGACATGAGATTGTATAGACTTTTTTCTATTATGGTTTATTACAGGATATTGAATATAGTTCCCTGTGCCATACAATAGGGCCTTGTTATTTATCCATTCTATATATAATAGTTTGCATCTGCTAATCCCAAACTCACAATCCAACCCTCCCCTACCCCACCCCACTCGCCTTGGCAACCACAAGTCTGTTCTCTATGTCTGGGAGTCTGTTTCTGCTTCGTAGATAAGTTCATTTGTGTCATATTTTAGATTCCACATATACGTGATAATCGTATGGTATTTGTCTTTGTATAGTTTCACTCTGTGACCTTGGCAAGTAAGCTGCTGTCTCTGAATGTCAGTTTCATCTGTAAAATGGAAATAATGATACCTCAAGGGGTTATGCAAGTTATGTGAACTGGTTCATGAGTAACTTTTAGCAGAGCGCCTGGGACATAAATCTTAATGAATGGTGGTGATTTTATGGCCCATGAAATCTGTGGCAGTAATTGTAAACATCTTCTGTGGGTAACATACCTTAAATTGCTTTACTCATTTCTCACGTGTGGATCATTTGATTCTCACAACCTCTTGGTCTCACAACCTTTCGTCTGTGAAGAAATAGATTCAGAGCGATCAAGGAATGTACTCAAGGTCATAAAGCTCATTAGCAGCAGTGCTGGGCTGAGAAGGTTCCAGTCCAGGCTGAATATTTGCATCTTTGCTTCACAGCATCTTTGAGGTGGTGGTTAGCAAGTATGACCTCTTTGAATTGAGCATAAACCTTCTTGTGAAAAAAAAAATGTCTAAATGGTAGCTACAGTTTTTCTGTTCTCTGAACCATGTGGTGCCTTGTCTGTTGCCCAGCATGTTGCAGAAGTGCAACAAATGTGACATCATAAGAGTGCCCTTCGCAGCAAAGCTGAGGGTCGTGGTGATATATGGCTATGGCAGTACCAGTTCCCATCAAAAGGAAAAATCTTTCTCAAGGCATGTCATGTAGTTTTTCTTCATGCTGCTCAAGGAGTACCAAATGTCCAGAGCCTGGAAATTCTTGAAATATACTGAAACACGTTACTAGACCTCTGGGGCTCCTTGGCTGTTTCTCTTCTGACCTGAAAATGACGAAGCATCAACTTTAGTGAACCTTAGGAAAAGGATGGAAGGACAAAAAGATAAGAGCACTTTTGACTTCTCTGTGACATTTGCCTCATAGCCATACGCATCTTGGAATACTTTTCTCTTGGTTTCCATGATGTCATAGATTCAGTTCCTCCACTTCTTTAACCATATTTCTCAAGGATCCCTGGTTCCTCCTCCAGCCCCTAAATATTGATGTCCCCCTGAGATCTTGCCTTCTGTCATTCTGTGTCTTCCTGACAGATTGCACCTATTTCCATGCTGATGGTCTCCAAATTAATATTTTCAGCCCATGTATCCTGCTCTCCATTGAGCCATTCCATAATGCCATATAAACATGTTATGACTGCTGCTCTATTTATATTTATTGTCTTAATTTTGCTGTCCCTATCGAGAGGAAAGTTTCTCAGGTGGCACTAGTGGTAAAGAATTCGCCTGCCAATGCAGGAGACGCAAGAGGTGCAGGTTCAATCTCTGGGTTGGGAAGATCTCCTGGAGAAGAAATGGTAACCCACTCCAGTATTCTTGCCTGGGAAATTTCATGGACAGAGGAGCCTGGTGAGCTAAAGTCCATGGGGTCGCAAAGAGTCAGACACGACCAAGCAACTGAGCACACACATTGAGAGGAATAGGTATAGCTAGAGAGAGAAATTTTTTTTCCCAATCACATGTGAATTTATGTTCCTTTCAGCTTTTTATTTTTGCTATGTAATAAAGACAAGGTTTTTAGATCTTTGTTTTGCTTCCCACTAGATATTTCTAGTATAATTTTTACTGAGGTAACCAATGTGTCACTGTGTTTGTTCTCTTTTTGTACGTAGACTTGTAGAAAAGTTATACATTTGAGGACCATTTGTAGATATTTAGTCTTTGTAGAATGTTTATGTTTGTTGGTAGAGTCTTTATAAAAATTTAGACAGTTTTTTTTAATGAAACTGATAAGGGCTGTCCTACTGGCCAAAACCAGAATAATTCTTACAATTCTCTTGGGAATATTATTACTGCTGGCAGTCCAGTGGCTGCTCATTTAAGGGGCCTCCCACACCATCATATTTGTTATCAGCATACAAACTTCATTAGCTTTTTAAATAATCACCATTCTAAGCTAGTTGTTTACTCTCGTTTCCTAAAAACAAACTGAAGCACAGTTCTGTCTGGAATTCTGAACAAAAGGTAAAGGCTACACTGGGGATGTAATGAACAGCATGATGACTGTGGTTAATAATACTGTGCTGTATGCTTGAAATTTGCTAAGAGAGCGGATCTTAAGTGTTTTCAACATACCAAAAAGCAAAACAAAGCAGAAAATAAAACAATGTGAGATGATGGATGTATGAATTAATGTGATTGTGATAACCGTTTCCCATTGTATACATATGCTGCTGTTGCTAAGTCGCTTCAGTCATGTCCGACTCTGTGCGACCCCATAGAAGGCAGCCCACCAGGCTCCCCAGTCCCTGGGATTCTCCAAGCAAGAATACTGGAGTGGGTTGCCATTTTAAAATTGTCAATTATCCTTAAATAAAGCTGGAAGACCCCCTAAAGACTAAAAAAAAAAAAACCCACATTAGTCCTCCCACACTCCTCTGGGCTTCTTGGGATAAATTTCCATTTAGGGTCCTGAGACCAGTTAATCCCGCAACTAGCATCTTTGCCATCTTTGGCCAATGTCCAGAATAGAGCTACTTCTTGAAACCTCTCTTTTCCTGTTTCCATACTGCCCATGCTTCCTCACCTGTGGCTTTTTATCTAGACAGGCAGAGTCCAAACCCCTAAGAAAGGCATATGAGATCCTTCTTAATTTGGTCTTTACTGGTCTTATTTTTTTTTTTTGCATCAAGTTATGTGTAGTTTCTCTCATATACTGCATTGTCTGTAATCTTCTCTTGGTCTTAGTACATGTTGTTCCTTGTGCCTGAAATGTGACCTTTGGTTACTTGTCCTTTTAAATTCAACTCAAGTATACTTCCTCTGTGAAGCTTCCTTCTTCAGGCTGTTGGGAGCCCCTCTCTTGTCCTTCAGTAGCTACTTGTCATCTTCACCCCGAGCTGCCATGGCCAATGCCTGTGAAACTGTTTTCCTTGATGGCAGGGACTAACTAGTTCATCTCTAGCCCTAGACACTGGTGAGCTCCTACTTACCTTCAATACCTTGCTCAAGTGTAGTATCCTCAGACACCTGTGGGGAGTACTAGCTACCCTTCCTGCACTAACATTTCAAAGCATCCACCTCCTTCTGGGCACATTTTAGACACTATATAAATGCTGAATGAAGGATTGAATTCATTTATGAAGATTTATTGATTGCCTCAAGATTGCAGAACAATCCAGGAGTGGAGCTAGAACTAGCCATTCTTCTTTGGTTGGAGACAATTTTGGGGGGTTTATAAAAAGACCTAACTAAAAATCAACTCCAGAAATTAAAATTAGGGAACAAGATGCAACTTAGTTCTTAAATGGAATATGAAAGGAAGTGGTTTCTTTTTCCACATATTATAGTCTTAATATATTTTCCCCAAAGAAGTCTGTTCTGCTCATATATGACTTTAGGTCTGGAAAATGCTTTGTGTCACCCATACTGGTCCCTTCTATATGTTACCAGGATCCCGTGTTCTGGCTTTTGAAAGTCTTATACATGTTACTTTCTTCCGGAGTTTTAAGATCTGTTTTTACATAAGACCAGAATCACTTAGTTCAGGAGAAAGAGGTGCCCAAACCTTAGAAACATGATCTAGCATGGTTGGATTATTTGTTTGCTGGAATATTCTCTTGAATAATGTATTACAACACCCTAGTACTTCCCATTTCTCAAACCCCAGAGAACTCCTACTCATCCTTCAATACTCTGCTGAAGTGATATATGTCTGATCTTCTCTGAGAACATTAGTTACCCTTTCTGCTCTGTCCCTCTAAAGCATCCTGTGCCTACCTGGGTTGCATCCCATTGTATTTCCTATTGCATGTATGCATGTCCACCATCCTCATTTAACTGTGAGCTCTTTGAAGACTTGGATTGGTCTTCATTCATCTCTATTTGTATATATCTCCATGTACCTGACACAATACCTGGTAGGTATGAATGTTGGTGGCATGGAGATGAAAGGCATGAATATCCATGTCAAACACTTGCCTTGAATGTGCAGGTACTGATTTCTCATCTAGTAGGATAGCAGTCAAAGAGTGTCTTTTCTTCCTTCTGAACTCCTCCAGGCCCTCTTTTTTTTTTTTAGCACTCTTCAATTTGCAATACACATGCCCTTACCTGTTCTGTAGTTGTATTGTTATCTGTATATTTACTATACATTTTAGATAGAATATGCAGCCAGAGATGAAACCCACTGCTCAAGCCTATAATCTCTTTTGGGGCTGGACATTTACTGATATTTATCTCTTTACTCCCAGCACCTCGCATGGTAGCTAGTACATAAGCTTCAATAAATATTTGTTATTGAAATAGACGAATGCAAGCACAGATAGGTTGCTTAAGAGGCATGAGTTACTATCTGACCTCCTTACAGGGTAGGAGGTCTCTGTTTTGGTCTTCAGATTCTTTGAAATGAAAGTCAATCAGCAGTCCATAATAAGAAGGCATGTACCTGGTTTCTTTTCCTATAAAAAGCAATGTTGGGCTGACATAAGATCTTCCCTTTTCCTCTCATTATACAGCTGTATAACCTGCTAGTGGTTGGCTGACGTGATTGTAAGTGCAGGGAATGTGTTAGGCTCAATCTTAAGGGAGAAAGAACACTCTGAGATGACCATTGCTTGATACAGAATTATAATGCAGAGTTATATTTATTTATTTATTATGAACACGCAGCTTTCCTCCCCCTTTCCTGCCCCCCCCCCATTTTTCTATTTTTGGTCATGCTGCATGGCATGTGGGCTCATAGTTCCCCAACCAGGGATCAAACTGGTCCCCGCTGTTGAAGTGTGGAATTCTAACCACTGGACTGCCAGAGAAGTCCCTTCCTTTCCCCAGTTTTGGTCAGGATTTGTTCTAGGCCATAGTCCTGGCTCCACAGGAGTCATTGGGAACTACTGATTGAGTCCCCCTGCTGATTCCCACTTCTACTAAATCCTGCTTCTGCTTTATCTGCACTTTTCCTACCAGGATATCATTTCCTTCCTTTGAGAGGTAAGGGCTGGGCCCTATGATCTCAGTCTGGGGACTTCCCCAGGCCACAGAAAGACTTAGGTATCTGACAGCCTTCTCTTTGTGTGTGCGGGTGAGTACTGGGGCATCAGAACTGATCGTGTGCTGGAGGAGGGGTCTGCTCCAGCATGAACCAGTCATGAGCCATATCTTAGAGAAGTGGGCAGTGGCAGCTGCAATCATGTGGCTGAGTACCCAGCTGCAAGGAGAATGAATCACTTGGTGGATCCGAAGCTCCTAAGTGAACTTAGCTGGTACAGGAAAGCCAGCAGGCTTGATTGTGAGGTCATCCTTTAGGCTTTTGGTTTCTAGAGGAATTTCTTTGGGTGGACTGTAATCTTTTCTTAGACCCAGGGCCAGTTTTCTTTAAGACAATAATAATCCCTTTCAGTGGGGGTAGGAGATGGGGAATTCCTGCAACTAAGGCTGTGGCCAGCAGTTTATCCCCTACCATTTGTGAAGTGTGATAGATGGAAATTGGGTCTGATCATTTCCCATTCTTCCTTTTTTTAAAGATAATATTTCCTCTTCCTTAACTATAGCCCCCCACATGCCATATAGACGCATGCTCCGCTCTTTTGTAAACTTTGGTTGAGGGGCAAAAGCTGGAAGAAGAGTTGCTGCATTTTATACCAGTTCAAATTCTTTGACCTCCAATTCTGGCAAAATGTCTTTTTTGGAGGGGTGGTGGGTAGAATATGAACTTTGCTAAAATGATCTAAATTCCTATTTTAGAAAAATGTAATGTGAATGTCTCAATTGACTCCATGTAGCTCTTCTCTTCAAATGTTCAGTGGCCTTCCTTATAGAAAGCCAATTTGGGTATAGAAAAATTGAGACTAGAGCAAGTTCCTAGGTCAATGAGCCATAAGGCACGGGTTTGAAAACAATGTTCAAACATCTCTATGGTATACAAAGAACCCTAGCAATTTTAGCAATTGAATTTTTAGGCTTGAGTTTGAGGGAATTTGTGACTCTTTCACCAGAGTCGATCAGGGAAGGTTATAATTATCACCCATGCATAGTCACAGAGAGCAGTTAGAACCCCAGAAACTCAAGATGGTTTATCATATCCTGTTCACTTGGGCTGCTCGTCTGCATCTAATTTTTCTGTCCAACAGCCTCCAAGGATACTGTGTTCTGTTTTGAGAACTAGGAAGTGTTTTATTACTTGGTTTTACTTCTCTTTTTTCTCCCACACATTTATTTGAAGCATCTTATACTTTTTTATGCTTAAACAATTTCTACCTCTGTTCTTCATGCATCTTATTTGAAACATTTCTCTCATTTGAAGCATCAGTGTTGGAAATGAAAAGCCCAAACCTGTAATAATGCATCAGTTTGCGACTCTAAACACACGTCAGATGGTCATTAGCATTTTCTTGGCATTAGCTCATACAGCATACACAGTGAATAATAAAGTATGGTGCTGCATCCATTTAGAAGCTTAGGAAGTCGCTCAAATAGGGAGCTACTTGCCCCACATAATATGTGCAGTATGCTGTGGTATACCTATTAATTTCCTTATTTGCAACCTATCATTGAAATTTGCAACTATAATATGCTGGCTTATTGGATTTCATTAATGTGAAGTTCCTGATACAAACAATGGAAGTCACTCAGAAAGATGTTAGCAGAGAACAGGACTACAGCAGAACTGACCTCATTTGCTCGTGTGTGTGAGACAGAGCATGAATGTGTTCTGTGTGACCATGTTTTGTATGTGTGTCAGTCGTGAGCTATCTTTTGCAGGATCTAAGACTGAAACCAGGCAGCTGTAAAAAGAGCTAGTGCCTCCCTTACTTGTCTGGCTGCTTTTGCAAATCTGCCTAACAAGTAGCTCAGCTCCTGATCAAATGATCTTCGAAATGGCTTCCCTCCATTACACGCTGTAATGGTATCTCCCAGGCGAGGCTCTCTGAAACAGCACACCCCTGTCTCTGATAGCAGAGTTCCCTTGGTGAGTGCCCCAGAACAGACAAGCCCCAAAACAAGGCCGTCTAAGAATTGGTCCTACCAGCCAACGAATCCTCCTGGAGTTGTGTCAGTAAATCTACTAGCCTTGGGTCTTTGGATGAGAAATGCAGTTGAAATCAGTAAGTACCAGCCTGAAGTGGGTTGAAATGAAAAAGATAGAACTGTCATATGAATATTTGGGGAGGATGAAAGTGTATGTATAAAGAGAAAGTGTGTGCGTGTGTGGGTGGGTTTACCTGGATCCACATTGTAATGGTATCAAGGGAAGGGAATTGAGGAAAGTTCGAGATTCTAGTCTCGGTTCTTACAGTTATTTTGCTACCCTTGGATAAGTCATTTAACCTCTATGCCTTGTTAATTCCCCGTGTGGAAAATGCGGATGGTGCTCCCTTCTTCACATGTTGTTGTCTGGCTCAAATAAGAGCAGAACTTGAATAAACTCATGGTCGTTACAAGGTCACAATGAGGTGTTGATAATCCAAAGGTGGCTGGCTTCTCCATGATGCCCAGTTTCTTGGCCAATAGACTAGTGCCAAAATGTCCAAACTCCTTCTTGGCTCAGACCTGCTTGGAGTAAGCATATAGGCTTATTCTACATTATGGAAAACATACTCAGAGCTTCAACAAATGCATAGAACATATAGAGTTCCATTCATTCCCTCACGTGTGTATTTAATGCCTACTGGGAACAAGGCAGTGTACTAGGCAGTATGAAAGCATGACAGTTATGACTGAGGAGTGAATTCTTACCCTCTAAGAGTTTATGATCTAGTGAGGGGGATGACATTTTTAATGACTATGTGCAGTTGGAGACAAGATGGTAAAAATGATGCTAAGTTGGGTCCATCTGGTTGGCTATTGTTAGGGGCCAGGCTCTCATCTACCTACTCCACCTGGGAGTGGGGGTTTAGGGCTACTGAGGGACACAGACGTGGCGGTTTTTCCTCTCTATAAAATGAGAGGAATGCCCTTTCTCTCTTCTTTGGCATCTTAGCCTATTATGGGAAACAATGGCTGAAAAGTTGCTAGAAATCTTCAGATGCAAGTTGCTGTAAAATGCAAAGCACTATATATTTTTTCAAAGGATAATACATTGTCCCCTTTGTGGAAGGCCAGGTGTTTTGTTCCTTTTAGGCAATTGAAAACAGTTCACTACATCTTCTTACACCGTCAGTCATAAGTGTCTGGCTACTTCAGTTGCTAAGAATGTGTCTAAGGTAAAGTGGGTTTAGTATCAGCATAGGCTAGTTAGCAAAGCATCATTTGTGTCCCCATCACAAGTTTATACCTGGAAACTCAGCTAGCCATCTTGAAAAATGTGTACTTCTGTTTACAAGGGAGCCCAAGAAAGAGCCAGCAAGTAACTCTTGGATCCTTTTTTCCACAACCAAAGTATAATTCAGTGTATACACCATTCTCACAGTAAAAGCAGTAACCTCATCCCAAAATACAAAGAACAGTCCAGCGTTGGTATCTTTGTCTAAGGAGGTGTTGGCTGACTTTAAATCTGTGTCAGCTTAATACCTCCCAATCTGGAAACTTATTAAAAGTTCATTTCTTGATCTGTAGATCTAACTCTTGCTATAAAGATTTACCCAGTTCCAGAAATTTGAAATGCCCTCATGATCTGTTAATGTCTTAACATAGTGAGGGTTCTTTGACTTGTTGACTACATTTTTGTGATACCAAAATCAATCTTCTTTCTTATGTGTGCTTGCCAGTTTGATTGTCATCTCATCAGCTCCAGGTGTCTTGCAGCCAACCCTATTCTTTTTGTAGGTATCTCAGAAACATCAGAAACTTTGGAAATTTCCCCTGGGCTGCATCTCATTCCTGCGTTATATCCTTTAGTTTGATATGAGAGGGACATAAGCAGTATTGATGGGCTCCCCGATTTATAGTAATGGCCTTGTGTGGCTGGTGGTTTGAGAACTTTACCTCTGGGTTTATTAGACCATGGCTGTATGTCTGCTGGCCTAGGCTTTTGTTTTTGAAAGGAGGCCAGTATTAGTTTGTTTCTCATTGGGAAAGTATGCAAATAAACAGTGATTTAGATTTTTGAAAGCAGACCGTATAATACAGACATGCATTGTCTCTGTATGGTATCAGATACCATTGTCTCTGATGATATCAGATCTGATGAAAATATTGATTTTAGATGGTCTTGGAAGTCGTAGGGCCAGTATTTCTGGATTCTCACCTTTTCACATATGTGAGTAGAGCACCTGTGACAAATGGGCACAATTGGTATTTTTGATTGTATCCAATTCCACACTTATGTCATGGTATGAATTTTGGCCACATTATCTAGAATATATTTGAGCACCTATCTTTCCCCTTGACTCCTGGAACATGCAGGTTGGTGGCTTTTTTTTTAACCTACTGAATGTTCTCTGAGGGTTTCATTTGGTACCACATTAACAGAATACATTTGGAAGAATGAGAGAATGACCATTATATACAGTGCCTAATCATTTCATCTAAAGTTGCCATGCATCTTGATAAAAGTTTTCCTTTGAAATACTTTGTAGTAAATCTTTGTGTCAAAAGGCAACTCAGTGAAGGGGTGTGTATGTGTGTGTGCACCTGTGTGCACATGCCTGCCCTTGCATTTGGGGGTGGGACCGTGGGAGTAGAGAGGAGAGTGAGAGAAAAAGGGAGATAAGGAGGGAGGGGAATAAAAAATTAATCTTTTTTGTACTCTGAAAGAGGGTTGTTCCAGCTTCTTGGTTATCATGAGACAAGAGGCTCATTTCTTACTGCTGATGAATTTCAATTGTAATTACAGAACCTTGGTAAGCCACATTAACTCCCAAGGGCTGGACCAAAACTATACCATCTGCAAAAGCCATTTGAATTCTCTTGGAAAAAACCTAGTAGCCAAGTCTGAAAGCAATTTGTGAACAGATATAAGCTGTTGCTGGGTGCCCATTCAAATTAGCTGTTCCTCCAACAATGCAAAGGGCCATGTTCTAAAAGTGAAATGACATGGCTGGTGGCTGGGTCCAGCATGACCCACACTTGCAAGTTTCTTCTGTGTTGCAGAAGTGAACAACAACAGTTAAACTTTAAAGATCAACAGTTTTTCAATTGGGTTCCTGGAGAATAATGGTGCTTTTGTACAGTTCTTGAAGTAGAGCCTACAGCCACCCCAAATAAAATAGTCTCTTTCAAGATCTTGGAAATAATGACCTCATAGGCAGATTGAACCAGCAATCCATTAATAGTTTCCTTTGTAGAGAGGTGTCTCAGGGGAGGGACCTGGCTTAGTAAATCAGCATTGTTTATAAACATAGCAGAATAGACTCCCCCTTTTTTTCTATGTTTGTGGAATAGCCGGAGATACCTCCCACTTGGGAAGCAAATAGATTAACAGCAAGAGTGCTTTACAGGGCCCTACCCTTTCTCCATTGGTCACCTAAAAGTATACTCTGAAGTCCTTGCTTTTAAGGTGAGTTAGAGATAAGGAGTCTCCCACATTATTCCTTTGTCACAAACTCAGAATTATCTGGGACCATTAGAAAAAGATGAAGATTGGTTATGCCTTGTAAAGGGTCATGAAGAACTGATGTAATATTAGGATAATTTGAGCAAAACTGAATCTGAAATGTCTAGGTAAACTGAGTGTTTATTTGCTTCGTGTTCCTATTGCGGAAATGGGCCAAGATTCTTCAGTTTCATTTCCATCTCTGTAAGAGATTTATTTCAGCCCTTCTTATAATCCCTTGATGAGTTGGACGGAATTAAACTGATTCCAGTTTGCTGGGCAATAGAAAGATGTGCCATTTAAGCTGGGTCCCTTACAGAATGCCTGTGATGTGGACCATGGCAAGTATGTGGTATTCATATTTTCAGCAGCAATTTCTAGTCTAGTATAGGAGAGTATAGTATGAGTTCTATATTCCAAGTAGCCCTTTTTAATCTCGACCTGAAAAGAAACAGGGCATCTACTTTTGGAGTGTCTAGCCAGAGAGAGTATTTAAGGATGAAAAAGGTCACTGTTAGCCACACCTAATTATCCACAACAAAGGCACCTAGTATTTTAGATTACGTAGGTGCACTAGAACCCTGAATGGCTCAGACTCCTACTTGCCTTATTGTGTAAGATTAGTTTTGTGTATCATTTTAAAGAGGCCATGTATGTTTCTCTGGCTTCTGTCATCTCAAGTTAAATATGTCCTCAGAAAATAGATATCATCCAGAACATGGTGGCTCTCTCTCCCCATGAGACACATTTTTCGGAAATCTGTTTTCTAGGTCTTACTTAGAATCTTCAGTTCTTTTGTAATAACTTTCAATTTTCATTATTTTTACCAAGATTCTGTACATTTGAGCTTTATTTAATAATCATCTTATATTCAAGCATTATTTTTGAACCTAGGAAGTAAAACAAACAAAACACACACAAGGCGAAAAAATTAGTGCTTTTATTCTTCGTCTGGCAAATTCTTCTTCAACACTAAGTAAAAACCATGAACCTGTCTGATACAGAATACCATTGGTGAAATCACTCTTAAACTTACTTATCTTCTGGAGAAAGAATGAATTGAGAAGGATCAAAATGTGAAAGGGAACGTAGACCCATTAGCACTGATTTCATATTCTAGTTAAAATATTTACCGGTAGTCTATGGATATACTTGATCCTTGACATCACAGTTTCTTTTTCGTTTTACCTTGTGCTATAGTTTCACCAGCTTCCCTGGTGGCTCAGTGGTAAAGAATTCACCCGCCAAGCAGGAGATGCAAGTTTGATCCATGGGTTAGGAAGATCACCTGGAGAAGGAAATGACAACCCACTCCAGTATTCTTGCCTGGGAAATCCCATGGACAGAGGAGCCTGATGGACTATAGTTCATAGGGTTGCAGAGTCAGATACGACTGAGTGTCTAAACAATAAAGACAACACAGTTTCACCCATATAGGAAAATGTGAGACTTACAAAGCTGGTGGTGGTGTATGACCATACATTTACTACTGAATATTTTCACTGTCACAATTCCTCAAAAAAAACTAGAATTGGTCTTAATTCATTAAGATAATGCAAGGCATGAGAGTTAGGCAAAGTAAAATAGATCTTTTGTCCAAATCAAGGTCTCACCAGTCATTGTTGGTTGGTGGTCCCCTGTGCAGACGGAGAAGCTATGAATTGGTACTGTTAGTTTTGAATACTTACAGGCTCCATATATTTGAGAAAATTTTAAACAGTAAAGTTTTTTTTTTAATTTCCACTTAATGTAATATAATTTAGAATTCATTACTGAAAATAATAAACGTGTAACTACTGAAGGGCTGAAAGGAATGATGGCAGGTTATTTCTCATTAGAGCAGGTAATGTTTTTATTGTTGTTGTACTTAGGTATGTTATTGGAATAAAGTGATATGCTGAGTTGTGTTTGGAGAGCTCTTATACTGCTAATTAGCACCGGTTAATACTTGATGAAATTACAAAGATTTTGTTGCAGTAGTAGTTGATTTCCCTTGTATTGGAAGTGGAGATTCACTTGGTAGGTACTCTTTTTAAAAATTGAGATACAGAGTTATAATGTTGCATGTATTGCTGCTGTACAACAAAGTGATTTAGCTATATCACGGCATCTGGTCCCATCACCTCACGGGAAATAGATGGGGAAACAGTGGAAACAGTGTCAGACTTCATTTTTGGGGGCTCCAAAATCACTGCAGATGGTGATTGCAGCCATGAAATTAAAAGATGCTTACTCCGTGGAAGGAAAGTTATGACCAACCTAGATAGCATATTAAAAAGCAGAGACATTACTTTGCCAACAAAGGTCCATCTAGTCAAGGCTATGGTTTTTCCAGTGGTCATGTATGGACGTGAGAGTTGGACTGTGAAGAAAGCTGAGCACCGAAAAATTGATGCTTTTGAACTGTGGTGTTGGAGAAGACTCTTGAGAGTCCCTTGGACTGCAAGGAGATCCAACCAGTCCATCCTAAAGGAGATCAGTCCTGGGTGTTCATTGGAAGGACTGATGCTGAAACTGAAACTCCAGTACTCTGGCCATCTCATGCGAAGAGTTGACTCATTGGAAAAGACCCTGATGCTGGGAGGGATTGGGGGCAGGAGGAGAAGGGGCCGACAGAGGATGAGATGGTTGGATGGCATCACTGACTCAATGGACATGAGTTTGAGTAAACTCCGGGAGTTGGAGATGGACAGGGAGGCCTGGTGTGCTGCGATTCATGGGGTTGCAAAGAGTCGGACATGACTGAGCGACTGAACTGAACTAAGTATATATGATTAATATATATATATTAAGCATTCCTTTTCATTATGGTTTATCACAGGATATTGAATATAGTTCACTTGTTATTTATCCATTCTGTATACATTAGTTTTCATCTGCTAACCTCAAACTCCCACTCCATCCCTCCCCCACCCTGTTTCCCCTGGAAGGTACTTGTAACACCTGACTTGAAATGGCAAGTGTCAGGGCCCTAATGGAAAGACTTGAACTAGAGTGGGAAGACAGCTAGGAACCGAAACAGTTCCTTGAGTTTGTGCTTTTCCAGTTCACGTAACCTTTCAGTGGGATGAAACCCAAATGTGTTCAGCTCTCGGCACAAAATACTAAAGAATAATGAAATTAAGAGCAGATAAGTTGCTAAGACCCAAACTGGTTCTTACCAGCCTGTCACCCCTGTCAATTCCCTTGTTCCTTCTTCCAGGACATAAAATATGGCAAGGAATAGGGTTATGGTGTCTCCTCAGGAAACGGTCCTCTCCTTGGAGTTCCTCTTTGCTCCTGATGACACTTATCTCTGTTTTATCATCTACTCTGTTACTGAAGATGGAGCAGTGCTTCTCCTAGCAGTCTACCCCAACTTTGCTGAAACTACCAGGTTTACTAGATTGTTTCTCAGTTCTTTCTCATAAAGCAATAGAATGTGTTTTGTTCATCAGGTACACACAGGTATGAATCAGATGCCGAAGGCATCCCAGTATCAAAGTGACTAACATGATTGTTGTGGGCTGTCAAAAATCAACAACCAAGCCTATGTCAATTCTAGACTCCGAGGAAGTGGTACTACCTGACCAAAATGATCATTGTTGTTCAGTCACTCAGTCCTGCCTGACTCTTTGCAACCCAATGGACCGCAGCACTCCAGGCTTCCCTGTCCATCACCAGCTCCCAGAGTTTGCTCAAACTCATGTCCATTCAGTCGGTGACGCCTTCCAACCATCTCATCCTCTGTCACCCTTTCTGCTCCTGTGCCCAATCTTGCTCACAAAGAGGAAAGATTGTAAATTGTTCATTAAAAGACTGTGTGTGGACAGCAGAAAATAGAGTGTCTTTGGGAGAAGGCACCTTAGGTATTTGTATCTACATGTTGAAAAAGCTCACCTTTGCTTTCCTCTTTAGGAAATTGCATCATTGGGCCTTAGGGAGACAGCTCCCTTCCCTCTAGAAAAGGAACCCCTCAGAATGGTTATTATCAAACCTGAGATAGCATGAGACCAATGCTTCTGTTTCTAAGACATTAGATCTCCTGTATATACCAGATTGTCTTTCAGACCTCTCTGAACTCCTGTTTTCTCCTCCTCTTCTTTAGGAGTTGTGCAATCAGTTATAACTGAAAATGTCTGACGGTCTGGATAATGAAGAGAAACCCCCAGCTCCCCCACTGAGGATGAACAGTAACAACCGGGATTCTTCGGCACTCAACCACAGCTCCAAACCACTTCCTATGGCCCCTGAAGAGAAGAATAAGAAAGCCAGGCTTCGCTCTATCTTCCCAGGAGGAGGGGATAAAAGTAAAGTATCAGTGGCCGGGTGTTGGAAAGGGGCTAGTTTATTCTTTCATTGTCGCTTTCTTTCTCAAGTCATTTTTTGAGCATGGGCTGTTCAGGGTCTGCCTGACTTTTGCATCTCCATCTTCAGAGGTTGCATTTTGTCAGAGGATGATGTTTGATTGACTTACTGTAGGTTTACAGAAAATACACTTAAATGCTGTGTTTGCCTTTCACATAACATGGAATTCAGCAGTAAGCCATGGGAAATCATAGCTAGAAGACTGTTTTACAGATATGAATAGTGCCTTTCTTTCTGATAAAACTTAAAGGAGAATTTATAGTAATCCCTTCCTAACTACAAGTTGTCCTTATTAGGAATATGAGTCTTGGTGGATTTACTTCTGTATACCATTTTCACAACCATGAAAATGTTGAATTGAGCATACGGAAGTCAGTCCAAGTGCCACGTTATTGTCTGTCTGACTATATCACAAAGTGTGAAGAAATTTCTGAGTCCTTTGTTTCCTCTACCATTCTTCTGCCAGTCATCCCCTACACAATCAGCCTATTTTGCATTAAGTATCACAACAGTATATTATCATTTATCCTTGGTCCTCAAATATCATATGCTGACACTTTGTGACACTGGAAAATATAAAATCCCTCATAAGTAATTGTCAGGTTGCATTAATTAGCATAAAGCCTAATACATGGCTTCTATAAATGTGACTATTATGGCAGAAGAGAGTAAAACTAGGTACAAGGACTCCAGCACCAGAGAAAGTTGCTAAAGGGCAAGAAGAGTGATATCTCTTTAAGAGAAAAGGGACACTCTTAAGCTTCTTAAAGGTAAAACAGATAGCTTTATAGGTAGCTTATATTATATTAATGAATTTCCATAAGGAAAACTGAAACTCTTGAGGCCAATATTGATTGCCTCCTGTATACCTATGGTATGTAATAAATGCTTTATCCCTCGTGACCCAAGGATGGAAAAGACAGAAATGTTGTTAAACCTCTGGATTGAAAACAAACAAAGGAATAAGAAAACACTTTCCTGGTGGCTCAGATGGTAAAGACTCTCCCTGCCAATGCAGGAGACCCAGGTTTGATCCCTGAGTCAGGAAGATCCTCTGGAGAAGGGAATGGCTACCCACTCCAGTATTCTTGCCTGGAGAATTCCCTGGACAGAGGAGCCTGGCACACTACAGTTAGACATGACTGAGTGACTAACACTTTCACTTTTCCATGCAAGGGATCTCCCATCATGTGAGAGGAATTTTTGAAGACATGTTTGCAGACACCAAAGTGGATCCCAAAAAAAAAAGAGCTGCCAAGAGCAATGGACGGTTTGAGAAATGCATGGTGCACCTGGAAATGCATGCACAACCTGGAAACTGAATCTTAGGTGACAGTGGTGCCAAAGAAAGAACCACTAGATCCTGCAGCTCCCGCGTTGTATCTGCCACAACTGTAGAAAGCAACTAAAGAGGAGAGTCATGTGCATGCACAAATCTTTGGTGCTGTCGAGACCGCCATGCTTTGGAAGCCCTTGAACAATCAGTCCTGTTTGCCCTTCTGAAGAGCATGAACCAACTGATGCTGACATGAGGCCAGCCAAAACAGAGAGGCTGGTGTTTCTGTTTTGTGTCAGTAGTTCAGGTGACCTCACAGTGAAACCATTACTGTCTGCAGAAAACTAGGCCCATATCCTCTCAGAGGAAACAACTAAACTAAGTTTCCAGTATACCGGCATGCAAGTAGAAAAGCCTGATGACTCCCTCTTTCCTTAAGGAATGGGTTTAACAGTGCTTTCTTGCAGAAGCTCAAGACTACTAAAAAGAAATCTTGAATTCAAAGTCATGTTGATTCCTGCTTGTCCTTTTGGTTCCTCAGATGCATTGGCAAATGTGCATCCTCATTTTGAGGTTGTCTTTATAACCAGTGGCATGATTCAGGTCCTGGAACCCTTAGACAGTGTTTTGTCTGACCTTTAAGAAGACTTATGCCAAGCTAATGTATGACTTTGTTGTTCAGGATCTTACAACGGCACCTCTGTCTGAAGATCCTAGTGCATGGAATTCCTACACCATCACTCATGCTGTATTCTTCATAAAAGAGGCATTAGATAGTTTAACATTACTGTGCCATGGGAGACTACTGGGCATATACCCAGAGAAAACCATAGTTGAAAAAGACACATGTACCCCAGTGTTCATAGCAGCACTATTTACAACAGCTAGAACATAGAAGCAACCTAGGTGTCCATCAACAAATGAATGGATGAAGAAGATGTGGTACATATACACAATGGAAGATTGCTCAGCCATAAAAAAGAACAGATTTTAGTTCTAGTGAGATGGATGAACCTAGAAACTGTTATACAGAGTGAAGTAAGTCAGAAAGAGAAAAACAAATATCATATGTTAATGCATATATATGGAATCTAGAAAAATGGTATTGATGAACCTATTTACAAGGAAGGGATGGAGATGCAGACATAGAGAATGGACTTGTGGACACAGTAGGGAAAGGAAAGAGGGGCAAATGGAGAAAGTAGCATCAACATATATACATTATCATATGTAAAATAGATAGCTGGTGAGAAGTTGCTGTATCACACAGGGAGCCCAGCCTAGGCTCCAAGCAGCAGCCCAGCCCTGCTCTGTGATCACCTGGAGGGGTGAAGTAAGAATAAGTATGTATTCTTCATAAAAGAGGCATTAGATAGTTTAACATTAATGTTAAACTAATTTCCCCCATTGATGTTGGAGGAAGGGGAGAGATGCTCAAAAGGGAGGTGATATATGGCTGATTTGCATTGTTGTACAGCAGAAACCAGCACAACATTGTAAAGCAATTTTCTGCTAATTAAAAAATGAATTAAAAAAAACATACATGGGAGAAAATTGGACTAGAGATAGAGAAGTGTCTTCCAGTGATTTCTTCTAAAGACCTTAAGAATATTTGGAACAAGAAGAAGCTGTGGGTGAGGATGAACATTTGGCACAGGAGCAATCATTGGCTGAAGCTGAGTCTGAATCTACTGATGCTGATTTAAGTGATGTGCTGGGCTAGAGGATGACTCAGGAAGCTCACGGGACCACAGAGGTGATTATCATAAGTGATGATGAAGATAGTTAGGAAGCTATAGTACTGGAGACAAATACAATTATAAGCAACAGGAGAACATTTTTTAGAACAAGATTAAAACCTCCCAGAAACCATCTTCAGCAGAGCTTAAATCATCAGGTAGTACCATTTAATATGATTGCTGGACAGCTGATAAACTGCCTTTGTATAAGGCTTGAATGATTTTAATTGAATTTATAAAGAGGTGGAGTCTTTGTTTTTACAACACCGTGTTCAGAAAAAAGCAACCTCAGAAGAGCCTAAATCATTAAGTAGTGTTATTTAAATATCTGTGCCAGACAGCAGATAAGCTGCCTTCAGACAAACTTCATTGCAGCATTATTTACAACAGCTGGAACATGGAAGCAACCTAGATGTCCATCGACAAATGGATAAAGAAGATGTGGTACATTTACACAATGGAATATTACTTGGCCATAAAAAAGAATGAATTTTAGTTCTTTTGAGCTAAAGATTTGCACTGTATGCAGACGTGCTATGGTGTCTTCAGAAAAAGACTTGAGAAGACAGAAAGCATCTTGAAGAGCCAAAGTTGTTAAGTCATGCCACTGAAATTCACTTGCTTGTTAGGGCTAATGCCCCATTCAAGTTGTTTTAATCTCAGGATCGGACTTAGATGAAGACTCTGAGAGCACGAAGATCCATGATTTGAACTAACAGTCCACCTCTGTTTGTTGCTTCACCATCACCCTCATTTTCCACTGCCATGAGCGGGTACATCTTTATCACCTCTGGAAACCATTTCAGGCTCTAAATGGAAACTATACAAGCCTGTCACTTTTAACTAATTCAAGCTATGTAAATTATCATTATTCTGTTTATGTAATGTACTGTTGTTATTTTGTTTTACTGCATAAAAAATATTTATGAGGACTTTCAAAAGTTCACATGTGACCTCAGTTCCCCTGCCATGTTTTTTTTTCAACCACATAAAATTATAATTTCCTCAGTGGAACTCTCCTATCTAGGTGAGGGTCACTGAGGAACTTGACCCTCATAGGTGAGGAGGGGTTGCTGTTTGTATGTTTCTGCCTGTGAGTGATGACTTGGGTTATACTACAGTCAGTCTCCAGTGAATGGAAAGAGCACTGTACTTGGGTTCTGGAGACTTAGGGTCAAGGCCAGCTCTGCCACGGATTATTGTGACTTTGGGCCAGTCACTTAGTTTTTTTGATCCTCAGTTTCATCACCTGTTAAATGAAGATAATAAGACCTGACCTACCTAGCAAAATATTTTTGACAATCAAATGTAATTCTCAATATCAGAGTGCTATTAAAGGTAAAATTTTAAAGTGCTAAGTAATTGTGAGGTGTTATTATATCTGTATCATTCTGGAACTTTACAAACAACTAAAAAACTAGGTTTTAGAATTCTTGTTTCTTGTTTTAAGTGACTTTGTCCATAACTAGAATTTATATGTCAGTTAATAGGAAATTTTCTTTAAAAAGTTAAAATCAACCCCAAATTTTACAAGCCAAAGATAACTAACTGGGTTGGTATTTTTCCTCCTAGTTCTTCTCATCATATGGAAATTGTCATCAATAATAAAAACTTGGAAAATAAAGACAAACATATAGAAAAGATAAAAACCACTCATATCCACAAATCTCTGAAATAATATTAACATTTAGTGGCTTGCTTTCCATACTTTTTAATGGCTATATATATATGTAGTTTTTTATATAGTTAAAATCATAATATATAGTTTTACACCAGCTTTTTCACTCACTATTTTATCATGCACATTTTCCCCTATCTTTAAAAATTTTTTCATAAATATAGTTTTTGATGGTGTAGAATATTTCATCATATAGTAACATCATGGTTTATTTAGCCATTTATTTTGTTGGTTATTTGAGATCCTATTGAAATTTTTGTCACAAGTAATGTCACATTATTTCTTGAGTTAAATGAAAATACTTGCTTTGGTGACAGCAGAGGTTTCTGTTTGTTTGTTTTAAAGAATCTCTTTTGTTGCTACATTTCATTGACCAAATGGAACTTCAAGAGACAGGTAGAAGAAAAACAAGCAGTAAATATAATTTCCAGGTTGAGGATCTGTCTTTGTTGGAGGCCTTTCCAAGAGCTGAATCTTGTTTTAGAGCAAAGTAAGAGGGACAGTTTGCCACCATATTATGATGCTTCACCATAGAAAAGTTTTCAGAAGTTAGACCAGGAAAAGGATATCCTGAACACGAGGTTCATTTTTCTTTTATGGACCCTGTGAAGTGTGAGATTGATTAGGTTTCTCTTTTGTTGGCTGCTTGAAAACTTAGTGCCAAATGTGTGGCCCGTGCCTGGCACCTGTAATGGGCCGCTATGGTGTGTATGCACTTGGTATAGCTTTCCTCCAGGCTCCATTTTATGAGCTTATCTTTGTTTTGTTTTCCTTTCACTTGATTGACTTTGAATTTCTGCTGCTATCATACTGCATTTTGTGTATTCTTTTTTTTGGTTTTCAAAATTTATTGTACATCAGAGTCACCCTGGAGAGCTTGTTCAGACACAGCCTGCTGGTCCCACCTCCCAGAGTTTAAGGTTTATTTGATCCGGCTTGAGGCCCAAGAATTTGCATTTCTAACAAGTTTCCAGGTGATGTAGATATTGCCAGTCCAGGGGCCACAGTTGGAGACTCACTACTCCAGGTGTGAATTCCTTGAAATCAGGAAACAAAGGAAGACCTCTTTGCTTTCATTTCCCTCTACCAAAAATATCTTTGGCTGGTTTCTCAAATGGATAAAAAAAACTATTCAGATTTGACTGAAAAAGGAAAGAGAAAACTAAGAATTTTAATGGGAGGAGCCTTAAAATCCTGTAACAATTGTGCCTTTTCTTTCCAGGGGCTTAGCATCCAGGTAACAACAAGGGCCACTCCAGTTTCTCAGTGAAAGTAGCCAGGGGCACTTTTCCTTGTTACCTTTCTTTTTTTAAATTTTTTAAAATTTTAATTGGAGGCTAATTACTTTACAATATTGTGGTGGTTTTTGCCATACATTCACATGAATCAGCCATGGGTGTACATGTGTTCCCCATCCTGAACCCCCCTCCCACGTCCCTCCCCATCCCATCCCTTTCTTGTAAACCACCTTATATCCATTACAGAACATGGTGGGGAATAAATACATGGGTGAATAAATCCATTAAAAATACATGAATAAATAAAACAATAAGGCAAAGGCCATGAGACAAGTGAATCAGCTAGGATTCTGAAAATGGCATAGTTCCTCTAAAAGGAAGAACATGTAGGAAAGAGGCAGGTGAGGCTACCTTTGGAGGGGACATGTCCTGTCATCTGAAGTGTGCTTATGCGTCTCATGTCTTGTGCTGCACTAGAGCTTTAGGTGTCTTTCAGGGGGTATGCAATGCTGCGTGAAGAGCTGTCTTTAGGGAGCACAGTTCATGTGCATTTTGTTTGTGGGAAATCCGGAGATTCGGGGGCTGGTGAGCCCTGCAGATGGAAGTAAAGGTCCCTGCTTCCTGGAAGCAGGCAAGGAGATAGTTGGATAAATCAAATCAGGACGAATAGAAAGTGATCTGTGATTGACTTATTAGTTCCTAGTGTCAAGCCTGTGCCAGGCACATTACATCTATTGAGCCTTTCAATTCTTTTTTTTTTTTTTTTTTCAATTCTTATAACTACTCTGTATTAACCCCCTTTTACAGGTGAGGCCATTTAAGCTCAAAGAGTTTAAGTAGACAGCCTAGGGTCACACAGCAGATGCCAGAAGCCAGAAATCTCCTGGGTCTTTCCGACTCCAAACCTTCTGCTTGTGCTACTCTATCACACTGTCCTTTTTATTGTCACGCAGAAGGAAAGAAAACTTTTTTCATGTTTTTTGGAAAGAAATGATGGTGAGAAAATATTGTTGACCAGAGAGATGTGCTAACAATTTGATTTGGGTGTTTGATGAGTTAGATTCTCATCCGGGGTGTGTCTACTGGCTTACATATTGCTTACTTTCAAAGGTTGAGGTTCTAAATTGAATATGTTCATATATGTGAAAACTTTTAAAAATTTTATTGAAAAAGTTCTTAAAGTGCCACATAGTTTTGTTATTGTATATCATATACATTATTGTTCTAATTCCTAGAGTATGTTGTTTTCTATCTATACTACACAGCAGGAAGCATTACTGTTTAACATTAAAGAAGATTCAGTTATCCTTTATGGTCTTGTTATTCACATGTTTTGGTCAATACACATTATTAACTTTATCTAATTGCTCACAATAAAAAATTCTTAGTGTTCTAACTAGACTGAACAGTATACCATCTTTCTTCAGTGATGCTGAAGACCCTTTGGGATTTTGCAGTAGCTCAAGGTTATTTTCTTTGCATTAACAATGAGTGGGAGTCCCAATTAATTGAGGATTCTCTTAGCAGAAAGCCAGATGTCAGAGAGGACTACATCCTGGATAGTGTTTACAATCCCTCTTGGTTCTTCAAATGTAGACCATATAGCTCAGCAAAGAGTACTCTTTGGAGGTCATTGCTCTGCCCTTTGGGGAGTCTGAAGGACATGGCGTCTTGTCCTCCAGGGTCAGTGCTCTGCCCCAGGGCAAGAGCCTCCTATATTACCCCCTTTACTCATAGAAATCCCCTGTGTTTGAAACGGGAAAATGGTGGGGTAAGGGTGCACTATGTACTAGGGCCTTTGCTTCTATTTCAAGGCCAGTAAACAGGGAAGTTGAGCACAAATATGGTATCCCACTAGAGACAGCAGACAAATGCAAAAAGAAAAGTATGGAATGTGGGATTGGGAGATAAGTAGAAAAAAGGAAAGAAGCAATGGGGAGAAATTAAGAGAAGAATGAGGGGGAGAATTATGAGGATTATGAGAATTATGAGGAATTAAGAGAGTATATGAGGGAGAGATTAAGAGATGCAGAAGATATAGGAAATGGAGGAGAAGAGAGGAAGGTAGAAGAGAGACACATCAAACATTAACATGAAGGGTTGCAAGAAGACTCAAATTGACACCAGCTAAGGGATATGAAGTTGTTTTCCTCCTTAAAACAAATGAGGCCTCTCCGACTCCTTCAAACTTATTTGTGCCCTATATAATTATCCATGTGAATGGAAGTGTATGGTTGAGGGCATTGCCTCCTATTTCCTTTTTGTTTTCCAACATTTTCCACTGAAATTGTTGCACGTGTGAATTGGGTACAAATGAGAGTGAAACTAGTGTGTGTTGCCTTGGAAGAAGATGGGTAAGAGTCAGGTTCCTGATAATTTGCCAGAATGATCACTTTTGCTGAAAGTTTTTGAAGATGATACCACTGAAGTTGACGGCTGTCTGTCTGTCTGTATGTGAGTGTGGGGTCACAAGAAGGGCTCACATGGGACCATCATTTCCTTTTCCCTGTCATCCTCATGGAACATGCCACTTTTGAATTGGGCTTATAGCTACTCTTGCAGAATCAGGATTTATAGAGAATATACATTGTTTTTCATAGGCACTGAAGAGCTGACAGGGGGAAATGGACTTACTATTCCACCAGAGGGAATGCAACTAGCCTTAAAGAAATTCCAGATATGCCAATTAAGTATTATCAATTACTAAGGGTGAAATTTTCTAGGTTCTTTATTGGAGGATGGAGTCTATTGGCTTTAGCACATTCTACCTGAAGACAGGAGAATGAATCTTCCCCCATGGGCCTTCCCAACTATATACTTCTGGGGTTTGCTAATATAATAAAAGACATAAGAGCAGTGACTGTTTACGATAGCCCAGTTTAATCTCCTTTCTTGGTAGTTATGTTTGAAAGGTCATCATTCACTAGATGGGAAGTGCCGGGTTTAGATGGTGACATGATTCCTTAATTCTCCAGCAGAAGCTGTTAATATGTATGTATATTCCTAGTGAGATGATGTCTTTTGGATGGCAGTTGTAGGGTTATTACAGTATTTGATGAACTTTCATATCAATCACCTCCTTCAAACCTCCTATGATGAAGGCAAGGTTTATCCATTTTACAAAGGAAGGCAGAAGTTTAGAGAGGTTAACTGACTTTCATAAAACTTCCCCACTACTAGTTACAAAGTGAGGCTGGCCTAGAATTTAGATCCCCGACTCCTGGTTCAGTGATTGACTATAATACTGCTTGTCATAAAAAGAGAGTCACCTAATGTGTTTTGAAAATAGGTTTTGGGCCAGTGAAATATCAAAAATGGAATTTTTATGGAAGCAGGTAAAACCTAAGAGAATCTAATCTATTTTCTTACTCAACAGTTACAACAGTAGTCATGCTTTTTTACAAGTTATTCCTCCTAAGGGCATAACTTGCTAGCAGAAGGTAACAGCCTTTGTTTAAAAAAAGAACATTGTTAATTATTTTCCTTGATTCCTGTATTATATTTTTCCATCCTTTAACTCTCTATTACAAAAATATCTGATCCTTTACAATTAAAATATTAAAGACCTATATAGAGTCATCTGTCATCCCTCCCTTTAGATTCATTCATAATCCAGTGTTTAAGGGTTTGGACCCTTTCCCTCACTTACTAAACATTAGTTTCCTTTTCTGCTCAATCAGTATGTATTTTGCCCAGGATGCTAGGTTTAAGCCAGAAATATATCTGTTATGTAGAACCTCTTTTTAAATCTTTTACCCACCTTGCACTACCAATTGCTTTAAATACTTAGAGCCAAGAATTAAATCTATTTTTATGCCTAATTTTCCATTGTAGTTACCACAAAGTACTTTCAGGTATTTCCAATGGGAAAAATAAATTTGAAGGCCCACAAAATGTCATTTTTTCTACCAAAAAAAAAAAGGAAAACTAGATAACTAGTCTCTCTCCTGTGTAAGGGAAAATGTGCATTTCATGAATCCAAGAGGTGAGACATTCCTGTGGGTCCCCTCTCATAATATGTTCTCCAACAGGATGTTTGTTTGTAGAGCAGAACTGCCAAAAACTAGAACCGTCTTTGCATAAATCAGTCCCTCTGGAACTATTGTCCTCACAGTGAGCACTCACTTCCTTTTTTTTTAACTTTTTATTTTATATTGGAGTATAGCTGATTAACAATGTTGAAACTATCACAACATTGTTATTTGAGCACTCGCCTCTTCCATACCACCTGCAAGGCTGCTCTGTTGCTTTAGAAAGAATTGTTCTGGGATACTTAGTCTTATCCAAGAATAAGGCTGCAAAAGGTTTCCCTTGGGGGAGAGGGAGGTTTATGGCTCAGGGTGCTCAGTGACCCACAAAGCAGGTGATGGAGCAAAATGGCATTTTTTAAAATTAAAGCACCAACTGCAGTACTTAATTTACTTTCCTGGTAGTTAAGCAGACACTAAGGCATTCTAATTCTTAAAAGACCACGAGGGTAACATTTTGTACATGATTTTGTGAGTCATTGACTGGCAGCCTCTTAGTGAAATAGAGAAAATGATCGAACCACTGAAAGCATCTCTCATCCAGCTAAGGAGTGACCAAGTCACTAAGGATCGTCTCTTAGGAAAAGTAAAGGTTGTCACCTGTAGGAGATGGGTGGCCCTTTGAAAGTATTTCTCTATCCTTCCAACATGGCATTCCTAGAGCAAAGCTCAGAAATACTGAGGTGAAAAACAAGCATTTTAATATGATGCATCTCTAACCCAGCCACCTCCACTACCCCTGCCAGAAATGACATCTCTCTCCACACAAGTTATTTGGCTTCAGGAACACACAACACTGAGTACAGATTGCTCCTGGGCAGGGGGAGCAGGAGAGGGCTTCTAGTGTCGAGCTAGGGGTTGTAGGACAAGCGACCCTCCTAGGAGTGCTGCAACAAGCCTCCTGGTGAAATCTTTTATTAGACCTCCTTTGTCTCGAATGAACTTAATGGAAGATCACATGATAGAGACCTGTGTGCAACCAGCCAATGCTTAAATCTGAGCTGCATGCTGATTTTGAGCCCGGATCTAGTTTATTAGCTACCTCAGTTTAAAAATGAGATAGAACAGAACTGGTGTCAATATAGGCTTACCTGGAGCATCTTTTGCAGTTTACTTACATACTTTACTCAGAAAAGATTGGTGTCTGCTTTTTATGTATCTCACTCTGTGCTGAGTGTCGTGGGGGAATCCTACCTGTAAGACAAGGTTCTCTGTCCTCAGGTCATTTTCGATTTAGGTGCAGAAATCAGACACACACACACACAGTTTATATAGAAAATGCCTAGTAGGTGATCTCCAACGCAATAGATGCAGTAGCAGATGGCTCTTCCGATTCCACCCCCACCATTCATTTTCTTCCTCAGCCTGTGTGAAAGAACAGCCATTCTGAAGCCTGCCCCCACCATCCCATGTGTACCGAGTAGCACAAAGCTACCTGGTTTGTCTTCCAGTAGACACCTTTTTCATCATCACATCCATCTGCTCAAAAGCCTTTCCAAGCACACTCTTTATGACTGTCCAATTTCTTCTTTCTTCCTGATTTCTAAGACTATATCTGATCCATTTACTCTTCTTTCTTCTCAGTTCCTCGTCAGTGTGCTATAGATATTCCAGTGTCCAAGATTTGCTTCTCCTGTTTTTCCTACTTGAGATGCCTTACCTTTCCTGCCTACCCCTTCTTTAAGACCCATCTCTCAAACCCTCCTTCCTTTCCAGTAAGCCCTCACTCTCCACCACAGAGTTCTCTGATCTTCTTTTCTTTGGACATACAACAGCCTTTATACTCTGTTCTTCCCAACTTAGCACCAAATTTTCTTTAGTCTGGTAGTATCGGTTTCTGTTTCTTTTTTTAAAAATAATTTATTTTTTTAATTGAAGGGTAATTGCTTTACAGAATTTTGTTGTCTTCTGTCAAACTGTTTCTTGTTTGCTAAGCTTATTTCCCCAGTGAGGTCACATGTTTAGAACATTCCTTAGGTTCCCAATGAGTCACCCAACACAATCTGTCACCACACTGATCCACAATTCTATGTCTACTGGTTAACTGACCCACTGACTGGTTCCAAGGAAAGGGGGCTGGGACTATAGCAAGTGTTGTTCCTCAGAGGCAAGGTTGTGAAATGCTTGCTGTTTAGAACTAGTCAGCCTCTGTGGGTGTTTTCCCCCTTTGGAAAAATTGTTTCTGCATTTTAAAAATGTTTTATATAATATTATGTTTTTTTATCTTTCTGTATTATTATGGCTTTCAATGTCACTTTTTTATTATGCCATACATCATAATTTTGCATGCTTTCCATTGCTTTTCTAAAAATAATGATTGTTCTATGCTTTTAGGCCAAATTTATGTAGGAAAGTGTTTCTCTATGTCTGTCCTCTGTTATTACTTTTCTTTTCCTTCATGCTCTGCTTTGAAGGAGCTAGATAGTGTTCTAAAAAATAATTCTGCATGTGACCATGACATCAATGAGAAGGTCCAAAAAAACTTCCAGGAATTTTAGGGGAAGATGACAAGTGGAACTCCTACAACAAAGACGACTCAGGTGACAGTTTTCTAAAATGCTTTCTGAAGTCAAGCATAGCACTGCCCTGGGATTTTGTCCAGGGGAGAATTGGTTGCTTTGCTGTACCTTGAACCCGGCACAACTGAGTTACCAATATATGCTTTTGACCCCAAAGTGGCACCTGGCAAGAGGTGTGCCTGAATGAGTACAGAGTCATCCCCAGTGTTGGGGAAAACAGCAACACTGCCATCACCACCCAGCACAACTCTAAACCATACCCTCCCACCCCTCCAGCCTTCTTGGGGAAACTGGATAAGTGTCTCCTCATCCATGAACACATAATGGCAAATAGGCATGACCTGTCTCCATATATTGGATCTCATTTCATATAATGAAGGTCATTCATTCATCCATTCATTTTTTCATTTGCCTATTCATTAAATATTTAGTGAATCAGGCACCAGGCTAGATAGACGTTGGGGTACAGAGGTGAATAAGTCCCAGTTCCTGCCTTGAAGGAACTGATGGCCTAGTGAGGGACACAGACAAGTCAGTTAGTAGGTAGAGTTTAGCATGGTAAGTGCAATAGAGAAGTAAGCACTGAGGAGGGGTGTCTATTGAAGACTGAGGGAAGGAGCAGTTAGGGAAGGCTTCCTGGAGGAGGGGACCACTCAACTGAGTTGAGTCTTAAAGAATGAATAGAGCCAGCTATGTAAGAGTTGGGTGGCATTTAAGATATAAGGAGCAGCATTATGAAGGCAGTAAGCATGACATAATATTAGTTGAGGTTCTATGACTATAACTACAGGTGGTTCAGCATAACTAGTGCATAGAGTGCTAAGGGGAAGGGTGGGAAATGGAGCTGTGGAAGTAATTGGGGATTGGGTTCCAGAGGGTTTATATATATCATACTAAGGGCTCTGGATATGATTCTGAAGGCAATGGGCCAACACTCAAGTGGGGAAATAATATCAGATTTGTGTTTCAAAATATCACTGTAGCCACAGGAGAAGAATGAATGTGGATGGTGCAGGGGATGGGGGCGTCATGAAAGAAGACAAGTCTGGCTGTGGGAATCACACAGGTGGGAAATCACAGAGGCCTAACCAAAGGGTCAGTATTGTAAGAATAAAAGAGAGCAATGCAGAGAGAACATTTAGGAGGAAGAATTAATAGAACTAGTCAACTAATCAGGCTTCCCAGATGGTTCAGTGGTAAAGAATTGGCCTGCCAATGCAGGAGATACAAGAGATGCAGATTTGATCCTTGGGTCAAGAAGATCCCCTGGAGGAGGGCACAGCAACCCACTCCAGTATTCTTGCCTGGAGAATGCCATGGACAGAGAGGAGCCTGGTGGGCTATAATCCATGAGGTCACAGAGGGTCAGACACGACTGACTAAGCATGCATAGCATGCAGGCAACTAATCAGATGGTGACAGGAGAAGCTAAAATAGAGTGAGGTAGGGAACACAAGAGGAACTGTAGTTTCTTCCTGTAGATGGGGAAAGGCAGTAGAGAATTTGTTTTCTTTTGAAAATATTTCAAGTGAGGGGCTGTGAGGCAGCCAAATAAAGGTGTTCAATAGGCGGTTAACTCCATGGGGTCAGAGGAGATCCACCTGGGGAGTCTTGAAAGTAGACAGTAATTGAAACCACACAAGTAGATGAAGTGACCTAAGGGAAAGATGTGTTGATGATAAGAGATGAGGACCTAGGACAGCTCCCGAAGACTACTAGTTAGAGTCTACAGAAGACCCAGAAATGTACAAATAGACCCTAGGAATGATTTGTGTGAAAGATGGTGGGGAGACGTTAGTTTCATGAAGATCATAGTCAGCATGTCAGTTTTGACTGTGAAGTCAGTGACTGTGAGGACTGAAAAATTGCCATCTCACGAAGGAGATCAGTTTGGGACCTCAGATTCATTTCAGTGCTTTGAAGAGTGAGGGTTAAGGAAGTCTAGATTGCCTTTTTAAGAAGTTGAAGCTAGAGAAGGAGCAGTTGAGGATTATAGCAACTGAAGAAAGCTATGTGGTAGCAGGGAGTTTTAATTTTTAAGGACAAAAGATATCTCAGCATGTATTTTTAAAGCCAGATAGGAAGTGTCAGTAGAGAGGGAGAGACTGAAGATGTAAGAAGAAATAGGAAATAATCAATGGAGTGAGAAACCGCCCCCCCCGGAGAAATGAGAGGGACAGGGATGTGGAGCACCAGTGAGGGCATAAACCTCAGGAAGAAGGATAGGACAGTGTTCCAGTAAGATGTGAAGGGAGATGTTACTAATGGAGATACATTGCTAGGAGTGGGACAGAAAGTGAAGTTAAAAGATTTCCAAACTCACGGCCTCTGTTTTTTTCAGTGAAGTAGAAGGAATTTCTTATGCTAAAAGTAAAGGAGGGGAAGATGAAGCAGAAGTTTGAGTGAAGTGGTGAAATTCTAGAATATTCTCTAAGAGGAATGGGAAAGGAAGTTGGCCAGGGCCAAGAAGGGTGTTGCAAGCACCAATGATGACCCAGCTCTGGTCCATGACCTTTATAGTAAGCACCAATCTACATGGTTGTGACTTTTTTCCCCCAACAACTTTTACCAGCCTCGGTATGGAAATGGAGGTTTCATGGCTAGATTCTATCAGGGTAAGGTTTTGTTGGAGAGCTGAAAGAGGAGGTCAAAGGAGCATAGTTTCCAGGGCAGTGGCTTAAGGGCAGTTTAAATGATGTACTGTAGAGTCTATGCCAGGAGGAAGCTGAGAAGTTGGCTAAAAATGGAAGGATCCAGGGATTGGAGGTTTTGTTGAAATCAAAGAATAAGTAAAATAGGAGTAATGACATGAAAGAGTGAGAAAGCTAGCAAAATGGAAGCTGGGTCCAGAGAATAAGATAACAGGGTTATCTGAGAGAATATTACAGAGAAAGGGTCATTCTGGATAATGAAAAGGCCTGAAATAGCTGTGATTCTCCACTCTGCACATCATCTATGGCACTTCAAAACATCATTTGCCCAGGCCTCCCTTTCAGAAATTCTGATAGGGTAGGTTCTGAGTGGGCCCAAGATATTCAGATTTTTATGAAACACTACAGGTTATTCTGATGAGCAGCCCTGGTTAAGAACCACTCGTGTAATGGTGGCCATGGGAATGGATTAAAGGAGTGGAAAGGAGATGAAGTTCATTAAAGCTGAGGGGCATCAAGGAGTTAAACGGAGAGGGTGTATGTGACAGAGGTGCCCATCTGTATATTATGTTTAACAGCAAGATGGTAGCACTGAGTGTTGGAAAGAATACTGGGAGCCAAAGTCAGTGATAAAGGGGACTTGGCCAGGAGAACTAAATGGCAGTGACCTCAAGGGAGGGGGCTTTGTAGACAAGTGCAGAATGGCTGATCTCAAACAATTTGGAATAAAAATGAAGCAACTCTGCCCTTCTCCATTGCCCTAGGCCTAAAGACGTGGAATGGGGAAGAATGATCAGCGTCCATCAGGATTATCTGAGAAAGTGATGCCTTCGTTGGATAGCAGGGTTTAAAATGATTTTTCTCAACCCCAGCTGCTTAAGGAAATACTGGAGGGTGTTTAAAAATCAACGATTCTGGGGACAACCCCAGAGAAAATCTGAATCTCTAGCAGTAGGGCTCTGAAATCTCTCTCCATCACCCCTCCAACTCTCTCTCTCTCACTCGCTGTCTGACTTTTTTGAAATTTCCCACACAAAAATGATGCATAGTGAGGTTCGAGAACCTAAGGCAAGAAGTCAACAGTGCCTTTAATGAAGAGGTTGGAGTGAAGGTGTAGAGGGATTTTAATGGAGTAAGCCCTAGTCACTAGAGGAAATGCAGAACATTGGAGTGGGAAATATAGGAGATGACAGATGACTTCTCCTTTAAAATGTAGGGGGATGGAGAAAGATGTCAAGATGAGACTCTAGAGAGACTAGCTGACCCCTGGAGTTACAGCCAGAACCCATATACATGCAGAGGGTCCCAGCACTAAACACCATTTGTAGTTTGTGGTCCAGTCAGCAATTTGTGACCTTTGTTCTAGGTTCCAATAGAATATGGTTGATAGTCTTACAAAATGGTGCTTCTTCTTTGTGCTTCTGCTCTCTGCAAATATCAATCCAGAGCTGAACAGACTGCATCTTATGAGCCCAGGATTCAGGTTAGGCTGAATCTTAATATAAACAACAAATGCTCTGAGAATTTTCTAGAGGAGATACAGATATTTTTAGTATTCCTTAAAACAAAAAGAAAGAAAAAAGTTCTTACTTAGGACCCAGTCATTGAACATTTGCTGAAGATTAGGCTCAAACCTATTGATTTTTTTTAATGCTACTGAATAATAAATGTAGAAGTTGCTCAGTCGTTTCCGACTCTTTGCGACCCCATGGACTATAGCCCACCAGGCTCCTCTGTCCATGGGGATTCTCCAGGCAAGAATACTGAAGTGGGTTGCTATTTCCCTCTCCAGAGGATGTTCCCAACCCAGGGATTGAACCTGGGTTTCCTGCATTGCAGGCAGATTATTTTACCTTCTGAGCCACCAGGAAAGCCTGAATAATAAATAGTGCAACTATTAAGAGCATAGGTTCTGTGGACACAGCTGGGACCTAGATTCAAATCCTGGCTCTGCCAGCTGTTGAATCCTGCATATGTGGTTTAACTTCCCTGAGTCTCACTTTCTTCATCTATACAACAATGTGTGTGTGTGTGTGAGTGCACACTCACTAAGTCATATCTGACTCTTTGCGACCCCATGGACTGTAGCCCGCCAGGCTTCTCTGTCCCTGGAATTTTCCAGGCAAGAATACTGGAGTGGGTTGCCATTTACTTCTCCAGGGGATCTTCCCAACACAGGGATCAAACCTTCCTCTCTTGTGTCTGCTGCATTAGCAGGTGGATTCTTTACCAGCTGAGCAGCTCTGCCTTATAAAATTGTGGTGGAAATTAAATGAGATAACCCTAGAAACACTCTGCATGTGGTAAATATTCCCTAAATGCTAGTGACTACATGTGTAGACATAAACCGCATGCTAGGAAATGTGAGAATGATACAGTCTCTGCTGTCAAGTGTCTCAAAGTTTAGCTACAGAGATAGGTATGTAAAGAAGAAATGAAAATGCAGTGTTAATCAGGGCCAAGCTCTGAGTATACACTGGGTCACTCTATGGGAGCAGAAAGAGAAGGGCATTTAACTTTGTCTGCAGAGGGAAGACAGCAAAAGTCTTGCCAAAGGAGAGAGAATGCAAGAGTGAGTCTTCAAGAGTAAGGATTAATGGGAGTTGTCCACACAAAGCAGAGGCATGTGGTAAAAAGTCAGACTTTCCAGGCCTCAGCCTAACACATGTAAAAGCTTGGCAGTAAGAGAGAAGCTGGCAGTTGAGGGAGTATGAAATGGATATGGAACAGTGGGGGCCACATCTAGAATAGACAGTGGAGAGGCAAGCTGAGGGCAGATCATGCAGGCCCTTGGCTTACATGCTAGGGTGCATGGGCTTTGAACATCTGGATAATGGGGGGTCTTAAAGGCAGGAATGTGGTCAGATATGTATATTCCAAAAGATTATTCTGGCCACAGAGTAATGAGTCACAGAGGGCAAAATTGGAGATAGTAAGACCTGGTGAAAAATGCTGGTGCCTTGGACTAAGATGATGATGATTTGTGGAGATGAAAGAAAGAAGATGGATCCAAAATGAGCTAGAACATCATTAAGACTTAGACTGATTAAGATCTAATTAAAGAAGGAGTCAAAGAAGCTCCCAAATTTAGGATTTGGGCAGTTGGGCCAGTATTGAAATACCCAATAGCCAAAGTAAGCATGTGTCTGCTGCTGCTGCTAAGTCACTTCAGTCATGTCCGACTCTGTGCAACCCCATAGACGGCAGCCCACCAGGCTCCTCCGTCCGTGGGATTTTCCAGGCAAGAACACTGGAGTGGGTTGCCATTTCCTTCCCCAAAGCATGTGTCTAAGACCCAGCAAATTAGGGCACCCAAAATGTGAAAACATTTTGGTTTGGGATATACAGTAGTTAGACAAGTTAATCACCGTAGGAATATCAGAACTTTTGTGGCTTCCTTACCTTTTTTATGCAGTAGGATTGTTTTTATTTGAGAGAGAGTCATAATTTTTTCATTGCTTAGAGTCTCCCAAAGAGGAGGAGTCCAAGGCCTTAATCCTCCTCTGATCTGGGCAGTGAGTGGTTATCATTTCACTGAGAACATGGACACTGAAGGAGGAGCAAGTTTGGACATCCTGCCTCTGTTATAATTAGTGCTATGTGATGAGAATGGCATAATTAGGCTTATAAGGGACTGGCAATTGGGTGACCTTAGGGATACACCATTAAGCTGATTCTCATAATTCAGCTTAAGTAGTGGAGCTTCCCTTGTAGCTCAGTTGGTCAAGAATCTGCCTGCAGTGCAGGAGACATGGGTTCAATCCCTGGGTTGGGAAGATTCCCTGGAGAAGGAAATGGAAACCCACTCCAGTATCCTTGCCTGGAAAATCTCATGGACAGAGAAGCCTGGTGGGCTGCAGTCCATGGGGTCGCAAAGAGTCGGGCACGACTGAGCAACTAACACTTATTTACATCTTAGTCAACATGCTTCAGTTGTGCTGCCGTAGCTAATGGAGAAGTAGGGAGAGCCTGTTTGCTGGCAAGAGAGATCTTGAATGCAAGTTGATATCATGATTAAAGATATAGCCTAAGCTAGGGAGTCTTAACCTGGATCCTAGGGAAATTTTGAGCCTCTGAAGTTATATTCAGAAGTGTGTATATGTGTGTATAATCCAATTTTGTAGACAGAAGTACCACAGCTTTCTTTAGATTTTTCATAGTGGTCTTTGACACCAAAATAGTCACCAATCACCAGTAGATTTACTGTGAAGTGAGTTCAGCTGCTTCTTCAGAGTTTCTCACTTGGGATTCTTCCAAGGCTCTTGAAGGAGTCCTAGCAATTTTTGTATTGTTTTTACTTAAAGGGAATATTCCTCTCAAATCACATAAAGTCTTTGTACCCACAAAATCTGTATCTACCCCTGCCAACCACAGATTAGGAAACTACCCAACATGAGTTAGTATCTGGGAGTGAATGCCATCCAAGAGAAATGAATGCCAAAGACTGTGCTAGGAAAGGAAAGGCAGAATAAGAAATGCCCATCAAATAAAGAATGATTACTTAGGGAGGAGGGGGATCAGACCACACTGTCAAGGAAACAGAAAGAGAGGTGTTTAGCCAAGTTCAACATGGATGGGAGATCAGGAAAGAGGAAAATAAGAAAATGATTACAGGAGTAGCTGGGTGATCAGTGGTGATCAGTGGACTGGCTGGAACAGAAAGCTGAGTGTTTTATTTGCCTTTCTGGACAAGTAAAAGTGGTAGTTGAACAATTATAAGTGGTAGTTACAGTCTATAAACATGCAAGGGAAGTAGAAGTACCTACAGAAAATGCTAATCTTCATTGTTCAGTTAAAATGATAGTCAATAAAATAGATTCACTGTAAATGTGGAATCTATACCCAGTTGAATTTAGATGGCACATATATACTTTTCAAAATGAGTCCTAAATGTGTTCTATGGCCAGGCAAAGACTTTGAGTGACCCTTGTCCCCCTTACCCACTCCCCCCCCCCCCACCGACCACCTCAACCTTTCTTTCCTAATCTTGTATCTTAATCCTCTTACTTCTTGAATTTCCATATTTGTGTGCCATATCTCTGTCCTCTGGCTGGCGAAAGGGAGCAGTGAGAGAGTCGAAAGAGAAAAGAAGCCGTGAGAGTGACCATTGGATATGAAATGTTTTGAGTTTAAAATTTATCCTGGATAACCCACGGAACCAGTAATCCATTATGGTTAATTGAATGTTGTCTAAAATTCAGAGCAAGGAAACATCTATTTGAACCAGAATGTTCTAAATTTACCACCCTGGCAACTCTAAAGTTGATTGGTTTCAATTGGGCAAAACTGGTTCATGCTGACTTACCCAGTATTAGGAGGGTATTATTTTTTTTTTACTGTGAAATGCAGCCATAGCAGAGATACATACTCGAATTTGCTGATATATAAATGCCATCTTACAGTGTTTCCACAATAATTTCCTCCTGGGATTGTTTATGAGATAGACTAATTTCATTACAGTTCCCAAATTTATTTCTTCAGTGATTATTCCTTTAAAGTTTTTTGACTTATTAACTACTGAAGTATTTATTCATAATTGTGTCACTATGAAAAATCTGTTACTTGAGGACAATGATTTTGAATGACTACCATGACAAAATTTATAAGGACATGGGAAAATAGCTACAAACTCTTGGAATTGGTTTGAGGTTTCTAGTTCAGTTCAGTCTCTCAGTTGTGTCTGACTCTTTGCCACCCCATGGACTGCAGCATACCAGGCCTCCCTGTCCATCACCAACTCCCAGAGTTTACTCAAACTCATGTCCATTCAGTCGGTGATGCCGTCCAACCATCTCATCCTCTGCTGTCCCCTTCTCCTCCCACCTTCAGTCTTTCCCAGCATCAGGGTCTTTATAAATGAGTCAGTTCTTCCCATCAGGTGGCCAAAGTATGAGTGGTTCAACTTCAGCATCAGTCCTTCCAGTGAATGTTCAGGACTGATCTCCTTTAGGATAGACAGGTTGGATCTCCTTGCCGTCCAGGGGACTCTCAAGAGTCTTCTCCAACATCACAGTTCAAAAGCATCAATTCTTCAGCGCTCAGCTTCCTTTATAGTCCAACTTTCACATCCATACATGACCACTGGATAAACCCTAGCCTTGACGAGACGGACCTTTGTTGGCAAAGTAATGTCTCTGCTTTTTAATATGCTGTCTAGGTTGGTTATAACGTCTTTTAATTTTATGGCAGCAGTCACCATCTGCAGTGATTTTGGAGCCCCCCAAAATAAAGTCTGTCACTGTTTTCCATTGTTTCCCCATTTATTTGCCATGAAGTGATGGGACCAGGCGCTTACTCCTTGGAAGGAAAGTTATGACCAACCTAGACAGCATATTAAAAAGCAGAGACATTACTTTGCCAACAAAGGTCCGTCTAGTCAAAGCTATGGTTTTTCCAGTGGTCATGTATGGATGTGAGAGTTGGACTGTAAAAAAAGCTGAGCACTGAAGAATTGATGCTTTTGAACTGTGGTGTTGGAGAAGACATACTGAGAGTCCCTTGGACTGCAAGGAGAGCCAATCAGTCCATCCTAAAGGAGATCAGTCCTGGGTGTTTATTGGAAAGACTAATGCTGAAGGTGAAACTCCAGTACTTTGGCCACCTGATGCAAAGAGCTGACTCATTTGAAAAGACCCTGATGGTGGGAAAGATTGAGGGCAGGAGGAGAAGGGGACAACAGAGGATGAGATGGTGGGATGGCATCATTGATTCAATGGACATGGGTTTGGGTGAACTCCGGGAGTTGGTGATGGACAGGGAGGCCTGGCATGCTGTGGTTCATGGGGTCACAGAGTCAGACACAGCTGAGCAACTGAACTGAACTGATGGACCAGATGCCATGATCTTAGTTTTCCGAATGTTGAGTTTTAGGCCAAATTTTTCACTCTCCTCTTTCACTTTCATCAAGAGGCTCTTTAGTTCTTCACTTTCTGCCATAAGGGTGGTGTCATCTGCATATCTGAGGTTATTGATATTTCTCCTGGCAGTCTTGATTCCAGCTTGTGCTTCATCCAGTCCAGCATTTCTCATGATGTACTCTGCATATAAGTTAAATAAGCAGGGTGACAATATATAGCCTTGACGTACTCCTTTCCTGATTTGGAACCAGTCTGTTGTTCCATGTCCAGTTCTAACTGTTGCTTCCTGACCTGAATATAGGTTTCTCAAGAGGCAGGTCAGGTGGTCTGGTATTCCCATCTCTTGAAGAATGTTCCACAGTTTGTTGTGATCCACATAGTCAAAGGCTTTGGCACAGTCAATAAAGCAGAAGTACATGTTTTTCTGGAACTCTCGCTTTTTCAATGATTCAACGGATGTTGGCACTTTGATCTCTGGTTCCTCTGCCTTTTCTAAATCCAGCTTGAACATCTGGAAGTTCATGGTTTGTGTACTGTTGAAGCCTGGCTTGGAGAATTTGAGCATTACTTTGCTAGTGTGTGAGATGAGTGCAATTGTGTGGTAGTTTGAACATTCTTTGGCATTGCCTTTCTTTGGGATTGGAATGAAAACTGATCTTTTTCAGTCCTGTGGCCACTGCTGAGTTTTCCAAATTTGCTAGTATATTGAGTGCAGCACTTTCACAGCATCATCTTTTAGGATTTGAAATTGTTCAACTGGAATTCCATTACTTCCACTAGCTTTGTTCATAGTGATGCTTCCTAAGGCCCACCTGACTTCTCATTCCAGGATGTCTGGCTCTAGGTTACTTATCACACCATCGTGTTTATCTGGATCATGAAGGTCTTTTTTGTATAGTTCTTCTATGTATTTTTGCCACCTCTTCTTAATATCTTCTGCTTCTGTTAGGTCCATATCATTTCTGTCCTTTATTGTGCCCATCTTTGCATGAAATTTTGTTTCTAGGAACAACCTGAAATTAATTCAGTAAAAAGCAGCAATTTGTTCTTATTTTTGTTTTTTTACTAGCAATGTTCTGGGTATGATATGATTTAAAACATTTTTAATAATAAAGAGAGACTTGCAACATTATTGATTTGCAAGAATATTCTCACTGAAAGAAGACTAAGTGTCTGTTAAGATATGCTTTGTAATGTAAACATGTAAATTTTAAAAGTTCTAGTTACTTGATATTTAGCTATGGTTTAACATAGAAACACTTATGGATAAAAAACTTTAGTTTGAGCACTTTTCTATTCGTTCTTTCTAATAGTAAAGCTTAATTTTACTTGAGTCTAATGAATTTCTTCTTTAGTAGGTGATATTTGATTCAGCAAAGCCAGTTAAATACAATCTACCTAGATACCTGTTGATTATATCATTAGACTGGTAAAAGATATAAATCAGTTTGACTACAAGTTTTGTTTGAATTGGATTTGGGAATTTGTAAATTATTTGGACCTGACATTTTGTCCAACTCTCAGCAACTTATTTAAATAAAATTATAAATTCTGGAGTTAAATATTGTTATAATTGCATTGGTCTCAATTGTCATTCAGCTTTGTAATTATTTTGATGAACCTAACTGTACAACTTATGGATGCCAAAACTTTATCCCAAATAAATACCTGTTAACATTTTGCCTTTAGCCAATAAGAAGAAAGAGAAAGAGCGCCCAGAGATCTCTCTTCCTTCAGACTTTGAACATACGATTCATGTGGGGTTTGATGCAGTCACCGGGGAATTCACTGTAAGTAAGCTTCTTATTTTGTTTTGTAAGGCATGAAAAAATTCCTTTGTGAAAATCAGTTTCAAAGAAGAATTGCCACGTCCCAAATTATCAGACTTGATGTCTTTGGTGATTTCAAGGAAGATGGACTTTGCCTAGACTTTCACAGGTGGAACTAGAGAGTGGCTTTAGGATTGGCAAAATTATTTTGTTCATCGTGACAAAAATGTTTAATTGTGGTTAGCCTTCAACTTGATTGAAAATGCTAATTTGCCATGGCACAGGAAGCATAGTCTAGACAGACTCAACTTGAGATTGTTCTTTATCACGTGAAGTGAATCAGAGAACCATTGACTCAACTTGGCCAATGAAGACAGTCTATCTGAATAATTCAGGCTTTACATTGGAACCTGGATTACCTAGATAAATTAACCACACTAACCAAAAATCTCTGTAAAATCTACCTTTTTTTCCCTTTGATTTCAAGAACATAGGCTTATATACAGGTATATTTTATAGACATTCAAAACAACAAACCTCATGTTTCAGGAAGAAATATTGATGGGTGTATTGTGTGCTTTAGTGGTTATATACTTACTCTATATTTGTATATATATATAATATTTGTATATATACTATACAAATATATATACACAATCCACAGTAAATACCAACAAGAATTTTCCAGAAAGGCTACAGCTATAGATCCACTCTTTCTTTGGATATTGGTAGTGCCCAAATGGCACATAATCTCAGATCTATGATATTTTATGCCTTTTTTTTTTAAAGATCTGGCATTTTTCTTTTAGATGGATGAAGGAAAAGATATAGGTAGAAATATGTCCTCAGGAAGATCAACTACTTTTTCATACTAGTAAGGACCTCAGTCAAAATGTGCATTCTGAGATAATGAGTAATTTTGAATGCATTCTGGAAAAAAAATCTTTGATAGAACCATCTCCATTGATTATTGGCTTCTTAAACCAGAGAGGTATTTAGATATTAAATAAGTAAATTTCCTATTTCATAACACGATGGTTAGTGAGTAGACTTTGTCATAAGATTAAATTTTTGAAAAGAAGGAAGAAATTAATTTGATTTAGAGAATCAAACCATGTTTCTGAATTAACAGACAAGTTATCTTTTTTCTTAATTCCGGAAGTAAGCTGTGTGAGAATGAAATGGTAATTGATTAAACATCTTAGTCTTGTAAAGTGATATAAACTTATTGTATGTTCTCAGTAGCAAGTAGAAGAGAACATTAAGAAGTACTGACATTAAATAAAGTTGAGATAATGGTTTAACCAATTTCATCATTGAAATCAGAGACATTATTTAAATGGCTTTGAATTTGAGCCCAGTCTCTGTTCTTTGCCGTATTTGAGAATATTCTGTTAGCTACACTTAGAAAATGTAACCCCATTGTCACTGCTACCACCATCATCACCTCCACCAAAACCAACAAATCTTCATATATTGGTATTTTGAATAATCTGAACAAGTTTAAATTTTAAAACATCATAAAAAGATGACTCCTTTTTTCTGACGTTTGAAACAGTAAAAGCACTTAATCATTATAAGTTTTCTCTTAAAACACTTCACTTATTTAAGAGCTCTCTTTCCCAGTTTTGACCTTTTTGTTTTCTATGTGCTTTTCTTCTGTTTTATTGTCTTATTTCATATTTCTCTTTTCTTTTATTCTTCCTTTTTGTTTGTGGATGTGAAAATTTTCCCCTCCACTATTCTCATGTGATATAGTCTGGTTCCTTTCCAATTTTTAAATTTTTTCCACTTTTTCCTACTTGTCTGACATCTTATGATACAATTTTTCTATCTTTTCTTTCATTTGTTCTTTATGGGTTTTGAATGGAAGTGAAAGAAAGTGAATCACCAGCATTTTGCTGACTGTAGATCAGTCATTTTCACTTTGCTATCAATTAGAACCCAAAGAACCAATCGGAGCGGTGTGGGGGAGCAATATGTGATGGGCAGTCTTTCCAGTCATGAAAAACAGTTAAATGCAACTAAACTAAACCGAACAAGAACTTTTCCCCTCTTCTCAAAAATCTAATATTGAAATAAAGTGTTTGATGCAGTTGTTAGAAATCCACTGAATATGGATAAGACACAGGCTAAATTTGGAAATCTGATGTACTTTATTGTCATCATGATAATCTTTTATAACTATCTGACCCCACATTATTTTTTTAAAATACCAAATTCTTTTTTTTTGCCATCTTAACCTGTGATTTATGTTTACTGGCTTTAACAATACCAAACGATAATAAGCTTTTAAAAGTCATTTTATTGGTAGGATTTAGAATTGAGTCTTAATTGCCCCCGTACCACTAATTATGTGTATGTGCGTGTGCATGTGGAGGGGGAGGGACATATTACTAAATTTGCCCACTGCAATTGTTGAGGTTGAATTTTGAGCAATTGGTTGAACTATCTAGTCCAGTTGTGTCACAAGAGCCTGTTACTTAGAATATTTGGACACTGATTTGGTGTACTGCTTGGTGCTTATCCTTTGACTAATCGGCCCGTAAAACCTTGTACACTTGGTCATATGCTTGGACCCTGAGGTTAAAATTAGGTTGGGAGGTGAGATTTGGGGTATGAAACTATTACAAGTCCTTACCCTTTATCTTGCCATTTTTGTCCCAAATACTTCAGAACTCCCCCTTCCAGACCTCTAGACCTGTGACGGTCGCTTCAAGTCAATCAGAGGGAAAAATGGTATGAGTGATATAAATAATAATTCTTCTGATAAGATAAATGCTTGGCCTGTTGTATCATGCTGCCATTCTCCTGGGCTACACTGGACAATCCCCAGCTTGATATACATCTAGTTGTTCTTACCTACATGGTCAGGCCTTGACTGCTCCTGCTTCTGATGCTCACACGTCTAGGTCTTCATGAGCTATCTGACTTCTGGGGTTTGTACCTCAATTTGGAGTAATGAGATGGCTTTCTGTTTACATCCCTTTGTGGCATACATTCAAATTTAAGTGTTAGGTCTCATTGATGAACTGGTTTATCTCAACTTAAAAAAGGAAAAAAGACGTTATGTCAGCAGCATAGTCACATGGTAAGTATAGTTGTCTGGAAGATCTTTTGCAGTTGACAGCAGTTATTCCTGCTGTCTAGTGATCATAAGACTATTATCACAAAAGCTTAGAAGTGCCATGAGAATGTATAGTAACTGCAAATATTCTAATGATTATGGTAATGATCATGCCAGTGATGTCCGCTCTAGTGGTTATGTGCAATGCATACCTGGTTTTGTAACATTTAATAACTCCTTTGGCCATTACAGTATTAACCAAATGCTATTAATTGCACTTAGAATCAGAACTGGGATCATGCATGGGCTCCTGAGTTCAAATTTTTGGCTTAAAGCTTTAGCTTCAAATTGCGTGATGAATGCATGTGAAAGTATCCTTTTCACTGTGCTTGGAGTAACCCCAAATGCCAGGAATCAAAGACCTGTATCCCAAATCAAACCAGTTGGGTCAAAGCATGTTTCTGTAGTGTTGTAAATAATATCTTTATTTAGACAAAGCTGTTACCTTATATCTGATCTTATTATGTGGGAAATGGGACTTTGGAACAGCAACATTAAAATGGAGATTGTTCATAATATGGTATGAAATGAAATGATTTCCCTTCCCTGGTCTAAATGACTAAGAAATTCAAACATAGAGTCTGGCTGTGTGGGAAATCCTTAATCTAGTTTTTTCTAAGCCAGCCATGACTTTAGCTCCAAAATACAGAAGAATCACTTTAATGAGGTCAAGGTTAAATTCAGCATCACAATATAACTCTTCTTTGAATTTTAGCCATACAGACACTTCCCATGTGAAATTGAAAATGGTTCACCAGAATTGGGAACTGAAATTTGTAAGTTCATCACATGGCCACTGGCTACCTGTGATCACCCAGTTGTAAAAGACGACTTACAAATTATTGTTGAAGTTTTTCATGATGCCATCCTTCTTTCCTCCAAATTCATGTTTCTGCCTTTTAATAATTTCTCTAGCTATGTAATGGTAACTCTTACGATTGCCTATTTATGGAGGAAGCATCTGACCAAAAGTGGAGTTGTTGCATCCAAACTTTGGAACATTGTCGTTTTCTCTGTTTTCTGAAATCTGTTGTCCTGTAGCCTGTCCTGGCCCTTATTTAGTTAATACCTCCCTATTCTCACAACCGCCCCACTTTAGAAGGGATTATTACCCCCTCCCCATTCAGACCCATTGGTTTCATCTCCTCCCACCTTCTAAGTTGTCCCACATTCTGTTTTAACTTTCTTTTCTTTCTTTATTTACGTCCATTACAGCCAGATCTCTATGGCTCACAGATGTGCCCAGGGAAGCTCCCAGAGGTGCGTCACAGGCCCAAAAGAAGCTTGCATCAAAGTGCTTCTTTGAGATGTCATAGCACTGCAGCAGCAGGTTCATGTGTGTGCAGTAGAGTTGTTGCTTGGCTTATCTCACTTTTTTGTTGTCATTCCAAACTCTGGAGGCCCACGTCACACATTGTTTTGCCGAGACTTCATAGGACAAAGCCACGTAAATTGTGTCTAGATGCACTTCAGGAATAGTGTGTCTGTTTCTCGCTCCAAGTTGCTCTTGGAGGTTGGATAATTATGAAATGGGGGCATCCATAGGCTGAACATGTAGGAAAGGATGCAAAGCTCACCTCCCAGTGTAATCTTTGCAATTCTCCTTGGTTAGAGTACCAAACACTCCCTCCTCTCTGCTCTAAATACTTTGGATGATTGCAAATTTTCACAAGGCTTTGGCTTGGTTGCCACAGTCCCAGGTTCTATGTGGCCAATGAACGAAGTGGGGAGGAGGGGATAGAGGGGGGAGAGGAGAAAGCTGCAGGGAAAATACCCAAAGCAGCCTTTACTATTTAGCACTCCTGTGGTTATTGCTCTGCCATGATTCTGTTTTTGTCTCCTCTCAATCCCTCTTTATATTAAAGTTCTAGACCCCCCAAAAAATTGCATTTGATAATCGCAAAATATAAACTGACCAAGGGTGAGGCTTTCCTTTTATTCTAAGAGATATTCTAATTACAACATGCTCAGAAACAGCTTATGTTATTCTAGCCGTATAAAACCTATTGATCTGAACTATACTGTGCTGTGCACAAATTTAGAGAAGTCTTGCTATGTCTGCCCTGAGTCACCAGAAAAAAATAAGCTAAGCCGTAAACATCATTTCATGGATGAGCAGAGTTAATATGGAGGTGATTTTCATGCGCTTTTTTTTTTCTATCACAGTCATACTCCCACCCACCCTTTTTAAGTTGGATCCTAGTTTTACCTATGTGTTTTAATTAGAGAAGAGAATGATTGCATTATTAAGTTACTAACTTTAAATCTAGAGTGTAACTTCAGTTTCCCAAGTGTAATCCTACAGGTAGCATGGGCTTCTTGGTGAAGAACTTTACTGGAACATGAAAATGCAGCTGCCGAATGTTCTGAGCTGCCATTCTTTCCCTTTGGTTGTCCACAGGGAATCCCTGAACAATGGGCACGATTACTCCAAACCTCCAACATAACAAAGCTGGAACAGAAGAAGAACCCCCAAGCTGTTCTAGATGTTCTCAAATTCTATGATTCCAAAGAAACAGTCAACAACCAGAAATACATGAGCTTTACATCGGGAGGTAAGAATAAATCTAAGATATCAAAAAGTAAAGGAGAAGGAATTCCCTGGTGGTCCAGAGGTTAGGACTCCGTGCTTTCATTGACACGGGCCTGGGTTCGATCCCTGGTTGGAGAATTAAGATTCTGCAAACTGTGCAGCACATCCAAAACAAACAAACAAAAAACAAGTCATTTCAGTCTCAGAACTTCAGGATTAGAACAGAATGCCTGGAGGGCATTTGAAGACAGATCAAGCTCCTTTTCCAAATGACTTCAACATAAGTCAGCCAGAGGATAAGTTGGAAGTTGAAGTTGATGTTAGAAGATTTATGGTACTTGGGTGATTTTAGAGCTCAAACAAAGAAATTGTCCAGTGAAGTAGTAGTTGTCAGTTTGAATCAGCAATCACAATTGTTGTTTTGTCTCTTCACTGGCGTGAAGAAAGTCAAGTCACTTAGGATCAGGCCTTGTGATGTGTTCATGAAATAAGAGGTGTCTGGATCAAACCCTGGTCTCTTGAAATTTATTATTTTATCCCTTTGATCATTGAATTGCACCATGATGGCACAGCGCAAATTTTATGGTTGCTGGATTATTTTGATCAGACCTCAAAATCAGACTTACAAAAAAGACATATGTCTTGGTGTTTATAAGAGATCAAAATGACTGTGTTCCTCCTGCCTTATCTCAACTTCATTTGCTAGCATGTGACCTGGCCTTTGACATGCTGATGTCCAAATTTGCACTATAAACAACTGGAAAATATACCAAAGAATAATTTTGCATTTTGAAAAGGATAATCTGGGTTGAATCTCTAAAGCAATTTATTATTTTACATCTAAAGGAAGAAGAGAAGACTGTCATTACAGCTCCAGCTATAAAGAGCCCCTCCCTTTGGCATTGGTTTTAATACATAGGGCAGCTTTGCAGAATTTGTTCTTTATTCCATGTTGCCACTGCTTTTTAACCATTTTATTTTTATGTGTCGAATTTTCTCAGCTTACAAAGATGAGATCCTGAAATCTAGCTTAGAACTCAACAGTATCTGAGTTATTGCTGTATTCTGAAACTCACCATGTGTTTTCTTGATGCTCTCATGTTGTGACTAATAGTGTAGGAAGGGGAGGGAAGGAACAGAAGGGGAAAAGAAGGCAGGGTGGAAGGAAGGAAGGAAGGGAAAAGAAGGAAGGAGGGCGAGAGGGAAGGAGGAAGCTGAGGAAAAATTCTGAATATAGATGAGTAGAGTCATACCAGTCAGCAGTAGGTAATCTCAGCATTGCTCAGTATAGGTGCAATTCACTGGAGGCCTTCATTAAAACCTATAAAATGGGATGGCGAGAATATGGTGATGATGCAAGGGTATGAACTATTTTAAGAAAAACATCATTTGTCATGATATCTATTTAATACTGAATTGAAAATTTTCCTTCTGGTCAAACACATGCGGTTTTTTAGAGCATAGTCTTTCAATGAGGCAGTCTTTATAAAACAAAGCTAATATCTTTATCTTCACTTTTCAGATAAAAGTGCACACGGATACATAGCAGCCCATCCTTCGGTAAGTGAAAAATTGAAAATGATCTTGTATGTTTGGTATTTCTGGTGGTCCAACAGAATATAATTGTGCAGGCCCAGTTTTTAGATACACATAGAGTCTTTTAAAAAAATAGTTTAAGAGGTATAATTTAGAATGATAAAATTCACCCTTTTTACAGTGTACAGTTTGATGATGAGTTTTAGTAAATGTATATACCTGTACCACCATCACCATAATCCAATTTTAGAACATTTTCATCACCCCAATAAAGTCTCCCAAGTCTGCCTAGAGTTAACCCCATCCACCCCACCCTAGCCCTAGGGCATCACTAATCTGATTTTATGGATTTATCATTTTGGACATTTCACATAAATGAAATAATATAGTATATGACCTTTGGGGATTGACTTTTCTCACTCAGCATATGACCCAATTAAGTAAGTCTTATCACTGTCTCCATTTTACAGATGAGATTCAGAGAGGTGAAATAACTTGTCTAAGGCCATACCACTACATCTTTTGGTGTCACCTGTTCCAACAAACTGAGATGAAGTGGGGAGGGGATAACTAAAAGTCCCATAGATAGTTTTATCAGAGAAGTGACTGGAAAATAAGGAACTTACCTCAAGGGCCTTGAAAGTGCTATAGTATCTGAAAGAATACTCATACAGAGAAAATCATCTTAGACAAGGCTTCTCTTTGTATGAGTTTCATTTTGATAACCTGATAGAAATAATTTCCTGCCCTGTTTGCTTCCTTAAGAGTGAAATATTTTAATTAACATTAGCGAAAGTTTCCTAACTGCTTATTCAGAGTCATAGATAATCAAGCTAATTCTTCCTTTTATAGAGGATAAATGCTAACCTGCTTGATGTCACCCTGGGCAGTCAGTGTGACAGCAGTAAATCATTACTGGTGAAAATTAAAGACTCTCAAATAATATGGCAGTTCCTCAAAAATTTAGAAGAGAATTACCACATGATCCAGCAGTTCCACTTCTTGATGTATACCCAGAAGAACTGAAAGCAGAGTCTTGAGTAGGTATTTATACACCCATATTTGTAGCAGCAATGTTCATAGTAACCAGAATGTGGAAGCAATCCAAGTGTCCATCAACAGATGAATGAATAAACAAAAGTGGTATATCCTTACAGTGGATTATTAGTCAACCTTAAAAAGGAAGGAAATTCTTACATATGCTACAACATGGATGAACCTCTAGGACATTATGCTAAGTGAAACTATCCAGTCACAGAAAGAAAAATACCATGATTCTGTTTATATATAAGGTACCTAAAGTAGTCAGTATCATAGATACAGAAAGTGGTTGCTGGGTGAGGTAGAAATGGGGTGTTGTTTAATGGGTACAGAGTTTCAGTGATGAAAAGAATTCGGGGGATGGATAGCAGTGATGGATGCACAGCAATGTGAATATACATAACTCTCCTGCACTGTACACTTAAAAATGGTAAATTTTATGTTATGTCTATTTTACCACAACTAAAGAGAAAACTTAAAAGACTAAAGACTCTGGACATAAGTTGTTAGTCTTTTCCTCCACTTACAAGTGGAGGCCACTTGGGGAAAGTGGCTTGATTTCTGTGACCCTCTCTTTCCTCAGTCTTAGCTGGGAATACTAACAATACTTGCTTCCTAAAACATGTGTGACTATTGAATATGATAATGCATATAATATACTTAGTACATTTCCTAGCACCTACTATGTGTTCACTAAATGTAAGCTACTACTGCTGCTGCTTTTAGATGGCAACAAGGATGAAAACTCATTTTCTCCACACATGAGACTTGCATGAGGCCCTGGTACTGGTGCCTTGCTCAGAATTCTCAGAACAGAGCAGAAGGTAGCTCTCCTGTTCTCACTGCTCATTGCCCTCCTGCTGCTGCTTTGCTGTGACAGCTTCCTGGACTCCATTGAAAACAGCACATGAAGGAAGATGATAACAAAGTGGGAAAGACAGAAATGCCAACCTTCCATCATCAACACATACCTTACCTCCCTTGATTTAATTACTGTCATTATTGTGCACTATTAGATAGGTATGTTGACAAATAGTTGTTATCTCTTTAAGGAGGTCAGTTATTTTGAACACCAACTTCCTAGGATGGTCCATGTGTTGGTTTTTATTGTAAACAGCTTTTATCTCCTAAGATACATTGGCCTTTTTTTAGCTTGCTTCTATTGGTTTTACTTGTAGAATTAAAACTAAATCTACATAATGTTAAAAATATTCCATCAGATCAGGAAAGAAACTGATGAACTCACTGTTTGAAGATAAGAACAACTGGAATTTACTTTTTAAAACATGTATCTATCAAGTGCCTCCTTATCAAAACTAGGAAATTTAGAGCTCAGTCCAGTAAGGGAAGAAAAGTATAAACATAAAGAAGCACAGTGCCATATGAATCATGTTACACACCATAAAATATGTTCATTTTCTATGAGAATTCAAAGAAAGGAGCTTCCTTTTATCTGGGGAGGGATAAAGGGAGCGGCCCTTTTCAAGGGCCTAGTACAAAATACGCACTTGGTACATATTTTGAATGTTGAATTAGAAAAATGCTTCATAGAAAATGTGGAATTTGAACTCGATCCTAAAGTTCAGATGCGATTTGGATCTGTGAAGATACAGAAGGGTATTCTTGGCAAAGGGAAAGCATGATAAAGGGCACGGTAGTGAAGAGAGCAAGCGGACAAAGGGGTATGAATTTGAATGAAGACTGAGATGCAAGAAAAGGAATCATAGGAGTTCAGCTTTGAAAGTTAGGTTGGAGCCAAATCATAGAAGCCCTTAAATAGTATTCTAAGGAATCTGGTCTAAGTAAGTGTACAGGGGGAAAAGCCCTTGAAGTTTTGTGGAACAAGAGAGTTAAGTTATTAAAGCTTATGAAGGGTGATTTGATCACACATGTTCAGAAGGAATTAAGGACAGAAGGTAAGACTGGATGAAGGGAAACCGACTGGGGAGATATTGCAAGTATCCAAGGCCAGAGGTGATGTGGGTCTACGTGAGACAGTGGCAGTGGGAATGGAGATTAGATTTAAATTCCGGAGATATCTAGGTTACTGATTAGATGTTGGAGGAAAGGTTTCGGTCAAAGATAATTGCAGGTTTTGAATGATATGCGGGTAGCCAAAAAGATGAGGACATTATCTTTCAGGAGGTGCATATTTCTGTAAGAAGATGCCGAGTTTCCCATGAGGCAACTTGAGTTCAAAGGGCTGGCCGAATTTCCAGATGGAGATAATTGATTAAACTACTTGGCTAAGGGTGGGTTTCTATTGATCAAATGAACTAAATTTGGAACCTTAAGGTCAAGTTGGATCACTTTTTTGGGACTCAGTAACTTAGGACTGTGGAATTGCACTTTATGTACTTCTTGTGGTTTTAGGAGGAGATTGTACTTCACACTGCTTGTGCTTTTGTTGCATTAGAAACACTCCCAGTAGACCTAGCTATCCCATAGGATGTGACTTCATGGGATTGACAACACCTTCTAGACATAGCCTGCATTGTTTACAAGTTTCAGCATCTTCTAGTAGCCTGGATGGGAATCAAAATAGAAACAATGTTGTAGTCACTAAATGTGTTAAACTAATAGCTATATAATTAATATGGAGTTAATGATGCCTCCCATAGTCGTAGGAATCTGATTTGCTTCTCATCCATCACAAATCCGTTGGTATTAGTGTTATTAAATACTAAATACTGTTCAGGGACCTACTCTTCAATTTGAGGCTATTTTGACATTTGTGTATATTTATTGTACTATCGGGGCTTCCCAGGTGGCGCTAGTGGTAAAGAACCTGCCCGCCAGTGCAGGAGACACAAGAGATGTGGGCTTGATCCCTGAGTCAGGAAGATCCCCTGAAGGAGGGCATGGCAACCCACTCAAGTACTCTTGCCTGGAGAACCCCATGGATAGAGGAGCCTGGAGGGCTACAGTCCATAGGGTCCCAGAGAGTCAGACACAACGGAAGTGACAGCACACACACACACATTTATGCCATATCCAGATGTATACTCTTATCTTTAGGCACAAAATAGCCCTTTTCTTGTTGATAAACTGTCAGCAGTCAACACAATGACAACTGACCTGGTACAAATTCAAGACTTTATTAGCAATTTGATTTTTACAATATATTCATCGATTTAAAAAACATTAAAACTCGAAAATGTTACATGAATAGTTCACTGTTTTTGAGCTCAGTAGAAAATGAAAGGAATTTTTAAAATCTCATGGTGCTCAAATCCTGACCTCAATTTATCTCTGAGTGTGGGCAGGTCCTGGCCACCAAACTGCAGACAGTTCTGCTAACGTGTAAAAGATAAAATTCCCTCCTATCCCTACATGCTTAAATATCTTATCTCCCTTTTCTCATTTCTGAAGAAAAACCATGAAGAGTTAATACCTGGTCTTTGTTTTTATCCTAAGAGTACAAAAACAGCATCAGAGCCTCCTTTGGCTCCTCCTGTGTCTGAAGAAGAAGATGAAGAAGAGGAAGAAGAAGAAGATGACAATGAGCCCCCACCAGTCATTGCACCAAGACCAGAGCATACAAAATCAGTAAGTCCGAAGTGACTGTTTCCAAATGATTCAACAGATGTCCTTTGAAATAATCCTAGAGTTTGAAACTAGTTGATGACCCAGTATCTATTGAGCATCTGTGTTCCCAGAACTAGAATGAGTGAGTGAAAGTCGCTCAGTCGTGTCCAACTCTTTGTGACCCCATGGACTATACAGTCCATGGAATTCTCCAGGCCAGAATACTGGAGTGGGTAGCCTTTGCCTTCTCCAGGGCATCTTCCCAACCCAGGAATCGAATCCAGGTTTCTTGCAATGATAGCTCAGTTGGTAAAGAATCTGCCTGTGATGCAGGAGACCCTGATTCGATTCTTGGGTCAGGAAGATCCCCTGGAGAAGGGATAGGCTACCCACTCTGTTATTCTTGAACTTCCCTTGTGGCTCAGCTGGTGAAGAACTAGACTATAAGATACAAATTTGGTTGGGGCTACTATTTAGAGATACAGATTAGCACATGAAAGCAAAAGAATAATACCAAACAATATATAAATAAGTGCTAAATTTTAAAACCATGGCAGAAGTTAAGCTAGAGAATGAAATCCATGGGAATCATGTAGGAAGTATTGCATCAGCAGAGGAACCAAGACCACAATTAGCACAGCATGTTTGGGGGCCTCAAAAGACTAACTCCTATGAGCTTTCAAGGGCAGTATACTTGAAGCATTGTAAATTTTTTTTTTTATAGAAATCAGTTGTCTTTAAAAGCTTATTAAAGGCTGAGGAGCAGGGTGGAGGGAGGGATGAATAGGTGGAGCACAGAAGAATTTTAGGGCAGAGAAAATATTCTATATGCTACCATAATGATGGATGCATGTCATTACATTGTTGTTTAGTCACTCAGTCTTGTCCGACTCTTTTGCAACCCCATGGATTTTCCAGGCAAGAATACTGGAGTGGGTTGCCATTTCCTTCTCCAGGGGATCCTTCTGACCCAGGGATTGAACCTGCGTCTCTTGCATTGGCAGGTGAATTCTTTCCACTGAGCCACCAGGGAAGCCCACATGTTTATACACTCATCCAAACCCATAGAATCTGCAACATTAAGAGTGAGCCATATGGTTGTTGGATTGAAAGTGATGAAAAATAGGATACTTGAATATCATAATTCTATTGATCCAGTCTGTGTGTGGCCAAAAATATAATAGCCTAATGCTACCTTTATTATAGTTTGCTCTTCTAGTTCCTCCTGCTTGACTTCTGTAGGTAAATACAGTTCGGTAAATACCTCTACAGAAATTGATAGTCCTGGAGGCTGCCATCTCATATACAAGATGATAGGAGACAGAGAAGGCATTTCTGGAAAGAAAGAATCAAGGCAGAAGGTCAAACATAAATTTTGAGAATTAGAAGAGAGATAGCCAGTATACTCAGACCCTAAAACTTTAGGAAGATGATGTAATTATCTAGGGTTATACAACTATTTAGTTACAGAATTTTCACTAGTATCTGTATCACCCACACTCGGTGATTTTAGATTCAAGGGACACTGACTTTATTGTTGTTGTTCAGGGGCTAAGTCATGTCTGACTGTTTGCAACTGCATGGACTGCAGCACGGCAGGCTTCCCTGTACTTCACTATCCCCCAGAGTTTGCTCAAATTCACGTCCATTGAGTCAGTAATTGAATATATTAATGATCTACAAAAATTGATGCTTCTAGAGTCATAATTGTAAAGGATACATTTAATAATTATGAAAGTACATGATAATAAATCATTGTGTGTGTGTTTTTGAAGAAGAGTGAACCACATGTAAGCTGCGGACTTTCACTGATTCTGATGTGTCAATATTGGTTCATCAATTGTCTTTAACTTGTAACAAAACTTTTTGTCTTTAAGATCTACACTCGTTCTGTGGTTGAATCGATTGCTTCACCAGCAGCACCAAATAAAGAGGTCACACCACCTTCTGCTGAGAACGCCAATTCCAGTACTTTGTATAGAAACACAGATCGGCAAAGGAAAAAATCCAAAATGACAGATGAGGAGATCCTAGAGAAGCTAAGTGAGTTTTTTTCTGCCATCATCTGTTTCTTCATGGGAGCATTTCTCATAAACCACTTTGAGTGGGAATTAAACCTTCAAAAATTTGAACCTGCTTGCAGGCTCCCTGACATCATGAGATAAAAAGTTTGAGATGCACTGTGTATTTTAAATCTCCACCCCCCTTACTCCTAATTACACAGAAACCAAATATTTTCACTTGAAAAAAATCAGTTTCGAGGAAAACTTCGCTAAATGAATTAAGTAGTAAGTTTTATTTTAAGATTATACCTCCCCCCAAAGAGATGAAACAGTCTGATGAAAAATATCCTATGATCATACCCCAGGGGCGCCCACCTGATTAATCATGATAGATAATTCAACCTCAGAATCCAACACAGTCAATCAAAATGGGCAGCCACAATAAAATAGCCCTTCCTCTTAATTTAGGAGCATTGCTATATGGACAGGAAGTCAGGGCCAGCAGATGCTTTCAGCCTCCTTCTTGCAGTGTTATTAGTGTATCCATGCTTGTGCATACACAGTTGCTCCATTTTATAAAACACTCCTTTTCTAGTTACCTTTCTGGGTCAGAGAGACTTAAAAAAAATTCTCTGTTGAAAAGGATCAAAGTTCTGTGAAGCATACTCATTAAACTCATACTCCAAAAGCATCTAACAAATTGCAAGTTTTCTACACTTTATGCCCTCAATCTAACTCCTACTCATCTTTCAAACCTCAGCTCAAAAGATGCCTCCTCAGGAAAGCTGTCCTTGTCTCTCTCAGTATGAGTTGAGGGATCTTTTTACTGCCTCTATCATGCAATGGTTTGATAGCATCACCGACTCAATGGACATGAGTTTGAGCAGACTCCAGGAATTGGTGAATGACAGGGAAGCCTGGCATGCTGCAGTCCATGGGGTCTCAAAGAATCAGACACAATTTAGTGACTGAACTTTGAACCACTGTAGCAAATAATCCCACTGTACTTGTCTGTCTTCTTCACTAGACCAGGAGCTCTTTAAAGATGAGGTTGTGTCTTCTTTTCCCACATGTCCAGCTCTAATAAAGTGCCTGGTACATAAAAGGACTTAATGGATACTTTTTGATTGAATGGGTGAAAAAATGAACAAACAAGTGCCTCTTCACCGGGTTCCTACTTGTCTGTTCTCTGCCAGAGTCTTTTGGAGGAAACAATCAAAAAACAATTTCCTGATATTAAGAAGCTTACAATTTTATTTGTAAGATAAGGTTTAATAGTGTGCCACAATTAGAGAAGAGGACACCTTCTTGGTCATGCAACAGTCCATCTAAAAGAACTCAGAAAAGGAAGAGAACGGTGTAGGCTATAGGCCACAGGAAGACTCTGCAGAGGTGGTCGTGGGGCCATTTTGCCCTCCAGGGGACATTTGGCAGTATCTGGAGACATGTGTTTTCTCGTAGCACAGGGAATGCCACTTGCATCTAGTGGATAGAGAGGCTAAGGATGCTTCTAAACACTGTAATGCAAAGGATAGGCCTCCTTCCTTTCTCCTCTGCAGCAAAGAATTATTCAGCCCCAAATGTCAACAGTGCTGATGTTGAAACAATCTAAGACAGAGGTATTTGGGAAGGCTAAGTTTCGGGTTACAGTAGTCAGTAAGCGCTCAGAACTGGAACTGAGGGTTTAGCCAGTTGACTTTACTGTACATGATTAAACATGCCTCTTTAGTGCTGATACCAACTATTTCCTGAATAAAAGCAGAAATAATTCCCATTTACTAAGTGCCTTCTCTGCTGGCCACTTTACATACATTATCGAGTTTAATGTTCACCGTAATTCCTTGTGGTAGATTTTCCTAGCCTCATTTTACAGATCAGTGAAAGTAAGCCTCAAAAAGCTAAAGTTACCAGATCACCAAACTAATGTGTGATGTAGCCAGAGTTGGAATTCAAATCTCTTTGCCTTTGAAGCTTGTATTATTTCCATTATTCAGTTTGCTTCTGCATATGCTGGCTGTCTCTGTGTAAAAGGGATGAATAAAGGAAAGAATTGCCTGGATAATTTCAGTTCAAGTATTCTTGGAATACTTAATGCCTTAGTTTTCTTTATTTTGCACATCCTATTATATCAGATTTTAAAAATATGACAGCTTTGCTTTAGTAAAAATTATTATTTGATACCTATTACAAATCTCAATAGATTTATTATAATGTAGGCACAGCCCATGTCAAAGTGGACTCCATTATAAGCAGGGAAAGTGGGAAGGGTGGCCTCACCTTCAGTCTCAGGAATCTGATTACTGTGAGGTGGGTAGCCCAGACCACAAAGCTGTCAGGCTGTTCTTCCATGCAGATAGCAATTGTGAGGGCCAGCCCTTGGGACCATTCATTAATGGCTGAAATGAACAGATCATCTTTCAGTTTTACACAGATGGATAGCCTGGGTCTGGCTTGTTCATTGTGGTCTGGTCTGAATCTGATGGAAAATAAAGAAACCCCTACATTTTACTGAATTTTTTTCAAAAGGTGCTGACTGTCAGCAAAATTGTGCAATCCTAGAAATTGGTTTCGGGCTTCCCTCCTCTGGGCCCCACACCTCCTCTCGCCGCCCCCCACCCCAGCCGAAATTTCCCACTGAAAATTCTTTCTCTTAATATACCCTCAAATAGAGCCAATATGAGTTTAGAGAGTTCTTTTGTTTTTTGTTTGATTGTTTGCAGAAATCAGAATGTTCATTATGCCAAAGAGAAAATCTTTTCATGGTTGGACAACTTAGTTTATTTGATACGTAGGACAATACATTGATTGACTTTTCTGTCACTGAAACTGCATCATGAGCCCCATTTTTAAATACTAGTATTTAGTGATTTCTTAAATCCTTGTCCTTTAAAGTGAATGGTTTTTTTCTCATTTGGGAAATTGCTCTGGCTGGAAGTTTTTCTGGTATTGCTATCATTTTTTCCTTTTGATTTTGACTGGCTGATTTTCGTCACTTTGTGCCTATTGTGTCACAATGTTTTTTTAATCCTATCTTTAGTATAAATTATGAATACAAATTATAATGGCTCTGATGAAAGAGGTCACTGTAAAAGCTTGTTTTGTAATTCAGAATTGTAAACAAGGTTTCCTGTTCACTTGCTTTGCATCAGTAGATGGCAGCACACACTCTCCTGTGACTGGTAATGGACGTGGGGGAGCCATTTTATTTGAAGAGCAGTTAAATTCAGAAGCAGGAACGCATCAAAATGGTTGTCTTTTGGTAATTCTTATGGGACTTCCCTGATGGCTCAGCTGGTAAAGAACCCGCCTGACAATGCAGGAGACCTAAGAGATGTGGGTTCAATCCCTGAGATCCCCTGGAGAAGGAAATGACAATCCACTCCAGTATTCTTGACTGGGAAATCCCATGGACAGGAGAGCCTGGTGGGCTGCAGTCCTTGGGGTCGCAAAAGAGTCAGACACGATTGAGCATGTGCACACATATACACACAGTCCTTATGAAAGGATTCATTCCCACTTTTTGTTATTGTTGTTTTTATCCTGCATACCACAGAAGTAAAAGTTGAATCATTTACTACCATAAAACATTGTTAACTAATGCCTGCCAATTGGATTTGGTCATAATTCAGAAAGTGGCTTGGGCTGAAGCTTACTTAATTTTGTTCAGTCTACAGAAAACAGTGTGCTCAGCAACTTATAGTATAACTTTCTTAGAAGACTTTATTAATAAAACTATGGTTTGAAGTGACTTTAAAATCATCATTTCACTAAAAAAAATTAAGCTCCAGATCCTTACTAACCATTAATAGCTAGCTTGAATAAGAGTAGTTCACAGTGTTATAGAAATCTGGGAGGCAATTTGAAAAATGAAATAGCAACTCAGGAATCATTAAATTGGTGATAGATATAACTCAAGTAAAATACATCTCTGTCTTACAATATGGGGCATTTACAAAATGAAATTCCTAATTTTATTTGTTTTTAATTCAACAGATATTTATTGAGTAACCAATGTATTCCACACACAGCTTTATATGAAGAAGCACTGGGGATACAGAGATGCATAAGACATGGCTCCTGTCCTTAAGACATGATCTATAAGGGGATGTCAAATACATAGATGTAGATAGAAGGATGGTGGCTTAAGTACAAAGAAGGAGAGCAAGAACAAAAGCAAGAAAAAAGCAAAAGTGTCAGAAAGAGAGAGAGAGAAGGTGCAATAGTAGTACAGAGAAGTTATTAACTTTATTCCAAAAAATCAAGGAAGACTTCCTAGAAGAGGCTTAACTGAAGCTGAGTTGAAGGATGCATAAGAACTTGCCAGGAAGAAAACTTAGAAGGACATTCTAGGCAGAGACTAGCACACAAAGGAGGTATAAAGGCATATGCTTGGGAATGTTAACTCATTCAATACCACCTGAATATAGAATTGGTGGTAGATGTTGGTACTAGAATTTTAAGAGAAGAAGCCAAATCACGTAGCAGGATCTGATCATGAGCTGCAAGTTGTTCATCTTGGTGAGAGCAAAAGGTTCTAGTGGGGGAGATGAGATGGAGAATGACACAGGAACCAGATATGAAGGACCTTGGATTCCATGCCAAGGTGTTTGAGCTTTACCCTGTAGGTGCTGGGGAAGCCTCCAGGAACCCTGAACCGGAGAATCACATGATCAGGTCTGTACTTGGAGCATACTGATAGAGGTGTGGAGCCTAGACTCAAGTGGGTGAAGGCTGAAAATTTTTGAGTCCAGTTAGGAGGCTGTTGGAATAGTTCAAACAAAAATGAGGGCCCACCTAGAACAGTAGTAATGAGGAGATGATAGATTCAAAGGTATCTAGGAGATAAACAGAGATAGGCCCAGGACTCAGTAGAAAATTCGATGTGGGGATGAAGGTAAGGGATGAGTCAAGGTGATTACCAGATCTCTGACTTGGGCTCCTGATAAGTGGGATGGTAGTACCATTGACTGAGATTGGGAATACAAAAGGAAAAACCTTACAATAACTCACATATGGTAAGTCTTCTTTAACCTAACTGGAACATGAACTTGCTTGTCTTACAAAAAACAAACAACAACAACAAAAACCTAACCACCATGGATGAACAACCCATGAGTGAAACATTTATTATTTTTTCAAGTATACTATGTACTGGTAATTCTGAATTAAATTGTTCACTAGCCCAGAAAGTAGATCATGTCTAAATTAGCACAAAATATTATCTGTAGCACACAGTTTAGCTCTGGAATACATATTTTCTTGTTCACATTCATTTGGTTAACAGATTCAGTGGAAGCCGTTGTTCTGGGCACTGAAGTTACCAGAATGAAAAGACAACGTTCTGGCCCTCAGAAAGAAGCATGTATGGGACTTCCCAGGTGGTGCTAGTGGTAAAGAACCTGCCTGCCAATGCAGGAGATGTAAGAGAAGCGGGTTCAATCCCTGGGTAGGGAAGATCCCCTAGAGGAGGGCTTGGCAACCCACTCCAGTATTCTTGCCTGGAGAATCCCAGGGACAGAGGAGGGGCCTGGCGGGCTACAGTCCATGGGGTCACACAGAGTTGTACACAACTGAAATGACTTAGCACGCACACAAGTCTCATTAGAAGGATCAGAGAAGAATTCACAAGGGATGACTTGATATTATACTTACATAATAAATAGGAATTCATGGAATTGATAGGAAAGGGAAAGGGGGAGCATGTCCAAAGACCAGAGCCTTGGATAGTGATGGTGTTGCTAGGATATAAACTAGGAAGGTTGGAGAGGAGAGGAATAATATAAGGTTAGGCTTGATTGGGTAGGAGCTAGATGCTGCTCGATGATAAAGGGCCTTCTATGCCAGACAAAAAAATTGAACTTGATCCTGTAGTAAGGAGGAACTTTTGAGGATTTATGGATAATGGAGTGAAATCACTCTGAAGTAGGCTGACCTTACATCTCAGTTTACCCAAGACAGTCTTGGTTTATGAATTGTATGGTTACCCTATTCCAGAGGCATTGTGGAAAAGGAATTAGAGAAGGCAGAGTTTAGAGTTAGGTAATGACTAGGACAAATGTTTGGACAATAGATATTGAGGGCCTAAACAATGTCAGTGGCCATGGGCATGAAGAGGAGAAAATGGATAAGAGTGACAATTAGCAGATAGACTCCATAATTAGATCATGTGTATAAATCTTGTTTTACTGATTCCACACTTCTTTGAATAGGGGCCATGTTAGTAAGATATAACTTAAAGGTAATGATACTGATGTTTAAGATAATTTAAAAGTACTGATACTGATACTGTGGTTCAGAGAAAAAAAGGAGAGCTGAAAGTATCCAGGTAAATGATTTCCTTCAAAGTTGTCCTCTTGCAAACTTATTCCCATGATGCTGCTATGGCACAGAATTTTCCTGTACCTATTTGAGCATTGCATTGAAGAGTCAATGTCATTTCCTTTAGATTCATTCTGAGTAATGGCACGTATTGATCCTCTGAGTAGTGGATTTGATATTTTGAACTTGTAAAACCAGTATTTTTTCCCAGAGCCAAATAGGATAAATGAATGGTTTTCTTGTGTGGTTTGTCAACTTATTCCACAGTGTTTGAAACAAAAACAGTAAATAGATAAGTGCTTGCCCGGGGATGAATTGGTAAGCAAAGAGGGAATCCAGAGTGACTGCTAACCCATACAAGATTTCTTTTTAGGATGATAAAAATGTTCTAAAATCAGATTATGGTAAAATTTAGTAAATTTGTGCAAGCCTAAAGATTTACTCAAAGCCATTTAATTGTGCACTTTTTTTTTCATTTATTTTTATTAGTTGGAGGCTAATTACTTCACAACATTGCAGTGGGTTTTGTCATACATTGACATGAATCAGCCATGGAGTTACATGTATTCCCCATCCCGATCCCCCCTCCCACCTCCCTCTCCACCCGATTCCTCTGGGTCTTCCCAGTGCACCAGGCCCGAGCACTTGTCTCATGCATCCCACCTGGGCTGGTGATCTGTTTCACTATAGATAATATACATGCTGTTCTCTCGAAACATCCCACCCTCGCCTTCTCCCACAGAGTCCAAAAGTCTGTTCTGTACATCTGTGTCTCTTTTTCTGTTTTGCATATAGGGTTATCATTACCATCTTTCTAAATTCCACTGGAGCCCATTATACAGAGTGAAGTAAGCCAGAAAGATAAAGAACATTACAGCATACTAACACATATATATGGAATTTAGAAAGATGGTAATAATTGTGCACTTTAAATGAGTGAACTTAATGGTATGGAAATCATATCTCAGTTAAACTGTTAACAATGTTTTGAATGCTAGCAGGGTCCTAGGTTCAAGGATGTGTGGAGATTTTTAGGATTTTATTTTATAATTGTACAATTTTTTAATTAAAGTAAAATTGTCTTACAATATTATATTACTTTCAGGTGTCTGGGGAATGTATGTTTTTTAAAAAAAAAAAAAAACAACAAGCCTCATTACTAAACTGTGTTCTTTATTAGACCCTTCCCTATCCCCCATTGCCCTTAGTATAGTATTGGGTATGTATTAATTGCTCAAGAGATATTTACCCAGCAGAACTGAATGTGCTGCAGAATTGAATGTACTCAACTTCACTTAGTGATTTTATTAAATACTGTGTTCAAGTCCTTAGATGTTTTTATCTCCTAATCTACAGTATCCTTTTATGAGAACTTTTTTATAAATGTTGGGTTATGATTAGTTCTTTTTGTTTCCCAAACATCATCAATTTTGAGTATAAGCATCTGGGTTATTACTACTAGTTTAATTAAGATATTACTGTTTATTACTTTAATAAAATGTATCATTATCCATATAAATTTTAGAAACCATATGAAAATGTTTCTCTAACATTTTATTTGTCATTGGCTCTAGCATCTTAAATTTTAGTATTAAATAGAGGCAAATCAATCAATTTAAATGTCTCTCTCTCTCTTTCTTCCCTCCCTTCCCTCAGGAAGCATTGTAAGTGTTGGTGACCCAAAGAAAAAATACACAAGATTTGAAAAAATAGGTCAAGGGTAAGTGATTATATATATGAAAACCATGTGTGCATGCTTGCATGCACATTAGCTTATAGGAAAACTCCTGCCCCCTCTACATCTGTATGGATGTTATGCTTAAGATCCTGTTTCATTGTCAAACTGTAAAGTGACAGGTGGTGGGAAAGGTCCTTATTGAATGATCTAGAGGTGGGCAGAGTTGATGGATTGAGTAAGGAAGAAATAGATTAGTAATCCCTGAATGGGATGGAGTTCATCATTTTCACCCAGTATGCTTATAAGAATGGCCCTGCTGCCAGAGATTTGGTTCAGAAGTCTGGAGTGGGGCCTAGTAACCTGAACTTTGGAGCCGTTTCCTCAAATAATCCTGACCCATCAGCTAGACCTGGAAACCAGGGGGTTAGATCATTCGCTGGAGTTAAAGGTGGGAGTCACCAGTTCTACAAGTCAGCTGTAAATAGACATGTTTCTCAAGCCTCGATGTGAAACTAAGCAGGAGTGCCTGAGTAGGCAACCGGCTTTGAAATAGGAAAATGTTTTGTTTAAAGAGAAATGAAGCATTCTAAAGGGGTGTCCTTTAAGGGGAAATGAGACAAGATATTGGGTTGGCCAACAGGTTCGTTTGGGTTTTTGGTAAGATGTTACACAAAATCCCAAACAAATTTTTTGGCCAATACAATATTTAGGTATACCAACTCCTATATGCCAGGAACCAAGATGGCACCCCAGAGGTCTCCTGACTGAGACTGGGGCTGGGAAGAAAGGGATATAGCTGATGTACCTGCAAAATTGTGCTATCCCCTCAGCTAATGGAGTCTGTTTCCAGGTAAGAGAATGTAGGATTTCTTCAGCCACCTCACTGCTTTTCCTGGGATTCTTAGGTTCAGAAAATTATATATTGTATATAAGTTGGACTATTTTTTGTGATTTTTATATTTTATTTCTTTCTCCCCCTGCCCCGCCCAACTTTTGTACTAACGTGTCTTTTGAAATTGCCAACTTATGTCAGGAAATGAGGGAAAGGATTCATTAGACATTTTGACTAGAGGATAAGAGGGACACTCGGGGATTGTGCCTGGTGGGAATCAAGGTGAGAAGACCCTAAGAGGGAGGCAGAAACTCAGGGAGAAATATATGGCAGTGTCTTCTTCCAATGGAAACCATAATGATGATGCATTTGAACTTTCTAGAGAGTAAAATATATACCTGTTCGTGCTCTTGCTTCATTCCTCATCATTTGATGTCACTGGTATTCTCACTTGCTCATTTAAAAAGAGTTTTGTGGTGTCTAGAGGTCCCCTAAAACTTAACAAGTCAAATAGTAGTCCTGCCCATTGCTCTAGGACAGTGCTGTCCAGTAGAACTTTCCAGGATGGTAGAGATGGTCTACATCTGCACCGTCCTATGTGGTAACCACTAACATTTGTCTGTATAAAAGTGAAAGTTGCTCAATCATGCCCAACTCTTTGCAACCCCATGGACTAGGGAGTTCTCCAGGCCAGAGAGAATGCTGGAGTGGGTAGCCTTTCCCTTCTTCAGGGGATCTTCCCAACCCAGAGATCGAACCCAGGTCTCCCACATTGCAGGTGGATTCTTTTTTTTTCATTTATTTGTATTAGTTGGCAGCTAATTACTTTACAATGATGTAGTGGTTTTTGCCATACATTGACATGAATCAGCCATGGATTTACATGTGTTCCCCATCCTGAACTCCCCTCCCACCTCCCTCCCCATCCCATCCCTCTGGGTCTTCCCAGTGCACCAGCCCTGAGCACTTGTCTCATGCATCCAACCTGGACTGGTGATCTGTTTCACACTTGATAATATACATATTTCAGTGCTTTTCTCTCAGGTCATCCCACCCTTACCTTCTCCCACAGAGTCCAAAAGTCTGTTCTATACATCTGTGTCTCTTTTTCTGTCTTGCATATAGGGTTATTGTTATCATCTTTCTAAACTCCATATATATGTGTTAGTATACTGTATTGGTGTTTTTCTTTCTGGCTTACTTCACTCTGTATAATAGGCTCCAGTTTCATCCACCTCATTAGAACTGACTCAAATGTATTCTTTTTAATGACTGAGTAATATTCCATTGTGTATATGTACCACAGCTTTCTTATCCATTCGTCTGCTGATGGGCATCTAGGTTGCTTCCATGTCCTGGCTATTATAAACAGTGCTGCAATTAACACTGGGGTACACGTGTCTCTTTCAGTTCTCGTTTCCTCAGTGTGTATGCCCAGGAGTGGGATTGCTGGGTCATATGGCAGTTCTATTTCCAGTTTTTTTAAGGAATCTCCACACTGTTCTCCATAGTGGCTGTACTAGTTTGCATTCCCACCAACAGTGTAAGAGGGTTCCCTTTTCTCCACACCCTCTCCAGCATTTCTTTATCAGCTGAGCCACAAGGGAAGCCCAAGGATATTGGAGTAGGTAGCCTATCCCTTCTCCAGCATATCTTCCCAACTCAGGAATCGAACCAGGGTCTCCTGCATTGCAGGCGGATTCTTTACCAACTGAGATATCAGGGAAGCTATGGAGCACTTCAAATGTGTCTAGACTAAATGAGAGCTATTTATTTGCATAAATTTATTTGTTCACACACTTATTGAATACCAACTATGTGCCAGGCACTATGCTAAGTGCAGGAGAAACAGAGCTTGCTAATAATAGTGTGGGCTTTCAAGGAATTTATAATCTATAGTGATGAATGCTTAAACAGGCTAAATAGGATACCTTGGGTGACATGCCTACTCAATTCACCAAAGTGTAGGGCAGGATTGGCTTCTGTAGCCATTATTTCCCACCTGGAGTTTTCCTTCTTAGCTTCTAGTGAACTGGTTGTTTTATTTAAGTTAGGAAGCTATGCCTTCTCAAGTCCATGTATCAATACAAACCTTAACTCACTTTCTTTTTGTCCAAAAGGTTAACACCATAAGGCAGGTTAAAAAACACAATATTATGTACTAAGGGAACTTGAAAGGGAAAAGTTACCTTTTAGATTTTATTTTAATTGAATTGGGTTCTTTGATGGAGCTAACATTGCAAAGTGATACACAATCCATAGAGAAATAGCATTCCAGATCTTTGCTGTCCAGTATGGTAGCCATGTGGCTATTGAGCCCCTGAAATGTAACTAGTCCAAATTGAGATATACTGTAATTATAAAATAGGCACCTGATTTTGAAAAGTTACTATGAAATAAATGATGCAAAATACCATAGTAATAAGGTTTATATTGATTATATGTTGAATTGATATTTTAATATGTGTTAAGTAAAATATGTTATTAATATTAATGTCACCTTTAAGCTTTTTTAAATATGGTTTCCCCCCAAATTTAAAATATGGCACATGTTAATATGTTTAATGGACAACACTGCCCTAGTTGTAGGTTTAAATGGGAGCTTTTTATTTGTTCATAAAGTGTTTTTTTCAGAGTTGTCTTTTGGGGCATGAAAGATGTTATAATTTTGTTTTGATTCCTTATTATCCCTAAGACCCAACCGAGCCAAAAACATCGCTGAATTTAGAAAAGAAAAAAGTAAGAGATGGTTTTAAATATCTCCCAGATACCAGGTAATAAAGCAAGACTGATTTCTCCAAGAACAAAGATTAGGCTGCCAAGCTATTTTGCATACCAAAGAGATTTCCCCTCCAGGATGGTATTTGTGCTTCTAACCTCTGAAGGTGCAAAAGGAGAGTTCTCTATTTCTGCAATCTAAAATGAAAAATCAAAGCAGAAATCATGCTTGCCACTGCAGAAAGATTTAACGTCCCAACCAGTTCATCATTATCAAGAATGATGAAACTGGCAGATAGTTCACTTACAGACCACATTCAGCTTTTAAATAAGCCCTTAGAGGGTAGGGAGTCTTTTTTTGGGGGGGCGGGGGAGTTCTCAATTTACCTAATTTTATTACAGTTATATTTGATTAGGCTTCATATTCAAAATATTAATTTGCTCTAACCAGTATTATTTTACAGGGAGGAGTCGAATTGGCCCCAAGCTATTTGGTTTTACATTTTCTATTGCCTAAATATTGATGGTTCCCCCAAACCTATCCCTTTCTCTGCATTCTTTTTTTATTAATTTTAATTTTTAATTGGAGGATAATTGCTTAACAAAGATGTATTAGTTTCTGCCATACAACAGCATAAATCAGCCATAAGTACATATATATGTATATATGTATGTATCTCCCTTCTCTCATGAGCCTCCCTCCCACCCTTCCCCCAGGACTCTTTTTGATTTATCCTTTTTATAGTCTTTTATTGTCTAGCATAGTCCTTTTGTACTTAGCAAATCCCCCTAAAACAGTTTTAATCAACAGCCAGAGTTCATTTGGCCAAGCTCAGAGATTTATATAGCTTCCCCTGTCTGCTTTCCCCATTTCTCTGGATCTGTTTTTGCCCCAATAAATATTTGTTGAACTAATAAAAATGTCTTTCTAGCTCTCCCTTTCTTCTGTCCTGTCTTTTCCTGAGTATATGCATGTCTTTCTAGCTCCTTCTGTCCCTCTCTTTTTTTTCGAATGTGTCTTCAACTGTTTCTCATAATGACTAGATCAGCCTCACATTCTCCTTTGGCTTTATGGTTATTTGTGTGTGTCACATATCTGTCTTTTTTTATCCATGTTGATTTCACCTTCTGCCCATTTTCACATACACACCCAACTAAAATGGTCATCATATAAAATCAAGATGTATTTACATAGCTATTAAAGATGTAAGCTAGTAACTTAAATCTATTTATTTACTCTATCATTTATTTAATAAACTCATTTTTTTTTCATTTTTCAGTAGATTTTTGCTCTCTTCCTAATTTTAAAGGGAATTAGCAAAATATTGATTTATTTCTGTCTAGACCAGGGGAAAAAACACTTAAATTAATTTTCCTTTTACTTAAATTGCTCTCAATGGATTTTCCCATGAAATATTGACCCAAATTAGATAAACTAGATTCTACTCTCAATATACGGGCTTCCTTGGTGGCTGAGTGGGAAAGAATCTGCCTACAACTCAGGAGATGCAGGTTTGATCCCTGGTTGGGAAGAACCCCTGGAGAAGGAAATGGCGACCCACTGCAGTATTCTTGTCTGGGAAATCCCATGGACAGAGGAACCTGGCAGGCTACAATCCATGGTGTCACAAAGAGTCAAACATGACTGAGAGACTAAACAACAACAATTATCAATGTATAGAGTTTTTATTTTCTTTTCAAGCTTATAGAGTTTGCGCTTTTTAAAAATTGTTTTGCTTTACCTACTATGATGGTGACATTCAAACCTGTGTCAGTAACCATTTGGTGCTAGGAATAATCAGCCCCAGTATTCCATTTTTAGCTCCCTGGAGCACAACAACTTACTATTGGGAGCCAGATTTGAGAGGAACCTCTCCATTAATCACCCTCATCTACTTGGAAAATGAAAATTTTTCCAGTATGGGTTCCTGCTCTCCCAGCATTCAGGCCTGGGGCCAGAGTATTGGACTTCATCTCTCATAAATCAAATTCAGAATTGCATGTCCAATCATTTGAGGCCATAGCTGTGACTTGAAGGCTAAAAATGACATTATTTGATCAGATTTGCTGTGAAAAGTATCCTATAAGTGGTTATCAAATCTAAGTATTTAGAGCAGATGTATGTATAGTTTAAAAAGAAACAGAAAGAAAACAGGACTGGTACCCCACAAATTATCATTAACTTGACAACATGAGTTTCTCAGAAATATATCTGGTGGAGATTTAAGCATCTTCACTGTCTAGGATAGTTATAGAAAAGAACTTGTTTAATAAATGAGGTAGGGTGAGACGCCAAAATTAAATATTGATTTTCAGTCAACAGCTGTCATTGGCTCACCTGTGCAACTCCTGAATAAGCAGTAGCTGTGTAACAGAGGGCTGAATTCGTGAACATGGCAGCTGTTCGAACAGATTTCTCATTAATATATTTGAATTCATTAAGTCTTTCCTTAAACGAGAGTGCACTGAAAATAAACCTTTTTTCTCTTTCAAGTTTCTGTTTGTTTTCTCTTCAACATTTTAATAGAAAAATATTTTTCAGGAAGCAGCTCAGAGGAAATGGTTTGGATCCAGTTTAACAAATAACGTGTTTCATTCAGCGAGCTTTTGTCAAGGGTCTACTATGTGGAATGCAGAGTGGTTGTTAAGAACTAGGTTCTAGGAGTCAACAGAGACCTTACTAGCTCTCAGAACATTTAACACAGAGAAATGGAGAGTTGTATTAAGAAATAAGCTGGACCGCCTCACTCCCAGATGAGTCTACCTTTCCCCCATCTTTATCCACACACTCTTCTTTTCTTCACTGTCATCTCCCTCACAAATTGCTCTCTGGCTGTTGCAGCCCTAACATCTTTTCTATGTCCTTCTGAATCCTCCAGCTTAGATCTGCACGGGCATGTCTACACCACTTATATCTTAGCTTGTCTAGACATATAAAATTGGTTGAAATTCTGAAATCCACGGTGAAATAAAGGGGGACTATTTGGAAAGTTTGAAAAGAAAGAAAGCCCAGATTCTGAAGTCAGAAGGCTATTGGCAAGGTATTTAGTTTAAGCACCAGTTCTCAGTCATAGTAAGCAGAATTCACATACCTTATAAGGTTGTGAGAAATGAATGAGAGAAGATATTTAAAGTGCTTTGCACAGTATGTAGCACATAGTGAAGGGCTCCAGAAATGAGTTATTTTTAGGGGTAAGAGTCACACCCACAGTTAGCAAAATACAGTAATTATTATAAATAATTACTAAGAGCTGTGGGGACAGGGAGAAGGGGACAAATCATTTATAGCCAGGGGACAGGTATGATGAAGAACTCTTTGAGGAGGATGCGATTGAATATTGGGATTTAACAAGTAGAGATTATAGCAAGTTTCAGTTGAAGAAGACCAAGTGAACACCTGCTTCAGTCTGTAGGTTTCATTCATTTTGATATCCCTAGGACCTGCAATAATGTCTGGCATAGAGTAAATATTCAACAAGTATTGGATGAATGCATACTGAAAAGACTAGAAGAATTAAATCAAGAATTCCAATTCTATAGACAGTCAAAAGTATATTTTGGCAGGGAAGTTAACAGGACATAATGCTAGAAAGATCAGTCAGGGCTATGTTATGAAACACATTGAGAGATATAAGCAATACTGTGTTTTTTCTTTGTTTGAGCTTAATTCTTTTAAGTAGGTAGTACTTGAACATGGTAGAAGATACAGAGGAGTAGACAGTGAAAAGTAAGTGTCCCTCCAACCCTTTCCCCTCAGCCTCTCAGTCACCTTGCATGCAGGAAACGTCCAGAAAGAAGTTATTTATGATTTCTTATATTTTCACAGAATCTCTGCACACTTACACAAACACATACACATGTGTACATGTGTGCTAATACACATTATATATGCTCAAATATTAGTTGACACTGTTTTTTTACTCACCTGAATACACAAAGTATTAGATATATGAATAAATGGTGTCTACTTATGATGTTTAACTTGTTAATTCACCCTTATTTACATATTTAAAACCACACATTATATAAAATCATGTATAAATTAGGAGACATTTTTCTACTCTCAACAATTCATAAGCGGTGTAATTCAAAATCTGCCCATGCATCTTTATTGTTTTTTCTAATCCCGGAGCCCCCTTTTTGAGTCCCCCAGCAGTTAACCAAGTACATCATCTGACTTCCATCTAAGATCTTTGAGAGGAAATATTTTTGAATCTACATATGATTCTGACCCTGGATATTTTATTCCTAGTTACAATTACCCATTTATATGACATTAAGATGATTGTCTTCTGAATCTATCCTGTAGGTGTAGATTTAGATCTTAACAATAACTCTATACTATATCATTTTTAAAAATCTCTGTTACGTTTTTCAGACTTACACAAGAGTAGAGAAAATTGTATAGGAATAGGACCTCCCATATTCTTATCATCCAAATTCAACATTTATTATTATTTTTAATATAATCACCATGCCATTATAACATGTATAAAAATTTAACATCGAACACCCAGTTGATAATCAAGAGTTGGCCATTTGTCTCAAAAATGCAGTTTTTGTGGAAAGTCCACCTTCACTTATAGAAGTCCACTTTCATTTATGGAAAGTCCACTTTCACTTTCCATAAAAACTGCATTTTTGAGACAAATGGTCAACTCTTGATTATCAACTGGGTGTTTGATGTTAAATTTTTATACATGTTATAATGGCATGGTGATTACATTAAAAATAATAATAAATGTTGAATTTGGGTGTTAAGAATATGGGAGGTCCCATACAATTTTTTCTACTCTTGTGTAAGTCTGAAAAATGTAACAGAAGTTTAAGTTGATTTATTTGTTCAAATCAGTATCCAAAAAGGTTCACATATCACATTTGGTTGTGTCTCTTAAATCTCTGTACTCTAAGCAGGGGTACCCAACCTTTTTGGCACCAGGGACTTGTTTCATGGAAGATAATTTTTCTACAGACTGGTGGTGAGGGGACAGTTTCAGGATGATTCTCATAAGGAGAGCACAACCTGGATCCCTTGCATGCACAGCTCACAGTAAGTTTGCACTCCTGTGAGAATCTAATGGTGCCCGCTGATCTGACAAGAGGCAGAGCTCAGGTGGTAATGCAAGTGAGGGGGAGAAGCTGTAAATACAGATGAAGCTTCACTTGCTCACCTGCCACTAAACTGCTATGAAGCCAGTTCATAATGGGCCACCAACTGGTACCAGTCCATGGCCTAGGTACCCTGCTCTAAAGCATCTCCTTTCTTTTACTGCTGCCATTTACTTACTGAACAAACTCATCAGCATCTTGTATAGGCACTTCGTGGATTTGTCTATTGGTTATATTTGATTCCATTTACCTTGCTTCCATATTTCTTGTATTTCCTATAAATGAAAGTTAGATCCAGATGCTTAATTAGGCTCAGTTTCAGTTTGGGGTAAGATTTCTTTGTTGGTGGTGCTCTGTGTTTCATAGTATATTATATCAAGAGGTACAGTGTCTGATTGTCCCATGTTTTAGTGATGAGTAGATCAAAAGACTCACTGGGTGATTGTCCCCTCCAATGCAAATTTTGTCATCAGCCTTTCATCTAATGGTTCCAACTATTGATAATTATTGCCCAAATCAATTATTTCACTAGAAGTTACAGAATGGCTGTTTTTTAAATTTTAACATTCCGTCTACACTTATCGGTTAAAATACTTATGTTAAAAAGAACATTGTCTCTCTAGCTGGGGAGTCTTTGGTTACCTTGAAATACAGCTCATGCAGGGAAGTCAAGATACATGCTTAATTTTTAAATTGCCATTTTTCATTATAACATGTTGGTACTCAAGCTACTTCTAAAGGTGTCCAATGAGAGGTATTTTGATTTAAGTAGGAGAGGGAAGTATTCTCTTTTATTTAAAAAAATCTTTATAAACTCATGGGATTTTTATGTTTTCAGTCCGTTTCAATTCATCTATTACTGTTTTTGATGGTCAAACTGTCCCGTCTTTACCTACTGGGAGCCCTTTTCATTGCATTCATTTTGTTTTTTGGTTTATTTTTTAAATTAAAAAAATTTATTAGAGTAAAATTGCTTTATAGTGTTGTTTTGGTTTCTACTATACAGCAAGATGATTTAGCTATACATATTCATATATCCCCTCTTTCATAGATTTCCTTCCCATTTAAGTTGCATTAAGCTTGGAAGTGACCTTTAAAAAGTTTGTTTTTATATTAACACCTGCATTTATGAGGTCATTCCTTAAGAATTCCTTAAGAAATAATTTATTTCCTTAAGAAATTTCCTTAAGAAATTAATTTCCTTAAGAAATAATTTATTTACATCCTTTCTTTCCAATTCTGACAGATACTCTTTATGAGCATCCAAAACCAGCATTGATTGAGAATATTTCCACTTACTGTGTCTCTCCTAAACTGTACTTTGTGGATAAAAATAAATGGGTATGAAAAAAAAAATAAATAAATGGGTATGGAGAATTACTATATTACATAAACAATTTTATAAGGATATGAATAAAAGGCCATTCCCTTTTTTTCTGAGGGAAAAATTGGGAGAGAACCCCTTACCTTGTATTTGGGATATATGGTGCATTTCTCTGTGTGTGTGTGTATGCAGGTGCAGGCTGTGCATATATTTTTAACACAAATGTTAACACACTGTATATCTCGTTTGCTATCATGTGCCTATGTCTTAGAGATGGTTCCATCTTGGTGCTCCATTCTTTTTAACAGATGCACAGTGTTTTGCTGTTTAGATGTACGAGGCCCAAATTGATAGACATTTAACTTGTTTCCAATATTTGCTACTATAAACAAATAAGCCATTTCATGCATATGCAAGTTTATCATTAGGATAAAATCCTAAAAGTGGAATTGTTACATTAAAAGATAAGTATATTTTTCATTTCCAAGTTGCCCTCCAGAGAGGTTGTTCCATTTAACACTCCCACCAACAATGTATGAGGGTGCCTCTTTGTCCACACTCTTGCCAACACAACCATGTTCAAATATGTGGGGTTTTAGTACAATAATGAAAACTGTCCCCACACTGATTTTCAAAGGAAAAAATGTTTAAGAAAGATATTCTAACAAGAAATTATGTGTCAAAAGAGAAGGCTGTCCTGAAGAATCCATTGGCCAATATAATCCATGTTTGTACTACACCACAGTATCTTTGTTGTATGCCGTGTCTCTTCAGATATTAGATCAGCCATGCAGCTCAATTTGTCAGCAAGTGACAATGGGAGGATTTCTTGAAATCATTTTCTCCTATGCATAAAGATGTATATCTGATGCAAAGAAATTTTTGTCTACTCTCTGGATCTTTGCCAGTCATATCATGTAGAATATGACCAGTTCGTCAGTAATTGCAAACAAACATTTTTTGGAAGCCTCCCAGTCCCCATCCCTCTAAATTAACTTTAGTTTTAGTGCTTAAGCAAACAAATATATCACATTAAGTATTTTGCAGACTTATCTCTTCTTATTATTGTAACATGACGTTCCCATATGGAAGACGAATATTTTTGAAACTTGTTTCTTCAAGGACTGGATGAATAACAGCTTGCTTTGCAAATATGACAAAGCAGTATTCAGCATAGAACTCAGGGATAAGTGCTGAGAATAAAACCTCTGACTTGTTTTTCTTTATTCAAGAAAATATTTGCAAGAGCAGAAGTGGTATCTCAAGGGCTTACAGAAGTGATTCTTTGGGTAAGACCACCCACCCCCAAAGTGTTTGCTTCCTCATCGGATCTATTCGGGGCTGTACAAGACAGAACACTGGTATGAGGCACTAACTAGATGTAGTATGAGCTTCATAGTAGATTTTGTGATGAAGGGGATTGGAAACACATTAGCATATGTGAAGAACAGTGTTTATGGAGAAATGGAAGATGCTCTTTGTTCTACTTCAGTTCAGTTCAGTTGCTCAGTCATGTCTGACTCTTTGTGACCCCATGGACTGCAGCATGCCAGGCTTCTCTGTCCATCCCCAATTCCTGAAGCTTACTCAAACTCATGTCCATTGAGTCGGTGATGCCACCCAACCATCTCATCCTCTGTCGTCCCCTTCTTCTCCTGCCTTCAATCATTCCCAGCATCAGGGTCTTTTCAAATGAGTCAGTTCTTCACATCAAGTGGCCAAAGTATTGGAGTTTCAGCTTCAACATCAGTCCTTCCTATGAAATATTCAGGACTGATTTCCTTTAGGATGGACTAGTTGGATCTCCTTGCTGTCCAAGGGACTCCCAAGAGTCTTCTCCAGCACCACAGTTCAAAAGCATCAATTCTTTGGCACTCAGCTTTCTTTATAGTCCAACTCTCACATCCATGTGTGACTACTGGAAAAACCAAAGCTTTGACTAGACAGACCTTTGTTGGCAAAGTAATGTCTCTGCTTTTTAACATGCTGTCTAGGTTGGTCACAGCTTTGCTTCCAAGGAGCAAGCGTCTTTTAATTTCATGGCTGCAATCCCCATCTGCAGTGATTTTGGAGCCCAAAAAATAAACTCAGCCGCTGTTTCCACTGTTTCCCCATCTATTTGCCATGAAGTGATGAGACTGGATGCCATGATCTTAGTTTTCTGAACGTTGAGCTTTAAGCCAACTTTTTCACTCTCCTTTTTCACTTTCATCAAGAGGCTCTTTAGTTCTTCTTTACTTTCTGCCATAAGGGTGGTGTCATCTGCATATCTGAGGTTATTGATATTTCTCCCGGCAATCCTGATTCCAGCTTGTGCTTCCTCCAGCCCAGCGTTTCTCATGATGTATTCTGCATATAAGTTAAATAAGCAGGGTGACAGTATACAGCCTTGATGTACTCCTTTTCCTGTTTGGAACCAGTCTATTGTTCCATGTCTGCTTCTAACTGTTGCTTCTTGACCTGCATACAGATTTCTCAAGAGGCAGGTGAGGTGGTCTGGTATTCCCATCTCTTTCAGAATTTTCCACAGTTTGTTGTGATCCACATAGTCAAAGGCTTTGGCGTAGTCAATAAAGCAGAAGTAGATACTTTTCTGGAACTCTCTCACTTTTTCGATGATGCAACAGATGTTGGCAATTTGATCTGTGGTTCCTCTGCCTTTTCTAAATCCAGCTTGAACATCTGGAAGTTCACAGTTCACATGTTGTTGAAGCCTGGCTTGGAGAATTTTGAGCATTGCTTTGCTAGCCTGTGAGATGAGTACAATTTGCGTTAGTTTGAGCATTCTTTGGCATTGCCTTTCTTTAGGATTGGGATGAAAACTGACCTTTTCCAGTCCTGTGGCCACTGCTGAGTTTTCCAAATTTGCTAGCATACTGAGTGCAGAACTTTCACAGCATCATCTTTTAGGATTTGAAATAGCTCAACTGGAATTCCATGTTCCACTAGCTTTGTTCATAGTGATACTTCCTAAGGCCCACTTGACTTTGCATTCCAGGATATCTGGCTCTAGTTGAGTGAGCACACCATCATGATTATCTGGGTCATGAATATCTTTTTTGTATAATTCTTCTGTGTATTCTTGCCGCCTCTTCTTAATATCTTCTGCCTCTATTAGATCCATACCATTTCTGTCCTTTATTGTGTCCATCCTTGCATGAAATGTTCCCATGGTATCTCTAATTTTCTTGAATAGATCTCTAGTCTTTCCCATTCTATTGTTTTCCTCTATTTCGTTGCATCGGTCACTGAGGAAGGCTTTCTTATCTCTTCTTGCTATTCTTTGGAACTCTGCATTCAAATGAGTATATCTTTCCTTTTCTCCTTTGCCTTTCACTTCTTTTCTTTTCACAGCTATTTGTAAGGCCTCCTCAGACAACTGTTTTGCCTTTTTGCATTTGTTTTTCTTGGGGATGGTCTTGATCCCTGCTTCCTGTACAAGGTCAGGAACTTCTGTCCATAGTTCTTCAGGCACTCTGTCTATCAGACCTAATTCCTGAATCTTTTTCTCACTTCCACTGTATAATCATAAGGGATTTGATTTAGGTCTTACCTGAATGGTCTAGTGGTTTTCCCTACTTTCTTCAATTTAAGTCTGAATTTGGCAATAAGGAGTCCATGATCTGAGCCACAGTCAGGTCCAGATCCTGGTCTTATTTTTGCTGATGTATAGTGTAGAGTTTCTCCATCTTTGGCTACAAAGAATATAATCAATCTGATTTCAGTATTGACCATCTGGTGATGTCCATATGTAGAGTCTTCTCTTGTGTTGTCGGAAGAGGGTGTTTGCTATGACCAGTGCATTCTCTTGGCAAAACTCTATTAGCTTTTGCCCTGCTTCATTCTGTACTCCAAGGCCAAATTTGCCTGTTACTCCAGGTGTTTCTTGACTTTATCTTTTTTTTGCATTCCAGTCCCCTATAATAAAAAGGACATCTTTTTTGGGTGTTAGTTCTAGAAGGTCTTGTAGGTCTTCATAGAACCATTCAACTTCAGCTTCTTCAGCATTACTGGTTGTGGCATAGAGTTGGATTACTGTGATATTGAATGGTTTGTCTTGGAAACGAACAGAGATCATTCTGTCGTTTGTGAGACTGCATCCAAGTACTGCATTTTGGACTCTTTTGTTGACTATGATGGCTACTCCATTTCTTCGAAGGGATTCTTGCCCACAGTAGTAGATATAGTGGTCATCTGAGTTAAATTCACCCATTCCAGTCCATTTTAGTTTGCCGATTCCTAAAATGTTGACCTTCACTCTTGCCATCTCCTGTCGGACCACTTCCAATTTGCTTTGATTCATGGACCTAACATTCCAGGTTCCTATGCAATATTGCTCTTTATAGCATCAGACTTTACTTCCATCACCAGTCACATCCACAAGTGGGTGTTGTTTTTGCTTTGGCTCCATCTCTTCGTTCTTTCTGGAGGTATTTCTCCACTGATCTCCAGTAGCATATTGGGCACCTACCGACCTGGGGAGTTCATCTTTCAGTATCCTATCATTTTGCCTTTTCATACTGTTCATGGGGTTCTCAAGGCAAGAGTGCTGAAGTGGTTTGCCAGTCCCTTCTCCAATGGACCATGTTTTGTCAGAACTCTCCACCATGACCCATCCGTCTTGTGTGGCCCTACACAGCATGACTTGGTTTCATTGAGTTAGACAAGGCTGTGACCCATGTGATCAGATTGGTTAGTTTTTTGTGACTGTGGTTTTCATTCTGTCTGCCCTCTGATGGAGAAGGATAAGAAGCTTATGGAAGTTTCCTGATGGGAGAGACTGACTGAAAACTGGGTCTTGTTCTGATGGGCAGGACCATGTTCAGTAAATCTTTAATCCAATTTTCTGTTGATGGTTGGGGCTGTATTCCCTCCCCATTAATTGACCTGAGGCCAAACTGTGGCGGAAGTAATAAAGATAATGGAGACCTCCTTCTAAAGGTCCCATGCACACACTGCTGTACTCAGTGCCCCCAACCCTGCAGCAAGCCACCACCGACCCACACCTCCACCACAGACTCCTGGACACTCACAGGCAAGTCTGGGTCAGTCTCTTATGCGGTCACTGCTCCTTTCTTCTGGGTCATGGTGCCCATAAGGTTCTGTTTGTGCCCTCTGAGAGTCTGTTTCCCCAGTCCTGTGTAAGTTCTGGCAGCTCTGTGTTGGGGTTGATGGCGATCTCCTCCAAGAGAGCTTATGCCATACCCATGCTGCATCCAGAGCCCCTGCCCCTGCAGCAGTCCACTGCTGACCTGTACATCCACAGGAGACACTCAAACACAGTTCTACTTAATACTCTTAAATGCACTGTGTTGTGTGCTATCCCTTGTAAAGAATGATGACACCACTCAATCAGCCACCATTAGCAGAGGTTGCACTTCAGGTTGTTTTTTTCCAGCCACAGTAATGAGTTTGTATTAAGCCACCTGCCTTCCCTACCTTTTTCCTCTCTAGGCCCTCTTGAAACCAATGGTGCACACTGGGAAACAGTTGCTTAGACTTAATGTTGGAGTGAGTAGTTGAGAGTTAGCAGGCCTTTCCAGGGATTAAGCCTTGTAAATGTGGCCTCATTATCACTGGACTATAACCCACTGAGGTCCCTGGCCCCACACCCATAATGTGTTACAGCTCTATTTAGAATTAGATGACCATGAATACACTGGGGAAAATCATGCCCTAGCTAAAGAACAAAAAAATTGCCTGTTCCTGTTTATAATCCTAGTAATTAAAGACTATCTCACCTGGCCCATTGCCACATTCTGTATACTTAAAAAGGTACTGAGATAACATGATTTTTGCACAATTTTATTTTTTTTTTAATTTAGTGATAAAGTTTTGAGTGACAAATTATAAGAAACTCTGAATCTCTTCTTTTCTGGCAGCATTATTGCCAGTAATGGTAACATTGTTACCATTCCTGAGCCCTAAGGGACTGTTGTTTAGCCATTGTTTAGTTGCTAAATCATGTCTGACTCTTGCAAACCTATGGACTGTAACCTGCCAGGCTCCTCTGTCCATGGGATTCTCCAGGCAAGAATACTGGAGTGGGTAGCCATTCCCTTCTCCAGGGAGTTTTCTGGACCCAGGGATTGAACCCACCTCTCCTGCATTGGCAGGTGGATTATTTACCACTGAGCCACCAGGGAAGCCCATTAAAGAACATGTCTTACCAAAAAAGTAAATGTGTGGTAGTATTGAAAATATGATATCTATATATTTTTATATCAAACTCATTAATATAGTGAGACAGTTTCTACATAGAGGCCTACAAGGAGTACATGTATCTTATATACTCAGCAGAAGATAAAGTCTAGTCCTAAGAACTAATTCTAGGTCCAATTCACTCTTGGCTGCATGACCAGTCTTAACTGATTCAAAAACAGGAAGAACTATCTTCTACAGTTCTTTCAAAGGAATCAAACTTATTGTTTCCAGTTCAGTTCAGTCTCTCAGTCGTGTTCGACTCTTTGCAACCCCATGAACTGCAGCATGCCAGATCTCCCTGTCCATCACCAACTCCTGTAGTTTACCCAAACTCATGTCCATTGAGTCGGTGATGCCATCCAACCATCTCATTCTCTGTCTTCCCCTCCCCCTCCTGCCCTCAATCTTTCCCAGCATCAGGGTCTTTTCAGATGAGTCAGCTCTTTGCATCAGGTGGCCAAAGTATTGGAGTTTCAGCTTCAACATCAGTTCTTCCAATGAACACCCAGGACTGATCTCCTTTAGGATGGACTGCTTGGATCTCCTTGCAGTAGTCCAAGGGACTCCCAAGAGTCTTCTCCAACACCACAGTTCAAAAGCATCAATTCTTTGGCACTCAGCTTTCTTTATAGTCCAACTCTCACATCCATACGTGACTACTGGAAAAACCATAGCCTTGACTAGACGGACCTTAGTTGACAAAGTAATGTCTCTGCTTTTTAATATGCTGTCTAGGTTGGTCATAATTTTCTTTCCAAGAAGTAAGCATCTTCATTGGAGAAGGAAATGGCAACCTACTCCAGTATTCTTGCCTGGAGAAACCCAGGGACGGGGGAGCCTGGTGGGCTGCCGTCTATGGGGTCACACAGAGTCGGACACGACTGACATGACTTAGCAGTAGCAGCAGCATACCTGCTGTTATCCGGGAGTTTGTACCTGGAACTAGTTACCTTCCCAAATCACGAACGACACTGACCCACTCCTTTTCAAAACAAAACTTCCCGCTCAGGTCAGGGCTTGGGAGGGCGCTCCGCCAAGCTCAGGGTAGCAAAAAAAAAAAAAAAAAGAAAAAGAAAGGAAAAAAAAAAGAAGTAAGCATCTTTTAATTTCATGGCTGCAGTCACCATCTGCAGTTATTTTGGAGCCCAAAAAATAAACTCAGCCGCTGTTTCCACTGTTTCCCCATCTATTTGCCATGAAGTGATGAGACTGGATGCCATGATCTTAGTTTTCTGAACGTTGAGCTTTAAGCCAACTTTTTCACTCTCCTTTTTCACTTTCATCAAGAGGCTCTTTAGTTCTTCTTTACTTTCTGCCATAAGGGTGGTGTCATCTGCATATCTGAGGTTATTGATATTTCTCCCGGCAATCCTGATTCCAGCTTGTGCTTCCTCCAGCCCAGCGTTTCTCATGATGTATTCTGCATATAAGTTAAATAAGCAGGGTGACAGTATACAGCCTTGATGTACTCCTTTTCCTGTTTGGAACCAGTCTATTGTTCCATGTCTGCTTCTAACTGTTGCTTCCTGACCTGCATACAGGTTTCTCAAGAGGCAGGTGAGGTGGTCTGGTATTCCCATCTCTTTCAGAATTTTCCACAGTTTATTGTGATCCACACAGTCAAAGGCTTTGGCATAGTCAATAAAGCAGAAATAGATGTTTTTCTGGAGCTCTCTTGCTTTTTCGATGATCCAGTGAATGTTGGCAATTTGATCTCTGGTTGTGTCCAGGGACATGTTAAATGGTTCACAATAGGGCACATGGACTAAGTGAGTAGAAAATTAGAGACAAGAGAAATATTTTACGGAGGCAGCTTAGCATAGTAGATACAAATGCGGGCTTTGGGAAGTACCACACTTGCATTGTTAAAATCCTAAATTTCTGTAGCAGAGCATGAAATGGTGGCTAAGACCATGGGCTGTGGATCAAACAGATGTATTTTTTAGCTCAGCTGCTGACCCTCTGTAACCTTAGGCAAGCTACTTACCATTTCCCAGTTCCCATTTCCTCATTTGTGAAAGAAAGATAATAGAACTTACCTCATAGGGTTGTATAGGGTGAACATTAAGTGAGCTCATCCATTTACAGAGAGCAGGCAGAATGTAAGGCTCAATAAATAATACAGTCTTTTCTAGCAGCAGCAATAGAAGTTGAAGTAGATGTAAAAAATAGCCAACCTAAATGTGGATTAAACTCTTGACTATGATCTCATGAGCATCAGATTTTATACTTATGAAACCTCAGATGTGATTAATGCCCTATCCTTCTTGCTTTCTCACTTTTATTCCCATGAGGCTCTCCTTGAACCTCTTTGAACCCTCTAGTCCTCTTTCCATTTTCTCCCAGAGCAAGAGCTTCGTCCTAGCCCCACTGGCCTGCCCTTCTTTACTGCCTCTAATCTATTTCGATGCTGAAATCAGAGTAATTTATTTAAATTATAAGTCCTACCATATCACTGCTTTGGCAGCTGCTCATGATCATTGGTTGACATTGGCTCTGAGCAAGAAACATCAAAACGTGATGAAGATTGCTGATGCATAAACTGACTTGTCTTGAGAGGAAAAGGAAGAAATAGTGAATTGTTTGTTTCTTTTTGGACCCTTTAGGCTAGATGCCAGTGTTTCCATTTGAGTATTAAGTTCTTGGCCAGGTCAGGAAGAAACTGTTGACAAAGCATCTAATGTGATGCCAAGAACCCAGCAGTACACATTACACTGTAATTGCTGATGAGGCCCAACAGTTGAGCAATCTATTGGTTTAATATTCTTGAATCGTAGTTCACCAAACTCTCTGTGCTTCAGGTTTCTCATCTGTAGTGAGGAGGTTAACCTGGATGATCTCTATATTCCCTTGGGTCCTGATAAGGCATGATTTCTTTATACCATCTGAAGGACTAAGGTTTGGAATACACAAAATCCCCATCATAAACAAATGTTCTCCCTACAGCAATCTGGCTTCAGTATAACTGCAATAGGAGAATAAAAGGGATCAATGTAATTAAATGCCATAAAAATCAAACAGACGATGTTGACCATTTTAGCACCTCAGCCCCAATATACTAGAGGATTAGGGGTTTTAACTGCCACCTTTGTCACTTTGATTTCTGCCATTATTATCTCCTAAAGTGCTATGTGATACTGACTTATTTTTCTGTGAAAGTGATTAACAGATTTTATAAAGATACCCAATGAGATACTTCAACATACCACAGCTATTGCAAAGTTTGTCTTTTTGGAATTACTGTGGCATCTTGTTGACACAAAGACTGTTTCTTTGTGACTACACACTATTGTGCATCAGCTATTACAAGGAAAGTACTTCCCAACCTTACCAGCAAAGATTCCTTCAATTATTTGTCTTTATGAACTCCAGATTGTAAATAATAATAACTATTAAACTATATTTATTATAGCTTATTTCCCATACTTGGTGAAGCAAAAATAAAAACAAAAAACAAAAACATATAACTGCTACTTAGAGCGTTTGATCAGCATGAGACATGCAATCACAAGTTGATGTAATTCTCACTAAAAGGAAATGTATGTGATATTTTAATTAACTTCATCTTAGGTAAGTATCAAATTTCTCTTATGAATTTGAAACACCAAGATATCTTGGAAACTCCTAGATACTTAAAAAAATTTCTAGTGATCCACAGATTATAATTTGGAAACTTAATGGATATATTAGATAGCGATCAACCAAATAATGATTATCATTATTACTAATATTGTTATTTATTGGACAATTATTAATATTATATGCCAGAACTGGTTTTAAACAGTGTGCACATTTAATCTTCCTTTAATCCTGAGCCACAAAGAGGTTAAATGATTTACCTGGTATCACACAACTAGGAATTGTGTGGAGGATTTGAACCCCAGAAAGTTTGAGTTGATGGAGATGAGGCCTACTGTCCTTAACCCATCAGTGGACAGATATAGTGCTCTAGTAGGTGAATAAGAGAAAGAGAGATTCACATTTAACAGTTGAATATTAAGTTGCTGAAATATGGAAAGGCATCAGAACTGAAGGGTGGAGAAGTACTGGGAGTGCTGAAATGTAGCTGGAGACCAGGCATCAATCTTTACTCTGAAGATTAGTACCTGAGTTTGTGCATTTGTGTTGAGAATTCTACAAAGGTTGAATGTTGGGCCGATCAATAACTTATTGGTGAGAGCAATGAATTCTGAATGCCTAACAACATGTTGGTGTGGGCCTAGAGGGGTGAGAAGTTGGGTAGAGGAGGCTAACCCCATTTTAAGACTGGGAACAGAGTTGGAGGGAAGGAGAAAATGGCTGCCCCTGGACAGTGGCATATATGCAATAAGGTGGGGGAGGGGAAATGAGGGGAAAGTCTTGTCTTTGAGTTAATAACTCATGTCCTAGAGTTTTAGGGTCTTTAAACTTCTGTGGAGTAGGGATTTGTGGCAATACTATACCACAGAATGCCATAAAACCCTGGCTATTGGGCTTCCAGGGTTAGTACTCTTAACAATTTTAAGACAATGAAATGCTGAGGGAGATAGGGAAAGCAAAGGTCAAGGATTTGAAAGATAGAGCTCTGGGAGATGCTAATGACTAATCCCCCTTGTATTCTAAATCAATCGCAATTTTAGCTCCTAGGACAGTGGAAATGGACTTGGGGGTGGGGGCAGAGCAGTGAATAAGGGGAAGGCCACTTGGACAAGAATTTGGGGCCTCTCTCCCTAGCTTTCTTTTATTGGAGGATAATTGCTTTACAGTATTGTGTTGGTTCCTGCTATACATCAACATGAATCAGCCATAGGTATACATATGTCCCTTCCCTCCTGAGCCCCCCTCCCACCTCCCTCCCTATCCCACCCCTCTAGGTTGTCACAGAGCACTGGGTGTGTCACATAAACTCCCTTAGTTTAACTTGAGCAGTTTAACCCTCCCATTTATAGTTTAACCCTCCCATTTTATATTGAGGGTTTATCCATGAGGCTTCATTTGACAGACATTCCAAACTTAAAGAAAAAGGCAAAAACCACTTTCCTAAGGGAGAAAAAAACAGATGAGGGAGCTCTAAAAAGTGTTCAAATAGGTCGCCTTTGTCCTTTGTCCTTTCTGAATTTAGGGGCAGACACTAGCAAGGGTGCTTTGGCTGGGAGATTGGGAAGGTCTAAGTAATGACTCAGTGAATAAAACCAATAACAGCAATAGCAGCAATAAATGATAATAATAACAGCTACCATCCCCCACCTTTAGGAGTTTGGAATTAACATATACACAATACTGTATATAAAAACAGATAATCAACAAGGACCCAACTCAGGGAACTCTACTCAGTATTCTGTAACAACCTATATGGGAAAAGAATCTGAAAAAGAGTAGATATTTGTGTATGTATAACTGATTCACTTTGCTGTACACCTGAAACTAACACGACATTGTAAATCAACTATCCTCCAATGTAAAGTAGAAATAAAAGCATAGCAGTTACTGATTCAGTGTCACCTCTCATCTGGGCACAGAGCTGAATGTTTTTATAGATTGTGCCATTCTATTCTCTGCAGCGCTATGAGATAGATGCTCATTTTGCAGACGTCATCACTTTTTTGCCTCTGAAGGAGCTATGCAAGTTGCCTGAGGATATAGGAATAAACCAAGTAAAGGCATGTTTGAATCACTCTCACTCTGCAAATAGATTTAAGTAATTGCTCAGGGCTTATGCAGCTGAAATACACACCAGGTTGAGATGATCTAGTCCTTTGAACCCAGGCAATTCTGAGTTCAGAAGGACAAATCACAAACTGGCCCCTGAAAATTGGGAATGTCTGATAGCTTATTCCAAGAAAGAAGTGTTTTCCATAGATTTAAGTAGAAGAAATGTTTCCTTCACAGAAAGGAATGGTTTTATTGCAATTACATGTTTCCTTGAAAAGACTTTTATTAATTTGTTCATTGAACAAATACTTCTTGAGCGCCAACTATGTGCTCTGCACCCAGTGACTCAAACATGAAATTGAGACAGATTTAATAAAACCCTTGATCCTGAGGAATATCTGAAATAACCAAATTTAGGTAGAATCTATTAGTCAAGTGTGCTTTTTCAGTCTCATTCCAATGGCTATTTAAATATCCTCACCGAGTGAGGAGGGCAGTAGAGTCCTTGGATTCTAGATCATGGAATAAAAGAACCTTAGTAATGAGATGGCCCCTTTCCTGTATTTTATAGGTCAGGGAGTCAGATGGCCTTGGACTGTAAACTGTATAACCTTGGGCAGGTTACTTAACCTCTCCCAGCCTCAGGCTTTTCATCTGTAACATGGGGGTAAAAGCACTTGCCTTACAGAAACATGGTAAGGATTGCACAAGATAATTTATATCAAATTCTTAGTGTAGAACACAACATGCTCAATATATTATATATTATACGTTTACAATAACAATTGTGATCACCATTTTCTGAGTGAGAGGACTGAAACTCAGAAAGGGGAAATGACTAGCCTAAGATCATATAGTTTGTTAGGGCAGATAGTAAAACTCAGATCTCGGTTAGCAAATATTCCTTCTACTACACCACCTATTTTATTCCCTAGGAACAGGTAATGTTAACTTCTTATGCCTGTCAGAAATAGTTTGGCTGATCCACGGAGAGGAAGGGAGAGGAAAACAAGGAAATAGATAACATAAGGAAAGAATTCCTAGAGTCACAAACCAAAACAGCCAGGGAGATAACCAGAAAGCAGAGGAGAAACAGCAGTTACCAGAGAGTTTAAATCATAAAATTGCGGCATTATAGTACCTGCTTAATCATAGAATGGACCTCTATCCTCATTCCTTTATTCACCACAAACATGTCAATGAAATTGACTAAGCTTTTCTTTTTTCTTGGGGATGGCAGTAGGGAGGTGGTTCAGAATGCATGTGTGTTTCACAGAAAGTTCCCCTGCATACAGCTTTACTAGACAATTTCTATTTTCAAAGCAAGGGAACCCTATAACTGAAGTTATAATAGAAGCATAAGTACTACCAAGATTTAAGGAATGATAGACTTTAAAAGATAGTGGGCTGGAGTGAAACCTAAGAGTAGAAGCTATTGAGAAGTTTAACAAAAAGGTAAAAAGGCTTAAGAGTAAAGCCACGTTGTTATTCCTCCATATGTTGATAATATAGGTAATTACAGCGTTGGGAATGATTGATTTGTTAGATGAAGATATTCTTAAGAATTAGAAATATATGAAAAAGCCAGTCTGTCCATATGTTAAAAGCAAAGATTAATTTACAGTTGTCTAAGCAAAAGATGATATAATCTTTCCTAAAGTGTTTAATCAAGGACTGCAGTATTGGTTGTGCAACGTTCAAGGAGTATTAAAAATATTCCAGGAGTTTCCTAGAAGGAACAAGGCCATTTTGCTCAATTCATGACTGCCTAGTTCCATGGCACACATAACATCTGATTAGAGTTTCTGACCCACCAATAGAGATACATTGTGATAGTTTGGGAAGCAATTACTGTCCAAAATGGTTGTTCCTTTTGTACTTCATCCTTTAATCTGGAGTTTTCTGATTTCCCTCTCCTGAAAATAGTTACATATTATTCCAAATGAAATATACTGATAACACTTCAATTGCTTATTCATTTGATAACTTTTGCCTTCACAGGGCCTCAGGTACTGTTTATACAGCGCTGGACATTGCCACAGGACAAGAGGTAAGCATTAACATTCATTTCTGACTTTTACTTTCCTTTATTTGTATTGATCAGAATTCTTCTTTGATGGCATTTGTGCCTGACAAAATGGGTAGCACTGGGTTGACATAAGTTTCCTTCATTGATGTCCAAAGTATCTGCTGTGAGTGATGAATTCATGATTGACCAAAGAAAAGGAGCATGGGTTTGTGGCATTAAGAAAAATCCTAGTAAGATAAATAATTTGTATGTCTGACTCTGTTGCTGAAAAATATGGATGCTTGTGTTTAGTCTAATGATGGTAATTCATTCTTATCTTTTAATCATGATTCAGGTGGCCATAAAGCAGATGAACCTTCAACAGCAGCCCAAAAAGGAATTAATTATTAATGAAATTCTGGTCATGAGGGAAAATAAGAACCCCAATATTGTTAATTATTTAGATAGGTAAGTTTTTTTTCATCATTTACTTGTTTTCTTTATGGGATATAATTTTCATGGTCAATTATTTAGGATCTATTCATTTAGCATCCATTCTGCAAATATCTTTCAAATGCTACAAAACAGCATCAGCTCTATTGCTAAACTTGTACCCACTTATCTTTGTCCGCCCATTAAACATTTGAAGACACATTTTATGGTGTTGCTTCTAAACATGAGCAGTTTGTGTAATTTTCTTTTGAAGACTGTGGTTCTGTATTGCCAGGAAACAGACTATGGCATATAGTAGAGAGCTGTGGTGTTTTAAACATTTAATCAAGTGTTTGGAGCCAATGCAGTCTCTGGCTATCTAAGTAAAGAAGACAGACTACAATGGCCCTGCTTTAATGGGTGCTTTGTGATGAACTGACAGTGAGGTCTAGGGAATTGAGACTTTAATCTCAAACCTTTTTCCTAGACCAGGTAATTAATGTCTCTTTCATCAGTTATGTTAGCAGTGTGTTATTAATAGGTGTTTAAAAACAGCACTAACTCTTTACTTGTGATTTAATATCTGTCTCATTCAATTTCAATGTGTTTGTTTAGCACCACTGTGCTGTGTACTCTGGGTTGATACAAAGGAAATAAGACCAAGTCTACAACCTCAGTGAGCTTAAGATCTCGCTTTCTGTGTTTTATACCAGGTGGACCAGTGGTACAGAAAGGAGGCAGAAGAGGGGCCAAAACAAGTGTCATTTAGGGGCCAACTACAGCAGAGTCACTTTTCTCTGCTTTTGTAATTTTGTAAAAACTGCATTTGTAAAAAAATGCAGATTTCTAGGCCATTCTCCATAACTACTGAGGTATTTCATTTTTGTGAAATGAGAATTTTAATGAGAATTTTCCTTTTGAACAAGCTTTCTGAGTAAATCTTATGGGCACTGCAGCTTGAACACCACTGGATAGAAAGTCTTGCTTCATACTGACGTCAAGCTGGGAGCAGGATAGGATTGTTGGGATTGTTCCATTCATTGTAATGCCTCTCATACTGACGTCAAGCTGGGAGCAGGATAGGATTGTTGGGATTGTTCCAGTCATTGTAATGCCTCTCTCTTGCTAAACAGGGGGAAAGACAGACCTGATCATACTGTTAAAATGCCTTCAGATTATCCTAGGGGTTTGAATTTGCTCTGGTGACCTGCCTTCCCATACTTGATCTTGTGGGAGGTGCTTCTCAATACCTACTTAAAGATAATGGGCATGTGATAACCGACTTCTATCAGAACTGAGACTTCAGTGCAATAAATCCATTGCCAACTTGAATCTTTTTGATTCTCTTTTTAAAAATTTATTTACTTTAATCAAAGGATTAAAAATTACAATATTGTGGATTGTAAAGGATTGTAATCCAATAAAGGATTACAATATTATATTGGTTTCTCCCATACATCAACATGATTCTTTGATTCTCTTTGATTCACTGAATATCTGAAGATTTCAGTAATTAATTGAGTAGCATCAAAAATAATGCTGAGATGTGAGTACATTATCCTATAAAATTGTGTCATGGGGCAGTTCAGTCCAGGAGGTCAACACTATGGCTTGAATGATCCAAAAGGGCTATTCACCAATCCTGTTCATTGAAATTAGCTTTCTACAGTGGAATGACTGACAGTAGTCAGTCACCAAAGACTTCCTTGCTCTTTTCCTTCCTTCCATGGTGCACTTTCATCTCATGATCCTTTGATTTCCATGCATATTCTCTTCTAAGATAAAGGAAGTGTCTCATAAGCATAACTGATATTTTTCTCTTGTTATATAACATGACCAAATGCAGAGACTGACTGCACATTGCCTTCTTAATGGAAATATAGAAGGGTCTCCACTTCCTTAGGCCTGAGTCAATGTCTTTTTCCTCTCTTGTTGTAGCTACTTAGTGGGTGATGAACTGTGGGTAGTCATGGAATACTTGGCTGGTGGCTCTTTGACTGATGTGGTCACAGAGACCTGTATGGATGAAGGACAGATAGCAGCTGTCTGCAGAGAGGTAAGAAAATAGAACATTTTTGACTGATGAGAACACCCACATTGGCAGTTTTTTATCTTTGATTATTCAAACTGTTTATAACGTCAAAGTATCAATAGCGCATCTTTTATACTAAAAAACAATTGAAGATCCTAACAACAATTTAAATCCTAACCCTCTCTCCCCAGCTCCTTGTTTATTTTAGTTGCTTTGTAATGGATCTTTCTGAATTCTATTATACCATTCACGGGGTACCATATCTAAGCCTGCCTAATGGAGTCTTAGTGAATATGGAAGTCAGTAATGTTGACATGGAACTTCTTCCTGGTTGGGGGGAATTTTTATATGATAGTTATTTTGCCTTGTCTATGCAATATAAGCCATGTACATATACAGATCACATTATAACCCCATCATTTTCTGGAAGGTAGCTTACACGAGGTCCTCCCTCAGTCCAGAAAGTAGTTGCTTTCACAGTACAATCTTGAAACTCCCTCAGACCCCTCCAATGGGTCTGAGTGTCTGCCTGTTTTCTAATAACAGTGACATATCCCCAGTTTCAAACTAAACTTAGGATATTTTGTTATATTAATTTTCTCAATATTTAAAAAAAAACACTCCTCATTGGAGTCTTATCTTGAGCATTACCCTCTACCCTCTATTCATTGAAGTTTTCTATAGACACAAGTAGGAACTCTGACCCACTGAAACTTGAAAATCAGTGATAGTAAAACAAAGCCAAATAATGTCAGCTAGCCTTTCATTGTTTTTTAAGTTATTCACTTAAATTTCCTCCTTCTGCTGTCCTCTCATTCCCATTTCTTCCTCCCCAAATATGTACACATATCCACCAAATTCATATATTTTCTATTCATACAATAAATCAAACTTAAAATATTCAGGGGATTCTTCAGCCTTTAGCCTGTGGTTTCATCTTTTAGTATTACAACACAAAGCCATTTCCAAACTAGTACTTATAGTTACTTCAGAGCCTAGAAGTGGTTCCTGAACCTGGCTATCTGTCCATCAGAACTAGCTTGGGGCACTAGTTTTAAATGCAGATTCCTAGGTCCCACTCCAGACCTTCTAAATCTAATCATATCCCAGAAGCAGATGCTTACTATATCTGTAACAGATCAAGCCGAATCCATATTCTTCAGACAAGTAGGTCCAAGTATGATTATAGTAATTGGTTCATTCGACTGTATTAACAATGTAGTGCTACTTACCACACCGTCACTTTTTGTGGCCAAGTCTGATTCAGGAGCTTTCATATGTATAATGCTAAGTTGCATCACTGATGTAAATGGTAACATGATTTCAAAATGGCTTTGAAACATTTAATTTATTTCACCTGACAACTTAAGCTTGTACCCTTGCCCAAAATTTATCTAGAAATGAAACACATTTTTAAAAACATTTTGTGATATAACTAGAACTTTTTTCTTCCTGATACAATAGTGCCTCCAAGCTCTGGATTTCTTGCACTCAAACCAAGTGATCCACAGAGACATAAAGAGTGACAATATTCTCCTTGGGATGGATGGCTCTGTCAAATTGAGTAGGTATTATGGTTCAGATGGCATGTGAGAGAGTGTCAGGGGATTTATGCTTTTTTACTGTCTATCTTGAGAAGAAAAGGGCTCTTGAGAGTGAGGGTTTGAAGGCATTTAGAGGCCAGTTTGAGGTGAAGCATTTTTTTCACGTTGTATTCCTGTATTGTGACCAGATTTGGGGAGGGTTAATAGTTAAGAATATCTAGTGGTTTCTATCTGCTGGATGACAAATACCTAATCTGTAATATATAGTTATACTATAATAGTCAAAAATAATACTAAAACATAATAAAATCTTAAGATTAAAAATAAAAAAAATAAAAGAAAGATTCTATAAGTTAGAGGGAACAATATGGGGAGGGAACCAGGATTGAGGTCTAGTAAAAATGATATCACTCAGTTACTTCAGACTAGTTTAAAGTCTGGAGCAGCTGAGAGATCGGATAACAAAAGGATATGAGTGAGGCAGTTGCAGAAGCTCAGTGTCTAAAGGAAGGTACAACCGTATCTGAAAGTGACCTCTCGTAAAAGAAAAATAAGTTGAGCTGATTTTAACTGACTTTTGTTCTCTGCAGCTGATTTTGGGTTCTGTGCCCAGATCACCCCTGAGCAAAGTAAACGAAGCACGATGGTGGGAACTCCCTATTGGATGGCACCCGAGGTGGTGACTCGAAAAGCTTATGGTCCGAAAGTTGATATCTGGTCTCTGGGAATTATGGCAATTGAAATGGTAGAAGGCGAACCCCCTTACCTTAATGAAAATCCACTCAGGGTAAGTAAAAAGAAAACTCAAGTCCTTCATCCCCAGGGAAGGGGAAAAAGCCAAATGTCATTTCTTGTCTCCACTAAAAGTCACCAGAATGGGCTCTTTGATGGGACAAGTGACATAGAAGCTCCAAATTGTAATTTTCAAAATTACTGTGAGTTATTTATTTTCTGTTTCTCTTAAGATGTCTCAACAGTTTTTTCAAATGCTTTGATAACACTATTTCTAATGTCAGGGGTCTTTAAAATTCTGTAGCACAATTTTCTGCTGTCAAAAAAATATATAGCTTTTTTTAAAAGCAAGATGTGGGAAGAAAACAGTATTTTTATCACATGTCACAGTTAAATGATCTATATAGGAAACACTTACTTTTAGCAAAGTAAATAAATGCATTTCCAGAACAGCTGAAATTTTTTAAATTAGATTTTGTTTCATTATCAGTAATGATTTATTGAGCCACAGCAGCTTGGTGGATATTGAATAGAGCACAAGATAGACACAGTACCAGCCTGGCAAAATCACAAACTTAATTAGACTGTCAAGTTAAAAATGAATGGAAATTGTTTATGTTGGATAACTCAGTTTGCTACTGCAAAATCAGAGGTTAGATCCTTATGTGGTCTGGTTACTTCTATGAAGAGAAAAGCTCCATTTTGGAGCCTAACACCCATTCAGAGAAAGGCAAAGGAACATGAAAGAAATGCTTGCTCAGTGCAGAAGTGAGCCAGGAGCTGTTTTGTTGAATAAAGCCTAAAGGTAAGTCAGAAGCTGTGTTATATATATAAAGGGCATCACACTATTAAGAAAAGGAAACATGTACCAATTCAAATTCTAATCTCAAATCCTATGCAGAGTGCCAGTGCCAAAGACATCTTGCATATTGTTGGCTTCCTTACAACTAGGAGTCCAAAACTGAATTTTACCATTAGTATATAAAAATCATTGCCCTTAGTACATGGTTAAGCGTTCACACGTTCAGCTTATAAAATCCATATGTAAGCCAAATATATGTGGCTTTCGGTACATGTAAAGAAACTTACAGACTAATTATCTAGTTATTTTGAAATGGAGCAGTTTGTAATTGGGAGCTGCATTCCCTGTGTATGGAGAGGGGGACAGTGTCCCCTTTGCCCCTTCCTAATTCTTCTCTGCTAGTTGGCCTCTTGTCTTAGACCCGGCACTGATTAGAAAATAACAGATAGGAGTGAGTGCCCTAATGACTGCTATGGGCTATTGCTCTGGGCTCATGAAACAATCTGGAAGTGAGACATGCAGAGTGATTAGCTGCCTGCAGGGCTGAGTGGAAAAAGAAGGGGCATTTTCCCACTGTTTGTGGGTCAGTCCTCCAGGAACTTAATCAAACCCACCCCTGACCTATGGATAATTACATGGGCTTGTCCTTATTGTCTAACCACCTTTGCCCTTTAAGAAGTAGCAGTGAAAGAACACACCAGGCCTCTTGTTTCCATGGATTTCCTCCTCTAAGTCTTCAGAGTTTGGAGGCACTAAACTAAGATTATGGCTATTTTGCTTTCTGCCTTCTAATGAGTAATTTACAGCTTGCAAAATTTCAGGATTAAATAAATGGCTCTGTAAAGCAGTTGGCCTCAGTAATGTATTTATTACATTCTTCAGTTCCCCAAGTACAATTGATCGCTCTTCAGCAAGGCTGTTAATTGTTAGAAAAAAGGAAACAACTTGTAATCTTTATGGGCATCTTCTAGCCTGGGATTAGAGCTAATAATTAACAGCTTGTCTCTTAGGATCCGAAGCCTTGTATCTAAACAAGTACTTGTAGATTAACAAGCCACAGGTTCAGGAAGCCTACATTACAGCTATAACAAAAAGATCTGTCAGAAAGACCACCCTGTTGAATTCCACTGATAAGGATTTACTGTAACTATGCTCATTATTCTCCGTGTGTGATCAACCTCCTGTGACTCAATCAAGTCTGTATGGAGGCAGCCCTCTATTTGTTTGCCAGGGGCCACAAGGACTTTTTAAGTTTTGATTTTGAATATGTTGTCCTCCTGTTCTCTTAAATAAAATCCAGTATCCCTGGCTATATGCCCTTATTTGGGATTTGAAAAATATAGTCACTGAAATGCTGGAGAGGTTGGACAGAAAAACACATACCATGACCTTGGAAGCCTGTGTTTTCTTGAATTCTGGTGACCAGAGCATGTGTGGAGAAATAGAAAATGGCAGAGCTGGCTTAGTCCTTCTTTCTTTAACATCCTTCCAAGACTACCACCTGTATACCACTTTAGGCTTTGAAGATGAACAAAAGGAAGGAAGTGGAAGTGAGACAGAGTGGTAGAGTGAAGTCTAACATTTTAATATGAAAAGCATTTGGCCTATGGAGTCAGGCAGATTTGGGTAAGTCCTGGTTCCACAACCTGCCAGCTCTGTGACCTTCAGCAGGTGACCCAAAACCTCTATATGCCCTGTTTCCTGTGTGTAATTGGGGACAATATCTCTCTTGCAGAGTTAGTATGAAATCTAAATGAAATCATGCATGTGAACACCTAGCGCGGTGTCTAACTCATTGTAAGGAAAGGGAGAAAGAGATTTATATATCAATCGAAAAGTGAGAAAGGAAACAGAACAGATGCTTAGAATACTTTTTACCCATTCATGAAGGGAGATTGGATTCCCCACTCCCCCCAAGCACTTCCCTTCCACAGTAGCATCCTCCTGAAGAGTGGAAGGTCCCACACGGTTCAGTATAAATTACCATGAACGGGTTACACTGAGGAGCAGAAGTTACTGCTGGGACTATACATTCAAAGGCTGTTGGCATTTTGCTGTGGCTTGTGTGTGTGTGTGTCCCTGTTGTGTCAGTTGGAACTGAGCAAGCCCTCTTGGAATATTGCCTGTTAACATATCACTGATGCAAGGAATTAGCTACATTTCCTCCCTAGTTTTAAAGCAGTTGGGATTTTTTTTAAAGTAAATTGCTCTGTACTAATTGACCTAATTTGCTCATAAAAGGGCTTTTAAAGGTTAAAGAGTTGTTAACTGTACCAATGTTATAAGGTTGGTACTCTTTCAGAGACAGAGAGGAGACAAGTTCCTCACTGCCTGAAGTCTGTGCACTCAACGTAATTGGCCTTGAATGTGTTGTTCTGTGACCCACAGCCATTTTTGGTGCAGCCTCCAATAATAAAGTGCCTTGTTCTTTCTGTTCACCAAAGTGACTGAAGTCAAATTCGAACTTTCTCTGTGGATATGCAAATCAAATGTTGGTATACTGCTCCTCTCCCCAACTTGTGTGTTCATTTGAAGATATCTTTTTGTAAACCTATGATTATAATGACCTGATTCTAAATAAGGAGGCACAATCATTTCCATAAAACAAATCTTTGGTTTGTTGTTGTTGTTTTTTCCTCAGCACTAAGAGAGTGCCTCTATTAACTTGGCATTCCACATAATGGGGCTGTTCTTGTCAATGGGTTTGAGGGATTTTGGTGTTTGTGAAACGTTTCAGTGATATCCAGTGGAGGATCCTACTGGACCCTGTGGGTGGAACCCCTTTTCTGTGTAACTTTCCAGACCTTTATCCTACTTGAGATGAACTTTAGGTGTTCTCTTTCTACCCTTGCTTTAAGCAACTGTGAAGCCATATCAAACACTGGATCTTTGGAAGACAATGATCAGTATCAAAAAGAGATATCTGAAGGCTAAAAACAGTATTTAGGAGAGTATGGGATCCACCTATCTTATACCAGTGGTTCTCCTCCTTGATTGTACATCAGAATCCCTGTGAAGCTTCAAGAACCAGTGAGGTCAGGTTTTTACACCAAGGACTAGAGCAAATAGCAATACAAAGCTCTGTGTCTAGTCCCTTGTAGAACCCTGTCTAAACAGAAAAAACCATTCTTCATCAGCCCTCTTTGAGCCTGGTTGTTCAACCAGAAAAGAGCATGCTCTTATTCTGGGCACATTTCTCCTTTTCATCTAAAAAAGACATCATGAATTACTTTGTCAAAATCCTGGCACATTCTGGCATTCTTTGATTTACTGTTTCCAGCAATGCTATCAAAAAAGAAATGACATTAGTTCAGCATATACCTCCTTGCTATGCCAATTTCTTTTTCAGTTTTGCTTCTCCTATAAATGGAGTCCATCATTACCACCTGATAGCTGTTGTGTACATCACATGTTTTGGTGATAATAAAGCCATCAGTCTGACTGCTCATAATTAGGAGTGTATAACCTGTATGGTGAGAGAGAAGGGTGGGAAGAAGTATCAATCGAGACCTGTTGTCTACAGGTAGAGGCTCCCTACTCCCCCATCCCCACACTTGAAACACTGCACAAGTGTTAGTTTCTTCTTTTTTATTATAGAACTAGGGGAATTGTGGTTAGCTTATATGCCTAGAGAAGAGAATTAAGCAGAATAGAGTCTCTAGCACTAAAAAGCAGCAATTAAGGGCCAAAGTGCTTTGAGCTCCCTCCAACCACTGGAACCTGTGTTGTGGACTGGAATGTCTGGGTTTGATGGAATTAAAGTCAAATATAAACTTCCTGAGTGCCAGAGAAGCAAGCGTACTTTGCTAGCACTCTGTCAATATTGTTTTGAATGTATTTCAGGAAGAGCTGGGAGCATTCCCTTCTTTTTCCATAAGCCTCTATGGAACAGCAAGCTTTATTGATGGTTTGTTGACACTCCACCTACTTTGAGGGTAAACCTATGCCTAAAAGGAGGGGCGAGTTGGGATAACGGCAACTAAAATAATTATAGAACAGTAACAGAGTCTCTTTTTAATCAGAAAAATATTGCCTGTCAAAACATAGATAGCTCTTAAGACTCATTGGTTGTCAGGAATTTAACATAGGAAAATGGGACCTAGCCATAGGAAAGCTGCAAGTCTCATTTAGATTGTAATTCAGAAGCAGACAGTTCAAACCAGTGATTTATGATCCAGAAGACAGCCAAAGGAGAAACTGATTCCACAGCAAACAAAAGTCTGAGACTCTGACTAGGCAAAGATGAGGCAAAGAGAGATTACAAACGTGGTAACCAGGGACTTATTGTTGGCCAGGACTGATATTCCTTTATCATGTGAGTTGAAGAGTAAATTCTGTTCCCAGATTCCTTTATCATGTGAGTTGAAGAGTAAATTCTGTTCCCAGGTCTACCCATCAGGAGCCCCATGATCTTGCATAGATTACTTCTTGCTGGGCCTCATTTCTTTTTGCTTCAAACAAGTGGAATTTGACAAGATTACTGGTTACCCGTGAACTCTGTGAATTCCATGGACTCCTAGAATTCCATGGAGGTCCTTGGGGCCCAATGGGGAGGTCATGTGGTTCTCAAGTCCACCAAAATAGTTCCCTCATTAACTTGTTTTCTGTATCAGGCTTCCACATGAAATTTAGTTAAATAAAGGGGGAAACTCATGGGTCTCTGTCTCTGATTCTGTTTTCTTAGGCTGTAGATATGCTCCAGCCTCCCATGAGTGCCAGGAGGGCCCAGGTTTGAGTATGCACTGTCTGTAGGAGGGCTTCTAGAGTTGTGATCTTCAGACAGCTTGAGTGGAGGGACTTCCCTGGTGGTCCAGTGGTTAAGACTTCATGCTTCCAATGCAATGGGTGTGGGTTTGATCCTTGGCTGGGGAACTAAGATCCCACTTGATGAGTGGCACAGCCAAAAAGAAAGAAAGAAACAAAGAAAGCTGTTTGGAGACATCTCTCTCATTATCTCCCGACTAAGTCTGTATTCCACAGAGTGGAAAGAACCCCATTTCCCTACCAAGAAAGACACTCGATCGTGATGCAAATGAAACATGCTGCATGTGAGGCTGGGTAAGAAGCCAGGGAAGAGCACAACAGTGATAAAGCTGTTGCAGGGACCCATTTTCTACACTGGCTTGTACTGAGAAGATGTGCGTGTTATTGTGTACAGAGCTGTTCAGCTGATGAACTACATATAAAACAGAAGTTGCAGCCAGTTTACGTAAGCAGTAATGCATGTTTCACAGGTCATATCACAGTCCAGCTGGTTTTTGATTCTAACATGCTAATTTGGAAAAGCCCCAAAGAATCAGGGACTTAGTACCTTCCTGCTCCAGTGTTCTGAAATGAGACCGGAATAAACATATAATGGTAAACAGTACTTTGAAACTAGAAACTAGGTGTGGGTTGAAGAGAAAATGGGAGATGAGGAAGTCAACAGACCACATGTTAGATGATGTTTTGAGAAGTTTTATGGGAGAAGGACCAGAGAAATGGGGAGGTAGCAGAATGGATCCTAGGATCAGGTCCCCTTGACCTCCCTGAATTGTGGAGCCTTTATCTTCATTTCTCTTCCTCGTCACTCCACCAGCCACCTTCTCTCCCCATGGTCCTTTGGCCCTAGTCCTTGCCCTGTGTTCTGCTACCTCTGCTGCTTACAGCTTTTCTCCTCTACCTCCTGCCCCATTTTGCTTTCCTGCTTTTCTATCTCTATGCCTATCCCTCCTCTACTTCCAAACCCCTTGTGGTTCTCAAGCTTGGGTGCTTCCTGGGCTGCCCAGGGTGTCTCCCTGAGCACACATAGCCTGCTCCACATTTCTTGACAAACACTATTAATCCTGAGAGTTTAAAATGAGCATGTACATTGTTGGAGTCATCTGGTCTTTATTTTCTGGCAATAGCCAGTTTTTTTATGCTTGAAAGGAGCACTCTAAAGGTAGTTCAACACCTCTGTTGGTGGTACCTAATTACCTTTTACCATCAACCAATAAGGGAATAGATCTGTAATAGCTCAATTTTTAATGACTTTTTAAGGATTAAACAATAACAGCAGAGCCCCCCACCATGTATAATTTAGTGACAGATGAGACCTACTATACAAGACAAGTCAGGAACTAAATTAGAGCACAGTGCTTATTCAGTTATCACACTGAACTGTTGGGTTGAATAAGTCAAAATAGGGAATACAACATTAGTTATAACAACTTTTTTGTAGATTTGTCCACATTTACTCTCTTCTTAGAAATGTCAGGGCCTTTAATGAAATCCATAAACGCATCAGAGGCAGTAATACACTCTGGCCTTTAACCTCTGAAATCCCAGGTCAAAAGTAACCTCTAAGTCATAAGGTGTCAAGTCACTTGTTGCCAAATCTCTCCTATAAAACACTCAAAGGTAGTTGAAAGGAATCGGGACATAAGTAGGTTATAGGCAACAACCAGAAGACACGCTGCTTATAAACACTCAACATATATACAGATACTGGTGAATACAATAGGAAACCTAACTGGGCCTTTTGTCCCCATTTCCAAGTGTAATTGTAAAACGATTGACCTCAAAAGGGTCCATCCCCTTTGTTAAAGGTAGCGGTGGAGTTACAAATGCTCAGTGTGTCTCATCTCTCTTTTTTTTTTAGTTGAAGTTTCAATATCAGGCTCTCAGAAATTAATAGAATGAATGTACAGAGAAGTAGAAGAATATAGTAGACCCGAAAAGCACCATGAACCAATTTGACATAATTAAGATTTATACAATTTTCACACAACAGTAGGATACAAATTCTATTCAAGTTCCCATAGACTGTAAACTAGGAGATTCTGAAACATATCCAGGGATATAAGACCATGGCTTCTTAGATATAGCCCTCATTTAAAAATGGAAATTTAATTTGCAAATACATGAGAGTTTTTAAAGTATCTTTGATATTAATTTCTCATTTTGACATTATTTTCTCATTTAAATGCTTTCTTCTCTGCAGTCACCCTCCAGGATTTTTCAGTCTTCTAACTTTATTGAGGTTTTCAATAGTTAAGTCACAGAGCTCTCTTGGTAAATGTCACACTGCGTTTGAAAATATGTGGGTTATTTTCAAATCTTTTGATATTGGTCTCTAACATAATTCCACAGTAATAAGAGAACAGACTCTATATGATCTCAATACCTTTAGACCATGAAATTTCTGTACCTGGTCTTATATCAGTGTGTCCCATCTCTTGAAGAGTCCTTGTCTGCCTCTGCTTACGACAACCACTATCACAGCAGTTGGGAACTCTGTGAGGTGGTGCCGTGAAGTGGTCAGGCATATGGACTCTGGGCTCACACTTCCTGGATTCAGATACTGACTCCCTCATTGCTAATTGTGTAATGTTGGGCAAGTTATTATGTTAGCCCTACCACCCTCAGTTTCTTCATCTGTCAATTGGTCATAATCGAGTATAACTCAGGGGATTGTTGTATGAATCATGTGAGCTAATAGTAATCATTCAGTAAATGCTAACTAATAGTATTTCCCATGAAACAGGATTTATACAGATATTAAGATATAGATGAATAGCCCTCTTGGTCTTATTGTTACATGGTTTGTTAAATAGATTTTTATGGGCTAGTCTGGCAGCCTGTTCACTATGTATAACACCATTTCCACGGGAAAATGTATTTTGAGTTCCAAATATTCAACTTAGAAAGAAATGTTCCACCACTCTCCTCTTTGTAAAGGGAGTCTTTATATCAGTGTTGGGGCCTCTCAGGGTTACTAACTTATTTCCATGTGAGTCTCCTAAACTTTACAAACTGTCAGAATGAACTGAGTCACAAACTGAAGCTTTTTAATTAAATGGTTAGTCCAGTTGCAAAACTGCCTTAATGAAAATGTATTGGGTACCTATGGATTGTTTGGGGACTTCTTTGGAGAAATGTGGTAACTTCTAAGATGACTGCTTTGATCTTTTTTAACTGAGGAAATTGCCAATAAGGTAAATTGAATTATTCCTCCAGCTGGGTAAAGTCGTGCTGAGTACTTAGGTAAATTTAGTTGCACATCAGGATCCATAGAAAACTGCAACATTTGTTTGTTATTTAACAAGGGATGTAAACTTATTAAGAATTCCAGAACACCAGAAACTTCCAGGTAATATGTATATCACAATGAAGAAAGGCAATATTTTTTGACCAAAGGTTGTCTGTCTAATATTATAAATAAGGTCAGTAGGTCATGGGGGCTATGTTGTCTCACCTTAGGAGTGAAACAGACCTTGTTAAATGATGTAGCAGAAGAAAAATCAAGAGCTCTTTCTATGTTCAAGATCAGTCAGAGAAGACTAAGTTTCTGTGTTTCCAGTTCTAGAGAGAACTAATTGTCTTCACTTGCTCTCTGGGTTTGCCCACAACAGATTACCATGTTGTGGTGTTCTCCAGTTTTCCCTCCCTTTGATGGCGTCCCCTTACCTACATTGCTCATGGCACTCTCTTCCTTCTCTCACACTGAAGAGTTGGGTAGTCAGAAGTTCCCGCATTCCAGGCCTGTTCAACTCAGAAAGGGTGTCATTCTCTATGTATCTTCTTATATGTTCACTCATTCGCTTTAGCTTCTGAGCTTTAATACTTCGTATGGCAAAGTCTGTCATATTCCCATCTCAGTGAGATTTGTTTATACCTTTTGGTTTTCATTTCATTTAGCAACCAAAATATTTATTGATCACCTGTTTTGAGCCACTATCCACAAAATCCAGAGATGCTTGTGACACAATTCCTACCTTCACAGTCTGGGGAAACAGACCTGTGAACAAGTAACAGGTATTCACCCTTGAACATGAAAACAGATATATAAACAAAGGGGTATAGTAGCTCAAAGGAGGAGAGGGCTAACCCTATCTCCATGGTGACTGCCACCCCAGTGTGCTTGGCATTGAGAGACGTAGAACCTTCAGTAGTAAAACCCAGGACAGTCCCTGGAAAACTGAGGTGGTTGTTCACCATATCCATCTGGGAAAGACTGAGAAGACTTTACAAAGGAAGTTCCATTTGAAATAGAAATTAAAGGGCAAGTAGAAGTTCACCAGGCACTAAAGGGAAGAGCATTTGAGGCAGATATGAAAGGGCATTTCTTATTATAGGAATGAGGAACTAATTGGCATGAATAGCATGTGAGCTTTGTCTAATACGTGTATGTATGTGAAAGTGGGGGAAGCAGGGCTCTCAGATGAAAAGAGAGGAGAACTAGAAAGGGAGGCAGGGGCCAAATCATGGAGGACCGTCTATGCCATGCAAAGGAATCTTTACTATGTCCAGTGTTTTCAAACAGCTATAGTGACCCCTTGGTTCAAATTAAACCTTGCTTGGAAGCATAGTGAAAGTGAAAGCTTCTCAGTCCTGTCCAACTCTTTGCAACTCCATGACTATACAGTCCATGGAACTCTCCAGGCCAGAATACTGGAGTGGGTAGCTTTCCCTTCTCCAGGGAATCTTCCCAACCCAGGGATCGAACCCAGGTTTCCCGCATTGCAGGCAGATTCTTTACCAGCTGAGCCACAAGGGAAGCATAAATAGAGAATAAAATAAGTATTTCTCTGATTGAAACACATGTGGTATAGGGTCCTAGAATCTCTCCATCTATCTTCTTCCCCCACCCCTTTTACCACTTAGCTAGTCTTGAGGGGAATTTGGGGGAGTACAGTTTGAAAACCATGCCCATGGACCACATTGTTGTTGTTTAGTCACTAAGTCTTGTCTGACTCTTGTGACCCCATGGACTGTAGCCCTCCAGGCTCCTCTGTCCATGGGATTTCCCAGGCAAGAGGCAAGAATACTAGAGTGGATTGCCATTTCCTGACCCAGGGATTGAACCTGCATCTCCTTCATTGGCTGGCAGATTCTTTACCAGTGAGCCACCAGGGAAGCCCTCTGTGGGCCATAGAGAGCCAATAAAAATTGCTAAAGCAGAAAAATAGATGCCATGATGAGATTTTGGATAAGACAGATTGTTCAGGAGGATGGACTGAAGAACACAGAGGCTTAAGTACAAAAAAAACCTATTGGAGGCTATTGTAACAGTAGGGACAGAGGAAAGTGGATGGGTGTGAAAGACATTTCTAAAGGTTGCATGAATTGAAGCTACTAAAGTTGGGGGAGCGAAAATTTTCTAGATGAGGAAGAAGGAGAAGTCAGGTAGATTCTGGGTTTCTTACTCAAGAAGCAACCAACTACAAAGGAAATCTCTAATCTCTTTTTTTTATTGAGGCATAGTTGATGTACAATAAGAAGTTTCAGGATTACATCATAATGATTCACAATTTTTAACATTTGTATTCCATTTATAGTTTTTATGAAAGATTGGCTATATTCTCTGTGTGGTACAATATATCCTTGTTGCTTGTTTATTATTATACATAGTAGTTTGTACCTCTTAATTCCCTTCCCCTATCTAGCCCCTGCCCCTTCCCTTTCCCTACTGCTAATCACTAGTTTGTTCTCTGTATCTGTGAGTCTGTTTCTGTTTTGTTACATACACTCATTTGTTTTATTTCTGAGATTCCACATGTAAGTGATATCATACAGTATTTATCTTTTTCTGATTTGGTGAGTATTATGTTGAGTGAAATAGTGAAGTGAAAGTCGGTCAGTTGTGTCTGACTCTTTGCAACCCCATGGACTATACAGTCCATGGAATTCTCTAGGCCAGAATACTGGAGTGGGTAGCCTTTCCCTTCTCCAGGAGATCTTCACAGCCCAGGGATCAAACCCAGGTCTCCCACATTGCAGGCAGATTCTTTTACCAGCTGAGCCACAAGGGAAGCCCTTGTGAGTAAAATAAGTCTAGTCTAATTATTGAGCCAGGCTTCCCAGGTGGCTCAGGGGCAAAGAATCCACCTGCCCATCAGGAGACACGGGTTCGATCCCTGAGTCGGGAAGATCCCCTGGAGAAGGAAATGGCAACCCACTCCTGTATTCTTGCCGCTTGCCTGGGAAATCCCATGGATAGAGGAGACTGGTGGGCTATATAGTCCATGGGGTTGCAAAGAGACAGACAGGACTTAGTGACTAAACAACAGTAGTTTCTGAGCCAGCCCGTTTTCTTTTGAGCTTTCACTAACTTAGATAAAAACCAGAATGTGGTCACTTGTGCCTAGTTTGATTTTCTTCAATCTTTCTTCAGCTAAGATTTGACTTTGCTAGGAAAATCCTTTTTGCTCTGATCATTGTATTGCCCACAACTGGTTTTGTCTCTCATTAGCAGGGCAGTGAGTAGCAGTTTTCTTTTTAACAAAGATAGGGCCCAGTTTACACGCAAGTTCATTTTAAAGTTAATTATTTGGAACGCTGAGTGCATTTTCCCATAGAAGCGGCATTATGCCTAGTGAGTAAGTTCTCAGGCCAGTCCACAAAGGCCAGTTCCGCCGTAATATAACTGAAAGTGTGGATTTCTGCAATGGAAATTAGTTGGAAATATGTACTGTTACAATTAAAATGAAAACAATAGCTGAAAAAGAAATTGTCTGGGTTTTTGTTTCCCTCAAGGGGGGTGGTACTGCATGAAAAGCAGGTTTAATCCTAGGAGGACAAAGAGAAATAGCTGAGAACTTTTGTGTAAACTGAATGGCACAGCTTTTTAGATTTTATTTTTAAAATAGTATTTTGGAGGATTTTTTAAAATAAAGCAGTCACATTCATTGTAGAAAATTCGGAAAATTGAAAAAATGTTTTCAAAGATTACATCATTAATAATCCTGCCACCCAGGAGGAACCATTTTTCACATGTTGGAGTATTTCCTATCAATCTTTTTCTTAGTACATGAATTGAAGAGAGGTGAGAAAGACTTGAGTAGAGGTGTATATATATACTTGTGAGGAGCAGTATTATTTGGAGTAGAATGTATTGAGCTAAGAAAGATGAGACGAAAAGTGAGAAAATCAAACAGTATGGCATGTACACAGACTTAGGGAGAGTAGAAAGGGAGAAAAGAGATGTGTTTGTTTAGGATTGGGTTTGGCTACAGAACAGAAAAAAAGCAAGCAAAGGGTGCAGAGGTTGGCAGAAATTGTGCCCAGCTGAAATAAGAGTGTTTTAGGAGGAGGCAGCAAATGTCATTTGCAGTAACAATTTTCTTTTAATAACAGAACAAAGATGGCTTGTGAGGACAGGTGCTCTGAGCATTAATCATTAAACCCATTGCTTAATGGGGTGGAATAAACCAGTTCTCAAAGTGTGGTCCTAAAACCAGCAGTTTCAGCATCAACAGGATGCTTGTTAGAATGCTAATTCTCAGACCCCTCTCCAGATTGATCTGTTTTTAACAAGCCCCTCTAGGTGATTCCGATACATGCTATAGGTTGATAGCCACTGGATGAAATGGCCCTTCCTAACCCTTTCTAAAGTACATCTGTGGAGGTTTCTGGAATGGAGGAGAGATGTTCTCACCAGCTGATGAAAACAGGCCTGGGAAAAGACTTTGATAGAAATGTTTTTGATAATAATATTCAGAGCCATGGTGGGAAAAGGGGATGATAATTTGCTGCAAAGTCCAAGCCAGTTCAAGAGGGAGCGTGTCTTCATAATAGTTAGGAGTCTGGTTGCATAGGCAGGCATAACCCTGGTGGTGATACCTGCAGGAAAACTCCTGTGTATCCTTCAAGACCCTAATCAAATGTCAAGCTCCTCTGTGAAGTGTTCTCTGAGCTATGGTGTCAAATGGCTTCATCCTTGTATTGACTTGGCACTTGCAACGTTCCTCTGATTGGCTCTTGTCTCACTGTATGGTGGGTATATGTAAGTCTCTCTTCTTCACTAAACTGTATGACCTTTGAAAGTGGGACATTCCATTATTCATCTTTGAATCTCCAGTGTCTAATATGATTCCTGATATGTACTTAATACTCTAGAATAATTTGCTTAGAGGAGGCATGAGGAATGGCCAGCTTTTTATGGCTGTCAGGAGCTCAGAAGCCTTTGAAAGATGAGTTTACTTTTGTGAATTAACCATGGTCTTTAGTCCAGCTGTGTGCCTTGAAAGTTAGGGCCCTTGATTCTGTCAGCACACCATGAGTTGATCTCTCTCAGTGACCTCAACTAAGATCTCGGAGATATATTAGCAACTTAGTATTTTACAGTGGGCTTCCCTAGTAGCTCAGGCAGTAAAGAATCTGCCTGCAATGCTGGAGATGTGGGTTGGATCCCTAGGTTAGGAAGATTCCCCTGGAGAAGGAAATGGCAACCCACTCCAGTATTCTTGCCTGGAGAATTCCATGGACAGAGGAGAATGGCTGGCTACAGTCCATGGTGTCGCAAAGAGTCGGACATGACTGAATGACTCTCTCTCTCTCCAACACACACACACACAACTTACAGTAGGATACAGGATTACTAATGTCAGCTTTTCTTATATTTTCTATTATAGCTAGACTTTCATGGGAAACCTAATTAAAATCTATAGGGGTACATCTACTCCAGGGGATCTTCCTGGAGATAGAACTCAAGTCTCCTGTGTCTCCTGCATTGCAAGTAGATTCTTTACCCACCAAGCCATCTGGGAAGCCCCTGTTCATCCCTGGTCTACTCACAAATATTCTCCCATCAAGATAAACAGTTAGTAAATTACAATCACCTTTGCAACTGTGCCTTCCAGAGGTTATACTTATATCAATGTGTTCAGATGTGTGTGTGTATTTCCCTAACTCTGTGGTCACAGATTCCCAGGCAGTTCCTTGGTTTCATTTCCTAGGTGGTTAATGATAAATTCATTTTATATGGATTTTACTGGCTTCCCTGGTGGCTCAGATGGTAAAGAATCTACCTGCAATGCAGGAGACCCAGGTTTGATCCCTGGGTCAGGATGATCCCCTGGAGAAGGAAATGGCAACCCACTCCAATATTCTTGCCTGGAGAATCCCATGGACAGAGGAGCCTGATGGGCTACAGTCCATGGGGTGGCAAAAGAGTCAGACATGACTGAGAGATTAACATTTTCACTTTACTGGTTTAGCTCTCAGAGGACAGCCTTATAACCTTATTTCTAAACTATTGAGGGTAGGGCACCTCACTGTTCCTCAGTTACTGCCAAGAGTAATCATTTCTCAGTGTTACAGAAACTTTGCAGTGTATGCCAACGTCATTCTCTAAAATGGAGTTTTTAAGACCCAAGGTAAAAATCAGAAGAAACTGGATGTGTGTCTTCTGTGTCAACTCACGATCCTAATATGTATGTACTGAATAGATTTTTCTGATTTTTTTCTACAGGCATTATATCTGATAGCCACTAACGGAACTCCAGAGCTGCAGAATCCTGAGAGACTGTCTGCTGTATTCCGCGACTTTTTAAATCGCTGTCTTGAGATGGATGTGGATAGGCGAGGATCCGCCAAGGAGCTTTTGCAGGTGAAAATTAAATAGGACAGTTACAAACAGAGAGTCGTTATATTGAGCTTTTCCACCTCGATGTGTGACAGTCAGAGAACTCTGTTGAGAGATGCCTAGTTCGAGTTAGGCGCTAACCATTTGATTTGAGATCACAGGCACAGAAATATAGGCATGCATCTAACATGTAATGGATTGGCATGTGGCCTTTCTTCTGAGAAGTTGGCAGTTTAAACTAGAACTCTCTTTTGTTCTTCCTGGAGTCTTATTTTGCAAGGGGAAAAAACAATGTGAACCTCTGGTGTTGCTGTTTTGTTCTAAACTTTGCTTGTGCCCCTGGATGTTGTACGCAGGTGCTCTTGGCCGGAGGTAATTCTCTACATAACTATGCAATTATTTCCATGGCATTTGCTACTCTAATGCTTTACTGGTCAAAGCCCCTTTGCTTGTGATGCCAAATGGCAGGCACCTGCTTGCCTGGGTGAGTACCATCCAGTGGTGAGTGCCTCTGTAACCATTTGTCCTTTTCATGGCTCTCAGGGATTCGTATATATGATGATAATTAGTACCTACTTGATACCAAATTTTTTACACATTTTATCTCATTAATTCTTACAACACTCTAAGATGGGTGTTATTAATCCCTGTTATGGATGTAGAAATTAAAGCTCACACAAGTATTGAATGCAGGAACTTGAATTTGAGCCCTGGATTGTCTTTCTTCCACACAAACCAATTTAGAGGGGAAAAAAGCATTTACATTGATAAAGCAATGCATGCCCAGGATCACTGCTGGGGATGGTCCCTCGGGGAAGAAAATAAAAATCTGTAATAGCCAAGCCAAGAAAAGTGACTACTTGTCCTCCCTGACTTTGAACACATAATCCAGTTAAACAAAAGGCATAATATTTGGTCATGCAGAGTGTGATTAACGATGGACTCAGTCTGTTCTCAGCCAAACAACAAAAAAAGTTCCTATTGCTTCTGAACTCCTTCCAGAGACAGAGAGCCACACTCAGGTGAAAATACCTTACCCCAACCTAAGTCATACCTGGGATAAACCAATTTGGAGGAACTGGGAAAACTAGACTTTCTCTTTTCTGCTACCTGTGAGCATTTCACAGGCTGTCATGAGGCCTGAAAATGTCCTATCTGAAATAGCCCTTTACTAGTCCTCCCATTATTCCAGCTTCAAATTATAGATGAAAAATTGGAACTTTTGAATACATCATTTCCATGTCTTTTCACGCCTCTTACCACCCCACATACACATCCTGTACACATTTCTATCATGTCTCTTTCAAGGATAAGTGAAAATACAGTTTCACTTAAGGTAGCTATACAGTTATATATGTAATTAAATCAATTATCTAGTTAATTCCTTACTCAACAATACTTTTATCTGAACCAGTCAAATTACTGATGCAAAATGATATTTTGAGAAGATTGAAGAATGTGTTTGTTGCATCTTTTGATTTTATACATGTAAGCTATGATCTGCGTATTACCTTAAGTCCATATTACTCCATTCTCTGGCTCTAGTCCATTTTAGAGGTTGGAAAACAGAGACTTACATGTCATTCACACCACTGGAAGACTTGAGAAAAGACACAGATAAATGGATTTTTATAGAGCAACTTCTATTTGCAAGGTTTAAGTGCACTGGGTGATACAAATCTCTTAAAGGCATGATTCTTATTCTTTAGAAGTTCACAGTCTCCTTGGGAATATGAAAAAAAAAACAAGATTGTTCAGAGACTCAGTGGAACCAAGTGGTCATTTAAACAGTGAATGTCATAATTGATTAGAGATATGTGTCCGTGGCCTATAGCATTCAGAAGATGTCTGTGAAAGGGAAAGAGTTTGACTGGGCCTTGAAAGACAGATCAGTCTTAGATAGTTTAAGGGGGAAAGGGGAAAGAATTTCAGATGGAAGGATTATCACCTGATCAAAGGCATGTAGGCAAGGTTCAAAGGAACAGAAAATAGATAGTGTGGCTGAAGTAGAGTTCAAGTCAGGACAGCTGCAGGTGGCAGGACTGTAGAGAGCCTTGAACACCAGGCTAAAGCATAGGGGATGTAGGTAATGGGGAAACACTGAAGTCATCTGAGGGACACACATGATAGAAGCTTTGTTCAGGAAGATGAAGCTGGTGGTCTGCAATAAGAATTAGCAACAGAAACAAATGGAGGCAGGAAGATGGGGGGGAGGTTATTCTTATAATTCAGGATTAAGTTGATTAGGCCTAGGCAAAGCAAGAGATCATTGTAAAAGGTATTGAAAAGGCAGCACTTGGTAACTGATTGCATGTAAAACATAAGAAGAACACAAAAGTGACTTCAGAATATCAAACCAATGGTAGCATTCAGCAAAAGCAGAAGTGATAGAGGATAATAATACACTGACTAACATTGATTGGCCTTGATATAGCTTACAAGAAACTGTCGCTTACCTCATTTAACCACTGTGATAAGCAGAGGAGTGGATTGAACCTAGGTATTCTGACTCCAAAGCCCCTATAGCTTACATCACATAACAGTATCCTGTTTGAGAAACTTCATAGTATAAAAAACTATATATTTTTTAAAAATCATTTATTTTTAATTGAAAGATAATTGCTTTACAATACTGTGTTGGTTTCTGCCATATGTCAACCTGATTGAATGTACATTTTTCAATGTTGAGTTCAAGGTGGCAGGAGGACATTCAAAAGGAAATAACCAACAGGCAATTAGAGAAATAGGACCAAAATTCAGGAAAGAGATCAGGTCACACAGTGGATATTTGGGAGTCATCTCCATAAGGCTGATGAGAGCTTGGTTGGAACCATGAAAAGGAATGAACTCTCCAAGAAATTAAATTAGAAAAAGAAGATGATGAGAGTCAAGTTATAGGAGGTGGAAAGAGGATGTGAAACCAGGAAGAAGATAGGGAGGGAGCAGTCAGTGAGCATGCATATAGAAGAGAACTGAGACAGTAAAATGTTACAGGCCCTGAAAGAAAAGAAGGAAGGGACATTCACTTGTATGAAGTACTGCAGAGCAACCAAGAAAGAAATGGCGGAGGCACACTATTGGGTTTAGCGGTTAGGAGGCCATTGGTTTCAGGGTCAAGGTCTCTAGTGGTCAACAGAACACAGTTTTTCAAGCACTGAAGGCTGCTCCAGATAAATTCATCAATTTAAGAAAATCGGAAAGTTAGATTCCCAAACACAGTGAGATTTTACAAGACACCTACTCTGAATTTCTAGCTTTGCCAGTCAGTTTCCCAAAGATTTCATGACACTGAAGGACAAAAACATCTGAAGAACAAAAGCTGGCGCTATATTTTTTTAAATGATGTTTAATTGGATCCACAAAATACAAATTTTAATGAAAAAAAGGCTCCTTGCAAGTGTAAAGTAATATACTTGTTGGAGGAAAGAATTTCAGTAATTCCTCTGTTTTTCCTTTTGCAGCATCCATTTTTAAAATTAGCCAAGCCTCTCTCCAGCCTGACTCCTCTGATTATTGCTGCAAAAGAAGCGATTAAGAACAGCAGCCGCTAGGACTGCCAGCCTTACCCCACACCATCTCCCTCATGAGTAAGACTGAAATAAAACTCCGCTGCAGGAAAGATGGAAGAAAAGACAGTCAAATGGGGTGGGGTTTCTTTAACTTTGAGATGAATAGAAACTTCTTATAAGCCTTTTTCCTACTCCCTCAGATTATGTAATTTATTTGTAAGCCTGAATCGCGGCCCATACAGGGCAGCAATGTCGAAGTGACCATAAAAAGGTCACTTCCACCGTGAAGCGAAAGAGCCAGTAGTGAATCCCCTCATTTTGTGCATTCACTTTGAAGAAAAAAAAGATTTCTCAAAGATGCACACTCCCTCTCCATAGTGTTGTGTTTGTTTTTAAGTTAGAGAGTAGTCCCTCTTGCATTCAAACCTCCTTCAAAACTCCTTACCCAATGTAATGTTTTTCACTTGCATTGTCATTAGATGTCCAGAAAAAAAGATGTCAAAACTTTTTTTAAAAAAAAGAAAGTAAAAAACAAAAAGAAAACAAGCAAACAAACAAAAAAAACAAAATGAAACAAAACAAACAAAAAAAAAACCCAAAGCAAGTACTGTGTGAACATGTGGAAGTCCATGCCCTCATAGAGTTGCAATTTTTATTCTTCTTCTATAGTGGTGGCTTGGTTTGTGTACCTGTTTTTCTGCATTTGTATTGGAAAAGGTTTCTTTTACGACATTTTCCAAAAGCAGAGGGGAATATGTGTGTTCAGGAAGGGCTTTTAAAAACTATCTAAATAAAGTTCAGATGGTGAAATCTTATCACATTTTCATGATGATGCTTAAGTGGTAGTTGATTTGCATTTGTATAAACCTGCTTGCTTATCTTCATGATACCTGCAAAAAGACACACCAAAACTATGGCACTCCAGTTGGGTGAGTCTAGATCTTAAACCTAGGAAATCCTGATTGGAGAGGCCACACTTAAACAAAGATGGGGCTTTCTCTAAGAGCCAAAAGGAAGATAATATAAGCATGAAATACTGAAATCTTCATTGGACAGTAAGTAAACAAAGATATAGATACCTAATTTAATCCTGTTTTGTGCTTGTGGAATGTATGCAACTGTAAAACAGGCACATCAGGAGGAAATAGACCCATTATCCAACATTTGCTGATAATAAAATCTTATTTATCTTCACAATTTATAACAAACATTAAAAAAAAGTTTTAAGATATGGAGAACAGAAATATTGGAAGCATTCAACTCTGCAAGAAATGGGAGGTTAGTGAAAACTACATCCCAGTCAACGCTTGGCTCTAAGTACTTGTTGTCATTTCCCCTATGTATCACTAATCTCTGTTTCTGCATATGGTGTGTCCATGCTTAGCCCTTTGGGCTTTTGAATTTCGAAAACATGTATCTAAAGATCTTGATGTTCTCCAGTGAAAAGCCTTTGGCTTTGCAATCATGTATCCCAAGACCTATCAGTCCAGCTGAGTTCCTTTTGTGGCTTGGGCAAGATATGAAAATTTGACAATTATTTCACCATTTATCAATTTATTAGACACTCAACAGTCACCACTTCCTGAATCTTCTGAGAGTAGAAAAATATCTGGAGGGTGTCTGCATAGAAAGGATATGCTTCTCTTTTGAGTGTTATCAGTTTTATAAATTCTGCAGAGTTTTTTCTCTAAGCCTTTGAAAAGCTAGCAGTTTGTGCAGTAGAGGGCTCCTTGATTTGTAGTATGTCAAGAATCTGAATAGAACCTATCTGCATTTAGCAAGAGAGGGAAAGAGATCACTGCCATGGGCCTCTCTCCTTCTCTGCTGAGGCACATCCGTCCATGTAATCATCTGTTCATTCCTTAAAATGAAAGCACTTTCTTTAGAGAGTTTCTGCTATCCAACCATATAGTGCACATGTTTATATTTAGGAGATAACACTCCTGGTGGATTTCCTGTTGTTTCCTTTGACTATGAAGCTTGGGAGGGGCTTGACCCCTGCCCCTAGAAAATGTGCACAAGGGCATAAAACAACAAATGTGAAAAGATCAAATGGTAGTATTAATTTGAACCATATTATGTTATTCTTCACAAAGACGTGGCTGGGCCTGAAAATGTTAATGCCACACTGTTTTATGTGTGAGAGAGAGTGAGGCCTTAATTTTGATTTCTTTTAAAATTAAGTATTTTTAAATTTTTCATTCATCATACCAGGGAATTCAATGAAACAATAGGTGGGATGCAAATAGAATTCAGTACATTGGTACCTATGCCCTGCCACTGGAGAGAGCCCCAAACCTGGTTGGGAAGCTCAAATTGTCCGTGAGCATCCCTTATATGTCATGAAGGCATTTTTTTGGTGGAAGGACACCTGGAGCAGTGATCCTTCAGATTACTGGAGGCAGAGAAATGGCTGCTCTTTTATGCTTTCAATTCAGCATGTTAACAACAGGGAGTCTTGTACTACTTCACCACATCCTGTTGTACCAAGATTTTATGATAATATATCCCAGTAGGCTTTGCTCTTAAAGACTTATATCTATGTAAATTTTAAAATGAGAACAGCTTCTAAAGACCATTCCCCGTGTTGGAGAGTTATGTATATTTCTAATAAGTATTAGAGAGAAGCTGTTTCTCCTGCCAAAATGATGCTGAAGGATTTACACTTGGTATACCTGACCAAGTTGTACTCCAGATGGTTAGTAGTTTATTCCCTTTTCCTGGATTGTTTTTTTTGTAGCTCATCTTGACATTGGTGAGTCTATCCAGATCTTTAAAGTCACTAGCATGCCCTGAGATAAGGAGGGCGCATCATCGAATGTTGATTCCAAAATGTCCTGAGATAGGGATAGGGCAGTGGGAAAGTCAGGGAAGGGTGAGAAGCACAGCAGAGATTATTTATTTAAGAAAGAAAAGAACATTAATGTTGTAGCAAGGATCCAGCACGTTGTCATCATCCCATGAAGATTTTTGGATGACACATCCCCTCAAATCAGTCACCGTGTTGGGTAATGACTTCGTTCTTGCTGATCTCGTCTTTGTGTCATTGTAAATATTTGTGTGTCCGTGTTCCATTTTGGCTACTGGATGGCCAAGTCATGTAAGAAGATTTAACCCAAGTATTTATTCTTTAATTGTGTTATTCAGATTTCTTTCAGGCTTGTGAATTGCTCCCCAATGTTTGATTTTAACCACCTGATCCCCACATCTTTCCCTCCCTTGTGAAGCACATTCCATTGCTAAAAGAAAAAGAAATACGAAATTGCTTCCTTTCGTCTGTAAAACTGTTTGATAGTTTGAGATGTTTGTCTATAAACGATATTTCTCAGCTCAAAGATCATGTAAATAATTCTATTCCTTTGCTCAATGGGTTGTTTATTTCTAATGAGGCTGCCAGTTCTCAGAGAGAATCTATAAAATCACCTTTAAATAACATAAACAGGGATGACAACTATGTAAAAATAAGTGCGCATATGAACAAAGACTGGGAACACAGACAATTGAAATCAGTTGTGTTGGGATGGTGGGATTATGCAAATTTTTTTCTTGTTAAAATTTTCTTTGATATTGTTATACTATTGCTTTATAATAAATAAACATCAGAAAGGGGACTATAGAAACATAGAAAAGACGCCAGAAGCAGACGCCTTCTGGCCAGAGCCCAGAGCATGCAGGGCACAGGTATTTGTTAATTACAATTATTCCATAGGCTTTATATTTGCCTGGATGCTGCAGTTGGCACACACTCATTATGGCATGTGCTTTCTTCGGGGACTAGTATCTATAAGTTAAAGCTAGGGAGATGTCGCTGTTAGAACTCCAAACACATCCTTCTGCTTTCAAACTGGCTGGCTGCCCCCTCTGCTTTGGTATGGCCTCAAGGTTTCTGTTTTGCTTACTTTAGATTGGAGGGGTCACTTTGGATAGCCCCTTTGACAACATCTGTTTCAGGTACTGCCTTTCTGGATCATTTTAGCAGATTTTAGGTTGAATTTTGGAAGAACAGAAGGTTAAAATCCCCAGTTTCCACCATTTCCTTTTCCAACAGGATATACTATCATTCAGGTAGGATTTTATTTTAATGAACAGTAGGCAAGTCCCGCTGATTTCAGTAGAAGTTATGACTTGCACTTAAAAGCTGACTGTGAAAACATTGAGACAAATATTTAGAACAGCCCTGGCCTCTTGGCATTCAATCTCAACTCCTTTGAGCTTTGGCCTGAGATGGTGACCTCTAGGTGCTTTCTGATCTGCCTAATTATAGGTTGTATGCGGTAACTACTGTCATTTTAAAGGAGAAACAGGGAGACCATCTACCCAAAGAGAGGAATTTCCTTGTAACTCACCAAAGACTTTGCAGGTGAGGACTTTTATGATATGGTAGTGGCCTCAGGTGTTAGTTTCACCAAGAGCAGACCTTTTATCTAGAGAACCCACTTTGGGCCATTCTCAACGTATAATCTACTTATGAGAGTCTTAACCCTGACATCCCCAGTTGTATCTCATGGTCCTTTTCTGAGCTACTTGCAGTTAATATTTGGTTAAACAAAGGCATGGCCAGTGATGGCCTACTCCTAGTCTCTGAGCAAGAGGACTGAAATTCAGCATTTGTAAACTGACAGTCTAACAGACCCGAAATTTTGAGTGAACTTAACACACAATTCTGAACATATATTTGCATGTGGATTGGGAAGGAATTAAAGGGGACCCTGGAAATAATGGAACTATTTTTCCTAAGAAAGACTTTTTCATCAAAAATTGGTTTCTGATATGATCTTTCTGGTAGTAAGCTTTCTTCCCATTCCTTTTCTGATCCCATGCTCCAAGTGAATATAAACCCAACTCCTCGTGCATTGAGGATGTCTGTTTAATATCAAGCAATATCTAACTGAATCTGCAAATGTGGGAACTGAGATTATAACTTCCATGTGCACACTTTTGTGTTCAACTAGACGATAATAATGAGCATTTACTGCCACATGATACAGTCACACTTGCAAGAGAAACTTATAGAAGCTGTTTAGCGCCATCAGAGTCTCCTTTGGAAGCTGCCGTCAGATGAATGCTATCCCATAATACCAGTAGTGAGGCAGGTACCATGTGCGTCTGATTTAGGACCTAGGAGGAAATCAACAGCAATTAGAATCAATCAGATGTAGTGGAAGAAGTGCTAACCTAGAAGTAAGAATGGTGGTGGTGGTTTAGTCACCAAGTCATGTCCAACTCTTGGGACCCCGTGGGGTGTAAGCCACCAGGCTCGTCTGTCCATGGGATTTCCCAGGCAAGTATACTGGAGTGGGTTGCCATTTCCTTCTCCAGCAGATCTTCCCGATGCAGGGATTGAACCCGGATCTCCCGCATTGCGGCCAGATTCTTTACCGACTGAGCCACCAGGGAAGCCCAGAAATAAGAATACTTGGATTCTAATGTAGGCTCTGCTCCTAACTTACTGTGTGCCCTTGGGCAAGTCACTTAACCATGTTGTGTCTGTTTCCACATTTATAAAATAAAGGTATTGGACTAGCTCTCCAAGGCTTTCCAAAGCTCTAACATTCTGTGGTACTATAGATTGCTTTGCTAATTCATCCTGCTAAAGTGATGGCAAATATCATATGCTTAAGCCTGGGTCTCTTATGTTGCAGTTAAACAATAGAACTATGTAAGATGATGCCAAAAAAAAAAATCAAACCTCAAGTAAATGAAGTGAATAAATACTAGGGAATGTTGATAAAACTTGTGGCAGCCTTCCAATTCCTTCACTGTTGTTTTGTTTTTGATTTAGTGTTCCTTTTCTGTTGAGTATTCCAATTTTTCTTTTCCATACACTCTGTATGTGAAGTCTGGTTTTCATTAAGCTGTGGCCAGTATTTGCTACTAGAACAGAAATACACTGTCACACTTGCTAGAATAGAACTATACTTCGGCCTCTCCTTTCCTGTGAAGCAGTGTTGGGCTTTATAGAGTTTACTTCCAAAATGGCACAAGATGGCAGAACCCATGTCATGGCTGGGACTACTGAGTGGGCCTAAACATTTTCAGGTTGCAGAGAGATAAAGGAAAAAGTGATTACATGCTATTAGCACTAAGGAGTGTTGACAAATCCACTTGGGAACCAAAGACAGCTTTTCTGATGACAGCTCCCACAGGGATTGGCCAACTGGATGAGTATGATACTAGAAAGAGGATCAACTTGTAGTTAGTGGACAGTCCCATTGCACTGCCTACAGCAGTGCCAACTAGCCCTAAGTGTGAAATTCAAGTTCAGTGTGTGTGCTCGTGTGTGGTGTGCTTTATGGACCCGCATATACTATATTCATTAGTGATAATAAGACCTTTCACAGAATTCTGTAACCACTAGTGGGTTGAGTTTTAAATCTCAGTACATCAGCAAGGAAGAGACAGATCACAGGGTAGTTAGTGATGTGTACTGGGATTATACTCATAATATCCAGACAAAACAAGTTAAGGAGGATCTGTGTTTTCATTATCAGAGTTGTATCTCATTTGGCTGTGCTTTACTTTTGTTAAAATGTGTTATCTGTAAACCCATGTGTAGTGAAATTCTTCTGTAACTGAATTAAAGGTATTTATGGTCTTTGTTTGATTTTTTAAGTAAATTATTTCTTTTGTAAACCTGCTGATGGTATGGTTCCATCCTTCTGACCTCAGCATCTGCTCTTTTTAAGGACTTTTGTTTATGATATTGTTACTTTAAATTGTGGTTGAAGCAATAGAAAATTGAAATATGGATTGTGCATGACTGTGTCTTGAGTGTAAAAATAATGCAGTTTGAAACTTGGACCTAAAGTATTGCAAATAAAAATGACAAACATCACTGAGCTGGTGCTTCTCTCTTCTGTCACCCTTCAACCCACCCCCTTGGCATTGGCCATTTACCCCATTCACAGGTTAGAAGGTAGCATTCTCTCAAAGGAATCAAGGCAGGGAAACATCCAATCTTGTAAGCAATATAGGAAATGTCCTGCAGATCCTGCCACTGGATAACTCAGGCCCAGAATCTCCATCGGGTTTTTACATAGAAGAGCTCAAAGAGACAAATCTGTATACTCGATGCAGGGCAAAAGGTAGATGAAGGAAAACTGCCAAAAGAAAGCATATGTAGTAATTTGTTTCTTTTTCTCATCTTTCTGCTTGGAAAATTCGGAACAAGTACATCTGCATAATGTTTAGTTTTTATCTTCTATCTAGAATCAACGGCCACAAATCACAGGAGATTCCAAAGCCGTGTCACTGAGAACATTCATTCTTTCATTCACTCTTTCATTCATAAAAGGTTTATTGAGCTCTTGCTATATGTCAGGCACTGTGGACTTTTCTGAGAAAGATAACGTTTGTATTAAAAACCAACTCCAAGAGTGACTAAATGACAGTAAAGTTCATTGAAAGCTGCTAAGTGAACATGTTGGAGTCAGGTTTATCAGAAACTCTCTGAGTCCTTAGGACGAGATAAAAACACCAGAGATTTAGCATAGTGGAGGTTTTTTACCCTGGTAATACTTGTACAGTGGGGTAGTATTCCTTCTGGAGCCTGTGTATATAATTTGATGTCTTTCTAAGTGAATACCCAATGGTACTGTGTTCCCTTTGAGTGGATATATAATCTTGTGCTCACTGAGTATTCTTGTCTGGAGAATCCCATGGGCAGAGGAGCCTGGCAGGCCACAGTCCACAGGGTTACTAAGAGCCAGACACTACTGAAGCGGCTTAGCCTGCATGGCACGCAAGATAAAGAGACTAGTACACAACCAGTGGAGGGTGAAACGGGTTGCTCTGTCATCAGAGGAAGGAGGTGCCCTGATAGGTGGTTCCTGCCCAGGCTGCTATCAGCAAGGCTGTATTCTCACAGAGCATGTGCTCAAGAAGAGAAAGATAAATATCATATTCTAATGCATATGTATGGAATCTAGAAAAATGGTACTGAAGAATTTATTTACAGGGCAGCAATGGAGAAACAGACACAGAGAATAGACTTACGGACATGGGGAGAGGGGAGGAGAGGGTGAGATGTATGGAAAGAGTAATATGGAAACTTACATTACCATATGTAAAATAGATAGCCAACAGGAATTTGCTATATGGCTCAGGAAACTCAAACAGGGGCTCTGTATCCTATGATCTTTTCTAACTCATTATTTGTATCATTTTGAGGATTATTAACACCTACCTTAAGCCATCCTTCAAATTGTGTCTGGATCATAGGATTTTATAGGCTATTAGTGAAAGCCCTGATGTCATCTGCACTAACATCTGTACTATAAGGGATGCAGTGTTGCTTGTGCTGGGCCTGAGCGTGGTGCTCTGTGACCTTCCAGGAAGCACTTGTTCCTCTGATGGGAAAGGTGAGGTTCGGCACTTGGCCACAGGCTTAAGGATCCAGAAGATGCCACATACCAGCTTCAGTTTGCCTCACTTTCTCAATTCTTTGGCTTTTCCACCAACTTTTCTTTTACCATCATGGCATCGCAATTGAAGGAGGCTCCCTCCCCCTCCCCCCACACCCCACACAGTAACACATCATCTCCAATCACACCTTTCTTTATCATTGCCGTGGCACCTTGCTATACTGAGGTGGAGCAGATCCAGAAGCCAGTTCAAGGACAAGTTTGGCTCCTTGGACTCTAAGTATGTAAGAGGTAAATGAATGAACCCTGTCTGGAGGGGCATTTACTTTGCTGGCAAGCTTGTGGATGGTGGCCCCCTTGGCTTTCCATTAATTGCCTATTGGCTGGGGTACATGCTGTGACCCACTGTGATAGGTTCACCCCATTTTTCTCACTGTCCATGGATAGAGCAATGATTTGGGGCTCACCAGGGAGGCCCCCGATTCCTCAACATCAATTAGCACTCCATCTTTCAGCTGCTGTCATCCTACTCCAACATTTTTCTGGTGCTTCTGCCATTCAATGTTGCTGCAAAATGCCTTGGGAGGTGGCAATCTATGTTTCTGGAAGTTTCTACTTTAGTCATATAGTAATATTATATCAGCAACTTCCTAAATTTCCATACCTTCCACTTCCTCCCGCATAGAAGTCTGTGGATTTCCCTCCAAAAATAAAACCATGAGTGTAAAATCATCATTCATAATACAGCAGCAACCCAGAACCCAAATCCTGGCTCCCACCACCTCTTTTGCTCTTTTGCCTCAATTGCACTCGACCACATACTGTCAATTCATGCGAATCTCAGAAGTGATGGATTCCCCTTAGGCTGACATGGGCTTAAGAGTTTAGATTTCAGAGCTAGAACTTCATTTCACTCTTCTTAACTAAGTGTTAGTTTCAATTATTTTGATTATTTATCAAAAGAGGATAAATATACATGATGGGGTTGTGAAGAATAAGAAAGTTAACATATTAAAATGCTCAATACATATTACTCAATACAAAATGCTCAACATATATCAAAACATACCAATAAATGGTAGCTCTTGGGCATCTCCGGTGGCTCAGATGGTAAAGAATCTGCCTGCAATGCAGACCTGGGTTTGATCCCTGAGTCAGGAAGATCCAGGGGAAGGGAATGGCTACCCACTCCAGTATTCTTGCCTGGAGAATCCCGATGGACAGAGGAGCCTGGCAGGCCACAGTCCATGGGGTTGCAAAGAGTCAGACACAACTAAGCGACTAAGCACAGCGCAGCGCGTTAGTCTTGTAAAATATCCTGGCCTATTGGAACACCTTCAAGAGTAGCCAGCCCTGAGTGAATTTTGGCTGGCAATCCAAATGCAGAGAAGTGTTTCTTGCATGACACAGCAGCCATCGTTAGAGATCTTCTGGTCCTGTGTAGAGCCAGACTGGAAGGTTGTTGAACTGTGCAGTGTAAGAATGCACCCCGTTTTTTCCCATCTACATCCAAAAGCAAGAAAATCTTTGCTAACCTGGGTGGCTTGCATCTGGGGGTAGCATCCTGTTAAACTATCTATATTGGTGAAATCTTGTGCTGTGCAAAGCAAACTTTTGCCTCACATTTGTATTTCAATTCCTTACCCATCTTTGGCTGAAATAACTGGTTCTTTAACAGTTACCAAATCTTTTCCCTTCTTATATTGCCAAATCCATTCTGTAACACTCTTAAAGCCATAAGACAATACTCTTGGGGAAAAACCAGCTATTTCAATTTATTTTTAGCAGGAGGCATTGCAGCATCCATGTAAGACATAGTCCACCCACAACTGAATCATCCAACTAAAGTCAGGCAATCTTATTGTATTTAACTTATACTTCAATGAAACTGACTAAAAAGAAGCAACAGATCTTCCTCAACTTCTGATGGGGTTGTGTCTCAATAAACCCATTGTAAGTTGAAAATATTTTTTATTTTTCTTCCAGTTTTATTGAGATATAATTGATATATAGCACTGTATAAGTTTAAGGTGTACAGCATAATGATTGAATTTACATACATCATGAAATTATTATCACAATAAGTTTCAGTGAACAATATGTCATCTCATATAGATACAAAATTAAAGAAATAATTTTTTGTGATAACTCAGGATTTGCTGTCGATATCCAAAAGTCTACAAGCAATAAATGCTGGAGAGGGTGTGGAGAAAAGGGAACCCTCTTACACTGTTGGTGGGAATGCAAACTAGTACAGCCACTATGGAGAACAGTGTGAAGATTCCTTAAAAAACTGGAAATACAACTGCCATATGACCCAGCAATCCCACTCCTGGGCATACACACCGAGGAAACTAGATCTGAAAGAGACACGTGCACCCCAGTGTTCATCGCAGCACTGTTTATAATTGCCAGGACATGGAAGCAACCTAGATGCCCATCAGCAGACCAATGGATAAGGAAGCTATGGTACATATACACCATGGAATATTACTCAGCCATTAAAAAGAATTCATTTGAATCAGTTCTAATGAGATGGATGAAACTGGAGCCCATTATACAGAGTGAAGTAAGCCAGAAAGATAAAGATCATTACAGTATACTAACACATATATATGGAATTTAAAAAGATGGTAACGATAACCCTATATACAAAACAGAAAAAGAGACACAGATGTACAGAACAGACTTTGGGACTCTGTGGGAGAAGGCGAGGGTGGGATGTTCAGAGAGAACAGCATTGAAACAAGTATACTATCAAGGGTGAAACAGATCACCAGCCCAGGTTGGATGCATGAGACAAGTGCTCAGGGCTGGTGCACTGGGAAGACCCAGAGGGATGGGATGGGGAGGGAGGTGGAATGAGGGATCGGGATGGGGAACTCATGTAAATCCATGTCTGACTCATATCAATGTATGGCAAAAACCACTATAATATTGTAAAGTAATTAGCCTCCAACTAATAAAAATAAATGAAAAAAAAAAGAAGAAATAAAAGTTGTAATTGTCCTAAATGTCAAAAAAAAATTATTTACTATAATTGGAAATATTTTAAGTTGAAAATGCGTTTAACACACCTCACCTACTGAACATCATAACTTAGGCTAACCTACCTTAAACGTGCTCAGAACATTTACATGAGCCTGCTGCAGTCCATCATGAGGTCACAGAGTCAGACATGACTGAGTGACTGAACTGAACTGAACTGACAGCTGAACAAAACCATCTAACACAAAGTCTATTTAATAATAAAGTGCTGCAGATCTCATGTAACTGATTAAATGCTGCACAAAAAGTGGAAAACAGAATGGTTGTCTGGGTGCAGAATGGTTGTCAGTGTATCAATTACCTTTGTGATCATATGACTGACTGGGAACTGTGGCTCACTGCCACTGCCCAGCAGCACAAGAGACTATCGTACTGATTGTCACTAGCCCAGAAAGAAGTCGAAATTCGAAGTATGATTTCTACTGAATGCAAACTGCTCTTGCACCATTGTGAAGCTGAAAAATTTTAAGTCGAAGCATCGTAAATTGGGTACCATCTGTATATGATTTTAAGTGTGAGTGTTCTGGTGTATGTGTGTTTGTGAATATATGTATATATCCTCTGACCACATTTACAGCAACCAATCTGACCCAAGGCATCTTCATCTCTTGCTTGGTTTCAATAGCCTCTTACCTGGTGTCCTTGTTTCTATCCTTGCCTGCCTAACTGTAGTCTCAACGTGACAGTCAACATAAATTAAAACTCTTCTTTGGGTCCATATTCCTCTCCTAGTAAAGACAGGGTCCTTATAATGACTTACATGGCCCTCCACTGTGGGTACCAACCCCTACCTTCTCATCCCCTTCTATTCTCCCCTTCACTCATTCTGTTCCAGGAACACTGGTTCCTTGCTAGTTTCCAAACATTTCAGTCGTGTGTTTGCCTCAGAGACTTTGTGATGACTGTTCCTTCTGATTGGAAAACACTTCCCTTAGATAGCCACACATCTCATGTCTCACTTCCTTCAGGTCTTTGCTCAAATATTTTTCAGTGAGGCCAACCTGATTACCCCATTTCAACTGCAATTCCACCACCAGAATTCCTGATATGTTTTCCCTTGTCCTTTTTCTCATAATATCTATCAATTACTTTCATACTCACCATTTCATTTATTTCTTCTATCTGTTGTCTGACTCTTCCCAGTTGAATGTAAGCTCCACCAGGGCAAAGATCTTTTTTTCTAATTCCTTGAGGCATCCCCAGGCACACAGCAGCCATCTACAAACCTTAGTTAACTCAGTGAATGTTGGCTATTCTTTTCTTCTTTCTTTTTTTAAAAAAAATGTTTAAGTTGATATTTTCATTGTTATTCAGTTCAAGAAATTTTCTTCCTGTCTTTTTTGGCCATGCAGCATGCAGGATTCCCCAACCAGGAATCAAACCTGAGCCCCTTGCAATGGAAAAGCAAAGTCTTAACCACTGGACCACCAGGAAAGTCCTTGTTCCTGTCTTCTTGAAACTCTGTCTTTTCTTGATTCTGTGACCAGTTTTTCCTGGTCATTCTCTTACTTCTCTGTTTTCCATTTATCCAGTTCCCTTTTCAGAGTCCTGCTTCTAACCATCCTTCACATGTGGATGTTCTTCCAGGATTCTCTCATGGTCAATTTTATTCACACCCAGGTCTCCCATCCCCCCGACATATCATAGCTCTCTAAGTAATATCTAAATCTCCTCTACACTTCAGATCCTTCAGATCCAGATTGTAAACCCACTTGAAATCCCCACTAATGTGTCCCAAAGTCACTCAACACTCAAATTGTCCCGAACTGAATGCATCAACTAATAGTCACCATATTAGAGCCTCTCCCTGTGTTCTGTTCTGTCTCCCATCACCACCCCAGTCAGAAACCTGGGTATAATCCTTGAGCTTCTCTTCATTTTGTTTACCCATATTGTCTCCTCAGTTACCAAGTTCTTATGAGTCCTCCTATTAAATATCTTTTCAACTGTCCCTTACTCTTTACCTCCACTATTTATTTGGGGAATATTGCAGCAAAATAAATAATGAAGGCTTGAAGGAACCAGTCTTTTAGTTTTCATTCTTGGCACTCTTCTGATTCACAATGCTGCTAGTGTCTGTTCTGAAAAGAAAATCTGACAAAGTCATGACCTTTCTTAAATCCTTTCCATAGACTCTCTAGCATCACCAGGACAGGCCCCTTGCTCTCCAGTGCATGCCCTTCATGTGGATTCTCATATCAAGTTCAAGAGCTTGTCAAATACTTCCTAAAAAGAAACCATGACCCTTGCTTATAAATCCATGGAGAGATACAGAAACCACATAAGAAAGTCACATCAATAAATCAAAATTAATGAATCCTAGGCCCGTAGGGAGTAGAAAAAAGATGCTGAAGAACACTGATTGTAGGTTGTGATTGCAAACTCTTCCTGTATGATAATCCCATAGGAAAAACATATAAAGTCAATGCTATAATTAGTTCTGAGGCTGAGAACTCACAGACTGAAAAGAGGAGGGGGCATCTTTGTAATGGCCAACAATCAGAATCACATGGTGTTCTCTATTTCATGGCATTTTGATTTGCCCTTCCAATTGCTGCAGTCCAGTCTCCATCCTGGAAGGTAAGCTAATTCTCTTCTCACTTTGATGCTCAAGAAGTTATGGTCCTTCACAGAGAACAGACTTGTGGTTGCCAAGGTGTAGGGGGTTGGGGGAGGGATAGAGTGGGAGGTTAAGGTTATCAGATAAAAGCTGTTAAATATAAAATGGATAAACAAAAAAAATGGATAAAAAACAATATCCTACTGTATAGCACTGGGAACTATATTCAATATCCTGTAATAAACCATACTGGAAAAAAAAACTTTAAAAATAGAATGTATACATAAGTATAACTGAATCACTTTACTGTACAGCAGAAATTAATACAATATTGTAAATCAACCATACCTCAATTAAAAATTTTTAAAAAAAATTTAAAGGTACAGTATGTTAACGCATATATATGGAATTTAGAAAGACAGTAACAATGATCCTATATGCAAGGCAGCAAAAAAGACACAGACGTAAATAACAGACTTTTGGACTTTGTGGGAGAGAGCGAGGGTGGGATGATGAGAGACTAGCACTGAAGCATGTATATTACCATATGTAAAATAGATGACCAGTGCAAGTTTGATGCATGAAGCAGGGCACTCAAAACCAGTGCTCTGGGACAATCTAGAGGGATTAGGTGGGGAGGGAGTTGGGAGGGGGGCTCAGGAGGGGGAGACACGTGCACCTGTGGCTGATTCGTGTCGATGTATGGCAAAAATCACAATATTGTAATTATCCTTCAATTAATTTATTAAAAAAAGAAGGTATGGTCCTTGGCCAATAACCTGGATAGGTTCAATATATTCAGAATCCTTGGAAATGGCCTTATAGTGGTCTAGAGCTAGACACACATACATTTTCCATTACAGAGTAAAATGACTTCTTTACATAATTGTCCCTGAGACCTGTATCTCAAAGGTTTTGCCAGGTGAGAAGGTCTACACTAAAATGCCAAAATATAAGAGTCGTTGGTTTGACTCTAAGTCCAGCCCCGGGATAAAAGGCAATGCCCTTCTCTGGGCAGAGCTTCTTTGGAGAGATGTACTGTGCCAGAGTCCAGGTTAGCTGGGATAAGAACCCTAACACAGACCACAGACTTCCCTAGTGACCCTCAGCATCTGTAAGGAGAATATGGCAGCAACTCAACAGCCTAAGAAGGTCCAGAGAAAGGAAGTGACACTCCCTCTGCTAGGTCCGGGAAGCAGGGTTAAAGGTGTTTGGACAGATGTTTTAATACACTCACTGGTTTCAGGGCATGGGAGCAGTTGGCCCATCAGAGGCTCTGGAGTTAGAACAATTTTGTTCCCACCTCTGCCACTGAATAGCCCTGTAAGTTGAATCCAATTTCTTAAACTCCCCAGGCTTTCACTTCATCATCTGTAAAATTGAATTGTTATACCCATGTAAGTTCATTGTAAAGATGGAATGAATTCATGTTGTGGGAAAATGCAGGGCACCAGACTTAGCCAACAGTATTGCTCTTGATGTATGGTAGTTTTCATTTACCCTGGCCCAGCCTGAGACTGTATGAAGAGTGAGTCTGCAAAACCAAAAATTCTCAGGGTCAGAACTGCCTCTTTTTGATATGGCCCAGTCCCCACGTCGCACTAGTTGTTAAGAACCTGCCTGCCAATGCAGGAAATGTAAGAGACGCGGGTTCAATCCCTGGGTCAGGAAGATCCCCTGGAGGAGGGCATGGCAACCCACTCTAGTTTTTGTGTCTGGAGAATCCTGTGGACAGAGGAGCCTGGGAGGGCTACAGTTCACAGGGTCGCAAAAAGTTGGACATGACTGAGCAACTTAGCGCGCACTGCACAGTTCTAATAGCAAGGTCTTTGTTTCTGTTTCTAGAGGACCGGGTAGAAACAACACAAGAGGGACACAGGGCACTTGCTGAGAAGGGGGCTGTAAATGGAGTTAGTGTACAATGTTATCAATAAATAATATTCGTTTTACTTTTATCTAAAAAGTAATGCATGTCCCATGTTCATTTTGATGTTGTTAAATTAAATGCTATTTAACATTGTTTGATGTCAATATTACACAATTTGATCTACACATTCAAAGCAACCCTTGTCAAACTTCCAGCTGGTTTTTTGCAGAAATTATAGACTTACCCTAAAATTTATAGGGACATTCAAGAGACCCAGAATAGCTAAAATAATTTTGAAAAGTAATAACAAAATTGAAAGTCTCCAATTCTTGATTTTAAAACTTACTACAGGGCTTCCCTGGTGACTCAGTGATAAAGAATCTGCCTGCCAGTGCAGGAGACATGGGGTTCAACCCTAGCTGGGGAAGGGCCCACATGCTTCAGAGTAACTCAGCCCATGCGCCACAACTATTGAGCCTGTGCTCTAGAGCCCAGGAGCTGCAACTTCTGAAGCCCACGTGTCCTAGAGCCCATTCTCAGCAACAAGAGAAGCCACTGCAATGAGAAGCCCACACAGCTCAGCTAGAGAGTAGCCTACACAGCGATGGACCCATCACAGTCAAAAAAAAAAAAACTTACTGCAAAACTACAGTAGTCAAGACAGTGTTGTATTGGCATAAAGACAGACATATAGATCAGTGAAATAGAATTGAGAGCCCAGAAATAAACCCATACATTTATGGTCAGTTGGTTTTCAGTAAGAGTACCAAAACTATACAGTAGTGGAAAAAATAGTCTTTTCAACAAATGATGCTGGGACACACTTGAAAGGATGAATTTGGACCCTTGCTGTACATCAACCACAAAAACTAACTCAAAGGGTCAAAAATCTACCTGTGAGAGCTGAAACTACAAAACTTTTAGAAGTGGACATAAGCATAAATCTTGTGACATTCAATTAGACAATGGTTTCTTAGATATCACATCAAAACTATAAACAAAAGAAAAATAGATAAATCAGACATCACCAAAACTAAAAAATGTTGTGCTTCAAAGAACACCATCAAATGGAAAAGACAACTCACAGAATGGGAGGGTATATTTGCAAAATTACATATCTATAAAATGAATTAGATCCAGAATATATAAAGGGCATCTATGGTGGCGCTAGTGGCAAAGAGCTCACCTGCCAGTGCAGGAGACATAAGAGACATGGGTCAGGAAGATCCCCTGGAAGAGGGCATGGCAACCCACTCCAGTATTCTTGCCTGGAGAATCCCATGGACAGAGGAGCCTGACAGGCCATGGTCCATAGGATCGCAAAGAGTTGGACATGACTGAAGCAACTTAGCACACACACACACAACTCAGTAGTAAAAAGACAAACAAATTAAAAATGGACAAAAGATTTGAATAGACAATTTTCAAAAAAAGATATACAAATGGCCAATAAGCACATAAAAAAGATGCTCAACACTGTTAGCAATTTGAGAAATGCAAATCAGAACCATGAGAAGGCAACTTCATATCCACCAGGATGGAAGTAATTTAGAAGACAGATAATAACAATTATTGGCAAGGATGTGGAAAAACTGGAACCTTTATGTACTGCTAGGGGGCATGAAAAATGGTGCAGATACTTTGGTAAATAATCTGTCAGTAACTGATTACTCAAACAGTTAAGCAGTTATTGTATGATCCAGCAATTCCACTCCTAGCTACATACCCAAGAGAAATGAAAATACATGGCCCCACAAAAATGTGTACACAAATGTTCACAGCAACATTATTCACAATAGCCAAAAAGGGAAAGCAACCCAAGTTTCCATCAAGTGGTGAGTCAATAAACAAAATGTGGTATGTCCATACAATGGAATATTGGGGCTTCCCTTATAGCTCAGTTGGGAAAGAATCTGCCTGCAATGCAGGAGACCCGGGTTTGATTCCTGGGTTGGGAAGATCATTTGGAGATAAAAAGAAATTAATCCATGCTGCAGTGTAGATGAGCCTTGAAAATATTGTACTAAATAAAAGAAGCCATACACAAAAAGTCACACTTTGTATAATTCTATTGACAAGAAATGTGCAGAATAGGCAAATCCATAGTCACAGAAAGTAGATTGTGAAAGTGTAAGTCGCTCACTCATGTCTGACTCTTTGAGACCCCATGGACTATACAGTCCATGGAATTCTCCAGGCCAGAATACTGGAGTGGGTAGCCTTTCCCTTCCCCAGGAGATCTTCTCAACCCAGTGATCGAACCCAGGTCTCCTGCATTGCAAACGGATTCTTTACCAGCTGAACCACAGAGGAAAGTAGATTAGTGGTTTCCTAAAGTGGAGGAGAAGGAGATTAGGAAGCAGTGGGGAGTATAGGGTTTCTTTTTGGAGGTGATGAAATTGTTCTAAAATTGATTGTGATGATAGTTGCTCAACTCTGTAAACAAATCAAAAACCATTCAACTGTACACTTTAAATTGGAGAGTTGTATGATATGTGTTATGTTTTTTATTAAAATTGTCATAATAAAAAAATGATATATGTCCGTTACAGAAACTTGAGAAAATTCAGAAAAGCAAAAAGAAGAAAAAAGAAGCTAAAGAGAAATTAAGGAAACAATCCCACTTACCACTGCAACAAAAGAATAAAATACCTAGGAATAAAACTACCTAAGGAGGTGAAAGACGTGTATGCACAAACTATAGGACACTGATGAAAGAAATCAAAGATGACACAAAGAGATGGAGAGATATACCATGTTCTTGGATTGGAAGAATCAATATTGCAAAAATGACTGTACTACCCAAAGCAATCTACAGATTCAATGCAATCCCTACCAAGTTACCAATGGCATGTTTCACAGAACTAGAATAAATAATTCCACTGACACTGAATTTTTTTTTCTGTTTCCCAATTGGCCTCAGGATTGGTTAAGCCAAAACTTCCTCTCCTGAAATATACAACCTCTCATGATTCATTCTGTTTACTCCTTGAACATCATCTTTCATCATTTCCACACTGGCACCAAATGTTTCAACCGTAACAGATTGTTTTTCTCCAAACATTGCATGCTCTCTTGCAAGTCTCTGCACTTGGACACATCATTCTCACTACCTGCAACTGGTGGTCCCTCCCTTCTTCATTTGGCCAATTGTATTCATCCATCAGATTTCAGCTTAAACATCAGCTTCCAGAAAGCCTTTCCTGATCCCTGGGATTGGGTGTACCTCCTTGGTATGTAACAGTTCTCTATGTGTATTTCTATCAAATCATTCACACTATGTGGATGTTTTAATTAAAATTTAATTATGAACAAAACTTCCAAGATCTCTGGGACAATATAAAAAGGTTTCATATTCATGTCACAAGATCCAGAGGGACTGGAAAAAGGAATTGGTGCAGCAATTTTTGAGTAAAAAATTGCTGGAAATGTCCCAAAATTTGATCAAAGACATATTTACACATTCAAAAACTCAATGAAATCCAAATGTATAAACATAAAGAAAATCCTGCCTAGACAGATAACAAAACTAAAGAACACTAAAGATAAAGAAAAATTGTGAAAGCATATAGAGCAAAATGACACATAATACACAAAATATTAACAAAAATTTGAAATACTGTGGATTTCTCATCAGAATCCAAGGAGGGCAGAAAAGAATAATGTCTTTAAATCACTTAAAGAGAAGAACTGCCAACCTGAACTCTATATCCAACAAAAATATTCTTCAGAAATAAAGGCAAAATAAAGATATCCTCAGATGAAGGAAAAACTAAGAGAATTCATCAACAGCTCTAAAAGAAATGCTACAGAGAGTTCTTCAGGGTGAATATAAATTATACTAAAGAGAATCTTGGAACTTTGGGAGTAAAGAAGTGAAACAAAAATGGTAAATATAAAATACTATTTCCCCCCCATTAAGTTCTTTAAAATATGTAGGCCTGTTGAAAGCAAAATATTGTAACATTGTCTGGAGGAATTTTTAATGTATTCAGATATAATATGTATGAAACTTTGAAGGAATAGAGAGGGATGGTAAAGTGTTATAATGCTTTATTTCTTAAAAATTTATTTATACTAAAATTCAGTTGAGTTTTGAGAAATGCAGACAATTGAGTAGGCTTCCCAGTTGGTGCTAGTAGTAAAGAACCTGGCTGACAATGCAGGAGACCTAACAGAAGGGTTCCATCCTTGAGTGGGGAAGATCCCCTGGAGGAAGGCATGGCAAGACACTCCAGTATTCTTGCCTGAAGAATCCTATGGGCAGAAGAGCCTGGCGGGTTATGGCCCATAGCATGGCAAAGAGTCAGACAAGACTGAAGCAACTTAGCACGCACATAGACAGTTGTGTAACCAACTCGACAATTGATACACAAAGTTTCAGAATAATGAACCAAATCAATACTCCCCAAATGACCCTCAGGTTACTTTGTATTCCTTTCCTCTCTCCTGTTCCCACCTCCCCAGGTAACCAATGAGAAATTTTACATCACTATAGCGTAGTCTGTATTTTTGAGATTTTATGTGAATAGAACCAGGCAGGATACACCCTTTTCCCCCCTTACTTCTTTCACCCAATGTTATTATTTTGAAAGTCATTTATGTTGTTATCCAATATATATTGATACATGTTCGTGCACTGGATTTATTCTGGGAAGACCAAGTCGTCTGACATTATATACGTGCATACTTAAGTATACACATGAGTATGTAAATTAGAGAGGTAAAGATTCTGAGAGAAACATTTGGTGTGCTATTTGCACACTTCTTAGTATGGTATTATGGATACACAGGTGGTAATACAGATGTAGGGAAGATGTTACCACTTTCTGGGGACAGCATACTTCCATTGGACAGCTCAAGCTTTAGGCATCAAATGGACATTATTATCTGATTAATAATCATTATATGATTACTGACCAGAAACCTTGAGTTGTTATTTATTTATGTGTTATTTAGCCTCTCTGTTATAAGTGTGATGATGTTTTATCCTCTGTTCCTTCATGTCATTTTTGAAAAACAGAGACAATGACAACACTTCATATGTTTAAGTGAATTCAGATGAGTTCTCATTTCTAAAGCATTGTACATGGAGTCTGACACATTGCAGGCAATCAAAAAAATGTTAGTTCTTTTTCTTTTCTACCTTTTTGTTTGAGAAAAAATTTCTCATTCTTAAAAAATGGTAGAGCATTTGAATTTAAGCATGATATCATAGTGCCATCTGGTGACTATAGAGAGCTATTACCTTATCTGTATTGGATACTTCATTTCTGACAAAGTTCAACCACTTCAAAATATCCTGAACTTGGGAATTCATCTCTAGTGTGTCTGGGTTAGTGTTGCAAGGACAGGGAATGAGGACTGTGCTTGAGGACAGTCCTGTGGAGGTTGGAAATGCCTCCTTTGTGTGGGCATCCTCTCCTGTCAGGAGGCAGAGCTCAAGGAATAAGGAATTTTCTTCACAGCCTACCCTAAAATGGGCAGAGGAAAACTTGAGTGTGGTAGGAAGTGTGTGAAGTCTTGAATGACCTGGCCTCTGTAATTTTGGCTTTGAGCCTAATCTCAGAGGGGTTTCAAAACCATGTAACCCCGGACACCACACAAATATCCCGACTAGAAAAGGAAACCCCTTCTCCAATCTACCAGCCCCCACCCCCACCTGGATGAATAGAGCCAAGGCTTCTACATTCATCAGACTCGTGCCTGGGCTCAGGTTATACCAAGTACCCCTTCCCTCACTCCACCCCCCACCCCTTGAACAGCTCCCAAGCGAGTCTTTGCAGATGGCCACTCTTGTCATCTCTCCGGTGCCGCCAAATCAAGTCAAGACTGATCAATTAATTAAATGTGAACTTTATTGTGCTTTGGATTATGTAAGACAGTGTGGTGGAGGCAGTGGAGAAGATAGATTGAAAAACATGGTAGGAAAGAGTGAGCTAAAAATCATCTACAAAATAATTTTTTAAATGATTGCATGCTGAACTAGACTAAGAGCTACAGCTATGTCATTGTATTCATTATTGCAGAAGCATTGAGATATTCTAGGAGTTGGAGGTTAGAGGATGGGGAGAGGCTTCATGGAGGATGTGGCATTTATGCTGGGCCTTGAAGGAGGGGTAAAATGTTGATAGATGAGGTGGAGGGAAGAAGATTTCAGAGAAAATTCTGTAGAAGGACTGGAAAAAAAACAAGAGGGCAAACAAACACCCCCAGGGAGTGACACTTCCCAACTGGGAAGCCTGAGGGGGCTCAAGCCCCCAGATGGGGTCTTCAGTACCAATGATATTAGAAGGCACAGGGCAACGGGCTTGTTTGTAAACCTAGCAGCAGCAGGAGGTTTCACATTGCAGTCAGGGGCCCCAAACTGGCTGAACTACGCCTGGATGGACTCTTTCATCCTTTCATCCTGTGTGGTCCTTATTCATCCTTCCTCTTGCCCACTGACTGCCTGAACGGTAGTTCGTGCGCGCCCACGTGCACGTGTGTGAGTGTAGGTGTGTGTGGATGGGTGGGGGACCGAGGCTTTGTCTCCCACTGCAGCTTCTTCCACTTTTCCCTCGTGTGGCACACAGCTGGTTTCCGTGGAGCTGGAGCTCGGGCCCTTTCCACTGTCTGAGCCTCAGGGAACTCTAGCTCTTGATTAAGCACCTAGGAAACTTCCTCAACATGAAGATAAAACCTACTGTGGGGGGTGACTTGGATTAGGGCAGGACTACTCTTTCCAGAGGTGGAGATTGATGGCGGTGTTGACTGATGGTGGTGGTAGTGATGGCGGTAAGGGCTGGGGACGTGTGAACAGACACTGGCTGCTGGGACTGCTGTAGTGTTCAGTCAGGAGCTGGGATGTCAGGCTAGACCTGCTTGGCCTCGATCACCCCTCCCCCTTCCTCAACATGCCCTACAGGGGAGACATATGGGGAACCCGAAAACGGCAATGACACTGGTAGAGTATCCAGGCTGATGTTGTCCTGCTCGACTCTCACCCCCGGAAGCCCCAGAGATCTTTTTTCTTGGCCAACATCTGTCTAATCTCCAGATGGGACTGTCACCTCCCCCTGTCCAGCTGCTGGAGGTAAATAGGTTATGTAGCTACTTATGCTACTCAGATCAAGAGGTATAGGGAATTGATCAGAAGAAAAGGAAAGTTAATTACTGTGAATTTCTCTCTCAAAAGATTAGGAATCCCAGATAAAATCTAGCATCTGACAGAAAACGAAAGGATGGAAGAGCTCTGTCAGGCTTCCCTGGAACTGGACATTTAGAGCTCAGTGAGGTCATCGCTCGAAATAACCTTGAAGCTGATGTGGCCTTGTTTCACTTTGGCGGTTGGGCCACCCTTCTTACGCAGGTACAGGGACTTTAGTTCACGGCAGTCACTGGGGTCAGCATCCAGGGTAACCTGGCCCAGGAACTGATCACGGAACTTGCGCTTGTTCCATACCTGGAGAGACAAGTGAACAGAGTGAAGGTGAGTAACCCTCTGTGACACTGGACTCTGTCCCTGTGGACCTAATGCTGGACTTAGAAAGGGCTATTTAAAAACCAAGGACTTTTTCCTACTACCACTCTGAGTAGGGGAAAAGTACCTCAAAGAGCAGAGATGAAAAGCAGAGTTCAGGATCAAACTTGGCAGCTGGTCAGAAGCAGTAAGTCAGGGGAACACAGCCAAACCATAGTGATCCATCCTGACCTAGCAGGTTGAGGGCCATGTTAACTGGCATATGCTTCCCTACATGGGAATTTGCCACGCCTGTGTTAACATGTGAATCTGACAGCATGTGGGTTTCTGCCCACAATTAAATATGTGGAGGAGAAGACAGTTAGGATGGACATTCATAAGGAAGTCAGTGATTGTGCCTGGTGGGAGGTATCTGAGTACAAAACAAATAACCCAAAATAACCCTTGCTCTGTATCCTAGTCATCTGTGATGCAGCTGGGATCATTTAGTATCTAGTAGTGAATAGGAGCCACTCTGCGGGTCCCTGTTCACATCTTACCTGCACTATAATAGGAATGTCAGTGGTCCTTCTGTAGAAAATGGCCTGGGTGTCAAAAATGGCATGAACGGTGTTCTTTTGGACAGGAGAACGGACTTCTTCCTTTCCACACTTGATGATCAAATATGGGTTTACAGCTGGAACAAAGTAACCGTTATTTTGAATGCAGTGATGAAAAGTCCTCTTCCTGGATAGTTAAAATGATCTCACTAAGTCTACTCAGGGATTTTTAGCATAACACCTGATTAGTAGAATGACCTAGGACTTTGGTGTCTACTTTCCTTTTCTTTTCTATATTTTATAGAAGGATATAAAAATGAATACTAGATAGGCTTTGCCCAAAGACACTTATATCCCATTTTCTCCTTTTTAATTGAAGTGTAGTTGATTTACAACATAGTGTTAATTTCTACTATATAGCAAAGTGATTCAGTTTTATATATATATACATAGCCAAAATGTTTGTTTGGGTTTTCTGTAAGATGTGGAAAAGCCCAAACAAGCTTTTCTGTCAATCCTTTATATATATATACCTATGCATATATATAAATATATCCTTTTAATATATATACATATATATAATATATGCAATATATAATGCTTGAAATATATATGTATGTTTATATATTTTATGTATACAATATATATACATTATTTTTAACTATTCTTTTTGATAATAGTTTATCACAGGATATTGAATATAGTTCCCTGTGCTATACAGTAAGACCTTGTTTACCTATATCCCATTTTCCTAACTTGGTTGACAGCCACTCTGACTTTTCTACACTGAAAATACCACTGGAGAGACTCATCTGTGACCATCTTTCCTAATCATATATGCAATAAGTGAAACTGCATTTTGCTTTCCCAGACACCCCTGCATTTCTTACTTTCATTGGCATACTTCTTCTCCAGGCCCTCAGCGCTATGCACTGTGATCTGGGTGACAACCTTGGGGTAGCCACGAGCCAGATTCCAGCAGGACATCTTCGGCATGTCCATAGTCAGCTCCCTGGAACATCAAAAGGAAGACACGTAATCCACGATGAATGCCCTTTGATGAGGAGAAAGGCTAGCCAAAGCAGACCTCGTTGTTGAAAAACATGAAATGCCAAGGGGCCTAGCCCATTCCTCCCCAGACATGGCTTATATTTTATGGGTATGTTTTCCTTTCCCCTTGCTTTAAGGCCCAGAAGATAAATATCAGAGTAGGCAGGGCTGGGGTGAAAAGGTAGCTTTGGTGACCCAGCATTCAGAACATAAGAGAGACGCAATGAGGAGGGCCAGCTGTTTAAGAAAAGAGTCAGCCAGAGAACAGATGATAAAATATAAGCAGAAAAACTTAGGCTATAGGCCCGTTCTCCTTAAATGGCAGCTCAGAGCATTGAAGCCCAGACCTCCGCGGGGAATTCCTCACAAACCACCCCTCTTTGAGACATGGTTCTCCTGCCATCATTTCAGTTAAATCTGACTTGCACAACTTGGCCCTCTGAGTATCCATCTAGGGGGAGAGGGCCAATGGGGTTAGGACTTGGAGGCAAAGCCTAGAATAGGAGTTGGCAGGGCTGGCCAAGAAAACAGCACCTGAGCTGGACAGGCACTTCACAGAAGATTCTCAGGAGGAATTCGCTGGTACGACCATGCTGGAACATGGTTGGGACCAGCACGTAGTTGCCCTTCTTCAGGTATTTGCTCAGAAACACAGTGCGTGTGTCGATGTAAGTGGAGGTCCCGGCACGCTCCTGAATGTAGAGGTGGTGGAGGCGGAATTTACGGTTCAATTCCACCTGGAAATGCAAGAGAAGGAAATGCTCCATTGCACTCATATCAGGTTTTTTTTTTTTGGTTTTGGAAGATTCTAGGTCCTCTTACTAGCTTCATCCCGCCATCTTGCTTAATTCCCTTAACCCCAAGGCATTCTAATTTTGATGCTGTTTGCCATTACCGTCTCTGCTCCAAAGGCCCATTCTTACCTTGAAGAGCTCAAAGCCGATGATGTAATTGTCAGGTCTTCCCATGCGGCGGTAAGTGCGCATGTCCTTTTGCTGTAGAGACATGATGACCTTGTGCCCATCCTCTGGCACAGTGAAGATGTACTAGAGAAAAGAGGCCACCAAGGAGCTTAGTTAACGCACTTCTGTTTCAGGTGGGTCAGCTCAAATGTCAGGGTGGAAAACTCTACCTTTTGAAGCAGAGACTTGGGTTATGTTCTGGGCTTTGCCACTGACCAGACAATGAGAATTTGGATAATTCATTGACTTGCTAACTGTGGATTCTAATGTTTGTTTTTCCCTATGGCATTCAGCATGTGTTGAGAGACACAACTTCATGCCCAGGCCTCTAATTCCAAAGAGGTATGCTTTCTTTTAATAAACAATTGTTTAGGCTCTTGGTCTTTTTGTTCCCAATTATCCCCTTATTTTTTAAGTTGTACATAGGAAAAATCAAGAATCTATAAAGACAGAAAGCATTCTTGCTTGACTTAACCTGACACAGCAGCATTCCCCTAGGCTAGCCTCTTTTTGCCATCCCAGATGTGTGACTTGTGGGAGGGGTTGGATGCAGTTCCTTGGTGAATTGATACTCTGTTATCACTATTATAGGGAAGCTACAGGGCTGTGTTAGAGACTTTCCAAACATAATTTGGGGAATCATGCCATTGGGAAGTGAATCTAAAAGGCATCATATTTTTCTCTCTGCCTCTGTCTCTGTCTCTCTCTCTTTTTCTGTTTCTGTCTCTGTTTCTGTGTGTATATGTGTGTGTGTGTGTCTTTCTCTCCCTCCTAGAAAGAAACAGGAAACAGATGCAAAATCATAGGTTCACAAGGCCCCCACAGATCTATCCTGTGAAGACACTTAAACAGTGAAGCCAAAAAAAGCCCATTTCACCAGTTTGGTATATTGCCTGACAATTAAAGCATTTCCAGGGTTGTAAATGAAGGGAGGTGGTAATAGGAGCTTTCATCTCTTTAGGGACAATTAAGGTAGAAGGAAAGGAGAAAAGTATGAGTTAAGTAAAGCAGCCCACCAACTTTAGTATCTTTCAAAATGGCTGCCAATGAGGTTCATGGAAAGAAAACACCCATGGATAAGGCTGCAGTACAGTCAGAATTCTTGTCTCCTGTGGGCTAGCTCATCAGCACATTTGTGGATCAAAGCATCAAGGTTATTATAGGTTCAGGCTTTGGCTGTTTGTAAATTTTGCTTTGAGGTGTGCCCGGGCTTGACCTCTAATGTGTCACCTGGCATAGCACTGTAATGGGAGATGAATGGAATAGGTTCATTGGTATGGTAGTGATTCAAATCCTGGGAATAATGACCTGGGATTCTAGATGAGAAAAGGGAGTCATAATGATGGGGTTCAGGAGAATCACCTGCCTGAGAAAGAGGACACATATAGTAAGTGTGCACCCCAGGGAGCAATTAGGCAGTAAGATATAAAAAAGAATTGAGAAAGCATCAAAGAGCAGATCCTCTCTCTCCAATGTGGGGCCATCACAAGGTAGCAGGGCATGTCAAAGCATACCCAGCAATATAGTCAAGAGAGAGGCAGCCAGAGGAGGTGGCTTGGATTTGATAATGTTGCCAAATCACATATCTGCAAAGAGACACAGTCTACTGTGCTTTACAAGCATCTGAGCCCATTCGTCTTCATCTTGGTTGATGAATATTACACAATAGTGGCCAGTGGGAGAACTGATGTCAAAGAAACATTCCAAGGTGAGACCTGGCTTCCTATTGCCTTGATAGTGAAAAGTGCAAGTGTTAGTTGCTCAGTCATGTCTGACTGCAACCCCTGTCCATGGAATTCTCTAGGCAAGAATACTGGAGTGGGTTGCCACTCCCTTTTCCAGGGGATCTTCCTGACCCAGAGATTGAACCCAGGTCTCCTGCATTGTAGGCAGATTCTTTACTCTCTGAACCACCAGGGAAGCCCTATTGCCTTGATAACTTGAAGACAAAAAGAATTTGGTTCAAACCTGGGGGTTCTGCAGGAAGGTGTCACGGTTGTTATAGCAACCTCCTGAACGATTCATTAGGGGATCATCGTTCACAGTCCAGCATCCCACCACCGACTCCAGCTCCTTGGGGCCAAAAACTGGGTTGTTCACATTGCGGCAGACATTGAGTTCATGGAAGTTGCGGCAAAAGTCCTCCAGGCTCATCCTGAATGGATGGAGTGCAGGAGAGAGAAATGAAGATGGTACTTAATACCTACCCCTGCAGTTCCATGTGAAAGCCTCAATTCTCTTAGCACAGAAAAATCCTCCTCACCAAAACTCTCCATCATCAGACATAACAATCCCCAGGTTCTTGCGATCTGCTGCAGTCAGTTGTTGCCACTCTTCAGAACTAAAGGCAAATGAACAAAGGGATAAGCCAGTATGTTTGCCATTGACTTCCTACAGGAAGCAGGATGCCAAAGGAACAGAATGCATGAGGATTGGGACAGCTTTGTTTCACTGTCAGCTGAGTCACAGACTCCATGCCCAAGAAGGACCCACAGATGTCACTAAGCATTGACAGCCCCTTAACAACCTGAGGGATGGGATTGGGAGAAGGTATAGGGTTTGGGGGATGCTGCCGTCAAAGTGAAAAGCCACTCACATCTCACTCCAGGGCCCACTCCATTCCTGTCTTCCCAAGGGGTTCCTCAGACGAATCAGGTACAGCTTCTCAGTACTGAAGACTTCCACAAGTCTTTCTCCAAGGCGGATCTTGCGAATATCAGTCATGGTGTAAGTATGGCCCTTCAGCAGACCCCAATCAGTTTCAACTTCTTGTTCCTCCTGGTCAGGAAACTGAGAACAAAAACACATACATAAGGGCACAAGAATTGGGAGAGCCAAGGCTTGGCTCCTCCTCTTCCTTGATTGGTTTACACCAGTATGGTTGAAACTAGTTCTCTTATGTACATGGAAATTTGTTCCTGCTGCCTAACTTGACACAAAGCAAGCCAAGGAAAAGAAGCAAAGAATTTAATATAACAACTCAAACAATACAAATGACCCATCGTAGTACATTGATAAGAAGAGCATCAAAATTTCGTGGGACTGGTTAATTCTTTGAGCAAACAGCTATAACCTCCACATTCAGGAGCAGAGGTAGGAGGAATAATTTAGCAGAGGCTATTTATATCTGCTTGAATGCTGCATGGCCAGGTTGGAATGACTGGTACAAAAGGGTGATATGTTAAATATCCTTAGCCTCTGCACCAGGGCTCAGTGTCTCTTGTTAGCTTTCTGAGTTTCACAGTGGCTTGTCTTGGATCTCCAGGGTTAGGGTCATATTGCACACTAAATGTCATGGTTTCCTCCACCAAAAGTGAGTAAAGAGTGGTTTTGATGAGTACAAACCTCAATGGAGCAACAGATCAGACCTCCTTTGGTAAATGTTTTGTACAGTTCTTTAAACAGCTTGTACTTCTCCTCAACAAGATCAGAGTATCTTCCCTTCTGCATGTCAACAGTTTCAGCCAATGTGCCAGTGAAGTCCACAATGATATCACTGGTGGTCAGACCATCAAGGGCTTCATAACAGCCAAGGAGCCTAGGGGCAAATATGCAAAGTTACCTTTGTAAAATTATTTCTCCAGGTCTAGGACATCTTGTTCCCTCAAAAGCAGAACACTCCTTGTACAGTCAGTCCTTACCAGCTAGCTTTTCTCTAGGCACAGAAGAAGAGAGATTTTGAGACCATAGTCATATTTCTAGGCTTAGGCTATGTTGATCTAAGTCCATGAATGAAACTTCTTTCCATCAGTAAATATTAGACAAGGAGGAAACCTGAGGCCATAATGTCTTGTGATCCTTAGATTAGCCTCAGAAAGGGGGCACCTTTCTGAGGGAGCAGGTAGGGGTTTAATGGAAATTGGAACAGCTTATTTCTTTCTCATCTAGAATTATGGAGAGCCAGTCCCAGGTCCAGAGCAATGCCTTGGATCTGCCTGACATCCCACCCAAAGCTAAGCTGGGAGAGCATGAGTATGAGTTCCCAAGGATGAATATGACCTTCCTTCCCTTGTGTAGCCTGACCACTGACTAATCAACCCCCCGCCTCCTTACTTGGCATAAGCTTTTTCCAACAGAGCATTCCAAAACTCATTCATGGAGGTGGAGAAGGAGAACACAAGATCTCCATTGATGGTGGGCAGCAAGTCATCAATCACCACCTCAGTCCATTCTCCAAAATGCCAGAACCGGAAGTAAAATATCCCAGCATATTTATCTAGTTTTCGAGGGTCCCATTCCTGTTCCTTATGGTTGGGGATTGTCTGGAAACATAAGAACATTCAATCAGTCAATTTTTATTCACCAGACCATATCCAGATATTGAGATTACAGTTGACTTCTGGAAAATCCATGGGGCAACAGAAAGCACACCAAATACATTTGGCTTGGGTCTAAGTTAGGAAGTCCCTGGTAGGGCATTTTTCCCCCCCAACAGTTTTTGCTTCCCCAGTTCAGTTTTGCTGAGAATAGTATTACCATGCTTGCCCTGAATACACATAGGATCATGGAGGGCAGCAAGTTATGGCTTAAATTATTTCCCACAGATAATCTACAAAGTCGATCATGAGAAACTGTCTACATAATCATATTCATGGTTGCATATTCAGCCCTATAAACAAGGCATTTTAAAAACCAAAAATTATTCAAAACACAAGGCCCCCTGTGCTTTTAGAGGTCCACATTAGAGAGTTCATGCAGATTCTATAGATGATAGATTTTATTCACACCTTGAATAAAATTACATTTTGGAAAGTCTCCTTTTAAAATTCAATTACACTTTCAGCTTCTAAAATTGTTTTTCTGAAGAAAATGCTCTACCTTTGTCCCAAATCAACACTTCATTGCCTTGAACTCTGCCTAAATGCCATAGGAATTTTTGTACTCTTAATAATTTATTAGAACCTTTTCAAGGATATATTTCCATCTTTCTCACCTTTTCTTTTATTCATATCTGTCAGTGACTTCCTGGATCCCAGTGGGTTTTTTTTTTACCCCATTAGGTACAGAGAGTGTAAGTATGCAGAGCTACTGAGTCAAAGTACTGCAAGTGAACAAAAGATCAACTAATAATGTGTGACAAAGCAAATAGAGCAAAATGTTAATGGTAGAACGCAGGTGAGTAAATGGCTGTTGACTGTAAAAATCATTCAACTTTCTGTATTTGTGAAACTTGTCATAATAAAATGGAGGAAAATCACCTCCAATCGTGAATACTTCTGACTTCAAGAATTAAGCAAGCTAAGAAAGTTACAAGCTGACTTTTCCTAAAATTACTAAAGAAGACAAGAAGGTAGAAGCCAAGTGAGGTCCTGAAGAAGGGAGAATACCTTTGTCCAGTGACACTCCTGAACAGCCAGACAGGAAAACGCAGAGATCATTGGCTTGTGCCCCAGTCTCCCTTGGGTCAGCTGGTGGTTGCTGATGTTGCCCACGATCAGACGAGGGTCATCGCAGATGTCCTGTGGATACAACAGTTGGTTCTAAGATTCTGAGATGTGTTCCCTGTCAGACAGTGTGAGCTCAGCTGCACAGGACAGACCTCACAGATGAGGTAAGATCAAAAGATGACCAGAATTTCCACGGGTGGGAGAAAGGGAAGGTTGTGGGGTTGTGAGAACAAACAGAAAGCAGTAGATCATCAAGCCACAGGAAAAGGATCATGTGACAGGGTGGAAGGAGAAGGTGAGAATGAGACAGGATGAAATGTGCTAGTGCCCTCAGACAGTTTTTGCAGCAGCAGCCAGTTGTAAAGAGGAGAGCAAGGGATTAGCACATTACATTTTGATCCTATTTGTCAGGATGAGATTTCCTGAAGAGCCTGTACTAGGAAGGGTGATTGCATTTAAAAGACAAGGTCTGATGGAGATGGACATTAATACTTCTCCCTCTCTAGGAAAACGAGTTAGGGGACCTTATATATGAAACCCATTCCTAATAAAAAGCAAAGGCAACAGTGTTCTCCATGGCAACTAGATTTCCCTACCTCCTTGGATGAATACAGATGGCAGCAGCACTAATAGCAGATGGTAATAGACTGTTCTGAGGAGCACTTCAACAGACACTCTTTTTCCCCAGTGGATGTTCCAAGGGATGCTGACAGACTGGCTGCAGCATTTGTTAGGGGTGTATGTGTGTCTTTCCCTAATATATCATTAGCTGTGCCATTCCCACCGCAAGGAGGAAAATGAGGCCCAAATAATACAATTACAACACAAAGTAATAGAGGCATTTTCAAAGTATAGCCAGTGCCTGAAGGAAAGATCCCCAAGTTTCCCTGGTGGGAGGTGGAATAATTTGAAAAGTAGTGGCAATGCTCAGGTTGAAGCCTTAAGAATGACTAGAGTTAGCAATTGGACACGGGAGTGGTAGGGAGGTATAATGAGTAGAGAGACAGCATGGACAGAGGCATAGCCACATACATGACACCATATAATTTAAGACACGTTTGCGTGATTCAGAGTATCAGCCCTTGGAGAGTTCAAAGGCAGGAAATACCAATGAAGTCTTGGGTAGATGGAGACAGTTTCTTGGAGGAGGCCTTTGGCCAGTACCTTGACATTCTGCTTACCCAGCAGAAATAAACCCTAGTCTCAAATGGAAAGAAAATCTAGACATATGTCCTTTAAAAAATTATTAAATAGACATCTATATTTTTCTGGTTCTCAAAACTCTTTTTTTAATGGACATAATTCTCTTTGATGAAGGGTCTGGTCTACAGAATAAAACATTCCATATATTCTTTAAAAGCCAAAATAACTCTGGAAAGGAACAGACATTCTGGGCAAGGACAAGACCAAACTGAAGATTAATTGGTCATCCTTTTGCCAAAAGGAGAGAGTTAGGTGGGTTGTCAACTTTGTATTTTCTGGTCTTTTTTTTTTAGGTGTCTCATCATTACTTTTTTGTCTTAAAAAAAGACAAATTTTTTTCATGAGTTGGGAACTGCCTGTTTTTTTTCACTTACGGAGTATAGAGCAGGTGTGTTGGGTGAATTCAATTTTTATATTCTTTCTCTTCTGTTTGTTCCTTTGCCCTTTCTAAGATGAAATGAAACCCAATTTTTCCTTTCTGAGCTATGCATTACCATTTTATGTGGAGCAAGATGAAAAGTTATATTATGATTTCCTGGACTTAGATAATGCATCTAATAATTTCCTAGCATGAAAAATCAGTAATGTGAACACTGATATGTGGAAAAGTGTGCTTTTAGATTATTAAGGCAAATTACTTGCTGGTTTTGTGTGGAGTTATTAGTGGTTGTGGTCACATTAGTCTTGAATTTCCACAAGGCTTTCATTCATAGCAGGGATCTAGGCTCAGCAAACACTTTTGGCATGTCAACTTCTATTTAAGACCTAAAGGATCATATAAATAAACAGAGACATGGAAGCAGAACTCAAATAGAGGAACTGTATAATTATTCTCTTATTGACTAATCTGAAGGTGATTATTTTATATACAATGTGTGTGTATGCATGTGTGTGTGTGTGAGAGAGAGAGAGAGAGAGCACATGCTTGTTTGTAAAGCTATGTGTAATCATGGAAGAATATATATTTGGGCAAAAAAAAAATTCACCTTATTTTCCATTTCCTCTCATAAACTGGCCCATGCCCCAGTTTTACTTCACCACTCTTCATACATGATGGATGGTTATTTAACAATGGGTTTAAAAAAATAAGTTAACAGTTCATAGACTGTCAAGCCTGAAAGGAGTTTAGAGACTATTTAGTCAACCTGTTTATTTTCAAATGAGGAAACAGGCTCAGAGAAGGAGAGTAACTCAACCCTCCTGGCATTCAGCTGGTTAGTAGACCTAGGAGTAAAGCTTTAGGTTCCTCACATACAGATAGAGAAGGAACCTCTAAACATCAACTAGTCCATCCTTTTTCCTTTAAGTTTATTAATGGCCACCATGTAAAGGATAATACTGTGTAGTTCTTCAAGGATGGAGATACAACCAGCTCTCTCAGTCATCCATCCCAGGGCTTTTTGTCTCTGCTTAATGCTCACCAAAAAGCTCCTCCTCATTCTGGAAGACTGGCTTAAGACATGTTTTAGCTTTTGGTTCCAGGCTAAATATAATGTTACCAATGAGCTTTAATCTCCTCAACCTCATCCACTAAATATGAATCAAACTCTTACATATGTCAGCACCATGATGTGAAACATGGGAGAACATTTTTATCAAGCCACTTTTTTTTTTTTTTAATCTCTTTAAGGAAGTGAAAGACTAGAAACAGCTAAGGAGGTAGAAAGGGTAAAGGGTAATGAGCCAATGCAAATCTACAGCCAAGTGGACTTTTCGATGACAAATTTGGAAACAATGAAATGGCTTATTATTGCATTTTCCCCTAGATTTGGACAACTGGGTATAATTCCTGTGGGGGTAAGGAAGCAAGGCTGGAGAAATTTCCCTGTAAGTCAAAGCTGAGATGCAGAGTGCAGATGGGACATTTCAGCCCAAGCACTGCTGAAATGGTAGGGAGTGGAGTTGGAGGAGAGGTCACAGCTTACACAGTCACATATTTGGGTGGCTTGAGAAGTAGGGAAGATTGCTGAACCCCTAATTGTTCCCAGCTGTGTTGGCGTACTCAACATGATCCTGGAATTGGGCTGTTTGTCAAGGCAAATCACTTCTTAGTGGGAAAACATACAACTAGGAAGTCAAGCACCAAGAGTAAGTCCAGGAATGTTCTCTGCAGACCCCCATCCCAGAGCCAAAGCTTTCTACAAGCAAAGCAGCATCTCTAGGAAATATGTTGCCTTAGCTGAGCACTGAAAGACCCTCTCATTGTCCTCATCTCTCCCTTCCCAGACTCCTCGGGGTCGGGGGAGAAGGGGGCTTACCATTATGAGCCTTGGAGCCCCCCACATTCTATATGGCACTTACCACATCCACATCTTTAGTGATTTTTTTTTACACAGGTGAAATTTGCTGACAATAAACACTGAGGTCCAGGGTAAACCTCAAGAACCACAGTAAAGTGAAAGCCTGCCTAGAAAACCAGCAGCCAGAAGAACAGAGGCGCTTTCAAAAGTGCTATGGGCTGTCTAGCAGTCCTGTGGGGCTGGGGTCAGTGTGGACACTTACAAGTGAGGCTGGCCCTGTAGTAGGTACATTACGAGTAAGTCCAGGATTCTAAGTCATCCTGAAAGGCCTAGGGTTGCCACTCAGGATCCTAGGGCTTTACCAGCTAGTTCAAGCAGTTATCTTATGCTTAGAAAATTGTACCATCTCCAGACACAACATGTAGGTGGACCTCCTCTCAGGGGCCAATGTTGGCCCCTCTGTTCAAGGAATCCACTTTCCTGGGGAGTTTTGCTTCTGTATGAAGATTTTATCATTGGTAAAACATTCTCTTCCTTCCTAATGCCTCCAAGGAAAATTCAATATGGATCTGTAGAATAATACCTTAAGTTCAACTTCCACTTTCAAACTGGACAAGCAAGTCAGTACAGAATTATCTTTTTTAAACCTTCAGACTACTTTAAAGAGATTCCAGGGGTAAATCCTAAACTGCTTTATTGGGAAAATTTGTGTATCTGCAATGGGATACAGTTCGGCAATAAAACGAAACAGGTACATGCTACAACATGGGTGTTCCTTCAAAATATTATGCTAATCAAAGAAGCGAGTTACTTTTATGATTCCATTTTAAGGGAAATGTCTGGAATTGGCAAATCTAGGAATGGGAAGAGAATGTTTTACCAACAGAAACCAAAAGTGGATTAGTGATTGCATGTGACTGGGAGTAGGAGGGGTTTATTCACTGCAAATGTACACAGGGATGTACAGGGATGTATTGGGATGATGCAACTAGTCTAAGCCTGGATTGTGGTGATGTTTACATAACTCTGTAAATTTTTTAAAAAATCATTGCTTTGATAAAATTGCTGAATTTTATGATATATAAATTATACTTTACTAAAGCTGTTAGTGTTTTTTTTTAATTCAGAATCTAAAATAAATAGGAAAGATGGTAAGAGCAAGGGCCTATTCAACTCCCTTTGATTGTGTCAACAGCTAAAAACACTTAGGACTATTCAGGTGAAGGGATGTGATTTCTGGGAAGAAAAAGGAATTCATGAGTAGTCTAGGCCCAAACTACACTACAAAGGTATTACATTCAACTGGGCATTGGAAATTTCTATTGGCACAGAGAGATATGTTTCCTCCTTTATTGGTCCCTCTTATGTAATCTGGGCTTCACTGGTGGCTCAGTTGGTAAAGAATCTGTCTGCAATGTAGGAGACATAGGTTCAATCCTTAGGTTGAGAAGATCCCCCTGGAGAAGGAAATGGCAACCTACTCCAATATTCTTGCCTGGGAAATCCCCATGGGCAGAGGAGCCTGGTGGAGTATGGTCTATGGGGTTGCAAAATGGTCGTACATGACTTAGTGACTAAACCACCATCACCACCATATGTAATCTACCACCGAGGGTTGTGTATCCTGCTTTTAAAATCTCCTCTCAGCCTTTTCCTTCCATTCCTCCCACCTTTGCTTTAATACAGAGCTTCATCAGCCTCTTCCCATACAAGGTAGTAAAATGGCCCCCAGGGAGGGTACTCCCTGGTGGAAGACCTGGGCAAGGTCAATGGTAGTGGAGGCTAAATTCAAAATTTGACCAGGAGAGCTAACAGATCTTGTGCAGGTGTTGTGCGTTCTCCCACACTGGCTGTGCAAATCCCCACAAGGCCTTGCTCCATTTTAATCGGAGATTAGTTGAGTCTGACTCAAGGACATGATTGTAGTAGGGTGTGAGTCAGTCAGGAAAAAAAAGCCACAGGTGGGTTGGAGGGAAGAGTGGCTGGAGGGAGCTGGAGAAGAGACTTTCTGTGGGAATTTGGTGGTTAGATTTCAACCTAAAAATCCTACTTGCCATTTTAGGATCACATGGTAACTCAGTAGAACTCAGCTCTTCAAATTTTCTAAGGTCCAGGAGGACGGGAAAGCCCAGGAATACAGGTTTCAGGGAATATACCTGTGTACCCAGGAAGCAAGGCCAGTAGCTGGGGTCATTGGACCAATGGAGGCCTTAAGGAGAAGGATTTTCCTCTGGAGGATATGGGCCAATGAACTGGCATCGAACAATTGCAAAAACCTTCTCATAATCCCGGTCAATCTAAAGTGGCTCCTTAGGACATAGCAGAGAAGTGGCAAGTGGGAAAAAGAGGAGCTCAGTCCTGCCCTAGGATGGTGGGGCTTGACTGCAGTTGGTTGGTTCAATTAGCAGCAATGTTTACAGACACAGAGGCTGTTCAACCCAGAAGGGGAAAGAGACAGAAAATATCAGGTTAATCGTGCTTCTTCCCTTTCAGAGTCTTCAGAAAATAACCCTGCTTGCCAATGAGGCAGTGAGTCCAACGACCCGTCGTGTCTTCCTGAGCCAATTTAAAGAGGCCTAGGGCTGTCTCTCAGCTTTCCTAATGGGAGGCCAGAGAACTTTGACGTGGTTCTTGACCACAGGCTTGGCCTCCACTCTGACTGGAAACTACTCTCCAGCTTTTTGAAGATTCAGATGGTGGTCCAGAGCCTTGTTTTTTCCCCTACTTCCCGCAAGAGGTCCCCTCCCCAACCACTTCAATCCACCATGATCTCCCCTTCTTCAAAACCCTATGTTGATTTACTGTCTGTATGCCTAAAATAGCATTTCCTCTATCCAGCATTAATTTATTATTTAACTCTTTGGTAGCTCAGTATCCATCTCTTCTACTATAATGGGAGTCCCTCATCTCAGATCTTGTCTGTATCTTGCATAGAGGCTGGCATAGAGTAAGTGCTACATAAATATTTCTCAATTGACTCTCCTTTTGGGCTGAATAAACACTAAGCTCAGAGTATGCTCTCAAAAGGGAGGGTATGGGTCAATTAATGGATGTGCAGCATCAACATGGTGAGGAGAAATGTGAGAACTCACTGGAGGGAAGCTATGTATTTTATCAAAAGACACACAAGCAAATCTATGTTCCTTACATGGCAGTGTGGTTGAGTAAAAACTAATACAGGCTTTGGAGTCAAACCTGGATTCAAATCCCAGCTTGTTAGCAGTCTAAACCTGGGAAAATTCTTACCTTCTTCCTGAGACACAGTTTCCTCATCAATAAAATGAACATAGTATCCACCTTTCTTTTTTACACTGGGAAAAAAAGAATTATATCAAAGTGGATTTTTAAATACCTACCTTGCTTTGCTGTTGTTGTTTAGTTGCTAAGTCATTTCCAGACATTTTGTGACCCCATGGACTGTAGCACACCAGGCTCCTCTGTCCAAGGGATTTCCCAGGCAAGAATACTAAAGTAGTTTGCATGTCCTCTCCTGGGGATCTTTCCAACCCAGGGATCGAACTTGTGTCTCCTGCATTGCAGGTGAAGTCTTTACCACTGAGCTACCAGGGAAGCACCTTGCTAAGCCATAGCAGATTAGTATGAAATTTTAAAAAAATGTATAGAAAACCCCAAACACAGTATTTGGGCAAATAGCAGACAAGCCCTAAATGCTGATTCCTTCTTCTACCATCCCCATTTCCCTTCTCTTTCTGACACTCCCTCACCTTCGAAGGAGTATCGCTTACCTCAGAGGCAAGATGGACGATTGCCATGGTTATTTAAGTTTTTTCCTTCAGTGCTAATCCATCTAGGACTCAATCCACAGAATTTGAAAGATGAAGGCAAAGGACAAAGGTCTGAGCCAAGACAGAGGGGGGAGGATGTGTCTAAAGATGCGCCAGTACAGGAAGCATTGCTGGCTTGGTTCACAACTGGGGAACGGCTTCATGTTGGCTTGTGATTTTATGGCCCATCAGATCCGCTGCCACCTCCTCCAGGACCTCACCCCCATCCATTATCCCTTCTTTCTCCTGAGTCTTTAACCTCTTCTACTTTACTATTTCCTCCTTAGCCTATAAATATGTTCAAGTCTGTCCTATTTGTAAAAGACACCCTCCCCTAGAAAACCTCCCTCAATTTCCTGCTTTCTTTTCAGCTACTTCTACCCTATTGACCTCCCTTTTTTCACAGCCAGTTATCAAAAAAGAGTGATGGTCCTGATTATCACCATCCAGAGTGGCTCTCAAACAGCATATTTCTATTTTCTCCATGTGTTTCGGGAGAAAAAACTTACCTCTCTCTATACTGAATTTGTGGCTAATGAATTCTGCTCATGTTTTCCAGATTTGTTGGTAGGTCAGTGATCTACAAGGGTGTCAATAACCAGAGGCATAGAACCCAGCAGGAGTGTAATCTTCCTTCTGATGGAGAGAACTTCTCCAAGTCATATTCTCAATGGCTTTCATACTTTATGGGCAAAAACAGAGGCATGCCTTTGAATGATATAGAAAACAAGCAACTCAAAGTGATCCATGTGTCTTGGCACCCCCTGGTGGCAACCTACATAAAGTGAAGTAGGTCATGTAAGAATCCCTTTCAGGAGTTCAAGTTGTGGAAATTGACACTAAGGAGTGATAGCTTGTTCACTGAAGAAGGCAAATCTTGAGTTGCTGACTGAGATGGTTCCACAATAGTGCACAGACAGGTATAATCATGAAATAAGATCAAAAGGTCTTCAGGATAATGTGAAGGTCTATGAATTTGCATTTCATAACAACCCTAAGTGACCTGTATACCTGGTCACCCACTTTGGGAAGGAGCCCAGATTGAATATCTTTCTAACTTGGTAGACTCTTTAGATTTAACTAGGTTACTATTTATTCTCCAAATGCCATCATCCTATCATTTTATACATTGACCTCCTGCTTACATAGGACTTTTGAAGAGATTCTGACACTTGCTTTAGAGATACCGTCTACAGATGCTCCACAGAGAACCATAGCAACTATTAATAAGTGGTGAAAGAGCTACAATCTTACTTAGATCCCACATTGTTAATGGTGGGGGATGCAGATGACGATATCTAAAGAGCAGCAAAAAGCCTCCCTCCCCCAGTTCAAACTCCATCTTGTTCCTGTTGAGTTCATTTCATTTATGCTCACCATATAAAGAGGGAGGTGGGAGGGGGGATCAGGATGGGGAATACATGTAAATCCATGGCTGATTCATGTCAATGTATGACAAAACCACTACAATACTGTAAAGTAATTAGCCTCCAACTAATAAAAATAAATGGAAAAAAAAAGAGTAAAGAAAAGGTAAAGAATCTGCCTGCTATGCGGGAGACCCGGGTTCAGTCCCTGGGTTGGGAAGATCCCCTGGTGAAAGAAATGGCAATCCACTCCAGTATTCTTGCCTGAGGATCCCATAGACAGAGGAGCCTGGTGGGCTACAGTCCATGGGGTCACAAAGAGTCGAAAACGACTGAGTGACTAACAAGCCTATATAAGGAGTTTTTTCCTTACTGGTCTGAGATTATCTTGAAGTTGCTCTGAGTGGTAACTCAGTAAAGAGATGAGAGTAGAGCTTTTTGAGTTACCATATTTACTCAAATGAACTTCCAAAAGAAAATAAGAACAGTATCTCTCTCTTTTGGTTCTTTCTAAATTACTAAATCTGATACAATGTGATTAAAATCCAAGATTCCTCATGTTAGAGTCAGAAGCCCAGATCCATAAAACTTCTCATTATAAAGTTGTCTGCTGGGAATTTTTAGGGCAGTGAAAATATTCTAATACTATAGAATTATGGATGTATGTCACTATACATTTGTCCAAACCCTAGAATGTATACTAGGAGTGAACTCTAAGGTAAATAATGAACTATGTGTGATAATACTGTGTCAGTGTAAATTCACCAGTTGTAACAAAGGTACCACTCTGAGAGGTGGCATTTATATGGGAAATCTCTGCACTTTCCTCTTAATTTTGCTGTGCTCTAAAAACATAAAAAGGATACTATGCTATAAAAATTAAAGTTGTCTGCTAAATTAGTCTATATGCAGCGGGCTGTGTGAGTGAAATAGTGAACCAAGTAGAATTATGATGAAAGAGATCAAGAGGAAGACAGGAATTGAAACCACAAAGTTACCTGCGGGCGTTTCCATATCACCTTTCCAGGAAGCAGTCGGTTGAAGAAAAGTGAATCATTTTCAGGCAAAAAGGTTGGATCACAGAAAAGTCTACCATCCCTGATGCATTCCTGCTTCAGTTCCTGGTACTTCTGGTTTTTGAAGAACTTCAGAGGAGGACCCATCATGTCAAACTATGTCTAAAATGAGAAAATTGTTGTTATTGAGGGAAGAAGTTCTCAAGTTTTTGAAAGATTATCTGAGATTAGAGCAACAGATATCATCCCAGTGATTTATTCCTGGATCTAGGCAACTTGAGTTTAGTTTTAAAGGAGAAGTCACCATTTTGAGGGAAAGAAGATCTCAGAACTCTGCAACAAATTAGTTAGTTTGGGGCTTGGGATAAGGCATCTAAATCATTTCCAGGTCTCAGTTTCCTCATCTGTCAAATGGGTTAATATGCACTTTAACAATTTTACTGGAAAAATAGATAATAAATGTCAAGATTGAGAGTTAAACACGAGTCATTATAATTTAAAGGGCAATCTTCCATTTTCCACTGGCAGAGACAAGTTCAATCACAGAACAATTCCAAATTTGAAGAGAAAGGGGAAGAAATAACTTTACTATGTTCAGAATAATTTGGTGCCTTGAAGGGCCACACACGTGGTGCTTGAAGGAGAGAAACAGCCCCTTTCACTTCTAACAAGCCCTTTTACACAATTCCTTTCCTCTTATCACTAAAGAGTTCTGCATTATTACTGGCCAGGGAGACTAACACAAGAAACAGAGCTCAGCAGATGGCCTCCAAAGACAAGGAAAGGTAGAAAGTTTGCATATGTCTTTCTTCTTAAAAGTCTAGTGTGCAATCATTTGCCTGGGATAAAATTCAAATTACAGACTAAAATTCAATTACACTAATTCGGTGGACTATAGATTCTTATTCCGTGGCAATACACTGTTGCTTTCTTTTCTGAAAAAAATAATCATGGCTAAATAGAGAATTAATACAGTGGCTCTTTAGGCAATGTCTATCAGAGTGCCCCACACTCAGATGTCCCTAACAACTGGTTTTTATGAGGGTAATTTGAAAGGCAAATTTGATTTTAAATAGCAGGGTTTTTGATGCCTTTTCGTGATTCACAAAGATATATTTGTAGCGATTTTAATGATCCTCTTGTGACAGTCAATGTTTAAATGTGCAGGGGTGTAGAATTTATATGGCACCAAATATTTCAAAAATTTATTTTAAGGATAACTGTGTCTACATTTTGTGATTACAGGAGGGTTGAAAGAAAAGAATCGGGCTAAGGTCAGAGTATCTGCTAAAAAATGGACCAAATTTGGTGGGGAGCTAATTAGCACTTTCAAGAGTATCTGTGTAGTAGCACAGTTCAAAACTTAGTTAATAATGAGGCAGTTGCTATTTTATAACAAGTGTAATATTAATCAGACCTCTTTATGTCATTTTGTGTTCCTTCAGCATTACTTTGAAATGCCTTACTGGTGAAGAAGTCTCCCCATTTGAAAACCATAAAAAATCTTTAATTTGATGTTATTTGCAACCTCCAGTATATGTAAACAAACTTACCCTTTCTCTGAAGCCAAGGACTAAGAAGCTGAAAATAATCAGTCTTTCCACCAGTACTTGTTTATTGGCAATTGTTTTTCAAATGGAAGGCTATAGGATGCTGCAAATACCAAAATGCTTTCAGTCTTCAGGTTTAAGTCTGTCTATAGGTTTGAGATATTAATGTATATTTCATTGTATGTGAAATCCTGGATGGTATCAGTAATACTTTTCTGTTAAGCAGCATCAGAGCCAGTCTGAATGTGTGCCCAGGCTCCCTTCTGGAGCCTTTTACAAATGGATCCCAATTTTCATGTGTGCTCAAATTTATAACAAACACTACTGTGCCTCTTGGCTTTTCCTGGAAGGTTGGGTGGATTGCCAGAGGCTGGGGACCGCAAATGGGGGGTCGTCTGGTGCAATTAAGATATTTAGTTTGCTAAAGCCTCCTGGTCCCTGAACATTTTGGATAAATGAGTATTTCCTGTTCTTGGGAAGGCCCTCTGCCCCTGCCAGTCTCCCTTGTTAGTTGGTCAACTGGCGAGGCAGGCAGGAACCTGCAAATGGAATCCCTGTTATATCAAGAGGGCCTGTCTACAGACAGGAATGGCACCAACTGAAAAGAAAATCAAATTTAATTTTCAAAACTGGTATGATCCCAGTTGACTTTATCAGAGGCAGGATGTACAGCTGGTGCGGATCATTCAGGCCTTTGAGTGAGGGCACAAGTATTCTGGAGGAGCACAGGAAATAAGGAAGAGCAAGCTACCAGCCTCAACTTTGACTGGTTCTGGTTAGAGTACAATTGTAGTCCCAAGTCCTGTTGGACTTGCAGACTAGAATTGACCCCAATTTCTGATTAGGTAGCAGGAGAACTATATTGCATTTGTTGTGACCTTGGTTTCTTTGTGCCTCAATTTTCTCATCAGGGGAGTGGGGTTATTTATCCTCTCCTCCTTATTCTGTGGCTGTCCCTAATGAGGTGGTTAGTGTCTAGGTTTTTGAATACATAGAAAGGGCTCCATAAATGCAAGATATACACTGTAAGCCCTCTCACTGCCTGGCACAGAGCTAGGCACACAACCATCATTCAGGAAATATTTGTAGAATGGATGAATGCCTTATGGAGAAAATTCATGTTTGCGTGGCAAATTATTACTTGATGGGTGCATTTCAGCTCATGTTCCCTTCATGGCAGCTATGTTTAGTAGATGTTATCTGGGCCCTTCATTTTGTATCTTCAGAAATGGCTGCTCAAACAAGGAGCAGCTAGAAAATGGTGGCTCTCTGTAACACCAGATTTAGTGTACAGACTTTTATCACACCACACTGCTTCCTTTGCTCACTGCTTTCTTAAAGAAAGGGATTTTTGTTTGTTTGTTTGTTTTTAGCTCAGATGAGGAAAACCCTCCAAAGCAAACATGATACCTAACTTGGAGGCACTCTGCCTAGGATTTATTGCCGTGATGAATATTGAAAAGGTCCTTTATTTCTATGGTTTGATAAGCATGGGAGAATCTGAACCCTTCACATCCCAGGGTTCATCCCATTGCGTCTCAGAAAACTTTCAGAGACTCACAAACTTGAATCGGGTTCATCATCAACAACTTGCCCTGTCAGGGCATAAGAGAGTGGAGAAGGGACTGTTCCTTCTTTGTTAACTTGCTGCATGCAGCTGTGAAGACCAGGGAGCCTCTAGGTTAAAGACCACATATAGGAAAGTCGGTAAACAGAATCAGAAACAGAATCAAAGCCGGGGCTGCTTTGAATATCAGTGAAAGGGAGCCTCCAGCTAACGAGAAGGGAACATTCGCATTTAAGAAGAGGGACCTTGTGTCTCGGAGGGCTAGTATTATGGGAGGCTGGGTGAAAAAGTGTGGAGTTTTGTATTGAGATAATGGTCTTCAGCAGTTCTGTTTGAGCAGGGCTCCTCCACACCCCAGGGTGTGGTGAGTTCGGAATTGCCAAGGGAAATTGAGGGAGCCTGCCACGTAGACCACGAGGTCGCACTTAGGAGAGGGAGCTTTTGCTGCTCCCTGGACTGGAAAGCTCAGGCAGCTGGACAAACTCTTAAGAGGAAAATCACTTGTTCTTTACCTGTGGGTCAGCCTTAGAGTAGAAACCAGATTTTGCTCTAAGAAGTCAAATCTGCCTCAGTTTATTCAAGAGTGATGATCTGATAGGAGAAATCCAGTCTGTGGTTTATAAACTGGTTTCGATTGGGATGAGTGAGAAGGGAGGGGAGGGCATTTAAGGAGAGAGGGAGGGAAGGGGGCCCCCAGGGTGTTGTTTCTGGCTGGTTTCTCCTTTTCCCCCAGTTTCCCCCATGTGCTCTACTTGGGGCAAATTTGGAGGTCAAAGCAATTAGGCATTTGCAGAGCAAACTGAACACTCAAGACTTAACTCTGCCCTGACATGAAGTCACAGCGACTTTCAGCACAGGGGACGACCCCTATCCTCACTCCTGCAGCTGTGTGCCATGAGAGAAACAGGGCTTGGAGAAGAGGAATTAATAAAAATCCAGCATCCGCATGTTATACAGAAGAGTGTGTTCCAAGTCTACACAGGCAGAGGCATAGCCACACCTGTGGGCACACATCTGCTGTAGGGAACACATGGCGATTCTGATTCAAATGGTTGGCCAGATAGCCGGAGGTCTGAAAGGGACCACAAAAGTCTCATGACCCAGCCTTATATAGGACACATCTACTCTGCCCAGAGAGAAGACTCTGTTCAAAGAAATTCCAAGAAAAACAGAAAACACAATTTCCTTTAATTACATTGTTGCAGACCTCTATCAGAAAAAAAAAAAATTCAAAATCCTAAAAAGAGCACAGGTAGTCAGGAGATCCAGGGTCAAGTTCCAAATACCATCATTTAGTGTAAATAACATCTCTGTCCCTCAGTTTCCCCGTAAGAGCAATGGAGCTAAAATAGCTGCCCCATTCACCTCAGGGTGTTATTGGGGACAGCTAACAAAATTAGGAATATGAACGTGCTTTTTAACTATTACAGAGAAGACCAATGTAAGGCAGTAGTATCAGGAAACACTCGTTTTGAGCAAATTAAATCTCTTTTTTGTCCTTATTGGGAAATGAGGATATTTGATCACATATAAGACACTCACAAACATTCAAAAGACCAATGTAAAATGGCCCCTCTGCCTTTCGATACCTCCCCTCTGTTCCACCTCTCCGTTCTGGCTGATTTGCCCCCCCTAACCCTTTTCTCCCCCTCTTGGCTTGAATAAGCCCATCCGATAATTCTAATTTTACAGCCTTTCAGAAACCTAATTTCAATTTTTCTAGAATGTTACACTGGATGGACTCTTAGAGGTAGATTGCTTAGTCCAATTGCTTGTTTTACAGGGAGGTAAAGGGACTTGTCCAAGGTTACATAGTTAGTGACTAAAACTTGGACCTCCTGACTCGTCTTTTTTTTTTTTTTTTTTAACCACAAAAAAAACCGGAGGTTGGGGAAGCATGCAAACACAAAACCTCAGGACGTTACTTGTGAAAATGTGTATTGTCCTCTTCTTACGAGAATGCACTTAGGAGTTTTTTTTTTTTTTTTTGAATTGCTGTCAGAAGGTGAGATGATTTCAAATCAAGGCTAATCAAAGAAACACTGTTTGGGGGTCACAAAGGGGCTTTTTCTGCTTTTAATTTGGGGACTGAAAACTCCCAAGGATACAGAAAGCCTGCTTTTTAACCTATTCCTGACGACACAAGTGTTTAGACTTCTCCCTCGCCTGCTAAGGACTCAAGGATAAATAAAGAATGCTATTCAAATCCAAAGTATTCATACAGGCACACGCGCATGTGTGCGCACACACGCACAGACACACAAACTGCAAGAGGTATGCCAGTTAGCCGTCCCCCATAGATTCTTTTTCTACATTCCTTCAGACTATAAAACATCCTTAATGTCATAACAATGATTAGCAAATGAGATATTAGCCGATTTTTGATAAAAACATTAATACAGACAAGGGATACTTTTTATTGAAGCCAGAAGTGACTGTCAGAATGGCAGAACCTGTTGAATTTTCCTCTGTGTTTTTCACTATATTTCAAGCTCCAAATCCTCAGAACTAATTTTCAATTGCAATGTTCCAGTCCCTTCTCACCCCAGCCTGCTCTGGTCAAGTGGCCCGGCTGAGCCCCAAGTTGCGGGGTGTGGAGAGAGCCTCAACTGAAAATCAAAGTTTAAACCAATGCAAAAATCAGAGGAAAACAAAACCAAGACTATCCTGAAATTGCCGAGATCAGCCTGTCACCAGGACAGGAGGGTCCCAGCTCTGCAGACAGGAAAGACCTTGCAGCCATTCCCTCCTGCGCGGCAGTACACCGTCCAGGCACCCCATTGCCAAGGCTTAAAGACCTTGTGCACAGAGTGTGGCTCCAAGATTTTGCCTGCATTTCAACAATGTGTCCATGGTTGGGGATCAGCAGAAGCTAGAATAAAGCCCTGACAATGTGGTCTCCCTCTTACACTAGCCTCCCAGGAATGGAAAATCAAAAAAACCAACCAACCAAACAAACCCTGAGCAGATATCACCAGAAAAATCTCATGGTCAGACATCCACAATTACCCCCCTTAAACATCCCCAAAGAAGCAATTCAAAATTTCATTAGTTTTGAAGTTTTCAAACTGTTATTATGCACACATATTCAATCCAGACAAACTGTAAAAGGATAGCTGTGGAGTTTACCTATAAAGTTCAAGTTTCTTCACTTCATTTAGATACTCAGTTATCCAGCAAATAAGATTGCAGGATGAGTTTGTGAATGTCTGCCTTCCTCACCTGAGTTATCCCAGGAGACTCGCTGCTGCTGCTGCTGCTGCCGCCGCCGCTGCTCTTCACCAGGTAACCCCTACAGAGTCTGTCCAGTAAGTGCGGCTGAACAAAGATTCTGGCTTTCTTAACCTGAAAACTATTTGGGCTGTACCAAGCTCTGCTCACAGGGGGAGGTGCCCTGCATTAAATTCAGGAGACTTGGCCCCGCCTAACAGTCAGAAACTGATCCTGAGTCATGAGGAAAATCTGGAAAGTGCCCCTACCAGATGTGCAAACGGGATGCCCACTCCAGATCCACCCACCAGAAAACTGAAAAACAAAACAAAACAGGAAAGCCATATTTGAAAGTGCTTTCTGCTCCAAGAAGAAAGAGGACTTTTCAGGGAGGGGTCTGAGAGATTTCTGACTTTTCTGTCCCAAGGTTAAGAGTGCAGACCTGAGCATGACTCAAGGGAGGACATGGAGAGAAAAATCTCGAAGTGCTGGCAAAGTTCTAGTGGGCTCAGCTGCAGTCCCGGCACTGGTACACAGATCTATGCTGGTGATGAGCCCTTCAGCGAGTGGATGGGAGTGAAATAGGACCTGGTGGGGCACAGGGAAGAAAAGGTTGTTTTGTAAAGCAACAGGTTACCTCTGGCCAAGGGCAGAGAGAGGGTAACAGTAAGAGGAAAGCGAGTGGAGTTTGATTCCATGGCAGCTGGAAGAAGCTTAATTTCTAGCAATGGGGCTGTGGAGAGTCTGCCTGGCCATGTTTGGTGAAAAGCAGAACTAATAACTGGGTTTGCACTGCCGACCAAGAGGCTTCAGCAAGATACTCAGAGCCTTGTAAATACTATGGTGCACCCCCGTTGGGGCCCTATCCCCTGAGACAGTCCCTGGGCCACAATTCCAGGGACTAGATTCTCAAGTTGTTTTCTTTGTTTCGATTTTCAGAAAGCGTGAGGGCTCCATATCTCATTCGCCAGCTCTCTAACCTTTGATCTGAAATTACCACCCTCTGCCCCATCCCTGCATCAAATGTGCTGCTGGCTCACTGAGTCCGAGAGGGGAGAGACTAAGAAGGAAAGGAAGTGTGCTCACCCTATGCACTGGCCCCGTACCAGTATTTTCATGACACAGATATGAGCGGTTCTCTCACCCTGGTCTCCGAGATCTCCTCCTTGGCGCTTCCCCACACTCCCTCTGTGCCATGTCACCCTGTATGCCAAGATGGAAACTGAACCAGAAGTAGGGGTGCACCAGATTTGGTTCCTGAGTAACAGATTTCTCAAGCAAGTATCCTCTGTATTTGGGGTTACAGCTTTGAAAGCAAGGGGAGAGTGTTTTGTCTGGGATCATCTTGTTCAGCCATCTTTTCCACCTCTGTAACTTTCAAATGAGTAAGGAATCTGAGAATTACAAGAAATTTTAGAGGCCGTATCTACCTACCGTCCCACTCAGTGCAGAAATACCACCCTGATAATCTAGAAAGCTCATCCCTCTCGAAGGCAACTTGCTCCACATTTGGACATCCTCTAATTGCTAAAAAAAAAAGGGGGGGTGTTATTCCTTAGGCTGAGCAAAAATTAACTTTACATTAATTATTTCTAATTCCTCTTTCATATGAGAGATATCTGTCGCGTCAGTTTGAGTCTTTTGTCCTCCAGGCCAAATATCTTCAGTTCACTTAAATCATGCCTCGTGGGACACAGTTTGCAGGTTTCTTGTCTGCTCAATATGGAGCTTGTAACGCAATTAAAACCCTCTTTTGTTTCTTATACGAACTACTATTATTTGCCAGATTCTATGCTTATACAGTTGACTTTTATTTTAACCTAGATTCTGGGCTTTCCATACATCCTTGATAACCATCACCTTGTTCATTTTTTATTTCAATTTACCCTCTTATGATTTTTCTAGATTTTGAGTCTCTTACCTAAAATATTGTATTCTTTATACGAATGTTTTTTAACCTTTTTAAAATTATCAACCCCCTAGGGAGCCTTTTAAGACATTTTTTCCCCTAATCTTGTCCCATGAAATTTTAATAACACTGATAAGCTGTGTATTTATTTACTCTGTACAGATCTGTGCTCTATGTGTGTTATGTTTCTTTTCACTCCTCAAGAACCAATTTTGCCCTCTTGGGGGCGATATCGCCTCCATTGAAAATGCCTGCTCTGTATTACCAAGTTTCTTTTATATCAACTTGACTAATAAAAATATTGAATAAGATAGGGTCCAGGACAGAATTATGCAGCATGACCTTAGGGCCCACCCCTTATTAAAAATCACTTTTAATATGATTGCTGAAACTTGAAGCAATCCATGTAAATTCTGCTACCATTCGGCTTCAATTTTTCAATCTTTTCCACAAGGATATAAGACTTTTTCAAATGTCTAGCTGAAATCCAGATACATTACACTCCAGTATATCCCCTTCATCTACCCTTTAAGATACCCATTCAAAAAAGGAAATGGGCTTAGTTAAGCATGACTTGCTTTTACTGAGCTCATGCTTACCCCTAGTGATTTCCGCTCCCTTTCTAAGGCCTCAGAAATGATCTGCTTAATAGTGCATTCTATGCCTTTGCCAAAGACCAATGCCATGCTCACTGGTCTGCAGTTTCCGGAATATATTTGTACTCTGTAACACCAACCTCCCTCTCTCGCTTCAGTAAAACTTGGAACAACATTTGCCTGCCTCTTTCTGTCTCTCACCTCTTCCCTTTGCCATAATTTCTCAAAGGTTACTAAGACTGGCTCTGTGATCACATCTGCACATTCTCTCAGTAGCCGCAGATGTGATTTGTCCGGGCCTGGAAACTTGAACTCATTGAAGGCAACTAAGTACTCCCTTATTATCTCCTCATCTATCTTAGGCTTTAATTCTCTTTCCAGTTCAAAGATCATGTTCCTTGATGGAGAGGTTAAGTAACTTGCCCACAGTCACACACCTAGTAAATTGGCAGAGCTGGAATTTAAACCCAGCCCAGTCTGACTCTAAAGTCTGGCTCTTAACTGGCATGCTATGTAGACTTCAAGTATCAAAAGAGTGGTATGGCCCATGGGTGCCATATGAATTCCCAAGTGGGAGAGAGCTCTTCTAGCAAGAGCAGTCAGTGCAATCTTGGTAAAAGAGGTGAAATTTGAACTAAATCTTTAAGCAAGAGTGGGATTCTAATAGAAAGAAAGGAGTGATGTGTGCATTTATGGAAGGATGGTAGAGGAGACTGAGGATAGCATCCCAGGCAGGGGAAATAATCAAGAATCGTCACCGTGGGTCTGCCTCACAGTACATTTGATTGATCATTATGAACACAGAGAGACCACAAGTGGTCAAGAGATAGCCAGGGTGTCCCTGCCTTCCCTTAGGAAGTAACCATTCAAGCTTTGTGGCTTACTAGTCGTGGTATATCCTTGGGCAAGGAACTATCCTCTCGAGCCTTGCTTTCCTGCGCTATAAAATGGGAATAATAATGAGCCTACATGAGAGGGTTGTTGTGAGGATCCAATCAGCTAGTTAACACATGTAAACTCCTTAGGGCACTGCCTGGGGTACAACTGGGGCTCAACAAATATTGATTAGTGTCACTACTATTATTACTGTGATTCATTTATTCATCTAACAAGCACCGACTGAGCATCTGCTATGTTAGGTCCAGGGGATATAATGAAGAGTAATAAGAAACATGATCTCAGCTCTCCATAAGTTAAAGACAAGCCATTCATTTATTTTGTGGAAGCTTTTAGTCTGTGCTATTTTTGTTTGTTTGCTTCGTATTCCAGATAAAGGGGTACATCTGACCTATTCTTGCACAAATTTTGACCTCCTTCAAAAGTTTGTGGGAACAGTTGTAAGAATCCTTTTCATTCAGTAGCCCAGGATTGCTAGAGTAAGTTGGTGGCTACTCTCTCCAAGAGGTTCCAGTTAACCCCATGTCAATCCACACCCAGGTCTTGGATTCTACCCTTTTGCACCCTCCAGCTGCATTCCTCTCCTGATCTCTTCTCCCATCTCGGGCATTTTCCACCCTGAGGTTGAAAAATCAAGTTCCCCTATGGGGAAAATACAGCTACACCCAGAGTGGAGTGTCATGGGGCACTGTGGGGCAGCAACATTTGGTTTTGGCCAGCTAACTGCAGCCTCTGCTTCTTTTGACTTTACAATCTCCCAAGGCCAGTGAGAGTGTGAATAGAAGCCACAGAAGAGGCTGGACTGTCAGCTTCCAAACCAAATAGCTTTGGGCCAGTGTGGGGTGGAGTTCAACCAAGACTTTGGGAAGGGGTAAATTGGATGTCTTCCCTGCTGCCCTGGTTAACACAAAAATAGGCTTCACTGGGCTGTCGGCAGAACTTCCTTTAATTAGGGGAAGCAACTCATTTGCCTTGTCAACTAAAGGGCTCCAGTTTCTTAATATTAGTCAAAGGAAAACTCTGTCCCTAGTAATAAAAATAAATGGTCACAGTGGTTCCTAATCTCTGACTATATCAAATCTATACCACTCTGCTTGGTGACCAAGGCCCTTCCTCCACCATGAGATGTCATTTTAGCCATTTCCCACGACTGGTTTTCCCACTACTCTTTGGTGCTAGTCTAGCTCTCCTTTGTATTCCAAATCTCAGGGCTGGACAACATTTTCAAGAATATCCCTCCACTGTTGGGTGCTGGGATAGGGAACTCAGGGCTGGGAAGGTTGGATGGGGATGATACTTTAGATGCAGCTGTCATCCAAAACTTACGTATACATGGTAGCTGAGTGTCAGCCCCAACAAACTGAGCACTGGGTACCAGGTGAGAGTGGGCAAGGCCATAGAAGGCAAGATGAGGAGTCAGGAATTGAGGTGATCCAGAAGTCAGGTCAGGAAGCATGATTCAATCCTTCCCCACTCCCATGTTTTCACTCAAGATCTTCCTCTCCTAAGACTGTCTTTCTCACTCTTCCATCTATCCAAGTCTGGCTTATCCATTGATTCCCCAACCTTAGTTTCTTCATGAAGCCTTCTTTCTCCCTCACTGATCTTAAACGTCTCAAATGGATCATCTCACTTTGGGTCAGTGTCCCATCTCACAGGGTTCTTCTTAATCACTCTCCAACTGTTTCACGTGGGTACTTGGATTTCCTCAAACTGCAAACCCTTGGAGGACAGCAGCTCTGGCTTTTGCACTCCCCACAGTGTGAAGCAAAGGGTGAGGCCTCCCAGTAGATGTGCAGGAAATAACTGGCAATGGACTCCGGGGATATTGGGAATGAAGTCAGTAGTGACTTAGCAAGACTCCCTGAAATAGGCCCATCACACACTCACAGAAAGGCCTCAGAAAATCACGTAGAACTGTCTTCTGGGATTTCACAACAACAACAACAAAAAAACAGGGAAAGTCTGAGGGAAATGATACTATCTCTTTGCCCAAGCTATAAATATATCCATAAATAGCTCTTTGAATGCTGGGAAAGCTTATAGAATTGAAACATAAAGGGTGGAGGCAGTCTTGAGCTCCAGAGCGAAGGAAAGACGGGGAGGGGGTTAGAAACAAACACAATTATGAAAGTTTTCCAAATGGGGGAAAGGACTCTTTTTCAGTCCCCATAAAATGTTGTTCATCTGAGCTCTGCTAATTTAGGAGTCTTGAAAAATTGGACTAAGGAAGGCTGTAGCTTCTTATAGCCAGATCTTGAAAGAAAAGTCGCTAAACTAATTAAGCCTCCCTGAAGTTGGGAGAGGGAGTGGGAGATGGGACAAGGTCTTGTTTGACTTAGTTAAGTCTTCCCAGCTCCCTCCTAGGGCTCATTAGAAGCCTCATTAAGCTAATTATAAGTCCCAGTTGTACAGTCACTCTTGTCCTATTTTCCCATTGTTGTAAATGCTTAGGAGTATTGAAACAGCATTTTCAAATTGTACAATTTCAACTTTCCACTATTTTTAATTCATTTCCTTCTTAGCTGGTCAAGGGAGCAGGACCTCTGGAACGCCCCAAAGTACTGGGAGCTTTTATGTGCTATCTCATTTAGTCTCTACAAAAACAACTTTGCACAGAGGTATTGTTTTTCCTGGTAAACAGAGATAGGGGAGGTGCAGTGGAGGCTGGGGTGATGGTGGTGGGAGTGATGGTGGTGGAGTGTTAAGTAACCAGCCTCAGGCCACGCAGGAAGGAAATAATGGAGCCTTGTTTTTATAAAAAACAATTCTTCCAACTCCAAAGTCCTACAGCTTTCTCCTGGCCCAGGTTGCCTCTAAATTGAAAAGAATCATTAATTGAAAGGGGTTTCAAAGACTTTTCTCAACAAATCTTGCTTTACCAACTCATTTAAAGTGGTCATGAATTCATGAGAAGAAAACATGGTCAAAAACAGAGGTGATATTCATAATAGCCAAAACCTGCAACCAGCCCAGATGTCCTAATTTTAGAAATGGTGAACAGATTAGTATTTCCCATGGGTGGGAAAGAAGGTTGTGGGAGGGATGTGGGTGCAGCCATGAAAGGGTAATACCATGAAGGGTCCTTGAGGTGATGGCACTCTTCAGTATTTTGCCTGTGGTGGTGATTACATGAACCCATCTGTGATAAAATCCCAGAGGACTAAATGCATACACAGATGAGTATAAGTGAAACAGGAAGTTGGAATAAAATCTGTGAATTATATCAATACCAATATCCTAGTTGCCATATAGTAGAGCTTTGCAAAATGTTGGAGAAAAAGCCAGGAAAAGGGTAAACAGGATCTCTCTGTATTATCTGTTACAACTGAAGGAGAATCTACAATTTTATCTCAAATACTGCAATTTTTTTTAAAAAGGAGTGAAAGCATAAGGTATTTGTGTTTCTCCATCTGACTTAGTTCACATTTATCATAAGACCCTTAAAGTCCATCCCTTTTGTTGCAAATGATAAGAATTTATCTTTTTACGGCTGAGTAGTATCTCATTTATATGTATGTGTATATACCACATCTTCTTTATTCATTCACCTCTCGATGGATACTTTGGTTGTTTCCATATCTTGGCTACTGTAAATAATACTGCAATAAACAAGGGGGTGCAGATATCTTCTCAAATTTGTGTTTTCATATTCTTTGGATATATACCCAGAAGTAGAATAGGTGGATCATATATGGTAGTTCTATTCTTCAGGGATGTCCATACTATTTTCTGTACTAACTGCACCAATTCATTCCCATCAAGAGTGTATGAGTGTTCCCTTTTGTCTACTTCCTTACCAATATTCTAAAATTTCTTTCCTTTTTGATAATGGCCATTTTGACAGGTGTGAGGTGATATCTCATTGTGGTTTTGGTTTGCATTTTCCTAATAATTAGTGACATTGAACATCTTTTCCTATGCTGTTTGCCATCTGTCTATATTAAGCTAAGTGAAATAAGTCAGAGAAAGACAAAACTGTACTATTTCACTCATATGTAGAATTTTAAAAAATAAATTAACAAACCAAACCAAACAAAAATAAACATATAGACACAGAAAACAGAGTAGTGGTATCCAGAGGGGAAGGCTGAAAAAAAGGGGTCAACTGCATGATAACAGATGGAAACTAAAGTTCTAGTGAGCACACAGTAGTGTATACAGAAGTAGAAATACAGTGTTGTACACATGAAACCTCTATAATGTTGTAAACCAATGTTACCTTGATTTTTTTAAGGGAGATTATATGTAGTGGGGAGGTTTATATATATATCAAACGTATTCTGTCTAATAAGACAGAAACCACTTTTGAAAGATGAAGTGCCAGTGGTCTGGTAGATTTGAGCAACACAGCCAATACTTGGAGGTGCAAGGGCATTCGGCTCAGGGATAAAGTTCACACAGGTCGGTGAGCCTGACTGATTACAAAAGAATGGGAATATGGTGTGAAATTCACAGGAACAGGTTTCGTGCTTGGGGGCCTTCCTTCAAGGCCATAACTTTGCAGGTTCCTCTGCTCTTTTCTGGGAGAGTGAACCCTGCTCTCAGAGAACTGTAGGATGGGCCTCAGCCCAAAACAGCTACATCATTTGTGAGGCCCAGTGCAAACTGAAAATGCAGGACTGTTTGTTCAAAATTTATAACGAATTTCATGATGATGATGGCAGAGCACTAAGCCAGGCCCGGGGCCTCTCGAAGCACAGGGCCCCATGTGACTGTGCAAGTCCTGGCCCCAGTTAACATTTCTGCTAAATCCCCACAGCTGTGATGTCTAGAGGATACAGAACAGTACCCCCTTCCCAACCCCTCCCTGCTAGTTGGATTGACTGGGATGACTGAAGTCTAAGTGACCTTTTGGAACATATTTACTGTGAAGTCACAGTACTGGGCACTTGGAAAATTCCTGCCAACTGATCTAGTGCAAGAGAGGGAAGAAGGTGAAGTCTGGGAGTAGCAGGGGGAGGCAAACTGGAAACCCCTGGGAGTCCACTTTCAAAGGGAGGCTGGTGAGTGAGAAGTAGATCTGCTTGGTGGCCATTTTTGATGTGTAAGGTGAAGGGAGCCCTAATCAAGGGCCTGGAGGCCTGGGCTTAAATGTCAACTCTGCCATTCCTGGGCAAATTAACTCATCTCTGGGTGTTTCCTCAACTATCAAATGGAGATACTAACAATAGTATGTATCTCATTGAATTGTCATGAAGAGCAAGTAAAATCCTGGATATACAAGCTCTGCTGAAACTCTCATGATGTACAGAAATGTAAGAAATGCTTATTATACACACATCCCAAAGCCTCTGCTAGCAGATGGTGGTGACTGACTTGATCTAATGCCTAAAATGAGATGTCAGGTTACAATTCATGGTCCAGACTTCTGGTCTTGGCCAAGATAGAGGGATACTGTTCCCCTCTCCTTTCCTCTAGGTCCTCCCTCCTACAACTAACAAACACTGGATCTACCACAACAAACAAGCATAGGAAGACTGAACGATGTGAAGAAGACAGGCAACCTAAGGACCTCTGGACTTGAGAACCAACATAACCTTGAGATCTCTGGGTTTTCTTTTTTCCTCCCATATATTCCAGATAGGACTCTTCAGAAGCCCCCAACCCAAAACTTCCAACAGGCACCAATCAAAAAAGTTCTAAGGAAAGCCCATTCCTCCTAGCCAAAGGCCTAGGAAAAAGGTAACCTAATAACAGAACACCTTTTGGGAAGCACTTCCCACCCTACTCCAACCAAACATCAACAGAACAACAGCACACCACTCCCCTGAGGGTTCAGTGGACCTGAATGGGGAGCTGATCTTCTAAGCCCTGAGTGGCAGAAACAGTCAGCACTTCAACTCCCCTGTCATAATCCCGCTGTGCTGAGTCTCCACGCCCACCTGCAAGGAGGACTGAACAGGCAATGTGAGGCAGGGCTAGTTGACCTCCATGAAAGTATTAGTAGCTCACTCATGTCTGACTCTTTGCAACCCTATGGACTATAGTCCGCCAGGCTGCTCTGTCCATGGAATTCTCCAGACAAAAATACTGGAGTGTGTAGCCATTCTCTTCTCCAGGGGAATTCCCAACCCAGAGATAGAACCCGTGTCTCCTGGGTCTCCTGCATTGGCAGGCAGGTGCTTTACTGTCTGAGGCACAAGGGGAGCCACACAAGCAATTATGAATTCTTTTGAAACAAATGAAAAATGTGGGAAATCCCAGCAAAGAAATAAAAAATGTAAGGAAGAACAAAAGAGCAATTATAGAACTAAAAAACACAATAACAGCAAAAGTACTCATTGGATGGGCTCAGTAGCAGAGTGGAAATAGCATAGACTCAGTGAACGTAAAGACAGATCAATAGAACTTACCCAGTCTGAATAGCAGAGAGAAAATAGACTGAAAACAGTAGAACAGGGCCCCAGGGATCTGTAGGACAATAGCAGAAGAGTTAATATTTTTATCATTGGGTCTCAGAGGGAGAGGGTCAAGAGTGTGGGGCTGAAAAAAATATTTGAAGAAATAGTGGCTAGGAATTTTTCAAATTTGTCAAAAGATATAAATCTACAACTCAAAGAAGCTGAGTGAACCCCAAACAGAACAAGCCTAAAAAATCCAAGACACACCATAATTAAACTTCTGAAAATTGGAAGGCATGGTCCAAAGGATAGAGTAGATTTGGGGAAGTTCAATACAGAAGATCTTTAGGGCTGTCAGTCTCCTCTTTCTGGCTCTTGCCAGGCAAGGAGAAATCTCAACTACTTCAAGCCCTAGCTTCCTATCATCAAATCTAACATTCACTCATTCAACAAACATTTATGGGCACCTACTATTTGCCAGTCATTCACCTAACTGCAGGGGAGACAACAGTGAACCAACCAGAGTCCCTGGAGGAGGCCATGGAAACCCACTCCAGTATTCTTGCCTGGAGAATCCCATGGATGGAGGAGCCTTGAGGGCTATAGTCCATAGGGTTGCAAAGAGTCAGACAGGACTGAAGTGACTGAGCACACAGGCACACATACGGTGCTCTAATTATCCAGAACACAACCTGACTTTCCCTTTCCCCAGGCCTTCCCATGTGCCATTTTCTCTACCTCAGATACTTTCCCCTAGCCAGTGACCTCAGATGGTGTAGCACTCCTCTCAAATCTTTCTTTGAGGTGTTGACCCCACTTTGAGGACAGGGACTGTGTCAAGTTCATTTCTATAGCCCCAGAGCCTAGCATAATGCTTGCCCATTGAAGGAATGCAAGGATATGGAAAAGGGAGATTTGACTGGCCCTAGCCCCCAAATTGGAGAAGGCAATGGCACCCCACTCCAGTACTCTTGCCTGGAAACTCCCATGGACAGAGGAGCCTGGTGGGCTGAAGTCCATGGGGTCTTGAAGAGTCAGACACGACTGAGCAACTTCACTTTCACTTTTCACTTTCCAGCATTGGAGAAGGAAATGGCAACCCACTCCAGTGTTCTTGCCTGGAGAATCCCAGGGATGGGGGAGCCTGGTGGGCTGCCGTCTCTGGGGTCACACAGAGTCAGACACGACTGAAGTGACTTAGCAGCAGCAGCAGCAGCTCTCAAATTGGGCTTTCCAGGTGGCTCAGCGGTAAAGAACACCTGTCGAAGCAGGAGATGTGGGTTTGATCCCTGGGTCAGGAAGATCCCCTGTAGAAGGAAATGGCAACCTGCTCCAGTATTCTTGCCTGAGAAATCCCATGGACAAAGGAGCCTGGTGGGCTACAGTTCATGTGGTCAGAAGAGAGTCGGACGTGACTGAGAGACTGAGCACAAGCACACATACACACACGAACACACACAGCTTTCGAATTGCCTCCATGCTGCGTGGGGGAGGCAAGGCAAACAGAAGTGAAACAGTCACATTTCATACAACCCAGCTTCTTAAAAGTGAATACGTGTAGGATGTATTGATCCTAATAATGATAGAGCATGGGAGGAGGATTCATGAGATGAAGAATTTGAATTGGGCCTTGAAGTATAAGCCTGGCTTTGATAAGATCAAGGGGAGGGAGGAATAGCTAAGGGATGGGGGTGGGAAAAGATAGTGGAGCACAGCACACTCACCAGATGGCAAGAAAACTAAAGCCCAGAGAGTACAGGCCAGAGACCTGCCTCATGGTTCATAGGAGGTCAGCTCCCACCCTGAAGTCTGGCTAAATCTTGGCTCTTTTAAGCAGGTAGCAAAGGAGAGGGTTATAAGTGTGATGAGAGGGCTTCCCTGTGTTTAAGAATCCACCTTGCAATGCAAGGGACACTGGCTCAATCCCTAGTTTGGGAAGATCTCACATGCCATGGGCAACTAAGGCCCCTGTGCCACAACGACTGAGCCCAAGTGCTGCAACTACTGAAGCCCATGTGCTCTAGAGCCTGTGCTCCACAACAAGAGAAGCCATCACAATGAGAAGCCTGTGCAACACAGTAAGAGTAGCCCCGGCTCACCGCAACTAGAGAAAAGCATCCAGGTAAAGCAACAAAGACCCACCACAGCCAAAAATAAGTAAATAAATCTTTTTTTTTAAAGAGTGATGGGACCTCTAGACTAGTGGAAAACACTTGGAATAATATTTTAGAGAATGAACACAAGCACAACGCCCCCCAGATGAGCTGATGTTCCAAGCACGGGAAGCAAATCCTTCCTTAGCACCTCCTCTTCAGCTGACTTTGATGGAACACATGTAATGTACAGTGTGCTTCCTGTTCATCATCAGGTTTAGTTTTCACACCAGTAATAATGGTCTTTCCATGGCAGAGCTGAGATTCAGATCCAAGCTTCTGGATGGAAGACCTGGCCACTTCCTCTGTGTCATACTGCCATGGTGAGCTGGGCCCAAGTTTGGGACCTACTGGTAATCTTGTCATGCAGGATCCCAGCAATGAGCTTCTTGTTTCCCTTGATGTGAGAGGTAGTGCCTATGCCTCGGTAAGGAAGACCCTAAGGCTTCTGTAGTTAGTGCCTCATGGTGAGTGGAAGGGGTGGGGTGTATTTCTCCCTCTCCCGTTTCCAGAAGCTGAGGAGCTGGATTGCTGTCTACCAAGTGGTACTTTGTCCAGTTTGGCCTTCAACCAACATAGTTCTGCCACTGCTCATTTCCTAAAAGCGCCTGCAGCCTCTCCTCCATCAGGAAGTCAGCCTCTTCCTTTCCCAACACTCATATAGACATTCACTCTTCTCTGCCACTCCAGGGGCACTTTGCTTGAGTTGTGCGTTTCTGCTTTTTTGTCAAAGCTTTTCCCTAGAGAGTCTTCAGCCTAAAGAAATAGGGACAAACCCGCCATTGGCGCTTACTGACTCTTGGATCATATTTAAGGCCCTGGAACAGAAGGGAGTAGCCCTGTACCAGGTGTTTACATGCATTGTTTCACTGAATTTCTCCATTAGCCCACTGAGATAAGTACTGTTCATTTCCCCATTTTATTGATGAAGACACTGAGGTTCAGAGAACTTGAGTGATTTATCCATAATTAAGCAGGTAATAAGTAGCAGAACCAGGATTTGAACTTACGAACTTCATTCATCACACTTTTACTACACTTGTCTATTTTATTGTCTATATCCTCCAGTAGATTGTGCATATTTAATTTTTGTTTTCATTTCACAGAATTTAGAATTGTCCAGAGCTTCTTCATGCAGTAGATGAGACAATCCTGAAGGATCATAGTGCTTTGAGAGAAAGTAGGCATTTGAGGATGGCTTCCCTGGTGGCTCAGTGGTAAAGAATCCATCTGCCAATGCAGGAGACACGGGTTCAATCCCTGGGTTGGGAAGATCCTGTGGAGAAGGGAATTGCAACCCACTCCAGTATTCTTGCCTGGGAAATCTCATGGACAGAGGAGCCTGGCGGGCTACAGTCCATGGGGTCGCAAAGAGTCGGATATGACTGAGCGACTAAACAACAACAACAGGCATTTGGGGAATGGGGTAGAGAGAGCTGCAGGGTTTCTAAACTTCAGAGTTTCAGGCCCTGAGTCAGTCAGATGGAAATGTAGTGTGTGTTGGGGATGCGCTTCAGGAAAAAAACAGTGAGGTGGATTGACGGGGCTGGATTTCATAATGGAATGGGAGATCAGACAGGGAATGACCTACATCTGGAGGAGTGAGGAGTTTACGTGAGTTCCCCAAGCTGGTATGTGTAGATACAGGAGGCTGCCTAGCCAAATATAGCTGTAGGCAGTCATGGATTAGTTGACCGGGGCAGCTGGGAAGGCTGCCACTGAGAATGGGTATAATTGAAACTTGAATGGAGACAGTGAGCAAGGGCCCACCCAGGGTGGGATCGCGTGCCAGGGATCTCCACACCTGTGTATTTCACCTAGCCTTCTCTTTGGACACCCCAGTGACATCCTGCCTGCTCCTTGCAGAACTCTCACCTTCTATCACTGGCCAAGTCTCACCCAGGACCACCTTCTCTATACTGCATATTTTTCTCTTACTACTGGTGCCCTTTTTTCCCTCCATCCAAACCATATTATTTTTTTCCTCCAGGCTCTATCATGTTAGGAACATAAACCTGATAGGCAAGTGTGCAGTAGATGTTACTGGTTGACAATGTCTTAATAACATGTTCATTTGAATGGGAGCTTACAATGCCTTTGCTAGAAGTAGGGGTTTTCAAGGGGACTTGGGCTTAGAGAAAAGGGGGGTTGGGATGGGGTGAGGATGGGGGTAGAGGTGGGAATTTGAGAAGGGGGCCTTTGGGTGACCTTTGCATAAGGATAGTCCTGGTTATCTCTTAAATACTTGGAAAGAGACTTCCCCCATTCCCCTCCCTGCCCCCTCCACACTCTGCCTACCTTGTTCTTGCATTCCACTATCCTGCCAGGAATAACTGTATTAATTAAAACAACCTTCAGATGCAGAGAAAATGCCCAATTTGGTTTGGAGATAGAAGCTCTTCCTGAGTTGTCCAGGACCGCACAGAACTAAAGCTGGGACTCTGAGAGCTCATGTTCACAGCTTCCTTGGACACTAAATTTAACAGATGGGACACTTCAATCCAGGCCACAGTTGTCAAAAACCACAGTTTAAATCAGTCACAGACAACTGTTTCATTCCCCACACTTGCCTGGGTGTAACAACTGCAGGAATGCCTCTGCTTAAATTACACTTGGTGACACCACAGGGAGAGACATGTCTCGGCCACATTCATTCTCCATCCTTTCTGAGCTTCTTTTATAGCAGGGGTCAGTGCCCTTTCCTAAATGGGGTGCCAGGGCACTGAACCGTGCTCTTTTATGGTCCCAGTGTTATGTTGGTGTATATATTCGATCATGGCAAGGTGGGAGGGTGATGAGGTAGGAGGGAGAGGATGGGGTTATACTGAGTGTCACAGAAGGGAGTGTTTACCCAAGGATGAGCTAGAGACATGGCAGCCCTGGGTGATGACTTACAAAACTAAATGGTGAGGAGCAGTTATACCTATGGTCCATGATCTGTGTGCCTGTAATAATACCTGGTCTATGTATCATCACCTGGTATCCAGCTGCAAGGTACCATCTCCTGCATTATGGAAACCACTCACGCATCCATCCATCCAGGCATTTACTGAGTGACCACTCTGGGCCCATACACTGTGCCAGGTGCTGGGAACACAGACATGAATGAGATAGTGTCTGCCTTCAAGGAGTTTGTAATCTAGCTCCCAAGAGTTCAACTATTAACCCACCCTAGAATGCACTGTCAATCATTCCACTAAGCACTTGCTGGTGCTTGGCACTGCACTGCACTGACTGATGGAGATGTAGAGTTACAAAGAAAAAGAGAACCAAGTCTTTGACCTTAAGAAGATTCCAGTATGGTAGCACAGAGAGACGGGCTTCCCCAGTAGCTCAGCTGGTAAAGAATCCACCTGAAATGCATGAGACCCCAGTTCAATTCCTGGGTTGGGAAGATCCCTTGGAGAAGGGATAGGCTACCCACTCCAGTATTCTTGGGCTTCCCTGATGGCTCAGATGGTAAACAATCCGCCTGCAATGCAGGAGGCCTGGGTTCGGTCCCTGGGTTGGGAAGATCCTCTGGAGGAGGGCATGGCAACCCACCCCAGTATTATTGCCTAAAGAATCCCTGTGGACAGAGGAGCCTGGTGGCTACAGTCCCATGGGATCTCAAAGAGTAGGATACAACTGAGTGACTAAGCACAGCACAGCACACAGTGTGGACAGACACATAGACATGTCCATTTGTACTCCATGTGGGAAGGGATGTTTGGCTTAGATAAGTCTCCAAGGCACCGTCCAACAAAAGATCCTTAGAAGTTGGAAGAAAGGGATCTGGGGGAGGCAGACTCGTGTCTGAGACTTGTTCTGTCATATTACCGGGTTTCTAGGAAGGGGCTTGGTAAGCATTTGTTATTTTTGTTTGAGGAATGATCTCTTTCATCACTCCCTTTGCATGAGAAAAAAAAATGAAACACTTAAATTAGAGAAATATGAGTGAAATAAAGCAGGGAGGCATCCTGATGAACAGATTATTGTCTACTTCTGGTTCATGGACTTTGGAGCTTCTTCAGCTGGTCGTCATCCTGTCAGGGCGCCCACTACCTTGTACTGGCAGTTCTCAATCTGGAGGTCTCTAAAGGGAGTAACTGGTGCTCTTAAGCTATTTTTTTTTAAAAAACATTTGTAAAAAGTCTAATAGAAATTGTACATTCGGCCAAGACAAAGCCACAGAAAGCTAAGTACAATATCATGTTTCTTTGCTTTTGACTGGAATTATATTAGCTTGGTATGGTTATCTCATGCAGATCTGAAGCACTGAGTGAGTAAAAATTGGGAAAATGAATTATTCCATAATAAATGTAGTTTTGCTAGATAAAAAAATTTTCCAAATGTGGGGCCCACAGGGGAAAGAGTAATAAGAGGGATCCTTAGTGGTGAAAAGGTTGGAAATCACTGGCCTCTACGTCTGGATGCCAAAGTTTGGCTGCAGATTCAAAGCCTATGACCACAGAATCCTGGGATTATTGGCAGCTGACACCCCTGATGTGGTTCCTGTTGGAAAAGCAAACATGCTCCCTGCCCAGCTTTCTAAAGTGTTATACATTAACCAGCTCACAAAGCACCATTCACAGGGGGACGGGGTTTTTTTGGATCATGGTTTACTGTGTTTTCGTACCTGCAGTGAAAGAACATTTCAGAGGAAGCATAGGCTTGCCTGAAATCTACAAAGCTATGCTATTGCTGGGCAAGCGCAGAGCTCCTTGTAACTTCTCGGGGCTGGAATAAGCTGTCCACACCTTTCTCCTCATCAACAGTTTTCATCCACTACCTCTGAGAATACACATTCCATGAACACACTGGAAACAAGTTAAGACCATCCATCGGGTATAAGGGAAAGAGGAGGGACTCTGCAGGCTGTTGGGATGGTGAGGGAGGAGATTTGGAAGTGGCCTTGTCAAAGAATCATTCCCACTCTTCCCATTGTCTGAAAAAGTTTCCTGGAGGAGGCTCAGAAAAGCAGGCGAAAGTAGCACTGAGGTTTCTGCAGAGAGAAGGAGCTCTCTAAAATATGGATTCTAACCCACATTTGAAATTTTTTTAAGACTGTAATTGTGATAAAGTACACATAACATAATATTTACCATCATAATCATTTTTAAGTACAGTTGAACCTCTAACAACACAGGGGTTAGGGGTGCTGACACTCCATGCTGTTGAAAATCCAGCCTCCATATTCACAGTTCTGTTTTCACAGATTCAACCAATTGAGAATTATAATCCTGTAACATGTATCTGTTGAGAAAAAAATTTGTGTATTAAGTAGACCTGCACAGTTCAGAACAACAAACCCATGTTGTTCAAGGGTCAGCTATATATGTTTCAGTAGTATTAAGTATATTTACATCGTTCTGAAGCAGATATCCAAAAATTTTTATCCTGCATGACTACAATTCTATGCTCATTAAACAAAAACTTCCACTTTCTCCTGCTCTCAACCCCAGGTAATCACCGTTCTACCTTTTTTTTCTATGAATTCGACTACTTTAGATATTTCATAGAGATGGATCGTACTGGCTTCTTTCACTTAGTGTAATGCTCTCCAAGTTCATCCATATTTTAGCATGTGTCAGAATTTCCTTCCTTTTTAAGGCTGAATAATATTCCATTCTATATTTATGCCAAATTATGTTTATCCATTTGTCTGTCAGTGGACACTTGGGTTGCTTCCACATTTTTGGCTCTTGTGAATAATGCTGCTAAGAATATAAGCATGCAACTATCTCACTGAGCTCCTGCTTTCAATTCTTTTGGATATATACCCATAAGTGGGATTAATGAATCATATGGTAGCCCTATTTTTAATTTTTTGAAGAACTGCCATACTGCTTTTCAGAGTGGCTGCACTACTTTGCATTCCCAGCAGCAGTGAATAAGGGTTCCAAATCCTCCACATCATTGGCCAAACTTGTCATTTTCTCTTTTTTTGTTTAACATATATATATTTTAAATGATAGCCATCCTAATGTCTGTGAGGGGCTTCCCAGGTGGTTTAGTGATTAAGAATCCACCTGCCAAGCAGGAGACGTGAGTTCAATCCCTGGGTCAGGAAGGTCCTCAGGAGAAGGAAATGGCAACACATTCCAGTATTCTTGCTTGAGAAATCCCTCAGACAGAGGGGCTACAGTTCATGGGGTTGCAAAAGAGTCAGACACAACTTAGCAACTAAATAACAATGGGTGTGAAAGGGTATCTCATTGTGGTTCTGATTTGCATTTCTCTAGTAGTGATGTTGATTTTTTTTCCATGCATCTGTTGACCACTTGTGTATCTTGTCTTTTCAAGTCCTTTGCCCATATTTTAATTGGGTTATTTTGTTGTTGCTGAATTGTAAGAGTTCTTTACGTATCCTGCACGTTAACCCCATATCAGATATATAATCTGAAGATATTTTCTTCCATGCCATAGGTTGCCTTTTTGCTTTGCTGATTGTGCCCTTTGATACTCCAGCCCACATTTTTAAAGACAAGAAAAATACGATAAAATGAAGAAAGAACCCGGCAAGAATGATGCCTTGGGGCCCCATTGGGTGATTTCACCAAGTCCTTTGAACTCAGTTCTTGGATTCCAGTCTTCCTGGTGATGTTCCCCCCAAGCCTTTTGTACACTGCTTGGTCTTTACCCCATTAGCTCTAGCCTGCTTCTAGAGAGAACATGTCCCATTCTAAGTACCATCTGCCTTTAACACCCCACAACTTTCTTGCTGCTTCCTCCATGCCTGTGAGATCTGCCTTGTCATCCTGTAGCAACTTTAGCCTTGGGTGTTGTAACACAGCAGCCTCAAATACACTTGCAACCTCTTTGCCATGCCAGGCAGAGACGAGTTTAAATTCTCTGCTTTTATGGCAACCTTCATGGTGGGACTGAGTGTAGAGGCAGTTTGCTGTATGTGTCAGAAGTTCTCCAAAATTTGATGTATGACCCAGGAGGGCACCCAAAGCCGGTGCTCTGTGACAACCTGGAGGGATGGGGTGGGGAGGGAGGTGGGAGGGGGTTCAGGGTGGGAGGGACACATGTATACTTGTGGCCAATTCATACTAAGGTATGGCAAAAAACCATCACAATATTGTAAAGTAATTATCCTCTAATTAAAGTTAATAAAATTTTAAAAAATTTAAAATGGCTAAGGTGGTAAATGTTATGTTTTATGTATTTTACCACAATAAAAAAATACATAGGTGATTTAAAAAAAAAAGAAGAAGAACATCATTCCATCACTTCCTGACTTTTGACATGTCATTTCAACTCTCTGAGCCCCCTTTTCCTATCTGTAAACATGAGGATAGCACCTCCCCACCCCACCCTGCTGGGATTTGGTGAGCCTTGCTTGGGATAAAGCATGTGGAGTGCTGAGCTCAGTGCCTGGTGCATCTCAGGAGAGCTGGGCTATTGAAAGTTTCTCCTTCTCGGCCCAGACCTTTCAGCCAGAAGGAAGCTCACCCAGCCAGGATTGGGTCCATACAGAGGCTGCACAGCGCTGAGAGGCAGGAACAGAAGTCCCTCATCCAGCCTCGGCCTTTGGTAGCCCTGTGCCCCAAATAGCCCAGGCTCTGTGAGAGGCTGGCACTGCCCGGCAGAAGGCCCCCACGTGTTCCTCTCTTGGTGACACCTTTCAGTGGCTCTCAGATCTCCCTGGCCTGGAGTTCTTACTATCTTCTGACTCATTTCCCTCCAGCCAGAACTAAAACCTTTTCTCCCTCACCTTGCCACAGATTTCATCCTCACCAAGCCCTGTAGAGTCTACTTCCTGTTGGTCTGCACTGCCATGACCCTTGTCCAAGCTGTTATCAGTTCTCTCCTGGATCAAGGATGTCAATGCCCAGGGCAAATGCTCTCCTTATCTCTTGCTCCAGGGTCCCTCCAGTCCAGTTTCTACAGGGGGGCAGCAGGAATGATCTACCTTCAACTTCTATCTGTTCATCTAACTCTCCTGCTTAAAACTTGTAAATACCTCCCTGGGTGCTCTTCAAAGGGGAAGTTCAAACTCCTTAACTTAGCCTACAGGCCCCTGTGCTCTGGCCTCTGTCTAATCTCCACACTCCACAGTGCAGCCATGTTGGAGATCTTTCGGTTGCTCCAACTAACTTTTTTCAGGGCTTTCATATATTCTTTTGTCCTAACCTGGAACATTCCTGTTCCCTCTGGCTAACTTTTCTTCATCTGTAAGTTTCAGTTACGAAGTTACTTGCTCTGCAAAGGCTCTTCAAACTACTCCTCAGGCTGAATTAGGTGCCCCACAGATTAACCCTGCCATTTTGCGTTTTCTCATATTACTGTCTCCCCTAGCTAGACTTGGAGCTCTGTGAGGTCAGGAGCCATGTCTATTTACCCCGGTACAGTACTCAGCATGCAGCATGTTGTAGGTGGTCAGAAGAATGAATCCCTATTTACCTCTGCAACGTGGTCTTCATCTACTCACTCCCCTGCCCTCCATCCCACTGGAGGACTTTCAGACCCCCAGACACATTGCACATGGACCAGACCCTTTGACTTTGTGCATACTGGTCTTTCTGGCTGAAATGCCCCAGCTCTCCTCTCCCCCTCCCCCAGTCCTCCTTCACCAAACAAACTCCAACTTGTTGTTGAAACCTCGGCTCAAGTTTCATCTCAGTGAAGCCGATGCCTGAAGGGGACCATTAAAATAAAGATTTATTCTCGGCAGGGTAATTCTTAGCTCATTCTTCATCATTAATGGTTTATTATTCTAGCTCCAATATCTAGCAGCCTTCATCACCCCACTCCAGAGGCCAGACTGCCCCTCCTCTGGGCTCTCCCATCTCCTTGCAGCACCTCCATTATAGCACTTTCTCAAGGCTTTGGGTGATGGGGTTTTGTTTGTTTGTTTAAGTCGATTGGTTTCATTTACTTTACTTTTGTTTTTTTCCCTGGAGGAGGTAGGAGGACATTGTGTGACCTTAACCCTTCTGGCTCCTTGTAAGGGGACCTTGGCTCATTTCTTCAATTAAAAGGAGACATAAATTCTGTCCCCTTCCCCACCCTTTGTCTTCTTGCAGCCAGTGTACCCACTCATTGCTGAGACAAACCAGGGCTGCTTCCCTTTCAGGAAGCATCATTTTTCCAATTAGCCTTTGATTAGAAGCAGTACCATTGCAGCTGGGCTGCTTTTAGTGCCTGCTGGTGATAGGCAGCCTGGTCATATGGAAAGAGCACTGACCCATAAGTCCCCAGTGCTAGCCCATCTCTGCCTCTACCTCAGTGTCTGAATGTGGGCAACTTCCCTTCCTTCCCTGGGCCTCACTTTCCTTCTCTTCTGAATGATGGTGGCGGGGGGGTGTTGAACGTAATGCTTTGCTACTTAAAAGTAAGATCTGTGCACCAGTGGGGCTTCCCTAGTGGCTCAGTGGCAAAGAATTTGCCTGCAATGCAGGAGACGTGGGTTTAATACTTGGATCAGGAAGATCCCCTGGAGGAGGAAATGGCAACCCATTGCAGTATTCTTGCCTGGAGAATCCTCATGGACAGAGGAGCCTGGCAGGCTACAGTCCACGGGGTCGCAGAGTCAACACAACTGAGCAACCGAGCACGCACACCCGCACCACGCACCAGGAGCATGGAACATCCCTAGGCAGTTTGTTATAAATGCAGAATCTGCCCCCAAACTTTGTAAATCAGACGCTACATTTTAACAAGATCATCAGGTGTTTCTATCTACAATAAAGTTTGAGAAAGTGCTGGGAACTTCCCAGATGAAAGAATCACTGAGGCTCTTGTTAAACATTCAGTTTCCTTGGCCACTGTCCTGGAGTCCTAATCAAGTGGGACTGGGATGGACTCCCAGAACTTGTATTTGTGACAAGTACCCCGTGTGACTCATATCCCTGGGGAAGTATGAGGAACACTGGACAAGTGGTTTATAAGGGTTCTTCCACCTTGGACATTCTGCAGTTCTGTATGCAGCTGGTTTATTACTGAGGATAGTCAGAGTGTACGTGTGTGTGTGTGCGTGCGCACGTGCGTGCTCAGTTGTGTCCGACTCTTTGCGACCCCATGGACTGCAGCCTGCCAGGCTCCTCTGTCCATGGAATTTTCCAGGCAAGAATACTGGCACAGGTTGTCATCTCTTCTCCAGGGAATCGTCCCGACCCAGGGGTCAAACCTGAGTCTCCTGCGTCTCCTGCATTGGCAGGTGGATTCTTTACCACTAGCGCCACCTGGGAAGCCGAGGAGTCGATAGTGGTGCAGAATGCAGACCCCTAGGACTTACCCTTCTTTAAATTGGGTAAATAATTTTCAGAAGCATCTAGGGCTATGCAGGTGGGGGATGGGGTGAAGGAAAAGGGATTACAGCAACTGAAGGCAAGTCTTTTTGAGTGGAGAAAATCAGCAGCCTCCGGTGTTCAAAGAGAAATTACCTGCTTACTCAACACTGTTTGCTTGAAGCAATCAGGCTTGATACAATCAGACTATCTGAAAGACCCTTTTGGAGCACTGAAAAGGGAGGATTAGAGACAGAGGGGCAGTGTCTCTCCCGTACTGGCAATGGGATCCAGGAGACAGGGCAGATGAGTTAACAAGGAAACCTAGGGAAAGCCTCTCCCAGAAGGGAATCACAATTTCCGAACCCTCAGTGAGGATGTGTGTCCTGACAAGGGATGTTTTCCCATTTGTTGAGTGTATTTATATAAGAACTTTAAGAAAGGTCTAAAAATGAAATCACATTTAGTTATGTGTTTAACAAATCACCTTTATTTGGAAAAAGAAAAAAATTACATAAGATCAGGACTGCCCTGGAAAGTCCAGGATAGAAAGTTGCCAGTTTTTCTCCAAGTTAGAATTTGTTTTTCTTATAAATATGCCTTAAGTTCCGTTGCTGGTAGGTTTTGGCTACATGTGAGATTTAGACAGGTGGAGAGAATGTGGAAGGGCATTCAGAGGGTATTTTTCTGGGCAGAGAAAGAAGGGTAGACTCTGTCAGCAATAGTGAAGTGTGAATGAACACAGCATATACAGGGCTCGAGTCAGGGGAGGAGGTGGATAAGAAGGAGGCTGCTGAGCTGTCTGGAGTTGAGGACCAAGTCTGGTGACAAGGGAAGCCAGGACTGCATTGCTCAAGTCAGGGCTTTCCCTGGGTCGTAGTCTCCCATATATCCAGTCAGCCCACCAAATCCTGCCAATTTTGTATCAACTGCTCTTTCCTCTCTGCCTCTGCTGCGTGCTGCATGCTAAGTTGCTTGAGTCTTGTCTAACTCTTTGCAACCGTATAGACTGTAGCCCACCAGGCTCCTCTGTCCATGAAATTCTCCAGGCAAGAATACTGGAGTGTGTTGCCATTTCCTTTTCCAGGGGATCTTCCCAATCCAGGGATCGAACCTGTGTCTCTTACATCTCCTGCTTTGGCAGGCGGGTTCTTTACCACTAGTGCCACCTGAGAAGCCTGCCTCCACTGCTCTGGCCTTAATTTAGGTTCTCTCATGTCCCCATCTGGACTCTAGCAACAGCTGCAAAGATCCACTCTCTGTATGTCTTTACGTATGCAAGTTTTTTTTTCTCAAGCTTGAAAGGGCTATCTTTCTTCAGAAAACTGAATATATAGAGATCTTACCAAAATTAACCGCCTCTTGAGTCTTTGTTCTACTGGGCAAAGATGCAAACCCTCTAACTTAAATGATCCACGAGCTCATAGATGCTACTTAGGTCCTCACTGAGTCCTTGTGAAAAGGAAGTGGAATTCACAAGAGTAGGGGTTCTGAAACTAGAGAGGTTCCCAGAAACTGCCAGTTGTGGTGGGTGGTTTAGTCCCTCAGTTGTGTCTGTGTCTTTGTGACCCCATGAACTGTAGGCCACCAGGCTCCTCTGTCCATGGAATTCTCCAGGCAAGAATACTGGAGTAGGTTGCCATTTTCTTCTCCAGGGGATCTTCCTGACCCAGGGATCAAAACTGGGTCTCCTGCATTGGCAGGCAGATTCTTTTCTGACTGAGCTATCAGGGAATCCTCCAGAGGGCTTATCAAAACAGGAGTTGCTGGCCCCCACCCCCCAGTTTTGGTCCAGTGGAGGTGGTGTGGGACCTGAGGATTGCATTTCTGTCAAGCGCCTGGGTGGTGCTGATGCTCTGTGAGCACTTGAAGGTAGAAAACCAGCTTTATCTCTATATCCCCATGGTCTTTGCATAGGGCCACTGTTGAAAGAGGGCTTCCCAGGTGGCGCTTGTGGTAAAGAACCTGCCTGTCACTAAAGATAATATACATGCTGTTCTTTCAAAACATCCCACCCTCACCTTCTCCCACAGAGTTCAAAAGTCTGTTCTGTACTTCTGTGTCTCTTTTTCTGTTTTGCATATAGGGTTATCATTACCATCTTTCTAAATTCCATATATATGTGTTAGTATGCTGTAATGTTCTTTATCTTTCTGGCTTACTTCACTCTGTATAATGGGCTCCAGTTTCATCCATCTCATTAGAACTGATTCAAATGAATTCTTTTTAACAGCTGAGTAATATTCCATGGTGTATATGTACCACAGCTTCCTTATCCATTCGTCTGCTGATGGGCATCTAGGTTGCTTCCATGTCCTGGCTATTGATGTAATTAGACTCCAACTGATAAAAAAAAAAAAAAAAAAAGAACCTGCCTGTCAATACAGGAGATGTAAGAGATGCGGGTTCAATCCCTGGATCAGGAAGATCCCCTGGAGGAGGGCATGGCAACCCACTCTACTATTCTTGCCTGGAGAATCCCATGGACAGAGGAGCCTGGCGGGCTATGGTCCATAGGGTCACAGAGTTGGATATGACTGAAGAGACTTACCTTGGAAGAAAGTGACAGGCCTGGTCAGTCCGATTGTTAGATCTTTTCTTTGGATTAGAAACACTAAGTCCTCCCCATATACTTTCATTGTCTCCACCAAAGTGATGGGCACGGGGCCAGTTGATAAAATACTGATTGGAGAAAGCATACCTAATCATCTCAGTCCTTGGGAATACCTAGGATGCTGGCAGTTTGCTTCTCCAAACACAGGTCAGATGCAAGCTGCAGGGTTGACCCTCATGGTGAGGTTGGTCAAATTATTTTCCAGGATCTCTGCCTCCTCTTTCTGTGCCCTTTCCTCCCTCCCTCCCTCTCCATCAACCTCTTCACAAGCCCAACACCTCGTGTTCTGTTAATAAAATCCTAACTGAGAAAAAGACACAATTAGTCATTTATACCTGAAGGTGAATAAAATACTAGGTGTTCCCTCTCCTGGAGAGTAGCTGCAGATCAACCCTTGGAGAGAGAAGAGCCACACTGTCAAGGAATTGCAGGCAGCAGGAAAAAGTGTTTTGAAGGAACCCATATGGAATCTTTCTTGGGCCTCTGAAATAATTGCAGTACTAGAAGTGACCACCTATACTGATGGCATGGACTAACCTTGGCTTATGCATCATTAAACATAAAGAGGTCATTTGATTCCTGCTCAACTCCGGAAGGGAGATTTGAGACCTTACATGTTGTAAATGTGCAGTGATGTTAATTATGGTCTTTCCATCCCACATTGACCCTCAACTTCCCTATCTATAAAATTAAGGGGTTGGACAAAATAATGTCTAAGTTTTTCTGCCAACTTGGACATTTTGTGGTTATATGATCATCGGTTCAATGCTTCAAAAAAAAAGGGGGGGGGGAGAGAGAATGTCAGCCAGAAATATTGAAATCAAATTTTATTTTTGGAAAATGACATTACACACATCTTGCAAATGTACACAGAAATGAGCATGAGATGAAGAACAGAGCTTGAGAGCCAAAATGATTGCAAGAGCAGCTCTGTGGCTGCCCGGTACCGAATGCTGTGAATCTGCAGTATTCACAGTTCACAACACGTTTCACACATGGAGAACTTCTCTAGACTTTGAAGTCCTCTGACCAAAGAAAGCCCTCATCAAATTGTGGAGGGAGGAAGAGGGATATTAACAGGCACAGGAGATGAAAAGGGTCTGCTCCAGCTGGTTTACATGGGCCTCACCAAACCTACCAGTCCAAGTGGGAACAGCAAACCATAAAGGAGGATGCTTTCTTGGAACACTGCTTTTGCATCTCAGCCTAAGAGCAGGCTGGGAATTGCCTGGGAAAATGACAGCAGTGCACATAAACCCATGTCCTTGTCTTTTCTCACAATAACTATTCTAAAGGGGCAGCTAAAAATCCCTAAATATGTATTGTCTTTCTCTTTTTCTAAAAAATAATTATTGGTCATTGGTCAAGCAGAACCTTCTGAGTCTCTGAATATCTCAACAGTGCTGCAAGGATAAGTGTTGCTCACTGTGTTTCGATTATGTGTGATTCTGAGAATTATTCAATTTACAATGTCATCAAATGACCAAAGAGGCTCCCAATTTGCCACTGATTTTTATTTAAAGGCGAGCTGAGTCTTTGATCACAATTCCATTCCTTGAAAAATGGTCAATAACTGCTGAGAGACCATTGAGAAGTGTCTTTCTTTCCTCCCCCTTTCTGGTTTGTTTGTTCTTTGCTGACTTTACTTGGCAAAAATTATTGGGCCCTAAATCAGTTATTTACAACCGTAAGACATCTGGGAGCAGGGGGTGGGAGAAGGCAAGGGAGGGAAGAGGGACCACAAGGAAGAATATATTCTTTTCAGAGGTTAAAATGAGCTATTTAAGAAATGTGATGTACAATAATACCATGCATTTACTCTCCAAAGCTAGTCACTAGCAAGCTAACGCCTCTAACACTACAACCACCAATTACAGCTGTTTTGCTACAGTAACTGAGTTCTAACTACAGCTATAGGGCAGAAAGGGTGGGCTGTTCCATTTTGAACTTTCTCCCTTTGAAAATGGCCATAAAAGCATTTTCTGTACAAGTTTAATGGCATAAAAAGGTGACCGAAAACATTGTAAAGAACTTACCACACGTGAGAAATGCAAAATTCAATCAAAACATGCATTAGTTGTGTACAAGTCATAAGGGATCATTGGCTTCAAGCTGCAATATATTACAGGACCATACATTGGAGACATTTTGGTATAACCTCTTACTTACTCAAATCCCTTTAAGAAGACTTAAAAAGAAATGGCATTGGAAAGGGCATTCCATAAGGTCTTGCTAAGCAGTGACATTCCCAAGGGCTGTGCACCCTGTTGAATAAATTAGCACCTCCAAGATGGCTTCTTTAGTGCCATTAATTACTCTTATATGGATTGCCTGCATGGGATCATGAAGAATTGGCATCAATAGTAAATGTTTAGGTGGATTTAGTAACAGAAGGAAAAATAAAATTTAATTATGTGAATGCTTCTGTTTATATTGTGGAATTGCTAAACACCCTTAACATTTAAACCAATCCCAACTGCCTATCAGTTTAGCTTTAAAAAATTCAGCATTTGGCAAGCCTTAGTGTTTATAAGGTTATTGTGGAGAGCTTATTCTGTAACAGTAAAAGTTAAAACAAATTGTCCCCCCACCCCACCCAACACCCCTGTCCAGCCAAACCATATGACAGGAGAAATTACCTGTGGTCTCTCACTATATTATATTGCAGCTTTTTAAGATTATGAGAAAATCAAACAAAATCAATTCATAGTATTTAGCTGGTATGAATCCATAGGTGGATTTTTCTGTTCAGCTGATTATTTTTCTGAGCATACTTCACTGCACCACAAAATGGTGGACTAAAATGATCCACAAAGTATTCTGTACAATGCTTGGAAGGCAAAGACCCAAAGATATGTGAGCTATAATGAAACTGTGTGTGAGGATCTGCTTCGATGAATTACAACTGAAAATACTGGAGAAAGGGCCAGGCTCGGATTGCTCCCCACCAACAGACTTCTAACGGGACTCTCGTAGGATCAGGGCTCGTTAAGTCTGGAATTAACTACTCATCACCAAGGCAAAATCACAGGGCTAAGATGAGGTATATATCCAATACTTAGATAAGGAGGAAGGAAAAAATTAAAAGAGAGAGAATAAAAGAGAGAGAGAATTGCAGAGGACAAAGGATAGATGTCTATATTGTGGAAAGATAAGAGTATAAAACTGAGAGCAAATATGGTGAAGTAGAGAGAGAAAGAAAAGACTGAGATACACAGGGGAGGTAAGGTAGAGAGTGGCAAAAAACCATTGATTTCCTCAGATTATTAACCTAGAAATGAGAAGTTCCAATACTTTTAAGTCTTCATCTTAGTTTACAAGATGTTTGCTCTGACCTCTCTGTGCCATCTTTCCTGTCCCAGCTAGACTGTTCTTCTCATTGGGAGCAGGAAGATGCCTTAATTCCCGATGAGAATTCTATACCCTCCAGCCCCAGGCATCCAAGGCAAGACAAGATAGCTTCTGATTCCAGAAGATGTTGAAGCCTATAAACTAAGGAATAAAATGTTAGGCAGTTAGAAGGGGTAGGTGATTCAAGAGTCTTGTCATATGATAACCAGGGTCACACTAGGAGGCCTGAAAATAAGCAAGAAGCTTATTTACACTCAACTCAAAAGGTTGAATGTAAAGATCACATTAGAACTGTGGGGATGGAGACAAGTTTGGAGACCAGGGAAGGAGAGACAGAGGAGGAAGTCACCCCTTCCTGAAGAGATAGGAGGAGCAGAATTCTTCAGCCAGATATACTGAAAGATTGATTGATGAAGAAGCCTTCTTGTCTCTGAAAAGAAAAAGAGGAAGGGGCTGGGTGAAGCTGTGAAGTCTCAGCCCATAGTAGGTTGCCTGCTGGAGCCAGTGCTCTGTGGGTTTAGAAATGCATTTTCTTTCCTGAAGATGTGTCTTGCCTGCTGTGTAGCAAGAACCTCCAGCCTTGTATCTACTAGGGAAGTGAGTTCTGCTAGCCAGAGGAAGAATAAAATTGGGAATTCATTTTTAAGAAATGATTTGTGTTGTCTCAGTCCATTATCATGCCACTTAGAGCTGACATTGAGTGTTAAATTAACATCACCGGACTGGGTCTGGGTCACCCAAAGCCAGAGAACCTGCTGGAGATGTATCTCTAGCCAAAAGGTAGGTGAGCGGAATCAAGGCGGTATCCTTGTTCCAGGTGGTCACACCTATAAGGAAGAGTCAACCCTGCATGGGATTATAGAACTGTGGATGAAGCTACATATGGGGTCTCCTTCTTGGGCAGAGGCAGAGTGTAACAGCCTCAAAGTTCCACATCAGGAGAGAGACCCAGGAAGCCCAGCAATTATAAGACTCCATGGCTACATAGGAGGTCTCAGGTCACTTCTGGCATGTCAGTCGCTAGGTCTTTATTCTCCCTAGGTTCCCAGTACTAAACATTGGGACTCCAACCCCTTGCTAGTCCCAGATGAGCTTCAAAACACGGATGGTTTACTTAGGAAGCCAGCCTAGGCCTCTAGGTCAAATCCCTCAATGCAATGACAATAAAAGAGTGAGGCCTGGTCTTAGAAATCCAAATGACTCCATGTGGCCAAGGACAGGTTCCAGTGGCTTTAAAAGAAAGAAATATGCATGTTTTTATTGCCATGGTAAACTGGACGGTGGGGGGAGTCACGAAACGCCACTGTCCACTGCGTCTGTCTGAGGAGGTCCCTTGGCACAGGCGTTTTTGAGGTGCGCTGAGCTGGAGGAACATTCTCATCAGTGTGCTGGAGCTCATCTTGGAGACATGGCATGCTTGTACCCTTGTCCAAGGGAGATGTGTGTGTGTGTTTAAGATAAGCTATTCAGAAATAAATCTGAGGGGGATTAGGGACACGTCCATCCAGAGTACTACAGGGACTAAGAAGCTGATGTAATTTTGTCCAAGGCAAACATTTGATTGCTGGCCTAAGACTTGGGTTGGGTGACTCAAAGAAGAATCTGGAGGTTCAAACCCACTCTTCTTGCCTTCTTCCAATAACAACACATTTCCTTTAAGGTTCCTTGGTTACCACTGAGGGAGGAGGAGAAGCAAGAAGGAGACAGAATTTCCAGAGGAGTGGGGGTAAGCCTGGAAGGAGGTCTTTCAGAGCTAAACTGATGAATACCTGGTTCCCAGGAAGAACCTCACTGTGGAGAAAGCTACATGTTCAGACCCTGTTGCCCTGGTTTCTGCCATGGAAGGCCACAGGAGCAGTGTACACAAGATAAGTATGGTGTGTACAGCATATAGCTTACTATTTTAGTGCAAATACAAGGAGTCAATGTTTAACATCAGCCAGGGTACATTTTAGTCACAAAGCCCCTTGCTTATACCTGGAAATTGTCTCCATTGATGCAGGATGGCTATGGGAAAATTGTGGATGAGCACAGCAAGGTCAGGTTATTTTCTCTAGCTAGTCTCATCCCTATATTTTAAAAGAAATCACCAAAATACTGTAAAGTAATTAGTCTCCAATTTAAAAAAATAAATTAATTAAAAAAATAAATCATTGCTAGGGAATGGTGCTGTGCTGTGCTTGGTCGTTTCAGTTGTGTTCGACTCTTTGTGACCCCATGGACTGTAGCCCTACAGGCTCCTCTGTCCATGGGGATTCTTCAGGCAGGAATACTGGAGTAGGTTGCCTTGCCCTCCTCCAGGCCAGGGAATGGTAGCCACACTCATTTAAAAAATACTGAAAAGTCATCTCAGAAAGTCAGGATAAACAAAGCTATTATTTCTCCCTCCCTCCCTCCCTTCTTTCCTTCTTTGCTTCCTTCCTTCCCCTGCTCTAGGAACAAGATACATTTACCTCAGCCTTCAAAGACCAACCCATAAGAGATGAGATGAAGTGAACTGACTGGAGAAACCAGTCTTCCCCCATCCCGTTTGAACAGAGCAGGAGCTCCGGGGACTCTTCTGAGGACTCCTCAAGGTGGGCAGGGATCACCGGTGCTTGATGGACGAGGGCAGCAATCCCACTATTTCTGTTGGTCCTCAATCCCTGCTTCTCTCTGGGGACATCTGCAGTCCATGTGGATGGGAACCATGTGAATATAGGGAGAAAGAGCTGTATTAGGTTGCTGGGTGGATTTCCCACTGAGATCAGGGCAGCAGCATATGGCTCCAAGATGCAACATGACCCTGGGAAAGAATTCTCAGGAGCCTAGTGGAAGGCAATACAGTTCAGTGGGAAAGGCCTTGGAATGGGAGCCAGGAGATGTGGGTTCTAATCCCAGCCCTGGCCCTAGCCAGCTGTGTGACCTTGGGGAAATTACTTTACCATTGCATCTCCGTTCCTGGCCTGAAAATGAGCAATTTGGAGTAATGATATGATCTGAAGATTCCTTCCAGCTTGAAAACTGTATGATTCAGTCTAGGCTAATACTAAAGTCCATAAGGACACAAAGCAGTCATGCTAATGGCTATCCTTTCCAAAACAGTGAAGAGAAAAGGAACTTTTCTCTCAATTTACCCCTAGTTAACACTACTTATGAAGTTGTTCAGCCCAGCCCCATATATACATATTCCCCTTCTTTGTCCCTATTTCTATTTCTGTAAGGGAGAAAAATCAGGAGGTAGGAACAAGCAATAGATGGACTGTGTGTATGTGTGTGTGTGTGTGTGTGTGTGTGTGCATGTGTGTCTAAGAGGGAGGAAGAATGGGGGGAGTGGTGGCAAATCCTTGCTGAATGACTTGCTATTTGCTGACTGTGCAGAAGGTAATACAATGGGACATTTGTGGTAAAACTGGATTGGGTAAAATTGTGAATGAATGACAGGACTGAAGGAGCTCAGTAACAACCAGATTTTGTACTTTTTTGCTTTGAAAATGGGCCAATTTAAAATGCAGTTGTTAAAGGCTTGAATTTTGAACTAGACCAAAGTCCCCTAAAGTGGCAATACAGAAACCTGTCCTTATTTTTTATTTTTTTAAAAGATAGAAATTCTATTATTATTATAGAAGATAATAATAGAAATGCATTGATTATTATAGAAGGTTTAAAGATCATTCTGAAGAAAATATGGCCACTGAATATTTTCTAATGGTACATGTGGCACAAACAAGGGAACGCTCAGAGAGGTAGCCTAGGGCATGGACATGAGGAAATCTGTGTTTCTCCTCTGGTCCTACTCTTTAACAGATGGTCATTTGGCTGCCTCAGCCTGCCTTTCATCTTAAATTGAAGGAATTGGACAAAATGATATCTAGAGAAAGACTGTGGGTGGAATCTTTGGGGAATCTGGTCTGCAATTTAGATACCGACCTCCTACCACTCTCTACAGCCTCCAACCCAAGTACCAATTTTTCCCAGTTAACTACAAATTTTTTGGGGAAGCATGAAGCAAAACTTTAGCTTCCAGAAAGAAGTAGCGGGTAAGTAAAATGGGCTTCTTAATGATTTCTAACAGCTTACAAATAAAGGAGAGGGGGCAAAAAGAGATTCTCATACTTCGGGGTTTTTCAATGACCAGTTTTATCAGGAATCAGTACCACCATCATCTGGATTTTCCTTGTAGCTAAGGGCATCTGAAGCTTGTCTCGGGGCATCTGATCTACCCCTTCCATAAGTGCATTTCCTCCTACACAGTGCACATCAGCAATGCCATAAAGTTGCCACTGATTCATGTCAGGGTGTCCTGTAATATCTCCTAAATATGAATCAGCTATGTGCGTGTGTGCATGCATGCATGCATGCACACACACACACACCCCCACACCCACACACACACCCCAAGCTCATTCCAGTTAAAGCAGAGGAACAAATGCAAGTCATTCAATAGCCAAACAGCAGCTTGACTTTGAATGTTGCACCTTTCCAACTATCTGAACAATTACAATGAAATAAGGATATCTTCATATCTGCTAAAAGCAAACACAGAATTGGCATGCATGGCTTTCACTTAAATTTAGTTGTCTTTGCCATTATGGGCTATGATTATAGACAAAAAGCAGTGTTATGAACCTGTACCTCAAAGACTGAGAAATATTTCAAATGATCAGTCCTTATAGCAAAGAGAAAGGATTCTGTGTCTTCAGTATGAAATATCAGGAATATAGATAAAAAAGAGCTGCTTAAAATATGCCGTAACATTTCGTTTAAAATATAATTAGAATGTCTGGTCCACATTGAAATTATTAATGTAAGCGTAACTGTTAAAAAGTTATCAAAAGACTGATTCTATTGAATTGGCCTCTGCTATTCATTTTGTTTTTTTTTTTTTTTCCTGGAAGTTTCTGTTTGGCAGTGACAGCATGATTTCTAAACTACATTATTCTTCTGCATTTTTTTTGGTAAATTTTCTGCATGTGTTTTTTAGACAAAAGAAAAATCACCAGTTTATAAAAAAGGAGCCTGAAGAGTTTGCTCCTGAAATACAGACACAAGGTTTTATAAAAAGGATATTGGTTTCTTGCTATAAAAAGCGACTGAAAGGTGTCAGACCTGAAAACAAATTCTCACAGTGTTTTCAGTGTTGGCTGTTTACAAGGCATTCAATAGAACAGAGATAGATGGATACCGTACAGTTTGTGTCCTAACTCGCTAGGGCAGACAGCCTCTTAGAGGACCCAGGTATATGAAAGCCCCTCACCCCCAACTGTTATTAATTGCTTATTGACTCTAAATTGCCCCAGTGGAGATGTTGACAAGGAATTCACTGTGCTTTATAAACACTATTGAAATGTCCACAGTGTTTTCCAATTTTGCCTAGTCTCTTTAAGATATCCTACACCAGGGTCCTAAGCCTCTGGAGTCAGAATGACAAGTTGCTGGTGCTTCTCCCTCTTGGCATCCAGAATTAGTGCTAAACAACAAACTAGAGTTTCAATCAGGAGTGAAGTGCCAGGCTGGGGAGCTGCCTTGCCGTCCTCCCAGGATCCTCCAGCTTTCTTGAGATGGGGAGACAAGGGATGCTTATGTTTGTTACTCTTGAATTTGCCAAAGATTTTCCCCTCCCCGCCACCACACACATCTTAAGTGCTATGTGTGTAAAAAACTCTCTGCAGAGGGAAGGCTGTCACAGATGAGGAAAGCGAGATGGGGGGAAATAATGCAGGTGCCTAAGTATCCAATAGAAAGATCACGGACTAGTACATTTTGCATCCCTGGAAAGTTACCCCCAAAGGATGGTTATCAATCTATCTCTTATAACTGGTAACTGTGGATCAGTGGCCCAGAGGAGAAATCACAGGAAAATAAACCCAACATATTACAGTGTGTTTTTAAAAGTAACAACAACAACAACAAAATAAAAATTTGAAAGCACCAATAGCCCTGTTGGACACTTGAGCAGAAGTACCCTATTGTAACGGTAAGCTTGCGTTTGTATTCTGGACTCTCTCCTCCTTCACATGGAATCACCAAGTGAGTCTGAGTCATCCAAGGACAGAGGCAGGTACAGGTCCTGTAAGAAGATAAGAGATAAAGTTAACTCTCCTTTTCTTAACATCTTGGGCTCTGCAATGGGCAAGATTATGTGACTGCTTTTTTTTTAACTAACATTTTCTCTAATTTTTATTTTGAAATATAGATTCACAGGAATTTGAAGTACAAGAAGGTAGCTTTGCACAATGTATCCTTCATTCAATTTCCCCCAATGGTAACAATCTTGCAGTTTTCCATGCATTCATGTATGTGTATGTGTGTGTGTGAGTATGTGGGTATAGTATAGTCGTATGTGACTTTATCATATGTGTATATTTGTATGACCATCATGACAGTCGAGATACAGAACTGTAGCCTCACCAAAGGGCTCCTGCGTGCTACCCCTTTATAGCCACATCCTCCCCTCCCCCATCCCTAAGCCTTGGCAAACAGTGTTCTGTTTTCCATCTCTATAATTTTGTCATTTCAGATGTTATATAAATGGAAGCATACAGTATATAACCTTTTAGGATTGGCTTTTCCCATCAGCATAATTCCCTGGAGATTCATTAAGCTGTTGCCTGTAAGAGTAGTTCACTCCTTTATATTGCTGAGCAATATTCCATGGATGTACCACGGTTTATTTAACCATTCATTGGTTGAAGGACATGTGGGATGATTCCAGTTGTAGGCTATTATAAATAATACAGCTATAAACATCCATGCACAGATTTTTGTGTCAACATAGTTCTCAGTTCTCTGGGAGAACTGCTCAAGAGTACAATTTCTAAGCTGTGTATTAATTGCATGTTTAGCTTGGTAAAGACTGCCATATTGTTTTCCAGAGTGACTGTACCATTTACATTCTCACCAGAAAAGTATTAGTGATCTAGTTTATTCACATTGCCACCAGGATTTGGTGTTTTCACTACTTTTTATTTTAGCCAGTCTTGTGGGATTATAGTGATATCCCATTGTGGTTTTAATTGGCATTTCCCTGATGACTAATGATGTTAAACATCTTTTCATGTGCATAATTGACATCTATAATTCCTCCTGAGTTCAGTTGAAGAAAACATTCCTCAGAAATGTTTCTTCCTGTCTTTTATTCATTTTTAACTAGATTTTTCTTACTGTTGAGTTTTAACAGTTATTTTTATATTCTATATATGGCTTTGGTTAGATACATGGCTTGCAGTCTGCAGCTTATCTTTTCATAACTTTTGCACGGTCTTTGAGAGCAAAAGTTTTCAATTTTTATGAGGTCCAATTTGTCTAATTCATCATATTTTTCTTTTACAGGTTGCACTTTTTGTTGTCATATCTAAGAACTCTAGCCAAACATCAGAAGATTTCCTCCTGTATTTCATTTCTAAATGTTTTACATTTACAATTATAATCCATTTTTCAGTTAATTTTTACGTAAGATGTGAGGTTTAGGTTGGGATGATTTTTTTTTTTTTTGCCTAAGGATATCCAATTCCCCCAGCACTATTTATTGAAAAAGCTATCTTTCTTCCACTCATTGACTTTCTTACCTTTGTCAAAAATCAGTTGTAGATATATAAGTGGATTCATTTCAGGCTTCCAGAGAGCTGCCAGACCCTGAACAGATGGATAACCCAGAAAATGTACCCCATCACCTAATTCCAATTTATTTCTTAATACTTCCATTTCCCACCAGGAACTAGGATTCATGACTCCAATACTGCCCCAAGTCTTGTCTATGTCTTGAGGAGATGGGATGATATGGCAAAGGTTTTTTTCTACTGTTCCCAGAGCTTTATTTGGAGATCCTTGTGGTTACTTGTAGACTTACTTCCCACATGGTCTAAATCAGAGCTTTTCAAATCTCTCTCTCTCAGTCTCTTTCTCACTTCTCGTTTAAATTCTCTATTCAAATGAAATTTTTCTTGGAAGCCAAATACATGAGACAAATAGAAGCGTAGTTGTTTTGGTCAAATCAGACATGGGGGAGGCAGAATCTCACCCATCCCCAAATGAAGTACCGTTTGAAAACCACTGTTTTCATTTACATTATCAGCAAGATACTAAAGCAAACTGGAAATTTGAGGGTCAAGTCTCTGGGTGATTAAGAGGCTTTCTTTGGTATAAACACAGAACTTCAGTAGAGAGCTGTCCAAGAGAATTAGAGAATGCAAATTTTCCTTGAGGTAAAGGAAAAAGTGAAGATGATGAAGGGGGACGAGAATAGGGAGGAGAGGGACTTATTTATCTAACATTGAGAATGCTTTTTGCTGAGAAAGGATAGGAAGTCTGTTAGGCCACTTAGAATGGAAACAGAAGTAAAGTATACTCAGAAATCTGAGGGTGTAGTTAAGTAGTACTCTGACACTGAATAAGTCTTTAAGTCTTGGTTTCTTCATCAAGAAAATGCAGAATGTACAATCTATAAGGTCTCTACCAGCTCTGAGGACACTCAAAGGAAGACTGAATCATTAAAACACATACACACACACACACACACACACACACACAACAAAGGCAACTGTAGCAAATGGATTCACTTTTCACCAACCCGCCATCCCTACACTGTAAATCAGGTGTTGGAAAACTTTCTCTGTAAAGGGCTAGATAGTAAATACTTTAGGCTCTCTTTGCTGGTCACATATGGTCTCTGTCACACACTTTCCTTGGGTTTTGTTTCTTTTGCAACCCTTTAAAGATGTAAGAAACATTTTTTTTACATTGGGGTGCCATCCAAAACAATCAGGCCATACACAAGATTTGGTACTCCTGCTGTTAATTACCAAACAAAACTTCTTAGAATTCTGATAAACAGGCAGGGAGTACAAAACTGAGAAGACAATAGGAGAGCAATAAAAACAGGTAGAATGGAGTTGGGGCAAAGTGGCATACTATGCAGTTGCATCTCTGAAGGGATTTAGTTCTCCAGAAATTGAGTAAAGTGAAAATTGGATATAGTCAAAGTATCTTTGAGCCTTAGACTGTAAGAATAGTGGAGAGACTCTCTGAAAATCTGATCCTGCATAAATGCAGTAACACTGGAAAAAATTGTCAAAACCAACTTTTTCAGAACTCCAGAAATTAACCAAAGGCTTGCAACAACCCCAAAAGTATTTCATCAAGAAAAATGACTGACTCTCAGTAAGAATACCAAAGTTTGTGGTGCTTTAACTGGTCCTATTTCCATTCTCTCTCTCCCCAACTCCAGGATATCTTTGAAAACCAACAGCCTCAGAACTACAGTATCTGAAAAACAGCGACCTAGACGCCACTAGAGGATGCAGAATGGGACTGGAGTTCCCCCAAATGCCATCTTCCCAGAGAACTGTCACTATTTGACCTGTCAGTTGATTCCCACTTATGGGGCTCTTCTTTATTTGACCTGACTCAAAGCACACTCACTGTGAACAGCCTTTACAGGGAGCATTAATCAATTGCAATTGTTTAAAATCATAGCTGCCTGATGTGGGGGAAACAGTTGGGGCAAATGAAGCTGCTCAAAACCTTAAAAGGAAAAGCTGGAGAATTCATGTCCATAGGGGACTTTGAAAAGCTCTGACAATATTCCCGGGAATCTCTAGGGCCAGGCACATTTTCAGGGTGTATTCTCAAAAAAGATCTGAGAAATTCTTAATCTCTCACCTCTGGTTGGCCTTGAGGCCCCGAACAAACAGCAAGTGAAGGCTAAGGCAAGCTGCCTGACAGAGCATTGAAATCAGGCTTCAACACACACACACACAGACACACACACACACAGACACACACACACAGCCCTTCAGCAGAGGCCAGGAGACTTACTGAATCAAAGTATTTAAGGAAATCTAGCAAAATTATCCTTCAAGAATGAAGGAGAAATCAAGGCATTCCCAGATAAACAAAGACAGAGCTAGCAGACATGTCATATAAGAAATACTAAAGAGAATCCTCCTGGGAGAAATGAAAGGACAGTCACCCACATAACCCATATTAAGTAACACACGTAACCCACATAAGAAATAAAGAACAATGGTACAGGTAAATATGTAGGTCGAGACAAAAGAAGTTATTATAAATTTATTTTTCCAACTCTTTTCTTCTATTATCCAATTCAAAAGACAACTGCATAGAATAAAAATTACCAAGATGTGTTGGTGGACTTATTATGCGAGAAGATGTAATTTGTATGTGAAGAAGAACACAAAGGGGTAGGGGATGAACAGAGATATACAATGGCAAAATTTGTATATACAGTTGAAATGAAGTTGATAGTAATCCAAAGTAGATTGTGTCAAGATGTTAATTGTAATCCCCAGGGCAACCACTAGGAAAAAACTTGAAATAAAATTAGTAAAAATACAGCAAGGAAATTAACAGTATACTGGAAAAATATCTATTTAACACAAAAAGGGCAAACATCCAGGAGTGAAGGAACAAAAAAGACATACACAAAATAGCAAATGGCAGATGTAATTACTAATTTACCAATAATTACATTAAACATAAGTAAATTAGGCACTCAAATGAAAAGGCATAGACTGACAGAATGATTTTTAAAACATTCAGCTCTATGCTGTTTGAAAGAGACATAATTTATATTCAAAGACATAAATAAGTTGAAAGCAAAATGATGAGAAAGATTTATCATGCAGTTAGTAAGCAAAAGAGAGCTGGAGTGGCTTATACTAATGTCAGAAAAAAACAGATTTTAAGGCAAAATCTGTTACTAGAGACAAAGAAGGACATTCATAATGATAAAATATAATTAAAACATATATGTGCTTTAACAACAGAATATCAACATACATGAAGCAAAAATTACTGAATTAAAGTAAGGAATAAAGAATTCAACTGCAACAGTCAAAACTTCAATACCCCATCATTAGTAATGGATAGAATAACTAGGCAGAAGACCAACAAGGAAAGAGAAGACTTGAAAGACAGACGCTACAAGAAATTACACATCTAACCTATTCTGTCCAACAACAGCAGAATACACTTTATTCTCAAGGTCCCATGTAACGTTCTACATGACAGATCATATGTTAGGCCATAGAATGAGTCTCAATAAATCTGAAAGGGTTTAAAATCATACACAGTATGTTTTACAACTACAGTGGAATTAAATCAGGAAGCAATAACAGAAAGATATTTGGGAAGTTCACAAATATGTGGAAATTAAACAACACACTGCTGAATAGTCAGAAATCACAAAGGAAACTAGAAAATACAGTGAGATAAAGGGAAATGAAACCACAGTATACCAAAAGTTTTGGGAAGCAGCTAAAGCAGTGTTCAGAGGAAAATTTACATGAAATGTTCAGAATATGCTAACTCATAGAAACAGAGAGTAGATTAGTGGTACCAGAGGTGTGGGTGGAGGAGAAAGAGGCTGTGACTACTAGGCATAGGGTTTCTTTTAAAGGTGATGAATACATTCTTCCATAACTTTGTGATTATTCTAAAAGCCACTAAACTGGGCATTTTATTTAAAAAGGTGAATTTTATCTCAATAACATGTTGTTCTAAAAAGTAGTACCTTTGGAAAATCCTTCACATTGACAATTGAATACTGTATATTTCAAATTTACTTTTTAGTGTAGTTGAATTATAATGTGTTAATTACTGCTGTATAGAAAAGTGACTCAGTTATACATATATGCTCTTTTTCATAGTTTTCCATTATGGTTTATCACAGGTTATTGAATATAGTTCCCTATGCTATACAGTAGGACCTTGTTGTTTATCCATTCTATATACACCAGTTTGCATCTGCTAATCCCAAACTCCCAATCTAACGCTTCCGCCCCTCTCCTTTGCAACCAGCAGCCTGTTCTCTATGTTTCTGGTTCTGTTTCATAGATAGGTTCTAAATCTTGTTTATATGATTCCTGAGCAGGTAAACCCTATACAGCAATATGCATATATCAGTATATAGTTTATACAGTAATATTCAGTGTACAAATGTACACTGTACATTGTAATGTTATGTACAAATGTAAAACACAGTTTTGTAGTAGTTTTGCTCTATGACTATATTGTGACCACTGATGAATTCCATAAATTTACACATAAATGCAAGTCCACTGTAGTAAAAAGAGCACAGGATTAAGAGCCAGGAGAACCGTCCTAAGCCTAACTTCCTCTTTCAGGATCTTTGAATCTATATCTGAAAATTGAGGAAGATGAAGACTATAAGATCTTTACGTTTCGTTCTAGCTCTAAAATTCCATAAAATATAACGTGGATCATTACATTTTGCTTTTCTCTAGTTATACCAAAGCCAGGGGAAGGGAGGCAGTCACTGCCAAGTTAGTGAACTTCCTGGGCTGTCTTCAGGTCAGCACACAAGGGTCTTTTCATTATGGAAGTCACTTTGAGTCCCACTACACTGAACACTCAACCACTGGACTTCAGTGTAGCTCTGAATCATTCATGTAATAGACACTTTAGTGTAGTTGGTTGGCTAGTGGAAATAATTAGCTGAGAAGATTGTTCCAGACTGTTATCTCAGAGGAAGAGGAGACAGGCCTGGGGTAGAAACGGGAGGCTATTCCACTTGCAGCTGCTGTGACTTGTAATGGGTGGGGTGAGACACAGGCTATGGAGAAAATCCAGAGGACTAGGCCTAGGTATGAACTTCCGTACTTCTATCCTCCATCAATTTCTTTAGTATTCAAAATATATTTTCTTGTATGAGTAGAACACTGTTCAGGGAAAGAAATTATCTCAACATTCTGTTTTGTTGATTGATATGTAGAAATACAGAAACACACATATTGCTTAACAATACAAATAATTTGCACCTGAAATTCATTTGCTTAGTCCCCTGGAGCCCTACAGAACAAAATGTTTGTAACAAATACAGCTGTGCTGGCGATACTATTGCTTTAGAGAAAACAAAAACTTGGTCTCTGGTCCAAGAAGCTTATAGTCCAAAGGAAGTCAGAGAGGAGTTCTGAGAAACCTGGCTTCTAGTTTGGGTTTGCTTTTTCCCAAATGTACCCTGTGCTTTTCTGATGGTGTGGTTTTGTTCTTGCTGATTTTTTTTTTTTTTGAAAGCTTGAATGCCCGTTCTCTTCACCAGCCATCAAAAGCCTACCCAGGCTTTAAGGTCCCACTTAAATGTCACCTAGTCTGTAAAGCTTTTCTGTCTCCCACTCTCCCACAGTTGGATGTCGTTCCTCCTCTTCTTTGTGCGCTTGCAGTTTTTTGTTCACTCTTGATTACACTACCAAAGTCCACTTAGAGTGGTGTCTGTGACTTAAGGTTCAGGATCCTGCTTTATTCATCAAACTATCTCTCTAAGCACTTCCAGGATGACAGAAAAAAAGAGTTTGGAAACACAGAGGATAATGTATATTTAAATAATGTTTGTTATGTTTTCAAATACTATGTCAAATACATTTTCTTTCAATCTCCAGGCAACTTGGCAAGGAAAATGCCTCCAAATTTAAAGCTAGGAGGGTGATCACTAATCTGGAAAAAAATTTTTAAATAAACGAAAAAGTTTCCCTGTGCTTCTAGGCATTTTGAACATCTTTAATATGGTGTGTGCGTGCTAAGTCACTTCAGCCATGTCTAACTCTTTGTGACCCTATGGACTGTAGCCCACAGGCTCCTCTTTCCATGGGCTTCTCCAGGCAAGAATACTGGAGTGGGTTGCCATGCCTTCCTCTGTGAGATCTTCCTGACCCAGGGATCAAATCCATATCTGTTATATCTCCTGCATTGGCAGGTGGGTTCTTTACCACTAGCACCACCTGGGAAGCCCCCTTTTATATGGTAACTTCTCTGAACTGTTGAATCATACTGGGGTTGTCTTTATGACTGGGCACCTTCTTTTTCTCATCTGTAAAATGGAAACACTAATCTGTCTTATCCCTTTTGCAGGGTTATCACAAGGGTAAAAGAAAAAATGGCTATGCAAAAAAGATAAAGCAGGACGAAAATGCAAAATGTTGTTCTCATTAACTATACTAGGATTTACTTCATGTCCATATTGCAGCATTTGAGTATGCGGACTTTGGCTAACCTCATCGCAGCTGCATTAAAAAGGATTCTCCATGAGTTGCTTAAGAGGAGAAGCCAAGCGGCTGATTACAGCTTAGGGCCCTGCCACAGCCATCAAAAGTAACCAAAGGGATGCTGGGACTTCAAGTTTGTTTCCAATTGCGCAGAAGGAAAGTCATGGCCTCAGCCACCTGCTTCCTGTCTCCACCATGACTCACACCTTTCAGGTCCACTTGGATGCAATTTCGGATGAGATCTGCTTAGGCCCTCTGCCCAAGGGCCTCGATGGTGCTAAGGCTCAGGTAACTGTGAAAGGAGGAGCAAAAAGCTGAGCCTGAGCCCCAAGAGGACTGAGCCAAGGTCACAACACACTTTTTAGCTTATTTAGAAAAACCAATTTGTCCTCCATCACTGGTGGTGTAAGCATGAAGCTACTGTTTCTGATAGGATACACTGAGTAAGACACAACATCACTTCTATGACATTTCTGTCCCAAACGCACAGTCTGAATTTAACCACAAGGAAACATCAGACAAACCTAAATCGAAAGACATTTCACCAAATAATTAGCCTGTGCTCTTCACTTCTATGATATACTTCCCTAAAAGATTTTTGAAAAGACTCAAGAACTTTTCTGAATCAAAGAAGACTAAAGAGACATGACCACTGAGAGCAATGTGTGATCCTAGGTTAGATCCTGGACCAAAAAAAGAAGGCTTTTGGGACAGTTGATAAAATTTGAATATGGATGAGAGAGCATACAACCGTATTGAATCAATGCAAACTTCCTGATTTTACCATTGTACTATGGTTATGAAAGAAAATGTCCTTATTCTTAGGAAATACAGACTGAAGTATTTAGAGGTAAAAGAGCATGATGTATGCAACTTAATTTCAAATGGTTAAAAAATTTAGTAAAGTGTATGTGTGGTGGGGAGGGAGAAGACCTACAAAAATAAAGTAAATGGGGAAAATATAAACAACTGGTGAGTCTTTATAGTACAAAGAAGTTCTCTGTATTATTCTTGCAACTGTTTAATTTGAAATATCAAAATAAAAAGTTAAAAAATTTGTGAAAACTATACCAAAACATAAGTGTTCTTTAAAGTTTGCTTTAGATAATTATATAATTTATTACTTAATGTTGGTTTGCTTAACTGCCATAAAAAGGGCAGTTTGAAAAATAAGGTGATACACTGAAAACTCAATGATACAAAGAAAATAGCGAGGCTCTGACAAGGCTGCCACCTGTAGCTTATTCTAGTCCTTCAATGGTGAAATTTGTTTTTAGAATTGAGTCCAAAACAAAAGCAAAACAAAATACAACAAGCAATGTCTGCCTAAAGCCTAAAAACCCAACCAGAAGAAACGGTTTAGCAATGCACTCATCCAATGGGCTTATGGGTGGTGGGGCTTCAGCCTAAATGAACTGAACATATCAATTGAAAAGTGGAAGGACTCAAGTGTATGGGCCAAATAAATGCCTAGACTGCCCCCCAGCCCAGCCCTTTGAGGAAGGTACTGGTGGAAAGTACTGGGATAGGTCACACTTCCCAGAAGGAAAGTAAGGGCAGAAATGCATGGAACAAAGACACAGTAGGAAACAGTGGAGCATCCCTATGAGGTTCTGTGTAGACAGTAGAACAACCAAGGTAGGCTATTCCTCATTCTGGTATGTCCACACGAACAAGCCTTGTTGCTCAGAAGAATCACTGAAAGTTGACTGCTAAAGCAGTTCTCATCCATCTCACAATCTCTGGGTAACACTGGCTACACAGACAGTTCAGCAGATCCTCCTTTGTTAAAATCAAGTAGCTCAAGAGAACAATTCAAAGGTCCCAGCCAGGGTCACTACCAGAAGTTAAAAGAGTCATTAAAGGAATGGAATGAGCATTAGGAATTATGGCGCAGGTAATGGCCGAGTTAACCAGGAAATTAAAATCCTGATGTAGAGAAAGGGAGATTTAAATGGATGTCAGGTAGTGGTGTGCTGTTAAATGTGTAACGACCAGCTTTCTGTGTGAGAAAACAACAGCTCTGATTTATAGCATTTGCTGAATTCCATGGTGTAAATATTCCCATCATGGCTGAGCTCTAGTTACCAGAGTTGGGAAGCGGTGTACACAGTCAGCTCTCATGAGCTAGTGTAAACGGGCTCCAGCAGACCAAGGGTCATAACCTGGGTGCCAGTCTTATGTCTGTTGCTGCCTAGCCATGTCACCCAAGTAAGTAACTTCACCATTCTGGGTCTCAGTTTCCTCATGTGTAAAATATCAATCTCACAAGATCATTGAGAGAATCAAATGAAACAAATGTACCTGTGTCTCAGATCTCCTCTACCCCGACCCTCTTTGGTTCCGTGATGGAGCTGGCCACATTGGTGGCCTTTTGCCTTTCTCCATCTCATGTCAGGTCTTGTGAGCCAGGGGACGACAAGAGAATCCTAGAGGAAGCCACTCTATGGTGTGGTAATCAGAGCAGAGGGCTTCCCTGATGGCTCAGCAGTAAAGAATCACCTGCCAGTGTAGAAGATGAGGGTTTGATCCCTGGGTCAGGAAGATCCCCTGGAGAAGGGAATGGCAACCTGCTCCAGCATTCTTACCTGGAGAATTCCATGGACAGAGGAGCCTGGTGGGCTATGGTCCATGGGGTTGCAAAAGAGTTGGACATGACTTAGGGACTAAACAACAACAATCAGAGCAGAAACTATATCCATGTAGCCTGTGGTGAGGTGGAAGGCAATGGTCACTGCAGGTTTTCGATACAGAAGAGATTTCTAGGTAGAAATCAGTTTGGAAAGTGGAGGTAGAGAATTTCTACAACATCTATTATTTTAATGGTATATTTATTGGGGCTAACTTGGAGGTGTAAAGGGTGCCTAGGGTCAGTGCAATGTATATATGCCCTCTCTTCCCATACTGTACCAGAATTGGCCTGGTCATGAAGAATACACAGTGAAATTAGGGTCTGTTCATATTTGAATGTCCCATGAATCTACAGGGAGTAGCTCAGAACTAACTTTCTTTATGACCTTTACTGGACCTAGGAACTTAAGTTGCCCTCAACACCCTGTTTGCTGGGACAAAAGTTCAGTTCATCCCCTGGGCCATCATTTGGGTATTTGGGTCCTTCATACCTCTTCCTTTTGGTTAAATATAATTAGAATTAAACCAGGGGCCAGAAGGATAAATACAAGTGATTGGAAGCTTGACCCCTGCTGGGATTCCTGGGGCTTCAAGCTAATGGACCAAAAAGTCCAAGTGAAAGGGGGTTTAGTAAGGTATAAGAGACATAATACCTTGTGCTTCCGGAGGCTGCCAGGACTGGTGGGCGTAGAGATGGGAGACTGCTTAGACTTGGGGGTAGAGAGCTGGCTGCTGGAGGTTCCGTTTGCTAGCCCAAGGCAAGAGAAAAGGAAGGGAGAAAAATCAACAGCATACAAAGGAACACGTTATCCTTCCCCTCTGAAGACACTGAGAACATTCAAACGCGCTACACAGACGACCAAGTGATTTGATGAGTAGAACAAAGGTGAAAAGAAACACATTCCTCAGAAAGGCAAGAACTACAATCCTCAGTTAATTAGATCCCCTCGCGGTGCAAGGCGGTAATCCACCCCCCCTTCCTCCCCCCCCTCACCTCCTCCCAAGTGCTTCCAATTACAGGGGTCTGGTTCTTTTCAAACCTTTTTCATATTCATTCCCAAGTCTGACCCTAGCAACATCTCTGGAGGTAGTCCGGGAACATGTTACTCTGTTTCAATTTTATAAATGACATAAAAGCGAGGCATGAAGAAGTTATATGCCTCACCTTAAAGGGGAAGGCATGTGGGTGATTTTGGCATGTCCCCTTTGGTGGCAGATGATGTGGTAGCTGGAGGACAGCCCTATTATCTATTTCTTCCCCTCTCTATTTTCCTGCTCATCTTTCCCCCCACTCTCTCTTCCCTACCTCATTCTGGGTGCAAAGAACAGAAGGAAAAAAGGAGAGAGAGAGAGAGCTAATTAGGAAGCAGAATGGAAAAAAAAAGGAGGAAAAACAGTGTGAAACATAAAGAGAGGTGCATACAGCAAAATGGGCAGAGGAGAGAATTGAGAATGAGAGAGAGAGAGAGAGATCAGGAGTTAAGGAGACGAGAGACAAGAGGTTGCTAAGAAAGAGAAGAAGGAGGAAGTTTGAAATCAGGAGAAAGGCTTACAGACAGAAAAAGGATGGTGGTATTAACCAGAGTCAGGGTGCATCCCCATTTGTCTCTAGTCAGTAAAATGCTGAAAATGAGATGATTTCGTATTTAACATCTCTATATTCCATTGTTGTTGCAAATTGTCTTATATTCCCTTGCTGACCAGACTTTTTAAAGATCCAATCATGTAAAAAGAAATGTGGTGCATTGAAGTGGAACAATTAAACAGCTTTCAAAGGGAATTCATGTTCAGACATCTCATGCTTAAGTTAATTTATTTTAAAATCTAAGGACCTACATTGTTCCTCAGATATTCTGAAATGTGCTTTTTAAAAAAGGCAAATATCCCAAGGGCATTAGGGGGAGAGGGGAGGAGAAGCGAAAGAGGAGGAAGGGAAGACAGGAGAGAGCCAGTAGAGAGGAAGAGAAACAGAGAGAGAGAATAGGAAATTGAAAAAGTTGAGCAGGAAGATGGCCTGAGAGTGTTGCTGTTGATCCCACAGGTAAAGCTTAAACTGATGTATCATAAATATTTCCTGAAGATATACTTCCTCTGCACCACTCTGGTAATGTTTCCCTAGGTTCTGGAACCTTCATATCAACTATAGAGATGAAAGAGACATCAGTGTGGTGGTAGCTGAATTTATCCAAGTGCAAGTGAGCTGAAAAATGGGCACTTAGGCATCCACCGTCTGGTTTTACCTGTGTATTAACTTGTCTTTAACCCACTCACTGAGAGGCCTTTCTCCCTGTCAGGGTTTCCTGGGAGTCATTCATTCAATTGGCCAGTAGTTCCAGAGTACTTTCTCTAAACTGAGCCAAGAACTAGACACTGGGGTTTCAGAGATGAGTAAGTCACTTCAAATGGGGAGGCAGGTAAGAATACTGTAGAATAAGTGCTATGATAGAGCCAGAGAAGTGGTGTTATTGGAGCCCAGGGAACTAGGAGGCAAACAAGAGGAGGCAACACCTGAAAAAAGTCTGGAGAGATGACTCTGGAATAGACAAATCTATATTGATTAGATATTAGATATTTAGACAGAATTAGATTAGATAGTAGATATTTAGACAGAAGGTCCGGTAGATCAATGGTCGCCAGAGGCAGGCCAGCAGGAAGCAAGGGGGCTGGAATGGAGAGGGTCTGCTAACAGGTACAGGGTTTCTTGGCAAGGGGTGGATAAAGATGTTCTGGCATTAAATAGTGATGGTTGTTGTACAACTTTATAACTAAACTATCAACATCCAGTGAATTGTACATTTTAACTGAGTGGATTGTTTGTTATGTGAATTATATCTCAATAAAGCCATTAAGAGAAGAGGAATTGGAGCTAGTTAGGCAGAGAAGGTAGAAAGGGTAGTCAAGATCAGAATTTCACTGGGAGGGGCAAAAGGAATGGCAGTGTGAAAGAATACAGTACGTTTACAGAAGTACAAACAGCTCCAAATGGCTCCAGCATACGTGCCAGCAGTGAGTTCTGAGAGATGAGACTGGAGTTGAGGATAAAGACCAGACCCTGGGGGCCTCTTGTGTTAAGTTTTGGCTTGATGTGTGAAAGAAATCATACATTTGATACATCACAAGTTTGAGACCATCAAAGTTACATTTAAAAACTATGACTCCAGTTCTTGTGGGTGAACTGGATTAGGGTGGGGTAAAGGTGGAAGCAAAGAGATTGGTTGAAAGACAATGCATTCATCCAGGTGACAGGTGGTGATAGCTTAAATTAAAGCACTGGAGAGGTGAAGCATGGACTGGGAGAAGAAAAGAGACCTAGAGGTCAGGCAAACTTAGGGTGTTATGTACACATACGCTGCAACAAGCCACCCAAAGAAGAACATGACTTGTACCAAACAGCACAGAGACTGGGGGAGGTAGGCTTTGCCAGGGCACTAGGCTTTCTGGTGAATAAAAGGGACACTTTGGAAAAAGCAAGAGTCTATGGAGACACAATGTGGTGAAGGAGTCAATTACTCTGCAGGAAAAGGAAGGAGTTACTATACCACCTGCAGTACCTCGGGGTCTCCAAGCAGGACCTGGCCCCCTAGAATTCAAGATGCAGAGCAATCTTGGTCATGAATGTGAACTGACATAATGCAAGTCTTCCAAAAGAGCCCTGACCTCAGCCAGGAAGTCTCAAAGATGTAGGTATCCGCAGGTAAGTTCTGCCATTTTGTTCTACACAGTTGCTGTGTTCTTGGGCAAGCAAGTTTCCCAGCGTTCATCAGCCATGCTACAAGAGGATGGCTGCTATACTTCCAGTGTGAAAACTGTCCTTTTTACCTACCCTCTTATCTAGCTTCTTACCTGAGAGTGAGCCCACTGGTCTTGCCAAAATGTGGGACATTATTAACCATAGCATGTCCACATGGGAATCAATTCCCACTTATTGGCCGTAGAGCTGCACACACAGGTGTTTTTTTTCTTTTCAATTTCCAGTTCTTTTCTCAACATTCTCTGTAACTCTCTCACCCCAATTTTAGAGCAATGACATTCCATCTATACCTATCTCTAGTCTCTGTATGTCTATGTATGTTTATATATGTTCCACTGCCACTCTCCCAATCAATCCATCCCCAGATTAATCTTAAGCTACCTGCAAATAAAGGATTTAATTTTGTCATCAACATTCAATAAGCATTTTGAAAATCAGTTTTTAACCATTTAACTACAACTAACAATTTAATTGTTGGGGGAAAAAAAAAGCAGACACTTTCCCAGACTTTCCTGATGGAATCAAACCCAAAGATGGACACAGAGCAATGAGAAAATGTAAACACATACAGGCAAAGGTCCCCCTGGAGTAGGAAATGGCAACCTGCTCGAGTATTCTTGCCTGGAAAATTCCATGGACAGAGGAGCCTGGCAGGCTACAGTCCATGGGGTCACAAAGAGTCAGACATGACTGAGAACACACAGCACACAACTCAGGCAAAGGTCAATTCCCTACAAGCTGAAGGAGCTCCTACGTTTACAGAGGACGTAAAACATATTCTTATATGCATTTCTTCTATGGGTTCTGTGGGAAAAAAAATTTGGAAGGGTGCCATTTGACTTGAATTATGAAGCCAATTCATATAAATGTCAAGTAAAAGAAGTAGCAGGAAAAGATGAAAATAGGGTCTGATGAACCGTGCATAGTCTGGGATTGGCAAATCTACATGGAAGGCTGTCGCACATCATTTTGACAGTGACTGGAAATAACACCAGTTTGATAACCCTCATTTTTCCTTTATTCTGCTCAGACATCTTTAGCTCCTGTCTCTGAGGTTCCATTTCTCAGCTGCAATTTGAGAATGTACTGGGGGAGTCTTCACCATCTTTTACTGGTCTCTCTCATTTCCCTTCTCATAACCACAGCCTCACTGTGGTCATCTTTTATTTACTCATATTCCAAATCCTTTCATCCCTTTCTTCTCATTGTACAGTTCATTTTTACTCCTCTACAACAAGGCACATCAGGAACTTTTCAATCTTCTAGGCTGCTTTAACAATCTTATCAATAAAAACCAGGATAATAATGCTTATTGTGTGTCTGTGATAAGCCAGGAACTCTTTTCTCTCTTTCTAGTCTCTCACTCTCTTTCTCTCTGTCTCTCTCTCTCTCACACACAACTTCATCTAGTCATATTCTAATTTCTGATGTGGAAACAGAGGTTTGTTCCAGTTAGAGACAGCAAATCCTATGTCCAGGATTTGAACACAGGTCTTTCTGATTCCAAAGCCTATGTATGTTTTGGTTTGTTTTCAGTTTTTGCTACATTGCTCTTCCCTTTTCACACTTTGCTCCTGGGGCGCCTTCCTATGACAACTTTCTGACATGGGGTAGGAAGGAGGGAGAAGAGTTGTGGCAGAGAAAAAAAGGAAGAAATAGGAGCACATAGAAGCAGACACCAGAGCTTACATCCATCTTCTAGGCTTTTTATCCTACTCGATCTAGTTAAGATTGGAAAGTGATTAGCAAGAGCTATCTTTCATTCACCCTGCCAACATTCATAGACAATGTCATGAAACAATAGCAGAGAGAGCAGCCAGCCAGGCATGTAACTACCCTCATGCCACAGAATCCTCTGAGAAGATGGTATCTGCGCCCTGTCTGCCACTTCCCTCAGCTATGCAGCATAATTGCCAAGCTTGGCTTGGCACAATCTTGGCTTACTAGTTTCTCTGAAGGCTCATGCCTGCCTATTTCCCAGTGCTTGTCTTTAAATCCTTGGCTCCCTTAGAATGGAACAAGACAAGCCCAAACAAAAGATGGTGGGTAAGGTAGCTAAGTTGAATTAACTAGATTTACAGGGACTTAAGTGTGTAGGGGAATAGGAGCTCCCAGGAGTCAAGAACAAGATAGAGGGAGTAAGTTCCCAAAGAACAAGGAGAAATTTCAGTTTCTGGCATGGGTGGCCAAGGGCAGAGTATGGTCACCAGCCTGGCAAGTTGATGCTGAGCTCTTGGACTCTGAATTCCCTTGTCTGGAGGCTGGACTGATTCCTGGAAATCAAGATGCAATTGTGTGAAAAGTGGGTGTAAGTTGCCCCAGGTACAGCGATTAAAGATTTGTCTGGGCAATGAGTTAAACAAGTCATTTACTTTCTGGGTTCAAATTCGCATGGTACAGGAAGAAAAAGGTCAGTTTGACATGTGCTTTTCACCCAGCCTTTGGCTGGAGAGTAAACTGATTTAATATTCATTCTCACTTAGCTCTGGCTTTTCCCTCCCATTTGAATCTCCACATTTGAGCTCAACTCAAAATCAAGTCTGCTGGTTTGGGTTTGAGGTCTATTTTGAAATACTGCTCACTGAAAAGAAATAATCCAGTCTACAAAAAAAAGCCAAGACAATCATTTCAGAGCCACGTTGAAAACAGCAGATGTATTTCTACAATTGTTTTCAAAGCATTTTGCACTATGTGAATTCACATGACTCTCCTGATAACCCCAAGAGATGGTAGCCAGGAATTAATGGTCTCCTTTTAATCACAAGAAGAGCCTCAGAGAGTTTAGGACTTGCTTAAAGGGGATAAATAAACTGCTTCTTCTCAATGGATGGTGGACTTCAGGATTTGCTTACAGATTTATTTCAAAATTCCCCCAAAGTTAGCATATCACATACCACCATGACTTTTTAGTGATTGGTTCTCTGTCTTGTCTTTTCTAATTTCCTGATGTCTTGAAGAGGGAGATCTCAATATACAGTTCAGTCACTTCCTCGTTCTTTTCTCATATTGAGATGCTCAAATGTTCCTTCATTCCAGTCCAAAGACACCCTGGTTTCTTTCTACTTACACAGGGAGGTTTTCTGGAAGGCCATCCAAGTAGAACCAAGGTGGTTTCAACTTACTTCAGAACAAGGCCAAGAGACTGAGCCTGTGGTTTTCATACATTCATTCCAAAGAGCCCTTGGGCGGGGTGTGTGGATTGGTTTGGCTAATTATTTCTGCTCAGTGGGAAAGCTTTTGTCCCTCTCCCCAGACTCGTCTAATAGGGAAGCAAAAACTAAGGGCCCAAGAACAGTTTTTCACTGATTTGATCACAAGCCTGGTTCTCAGGCCAAATTCAATCATAGGTTGTAAGACACTGTAACTTCAGAAGTTGGAATTTGAATTTTAAATCAATTCCCTACAGAGTCTTGGACAGCATGCAGTGGTGAATCTTTTAAATAAAGGAGAGAAGTAAAAGTCTTCCCTATAGCAAAACAAAAAATGTGTACCCATTTCTGCACTATTTTGACACAGATCAGTTTCCTTCAAGAAGAGGACAACTGTAAGAAGACTGATAGATGTGCCAGGATTGTTTCCTCAGACTTGATAATGCTGACAATATTTATTTCCAGTTGAAGGTGGTTTTGCTGAGAACATGTTTCTGGTGGAGCAAGCCTGTTGTCAACACTCCCAGTTTTATGGGGCAGGAACTAGAAAAAAACTACACTGCCCTTAATCTGTGGAAAGAATATATGCTTTGGAATCAGTCAGGGTTTTAAACCCTGGCTTAGCCATTTCTTAGATGTGTGACCTCAGGTGGAACCTACCTTCTGTGAGTCTGTTTCCTCATCTGTAACATTTGAATAAAAATAATGCCGATGCCAATTCTTATTGTTTTGAGCATTACATGACATACTACATAGAAAACGCTTAGCCAAGTGCCTTAGCAGATAGAGAGGGCTCAATAATGACATGTTCCATTTGCTATTACTACTGCCACTACTAGAAATGGAAGGAACTGAAGCATTGAGTTAGGAAATCCCCTTCCACGGTGGGTGATTCATCAACTTATGGAGGCTGAGGACTAATTCTTTGGCTAGCAGGTCAGACATTAGAAGACTGAAGTTTTCCTGAGTGAAGCCCATTATTTTTTATTTTTGCATGTTATGGCCATGCTCCCCAAAGAAGAGCACTTGGTTCTCGACTCTCTCAGCAGTACCATGGGGGTGGGATGGTCAATGAACTCCATGTGGAACCAATGAAGGTATCGGAGCAGGTAAGTTATACAATGGCTATGCTTTAGGATGAAAAATGTGGTGTCACCACAGCAAATGCCTAAGTGGATAGAGATTTGAAGCAGAGATGCTATCTAAGAGTATGTTGAGCAATTCAGGCATCAGGTGATGAGGGAAAGGAAGAGATTTTTTGTGAGAAAGGTGAAGATGGTTTAAAGGTTCAACAACAACAGGAACAGGATATGGTAGACATAAAGGATTGAAGAGTGGGAAGAGTCAAAGATAATGCCAAGGTGCTGGGTCTAGGGAATAGAATTGATTCTAATGTCAGGGAGTTGGGGAAGGGAAATATTTTTGATTTGTAGACACATTGCATTTGGCACATGGAGGCAGAATTGTCTGGTCAGCATTCATGGCGCTGATATCCAGAAGGAAGGTGGGGGCTGGAGATGTAGATTTAATGGCAGCCTGTCTGTACCTCAATGTGCTATATTCATTACCACCTCTGCTCTTTTGTTCATGTTTTCTCTGCTGCCAGAAATATCCACTTCTTTATCAACTGAAATCTTCCTTCAAGCCCCAGTTCTTTCAGGAAGCCTTAACACCCTAGCCCACAGTAAACTCACTTTCCCACAAACTCAAATACTTCCAACAGCACTTACTGCCTGTGTCTCTCATGCACTTGGCATCTAAACAAATCATTATCGTTAAGTCTCATTTTCAGCACCACAGTTCAATGGTTAAATTGTAGAGTGTGGAGCCAGATTGCCTGGGTTCAAACCCCAGCTCTACTACTTACTAGCTGTGTGGTCCTGGGTAGGTCAGTCCACTTCCATATGCCCTAGTTTCTTCATGTGCCAGATGGGGATAATAGCTACCTCATAAGGTTGTTGTAGGAATTAAATTAGTTAATACATGTAAAATGATTAGAATGGTTGCTTGGCACATAACTATATAAGTATTTGTAAATAAAAATTTTTATACTCCACCAAAAATTTGGAGAATCACTTGTATTTAAACACAAATCCCAGGGTGCAACAGGTTGCTAGGACTCCTACTGCAGGGACATGGGTCAACACCACTACATCCCATGGTCTATGGTGTGCTCAGGGCCCCCATTATACTGCTTCTCCAACCATTTCCTAAGCAGTGGAAAAGTTGCCTTAGATATAGGACAGTTTTTCCACTTCAACTAGACATAAGCTGTGGTGTTAGAAAGAACCAGAATGGGGGGGGGGGGAGGTAAGGGAAGTTTTTTCTCTTCCTATGGCTTCACCAAGGGCACAGACAAAGGGCAGCACTTACCCTTGGATGGACAGGAGGGGAGCTGATGGAGGGTCTATGATAGGCACTGGAAACAAAGGTGCTTAGTTTATGGCTGTGTTCTATGCTGCACAAAGAGGATGTCACACATACCACCCCCACCCCTGCCTCCCTACAGCCCTTTTCTGAAAGCTTAGGAAGGTAGAAGGAGCAGAGAGGCAAGGGCCATCCAAGAAAGACTGTTTATTCACCACTCTGGAGCTTCTACACCTTGCCTCAAGGACAAGGCAAGGATTGTTTGCATGGGAGTCAGGAGAGCTGAGCTCTCATTCCTGAGTAGTAAATAGATATTGGGAAGACTGCAAGATTTACTGAACCTCTTTATATCTTAGTTCTCCAATCTAAAAAAAAACAACTGGATAATTTTCTTTTCCCAACTTAATTTATGGTGCTATTATGAGTGACAACTGAGATGATGGATTTGGAAATATTTTGCAAAGTGCAGAGCATTTACGTCATGTAAAAGATCACTATCTTGAACTTCTCTCAGATGCAGAAGAAGGATATTGTGTGTTGAAGACCTTCTGGAGAAGGAAATGGCAACCTACTCCAGTATCCTTGCCTGGAAAATTCCATGGACAGAGGAGCCTGGCAAGGCAGGTTATAGTCCATGGGGTTGCAAAGAGTTGGACATGACTGGGCAACTGAGCCCACACACAGTCACACGTGGCAAGTGAGCATTTGAAGTGTGGCTAGTCAATTGAGGTGTACTGTAAGTATAAAATACAATCCCATTTCAATGAATGTAAAATATCTCAATAATTTGTTACATTGGTTACATGACAAAATGATAAGATTTTGGATGTATTAAATAAAATAAATTATCAAAACTAATTTCACCTGTTTCTTTGATCTTAACTGTGGCTATTAGAAAATTTTAAATTACATACAAAGCTTGCATTTTATTTTTATCGGACTGAGTTGGTACATCCAGACAGTCACATTCAGGACGGTCAGAGCATTCGGTTTCCTCCAGCTTAGGCAACCCAAAGCAGCCTGTTTAGTTCAGAAGAGAAGGACTCCTGGATACAATACTCCCATGGACATCCTCCTTCCAACCTGGCTGTTTTGTGGTCCTTGACCTCCCCTTTTAAAAGATGTATATTTTGGTAGATAAGACATTCATTCTTGGGAATTTGGGAACAGGGAAGATTTGACTTTCAGGAATAGGTGCTCATAGGCTGGGAGCCGAAGGGTGGGGAACATTGGGTTGCTACAACAATGACTTACTGCTGAAGAATAGCAAACCAATTATCACATTACAATCCTCTCAGCCTACCAGGGTGGGTAATTAGCTTTTTTGGAAGCTCCTCAAAAAAAGAAAGAAAAAGAAAAGATTCCTTCCCAGCATCTGGCTGAATTTGTCCTTTTAATTCAATTCAATTCAATCCAATTGGGAGGTAGTTGCATAAAGAGAGAAATTAACACATTAAAGGCTGAAATAAAAATAGAGAGAGATGTGCAGAAACATCTTCCTTTGTTCTTAAGCCAGGCTTACCTTTGCCCATCAAACGGCAAGTCCTGGGTTAATCAAAATGGAGTACTGCATAAACTTCCTTCACACATTCCACAGGAGTCCTCTGGGCTCAGGTTTCACCTGCTTTCCACACAGTCCTTTGCCCTACTTTAAAGACAAGCTTGGCTAATGGGACTTATATTCTCAGAGTCCATCAGCTCTGCCCAGCGAGAATGAGAGCTCCTTAATAGCTATATTATATAGACAATCAAATTTTTCCTTAACTCAAGTTTAGGCTTAGCAACAGACATCCCATTTGGGGCAATACTGCCATCAGTATTGGCAGGCAGGAGTGGGGACTGAACTCGAGGGGAATAAAGTAGAAAGATTTTGATTTATTCATGGGCAGAAGAGGAAAGAGACAACTTAAACACTAAGGAACAAAGAATCAAATTATGATGCAAATTACAGACTAAATAGCATCAATTTACTAAACCTCAATTCAAACTGAACTCAGATATTAACTGAATCATGAATTGGACTACACACACACACACACATATGTGTGTGTGTGTGTATGTGTTTGTAAAGCTAGAAAACTTGTTCAAACCAAACTCAAACCTACATATTTTCTAATGAACTAGAACATCAAAACATTCCTTTAACTGAACCTGAAATGAGCCAATGTTCCATTTGGTTTGAATCCCGACTAAAGAGGAACATTTTTGGCTTTCATTTGCCATCAAAGGAAGGTAGTTAAAATTCCCTGGAAATGGCCTATCTTCCACAACCTTTAGTTACTCAGGCTAAATGAAGAAATGTGGATCCATCCACAAGTCTCAGATCCAAGACAGACTGACAGAGAACAGAAACAGGGCAGTATTACCAAGTCCTAAAAAAGAACAAAGAATTTCAGCCCCACCCAATGCCATTATTAAGTAAGTAAGTGTTAGTCGCTCAATTGTGACCAACTCTTTGCAACCCCATGAACTGTAGCCTGCCAGGCTCCTCTGTCCATGGAATTCTCTAAGCAAGAACACTGGAGTGGGTAGCCATTCCCTTCTCCAGGGGATCTTCCTGACCCAGGGATCAAACCCAGGTCTACTGCATTGCAGGCAGTTTCTTTACATCTAAGCCCCTAAATTAATCTGTATATGTTTCTTGCTGACAGCTCAGAAAACCTTGATGCTTTATGAAAAACTGTGTATTGTGTATAGCTCATCCTTCTTATTATCTAATTCTGTGGACTCTGTTTTACAACTCTAGAAATAACTGATAACCATGGAGAACGATTTTTGTCTAGATGTGCAAGTTCTGTCTTATCCAAAATGGGAACCAAGTCTTAGAGAAGGTAAGAAACTTGAACCAAGTCACAAAGCTGGGAAGTGGTAGAGTTGGGTTTTCCTAGAGGGATGTCTCTCTTTCCTCTTCCATATCCTATCCCCCTACACCTCCCAGCTTGGAATGGTCCTGAGTGAGGAGGTGGTGGAAAAGGGAAAATGGGTATGTCAACTTTACCTGAAGTACTGGTTTTCCTGAGATTGGCTTTATCCCTGTGGAATATTCACTGAGTGGATGTCCTAGTCTTGACCCTAAACTCCCTTTTACCCTTTGGGGCTGAAAGCATGTGGAGGCCCTAAATACATCATCTAAGATGAGCTCAAATGTTCTGAAAATTGCCAGAACATGAAGGCTGGCTAGACTAGAGTTTGACTTCACTTATGTTCATGAACTATCTGAAATGAAGATTTAAATTCTCTCTACTGAGGATACCACTTTAGATTTTTTTTTACTGGTAAGAAACAGGGGCTGTTAGTAATTCTGATGCCAAGTAAGGTCCCATTTTCCTACCTCAAATTGGTTACTTTGTTTATCTTGTTTGTGTGAGTGCATCCTCATTCCTTCGCTTTAGCAAGGGAGTTCTGAAAGAACTCAGAGTTCAAGACCTAAGCATAGGTCTTGCCTGCCTAAGCCTACCTTGGGATCTATTAAAACTCAATTTAATATATGTTCATTGAGTCCTAAATGCATTCCTTCTTTGTCTCCAACACATTAGACTCAGTGAGGTGCGTATATTTCAGAAGGGAAATTCTGTAGGTAGCATGCTGGAGATCAATTATTTGATGTATGTGTAAACTGTGTTTAATTACAGGTGGTCATATTCATGTGTGCTGGGTAACCCAATTGGATACAGTCTGCAAAGAGAATCTACTTACTTCAAACTTTTGCCACCCCAGCCTTTCTAACTAATGGATTATGTGATGGCTTAAGAACATGCCCACAAATTCTCAGATATCCTTCCCTTCAAGAAATGGAGGCTGCAACTCCTTCCTTGAAGGTGGGCTGGTCTTAGTGACTGCTTCCAATAAAAAGGCTAAGACAGAAGTGACAGTGTATGGCTTTGGAGAGCAGATCATAAAAGGCACTACATCTTCTTTCTTCTTCATTCTCTTGAATCACTGTCTGGAAGAAGATCCTGCCAATGGCCATCTTGGAAGTTAATTCTACTATCCCAGTTGTGTTTTCAGATGACTGCATCCCGTACTGACACCTTGACCTCAACCACATGACAACTACGTGAAAGATCCTGAACCACCCAGCTAAACCACCCCCGAATTCCTGACTCACAGAAAATGTGAGATAAAAAAAGTTTGTTGTTTTTATGTAGTATGTTTTAGGGTGATTTTTTTTATAGCAAGAGATAAGTAATACAGGTTAAAAATCCCAGAAATAGCCAGTGATACTCTGAAAAAGTGATTAGCTAAGCGATTATTGCCAGATTTTATGAATCTTTTTTATTTATGTATTTATTTGGCTATACTGCATGGCATGTGGGATCTTAGTTTCCTGACCAGGGATTGAACCAGTGCCCCCTGCAGTGGAAGGGCAGAGTCTTGACCACTGGACCACCAGGGAAGTCCCCAGACTTCATGAGTCTTGATCAAGTGTTTCAAGTCCATTTTTTTTTTCGCAAGGCCCTGCTTAGAACCTGTACAAACAATTTCATTCTCAATCCAAGTGTTAAAATCTAGGTCTTTGTAGTTTGAGCAATATGAATTTGCTTACATAGCTTCATGTGCTATTCTTATGTTTAACCAAAATATCATGAAATAGCTGCATTTTAAAAAATTCCTTCAGCAAGTATTACCTACATGTCTACTGGGTTTCTAGTACCATGCAGGGTGAAATAGGTGCTCTTGTGCATCTATTCATTTACAAACACTATTAACATCTACTAGGACAAAGGTACTGTGCTCAGCACTAAGGATACAAAAATGAACGTGACACCTTGCCCTTGAGGGACCCAGGATTTAGTTGAGGAAGTAAATACAAGCAAATACATACTTTACAACACAGTTGTGACTATTACCCCAGAGATATGAACAACATGCTATGATATTGTGGAAAATGGAACAAATATTTCTACTTGAGGTATTGAAGGGTTAATAGTTTTCAAGCAAAGAAGAGTGGTGGGTTTGAGGGATGGCATTCCAGGTGCAGGAGAACAGGGTATGCAAAGACATGAAGGTATGAAAAGCCTGAGTTGCCTCTTCACAGTTGGGTTCCTTCTTCCTGAGAATAAAGAGATGCCCAGTTATAGGCATGGTAGGATGAGGCCAGCAGGGCCAGCTGTTTTTCTAGGCCATGGACATTTCAAAGCCAACAGGTTGCTCAAGCTGCCTCAAATTGAAGATATGATAAGGAGTGCTTTTGCTCTCTGCCCCAAGGCTCTCTGGCTAGAAGAATTCTCATGGTGAACCCTAAGCCTTGGGAGGATAAATGTGTAAGTCTTCTGGTCATAGAATTTATTATCCATGAAGAGTTCAAATTGTCAGTGCATGAGTCTACTGAGCTTCTAAACTTGGACTTTTGTGGCCCTTTTGCTTTTTAGATCAGTGCCATTTAAAATGTGGGTGCAAGGCCTTGCAACAGAATGTAAACCAACACACTGCTGCCTTTATCAGTAAAATCATGCTATGAAAAAAGAGCTGGCTGAAGTAAATGGTTTTCTCAGTGGCATGATTTACATTTGGCACCAGCTCCAGTCTCTTCATAGACTGATAAATAGCTCATGCGTCAGCAGTGATCCCTAGACCCCTAGATCACATTTTTTACATCATGCACTACCCACTAAATAAAATCCTATATATCAAATCTCATTATTTCCTTTGGGAACCTGACCTATATGTCCTTTACTCCTGTGAGAATGATGCAGTTTATTTTGTTTCCCTTTTTGTTTTGACTTCTAAAAAATTCAAAGTTACATTTAAAGCTCAAGGGCATCTACCATGTTGACACTTTGAGGTAAGTAGCTTTTTTTTTAAACCTTCTTGTTTTTGATTCTGATTTTCTATCCCAAATTTATGTTTGACTTGATTATATCACTGATGCATTTGCTGGATGATGTTGAGAATAATGGCAAGAGAACCATAACAAACAGCATTACGGCAAGCATGGCAAGTGGGCCAGATTTCTGGTCTGTACCCATCTGAGTAGAATCAGGGTTGTAGCTGTATCTCCATGATGCCAAACAAATTGAACTGGTTAGTCTCTGAATGGATAGAATTGGTCTCATGGAGACACAGTGGTGTTCATGAGGAACTCATTCCTCTGCATGCAGAGGGTACTGGCCTCCATAAATGAAGTCAGCGTGCACAGTTAGGAGAAGAGCACTCACCGTCTTGGTCGTTACCTGAGTCAGCTGGAGACTTGCTCCGGCGCATGGGGCCAGGGCTCTTGGCTGAACTCTTCTGAGGTGTTGGGGATGCCTTGGGGCCAGCTGTGGCTGATGGGTTTCCCTTCATGACTCGGCATTCTGGTGGAAAAGGACACAGATGGCTTAGTAGAGCTGGGGAGAACCAAGACTGTGTGTTACCAACTTCTGGAAACTGGAATAAGCACCTCATGCCAAAGCACCTTATGTCTTAGGACTACAAGGTGGTCCTCAATGTTTGAAGGAATCATGGCTCTAGAGAGAGAGGCAAGGGAGAAACTTTCGAAAGTCACCTGGGCTAAGCCAGATGTTTCAATTCCTGGATCATGGAAACAAGGGAAGGAGTTGAAAAGCAGTCCGAGCAGGTAATTAAATAGTCAATAGTCAATCATTTTTGGACAACTTAGTCATGGCTCAGAACAGCACCAGTTGACAAAATTGATTTCCTTGGAGAAGAAAGTGACAGCTCAGAGATTGCAGCCACACAGATGAAATATTCATGAATAATTTAAAGGAGGGGGTAGGAGCCACTATTTATTATTCATCACATGCCATTTATTGCAATAGGCATATTAAGGATGCCATGTCATTTTATAAGTGAGCAATACTACCACCACCACCATCTTGTATTTATAGAGTTCTTTTTGATTGCCAGTGTATCTCATCATAATCCGCTCTGCTGGTTTAGTGAATAAATGGACCAGTAGAGACTATGCCACTCGTGACTTACAGAGAGAAAGGCCTTGGGTGTGTAGGAGAGTCTAATGTTTCTGCTACTTCCCCAAGCTCAATCTGACATGTCTGGAGTACCCTTTCTACTCAGGTCACTCAGCATCCCTACCATGGTAGTTTGGGACACTGATGGTGCTAATGTGTAAGGAGAATTATTATAATCATTTTGCAGATGAGAATGCAAAGAGCTTAAACCTCTTGCTTAGGGCCACAAAGGAAGAAAACAGCAAATAAGGATGCACAGTCAAGTTTCCTGAGTCCCAGTCTAGAGATCTTTCCACTGTCTTTCTCCAACCTCATGTGATCATGCTCAAAGTGGAACCAAACAGCTAGGCACTGGGTTATCTCTTCATTGGACACCACCTCATCACCTTCTACTTAAAGATACACCAAAAATATTGGTTCTCTGAAAGATTAGGAGATCTTTTCTGGTATATTAAGCTTTGGGGGAAACTGAGTTAAGTAGAAAGCTCATTTTTGTTTGTTTTACTTCTTATTTTGATTGACAAACTTTAATGATCACTGTCCAGAGCTGGAGATATACAAGATACAAGAAACTGGACAGTCTGGGATTTGTTTACCTATTTTATGGTCATCTGCCTCTTCTCAAAGGGAACATAGCAGAGATGCCACCTCTTTCAGTGTCCTTGTCACTTGAGTTGTTTGTAAAGTCTATATTAGTGCAACTTGATATTTTCCCCATATTTTTCTCCTCATTATTGGGAAATATGTTTTGAATGTGTCTTTCCATCAGGATCATCCCCTAACTCTGTGACTGTGTGAGCTAATTCACCAGTAACTTACTCATGGAGCTTGGACTCAAGTAAAGGGAGATGGGCAGATGTTCACCTCCTTCCTGAGATTCACAATCTTCTGGAATCTTGAGTCACAAAGCATGGGGAATGGGGCAGAAAGCCAGGAGGTGGGAGGAGGGAAAATGTTTGACACTAGGAACATAGTGGAAAATAGTTCTAAAATGGAACCACCAACATAGGCCAAATAGCTGGAGGATGTTGACTAGAAAAAAATATATACGCATATAACAACTAACTTCCGACTCCAAATGTTCCTTCCCATGGTCTGATTGAGCCTGTCAGCCCAGCTGACATAATGTATGGTTCAAGAAATATGGTCACTATGGTGGCAGGTAGTGAGTTTTATTGAGTTTGGAGGCTGAGCATCTGAGATAGGCAATCAACTTTCACTTAGTGGCTCCTATATCCAAATATATGGGACGGAGGGACCACTCATAGGTGTTCTCCAGGCCATAGAAACCCATGAAAATCCTAAGAGATAGAAGGAGTGAGAATAATGAAACAATAAAATTCAGTGGTTGTCCTTACCATTTTCATCCAGAGAAAAGTCATCCTGAGCATAGCGAAATTTTTCAGGACCGCAGGCAATAAACACATCATCATCGCCAAAGAAATCATGGAGACAGGTTACCTACAGAGAAAGCAGAGACACTGATTTGATATTTGATGGTCTTGTGACAATGAACTTCATACATCATCTTAAGTCCCCAGGGATCTCCTTTTTCTCAAAATACCAGGCTCGTAGTCTGCACCACAGCCTCTGGAGAGTAAAAGATACACAGAGTGCCATTTTCTTTTCATGTTGCATATGTGGTATTTTGTTTCCATCTTATCAAGAGTAACTTCAAGACCATGTCAAATGGAATGTTACCCTCTGAATAAAAGTCAGCAAGTAGATAGTCCTGTAACTGTCACCTTTCCTCAGAGCTTCATAGATGGAGTGTTGCTAACTCAACTCTGGGGTCAAGGGTGTAGGCCAAAGAAGATGAGAAAGATCTTCCACAGCTTGAGGTAGACTGACTCTGTGGCTGACCAAGATGTGAAGTCCCTCTCTCCAGCTTCATGAGTTTTGAAGGAAGGAGACCAGGTTTTAACTACTCTGGACCCACTCAAAATTGGACCTTTTCCTAAAAGTGTACCAAAAACCTAGTAGTGGCCCAAAATACCATCCTTTCCTGAAGAAAAGGGAGGGGAAACCTGTCCTGACCACTTAACATTTAATCAAGAGCAATGGGCCCCTCTAGGCATGAGGCTCTGTTGGTAAATTCATGTTCCCAGGATCCTTCCTGCCCTCTTGTGTCCTATGTGTTGCTGCTTCTCCATAGTAGAGAGACAGTCCCCCCAACTCCTTTCTGCATAAACAAATGAGGGTCCTTGGGAAAGTATGCTGCTCCCTGCAGTCTCCCCACTTCTCAGCTTTCTTAATTACATTTGATAATTAGTCCAGCACACCAGGGAAACCCCAGGAGAAATCATAGAGTCAAAACATTCTTATCCCAATCCTTAGCTTGAAAGTGTTCAAAGCTTCTAATTGTTTTAAGCTACCCATTCAAGCTGCCTTCAATGGTTTTCCAAAGGCACAGTGCTCACAAACTAACAACAGCTTGCTGGGTGCAGAGAGCAATATGTTACATTTGAAAAATGTTTATATTAATAACATCATTCCCCACCCAGGGTCTATTCAATCCCTGTTCCCCCAGCCAAGATGATTGCAAGCCTTACACAAAGCAAGAGATGCTTAAAGATTATCCCCATTGTCTCAGCCTCCCAATCACCCAAAGGATGCCAAGAAAAGAGAGGGAGACTTGGAGCACTGCCAAGTTTGCTCCTATTAAGCCTCTTCCCACCCTGGGTCTTGACCTCATCAAATAGGCCACCATCCTTCTTCAGCCCACTCATCCTCACCCATTCATTCCACAATCATGTAATGACAAACAGAGCTACCACTAATTGAATGCTTACTCTGAACAGGCACTCTGCTAAGTACTTCCAAATCTGTCATCCCATTTTACTCTCACAACAAATCCAAGCGGTCAATGTTATTGTCATCACTATGTTACAGATGAGAAAATTGAGGTCCAGAGACAATAAGTAAATGAGTCAGGTAGAACGTGATGAAGTCACGTAAGTACAGATTGATGTGACCCTAACCTGTGCTTTTAGCCACTCAGTAATAAAAGCACTTACACATGGTTCAGGCATTGGGGAGACAAAAATGAGTAAGACTTAGGCCACAGACTTCATGGAGCTCATAATCTGATGGATGAGATACACTGAAATAGAGCATTTCAATATTGCGTCAGGAGTGCTAGGAGTATTTGCAGGTGCCATAAGAGCTATTTAGTACCACATCCAAGTGACCCAGTCACTAGCTGGCATGCTAGTTCAAAGCAGCCTGCATATTTCCCTGGAGGGTTTCCAAGGTGGCTCAGTGGTAAAGAATCTGCCTGCCAATGCAGAAGGCGCAAGAGACATGGGTTTGATCCCTGGGTCGGGAAGATCCCCTGGAGGAGGAAATGGCAACCCACTCGAGTATTCTTGCCTGGAAAATCCCATGGACAGAGGAGCCTGGCAAGCTACAGTCCATAGGGTCACAGAGTCAGATATGACTGAGAGAACACACACACATATTGCCCTGGTAGTGGAGACAATGATAGAGGCTATACACAGCGCTTCGAACCCTTTCGCAGACTCCCACGAACATCTTGGACCAACAAAATTTGGAGCCCCTAACCTTGACACATTCTATGTCTCTGAATTATTTATGCCCCTGCTGCCTCTTGACCTTGAAGATCTCTGCCACACTCTGTACCTGGGGTTGCCCCTGACTGGCTTCATTTAGTTGTGGTCATGAGTGAGGGAAGCCTCTCCCTTGGGTACCCCTCCATTCGTGGTCTCTAGCATGTAGCACTCTGTTTCAAAACCTGCTTGTATTTTCATGAGTACTCACCTATTCCTTCCCATTAAATCACAGGTCCCCTGACTGTAAAGACCAAATTTAATCCCTCCCTCTGGATCTTCCCATGGTTTCTGCCTCAATTGAATGTACAGAAAATAAGAAGGAGGCTTTGTAAGGGTACAGAAAGGCAGAAAAGTAGAAACAAGAAATCAATAGTGACAGACAATGCGACCTAGCATTCAAAGGTTTTGACAGGTAACAGAAATACATAAATTTAGGAATAAGAAAGGACCAATGACTGTGAATTAAGAAGTTATTCTTTGTATCACTATGCCAATTACTTTGAAGACAGATGAATCATTTTTAAAGGAAAACACAAATAAAGAAATTAGCAAAAAAGAAATGGAAAACCTCAACCAACTACTAGTCATAAAAAGAATTTAGTAAATACTTCAAACGGCAACCCTTCCCCCAAAGGTACCAGACCATTCATTTTGGAGGTACTTGTGAAAATCACTTCCCCAGAAGAAAACCCAAAAGCTCAAAGGCAGCCATTGTGGTGACATGCCATGCTATCCTATTGTAGAACAACAAAGCCTTCATAGATTGCTCTGGGGGTTGCTGTTAAAATGACCCACCCTTCTCCAACTCCAAGCCTCTCTGCCCCCACCCAGGCTTTGGGAAAAGCCTTTGGATAACCTCTTCTCTGGGGAGCTTCTAAGAAAGGCAAAGCCCCTATGCTTCTGACAAACTCACAATGGTGTGACTGGCTTCAAACACATTCATTTTGCAATCCAGCTGTTCAGCATCAGGTTTCTTGTGTGATCCCACCCCACATTTTACTGGCTCCCGAATGTAGACAAATTCACATGGTGCATGTGGATACTCAGCTTTCCCAAATGCCTTGGATACTGAGACACAACAACCCTTCCCTGCTTTGTTACAGAGTTGGGAAAACAGAAAGCCCTCCATGTTAAATATGAGGAACCCAAAACATAGAATGTCAAAGTGGCTGAAGGATACCCAGATGGATCATAGCAGAGTTGAGACTAGCACTCAGGTATCCTGATTCAATTCAGGACAAAACAATTCAATTGCCTGAGAGGACATGCCCTCCTAAGCCCTGATTTCAAAGGTTTGTATATAGGCAGGAGAGTCACCTTTTGTCCTCATCAATGCCCGATATACATTAGAATGTTTTAGTGGATTGAAGAAACAAAACATCTTCATGGATCACATTTTTAATCTATGGATAAGAAAACTCCTATTCATTGCCATAACTGGTAACTGAGTATGCAGTGGAGAAGGATAGGAGGAGGAAGAGAACAAAGAGGAAGAAGGAAAAAAAGGAGAGGAATGGAGTGTAAGAAATAATTTCCAAATGAAACTCACACTCATATCTGCTTTTTAAAATTTCATTCAGGGGCTTCCCTGGTGGCTCAGTGGTAAAGAATTTGCCTGCAATGCAAGGGACATGGGTTTGATCCCTGGTCTGGGAAGATCCCACATGCCTCAGAGCAACTAAACCCACACACCACAATTACTGAGCCTGTGCTCTAGAGCCTGTGAACTGCAACTACTGAAGTCTGCGTGCTCTAGAGCCTGTGCTCCGCAACAACAAAAGCCACCGCAATGAGAAACCTGAGCACCGAATCTAGAGAGTAGCCCCTGCTCGCTGCAGCTAAAGAAAAGCCTGAGCAGCAGTGAAGACCCAGCACAGCCAAAAAAAAAAAAATTCTGTTTGGTTAACATAATACAAATACACTTTAGGTTGTATTGCAAATATATAATTTTGCAAGCCAGTTTTTTTTGTGATAAAACTTCTGTTGTGAAGGGGCAATTAAAGTTATAAAAATAATAATCATATGATACCACTTAGCATCCTCAGAGATCAAGGGTCTTGCTGACATCAGCTTTTGTTTGAAACACACTTGGGTATTTAAGTCAGAGAAGGGAACACAAAAGCATGACACCTGTCTGTGTAATTAATCAACTGCCAGCACAAAATCAATAAAATCAATCAACTCCTATTAACATTAAACCATTTATTCCCTGTTCTTCCTTAAAAAAAAAAAAACCCAGCATGAATTGGGGGAAGGGAGGCTAGCTTGGTTGTGCATTAGCACGAACAATAGACTATATGGACCATCCAGTGGCTTCTATGTCGAAGTACAAATGGGGAAATGGAGACAACAGATCACTGTGTGTGGGCAGTTTGAGTCCATTAGCTGCAAATGGCAAATTCACTCTGTGATTTGATTTAAGCTTGATTAGATTTTCCATCCACATATTACAGATGCTGGCAATTATTATTAGTTCTCATACGTGTCTGCTGCTGGTAGATTCTAAATTTCACTATCTGTTCAGAAAGAAATGTTATCTCAGGAATTAAGGTCTTGCTTGTCTATTAGACTCACTTTCAACATGCAAAATATTTTCATTGAAAGTTAAATTCCACTAATATTCATTCATAAAGTAATTACTGTGGCAAAGGAACTATGTGGGAGATACAGAAACATACAATAAAAGGCCCCCGTGTTCCGAGTTGACAGCATAATACGGAAGTCAAAACTTCACAAATAATTGGACTACAAGGCAGACTGTTGTTAGCACTATTATAGAGGCACTCAGAGCAAGTGGAGTATGGGAGACAAAGAGAAGAATTCTAATTAGGAGAACTGGGGAAGGCTGCCAGAGAAGACGACACGAAGTCTGACTCTTGAAGGATGGTTGGCATAGAGATTGATGAGAGAGGAGTAAAAGGTATTCCAGATAACTGCAGAAATAAATACAAGGAAGCAGGAACCTGCCTTTTTCTCTTTCCTTTTAAGCCCTGGAAAAAGGACTGAATCTTGTCCTCTAGAGACACAGAGATTCTAATTATCTGTGGCACAATTGCCCAGACCCATCTGCCAGCCTTCTGCACAGACAAAACATCCAGTTGTCGACTGGTGGAATTCAGGGTGAAGAGAGAGTGTCTATGGGGAGAGGAGTGGCCCCAGTGGTGAAGAACAGGGAACCTTGTGGCAAGGAAGTCAAACCACACTGATTTCCTGGTCTTGCCAACAGTGTGCCTTGCCCATAGTGTGGTTGGCAAGCGTTCCAAAATGAGTTAATGAAAGATTCAGTAAACATTACGGATGAGGCTTTTTCTAAAAGTTACTGCTAACTCTCATTCTGGAACATTTCCTGCCTGCCTGCCTTGGATGGGCTCCAGTCACAGGCTGGCACAGGGTTGGCATGGTGATCTAAGATGGTGTTTCTTATCTCTAGACTCCTATATTCAACTGCCTGCTTGATAGCTCCACTAGTTTATCTGAGAGGCATCTCAGATTTAATAAGACCAAGACAGAACTCTCATTGCTCCCTCTCTAAACCCTACTTCCCTTTCCGCTTTCCTCATCTCATGCACTGGTACCACAATTCCCCTAGCTTCCCGAACCAGAGACCTGGGAGTCACTTTTGACTAGAAGTCACATTTTACCTTGTCCACTGTCACTCTCCTAGTCCAAGATACAATGCAGTAGCCTCGTAACCAGCCTCTGTATGTCCACTCTTGGCAGCACACCCCCACCACCCCGTAGACGTACACTCGCACTCTTCTTACTGTAGGCAGAGTAACACTTAAAAAATTTAATAAGACATATCACTTTTCTGTGAAAAATCCTCCAAAGCCTGTCAACCAGAGGTAGAATAAAATTCACTTTCTATCTTGGCTCTGTATTATCCAGTCTCTTACATCACATGTGCTAACTAGCTCCAGTCACACTGGCCTTCTTTCTCCTTCTCAAACCCATCAAGAACTTTTGTGCTTCAGAGCCTCCCTCTTGCAGGTCCCTCTACACAGAAAGTACTCATCCCAGATAGTCACAAACCTAGCTGCCTCTTCACCAGCAAATCTAAAGTACCACATACTGGGGGACTTCCCTGGTGATCCAGTGGTTACAACTCAGAGCCTCCACTGCTGGAAGTCTGGGTTCTGTCCCTCATCGGGAAACTAAGATCCCACAAGCTGAGGGGCTCAGCCAGAGCAAAACAAAAACAACAAAAATATATATTAAAAAATAAAGTACCATATACTGTATTTAAGCCTGAGCAACCCTCAATTTGGGGCTTCCCTGGTGGCTCAGAAGGTAAAGAATCTTCCTGCAATGCAGGAGACCCAGGTTTGATTCCTGCATCCGGAAGATCCCCTGGAGAAGGGAATGGCTATTCACTCCAGTATTCTTGCCTGGAGAACTCCATGGACAAAGGAGCCTAGCTGCTCCTCTGGGGAGTGACAGTCCATGGGGTCACAAAGAGTTGGACACAACTGAGCAACTAACACTTTCATTTTTCAGCCCACATTCTTAGAGTGTGTTTAGAGTTTCAGATCTTTTATTTAACCCCACAAATTAGTCACTATTTTAAATAATTAATATTGTTTAAATTTATCTACATACATGTTTGCCAGTTTATTTGATCACCATTTCTTGTTAAGCCTCAGGACTTTCTTCTGGGGTCATTTTAAAATTATGTACCTGTTTGACCTACCTAGTCTTATCTTTCATATCTCAGTTTCACCATATTTTCCATCTTCTTATCTCTTAGGGCAACATTCTGGAAAGTATCTCCAAATCTGAGGTTTGCTCTGTCTTCAGATATATTTAACTTGCTGTCTTAACCCACTCAAAGAGCTTCAAATTTCAACAACAATAATTTTGACTTTTAGAAATTCTATTTTATTTTTTTACCCAGATTTTCCAGGTCACAGGTGATAAGTCCCTTTTTCTTATCCCATTTTGATTACATATTTTGTTTATCTAAACAATCCATATTAAGTTCCTTTAGGTCCTTACCTGATCATTCTAGCATCTTCTGTCCTAGAGAAATGAAATCTGTTGTTTCTGCTAACTCTCCCTCATGTTGATTTGTTTCCTTGTGTGTTTGATAGTTTTAAAATGTGGAGCTCCTACTTGATTAAGTTAAATCTTTGGGACCCCTGAGGGGTCTAGATTGGGGATGCTTTCCTCTGAAAAAGATGGTAATTTATTTCTGCTAGGTGCCAGGGGCACTAACAATGTGGGGGCACTTTTTATTCACCTGTGGTTTCCCTAGTGACATGAGTAGTATGAATTTGTTTCAGACCTGAGTCAGAGCAAGCTTTGGGCTGCAAATTCTCAAGTGAGTACTTCCAGTAGCACCAGTCACAGCAGCAGTAAGAGTAGTGCTCTTGTTTATTTTGTTTCCTACATACAGTCATGATAGAGACAAACAGTTTATGTGTAGGTTTTGGGGGTATTGCCTTTTAAGGGTCCTGGCTTAATGCAGAGATTGCAGCTTCAGGTCCCTCACTTTTCAAGGACCTTGTGTCAACTGAAAAAAAAAACCAACCAACAAACAGACCCTGCATAACATAAGAGTGTGACTCAAGTTTATTCAGTATCTTACTGAAGACTATAGCCCAGGAGACAGCCTCTCAGACAGCTCAGAAATTGTTCTAAGAGGTAAGGGAGGAGGTTAGCAGATAGGTGATTTCAGAGAAGGAGGTATGTGCAACTATGCACACATCTTGGTAGAAAGTTGCTGCTAGTCACAAGGAACAGATATCTTAGTTAATGGTTTTAGTGCTTTTCCAAAAACAAAAAGATGCAAGAAGCGAGGTTCATAAAAAGTTGCTCATGAAAATATCTACCTGAAGGCTTGTTCTGCCAGTTTTCCTGGATCACTGAATGCTTCATCTTGATCTCTGTCATGAACTCCATTTAGGGTGGGTTGAAGGTCAGTGACTGAAGTGGCTAATGACTCCCCTTGTGGACCCGGATGATAAACACATTCTTTAGTTTGCACCTGCATGTCCTGCATTTCTGATAATATCTAAAGCACTGGCTTCAATTATGGGGGTTTTGCCCTCAGAGAAGCTTAAACTTTTACATAGTGCCTGCTGCTCTAGTTTTAACATCTGGTGCCGCTTCCCTCTCCTGGCTTTTTTTTTTTTGGTTTATTTTCCCGAAAGCTTAGAAAAACATTTTTAAAAGTGTGTTGCAGGTTCCTCAAAACACTAAACATAGAATTACATATAACTGGGCCCCTGGAACCAATTTCAACTTCTGAGGGTGTGCGTGTGTGTATTTGTGTGTGTTGTTTCTCCATACCTCCAATAAGTAAAACCTGGATACCAGCATGGTGTCCTACAGTTCAACTCAATTATGACACTATCTGGAGATAGCATCAGATTCCACAGGTTCAGGGTTTAGTCTTACAAGACTGCCCCTAACCCTTCAGAGATAAGTCACAAGCCCAGGTTGTTGTTCCCTATACTTCTGACCAACTGGCTATAGGTCAGGGGTGAAATTTCTTCCCATTGGAGTAAACAGAGCAGACTTTTTTGGGGTCCTCTAATGCTGGGGAACCAGCAGGAGGACACTTTGACCCCATCAATGTCTAGCCTCATTTCTTAATGACCATCTAAAGATTTCCACCTTGCTGGGATGAGTCCTGTTTCCTCTTTGTTTCACTCCTATGAATACTTGCTTTATTCATCTCACTTCCCAGTAACCATTTCAAAGTTTTCACCTTGTTGGGAAGAGTCCCTTGACTCTCCCCTCAGCCCCTCTCTAATCCCTTGTTAATTAACCTAATGATTTAAAAAAAATAATTTTCTTTCTTTACTGGCTGTGCTGGGTCTTTGTGGCTGCGTGGGCTTTTCTCTAGTTGGGGTGAGCAGGGGCTACTCTCTAGTTGCAGTGTGAAGGCTTCTCATTGAGGTGGTCTCTCTTGTTGCAGAGCATGGGCTGCAGGGCACGAGGGCTTCAGTAGTTGCAGTACATGGACTCAGGAGTTGTGTCTCCTGGGCTCTAGAGCACAGGCTCAATAGTTGTGGCACATGAGCCCAGTTGCTATGCAGTATATGGGATCTTCCCAGACCAGGGATCAAACCCATGTCTCCTGCATTGGCAGGTGGATTTTTTAACCACTGAGCCACTGAGGAGCCCAAACCTAATGTTTTTATTAGCATCTGTAAGACCCGAGGGGAAACTGAGGCAGAAAATTCCATAAGGCTTCCAGAACTGTTTTTTTAAGTTTTGCAACAGTAAGATTATAAGGGGTATCCATGTGAAAGAGCCCTGGATAATGGGCATAATCAGCTAATGGATATTCCAGTCATCACAAAGCCAGTCCTCCATGGCTTGCATACAAGCATCAGCTGCTTAATCTGGGGTACTCTACTTGACATTCAGAGGGGGAGATGGACAGCCCTTCTTTTCAGGGTAAATGGACCTTTCAGTGCACTTTACCCAGTCCACCAGACTGGCTGTTCCCTTGGGAAGAACCTGCTTTCTGTCTGAATCACATATAGACATTGGTGATTGTTTCATAGTGACCTGTGGGCCCTGTGTCAACCCAAACATGCTCTTCCCCAAAACCAAAGACAAAGACACAGTTTCTAAATTAGTCACCCTCATAATCCATTTTGGTAAAGGTTTTTCGGGAAGCTGATGAAACTGATCCACAAAATGAGACAATTCCTTCACACTACACTTCCTAGTATCAGTAGTTTCTTGGTTTTTCCCTCTCTCCACGCTGACTACCTGTCTTGGTAACCAGAGGTCTTAGAAGGTAATTTCTGTTGTCCTTGCACACTTTTTAACCTTGGTGGTGGTGGTGGTGGTGGTGCAGTTGCAGCTCTGAGTCACTGAAATCTGCTTTTTGTCTAGCATCAAAATCTAACACACTATTCTTGTTTACTTTTAGTTTATCTACTATAGATCACAATAACCAAGGGAGTGAATATTTTGCCTCTGTCTTATGAGTTTACATTTCCTTATGCATCCAGTGACTAAATTCCAAGAGTTGGAGCCATCTCTAAATTCCATTGGTAACTTTCACCTTTAGGAAGTAATTGCAGCATGGCGGCTGCTCCGTACTGTGGGTGACAAGATGACCTTTGATTCCACATTGTTCTCCGATCTTTTTATCCTTTTTCTTTCCAAATCACAAGTTTCTGTGATCCAGGGCTCTTTTAGCAAATCTCACTTCACTGACACCAGTCATCAATCCCAAAGTGTGTGTGTGTGTGTGTGTGTGTGTGTGTGTGTGTGTGTGTGTGTGTTGGCAGGGGAGGTTTCCCACACTAACAAACAATTCTTGGACACCAGCTGGGTGTTCTACAATTCAACTCAATTCTCACACTACCTACTACCCAGACATAGTAACAGATCCTACAGGTTAAGGGCTGAGTCCCACAAGTCTGCCCCCAGCTCCTCCATTTCCTATGCCAATCACAAGTCCAGGTGGTCATGGGTACTTCTGACTGTCTGACTATAAATCAGAAGTTCCCAAGACCCCTTCCTTGTGTTTGATTAATTTGCTAGAGTGGCTCACAGAGCTCAAGAAAATATTTACTTACTAGATCACCGGTTTATAATAAAAGGATATAACTCAGGAACAGCCAGATGGAAGAGATGCTTAGGGCAAGGTATGGAGAAAGGGCAGGGAGTGTCCATGCTTTCTCTGAAGATGTCAATCTCCCTTGCTGTCCATGTGTTCACCAACTCAAAATCTCTCCAAACCCTCTCTTTTGGCTTTTCATGGTGGCTTGATTACATAGGCATGATTAATTAAATCATTGGTAATTGGATATCCTTTCAATCTCCAGTCCCTCTCCCCTCCCAAGAGGTCTGGGTATGGGGCTGAAAATTTCAACCCCTTAATCACATGGCTGATTCTCCTAGGAACTAGCCCCCATCCTCAGGTGCTTTCCAAAAGTCACCTCACTGACATAATAGAAACATCTTTACAGCTCTCATCATTTGGAAAATTCCAAGAATTTTTAGAGCTCTTTGACAAAAAACAGGGACAAAAACCAAAGATTCATTTCTTCTTATGAATCACAATATGAATTATGAATCACAGTTCAGTTCAGTCACTCAGTTGTGTCTGACTCTGTGACCCATGGATTGCAGCACACCAGGCTTTCCTGTCCTTCACTATCTCCTGGAGTTGGCTCAAACTCATGTCCATCGAGTCAGTGATGCCATTCAACCATCTCGTCCTCTGTTATCCCCTTTTCCTCCTGCCTTCAATCTTTCCCAGCATCAGAGTCTTTTCCAATGAGTCGGCTCTTCACATCAGGTGGCCAAAGTATTGGAGCTTCAGCTCCAGCATCAATCTTTGCAATGAATATTCAGGATTGATTTCCATTAGGATTGACTAGTTTGATCTCCTTGCAGTCCAAGGGACTCTCAAGAGTCTCCTCCAAAACCACAGTTCAAAAGCATCAATTCTTCTGTGCTCAGCCTTCTTTATAGTCCAACTCTCACATCCATACATGACTACTGAAAAAACCATAGCTTTGACTATATGGACCTTTGTCAGCAAAGTAATGTCTCTGCTTTTTAATATGCTGTCTAGGTTGGCCAGAGCTTTTCTTCCAAGGAGCAAGTGTCTTTTAATTTCATGGCTGTGGTCACCATCTGCAGTGAGTTTGGGGCCCAAGAAAATAAAGTTCTATTGTTGTTTCCATTGTTTCCCTGTCTATTTGCCATGAAATGATGGGACCAAATGCCATGATCTTGGTTTTTTGAATGTTGAGTTATAAGCCAGCTTTTTCATTCTCCTCTTTCACCTTCATCAAGAAGCTCTTTAGTTCCTCTTTGCTTTCTGCCATAAGGATGGTTTTATCTGCATATCTGAGGTTATTGATATTTCTCCTGGCAATCTTGATTCCAGGTTGTGCTTCATCCAGCCCAGCATTTCACATGATGTACTCTACATATAAGTTAAATAAGCAGGGTGACAATATACAGCCTTGACATACTCCTTTTCCTGTATGGAACAAGTCTGTTGTTCCATGTCAAGTTCTAACTGTTACTTCTCGACCTGCATACAGATTTCTCAAGAGGCGGGTCAGGTGGTCTGGTATTCCCATCTCTTGAAGAATTTTCCAGTTTGTTGTGATCCACACAGTCAAAGGCTTTCGCATAGTCAGTGAAGCAGAAGTAGATGTTTTTCTGGAACTCTCTTGCTTTTTCTATGATCCAAGAGATGTTGGCAATTTGATCTCTGGTTCCTCTGCATTTTCTAAATCCAGCTTGAACATCTGGAAGTTCTCAGTTCACATACTGTTGAAGCCTACTTGGCTAGCGTGTGAGATGAGTGCAATTGTGCAGTAGTTTGAGCATTCTTTGGCATTGCCTTTCTTTGGGATTAGAATGAAAACTGACCTTTTTCAGTCCTGTGGCCACTGCTGAGTTTTTCAAATTAGCTGGCATATTGAGTGCAGCACTTTCACAGCATCATCTTTTAGGATTTGAAATAGCTCAGGTGGAATTCTATCACTTCCACTAGCTTTCTTTGTTCGTAGTGATGCTTCCTAAGGCCCACTTGACTTTGCACTCCAGGATGTCTGGCTCTAGGTGAGTGATCACACCATCATGGTTATCTAGGTTATTAAGATCTTTTCTGTACAGTTCTTCTGTGTATTCTTGCCAACCTCTTCTTAATATCTTCTGCTTTTGTTAGATCCATATTGTTTCTGTCCTTTATTGTGCCCATTTTTTCATGAAATGTTCCCTTGGTATCTCTAATTTTCTTGAAGAGATCTCTAATCTTTCCCATTCTATTGTTTTCCTCTCTTTCTTTGCATTGATCACTTAGGAAGGCTTTCTTATTTCTCCTTGCTATTCTATGGAACTCTGCACTCAGATAGGTATAGCTTTCCTTTTTCCTTTGCCTTTAGCTTTGCTTCTCTTCTCAGATATTTGTAAGGCCTCCTTAGACAACCATTTTGCCTTTTTGCATTTTTTTCCTCTTCTCTTGAAGACAATGTTACAAACCTTTGCACATTGTTCTTCAGGCACTCTGTCTATCAGATCTAATCCCTTGAATCTATTTGTCACTTTCACTGTATAATCATAATGGATTTGATTTAGGTCATACCTGAATGGTCTAGTGGTTTTCCTTGCTTTATTCAATTTAAGTCTGAATTTTGCAATAAGGAGTTCATGATCTGAGCCACAGTCAGCTCCAGCTGCTGGTCTTGTTTTTGTGGACTGTATAGAGCTTCTTCATCTTTGACTGAAAATAATATAATCAATCTGATTTCGGTATTGACCATCTGGTGATGTCCATGTGTAGAGTCGTCTCTTGGAAAAGGGTGTTTGTATGACCAGTGCGCCCTCTTGGCAAAACTCTGTTAGCCTTTGCCCCACTTCATTTTGACTCCAAGGCCAAACATGCCTGTTACTCCAGGTATCTCCTGACTTCCTACTTCTGCTTTCCAGTCCCCTATGATGAAAAGGACATCATTCTTTGTTGTTAGCGCTAGAAAGTCTTGTAGATCATCATAGACCCATTCAACTTCAGCTTCTTCAGCATTTGTGGTTGGGACATAGACTTGGATTACTGTGATATTGAATGCTTTGCCTTGGAAACAAACAGAGATCATTCTGTCATTTTCGAGACTGCACGCAAGTACTGCATTTCAGCCTCTTTTGTTGCCTATGAGGGCTACTCCAGTTCTTCTACAAGATTCTTGCCCACAGTAGTAGATTTAATGGTCATCTGAATTAAATTAGCCCATTCTAGTCCATTTTAGTTCATTGATTCCTAAAATGTCAATGTTGACCACAAGGCCCAGCAATTCTACTTCTAGGTATATATACCAAAAAAATGAAAGTAGTAACTCAAATAGAAACTTGTATGTAATGTCCATTATAGTATTATTCACAATATCCAAAAGGTAGAAACAAATATCCAACAGATGAATGTGTAAACAAAATGTGACATATACATACAGTAGAGTTGTACTGTATTGATGTATTCATACAATTCAGCTACAAAAAATGCAGTTTTTATACATGTAGATTGGACTTTGAAAACATTATGCTAAATGAAATAAACTAGACATAAAAGGACAAATATTATATTTAATTCTACTTAGGTGATATATCTAGAATAGACAACATCATTGAGGCACAAAATAGATTGAAGGTTACTACAGGTTAGGAGAAAGGGGATTGGGGAGTTGTTGCTTAAAGGTAACAGAGTTTCTATTTGGGTGATATAAAAAGTTCTTGAACTAGGTAGTAGTGATGATTGAACAACACTGTGAATATAACTAATGCCACTAAACTGTACATATGAAGTGGTTACATGATAAATTTTTATAATATACATTTTACCAGAATCAAAAACATTAATCATAGAGTATACCAAAACTATTGAATTTACTTTAAATGATGAGTTGTATATTATGTAGATTATATATTAATAAAGCTGTCAAAAAAGAGAAATGTAAAGAAAAATTTTTCTATAATTTATCCAGGATTTAGTTGTAGCAGGAAGATTTTTTGAATACTTAGTCTGCCATATTGCAGAAGCAGAAGTCAAATTTCACCTATTCAATTGTGAAGTCTTCCTTATCTTCCAGTCTAAGAGAACCACCACCACCAGCATCACAATATAAGATCCAAGTGAGTAGAGCCTCATCTGTCTTGTTCACTGTTGTATCTTCACTAAGTTAAAAAAGTCAAATATTTAAAAAATATTATTGTAATATCTTGTAATAAGAGTAGGAAGAGTCTAAGAACCATGATAATTAAAACTTAGTGTCATAATTAAGGATATTAGAGTATAATAACGTGATTCTAGACTACTAGTGACCATTCAGTTCAGTTCAGTTGCTCAGTTGTGTCCGACTCTTTGCGACCCCATGAATTGCAGCACACCAGGCCTCCCTGTCCATCACAAACTCTCGGAGTTTACTAGTGACCATTAGCACCACTTATTAGAGAAAGTCATAAGAGATAAAAGATTGACTTGTTTACTAAATTCTAGATCTGTTTGTGTTCTAATTATATGCATTAAGAAACACAATGTCAATGCCCTCCCCAACTAAAGACCATTTCTTTAAGCACCTTAGTTACCCTATGGGTTTTATCCTTTCTCTCCCCTTCAACCATCAAAGCATGCATTTCATTTTTTTTCTTTTTAAGAAGTTTTATTCATGCAAATTTTTTCATTTAAAAAAATTATTGAAGTATAGTTGATTGACAGTGTTGTGTTAGTTTCAGCTGGATAGCAAAGTAAGTCAGTTATACATATACATGTATCCACTCTTTTTTTTTTTTTAGATTCTTCTCCCAAATAAGTCATTACAGAGTATTGAGGAGAGTTCCCTGAAAGATACTTGAAAAGTTCTTGAAGACAGTGACCATGATTTGCCTTGTGGTACCTTAGGGCTTCCTTGGTGGCTCAGAGGTAAAGAATCCACCTGCCAATGCAGGAGACATAGGAGGCTCGAGTTCGATCCCTGGATCAGGAAGCTCCCCTGGAGGAGGGCATGGCAACCCACTCCAGTATTCTTGCCTGGGATATCCCATGGACAGAGGAGCCTAGTGGGCTACAGTCCATGGGGTCACAAAGAGTGGGACATGACTGAACAAAGCACGGCACACCTTAGGAAACAGTGTGGACTGGCTGATTGTGCAGGGAGGGATTATTGATAGTCTCTTCCCACTATCTTGCGCCACCCTCTGGAAATTCTCTGCAAGCTAGTTTAACTACTCCTACGGCAAGTCATATTAAGGCTGACTCCCTCTTATCCTCCAGCACCAGATCTGATTGGATCTCTCTTCTTTTCCTGGTGAAGAGTGACTAGTCCTTAGAAGCTCTTCTCACAGGTGTCTAGGAAGTAAAGTACCATGTGAAACTCCAGGAATAAATCACATTTCTGTCAACTGATTCCTTCCACTGGTCTTGGACTCAAAGCCAATGGTGACTTTTCATCCCACTTCATTCTAGAATTTCCCCCCGAAAAACCCAGTTAGACTGAAATTTAGGCAGCCAGATCTCAGCTGGGCTATTGGCCCTTAAGGTTATTCTTTTCAACTTTTAAAATAATTTTTCTTTGAGTGGTGAGAGGTCATAATGACCCCACACATCTTTTGGTTGTATTGCATTTGTCAAGTGATATCACCTCCATTACTTCATTTGGTTCATCAGCCTCATGTTTTATTAATGAAGCATGAAAGCCCATCAGGATTAAGCAACTTGTACAAGATCACATTGCTAGTTAGTTACAGAGCTGATACTAGAACTCCAGATTGCTTTTATTCTGCTACGCTGGGTACTTAAGCTAGACGGCAAAGGTACTTATTTCCTACATGGGGAGACAGAGGTAAGGAAATATAGTAGGGGATCCTGGATAGTATGAAAAAGACATGTGACCTGGGAAAGAGAGCCATAGAAGGGGACATGGCAAGGAATAAGACTTTATCCTCTGTTTTACCAGGCGCTAGTGTGATTTAATAACCTGAGCAAGGCTATGCCAGATCCCCTGGAAGCCTGGCAACCCCTCAGTGCTCAAGGGTGTTTTTTCCCTTAGCTTTTTTTTTTTTTTTTTTTTTGCCATTTTCCGAGAGTCTGTGTCAGCTCCCACTTGGGGCCTCACAGGGATGAGAACAGCTGCAGAGGCTCTGGAGTTGGGCTTCTGAGTCCATGCCCAGGACTGACACCTGCCCCTCCACAGGGCCCTGGGGACAAGTTGGCTCCGAGAAACAGGGACGAGACAGAACTCCATTCATCAGAGGGAACTGGGATGGAAAAACCCTGCCTGATCCCTTGGCACCACTAAGCTCTAAGGTTGGCCCTGAGCCCTACACAGCACCAGATTCTGTTCAGTAGGGTCAATTAAGAGAAGCAAGTGTACTTATAGGGCCCACTGCAATTATCAATTGCATGTTAACAGTTATCTGGTATCTACTGGGCACAAAGTAGAGTGGGAGTATGGCTTTGGAATTAAGTAGAGGAAGGAAGGGTTTTTTTTAAAAAATTAATTTATTTTTTATTGAAGGATAATTGTTTTAGAGAATTTTGCTGTTTTCTGTCAAACCTCAACATGAATCAGCCATAGGTATACATATATCCCCTCCCTTTTGAACCTCCCTCCCATCTCCCTCCCCATTCCACCCCTCTAGGTTGATACAGAGTCCCTGTTTGAGTTTCCTGAGCCATACGTAAACTCCACCTTGGTTCTAAGGTTAAAGCTTAGACTTAACTTGAAATCTTCAATAAGCTGCTATCTCTCTGGGCCTCAGTTTCTTCTCCTATAAGGTGAGGATGCTGTTCTAGAGCCATTTGTGGTCTATGTTTCTTTTCCTTTACAAGCCTTTTTGAGAATTTGATGAAAGCTATGAATTTTTCTCCCAGAAAAATGCATCTGTGTACAGAAATAGCTAATTTTGCATATAATGTAGGGAGTTTAAGGATTTCCCTGTGGCCTATCTATAGACCTTAAGTTTAGAACCTCTGGACTAGTTGATTTCTGAGGTATCTTCTAGCTCTGACAGTCTACAAAACATTCCAGGTTGGACACAGTTAATAAGCAGAGACATCAGGGCCAGAATGCTGGCAGCTGTCATGGAATCCCAGAGGCTTAACTGTACCCCCCTTCCCAGGCTTCCTGAGACTCCAGTCCAAGGGAAGCAAAAGGATATAAGCTCATTCTCTGCAAACTTAGTCCAAGGGAAGCAAAGGGGTACAAGCTGATTTACAGCAAACCATAGGCTGGAGTAAGCATCAGACAGTTGCCTCCCAGGATGCTGGAATTTAGCAAGGATACAAACTTTGTGGGAGAGTGTAGGCATGAGAGTTGTGGCCTCTAAATGTTCCTCTGTAGTTGGTTGTGGATAAGACAAAAGAGAATGCATGGTGCAATTGGTAGGGAACAGATAGCTTGATTATAGATGCTCAGAGGTGGTGACTTAGGAGTTAACTCTCCACACGGCTGCACAGAATACTAACGACCAGAAACCTACTGCATTTCCTTCTATAATGTTCCATCCTTTATAAGTATATATTTTACTACAATAAAAAGTCAGGGGAGAAGTAAAGAAAGAGATTTGGTGGGTAGTATATCAGTCAGGATATTAGTAAAAACAAATAAACAAACACGTGACATACTCAGAGTAGATAAACAGAGTAGAGTTTAATAAAGGCAACAAATTACAAAAGTATGGGCAGGGTATAAAGAAACCATAGGACATGCTGAAGTATCTCAGGACTAGTAATAATGGGAACCATTACCGCCCTTAGAGCTGAAAGAGGAGAGGTAATAGATACCAGAACCCAGGAGAGAACATGACAGTTATACAAAGAGAGCTTCCTGATAGGAGCTGTGACCTTCAATGAAGGGATGACCAGCGCCCTTGCTGGCAGGGTACCAGGGAATAAATAGCCTAACCTCACTGCTCTCCTCCTTGCCAATGTTTCCCATTGACCAAACACTACTGGAATTTTGGAGACAAGGGAGCCTGTTGATAAGGGGCAGCCTCCCAGGGCACAGAGCAGGGTGGAATAGGGTAGAAAGTAGAGAGTAGATCTGGAGAGGAGGGCCTAGAGAGTAGGTCTGTTGCTGCAGGTAGGAGAAAAGAATTGTTATTATAGCCTTGACTATGACATCTATCCGGTGGGCACTGTGACACTTGGGTAAGGATAACTGAAGAGGTGTGAACTATAATTAAGTGATAATACTAATATCATTTTGCATTTGTAAAAGCTCTTCCATGTTTCATGCTGCTTTCCACCCCCTTGTCTCTTTGGAATCATAAAGTTACCATGGAGACAAACGGGTAGTTCTATTTTACATGTGAAGAAACTGAGGTTCAGTCAAGGTAATGTGATTTGTAAGATCAAATATCTATAAAGAGGGAAAGAGACTAGAATCTAGGTTTGGACTCCTGGTCCAACGCCATTTCCACTATACCCTGTCCACAAAACTGTTCTGACAGGCCTTCAGAGGACCCTTACTTCTGACAGCCATGAAAATCCACCACACGAGCAAAAATGAGGAAAAAGAGTGCATAGACTTCTTCCTTACTCTTTTTTTAAAAAAAATCTGGTAAGAAAAGTGGCTGAGTCAGAAGACAGAGAAGTGGGTACAATATTCTTTGCAGTATTTCCCAGAACAGAAGTTCTTAGACTTAGTTCTTACCAAATGACCCCAGTCAAAGTTCTCTAGCCTCTCTCCTTTATTCCTAGCCTCTGGGTGTTCCACCTCATCAGTTATATACTTCCACTGTAAATGATATGGTTGAATGAAAGTAAAAAGAAATGGAAATGAAGAAATTAAATTCAAGGTAAAATGAAAACAGGAACTTAACATGTTTTTTAGAACTCATTTGCAAAAAATATTTTCACATTTGTCCCAATTTGCATGTAAACCAGGAATGAAAACCATGAGAAAATCTACCCTTCAGTTTGCAATTAAGTAGGATTTCAAGAAAATTCTGAAGGCTCAATATTCTTAGGAACTGCAATAGTGCTTAATGGGAGAGATGAGCCTGGCACTGGATGTGAAAGAACATCTGTTGGGATTAACTTCCCAACAGATCCTTATACCTGCTACCTTAGATTTCCTGCTCTGAAGATAATTTAGAAGTCTGTGGACCCTAGAATGCTTCAGACCAAAAAGCTTTCACAATCCATAGCTTTTAGAGCAGTGGTTCTCAACCAAGGGCCATTTTACCTCCTCCTAACTCCCCAAGGACCATTGGACATTATCTGGAGACATTTTTGGTTGTGACAGGTTGGATGGATGCTACTGACATCTAGTGGGTAGAGGTCAGAGATGCTGCTAAATATCCTACAATGCACAGAACAATGCCACACAACAAAGAACTATCCCTGCACCAAAATGTCAATAGTACCAGGGTTGAGAAACCATACTCTAGGACATTTCTTGACAGTCAAGGTAGCACCTTTACTGTGACCACCACACTCTCCACTCCCCACCTGTAAAGATGGCTTCCTTACTCCCACCTATGGATCTCAGGCTGACCACTCCCTAAAATGAGCTCAATTTTAGCAGGCTTCTGGGTGAAAGCCAAAATTATCTCATTTTCTAGGGTGGTATTGTTGTTGTTACCATTGTTCATTGCTGTTTAGAGTTTTTGACACTTGGCCTTGCTTTAACCCCAGTAAGAAGCTTATTTCCTAGTTCCTAACTGCTTTTTTGGTTAATGACTCACAGCCTGCCTAGACCTCTGGTTTTTGCAAAGTTCTTGGCTCTTCTAGTCCTGGCATCCTTCACAGGCTCTGAGGTCCAGCTTCATCCATGGTTCCAGTACAACACTGCCTTACTCATTCCATTCTGGGACACCAAATAGGGTCTGGACTGGTAATTACACTAGACCTGCTGCCTCTTGAATCTGTGTGAGAAAGCTGCCAACTCCAGGAAGGAAAAGACTCAATGAAATATCAGCAAGAGGTCCTCTTGCCATAACTGTCAAAGAAAGCTGTAAGAGAAAGAGAAGATGTACTCTGGGGCAATATATTTCAGAAGACTTCTGTGTCAGCTGGCTTAAGCAGAGACAGAAAGATGTCCTACCCAATGTTGTTTGAAACGTATTTAAGTGTGCACTTCATATTTGAAGGAAAAAAAAAAGCTTAGGATAAACTGATACCCTACAGTTGCTATAATATCTGATTTGGCCATTTCTCAAATGTTGGGCTCATAGGCCTAGAAAGTAGTATAAAGAAGGAATTTGAAACAACATAAAAAGTATGAGGATTATAATCATGAAGACAGTAGCACTATCTGCTATTTTCCCAACAAACCTCCATTCCTGAATTTTGAGACTTGGTGTGATATTGCGCCAAGGGATTGACTTCTAGTTCTGGTTCAGTCACACACTGCAATGTGACCATGAGCAAGTCACTTAAATACTCTATACCACAGATTCCTCATCTGAAAAATGGAACTAATACTACTTTGACTGCTTCATAGTGGATTTCTTTCAAATTCAGAACAAAAAGAGAAAGTGCGTATGAAAATGCCTTGAAAAGCATTAATGCTATATGAATGCAAATTATTTTTTTATATGAATGCAAATTATTATAATTATTTTGTAAAAGCTGTGTGACCTAAGGGGAAATAAGCTGGGGCCAAGAAAAGTTGGCAAAATTTAACACAACATGGTAAATCAACTACAGTTTAAAAAAAAGAAAATTAAAAAAAAAAAAGAAAAGCTGCTAAAGTAAGTTAGGTTTTGGCAAAGAAAGAAACAAAAAACAGAGAGAGACAGACAAAAAGAGACACCCAGCATGAACTATCTTCACCCTATTTCATAGCACAAGAACTAGAAGGAAAATCCATTGTATTTCTCTGCCCTTATAGAGCACTTTACTTTCACATTCTGTGCATAGTAATACCTACCTTCTTTCATAAAATCTCTGCAATAAAGGACTCCCCAACATTATTTGGTAATACATTCCAGAATCAACCCTTCCATCAAAAAAAATTGTTCTTTCTTCTGACTGTGTTTACTTCCTGAATAGCACTCACTGAGTACTTGTGAGAAGGCAGCCACCATGGTAAGTGTCAGGGATACAGAAAGTAACAGACACAGCTCCCATCCTCAAGGAGCTGCTAGTTCGGTGGACATTTTTGTGTTGAGTCCCTTCTATCACAATTTAGTTCTCTTCTTGCATCTGACCTACATTTAATGGCCTGAAAAATTGACTTTTGGACCTTGTTTATACAAGCATCTAAACTGCTTAGCCATTCCAAGTTTTGACTCATACCAATTGCTTTTTGAGTCTGTTAAGATTGCGAATTTACACAATTAAATTAGTTTCCCTTAAGAATGGGGGACATCATCCAAGTCAAATGTACTGGCAAGGAACGCCAACTGGTTACTGGGAAGGGATCAGTTGCCTGCAAATTTCTGATAAGCTAAATCATGCTAGAGTGTTCATAGCTTAATAACGCATCCCACCCAGCCTTGGAGGTAATGCCTAGAGAGGACCATAACTGAACCTTAAGGAATAAAGCTCTAATAGTAGACAATTCATACTCCGTAAAATCTGCTGAAAGATATCTGAGGGCTTTTGATGGTCCCTTGAAATGCTCTCTTCATGTAAACCATCTTTAAAGTTCAGTTTCCACCTTCTTCTTGCCATTCATCTTCCCATTACACAAATCACCATTTTTTAAATGAGCCAAATTGGTTCAAACTCAGCCAAAAGTCAAATGCATAAAGAAGTAAGGCTTATACCCATGCTAAATGAGCGCTTCTATGACAACCCTCAAGGAGGCCAGAAGACAAAATGCTTCTCTCAGGATATCCAGGAGGAACAGCCAGTGAAAGTCCTGTATTCTCCCCCTCCTCACAAAAAGGCTTTTCTTTTCCCTTCTTCAAATCCATTCCACCTCCCACACAGAGAGGCAGGACTAGTGGCAAGTTTAAGCAGGAATGCAAATTGAGGGATGTGTACAGGAAGACAGAAATAGACTGTATAAAATGGCAGCCCGTGTGATCGCCTGGAAGGAGCTCAACTCAAACCTTTCCACTGAGAGCAAAGCAGCTCCTGTTTACATTTGTCCCTTGCATGAGCTGCTGGGATCAGGAATCAGGCTTTCAATGGTTTATAGCAACAGGGCACAGCCCCTTAAAGGGCTGAAGGCCCACTTCTCACTGTACCTCTGACCAAATAAGTGGTGAGATTCACACTGACAGGGACAAGAACCTGAGCTGGGCTGAACCTGCATGATAAGATTTCCCAGTCCCAGTAAAAATCAGACCTGCTGCAGCTTCTGCAAAGCAACCACAGTGCTGGGTGGGAAGACAAGCTGCAGTCACAGCAATGTCATTTTCTTTGCATGTACACAGATCAAAGGTCATTTAACTAATCCATAGTTGGAACAGAGAGTTTAGATGAATTTCATTTTCCGGTCATTGAAGGTTAGCCTTTTTAAAAATTCACTTATATTTTGGTTCCAATCTTGTTCAAGAAAAGGCTTCTTAAAAAAAAAAAAAAGCCTGAACACCAGATTTTGGCTATTTGCCACTCTCTTATTACGGTGGTGGTTTAGTCACTAAGTTGTATCCGACTCTTGCAATGCCATGGACGGTAGCCTACCAGGCTCCTCTGTCCCTGAGATTCTCCAGGCAAGAATACTGGAGTGGGTTGCCATTTCCTTCTCCATGGGGTCTTTCTGACCCAGGAATCGAACCCAGGTCTCTTGCATTGCAGGCAGATTCTTTACCAACTGAGCTACAAGGGAAGACTTTTTAAGATAGAAGATTTTTAAAAATTACTGCAACATCTTTAAGATCATGTCTTTGTCTCCTCTCAGTATCTAGCACAGGACTGGACACGTGGTAGGTTCAGAAAAAAATCTGTTGCTTTTAGTATTCTAATGAATCATCATTTTACTGTATTTTTGTGTGTATCTACATAGCTGATATTCTCTTTTTCACATATATACAGCTGAAGTGTATCTATTATTAACCTAATATCTGCAATTTCTTGAAACTGTTTTGTTTATTTTCTCTGTCACTAACAGTCACTGACCTAGGTCCTCATCTGGAACTCAAGGGCAGATGTGCATTTTTCTGGTCATTTTTGTGCTGAGGTTACACTTTAGCCATCCAAATTCAGCTCAGAGGAGACAAACTAGAGCAAGAGGAGAACATGGAGCCAAGAGAAGGGGAAGGGAAGAGAGACAGGAAGAGCCATCTGAAATGCTTGCTGGGCCAAGGTTCAGAGAAAACTGCCTCCCTAGACTTGGCTGTCTTTCTAGGCCAGGCCTCTGTCAATAACACATTTATTGGCCATCCTGACTTCAGCCTCTGATTTGCCCAATTCAAATAGACATTTTCCAAGAAACAGCTCTCCTAGTCATGGCCCCTGACCATTACAAACAATGCTGTTGAAAGGTCCGAGTGAAAAGGGCCATTTTCTCCAAATGAGTCACCACCACCTGGAAAGTTCTTGGAAAATGGAAGAGGCGCCAGAAGACTAAAGACAAGAAAATGTTGTCCTACTTTTTGAAAAGGGCAAGAAGTATATCTCAGAAAATACAAACCAATAATTAACTTGATGTTGGTACCCAGAAAAAAATATCTTAAAAGGGTTATTAGAATATTGTTTGTGAATACTCAAGAGAAATTATGATAGTAGACACAAATAAGGGTTGACACAAGCTATGCCCAGTTTACTTTTCTTTTGATAAAGTAGACATCTCAGGGTTTGGATGCAAAAATACATTTAAAAACATACTTGAGTACTGACTATGCCCTGGGCCAGGCTTGGCAAAACATTGCCTCCTGAGCTCATGGCTCATGCCTCACAACACTTGCACTGAGTTCCTACCCAACCTCACAGTCTTCCTCAGTAGATAGTCACCACAGTCCACCTGCTGACCCAGGCTCAGGTCCTGGGGATGCAAAGAATATATGACCTGAAGGAATTCATAAAATAGCAGAGGAAGTATGTTATTTAATACAATTCTATTGTATAGAAATGGGGCCTGTCAACACTGCTTAAAGGATGAGGAATTCGGACATAGTAACATTTCACAGTGCTCAGTCGCTCAGTCGTGTCAACTCTTCATGACCCCATGGACTGTAGCCCATGAGGCTCCTCTGTCTATGGGATTTTCCCGGCAAGAATACTGCAAGTGAGTTGCCATTTCCTCCTCCAGGGGATCTTCCCCACCCAGGGATCGAACCCACATCTCCTGTGTCTCTTGCATTGCAGGTAGATTCTTTAGCGCTGAGCCACCTGGGAAGGCCCAACACTTCACAGAGGAGGTAGCAATTGAAATGAGTCTCAATAGATGAATAGGAATTCTCCAGGTAAGGGAGGAGAAATGCCACAAAAATAAAATGTGAGTCTGAAGTTTTTGAAGTTAGGTCCTGGTTATGTATTTGTTGGTAAATTGAAGAACTTGGGGTTGAAAATCAGTACAAGTTATAGTCTTATTTCAAGGGCCTTGCCAAAAGAGATTGATGTTGAATGACAGAATCAAGATTTAGAAAAAAGTTTAAAGGCAGGACTGATGTGCCAAAACAAAGGATTTCTAACATTCCTTTGAGTTCTAGGAGAGAGTATATTTAAGACACTTAATAAAGTTCCATGTTTAAATCTCCAAATTCAACAGTATAAGATGGAACAAAATGGATATTAACAGTGGCCCTAGGACTTTAGTTGATCTTAAGGTTAATATGAGTCATTAAAGTGGGGGATGGCTAATAGTGAGGAATAGTATGACATCATTAAAAGATCTCTGGAATGGAAGTTAAGAGACCTAAAGTTTATTTCTATCAGTTTTGCTAAGTAACTGTGTGGCCTTAGTGAGTCATTTCTCTTCTCTAGTCCACATCATCTCTGAAGAAGTTGGACTCAATTCATGGTTTTCAAATGTTCTTCAGACTCTCAGGATTCTCCTTGGGCTGGCTACTTGGGAAACAAGAAAGAAGTTGAAATGATAAAGGTTCTATAACCTCTCACCCTCCTTTCATTTCAACAAGAGAAACTTCACAGTTAGCTGTTTTAAGGATTAGAGTTCTGGCTAAGACTTCATTTATAAAAGGATTCCATTGCAAAAAAAAATTTTTTAAAGCATTTAGCTTTAACATTGCAATGTATAGCTTCTCTATGTTCTGCAAGGGTCAGACAATATCTGAACTCTCTTCCAATCTGGACATTATGCTTTGAGAGGAACATTTACAAAATGGAGTGCAATTAAAGAAAGATGACTCAGGGTGAGAAAGGTATATATATTGAAAATAATTGAGTTGCTTATCTTGGAAAACTGAAGATGTAGAGAGTATGATAAACATATTCAAATATTTGAGTGGTTATCCTATAGAAGAAGGATTTATCTTATTCTGTTTAGTTCTAAAAAACTGAACTGGAACTATTGGACAAAAAATTTCAGAAGAGATTTTGATTTATAAGAAGCAACTTTTAAACATGTAGCTTTGCAAAGTAATGAGATTACAGTAAGAGTAGAAAATGAGGAATAAATTATGTAAAATAAGGGAAAAAATTGTCACTGTTTTCATACTGTATGATTGTCTACTCAGAAAATTAACTAAAAAACCATTTGCTCCAGAATGATAGTTCAGCAAGGTGGCCACAAACAAGATAAATTTACAAAAATAATAGTTTTCTGGACTCCAGAAATAGTCATTTATAAACAGTTATAATAAAAGCATTCCACTCACAAAAGCAAGCAAAATTATAAGATATCTTGATATCAGAGGATGAGATGGTTGGATGGTATCACCTACTTAGTAACAGAACAACAATAAAGAATAAATTTCAGAAATGCACTGGACTTACTTGGGTTGAAAACTATAAAGTCTTTATTGAATAAAATAAGAGATTTTCATTTAAAACTAGATTTTAAACATTCCAAATCTCCCTAAATATAGATATAAAATCCAAAGCAATGCAAATAAAAGTCTCAATAGAACATTTATGAAAATTGACAAACCAATTCTAAAGTTCATATAGAAGATAAAATCTACAAGGATAGCAAATGATATTGGGGGGAACTCCCAAGAAGTGGGGACTTACAATATCAGATGTCAAAATAGACGATAGTATTTGAAATACGGTAATACTAGGATAGGAACCAGAGAAAGCAATGGCACCCCACTCCAGTACTCTTGCCTGGAAAATCCCATGGACAGAGGAGCCTGGTAGGCTGCAGTCCATGGGGTCGCTAAGAGTCAGACACAACTGAGTGACTTCACTTTCACTTTTCACTTTCATGCATTGGAGAAGGAAATGGCAACCCTCTCCAGTGTTCTTGCCTGGAGAATCCCAGGGACGGGGGAGCCTGGTGAGCTGCCGTCTATGGGGTCGCACAGAGTCGGACACGATTGACTTGACTTAGCAGCAGCAGCAGCAGGACAGGAATAGAGAAATTAGTCCATGAATGGAACTTATAGATGAATTGACAGTTAAGATGAAATTTCTTGCCAATAAAAAAACAAGTAATTATTTCATAAATTTGATTGAGACCTTGCCTATCTATTTGAAAAAAAGGTAAACCCTTCCTCCAAGCTTACATCAAAAACATGCAAAAAAGATGAACATAAAAGAAAAAAAATGTTTGAAGAAATATAGAAGAATACTTTTTATCATCTTTGGGTAAAGAAGGACTTCTTCAGCAAGACCCAAATCACAGTAGCCATAAAATAGAAATAATAATAAATTTGATTTTGCCAAAATTAAAATCTTTTAATTTCATTTTCTACAAAAAAAGACACAAATAAATCCAAAATTCTATTTATGCTTTTGGATTGCTTGAATCACCCAGAAATGATAATGGACTAACATATTATGTGTGTTTTTTTAGACAATAAAAAGCAATGAGTTTCTTGCTTGGGAGATGTTCAGAGTTTAAAAGATCACTTACAATAAGAAGAGATTTTATTTTGCATGGAAAATGAAACTGGGTGATGAGTAAAGGCTTTGGCCCTAAAAAAGTTTCATGCTTCTAAGAGGGGAAATTGTTAGTATCTTTAAAATAGCTAGACTTCAAACTCCTGCTTTCATTTCTACACCTTTTGAAGTTTGGTTTTATTAATTTCAGCTAGGCTCTTAAACTGTTATTATAAACCCAATCTTCAGGTCCATTGGGAACTATCTCCTTATAAAATGTGAAACATAAACCAATCCCAAATACCCAGCTAAGGAAATAAACAAGTTATTTTCCATCAAAGGTTCATTTATAGCTTCTTGTTTCCTCTATAACTGATTTCAAATCATTTGTACCTTTCATTTACAGCAAAATTTATAGCTATAATACACAATGCTAATCCAGGGTTTACCCTTATCATAGCTGACTTGTTTTTATCCCTCAGTGAATGATGGAAAACATAAGCATGAAAATAAAATTAGTGATAACCAAGCCAACTGTGTTATCTACGTCTTGAGTTTAAGGGATTAGCAATGGTCTCCATGGAAATCTCTGGGTTTTATGAAAAAGAGGTATTCCAGTTAGTAGCAACCATGGAGCTGCTACATTCATGATTTCAGCTTGCTCCTCATTTCTGTATCAGGATCCTGGGTCATATGGGAAAGGCTAGGGATTCAGTTGGAATCTTCTTTTTTCTGCCGATGGGACAGAAATATAAGAAAGGCCTTGCAAGAATTCATAGTAATAGATAAGAGGTCAAGAAAAGGATTGTGGGAAAAGAGCAGGGTTTGAAGAGGTAAAATGGAATGGTTGAGAAGAGGTGGAGAAAGCATCACTACTTCAGTTCTTAAGAATTCTCTAGAATCAAAGTTTGAGTTAAAATTTGTTCAAAATGCCATCTTTGTTCCATTTCCAGCATCTGCATTACCTTTCATCCTTTTCTCCTTCTATGTCAATTCTCTTTGAGAGACACTGAGTGATATTTTGGCAGATCTTAGGAGCAATTATGATACAAGAAATGTACTGGTATGTCCTTGTTTCAATTTTAATGTAAATATAGTTCCCTGTGGTATTCAGTCCCTACCCCCACTGGCCATCTCAGCTACACAACTTGCTGGCACAATTTTACCCTCAGGCCCCAAGGAGCAAGATAGGCTTGTGCCTGCTAATGAGCATTTGTTGTGGAGAAGACAGTGGTGTTGAGATCACAGGAAAATAGTAAACTATCAAAGGTAGGCTTCATTCTCGATCACTCACAACCTTCATAGATGAAAGCACTATTGACAAGTTAGGGGATGACCGTGGCAAGTGCGTGCATGCTTAGTCATATCAGTCATGTCTGACTCTCTGCGACCCCATGCACCACAGCCCACCAGGCTCCTCTGTCCATCGGATTCTCCAGGCAAGAATACTGGAGCGGGTTGCCATTTCCTTCTCTAGTGATAAAGTATGAAGTGAGTGAAGTGAAGTCGCTCAGTTGTGTCCGACTCTTTGTGACCCCAAGGACTGTAGCCTACCAGGCTCCTCCACCCATGGGATTTTCCAGGCACTGGAAAAAAAACCCACTGGAGTGGGTTGCCATTTCCTTCTCTAGACTGTGGCAAGGGACAGCCTTATACAAAGGCAGACTCACAGGGTGAGATGTCTCCTTGGGATGAGAGTAGAGAGATGGTAAGATGCCCTACCTTTGAAAAATGCCTCTTCCCATGTGTGTGTGCATGCTTAGTCCTTCAGTCATGTCTGACTTTTTGCGACCCCATGGATTGTAGCCCATCAGGCTCCTTTGTCCATGGGATTTCCCAGGCAAGAATACTGGACTGGGTAGCTATTCCCTTCTCCAGGGGGTCTTCCTGACTCAGGAATCAAACCCGGGTCTCCCACATTGCAGGCGGATTCTTTACTGTCTGAGCCACCAGGGAAGCCCCTGCCTCTTCATATACTTCTGCCTGAATACTTGGCTTTTCTTCATTTTAAAAACATCAGAATCACAACTTTTTGGCTTTTTTGGTAAAAAAATTATATTTAGCACCTATGTGGTAGATGCCATGCCAAGTGCTGGGGGTACACTGATGAACAAAAACAGACATGGTTTGGGCACTCATGTTGCTTACATGCTGGTAGGGCAAACATATTGATCAAATAGTCACCCAAACAAATGGAAAATTACAACTGTGGTAAGGCTACCAAGGTAAGCTACATGACGCCTATACAAAGGAACATAATTTACACTACTTGTCTACCTATGTACCTCCTTATCTGACTCCCCCACCCCCTGCCACTGACTTAGAAAAGAAGACCATCACCATAGTAGTTGATGTAAGGAAGAACTTAACCTGCCTAAACTCAGACAAAGGTGCAGAAGTCCTTCCCCTTCCCCTAATACCTCTTGGGAACTGGTGAGAACATCTGCTCCATCACAGATACAAGCCAACTGGGAGACTGATAAGGCAGAAGATGTCATGTACATGTGAGACAGAAGGATGGCAGTCAAGCAACATGTTGGTAGTGGTGATTTGAAATGATTTGTATTCACTGTCCCCCAGTAAAGATCAGGACCCCAGTAGACAGAGTAGGAGGATGTATGGGATAGGGCAACCAAAAGAGCAGAGAGGACCACTCAAGAGCCAGTTTTGGCTGAGACTCTGGAATCCCCATTTGGTGATCTTGAAATTCACTAGGACTAATTATTCATCTTCTTCGCCATAAGGGCCATAGCTTACAAGCACTCTGGTTTCAAATAATACCCAAGAGTCTTGAAGATGCTGTACATCTAGTTTTATTCCTTAATCAGTATATATCACATGTTATACTTTTCCTACTTTTCCTTGCCACATCTCTTTCAGTTTATGCCTGAGGGTGGGCAGGAAACTCGTTGATACAGCTACTTATTGGGAGTGGTCACAATCACCCAACCCCATCTTTGGTTTTCTCATGTGGGCTAGACAACAGATGTTCTTAATGAAGATTAACTGAAATTTAATGGTCCTAATTGCCATTTGCACGGGCAGCAGATAACATTCAGTTCACACGCTGCCTTTCATGCTCCTTTATGCTTCATCACATATCAGATTTGTATTTGACTGGAGCGAATCTGACTGGCAGTACCTGCTGGCTATTCAGTGTCAAGATGCTGGCATAGCAAAGACTCACAGTCCAGGGAAACACAGAACTGTGGTGAGAATGGGCCTTGCTAATTTGTTTCCTAATATAGCTATGCTCTTGAGTTCTCAGTAATAGCAAAAAGGGGTCATTTTGGTCTGGGTGGGACTCAGGATCTGTGTTAGGGAGGAAGGACAGACAAGATACTTGGTAGACTGATTTCTGTGTTTTTGTGCAAACTGATCCTGCTCTCTTCTGTTTTTTTAAAAAAAAAAAAAACTATTGGAAAGGTCTTATAAAAGTGAGCAAGGGATGTGAACATCACTGAGGAGAATATATGACAGATTCAACAAATACATGAGGAAGATGCTCCATCTCAGCAGTAACAAGGGAAATGCAAATTAAAACAAGAACAAAAGAATTACACTATTTCTCAACTATCTGATTGGCAAACATGAAAAACAAAACAAACTGTTGGGTTGGCCAAAAGTTTCATTCAGGTTTAAACCCAAAAAATATCAAGTGTTAGTGAGGTTTTCAGGAAATTAAATTTGTCAGCTCTCTGGAAGGCAATTGGTTGTAACTGATAAAATTTTAGATGTGTGTTTTTTCCATAACCCAGCAATTTTTATACCCTTTTGGAAACCCTGGCAAGCATGTTCAAGGAGGCACGTACAATGCAGTATTTGTCATAATAACCCCAGACTGGAAGCAAACTAAATGTTATTTAGTAGGGAAATAGAAACTATAGAATACTGTGAATCTGTAAAAACAAATGACATAGTAGATATATTCCCATAGTTACACACAATATACGTATAAAAGTATAGATAAAGCTCTGAAAAGTTGTAGCCACAAAACTGGTTATCTCTGGGAAGGGGTCTGAGGTGGAAGAAGCCAGGTTGGTCAAAGACATCTTCACAGTCTTATCTGTAATACTGCAATATTTTACAAGCACAATGTGTTCAGATATTATTTATGTAATTAAAAATCAATTTAAAGTTCAAAGGCAACATAGTTATGTTAGAGAATTTACAAACCAGAGAAAAGAAAAAAAATGCATTATCCTGCCACCTAAACACTCCCCTATGATAACTATGATGTGTATCCTTCCAGTATCTTTTTTTTTTTTCAGGAGATATGGGAGGAGCTTGGACAACAGAGAAGAGATGGGTGTGAGGCATGAGAAATGAGGATGGAGCCTGATAAGACTGACCCTGATAGCACAGACCTGAGTGTCAGGGCTTCAAAAATCCAGTTGCCTGCGAGTTTAGAACACCACTTTCATTCGGACTGGCAGTTTTGTCCCCGGAGAGGATGCACCATTCCTGGAAGTACTGAAATACTAGGCCGATGCTTGGAGTGGATGGAGCAAGCTCGTATTCCAACTCCCTGCTCCAAAAATCCATTTAATATACTGTCCTCAGATAGAGGACGTATCAGGTATTAAACTGATAAGAACAGATACTACGCTTGATCTTATTCAAAAGACTGAGAAGCGATCCAGTATCTTTTTAATGTTTCATATAGTTACATAATGTGTATCTTGTGCCTCTAATACAGACATCGGAGTTGGGTAATTTTCTGCTGTGCGGGGCTATCTTGCGCACTGTAGGATGTCTAGCAGCATCCTAAACCACTAGTCACTAAAGGACAGCAGCACTCCCACAGCTGTGACAATCAGAAACATGTCTCGGCATCATTAAATGGCCCCTAGCAAAATCACCCCTGGGTTGAGAACCATTGATTGAATATATCATTAGCATAATGTTATGAAATGAATCTTCATAACCTATCCTACATTTCCAAACTTAAATCCAGTGAGTTGTCTCTATTCTGTTCTCAGATCCCTGGCCTGTGGATTTCAACCCTGGCCTTTAGAACTTGACCTTTCTCTCTGACTGCTCCTTTTCTAGGTAAGTTGACTTGGGACTCCTTAACCCAGAACTGTACTCTGACCTATCACCACTAAAGCAATTAGACAGTAAAAGCCAAGTCTCTTCCCCTGACATCTGTGGACTAATATTCAGCTCATGGGACAGGGAACAGGGATAGCAATCAGGAAACCCAATAAGACTGTAGAAAGTAATCAGTCCAGAGACACAGCTGTGGGTCAAAACCACTGGGCTAAGGGCCAAGGCTGAGAAGAGGAAGCCAACTAGATCTCACCCCAGAATCAGCTCGCAGAACAATCAGAAGCATGGTTCCCTGACTAACAATGCTTGACTCTTCCTGTCTGTTTTATTTAGATATTTTCCAGGGCCCCAGGGCATAATCAATTCAGAGGCCATGGAAGGGATGGCATCTGTGCTTATATTCCAAATCGATAAGGAGAGGTTAATGCCAGAAGTCAGGCTTACTCTTTAAAGACACATTTACTAAGCACCACGCAGCAAACATTGCTAGGTGCTGAGGATGCCAAAATGACTCTGAAATGCTTTTGTCTAAAATCTGTTTGCCACGTGATCGTCAGAGAAAAAGATCTCTCAGGAATCAAAATGTAAAACTAGTGAGAGCTCCCTTCAGTTTGAGCCCTTAATTAGACCACGTATCACCAGTATTTCACTTTGCCTCTTACAAGGGCCTGGGGAGTGAAAATTACATTATGAGGTTCTGTGGCTCCGAGACCCCAATTCAAAGAGAGGACTGAGTTCATTTCCAGAGCATAGGGAGGGTGGTATCAAATTTCATCCTGTTAGCTCACAACATGGAAATTGGAACTTCCTGCTCCCTACACTCCAAAAGTGCTCCTGTGGCCCAGGTTTCTGCAGCTCTGAGCGAAGTTGGAGGAACCTCCTCCTGCGTCCCTGTCTGTCTGGCCCCTCACTCTGGTGCCCCAAGGGAGTGCAGACAGGTTGAGCACTTTATTTCCTCAGGGGCTGGATCATTTCCCTGTCTGCCCATCTGGCCTTTTCCTGACGAGATGTTCCCTGACAATTTGAGATCTGCAGACACAAAGAAAACAGCCAAGTGAGACTGACCCTGGTGTGCAATCTGGAGAGATGGTAAAATATCCTCGTAGCAGGAAAGGGAACGTGGCCGGATATGCCTTGTAAATAACCCACTGTCTTCTACAGAGCGAGATGAGTTCAATCAGGGGGGTTTCCACAATGCTTTCTTGAAATTTGGGGGTTTATTGTACCCAGGGTCAGTCGCAGGCCAAATGCTGGACTGCCTCCAGTTGGAGTCCGATAGAGATAATTCCTTGCTGTGAAATACATATTTAATAACTCTACTGAATGCCTATTTCCTTTGTCTTCTTGTAGTCTTTCCTTTGTCATAGGTTTCTCTCGCACTAATGGGGCCTAAGGGAGTCACAAATAACAATGTGCTGTGCAGTAGACTGTAGTAGATTATACTCAGTGGCTGCTGGCAGCAGGTTCACAATACTGGGTCCCAGTAACAGCCCCTTCTCAATTTATATTTCCAAGTCCAAGAATTACTGGTCACAGTAATTAGGGGAAGCTTAGAGCAAAACTGAGAAAAAGACCAATTAGTTTTGTTAGCCCCCAAACCCCTAGTTGTCATTCCCTTCCTAGGACACCCATTCTTTTCCTGAGTTGAACAAGCCATCCTGTCCTACTCCTAAGACCCTTTATTTATAGCAATATATAAACATAATCTTGCTAAATAGCTAAATACGTTATTTTTCCTTCCAAGGCATTTCCAACACACAAGTTGGAGGGTGAGAGAGCTCTTTATTATGTTCAAAACCATACTATTGATACTTGTGTGTTCAACTCGCTTGAGCTCAGCCGTAGGAATAGGGGATCTAGGTCCCACACCCTGCCATTTCCGTTTTCTCAAACACATTTATTGAAGAGACCCTGCCATTTATACTTCATCTGTGACGTGCCAAACTATTAAAATTACAGTGGGTTCATGGAAAGCCACATGTGGAGAGACAGGGGTTCTCCCTCTGTGGTTTTGGAAACTTTAGCCACCAGGCTATATGAGATAAGTGTGGTTTTAACATTGCCTCTTCCAAAACCATAGTCTCCATTTCAATGAAAAAAAATATCCATTTTTCTCAGGCCTCAGGTCCTGCAGCTCTCTGTGGAAAACAACAATGGTCCAAGTGGCCTGATTGAATTTAAAGACCTTCCAGAACCACAGGTTAGTGCCAAACCCTGTGCTTTATTAATTATGCCATGATTATTTTTATCTTAGGGGACCTGACTCTTTTTGTTCACTACATTTGAATATTTCCTGGCTCCTATCAATCTAATGTTGGAACACATTGATAACAGTTGGGGTTACTGGCAACTGGATTCAAGAGAGTAGATATGAGTTTATGGAGAATTTAAAATTGAAGAATCCCAATTACTACCCTGGATTTCTTGTTTCCATGTTCCCATCCCTGTGGATGGAACCATCTTTTCTCCCTCACATGAGGTTCTCCAAGGTTCCCGTGAAAGTGAAGTCGCTCAGTCATGTCCGACTCTTTGCGACCCCATGGACTGTAGCCTACCAGGCTCCTCCGTCCGTCCATGGGATTTTCCAGGCAAGAGTACTGGAGTGGGTTGCCATTTCCTTCTCCAGGGGGATCTTCCCGACCCAGGGATCAAACCCAGGTCTCCCACATTGCAGGCAGACCCTTTTACCATCTGAGCCACCAGGGAAGTCCACTAAGGTTCCCCTAGTTATCTCTTAATCTGTATCTCCTAATTTAGTTCATATATTTATGTCTTTTTATAACAGCTTTATTGGGAGATAATTCACATGCTATACAATTACCCATCTAAAGTATACAATTCAGTGGGTTTAACATAGTCACAAAGCTGTGCAACCATGACCACAATCAATTTTAGGACACTTCCATCACTCCAAAAAGAAACCTTAGGGATTTCCCTGGGGGTTCAGTGGATAAGACTCTACACTCCTAATGCAGGGGGCCCAGGTTCAATCCCTAGTCAGGGAACTAGATCCGACATGCTACAACTAAGAGTTTGCATGCCACAAAGAAGATTGAAGATCCTGCATGCCACAACTAAGACCCAGTGTGGTCGAATAAATAAATAGATAAAATATTTAAAACCAAACAAAAGAAACCTATTAGCAGTCACTCTCAAAATCCCTCCAACTTCCCCAGCCCTAGGCAACCAATCTATTCTTTCTGTATACTAGTTCCATATATTTTAGCAAGGACTTTTAGAAAACCTGTATTATCCAAAGGAATGACTCCCAAAGGGGTACTTTCTGGTGTGTGGCAGGTCCACGAAAGGAAGCATGTGGCACAGTGGTGGCCCTATGGCTGGCACATGTCAAATCACACACATTTCCAAGAGTCAAAGGTAGTGGGAAGAGGTACCCTGATGGCTCAGGCCAGCATAGCTGGAGGATCCCCCCTCTTTGGCCCAGTTTCTTCTCATAGGTCCTGGGTCTTCAATCCTTTACCACAAACTTCCTTTCTGACAAAGGAACAGGTAAAGTGCCCCCCGCAAACACCCACCACATACACACTTACCCTGCTCTAAAGATTTCTAACAAGAAACATTTTAAGTGATCCTGCTGCCATTCAAGGGGTAAGAAGTATATTTTGGGAAGATGCAGCCAGTTTAATGGTACCCATTCACATAAAAAAGATGCCAAAGGGCATTCCTTTCTGACCTTGAAGAGGTTCATGACAGTGTTCTGCCCCAGTAGATACTTTTCTTTATTGTTCTAATAGCTATCTATAGAGCTATGGATAACTTGTCAATTGGTTCAACAAACATATTTTGGGCATCTGCTTTGATCTTGACACTGTGCTGGGTGTCAGGCAAATGAAAATGAACACAACAAACCATTTTTACAAACCCAGCCTGGGTGTGCCTGCCTTTTATGGAAAATTCTGTCTATTCTCCAAAAGGTACCCCAGAGCAAAATGTATCTCTCTTTTTGGCTATGCTTAGTTGCTGAAAGTATCAGCCAAATTAATCTTTGGTTTAAGACTTTAATGGCCCTGCTAAATGACAAGAAACATGTTAATCTATTTTCAGCCATTACCCCTTAGTCATTTCTCAGAATAACCAAACACTCCCTGAGCAAAGCCTTGAGGGTATGGAACTCTAGCTAGATGGTGTTTGGTGGAGGGAGAAAGATGGAAGTTACAGGTCCTTGCTATTCAATGTGTGGTCCATGGAACAGCAGTAAGAGCATCACCTAAAGGCTTTTCAGAAGCGCAGACACTTCCATCACTCCTCACCTCAGACTTCAGAATCAGAAGCTGCACTTTCACAACATTCCTATTTGACTCATAGGCACTTCTGAGAAGCACGGGTCTACAGCAGACCTGGTTTTTCAGCCTTAGCACTACTAACATTTGGGACCAGATAATTCTTTCTTGCAGGGGGTGGGGGAACTGTCCTATGCATTAGAGTGTTTATTAGTATCCCTATACCTATTGGATGCCAGTAGCACCCATCCCACCACGTTGTGACAAACAAAACTATCTCCAGACATTGCCAAATATCCCATTGTGGGGTGGGGAGGGGGGAATAGATTACCTCAGATTGAAAACCACTGGTCTATAGAATGCTTTATTAATTTCCAGTCATTCAAGTATAACCTTCAGAATTTTTTTCCATCACCACATACACTTTTTAAAAAATGACTATTTTTTGTCTATAGAAATTAACCTCATCCTAAATAGTAATAGTGATGAAATAATAGGACAGATGTGCTATTTTTTCTAGTACATATAAAGCCAAATATAACTATTAGAATTTGAAATGCTTATCTAGGAAACCCATAAATATATCATGCATCATGGGTGGAGTGTCTACCAACTTTTAGAAAACCCTGGCCCTGAGTATAGTTGTGGAGTAGGGCAGGTCCAAAGCATTGGACAAATTTGGGTTGCCAGGAATGTTAACAGGATGCATAGTGCTTGGAAGTAGAGAGAGGCCATTAAAAGCAAATTTATTTCTCTACTCAACTTTGTTTCTGACCAGGCCAAAGTAGTAGGTTTAGATATTAGAACATTAGACCTACCTATATTTTGGAGACTCCAGGAGTAGCTGTTTTGACTTGATCTAGCATATGGCTAATTTCATTTCCCTCTGAACTACCGGTGACTACACTGGTTCCCCAAATGATTCCACTATAGTCTGACACAAATTTCACACAACGCTTCTTTGGCCATATGTCAGTCTAATTACAGAGTCTTTGCTTCTCCTGGCAGAACTGCCTTTCATATTCAGGGGAGATAATAATCCCATCTCTGAGTTACATCAATGATTAAATGACCTGGTTCACTGCTTCTCAGCTGAATCAGCAGCCTGTGACCCCTGGCACATTGATTGCAGAAGGAAATATTTTATGTGACTTTAACGTATGGGTCATTTACAACATGAGTTCCTTCCCACATAAAAGCCATCATAGATCCATGAAACTTGAATAGGGGGAAGGGAGAGAGGGGGGAGGTGACAGAAAGGGAAAGAAAGGGGAGGTGAGAGACACACAGAGAGAGAGAGAGAGATTCTGTGTAGGGTTGGCAGCAAATATATGCTTAGTGCACTTTGGAAAGCCCACAGGCTGAAACTCTGGGATCCTGGGGTTTCTGCTCCTCTAGAAGAGACCTAAATGATGCTTGTTGGTAACACAGTCCCCCACCAGCTCCTTAAAAACAAGAGGTGGCAAGACAAGAGCTAACATCCAAGCAACTTTGGGCTCTCTTTTCTATGATCCCACAACCTGTGTTCAGCTCTAAGTGTCCCGTCTACCACTTAGCCAGAAGTTGAGTGTCTGCCTCTCCAGCAGCCGCAAAGTAGAGGCCTTGTTGTTGTTCAGTTGCTCAGTCATGTCTGACTCTTTGCGACCACATGGACTGCAGCTTGCCAGGCTCCTCTGTCCATCCCCAACTCCCGGAGCTTGCTCAAACTCATGTCCATCGAGTCAATGATGCCATCCAACCATCTCATCCTCTGTCATCCCCTTCTCCTTCTGCCCTCAGTCTTTCCCAGCATCAAGATCTTTTACAATGAGTCAGCTCTTTGCATCAGGGCAGAACCTGGGGCAAAGAGCTAGTGGATGGGAGTGGGTGGGAGAGGGAGGTGGCTTCTACCTATAATTTACCTGATGCTCTTCATTACAGTTCTTCCCAGTGCTGCTTTCAGTTACAGGAAATGTTTGAGGTTAGGGGTAGAGGGTACAGAGTGGGGATATACAAGTGAGAAGGAGGGATGGGCTATCACTGACTGATGTTATCAGGACACTTTCAGTTTTGAACCCAGGGACACTTATTGTGAGTTGGCTTTGAGAGTCCAGAGCACATTGTGTTTGTTTTAAAGGCCCTTGAGTTTCACCTTGAGAATTTTTTTTAAAACCTACACCTGGGCTCCCTACTCCAGACTAACGTAATTCTGAAATTCTGAGGGGATCCTATTCATCAGCATTTTTAAAAAGCTCCCCAAGTGATTCTAATCTATTTTTCCAACATTTTACTATGAACATATTCAAACATATAATAGTCTGTGTCACCTAGATCCTGTAATCAGCATTTGCTATATTGTTTTAACATATACCTTTCCCTCTATCAACCTCTCTTATTTCTGGATATGTTTCAAAATAGGCTGTAGACACTTCACCCTTAAATACTTCTGTAAGCATATAATTAATTAGAGTTCAATATTTGTTTCATTCAGTGCAATGTACAAATTGTAAATGTACCATTTGATGAGTTTTGACAAATGCATGTACCTGTATAGTACAAACTCTTATCAAGATATAAAAAAAAATCATGAATCTTCCAAGTGAACACTCACCCCCACACCTGAGGGGCCATCAGTGTTCTAGTCTGATTTTTTCCAGATGATTTCAATTTGTAGCTCAGGTGGAGAACCCCTTAAGGAGAGACACAAATTCCAGCTCCCCAGCCTTTTGTAATTGCGTCAGTAGAGCTTATTAGCTAATAGTGCTGGAGTCAGCTAGCTTGAGGGCAAGCCCGGCTCAACCAATTGCTATTTGTGAGATTTTAGGCAAGTTAACCTGTATGAACCCGTTTCCTCACCTATAAAATAGGGATCATAATAGTAGCTATCACACCATGTTGATTGGAAGACCTAAATGAGATAACATAAATAAATTAGCAATAAAGTTAATGTTAATTAAGTTAACATGCTTACAATTGGCTAGGCACTGAACTAATTGCATGGATTATCTCATCTAATCCTCCCTACTGTTAGGATCCCCATGACAGATAGGAAAAGAGGCTTATAATGGGGAAGTACCTTGCCCAGAATTACACAGCTAATACTTGGAAGAGCCAGAATATAATCCCAAAGTGCTTTGATTTCAAGGATCAGACTCCCACACTATTAACTAGTACACTTCTGCCTCTATGCCTGACACACATAGTAAGAGCTCAAAAGTGCTGTATATTGTATTGCACATTGTATCATATAGATTTACCAGTTGTTTATATTGTGTTCAGTTACAGAGCCCAAATGAAGGAATGGAACCTTTGACCCAAGCACAGAAAAAGCTTCTCAGCAGCCCAGTGTTGCTGGTCCACACCTTGGCATGCTCATCTGTATCTATTGTGTTCCTAATAATGTCCTTTCCGTGGTGACTCTGAGAATCATCAGCAATAAGACCAGCCACTGTACTGAACAGCACACAAAGGTCCTTGTGAAAACATCCCTCTGGAAGAAAGAACTAGGGGAAGCGCTTTTTTCCCATTAACACATTCAGCTCCCTGGCACTCTGTTCTGCAGCTGTCTAAGTGTTGCAGTCACTCAGACAAAGAGCTTGCTGGAATATCAGTGACATCATCCACTTCAGCTCTGACAGACTTGCCAGGAGCTGCGTGATTAACATCTCCACGGTACCAGAGAACAGGCAGGGCTCACTCAAGCTACACCATGCTCTTTCTCCTAATGAGAATCCCACTAAATTGGACATTTATCCCCACCCTATTCAAGGTGGCTTTTATGTGCAACCAGAGCCCATTGTCTTCCAAAGTAAGGCAGCATCACACAGAGCCATCTTACTCCTCAGTCTCCCTTATTGGGCCACTCCTTTCTAACAGGCTGGATGATACTGGTTGGTTGGCAAAGGGAAGAGAGTGGCATGCTCTGGGCAGGGAGCAGATGGGTGTCTAGTAGTAAACTCTGTAGCTGAGGCTTAAGAGGAAGCACAGTGACAGCTGAAAACAGAACAGAACTTCTTTTATCACCATCAGAAATCCTATGAATGGCTATTAAATCGATTTCAAAGCTTTGGAAGCTCTGTTCAGTAGGCAGGCAGCAAAGGGAGTGGGAACAAGATGAGAAGGGGTACTAAGACTTCAGGCTCAGTGCTCCTTTGGAATCTGATTGCCAGGCTTCTTTTAATCATGTAATTGCGATGGCTATGAAGGACCCTTCCACCAGGGAAGGGAAATAGCTGGCAATTTAGCTAAACAAGTGCCTGGGGCTATGATGAAGTCAGCAATTAAGAGGTTCTTTCCAATAGAGGAAAGCTGATAACAATGCAATGAAGTGAGGTTCTCTGTTAGGAAGGTCAGTGTTCCATTATCGCAACACCCACGGAGTTAATGTCCCCAGAGAATCATTACTATGTATTTGATACAAGTTATTGAACTTGCGGCCAAAACACACCAAGGCTGGCCTTTCTAGCCAGTATCCTATTATCCTTCTAGACCCAAAGCGGCTGAGCATTCTATTTAAGTATAGTGCTGTAGGAACACAGGGATCAAGTTCAAGACACCAGAAATACCTTCCCTGGTTCCTAATTCCATGTGCTGCATGCTTAGTCACTCATTTGTGTCCAACTCTTTGTGACCCCAAAGACTGCAGCCTGCCAGGCTCCTCTGTCCATGGGATTTCCCAGGCAAGAATACTGGAGTGGGTTGCCATTTCCTTCTCGAGGGGATCTCCCCAACCTAGGGCTCGAACCCATGTCTCCTGTGTCTCCTGCATTGGTAGGCAGATTCTTTACCACTGAACTATCTGGAAAGCTCTCCTGATTCCACAGAAGAGGAAAAAAATATTTGTGCGAATTTTGATGAACAAAACTGACTCAGTCCTTTAGGAGATTTTGCCTGTGTGAATACTCTTTCAATCCAAGGAGTTACACATCTTAGGGAGTGCTCTAGTCCTCTTTCAAGGTTATTAGTACACAACAATGGTGTGTGCTGAGCCAAAAATAGGAAAAATTAGTTGTATTTACTCTTGTTTCTAGGAAAAATTGTGGTTTCTGGGACAAATATCTCAGACTTGCTAAGAGCTAATGTTAGGCAGCATCAGCTCCTGGCTGAAAAGAGAGTCCAAACTACCAGGCATGGCCCAATTGAATCCAGGACCCTCAGAAGTAAAGTAAATTTTAAAAATCAATAATAATATTAATAGATGCCAGTTTTGAGTGCCTACTATGCACCATGGACTCTATGACAGCTATGTTTAATTATCACAAGAGACTTCTGAAGTAGGAATAGTGTCTGGGATATTATAATTACTCAATAAATACTACCTAGTATCATTGTACCCATTTTACAGATGATAAAACTAAGGCTCAAAGAGGCTTAGTAACTTTTTTAGGGTGACAATATGTAATTGACTGTAACACTTTAAAGAGACTTGGAATTGGATACATCCTGCCTTATTCTCTCCTAAACAAACTCAGGCTCATTAGAGTAACAGCCATGAGCTCCTTGCATCTGTCCTTTTCCTACTTTGATCCCTGATTTTAGAGTCCATAAAATTACACTGAAATTTGAGAGTAGATACCTATGTGGGATATATCACCACTATGGACACAAAGGAGTTCTCTCTTAAAGTTAATAAAGTAGAGCCTATGCCATAAGGAGAACTCCAAAGGAGGCAAAGAAACCAAGGCCCATTGGGCAGGTCTGGAAAGAGTGTTAGGGTTAGGCTAATCCCCTCTACAGTCATTATGTGATTCCCACTATCCACCCACTCAAGCATAGCCCAGAGTAGATTTAAGAAGCTTTATGTGAATAGCCTATGCAGCACTAAGGCAGCATTCTTGAGTTTCCTTACCCTTCAAGTTGATTGATGGTTAAAATGATTTGTGAGTCCTACTCTTGATTGCTAACTTCATATCTTAGGGTCCCCCCACTCATTTATATTTACAGTGCAGCACCTGGAAAATGATCTGTTGCTCTTAAGTAAACACACACTTTACATAGAGTCCTCTCTGTCAGAAAAAATATAGTTACCCAAGCTAGTAACACCTTTCTCTGCTACTCACTGGAAAAGCACCAGGGAAAGGCATTGGCCTATAAAACAATATAATTGCTTTGATCATCTTGACTAAGTGGCATGATGTGATTATCAAATTCATTAGGTTGTCTCTATTGGGAAATGAAACAAAGGACAGACTATTACAACAATCCAATACTTTGCCTACACTTGCCACAAAGATTTCCAAAGTTAGGATTGACAACAATATTCAGCACCATGGACAACACCACTAGATGTTAACTGTGCGAAACAGGGTATGGGACACGTTTTAGCTCCCTGAGTTCCTCCTCTTTATTCTGCTTGCCTCCCTTAGCAACCAGGTATTTATAAAGATAGTGGAGTGGGTTTGATACTGTTCTATAGGAAGAACCAGGAATGAAACAGCAGAGGGCTTTAGAGAACAGAGTTTTAAGGAAAAATCAGAATTGAAGGCAGCTGTGGCTCAAAGAACCAAGTGGATTGAAATGTGTCCTTAGCTAGTTATTCCTGCATATCAACACTCCCACAGACAGAGCCTTTAATCTAGTGATGAGATGGAGTGTGCAAACAGCAGTTGGTAGCCTTGCAGACCCTTCCAGAAACCTTCACCTTGACACTGGTCTTTCGGCAAAATGGTCCTTAGAAGTCCCTGCCTAAGAAGAAAAGGGAATGAATGAAGAGAGGCTATAGAGATTTCTGTACTATGAAATACAGCCAAGACAAACTAATTTGGAATAAACCCCTACAGAGGGTGGGAATGAGAACATGCCATTTCAAATAATCAGCTGACCACTGGGTCTTGCCAAACAGTAAACTAAACCAATGAAAGTGAGAGCTGAAAGGACCCTTATACATTCTCTAGCTCAGTGGTGCTCAAATGTGAGCTTGTATCAAAATCACCCAGAGGGCTTGTTAAACCAGATTGAGGGCCCCACCCCTAGAGTTTCTGATTCAGAAGGTATCATGTAATCTGGTAATCTGCACTTCTACAAATTCCCAAGTGGTGCTGATGCTGCTGATTGAGGAGGAGCACACTATGAAAACCATGTTCTAGTCCAACCTCTTTCAGAGCATAGGAAAGGCAACAGAAGCCCTAAAAGAGCAGTGACTTGGTCACACAGCTGGTTACAGTCCATCTACTGAGTCCTACATCCTGGGCCTCCTGATTATCAATCATGTGTTTTTATTTCAGAGTATGACAATCATATTTAGTCACTATAGTAGCATCTAAGGGAAAACTATAAAGGAAGTTGATCACAAGAGAAATGGATTCAGCCTTCTCTTTGCTTCAGTTTCTAGCATACTTGTCAAAGCAGTGCCAAGCCGGGTGTGAGGCTTGACCCTCCATAACAGCATCAGAATGGCTCTCTCTACTTCTATTACTCTTTTGGTATCAACCCAATGAAAAATTCACACCAAATTGATTGCATCCTAGGTAGGATTCCAGATATAGCAAATAAAAAGACAGTTATATTTGAGTTTTTCATTGTTTATCCTTAACTCAGATTGTAACTGGGTGTTCTGTATTTACTCTGGCAACCTGAATCCTGAAATATGAAACTGCTGGGCAGTTTGAAAAAGGGAGTTACCTTCTCAGCTCATGGTTCAACTATGTCCTCCCCAACCCAGATGCTAAGAGGCTAAGAAACACCTGACCCTGCCACCTCCTGCCTCCACCTGCTGCCTGCCAAGCTTATTGGGGCTCTATTGAGACACAGTAGAAAGGCTGTGATTTGATGAACAGCAAAAAAAAAAAAAAACAAGAAAGAAAAAAGCAGCAGCAGCTGAACTGGTATCCTCCAGCATTTTTCATTTCTATGAAAAGTTTGATTCTGGTTTCATGCCCTGTGATTAACCAAAACAAGAGGAAGACAAATAAAAATTCTGTACAGCTGTTTCACACTGACAGACCTGACCTTCCCAGCTGAGGGTTCTTTGTGCTGGGAAATTGTTACCTAGCAACCATGCCTTGCAGCTGCCAGACTCCAAACACTGAAAGCATGACTTACAGAAAAGAAGCAAGGAGAAGAAGGGTGGGGTGGGGACTGCTTCAATCTGAGCTTTGTCTTAGGGTCTAATACTATATGCCAGTAAGAGAGGACAAGCAGGAAACGAAGACCCTCCCTGCTGTGATTCAGTTGCCAACCAGGCTGCTTGAGCTCAGCTTCCTGTCACCTCCACCTGCTCTAGCAGTTCACCCTGGTAGGGTTGAGGGAGAAATGGGAATGAAGATGCTTCCCAGAGATGTCAAATATTCTGTGTGGTACACATGGCTCTTACTCTTTGGCAACGCACATTTTTAATAGTTAGGCATTTCGTTCTCCTTCCTTGTCCTCCTTCATTCTCCTCCTCCTCTCTCTCTCCCCTCTCACCCTCTGTCCTTCTTTCCCTTTCTTTTTAAATTAAAAATAGAGGGGACCTCCATCTTTATTTTTTCTAACTGCAGAAGGTGAAGGATTACTAGTTCAATGGCTTTCAAATATTAGCACTTATGTGAGTCACCTGGTCAGCATCTTAAAATGCAGAGTTGAGTGCCATCTTCTAGCAAATCTGATTTAGTAGATTTGGGTGGGGTTCAGGAAATCTGCATTTTTAACAAGTTCCCCACGTGGATCGAGACTATGAACAACAAAATATTGGTTAGTGGTGTCTTTGACATAAAGGTTTTTCAAAAAATTTTATGTGTTCAAACAGTATTCTTCACACCACCCAACAATCTCCCCTAACAGATAACCATCTTCCAACTTAGTTTCTGTCTCTAGGCATGGAGAGCCTCTTTAGGAGGCTCTAGTTTGGAGGCTTCACTAGTTTGCCCCTAATACATGCCCAGTTGTTTGTCTCTAAGCATCCATTTTATCTCTGTTGACTGCACTGCCCATTCGAAGACATCCTGCTGGTTACATTGTTCTTTGGTTATTCAGCTCACAGTCCTTTAGCAACAGCAAATGCAGAAATTCAGATGCAAACATAGACCCCACATGCTAACTCCCATAGATGTTCATGTAGTAGCTTTCCATTGCTGTATAATAAATTTAGCAGCTTTAAACAACACCTACTCATTATCTCACATTTTCCCAAGGATCTGGAGTCCCTGCACAGCTTAACTGGGACCTCTGCTCAAGAACTGCACAAGGCTGCAATCAAGGTATCTTCTGTATTGCAGCTCTCAGCTGGGTTCTGGGTTCTCTTCCAGGCTCACTCAGGTTGTCATTAGAACAGTTGCTTGCAATTATAAGACTGACATCCTGATTTTCTTGCTGACTTGTCAGCCAGGGGCCACTCTCAGCTCCTAAAAGCCATGTGCTCGACGGGCACTGTCACATGATAATGGTTTACTTCTTCACAAGCAAAAGAAAAGCTTTCTGACTTCTCCCATCTGTGACCTCCAGGCCCTCTAATATTTTTACTTCAACTCTGTCATTCTGTGTGACCACTAGGAGCTACTGTGCTTCAAATTTAAAAGAGTGAGCATTGCATGTTATAATATATAATATTTTAGTTTATAAAAGTACATTGTAATTCATACATGAACTATATTATTGAATTTGAATATTGTAATAATAGAAACTTATTTTTAAAACTGACAGCTTTAAAAAAAGAAAATTTACATACCATATAACTCACCCATTTAAAGGATACAATTCACTGGTTTTTAGTATATTCACAGAGTTGTGCAAATACCATCACATCAATTTTGGAATATTCTCATTACCCCCCAAAAGAAACCCCATACCTATTAGCAGGCACTTCTCATTTCTCCCCAAACTTCCAACCCTAGGCAACCACTTACCTATATTCTGTAAATATGGATTTGCCTATTATGGACATTTTACAAAAATGGAATCATGTAGTTTTGTGCCTAGCTTCCTGAACTTACCATAATATTTTCACAGTTAATTCATGTTTTGGTATGTATAAGTACTTCATTTCTTTTTATGACTGAATAATATTCCACTTCAAGGATACAGCATATTTTGTTTATCTTTTCATTCATTGATGGGCATCTGAGTTGTTTCCGCCTTTTGGCTATTATGAATAATGCTGCTATGAACATTTGTGTCCAAGTTTTCTGTAAACATATATTTTCATTTATCTGGGGGTATTCCCCTAAGAGTAGAATTGCTGGGTCATATGATAACTCTATGTTTCCAGATCATTTCCAAAGTGGATGTGTCATTTTACATTCCCACAAGCAGCTTTTGAGGGTTCTAATTTCTCCATATCCTTGCCAATACTTTTTATTATCTGTCATTTTGATTATTGCCATCCTAATGGGTATGAAGTGGTATCTCACTATGGTTTTAATTTGCATTTCCCTGATGGTTAACAATGTTGAGCATCTTTTCATAGGCTTATTGGCCATTTGTATATCTTATCGGGAGAAATGCCTAGTCAAACCCTTAGCACATTTTAAGCAGAGTATTTGCCTTTTGTTTTGTTTTGTTTTTACCATTGATTTGTGAGAGTTCTCTCTATATATTCTAGGTGCAAGTCCCTAATAAAATATATTATTTCCAAATATTTTTCCCATTTTATCAATTATCTTTCCACTTTGATGGTATCATTTATAGCACAGGTTCTTAATTGTGATAAAGTCAAACTTTTCTTTGGTTGCTTATATTCTTAGTGTCATATCTAAGAAACCATTGCCTAATCTAAATTCAAGATTTATATATGTTTTTTACAAAAAGTTTTATATTTTTTACTCTTATATTTAGGCCTTTGATTCATTTTGGTGAATTTTTTGTATATGGTATTAGGTGGGGTCTAACTTTTTATATGTTTATGTTTTGCATGGATGCATATCCATCCAGTTGTCCAAGCATCATTTGTTGGAAAGAGTATTCTTTCCTCATTGAATTGTCCTGGTGCTCTTTTTGAAAGTAATTGACGTTAAGTGTGAGGGTTGATGTCTAGACTCTCTGTTCTACTCTGTTGATCTACATGTCAGTCTTTATGCCAGTACCACATTGTTTTGATTAATGTAACCTTGTGGTAAGCTTTGAAATTAGGAAATGTAAGTCCTTTCATTTTGTTATTCTTTTTCAAGATTGTTGGCTGCTCTGAATCCATTGAATTTCCAAATCAATTCTAGTATTAGATTATTAATTTCTGCAAAGAAGTCAGCTAGGGCTTCCCTGGTGACTCAGATGGTAAAGAATCTGTCTGCAATGCACGAGACCTGGGTTTGATCTCCTGGAGAAGGAAGTGGCAATCCACTCCAGTAATCTTGCCTGGGAAATCCCACGGACAGAGGAGTCCATGGGATCACAAAGAGTTGGACATGACTGAGTGACTAAACACAGCACAGGATTTTGATAGGGATTTTATTGAATCTGTAGATCAGTTTAAGAATGTCATCTTAATATTATGCCATTTTTCTCTTTTGAACTGGTTTATAATATTTGGCTCCTTCACTGATTATACATTAAATAAGTCAAATAGTTAACACGTGTTCATTTCTTTATCTGTGCAAGAGTCCTGACTTTACCCCTTTTTGAAAAATATCTTTTAACACCTGTAGTTTTGAGTAAGCATACTTTTTCCATTTCATAGAGGTGGGAAATGATGTCCTGATAGGTTAAGTGTCTGACTTACAGCTGGAACCACAGTCTAAAGACAGAACTGCTTCTGAAACCAAGGTTTTCTGACTCCCAGTCAAAGATGCTTTCACCGGACCACACTCTCTTCCTTTGTTTCTTAATTTACAAAAATTAAAATGGCATAAATGATGCTGTTGAAATAATTCCATTAAGTTTCTGCTTGGAAAATAAGTCCTCTTCCCCTTTTTCCCCTTTTCCAAACTCTTTATTAACAATAAGATTTTACTATGCCAATTTTGTGTCCTTATGTTTTATCTGTATATTTATTATAGATGAATTAATTAGGTTTGAAATATTTGTGTAGCATTTGTTTCCTAAATCAAAAGATATCTGGAGATTCCAAAATTTGGTGCAAAGTATTGGACAGAAGACAGTGTTGAATGAAAGTACCAGTGAAGCACAGTCCATGGCACAGGAAACCCCAGAACTGGAAGCATAACTTGGGTGGTGGAGAATTACCTGTGTGTAATGATATGGTGAAAGGTCCTTGTGGCGGTGGGTAGGGAAGCTGGCATGGAAGACTGTAGAATTGTTCTCAAGACTCAAGCAGGGGGCCATTTGTTCTGTTACATGAAGAAAACAACTCTGTCCAGAACATTTCAAAACCGTCCTCTTTAGAAAACAAGCTTATCTTATCCTTCAGTTTTGTCTGTTCAAGCAAAATATTTCATTCTCTAGCATTTACTTGCAATAAAAAATGTCTGTGTTGAGATGTAAGTCCCAGTAACTGTGCTTGTCCAAAGCTGAAAGTCCTCAATACCCACTTACTCTGAAATCAGGCTCTGTGTCAAAAAAACAAAATTCAACAAGGAAGAAGAGGCCTGCAGTTTCAGCTTGTATGAAAAAAAGATATAAAGTTCTTATTTATAATCCACTCCAAAGGGTTTTTGATGATGCAAGAATATTATTCTGTTTTCCTCATGTAGCCTTTGATTCTTGAAATGTGCATGTAATCCAACTGCCTGCCAGCAGTTGATAAGGCTTCTGATATATATAAATTCAAAACAGAGGAGTTTAGCTATGTCTCTCTGACAGTCACTGTATGCTTTAATTCAATATCTATCAGAGATAATCCACCTGATAATCCTTGTACACTATCTCACAGAGTTGTTGTGATGATTAAAACAGATATCAGCAGTGAAAGATCCTCTAAAGTATGAGGCACCGGACACACGTAAAATGTTTTTATTACTATTCAACTCAGATCTTTCATCTTTGGATTTTTCATTATCCGCAAGTCAATCAGTGGGATACACCACATCAACAAACTGAAGACCATCTTTCATCTTTTATGAGTGGAATATCTACTAAAGCTTAAAGACTTAGGTGAACTACTTCATAATGCAAGATGTAAGAAAAAGGGGCAGGATTTGCTCAGAACTATAAATTTGCAATATACATGATAGTTTGCAGAGCACTTTCACATACACTATCTAATTTAAGACACACAAAACCTTATTCATTAGGCAAGGCAATGGAATTCTTCAAGGGCAGAGGATTTATCTTACTCATCTTAATATATTCCCAACATCCAATGGAATGCCTGGCAAAATCAGTGTTTGTTGAATTCATGTTATTATTTCTATCCCCATTTTATAGTTCCAGGAAGAGTAGGGACAGAGCTGACATGTGAACTCAAGTTTTCCAAACACATTGTGTCACTCCCTTGTACCTTGGATGCATGCATGCTAAGTTGCTTCAGTTGTGTCCTAATCTGTGTGACCCTAGGGACTGTAGCCTGCCAAGCTCCTCTGTCCATGGGATTCTCCAGGCAGGAATACTGAAGTGGGTTGCTGTGCCCTCCTCCAGGGGATCTTCCCAACCCAGGGATCGAACCCTGATCTCTTCTGTCTCCTGCATTGGTAGGTGAGTTCTTTACCACTAGCGCCACCTGGGAAGCCCCCCCCCCCCCCCCCACCTTGTACCTTACTACTAGTATTATTTACAGTAGCAGTTCTCAGACTTTGGTGAAGATCAGACTCACCCACAAAGATGGTTGGAACTCAGATTGCTGGGCCTCACCCCAGAGTTTTGGGTTCAGTAGATCTAGAGTGGGAACTGAGAATGTGTTTTCTAACAAGTTCCCAGATGATTCTGACATTGCTGATCCAGGAACCACACGCTGAGAAACACTACCTGACAGCCTTGTTTGTTCTTCTGACCAGCAGCATCAGCACCACCTGGGAACTTATCAGAAGTGCAAAATCTTGCATATAAGTTCAAGTTGGACAAGCACTAGAGAACAATGAGGTCAGTGCCGGCTGCACATCAGAATCATTTGAGGGAACAGAATCATTTGAGAATACAGATTCTCAAGCCCCTCCCTGGAGAGGAGGTATCTGGGTGACTCTGATGCACAGCCACTTGGGGAAACGTTGCTCTGTACTAGTGATATCCCAATATATTTTTATCACAACTCCCTCACTTTCCCCATCCCCACCCCCACATCTTATTCTCCCAGAAGCTTCCCTGGGTGGTAAAAGAGTCCAGCAGAGAAACATTTTACGGAGGTACTGGAACACCTTTAGCAACTGGTAGTTGCCCAGATAAATGGCCTAAGCACTGATTTTTGTAAAAGCAATATTCTAAACACTGAGGTATGCTGAAGGGTAAAGTAAGTGCAAGGTGGGATCTGTGGGGGAGACAGACTTATCACACCTTTAAAAAATTACAAAACAATGAATGATTAACTCCCTGACATTCTCAGTATGATTTATATTGAAATAGGATATGTGAATTGAAACAGTCAAGAAAGTTTCACAAAAGAGGTGGGCAGTGGGACTGCATAAAAATTTATCTTACATTTGAATCGTTTTTTTCCCTAGGAAATCATTCAACCAATAGTATCTCAGACAAATAATATAACTCAACAACAGAATATAACTCAATATAACTCAACAACAGGAGCTAAACAGGGAAAGTAGAAAATGCACTTAACACCCGACCTCACACTCTGGTATAGAAGGATGAATTACAAAGAGTGGATATGATAGAATAAAGAAAGGATAGGAATGGGAAAATGTATCTTGAAAGGAAATTACCCTGACTTTCCACCCTCTGCAAAGTGAAGCATCTTCAAGCTCAGTGCAACCTGAAGGCTCCCAAACCTGGAGCAAGTGAAGGCCCTTCTAAGAAAAAAGGGCCTGATATCATGCTAAAATCTCATTCCAAATCTCTTCCTCTGCCTCTAGGGATGATGTGCCCCAAACAGATAATATAAGCTGGAAGTAAGCTAGAACTAGGCTAAACAGCTCTCCCTGCTACGGATCTATGAACTCCTACATTTACACTATGCTTATGCTTCTTCTTGAAAACCTGTGACTTTTTAGGGCAATGTTTGCCATCATTGGAAGGACTGATGTTGAAGCTGAAACTCCAATACTTTGGCCACCTGATGTGAAGAACTGACTCCTTGGAAAAGACCCTGATGATGGCAAAGATTGAAGGCAGGAGGAGAAGGGGACAACAGATGATGAGATGGTTGGATGGCATTACCGACTCAGTGGACATGAGTTTGAGCAAGCTCTGGGGGTTGGTGATGGACAGAGGAGCCTGGCATGCTACAGTCCACAGGGTTGCAAGAGTCAGACATGACTGAGTGACCAAACCTACCTACCTACTCACTAAGTCATTCTCTACTCTGTCATTCATTCAACAAATATATTAAGTGTGTACCATGGTCTAGATACTGTTCTAGGTCCTGAGGATATATCTATGAACAAGACAAGGCCATGCCCTCAACAAGTGTTTGTATTTTATTCTACAGGATTTAAGGCTTTATTCTAGGTATGGAACATGTCTTCCTAACTAGACTGTATCTTATTGGTTCTGTTTCTCTGAAGACTCCTGGCTAACACCAGGCCATACAATAGATATATTGGGCTTTATGATCCCAACCAGTCTCCATCGTATATTTTTCTTCTTTTTTATTTTTAAACCTATAGTTTGCAGGCCCTTGACCTATTATATTGTGAGTAATGGAAAATCACATTCTCCTTTGTTTTCCAAAGGGAAGTTTCCTAGAGACTGCAAACGCTGATCAACTTCACTTCTTTCTAATTCTATTTCACTCTGATTACTTTTGTTTTGTATCCCCACCAGTTTTGCCTTTTGTGTGAAGATTCCCAGGGTCTGTATCTTTGCATTTATGCTGTACGTGTTAACATATACAAACCCAGCTACCCCACACCATTCTGTTCTATTTCAGGTCAGGACTTGACAAGGCCAAGGGCAGTATGGAGTTGATGCTGTCATCCTTGAAAGCCACATTCAGCTCGGGGGATGGAAACATATTGATTTAAACAGAATTTTTGCTTTACAAGAAGGGAGGGAGAGAGATTGCTTAATCTGAACTCAAGGTCTCGGCAAGGTCCCCGCGGAGTAGCCAAACGCCATACCACTCAGTGAACTGAACCAGAGCCAGGGCTATTAAGCCAAGTGGGGGCTAGGAGTTTTTAGCCTGCTCAGCAACAACTATTTATTTCCTCTAGCGTGTGAGTCCCAGCCTAGTCCCAGTTGGAGGAAAATCCAAAAGCAAGGGTGGCTATGTAAAGTATACCCCATGGGTGGGGGACACCTCCCAGTTCTCATCTTATATATCAGTTCTACCCAGTTCCAGCCACCATCAGTTTTCAGGTGGGGCTCATTAATAAACTCTTCAGCAGCCAGCTGTGACAGCAGTGGTAGCATTCTGAACCCCATTCCAGGCTATTGCTACGGAAGACTATGGTTGGGGTTGAAAAAGAGGTGTCTATATCGATTACCACTAAAAACAGACATGGATTAAAGCCAGCCCCAAGCCTATTTTCTCCAGATGAGCTGCAGTAATCTATCTCATTGTTAATCAACTTCCACACCCCCTTTCACTCAGCTGCCTTCTGCAGTGCTGCAGGCTAAATGACAGAAGCAGTTCCAGCCTGGAAATGAAGGATGCCATTCATCAATCTCAGAAGTCTCTCTGTGAAGATGCTGAAGAAGCAGATTCCTATTCCCAACACTTAATCCACCAGGCCAGAGAAAATGCTGACTAAGGACGACATTTTATCATGCTTTGTAACAGTGGGTAAAATATGTTAGAACTGAACTAGGAGAAGAGTTCTGCTTGGTACTTAGTTATTCATTGGGAGGCCGAAGAAGCTACTGCTCTCTGGGATGGAATCCTCAGTCATAGAGTCGTTAGTCACTGCTTAGCTCGTGTGAGCTCACAGTGCCAGCCGAGGAAACAGCCCATTGTATATAGGGCTGATTATCCATTAGGTGGGCTTCCCTGGTGGCTCAGTGATAAAGAATCACCTGCCAACGCAGGAGACGTGGGTTTGATCCCTGGGTCGGAAAGATCCCCTGGAGAAGGAAATGGCAACCCACTCCAGTAATCTTGCCTGGGAAATCCTATGGACAGAGGAGCCTGGTGGGCTGTAGTCCACAGGCTCACAAAAGAGTCGGATATGACTTAGCAAATAAATAACAACAACAATCCATTAGGTACACTAGGCACAGTGCCTAGGGCTCAACCATATGTTTATGAACCCCTGTTTCCCTGGTGGCTCTGTGATAAAGGAATCTGCCTGCAATGCAGGAGCCACAGAAGTTGTGGGTTTGATCCTGGAGTCAGAAAGATCCCCTGGAGGAAAAAATGGCTACCCACTCCAGTATTCTTGCTTGGAGAATCCCATGGACAGAGAAGCCTGGCAGGCTATAGTCCACAGGCTCACAAAGAGTCGGACACAACTGAAGCGACTTAGCACACATGAACAAGCATTATTTAATTTCTTTTACAGAAAAAAATTTTAGATTATACAAAATATTTAAATATATAATATTAATATATTCATACCAATGTAGTGGCAAGTATTTTTTAAGTGGAGAAAGGGGTCCAGTGAGACAAAAGTTGCCAAGGGCCCACCAGTCATCATGCATCTGTAAGTTTATCAACTAATACTGGAGATCTGAAACCTAAAGGGTAGGATGGCCCACTGGAGAACCCACACTTCTCTTAATCAGAGGAGTCCCTGGGAAAGCACAGACATCAGTCCCCAGTGGTGACAGGCCAAACACTTGAAACTTCAAGCAAGGCAAGGCCCCATCCTCTCTGCAAACAGCAAGAGGAAGTTCACCTCTCAACTGCCCTGTTAAATAAACTGTGGCGGCGAAGGCTGCCAGAGGGAAGCTTTTTATCAAGGCTGTAATGTCTCTGGTGAGTAAGACCAGAGATGTCCTAACGTATAAATATTTATATACGACTTCATCAGATGAGACAGCCCGTACTTAAAAGAAACAGGGCACAGGCATGCATAAGCAGACATAAAGAGACTTCAGGAGGTACTGGTCTCTGGCCCCAAACCTCTTTTAAGGGATATTATCATGCTGGGTGAGCTGTTCAGACCCCTAGGGTCTGCCAAATTGTTGCCAGTTGGAGAAGCCCGGACTTGGTGCAATAGGAAGTATGCAGCCTACATAAATGGCAAGCACCACTTATGGCAGTTAAGTCTCATTAGTGAACCTGTCTCTGATTCCTTACTCTGCAGCATGGGCTAGTGGAAGGAGTACTGCTTTATACAGGACTAAATCTACTGTGAAGGTTCTAAACCTGGCAATGGAATTGACGTTGCTGACTTTTTATCACTCTTGTTAGCGAAGCTGAACTTGAATTCCTGTGACCAAAAGGATTCTCCTAATTTCTTACAACTCTGGGGGACTCTTGAAACATCTAGACATATCTCCCTTTTTGGTCAATTTCTTCTTTTCCCTCTCAAGTCTATATCAGAGATAAGTGTGCTCAAGCCCTACACTGAACGTGGGTAAAAAGGTGTTGCCTTCGTGGTGATTGTTGATACTCTATCTACAAAGGCTCCCATGCTCCAGTTTATCACCCCTGTCAAAATGTAATGGTGCCTGTTTTCTCTCTATTTAATTACTCCTTTGGGCCTTGAAGTTGTTTTTTTTTTCTTTTTAAGCTTCTCTAATTAAAATGCAAATAAATACCCAAGGCAGAGGCCAATGATTCCCAAAGTGCATTCTACTATATGGTCATAGTTTTTTATTTATTTTTTAATAATAAGTTTGGTGTTCAAACAAGTTTGGGGAACACTGGTCTAAACAAAATCAAGCAGGTTTCTCTATAGAGGGCTTATTGGAGTCTTTTTTCAAGAGGGGAATACACTGTGCAATGTGACTAAACTTATTTGATCAAAGAACTTCTGATCAGACTAGTATTACATATAACACACTTTGGGAAAAGTTCTCTAAACTGATAGGAGCTAACATTATAGTAAGGAATGATTTCTTTACCAATTGAATCTGTAAGCTGAGATGGAGGCTCTGAAAAAAGTCTGACTTATCTGGGGATACAGCTTAAAGTTATAAGGCAGGACAGGGCACAATAGACAAATGGCTAGCTCTGCATATTAAAATGCACACATGACATAAGTTATACCAGAAGGGCATTTTGGTAACAACATATAACATAGGAGCTGACAGCAAGGAAAGCCCTGGGAAAATGAAACATTGGATAAGCAAGTTCTGATAGATCTGGAGCATGGGGAACTGCCAAAAAGCATCAAATCCCATAGCCTGACCCACTCATGACTCCATCTGCCTACATGCCTCTGAGGACCTTCCTGAGCCAGACTCTGCCCTCTGATCAATTGGAAAATTTTGCCTCCTATTTCCAGCCATAATGACTGTTTGAATGACCTGAATTTGACTGGTTTAATAACCTAAATTGTCATTTGAAATAGACATTTTCTGTCATATTTGACACACTCCTATCTCAAAACTATTCTCTTAGCCTCTCTGGACACATCATCTAGTTAACCACAGTCCTCTTTATCAATTCCTGGGCTCCTCCTCCTACTCACCCCCTTAATGCAAATATCCTCCCATGGTCTTTTCCTGGAACAACTTCTCTACTTGCCTGATTTTAATCACCATTGTTTGCAGATTATTCCCAAATCTACGTATTTCCAGCCCAGACTTCTCTCCAGATGCCAGACCCATATATACCACTATATTCTGGAGATTCCACTCAGATGTAGCAAGGCATCCCAAATTCAGTACATCTAAGCTCTGTTTCTTGCCCTGGATTTCCCTAGTCTAGTGAATGGCTCTACAATCTACCTATAAACCTCAGAGTCACCTGAATCCTCCTCCTTCCTCACCTATGACAGGCAAAATTATAAGAATGATACTTGCCCTTGTATAATCTCCTCCCTTTGAATATGGCAGGAACATGGAAACATGATATGTTATTTTTATGATTATGTTATGTTATATGGCACAAAGGGACTTTTCAGATATAATTAGGGTTAATAATCAGTTGACTTTGGGCTCATCAAGGGGGAGATTACACAGGTAGCAACAATCTAATCATGTGAGCCTTTCAAAAGCAAGAGTTTACTCTGACTGCTGGCGGAAGGGAAAATTAGAGAGATTCTAAGCCTGAGAAGGATTTGATGTAACTGTGTTGGCTTGAAGATGGAGAGAGCCATGTGAGAAGGATGTTGCTAGCCTCCAGAAGCTGAAAATGGCTCCCAGCTGACAATCAGCAAGGAAGTGAGGACCTCAGACCTACAGTTCCAAGGAACTCAATTCTGCCAAAAATCTGGATGAGCTTGGACCTAGGGTCATCCTCATGCGTGCCGAATCACTTCAGTCATGTCCGACTCTTTGTGACCCCATGGACTATAGTCCGCCAGGCTCCTCTGTCCATGGGATTCTCCAGGCAAGAATACTGGAGGGGATTGCCACTTCCTTCTCCAGGGGATCTTCCTGACCCAGGGATCGAACTTGTGTCTCCTGTGGTTCCTGCAGTGCAGGCAGATTCTGTACCACTGAACCACCAGGGAAGCCCAGATTCATACTCAGAGCCTCCCAGTAAGAGCCTTGCCCATATGACACTGTGATTTTAGTTTTGCATGATCCTAAACAGGGAACCCAGTCAAGGCTGCTTTAGCTCTGATTTATAGAACTGTGAAATAATAAGTGGCTGGTGCTCTAAGCTGCTACATTTGTAGTAATTTATGTGGCTCAGTAGAGAATGTGCCTGCCAATGCAGGAGATATAGGAGATGTGGGTTTGATTCCTGGGTTGGGAAGATCCCCTGGAGGAGGAAATGGCAATCCACTTCAGTATTCCTGCTTGGGAAATCCTACTGACAGAGGAGCCTGTGGGCTACAGTCCATAGGGTCACAAAAGTCAGACACAACTTAGTGACTAAATAACAATGTCCAATACCACTGCCTGGGCTTAGATTCTTCCATTTTCTTTCTTATACTACCACACAATCTTCTACTTGGTCTCTCTACTGGTTTTGTCTTCTTCAAGTCCAGAACAACAGAGTGACTAACCCAAACTGCAAATCTGATCACACTGTTCCTTTGCTTAAAATCCTTTAGTGGTTTCGTTCCCTACAGGATAATATCCAAGCTCCTTAATGTAGTTTTTACAAGGTTATTCCTGAATTTTTCCCTTGACTTCTTCTCAGATTCATCTTCTGCCATTTTTGCCTTGCACTATTTCCTGTAACACAGTTTCTCAATCATAGCCCTCCTGCCATTTTGGGTCAGATAATTCTCTGCTGTGGGGAGTTGTTCTGTGCATAAGTGAAGTGAAGTCACTCAGTCGTGTCCGACTCTTTGCGACCCCATTCACTGTAGCCTACCAGACTCCTCTGTCTCCCACATTGTAGATAGACGCTTTACCGTCTGAGCCACCAGAGGAGTCTATATGCAGGGAAGTTCTATGCATGGTAGGATGTTAAGCAGCATCCCTGGCCTCTTCCAACTAGATTTCAGTAGCATCTCACCCTCATTTGTGACAACCAACAATGTCTCTGAAAGTGAAAATGAAAATGTTAGTTGCTCAGTTATGCCTGACTCTTTGTGACCCCATGGACTGTAGCCTACCAGGCTCCTCTGTCTGTGGGATTCTCCAGGCAAGAATACTGGAGTAGGTTGCCATTTCCTCCTCCAGGGGATCTTCCCAACCCAGGGATCAAACCCATGTCTCCTGCGTCTCCTGCATTGCAGGCAGATTCTTTACCATTTAAGCCACAAAGGAAGCCCTAGATAATGCCAAATGCCCCCTTAGGGGCAAAATTGCTTCAGATAAAGACCACTGAGCTAAAAATGTATACAGGATTACGGTGGCTCTCTACATCCAAACTTCTTTTTTTTCCCCCTTAAGAGCTAATATCACAAGACCTGGAGAGGGTAGAATCTGTGATATCAAGAATGAAAGTATTCTAAACAGCATTGAAACATGTATATTATCTATGGTGAAACAGATCACCAGCCCAGGTTGGATGCATGAGACAAGTGCTCCGGCCTGGTGCACTGGGAAGACCCAGAGGGATCGGGTAGAGAGGGAGGTGGGAGGGGGGATCGGGATGGGGAATACATGTAAATCCATGGCTGATTCATGTCAATGTATGACAAAAACCACTACAATATTGTAAAGTAATTAGCCTCCAGCTAATAAAACAACAACAACAACAAAAAACCCAGGTTCTTAGGACTTCCTCTGGGTGGTCTAGTAGCTAAGACTCCATTCTAACGCAGGGAGCTAGGGTTTGATCCCTGGTCAGGGAGCTAGATACCACACATCACAACAAAGGATCCTGCTTGCCATGATTAAGACCTGGAACAGCTAAATAAATAAATATTTTTTAAAAAGTTCAAAAAAAATAAAAAAATAAAATAAAATAAAAGTATCCTAAATCTAGGAAGAATAGATGGACTGGGGTTCTGGAGATCCCTTTTGGTATACTTTTTTAAAAGAAGCTTTGGTGGTTAGGGAAGAGCCTGTAATTCTTTGTACTAGAAGTTCCTTCTGTTTAGAAAGATTCCTTGATGCTCGAGAGTTAGAAAGGTCAGGGTGGGACTAAGATAAAAAGAAGACAGAAATGACTTCTTTGTATTTGCTCTAGCTTTAAGGAAATTTGTTAAAGGGACCCTCATGTTTCTTTCTAGTGTTTCTTTAGGCAAGAACTCTGGGCCAAATCTCTATACAGAAAAAAAAAAAAAAAAGACTGTCAATTTGTTTGCTTGGAGTAGTCTTTTGGGTACATGCTTTAGGAACATGAATTGGTGCTTAAACAAGAGGAAAAACCCCAGCACCCAAGAATTCTATTACTAAGTATATCTTCAAGAGAAATAAAAATATATGGTCACTCAAAAACTTACACACATATGCTCACAGCAACATTAGTAATAATAGTCAAAAGATGGAAACAACTCAAATGTCCATCAACCAATGAAGGGGTACATAAAATGTGGTATAATCATATAATGGAATATGATTCATCCATACAAAGAAATGAAATCCAAATATATACTACAACATAGATGAGCCTAAAACATTATGTTAAGTGAACAGAACCAGTCACAAAAGACTACATGATTCATCTGCATAAAATGTCCAGAGAAGGCAAGGCAAATCTATAGACATAGAAAGTAGATTAATGCTTGCCTAGGGCTAGGAGAAATAGGAGGTAGAGGAGAGGTAGCTAAAAGTTAACACAATTTCTTTTTGAGGTGATGAAATGTTTAAAAATTGACTATGGTAATGCCTGCAACATGTCTATGAATACACTAAAAAATCATTGAATTGTATATTTTGAACGGGTGAAATATATGGTATGTGAATTATATCTTAATTAAGCTTTTCCCCAAAAAAGTAGTCCAAGCAATTCTTGGCATCTCCCTACTCCCCAGGCCCAATCCTGTGTAACACCACCCTGAAGGGATATGACGTGGGACAAGCAAGTTTGGATGGGTGTGAGATGAGAACACCAAAAGTCTAGAGCATGGGGGGCACTGCCAAGGAACAATAGGTCCTTTTAAGTTCTCTTGAGCCCTCTTATGTTTTTCCTACTTAATGAGGCTTAGCCAACCTCACTGTTATAGCTTTGGATTGAGTTACTGTTCCAGGACATCTATACAAGAGAAACTTCTGTGCTGTTAGTTCACATCCAAAGTTCTTGGAAGAGAAAACTTCACAGAATTTGGCTGCTAACTTTTGAAGTCAAGGTACTTGCCAGATATATGGGTCACTGCTATTTCTAACTCTTGGATTAAACTCACATTAAAAAAAAAATCTGTCTTATCTTTTCAACAAATGGTGCTGGAAATGTTGGATATACATTTGCAAGAAAAGAAAGACCAGACAGAAAGAAAGAGGGAGAGGGAGGGAGGAATGAAGAAAAGAAGGAAGGAAAAAAACTTTGACCCTAAAGTCACATGATACACAAAAATTAATAAACTGGATTTCAGCAAAATAAAAAAAATCACTCTTGAAAAATTAAGACAGCCATTAAAAAGATGGAAACACATACTACAGACTTGGAGAAAATATTTGGAAATTACATATGTGATATAAGACATATCCAGAATATATAAAAAATTCTTATAACTTAACAATAAGGAAATAATTTAATTGTTAAATGGCAAAGATCTAAATAGACATTTTAACAAAGAAGATACATAAATGTCCAATAAGCATGTGAAAATATATTTGATACCACTAGTTATTAGGGACGAGCAAATAAAAAAAAACACAATGAGATATCATTTTATATCCACGAGAGTGACTCATAAAAAGATAGACAATAACAATGGTTGGCAAGATGTGAAGAAAATCTCACACATTGCTAGTAGGGATGTAAAATGGTGCAGCCATTTTAGAAAATAGTCTGGCAGTTTCTTAAAATTTTAAACATACACATACTATGCAACCCATCAATACTATTCCTAAGTATTTATCCAAGATAAATAAAGACATAAGTCCACGTAAAAATCTGAGCATGAATGTTCATAGCAGCTTTATTCAAAATAACAAAAGTTTGAAACAACTCAAATTTTCATTCAATAATAAATAAATAAAATATAGTATATCCTCTTATAATAATATAATATTATCCAGCCATAAAGAGGAATGAAATAGTGCTATGATACAACATGATGAACCTTGAAAACATGCTAAGTAAAGAAGCCAGCCACAACAGATCACATGTGGCATGATTTCATTCATATTAAAAGTCCAGAATGAGCAAATCTGTAGAGACAGAAAGTAGGTAAGTGGTTGGGGGATTGGACCATGATGTCTAAAGGGTGTAGAGTTTATTTTCATGATGATAAAAATTTTCTAAAATTGATCCTGGTGATGGATGCACAACTCTCTGAATATACTAAAAGCTATTGGAAAGTACAGAACAGACTTTTGGACTCTGTGGGAGAAGGCGAGGGTGGGATGTTTCGAGAGAACAGCATTGAAACATGTATATTATCTAGGGTGAAACAGATCACCAGCCCAGGCTGGATGCATGAGACAAGTGCTCGGGCCTGGTGCACTGGGAAGACCCAGAGGAATCGGGTGGAGAGGGAGGTGGGAAGGGGGATCGGGATGGGGAATACATGTAAATCCATGGCTGATTCATGTGAATGTATGACAAAAACCACTACAATATTGTAAAGTAATTAGCCTCCAACTAATAAAAATAAATGGAAAAATAAATAAATAAAATTAATGGAAAAAAAAGCTATTGGATTGTACACTTGAATTGGGTGAATTGTATGGTATGAGGTTTATATGCAGGAGACCTGGGTTCGGTCCCTGGGTTGGGAAGACCCCCTGGAGGAGGGCATGGCAACCCACTCCAGTATTCTTGCCTGGAGAATCCCATGGACAGAGGAGCTTGGCGGGCTATAGGCCATGGGGTTGCAAAGAGTCAGACACAGCTGAGCGACTAAGCACACACAAAGGTTTATATCTCAGTAAAGCTATTTTAAAAACTGCATTTGGAGACAATGAACTTTCTTTCACTTTGAGGGAATGGCAATAATGGGAAAGATGAAAATAAAGAACTAAAAACAAGAAGCCAGTTACTTTAAAGGTTGTTCATGGAATCAACTCCCTGATAAACTCCGACTTAATGATTCTCCTGATTACTTAAGAAATAGCTCTGATGCTAACCTCTCCCATTGGCAATATTCCTTTTCTGCACTGAAAATAGCACCACTGTGTTGAAGATGCCTTAATAATGGCACTGTCAAATGCTTGCAACAATTAGCAAGCTGGCTTTTATCTCGTTTTGTTTAGTGATTCCTCCACCCTCTCATATCACACACATCCATAAGAAAAGGAAGTCAAATCAAAATTACGTTTGAAAGTATTCTCTGTTTATGTCTTCACAGACATTGAAAGATCTGAATATAAGAACTGTGTAAATCCCTTTAGGAACCATCCTAGAAAATAACATATCCACCAAGATGATTACTACATCAGGTTGGAGAGACTAGGAGCATAGAGAGGTGGAGGGCTTTGAGAAGAGTAGCCCCTTGGTGAAAAATACCTAAACAGAAGCAACACATGGAGCTAGAAATACTCTTGTAGGTCATGTACTTATCTCAAAAACTGAGGTCCAGAAAAGAGATTTGATTGGCTCCCAAAACATAAAACTAGTGGAAAATAGAGTGAAGACTAGAACTCAAGTCTTTGAATCACAGTTTCAGGCTCTTTCCATCTGCTGAATGTTGGATATTGATAGACAAGTCAGTGTGAGAGACTGGAATGCTGTGTCAAAGCTTTTGATTGAAATGACCAAGCTCCAGCTCCATCACTGCTCAGAGCCTACAGCACTTCATCAACAATAAAACTCCAAGATGATAAATTAGATCTGATAGACAGAGTGCCTGATGAACTCTGGATGGAGGTGCATGACACTGTACAGGAGACAGGGAGCAAGACCATCCCCAAGAAAAAGAAATGCAAAAGGCAAAATGGCTGTCTGAGGAGGCCTTACAAATAGCTGTGAAAAGAAGAGAAGCAAAAAGCAAAGGAGGAAAGGAAAGATATACCCATTTTAATGCAGAGTTCCAAAGAATAGCAAACAGAGATAAGAAAACCTTCCTCAATGATCACTGCAAAGAAATAGAGGAAAACAACAGAATGGGAAAGACTAGAGATCTCTTCAAGAAAATTAAAGATACCAAGGGAACATTTCACGCAAAGAAAGGCTCAATAAAGGACAGAAATGGTATGGACCTGACAGAAGCAGAAGATATTAAGAAGAGGTGGCAAGAATACACAGAAGAACTGTACAAAAAAGATCTTCACAACCCAGATAATCACGATGGTGTGCTCACTCACCCAGAGCCAGACATCCTGGAATGTGAAGTCAAGTGGACCTTAGGAAGCATCACTATAAACAAAGCTAGTGGAGGTGATGGAATTCTAGTTGAGCTATTTCAAATCCTAAAAGATGATGCTGTGAAAGTGCTGCACTCAATAATGCCAGCAAATTTGGAAAATTCAGCAGTGGCCACAGGATTAGAGAAGGTCAGTTTTCATTCCAATCCCAAAGAAAGGCAATGCCAAAGAATGCTCAAACTACTGCACAATTGCACTCATCTCACATGCTAGCAAAGTAATGCTTAAAATTCTCCAAGCCAGGCTTCAACAATACGTGAACCGTGAACTTCCAGATGTTCAAGCTGGTTTTAAAAAGGGCAGAGGAACCAGAGATCAAATTGCCAGTATCCGCTGGATCATCGAAAAGGCAAGAGAGTTCCAGAAAAACATCTATTTCTGCTTTATTGACTATGCCAAAGCCTTTGACTGTGTGGATCACAATAAACTGTGGAAAATTCTGAAAGGGATGGGAATACCAGACCACCTGACCCGCCTCTTGAGATTTCTGTATGCAGGTCAAGGAGTAACATTTAGAACTGGACATGGAACAACAGATTTGTTCCAAACAGGAAAAGGAATATGTCAAGGCTGTATATTGTCACCTTGCTTATTTAACTTATATGCAGAGTACATCATGAGAAACGCTGGGCTGGAGGAAGCACAAGCTGGACTCAAGATTGCCAGGAGAAATATCAATAACCTCAGATATGCAGATGACACCACCCTTATGGCAGAAAGTGAAGAAGAACTAAAGAGCCTCATGATGAAAGTGAAAGAGGAGAGTGAAAAAGTTGGCTTAAAGCTCAACATTCAGAAAACTAAGATCATGGCATCTGGCCCCATCACTTCATGGCAAATAGATGGAGAAACAGTGGAAACAGTGGCAGACTTAATTTTTCTGGGCTCCAAAATCACTGCAGATGGTGACTGCAGTCATGAAATTAAAAGACGCTTACTCCTTGGAAGGAAAGTTATGACCAACCTAGACAGCATATTAAAAAGCAGAGACATTACTTTGCCAACAAAGGTCCGTCTGGTCAAGGCTGTGGCTTTTCCAGTAGTCATGTATGGATGTGAGAGTTGGACTATAAAGAAAGCTGAGTGCCGAAGAATTGATGCTTTTGAAGTGTGGTGTTTGAGAAGACTCTTGAGAGTCCCTTGGACTGCAAGGAAATCCAACCAGTCCATCCTAACAGAAATCAGTCCTTAATATTCACTGGTAGGACTGATGCTGAAGCTGAAACTCCAATACTTTGGCCACCTGATACGAAGAGCTGACTCATTTGAAAAGACCCTGATGTTGGGAAAGATTGAAAGCGAAAGGAGTAGGGGCCGACAGAGGATGAGATGGTTGGATGGCATCACTGACTCAATGGACATGAGTTTGAGTTATCTCCAGGAGTTGGTGATGGACAGGGAGGCCTGGCGTGCTGCAGTCCACAGGGTCACAGAGTCTGACACGACTGAGTGACTGAACTGAACTGAAGATGATTAATTACTGAAGAAATGACCAATCACCAGACTATACTTGGTCCTTTCTTTCCAGAAGAACAGTATATTTGATGTTCGGCCACTTCCATCATAAGACCTCTTTTTTGAAAGGAAAGGGGGCTATACCAAGTGGTTTGTGGTATCTTAGTCCCTTGACCAGGGATTGAACCTGGGCCCCGGCCGTGAAAGTGCCAAATCCTAACCACTGGACTGCCAAGGAATCCCCTTAAGCCTGCTTTTAAAGTACAAAATCTACCTTGGTATGAGACAGCTTGAAGTCTATACTACATATGGCAAAGTAGTTTGCAAACCATCTCCTTTCAAAGGGCCCAGCCTGGCTCCACTTCTCTGCTCTTTTCTGTTTCATGCTCAAGCCAATCCTCTCAAAACCTGTCTCCAGGAATCCAATTTGTGGAAGGTTGAGGAGAGGGAACTTTTGGTAATACAAACATTACCTTTCCAGCCTTGGTTTTGTTAAGTGAAGGTCAATGATAAATGACCTCCCTTCTGGGCCATAATTTATGTCCATGTGGCCTTTTCTATTGAGCCCAACGTTGATTGACAGGACATAGCACTAGGAGGGGAGAGAGGTTGGCTATGGGAGACCTGAAGGCCAAGGAGTATAACTAAGACCAGATGTGGCTGGAGGGGCTGAGATGCGGGGGAGAGGGGGGAGCATGGAGAAGAAACGCCTACACAAGCAAAATAAAGATATATCCACCTTGGGAAATGCGCTCAACATTTCCAAGGTTAAATCCAACTAGTCTTCCTGTGTTGCCTGCAATTACCTTTGTGCTTCCAGCACCCAGTTATTTAGCACAGCAAGATGGAAGGGGCAAGTCTTTCCTGGAATACTTAACAGCAGTTCAAATACCCTTCATGCTCTCATTTTCCTATTCTACCATCTTATTATTCAAAACATTTCTTAAAATTCCTGTTCTAGCTTCCAAGGCTCTGGGTAATCTGGGAATCATTTAAACCTATTTTCTGTTATTCTGAGACCTAAAATTCCTGGTTCAAGTAGTTGGTACTAGAAAGATATAGACAGAAACAGAAAATAAATTCATCTAATTTTAAAAATTGGCCTAACAAAGCTAACACAAATACTAACGGCCATATTTATCCCTTAGGCAGGCATGTTGAGGCCATAGGGAATCTGTGACTATACAGAACCTGGATGTAGACAAAACTGAGCCTAGAGATGCCAGTAAGTATAACATGAAAATGGATGGTGTGAGAAACAGCTGCAGCTAAAAGTCTATTATTAAAGCTCTGAATCTCTAACAGAATCATCATGCCCTGTGTTTAATGTAAATGACTTTAAGGCTAGACCCTTTATCTACTGAGCCACTACTACAAAATGAACCAGAAATTTGGGTTCTAGTTTTTGTGCGTCAATGACATTTAACCATAAAGGTCAACATGTGGCTTGATTACAGAAATTAATAGTTGGATAATTTTGTCAACACATTGCAACCACTCCAGGAATCAAAAGAACAACCTCACCTGAGAGTGAACTAATATGTATCACCATCCAACCCTTCATCCTGTTTTCCCTGAAGTGAACTGAGGTGAAGTGAAGTGAATGTTGCTCAGTCATGTCCAGTTCTTTGTGACCCCATGAACTGTAACCTGCCAGGCTCCTCTGTCCATGGAATTCTCTAGGCCAGAATACTGGAGTGGGTAGACATTCCCTTCTCCAGGGGATCGTCCCAACAGAGGGACCGAACCCAGGTCTCCTGCATTTCAGGTGGATTCTGTACTGTCTGAGCCATCAGGGAAGCCCTGACTGCCTAGAAATCCATATAGCCCCTGGGAGTAGCCAGGGCCCTACCAACTACTCCTTATTCTATTAGCAATTTATTATTGAAGTGAGGAATAAATTGGGACCTCATCCTATTAGTGATGGTTAGCTTCCCTATCTGAGCTTCCCTGGTGGCTCAGACAGTAAAGAATCCACCTGCAATGCAGAAGGCCTGTGTTCCATCCCTGGGTTAGGAAGATCCCCTGGAGAAGGGAATGGTTATGCACTCCAGTATTCTTGCCTGGAGAATTCCATGGACAGAGGAGCCTCGCAAGCTACAGTCCATGGGGTCGCAAAGAATCAGACATGACTAAGCGACTAACACCTGGACTTTTTTCACTTCAGCTTCGCTGTCTACACAGAGCACAAATATCTCAAAGGAAACTGGTCTTCTACATCAGCAAAACATAAGCCCTAAAAAGACAAAAGGCTCCAAAAGCACATCCAAACAAAGTAAAAACAGAGAGAAAGAGATGAGAGCCATGTCCAGATTGCTTGTCAATCATCAGAAGCCAGTCAAATGGTACACATGAGAACAGAAGCAACAATAAATCGGGTATAATCAACTGGGTTGTTTTAACTGATCTTTATTTAAACAAAGGGGGAGAAAACGACTTGATTTGGTCCATTTGGGATCCAGTTAGAGCAATACTGAAACCAAGTGATGGTCTTGACTTCATGATAAAAACATTCCATAACAAATGGCCTGGACCATACTTCGTCATTTCTGCCTGGTGCCACTTTTAGCCAAAGACAGGCATGGAATCTCAGCCAAGCAAGTACAAGTCATTGCAACACGTGTGCCTTCAGCATGCACAGAGGAAGATCATATTCCCAAGTAGTAAGAATACCTACTAGTAATCAAAATGACATGAGGGCTGTCATCACTAGAATTGGGAAATAGGCTGGGCTCCAAAATTTTGAATTTGGCTCCCACTTTCAGTATACTCAGTACCTATTTTGTAATTAGTAGGTTTTGTCCTCATACCCCTAAATTCTCTACTTTAATGTCCTTGCTGTAACCATATAACAATGATTGATTTACGGGTTATCCCATGTATGACAATCTTACCAGTGAGATAAAAGAAGTTAGTTCTTAATCATTCAGCATATTCTATAAACAGTATTTCATAGCATGCTCTCTCTCATGTGTGTGTGTGCGCGTACATCTGTGTTATTCCATGACATATGTTTGTGGTTAAATAAGATTGAGAAATGTGGTGGTTTGATTGCTAAGTCATGTCCAACTCTTGCAACTCCATGGACTGTAGACTGCTGGGCTCCTCTGTTCATGGAATTCTCCAAGCAAGAACACTGGAGTGGGTTGCCATTTCCTTCTCCAGGGGATCTCCCAATCCACGTCTCCTGCATTGCAGGCAGATTCCTTACCGACTAAGCTACAAGGGAAGCTTCAGATTGGGAAATACTGGGTCTAAATTAAACGGATTTCCTTTCTGTAGGACTTCTCAGAACATTTAATGTGCCAATGGGCAATGTGAGTCTCTAAGAAAGGTACATAATGTGCAGCATTTCACAATCTTATTTGACCACAAAACCCTTTCATGAAGAGCTTCTGGGAGTGGGGAAATGGGTTCAGTCCTCAGAATACACTTTGGGGAAAATCTTCTTTAAAAGTCTGACCTCAGTGACTTCCAAGTAAGTAATAGGCGCTTCCCAGGTGGAATATGAACCCCTTTGGAAGACCGCTATGTCTTCTGATAGACCTAAGTGTAGTCTGGCGCTAGTGGTAAAATCTCACCTGCCAATGCAGGAGACCCAAGAGACGTGGGTTTGATCCCTGGGTTGGGAAGATCCCCTGGAAAAGGAAATGGCAACCCACTCTAGTATTCTTGCCTGGGAAATTCCATGGACAGAGGGGCCTGGTGGGCTACTGTCCATGGGGTTGCAGAGTCAGACACGACTGAAAGACTGAGCACAAACAACCCATTCAATCAACAAACATTTATAGAGCATCCACTGTGTATCAGGAGGTGAGCATTTAAAGAAAAGATTAAAATTACTTTAACTTTGCATGATGGAGACAGAGAAGTTTACAGAAATAACATGAGACTGGGACCAGACCTTAAAAGATGACCCCCAGGGGTTAGAGTAGGGAGAGGGAGAAAGTTTAAAGAGAACAAACAGTAAGTGCAGAGTCAGTGATGTCTGCCAAGGCATTGTTCTGCTCCCTTGCGCACTCCTCCCTGACGTGTCTGTACACACACCATATCATACCTTGACATTTTGTAAAGTGTTCCCCAAAGAAATGGGAACCCATGCTTGAAAGGAGTTGGAAAGCTTGCTATAGGATGAAAATCCACCATCACTGGACTGGAGCTTGCTTACCTAGGAGGTGGAGGTGTCCTTTATAATTATTATTATTATTATTAGGAACAATCCCAGAATGGCAAGGAATGCACAGCCGACAGAATGCACATCCCATATAATGCTGGAGATTTGTGGTAAGAATGATAGAAAGGTAAAGTTGAAGAAAGAGGGCTAACACTTATTAATATGTATTTAAATTGTCTGACAATTTACATATTTTATTTCACTTCATGATGAATTGTATGCACACATATTTATATCGTGTTTTTTCCAGAGTGCTTTCATATCCATGATTTCATTTGCTCTTCATGAGAATCCTGTGAGCATGGAAAGGGCAGGTGTGATTAGCTCCTTTGTGCAGAGAAGCGCGAGCCTCAGAATAGTTACGTGATTAGCCCAAGGTTACAGGATAAGTGCAGAGAAGGCAATGGCACCCCACTCCAGTGCTCTTGCCTGGAAAATCCCATGGATGGAGGAGCCTGGTGGGCTGCAGTCCATGGGGTCGCTAAGAGTTGGACACGGCTGAGCGACTTCACTTTCACTTTTCACTTTCATGCATTGGAGAAGGAAATGGCAACCCACTCCAGAGTTCTTGCCTGGAGAATCCCAGGGACAGGGGAGCCTGGTGGGCTGCCATCTATGGGGTCGCACAGAGTCGGACCCGACTGAAGAGACTTAGCAGCAGCAGCAGCAGCAATACCAGATTAGAAACTATGCCTTCTAAATCCCAGTCTGATGTTCCTGGTTTGTATTTGTCCTGTACTTCTTCAAGAGGCTGAAGGTACAGGGAAATGGAATTATGCCTAATGTTAGAAAAATCTTTCTAAAAACTCCAGCTGTTCAACAGTGAAATAGGCTTTTATGAAATTGAAATGGTTGTCGATTATATCCTTGCCATGGAAGGGAGATTAAATATCATGGCTTCTGAGGTCACCCTCAACTCTAAGATCCACTGATCATAAAATTCCTAGGCCTTACTTCTCTGAGGTGAGGTTTCTGATGAGTATTCCTATTCCTGGACAGCTCCTGTTCAATATATACTTGGTCCTCAAAAAACAGATACTCTTTAGACAGATACTTCGGAGTTGGAACTTTTCCCATTGCAGACAAACCCATTGCTTTGGTACAACCAACACAAATCACATACAACCAATACCTCCAGGTTTCTCTCAGATCACAAAATGGTGGGGAATAGATAGAAGGCACACATTTATCCAAATCACCATGTACATGAATTTGCGTTTTCCCAGCAATTTAAAATCTTGTAGTGCAGAGTATATAATAGAAATGATAGAAGGAGACATAGCTCTGCATTTGAACACTCATGATTCTGATATAGTGAATTAATTTTTTTTTAGAATCTATATAGTTCAAGCACCAAAGGTATTTTAAGAGGTGGAAAGTATGGACTGATAATAATCCACACTTGTCTTGTCTGATGATGGACCAGGATTCTCTTTAGAGGCAAAGGAACCAGCCACTGTTCCACTTTCCTTGGAACATTTTTTGTCATATATTTACAGCTCCCCATGCTCAAGAGAATGGTGCATCTGTCAGATGGAGACGCCTGGCTGCATTCTTTCCCAGATATTAATATAGGTGGTACTTTATAACATAACCAATGACATGCAGAACCTGATTTGGAGAGGAACAGATGTCAGCATCTTTCTTGGGCTAATTTTAGGATCCTGAAATAGTCCCTTTCTCACAGAAACCATCAGTGGAGCCAAATTAAGACAGCTATGTCACATGGAAAAGAGGAAAAAAATGTAGTCTTGTGTGAGGCAAAGACAACAAACCAGGGACTTCAGTGTTTCCCCCATATATGACTTCTTTTATAGAATACAGTGGTCACTTCAACTTCTTTTCATCAGAATGGATGTTGAATACCAATTTAGGAATATCAGAGAGGAAATGAGTGCACAAATCTCATTTCCAGTCACATACATTGAACAATCAAGGTTCCCTCATGCAATAGCTAAATTCATATTCAAAAGAGTGTGTAGGACCTAGGTTCCAACACATCTTTTCTTTCTTTTTTTTTTTTTTTTTTAGTTCTACCACTTTATTGCTACCAACCCATTTCCCTCCACCCTTGTGCACACATGCTCAGTCATGTAATCCCATGGACTTCAGCCCGCCAGACTCCTCTGTCCATGGACTTTTCCAGGCAAGAATACTGGAGTGGGTTGCCATTTCCTTCTCCAACAACACATCTTTTCTTAGCGGATAAGGAAACTAATAAGTGACCATTCTACTTGGTAAGTCAGAAGCAGATTGCATTTCAAAGCTTCAGATTCCTGTTCCATTGCATTGTCTGCTGAATGGACATTTCTTCCAAATGAGACATATCAGGTAGGGATAATGAGAGGTGGAGGAAGGGTCACCCAATCAAAAATGATGTTTGAGGTTTAAGATGGTCAGCTAAGGATTCAGAACAGATGAAGAGTAATTTGGGGGAAAAAGTACCTACCTGCTTTCCATCCAGAGTGTAGAGTTTCTTGACAACCCCAGTCTCCAGTTTGATGGCTTCAGTGATATCAGTGAGGACTTGCTCAAAAGAGTGGGCTGTCTTCTTGTTCAGAAGAACACGCACAGCCTTCCGAGGCTTCACCCCACTGCGGATGATGGTCACCAGCTTGGGGCGCACGAAGTCCTTGTTCTCTCTGGCCTGGGCACTGTTGCTGCTGGCCAGGGACTGAGGGGCTTTCATATTGGCAGATGTCTTCACATTGACAGACCAGTTAGGATTGACATTCTTGGTGTACTCCACCTTCTTAAAGAAGTTGTCTGAGGAGCAAACATAGCTTTCCCCTAAGGGAAGAAATACATGGTGATTAATAGCAGGTATATGGACTATTCTAACAAGACTAATACACACTGACCTTGGAGTAGGACTTTTGGAGAAATGATGATAATAACAAACTTCATGTGCCATTCCTAATTAGGCTCTCTAACAGTTTGGTTCATTCAAATTCAAGGGCAAGTAATCAGCAAAGTAGTCTTCATTATAATGGCATACTTAGTGAAAAATCCTATAAAGCTAAGGGTCCCAAGGACAATGAACATATCTAAGTATAATCTACCAAGTGGGGTTCTCAAGTTTGACATTGTTTTACTGGAATTGAAATGTCTATTAACTTCTAGGATATGCGTTAATGTCTAGGGGCATTACTGGAGTGTTTTTTAACATGTCTCTATTTTTAAAATTAATTTATTTTTTAATTGAAGGATAATTGCTTTACAGAATCTTGTTTGCTTCTGCCAAACATCAACATGAATCAGCCATAGGTATACATGTGTCCCCTCCCTCCTGAACCTCCCTCCCATCTCTCTCCCCATCCCACCCCTATAGGTTGTTACAGAGCCCTTGTTTGAGTTCCCTGAGTTGTATAGCAAATTCCAATTGGCTATCTATTTTACATATGGTATTGTAAGTTTCCATTAATATGTCTCTATTTCTTAATGTTCCCATCCTATTTCTGGACTCACAGTCCCATGCCTTTGTTATATTATGAACTGGGGAGAACTTTCAAAATTAATACATTTTTATTCCAAGTTAAAGTGACCAAAGTAACCTTTCATATTGGGCATACAGTGCAAACTGGCCAAGAAGGCAGACTGTACTTTGGACAGAGTATATGGTTAAGCAGCAGAATACTAAAATGTGAAATGTGTGTGTGTGTGTGTGTGTGTGTGTATGTGTGTGTGTGGTGAATGTAGTGAATGTATGCATGTATGTGTATGACTGTGTCTTCTACTGATCATCCCCACAGGCAGGTAGAAAAACTACCTAACTAACAACCTGGACACACACACACACACACACACACACACACATATTTCACACTATTTCTTGTGTTTGCAAATCTAGTTCCTGCTTGAGAATGGTTTCCCCTGTTTTCACTACCCACTCCCCATCTTTCCATCTTACCGAATGCTACATGCTAGCTCTATGTGTTCAGGGCCGTCTTCACCAGTGCTCATCCTTGGCTGCCACAAGTAATGAGGTGGAGATGTGAAAATATGTTATACAGCCTGATTTATGGATTGAAGGGATCTAGTGCAGTTTTCACATTTACCATGGGCTAGAGGAAATGACTAGGCTTCCCCAGTGGCTCAGTGGTAAAAAAAATTGCCTGCAATGCAGATGTGGGTTCGATCCCTGGGTCAGGAAGACCTCCTGGAGGAGGACATGACAACCTACTCCAGTATTCTTGCCTGGAGAATCCCATGGACAGACGAACCTGGCAGGCTATGGTCCATGGGGTTGCAAAGACTCAGACACGACTGAAGTGACTGAGCATGCATGCACAGGGGAAATGACTAATTCAGCGGAAGAAAGGCAGAGGCCAGGGGCAAGAGGAAGGGATTAGACACCTGGGCCTAGAAGCTGGAGAAAAGAAGAAAAGAGGTAGGCTCAGCCTGGAGGGGGAGAGACTATTGGAAAAGGTTGAATTTGTCCAGTAGAACACATTAGTCTCAGGGTATACAAAAGTTCATCCAGAGGTCAAGCTGCAGAAAACCAGTGTGATTTAATCAGGTTTAACTCATCAGTAAAAATGTTTAATAAATAAATAAATCAACCCAAGCCGGTGCAAAGAAAGCATTAAAAACAATTATAATCTGATGGCTCTTCTTCCTTTGGTCTCAGCAGGAGAACCGAGCAGACATTCAGCCAGGCTGATAATTCACTCCTTGTGCATATATTGATTGTTGTGCTGTAGCACCAAAGACTTTAAGTCATGTTAATTAATAAATTTCTCAGTTAGTGCTGAGAGAAGATTCAGTCAGATTCTCTAGGGTACCTTTGAGGACATTTAGATGTGAGCGTGGAGGGGGAAGGTAAACTTCCAACCCTGTTCTGAGTCCCAGGAGCTGCTAGTGTTCTGTCTTGACAAAAAGACCAAGACCTGGGTTTGTAGGTGAGCACAGGCCCCCTCCTACACTCTGTGCCTGCATGCACAGCCAGGATGGGGAAGTCAAAGACCTCAGCCAAAAGAAACCCTAATTTCTCTGGCTCCCACTGGCCAATTCAATCCAACCAAAGTGATTAGAGGGTGTGGGCTTTAGTTTTTGACTTAAAGGATGAAGGGACTCTTTCAATTCCTCCATATATTTACAGCCAATATTCCCCACACACTAGAAATGGTCTCTTGCCTTACCACTCTACCAGATGCACGGGCACCTTCCAAGAGGTCAGTGCCTTTGAGTCAGATGTTTTCCATAATTTGTCATGTACTTTAAAACTCTGTCAGACAACTGGTGGTGTGCAAATGTATGAGGCTATATATTTATGATTTCACTCATCTACAGTCTCCTCTGGAGAGTCAGCTGTGTAGCCCTATTAGGACTCTAGACTTTTTTTTTGCTTCCATCTCTTAAACCTCTTAAGCCTCTGAACTATGAGTATGATTAACCACCCCAGATGAAAATGAACATGATGGCAGACAGCTATAGTATCATATGGCACCCAAGAACTTTTCCGAGGGCCCAGCTCTCAGCCAAATCTATGTTGAACACTTTCCAACAGTACATTTTAGTCTCTCCACTCTCTTTCCTTTTGGCCCCAATATGAAGTAATGGAAAAAGAGCAGCTGATGTGATGTCAGTCAGAATGGGGTTCCCCAATATTTTCTTGTTGTGCACCCTTGGGCAAATTACCTAACCCCCCTTCACTTCAGTTATTTGTCTGCAAAGTGGGGATGATGATAACAATATCTACTTCTGAAGGTTGTTCTGAGGCTCAAGCTGAGCCCACAGCCTGGTACATAGTGAGCACTTGATAAATGCCAGCCATCACTATTATTAAGGCCCTAATCTGAAGGAATAGAGAGAGAACTAGAAGAACAAAGAGAGAGAGGAGGAAGAAAGAGATTAGAGAAAGGAGATGAAAAGAGGAGGAGTAGAAGCTGAAGGAAAGAAAAGAAGCAGCAGCAAGGGCAGGCATCTTGGAACTGTGCCATAATCCATATAGAATATGAGCACTGCATGGGACTCATGCTTCAAAGATAATATTTCCTGCTGCTTGAGAGGAGGCCTCTGATTGCTTCAATGCCAAATGTGATAACTTTATGGCTAACACCAAGCAAAGCCACTTGCTGCCACTGCTGGTGCACACTGAAGGCAGAATATTTTTAAACATTATCTTTTTCTAGAGCGGTTTTAGGTTCACAACAAAATTCAGGGGAAGGTACAGATTTTACATAGGACTCCTGATCCCATAATGCATACCCTCACCCATTATCAGCATCCCCCAACAGAGGGCAGGATGTTTGTGATGGTGGAGGGGTAGTCAGACAGACCTAGATTCAAATTCCAGTCAGGCATTTACAAGTTGTGTTGACCTCAGGCAAATCATTTAATATCTGAGTCACAGCTTTTCTGTCTATAATGGAAGGTATTGTGCTAGGTGACATTTCAGTTCCTTCCAGCCCTAAAGGTCTATAAGAAGGAATTTTCTTCTTTTCTCCATCCCAAACAGGCTTTGGGAGACAGAGTTGTTATGGTAATGGCCTGTTAAAGAAATAGGTGCCCCCAACTAAGGACTCTCCTCTTCCAGAAAGATAACAAATGAGCTGCTTCTCTTGATTAAGGTTTCCTTGTTCTGATTTTGTGAGCATCTGCAACGTGTGCTGCCAGAGCTCGATGCTTCTTGCAGGTCCTGCTGCCTGGCACTTGGAGCCGGGGAGGGGGAGGTGTGTTGCACCTTTACACAGCTGGGTTCTACTCCTGCCACAGCTTCCAGGAGCCATTTCCCACCCGCTGGAAGTCGAAAAGGAAAGCAGGCTTCAGAGCCAAGCAAGGTGACAATTTGCTGGAATCGACAATCTGCTTCAGGGCGAGGGGGTAAGGAAATGAAATCATGGAAGCAAAGCTGAAAGGACAGGAAGGAAACAAGCTGTGGCCTCAAGATGATCTAATGTCTATCTCTCTTCACTTTCAGGAGAACTCCATTTCCAAAAATATTAAATATGTCTATAGTTTCTCAGTGCAAAAAGCACATCTGTCTGGGCTTTCTCCTCTTTTCCTGGGCTTCCTCCCTCCAGAAGGAAAATATTAAATGGCACTTTATTGTATTATCAGATCTATTAGTGATGTATCACTCTCCCAGGTATCTTAAAATCCTTCTCTTCAGCAATGTGCTTGCTTTAGTAGTTAGAAGATAAATTAGTGAGAAAGTGGTTTCATCTCATTGGAACAAATGAGCTATGGCAAAGAAAGTGGATCATAGCTAGTGTCACCATACAGATCTTTCAACAAGACTGTACCAATTTAAATATTTTGTCCCAAGGTCTGCATAATAATGCTCAAGATGATACCATGAAGATTGATCTGGGTACTTACAGACAAGGAAGTGGGGAAGGAATTAGACAATACATGAGGGAAGAACAATTCTCTAATGAAAGACTAAACAAAAAAAGAAGCCACTCTTGGATTTCATTCATTGATCCACTGGTAACGCAGCTCATACATATATGGCCACATTCTGTATGGCTTCATGAAGACCTTTCATGTAACCAAGGAACTGTGGGAAAACAGTTATTATTGACATCAATAACCTCACTTTGGTCCAAAATGGTCCCCTTACTACTTCCAGTATCTAGCGGCAGACAGTTAGACTAGAGAGGCATTAGACAAAGGAGTGCCACAAGGCCATAGTGATTATTAACCAATTGGTTTCCATTTCATTTTATTTAGGCTAAATATTTCATAATGTGCCCATTTGGAAACATAGTATGTTCTATGCTCCATTATTTCTTTAAGATAAACAAGTCAAAAAAGAAAAAGATTTCTGTATTCCCAGGAATACCCATTATTGTAGGTAGCTAAAGGGGACCATCAGGATCATTTATTCTAGTACTTTCCCAAGTTCAACTGCTTGTACAGTTCACTTGGGGAAATCTGTAAAAACACACGCTGGAGATTCTGAGTCAATTCCTAGGTGTGGCCCAGGAATTGATATTTTCCCAAAGCCCTAAAAGATTCTGAAAAGCAGGCAGGTTTGGGAGCCACTGGCTATTCCAACCTCTCACTAGCATTATTATTATTACTATTATATCATGAACAATAATAGTCTCTTGGAGCTGCGGCTTTACCTTGTCAATGTGTTTCCATATCTATTATCTAATTTTATCCTCACAATCACTCTAATAGATACAGAAGGCAGGTCTTACTAGTCTCATTTTACAGATAAGAATATTACAATAGATATAACAAAGTGTGTTCTATACATATAATAAAATATTATTCTTAAAAAAAAAAGAATGGAGACTTCCCTAACAGTCTAGTGGTTAAGATTCTGTGCTTTCAAGGCAGAAGGCTTGGGTTCAATCCCTGGTCAAGGAATTAGATCCCACATGTCACCCAGTGCATCCAAAAAAGTAACATTTTAAAAAAAGGAGTGAAGTATTGATACATAGTATAAGTTAGTTAAGTGTTAGTCTCTCAGTCCTGTCCAACTTGTTGCAACCCCATGGACTATAGCCCACCAGGCTTCTCTGTCCATAAAAACCTTGAAAACATTTTCTTTTTTTTTATTTTTTTTATTTTTTTTTTGAAAACATTTTCTAAGTGAAAGAAGCCAGTCATAAAAGACCACATAGTATATGATTTCAATTTCTATAAAATATCCAGACTCAGCAGATCTGTAGAGACATAGGCAGATAAGCAGTCATCTAGGGCTGAAGAGAATAGGGCATGTGGGCAGTGACTACTAATTGGTACAGTGTTTCTTTTGGAGATGATGAAAATGGGATAAAATTAGATTATGATGATGGTTTCACCACTTGGTAAATTTTCTAAAAATCATTTAATTCAGTTGGTGAATTTTACAGTATGCAAACTAAGCCCTAATAAATCTGGGTTAGTCACAGTGACGCTAAGAAGAAATCTATAGTCATGTAGCTTAACCAGCTATAAACTAGGATGGCTCAAATATTGGGCTGGCCAAAAAGATCGTTCGAGTTTTTCAGTACCATCTTAAGAAAAACTAAAACTTTTATGCCAACTCTATAGTAACATCTACCATTATTGGAATTTTCAGGTGGCACTAGTGGTAAAGAACCCGCCTGCCAAGGCAGGAGAGCTGGTTTTGATCCCTGGGTCAGGAAGATCCGCTGGAGAAGGAAATGGCAAACCAGTATTCTTGCCCAGAGAATCCCACGGACAGAGGAGCCTGGCAGGCTATAGTCCATGGGTTCACAAAGAGTCAGACACGACTGAGTGACTAAACTACAACCCTTTATTAAGTACTGCTAATGTGCCAGGCAGAATACTAAACAATTTATATTCATTGTCTCATTTAACCCTCAAAGCAGTTACACCCACTTTATAGATGAACAGCTGAGACTCGGGGGGCCTAAATGGTTTCCCCAAGTTCACACAAGCTAGCAGGTGGCAGAGCTTGGATTTGAACCAAATCTGATTCTAAATATTTATTTTCCTGTTATAATCTTCTCCCTCTAAGACAAGAACCCAATGAATCTGACTCTTCCCCCAGGAATCTTTCCAAACTTTTCAATTTGAAGTCTCTTGTAAAGCAATGTGTAAACTATTTGTTTTAATCATTCATTCAACCTTTTCCAAAGGTGAACAAAGTAAAAGACTTTTATCCTCCATTACTACATGAGTAGTTGCAAAAGGACAAAAAAAATAGGAGTGAAAACAACTGCTGCCCCACCGTTTTTTTGGTTGTACCATGCAGCATGTGGGATCTTAGTTCCCCCACCAGGGATTGAACCTCTGGTCCCTGCAATGGAAGCACAAAGTACCAACCACTGGACCACTGGGGAAGTCCCAGAGACCCCTTTTCTTTATCCTCTTCATATCTGTGCCTTTTCCCATCTGGCACAATGGTGATGGAAAATTGGTCACTTCTCAGTGCTATCCCAGGAATACCCTAGAATTTCCTTGACTGAATCGCAGTACTCAGGACTGAGAGGGCATTGAGGGCCACAGCAGACTGTGACTGTAAGTGACATGTGAATAAATGCAAATAAGCCTTAGTCACACTGAATAAATTCAAACTCTTGCACACTCACCAGAAATTCACCAGGAAGTACTACTACTGCACCCAAGAGTGGTAAATGAGAGGAGTCCAATCTAGCAGAACTCAAAAGGATCAGGAGAAAAGAAAGATGCAGTCTTCAAAATTGTATTTATTATATATATTCAGCTAAGATTATCACAATGCACACCACAATACACATATATGTATGCACGTGTGCATACACACACACACACACACATACACGCACACAGAAATCTAGGAAGGAAAATCAATACCAAGGGCCACTCTTTGAGCAAGACATGTTAAAAAATGTATTGGGGGAAGAGAGAAACCTGTGCATGATATCACATCAGACACAAGAACACTGTAAGCCTTGCTCCAAATACAATGGCACTTGATTCAGAATTCTGCCTGAGCATCTATGGTGGTATTTAAAAGATAGCAGCTAGAAGAAATGTGGACATACTGGTGATTCAGGTGCTTTGCTTATGAAAATTATTACAGAGAAAACACCCCCCCCCCAACCCCGGTTGACTGAGATGTGGATTTTACAGTGACAAAAGACACACGCCCTATCGATTACTCTGTTGGACAGCTCCCTGGATCCAGCTTCTAGTCCTTCAAGTTTGCCCCGACTCTCCTTTCTTTTACGATATTTGCTAGGATGGCCAATCTTTCAATGTTCAGAAGCCTAGGATTAACCTCTTCCTGGCCCTCCAGCACCTGGTCAAATAATCAAGCCCCATCAGCCTTGTTTCTGAAGGTCCTCTTGGAGGAAAACCTCAGACTTGAGCCCTGAGACCCAGATCTGGCAGCCATATGGGCACTGGCTTTTAGAAGTAACTGGCCCCAAATCACTTGACGTGACTTGAGAAACATCAGCTCCTTGCGAGAATGTGCTCTTGTACAAGGGAAGTCCTCATGCTCCTTTGTTTAGGAATACAAGAAACCTAGAAGCAGTGAATCAGAGGCGGGGCACTGCCTATCAAGTCCTTTAATGTGCTGTTTCTCCTTCCCGGCCAGCTGTTTCAGAATTTGGCTTCTCTAGAGATCTGCCTGTTCTAAACTCATCTTTGCTCAGGGGAATGGAAAGAATGAGGAGGGAGGGTTGGAGAATGGGAAGAAGTTTGGGGGGGGGGGAACGTTTTCATTATCACAAGGACTCTTGAAGGACTCCTGAAGCTATCCTTTAAAGTATTGTCAGGTTAAACCAATTACACATATTACACCCATGAAAAAGTGGGGTGGGGAGGCATCCTCAATATACTTGATTTGATAAAGTGAAATATTAAGAACATGTCCCCAGATCTATTTATCTACATGATCATGAAAAAGACTTCATGGCTGAGCAAGTTTTGGCAAGAGCTGGAGTTTTCCCTATTTTTGAGTTGGGTGCACAGGTTGTCAGGATTTTCAGCAATCTTGTCATAAAATTCAATTGCAGAACCAAAATCTAGAAATCTGTTTAAATACAGATTTAGGTATAGTGAGACAGTTCCTAGTCTAATAGGAATAGTGTTTATTAAAATACCAGACATACCTATAGCTTTCTTTGGTATTTCTCTCAATGACCTCAGCCTGAGGGACACACCCTGAAGTGGGCTTTTTAGAAGCAACAGCTGAGCAGTGACCACTTACCTAAAAGTATAATCCTTTGTGAATATGTTCAGGAAGTCCAGCTTTTAGGGTGCACGTTTCCATGAGTTGCCATTCACAAAGAGTCTCTCAGCAGTTCAAAGGATATAAGTATACAATGTTTTCTCTCTCTTAACCCAACCAAACCTCCTTCCTCATTTTACACCCCCAAGGATTTTATGGTCTGCCTCAATAGTGCTCTTTAGAGTTGACAATGAACAGATTCTAGAGTAAATGATATAATTCAGATTTTTCTTTGTATACCCTGGGAGATCAACACAATGCATCCTCGTAGTCAGTCACACTTCAACCCCAGCCGAGAATGAAGCCCACGGAGGGTAATGGCTAATGATTCTGATTATGCCTGCAGAATCAGAAGTCTCAGCATCACCCTCATGTTTTAACAAACATAGTTCCCAATTTCTTTTAATCAAAGCCAAGAAATGTAAGCATAACTAACAATAACCCCTCCCACTAAGGGCCACCACCCACTCCTCGAATTACCTTCCTCCAGTTCATCCATGCTTCCAATTTTCCGGGATCCATCAATGGTGTAAATGTAGCGCACTCCCTGAGGCAGGTTGATGTTGTCAGACAGAGATCGTGTCAGGTCAGCCAGCAAGGCGTCGAAGCTGCGAAAACGGTCAGAGGACACAGCGTACACAATCCCCTTGAAGTAGCGGTCCCCATTGCGGTAGAAACGTACCTTCTTGGCTTTCTTCTCGTTGCTCAGTGCCTGCAAGGTTCGGGTTCGGTAGAAGCTACAATGGGCGCTGTGAGTGGGGCTAGGTAGCCCGTTCATCCGCGAGCCTCTCATGTTCCTGGATGTCTTATCTCTTTCGTCAAAATGTCCAAAATCAAGTTCCATATTTTGGTGGAACCTCAGAGACCTGAGTGTTGGAGAAAAGCGGGGAGGCGGAGGGGGATGAAAGGAAGCAAAGAAAAGGGGCGAGGAGGGGGAAAAAAGAAAGGAATTCAAATATTAGCCAGATCCAGATCTGCAATCTGCTGCTTGTGAAAAGAACTGGTTGAAAAAAGCCCGTGACCCATCTGCTGCTTGCCCCTGACCTGCAGGAATATTGATCTTAATAGAGAAAAGGGAGGGGCTGGAGGGGTGCTGGTGGTTGTGGGGGTGGGGGCGAGAGATGCGGAGGGAGGCACTTTGGGCACTGTTCCAAAGACAGGAGAGGGAGGGATTTTGAAATCGCTTAAAATCCTGGGACTACTGACAGTGGCTCTTATCAAATTGTAACTTCGGGGTAAATACATTAAAACTGGCATCTGTTTCCTCACACATGCCCACATGACTAACGGTTGTAAATGAATCCATAGCCTGACAAAATTCCCCTTGAAGGGAACAGAAGGACCTAGCCAAGGTTAGCATCTCTAGCTCAGGAAGTGATCTTTGCATTTCAGTGAAATAATTATAAGGGTAGTGTTTTAATTTTATTCCAAGCCCCCTTTCCTACTTTAATGTGTGCATCCCCTCCCCCTAGAATAAAGTAGGATTCTCCTTTAAAGCCACAGCCTCTAGGGAACAGCCAGTCTTTGTGCTATTCATCAAACCCCTTCCCCACCAAGCTGGTGCAGCTATCCGACATTCATAAGAAATAAGCTGGAAAAAAAAAAGGATTACAAAAATCAGTTATTTAACAAGTTATTTGTTCTGGTTTAGCCCTGGACCATTTGGCCACAAAATCCTTCCTCCCACCCCCCCCCAGCCCCCCCCCCCCCGCTTTCTCTAGGTGCTCTACCCCCCATCAACGATGCAGCCCCGCCTCTTAATGGAATATTTTAATTGTGTAAAGATTCCCAAATGAGTCCCTGAACAGCATATGGGACCTTTAGAAGCAAGCACACCTTCCATTGTTCTGGGTTTCTACACTAAATGAAGGGGCATTTCACCCTCACAGCAGGCAGCACACCCCAAATTTGTCTATTGCCTAGGTGTGTTAGCTGAGGCAAAGATGGTCATCTGTCAGATTTACTTTCCCCCTTTCTGCTGAAAGAATGAAAGAAAGAAAGGAAATCGCAATATGAAACCAAATACAAAAGAAGCCCCAAATGCTAGCAAAGGTAGTGACAGCCTAGGAAACAAACTATTAACATGCATTGCACAGATGGGGATAAAAGGACTCACAAAGCATGCCGGGCTCAGCTGCTACACACTGCCACATTGAGATATTTGCAGGGGACCAGGAGGACAGGCAATAAAGCAGGACTGGTGCCTAGCAGGTTTGCCAGGCTCGGTCCCTCTTTTCTTCCAATGTCACCATGACCTGTGCTGAGCTCAGCATTGTCTCTGTCAGACAACCTGCAGTGTAAGAGACCCCACCTCCTCAAAACAAGTAGCAAGCATTTCCCCAGGCATGCCAGCAACACTGGGCTTTGCTTTAGAATCTGGGGTGGTATTATTCTAAAATCAATATCACAGTGAAAACAAAAGAACATCAAACTCACTTTTCCAATGGAAAATCCCAGGTAGAGGCTTAGGGAAAAAATCCAATAGAATAAGGCAAAAAAGAGGAGAGAAGAGAAAGAAAGAGAGAGAGGACACACTGAGAGAGAGGGAGAGAGCGCGCACTTTGCCTTGTGCTTTTTCCGTTTGACATCTCTTACATTCTCCCTGAAAATCACTCTAAAGCCCCACTCACCGGTTTTCTGCTGGTTGGGTGGAGATGCTGAGAGAAAGAAAACCAATCTCTCTATGCCTTTGTTGTCTGAGCTCCAAGCAAGAAATTCCTGCCAGGGTGGATAGATGCCTTCTAGGTCCTAGTGCCTTGTCCAGCTTCTCCCCTTTACTCAGGCTTAGTGAATCCCCCCAACCTCCTTTGATTAATTACATGCTTTTTTTTTTTCAATTCACAGGCTGCATTAACAGCTAGAAAGGTTTCATTTATAACCAACTGGAAATTGCAGGGTAGCAAAAAGATTGCACAGGCAAGTTCAGAATGCCCTAATGAGCAACGTGCTAGTCTTTTCTTTTAGGCAATTGGCAATTTCACTTGGCCAAAACGTTGGTCTAATCTGCCTGGGGGCCAGATTCAGGCAGACGAACCAACCTTCTTAGAAATTGTAGCTCTCTTCATTTAACCTTCTTGACAGAATAACAATCAAATATGTGAATTCTTTATGGCATTTTAGTTCATGCACCCAACAGCTAGTTGTTTTGAAATGAGGTTAGTGGAGTAGACTAAGAAGCAGTAGAAAAGGGACAAGACAAGGGAAAATCATTCCAGAATTTCATGGAGGATGAAGTTGAAGATGGATCTCAAAGACCTTTTAGCTTGGTGGAATAGTTTTGTTAATGAGATCTACAGAGAGTTTCAGAGTTCCAGTCTAACCCAGAGACCTTTCTGTGTGAAGTGAGCCTAGTCCGATGGCTACAAGATAAGTATTAATAGCTTTCTCTTCAAACTGCCTATTTGTTACTAATTGGCTTCTTTATATCAAATATGTTATACAAAGCCAGGAAACATCCATATTGAATTCAAGAAATCAGGCTGACTATAAGACAAGAATAGAAAAGTGAGAAACTCCAGTGGGGGTGGGTTACCATCTTCAACTGAGGCTACATGCATTAATATGCAGCGGCCTTGAATTATCATTGTTCCATTTCTGCTAGGCTTCCAGGAGGCTCAGAGATAATCGTGTGCTCAGGATTGATCTTCTGTCTGATTCTTAGTGTAATTAACCCTCCTTTCTAGATACAATGTTAGATGACTTATAATTAAGCTCTTGCTATGCACGTGTTTTACTGTAAGCTGCCTTAAAGTGGGATAAAAAAATATAATTTTTCTTCTCTGGAAGGTGCTAGCTCAGCAAAGCCTAAGCAATCTATCTTAGTTGGGTGGTCAACATCAAGTGTGACACCTGCCCAGTCAAGTCCTCCTAACACTTTGCTGCTGTTCTCCTGGTTTCTAAATAAGTACAGGACAGCATCCCTGTTTTCTTCCATCTGTTTCTGCCTTACATTGTGGCCACCTCTTGGAAACACAGGGTTATTCAGGTCAAGGGCAGAAAAATATCAAGGAATAGAAGCAGAAAAATATGGAAATTCTAACCAATGGCTGTAACTTCCTTGTCCAGCAAGGCCAATGTCTTAAAAATTGTTTTATTTCACATAGTAAGCATTCTGTAAATACACAACAATTGATTTTGCATCAGAATTCAAAATAATTTTATTTCTTGTGAAGATATAAGAATGGATGGGATACTAAAACAAACATAAAGGATTTGGAATAGATCTTAGAGAAAATTTCCTCATGGTCTAAACTTTTAAACACTAGTGTGGAAGAAAAAAATGTCTTTAGAAGACAGTCTAGGATAGATGACTTTGTTTGCTTTATGTATACCAGAGAGCAAAGAGTAAATGAGATCAGTGTTTCCCAGTGTGAGGTATGTGGATGTTAATAGGTGTTCTTTAAGAACAGAAAAAAGGTTCCTTGGTCATATATGTTTGAAAAGTGGTGGGCTAAATGAAATTTGTTTTCTTTATCATAAACATCTCAGGGCCTTTAATATACTTAAAATATGGTACAAGTCTCCAAGAAGGGAGCTTCCCCAATGGCTCAGCAGCAAAGACTCTGCCTGCCAGTGCAGGAAATGCAAGTTCGATCCCTGGGTTGGGAAGATCCCCTGGAGGAGGGCATGGCAACCCACTTCAGTATTCTTGCCTGGAGAATCCCATGGACTGAGGAGCCCAACGGGCTACAGTCCATAGGGTCTCAAAGAGTTGGACATAACTGAGCACACACACAGGCTCCAAGAAGGCAGTTTAGTATTAAGGGCATCCTGCCTTTTTTTTTTTTTAATTCAGGATCTTTTTTTTTTTTTCTCCCAGAGCATTCAATAGACTTATGTTCTATGGGAAAACCTTTTACAAAGACAGGACTAGATTATTTCACCAACATAATTCTTCTCAAAGAATTCTCAGCTACCAATCAAAACTTTTTGTCTCACTTCCTCAGAGGAGAAGGAACACTGGCAGAAAAGAATGTCTCAGGCACGAGTCCAGGGGGAAAGTGCATCTTTCTGTATGGAAGACAACTCTGAAGATCAAGGGAGAGTCATGACTGAGGGTTCACTGGAGTGAAGAGAATGAAGAAAAAGTGCAGCAACCCCATTGTGGGAAATATCCCAGTAAGACCTTTTGAGTAAGTTCAATGTGCCTGCCCAGTACCACGTGAAAGCTGCAGAGTAGAAAACATCAGTCCACTGCCCCTGAAGAACTTGAAGATTCACTGAGAAGGCAGGACAAGAATATGTATCTTGCAAAAATCATGAAGGAGAAGGGCTGTGGTCTGGGTTAATCAAACTCAGCTTTAGGATCAGGGTCAGGAAATAAGACCATCATCCATCACACACACACACACACACACACACACACAATCATTAGTTTACATTGCCTATCAGAAACACAATTACCTATCAGAAACACCCATCTAGGGTAGAGTGGGATGGGCAAGCAGGAAGTGAGGTTGGAAATATATACAAACATTTTATAGGGACCAAAAATTATGAAGTACATAGTAATAAAGCCAACAAATATGTGTAAGATCTTTATTGAGATAATCATAATACTATTAAAGAACATAACAGAAGCTATGAATAAATATAGAGCTAGACCATGCTCATGAATGGCAAGATGCAATGATGTAAGGGTGTCAATACTCCCCAAAGTAATATATATATATATATATGGCTTGAAAATCATATATATATATATAAAATGTGTGTGAAAAGCTCCAGTAGAAACTTCAACAGGAACTTTTGTGAAATTCACAAATATCAGTTAAATATCTTTTATTATGCCCCAAATATTCACATGACACCTCTTTCACTTCTTTAAAGTGAAATATCAACTTTCAAGTGAAATATCAACTCCCAAATATCAACTTCTCAACAAGACCAACCCAGATCATCCAGTTTAAAGTGACAACCTTCCTCCCAACCCAGCACTCCAACTTCCTTTACCCTGCTCTGTTTTTTCTTATCATCTTCTGACATAGTATGTAATATACCTATTTATTATGTTTATTATAGATCTACCCAAAGTAGAATATAAGCTCCACAGGGCAAGCATATTCTAACAGCTTTAATGAAATATAATTTATAATGTTAATAGTAATATTTTGTTTATTTTTAATACTTAAGCAAAGTGCCTAGAACAATGATTAGCACAAAGTAAGTTTGGGTATTTGTTTAATTGGACAGAGTAAAGAAAGCAAAGAGTATTCAATAGATGATATTGGGACAATTAACTTTTGTATGGAAAAAAATTAAATTAGATCCCCACTTCATGCCATACGTAAAAATGAACTCCAGATGTTTTAAAGATGTGAATATAAAGAACAGGGCTTGAAAATTATTAGAATAAAATGTTGGAGATTATCTTTAGTTCCTTGTGACAGACAGATTTTGTTAACCAATATGCAAAAAGCAGAAATCTTATAGGAAAATATTGGTAAATTTGATTATATGAAAATTAAAGCTTCTGAAAGCAAAAGATGGCATTAAAACATTAAAACATAAGTAACAGACTGAGAAAAAGATATGTATGAATCTTATGTAACTGACATAGGATTAATGTCCTGATTTTATATTTTATATCATATCAATTAGAAAAGGTAAAACTTCAGTAGAAAAAAATAAAGATATGCACAGGTCATTCACAAAACAGGAAACCCCAGTGGCCAATGAACAGGTAAACCATACACATAACTAGGGAAATCCAAGTTAAAATAGAAATTGCATCTTTAACAACCATTAGATTGATGGAAATTTTTAAAGTGAAAAAGTGAAGGTGAAATTTAGTCACTTAGTCATGTCCAACTCTTTGTGACCCCATGGACTATAGCTGACCAGGCTCCTCTGTTCACGGAATTCTCCAGACAAGAATACTGGAGTGGGTTGCCATTTCCTTCTGCAGGGGATCTTCCTAACCCCGGGATTGAACCCAGGTCTCCCGCATTGCAGGTGGACTCTTCACCGACTGAGCAACCAAGGAAGCCACTAACAAAGTATAGGCAAAGACATAAAGCACCTGGAATTCTCATTTATGTTGGAATAAACATAAATTAGTACAATTTTTGAGAAACGTTTTTGGTAGTAGCTAGTATAGTTAGATAATATATATCAACCTATAATCCAGAGTTTCCATTTCTAGATATCCATCCTAGGGAAATTCTCACACATGTGTTCAAGGAGAGAGGTACAAAGATATTCAAAAAAGCATTATTGAAATGTTGAAAAGTGAAAACAACCCAGATGCCTATCATCAGCTTACTAATTTGATTAGCGGTTATTCATACACGGAATGCTACATACAGTGAAATAGAATAAGTGAATGCTAAGTGTAAGCAGTGATGCACAGGTTTCTTTGCAGCCATAAGATCTTATTATCTGGAAACTAAATGCCCAGAAGTATAACTGCTGTGTCATTTGAAAATTATATGCTTCATTTTATTAATATAAAGTGTGAAAGTTTAAGTCGCTCAGTCGTGTCTGATTCTTAGTGACCCCGTGGATTATACAATCCATAGAATTCTCCAGGCCAAAACAGTGGAGTGGGTAGCCTTTCCTTTCTCCAGGGGATCTTCCCAACCGAGGGATCGAACCCTGGTCTCCCATATTGCAGGCGGATTCTTCACTAGCTGAGCCACAAGGGAAGCCCAGTTAATTTCTTATTAATATAAGAAACTGCCAGACTGTTTTCCAGAGTGGTTTAGTATTTTATATACCCACCAGCAATATATGAGAGATGCAGTTTTTCTGCATTTTCACCAGCATTTGGTATTTTTATTTTAGCTATTCTAACAGATGTGTAATGATATCACGTTGTGTTTTAAATTTGCATTCCCCTAATATACACTGATGCTGAAGCTGAAACTCCAGTACTTCGGCCACCTCATGCGAAGAGTTGACTCACTGGAAAAGACCCTGATGCTGGGAGGGATTGGGGGCGGGAGAAGGGGACGACAGAGGATGAGATGGCTGGATGACATCACCGACTCCATGGGCATGAGTTTGAGTAAACTCCGGGAGTTGGTGATGGACAGGGAGGCCTGGCGTGCTGCGATTCATGGGGTCGCAAAGAGTCAGACACGACTGAGCGACTGAACTGAACTGAATATATAATGGTGGAGAAGGCAATGGCACCCCACTCCAGTACTCTTGCCTGGAAAATCCCATGGATGGAGGAGCCCGGTAGGCTGCAGTCCCTGGGGTCGCAAAGAGTTGGACACGACTGAGCGACTTCACTTTCACTTTTCACTTTCATACACTGGAGAAGGAAATGGCAACCCACTCCAGTGTTCTTGCCTGGAGAATCCCAGGGACGGTGGAGCCTCGTGGGCTGCCGTCTGTGGGGTCGCACAGAGTCAGACATGACTGAAGCGACTTAGCAGCAGCAGCAGCAATATATAATGGTGTTGAACATCTTTTCACATACTTATTTGCTTCTTCAGTGATATAATCCTTTGTGCCTTTTGCCCTTTTTCTAATTGAATTGCTTGCTTTTTTTAACGTTGAGTTTTGAGAGTTTATTATATAATCTAGATCTGAGTCCTTTGTCACATATGTGGGTTTGCAAATGCTTTCTCTTAGTCAGCTTGTCTTTTCATTCTCTGTTAAGCAAAATTAAAAAAAAATTTTTTTAATTTGTTCATGGTTTTTATGGTTTGTGCTTTTGGTATTATGTCTCTTCATGAAGCCTAGGTCCTGAAGTTTTCTCCTATGTCATATTCTAAAAGTTTAAAGATGTGCATTTTATATTTATATCTATATATTTATATTTATTATATTTATTTAATATATTTATTTAATATATTTATATATATTTAATATTATATATATTATTTATATATAATATATATTATATAAATATAGTAATAATATTAAATATATTTATTATATTTATATTTATATGATATGTGCATATCAATATGCACATTGAGTTAATTTTTTGTGTCAGGTATGAGGTTTAGATTATAGTTAATATTTTTTGTCTATGGATATGCAATTGTTCCAGCACCATTTGTTGAGAAGATCCTCCATTGAATTACTTTTCCACCTTTGTTGAAAGTGAACTGAGTATATTTTTGTAAGTTTATTTCTGTGTTCTCTATTCTAGCCCATGGATTTATGTATCTATCCATCCTCCAATATCAAACAGTCTTGATTACTGTAGCTATAAAAAAAAGTCTTGAAATCAGGTAGACTGATTTCCTATTCTATTCTTTTTCAAAATTGTTTTGGCCACTCTAAGTCATTTACATTTCCATACAAATTTTAAAATAATCTTGCTTATATCTATGAAAATTCTTGCTGATAATTTTTGATAGGGTTTGCAGTAAGCCTATATACCAATGTGAAGAAAACTGACATGTTTACTATATTGAATCTTCTAATCCATGTATGTGGTAAGTCTCTTTACTTATTCAGATCTTTAATTTCTTTCCTCAGTGTTTAGTAATTTTCAGCATACATGTCCTATATGTGTTTTGATGGATTTACACCTAAATATTTCTTTTTTTAAACATTGTAAATAATATTGTATTTAAAGTTTTGTTTTCCACATGTTCATTGTTACTACCTAGAAATACAATTGATCTTGTATTTGGCAACCATGCTGAATTCACTTACTAGTTTCAAAAGTTTTTTATACTTATCCTGGGATTGTCTACATCGATCATCATGTCATCAGCAGATTGTTGCTGTTGTTTTAGTCGCTCAGTCATGCCTGACCCTTTTGCGACCCCATGGACTGTAGCCCGCCAGGCTTCTCTCTCCAGGGGATTTCCCAGGCAACAATACTGGAGCAGATTGCCATTTCCTTCTCCAGGGGATCTTCCCGACCCAAGGATCGAACCTGTGTTTCCTGAATTGGCAGGCGGGTTCTTTACCACTGAGCCACCCGGAAAGCCCCATCTGCAAACAGAGATGGCTTTATTCCTTTCCAATCGGAATGCCATTTATTTCTACATTTTGCTTTAAGCAAAGCTTCTAGTTCTATATTGAATAGCAGTGGTGAGAATGGGCATTCTTGACTTGTTAGTGATCTTAGCTGGAAAACATTTAGTCTTTATTGTTAAATGTGATATTAGCTATGAGATTTTGTTTGTTTTTTGGTAGATGTACTGTATCAAGCTGAGTAAGTTTGTGTATTCCTAGAGTTTTCTGTGGTGTTTCTTTTTATTAAGTCATGAATGGGTGTTGAATTTGTCAGATGGGTTTTCTACATCCATCAATTTGATTGTGTGATTTTTCTTCTGTAGTCTGTTAACATGATTGATTACATAGATTGATTTTTCAGAGTCTGTATAATTTTGCATGCCTTGCTGTATTTCTTAATGGTTTTTTAAAAATTTGAATCAAATATGAACTAAGGTAATTTTCCATATTTCTTCAAAATAATTTTCTTTCTTTTTTTTAGGATGGTATTTATTTATTTATTTTTTTCTACTGATTTTCTTTTCTTTTTTTTCCCATTTATTTTTATTAGTTGGAGGCTAATTACTTTACAATATCATAGTGGTTTTTGCCAAAAGTACACAGGCAAGTAAAACTTAAGCAGTGTGTTAGCAATCAGGTAATCAGGAAAATATTTGGCAGAGGAATATATAGCGTATTTATGCAAAAAAAGAAGTATGTTAGAAAGTTTTACAAAATACTCTTCACTATGATTTAATTGATCTGGTGTAGTTTTGAAGCATTAGTACATTTTAAACCTACCTTGGTGATTCTAATATACAGCCGAAGTTGAGCACCACTGGTATAGAGGAAAGAACCTAACAAGGTAGACTTTGGAGTCACATCTGGGTTCAGACCCCAGTTCCACAGTTTATTAGTTATGTGACATTGAGCAAGTTGGTGGAGTCTATTTATAAAACAGGGATAAAGAAATAATCTCATATCTTCCTTGAACCACTGCTATTTACAGTTTCTTCACTTGCTCTATTCTACCTGACACAACAGAAAAACAACTCAATACATAGTCATGCTTGAAATCATTCTTGGTGGGCCAAAAACTGAGGAACACCTTAGAAGATGTTTTGGTTAAAGAAGGAAGCCACAGTTCAGGACATACATAGGAGAGCAGTGGAGAGTATTCTTATAGGTAGTAAAAGTACCCCAGGAGTTCTCCATGTCAAATGATAAAACCTACGGCAAAAGAGTGGTCTTAGAGGCAACTACTCAGTATACCAGGAAGAAAAGCCAGAAAACTCCTCTCCATCACTTTTCTAACCAGATGGACCAGCAAGCAGTAACAGAGAGATTTGTCTTCAAGTGAAAGCAATGAGTATGGGAGTTAGGACAGTGGGATAGTCTAGTATCATGGGTGATAGGCAATGGCAAAATAAATGAGAGTATTAATGAGAAATAGAGAGGTACACAGATTCATCAAGGCACCCTTATTATGTCATGTTCTCCACAACACCCACTTTGATCGAAAACAGCAGATAGATATTTTCCCTCTATTCTCTAAAACAGGTTATATAAATGGAAGGAACAGACAGTCTAAGAAAAATCTCAACTACAGAATGCAAGAAACGTGAGTTCGATCCCTGGGTTGGAAAGATTCCCTGGAGAAGGAAATGGCAACGCACTCCAGTATTCTTGCCTGGAGAATCTCATGGACAGAGGAGCCTAACTGGCTACAGTCCATGAGGTCACAAAGAATTGGACACATCTTAGTGAGAGAAGCATATAATAAGAGAATCACCTAACATTTAAATAAAGCAATGCCATTAAATAGAGATAATGTGCTCAACAAATGACAGGACTTTCATTAGATAAGTAGAGTCCTCAGAACATCAGTATAAAATAATAACCTCAGAATGATAAAGAAAAGATATTACATCTATGAAAGAACAAGTAATTATGAATAATAATAGGTAAATATGAAAAATAAGAGCTTTTTAAAAATAAATAACATAGGTAAAGCTAATAAATGGACCAAACTAAGATTTGTCATGGACGCAAATAGAAATTAAATCAAAGATCTAGAAAATTGGACTGAGGCATTTACCCAGAGCATAATATTAAAGGATAGGAGGATGAAAAGTAGTAAAGATTTTAATCAGGTCCCATTTGTTTACTTTTGTTTTTATTTCTGTTACACATGTGTCATTTTGAAGAGTGATTTTCTCTAGACCTAAGCCCATGAATGGGATTGCAGGATCATGTGATACCTCTATGTCTTGTATTTCTTGGAACCTCCATGCTGTTTTCCATAGTGGCTTCACTATTTACATTCCCACCGAGATTGTAGGATTTTGTTTTCCATACATTCTGTGCAGGTTTTTATTTTATTTATTTATTTTATCTTTATTCTTTGTAGATCTTTTCAATGATGGCCATTGTGACCCTTGTGAGGTGATACCTTATTATAGTTTTGATTCACATTGATTTAATAATTATTGATGTGGAGTATCTTTCCATGTACTTTTATTATTTTATACCTTGTGAGTACAATTTACCTCTTGAAACTGACTTCTTGAAACTTGGCCCTGTTTGGTATTCTTTCCTGATGATGTACCCCAAGACATTTCTTGAGGGCAGGTGTCATTTAAAGCCCTGTCAAATTTGTGACTATTAAGAGCCCTTCAGCACCTGTTTTATGGTTTCCCTGCTGGCTCAATGGGAAAGAATTCACCTACAGTTCAGGAGATTTTCAGAAGATTTGGGTTTGATCCCTGGGTTGGGAAGGAAGTTATAAGAAAGGTGAAAAGACAACCCCTAGAATGGGAGCAAATAACAGCAAATGAAACAACTGACAAAGGATTAATTTCCAAAATATACAAGCAGTTCATACAATTCAATGTCAGAAAAACAAACAATCCAATCAAAAAGTGGGAAAAAGACCTAAACAGACATTTCTCCAAAGAAGACATACAGATGGCCAACAAACACATGGAAAGATGCTCAACATCACTCATTATTAGAGAAATGCAAATCAAAACTACAGTGAGATATTACCTCACACCAGTCAGAATGGCCCTCATCAAAAAGTCTACAAACAATAAATGCTGGAGAGGGTGTGGAGAAAAGGGAATACTTTTGCTCTGTTTGTGGAAATGTAAATTGATACAACCACTATGGAAGATGGTATGGAGATTCATTAAAAAACTAAAAATAAAAGCACCATATGACCCAGCAATCCCACTCCAAGGCATATACCCTGAGGAAACCAAAATTGAAAAAGACACATGTAACCCATTGTTCATTGCAGCACTATTTACAAAAGCTAGAACATGGAAGCAACCTAGATGTCCATTGACAGATGAATGGATAAAGAAGTTGTGGTACATATACACAATGGAATATTACTCAGCTATAAAAAGGAATGCATTTGAGTCAGTTCTAATGAGGTGGGTGAACCTAGAACCTATCATACAGAGTGAAGTAAGTCAGAAAGAGAAAGATAAATATTGTATTCTAATGCATATATACAGAATCTAGAAAAATGCTGCTGAAGAATTTATTTACAGGGCAGTAATGGAGAAACAGACATAAAGAATAGACTTATAGACATGAGGAAAAGGGGGGAAGAGGGTGAGATAAATGGAAAGAGTAACATGGAAACTTACATTACCATATGTAAAATAAATAGCCAATGGGAATTTGCAAAAAAAAAAAAAAAGAAAAGTAGTAAAGAAAAAGTGAGAGGCATGAAATATAAACAAATCAAGAAATTTCTGCATTTGTCTAAAGGGAGTTCCACTGAGTAAAAATGGAGAGAATGCATGGGAATCAATATTTGCAGATTAAATGGCAAAGCAAATAAACAAACAACTCCCTAGAATTGAAGTCACAAATCCTCAGATTGTAAGGACCCTGTAAGTGCCAACGATGATAACCTCTTTTGAAACAGAGAACAGTAATTTTTTAAAAAGTATTCTAAACCTGGACACACCACAGAGAAATCTTAGCACATAGAGGATAACATGAAAATACTGAAATTTTTCAAAGAGAAAATAAAGACCATCCACAATGAACAAGGATAGGTTTGACATCAGACTTTCCATTAGCCACATCAGATTGCAGGACAGCAATGGAGCCATGTCTTCAAACCACTGAGTGAAAATAATGTTGAACCTAGGATTTAATGCCCAGACAAACTATTATACAAGTGGGAGGGAGGAATAAAGGTGTTTTGGACATATAAGAACCCAGAAAACTTACCACCCCCAGAAACCCTTGGAAAGAATTATTACAGAATATACTTAAGCAAACAGAAAAATAATTCATGTAAAGTAATGATGTTAAAGAAATAAAGGTTAATCATTTATGTATTACATAAATAATACATATTTAATTATATAAGTGACTAAAATTAATTTTAAAATATGAGGTATAACCTATCTCCATCCGGGAAAAAATTTGACAAGTATAAGGTCAGTGAAAGGTGTTACCTATAAATTTTGCTTGAACTGAGCAAAACATCAGCAAAGGGATACATCAGCAAAGGGATTCTGAATCCTTACGTAGTTTTTCCAGAAGTTTAGATGAGCGATGGTGCCTGTGGTCACTGGCCTAATTTAAGTCCCAGGAAACAACTAGAAAACTTGCTCATCTATAGCCAGTCTCTGGGATAATTTATGGACTAAAATATCCTTGTATGGATCAAAGTGAAATAAGAAAAAAAACGGACCTACAATAGAATACTCAAGAGTTTAATTCCACAGAATTTTTACTGAGTTTCTTTAATGCACCAGGCTCTGTGCTATACGATGAGGGGTGACATGACAAGAAGACAAAGATGAAGTGGAAGATCCCTTGCTTTTTATTCTCAGTGAAAAATTTCTCTTAGAAGCTCCTCAGCAGACATCCCTTCAGGTCCCATCTCCAGGATTAATCCCATTTCCATGTAGAAACTTACTACTGACAAGGGGAATGAGACCACTGATTGGCTTCAATTAATTATAATTCACTTCCTCTGGATAAGAAAGAGTTCAGTGCCCTCCACCACCATCATGGCTACACAAAGGAAGGTTAAAAAAAGACCCTGGAGTTCTATTAGTGAGGAAAAAGTGGAAGTTACCAATAAGATTTGCTAAAGTATTTAACATTTCTGAACCTCATAGTAGAATTGTCATCATATATTTTTTCCTCAAAGAACTATTGTGACCGTTAAATGAGATAACTCTTGTCAAGTGCTCAATAAATGTCAGCTATTAATGTTGTGGTTGATGCTATTTGGTTTTAACTCATTATGTATCAATAGCTTGTTCTTTCCATATTTCCCTTATGTTGCTCACAGTTTGACATCAATGCCTCAGAAGATGGCTATGGCATTTCTAAGCATCACGTGCAGATAATGTTTTTGATCTTCAGTTTCTCTATCTGTAAAACAGATATAATCATATTTACCTCATAGATTTGTTGTGAGGATTAAATAAGATCATTCATATACGAACTCAATAAAGTTAGCTATTGTTGCTGTTATTGACATAAATACCCTCTTGACAGTGCTTGGCATAATATCAAGCTCAAAGCAAGTGTTCAACAAATGGTAGCTCTTGTTGTAAATAAACATGTGCATATCTGTATAAGAAAGAGCTGGTAAATCTCCCTGACCTTGGGTTAAGTCAGACCTTCTTACACACAACATCAAAAGCAGAAATGACAAAAAAATACACTGGATCTCATCAAAATTAAAAATACTTGTGCTTCAAATGATACCATCAAGAATGTGAAAAGACAACCCACAAAACAGGAGGAAATATTTGGCAAATCATATAGCTGACAAGGAATTTGTATGTAGAATATACAAAGAACTCTAGCAACTCAAAAATTAAGAAACAAATAATCCAGTAAAAATAGAAAAGGCTATGAGAGACATATCTCCAAGTAAGATACACAAAAGGCCAATAATCACATGAAAAAGATGCTTAACATCATTAGTTTTTAGGGAAATGCAAATCAAAAACAAATGAGATATAGGACTTCCCTGGTGGTCAAGTGGCTAAGACTCCATACTCCCAAGGCAGGGAGCCCCAGTTCAATCCCAGGTCAGGGAACTAGATCCCGCATGCCACAACCAAAGAATCCCACGTGCCACAACAAAAATTGAAGATCCTGCATGCTGCAACTAAGACTTGGTGCAGCCACATAAATGAATAAATAAACAAGCATTATTAAAAAAAAACCAACAAATGAGATACTACTTCATACCCACTAGGAGAGAAGAATCATAAAGGCAGATAATGAAAAATGTTGGCAAGAATGTAGAGAAATTAATAACCTATAATGGAAAAGAATCTGAAAAAGAATATATATGTATGTAACTAAAGCACTTTGCCATACACCTGAAACTAACACATTGCAAATCAACTATATGTCAATAAAAATTTTTAAAAAAGAATGTAGAGAAATTGGAATCATTATGCCCTGCTGATGGGAATATAAAATGGTGTAGCCAACATGGAAAACAGTCTGGCAATTCCTCAAATGACTAAACACAGAGTTACCATATGATCCAGCAATTCAACTCCTAGGTATATACTCAATAGAAATGAAAACATATGTGCACAGAAAAACTTGCACACAAATGTTCACAGCAGCATTATTCATAATAGCCAAAATGTGGAAATATAATAAATGCCCATCAACAGATGAATGGATAAACAAAATGTGCTACATCTATGTGATGGAATATTATGCAGCCATAAGAAGAAGATAAATACTGATACATGAAACAACATGGATGAACTATGAAAATATTATGACAAGTGAATAAAGACACAAAAGGACCTATATTGTATTTGTCCATTTATATAAAATACCCAGAATAGGCAAATCCTTAGAGACAGATTAATGGTTGCCAGGAGTAGGAATAGGGGAAAATGGGATTTACTGGTAATGAGTTTGGGGTTTCTTTATGGGGTGATGAAAATTCTAAAATGGATTATGATGATTGCACAACTGTGAATATACTAAAAACATTGAAGTTTACAAATAAATGGGTGGATTTTATGGTATGTAAATATCTCGATAAAACTATTTTTTTAAAAAAAATGGATCAAGCCTTGTTAGAAATACAAAGATGAATAAAACATTAGGGCACTCACATTCATAAGGAGGGCTAAAAAGTATACAAAAATAGCATTCCTGAATCCATTTTATGTCCCCACCCTCATTTGTCTTTCATTCCACTTTTAATTTATAGTATCTATTTGCATTCAATTTATTCTTACAAATCACTTAAAATACTTTCTAGAACTAGGTGGGTATTAAGTAAACAAATGACCTCAAACAGCGACAACACAGGTAAGAATGTGTTCAGTGTCATAAAAGAGGCACTGCTGAAGTGCTATGGGAGGAAGTAAAGAGCATTTCAAAAGGGGAAAAACAAGAGTGCCTTCCCTCCCAAAGCATCTTGGTGACCTTGCTCTCCTTATCAGCCACAGAAAAAAGAAGTCAGAAGTCATAAAATGGATCCCAGAGGGACATGAGCAGAGCCTGTCAGTAGATGTATGTGCAAATGTTATGGACTCTGAGAACATGGAGTGTGTTTAAAGATTTCATTCTTTGGAGGATTGGGCTCTGCTGGACTGTATCATGAGCTGCAACTAACTCAGTGGTAATATGAGGAAACTGATGCAAGCCTCTGGAGCTGGAATGTGCCTGAAACCTGCACCTGACGAGCAATGAGCATGTGGAGATGTGAAATTCTTGGACCATTAGGCAGGCCTACTGATGAACAGCCTGATACTGAGAGGTGAGTTTTCAGCATGGCAGCTTCTGGCTGAGCTCAGCTGTTGGTGCAGCAGGCACTGGGCTCTGTGCTCAGAAACTGTCAGAAGCATTATAATTAAACCTCCCTGCCTCCCCCTGACCAAGGCTGACAGCTGTGAGAGCAGAGCTGCTAGAAGAGGCACTTATATCCTTGAATCAATTCTGATCCAGGAAGGGGGTGGGAATCATTCCACCTCCACAATTTCCACAACAAAGGGCACTTCTATTCCTGGGAAACCCATGAGTCAGAGATGCCTAAGGCATCTTGGACAGAAGAAGTATTTCTTCACATTTGGAAAAAGATATGACAGCTACTTATAAACTTCTATATACATATCTTATGATCCAGCCATTCAATTATTCAGTATTTATTCAAGATAAATAAAAACATATATCCAAAAAAACTCATATATGATTGTTCAGAGAAGCTTTATTAGCCCAAACTGAAACAGACCAGATGTGCATCAAGGAAATAGTGGACTAGCTAACTGTGATCTATTTGCAAAATGAAATACTACTCAGCAATAAAAAGGAAGGAACTACTGATACAAGCAACATAGATGAATTTCAAAAATACATTAAATTAAAGTCTTGGGCTTCACTGATGGCTCAGTGGTAAAGAATCTGCCTGCCAATGCAGGAGACATAGATTTGATACCTGATCTGGGAAGATCCCACATGCCATGAAGCAACTAAGCCTGTTCACCACAACTACTGAAACTGTGCTCTAGAGCCTGAGAGCTGCAACTACTGAAGTGACTCGCCCTAGAGCCCGTGCTCCACAAGAGAAGCCACTGCAGTAAGAGGCCTGCACACCACAACTAGAGAGTAGTCCCTGCACACCACAACTAGAGAAAAGCCCATGTAGTAATGAAGACCCAGCACAGCCAAAAATAAATAAATAAATAAAAATTATTTTTTCAGTCAAAGCTTAAAAAAAAGACATCTTACACAAAAGAATAAGATTTCATTTATATCAGGCAAAATCCATGGTGGAAAAATATTAGAACACTCATTATTAGGAGGGGAATTAGGAACAGGGAATAACTGGAAAGAAAATGAGGGAACTCTCTAAAGTGATGACTATGTTGTATCACTTCATAGGGATTTGGTTTCCAGAGGCACATGCATTTTTCAAAACTCAGTGAATACACATCAAAAAGAAAAACTGAATGGAAAATAAACTGAGAGATAAGTGTCATGTTGAGGGGAAGGGGAGATATGGGCTATTATTAAATTTTATTTTTTTTAAAGTCACTCAATTAAAAATGGCAAAATTCTTGAACATTTTACTGAAGGATGTGCAGAAAAGCAGATAATTCCACTCTAATGGCAGAAAGTGAAGAGGAACTGAAGAGCCTCTGGATGAAGGTGAAAGAGGAGAGTGAAAAAGCTGACTTGAAACTGAACATTAAAAAAACAAAGATCATGGCATCCAGTCCCATCAATTCATGGCAAATAGATGGGGAAAAAGGGAAAGTGGTAGCAGATTTTATTTTCTTGGGCTCCAAAATCACTGCAGACAGCAACTGCAGCCATGAAATTAAGACCCTTGCCCCTTGGAAGGAAAGCTATAACAAATAGCATATTAAAAAGCAGAAACATCACTTTGTCAACAAAGGTCCTTATAGTCAAAGCTATGGTTTTTCTAGTAGTCATGTACAGGCATGAGAGCTGGACAATAAAGAAGGCTGAGCACCAAAGAGTTGATGTTTTCAAACTGTGGTGCTGGAGAAGACTCTTGAGAGTCCCTTGGACACTAAGGAGATCAAACCAGTCAATCCTAAAGGAAATCAACTCCGAATATTCATTGGAAGGACTGATGCTGAGGCTGAAGCTCCAATACTGCGGATACCTGATGCAAAGAACTGACTCATTGGAAAAGACCCTGATGCTGGGAAAGATTGAAGGCAAAAGGAGAAGGGAGCGACAGAGGATGAGATGGTTGGATAGCATCACTGACTCAGTGGACATGAACTGAGCAAACTCCAGGAGACACTTAAGGAAGGGAAGCCTGGCATGCTGCAGTACATGGAGTTGCAAAGAGTTGGACGTGACTTAGTGACTGAACAACAACAAATGCAAATAAGCACATGAAGAAATGTCCATCATTTTCCATTAGAAAAATGCAAATTAAAGTCACAATGAGATTTCAAGCAACTGGAGCTCTTGTATATTTCTAGTGGGAATGTGAAACTGTACAGCCACTCTAGAAAATAGTTTGGTAGTTTCTTGTAAAGTTAAACATTCACTTACCATATGACTGAGTCATCCCACTCTTAGGTATTTACCCTAGAGAAATGAGAACTTCTGTTCACATAAAAATCTGTGTATGCAGCAAGAGTGGTTTATCTCTACTTCATGATGTCTGGGGCCTCAAGTGGAAAGTCTTGAATGGCTAGGGATGACTCAGAGGCCTGAGGACTGGAAGCATCTAGGGGCTTCTTCACCCACATGACTAGCACGTGAACTGGGATGACTCAGATACTGCTTAGTGGAAACTATAGTTAGCTATAGCACCTACAAATGGCCTCTCCATGGGAGAGTCCAGACAGTGAGTGTTCCAAGAGATCCAGGTGGAAATTGTGTGGCTTTCTCTGACCTAGCCTTGGAAGTCATAGAGTGTTACTTCCTCCACATTTTGTTGATTACTACAGGTCACTGAGGCTAATCCCAGACTCAAGGGGAGAAATATTAGACTCTACCTATTGATGGGGGAGTGGTAAGATCACACTGCAAAAGAGTATGTAGGGTAAGAGATATGGTATCTCTACCTTTGAAGAGTATAATCTGCCACAGTGAACAAATAAATGAATCTATGTGTAAGTCTAAATAGCCTTGGTTACAAAATCCAACAATAACAATAAAAAATAATTTGGGATGGTAAAAATAAAATGGAAATACAATACTTAATAGCAATACATGAAAAAAAAACCTATGCATGAATGTTTATAGCAGCTCTATTCATAATCTCCAAAACCCAGAAACAATGCAAATGTTCTTCACTAAGTGATAGATAAATGAACTGTATATTTATATAGTGGAGTATTGCTCAGTGATAGAAAGGAATGATGGAGAAGGCAATGGCACCCCACTCCAATATTCTTGTCTGGAAAATTCCATGGATGGAGGAGCCTGGTAGGCTGCAGTCCATGGGGTCGCAAAGAGTCAGATACGACTGACCGACTTCACTTTCACTTTTCACTTTCAGGCATTGGAGAAGGAAATGGCAACCCACTCCAGTACTCTTGCCTGGGAAATCCCAGGGATGGGGGAGCCTGGTGGGCTGCCATCTGTGGAGTCACACAGAGTCGGACACGACTGAAACGACTTAGCAGCAGCAGAAAGGAATGAACTCTTGATCCTTGCAACAACTTGGATGAATCTCAAAGATATTCTAATTGTTCAGGAATTAGTGATGATGGCTGCATTTTGTAAATGCACTAAAAATTTACCAAAACAATGTATCGTATACTTTAAAAGGATGAATTTTATGGTATGTAAACTGTATGCCAATTAAAAATGGGAGAAACATAATTTTCAGAAAAAGGTAAAATCATGGCTCTCAAACAAATATAAAAATGAATACATGTTTAAAGAATGAAGGAATTGACTTGCAAATAAAGGCAAAACTGTTTTTTTCCACAAAAAGGAGGGAAGTCAATCAAAACTTTTGGATACGACAGAGTTGGAATATCCATCAATGACCTACAATTTAGAAAGCAGTTTTGCTCTTTTCAAAACTGCTCAAAGACAATGAACCAGACTGAATCAGAGAGCCTGTAAGAGTGTGCTATTGATTATATATAATTTTCCATTAAAGGACAAAGTTTTTTCTACAATGTGTTATAGTTTATAGAAATGTATACAACCCAAGTCAACTTTATGCTAATTTAAAGTTTTAAAAATGAGTATTATTACAGTGACTTTTTGATAACAGATGACTAGAACAGAAATGGAATACCCAATAGGAACCTGTCGCAGTTGTCTACATTAAACACAATGGAAGCCAGTGTTAGGGTGGAGCCTGTGGACAATTACTACTGAGTCCAAGCTCATTTTGCTCTCTACACTACAGGCCAATAAATCCAGGAGATGAAGTGTTGAGGCAAGGAGTATGACTTCATTTGGAAAGTCCGTTGATTGAGAAAATGGCAGACCAGTCTCAAGATAACCATCTTATGGAGGTCTGGATGGCAGGTTCTTTTATAGAACAGAGGTGAGGAAATAAAGTAAAAAGGCCATTAATCTTGCAAATATCTCCTCGAGTGGCAAGCCTCAGGGAAGGGATGTGTTAATTTCTTCCTTCCTGCCATTCACAGGTGGACATGGCCCTGAACAAAAGCACTTTGGTTTAATATTCAGACAGAGGGGCAGGGTTCCCCCAGGCAGGCTGTTATGTATAAATAGTATCCTTTTAGTGAGCAAAAGCAATGGAAGCAAAAGTTAATGGTAAAAGATCCAACATCGAGTCAGAATTGGCTTTTTCCTGCAAAACAATGAGAAAAACTGATTTGAGTTTGTGAGGGTTAAATCACACAGTCAAAGGAAGTCAAGTTCAGGCCTGTTCAAACAGAGTAATTTATGAATTCAGAGGAAGCACATCCAGGGATAGATGTCCCTTTTCCAGGCCACTGTGTGAAAGGGACATGGATATCCCTTTTCCCAACCACCATGTGAGAGACCATCACTTTCCCTACCTCCATTCATGCAACTGAAATACCCTAGGGTATTTCCTCAAATAAGAAACATTTAGTAACAGACAGAAAAATACAATTATAGCAGCTTTATGCATAATAGCATAAGACTAGAAACAAGGCAGGTGCCAATTAACAGAAGAATGGATAAAATGTGGTGTCCTCAAACAACGAAATACTACTTAGTAATAAAAAGGAAAGAACTACTGATACATAACAAGTATGACTTAAATGCATTATGTAGAGTGAAAGAAGCCTTCTATAATGAGTACGTACTTTGTGATTCTATTATATTAAGTTCTAGGAGAGGCAGATCTAAGCACTGGCACAAAAATATAAGAATTCTGGTTATCTCTGAAGGGCACTGAGGGCAGGGACTATCTGGGAAAGAGTAGGAGTGAGATTTCTGATGATGCTATTCGGTATCTGGACAGAAGTTTGGATTACATATTTGTATATATATGTCAAAACTCAGCCAACATATCACTAACATATCAACATATCACTTCTGTTGTATGTAAGTTTTACATTAAAAGAACAAAAGAACCTTAGGAAATTACTGAACTCTAGCTAATAACATGCATTCTGAAATGTTTAGGGGGAAGTGTGCTGAAGTCTTCAACCTCCTTTGATATCAAAGGAGATCTCAAAATGATAAATACAGCAGATTGATGTGTGTATTAATAAGGTGGCTAGATGGAAAGTATGTTATAAAGCAAGTATAATAAAATGGAGACTCTAGAATCTATATGGTGGGTATACAAGTGCTCACTGAAAAATTCTCTCACCTTTTCTGAGTCTTTGAAAGTTTCCTAATAAAATGCTGGAAAAAAATTAACAGGAATCTTCCCCTCCCCTCCCCAAAAGCAACAACAAGATACTTTAAGAATCCAAGTCAGCAGGGCTCATTTAAAACTGAAACACATCACATGCTTTCAGCCTTAAGTAAGAACAAGGTGAAATAAGAAATTAATCAAGGGCAAAACTTGTGTCTTTGCAAATGATTTTCAGGGCTTTGATTTATTGTTTAGGAGGGAGGTAAGCACTCATTCCTCAGAAGAATCAGCATTTCTAGAAGAGAAAAGGGAGTCAAGTGCCTATTTTCTGGATTCATTTGTAAAGCTGTGTGGGCAAGTGCAAAAAATAAAAACAGAAAAAAAAAAAAAAAAACCATGCACAAGCATATCCCAGGAGTCTTTCTCTCAGTCCCTAGTTTATGTACTGTGTATTTTATCAAGGATGTAGCAAAGGGCCTCCTGCTCCCTCTCTGAATCTTCCAAATTCTATCCCTGTCCTTTTCCCTAGATTGAAACCTGAAATCCATTTACAGATCCTAGCCTTAAGGTAAGGCTTTGATCCCAGCTAGGTGCAGGAAAGACTGTATGATGTAATTGCAAGATCTAAAGGCAGATACAGGGATGTGGTGGGGTGGGGTGGTATAAGAGTCTGGTGGGGAGGTTGGCTAATAATCTGGGAGTCTTGTGGGAAGGGGGAGAAGAAGGAGCAGGAAGGAGAAACCACTTTGATGATCCCCACACATCTGCACGAATAACCCAAATTAATATACAAATAATGTAATTTATATTAGACAAATTCAAAAGTTGTTTAAAGCCCAAAGGAAAAATACATTCTGCAATAATATAGTCACTCACATATAGTACATCTCCATCCAGAATGGAGATACATCCATCTACTTCTTTCTATGCATTCTTTTTAAATTTAATTTTTTATTTTGAGATAATTATAGATTCATATGCAGTAGTGAGAAAAAATGCTGAGCGGTCTCATGTAACAATTACCTAGTTTCCCCAAAGTTAACATCTTGCAAAACTATAGTGTAATATCAGCACTAGGATATTGGCATTGATACAGTCACAAAACAGAACAGTTTCATCACTGGAAAAAATCCCTCATGGTGCTCATTTATAGCTTCATCCACTTCCTTTATATATCCACCCACACAGCCTCTGGCAATCATTAATCTGTTCTCCATTTCTACAATTTTGTTATTTCAAGAATGTTATATAAATGAAGCATATAGTATGTAACCTTTGGGTTTGGCTTTTTTTCTCTTAGCATAATCCTCTGGAGATTCATCCAGGTTGTGTGTTTCAATAGAGTCTCTTGTAGAAATATATAGTTGGATCATGTTTCTTAAATCCATTCTAGAGTTTAATCCCTTCGTTTGAAGTATCTGCGGATAAGGAAAGGCTTCTGCCATTTTGCTTTGTTTTCTATATTACCATAACTTTTGTGCCTCATTGCCTCCTTTACTGCCTTTTTGTGATTCATTTATTTTTCTAGCATACTGTTTTGATTCCATTCTTGTTTGTTTTTATGTATATTTTAAAGTTGTTTCTTTTAGTGGTTATCTTGGGGATTACAATCACCATCTTAACATTTTTTTATAATTCTGCCTCCCTGACTCACTAGCTACGTGACCTTGGGCAAGTCTACGCTCCAGTTTCTTTTTTTTTTTTAATTTTTAAAAAATTTTATTTACTTATTTTTGGCTGTGCTGGGTCTTCATTGCTGCAAATGGGCTTTCTCTACTTACAGTGCAGTGGCTTCTCTTGTCGTGGAGCACAGTCTCTAGGCACGAGGGCTTCAGCAGTTGCTGCACATAGGCTCAGCAATTGTGGCTCAAGAAATCTAGAGTACAGACCCAGTAGTTATGGCCCATGGGCTTAATTGCCCACAGCCTGTGAAATCTTCTCAGAGCAGGGATCGAACCCATGTTCCCTGCATTGGCCCACCAGGGAAGTCCCCATCTTAACTTTATAACAATCAGGTTTGAATTAATAACAACTTAGTTTCAATAGTGTAAAAACTATTTTATATTAAAAACTCCTTTACAGTTTCATACTCAATGTTGTTAGTGTTATACCTTATATCTTTACTCACTGTATGCCCAATAATATTGATTTATAATTATTGCTTTATTTACTGATTTTTTAAATCATACAGAAGGAAAAACGTAGTTTCAGGCAAAAAAAGTGCAATACTATTGACTTTCATCTTTACCTATATAGCTATTAATATGTTTATCTTTGAATACATTCCATAGTTCATGATGTATAATTCTTTCATATATTGCTGAGTTCTTAACAGTTCAAGGGTTTTTCCATCTATATTCATGAAGGATATTGGTCTGTAGTTTTCTTTCTTCCTTCCTTTCTTTCCTTTGTTCTTTCCTTCCTTCCTTCCTTAGTGCTATAACTTTCCCTCTCAGCACTGCTTTAGCTATCTATGTTCCACAAATTTTGATAAATTGTCTTTTCATTTTCACTCATTTCTTTATATATTTTTTTATTTCTTTTGGTCCCATGGATTATTTAGAATACTGTTGTTTACTTTCCAAGTATTTGTTGCTTTTCCTATTATCTTTATGTTATTAATTTCTAGCTTGATTCCTTTGTGGTCAAAGAATACATTTTGTATGATTTCGACTCTTTTTCTCTGACTGCTTTCAAGGATTTTTCTTTCTCTAGTTTTCATTACTTTAATTATGATGTATCTTGGCATAGACTACTCTGGTTTTGGCCTGAGGTTCACTTCTTGAATCAGTAGGTTTATGCTTCTTGCTAAATTTAGGAAGGTTTCAGTCATTATTTTTTAAAGTACCTTTCAAGGCTTGATCTCTTTTTCCTTTGCTTCTGGGAGTCTGAAGACACAAATGTAAGATATTTTGCTGTAGTACCACATGACCCTCTGGCTCTTTTTTCAGTCTTTTTTCTCTTTGTTGCTCAGATGGTGATTTTTATTGTACTATTTCCCTGTTCACTGAATCTTTCTTCTATATACTGCACTCTGCTGTTGAGCTATCCAATGGAACTTTTTATTTCAGTTACTTTATTTTTCAATTTCCAAATAAAAAAAAAATTGGTTCTTCTTTGTATCTTCTATTTATTGCTGAGATTTACTGTTTCTTGGCTGAAGTTTTCCTTTTTAAAAATGAGTTAACAGTGTTCAAAATTATGTTTTGGAGTGGTTCTATAATGGTTGCTTTAAAAGTGAAAGAAAATGAAGTCGCTCAGTTGTGTCTGACTCTTGCAACCCCATGGACTGTAGCCTACCTGGCTCCTCCATCCATGGGACTTTCCAGGCAAGAATACTGGAGTGGGTTGCCATTTCCTTCTCCAGGAGATCTTCCTGACCCAGGGATTGAACCTGGGTCTCCCGAATTGTAGGCAGATGCTTTACCGTTGGAGCCACCAGGGAAGTCCTTGCTTTAAAATCTTTGTCAAATAATGCTAACATATCTATCTTCTCTGTGTTGGCATCTATTGATTGTCTTTTTCACTCAGTTTGATGTATTCCTGGTTCTTGTCATGATGAGCAATTTTCAATTGACACCTGGACATTTTCATATTATGTTTTGAGTCTGGATCTTATTTAAAACTTCTGTTTAAGTTGACTTTATTTGACACCATTACACTGGGGGAAGGAGAGAGGGCCACCTCATTAGTGGATATAGAAATCCAAGTTTCCCATTTGGCCTGTGTTGACAGCGAAGTTAGGGAAGTGCTCCTCATTTTTGCTGTGTGGGGGTGGGACTTCTGGTTCTCCTTGCATTCAATTGACATAATGCTAGGCATAGTTTCATTACTCTCCACTAGGCTTCCTCCGAAAGCACTCCAGTAGAGAATGTTAGGGACTCTTTGCTACTGCTCGTGGGCATGGAAGTCCAGGCCCTCCAGGTGGTCTCTCTGATATCATGGTGGAAGGAGGGCTCATTACTGCCTGGTAGGAATGAAAGTCACCCTATTAATATAATGAAAGACATCTTTATAATTTTCCTGACTTAGGCACTCTGTTCCAAAAATAGGTATAATGAAGACCAAATATATATTCTTAGTATAAACCAAAGTAGCACTATATAGTTGAGAAATCAAAACTGATACATGATATAATGGGTGTCTGTTACAAGAATTCCATCAAGTGTTGGATTGGCTGATACAAGCACTACTGGTAGCAGGAGGAAAAGAGAATTCAGTGAATCAACACAAGGAGGTGAGAATGAGTGTAGCATTATTCCTGCAGACAGGGGTCTCTCTGCCTGACCGAAGATCTTTACGTAGGAGCAGGGAGAGTTGGTTGACTGGTGGTTGGTGGTGGGTAAGGGAGCAGATAGAGAGTAGACTAGAAAAATAAGAGAGAAGTATTTGTACTTAATGTGGTAAGCTGATGGGTTGGCACTTGCTGAAGGGACCACATGAGAGAAAAGCCAAGATGCAGCCATATTGGGGTTTTGCCCTCACTCCTTTAATAAGCTGGTTGGCAGTTGCAACTCTCCAGGCATAGTGGGTGAAATACGGTAAAGCAGAGAGACATCTCTATGTAAGGGACCATACCTAGAGAAGTAGTGGGGATAGGAGTCTGCAACAAGACTGATGACAGCCTAAGAGCTCCAGGATTAAGGAATCAGATTTAGAAAAATAATCTTTCTAGAGGAAAAAGGTAGTGATGCAAAGATACAAGAAATATAGTAAGATGACATCTATTTTATATATAAAGTTCTACCCCAGACCAGGAACTTTGGGGAAGCTCTTGATGTCAGATTTCATATCTTGTGTTCCCCCAAGTGCTTAGCACATGGTCTCATGCACTGATGATGTTCAACAAATTTGAGCATAAACAGAAACATTTGTTTTTATTTAGCTTTCTGGTTTGTGCAGTCTTAAGGATCCTAGAGTAGAATGACTGAGTAAAATAAGTCCATCATGGAAATGGTTATTGAGCATCTCCTATGTGCAAAGTACTGCTATTGAGCTAGTCAAAAACAAATCTTTGTTCAGGGGTGATGCAAGACCTTAACCAAAATTGCTGTTAGATTTTTAATACTATGTACCTCTTGGGTAAGCTACATATGTTTGTCTTCCTAGAAATATTAATAACACCTATGATTTCAACTTTCTTGGGCAGATACATTTAAGAGAGACAATACTGCATAATGGTTAAGAGCAGACTCTTGAGTCAGGTGGCCTGTGTTTAAATCTTTGCCATGTCAACTGTAGTTGCCATGATTTTTGTCAAGTTATTTACCTTTTCTATGCCTCCTTTTAATGAATTAAAAAATACGATAATAACAGTATCTACCACCCAAGATGTTGTGCAAAATTCACAATTAATGTAGGTGAAATGGTTCATTAGCTCTTGGCACATTGTATACTTTTTTAAAAAAGTTACCTTTATTGTTGCTACTTAATCCTTCTTAAACACTTGGTTATTTATTGATACTGGTTATTTATATATTAATTGCACATAGACCCTGAGCAATAGTCTTATTGACTATAAATATATTGTTCTTATAGCTTTATGATAACTGCTACTGTCCCTGTTGCTCAGTTGAGAGAAACACTGAGAGATTGCTACTTGCAGACTTTGGGATCAGCTTGCCTTGGTTTCAATCTAAGTTCTGCTTTATACTAACTGTATGAGCTGCAACAAGTTATTTTAGCTTAACTGAGCCTTGTGTTTGTCACCTATGACTTAAGGATAATATTATACACCTCACAGGGCTGTTGTGAGACCTAAACTGGATGAGTGTAAAGTGGCAGAGTGACTGGCACAGAATAAGTGATTGACAGTAACCAAGTGGCACACACTGTAACTCTTGGGAGAGAGAGAAATTAGGGACTGAAACTCCCTCCTCCCAGCCAGAGTAAGAGCTCTGGTGTGGATCAAGAGTAAAATGAAGTTCTGGAGTCCACAGAGCCACACAATTAGACCACCCTGCTAGGGGTGGAATATAGGAATTATAAATAGAACTGGCTTAAGGCAAACAAACCCTTGCTTTCTTTTGGCTCTCTTGGAGCCCTTCTTTTCTGCATAGCTTGTTCTTTTTATTCTTTCTGATCCCAGAGGGCTGGAGCAATAAGACACCATTCCCAGGATCTTGGAAATTTGGGCAGGACCAGGGTACAGAGACAGAGAGTGGGTGGCTTAGCCCATTTAGATCTTATAGAAAAGAGAGGGGTGATGAGAGACAGAGGGAATGGCAGAACAGTTTTCCTTATGGCATCCCTCCCTTCCCCCTGTTAGGCCAGGTTCTAAGATCCAGTGATGGGAGATATGGTGAGGGCCATGGAGAGGGGGACCAAACAGCCTCCTCAGCATCCTGCTCAGCTCGATCTCCTGTATGAGCTCCATGCAGGAGTGGGAAAAGGGAGTCCTTGTCTGCACACACAGTCCAATCCTTTGGACTAAAGTTCCACTGATTGACTAAACAGTGTTCCCTCAGTGCTATTTATCTCCTGAGTACTGTAGAGGTTTTGAAAAATGACCAAAAATCCATTGGAGCTCCTCCCATCAAGATGTGGAGTCTATCTTCCCTTCTAGGAGTCAAGGTGGCTTGTAATGGCTTCAACCAATACAATCTGACAGAAGTGATATTACACTACTTCTGATGGTAAGTCCTAAAAAACCAGGCAGCTTCTACCTGGTTCTTTTAAGATAATCTTTCTGAGGGAAGTCAGTTGCCCCTTAAGAAGTTACATAACCCTGAGATCACCATGCTGGAGAAGCCACAGTAGGCACCTCTGTTAATGCAGAGGTGTTTTAGAAGAAGCATCCAAATCAGATGTGCACTGTTCATTAGAATTCTAGAATTTGGATGCATAAAGACCCTCAGAGGTCTTCTAGTTCAATTCCCTCATTGTACCATGAGAAAACTGAAGCTCAGAAAGTAGAAGTGATTTGGATACATTTTTTAAGCCACTAAGTGACAGAAGCAGAAAGAGAAACCTGGTTTTCCAAGTCCTAATCCAGAGTTATCCTCACCACGCTTGACATCAATGCCTCACAAACTTTCATTTGCACACAAATCATGTGGGGATCTTGTTTACCTTGGGAAATGCCATAAGGGTCCGAGACTGCTTTTGTAATAAACTTTCAGTTAATGTCAATGCTGCTCATCCTTGGACCACACCTTGAGTTAGCAAAGCTATTGGGCAAAATTAGAGGGAGAAGCTAACAAATCCTCTTTCTCTTAAAGTGTCAGCATCATAATCACTGTTTTATCATTTTCATCTTTTACTACATGCTTATTTTTCATTTGCCATCTCCTTATAGTCCCCCTTCCTTTTGAAGGTTTTGCCAAGTGCCTTGGTATTAGCACCAGGGGAAGATGAAACAAACATGTATAAGAAAAAAGATAAGAAATGTGATGGTATGGTTAAGTTCATTCTGCTTCTCCTTAGTGGATTTTGCAAAAAGTCTGTTGAAGGTAGAGGTAGAAATTGGCTCCAAAACAAGTTTGGGGGTTATTTCTGGATTTCCTGTTCCCTGTATTCATGGAAAATCCAGAGCATGCAGTATGAATATATAATAGTGTGCCCAGTTTTCTTGTGTGGTTTGTGGAAACTGGTCACATTGCTTTACAGCCGCACCACATATATTTAAAGGCTATAGCTATGCAATGGGGCTTCAGTCCAAATGATTCAGAAAATTGCTTCAATCCTTTACTCTGTCAGTAGAGTTCTGGCTGATACGTACAGAAGAAGTGGATGAAGAACAGAAACTTATGCCTTCTATTTATGCTAGTGATGACCTTCAACTTAAGTTAGATTATTTCCCTTCCCAATTTTAGAAAATATATGCTCACACTGAAGCTGGTTCGAAGTCTTTTCAGCTCTGTCACCCTGTTCACTTCCCTCTCTGCAATTCAGTTCCCTCATTTGTGAAATGAGGGATCGGACTACTTCTAAAGTTCTAATATTCCAATTATCGTCTTCAGGCCTGGATAGTGGTCACTGATGAGCAAGACAATGGTTAAGGCCATGAAAATATCTGCTTAAACCTTGTCCTCCAGGTTCTCTTACTTCCTAACTTCCTAAAGAAAGACATACACATTAGAAAGATTTTTAGCCACAAGAATTGAAACAATGCCTTTTCTGTTTATACCTTGGTTACCCAGAAATATAAATAAACCAGAACACTTCTCTCAGACATAAAAAAAAAAGGAGTTCTGGTAACCTGAGGCCTCACTCTGTTGAGCTTTTCTGCTTGTGCCCTTTATGCTTGTTGGTGACAACAAGCAGGACTGGGGTGGGACTGGGAGCAGCTGGAGTATGGACTCGGTGGGCTGCAGGGCAGGCTGACAATCATTTTTTCTTAAGAGGTGTCAGGAATGATCTTAGTCATATATAAAATGTGAGTGATGCCAGGAAATGTTTTGCAGTTCTTTCAAAGGAGATTCAGATTCAAATTCCTTTGTCACGAGTTTAGAAAGAGAGCAGAGAAGGAAATGTCAGGCTAAGGTTGACTCCCTTACCTTGAAACGTAGACCTTGGGGAGTGCCCTTGGTGAAGGAATTCTGTGACTGCCTAGTGCACTCAGTGTTTTAAGAACTAACTTGAATGCTTCTGGTCTCAGAAGAAATCAAAAAGCAACATTATATTATAAAATAGGAGCTAACCCAAATGGAACTGCACTGTTTCTCTATAGGTCCTCACTTCCCTATGGGTCCTCATCCTGGAGTTAGACACTGAGTGATTCATTTGTGTTTCTCTGGTGGTTTTGGGGTTTTTTTTTGGGGGGGGGTCTGGTTTTTTTTAAAACTGGCTTCTGTGACATTATTTCTCTGGGATCCAATTTTATAGAGCACAGGGTTTCTCAACCTCGGCACTGTTGACATTTGGGGCTGGGTAATTATTTGCTGTGGGGGATCTCCTGCGCATTGCAGGATGTTTAGCAGCATCCCTGGCCTCCATTCACTAGAATCCAGTAGTACCGTCTCACAGTGTGACAACCAAAAATGTCTCCAGGCACGGCACAAGGTTCTCTTGGGTGCAAATCCACCCTCCTTCTTTCAATCCACCTGGCCTGTATATATGAAGCCCACCTTTCAATCAGAGATTATCAAAGATTTTTGTGCATACTGTAGAATCTGCTGAGGGTCTTCCTCCTCTGCCTGTTGATGTCCTTACCCATCAAGGAACCTCTCCAAAGGCCCAGTTTAGATGGACAGAAATCTTTCATCTTAGTTTGACACTTTCATCTTCTACATGGGCTCTCCGTTGCAAGTCCTTTGCAACAGTGACAAATCTTAACACAGGGCTGAGGTCTGGTCTGTTCAAGAAAGACATTACACTTGATTTTGAATGTTTGGTTCTGAGAGGCACTGGGGGCTCCTGTGTTTCAAACAGAGATACAAGACAGTAATGAAGGAAGGAAGCAGGGGAGGAGAACAAAGAACCAAAGAGAAGGAGAGGAAAAAAACAGAGAGGGTATCTAGTCTATCTTTCACATCTAAGGAAGTAGAAACCTAAGCCAGCTCACACAGTCTTAGCCATATGATGTTTTAAATTATTCATATAAGGAAATTTCACACTGCAACCTGTCAACACTGTCAGTTCTAGTCATGAATTTTCCAGTCCATTTGAGACTTCTGCTTTTTGGAGTTATAAAAGGAGAGGCACTTCTTGGTAAACATCTTATTCCAGAATATGGTAGAAATGAACCGGAGCTGAAACTATGCATTTTCAGTGTGGCAATACAAACTGATAGCCTTGAAACCTGGGTTTTCAGCCTAGGTCTTCTAATCAGCAGTGTGATTTGGGACAAATCATCTTTCTATGGCCTTTTTACTTTCATGTGGAAAATTAGAGCAAGTTGGACTGTAAAATCTATAAGTCCTCCTCTTTGAAGATATTACACCAAATATTTGGTTCTCAAAGAGCACCTTGGAATTTGATTTCCAAGGAACTAATGCTGCCATCTTGTGGCAAAGAAGGGTTTCTTTTTGGCCTTCAGATAGTGTACCAATGATGATTTGCTTTCACTCAGTACATTTTCTATCTATTCACTTGCCTACTTATATATCCATCCATCCATCCATTTTATATCTTATTTTCTACTAAAGTATAATATCCACAAGGGTGATAAATTTTGACTAACTGAGCACACCTAGCACCCAGATCATGAAAGAGAAGATTGTGAGATCCCAGAAGCTCCCTTATGTCCCTTTTCAATCACTTTCACCCCCACATACACACAGACATAATGAATTTCACAAATGTAAGGAACAGAAGGAAATGTATGAAGCAGAAGGAACCAGATGCATAAGTTACTACCTGCTCACTGTCCTGATTATTAATAGTATTGTTTAGCTTTGCTTGATTTTGTACTTTATATAAACTGAATTATGCACTGTGTACTCTTTTGCACCTGGCTTCTTTTGCTCAACATTATGCTCATGAAATTCATCCATACTGTTGCATGTAGCTGTAGATCGTTCTCATTGCTGTATAGTATTCCTCAAGAGCCTTTTAAAAATTATTCTGTAATTAAATTAAATTTTATTTTTTGATAAAAAAGTAATTATGTGTATGATAGAAAATATTTTAAAAGTCTTAACTCTCCATCTAAAGGCAACCATCATTAATATTTTGGTGTATTTCATTTTAGTATTTTTCCTATGCATATTTTTCAACATATTTAATAGTTATATAGAATCATATATGCAAATTTCATTATATTAATACTATAATGTAAATACTGTGTAGTTAAAATATTCATGGATATTATTTTTAATAAATACATTCTCTTACTGTTAGACAGTTGGGATATTTGTTTTACTTTGTTTTTTGTTTGTTTTGTTTTTTACTATTAACAAACACAGTGAACATGCTTGACCACAAAATGTTTTCTGTTCTTTGAGGGACTTTCCTTGGAATGAAATATCAGAAGTACGGCTACTGAGTCAAAGTCTTTAGCAACAGGAGACCATTCCAGTTTGTGCCTAGAATGCAGTGAAAAGAGAATGAGGAAGGAACTGGCTCACACTGAACACCTAGTAGTACATGACTCAGACACTGTGCTAGGAGCTTTGCTGACGTTCTCTCACTTAGTTCTCACAAGAACTCTAGGAGGTACCTAGAAGCTGCATTTTGGAGGGAGAAAAACCAAGGCTCAGAGAGGTAAGGTCAGTTGTCCAAAGCCACACAATGAGTAAAGCAGCAGAAGCAAGATTTGGATTCATGTCTGTCCCTTACAGAGCTTGGGATCTTTAACCTCTACCACACTGCCCCCCAGAGTGCAATTTTAATAATGCAATTGAAATGCATCTGCTTTTCCCAGTTCTCTTCTCCAGAAGCCTGTCACAGTTCCTAAAAACCTGCAAATGTTCTCTGGTAGGGGAAAATTACACATATTTCAGCCTTTACACTGAACCAAGGTATCAGAGTGGTTCTGGTCTTCTCGCCGGCCTAAGAGATAGAGATTAAGTACCAAGAGAGTGTGAGCCATGTTTCTCAACTATGTTCATACTTCTTAAATTTCCTCTAGAAGGAAATGAGAATTTCCTTGTTTCTTTCCTCTCTATTAAAGCATCTGAGTGTTTTCTCTTCTTTGCCCACTGACACCCCCCCTAACTTTTCTCCAACTTGAATGTTGTCTTGTAGCCACCTGTTGCACTACTAAAGTTCTTCTGCCCCTCATCTCTGCAAATGCTAAAGCCTCACTGCCGGATTTCTGGATGCCCTTCTTGCTCGTTCCTAGGTACTTTCTAGTTTCTCTATTCCTTACCTCCTGCCAAGTCCATCTTCTCTATTTTTCCCCATCTCTTCTTATTATCTGCTGCTGCTACTACTATTGCTACCACCACCACCAACAGCATCTTAGTTGATCTCCCAGGTTACTTGCAGGCACTTTGGGAAACAGAAAGAGGAGAGCCCTGAGAGAATGAGATGGGAAAGAAGAAAAGATTTGTGTTTGGAGCCATGAGCAACCAAAGCTTCAATCCAACCCATAAGTTGCATGTTAGATAAGTGTCAGGCAACTGGAGAGCTTTATAAGCATTCTAAATGCCTGCCATGAAGACAATTAACAGCCTTCTTCGCTCTCATTTGGGGCCAAGGTCTGAGGGAGATGTCAGTATGTCCTGCCTTGTTCTGAATTGCCCAACAAGCAAGACCTTTCTCAGAATGCTGTACGCCCTGCATCTTCAACCTGACACCAAAATAGCACTCCATGCAATACCCCCATCCTGATGCTAAAGTCTACACAAAGTTTGAGGACTGATGAACACAAAACTGATGGATGTCAAAATCCTATTGCTTTCCTATCTGGTACAGGAACTATTGGATATCCATAGTGAAGTGAGTCATTCAGTCGTGTCAGACTCTTTGTGACACAATGGACTATAGCCCACCAGGCTTTTCTGGCCATTTATGCAGAAATAAACAAACTTCAATCCTCCTCTCATACCGTAAACAAAATTAACTCAAAATGGACCATCAAACTAAATATAGGAGCTAAAACTATAAAAGTTTTAGAAGAAAACATAGGAATAAATCTTCATTACCTTGAGTCAGGCTACAGTTTTGTAGATATGATAAAAGCATAAGCAACAAAGGAAAATAAAAAATTGGACTTAATCAAAATTTAAAACTTTTATATGACAACAAATTCTTAGAATCAAATTACCAAACCAACTCAAGAATAAATGGAAAATCTGTATAGACCTATAACAGTTAGGAATGATGAATCAGTAATTAAAAAAAAAAGTCTCAACAAAGAAAAGTCCAGGACCAGATGGCTTCACTGGTGAACTTTACCAACAAGTTAAAGTAGAATGAACACCAATCCTTCTCAAACTCTCCCACCAAAATAGAAGTAGAATTCATTCTACTTCTGAATTCATTCTACAAGGACAGTTTTCCCCTGATATCAAAGCCAGGCAAAGGCATCACGAGAGAACTACAGGCAAATATGCCATACGAACACAGATTCAAGCAATTTCAACAAAATACTTGCAAACAAATCTATCAGCATATTAAAAGGACCACAATAAGTGAGATTTATCCCAGGAATGCAAGGGTGGTTTACATAAGAAAATTAATCAATGTAATTAATACAGTGTATTAACAGAAGAGAGAAATAAACCACATGATTTTACTTAGGGTAGAAAAGGTAATTGATGGACTCCAACCACCTTCTCTTGATAAAAACTTTCAACAAAATAAGAATAGAAGGGAACTTCTTTAGCATGATAATGACCATTTATGAAAAATCCACAGTTAGTACTATACTCAATGATGAAAGACTGAAAATATTTCCCTAAGATCAGAATGAGGCAAGGATAACTGCTTTTACTATTACTATTTAAAATGCTGATTATACTAAAAGCTTTAGTCCAGATCAGTTAGGCAATAAAAATCATCTAAATTGGAAACACAGAAGTAAAAGTATCTCTATTGCAGATAACATTAACATATATTGTTTTGTATATCTATAACATTCAAGAGAATACACACACACACACACACACTACAATAAATACCTTCACTGAAGTTACAGGGTACAAAAACAACAAAAAAATTAGTTGAGTTTCTACACACCAGCAATAAAAAATCTAAAAAGGAAGTTAGGAAAAACAATTATATTTATAATAATATCCAAAGAATAAAAGGCTTAGGAACAAATTTAACCAAGGAGGTAAAAGACTTGTACTCTGAAAACTACAAAACATCACTGGAAGATATTGAAGAAGACCTGACAAAACTGAAAGATATCTCATTTGTGTGGATTAGGAGACAATATTGTTAAGATGGCAATACTACCCAAAATAATCTACAAATTCAATGCAGTCTATATCAAAATTTTAATGATTTTTTTTTTGTTGTTGAAATAGAAAAGCAAATCTTCAAATTAATATGGAATTGCAAGGGGACCCAAATAGCCAAAGTAATCTTGAAAAAGAAGAACAAAGTTGGAGGACTCACTCTCCCCAATTTAATCAGCCATTTAAAGAAATGAAGGACTGACACAAGCTACAATGTGCAAGATCCTGGAACACATTAAGTAAGTGAAAGAAGCCAGACACAAAAGGTCACATACAGCATGATTCCATTTATATGAAATAGTCAGCACAGTAAATCCATAGAGACACAACATAGATTGGTTGTTGCCAGAGGCTAGGGGGAATGAGGAATGGGGAACAACTGCTTAATAGGTACAGGAGGCTTTTAGGGGGTGATGATGAAAATGTTTGGGAACTAGATAAAGGTGGTGGTTGTACAACATTTTAAATGCACTAAATGTCACTGAATTGTATTCACTTGAAAGTGGTTAATTTTATGGTATGTGACTTTATCTCAATAAAAAAGTGTAAACTTTTGTGTTTCAAAAGATACCATCAAGAAAGTGAAAAGACAACCCACAATATGGGAAAAATATTTGCAAATCAAGCAAATATCCACAGTAATCACCTTTTACAACATAACAATTAAAAGAAAATACAATGAAAAAATTAAAAACACAATGGCCAAAGATTTGAAAAGATATTTCTTCAAAGAAGATATAAAAATGGCCAAGAAGCACATGAAAAGATGTTTTCTCATAACATCATTAGTTACTAGGGAAATACAGCTATAATGAGATATCAGTTTATACCACTAGGATGGCTAGAATTTAAAAAAAAACATGGAAAGTATCTAGTGTTGGTGAGAATGAGGAGGAATTTGAACACATGCATTGCTGGTAGAAATGAAAAACGGTGCAGCCTCTTTGAAAAACAATTTGGTAGTTCCTCAAAAATTTAAACATAGAGTGATCATATGGCCCAACAATTCTATACCTATGTATATACCCAAGATAAATGAACATACATGTTCACCAGTACATGAATGTTCCTAGTGGCATTATTCATAATAGCCAAAAAAGTGGAAACAACCCAAATGTCTATCAACTGGTGGATGAATTTATAAAACGAGGTATATCCAAAAATAGAATATTCTTCACCTCTTAAGAAATAAAGTCCGTAAAACCTTTTCTAATTCTTTGCCACTCTAACTCCAGGGTTCATTGGGCACTCCCTTCTCCATGTTCCCTCAGTATCCCATATATGTATCTACAATGCTTTGTTGTACTTCTTTATGAGAAGTGAAACCATCTACCACCACAACAATTTATTGTCTACATCCTTTGCCTTTACTATTCTACTGTCTTCATCAACATAACTTTACTATTTCAGGAAATTCCTGCCTAGAAAGGTGAAAGTTGCTAATAAACTTTATTACCAGGACCTTGGGCTTCCCTGGTAACTCAGTTGGTGAAGAATCTGCCTGCAATGCAGGAGACCTAGGTTTGATCCCTGGGTCAGGAAGACCCCCTGGAGAAGGGAAAGGCTACTACCCACTCCAGTGTTCTTGTCTGGAGAATTCCATGGACAGAGAAGCCTGGTGGGCTACAGTCCATGGGGTCGCAAATAGTCAGACATGACTGAGCAACTAAACCACCACCACTACCACCACCACCACCAGGACCTTACCAAGAGAACCATCAACTCCTCAACAGAAATCATCAACCAATAGTTTACACCCCAAAACTCTTTGACCCCCTCTCCTCTAAATCCTCACCTACTAGGTCCACCAGTCTTAAATTATTGCATTGTGATCCAGGCCCCTCCTCATTGAAAGATCCACTGTAAACAAGACTGCACAATCTCATGAGTATCCTGACTTAACCTTTACCCTTTATAGATGCTACTGAGTCTCTACTGGGCTAGTACTCCCCCTTACATGGAGAAAATAAACTCAGCCTTGTGTCCTCAATGGGTAGATTTTACTAATATTTTGAAGGAAATAGAATTCCACATTTGTGTGCATATTTATCTCTACTAGATTTGGGGTTCCTTGAGAGCACAGACTATGTCTGTTTTTCTTTTAATGCTCCATATCTAGCATACTTCCTGGAATATTGTTAAGGATTTAAGCAAGAATTGTATTGAATGAATGAATGAATGAGAGGTAAGCAAATCTGTAGTCTGTTAAAACATTTAGGCTATTGAAATAACACAGGGTAAAAAGATGAAGGCTTCAATCAAGGTGGGTCCAAATAGAGAACAGGGTGAAATACATTTAGAAGGAAGAATTAATGAGACTATATAACATATTTAACGTGGTAGGTAAAGAAGAGGACAGAATTAAAACTGACTTTGAGGTTTCTCTCTTGGGTGACTGGGTAGATGCCACTTAAAACTTTTTAATGTTGATAATGAATTTAAGAGGAAGAAAAAGTGTTGAGGGCAAAACGATAAAGTCTACTTGGACATTCACTTTGAACTCTAGTGTTTTTATACTTCTATATTGCCATTCTGATTAAAAAGCACTGAACTTGGAGTCTAGAAGCTTGGATTCTGGCTCTGGTTTGACTGATTGTAGGCACTTTGCTGGACTTCCCAAGTGGCTCAATGGGTAAAGAATCCACCTGCTGTGCAGAAGACGCAGGAGACTTGGGTTAGATTCCAGGGTCAAGAAGATCCCCTGGAGGAGGAAATGGCAACCCACTCCAGTATTCTTGCCTGGGAAATCCCATGGACCAGAGGAGCCTGGCAGGATACAGTTCATGAAATTGCAAAAGAGTTGGACATGGCTAAAGCAACTGAGCACACACACGGGCATTTTGCCATTATGTCCGTGCTTTGCTCTCATCTTTAAAATGAAACTAATGGATCTTCATGTATCATTCCCACTATAATAATCTTGGATAGAATGATGAATTACACCATATCTCTTGCATGATCTGAAGTAAAGATATATAAGAGAACAGCAGAGGGCATCATTATATAAAAGGTACACAGACTATTAAAAAAACAGTTTTAAGAATAGATCAGCATTTTCAGGCTGTAATGGGTCTTTGTAAATAACCTTATATTTGCATAATATTTTATAAAATTAACAAAATAAACTGAACTATGAATTTTTAAATATGTTATTTGTCCTTACCATAATCATGTGATCTGCATTGGAAATAGATTACCCTATTTTATGGTTGAGGAAACAAGTTTTGAGAAACTAGTAAGTTTTCCTGGCCCATAAAGCTAGTAAAAAGCAAAGAAAAGACTAAAGCCAGATCTTTAAACTCATATGTTTTGATTCACTGGCTTGATAATTGACTGAAAGATGAGAAAGAGCATTAAAATGGTTTAGTTAAAACTAAAGATGTTTAAAGAGATCCTCTCTTCTGTGAGGTAAATTATTTCTATACTACACATAGGTATACAAAAAATATGGCTTCTTTATTTACTGTAACTAGTTTAATTTTTTTCAGGAACCCTCCACCCTAGTGAAATATTGGTGGTACAGAAGAAAATGCACATATCCTCTTAAGAAACTGGAGGATGGCTAGCCAATTCTCAGTGCCATCCCTTTCTGCTTGTCTCTGCTGGTGTTTGCTGTAGGATGGCTGGTCTGATCTGGTATCTGGCCTGATATGCATTGCATGGGACCTACTTGGTGGCTCAGATGGTAAAGAATCTGCCTGCATTGTAGGAGACTTGGGTTCCATCCCTGGGTTGGGAAGATCCCCTGGAGAAGGAAATGGAAACCCATTCCAGTACTCTTACCTGGAGAATTCCATGGACAGAGAAGCCTTGGAAGGCTACAGTCCATGGGGTTGCGAAGAGTCAGAGACAACTGAGCGACTAACACATACACATACACATACACATATTGCATATATGTAGTTCCATTTGACTTTTTGACATGAAATAGCACCCACTGCAGCTGCCTTATTACACTATTGCCTCTAGACATTGAGGTCCCTACCTTCAGTAGCTCTGTCCAACTTCCAGGCCTCTGTTTGTCCAGTGGGCCTATTATTATCTCCCTGATCCTTCAGTGGGCACATGGTAGGTGGGTGAGTTTGGGTCTTTCAAAGAGCAGATACCAAGGTGGGTTAGAGGTATAAGATATTTATGGGGGAAATGCCTCTGAGGGATAAAAGGAAGGGAGCAGGAGTAATCAGGGAGAGTCTTCAGACCTAATGCAGGTCTGTCCTTTGTAGAAAGAAAGAGAGAAAGGAGGCTGGGGTAGAAAGACTCTCAGACTGTAGCACCATTCTAAGAAAGCTTTAGCCAGGTCAATGGAGAATCTCAAAGCCAAAGTTACTCAGTAGAGGAGTCCTGCATCACTCAGGTCTGGGACAGCTATAGGGTACCTGTCATACTCAATCATTGGTTAGGAGCAGTCTGGGAAAAGCATGCATTTGGTGTCAACGCAATGGTGTATCCATAGGGGTGTAAGCTGGGGCTGTCAGTTATACTTCCTGCAAGAGGTTCTCTTGAAGAAAATCTGAGAAGAGCATTTACACAGCTGCCACTATAGAGGAAATAAGATAACAAATGCATAGACAACTAAATGTAGAATATAAAACCAATATCAATATCACTTAGCAATGATTAGTGCCAGAAAGAAACTAAAAATCAGAGTAAGGCCATAAAAAGTGACTTTTGCTTGAAAGGGACAAGGGAGCTCCTATGTCAAATGGCATGGTCATAGAAGGCCTTTCTGAGGTGGTGGGGCTTCCTGGTGGCTCAGTTGGTAAAGAATCCACCTGCAATGCAGGACACTTGGGTTTGATCCCTGAGTCAGGAAGATCCACTGGAAAAGGAAATGGCAACCCACTCCAGTATTCTTGCCTTGAGAATTCCATGGATACAGGAGCCTAGTGGGCTGCAGTCCATGGGGTCACAAAGAGACATGACTTGGCAACTAAACCACCACCACTGAGATGGTGACATTTGAGCAGAGGCCTAACGAAGAAAACTCTGTGAAAATCTCAGCAAAGAGCATTCCATAGACTTATGGACATGGGGAGAGGGGAGGAGAAGGTGAGATGTATGAAGAGTAACATGGAAACTTACATTACCATATGTAAAATAGGTAGCCAATGGGAATTTGCTGTATGTCTCAGGAAACTCAAACAAGGGCTCTGTATCAATATAGAGGGGTGGGATGGGGTGGGAGATGGGAGGGAGATTCAAAAGGGAGGGGATATATGTACACCTATGGCTGATTCATGTTGAGGCTTGACAGAAAACAAAAAAATTCTGTAAAGCCATTATCCTTCAATAAAAAAATAAATTAAAAAAAAGAGCATTCCAAGTGGAATGAATAGTTAGTAAAAAGGTCCTGAGGCAGGAATGAGTTCAGTGGTTTGAGGGAACAAAAAGAAAACCCATGTGTCTAGAGCAGAGTGAGGAAGGGGGAAGTGGTAGGAGATATTAACAAGGGCCTGTAGGCTTTGATAAGCAGTTTGGATTTTATTCTGAGAAGGGGAATTGTTACAGGTTTTCAGGCAGGAGAGTAACATAATCATCATTCTGCTTTGTAGAGAACTGACTGAGGGTCATATGAGTGAATAACCAGTTGGGAGGGAAGTTAGGCAGACCAGTTAGGAGGCTATGACAATTCAGCAGACACAAAGAGATGGTTTAACTAGAATGGAAGTGCTGGAAGTGAAAGGAGGCAGTTAGATTAGTGATATATTTTAAAGATAAAACTGTCAGAACATGCTGGTGGATCTGATGAGGAGTAAGAGGTAAAGGGAGGAGCCCATGATGATTCCTAGGCTTGGGGCTTAAAAATACTCCATGAGATCAGCAAGAAAGAACATAGGGTGTTTGGGGTGGTAAGGTGTGAATCAAAGGTCTGTGCTGCATTACCATGAATATTGTAAAAACTATCGAACTGTACACTTTAAATGGGTGGATTGTATGGTATATGAATTATATCTCATTAAAACTATTACTAAAAAAGAAAAAGTCTGTGTTAGATCTGTAAGAGGCCTCTTAGCCACCCAGAGAACAGTTAGAAACATGAATCTAAAGTTCAGGGGAGAGAGGTCAGAGCTGGAGATATAAATTTACGAGTCATCAACATGTTGATGGCATTTGTTTTGTTATCTATTGCCATGTTTTAAAGACACCCCAAAATTTACTAGCTTAAAGCAATGATGAATTATTATTTCTCATGATCCTGTGGGTTTCTCATGACTCCATGGCTACAATTATCTGGGAGCTCTGCTGTCCCTGGTACATCCACGTCTCGGGCCTTGGTGCTCACTGTCAGCCGGGGCACCTTAGTTCTCCTCTACGTGGCCTTTCTCTCCCCATGTGACAACTTATCATTTTCTCAAATAGTGTAAGTTTCATACATGGGAGCTGGCAGAAGGTACCTGGTCTTTTATAGGCCCAGAATTGCCACATTCTAGTTTCACCCATTGTATGGGTCAGGTCAAGCTACAAGGCAGGCCTAGATATAAGGAGGAGGAGAAATCAATTTCACTTTTTCATTGGTAGAATAATGTGCATGTACAACAATGGAAGGAATTATTGGCCATCTTTGTAGATAATTCGGGCTTCCCAGGTGGCACTAGTGGTAAAGAACAAGCCTACCAATGCAGGAGATGTAAGAAACATGGGTTCGATCCCTGAGTCGGGAAGATCCTTTGGAGGGCATGGCAACCCACTCCAGTATTCTTGCCTGGAGAATTCCATGGACAGAGGAGCCTGGCGGGCTACAGTCCATGGGGTCACAAACAGTCAGACACAACTGAGTGACTAAGCATGCATGCTCCCACATAGATAATACACCAAATATTTTCAGTTATGAGACTGAAATAGATCACTAAGAGAGTGAGTATACATAGATATTAAGGTATGAGGATGGAAGTCTGGAACACTCCATTGATGAAGAGGAACCTGCAAAGGAGACTGGGAGACAGTATCATGTGAGGTATAGGAAAAACAGGAGATGGACCTGGGTTCAAATCCTGGTGTTCAAAACCTTAGATATCCACTAGACCCTGGATAAATTTCTTAACCTTCCTAAGCCTTAATTTCCTTATCCATAAAATGAGAATAATAATAGAAATATTTTTCTATTGCTTTTATTCATCACAAGGCAGAGAAAGAATGAATAAATAAATAAGTGGAAAAATAAAATTGTTCTTTGACTCAAACACAAGAAGCCACTGGTGACTTTGAAGAGTGGAATATGAGGGAGGAGCCAAGATGGCAGAGGAATAGGACGGGGAGACCACTTTCTCTCCTACAAATTCATCAAAAGAATAATTGAACGCAGAGCAAACTTCACAAAACAACTTCTGATCGCTAGCTGAGGTCATCAGGCGCCCAGAAAAGCAACCCATTGTCTTTGAAAGGAGGTAGAACAAAATCTAAAAGATAAAAAGAGAGACAAAAGAGCTAAGGACAGAGATCCGTCCCAGGAAGGGAGTCTTAAAAGAGGAAGTTTCCAAACACCAGGAAACCCTCGCACTGGCGGGTCTGGGGGAAGGTTTTGAATCTCGGAGGGCAACCTGACTGGGAGAGGAACAATAAATAAAACCCACAGATTACGTGCCTGAAAGCAACTCCCAGCAGAAAAGTACCCCAGACGCCCGCATCCGCCACCAGCAAGTGGGGGCGGAACAGAGAGGAGCGGGCGGCATTGCTTAGGGTAAGGACCGGGCCTGAGTGCCCTGAGGACAGTCGGAGGGAGCTTTTGTGAGTTACCAACTTAAACTGTGGGATAGCAAAAGAGAGAGATAATTAACCGGCCCGAACACACTGCCGGATGTTCGCAGAACAAAGGGACCGAGCAAGTCCAGAGAAGAGCTCGCAGGTTGCGGACAGGCCCAGCCCCGCCAGAGGCAGGGGGGAGGGGGGAGGGGAAGGGGCAGGCTCGGCCCCAAGGACCGCATCCCCTACCGCACTGCAAACAGGCCTCCAGTTTCTAATCAAAGACATCCTGAGATTCTGGATGGTCGACATCCGCCGGGAGGGTCGCGGCGAGACACAGGGCGCAGGCACCCGACCGGCGCGGGTGGGGACTGGGGCTGCGGACGCGGAGGGCAGAAGGTGCATGCACCGGACTGGCGCGGGCGGAAACTGAGACTGGGACTGCGGAGGGGAGAAGGCGCGCCACACCCGGGGAGAGAGTGCCCATCAAGCTCCTGGCTGCCTGAACCACTCTGACGGGGAAGGCACAAAAACCAGACGCAGCTTTTTGTTCTGCGCTTTTGTGGAACACCCGAGGGCTGGAACCGCGGGCAGTGCAGGGCACGCTCCATATAGAACAGCCGGGAGCCTGAGCAGCGCAGACGGGGAAAGCAGAGCCAGCCCCGCCCCGCAGCACGACGGAACTAGCAACCTGAAAAAGAGACCTCCTGTGTCAGGGCGGAAATTAGGCACTGAAGAGACCGGCAGACAGAAGCCAAATAAACAAAGGGAACCGCTTCAGAAGGGACCGGTGAAACAGATTAAAATCCCTGTAGATGACACCGACTACACCGGAAGGGGCCTGTAGATATCGAGAAGTGTAAGCTGGAACAAGGAGCTATCTGAAACTGAACTGAACCCACACTGACCGCAACAGCTCCAGAGAAATTCCTAGATATATTTTTACTTTTTTTTTTTAAGTAAAGGAAAAAAATTTTTTTTCTTTTTTCTTTTTTCTCTTTTATTTTCTTTTAAAATTCCCTATTACTCCCCCATTACTCCTTAACTTTCATTTTCATAGATTTTTATGATTTTTTTAATTAGGAAAAAATTTTTTTTCTTGTTTTTTTTTTCCTTTTTCTCTTCTATTTTCTATTTTTCTTTTTCTCTTATTTCCTTTTGAAGTCCTCTATTACTCCTCTACTACTCCTTAATTTTCATTTTCACTACACTATAACCTTACAAAAAAAAAAAAAAGAGAAGCCCTATTTTTAAACCGAACTTCATATATATTTCTAAAATTTTTTTGTGTGTGTTTTGGTTTTTGTTTTTAATATTGTATTTTTAAGAGTCTAACCTCTACTCTAGATTTTTAATCTTTGTTTTTCAGTATATGATATAAATTGTGGACATTTAAGAATCCAATATTCAGTTCCCATTTTTATTCAGGAGTGTGTTGATTACTCTCTCCCAATCTTGACTCTCCGTTTTCTACCTCAGAACACCTCTATTTCCTCCTTTCCCCTTCTCTTCCCAATCCAATTCTGTGAATCTTTGTGGGTGTTTGGGCTACGGAGAACACTCTGGGAACAGACAACTGCGTATATCTGTCTCCCTCCTCTTGAGTCCCCCTTTTTCTCCTCCTGCTCATCTCTATCTCCCTCCTCCCTCTCCTCTTTTTCATGTAACTCTGTGAACCTCTCTGGGTGCCCCTCATGGGGGAGAATCTTTTCGCCATTAACCTAGAAGTTTTATTATCAGTGCTGTATAGTTGGAGAAGTCTTGAGACTACTGGAAGAATCAAACTGAAATCCAGAGGCAGGAGACTTAAGCCCAAAACCTGAGAACACCAGAAAACTCCTGACTACATGGAACTTTAAGTAATAAGACACCGTCCAAAAGCCTCCATACCTACACTGAAACCAACCACCACCCAAGAGCCAATAAGTTTTAGAGCAGGACATACCATGCAAATTCTCCAGCAACACAGGAACATAGCCCTGAACATCAACATGCAGGCTGCCCAAGGACACACCTAACACATAGACCCATCTCAAAACTCATTACTGGGCACTCCATTGCACTCCAGAGAGAAGAAATCCAGTTCCACACACCAGAACACTGACGCATGCTTCCCTAACCAGGAAAACTTGACAAGCCAAACGTCCAACCCCACCCACTGGGTGAGACCTCCACAATAAAAAGGAACCACAGACCTCCAGAATACAGAAAGCCCACTCCAGACACAGCAATCTAAACAAGATGAAAAGGCAAAGAAATACCCAACAGGTAAAGGAACATGAAAAATGCCCACCAAGTCAAACAAAAGAGGAGGAGATAGGGAATCTACCTGAAAAAGAATTTAGAATAATGATAATAAAAATGATCCAAAATCTTGAAAAAAAAATGGAGTTACAGATAAATAGCCTGGAGACAAAGATTGAGAAGATGCAAGAAATGTTTAATAAAGACCTAGAAGAAATAAAAAAGAGTCAATTAAAAATGAATAATGCAATGAATGAGATCAAAAACACTCTGGAGGGAACCAAGAGTAGAATAATGGAGACAGAAGATAGGATAAGTGAGGTAGAAGATAAAATGGTGGAAATAAATGAAGCAGAGAGGAAAAAAGAAAAAAGAATAAAAAGAAATGAGGACAAACTCAGGGACCTCTGGGACAATGTGAAACGCCCAAACATTCGAATCATAGGAGTCACAGAAGAAGAAGACAAAAAGAAAGGCCATGAGAAAATACTCGAGGAGATAATAGCTGAAAACTTCCCTAAAATGGGGAAGGAAATAGCCACCCAAGTCCAAGAAACCCAGAGAGTCCCAAACAGGATAAACCCAAGGCAAGACACCCCAAGACACATATTAATCAAATTAACAAAGATCAAACACAAAGAACAAATATTAAAAGCAGCAAGGGAGAAACAACAAATAACACACAAAGGGATTCCCATAAGGATAACAGCTGATCTATCAATAGAAACCCTCCAGGCCAGAAGGGAATGGCAGGACATACTTAAAGTAATGAAAGAGAACAACCTACAACCTAGATTACTGTACCCAGCAAAGATCTCATTCAGATATGAAGGAGAATTCAAAAGCTTTACAGAGAAGCAAAAGCTGAGAGAATTCAGCACCACCAAACCAGCTCTTCAACAAATGCTAAAGGATCTTCTCTAGACAGGAAATGCAGAAAGGTTGTATAAACGTGAACCCAAAACAACAAAATAAATGGCAACGGGACCACACCTATCAATAATTACCCTAAATGTAAATGGGTTGAATGCCCCAACCAAAAGACAAAGATTGGCTGAATGGATACAAAAACATGACCCCTATATATGTTGTCTACAAGAGACCCACCTCAAAACAAGAGACACATACAGACTAAAAGTGAAGGGATGGAAAAAAATATTTCACGCAAATGGAGACCAAAAGAAAGCAGGAGTCGCAATACTCATATCAGATAGACTTTCAAATAAAGGATGTGAAAAGAGACAAAGAAGGACACTACATAATGATCAAAGGATCAATCCAAGAAGAAGATATAACAATTATAAATATATATGCACCCAACATAGGAGCACCGCAATATGTACGGCAAACGCTAACGAGTATGAAAGAGGAAATTAATAGTAACACAATAATAGTGGGAGACTTTAATACCCCACTCACAACTATGGATAGATCAAGTAAACAGAAAATTAACAAGGAAACACAAACCTTAAATGACACAATGGACCAGCTAGACCTAATTGATATCTATAGGACATTTCACCCCAAAACAATCAACTTCACCTTTTTCTCAAGTGCACACGGAACCTTCTCCAGAACAGATCACATCCTGGGCCATAAATCTGGTCTTGGAAAATTCAAAAAAATTGAAATCATTCCAGTATTCTTTTCTGACCACAGTGCAGTAAGATTAGATCTCAATTACAGGAAAAAAATTATTAAAAATTCAAACATATGGAGGCTAAACAACACGCTTCTGAATAACCAACAAATCATAGAAGAAATCAAAAAAGAAATCAAAATATGCATAGAAATGAATGAAAATGAAAACACAACAATCCAAAACCTATGGGACACTGTAAAAGCAGTGCTAAGGGGAAGGTTCATAGCATTACAGGCTTACATCAAGAAACAAGAAAAAAGCCAAATAAATAACCTAACTCTACACCTAAAGCAATTAGAGAAGGAAGAAATGAAGAACCCCAGGGTTAGTAGAAGGAAAGAAATCTTAAAAATTAGGGCAGAAATAAATGCAAAAGAAACTAAAGAGACCATAGCAAAAATCAACAAAGCTAAAAGCTGGTTTTTGAAAAAATAAACAAAATTGACAAACCATTAGCAAAACTCATTAAGAAACAAAGAGAGAAAAAAAAAAAAGAAACAAAGAGAGAAGAACCAAATTAACAAAATTAGAAATGAAAATGGAGAGATCACAACAGACAACACTGAAATACAAAGGATCATAAGAGACTACTACCAGCAGCTCTATGCCAATAAAATGGACAACTTGGAAGAAATGGACAAATTCTTAGAAAAGTATAACTTTCCAAAACTGAACCACGAAGAAATAGAAGATCTCAACAGACCCATCACAAGCAAGGAAATCAAAACTGTAATCAGAAATCTTCCAGCAAACAAAAGCCCAGGACCAGATGGCTTCACAGCTGAATTCTACCAAAAATTTAGAGAAGAGCTAACACCTATTTTACCCAAACTCTTCCAGAAAATTGCAGAAGAAGGTAAACTTCCAAACTCATTCTATGAGGCCACCATCACCCTAATTCCAAAACCAGACAAAGATACCACAAAAAAAGAAAACTACAGGCCAATATCACTGATGAACATAGATGCAAAAATCCTTAACAAAATTCTAGCAAACAGAATCCAACAACATATTAAAAAAATCATACACCATGACCAAGTGGGCTTTATCCCAGGAATGCAAGGATTCTTTAATATCCACAAATCAATCAATGCAATACACCACATTAACAAATTGAAAGATAAAAACCATATGATTATCTCAATAGATGCAGAGAAAGCCTTTGACAAAATTCAACACTCATTTATGATTAAAACTCTCCAGAAAGCAGGAATAGAAGGAACATACCTCAACATAATAAAAGCTATATATGACAAACCCACAGCAAGCATCACCCTCAATGGTGAAAAATTGAAAGCATTTCCCCTGAAATCAGGAACAAGACAAGGGTGCCCACACTCACCACTACTATTCAACATAGTTTTGGAAGTTTTGGCCACAGCAATCAGAGCAGAAAAAGAAGTAAAAGGAATCCAGGTAGGAAAAGAAGAAGTGAAACTCGCTGTTTGCAGATGACATGATCCTCTATATAGAAAACCCTAAAGACTCTACCAGAAAATTACTAGAGCTAATCAATGAATATAGTAAAGTTTCAGGATATAAAATTAACACAGAGAAATCCCGTGCATTCCTATACACGAACAATGAGAAAACAGAAAGAGAAATTAAGGAAACAATACCATTCACCATTGCAACAAAAAGAATAAAATACTTAGGAGTATATCTACCTAAAGAAACAAAAGACCTATACATAGAAACTATAAAACACTGATGAAAGAAATCAAAGAGGACACAAACAGATGGAGAAACATACCGTGTTCATGGATTGGAAGAATCAATATTGTCAAAATGGCTATTCTACCCAAAGCAATCTATAGATTCAATGCAATCCATATCAAGCTACCAAAGGTATTTTTCACAGAACTAGAACAAATAATTTCACAATTTGTATGGAAATACAAAAAACCTCAAATAGCCAAAGTAATCTTGAGAAAGAAGAATGGAACTGGAGGAACCAACCTGCCTGACCTCAGACTCTACTACAAAGCCACAGTCATCAAGACAGTATGGTACTGGCACAAAAACAGAAATATAGATCAATGGAACAGAATAGAAATCCCAGAGATAAATCCACGAACCTAGGGACACCTTATCTTCAACAAAGGAGGCAAGGATATACAATGGAAAAAAGACAACCTCTTTAACAAGTGGTGCTGGGAAAACTGGTCAACCACTTGTAAAAGAATGAAACTAGAACACTTTCTAACACCATACACAAAAATAAACTCAAAATGTATTAAAGATCTAAATGTAAGACCAGAAACTATAAAACTCCTAGAGGAGAACATAGGCAAAACACTCTCCGACATAAATCACAGCAAGATCCTCTATGACCCACCTCCCAGAATATTGGAAATAAAAGCAAAACTAAACAAATGGGACCTAATGAAACTTAAAAGCTTTTGCACAACAAAGGAAACTATAAGCAAGGTGAAAAGACAGCCCTCAGATTGGGAGAAAATAATAGCAAATGAAGAAACAGACAAAGGATTAATCTCAAAGATATACAAGCAACTCCTGCAGCTCAATTCCAGAAAAATAAATGACCCAATCAAAAAATGGGCCAAAGAACTAGACAGACATGTCTCCAAAGAAGACATACAGATGGCTAACAAACACATGAAAAGATGCTCAACATCACTCATTATCAGAGAAATGCACATCAAAACCACAACTACCATTACACGCCAGTCAGAATGGCTGCTATCCAAAAGTCTACAAGCAATAAATGCTGGAGAGGGTGTGGAGAAAAGGGAACCCTCTTACACTGTCGGTGGGAATGCAAACTAGTACAGCCACTATGGAGAACAGTGTGGAGATTTCTTAAAAAACTGGAAATAGGACTGCCATATGACCCAGCAATCCCACTTCTGGGCATACACACTGAGGAAACCAGATCTGAAAGAGACACGTGCACCCAAATGTTCATCGCAGCACTGTTTATAATAGCTAGGACATGGAAACAACCTAGATGCCCATCAGCAGACGAATGGATAAGGAAGCTGTGGTACATATACACCATAGAATATTACTCAGCCGTTAAAAAGAATTGATTTGAATCAGTTCTAATGAGATGGATGAAACTGGAGCCCATTATACAGAGTGAAGTAAGCCAGAAAGATAAAGAACATTACAGAATACTAACACATATATATGGAATTTAGAAAGATGGTAATGATAACCCTATATGCAAAACAGAAAACGAGACACAGATGTACAGAACAGACTTTTGGACTCTGTGGGAGAAGGCGAGCGTGGGATGTTTCGAGAGAACAGCATGTATATTATCTATAGTGAAACAGATCACCAGCCAAGGTTGGATGCATGAGACAAGTGCTTGGGCCTGGTGCACTGGGAAGACCCAGAGGAATCGGGTGGAGAGGGAGGTGGGAGGGGGGATCGGCATGGGGAATCCATGTAACTCCATGGCTGATTCATGTCAATGTATGACAAAACCCACTGCAATGTTGTGAAGTAATTAGCCTCCAAGTAATAAAAATAAATGAAAAAAAAAAAAAGAAAAGTGGAATATGGGGAGAAGAGAAAAACAACTCAGTGTTGCAATATCTGTAAAGAAAAGACAAGTGCTAGAGTAGAACAAAATGTCAGTTGTGAAGTTTTTAAAAAATATAGTAGAAAAAGAAGGAAATGTTGTCATTTGTGATGACTCAAGATCCATTATGCTAAGTGAAATAAGTCAGATAGAGAAAGACAAATACTATATGATCTCACTTAATAGGTAGAATGTATAAAAAAAAAAAATCCAGAAATTGAGCTCATGGATACAGAGAACACAATGGTGGCTGCCAGAGTCAGGGGTGGGTAAAACGGGTGAAAGGAGTCAAAAGGTACAAACTTGCAGTTATAAGTCCTATAGTTATTAATAGTAATATTATTTGAAAGTGTCTAAGAAAGTAGATCTTAAAAGTTCTCATTACAAGAAAAAAATTTCAGTAACCCTATATTAGACTTAATATCAAATCATTATGTCATACACTTAAAACTAATGTTATTTGGCAATTGTGGTGGCTCAGTGGTAAAGAATCCTCCTGCAATGCAGGAGATCTGGGTTCAGTCCCTGGGTCAGGAAGATCCCCTGGAGGAGGAAATGGCAACCCACTTCAGTATTCTTGCCTGGAGAATTCCAAGGACAGAGGAGCCTGGAGGACTACAGTTCATTGGGTCGCAAAGAATCAGACACAACTGAGTGATTAATACACACACACATCTCAATTTTTAAAAGATAGTAGACATTTCAACATGTTTAAAATGCTGATGGGAAGGAGCTAGTATAGAGGGAGTGGCTGAAACTATAAGAGAAAGAAGGAATAACAGATAGGATATGGTGTTCAGAATGTGAAAAGGATGGGATCCGAGTAGAGATGGGATGATTAAGTTTAGGCAGAAGTCAGGACTCCTGCAATATCCGAATGGAAACAGATAAAGGAGGAGTGCAGATAGGGATGAACCTGTAGGCAGTATCTGCTTTCTTAGTGACTCAGAAAAGAGATGGTCTATGATGGAGAGAGGCTGGCAGTGAGGCAAACACCAATAAAGGCTGAAAGTGTACGGAGAATGAAAGATGGCTGAGAAGGAGGGACAGATTCTAGAGTGGTTCCATGTTGAGGATTTAGGTGAACTTGCAGATTATGCAGCACCAATGGGCATGCTGGTGTGGTGGTGTACAGAGCACTGCAGTGCTGGGAAAGGAGCAGAGATGGCCTGGATTGGGTGGCATGACCCAGGATTGAGATTCAGAGGGCAGACACTTTGCTAATGTTAATGCTGCCTTTTAGAAAGACTGGGAATGAAAAGCCAGGTAGGCGGTCTGTGCTTGGCTTCAATTTTTGTTCTTAGGAAAAAACAGTGACCTGGAAATGTCCAAATATCTGAGAATTGAAGAAGAGGAGACAAAATTTTTGAGCATTTACCATTTACCAGGGCCACAGGATACATATGTGCATTTTCTCATTTAAACCTCATAACCACCATAAAAGGTGGATAGAATTATCCTGGATTTACACATGAAAATGAAGGCTCAGGGAGGAGAAGGAACTTGCCTGAGCCTGGTTTTCTTGTTGTGTTTCCTTGGGAATGTGAAAGCAGATGGAATATTGATGGGGCAAAGTGCGCATTGGGGCGTGATTAGCTTTATGACATTATTTTGAATATCCACATATACTGTGTGTTTGGTGTTCCTATGGGAAATAACCAAGAGGGGGCCAATCAGCAGGGCTGTCTCTGCCTGGATGAGGGGAATGTGCTCATTTAATTCTGTCTTTTAAGATACTAGTATTGCTTCTTAGAGATTCCATCGAGCCTTACTCTTTTTCATTATATTTTCATGCAGGAGACTGTCTCTTCTTTCTGCCAGCACTAGCCCAGACCTTGTATTTTATTTTTCCATTTTTTTGAACTTGTCTTTTAAAGCCTCATTGAACGGCTCCTCCAGTCCCCTTTTTGGAATGATCTTTCTTAAATATTGCTTTGACTGGGTCAGGATATCATTTCTAATTATTATATCTTTATATCTGATTACTGACGTCACTGTTTCCTTTCCCTACCAACTTCCTGACTAATGACAAAGAGAGCCTCTCACATTTTAGAGACAGAGAAACCAAGACATAGTGTCAGCCCAAACCAGGTTTGTGGGAGGTTTGCTTGTACCAGGTCTCTGTTGTGCCTGATCAAGCAACTGAAAAATCCTGAGTTAACTTCCTGATGGAGCATCCCTTCATCTTTAGCGCAGGGTTGAGAGTCAAAATAGGTTACTACCTGTGTTAGTCTGCAGTCACTATTTAGGATGAACCATGGCTTAGCTCTGGAGCCCCTTGCTGAGCTATGCTTTAACCCTTTAGTTGCTGGATCATGAGGAGTATAGTGCAGGGCAGAAGGGGATGGGCCAACTGGGCATGTGATTGGGGGTCCTAGAGCTGTAGCTACTTAAACAAACAACATGAAAGAATTTTAAGGGTTTCACAACTGGAGGAGTATCATGAAGACCAGCTTCAGTGGTTAAAAGTTTGTCTAGGTGTGTTTATGATCAGAAGACAAGCAGGTTAATGCTTTTCTCTTGAAAATTCAATGGTATGAACAATTTTTGGACTATTCATTGTTCCATTATGTCCAGTCTCCCTTCTTCCAAAGTTAAAGGATTTTTAGTTGGGCATATGGCCACCAAGCTCAAGAGTACCTTCACCAGGCTTATTGTGGTCATTGATTAAGCTATTGCCAATGGGATGCAGCTAGAAGAGACAGGAAGAAACTCCTGTTCAAACCTTTAAAGGAAGAGGGCACCTCCTCCTTCTCCTACTTTCTTCATCCTGCTAGTTGGTTCCTGGACATCATGGAAAGCCATTTTGAGCCAGGTGGACAAGGGAAATACTCTCAGATTGGTGAGCCACAGGATGGAAGGAGACTGGATACCTGAAAACTCCATGCAGAAGAACTGCTAAGCAGACATGCATCCTGGACTGACTACCTCCAGATTGTAATATGAGAGAGGAATACACTTTTGTTTAAGCTATTGTCAATTTGGGGTTCTGTTATCATTAGCCAAAACAATATCCCAAGTAGTTGGGTTTTGTGGATTTCTCTCTTTGCTATTCTTTTGATTCACCTGAACTACATGCATATATGTATATGTATTCCTTTCTAACTAACGAATTGAGAAGTAATGTTAGAAAGGCACAGGTGCTGAGATCTGATATTGATTGAAGGTCCACTGTACCCTCTTATTGAGCAAAGATAAGGCCATTTCTTTTTCTACTCAATGGCATTTCTCAGGTGTACATTAGGTACCCTTAGAGGTTGATCATTTAGATGCCCCCACATACCTCTTTTACATTAGGAAAATGATATTAATGGACAACTCTGGAAGTGGAATGGAACAGACCTTGACTTTACTTTCTATAGTCTGTAAACAGGGATCAATTCATCTTCCCCTTGAGCCTTAATACTCCCATGAGAAGAATGTGATATGACACAATACATGGAGTGGTGGGAGAAGAAGGAGCCACCTGTTCAGCCAGCTGAGGTTGAGTTAACCCTTGGGGATCTCTGGGTGAGAGGTAACACAATTGGAATGGAATGTCTGACCAAATTGGGCAATGGGATTAGTGATTCCCTACATTAAATTGTAACCTGATACCTGTTAGGCATAACATTTACTTTGTTGCAGAGAAATCGCTTGCTCCTTGAAATAATTTATTTTAAGTCACAATTAGCAGAACTTTAAAAAATGAGATGTGAAATACTATAGAGCAAGATTTGTATGCTCTGGTTGTAGAATTTAAGCTGTAATTCCATAGATGCTTATCAAGAGTTTATTGTAAGGTTCCAGTCAGGAATTATGATTTTATCAGCTAAGTCTAGGGAATCATAGGGCAGGAACTAGGCCTCCAAATAGATTCAACAAACATTTTCCAACTCCCTTAACATTTACTGAGCATTTACTGTGATCTCTTTTAACGTTCACAACAAACCTGCGAGGTAAACACTATTATCCCCATCTCACAGATAATGAAATTGAGGTTTGGAATGGTTAAACAACCTCAAAATCACCTCCAGCTAGTACTTGGAGAGAGCCAAGACTTGGACCCAAGTTTGTCTTCCTCCAAAGCACAAGCTGAAAGTTAAGTTCTGCAGCTGAAGTCAATTTGTGAAGGACATGTGATGGGGCATATTCACTTGCACAAGCTGGTTGACTTCTTGAGTCCTGAAGCTCGGAGTCAAGCAGTTCACTGGAGACATGGTTTCACAGAAATACCCAATTTCTTAGGATTCTTGAGATTGGAATGACAGTTGTCAAAGATGGTATTTTAGCTCTAGTGGGGCTGCTGACCTGCTATGGAAAGTCCTAAAACCCAGCAGCATGGGGAGACTAGGGAGAAGCCAAGTATCTGAAGAACCCACAACTTAGATCATTAGCTAGCCTAGAAAGAAAAATGATTATATCTCCAGTTGTTTGGAGCTCATCATAGGGAAACAGATACTTGATCAATGGAAAATTTTATTATGGGAAACAGCTTCAGTTCTAGGTACAAAGATTGCTTATATGTTTTGCAGAAAGTCGTCTTCTCCCCTAAAAGTAATCTGCATTCCCTTAAAAGTAGAAGGATCTTTAACAATCTTTTTGGCACTGCTCTGTAATTCTCCACACGCTCAACTGAGAGTGAAGGCAGGAAACCCAGTTTTAACACAAACTCTAGACATCAAGAAAGGAAAGGAAATGAACCTATCTGTTTTGTTTTGTTTTTAGTTTATTTGCTTTAAGGCAATAACTTCTGCCCACCCAAGTTGGAATCAGGACCTGGGCCTAGGGAAATTACACAGTCTGCTTCATTAGTGATTTGAGGACTTGGGGTCCAAGGTGAGTGGACCATGTCTCTTTCCTCTGGGACCTGATGAGAAAGATCTGTTGTTTGGGTACTTAGCTCAGCCTGGTGATTTAACAACAAATAACAGGGAAGGAAAAGGTCCCTGAGGGAGGCAAGATAGAGTTTGCAAAAGAGTCTGAGTTTATAAGACAAGCCTCTAGGGCAACAATCAACTCCTGTGGATATTTGCCATCAAACCCACAGGCTAAGCCAGTCTGGTGAGGAATACACAGCCCTGCAGGTCAGTACCACAGAAGCGCCAAACCAGGGAGGAAATTATAAACACAAGTAATCAAATTAAGCAAAAATAACCATATTCATTCAGTAATCAAACATTTGAGGGTGACTTCAGTTTTCTCTAGTACATCAGAATGTACATCAGAATTTCTTTTCCTTGTCAGTTCCCTGTCATGCAATGACTGCCCACTATCAAACTCCCTAAACGTGGTTGCTAGGTAGTTTGGAATTCACTGAGAGTCTAGACTTGGCTATTTTACTGTTGGTTTACTTGGTGTATCAATGAAGATGCCCTTGGCTGTAAATAACAAAATGACTTTGCCTCTTTTCTGATGAGGCGATTTTTTTTTATTGTTGAGATATATTTATTGACACTCTTAAACTGTTGAATGAACCAACCCTGAAGCCTGCTCTGACTTAAACGATAAGGTAGCATATGGTTTCCCATTGCTGCTGTAACTAATTACCACAAACTTAGAGGCTTAAAATCACTTGGGCTCCAAAATCATTCTGGACAGTAACTGCAGCCATGAAATTAAAAGACACTTGCTCCTTGGAAGAAAAGAAGTAACAAACCTAGACAGTATATTAAAAAGCAGAGACATTACTTTGCCTACAAAGGTCCTTATAGTCAAAGCTATGTTTTTTTCCAGTAGTCATGTATGGATGTGAGAGTTGGACAATAAAAAAGGCTGAGTGGCAAAGAACTGATGCTTTTGCACTGTGGTGCTGGAGAAGACTCTTGAGAGTCCCTTGAACTGCAAAGAGATCCAACCAGTCCATCTTAGAGGAAATCAACCCTGAATATTCATTGGAAGGACTGATGCTGAAGCTGAAGCTCCAATAGTTTGGCTACCTGATATGAAGAACCGACTTATTGGAAAAACCCTGATGCTGGGAAAGATTGAAGGCAGGAAGAGAAGGGAAAGACAGAGGATGAGATGGTTGGATGGCATCACTGACTTGTTGGACGTGAGTTTGAGCAAACTCCTGGAGGTGGTGATAGGGAAGCATGGCTTGCTGCAATCCATGGGGTCACTAAGAGTCAGACATGACTGAACAACTGAACAGTGACTGAACAACAGTAGAGGTTAAAGGGCTTCACTGGTAGCTCAGATGATAAAGAATCTGCCTACAATGCAGGCAGACCTGGGTTCAATCCCTGGGTCAGGAAGATCCCCTGGAAAAGGGAATGGCAACCCACTCCAGTATTCTTGCCTTGAGAATCCCATGGACAGAGGAGCCTGGTGGACCCCAGTCCATGTGGTCACAGAGAGTCAGACATGACTGAGTGACTGATAAACTTATGGAGGCTTAAAACAGCCAAATTTATTATCTTACAGCTCTGCAGATTGGACATCTGAAACGCATTTGCAAAACTAACATCAAGATGTTGGTGGAGCTGCATTCTTCTGGAGAATCTGGGGCAAAATCCATTCCTTCCCCTTTTTTAGTTTATGGAGGCAGCCCCCATCCCTTGGCTCATGATCTCATATCTTTCTGACCTTTGCTCCCATTGTTACATCTTCTTTGATTCTGACCTTGCTGCCTCTCTCTCATAAGACCCCTGTGATAACACTGGGCTCACCTAATAACCCTGATAATTTTCCCATTTCAAGACCCTTTATTTGCTTCATGGCAAATAGATGGGGAAACTATGGAAACAGTGACTGACTGTATTTTCTTGGGTTCCAAAATCACTGCAGATTGTGACCACAGCCACGAAATTAAAAGATGCTTGCTTCTTGGAAGAAAAGCAGTGACAAACTTAGGCAGCATATTAAAAAGCAGAGACATTATTTTGCTGACAAAGGTGTTTAGTCAAAGCTATGATTTTTCAAGTATGATTTTTTCGTGTATGGACATGAGCGCTGGACCATAAAGAAGGTTGAGTGCCAAAGATTTGATGCCTTTTAACTGTGGTGTTGGAGAAGACTCTTGAGAGTCCCCTAGACTTCAAGGAGATCCAACCAGTCAATCTTAAAGGAAATCAGTCCTGAATATTCACTGGAAGAACTGATGCTGAAGCTGAAGCTCCAATACTTTGGCCCCTGATGTGAACAACTGTCTCATTGGAAAGGACCCTGATGCTGGGAAAGATTGAAGGTGGGAGGAAAAGAGGACAACAGAGGATGAGATGGTTGGATGGCATCACCGACTCAATGGACATGAGTTTGAGTAGGCTCTGGGAGTGGTGACAGACAGGGAAGCCTGGTGTGCTACAGTCCATAGAGTTGCAAAGAGTCAGACACGACTAAGTGACTGAACTGAACTGAACTTAATGACATCTGCAAAGTACCTGAGAGAGCATATTCATAGATTTCAGGGATTAGAACATGGATATCTTTTAAGAGCCATTATTCAGTTTACCACAGGCAGTTTACTAAACTACATAACTGGGAGTACAAAGTCAGAGCAGACATCAGAGTTGGTTGATTCAGCAGTTTAAAAGTGTCATCAAGTACAAGTCAATAATCTGATTAAGGCAAAGGACTTCTATAGACATTTATTCAAAGAAGATATACAAATTGCCAATAAGCACATGAAAAAGTGCTCAACATCACTAGTCATTAGGAAAATATGAATCAAAACCATTATGAGATACTACTCCATATCCACTAGGATGGCTATTATTAAAAAGAAAAAACAGCAACAATAACAAAATACAAAATGACTAGTATTGGCAAGGATGTGGAAAAACTGGAACATGTGCATTGCTGGTGGAAATGTAAAATGGTGCAACTGCTATGGAAAACAGTATGGCAATGCCTCAAAAAATTAAACATAGAATGATCCAGGAGTTCCACTTCTGGGTATATACCTAAAAGAATTAATAGCAGGGACTTGAACAGACATTTGTATACTTGTGTTCATAACGACATTATTTGCAATAGCAAGAAAGCGAAACAACCCAACCATCCATAGACAGATGAACGGATAAACAAAATGTGGTACAATGGAATATTATTCAGCATTAAAAAGGAAGGAAATTTTACACATGCTACAATAAGAATGAACCTTGAGGACATTAGGCTAAGTGAATAAAATAGTCTCAAAGGACAAATCTTTATGATTCTTCTTATATGATGTTTCTAGAGTAGTCAAATTCTCCGAGACAGAAAGTAAAATGGTGGTTGCCAGAGGCTGGAGGGAGGGATAATTGAGTGGTCACTGTTTAATGAACACCAATTTTAAGTTGAGGAAGATGTAGAAGTTGTTGAGATGGATGGTGGTGATGATTGTGCAATAATGTGAATGTACTTAATGCCACTGATGAAAAATTTCATGTTGTGCGTATTTTACCACAACATAAAATAAATGTCACCGAGGACCCAGATTCTTTCCATCACTGTACTCTATTACCCAAAGATCAGCTTCTATCTAAGGCTAGATTCTTCTCACAGTCATGAGAAATTTGTCAACAGCAATCAGAGCCACGTGCTTTCTTGTTCACAACCAAGGGAAGAGTCCATCTCTTAAAAGCAAGGATAAAGTTTTCCAAAAGGCTGCAATAAACCTTCACCTGAATTTTAGGCAGTCTGGGTGTCTGACCCATAACTGGCAAAAGGTTTATCCTCAGACCAATTAGACTTACCCCTTGAACTGAGGTCAATTTCCCAAATTGCCTTGCTGCAATTCAATGGAAAAGGGATGGAATGAGTCCTGAGGAGTCAACTAAAATGATCACTGTTGCCACTTTACAACTCTGGTAGCAACCTCAACTTCTGTGCACAGACTTGGATGCAAACCTCTGGGTAAAATTCAAGCCATCTTTCCAACTCCTTCCCAATTAACCCCTCTCAGTGCCATGCATCTCAATTCTAACGTTTTCCCATTTCTCACCCTATGGCAATAGGAGAGGTCATGTCTATGGGAGACAGGAGAGAGCAGGTGGGGAAGGCATCAAAAAAGAGGCCACATTTACATCTGTATCATTATTACCTGGGAGTTCAGTTCAGTCTCTCAGTCATGTCCGACTCTTTGCAATCCCATGGACTATAGCATACCAAGCTTCCCTGTCCATCACTAACTCCCAGAGCCTACTCAAACTCATGCCCATTGTTTCAGTTATGCAATCCAACCATCCCATCCTGCGCTGTCCTCTTCTCCTCCTGCCTTCAATTGTTCCCAGCATCAGGGTCTTTTCCCAATGAGTCAGTTCTTCACACTAGTGGCCAAAGTATTGGAGTTTCAGCTTCAACATCAGTCCCTCCAATGAATATTCAAGACTGATTTCCTTTAGGATGGACTGGTTGGGTCTCCTTGCAGTCCAAGGGACTCTCAAGAGTCTTCTCCAATACCACAGTTCAAAAGCATCAATTCTTTGGCGCTGAGCGTTCTTTATAGTCCAACTCTCACATCCATACATGACTACTGGAAAAACCATAGTTTTGACTAGATGGACCTTTGTTGGTAAAGCAATATATCTGCTTTTTAATATGCTGTCTAGGTTGGTCATAGCTTTTATTCCAAGGAGTAAGCATCTCTGAACTTTATGGCTGCACTCACCATTTGCAGTGATTTTGAAGCCCCCCAAAATAAAGTCTCTCACTGTTTCCATTGTTTCCCCATCTATTTCCCATGAAGTGATGGGACTGGATGCCATGATCTTCATTTTATGAATGTTGAGCTTTAACCCAACATTTTCACTCTCCTCTTTCACTTTCATTAAGAGGCTCTTTAGTTCTTCTTTGCTTTCTGCCATAAGGATGGTGTCATCTGTGTATCTGAGGTTATCAATATTTCTCCCGGTAAACTTGATTCTAGCTTGTGCTTCATCCAGCCCAGCATTTCACATGATGTACTCTGCATGTAAGTTAAATAAGCAGGGTGATGATATACAGCCTTGACGTACTCTTTTCCTGATTTGGAACCAGTCTGTTGTTCCATGTCCAGTTCTAACTGTTGCTTCGTGACCTGCATACAGATTTCTCAGGAGGCAGGTCAGGTGGTCTCGTATTCCCATCTCTTGAAGACTTTTCCACAGCTTGTAGTGATCCACAAAGTCAAAGGCTTTGGTGTAGTCAATAAAATAAAAGTAGATGTTTTTCTGGAACTCTCTTGCTTTTTCAGTGATCCAGCAGATGTTGGCAATTTGATCTCTGGTTCCTCTGCCTTTTCTAAATCCAGCCTGAACATCTGGAAGTTCACAGTTCACATATTGTTGAAGCCTGGCTTGTAGAATTTTGAACATTACTTTGTTAGCATGTGAGATGAGTGCCATTGTGTGGTAATTTGAACATTTTTGGCATTGCGTTCTTTGGGATTGGAATGAAAACTGACCTTTTCCAGTCCTGTGGCCACTGCTGAGTTTTCCAAATTTGCTGGCATATTTAGTGCAGCACTTTCACAGCATCATCTTTTAGGATTTGAAATAGCTGAACTGGAATTCCATCACCTCCACTAACTTTGTTCATAGTGATGTTTCCTAAGGCCCACTGAACTTTGCACTCCAGGATGTCTGGCTCTAGGTGAGTGATCACACCATTGTAGTTATCTGTGTCATGAAGATCTTTTTTGTATAGTTCTTCTGTGTATTCTTGCTGCCTCTTCTTAATATCTTCTGCTTCTGTTAACTCCATACCATTTCTGTCCTTTATTGAGCCCATCTTTGCATGAAATGTTCCCTTGGTATCTCTAATTTTCTTGAAGAGCTCTCTAGTCTTTCCCATTCTATTGTTTTCTCTATTTCTTTGCATTGATCACTGAGGAAGGCTTTTTTATCTCTTCTTGCTATTCTTTGGAACTCTGCATTCAAATGGGTATATCCTTCCTTTTCCTTTAACTTCTCTTCTTTTCTCAGCTAATTTTAAGGCCTTCTTAGATAGACATACTGTTCATGGGGTTCTCAAGGCAAGAATACTGAAGTGGTTTGCCAATCCCTTCTCCAGTGGACCACATTCTGTTAGACCTCTCCACCATGACCTGTCTGTCTTGGGTGGTCCCACACAGCATGGCTTAGTTTCATCACCCTGCTTATTTAAATTACATGCAGTGTAAATCACGAGAAACGCTGGGCTGGAGGAAGCACAAGGTGGAATCAAGATTGCCAGGAGAAATATCAATAACCACAGATATGCAGATGACACCACCCTTATGGCATAAAGTGAGGAAGAACTAAAGAGCCTCTTGATGAAAGTAAAAGAGGAGAGTGAAAAAGTTGGCTTAAGGCTCAACATTCAGAAAACTAAGATCATGGCATCTGGTCCCATCACTTCATGGCAAATAGATGGGGAAACAGTGGACACAGTGGCTGACTTTATTTTTCTGGGCTCCAAAGTCACTGCAGATGGTGATTGCAGCCATGAAATTAAAAGACGCTTACTCCTTGGAAGGAAAGTTATGACCAACCTAGACAGCATTTTAAAAAGCAGAGACATTACCTTGTCAACAAAGGTCCGTCTAGTCAAGGCTATGGCTTTTCCAGTGGTCATGTATGGATGTGAGAGCTGGACTATAAAGAAAGCTGAGTGCCAAAGAATTGATGCTTTTGAACTGTGGTGTTGGAGAAGACTCTTGAGAGTCCCTTGGATTGCAAGGAGACCCAACCAGTCCATCCTAAAGGAGATCAGTCCTGGGTGTTCATTGGAAGGACTGATGTTGAAGCTGAAACTCCAATACTTTGGCCACCTGATGTGAAGAGCTGACTAATTTGAAAAGACCCTGATGCTGGAAAAGATTGAGGGCAGGAGGAGAAGGGGATGACAGAGGATGAGATGGTTAGATGACATCACCAACTCAGTGGTCATGGGTTTGGGTGGACTCCTGGAGTTGGTGATGGACAGAGAGGCCTGGCATGCTGCAGTTCATGGGGTCACAAAAGTCGGACATGACAGAGCAACTGAGCTGAACTGAACTCAGACAGCCATTTTGCCTTTTTGCATTTCTTTTTCTTGGGGATGGTCTTGATCACTGCCTCCTGTAAAATGTCATGAAACTCTGTCCATAGTTCTTCAGGCACTCTGTCTATCAGATCTAATCCCTGGGAAGTGCCTCAAAATTAGAGATTCCTGGATCCAACCCAAGAAGTACTGAATCAGAACCTTAAATAAAAATTTAATTAAAATTGTTATTTCTCTTTCATGAATTTAGATTTTAAGAGGTGCTCCAGGGACTTCTCTGATGGGCCAGTGGTTAAGACTCTGCCCTGCCAATGCAGGGGGTGCAAGTTTGATCCCTGCTCAGGGAACTAAAGTCCCACATGCCCCGTGAGTCATGGCCAAAAGATTAAAAAAAAAAGAGGTGTTCTAGGTAATTCTGATGTTGATCCATGGAATATGCTTTGAGAAGCACTGGTCCTAAGAACTGTCCTAGGTTCTATGGATATAGATGCTCTGGGTCATACTCTGCAGGTGTTCACAGTCTATTTGGGAGAATAGATACTTAAATAATTATGACAAGACCTAATAGGTGCTATGGTAGAGATATGATCAGAATTCTATTAGACTGATAGTGTCTGAGGGAGTCAGGAAAAGATTCATAGAATATGTGGTTCTAGTGAGATAGCATTATGGGGCTCCATTTAGATTGGAGAGAGAGGGAGGGGGAACAAACAATTTTGATCATTCAGGCTACCAGGAAGACTCAGTGAATCCCAGATGTGGGTGATCATGAGAAGACAAATGTTCATTTATGATTCCCTCATGGGATCTGAGTTCTCTACTTCTCACAGCTTTCACATTTTACTATACTGCTCTGAGTGTGATTCCAGTGTTTAATGACACATATTTTCACATACATATTTATGTACAAGGTTGTATAAACAAAACCTTGTATGATATACTTTGGGATGGTTTAGTACATTTTCAAGGGTAGTTTTTACTATGTGTTAGTTAAACCTTATATTTCTGCCCTTAAACTGAATCCCACAGCCCTATGCCTACCTTATCCTGGTACCTTAAACAGCTATTCTAGAAGAGGAGGGGCAGTTACCCAGATGGAAAAGTAGGAAAAGAGATTCCAGGCAGAGGGACCAAGTTGTCAGATCAGGGAGTTACTAAAGAACATGACACATTTGGTAAACAACCAATGAGAAGTTCAATAGGGCTCTCACATGGTGTCTCAAGTAAAGTAGCAGGAAATGTGATCAGGCAGGTCCAGTGAGGTCAGATTATTAAAAGACAAAGTTAAGAATTTGGCCCTTAAATGGAAGAAAATTGGAAACCACTGAAGGAGTTTAAATAAGTGAATGACAAGATTGGAAACATGTTCTAGAGAGACTGTTTATTGCTCAGGTGGTGATCACTCTTGTACAGCAGAGAAAGGGCTTCTCAGAGGTCCAGGGAGGCTCAGTTCAGTTTCATCTGACTGAAGCTTTTGGTATAACAAAGACAATAAAATTGACAGAAGTCACCACAAGTGTGTACTATTCTAAGTGATTATGTTTGACAAATTAATACTTTTAACACACACACACAGACTGGATTGCAATTCTACTATCTCACTTGGAGGAGTAAATCTAAGTTAGAGACCCAGGCCACAACCTGGTTTTATTTCCTACTTTTGCAAACCTTGAATGAGCAGTTTCCTCTCTCGGACTTGGTTTTCTGACTATGGGAATCCTAGCCACTTCACAAGGGCTGGGTGAGAGAACATGTGTACAGGGTCTGGCATACTTGGGTGCTCAGCACGGATTTGTTAATATTTCTTCACAATCTCTAAGTACAATAAGCCTGTGTCCATGTGTGCTCATACAGGAGCCTCCAAGCACATAAACACACCTACTCAGATTCTGATATGCTGCCCAGGGGCCAAGGTTGGAAGGGGGATACTTCCACCAGACTCTCCAGTGCCTTGCCCTGATTCTGTATTGAGCCCGCATCACTGATGAGAGAGTATAACCTCTATCTCAGGCACTGACATATTAGAGCCCCCTGCCTGCACATTCACCACAGTGTGGCTGAGTGAGTCCACCACCCAATTCCTTCTCCCAAGGGTGTTCACATAGCAATTTTAGGTCTGACTATAGAAATAAAGAATGCCCTTACTCATATTAAAGTGGTCTCATGTATCCAATAGTCTTTACCAGAAATCCATCAGAAGAGGGACCTTCTCACTGCTCCTGATGTTACACCTAGGAGGGTCTTTATCCTCAAGTGCTTTTGGGGCACTTGTCCTTTTCCCCTGCTCAAAGTTGGGCACTCCCTTTGGGCTCAGTGTTTTTGCCTGGGGCATGGAGACCCGTAACTCCCAGTAACAATTCCCCAGCTGAACAACAGCAATAATTCACAGTGCTGTAACAGGCATCCTGGGTTCCTGTTAACTTTTCAGAGTCAAGTCATTCGGTTGGCATAACACTTGGCACTCAGAAGCTCTGCTTCATAATCAGGGTGATTTCAGAACATAGCATCAGCTAAATGGGTCCCTGGGCCTGAGCCAACCTCCCAGGGCTCCAGCTCCAAGACTCACTGTTTGCAGGATCCTGTCACTTAGAAGTCCCTGGGGATGGTGTATTTTAAGAGCTAGTGAAGGACTATTCTGAAAAGAAACTTTGGAGGATTATTCACTGCACTATGGCAATACAATCTCCATTTATCATCATTACATGCTGATAATAGATACTACTTGGCTGTGCCTTGATTATATCCAAATCTCCTACCAGTGGACATGGCAGAATACAGAGATGAAAATAGAAAAGGCTCCCAGCTCCCATTCACTTCTAATTGTCCATTCTCCCTTTAAAAAGATGCAACCATCATTCTTTATATCCTGTTCAAACAAGAAACAACAGAATTTGTGACTGAAAAAGACTGCATGAGGCCATATTGTCTATCCCCCTGACTTTAAAGAACTCTAGGCTTTAAAGAACTCTAGACATAGCTGAGTATCTAAACATTTCTTGGTGACCCTCTTCGGGGTTTAACAATTTGTACTATCATTAATGTTTGCAATATCTCAATCCTAAATCTCTCCAGCTGCAATTTAATCTTCTGTTCATTAGTCTTCAGTTTTCCCATTGAATCTCTTCCAGTTGCTAACTAGTCATATTCCATTGCTGTGGGTTTTCTCTCCAACAGTGCTTGTTCATTTAAACATCCCTGGGCTTCCCTGGTGGTTCAGTGGTAAGTAATCCACCTGCCAGTGCAGGAGATATGGGTTTGATCCCTGATCTGAGAAGATCCCACATGCGTTGGAGCAACTTATCCCTTGCACCCCAACTATTGAGCCTGTGCTCTAGAGCCCAAGAACCACAACTACTGAAGCCCATGCGCCCTAGAGCCCATGCTCCACAACAAGAGATGCCACTGAATGAGAAGCCTGTGAACCACAACTACAGAAAAGCTCAAGCATCAGTGAAGACCCAGAACAGCCAAAAATAAATAAATAAATAAATACAATTATTAAAAAAAAATCCCTAACAAGCTCTATGTGCCATCCCTTTAATTGACTCTGTCAATCATCATAAAAGCCTCTCTAAGTCGTCTTTGTCATGGATTGAGAGAATATGACCAACAAAAAAAAAAAAAAAAGAAAGAAAATTCAGAAAGGATGAGAAAGGGTGAGTCTAAAGGATGCTTTTCCCGATTTCTTCTATTTATATCACTGATGTTTCAAATACTCTTTAGTGCTATTTTTATAGAATATGTGTGCACAGTAGAAAACTTAAAAGCAACATAGAAGAATAAAAATAAGGAAGAAAGATCTCCTATAAGCTGACCACCCAGCTCCAAGAGATAAGATTTCCTTTATGTGTGTATGTGTGTGTGTTTCCTAAAATTGGGATCATACTATATTTGTTGCTTTATGTCTTGCTTTCTTAAGGTTAAAAATCCATGGATATTTTCCATGTCATATATAGTCTTCCAAAATATGATATTTTTAATGGCAACATAATTCTCTACCTTATTGATGCACCTTGGCTCACTTAATGTTTCCCCTACCACTGGGTATTTAAAAAGTTTTTAATTTGTCACCACTTATAAACAATGCTATGAAAGTGAAAGTGTTGGTTATGTCCAGATCTTTGCAACTCCATGGACTATAGCCCATCAGGCTCCTCTGTCCATTGAATTCTGGGTAGCCATTCCCTCCTCCAGGCGATCTTCCTGACCCAGGGATCAAACCTTGGTCTCCTGCATTACAAGTGGGTTCTTTACCATCTGAACCACCAGGGAAGTCCAAATAATGCCTTATCAATGTCCTTATACATAAATTGCTGATCATGTTCCTGATCTTTTCAAAGAGCAGTATTATGTGTGTGTGAAAATATATTTGATTTCCTGATACCTATAATCTATCGTTCAGACTTTCAGAAGAGCTCTCTGGATAATTCATAATGTAGGCTCTGAAAGATAAATGAATAAACCATGACTTTCAATTCTTAAATAGCTCCCCAGCAAACTATAGAATAAAGCTTCAATTTTTTAGCAGACCTTCTAAGCCCCATCTTTTTGACACCATGCCTGGAACTGTATACTTTTGTAATTCAGACTGCTTCTAGTTACTTGCACACTTCATGGTGTGTAATACATTGTTCCCTCTGCCTAGAAGGCTTCTCTCATCTTTTTCCCCTCCCTAATCCTACACATGTCTTCAAGGTTCAGTTCATGTGTCATCTCCTTCAGGCGATCTTTCTTGAATCCCTAGGTTGGGCTTAAGTGCACCTCCAATGTGAACCTGTGGCACCTAATGTGTGTTTCTAATATATCATATTAAAATCTGGTTTTGTTTCTACTTCTGCCACTAAACCTTAAGCATCCTGAGGACAGAGATTATGTCTAACTCATCCCTCAATGTGTAGTAGAGCCACTAACTTATGGTAGGTGTACTGTTGAATAAAACTGAATACCTTTTTGTGTTCATACCTGTAACTATTGCTGGTAATTTAGGAAAAAATGTTGAATGAAGTATCAAAATAATAATCTAGTAGAGGAGATTGGTTACAGAAATATGTAGTTACATAATAACTGTAATTCAATGCTTCTAATTACTTTGGGTTGATGGAGGAAGGAGCAACTGATTCTTCTTGGAGTTGGGCTGTGGTCTGGTCCATATGTTTCTCGTTTACTGCCTGTTAAGCTTAGGAATCTCAGAAAGTCCCAGTGACTCTCGATCAGTTGATATCTGTTTTCTTAAATACCATAACTTTTTTAGTGTGATTTCTACTGTTGCCCTTGAAATTTTCATACCTACAGTCAATCCAATATGGCACTATTTTGCCTCCTTGGAAATGTCTTCTGGAATGTGGAACTAGTGGAAGAAAATGCAAACTAGACACAAGTATCTCTAGATGGAATGAATCACTTTAATGTTTCTGAGAAATCCTCTACATCCTATATTTCTCCTCTGAGTCACCCGTGTCAGAAGAAGAATGGCTACAAAAGTAAAGCCCTGGTTCAGCCGCATGGGGACCAGTGTTGCTTCCTTATTCAGCGTGAGTGTGATTCCCATCACCACTTAATTGTCAATTAGCTCCTGTCAATTAGTGGCACAAAATGCTAATGTTCAGGGGGAAGGGCATGGAGAGACCAGAGGCACTTGCCAGGTAGCTAACTGACAAGATAGGACTAGAGCAAACTGGGGGTTGCCAGTAAGAGGACATTACAAAGACATTTCCTCCATCAGGGTACAGAGGAGTTCTGAATGGGTGCTAAATGCCCAGTATGTCCCCAGGCCTACAGAATGGCAGCTAAGCCAAAGCAGCCCTCTACCAACTGACTTTTCCAGAGAGAAGGTGGTAGCTGGTGGCCTGATGTAAGAGGCAATTACTGACCCACAGGCCTCCTTCTAGGTGGGAACCTAGGGGCTATGACTGAAGCAGCTAACACCTGTTTTAAGTGAATTGCCATGATCCCTTCAAGAGCTGTGGATGATCAGGGTCCTTAATCAAGAGCAGATGGACTGTCAACTATCTGATTAAACTGATACTGGAGCCTCCACATGGAGAAGAGTTTTTTTCCTGTGTGCTTTAAGTTCTGTCTAGCTTTTGAGAATGGCTGAATGCGGTGGAACAAGATTATAACCATGACTTTAATACAGGCAGTCCCCAGCATACAAATGAGATGTATTCCAAAGGTTTAATGACTTGGAACTCAAAACACATTTTCCCTACAGAATTAATGTTGCACATTAATTCTCAGGTTCTCATCCATCCCATTAAAAAACTTATTAATCCTCCAGTGTACCTGAATTATAATATAGTAGTAGTTGGAACGCTATATTCTTATTCTATGTTAGTTGCTGGGGCCATGTAATATAGACATAAAGAGGGCAAGAAAGAGGAACAGAATTCTACAACCCTTGCTCCTCTCTTGGAAATAGTCCTGTCCTGCTTGAGGCAAATTTTGAAACGTGCCAACTTGTTTCTGAAAAACACTCACCTTCTTTTTGGCACCTTTCCCAGGCAGGTTCTAGTGTCTTATTCAGTTCAGTTCAGTCACTCAGTCGTGTCCAACTCTTTGCAATCCCATGGACTGCAGCACTCCAGGCTTCCCTGTCCATCACCAACTCCCAGAGCTTGCTCAAAGTCCTAGGCTTTGCTAACTTCCCAACTTGATAGCTCCCCAAACTGCCTTAGCATCTGCAGTCCCCTCCATGACTTCCAAATCTCTAGTTTCCCTTACTCTCCATAAAATTACTATTTCCTCACAGAAGACCAAAATTTAGCTCATCCACTCCTGTGCCAAACCTATGCTGCTTCCTGACCTTCCAGGCTCTGCCAATAGCTATAAAATTCCTCTTCAGTTAAGTTTAAAAGCCCAGAGTCCTCTTTCTCACCCTTTTTCTTCATCAGTTAAGCATCTTGTTGACTCCTTTTTCAGAAGGTCTTTGGTTATCACCTTTCTTATTTGAGATCTCATCAGTGTAAGGGATTCTTTGACAGCTGCAGTTTTGGAACCACCATATGTGATCTCTTGCTTGAACGACAGACGCAGCCTCGTGACTGCTTTGATTACCTAGCTCCTCCCTCTTCCCTTTTATGATAGATGAGCTTTTCTCAAACATAGCTTTAATCACCTCCTCTATCCTTACCCCTAAATCTACCAATGGTTCTCCTAACACATAACATCTTATTATATTTATTTTTGTACAACCAAGATGAGGTAGAGCTCTTTATTCCCATTTTGAAAATTAGCAAAAACAATTTACTGAAAGTCACTGACCTGATCAGTGATGCAGCCAAGGTTTGAACTCAGGTTTGTATCCAAAGCCCATGGTCTTTTCATTTTCACACCACATCCTAGTGTAGTACAAATAGCTTTTGTTGGCAATCAATGTCTTCCATGATCTGGCTCAATTTTTTCTCACCCTCTCTCATACCACTCCTCTTTCTATTCACTTTATTCCCAGCTATCCAGACTACTTGCTACTTTCCAAACTTGCCCTGGATTCTACTACCTTTGTCTATACTGGATGGTGAGTCTTTTCCTTGTGAAGGCCCAATTCAACTGCTACTTCTTCAACAAAGCCTTCCCTTTTACTGTCCGCTTCAGATGCAAATATACTCAAACACTAGCCAGAAGTTTTCTCCCTTTTCTGAGTTACCACAACACTAATTGTAGCCTGTATTATAGTTATTTGAGTGGGGGGTTATCATCCCAACTACTTCTTTAAATCTATGAGGACAGGTACCCAAATTTTCTATACTCAGTCCTAGTAAGTGGAGGTAGGAATCCATAGTAGGGATTCACTTAATGTTTGAGGAAAAAGTATTAGTGGAAATGAAAATTGCAAGGTAAAACAAAGTTGAATGTTATAATGAGGAATTTCTATTTAATCAGGAAGCCCCCAGAGGATTTTGATCAGAGAAAGGCCATCACAAAAGTTGTGTATTTTGAGAAACTAATGAAGATTCCAAGTACAGGTTAGAGGAGAACTGTGCTGAATGAAAGTCTTAGTTCTGTTATGTATTAGCTCTGTGACTCTGGGCAAGTCACTTCCTTAATAACAGCTTTATTAAGGTACAATGTACAAACCACAAAAATCACCCTGTTAATGTGTAAAATTCAACATTTTAAAATATACTCACAGTGTCATGCAACCATCCCTACTATCTAATTCCAGAGTATTTTCATTACCCTGAAAATAAACTCCATACTCGTTATCACTCACTCCCCCTTTTCCCACAAACCTGCCAGCCCTTGGCAACCACAAATCTACTTTCTATCTCTGTGAATTTGCTTGTTCTGGACATTTCATATAAAAGATCATATAATACTCATTCCTTTGTGACTGGCTTATTTCACTTAGCACAGTGTTTTCAAGGTTTGTCCATGTTGTAGCGTCTATCAGTATTTCATTTGTTTTATTCATTCCACTGAATGAAGTGGAAATAACTTATCTTGTTTATCCATTCATCAGTGGATGGACTTCTGGATTTTTTCCATTTTTTGACTAGTATGAATAATGCTGCTATGACCATGAATGTACAATTATTTTTGTGATCATATGTTTTCAAGTCTCTTGAAAAGAAAGGAGTGGAATTGCTGGGTCATATGTTAACTTTTTGATGAAGTGATGGACTACTTTACAATTCCCACCAGCAACATGTGAGGTTTCAAATTTCTCCAAGTCCTCACCAATACTTGTTATTTTCTATTTTTGTTTTTTAAATTATAACTATTACTTTGCCAACAAAGGTCCGTCTGGTCAAGGCTATGGTTTTTCCAGTGGTCATGTATGGATGTGAGAGTTGGACTATAAAGAAAGCTGAGCACTGAAGAATTGATGCTTTTGAAGTGTGGTGTTGGAGAAGACTCTTGAGAGTCCCTTGGACTGCAAGGAGATCCAACCAGTCCATCCTAAAGGAGATCTCCTGATCAGTCCTGGGTGTTCATTGGAGGGACTGATATTGAAGCTGAAACTCCAATACTTTGGCCACCTGATGTGGAGAGCTGACTCATTTGAAAAGACCCTGATGCTGGGAAAGATTGAGGGCAGGAGGAGAAGGGGACGACAAGGATGAGATGGTTGGATGGCATCACTGACACAATGGACATGGGTTTGGGTGGACTCCGGGAGTTGGTGATGGACCGGGAGGCCTGAGGTGCTGTGGTTCATGGGGTTGCAAAGAGTTGGACACGACTGAGCGACTGAACTGAACTGAACCCTAGCATTAGTTACTCAGCCATGTCGGCTCTTTGTGACCCTATGGATTATAGCCCACCAGGCCCCTCTGTTCATGGAATTCTACAGGCAATAATACTGGAGTGCATAGCCATTTCCTTCTTCAGGATAACTACTTTAGTGAGTGTGAAACGGTATCTTGTGGCCTTCATTTGCATTTCCCTAATGACTAATATTGTTGAGCACCTTTTCATGTGCTATTTGTGCAACTTTGGTCAAATGTCTATTCAGATTCTTTGTCCATTTAAAAATTAGATTATTTGTCTTTTTATTGTTGAATTGTAATTGTTCTTTATATATTCTGGATGAAAATTCCATATCACATATATGATTTTCAAATATTTTCTCCCATCCTGTGGGTTGTCTTTCTTCATGGTGCCCTTTGAAGAACAATTTTTTTGTTTAATTTTAGTGAAGTCCAATTTAGCTATTTTTTATCTTTTTGTGCTTTTGGTATCATATCCCCAAAATTTCTAATCCAAGTTTATAAAGATTACCATCTCTGTTGTCTTCTAAGAGTTTTATAGTTTTAGCCCTTACATTTAGGTCTGTGAACCATTTCGATTTAATTTTTATATGATGATAGTTAAGGGTCCAAATTCATTCTTTTTCATGTGAATATCCAGTTGCAGGGGATGCAGTTTCGATCCCTGATCCAGGAAGATCCCCTGGAGAAGGAAATGGCAACCCACTCCAGTACTCTTGCCTGGAGAATCCCATGGACCGAGTAGCCTGGCGGGCTGCAGTCCACAGGATTGCAAAGAGTTGGATAGGTCTGAAGTAACTGACCACACAGGCATCCAGTTGTCCTAGAACCTTTGTTGAAAAGATTATTCTTTCCCCACTGAATTATTTTGGCACCCTTGACAAAAACCAATTAGCCATAAACATAAGGTTTTATTTCTAGATTCTCAGTTTTGTTCCATTGATCTATCTGTCTATTTCTATATTCTTTGCCAGACCACACTGTCTTGATTACTATTACTTTATAGTAGTTAATTTTGAAATAAAGAAGTATGAATCCTCTGACTTTATTCTTTTTCAAGACTATTTTGGTTTCCTTGAATCCCATTATGAATTCTATGATCAGCTTTTTAACTTCTACAAAAAAAAAGCAGCTAGGATTTTGATAACTGCACAATTGCACTCATCTCACATGCTAGTAAAGTAATGCTTAAAATTCTCCAAGCCAGGCTTCAGCAATACGTGAACTGTGAAATTCCAGATGTATAAGCTGGTTTTAGAAAAGGCAGAGGAACCAGAGATCAAATTTCCAACATCCGCTGAATCATCAAAAAAGCAAGAGAGTTCCAGAAAAACATCTATTTCTGCTTTATTGACTATGCCAAAGCCTTTGACTGTGTGGATCACAATAAACTGTGGAAAATTCTGAAAGAGATGGGAATATCAGACCACCTCACCTGCCTCTTGAGAAACCGTATGCAGGTGAGGAAGCAACAGTTAGAACTGGACATGGACCAAGAGACTGGTTCCAAATAGGAAAAGCAGTACTTCAAGGCTGTATGTTGTCACTGTGCTTATTTAACTTATATGCAGAGTACATCATGAGAAACTCTGGGCTGGAAGAAGCACAAGCTGGAATCAAGATTGCCAGGAGAAATATCAATAACCTCAGATATGCAGATGACACCACTCTTATGGGAGAAAGTGAAGAAGAACTAAAGAGACTCTTGATGAAAGTGAAAGATGAGAGTGGAAAAAGTTGGCTTAAAGCTCAACATTCAGGAAACTAAGATCATGGCATCTAGTCCCATCACTTCATGGCAAAGAGATGGGGAAACAGTGGAAACAAAGGCTGACTTTATTTTTCTGGGCTCCAAAATCACTGCAGATGGTGATTGCAGCCATGAAATTAAAAGACGCTTACTCCTTGAAGGAAAGTTATGACCAACCTAGACAGCATATTGAAAAGCAGAGACATTAGTTTGCCAACAAAGGTCTGTCTGGTCAAGGCTATGGTTTTTCCAGTGATTATGTATGGATGTGAGAGTTGGACTATAAAGAAAGCTGAGCACTGAAGAATTGATGCTTTTGAAGTGTGGTGTTGGAGAAGACTCTTGAGAGTCCCTTGGACTGCAAGGAGATCCAACCAGTCCATCCTAAAGGAGATCAGTCCTGGGTGTTCATTGGAGGGACTGATGTTGAAGCTGAAACTCCAATACTTTGGCCACCTGATGGGAAGAACTGACTCATTTGAAAAGACCCTGATGCTGGGAGGGATTGGGGGCAGGAGGAGAAGGGGACGACAGAGGATGAGACCGCATCACCGACTCGATGGACATGGGTTTGGGTAGACTCTGGGAGTTGGTGATGGACAGGGAGGCCTGGTGTGCTGCGGTTCATGGGGTTGCAAAGAGTTGGACACGACTGAGTGACTGAACTGAACTGATATTAAATCTGTAGATCAATTTGGGGAGCATTGCCATCTTAACCATATTAAGTTTTATAATCTTTGAATGTGGGATGCTGAGGCAAGTGATTTAACCTCCTTGAGTGTCATCAGCCTTATGTCTCAACTGGGAATAATAACAGCCATTCTATCTATCTCACTGGGTTATAGTGAAGATTGCCTAAGAAAATTCTTCTTAAAGGGATTATTTTTGATAGCATTACAGGAATCAGTATAGCTTCTTGAGGTCATAACTCAGGAACACTAAAAACACCAGTTCATGTTCATCTTAAAACCAGCTGGAATTTTTTACAGCCACCTCTTCTTTTTCTAAGGTGCCTATTGTGTGGTTGGTGTCATAGTAGTCTCCATGGAGTAGTATTAAAAAATGCAGGCTCTAGAGCCAGACTGCCTGTTTTCAATTCCCAGCTCTACCACCCCATTTGAACTTAGAAAAGTTACGTGCCTCAGTCATTCACTCTTCTCATTTGTAAAATGAGAACAATGATAGTACCTAGTTCATAGGGTTCTTATAAGATTGAGTGATTAATTCATGCAAAGTGCTTGGAAACATGCCTGACACAGAGCAGTTAATAAACATAAGCCATCATTACAGCATCTCATAGAAGTACATTAGGGCCCCACAGCCAGTGGCATTTATAATCAAATGCATATGACATTGCGTTCAAACCCTTGGTTTGCATGATTTGAGTAAGTCAAGCATTTATTTACAGCTGGAGTGAGTATCCTCTATAAACTAGAGTGAAATAGAAATTCTCACATAATAATCTGAAGTCTACAATTTCCCTGTGTGGATATATGAATAAATAATTGCTTTTAAAATGCATTTTACATTTTAACTAATTTAATTAATTTAATTTAACTAATTTAACTAAATGTAAAATGTATTTTACATTTTAACTACATTTAACTAAGAAGGGAAAATTAAAACCCTTCTTAGTCAAACAGAAAACATGCAGATTGCTTGGGATGATGTTTTCTGGGAAACCAATGCAACGACATTGCATCATTTTTTTTCTCCTTAGTAGTCTATTTTTCTCTGCTCCTAGGTTTAGTTTATTAGAAACAACTAGGGGGCAGAGTCAGAGCTATATCTGCACATCTATGCTGTGCCTGTCTCCAGTCCCCCCAGATATAGTCTGATCCCTGATGGCATCTGGTTCTAGGGAGCTTGCTTCGGGTTGATTGCTAGTACAGCGCTCTTCCTGCTGCCAGTCTTCTAGGAGCTAGAGCTCAGAGAAATCATTACTGAAACTGCTGCAGCTAGGGGCAGATTGGAAATCAGGGCATCCAATCTAATAATGACAACCTGAAAAAGAAACAGAGCAATTTCTTTTGGAACCAAAGCATCAAGGAGCCTTGTAGGGACTCTCGACAGGCCACCTAGTTCATTCCCTTGCCTCCAGAAAGACCTTTATGAAAGTCCCCACCCCTGCACACGCTGCTAATTAGTCCATTTCTTAACAAAGGGGAGGTGGACTTTAGGACACTCGAGCATTTAAGTGGAGTTTAAGAGATAAAGTCCTAAATGGGAAATCTTCTCTCCTCAAATCCCTCATTCCCCAGCAAGGAAAACCTAAGAAACAAAACAGCAGGGGAGAAAAAGTCAAACAGCAACAGATCCCTTGTGCCAGCAAAGTGTTGCTAAGCAGAGTAACCTGGGCATTGGATGTGGGCACAGCCATGAGGAAGCAGAAGTGTGAATCAGCCAAAGGCAACGAAAAGTAGCAGGAGACTTGTAGTCCCAACTTAGAGGAAGGCTCTGCTGCTCTTATGACTTTGAGACATTCTGATACAAAAACAATTTCCTCTGTTTCCGGCTGACAATAATTAAAAACTATTTATGGAGCCAAAGGCTGGTAAATGCTGGTGAAGAGTTCAATGTGAACCTGAAAAGAAGTGTATGCATTTATTTTAAAACCTAGGATTGTGCACTCAACCCCCTTGTTCTCCTCTCCCCAGTTCTCTCCTCTAGTTGGCCACTGTTTGATTCCTCTACACCAAAGAGCTCTTCCATCACCCATGTTTACAAATTAAGCTCCCATTCTCCCTGCCTATTCCTGGTCTCTATAGTGAAGATCCGACATGGGTGGGAAGCCACCGGACTCAACTAATTCAGGCAAAGGCAGGGATGATTGAGAGCTCCTGAAGGATCTCAGGACTGCATTTTAAAAGAACAGATTCACAGAAATTCATTTCTGATCCAGGAGAAATCTAAAACTAAATGATGTGACGAATTTTTGCGGAGGGAAGATTTTGGGAAAGAAGGGGCTTCTTGGTGCCCTTTGGATCGCACACTCCTTTGCTCTTAGTGCTTTGGCTGTATTCTAAGTGTAAAGTCTTCATCACAGGGAATATCGTCACAACTTCAAAATGTCCACCTACTCAGAAGCATGACACCTTGAAGCATTAGATTCTTTTTTTTTTTCATTTATTTTTATTAGTTGGAGTCTAATTACTTTATAATATTGTAGTGGTTTTTGTCATACATTGACATGAATCAGCCATGGATTTACAAGTATTCCCCATCCCGATCCCCCCTCCCACCTCCCTCTCAAAAAATGGGCCAAAGAACTAAACAGACATTTCTCCAAAGAAGACATACAGATGGCTAACAAACACATGAAAGGATGCTCAACATCACTCATTATCAGAGAAAAGCATTAGACTCTAAATGAAAGTAAGAATCAGATTTTGGAGGCTGTCTATTGCATCTCCATAAAATTGCCCAGTTGGTATCTCCCTTGGGGAAGGAAGCCTTCTCTCAGACTAATGATTGCCTTGTCGTGGTGATTCTTTGCTGAGAGGACAGTAGATAAGAGATGAATAAAATAAGCAACAAGATGGAGTTTGAAATTTGGGATGCTCTAAGCTCTCCAAGCCACGCTTCAGCAAAACATCAACTGTGAACTTCCAGATGTTCAGGCTGGTTTTAGAAAAGGCAGAGGAACCAGAGATCAAATTGCCAACATCCGCTGGATCATCAAAAAGCAAGAGAGTTCCAGAAAAACATCTATTTCTGCTTTATTGACTATGCCAAAGCCTTTGACTGTGTGGATCACAGTAAACTGTGGAAAATTCGGAAAGAGATGGGAATACCAGACCACCTGACCTGCCTCTTGAGAAACCTATATGCAGGTCAGGAAGCAACAGTTAGAACTGGACATGGAACAACAGACTGGTTCCAAATGGAGAAAGGAGTACGTCAAGGCTGTATATTGTCACCCTGCTAATTTAACTTATATGCTGAGTACATCATGAGAAACGCTGGGCTGGAAGAAGCACAAGCTGGAATCAAGATTGCCAGGAGAAATATCAATAACCTCAGATATGCAGATGACACCACCCTTGTGGCAGAAAGTGAAGAGGAACTAAAAAGCCTCTTGATGAAAGTGAAGGAGGAGAGTGAAAAAGTTGACTTAAAGCTCAACATTCAGAAAACTAAGATCATGGCATCTGGTCCCATCACTTCACGGCAAATAGATGGGGAAACAGTGTCAGACTTTATTTTTTTGGGCTCCAAAATCACTGCAGATGGTGATTGCAGCCATGAAATTAAAAGACGCTTACTCCTTGGAAGGAAAGTTATGACCAACCTCGATAGCATATTAAAAAGCAGAGACATTACTTTGCCAACAAAGGTCTTTCTAGTCAAGGCTATGGGTTTTCCAGTGGTCATGTATGGATGTGAGAGTTGGACTGTGAAGAAGGTTGAGCACTGAAGAACTGATGCTTTTGACCTGTGGTGTAGGAGAAGACTCTTGAGAGTCCCTTGGACTGCAAGGAGATCCAACCAGTCCATCCTAAAGGAGCTCAGTCCTGGGTGTTCATTGGAAGGACTGATGCTTAAGCTGAAACTCCAATACTTTGGCCACCTCCTGCAAAGAGTTGACTCATGTGAAAAGACCCTGATGCTGGGAGGGATTGGGGGCAGGAGGAGAAGGGGACAACAGAGGATGAGATGGGTGGATGGCATCACCGACTCTATGGACATGAGTTTGAGTAAACTCTGGGGGTTGGTGATGGACAGGGAGGCCTGGCATGCTGTGGTTCATGGGGTCGCAAAGAGTCGTACACGACTGAGCGACTGAACTAACTGAACTGACTGAAGCTAATTAATGGAGAAAGAGAAAGAGCCCCTTGATATAGGTCAGCCTCAGTCAACTGAGTGTATGTGTGTGTATGTGTGTGTGTGTGTGTGTGCACATGCCTGTGCTCTGTCATATCCCACTCTTTGTGACCCCATGGACTATAGCCTGCCAAGCTCCTCTATCATGGGATTTCCCAGGCAATAATACTGGAGTGGGTTGCCATTTCCTTCTCCAGGGGATCTTCCCCACCCAGAGATGGAATCTGTGTCTTTCTTGCTGTTTAAATTTGACAGTGGGTGAAATTCAGTCTTGGGTCAACACGCACAGTTGTGAGATGGGCATGTATTGATCCACAAGCAAACCCACTGCAGACAAGTGACAGGTTCTGCAGTGAAATTCCACCTGGCTGGCCTGTAACTAATTTGCAGGTGCATTGCTCTGCTGGGGCTTTCTGAAACACACTCCTTATTCTACGCTTTTTCCTTTAGGATTTCCCTCCCATCATCATCAGCACCACTGTCCTCTACCCTCTCCCCACAAAGACACACTACACAAGTTGCAGTGGTGGTAACTCTCCCTACTGGTAAGTATCCCCATCACTCTGAATGACGGAACAGCCAAACATGACCTGAGAGAAAGGGAAAGTTAATGAGCTGAAAGACTGCAAAACTTCTAAAGCAGGCTGCCTGAAAACATTGAAAATGCTGATGGATTTAGCTGTCTAATATCTTCAACAGAAGCAGTGATGTTTATTGTTTATTAATAATTGTTTTAATCTCTTCATTGACATCTACCTTACTCTTTAATCTGCCCCAAATACCTGTCTAAGTGGTTCTCAATCATGTTGTGAATCAGAATTACTATAGGAATGTATTTTTTTTTAATTTAGAATGCCCAGCTTCACCCCCAGAGCTACTGAATAAGAGTCTCTAGAAATGAGGCACATGTATTCACATAAAAAAAAAAAGATTTCCATGTGATTTCTGAGGTACAGCCAAGGTTGCAGACCACTGCCTTAGTCTCCTCTGGACTAATTTTGTCTTTATGACAACTTTGTTGATGTATGTATTATTACCCCCATTTTATAGATTAGGAAACTGAAGCTTATAAAAGTTCGATGACAGGTCAGGCTCACACAGCTAGAGATGTGTGGAGCTAAGATTCAAAGCCAAGCCCATGGCTCCAAATGACATGCTCTTTCACTTCATGACATTGAAGTGAAATTACACATAATGAGCTATGTATAAATTTTTTCAGTACCCTGATAGAGATCTCATGTAAACTAGATATCTTTACCTTATTTAGAGTAGCTAGTTCTTCCACAGAACTCTTTCTCTAAGCAAACTTTTGTTCAGAATTCCAATAAGTAAAACAAACATCAGGGACTTCCCTGGTGGTCCAGTAGACCAATAAAGAAGAACTATCTCCTCCATCTTTTTGGGCTCTGAAGCAGCCAATTTGAAATACACAATTCTAGTGAACTCCCTGATTCTGCTGATGAGGAAATTAAGGTCCAGAGAAGGAGATCAACTTGCCCAAGGTCACACAGCATATAGAAAATCAAGATCTAAAATTCAAGTTTACTAATTTAAAGATTAATGCTCTTTCTAACACACTTGATATGATAAAGATGGAAACCAGCAACAAATCCAGAAAGTTCTGGAGAAAATCCCAGTTATAGGAAAAAGCAAAAATATCAACCATTAATATACCTTGAGCACTTACTATATAGCAAGAACTCTTATTTTTTACTTATGGGTATACTCTGTTTCCAAGTACCTTCACCTGAATTAAACCTGTTTCATTCACAGGTCGCTGAGCTTCTTTTGAACACATTCATCATCTTTTCCTCTCTACTCCTACTACTAGTACCTTAATTCTGGCCCACATTATCTCTCTTTTCAAACAACTAAAAGTATTACTGAGATGAAATTCACCCATTTAAATAGTACACAATACTATTTCATATATTTCATATATATTTCATATATATTTATTTCATATTCATATATATATATATTTCATATATATTTCATATATATATATTCATATATTCATATATTCATAGAGTTCTACAGCCATCCTCACAATTTAATTTTAGAATGTTTTCATCACTCCTAAAAGAAACCCCATATCGGGGAAAGTCATCCCTGATTTGCCCCTTGCTGAAGACCTGGCTACCACTAATCTACTTTCTGTCTTTATTAATTTGCCTATTTTGGACATTTCATATAAATGGAATCATATAATATGTGGTCTTTTATGACTGACTTCTTTCACTTAGCATAATTTTTTTCAAGGCTAATCCATGTTGTAGCATAAATTAGTGCTTCATTCTTTTCTATTACTGCTGAATAGTATTCCAGTGTGTAGATATATCACATATTGTTTGCTGCTGCTGCTGCTGCTGCTAAGTCATTTCAGTTGTGTCCGACTCTGTGTGACCCCATAGACAGCAGCCCACTAGGCTCCACCATCCCAGGCAAGAACACTGGAGTGGGTTGCCATTTCCTTCTCCAATGAAGGAAAGTGAAAAGTGAAAGTGAAGTCGTTCAGTCGTGTCCGACTCTTAGCGACCCCATGGACTGCAGCCCACCAGGCTCCTCCATCCATGGGATTTTCCAGGCAAGAGTACTGGAGTGGGGTGCCATTGCCTTTGTTTACCCATTCATCAGTTGATGGACTCTGTTGTCTCTTGTTTGAACCACTGAAATAGCATTCTGACTGATGTTCTTTTTTTTAAATTAATAAATTTATTATTTTACTTTACAATATTGTATTGGTTTTGCCATACATTGACTTGAATCCTCCATGGATGTACATGTGTTCCCCATCCTGAATGCCCCCTGACCTCCATTTTCCTCTCCATTCTTCTCAGTGCCATTTGAAGTATTTTTTTAAATTTTTTAATTGAAGGATAATTGCTTTACACAATTTTTTGGTTTTTCCGTCATACATCAACAAGAATCAGCCATAGGTACACCCATGTCCCCTCCCTCCCAGACTTCCCTCCCACCTCCCTCCCCATCCCACCCTTCAGCCTGTCACAGAGTCCCTGTTTGAGTTCCCTGAGTCACAGAGCAAATTGGCTATCTATTTCACAAATGGTATTGTAAATTTCTATGTTACTCTTTCCATACATCTCCCTTTCTCCCTCCTCTCCTCCCATTGTGTCCATAGGTCTGTTCTCTATGCCTGTTTATCCATTGCTGCCCTGAAAATAAATTCATTAGTGCCATCTCTTCAGATTCCATATATATGTGTGGAACCTAATTAAACTTTAAAGCTTTTGCATAGCAAAGGAAACTATAAACAAGGTAAAAAGACAACCCTCAGAATGGGAGAAAATAATAGCAAACAACTGATAAAGAATTAATTTCAAAAGTATACAAGCAGCTCATACAACTCAATACCAGAAAAGCAAACAACCCAATCAAAAAGTAGGAAAGGGACACGAAGAGACACTTCTCCAAAGAAGACATACAGATGGCTATCAAGCACTTGAAAAGATGCTCAACATCACTCATTAGAGAAATGCAAATCAAAACCACAATGACATACCACCTCACACCAGCCAGAATGGCCATCATCAAAAAGTCTACAAACAATAAATGCTGAAGAGGGTGTGGAGAAAAGGGAACGTTCTTGTATTGCTGGTGGGAATGTAAACTGATACAGCCACTATTAAATATTTTTTTAAAGTGCCCATTTGCCATCATGACCTCAGGGGTTCCCCATTCTAAGTAGGAAGTCACAAATTTAATGTCTACTAGTGGCAAGACAGGTCATGCAAAAGTGTGAAACTGTGAAATGCAAGACAATTTTGAGTGGTCCTTCAGTAGTTGGTAGAAGAGTGCAAGCCCTGCTTAAAGACATTCAAATTTGAATTAAAAAAAAAAAAAACCCGTATACTCATTTAACAAATAATCAGACTGCTTTTCTCCATGCATGGTCTACAGGAGAAAAGCCAAATCACTTAGTGAAGGAAAGTTACATGGCTCAAAATAGCCTGGAGTTAAAACTCCCCTCTGGGTCCTCCCCACCATTCTATGCAAAACAAAGAACTCTCACCTGAAGGGAAAAAAATGGACATTAAGGTTGATTGCCCAGCTCCCAGCTGGTCCAGCCTCTAGGCAATTTCCAGAATTCCTTGGCCCAGCCGTTTAAGAAAACTACTCCGAACAACCTTGGAGAATGACAGGCCCCCTTAAGACAGTAGATTTCCACATATGTATGTGCCTATATATACTTCCTCTTTTCTTGGGTTAGTGAAGCAGCTCACTAATCTGACTGCTGCCCCTTCTCGCCCTATTAAAAAGCTTTTGCACAACAAAGGAAACTATAAGCAAAGTGAAAAGACAGACCTCAGGTTGGGAGAAAATAATAGCAAATGAAGCAACAGACAAAGGATTAATCTCAAAAATATACAAGCAACTCCTGCAGCTCAACTCCAGAAAAATAAATGACCCAATCAAAAAATGGGCCAAAGAACTAAACAGACATTTCTCCAAAGAAGACATGCAGATGGCTAACAAACACATGAAAAGATGCTCAACATCACTCATTATCAGAGAAATGGAAATCAAAACCACAATGAGGTACCATTACACGCCAGTCAGGATGGCTGCTATCCAAAAGTCTACAAGCAATAAATGCTGGAGAGGGTGTGGAGAAAAGGGAACCCTCTTACACTGTTGATGGGAATGCAAACTAGTACAGCCGCTATGGAGAACAGTGTGGAGATTTCTTAAAAAACTGGAAATAGAACTGCCATATGACCCAGCAATCCCACTTCTGGGCATACACACCAAAGAAACCAGATCTGAAAGAGACACATGCACCCCAATGTTCATCGCAGCACTATTTATAATAGCCAGGACATGGAAGCAACCTAGATGCCCATCAGCAGATGAATGGATAAGGAAGCTGTGGTACATATACACAATGGAATATTACTCAGCCATTAAAAAGAATTCATTTGAATCAGTTCTAATGAGATGGGTGAAACTGGAGCCTATTTTACAGAGTGAAGTAAGCCAGAAAGATAAATACCAATACAGTATACTAACACATATATATGGAATTTAGAAAGATGGTAATGATAACCCTATATGCAAAACAGAAAAAGAGACACAGATGTACAGAACAGACTTTTGGACTCTGTGGGAGAAGGCGAGGGTGGGATGTTTCAAGAGAACAGCATCAAAACATGTATATTATCTAGGGTGAAACAGATCACCAGCCCAGGTTGGATGCATGAGACAAGTGCTCGGACCTGGTGCACTGGGAAGACCCAGAGGGATCGGGTGGAGAGGGAGGTGGGAGGGGGGATCGGGATGGTGAATACATATAAATCCATGGCTGATTCATGTCAATGTATAACAAAAACCACTACAATATTGTAAAGTAATTAGCTTTCAACTAATAAAAATAAATGAAAAAAAAAAAAAAATAAAGGTGATCTGTTCCTGCAAAGTGCCGGTCTATTCTTTTTCCTAACCTCGCCTTCTCTAACTCCCTCACCCTACACTTAGCAAGGCTCTTTATCATTCCTTGACCTATCTCCTGGTTCCTTTTCCACTTCTCTTCTTCCTCTGCCCTCCCTTTCCCTCCTACTCCACATGCTCCTGCCACATAGCATTGGAAGGGCCCAAATGAACTCTCTGTACTCTGTGGCCTTGTGCATTTTTGTTCTGTCTAGAATGCCCTCCTACCTCTCTTTCTAGAGAGTTAGTTAATTCTCCATCCTTCAAGATCCTGCTTGATTGTCACCTACTTGATCACCCTTTGAAGTATACCTCTATTCCCATACCTACCACATTGCAATGGAACATTCTGTGCACAGGTCAGTCTCCCCTATCATGCCAAGAGCTCCTCCAAGGTAACAATGTTGTGATTGTTGTATTTTTAGAAACCTATCAAAATGCCAGCGAAACTCGTATGGTGGGTTGTTGGTTTTCTTGTCCCACAGACCAAGTGCTTTTCAGCTAGCAACGTTCTTCAGCTAATTACTGTCTGGGCATAGCAACTCCTCTCTGTCCAATTGTTCACAAAGATGCAGCTTCTACTACCATAGCTGGCCAAGAAGGAAGGAGATACTACATCCTTGTCTTCCCTTGGAGCAATTATTCACAGAACTCCAGGAGAAGTTCTCCAATTCTTGGTCCAAAATCATCTGAAGTTGGTATGTTGAGGTTTGAAATAAGACATGGTGATCCTGGCCTTGAAACTTCAATGTTTCATACAATGTGTATGCCAAATTGCTTCAGTTGTGTCCAAGTCTGTGTGACCCTATGGACTGTAGCCGGCCAGGCTCCTCTGTCCATGGGATTCTCCAGACAAGAATACTGGAGTCCATTGCCATGACTTCCTCCAGGGGATCTTCCCAACCCAGGGATCAAACCCGAGTCTCTTAGTTCTCCTGCATTGGCAGGCAGGTTCTTTACCACTAGCGCAAACTGGGAAGCCCATTTTCATATCACACAAGGGATGAATCTTCTTATCTAGGTGGTTGCAACTGGATGATCCCTGGGGCTTTGGAGAGTTTTCCATATGAATTTACCTCATTCTTCAATTCTCCCATTTCTCCTCCTTCCTTCCCACAGTCCTCAACTCTTTCTCTCTCCCAGCTTCTTCCACTTCACTTACCTCTTCTCTCAGTCGTCTCTCCCTAAAGTAATAATCAAGCCTCAAGACCTATCAGCTTTCTCTGACTTGCAAATTTTGCATCTTCAGGGGTCAACTGAATGTCAATATATTTTCTCCTTTTGTAAGTTCCTGCTGGCCTGCAGAGGTCAGAGTAGGCTGTCTCAGCGGTGAGCATTAGTCACAAAAGAGATGAGGTACACTGGTGGCTTTCTACTCAAGTCTGTGGGCTTGTTCACCAAACCCCCAAAATGTCTGTGATTAAATAGACCCTTCTTTGATTCTGAGAAATTCACTTCTCCCCTTGATATAACTAGGACTCTATTTCTTGTGAACAAGTACCCCTGCCTTATCCTGCTTAAAAAATTAGCCATCTCCTAGCCCAAAGTCTTTCATTCTTTTTCTTAAATTAACTTTTATTGGAGTATAGTTCCTTTACAATGTTGTGTCAGTTTTTACTATACAGCAAAGTGAATCAGCTGTACATATACATATATCTCCTCTTTTTTAAAAAATTTCTTTCCCATTTAAGTTACCCCAGAGCACTGAGTAGGGTTCCCTGACCCTTAGAGTAGGTTCTTATTAGGTATCTATTTGGTATGTAGTATCAATAATGTATATGTGTCAATCCCAAGCTCCTATTTCATCCCACCCTACCTTTCCCCCCTTGGTGGCCATACATTTGTTCTCTTCATCTGTATCAGTCTTTCATTCTTTTCCATCTTTCCTTTCTTCCTTCTTTCCTCCCTCTCTCCCTCCTTTTCTCTTTTCCTTTCTTTTCAGAAGCAATGGAAAGGGGAGGATAGGAAGATAATTAAACTTAGCTTGTTATACATTTTATTTGTCCAAAGAAAAAGTCTCAACAAGGATAATCTCCATTACTGAAATATAATGCCACATATTTATTGAATGATTTCTATGTGTCAGCAGTAAGTATCATGATAGTGATTTGTTTCAACGGGCTAGTAGTATGAAATTTCTCCAGAACTGGCCAGATCAAAGAACTTAAACTTTGATGCCAGAAGCCAGGATTTGCTACAGTGAATAAGTTTTTATACAAGGTGAATGGCATTTGACACAGCCAAAAAATTTGGTTATTTTGGTAGCCAGCTAGAAAATTCTGCTCCCAGTGCTTTCTGCAACAGTCATCTAATCAACGAGTTTGGATCGATCACCTACTATGTTCCAGGCACTATATTAATCATTGTGGCTACTACAATAAAAAGATGTTCATGTCTCATGGAGGAGGCAAATATATATACTACTAAATGCATTACAGTGTGTTGAGTGATGTAATCGGAGTATGAACAAGGTGATTTTGTGCAGAGGTTTGCAAACTGCTCACCAGTTTTTGTGAATGAAGTTATACTGGCATATAGACACACCCTTTCATTCACTTATTGTTTATAAATAATTTTGTGCTATACTGGCAGATGTGTTGCAATAGAGACCATGGTCTGCAAAGCCAAAAATATTTCCTACCTGACCTTTAACAGAAAAACTTTATCAACTCCTGCCTTAGAGAAGCTAAATCTTTTTTTGGGTAATCTGAAAAAGCATCAAAGAGATGTCATTTAAGCTGGAAGTTTTAGAATTAGTCTTACATTTTCAAGTGGACAAGAAAGGAAAGGAGATTATAGGCAGAAAGACCATAGGCAGAAGTTGAACAGACACATGGAGGTACAAAAAAAGCAAAGCCCTTACTAAAATCCACTGAATTATATAGTGTATGAATTATATATATAGTGTATGAATATATAAAGTTATTTTTCTAATATTACCTTCTTGGGAACTGGTTCAGTGTGTGCTAATGGAACACTCCTTTGAGTAGGACAATTCTACGCTGTACATTACAAGTTGTTTAATCCCTCCAGTTCCCATCCATAAATGCTAGTAGAGCCTTCCAGGCTCCATGACAACCACAATCACAAACATACTCCCAAACATCCCAATGTGGTTTGTGTATAGGGTATATGGAAGAAGCAGTAGGAAGTGGCAGGCTAGGAAGTTTACATGTTATCCAGCAGTCAGGCTGCCCCCCACCCCCCATCTACAGTTTATGGCCTTTCTGCAATATGCCAAGGTCAGTCTAGGGCAGGAGGCCCAGAAAAAGTAGATAGTTTTCATAATTCCATCCCTTGCCATTCCCCATCCAGCTGAACGCTGACCATTTCACCAAGACATAGTCAATTGAAGGGAACAAATCTGCTACAACCATACAGACAGCTGAAGTATGCCGCTCCATATTGAACAAACTGGGCCATTAAGCACACATTACCAGCGGGGAATCTGCCCTTTAAAATTGCTATTAGAATGCTGATAAAACATTTTAAATAACCCAATAAATAAAAGGCACCTTAAGAATAATGTGAATGTATTTCTATGTTCCAGAGCCCCACAAATTGAGCGAGATTTATTTTCATCATTGCTGTTAATCCTTGCAACCCCTTCCTTTTCCATATTTATTCAGCATGCATTTGAGGGAAGGCAGGAAGAGGCATTCTCAGGAGGGAGTGGGTTAAGAGTGTTCAGATAATAGCATTTCAACATGCTAAGGGTATTGGGAGGTAGAAATAAAGATCTTTCTCTCCCCAGATCTCAAGGTCAGCCAACCCTAAGCAGTAGTAATATTTCCTGGGCCTTGATGAGAAAGAATATGTAAATCCATGGCTGATTCATGTCAATGTATGATAAAACCCACTACAATATTGTAAAGTAATTAGCCTCCAACTAATAAAAATAAATGAAAAAAAAAGAAATATGGGGATTTTGAACAAAATGACAGGCACACTGTTATACTGGTTAGGTTGTGTGTCCACGTCCAAGAGCACTTAAGGACAAAGTTCATTTCCCCAGCATATTGAAGAGGGAGGATTAGTGAGGGTTTTAGCTGTTTCAGTTCTTAAGACCCTTTCCTGAATATGTTGCAGATTAGATTCCAATCAGCCTACCTTCTCTTTGTGCCTCCATCTCATTCACAAATTAAAACAACATTTTATGGGGTCCAGTTTACTTAAAATTGTTGTAATTATTGCTTCATTGATTGCAAACCAGGAACCACCCACTTCTTTTAAATACAGACAGCTGGGCCATCTGTTTCCTATGAATCATGTAAACAGAGAAGACTTGAGAGAAGGATTTAAACACTTTCCAACCTGGTTCTGCCTTATTTCAAAAATGCAATCAACTGTCCAGAGACTTAACAGATGCAATGCTTAATATCTGACCTGCCAACTTGATCATCTTGTATAACATAGGAAGTTCTGGTTAGAAAGTGAGGTCAAAGCCTCCAACCTAGTCACATTTGTTTGTCCTGTTCATTGAATTAAAGTATTTCTTTTATTATATGATATACATATAAACATGAAATAAAAATTCAAGCAGTTCAGAGTGGTACAAAATAAAAAGTAAAATGGCCCCTCCTCCTTGCTCCCAGACACATTCCTTCAGACCTTTGACTTTTCTGTGTTTGGGACTTTTGAGGTTAATTACATACTCTAGTTCTTGGTTTATTAACTGTAATCTGTATCTATTGAGGCTACCCATAAGGAAAGATGATGAATTTGGCTCCTTGGTCTTCTCTCTGAATGTAGCCAAGATCCGAGTTCATTAATTCTACCTCCCTTTCTCTTTCCCTTAAAATTGTTGTTATAGTCTTTAACTTCAGCTTTTTTTTTTTTTTTAACTTCAGCTTTTTAATAAGTGAAATTTAATATTCAAATAATATACTTAAGCCTTGATTTTTTAATCCATCCAGTTGGTTTTTATTTTATAATTATATTTTAGTGCAATCAAACTCAATATTTTCCTTTTCATGGTGTACACCTTTTGTCCTGTTGAAGAAATCGTTCTCTGCCACAAGGTCACAAAAATATTCTCCTATATTTTTTCTAAAGTTTTGTCTTCTATGCATCAGCCCCTAAACCTTCTGGAATTGACTGTTGTATATAGATAGTCTGAAGTAGATTTATGATTTCATTTTTTTCATATAGGTGATTATTTGTTGCAGCACTGTTTATTAAATAGTGCAAGCTGCCCCACTGTTTTGTAATGCTACTTCTGTTATATACCAGGTGTTCTAAAACACTTTCAATAATAGTGTTGGTTTGAGTCTGAGATCTCTAGTCTATCCCACTGGTCAATTTGCTTAAATTGAATTGCATACCTTGAATTGAGTTACATGCCTTTGTTGCATCACCTTTAAACTGAGGATAGCAATATTTTGCCTTAACTACCTCAGAAAGTTGCTGAGAAATCAGGTGGAATAATGCAAGTAAAGATGCTTTGATGGAAGGGAATTGTGGAATCAAAACATACTAGCATCACTTAGTTAAACCCTTTATATTTATTGAAGTGGTAACTGGAATTAAGAACAGACAAATGATCTGCCCATAAGGAAAGTATGATTATTATGCTCTGAGACTGTGCTTCCTAATGCTTCAGCACAAAGCAAAGAGCACTGTATCTGATCCTACTAAAAAAATCAAGTCCAACACTTAATCTACTAGGAGTGTCTGTTGGACCCTGTTCATGTTTTCCCAAAAATGTGATGTAATCTCTGAAGTTTAACATATTACTTCCGTAGAAGCCTGCGCCTTACAGCCAATTTCAAGGTTGAATGGTACAAGTGCAATTTTGCATAGGCCACCTCTGATTTAGCAGAGATTGATATAGATCACAGTCACTTAACAACTGGCCTCTGTCCAGTTGGTACCTGTCACACAGCTATTATGTGCTAAAATATAAGGCACAGTTAGATGATTTACATCTATGCTTTATAAAACAAGAACATCTATTTATAGAAACTGGCTCATCTGCAAATTGGCAGATACACCTGAACAAGAAAACAAAAGTTTGATTTCAACATTAAATGGCAATAAATATAATTAAAAACATTCATTTTCATTGAGTTAGGAAAAAATATGTCAGTCAAAGATTGAACTGCGCAGATGGGCTAAAAACAGGGAATAATTTTAGGATATGATAATGTAAGGTTATAATGCATTATTTTTCACTTTTATTGTGAGACATATTATTCACAAAAAAGAGATTAAACATACCTACAGTTTAAGGATTAATAATTTAAAGAAGCAACCACTCATGTATCTACCACGCAGGTTAAAATATAGTACATCACCAATACCTTAGAAGCCCTTAGTATACTTTCTATAGCATTTCCTCACCCCCAGGGGTGGCTATAATCCTGGATCTTATGCTACTTATTTCCTTGCTATTGTTTATAATTTTGACACCTATGTATGCTTCTCTTACAAATGCATTGCTTAATTTTGCCTTGTTTTGAAATTTACATTATTCTTGTAATTTTCCTCTTCATTAGCACAAGAAACAAACTGACTAAGCCTTAGATACATCTTCAGTTCAGTTCAGTCACTCAGTCATGTCTGACTCTTTGTGACCCCATGAACCACAGCATGCCAGGCTTCCCTGTCCATCACCAACTTCCAGAACTTGCTCAAACTCATGTCCATTGAGTCGGTGATGCCATCCAACCATCTCATCCTCTGCAGTCCCCTTCTCCTCCCACCTTCAATCTTTCCCAGCATCAGGGTCTTTTCCAATGAGACAGTTCTTTGCATCAGGTGGCCAAAGTATTGGAGTTTCAGCTTCAACATCAGTCCTTCCAATGAACACCCAGGACTGATTTCCTTTATGATTGACTGGATCTCCTTGCAGTCCAAGGGACTCTCAAAAGTCTTCTCCAACACCACAGTTCAAAAGCATCAATTCTTCGGTGCTCAGCTTTCTTTCTGGTCCAACTCTCACATCCATACATGACTACTGGAGAAACCATAGCTTTGACTATGCAGACCTTTGTTGGCAAAGTAATGTCTCTGTTTTTTAATATACTGTCTAGGTTGGTCATAGCTTTTCTTCCAAGGAGCAAGCGTCTTTTAACTTCATGGCTGCAGTCACCATTTGCAGTGTTTTGATAGCCTAAAAAAATAAAGTCTCTCACTATTTCCATTGTTTCTTCATCTATTTGCCATGAAGTGATGGGACTGGATGCCATGATCTTAGTTTTCTGAATGTTGAACTTTAAGCCAACTTTTTCACTCTCCTCTTTCACTTTCAACAAGAAGCTCTTTAGCTTCTCTTTGCTTTCTGCCATAAGGATGGTTTCATCTGCATATCTGATGTTATTGATATTTCTCCCAGCAATCTTGATTCCAGCTTGTGCTTCATGCTTCATCCAGCCTGGCATTTCTCATGATGTATTCTGCATATAAGTTAAATAAGAAGGGTGACAATATACATCCTTGATGTACTCCTTTCCCGATTTAGAACCAGTCTGTTGTTCCACATCCAGTTCTAACTGTTGCTTCTTGACCTGCATACAGATTTCTTAGGAGGCAGGTCAGGTGGTCCGGTATTCCCATCTCTTGAAGAATTTTCCACAGGTTGTTGTGATCCACACAGTCAAAGGTTTTGGCATAGTCAATAAAACAAAAGTAGATGTTTTTCTGGAACTCTCTTGCTTTTTCGATGATCCAACAGATGTTGGCAATTTGATCTCTGGTTCTTCTGCCTTTTCTAAACCCAGCTTGAACATCTGGAAGTTCACAGTTCACATACCGTTGAAGCCTAGCTTAGAGAATTTTGAGCATTACTTTGCTAGTGTGTGAGATGAGTGCAATTGTGCGGTAGTTTGAAGATACATCTTAAACTTAAATAAATTCAACTGTATGATAGGAAAAGAAAAGAAGGAAAAAGAAAGAACTAGCAGAAATAGAGGAAGAATAATGATCATTTAAATAGTATTAGTTATTCTGTTTTCCATCTAGAGCTGTCAAATAAAATACAGGACACCAAGCGAAATTTGAATTTCAGACAAAAAACTAAATCTATAATATAATTACTACATAGAAGATACTTACACTATTGATTGTTTATCCAATATTCAAATTTAATGTGGCTTCTAGCTTCTATTTGTTTTATTTGCTAATTCTGGCAACCTGTCCCACATCTTTCAATGAGCCTGCATACAGAGGGAATGGGGTATGGAAATGTGACTCTCATTTCTTTTCAAATATCATTTGACTTCTATAGTGTGATAATTTCACAACATTATGTGTAAATCCAGTGTTCAACTATAGTAATAGTAATGTGTTCTAGTGCTGGAGGCAAGACTGTCTTGTTGGAAGATATGTTGGTCTACTATGGTACCTTCCCAGGGTATTTTTTAAGGTGATTTTGATTATAGAAAATTGTATCAACAAGTGCATTCAGCTACTAATAACAGAGACTTAACTATAGCATTTTAAAAACAATAAATTACCACTCATATGAATATAGTCTAGAGATAGGACATACAAGGATGGCATAATAGCCTTAACTGTCATCAGGGACTCAGGCTCCTATCTATCTGCTCTACCATCCTTAATGCTGACTTGCATTTTTAAGGTTACTTCAAGGTCCAAAATGACTACTAGAGTTCCAGCTATTCCAGGCAGGAAATATGAGAGGTAGAAGACAATATGGGACTCACCAGCAGTCTGCCCAATCTTAAATAACTTTCCTGAAAGTCTTTCCTAATAAGGTCCACTTTAGGTCTCATAAACAGTTCCTAGTTGAAATGGAAGCTGAGAAATGTAATTTCTGATGAGCATATTACTATCCAGAAAAAAAATCTGTCACTAAGGGGGAAGGGGAAAGTGGATGTTGAATAGGCAATTAATAGTGTCAGTGATTTATTCCCTTATCTACTGAATTAAGAATCCAACTCCTGAGTGGCTTCCCTGGTGGCTCAGTCAGTAAAGAATCTGCCTGCAATGCAGGAGACGTGGATTTGATCCCTGGTTCAGGAAGATCCCCTGAAGAAGAGAATAGTTACCCACTCCAGTATTCTTGCCTGGAGAATTGCATGACCAGACGAGTTTGGTGGGCTATAATCCATGGGGTTGCAAAGAGGCAGACACGACTGGGCAACTAACAAACGTAAAACATAAACCACTGTGATTATTTTCATGGGAGACTGTCTAAAATCTCATCCATTACTTTTTTGATCATAAAGAATCAGTCAAATTATATTACCATGTTCAGAAAACAATTTATAAATCTGTCTATAAATTTAACATACATTTTAATCCAAAATATTACTACACTGCTATAAATAAGTAGCTTCTTCATTCAAATACTTTACAAGTAATGCTCTATAATACTTACATATTAATGGTTGGCACTAATGAATGCAGTCAGTCTTCCTAAAGAACACTTTCTCTTTGTTGACAAATCTGATATTGATTTTTATACTAAGAATCCATGTTTAAAGGATCTTTCAAATAACCCAAGTGCAGGGAACATCATCATGTTTCCTAAACTCTTTGTAAGGCGATCAGAGATACACTATTGGGTCATGCTTCTGGCCTGACACAGGTGTGTTGGATGCTACATTTATTTCCTTTGCTGCAGCAGCAACCTACCATGTACATTTTGTGATTTTCCAGAATCCTTGTTTTTCCTCTGGGCCACCATTTGATCCTTTTACCTTCTCTTGAAAGGTGTAGGATGATGCAGTATAAACAAAAGACAAACACACTTTTCTTTTAAGATGTTACAGAAAGAGTCAAGTAAGGAATTTTAAATAATGAGATCAAATTTAATTTTAGGGTTATTTAAATATTCAACTTACTAGTGATTTCCTACATAATCAAGAGTTTGCCTGCATCCTAAGGTGCTTCCGTCATGTCCAAGTCTGTGCAACCCTATGGACTGTAGCCTGCCAGGCTCCTCTGTCCATGGGATTATCCAGGCAAGAATACTGGAGTGGGTTACCATGCCCTCCTCCAGGGAATCTTCCTGACACAGGGATCAAACCTGTGACTCTTATGTCTTCTACATTGGCAGGCGGGTTCTTTACCACTAGCACCACCTGGGAAGCCTAATCAAGAGTTCATTCTATGGCAAAACCATACAGTGCTCCATAGGATAACTGCCAGCTCCCTAATCCTCAACTTTTCCAAGTGTAAGGGCCAGTCCTGGGAACAGAAGGTGTCTTAGTCAGCTGGCTGCTATAACAAAATATGACTTTTCATTGTATCCTCACATAGTGGAGATCAGAGACTGGAAAGAAACTCTCTTGTGTTTCTTCTAATAAGGTCACTCACTAATCCCATAAGGGTTCCATGCACATGATATAATTATCTCTCAAAGGCCCCACTTCCAAAAAACCATCTCACTGGAGGGTTAGGATTAAAACATATGAATTTTGGGGGGACATAAACATTCAGTCCATAACGGAAGGGCTGCCAACTACTCCATCACCTCTCCCATTAGCCTCCAAATCAAAGTCCAGGGATACAGTGGTAAGTTTCACTGAAGTTCAGTACTCAGCTCCCACTTCTGGACTCAGACTTACCAGCCATCATAGGTGGCTGCCCACACTATGTGCTTGGACTACACAGCTATATAAATAACTATTGTCAAAGGGAAAAAATTAAAATGACATTTCCTTTCATATATTTGTGTCTTTGATCATGGGATTCCTTCAGGCTCGAATATTCTACCTTGCATTTTCTTTATCAAATCTCAACTCATTTTTTCATGGCCTGGTCAGTGGCTAACTCTTCTGTGAAGGCTTGCCTAGTGTCCTCAGGCAGAACTAGCTCAACTTTCCTCTATACTTTCAAGTCACTTTACTTAGCACTAATAAGTCTGCCTAGTATACACTTCATTTTGCTTTGTATTAAACATACTGACATGTTTGTCTCTTTGACTAGATTGTAAACAATTTGTGGTCTAGGAGCAGATGTTAGTTCACCTTTGTTCATGACATGGACTCCCTCTCTCCCTATGGATTTTGGTTCAAAGTGGTCCTCATCCCATGATATTATTTGGAGGAAAGGTAAATAGTCATTCTTTTTTTATTCACCACTGATAAATTATGCATTGTAATGAAGTCATGAAGTTCTCCCAAGACATAATTCACTATGAGCCAGTATTATATTTGCTGTGCTTAGTTGCTCAGTCTTGTCTGACTCTTTGTGACCCCATGAACTGTAGCACTCCAGGCTCCTCTGTTCATGGGGATTCTCCAGGCAAGAATACTGGAGTAGTTTGCCATGCCTTCCTCTAGGGGATCTTCCCAACCCAGGAATCAAACCAAGGTCTCCTGCGTTGTAGGCAGATTCTTTCACCAGCTGAGCTACCAGGGAAGCCCAGTATTATCTTTAACAAAAGACCTTTTAAAACTCTATTCCAAGAAATGTTTATATTGCAAGAATAGCAAGCCCTCCTTAAGATACACTCCTAAAATCCAACCTGCAGAAAGTATTATCGAAGTCTCCAGTTACTCTTTGGAAAACATGAACTAACAACCAATAAAATCTATGTGTATATTTATTATCTATTCCTTGACATCTATTCTTACTGTCTCCATAAAAGGAATTGTTTTTAATGTATGAAGCATAACTTTCCCCATCTTTACAGCCAGTTTTACAATCAATTTGTATCCCTCAGTGGCTCAGTGGTAAAGAAACTTCTGCCAGTGCAGGAGATGCAGGTTCTATACCTGGTTTGGAAAAATCCCTTGGAGAAGGAAATGGCAATATACTTCAGTATTCTTGCCAGGGAAATCCCATGGACCAAGGAGCCTGGCGGGCTACAGTTGGTGGGTCTCAGAGAGTCAGACAAGGCTGTATATTGTCACCCTGCTTATTTAACTTATATGCGGAGTACATCATGAGAAACACTGGGCTGGAGGAAGCACAAGGGGAATCAAGATTGCCGGGAGAAATATCAATAACCTCAGATATACAGATGACACCACCCTTATGGCAGAAAGTAAGGAAGAACTAAAGAGCCTCTTGATGAAAGTAAAAGAGGAGAGTGAAAAAGTTGACTTAAAGCTCAACATTCAGGAAACTAAGATCATGGCATCTGGTTCCATCACTGGGACCATGGCAAATAGATGGGGAAACAGTGGAAACAGTGGCTGACTTTATTTTTCTGGGCTCCAAAATCACTGCAGATGGTGATTGCAACCATGAAATTAAAAGATGTTTGCTCCTTGGAAGGAAAGTTATGACCAACCTAGACAGCATATTAAAAAGCAGAGACATTACTTTGCCAACAAAGGTCTTTCTAGTCAAGGCTATGGGTTTTCCAGTGGTCATGTATGGATGTGAGAGTTGGACTGTGAAGAAGGCTGAGCACTGAAGAATTGATCCTTTTGAAGTGTGATGTTGGAGAAGACTCTTGAGAGTCCCTTGGACTGCAAGGAGATCCAACCAGTCCATCCTAAAGGAGATCAGTCCTGGGTGTTCATTGGGAGGACTGATGTTGAAGCTGAAACTCCAATACTTTGGCTACCTCATGGGAAGAGTTGACTCATTTGAAAAGACCCTGATGCTGGGAGGGATTGGGGGCAGGAGGAGAAGGGGACAACAGAGGATGAGATGGTTGGATTGCATCACTGACTTGATGGACATGGGTTTGGGTAAACTCTGGGAGTTAGTGATGGACAGGGAGGCCTGGTGTGCTGCAGTTCATGGGGTAGCAAAGAGTTGGACACGACTGAGCAACTGAGCTGAACTGAACTGAGAGAGTCAGACATGCCTAAGTGACTGAGCATGAGCCTGGTAAATTTAGATAAGTAGCTACATATTTCCAATACACAGTTGTTGGGAGGGGCACTATGCTGATCTGGCTGTTATTCTGGTCATGTAGAATCCAAGGGAGGAATGATCTTCTCAGTTATCAGTTGGGTTTCTTTCTTTCATTATTGCAGATACACCTGTGCAAATAGCAAACCTCTAAAATCAGCACTTTGGATCACAGTTTAGTCTACTTTATGGGACCAGTTGGGACTCCAGGAACATACATTTCAAAATGAATATCAGAGTATTTGCCCCTGCAGTCCTTGTGGCTGGATGGGGCAAGAGATTGGCCAAGGAGGTGCAATAATAAGAAAAATGCTCAGTAGTCTCTCTGCTTCTTCAGTCAGGCTCCCAGACAGACTTCTGAATCCCCAGGGTGATTCATACTCAATGACACTGTGTTCTGATAACTTAAATGTGGTAGGGTAGAAAGGGCTTCACAGATGGCACTAGTGGTAAAGAATTCACCTGCCAATGCTGGAGACATAACAGACATGGGTTCAATCCCTGGGTCCTCTGGAAGATCCCCTGGAGGAGAGCATGGCAACTCACTCTAGTATTCTTGCCTGGAGAATCCCCATGGACAGAGGAGCCTGGTGGGCCACAGTCCATGGGATCACAAAGAGTCAGACAAAGCTGAAGTGAGTTAGCATGCAGGCAGGGTAGAAAGATTAGGGGACTAGAAATATGCTAAATTTGAGCCTAATTCCTGAACTTGAGATAAATCAATTAAATTTCTTGAAATACATACCATTTTTTAATGTAAAATGGAGTTAATGCCTACCACATAGGATTGGGTAATGTATAACTGAGATGATGTAGGGCTGAACACACAGGAAACATTCATTTAATAGTAGCTTTAATCTATGAGTTGCCAAAAAAAGCTGCAGGTAACAGACAGTCCCTATTGGGCATTTGGTATGTGCACAATATTTTTGGATTTTTGCACGTACTAACAGCCCACATTATTTTCATAGTAACTATGGAATTCTAAACAGGATGTATCAGGTTGACTTCCTCCCAAAAAGTCCCACAGTATTTGCTCATCCTCAGTCTGAAATCTGAAATTCCCTTTAGTTTCACTTATAGTTCATCTAAATTGCAAAGCCTCGAGAACAGCTCGATGTTTATGCAGTATTGTAAAAGGTCCCAAAAGCTGGTTTTGATAAAGAAAAGAAAAAATTGATGAAGACACTAGGCCTTAGCGGATGGCTAACACCAAAGGGCAGGGATGGGTAAAGCCAGGAAAAGGTATGCTGTTAATATAATAAGCTTGGTGTATACATCAAGCAGAGAAGGCAATGGCACCCAACTCCAGTACTCTTGCTTGGAAAATCCCATGGAAGGAGGAGCCTGGTAGGCTGCAGTCCATGGGGTCACTAAGAGTCTGACACGACTAAGACATCCTTGTGCCTTATTTTATACCTAGTGGCTTGTATCTCTTAACCTTCTATATCTTGCCCCTCCTCCCATCGCTGTCCCCACTGGTAACCACTTGTTTGTTCTCTATACCTGTCAATCTGTTTCTGTTTTGTCATATTCACTCATTTCTTTTATTATTTAGATTTGTGTCTTGCATGCTTAACAGGCTACATTATACTGCCTCTCCAGGGAAAACAGGTATTACTAACCCCATCTAACAGATGAGAAACAGGTGTCCTGTGGCTGAGGTCGCATAGCCCCTAAGCAGAAACAGATCCTAAAGCCAGGGTCTCAGAATCTTTGCTTTAACCAGGACATCTGACCACTTCCTGTAGAGACTATTCTACAGCTTGGGATTTACAGTTTGCAAGGCCTTTCACAGTTTTGCCTCTGTTAGATAGGCAGCTCAAAGGCAGTTTCTCAGGCTTTGGTTATTCCACAACAGCTTGGTGGATTAGTTGCTGTTCTTTTTTGGTGTTCTAAAGCTGAGAATTCCTAAAGGGTTGATCTAAGAAGATTATAAAGAATAGCCCTAGAATGTTCTTTCATAACACTCTGCCTCTCCATCTTTAGGCCTTACAGGAAATACATTGGCAATTATCACAGGAAAACCAATAATTCGGCCAGCACTACCTAACAAATTGCTTTGAAACTATTTTAGAAGTGACAGATGAGTGCCAGGTCCTGGAAGGCACATGTTCTTGCTTCCTTAATTGCTGCCTGAACAAAAAGCATAAGGCAAATAATATTGAGACTCTTATCTCCAAAGTGCACTACTTCTGATGGCAGAAGAAGCTGTACATGTACCTGTTAAACAGGCCTACTGAAACCTTGTTTGCTCAATATTAATTAAGAGATGCTAATATAATCCAGCATCTGTGAACAAGGCAAGAAGACATCTGTAGATTATCAGGACAAGTAGTTCATATTTTTATAAACTTTTAATAGCTTAAGTAGCTCAAAGTACTTTTATAAATACTGAAATTCAACCATTTAATGCCTCTAGGATATGAGAAAAAGGTTAATGTTTAGGTCTTCCTATTTGGAATAAAAATATTGAGATGAAAAGCTATTAAACAAGACAGGTTTCCAGATTCTTAATTTGCTGCTACATCCTTAAGCTAATGGCTCTACATAGCAGTACTCATTCAAGGCAAAAACATAAGCATGAAATTTGGTTTTGGGTCTTGCTGCATTTTCCTTTATCCATTCAGCAATCTTCATATCATTTTTGTGATTCTCTCTTCCCTCACTCAAATGGCCTAGTGCTAAAAGATTTTTATTCTGGTTTCTAAAGTGGACCAGAGCCATACTCTGTGACTTGCTCTTCATATTCCCCACTTGAAAAATTACCCAAGTCCCATTCCAATAGGACTTTCTACAAAGTGTAATTTATAAAAGCAACCAGATGACCTCAAAATCCCAGTTCTGGGAAAGTACGTGGCACAAACAAAAGTGCTAGTAGGTAAGACTAGATGTAGGAAGATAAGAGAGTGAGGTAAACAACTGTCCCAGTTTGCCCATTGCTGAGGAGTTTCCTGGGACATGGGACTTCAGTGCTAAACCCAGAAAAGTTCCAGGTGAACTGAAACAAGTCATTTACCTAAGGCATATTGTTTATAGTAAGCAAACAATTAAAAAAAAGAACAAATGTTCATCAGTAGAGTAATGGTTGAGTAAATTAAGGGATGTCATTTTGTAGAGTGTTACCTAGTTATTGAAAAAATGAGGCAAATCTCATGTATTGAATAGAAAATATTACTACAATGAATTGTTAAATTCAAAATCAAAGTATACAATAAAATGTCAAGTATAATACCATTTTTGTTAAAGTTTTTCTTCTTAAAAAGGCAATGGAGGTAGAAAAGTGACATGATCAGATTTGCCTATTAGATCTAATCCTAAACATGAAAATAACTTGGCATTTAAGGATCCAATTTTGTATTGAATAACACAGGGATGATCCACACATTTGGAAAGATCATTAGAGCAATTATTAATAGTTATTATTCCTCAGGCTTATGAATTTTGAAAAATGTATCCTAAATACATGAAAAAAAATAGAGCAATCTAGAATAACTTGGGATTCCCTCATGGATCGGTCGGTAAAGAATCTGTCTACAATGCAGGAGACCTGCGTTCAGTTCCTGGGTCGGGAAGATCCCCTGGAGAAGGAAATGGCAATCCACTCCAGTATTCTTGCCTGAGAAATTTCATAGACAGAGGAACCTGATGGGCTACAGTCCATGGGGGTCACAAGACTTGGACACGACTGAGTGACCAGAATAACTGAGAATAACAGTGTCATACCAGAAGAGATGAATGTTCAAAAAAATGAATAGAAAAACAAAAGAATAATAGAATGAAAGCAAACAGGCATTATTCTCAATTTTTAAGTTAAGTGGCCTAAAAAAAAAAAAAAAGCCAAATGCAATTGCTAGTGATGGAAGTAGAGAGAATGAGTAAAAACTTGTAAGATAATGCTTAGCTAGGAAATAAAAATGTTTGATAAATAAAGTTTAGAGCTGTTTGAGTTTCATGGTAGTGCAGATCTTTGATGTGAACAGATTCACTATATGACATATATGAAAATAAATAAAAGTAGTTAGAAAACCATTTTAGTGAGTAGATACAGTCACGCAAAAATTGTGTTTTGTGAGTGAAATATGTTATAGAGGTATGCAAGACGTTGGGGAGTTGTCAGTGTCTCAGGACTTCTTTCTTTTGTATGTCAAAGGTCATCTATATTCAGAAAGAAATAAGAATAAAAATTAACTATAGTACACCAAATGGGTAATGATGATTTTTATTGATTGATATGAATACAAAATATTTTAACTTTTTCTTAATACTCTTCTGTTTTCCAACTGTATCTACAAATGAAATGTAGTCCTTTTATAATCAGAAGCAAACAAACAAAAAAAAAACATTCGTTATTAGCTTCTATGCATCACTGGGGTGCTTCCCTCATAGCTCAGTTGGTAAAGAATCTGTCTGCAATGCAGGAGACTGGGGTTCGATTCCTGGGTAGGGAAGATCCCCTGGAGAGGAAATGGCAACCCACTCCAGTATTCTTGCCTAGAGAATCCCATTGACAGAGGAGCCTGGCAGGCTATAGTCCATGGGGTTGCAAGAGTCAGACACGACCTAGCGACTAAATCACCATCCATCACTGGAAAAGGATTTCCACCGTGTGGAAAAGGATTGTGTCAATGCAGTGTTGGTGAGAGTGTAATGTAGAGGAACAAAACTTGCCACCCTAAAATGTCTCTTCAGGCTATAGATTATTTCAAGCTGAAAACAAGCAGGGCCCAAAAGACTCAGGAAGAACCTTAGACCTTCCTCCTAACTGCCTAAAGAATGTAGGGAAAACCAATTCCAAGAAGTGAGATATTATTAATATGATAGATAACTACAGTAAAACTACATGGGCTAGACAGGGAGGAACCTGGAAAAGTCTGTTAAAATTCCTCTCTGGGTCTCATTGTTTTTGTTGTTGTTGTTGTTGTTTAGTCGACTCTTTGTGACCATTGTTTCTGTGATGGAGTAGCCATCATAGTCAACAAGAGTCTGAAATGCAGTACTTGGATGCAATCTCAAAAATGACAGAATGATCTCTGCTCGTTTTCAAGGCAAAACATTCAGTATCACTGTAATCCAAATCTATGTCCTGACCAGTAATGCTGAAGAAGTTGAACAGTTTTATGAAGACCTGCAAGACCTTCCAGAACTAACACCCAAAAAAGATGTCCTTTTCATTATAGAGGACTGGAATGCAAAAGTAGGAAGTCAAGAAATACTTAGAGTAACAGGCAAATTTGGCCTTGGAGTACAGAATGAAGCAGGGCGAAGGCTAATAGAGTTTTGCCAAGAGAACACGATGGTCATTGTTTCTGTTAGGCCCAGCAAACATTTGTTTACCAAACATTTGCTTTTTAATTTCCATGTCAATTGCCTTACTCCGCCTTAAAGTCCTAAACCACTACCCCCAACATCCTCTTTTGTTTTTAGCTGAAAATGGTATAAAGGTGAGGGTTTCAGCCTTTTTCGCAAGTTACTCAATTCTCCTGGGTCTCTTCCATGTATACATGTTATTAAACTTTTCTTCAATTTTCTCCTGTTGATCTGTCTCATGTCAATTTCATTCCTAGACCAGCCAGAAGAAATTGTAATGTAGAGGACATTTTTTTCCTTCTTGACAGTAAATAGGTGACCCTTTTTTAGAAAGCAATTAGCTGTATCAATAAAATGTTTTAGCTTGAAAATCTTCAATCTAGCAATTTCACTTTTCTGTGTGGATATCTGTACATATAAGGACAATTATTGCAGTGTTATAATAGCAGAACTTTGGACAAACCACTATTCATCAATGGGTTATTGGTTAAATAATGTAAGCTATGTATCATTGGAAGGACTGATGCTGAAGCTGAAACTCTACTTTGGACACCTGATGCAGAGAGCCAACTCATTAGAAAAGACCCTGATGCTAGGAAGATTGAGGGCAAAAGAAGTGGGTGACAGAGAATGAGATAGTTGGAGTCCATCACCACTGATCACCACCTCAATGGACTTGAGTTTGAGCAAACTCTGGGAGATAGTGAAGGACAGAGAAGCCTGGTGTGCTTCAGTCCATGGGGTCACAAAGAGCCAGACACAACTTAGTGACTGAAAAACAACAACAACAACAACAACAACAACAACATGTTAAGGACTAAAGGGAAGACAATTAAAAGAACAAGTAAATAATGACATGGAAGGCTGTCTGTAGTATGTGGTTGAATGAAAACAAATTGCAGAACAATGTATTTGTAACCTTATTCCTTATATGTGTACATGTACACAAACATACACAAACATATTTGCTTGAGCATAGAAAAAGTCTTGCCTGGAGAATCCCAGGGACGGGAGAGGCTGGTGGGCTGCTGTCTATGGGATCGCACAGAGTCAGACACGACTGAAGCGACTTAGCAGCAGCAGCAGCAGCAGCAGCAGAAAAAGTCTAGAGATATAGAAATGGAACCGTTCTGTTAAAACAGTGGTGACAAGTGGGCTTTATCCCAGGAATGCAAGGATTCTTTAATATCCACAAATCAATCAATGTAATACACCACATTAACAAATTGAAAGATAAAAACCATATGATTATCTCAATAGATGCAGAAAAAGCCTTTGACAAAATTCAACATCCATTTATGATAAAAACTCTCCAGAAAGCAGACATAGAAGGAACATACCTCAACATAATAAAAGCAATATATAACAGACCCACAGCAAACATTATCCTCAATGGTGAAAAATTGAAAGCATTTCCCTTAAAGTCAGGAACAAGACAATGGTGTCCACTCTCACCACTACTATTCAACATAGTTTTGTAAGTGTTGGCCACAGCAATAAGAGCAGAAAAAGAAATAAAAGGAATCCAGATAGGAAAAGAAGAAGTAAAACTCTCACTGTTTGCAGACGACATGATCCTCTGCATAGAAAACCCTAAAGACTCTACGAGAAAATTACTACAGCTAATCAATGAATATAGTAAAGTTGCAGGATATAAAATTAACACAGAGAAATCCCGTGCATTCCTATACACTAACAATGAGAAAACAGAAAGAAAAATTAAGGAAACAATACCATTCACCATTGCAACAAAAAGAATAAAATACTTAGGAGTATATTTACCTAAAGAAACAAAAGACCTATATGTAGAAAACTATAAAACACTGATGAAAGAAATCAAAGAGGACACAAACAGATGGAGAAATATACCATGTTCATGGATTGGAAGAATCAATATTGTGAAAATGGCTGCACTACCCAAAGCAATCTATAGATTCAATGCAATCGCTATCAAGCTACCAATGGTATTTTTCACAGAACTAGAACAAATAATTTCACAATTTGTATGGAAATACAAAAAACCTCAAATAGCCAAAGCAATCTTGAGAAAGAAGAATGGAACTGGAGGAATCAACCTGCCTGACTTCAGGCTCTACTACAAAGTCGCAGTCATCAAGACAGTATGGTACTATCACAAAGACAGAAATATAGATCAATGGAACAAAATAGAAAGCCCAGATATAAATCCACGAAACTATGGACACCTTATCTTCAACAAAGGAGGCAAAGATATACAATGGAATAAAGACAAACTCTTTGGCAAGTGGTGCTGGGAAAACTGGTCAACCACTTGTAAAAGAATGAAACTAGAACACTTTCTAACATCATACACAAAAATAAACTCAAAATGGATTAAAGATCTAAATGTAAGACCAAAAACTATAAAATTCCTAGAGGAGAACATAGGCAAAACACTCTCTGACATAAATCACAGCAGGATCCTCTATGATCCACCTCCCAGAATATTGGAAATAAAAGCAAAAATAAACAAATGGGACCTAATGAAACTTAAAAGCTTTTGCACTACAAAGGAAACTATAAGCAAGGTGAAAAGACAGACCTCAGATTGGGAGAAAATAATAGCAAATGAAGAAACAGACAAAGGATTAATCTCAAAAATATACAAGCAACTCCTGCAGCTCAATTCCAGAAAAATAAATGACCCAATCAAAAAATGGGCCAAAGAACTAAACAGACATGTCTCCAAAGAAGACATACAGATGGCTAACAAACACATGAAAAGATGCTCAACATCACTCATTATCAGAGAAATGCAAATCAAAACCACAATGAGGTACCATTACACGCCAGTCAGGATGGCTGCTATCCAAAAGTCTACAAGTAATAAATGCTAGAGAGGGTGTGGAGAAAAGGGAACCCTCTTACACTGTCGGTGGGAATGCAAACTAGTACAGTCACTATGGAGAACAGTGTGGAGATTTCTTAAAAACCTGGAAATAGGACTGCCATATGACCCAGCAATCCCACTCCTGGGCATACACACCAAGGAAACCAGATCTGAAAGAGACATGTGCACCCCAATGTTCATCGCAGCACTATTTATAATAGCCAGGACATGGAAGCAACCTAGATGCTCATCAGCAGACGAATGGATAAGGAAGCTGTGGTACATATACACTATGGAATATTACTCAGCCATTAAAAAGAATTCATTTGAATCAGTCCTAATGAGATGGATGAAACTGGAGCCCATTATACAGAGTGAAGTAAGCCAGAAAGATAAACACCAATACAGTATACTAACACATATATATGGAATTTAAAAAGATGGTAATGACAGCCCTATATGCAAAACAGAAAAAGAGACACAGATGTACAGAACAGACCTTTGGACTCTGTGGGAGAGGGCAAGGGTGGGATGTTCTGAGAGAATAGCATTGAAACAAGTATACTATCAAGGGTCAAACAGATCTCCAGCCCAGGTTGGATGCATGAGACAAGTGCTCATGGCTGGTGCACTGGGAAGACCTAGAGGGATGGGATGGGGTGGGAGGCGGGAGGGGGATCGGGATGGGGAACACATGTAAATCCATGGCTGATTCATGTCAATGTATGGCAAAAACCACTACAATATTGTAAAGTAATTAGCTTTCAACTAATAAAAATAAATGAAAAAATAAAATAAAACTGTGGTTACTTCTGTAAAGGTTAGGGGAAGGGCAGAGAGAGGCTTTCACTTTCTATATTTGTATATTGCTTAAGATTTTCTTTTTTAGTCATAAACATGTAAAATCTTGTTAAAAAATAAGAGTTTTATCCTGAAAAAGAAATCATTACACATGCACATACAGACAGACAGACACACACACACACACACACACACACTCAGATAAACTCTTTCCCATTAAAGTGTTAGAGGTTGATTGGAACCATAAAATCTGACTGGAGGAGTCAGATGCAAGTTAGCTGAGGGTCTCCAGAGATGCAAAATCCTACCACCAAGGAATGAATGAATGAGTGAATGGCATTTTAGATCTGGCACACAAGAAAAAAGAGGTGAATAGTTTTGGGTGAACTGAGGGCAGAGGGTGTTCCTAGTGTTTCCACATTGTATCACAACACATGAAAGACAACTAACATATTCTCTCAAAGGGTTTAGGGAATCATCGGCTATATATTATATAATTTATCTTCAGGGCTAGTTCCAGGAAACCATTCTGAAGTCTTATGTACTGATTCCAGCCAGGTCTATAAAGGACTCCCAGGATGGCCAGTAAAGTGTAATAACATGGCTAAATTTTCCATTGAATTGAACCTAAATATTTGAATAGATAGCCCTGTAACAACATGGTTTTCAACATGTACATTCTTCATAGAACATTATGCTGTGAGTTCCTATTAATTAAATTTAACCTAGACAACACTTATCAGTCCACCATCTTCACTCTCCACTACCAAAGAAGAGAAAATAGAAAAGAAAAAAAGATGGCTTTAATTTGCTCAGACATCCTGGTTTTGTTGAAATGATTTTAAATCCTTTGTTTCTTAATCGATACTTTCCCCCTTGTAATTAAAGTATGGCAATAAATAAGGATGAAGCCTTTTATAATACTTGACAATGACAGGGTCAGGCTCTCAGTCTCAAATTCATCAGCTTGAGATGAGAAGCAGCAGCACGAAGGGGGAAACCCATCTGTCTTTATTAAGACTTGGCACCAATAGAGAAAAGCTCATTTAGTAAATGGCAGTTTCCATTCTGCAAAGCGACAGAAAATTTACTGCACTGTCAGCAGGAAAAAAATAGTCCACTCAGAGAAAGTTGTTATATTCAGTTCAGTCGCTCAGTCGTGTCCGACTCTTTGTGACCCCATGGACTGCAGCATGCCAGGCCTCCCTGTCCATCACCAACTCCCGGAGTTTACTCAAACTCATGTCCATTGAGTCGGTGACGCCATCCAACCATCTCATCCTCTGTAGTCCCCTTCTCCTCCCACCTTCGATCTTTCCCAGCATCCGGGTCTTTTCCAGTGAGACAGTTCTTTGCATCAGGTGGCCAAAGTATTGGAGTTTCAGCTTCAGCATCAGTCCTTCCAATGAATATTCAGGACTGATTTCCTTCAGGATGGACTGGTTGGATCTTGTTGCAGTCCAAGGGACTCTCATGAGTCTTCTCCAACACCACAGTTCAAAAACATCAATTTCTTCGGCCCTCAGCTTTCTTTATAGCCCAACTCTCACATCCATACATGACTACTAGAAAAACCATAGCTTTGACTAGGCAGACCTTTGTTGGCAAAGTAATGTCTCTGCTTTTGAATATGCTGTCTAGGTTGGTCGTAACGTTTCTTCCAAGGAGCAAGCATCTTTTAACTTCATGGCTGTGGTCACCATCGGCAGTGATTTTGGAGCCCAAGAAAATAAAGTCTCTCACTGTTTTCATTGTTTCCTTATCTATTTGCCACGAAGTGATGTGACAAGATGCCATGATTTTAGTTTTCTGAATGTTGAGTTTTAAGCCAACTTTTTCACTCTCCTCTTTCACTTCCATCAAGAGGCTCTTTAATTCTTCTTCGTTTTCTGCCATAAAGTTGGTGTCATCTGCATATCTGAGGTTACTGATATTTCTCCTGGCAGTCTTGATTCCAGCTTGTGCTTCATCCAGTCCAGTATTTCTCATGATGTACTCTGCATATAAGTTAAATAAGCAGGTGACAATATACAGCCTTGACATATTCCTTTCCTGATTTGGAACCATTCTGTTGTTATATTAGGGAGATTTAAAGAGAAAGCATTTTAGTGATATTACAGAGGATAAAAATTTCTACCTAATAATACATAGCAAAGTAGAAAAAATGAGTAAATAAAAAGTTATAAAAAAAAAAAAAAGTTATGTCATTGTCCATATTGCCTTTCCCTTTCCTAACACTCTTACCTTCTAGACCTATTCCTATCTTTTCCATCATTTATGGCCAGAAATAAGCCCCAGATCTACCCCAAACCCTCCCTAATTTCAATCCAAACTGATTTCATCTTCCTGCCACCAGATTTTTCTAATGGGCATAATTTAGCACACTAAATTTACTATGTATTTTCATCCTCTAATTATTCAAGTACTGGTTTGCTCTGCCCAACTAGGTTTCAAGTTCCTTGTGGAATGTTTAAGACACCTTAGCACTTGGCAGGGTGCTAGGCAAATAATAAGTGTTCAACAAATGCTTGATCATGAAATTTTTTCTGCTCTAAATCTCATTATCCATGATGACCATCTTCATTGTACAAGAAACTGAAAAAAAAAAAAAAAAAACCAATAGCTCAATCTTTTAAATAATTCAAAAGTATTTATGAAAGTAATACACACCCAAGGTTAAAACATAATAGAATACAGTGCAAAGCAACAGACATCTGTTTTACCACACCACATCTCATATTTATGTACCCCCCCAGGACAGCCCCCTCTACTTGTTTAGCTGTTTCTTCTTGTAGTTATCTCCTATAATTCTAAAAGATACATGCACCCCAATATTCACTGCAGCACTGTTCACAGCCAAGTCATGGAAGCAATCTAAATGTCCATTGACAGAGGAATGAATAAAGAAGATGTAGTATACATTTACAATGGAATATTACTCAGCCATAAAAAGAATGAATTAATGCCATTTGCAGGAACATGGATGGACCTAGAGATTATCATACTAAGTGAAGTAAGCCAGACAGAGATAAATAAGTATCATATAATATTGCTTATATGTGAAATCTAAAAAAAAAAAGAAAGATACAAATGAATGTATATATAAAACAGAAATAGACCCAAAGACATAGAAAATAGACTTATGGTTACCAAAGGGGAAAGCGGTGGGGGCAGGATAATATTAGGAGGTTAACATATACACACTACTATATGTAAAGTGGATAACTGATAAGGACCTACTGTATAGCACAGGGAACTAAACTCAGTTTTTTGTAATAACCTATATGGGAAAAGAGGCTTCCCTCATAGCTCTGTTGGTAAAGAATCTGCCTGCAATGCAGGAGACCCTGGTTCAATTCCTGGGTCAGGAAGATCCCCTGGAGAAGGAAATGGCAACCAGTATTCTTGCTTGCAGAATCCCATGGACAGAGGGGCCTGGTTACAGTCCATGGAGTTGCAAGAGTTGGACACGACTTAGTGACTAAACAACCAACCATATGGGAAAAGAATCTGAAAAGGAATATATATACATAATTGAATCACTGTGCTATACACCTGAAAGTAACATGACACTGTAAATCAACTATACTTTAATTCAAATAAAGAACACTAAGGTCAATATCATTCTCATTTCTTTATAGGTTACTATTTTCTCTCTGGAAGCTTTGAGGATATCTTTATACTTTTTATTCTGATATTTCATAAGAATATACTCTGAAATTTTCTTTGATAATTCTCTCTACTTTGTTCTCTCTTGAATTACTATTAGTCAAATGTTGAATCTCCCTAATTTTCCTTTTATATATCATGTTATTTTCAATCTCATTTTCCTTCTTTTAGTCTTTCTGTGCTTTCTTTTATATTTCCTCAACTCTTCCAACTTCCCTTGAATTACATCTCAATAATCATATTTTTTAATTTAATTTTTTAATTTGACTTCTTATTATTTATTTTCAGATATCTTATTCCTGTTATATAAATGCAATGTTTTCTTGAATCTCTCTGAGTATACTAATTAGGGTGTTTTGCCTCTCTCTTCTTTTTTTCCTCTCTCAAGAGCCCTTGATATTTTTTTCTATCTGTACATCATTCTTTCATGTTGAAAGTTTCCCTTAAATATTTGGTGATCATTGATTCTTTTGTTCACATGGAAGAATGAGACAGTAAAAAAAAGTGTTTGGGAACTTCATATACATGAATAGGGAGCTAGTCATTTTGTTGTTGGATTTTCTAAATGCAAAAAAATGTGGACGCCTTTTCTCTTGGACCTCTCAATCTCTTTAAAGAATAACACAACAATTTTTGGAGCTCATGGAGGATATTTCTGACTACAAGGTATTCTGTCTACCAGACTGGGGGTGGGGGTGGGGGTGGGAAATGGAGGAATCTATAAAAATGACTTATTAAAAAAACTATAATAATTTATCCCTTCCCCCACCCTTATGCCTTACATCTCACCCATTCTCTTTTTCAAATGTAGCATTTATGCAGAGAAGGGTGACTTTCTCTTTTACTGTATCACCCCTCTGCAAGCATTGTAAACTGTAGCTTCTTCTATACTACTTTGTCAGTTCCTACACCTCCATCTGCTTTCCAGCTTTTATCCAAGTTTCATCCACTAATGGCTCCTTTTCCATTCTCTTCATCATCATGAATTTATATCTTTTGCATTCTTTTTCTATCTTGAGATGAAGAGGTAATATATGTATGTAATCAATCTGCTGTCTTTAACTTACTGAATTGCATAAACCTGTTTTTTGTTTTGTTTCTTTCTGGCCATGCCACACAGCTTGCGGGATCTTAGTTCCCCATCCAGGGATTGAACCTGGACCCTTGGCAGTGAAAGTGCCAAGTTCTGAGCACTGGACCACCAGGGAACTCCCTATAAACCTGTTTTGATTTATGTTTGAGCTCTCGCTTTGCTATTTACCTCATTTCGTCTGGAAGTACCATACATATTGCTGTGATGGCATTCAGTTGATTTAGTAATAAAAGCCCATTTTATAGGATACTGAAATATTAGAACAATGAACTTCAATATAGTCCCTTCTTAAGCAGAATTTTATTTTTCAGCTTTGTTAAGATGTAAATAACATATACCTTTCATGTATCACAGGCTTGGCATAGTGAAGGGGCTTGAGTAACTCAAAGAAGCTATGCCATGCAGGGCCACCCATGATGTGCCAACAGGTCATAGTGAAGAGTTCTGAGGAGGCTTTACAAATAACTGATGAAAGAAGAGAAGTGAAAAGCAAGGGAGAAAAGTAAAGATATACCCAACTGAATGCAGAGCTCCAAGGAATAGCAATGAGATATAAGAAGGCCTTCTTAAGTGAACAATGCAAAGACATAGAGGAAATTAATAAAATGGGAAAGACTAGAGATCTCTTCAAGAAAACCAGAGATAACAAAGGAATATTTCATGTAAGGATGGGTACAATAAAGGACAGAAATGGTAAGGACCAAACAGAAGCAGAGGAGATTAAGAAGTTTCAAGAATACACAGAAGAACTATACAAAAAAGGTCTTAATGACTTGGATAACCATGATGGTGTAGTCAGTCACATAGAGCCAGATATCTTGGAAAGTGAGGTCAAGTGGGTCTTAGGAAGCATTACTAAGGACAAAGCTAGTGGAGGTGATGGAATTCCAGCTGAGCTATTTCAAATCCTAAAAGATGATGCTGTTAAAGTGCTGCACTCAATATGTCAGCAAATTTGGAAAACTCAGCAGTGGCCACAGGAGGAAAAGGTCAGTTTTCATTCCAATCCCAAACAAGGGCAATGCCACAGAATGTTCAAACTACTGTACAATCATGCTCGTTTCACATGATAGCAAAGTAATTCTCAAAATCCTTCAAGCTAGTCTTAACAGTATGTGAACCAATAACTTCCAGATGTATAAGGTGGATTTAGAAGGGCCAGAGGAACCAGAGACCAAATTACCAACATTTGTTGGATCTTGGAGAAAGTAAGGGAATTCCAGAAAAACATCTACTTCTGCTTAATTGACAATGCTAAAGCCTTTATGTGAATCACAACAAACTGTGGAAAATTCTTAAAGAGATAGGATTACCGAACCCCTTACCTGTCTCCTGAGAAAATTGTATGTGGGTCAAGAAATAACAGTTAGAACCTGACATGGAACAACTGGTTCAAAATTGGGAAAGGAGTATGACAAGGCTGTATATTGCCACCCTGCTTATTTAACTTATATGCAGAGTACATCATGGGAAAAGCCAGACTGGATGAATCACAAGCAGAAATCAAGATTCCTGGGAGAAATATCGACAAGCTCAGATATGCAGATGATACCACTCTCATGGCAGGAAGTGAAGAGGAACTAAAGAGATGCTTGATGAAAGTGAAAAAGGAGAGTGAAAAAGCTGGCCTAGCAGTCAGACAAGTGTGGAGACACTTCTGGAAGTAATATCGTGATGGCTGGCAAATGAGAACTCCAAATTCAGTTCAGAATTGTTTTGGTTGGTGATGGTGTTACTGGAAAAACTACATTCATGAAATGTCATCTGACTGGTGAATTAGAGAAGTATGTAGCTACCTTGGGTGTTGAGGGCCATCCTCTTGTGTTCCATACCAACAGAGGACCAATTAAGTTCAATGTATGGGATACAGCTGGTCAGGAGAAATTTGGTGGACTGAGAGATGGTTATTATATACAAGCTTGGTGTGCCATTATAATGTTTGATGTAACATCGAGGGTTACTTACAAGAATGTGCCTAACTGGCATAGAGATCTGGTACGAGTGTGTGAGAACATCCTGATTGTGTTGTGTGGCGACAAAGTGGATATTAAGGACAGAAAGGTTAAGGCAAAGTCAATTGTCTTCCACCGAAAGAAGAATCTTCAGTACTATGATATTTCTGCCAAAAGTAACTACAACTTTGAAAAGCCCTTCCTCTGGCTTGCTAGAAAACTGATTGGAGACCCTAACCTGGAGTTTGTCACCATGCCTGCTCTTGCCCTGCCAAAGTGGTCATGGACCCAGCCTTGGCAGCACAGTACAAGCAAGATTTAGAGGTTGCTCAGACAACTGCTCTCCCGGATGAAGATGATGACCTGTGAGAAAGTGAAGCTGGGGCCCAGCATCAGAAGTCTAGTTTTATAGGCAACTGTCCTGTGATGTCAGTGGTACAGCGTGTTTGCTACTTTATTACATAGCTGAACAGAACATGTACTTAATCTTTGGATGCTGAAGGAGATGGATGGGCTTTGGAGTGAATGTGGCAGTTTAAAAAAATACCTTCATTTTTTGGACCTGCATATTTAGGTGTTTTGGAACACAGTTGTTTCCTCCTTGAGTTTCAAATATAAGACTGCTATAGTCACATGACAATATTGAGAGGTGGAATCTTGTTTGTTACTGTCATTCCCACTCCTTTTCATTTAGAATCAGAATAAAATTACATTTCAAATATCTAAAAAAAAAAAAAAAAAAAGCTGGCTGAAAACTCGACATTCAAAGAACTGAGACCATAACATCCAGTCCCATTTCTTCATGGCAAATAGATGGGGAAAAAATGGAAGCAGGGACAGATTTTCTTTTATTGGGCTTTTCTTGGACTGCAAGAAGATCAAAACACTCAATCCTAAAGGAAATCAACCCTGAATGTTCATTGGAAGGATTGATGCTGATACTCCAATACTTTGGCCACAATGCAAAGAGTCTACTCATTGGAAAAAAAAAAAAACCCTGATGCTGGGAAAGATTAAGGGCAGGAGAAGGGGGGCAACAGAGGATGAGACAGTTAGATAGCAGCACCATTTGAGCAAACTCCAGGAGACAATGGAGGGTAGGGAAGCCTGGTGTGCAACAGTCCATGAGGTTGCAAAGAGTTAGACATGATTTAGCAACTGAACAACAACAAACTGATATATAACATGTGAAGTTTAAGGTGTACAATGTGAAATACGTGTGTGTGTGTGTGTTAGTCTCTCAGTTGTGTCTGACTCTTTGTGACTCCATGGACTGTAGCCTGCCAGGCTCTTCTGTCCATGGAATTCTCCAGGCAAGAATACAGGAGCGGGTAGCAATTTTCTACTCCAGGGGATCTCCCAGGGATAGAACCCAGGTCTCCTGCATTGTAGGCAGATTCTTTACCATCTGAGCCACCAGGGAAACCCCAATGTATGTATATGTATATATATGTATGTATAAGCACCAATATATCATTGAAAAACAAAGATCATGACATCTACTCCTATTACTTCATGGCAAATAGATGGGGGAAAACTGGAAACAGTCTCAGATTTCATTTTCCTGGGCTCCAAAATCAATGCAGATGGTGACTGCTGCCATGAAATTAAAAGATGCTTGCTCCTTGGAAGCAAAGCTATGACAAACCTAGACAGTGTGTTAAAAAGCAGAGACATTACTTTGCTGACAAAGGTCTGTATAGTCAAAGTTTTGGTTTTTCCAGTAGTCGTGTATGGCTGTGGTAGCTGGACCCTAAACAAGGCTGAGTGCTGAAGAATTGGTGCTTTCAAACTGTGGTTTTGGAGAAGACTCTTGAGAGTCCCTTGGACTGCAAGGAGATCAAACCAGTCAATCCTAAAGGAAATCAACCCTGAATATTCATTGGAAGGACTGGTGCTGAAGCTGAAGCTCCAACACTTTGGCCATGATGCAAGGAGCCAACTCATTGGAAAAGATCCTGATGCTGGGAAAGATTGAGGGCAAGAGGAGGAGTCAACAGAGGATGAGATGGTTGGGTGGCATCACTGACTCCAAGGACATGAGTTTGAGCAAACTCAGGGAGATAGTGAATACAGGGAAGCCTGGCATGCTGTAGTTCATGGGGTCACAAAGAGTTGGACATGACTTAGCAACTGAACAACAACAGCCATATAAGTTTATAAATAAATATATATATATGTATTTCATATATATATATATTTATGTATATATATGTTTAAGGTGTACCATGAGAGTATGATGTGAAATATATGACTTAGCAACTGAACAACAACAGCCATATAAGTTTATAAATAAATATATATATGTATTTCATATATATATATATTTATGTATATATATGTTTAAGGTGCACCATGAGAGTATGATGTGAGATATATGACTTAGCAACTGAACAACAATGGCCATATGTTTATAAATAAATATATATATATGAAATATATATATATATATATATATATATATATATATGTTTAAGGTGTACCATGAGAGTATGATGTGAAATATACATGCGTGGCAGACTTTAAGGTGAGTGTTTCCTGGGGTAGCTGCTACATGGCTAACCTAGCTTTCCAAACCATGGGGAAAATAAAAATCCACCAAATAATCAATTGAAAACATTGACAGATTTAATCTGTACTGAGTAAACTCATTTGGCCAAGGTCATCAATGTGAGTGGTGAAGATAGGAGCAGTACTTGGACCAATCACCATATGTAGTCCAAGTCAGAGAGTACTATTATCACACTATAAATCTATAACAAGAAGGTAAGAAATTACATTATCACAGTGCTAGAGCTTGGCGGAGGAGCCTGGTAGGCTGCGGTCCATGGGGTCGCTAAGAGTCGGACGCGACTGAGGGACTTCACTTTCACTTTTCACTTTCATGCATTGGAGAAGGAAATGGCAACCCACTCCAGTGTTCTTGCCTGGAGAATCCCAGGGACGGGGAGCCTGGTGGGCTGCCGTCTATGGGGTCGCACAGAGTCGGACACGACTGAAGCGACTTAGCAGCAGCAGAGCTTAGCTACTGAGGCTGCTGAGGCTGGGGGTGGGGGGATCCTTCTTGTAAAAAAAGAAATAAGCAAACTCTGAATTTGAGTAGTGTGAGCTAGGTTTTATTGGGTTAAAGGGTTATTTTTAAAAGGGAGAATTAGAATTCTAAGCATGACAATCCAACATTATCAATTCACTTTCTTATTTTTAAGGTCTTGCAAGCCCTTCTAGAACTGACATTTTTACCCCCAAGGAAATCAGAAGTGAGCCAGAATGAGCTGCTGATTTGCAGAAAGTAAGAAGTGGATCTTAGATAGACACAGCTTTAGTATCAGGGCAGAAGTATGATACAGCAGTTAGGAGCATAGGTTTAGACTCAGCCACACCTGGGTTAAGATTTTAAGCTCCATCACTTCCTAGTTGTGTGATCTTGATCAAAGTATTTAACCTCTGTAAAATTCAGTTTTCCCTTCTGTAGTTTCTAAAGTGAACTAAGCTCTGTCAAGCTTTGGTGCCTCTGGATAGGCAACTCCCTCTGCCTTGAATACCACTCGCCTCCTCTAACCCTGACCAATTCTTACTCATCCTTCAGATCTCTAATCCATATTGCCACTTCCAGGAAGTCGCAATTCCCTAGAGTTAGGTAATGCTCTCCTGTATCTCCTCCCCAAGGATCCTAATACAACTTCAAACATAAGAAATGTATGATAATTGGTGGTTTTAAAAAATTTGTTTCTTACACACATTAGGAGCCAGCAAACAAGGGCCTGTGGGCTAAATCTGACCCATGACCTCTTTTTAGCTCCCAAGAATGGTTCTGCATTTTTATAGAATTGATTTAAAAAGAGAATATGCAACAGAGATCTTAAGTGTCCCTCAAATCCTAAAATATTTACTATCTGGCCCTTTACGGAAAAAGGTCAGCATTTGCTGACCCCTGCCATAGATCATAAACAATTTGAGGGTAAGGACTATTTTTCATTTCATAGTATGTCCTGTTCTTAGCACAATGCCTCACACATAGGCACTCAGATATTCACTGAATGAAGGAATGAATTAACGTTTATAACCAGCATTTTTTAAAGTATAATTAATGATAGAATCAAAACACAACTTTATTTTGTCTCCCAATGTCCAATAAAATATACTCCTTTGGTATAAAATTTCTCTGACCTTGGATGGAAACTTGGACAAGGCCTATGACTTTTCTGTTCATTCCTTCAAGAATAAACAGTCCTAAAATCACTCAAAGTCACAAAACACAGTCTTGATTCAGTAATCAGGACATATTCAGTCCAAGATATTAATCAAATTCTTCAAGTTTTACTCAGAAGTAAGGTCTGCCCTCCCAACCCACACTGAGGCCTATAGGTGTTGACCATCTGCCTTTGGAGAAGAGGGGGATGATAGCTTTTCTTCTTTCTCTCCCCACTTGCCAGCTCTGATTTGGACCCTCACCAAGGTGGAAGCAGGAAGAGGGACAAGAGGTAAAGGGATTGGTCATTTCTTCCTTGGGAAATGGCTTCCCACTCTCTGGGTCTCTGGATCTTTTTTGGGTTCTTTAAATGTCCTCATGACTGAGGATCACTCAGAGATACTATTTGGGAGACCTGGGTTCATAATTCATATCCAGGTTGGTAGTTTACAGCTCTTTCCTCCACCCCTAGGAATCCAATAGTTATCTCCAGCCTTTTTTTTTTTTTTTTTCTTTTGCTGGGGTCTCTACATCTAGGTGGTTCTATTGGACTGTTTCCAGTGTGACCCCACATTTGTTCTCCCTATCTCTAGCATGGCACCCTTTTGATTGATTCCCAGGAAATCCTCAAACATCCCTTGCCTGATAAATTCTGGGAATGCTGGCCAGTCCCAACACAGTCAACCCTATCCTCTTGCCAATGACCACGTTCGCTTTCTTGGGATGTGCAGCTCCAATTCTCTGCCTCTACTGCAGTGAACAAATATCGAGCTCTTTGAGTGGTCTGGAGAAATCCCTCTCCCTACTGTTGAGGTGAAGGAGGTAATACCTCCACCATTAAAGCATTCCTGTAGAAGGTGGAGTGGAGTCTTAGCCTGCCAATAGATCTCTTCAGAGACGTGTTTTCACAAGTTTTTCCCTCACTCTCCTCCACAATGAGCCTTCTTTTTATTTCTTGGACTCTGTGCTGGAACATTTCCTTTGTAAATTCTATATATCATGATCTGGCTTTGGAATTCCCATCTGTTGTAGGGCATCTATGTCTTTCTGGAAATTTAAATTTTAATATCGTGCTACATAAGTCTTTTTTTTCCTAATTAGGTAGGAAACATTAGACTATCTCTAATGATATCTCCAGCTATATTCAAGTAACCTCATTTTTTTGACGTGTAAAAAATTGAGATGGCAACATTAACATTTATTGAGCACCTACCATGTAGTTTTAGAGATGTTTTCTTTTCTAACACTAATGAAGAGAGTTTTTCCCAAACTAAGAAATTAATTGACTATCTCAAGGTAACCCAGAAAATATAGATTAAAGGTGAGGCTGAAACCTAGGTCTATCTGACTTCAAAATCCATCATCGTTTCATTACAACATGATCTTCAAACTTTTTCACCAAATTATTCCAAATGGCAGAATAGAATGAACATACATCCCTGGAGAAGTCTGGCTAGCCCAATGAAGCACCACTGCAAGTGCAATATTTCTCTGAAGTCTCATGCTTGATAAAAAAAAAAAGTGTATACAACATTTGCATTTTATTCCACAATATGGTTTCATTGTCATATAAATTATCTTGAAAATTATCACTCAAATTGCCTATGTTCTCCCTATCTGAAATTTCAAGTAAAATTGATCCTCTCGAAAAATGCATCATGTTTACCCTGTAGTTTCATAAATCTTGAGTATACTACTCCAGTTTTCCATATTCCAGTTTTCCTACTCCACAAGGCATTAGACTATGCTGCTGATTTCAAGGAGAGTCTCAACCCATTGTAACTGCTAGAATGAGGGAAATGAAAAGATAAAGGATGCAAAACTTGTTAAAGAGAATTTGGGGAAAAGGAAAAAGCACTGCAGTAATTTCTTAAAAATTGGTATAATACATAATTATGCTATTATTATTATGAAATTGAAAGTGTTAGTTGCTCAGTCTTGTCCATCTCTTTGCAACCCCATGGTCTGTAACCTGCCAGACTCCTATGTCCATGGAATTTTTCAGGGACGAACACTGGAGAAGGTAGCCATTCGCTTCACCAGGGGATCTTCCAGACCTGGGGATTGAACCTGGGTCTCCTGCATTGCAGGCAGATTCTTTACTGTCTGAACCACCAAGGAAGTCCCCATTATTATTATATACTATTATTATTATTAATTCCATAATAGAAATTGTTGATGACCATGAGTTTTTGGATGAACAAGGCACTAATGTCACTATAATATTGCAAAAGTGACATGGAAAAATTGGAATTGGAAAATTTTGGAATATTTGAAATATTGGAAAATATTGGAAAAGGACATTCAGCTGTTCTTAACCTGGAGGCAATGGAGCACAGAAATTATATGCCTATTTCTAAAAAAGTGGACAGTCCATAGCTTTCATTAAGTTCTCACAGCAGTCGAAGACCCACCAAAGGTTCAGAACTACTGCTACAGAGAAAAGAGCAGAGACTTTGGGATAGCACTCCTTGTTTTCAAATACTGGCTCCAGGCTTATGAAACTATGTGATATACTTCATCTCTAAGCCTTAGTTTTCTTATTTGTAAAATGAGAATAATAATATTCAAACTACAGAGTTATTGCAAGGATTAAATGAAATTCTCTACATTAAATGCTTGACATGGGGTAAGCACTCAAGAAATGTTAATCTCCTTCCTCTTGCCACAATATATAAAACATGTGCATGCGTGCTAAGTGGCTTCAGTCATGTCCGACTCTGTGCAACCCTATCGACTGTAGCTTGCTAGGCTTCTCTGTCCATGGGATTCTTGAGGCAAGAATACTGGAGTGGGTTGCCATGCCCTCTTCCAAGGGATCTTCCTAACCCAGGGATCGAACCCATATCTCTTATGTCTCCGGCATTGGCAGGCTGTTTCTTTATCAGTAGTGCCACCTGGGAAGTCCCATATTAAACACAGTAATGGCATTTAAACTACAGTTGGATGAATCACTTATAATGGCACATGTACCCAGGATAAATATGCCTTATTTAAAGATATTCTACTTAAAGCTTAGACCCCCCCCCCCACCAATTAGAAACTCAGACCTAGATTCCAAGACTGATGTTAAATCTCCACAAAAACTTCAAAATAAAAGAATTCAGTTGGTGCCTAAAAAAAAGTTTCCCAAACCTGGGGAAATACATATGCACACATACTGTTTATGAAGATGGAACTATTTAAATATCACTACATCCTGGCATGTTTGGTTTCAATTCTACACATATTAATTACTGTAAAATCTAAGATGAAAAAAGTCTTGAATTGAGCAGGAGATCTGATTTCCTTAAATGTCCTATGAAGAGGCTTTTACAAAAACAGGGAGTCTTTGCTAATCCTACAGATTCATGAAGAAACCTCGAAGGGGTTAAAGTGGAAGGCTTAGACAAACTTTGCTTCTGAGCTTCTTCATCTCCTCCCTCTCAGGCTCCCAGCCGCTAAGGCAAAGCAGAGCTGATTCACTACCTTTCCCGCACTCTCTAAACTGTTGCCTGCGAAAGAGGAACTGGGGACTTAACTATTCAGGCTGCTTCCATTCAGGTGTTCCGGAAGGATGGTATATACACATCCAAAGGGACAATTCTCTTGGCTGTTCGGGGTTTACAAGGAGCAGGCATCTGAAACTGCGCTCTGAAGCTGTAAGTGGCAACCAGCGTTTCAACTCACTAATAGAGGGTGCTTTTCTCTTTTGCGCTGGGAAGATCTGACTCTTCAGGAGGATGAAAGAGAAAGCGTATTTTGCATGAACATAGTCCTGTTTCTCTGGCAAAACAAGGCTTTCTTTCTATTTTCCAGATATTCCAGAGATGTTCCTGAACAACTTGCCCGTCGGTGTAAGCTTCAAAAGGGATCCTTAAAAGGCCAGCCCCATTCATCCCACGAGCCACGAGAAAGGTAAGACTTGGAAATATGGTGATGTTATTTATGGTGAAAATGCGGTTATTTATCCGCAGGTGTGACAAATCGGCACTGTCTGCCGCGAAAGATACAGCAGCTCTCACTTGAAACGCTTATTACTTAATGGCTTCAACCATTGAAGACGCGCTTGCGGCTGGAATTGTTTTTTCACAGGCTCCTGTGGAACTAGATTCTCTAACAGTTCCCACCCCGCGTAGCTTCTCTCCCCAACACCGGGCAGGTAAATGTGAACAGAACGCGTTAACTCTTGAAAGCTATTGCAAGAGCCAAAACTCTCTTCTGAGTTGTTTCACTGATCATTTTCCTGAGCTATGTGGTGAGATTTCAGCTCTGAAATTCTATAAGCAGGTGTCATTTGGAAAAATATAGAATTGCCAATTTAGAACTATCACATTAAAGAAAAGCAAAAGGAACTATGGGGAGCTCCTTGAGGACCAAAACAGGGATCAGGTTACACTTATCTCTATATCCCCAGCACTTCATAGGGGGCCTGGTACTTGGTTTGCACTCAAAGGTTTGCTGAATATGTCAGTCTGAATACATACAGAACTTTGCTTCTCTTATTCACCCTAGGAATCCCTCTCCATGTTGATGGATGAGCAAAGCTTCACATTCCCTTCTCATTTTAAGGAGCAAAATTCATGGTCTAGGTATGTATGTTATTTTGCTTTTGTGAGGTTATATATACTGTGCTGATGTTGAACATAATCGAAGACTTGGCATTTCAATGTTCATACCAAAATCATGAGTTTTTTTGCCAAGAGTTTTATTTACCAAATTAATGACAAAACATACAATTAGAAAATCAGAGGTGCATTCACATTACTTGTAGGTGTTTTGATTTACATTGGAAGTAAACCAGATGTCCAGGCTAATGTTGGACATTGGCCAGTTATTAAGTTAATTGCTTTTCATTTTCCCTTCCCCCAATCTCCCTTCCCACTTTCCTTTCTTCCTCTCTTTCCCAATGTTTTCCTCCTACCCTATCTTCATCTGTGCCTCTTAACCACTTATTTCCTCCCACTTCTTATCGGCATTTCCCACACCCCTCATCATCTTCTCACATTTTTCCTTCCTTCTTCCCCCCTTTCCTCCATCTCCCTTCCTTTCTTTTCCTAATGCCTTTCCCATTTTCCTATCCCTCACTCTCCTTATCCCTCATCAGCTTTCCATTACTTTTACAAAGACTAGAGACTGATTTTCATTTTATTAGCTTTCTAGAAAAGAAATGTAGGATACTATAATCTTACAAAGGTCTTTCCACAATAACCAGATTTTTTAGAATTAATAGAATTTTGGCTTCTTTTGAAATTGCATGGTTGTTTTCCTTTCCAAATGGTCCAGACCTTTTAATAGAGCAATCACATTGTCTGTGCAACTCATCAATTAGTTAACTAAGAGAGCTATGGCGATCCTATGTGGAAAGCTTTTATGAGAAGTTGTCACAGATATAGGAACAGATTAAGAAAGAGGACCCCCTTCACCCATATCTAACTTTTCATCTACTCATTTCAAAATCCTTCAGATTTAAGAAATTGAACTGTAGACCTCTCTGAATTGAACAGGATGTTTGGTGTTCTGCAGACACAGAGGTTTTAAGAAATATATGGTTAGTTTTAAAAACCCTCAAATGAAATGTTTAAAGAAGTTGACAAACTGTATATGAGAGTGTTGTTATTTACAGCTTCTTCAAGCTTCATAGAATTCTAATAAATATTTAATAAATAGTTAGACCTTAAGGAAAATTCAGTGTTGATTGTGTTAGAGGCAGTATTATTAATTGTTAATGAAAAGCATCTATAGACACAACTGAACTGTCTAAAACTTCAGGCCATGAACCCATTCCACGTAGTTTTCCTTTAAAATCATGGAACTGAAATAATTCAAGAGCAAAGTTTCTAACAAAGTAATTATTCATTTTTTTTTTTGTCTGTGGCACACAGCTTGCAGGATCTTAGTTCCCTGTCCAGGGATTGAACCCAGCTCCACAGCAGTGAAAGTGCCAAGTCCTAACCACTAGACTGCCAGGGAATTCCCCAAAAGTGACTATTCCTTAATTCTAGGTTATACTCAGAAATTTAAGTCTTCTTTGCACCGTAAGAGATAGAAGAGTTGGGGAGGGAAATAAAAAGGGAGTTTCAGGCACTTCCCAGCCTTTATTATCTATTGAAACAGAGATAACACCGTGCTTCTCTCCAGATTGTCAGTGTTAAGTGCATTTCTTCAGTCATATCCATGCATTTATTCAGTAATTATTGAGCAGCTATTGTAAGCATGGTTATATAAGGGATCACGTGCGTGCATGTATGCTCAGTCATGTCTGACTCTTTGTGACCCCATGGACTGCAGCCTGCCAGGCTCCTCTGTCCATGGAATTTTCCAGGCAAGAATACTGGAGTGGGTTGCTATTTTCTCCTCCAGGGGACCTTTCTGACCCAGGGATTGAACCTGTGTCTCCTGCATTGGCAGGCAGATTCTTTTGCCACTGAGCCACCTGGGAAGTTAATGGAAGGTTGAAAAAGATCCTCAAGGAGTTTATAAATTACAACTTGGGAAAAAACTCAGAAAATAGATACTTACAGTATTAGGTGAATGTAACTTCTCTAGGAGGTATGATAGAGAGCCTGTGGAAATTAGGATTTGATAAGAAATCAGGGTCAGTTTCATGAGCTGAACTATGAAGAATGGTACCATTTCCCCAAGCAGAGATATACAAAGATAGAAGGAACAGATCGAACAAAAAACATGAAGGCAGGGAAATAGGTGTCAATGAGCATTACAGCTTGATTGGAAAGTAGGGTAGTGGAAGGAATTAAAGTCAGCCAGGACCAGAACATGGACAGCCTTGAATGCCAAGCTAAGGAGAATGGAATAAAGTTAAAAGGTAATATGTGGGCTACCAAATATTTATTCCTTTTTCATTCTATAAGAATAGTTATAAATAAATCATATAGTGATGCAATGTAGAGTAAAAGGCACAAAACAAAGAAGACATATAGCTTGACACTTTTTTTATATAAAGTTCAAAACAAAAGTAAAAAACATAATGTTTAGGCATGGGGTGTGTGTGTAAATAAAAGCAAGGTAATGGTTAACAAAATTCAGAATATTGAATTTGATAGGGAGGAGCATAGGTAGGCATCACGTAAATTATTATTCTCAATCTTACAGTCGGTAGGTTCTCGTTCACAGGTGTTTGCTCATGGGTGTTACTAAGTAAACAAGTAAAAGATAACCTGGAGGCACCCATGACAACACTGTGCCTAACCAGGGAGTCTGACTTATCCAAATATGTGTACTTGGAGGTCCATGGGAGACTAAAAAGACAGTATACTACTATTGAGACTTTTCCCACTTGGACGGCACTAACAGTGAGTGTTGATTTTCCTACTAGTTGTGTTCTGGAGGCCAGGTGAAAAAAGTATGCCTCCATGTAGGCTGCTGGGGACTGTCACAGTCCTGACTCTCAGGCACTCCATTCTATTTGTAGAGAGGTGCTTCTCAGCCCTGGCCACATATCAAAACCACCTGTGGACCTTTAAGCACTACGGCTGTTTGCCCCCTCCCCCCCCCACGCACAAACCCACTGCATCAGATCCTCTAACGGAAGGCCCCAGATAGACATATTTTCAAAAAGTTTAGTAAGTGATCCTAAGGGCAGCAGGGACTGGAAACCATTCCTTGCAGAGTGTACTTGGAAACTCTGAATGGGTAGCTTGTCACAAATATAGATTTCAGGGTCCTATCCAGAGAGACTCTGATCTAGAAAGCAAGGGGAAAGGCCTAGAAATCTGCATTTGTAAGACAAATCTTCCAGGTGATTTTCATGAAGGAACTTCCTTCAGAAACACTGCCCCAAAGGTTCCAAAATCCTAGGGCCTCAGGGGAATCACTCTGTGTATTCGTTTCCTAGAGCTGCCATAAACAAAGTACTACAAACTAGGTGGCTTAAAACAGAAATTTATTCTCTTAGGTCTGAAGGCTAGAAGTCTGAAATCAAGGCATCAACAGGGCCATGCTCCCTCTGCACTCTGTAGAGTAAAATTCTTCCCTGATTCTTCTGGTTTCTGGTGTTTACTGGCAATCCTTGGCCCTCCCTGGTTTGTAGGTGCATCACTCCAGTCTCTGCCTCTGTCATCCCCCTGTATATCTCTGCCTTCTTATGAGGACACCAGTCATATTGGATTTAGGGCCAACCTAGTGACCTCACTTTAACTTGACTACATCTGCAAGGACCCCCCTCTTTTTTTTTTTTTTTTTTTTTTACAAATAAGGTCACATTTGCAGGTACTAGGTGTTAGGACTTCAACATGACTTTTTTGGGGACACAATTCCATATGTGGCACTCTTTTAAATAGTTTTTAAAAGTAGGGTCCCCAAACAACCAACAGAACAGTTTAGCTTTGTTCTTTAGCTGGGATATCTAGATAGAAAAACTGATAGTTAACTCTCAAAGCTTGATATGCAAAGCATCACCTGAAAATCTTGTGCTTAGAATACATATTCCTGGGCCTTGATCCAAAATATTAGAACTCAATAGGCCTGGCGAAGGGCCTAGGAGTCTACATTTTAAGTAACGTAGGAGGTTCATCATGCATTACATTCTTGACAAAAACTGAGTTTAGGAGAATAAGAAAGGTCGAGAATCCAGTGGTCTGGGGAGAAAGAGCTCCCAAGAACAGACCTTGAAATCTGCATTTGTAACAAGCTACTCAGATGAACCACTGCCTTTGGGGCTGGTGTTTTTAAGGAACAAAAGGATACCTATGTGATTACCTTTTCCACTTGTTAGTGAATCAGAAATCAAAATAGATGTACCTTTAAGTATTGCAAAAAATGCTTCCTAGACTATAGCTCCAAAGACAGTAGAAAGATACCCTGTCCCTTTGCTCTTATTTCTGTGAACCAGGTGGTTCTGTACAGGCGATAGAGGCCATAGGTAGGTAGGCTAAGAATCATGCAGATTACTGAAAGTACAGTACCATGAGCTAGTAAATATAAACTTTAAGCTGAAGTGCTCCCAGGCTGGGGGAAAATTCAAGATTATAGGAAGAGTAATGTGATTTTTGGAGCTATTTCTATTAACTCTCCTTGGGCATGTTAACAAGCGACAGAACTGGGCTACCTTGTCAGCTCTCTGCCACTATTGCACATGGAAGATTAACAGGTGATGGTAGTCTATGTTTTGTGTTTTTTTTTTAGTCACCTATATTCAAAATTCATGTTGGGAAAAACAAGCTAAATCATTTTGGAAGCCTTCAACAGCAAATAGTTGACCCTATTTACACACTGGAATGTTTTTGCCAATAAAGACAACATTCCATCTTTACCAATAATGAAAGATGAAGTTACTTGCTCAGAACAAACACACCCTTTCAATTACTTCTGATCTACAAATACTGGGGGGCAGGGGTGTATTCTTACCACACAGTCCTAAATGGGAGATACAGAACACAAAAACAAAATTGGGGGAAGCCTGAATTCCTGAAAATTCCATAATTTGTTAAAGTGACCCATGGCACTGGAACCTGGGGTTTGAAAAAATAAATCCTTAGATTTAGATCTTCATTTCAGTGCTAGCTTTCTCAGTTAAACTAGAGCAGTGGTTTTCAGTCCTGGCTGTACTTTAGAGTCATTTGAGGAACTTTTTAACAATACCAGTGCTTGGACCCCCCACCTAAGACCAATAAAATCTGATTCTCTAGAGTGGTGAGCAGGCCCTACTGTGGAGATTATGATTCAGAAAGTCTAGATTGGGGCCCAGGGTCTATATTTTAATAAGTACTTCAGGTAAATTTTATAACCAGTTAGTTTAGAAAACACTGTCCTAATCTAGCCAAGTTATTAGCTGCTGTCCTCTGATTGGAATTTTTCTTTAACCTTGTAACAGGTATACCACTTAGAAAAAAAAGCATTCAAAATGATAAAAACTCAGGATACCATTTTAAAACTAAATTTCATATCTAAAACCATTTTGCAATATATCAGTTAATTTTTATTTCAAAAGAAATCACCATCTCTCTTTCTTAGATACTTGAATCTTTTATTTTTGTTTTTTATTTTCAGGAAAATAAATCTGTTGAGGAATTTGAAGAGTCAAGTCTTCTAAACCTAGACCTACTGCTGTCAGCATCTCTGAGACCTCCTCCATCTGAGAATTACCAGGTCTGACAACACTTTCCCTCCAGCCTACAGTGAGGGATTTCAACAAAGCTGTAGAAAAGTTACATTCTCTAGACTTCCAACCCTCAAGCTGTGGCAATCGGGAAGAAACCTTACAAGCTCCATACTTAAGGGGGATTCAGAAAGACAAGAAGGGCAAAAACTCAGATATGCTGAGCTGGAAATATACAAAAGCTTTTAGAAAATCTCCCCACAGAAGAATCCAATTAAATTCACGTAATTAATACACACATTAGATAAGCTGTAGATAAAATAGAATGCTTTCTCTCTCCACCAAAAGATAGAAAAAGTCTGATTTAATAATCAGACATGTTTGTCCTCATACCAGTATTATAAAGCAGTTTTGCCATATTTATTTTAATCAGTATAGGAGTAGGACTGTGGAAAATAAAATATTTTATTTATATTTTAAGAAAGTAGTTAAGAAGTTCTGATAAAAAAAACTATTTGGGAGAGGGATGCTGTGCTGGAAAATAGAGATGGTGTGGCAACTGCCAAATTAGAATATCATTTTCTTGCTTATGCAATACTGACTTGGCTCTGGTTGTGATTGCTTTGATTATGTATGAGATTGTTAGAACACCTCCAGCATATTCAGAGACAGTCTAAGTGACTGTGGAATGCCTCGAGGGCAATAGAAATCAACTAGAAATAGGTACTAACTCAAGTCTTGAGTGATGACGGAGGTGCATTTCAAGAACCATGGAAATCTCACTGGACGGGCCCATTTCCCCACCCTGGCAACAGAGGTTGACACTACTTCAGATAAGTATTCCAACCTGTATATGTATGTGGGCTTATTCCTGAGCCTCTTGGCCATTCTCCTCATCCTGCTCTTCACGATGCTCCTTCGACTTAAACATGTCATCTCACCCATCACCTCCGAGAGCACAGAAAGTGTTCCTCAATTCACAGATGTAGAGATGCAGAGTCGGATCCCTACTCCTTAAAGCCAGGATGAAAGTGAGCTTTACTGGATCTCAGTGAACCCTTGTATGTTGATGTGCAGGAAAGCTGACTTCATTACATGTAGCTTCCTGTGTAAGGAATCAACAAGTTGTTCATTTATCAAGTTGTTCATCCTTTCCTTGTGTTATTCTTTATCTTGACTCTGCTTGTGGGATATCTAAGAAGTTTGACTCCTTCCTTGCCAGGAATATAGGAAATGGCAGCTGCTTGGGAAGGTAGGTTTCCATGGTAGCCAAAGAGAGGCTGGGCCTTGAGCAAACCTCAGATCACAGAAATTCATATGCAGCTGTTGTTTAAAAAACAAACAAACACCACCCTGGAAACTCCAAGAACAAGAGAAATTTGCCTTTGAAAGGGTTGATTGTTCAAAGAGGTTACCCCAAGAAAGGAACAAGTTTTGATTTAGCAGTTAGACCCAAAAGAATCACCTCTGGTTACATGAACTTAACTCATGTTGGAGGTTAATGGAAGGGACCACAAACCCTTTCCTGAAAGAGCAGTGATTTTATCAACTATGGCCATCAGTTTTGTCCCAAATGAAAGAAGAGTCTTTAAAGACACTGTTTCAATTTTAAAAGAAATTTTGCAAAAGTAAGTTTCTAGTAAACAAACTCATCTAGAGAGGGAAAATGTGCATTTTATATCTGTGTTATTACTATTACTGGACTTTTAAAAACTCAGATAATGGTAGATACATTACAAAAATCTGGAACAATGAGCTTCCCTCAAGCCAAGGGAAAATTAAGTCAAAATATGCTTATGATAATGAACATTATATGATACGTGCACCTTCTTTGCCCTTTTCTCCTTCCCCATCACGCTCCAGGATTGAGTTGCACTCAAATTTAAGCTTTGTTTAAAGATGGCCTTGGCAAAGAAAACTCAACTGTACTTTAAAGCAGAAATGAAATAGTCTTGGTATTCTGTTGTTGAATGATTGTGGCTTTGGACAAAACACTCAAGCCTGCGGTGCCAGGATTTTCTTTCTGAAAAATGATCTGAGAGCTATTCAGTCATCACTAGACTCCTCTTAGATCTGAGTGTAAGAAAAATAGAGACAAAGGAGGAAAGGACTAAACAATACCCTCCAACAAATCTTTATTGAGATCAGTGTCCTCAAATGTCACATTTGTCTTTCCCAGAAAATGTTCCTCCTTTCCTGATCCCTGCCAAAAGATGAAGTGTTTCACTTTTTACCTATAAAAGAAATATATTTTGAAAAATTTCATTCTCATAAACAGCCCTAGAGTACCAGTAGTGGGAAACAATTTGATTTTTTAATAATTTACTTTCCAAAAGGGATCCAAAGGAAATGAGTACTGTTTACAAATTAGAAATTAGAAGGCTGGTCATACTCTTGCCGTCAAAGAACTAAAACACCCATGTTAATTTCTACCTGCTTTTAAAAAAAAATCAGTTCTCGCTTACACCTAAAATATGGTCATCAAATTTCCACCAGGTGCTCCCTTGGGAATTGTGACAGTGAGAGAGAAGTGGAATGGATGTTAGGTTAATGGCACCTCTACCAGACATGCTCTCGAGTTTGTTACCAATTTAGATTGGCTCCTTTACTTTGATCTAAATCTAGCATGACGGTGAAATTCCCAAGGGCTTTCTACTTTTATACACAGTCATTTGCCAATACTCTCCTCTCCAAGGGGCTACAAAGTGTGAAATCCCTACATGCAGAGCTAAACTTAGCAGCAAGCCTGCCTCTGGCACACCTGTTACAATAGCGTACCATAAGAGATGGCAGCTGCATTCTGTACCATTTGGAAGAGATGAGCAGGTAGATTAAGAATCGGATAGGGCATGCGCTTCCCCTTTTGGCACTGTCATTTCCAAAATGTAAAGTGATTCATATTATTTCATTCGGGGTTTTAAATTGTCTTTAGTCACACCCAGACCCTATGTACCCTTTAAAATGCTAGTTTTTGGCAGCCATACATGGACTTCATCAAAGGATGCCAACACACCCCAGAACTTCTTAAAGACACACATCTCTCTTCATTCCAGGCTCTGCCTTTTGTGCTCACAGTATTTGAATGCACTTTACAGTTAAGAAGTCAGTGACTGGATAAATGAAGGAACTGATTACATTTTTAGCAGCAGTGAATAGCAAGATACCCAATGCCTTGTGGCTGAATCTGATGAAGAGACAAACTGCAAATCTAGTCCCTGCCCATCTGATCTCCCCAACCCAGATTTCAGGAGTTTAAAACTGCTCCTTAATCACTGACTTGGATGAAGATTCCTAATTTATGATTAGGTTACTCACCTGGAAAACAACCACCCTCTTTCATCACAACCACCCCATGGGATCCAGATCTTCACTGAACATTAACCAAAGTACATGGCACGGATTGCACTAAAATAGCAGCATAACCCTTCACAATTTCCAGTGATAACATAAATGGAGGTGTATGTATGCAGATGTGTCATTATGGTGACACACATGGTATTTAGTCTTTGGAAAAATAAACTGAATGTTTTCATCATAGCAAACCGTCTGTAAAGAAAACAACTTTTCCATTTATATTCATTTTTATTATATCCCCCAATGTATTAATTAACATATATTACTGCTCAAAGAGGCAGCTAGAGCAATCAATGGGCATAATTTGAATTTATCCATCTATGCAAAGTGTTGACTAGGCAATTCCCTCCCTCACCCCCACTCTCCAAAAAATTGCATGTTAACCTAAATGTATATAAACAGATAGGTTATTTATATATAGATGTACTTTGTTTTAAGGTAAAAGAATGAGTCTTCACTTTTTATTACACTGAATCACATGAAATTGGCATTTATGTAAATAAAAAATGCTGAAATATCAATTTCATATAATTCAACAAAACAAAAGGACTCACTACTTGAATTCTTGAAATAGTAAACTCTCCTAATCTGTTTAACATAACCCAATTTCTAAAAATGTACTTTGCATACATTTCAGAATCACGTGTTGTATAAAACAAGGTTTATTGTAAAAGGTTTGTGTATTATGTACTAGGCAGGAAATATACAGGTAAATCAAGTAAAGACAGGTTCATTCAGCCTAACATTTCCATCTATGCCAAATCTGAAGCTTTGGACTCAGAAATGAGTTTGACCGCTACAGACCCCATCATGCTTACTAAATAGGTAAAACAGGTTCACTTAATGCAATGATGTAGTTATATTTAGTAATGCATCTTATTCACCTGCATTTGTATAAAAGAAGCACTTTTTTAAACAAATGAGTTATGTGGAAGAAAAATCAGATTTCTTTAGTTTAAAATCATTAATATTTGAAATAGGCTTATATTGTATATATGAAATATAACATTTGCATGTCATTTTTATTCCCTGCAAAATAAGTTCTGTTTGGCTTACTGATAACAAATATCTATTGTCTGAACAATATAAAGAGTATTAGTCTCTTCATCCCAATATAAACTGTAACAATTACAAATTTGTGGTATTTATAATTTTGAAGTGTCATTATTTTTTCTTATTCGCCAACCTTCCAATTTTTATCTTCTCCCCACTTGCAACCTTATTGGTGTGTTTGTTTCTTTAATAGTGAGATGTGAAAAATAGGTAATGACTATCAGCTGCCAGTGAAAGTGACCTGAGGAGAGAGTGAGATAAGGTATCTCAAGTAGCAATATCATGCAACATTCCCCACATTGTGGGATATTTTTATTGATGTATCTTCCATTTCCTACTTTGTTTCTCAGAGCAACCCTGTGAGTAATGACTGGAGGTATTATGAAGTCTGTTTTACAAAAGAGGACATTCTCACAGAGAGATTGGTGAGACATTCTTGGTTACACAGAAGCCAAGTCAAAAAAAAAAGTATACTGCTAATCTTTGGACTCCTAGTTAGTTTAATACTCACCTCAAAAAAGTGTCTTACTTTCTTACCACTGAATAGATATTCCAAAGCTATTCATTCTATTACACTCCAAGTTCTACAGAAAATTACTGAGTTCTATAAGTGATTATCTACTCCCCGTGCCCAAATTCAGAACAAAGAAACAGAATTTTGCTGTCTCATAAATCATTTTATAGCTGCAGCAACATGTATTTAACAGGCAGTAGAGAAGTTTACACAAAGTCATACCCTGCAGTTCTACTTTACATGGAAGAAGGGAAGAAGTAGAAATATGGATGGGTTATCTACCAACAATGCAAATCTTAATCCTCTGATCATTTGACTTAACGTTCACAGTCAGTGAAGGCTCTTCATACACATGACTATGATCTTTCCCTTCCTAGAAATGAGAGCATCTCCTCTTAGGAAAAATAATGTTCTTATAAAATTGTATAGTGTTTTAAGTGTACGCAGCTATTTCATTTGTGCTCTTTAATAAATGTGGTGGCATTAAAAGGGAGAGAATTACTGTGGAAGTTCCTCTAGCCATAAAGAATGAATTGTTGTACTTATAGAAAAAAAAGAGACCAAAATGTGGAACATATGTAGAGTGGGAAAAGAAAATGCACATAATAAATACAGGCGAGGAGGTTTTGAAGAATAATTTGAGTAGTTCCAGGAATTTCAGTTCGTTTTTCACATCAAATATCTATTGATTAAATCATACACACACCCAGTGGAGAATGAGAGAGACAGATTATACAGCATTCTAAGCTAGGGGATCTGAAGCTTGCAATCACAAAGTTTACAATCTGACAAAGATGATAAATATCTAAATTCATTCATCCATTCAACATTTATTCAGCACCCACTGTATGTGCTAGCAGTGAAAACAGGACACACTAAGTAGGCCCTGGTGAAAGTTGCAGCCTACTGGGATGGACATCTTGGGTCAGATAATTACGGAGAAGTATAGCGTGCTTGGATACATATGAAGTGAAGGGCATACTGCCTAGCCTGGCCTAGAGTGTCAAGGAAACTTTACTGAGATGATATCTAAGCTAAAATCTAATGGGTGAGTGATAGAGCAAACATTCCACAGAGAGAACAGCATGTGCAAAGATTCTGAGGTCAAATAAACTTGGCATGCTTGAAGAAGCACAGTGAGTGAGGAGAAGTCTCCAGAAGGCTGGAAAGGTTGATAAGGACAAGAACATGCAAGGCCTTGTGAGCAATGTTGTGGATTTTTAACTTTATTTTAAGCACAGAGAAGATGAGAATTCTGATAGCAGTGTGGAGGATGGATTGAAGAGGGGCAAGAGTGGACACAGGGAGACCAGTTAAAAGGTTATGGCAGTGATTCAGGAGAAAGATGATGATACTTTAGACTTACCACCATCCCATCGAGTGGTAGTGGGAAAGGAAATAAAGGAAAGAAATAACTTTAGATAAATATAGGTGATAAAGGGCTTCCCAGGTAGTGCTAGTGGTAAAGAATCTGCTTGCCAATGTAGGAGACATAAGAAACACGAGTTCCATCCCTGGGTCAGGAAGACCCCTGGGAGGAAGGAATGGTAACCCACTCCAGTATTTTTGCCTGGAGAATCCCATGGACGGAGAAGCCTGGCGGGCTATGGTCCATAGAGTCGCAGAGTCAGACACCACTGAAGCAACTTAGCTTGCAGGTACACATAGGAGATAAAGTTAGCATTACAGGATGACTTGGATCAGTGGAGTAAGTAAGAAGGGAGAATCTAATATGATTTACTGGATTCTGGTTTGAACAAAGGTCTAGTGGCTCTATTCATGGAGACAAAGAACACTGGAGGAAAATCAGATCGAGTGGGAGATGGATTTTGTTTTGGATATGTTTAGATTAATTTTCCTTTGAGACATCCAAGTGCAGATGTTGAACAGGTAATTGAATATGCAGGTCTGGGGCTCACAAGAGAGGCCAGGGTTGGAGACATAAATTTAAGAGGTGTTAATGGATGAGATTGCCCAGGGAGGGGTTGTAGAGTAGACTGAATAAAGAATGACTGTAATGTATTATAGAATACACCCAAGTATTTCTCCCTGTTTTTGGAGGGTCAGTCACTTGTCAATCAGGTTGGGAAAGATTAGGTTTAATGGTCCTCAAACTGAGGCAGATTGCCTGGAAATACTTAGTAGTAGGAGAAGAGTGAGTCAGAGACAAAGTCCTCTCAGGAGAGGGAAGACTCCAACCTGAGGAGACCAAATACAAACATTAAGTAAAAATGTTTAGGAGTAGTACCATAAGTAAGAGGAAAATGGGGCTAATAATTTGAAACCAGAAGCCAATGAAGCAGTGTTGGTACAGGACAAATAGGGTCCTAAGAGTTTGCAAGGGACAAGTGTGGGTTGTCAAACATAGGTATGTGATTGTATTGATCATGCTCCTGGCAGGGAACAGATGGCATTCTCATAAAGGATGAGTAAAGAAATTCCAAAGAAGGGACCATCTACTAAGTGGTGGGTAGGATTAAGGGGTTCAAAGAAACAGCAAAGCACCCATGGACTAGCAGCTGCAGGAAGCTACAACCAGTCTTAGGCTTGAAGGGGTAAGGGGAGGGAACTGTTTTTAGAATCTGGCATGTCCTGTAGTCATGAGAAAGAAATTAACAATCTATGACCTTAGCTAAATAAGCAAAACTGTAGGGGGACAGAGGATTAAATACCCCAAACACTTTCTCCTTCACCTTCATCTGCTAGTGCAGACTGAATCCACCTGGAAACGAGAGGACAAGCAAGCCAGGGGATGCAGTTTGTAGAGGCCAGCTTCCTAGAGCAAAGAGCAGCGTGGAGAAAACGTGTGAGAATGGATCTGGAGAAGGCTATATAGCACAGAAGTAAGTAGGCAAGATGGGATGGCTTAAAGATCCAACTTGAGGTTTACTGAATACTCTTTTACCATAGAAAAGATAGAACATACTACAGATTTTCAAAGGAGGTATATCATTCAGAGACCAATCAGAAAAAAACAGAACTACTCTAGCTATTTCAAATAGAGGAAATTTAATATAAGGAGTTGATAATGCATGCAATAGAAGACAAACGGGGACAGTGAGACAACCTCAAGATCAGCAGAAGCAGAAAGCTATCACCAAACCGAGGGAAACGATGGGAGGAGGTAACATTACCAGAAACCAGAAGTAGGACCCTCTTATGCAGGGGCCTGCCAGCAGGAGATGAGACCACAGTCAGGGTGGAATCTGGGACCTAAACAGAAAGGGCTCTTTGGCAGGAGCTACAACCATGGAGAAGAAAGATTTTGAGCCATTTTTGGTAGATCATGCTGTGATTGAGTAATAATATCTTTTGTGGTGAAGAGGGTAATGGAGGCATACATGCCACATATCTTTCATTATGGACCTAGATATATTTCCTTATATCATGACTGTGTAGCGTGAAGATGTAAAGTGTTAATGTAAGATTTAGTTGGGGGCAGAATTTCTCTCAGAAAGAAAACTGTCTTTATCTGGCAAAATACTCTAAGAGTGCATATTAATTGTGGAAATATAATCCTCGGGGCATAGCTAATTTGGGCTGGAAGCAAGAAAATCATGGACAAACTGTAACATAAGAAAAGAACATGTATTTGAAGGGCTCTTGGGTATGAACTACAGGTAAGAGGTAAAGAATACAAAGTAGACAGAGGACCTAGCAACATGGCAGGAGGTTAGAGGCCAAGCAGAAGAGAAAACCAGTTAAGATTCTTCCCTCAGAAGAACTTTGAAGAACAGCAATAGTTAATGTTATAGACGATCCATGTAGCCTGAACATATTGATACTTCGGTAAGGGAAGAGGTTGTGATGGTATCTTGCATGGTGATATGGAAAAGAAAAGGAATTATACACACAGAAGGCAGAATATTGTTGGTAAAAACAGGAACTTGGATCTGAAGGTAAGTAGAAACATTTGGCTTTCCTTTACCCCAAACTTTAAATACTGTAACTCATTAGATGCCTGGAGACTCACTAATTACACGTCTAAATCAAACCCTTCAAAATTTAACACCTCAAGCTAACAGAATATCCAATACTTATTCATCAGTCTAATATATTTGTAGGTGATGCTGAAATCTATCTTATTCTAACACTATTTATTCTCTAGAGTTCTGACTTGTGGATATAGAATGTTCTAGAGAATAACAGATACTGATTTCTAACTTTTGAAGAATTTCCACATTGGAAGGATGGGAAAAATTTGCTTAGTTTGAAAAGACAGAACTCAGATCAACAAATAGAATTTAAAAGGAGTAAGGTTTATAGGAAAATAACTTTGACTCACTGTGTTTCTAGTAACAGAGAGTCTCCAAAATAGAACAGCTTTTCTTGTAGAATATGGTTGAACCAGTTCAAGCAGAGGCTGATGACCATGAGATAATGATAATATTAATAATAATAATAATAGCATATTTTGAAGACATTATTCTATGTGTTAAACTCTCTAATTTTTTAAATGCATTTTTATTTAAGCTTAAAATTCTACAAAAAAAGTATAATTACTATCCTCATTTTGCCTACAAGAATATTAAAAGGTTAAATAACTTGTCTCAGGTCACACAGCTAATAAATGACACAGAAACGAGATTCTAAACCATAGCCAACTGACTCCAGAACTGATATGCGACCATTATGCTATGCAGCTGTGCTGTGCTCAATCGTGTCCAGCTCTATGACTCCATGGACTGTAGCCTGCCAGGCTCCTCTGTCCATGGAATTTTTCAGGCAAGAATACTAGAATGGGTTTCCATTTCCTCCCCTAGGGGCTCTTCCTAACCCAGGAATTAAATCTGCGTCTCTTGCATCTCCTGCACTGGCGAGCAGATTTTTTTACCACTGCACCACCTGGGAAGCCCCGCATTGTGCTTTACTGCCTACGTAATGCTATAGAAGTGTCTATATGGTACCTAGGAAGATGACCTGGGGAACTTCTAATTTTAAGATTCTATATGTGTATGTGAATAAACATGTATATACAATATATGACCTGTGTGTATATATGCATCTTCATACACATAACAAAAGAGAAAGAAACTCTTTAATCCATGGAAAAGATGAGTAAAAGATGGCCCTCTCAATAGAAAAAAATCAACATAAGTTGAAATTGATACAAACTGAGAGGTGGTTTATAAAATTTTCGTTGACAAGACATGGGAAGTGAGCAAGTCCTATGAAGTTGACAAGGTTGATAACTTGTTATGACTGGAATGTAATGAAACATCAACCACCTCAATCACAATGTAACTGTGATGATCACAATGTAATTGTGATGTTGAATTAGAAAAAAAGAGACCTACCTGGCATCTAAAAAAATGGAGACAAAGAGTTGGTCTTTGTTTATGAAGCAACAGTGCTATTTTTAGACATTACTATTTTAAGCCTACAGAAAAATGCAACAAAATGTTAGGAAAGAAATTATTTTACTTTTAAACCTATTATCAAGCTTTGATGAGTCTTAACATATTTCTTCAGATTTTTAAAGAGAAATATAACATTACAGGCAGAGTTGAAGCCCCTGTGTACTTCTCCTTGATGCTATTCCTCTTGTTCAGTAACTAAGTCATGTCTGACACTTTGTGACTCCATGAACTGCAGCAAAACAGGCTTCCCTGTCCTTCACTATCCCTTGGAGTATGCTTAAATTCATGTCCATTGAGTCAGTGATGCCATCCAACCATCTCATCCTCTGTCGTCCCCTTCTCCTCCTGCCTTAAATCTTTCCCAGCATCAGGGTCTTTTCTAATGAGTTGGCTTTTTGCATCAGGTGGCCAAAGTATTGGAGCTTCAGTTTCAACATCAGTCCTTCCAATGAATATTCAGGGTTGATTTCCTTTAGGATTGATTGGTTTAATCTCCTTGCTGTCCAAGGGACTCTCAAGAGTCTTTACAAACATCACAGTTCAAAAGTATCAATTCTTCAATGCAATGCCTTCTTTATGGTCCAACACTCACATCTGTACATGACTATTGGAAAAACCATAACTTTGAGTCTATGAACCTTTGTCTCAAAGTAATGTCTCTGCTTTTTAATATGCTGTCTAGGTTTGTCACAGCTTTTCTTCCAAGGAGCAAGCATCTTTTAATTTCATGGCTGCAGTCACCGTCCACATTGATTGTGGAGCCAAAGAAAAGAAAATCTGTCCCTGCTTCCACTTTTTCCCCATCTATTTGCCATGAAGAGATGGGGCTGGATGTTGTGATTTTAATTTTTTGAATTTTGAGTTTTAAGCCAGCTTTTTCACTCTCCTCTTTCACGTTCATCAAGAGACTCTTTAGTTCATCTTCACTTACTGCCATTAGAATGGTATCATCTGTATATCTGAGGTTGTTGATATTTCTCCCAGCAATCTTTATTCCAGCTTGTGATTCATCCAGCACGGCATTTCTCATGATGTGCTCTATGTATAAGTTAAATAAACAAGGTGACAATATGTAGCCTTGACATACTCCTTTTCCAATTTTGAACCAGTCCATCATTCCCTGTCTGTTTCTAACTGTTGCTTCTTGATCTGCATAAAGATTTCTCAGGAGGAAGGTAAGGTGGTCTGGTATTCCCATCTCTTGAAGAATTTTCCACAGTTTGTTGTGATTCACACAGTCAAAGGCTTTGGCATAGTCAATAAAGCAGAAGTAGATGATTTTCTGGAACTCTTTTGCTTTTTTGATGATCCAACAGATGTTGGCAATTTGATCTCTGGTTCCTCTGCCTTTTCTAAATCCAGCTTGAACATCTGGAAGTTCTCGGTATATGTACTATTGAAGCCTAGCTTGTAGTGCTTAAAAGGCTGAAAATAATGAAATGATGAGGGATCATATTTGAAATATTCAAATGTTACAAACTATACAATACAAGCTTGAGAGTTTCCTATGCTGGTTGGCAGGCAACATTTCCTGTTTTCTGATGGTGTGATTTTCTTTTATTAGTTCAGAGGCCAACAAACACAAGCCTCTGAAATCAGTAAAAAGCCTTTTAAAGGTATATGCAAACTTCAGACTAATTGACAGTTAACGTCTAGTAGAAGATGTGGCGACCAAGCTATAGACAGTTACTTTAAAATTTAGAGAATAATGACCTACGGATTACAATCAAGTTTTAAATTGATTATCTAATAATATCTAATATTATTCAGAACAGTTCTGCTCTGTGGTCAGAGTGGGCATTTCCTGGGAACTTACTAGAAGAAATGTAGAATCTCAGACTCCAACCCAGACCTACTCTAGCAGCCTGCACTTTAACAATATCCCCAAGTGATTCACTTGTACATTCAGTTTGAAAAACATTAATATATTACAATATTCTAGAATGAAAAAGACTAAAATAATATAATGGAGAGATTAGGCCATGGTCAAATTAACTGCAACTTTGAATATCATTGGCACTGATTATCTGTCTCTAAAAGGAGAAAAAAAGAGCTAAACTGAGATATAAAATACAATACCATCCTCTACTATCACTTGTAATCAATGATAGGATGCACCACCATTTCCTTAAGTAGACCTATACTTGTGAAACATCAACACCCCCATGGTAGGACTTCCATTGTGGTCTAGTGGTTAAGACTGTGTTTCTACTGCAGGGGGGTATGAGTTTGATCCCTGGTTAGGGAACTAAAATCCCACATGCCACACGATGTAGTCAAGTAATAATTACAAAATTTAAAATTAGAAAATGAAAAGCAGGCTACAAAATTAAAAAAAAAAACATAGTATTGACGAGCCCATGACTTGATAAAATATGTTGGGCATATTACTCTCAAGTCAGAGCTTTCTAAAGTTGTTCTTAGCGTATTGAGGGATTTGGGGGAAGAAGGAGAAATGCAGAGGGGAGAGGTCAAGGTTAGACAGGGAAATGGTAGGCAACCCCATCCTTGAAGGCTGAGTGGGTCGTGCGGACCTAGTATTTCCATTCTCTGGTTCAGAACATGCATTACAAGCTCTTCTAATCAAAGACTTATAGATTTACATCATAGTTTCTTTCAGATTTTGGGGTATCATTTATTTTAGGCCCTTTCAGCTAACAGAACAAAGAAATATATGTATGTATACTCATGTGCCATCTATTTACTTGTTCAAGTATACATGTGTGTGTAACAGTATTAGGATTGTTAACCTATACCCCTATGAGAAAGAACACTATCAACTAGATTACAGTGCCTTTTTCTTTTGCTTTTAGTCTTGCAAACTCCATTCATTTCCCAAGTTACTTAAGTTGGGGATCTTAGTGACGTGGTATCATACATCTGTAATAAAATTTGATTGTTTAGTCAAATTCTGCATTCCATTCTTGATGTCAAAATGTTTTTAATATGCGTGCATTGATTCACTTTTTGTGCTTTTGACAAATACATAGTGTCATGTATTTACCATAACATCATACAGAATAACATCACTACCCTAAACAACCCTCTATGCCTGGAGAAAGAAATGGCAACCCACTCCAGTATTCTTGCCTGGGAAATCCCAGGGACAGAGGAGCCTGGTAGGCTACAGCCCATGGGGTCTCAAAGAGTCAGACACGACTTAGTGACTGAGCACAGTCATTTTTTTCTAATATCTAATGAAGTTTTTAAAATTAATTTATTTATTTTAATTGGAGGATAATTTCTTTACAACATTGTGGTGGTTTTTGCCATACATCTACGTGAAACACCCACAGGTGCACATGTGTCCCCCCATACTGATCCCCCTCCCACCTCCCTCCCCCTGGGTTGTCCCAGAGCACCAACTTTGAGTGCCCTGCCTCATCCGTCAAACTTGCACTGGACATCTGTTTTACATATGATAATATACAGGTTTCAATGCTATTCTCTCAAATCACCCCATCCTCGTCTTCTCCCACATAGTCCAAAAGTCTGCTCTTTACATCTGTGTCTCTTTTGCTGTCATGCATGTAGGATCATTGTTACCATCGTTCTAAATTCCATATATACGTGTTAATATACTGTAGTGGTGTTTCTCTTTATGACCTACTTCACTCTGTATAATAGGCTCCAGTTTCATCCACCTCTTTAGAAATGACTCAATGTGTTCTTTTTTTTTTTAATAACTGAGCAATATTCCATGTACCACAACTCTCTTATCCATTCCTTTGAGCACAGTCATTTTTAGGAACAGTGTAGGCCACACACAACACATCAGTGGTTCCTAGTTTGTGGCCTCTGGTTTAATATCTTTCTTTCCCACTTGGCTCTCTGCTCCACAGGGGCACAAGCCCACGGGTCTGCTGTGCTCACCACAGTGTCTGGATTCAACAAACGAAAAAATAAAAATAGAAGATGGACCCACCCTCCCAGTAGAGTAACAGGTTCAGAAAGAATACACTGGCAAGGAGATGGCATTCTGTCACTCCCTGCCTCTTTTTCGATTGCCAGCTGGAAATGTCGCCATGTCCCTTTAAGCCCTACTCCCAGTTGACCCCTGCAAGCCTCCTTATCCTCTGCCCTGAAGTCATCACAATGGCCACATGGTTTCTGGTGGGGGCAGGGCCCTCTATGACATCACCATGGGCCCAGACCTGCCTGGTCCTCAGTCTCCAGGTGCCGAGAGCAGACCAGCACACCAGGAGCCATTTCCTTTCAGCTCACCACGTGGTCCCACAAATGGTTCCTGTGCTTATCCGTGGGTGTTACCTGTGTCTATGCCTTAATGTTTACTTCTCTGAGATAGAAAGCTGAAGAACTCCAGGGGAAGGTGCTCTGCGGAGGGCACTTTCTAATTTGGCAGAATCTACCAGAGCATGCCCAAGATTGTCTTGATATCACGTTGCTCTGGCTTTGCTTCGTTGTGCTGATGTACGTTAACAGTGAAGTTGGCAGGAGAACATGGCCAGAGTAATGTGCAGACTCCTCCTGCCTGTCCAGGCGGTTCATTAGGCTCTCCAGGAAAGAAAAAGGAAAAGGCTTCCTCCAGCAAAGACTATATGTTCGATACCTTAACCCTGCTCAAGATGGACCTTGTGAAATTTGTGTCCAGTGTGCAGAATCTGAAACTTGCCATGGCAACCGACGGTAACTTCAACGCTCCCAATGTTGAGGTTCCTGTGGATGCACACAATAACATTACAGTCTATGAGCTCTCAGGCAACAAAGACTCCGATTGAGTGGATTTGTGTGTCAAAGTAGAGGAGAAATAGTTGAGTGTTGACAAACTCTATCCAAACTAATAAAACTATTCTGAAGCAAAACAAAAAGCCTCTGATATTTTTTTATTAGCTTTAAGTTTTACCTTTTCCAGAATGTAGTATAATTGGCATCATGCAGCATATAACCTTTTCCAGACTAGCTTATTTTACTTAATAACAGTCATTCAGGTTTCATCCATTTCTTTTTGTGATTTGATGGCTCATTTCTTTTTATTCTTTAATAATATTGGTATGTTCATATACCATAGTTTGTTTATCCATTCATCTATTAAAGGACACTTTGGTTGCTTCCAATTTTGTGTGTGTGTGTGAGAGAGTGAGTATGAATTAAGCTATTATAAAATTCATGTGCATGTTTTTGTGTTGGCATTAGCTATCAAATCATTTGGTTAACTATCTAGGAGCATAACTGCTAGGTCATATGTATGACAATGTTTAGCTTTGTTAAGAAATTGCTTCCAAAGTGAGTACCATTTTGCATTCCCACTAACAATGAATGAGAGTTTCTGTTGTTCCTCATCTTTACCAGTAATTGGTTTTGTCAGATTTGTGTATTTGACCATTCCAATGAGTGTGTAGTGGTATCTCATTGTTTTAATTTCATCAGTCTACTCTAAAAAGTTATCTTATTTCCATATTTCCATTGTGTTTTATTACCATAAATTCTTCAGGCATTTTATCTTTAATCTGAGGTTTAAATCTTCTGCTCAGGAAAACTTCTGCTGCTGTTTATACCATCAGTTATTACATCGGTTAATTAGTCCTCTACTAATATTTTCATGAAAGACTGATAACTTGAAATCATGTATATTGGGAAAAATTTATTTTTAATTGAACAACACTGACCACATTTTCTTTTCCTGAATATTGCTTTGTCCATGAATGTTTAGTGCCTCCACACAAAAGTTTAAGTTCCTCATGAACTTCTCCCCTTCTTCTTTTAGTTTGTTTTGATTTTCTTATATACTTACTAGATGTTAACCAAATCTGTATTAGTATGAGTTGCAGTTGTACCTTTACCCTGAAGTTTTATTACAAGCATGTATGTATTTTATTGGAATCTTGACTTTATTATGTGTCTTCATATGGTTTTAAAAACCTATATGCTCATCATTTAAGTCTTTTATAGTCTATGCCTTTTCTCCATTGAGATTCAAATGAATCTATTTATACAATATTAGAAACAGAGAACAACATAAAATATGTTGATACAGTTATTGAAGAAAATATATTTTAAAAAGAACAGTAACTAAACTATTTGCTATTTTTTCACAAAATTAATTTTATCTCAGTATATTTTGTAATTGTGAAAGTCCAAATGTTCTTGCATATAGTCTATAAACAGAGAAGATAAATTAGCAAGCACCTCAATTGAACATAGATTTATAGAAAATCTAATGTTCAGTTTTAACTATTTTAACTTACAGTCTTGTCATAGTTTAGTTATCAACATTCTTGTTTTTTTGTCAGTAAAGAGCATGTGCTAGTTTTTTTGGGGGAAGACTATTTTAATCAATATTTTTCCTATGCTTTTTATTTTCAAGAGAACAGAAATCTTAAACAAGACACTTGTTTTTGAGTGTCTGGTACTGTGCCTAATGAATATTTTTCTAATTAATATGTTATCATTGGTAAAATGTACTTTCTGTTTACTTCCAACACTGATTTAAAGTGACATGATAAAAGATAAATTAAATATGTTTGGAATTGATATGTACACACTGCTATGTTTAAAATGATAACGAAAAAAATAAAAATAAAAAATAAAATGATGACCAACAAGGACCTACTATGTAGCACAGGGAACTCTGCTGAATACTCTGTGATAACCTAAATGGGAAAAGAATTTGAAAAAGAATAGATACATGTATAACTGAATCACTTTGCTGTACACCTGAAGCTAACACATTGTTAACCAATTATACTCCAATATAAAATAAAAAATTAAAAAAGAAAATAAACTTTCACAGAAGAGAAAGATAGCAATATAAACTAAGCAACATTGAGAATGAGGCAAAATATTATTGTGCTTCACAGTACACTAGCTTTATCAATATAAATAGTAGTCACTGTTTCAAATGGAAGGAAATTAACTCAGCACTGCTCTTTCATATGAAGGCATATAAATACAGATACAGATATAGATACAAACATATCATGGCATTTCTATCCATCATTCATCTCCTTTTATGTTGTTCCATTATAATAGAATCTGTGGTTGTTATCTCTCTATTAATATAATGGTATCATTCACTTTCATACATCAGATATTTGTTAAGTACCTGTGTCAGAGTGTTTCAGGCACTGGAGATACAGCGGGAAAAAAATCCTTGAACTCATTGATTTTATATTTTATTCCCAAGTTAGGTAGAGATATTTAATAAGCAAAGAAGTCAAATATATAATCACTAAGGACAATGGAGAACAAACAGGCAGAGAGAGAAAGAACTCAATTAACTAAAGACACATGGAATCAGAAAGAACACATACTTGTTCTATGTTTTTCATTTTTGTCACTAATATAAGAAATCTGAGACTCTGGAACTGACACTGAGAAAGTCATGCCCTGAATTATATCTTGTTTTTAGTCAATGCAGTGTTTAAAGTAGACGTGGTGATTTTTTTAGCCACATACTCAAAATATACATGCTTTTATTTATTTTAAGTACAATTTTCCTTTTTAAAGTTGAAGTACAGTCCATGGGGTTGCAAAGAGTCTGACATGACTAAGCACAGCATGTAGTTGGTTTACAAATTTTTTTTTTGCTTTTTTAACTTTTTATATGCAATCTTAGCCATGTTATTGAAGACATTTCTTTTGCCCTGATGGCTATCTCTTGGTAGAATCTTAACAAGTTTGAGATTAGAAACACTTTCCTGAGATGCATGTGGTCTTAGTTCTTTGGTGCATTTCTTATTGGATATTTTAAGTTATAGAAAAAAAGCACAGTAATCTTTGAAAATGCCAATATATTTTATTCAGGATTAACTCTGGAATTTCATAAAAGAAGCCTATTTTCCCACTTTAAATTTTGCATGCCAAAAAGCTCATATCATTAGTAATTTCTCTGGATTATATCCTTGCAATTCTTAACTGAACTGAGCCTATGAATTTGGTAATTTTCTAGTAGAAAATAAGATCCTAAGGGAATAAGACACCAAGAAAATGTGGAGTTGGAGATAGTTTTGAGTGTAGGTATAGGCCTAGGATTCAAGGTGTTCCATAGTATTTCAAAAAAATGTGGGAGATACCAGTTTTGGAAGGACAAGCTTTATGTACTTCTAAAGTTTGTCTAGTGATTGCTCATTTCTTGCTATGCAGTGAAAGTGTCAGTCATTCAGTTGTGTCTGACTCTTTGTGACCCCATGGACTGTAGCTCACCAGGCTCCTCTGTTCATGGAATTCTCCAGGCAAGAATACTGGAGTGGGTTGCGATTTCCTTCTCCAGGGGATCTTCCTGACCCAGGGATTGAACATGGCTCTCCCACATTGCAGGCAGACTCTTTACTGACTGAACTGCCAGGGAATCCCTTGCTATGCAGAAGAACCATTACAACTTCATGCCTAAAAAAAAAGAAGATAAGAAAAAGCTCATTTCTTCGGTCTCCAGAATGTGAGACTTTAAAGACATAACCTTTAAAGATTAGCTCCATTATTCACATTGAGACGTTTATTGAAGATCAATTTTCACTCACTCCAGCATTGTATGATATAAACATTTGACTTATTGAGAGTTAAGAGATACATAAGGTGTGTTTATCTTATCATTCCTTAATATTTTACCATTGTGTTATTTTGAAAAATTCACAAGAACAAATTTGAAACAAAATCATATAAGAAAATAAGAATGCGGGGTCAGGGGAGAGACTTCCCTGGTGATCCAATGGCTAAGACTCCATGCTCCCAATGCAGGGGGCCTGGGTTTGAACCCTGTTCAGGGAACTAGATCCCACATGCCTCAACTTAGAGTTCGAATGCCAAAACTAAAAGATGTCGCAACTAAGACCTGGCACAGCCAAATAAATACATAAATATTTTAAAAAGAAAATAGAATGGGGCTTTAGGTAGTTATTCAAGCAAAATGAAGAGCTGTCATAGTCCAGTAAAGTAGTTGTTCTTTTAAAAAAAAAAGTGCACGAATGAAAGGAATGCCATACTCAAACATCACTATGGTATCTATGTACTGGGAGATATGGCAGAAGTTGCCAAGTTTAAATCACTTCTCCATTTACTAGTCTATTTAGAAAAAAATAATTCCATTTTCAAAATAACTGTACACATCTAACCCTTCCCCCTTTTCTGTGATATTAATCCTAGATGACATATGGAAGGAAATCTTACTATTTTTCTTGGTACCATTTGTTCTTATTTCATTATTTGTTTTGGTAATAACTTGTCTACTTTTGTATAAGTAAAGAAATTTACTGAAAATGTATTTTTACTGAAAATGTAAATTTACTGAAAAGTTGTATAACATTACCATGTTTAGTCTAAGGTAGTAGATACAAAATATTTTGCATTTAGAACTGATGGACCTACATTTTATAACTTAGCCTGTACACTGAGTGTACAATGATGCTGTGTAGACTAGGATGATGTCTTCAGAATGGGACAGTAATTAAAAAAATTAACCCTAAAAATCTACATTTTGGGGTGGACTTACTTTTGATGAAATATAAGAATAATCCTTTTAACATGAAACACTACCTTTAAATTAGGGAAAAACATGAGAACTACAGGAGAAAAGCAGGATGGGGAAAAGGAAATGTTGACTTAAAATGGATGCAGACTGATACATATTACTAGTGTGCCACAGGCGAAACATCACAAAAATTAAAAAACTTGGTGCGTAACCTCCAAGAGCTCACACTCCAATTCTGCTAGTTATATAGTAGAGTCTATACAAAAAACGTAACCTGCATTATGAGCTGATTTTAGCTGATTGCTATTTGAGTTATACAGATAATGCTGTCGAATTTCAGAAGATAGAGGAACCACTGTATCTTTGGTGAGCTTTAAGAAGGAAATGTGACTTAGAGAAAAAATACCATAATGCGAAGTCTTCTAAAGATAAAGAGAAAAGTGAATGTGTATGAAATGTTTTGCATTATTTCTCTGCTGAATGCTTTTTTGTCTATTTCGTTGAGTTATTAATCTAAGTGAAATAGTTTGTGTTATTAATGACTATTAGTAATGGAGCTCTTTCTTAAGTTCATGTTTTTCATACAAAAAATGAAGCCCTCTCTAATCAAGATTCACTCTGTTGACCCAATAAATCATAGTCTTATGGCAAAATGTTAGGTATGAGTCCTATTAAACTGAATTTTTTCCTAAATGTTGAATAAATTTTATTTTGAGAACATTGTTGTCTTCAAATAGGCATTAGATTATTAAAATCCTCAACTAGTAGGACATTTTCTGGATTCTATTAACAGATTTTTTTTCTTATTAAAAAACAAAGTTCAGAGACTTCCCTGGCAGTCCAGTGGTTATGACTCTGCTCTTCCACTGTGGGGCTGGATCTCTGGTCAGGGAACTAAGGTCCCTCATGCTGGGCGGTGAAGTTAAAAAGAAAAACAAAGTTCAACCAATTAAACTGATGATCTAATTGGCTTTATTAGGTGATTCATGAATCAGAATGCATCCCACCTACCAACTAGAAGAGTGCTCTGAGGGGTTGAACAAAATAGGTTTTTATAGAAAGAAGGATAGGACAAGGACACTATTAGCAAAAGAGAAAAAAGATTATTTTTAGGCCAAGATATCTACTTTTTTGAGGGGGGAAGAGAAAGGAAGTTTTATCATGCATATTGCCTCTTCTTCCTCTGAGGGCATATAGAGGGCCCATGTGGCAGGTGACCTCATTGGTGCTGACCAAAAAATTCCAGACTGGTTGATTAAGATTACATTTCTAGTGAAGGTTAAAACTGCAATTAAGTTAGTTGTTTAATTTACATTTGGTATCATGGGCATTAGCACAAGTTGTGCCATTTTAGACCTGTGGTTTTCTCTTTAACATTCCTCAATCCAAGATGAGAGTGCTACATATAGAAAACTCAAGGGATGGGTCAGAGTCTAATCTGTGATGAATTCATAAAACAATGTGGTTTTAAGAGTGGCACTGAGTCACAGAGGTATTCTCAAATTTGGAAGACAAGATTCTAGTTTTTTTTTTTAATTGCATTTGGGATGAAAGTATTCACCATGAATGAGGTTGTTTGGCTTTAAAATAAGCTGTGGGGAGGATTAGTAAGAAACAAAAAGTTTTAAGTACTTTCATAGTCTAAATGTGTACTTCCCATTTCATGAAAAGGTGGGAAGCATGCAGTGCTTCAGTTCAGTTCAGTTCAGTTGCTCAGTCATGTCTGACTGCGACCCTATGGACTGCAGCATGCCAGGCTTCCCTGTGTATCACCAACTCCTGGAGCTTGCTCAAACTCATGTCCATTGAGTTGGTGATGCCATCCAACCATCTCATCCTCTGTCATCCCCTTCTCCGCTTGCCTTCAACCTTTCCCAGCATCAGGGTCTTTTCCAATGAGTCATCACTTTTATCTATTTTCTTTCTTTTTTTGGATAAATGTCTATTCAAGTCCTTTGCCTTAATCAGATTATTGACTTGTACTTGATAACACTTTTAAACTGCTGAATCAACCAACTCTGATGCCTGTTCTGTGTACTCCCAGTTATGTAATCCAGTAAACTACCTGTGGTATATAGAATATGGCCCTTAAAAGATATGCATGTTCTAATCCATGAAATCTATGAATATGTTATCTCAGGTACTTTGCAGATGTGATTAAGTTCAGTTCAGTTCAGTCACTCAGTTGTGTCTGACTCTTTGCAACCCCATGAACTGCAACACTTCAGGCTCCCCTGTCCATCACCAACTCCCAGAGCTTGCTCAAACTCATGTCCATCGAGTCAGTGATGCTATCCAACCATCTTATCCTCTGTTGTCCCCTTCTCCTCCTGCCTTCAATCTTTCCCAGCATCAGGGTCTTTTCCAATGAGTCAGTTCTTTGCATCAGGTGGCCAAAGTATTGGCGCTTCAGCTTCAGCATCCAATAAATCAGCTTCAGTCCTTCCAATGGATATTCAGGACTGATTTCCTTTAGGATTGACTGGTTTGATCTCCTTGCTATACAAGGGACTTTCAAGAGTATTCTCCAGCACCATAGGGTTAACTGCCAGATAGACAGATATGATGCCAGAAGATGAGCACCCCAGGTTAGAAGGTGTGCAATATGCTACTGGGGAAGCCCTGTGCATGCTCAATCATTTCCAACTCTTTGCGACCTTATGGATTGTAGGCTGCCAGGCTCCTCTGTTCATGGGATTTTCCAGGCAAGAACGCTGGAGTGGGTTGCCGTTTCCTTCTCCAGGGGATCTTTCTAATCCACGGATCAAACCTGCATCTCCTGTGGCTTCTGCATTAGCAGGCAGATTCTTTACCACTGAGCCACCTGGGAAGCCCAAGTGGCTAGGGTTACCTACTGAAAACCAAAACCATCAACCTCTATTCTCAGTTGGGAGACGAAGGACAGAAATTACCTACCCTCCCCCACACATACATCACTCTCTACATTAACAAGCGTACTATTCCAGGAGATTCTTACCCATGCAAATGGCTTAATTCTTCATTATAATAATTTTCTGAAACATTCATCAACTTTTCAATGGAAAGTATCAACAGTTTTTGTCCTAAAACTCTGAATATCTCTCCTCAAAACTCTCCCATTACTGTTTTCACCAGTACTGGACAGTTATATAATGATCCTTATCCAGTTGTAAAAAAGTCCCCACATTAGAAGACCCATTTTTAACCAAACTTCCAATTCACAATAAATTCTGACTTTGCCCTCTCCCTGTGAAATAACACCAAAGCTTCCGGGAGGTGGTTTTCTACCTCTCCAGGCTAAGTAAGCAAATAAACTCAAGTTATCATTATAATATATGTATCAATACTGCTATGTAACATAGTTTTGTAATGCCTGCTTTTAAATTTAATATGAATATAAATATGTCATAAATGTACATGTCTGCTGAAAACTTGTTATGATGATGGTACTTATTAGGTTTGTGATATTTAACATTAATTTTCACTGTTGCATTCCATTGTATAAATACCCAGCAATCGTTTTATCCACTTTTCTGGATGAATGTTTTGTCTGATATCAATAGAGCTATACTAACTTTCTTTTGGTTAGTATTTACCAGATATATAATATTTCCATTTTTTTACTTAAAGTAATATTTCTTATATTTTAGATATGTATCTTATAAGTACAATATTAGTTGGGTTTCACATTTTTATTGAATTTAAAATCTGTATGTTTTAAGTGGTATGTTCAGCCCGTTTATATTTATTGGAATTACCAATATATTTGGACTTACTATCATCTTATTTTCTTATTTCACTTGGTTTTTGTTTGTTTTTTTCCCTTTCCTATATTTCACTCAGTTGCTTAAATTTTTAATTCCTTTTTATTCCCTCTACTGATTTGGAAATTAGGTATTCTACTTCTATTCTTTTAGTGATTAACCTTAAAATATTAACAAATCTTATAATCCTTAATGTAAAGGATAAAGTTCATCAGCAAGTCTAGTCTCCTCTCTCATAATACAAGGACTGAATGGTAGAATACTTTACATGCAATTTCTTTCTCTCATCCTCTATATTACTCTTGTTGAGCACTTTACTTTCCTTTTGTTTTATTTTTAATTTTTTATTAAAATGATGCATGAACTAATCTTAAAACATCATGCTGACTAAAAAAGTCTTAGACAAAGGAAAATTATTTTGTGATGACATTTATATTAAATTCTAGAACTCACTGTCCAACATGGTAGTTAATAGCTACAAATGGTTGTTGAGCACTTGATATAAGATTAGTCCAAATTGTGATGTACTATAAGTGTAAATTGCACACTAGATTTCAAAGACATAACATGAAAAGATATAATATATCTCACCCATAATTTTTATACTGATTAGGGTGTAGATTGACTAGAATGTCAGGAAGAAATTTCCTGTGGTGATAACTATATTTTATAACTTGATGGAAGTTAGCATTACACAGGTTACTGATTTGTCAAAATTAAAAATATTAAACTCTAATTATTCATATGCATGCTGAAGTATTTAAGGTGAACTATACTGATATTTTCAATTTATTTTGAAATGTATCAAAAATTAAGATGGTTTGATGGGTGAATAAAGGGCTGAATAAATACATAGTTGTATGATAAAGCAACTATTGTAAACTGTTAATTATAGAATCTAGGGGGTGGATATACATACAATTGTATACTATATAATGTTTTCATTTTTTGTATGATTGCAAATGTCCATTATAAAATGATGAACAAAATCATCCATATAGATAATTTTAAAAGTTAATTACATGAAAGAAAGGTTTTAAAGGCACTGGCCATCAGGCAACGAAGGACACTAGTTTGTTGATGTGAGAAACAAATAAGGTGACCTCTATGATTGCTCTAGCTATTTTCCAGATCATGACATAAGGAGGAGTTATTGAAGTAAAGCTTAGTGAATTCTGTCAATGTTATGGAGATAAGAGTCTGGGGAGATCAATACAGCTAGAGCTAATGAGAAAGAAACAGAATACTGGAGAACTGCAGAGATCCCCCTCAAGTATTCAGCAGAATAACTATTGTGCACCTATGTGGAAAATATACCTGAGGCCAGAGAAAGAACAAGAAGGGACTAGATTAGAATAAATGACACCTGACACAGAGGGCCAGAAATAGTGCCTATTCCCACCAGTCAGACTGGGAAAACTCATAATTCACAGGATGTTGGAGAGTACCCAGGAAGGTCTGGCCTCAGTTGTGGGAAAAATTAGCCATAGACTGAGGTCTTTGCTGAACTTATGTAAACCAGAAAAATAAGACCTGAAAGGATTAAACTATTTCCAGGTAACTTAACTGCACCTAAGGACACAGCAAACAGAGATTTATAGGAAGACAAGTATATCCAGCACCTGACAAGTTAAAATGTATAATGTCTGGCATCTGATCAAAAGTATATAAAGAAACAGAGATATGCAAACTTATAATGAAGAGGAAAAACATCAATCAAAATTGACCCAAAACTGAAGAGATATTAGAAATAGCAGATAAGGACATTAAAATGTGTTTTTTAACTGTATTCCACATGTCAATAAGCTAAGTAGACATATGCTGCTAAGTCACTTCAGTCGTGTCCGACTCTGTGTGACCCCACAGACAGCAGCCCACCAGACTCCGCCATCCCTGGGATTCTCCAGGCAAGAACACTGGGGTGAGTTGCCATTTCCTTCTCCAATGCATGAAACCGGAAAGTGAAAGTGAAGTCGCTCAGTCGTGTCTGACTCTTAGTGACCCCATGGACTGCAGCCTACCAGGCTCCTCTGTCCATGGGATTTTCCAGGCAAGAGTACTGGAGTGGGTTGCCATTGGCTTCTCCAAGTAGACATATGAAGAAGACCCAAATTGAACTTCTAGAGATAAAAACTACAGTTTCTGAGAAGAAAAATTCACTGAGGGGAATTAAGGCAGACTAGGTACTACAGAAGAAAGGATAAGTGAACTTGAAAGCATAGCAAATAGAAAAACTATACAAAATGAAGCATATGGAGAAAAAAAAGATAAAAAATGAAAGAGTACTACTGAACTATGTGACAATTATGAATGACTTCATATATGAGCAATTGGGATACTTGGGAGTGTTGGGGACAGGAAAAACATTTTGAGAAGTTGGAAGAAGTTTTCCAACATTAGTGAAAAATATAAATTCAGGGGTCCAAAATGCTCAATGAACCCCAAATAGAAGTATGAAGAAAACTATAGTGAGACACATCATAATCAAATTGCTCAAAACCAATGATAAGGAGAAAATCTTAAAAGGAAACAAATCTGTTATACATAGCAGAATGAAAATAATGACATCATTGCCAGAAACAATGCTATCGAAAAGAGTTGAGACCTTTAAAGTGTGTGTGTGCGTGTGTGTTAGTCACTCAGTCATGTCTGGATCTTTGCAACCATAAGGCCTATAGCCTGATAGGCTCCTCTGTCTGTGGAATTCTCCAGGCAAGAGTACTGCAGTGGCTGTCATTCCCTTCTCCAGGGGATCTTCCCAACCCAGGGATTGAACCCAGGTCTCCTGCATTGCAGGTGGATCCTTTACCATCTGAGCCACTAAGAAAGCCCCTTTAAAGTACTGAGGGGGGGAACCCTTTCAAGCTATACAGAATTCTATATATGGCAATATATATTTCCAAAAAAATCAAGTCACTTTCAAACATATAAAAACTTAAAGAAGTCATCACTAGCAGACTTGCACTACTATTTCTGGAGAATCACATGGACAGAGGAGCCCAGTGTGCTACACTCCATAGGGTTGCAAAGAATTGGACATGACTGAAATGACTTACACACATGCACACTGGATTTTCTACACAGACAATCGTGTTGCCTGAAAATATAGTTTTATTTCTTCCTTTCCGATTGGGATGCCTTTTATGTTTTTATTTTATCTTGTCTGATTGCACTGATTAGAATGTTGCATAGAAGTGGCAGAGTAGACATTTTTGCCTTGTTCCTGATCTTAAGAGTGAATCATTCAGTCTTTTAACATTAAATACTAGGTTAGTAGTAGATACTTTGCAGATAACCTTTATCAGTTTAAGAAAGTTCCCTTCTATTCCTAGTTTGTTGAACGCTTTTATCACACACACACAAAAAAAAAACTACTGGGTTTTGTCAAATCCTTTTTCTGTGTCTATTGAAATGATTGTATTTTTTCACCTTTTTAGTTTGTTAATATGATACATTGACTGGCTTTCAATGTTAATCTAACCTTGCATTCCTGGGATAAAAACCCACTTAGTCATGATGTGTTTTATTTCTATATATTGCTAGGTTCAATTTCCTAAAGTTTTGTTATGAATTTTTACATGTATTTTCATGAGTGTTAGCCTATAATTTTCTTCTCTTATAATATTTCTGTGATCTTCCAGATGTTCAAGCTGATTTTAGAAAAGGCAGAGGAACCAGAGATCAAATTGCCAACATCCGCTGGATCATAGAAAAAGCAAGAGAGTTCCAGAAAAACATCTATTTCTGCTTTATTGATTATGCCAAAGCTTTTGACTGTGTGGATCACAATAAACTGTGGAAAATTCTGAAAGAGATGGGAATACCAGACCACCTGACCTGCCTCTTGAGAAACCTATATGCAGGTCAGGAAGCAACAGTTAGAACTGGACATGAAACAACAGACTGGTTCCAAATAGGAAAAGGAGTACGTCAAGACTGTATATTGTCACCCTGCTTGTTTAACTTATATGCAGAGTACATCATGAGAAATGCTGGACTGGAGGAAGCACTAGCTGGAATCAAGATTGCCAGGAGAAATATCAATAACCTCAGATATGCAGACGACACCACCCTTATAGCAGAAAGTGAAGACGAACTAAACAGCCTCTTGATGAAAATGAAAGAGGAGAGTGAAAATGTTGGCTTAAAGCTCAACATTCAGAAAACTAAGATCATGGCATTTGGTCCCATCACTTCATGGCAAATAGATTGGGAAACAGTGGAAACAGTGTCAGACTTTATTTTGGGGGGCTCCAAAATCACTGCAGATGGTGATTGCAGCCATGAAATTAAAAGACGCTTACTCCTTGAAGGAAAGTTATGACCAACCTAGATAGCATATTAAAAAGCACAGACATTGCTTTGCCAACAAAGGTCTGTCTGGTCAAGGCTATGAGTTTTCCAGTGGTTATGTATGGATGTGAGAGTTGGACTGTGAAGAAGGCTGAGCACTGAAGAACTGATGCTTTTGAACTGTGGTGTTGGAGAAGACTCTTGAGAGTCCCTTGGACTGCAAGGAGATCCAACCAGTCCATCCTAAAGGAGATCAGTCCTGGGTGTTCATTGGAAGGACTGATGTTGAAGCTGAAACTCTAATACCTTGGCCACCTCCTGCAAAGAGTTGACTCATTGGAAAAGACCCTGATGCTGGGAGGGATTGGGGGCAGGAGGAGAAGGGGATGACAGAGGATGAGATGGCTGGATGGCATCACCGACTCGATGGACATGTGTTTGAGTAAACTCCAGGAGTTAGTGACGGACATGAGGCCTGGTGTGCTGCGATTCATGGGGTCGCAAAGAGTTGGACATGACTGAGCGACTGAACTGAACTGAACTGAATATTTTTGTGTGATTTTGGTATTAGGGTAATGATGGCCTTGTAGCACGAATTGGGAAGTATTCTCTTATATTTTTGGAAAGATTTTATATAAAGTTATTATCATTTATTTTTTAAAGGTGTGGTGCATGTGTGCATAAGTGCTCAGTCGTGTCCAACTCTTTGCTACCCCATGGACTGAAGCCTGCCAGCCTCCTCTGTCCATGGGATTCTCCAGGCAAGAATACTGGAGTGGGTTGTTATTTCTTCCTCCAGAGTTTAAAGGTGTGGTAGAATTCACCAGTGAAGCCATATGAGCCTGGGAGTTTCTTTGTAGGAAGGTTTTAAATTATACTTTCAATTTTATATATATCTCACTCTTCAGTTTATCTGTTTCTCCTTGAGTGAACTTCAGTAATTTGTGTCTTTCAAGGATTTATCCATTTCACCTAATTCATCAAATTTGTGGGAATAGTTGCTCAAGTTATTCCCTCATTATTCATTTATTATCTGTATAATCTGTCATGATGCCACTTCTCTTATTTTAGATATTTTAATTTTCATCTTATCTCTTTTTTATTCATTAATCTGGCTAGTAGTGATTTACTAATTTTATTGATCCTTTCACAGAACCAGATTTTTATATTTATTTCATTGATTTTTCTGTTATTCTGTTTTTTAATGTCATGGATTTCTGCTTTGACCTTTATTATTTCCTTTCTCCTACTTACTTTAGGTTTAATTTCTTCATCTTTCTTTTTTAAGTTTCTCAAGGTGGAATACTGTGTTATTACTCTGAGATCACTTTTCTTTTCTATATAGCCATCTTGTGTTATAAATTTACCCGTAAGTACAGCTTTAGTAGCATCCTACCATTTTTAATGTGTTGTTCTTAAATTTTCATTTAGTTAAAATTATTTCTAATTTTCCTTTGATCTCTTGCTTGGTACATACATATCTAAAAGTGTTGTTTCATTTGCAAATATTGTGGAAAATTCGAAAGATCATTTTGTTATTGATTCCTAAAATTTCATTGTGGTCAAAGGACAAACTTTTCATGACTTGAATCCTAAATTTATTGAGACTTGTTTTATGTCCCAGACTATGGTCTATCTTGGTAAATACGCCCTGAGCACTGGAGAAAAAACTAAACTCTGATATTGTTGGGTGCATGCATGTATGCTAAGTTACTTTAGTCATGTCCAACTCTGCAACCCCATGGACTGTAACCCACCAGGTTCGTCTGTCCATGGGATTCTCCAGGTGAGAATACTGAAGGGGGTTGCCATTTCCTTCTCCAGGGGATCTTCCCAACCTAGGGATCAAACCCATGTCTCTTACATCTCCTGCACTGGCAGGCAGGTTCTGTACAACTAGCGCCACCTGGGAAGCCCCATTGTTTGGTGATGTGTTCTGTAAATGTCAATGAGGTCAGGTTGGTTGATAGTGGTGCTTGAGTCTACTAAATATATGCTAATTTTCTACCCATTTATTTTATTCATTTTTTAGAGAGGGATATATAGACTCCTAGATTATAGTTGTGGGTTTGTCTGTTTTTCCTTGCAGCTATATCAACTTTTGCCTCATAAACTTTGAAGTCCTGTTATTTGATGCATAAACAATTTAGGATTGTTATGTCTTCTTGTTTAATTGACCTCATTATCATTATTAAATAAATTACTTTATCTCTGGTAATATTTTGCTCTGAAATCAACTTAGTCTGATAGTCATATAACCACTCCAACTTTCTTTGATTAGTGTTAGCATGCTATATCTTTTTCTATTCTTTTATTTTAAACCTATTTGTGCCTTTAAAGGGTATCCCCCTATTGTATAGCACATGGAACTCTGCTCAATGTTATGTGCCAGTCTGGATGGGAGTGGGGTTTGGGGGAGAATGGATACATGTATATGTATGGCTGAGTCCTTCCACTGTTCACCTGAAACTATCACAACATTGTTAATCAGCTATACCCCAATACAAAAAAAAAGTTTAAAGTTTGGGGAAAAAAGTGTGCTTCCTGCAGGCAGAATATAGTTGTGTCTTAACTTTTATCCTATATAACAATCACTGCCTTTTAATGTGGATGTTTTAACCATTTGCTTTAGGTTTGAGTGTATCATGAAATTATTTGTTTCAATTTGTTGCATCTTTTTTTGTTCACTCTTCTCTCTTTCTGCCTTCTTTTGGATTAATTAGGTATTTTTTATGATCCCATTTTATCTCATTTGTTGACCTGTCAGCTATAACATTTTGTTTTGTTATTTTAGTGATTGCTTTAAGGTTTTTTGTATGCACATTTAACTTGTTACAGTATACCTTCAAGTAATATTATTCCACTTCACATATAGTAAAGGAACCTTACAATTACATATTTTCATTTCTCCCCTCACAACCTTCATGCTATTGTTGTCATTTTTTTTTTAGTTTTGTATATGCTCTAAATCACACAATACATTGTTATTTTTTTTGTTGTTGTTTAAACAATTTTTTACCAATTCCAGTGTTCTTCTTGCTTTTTGTTTAAATCAATACTTCCATCTGGTATCTGCCTGAAGAATATCCTTTAGTAAAACAGGGATAATTTTAGGATAAAACTAATGCTTCCTTCTAGCATATACTCCTTGTAGCATTTTATAATCTTTTTCATTTGCTAGTAGGAATTTGGGCTTCCCACATGGCTCAGTGATAAAGAACTCACCTGCTAATGCAAGAGATGTAAGAGACACAGGTTCAATCCTTGGGTTGGGAAGATCCCCTGGAGAAAGGCATGGCAACTCACTCCATTTAAGTTTGAATGCCTCCACTTATTTTTCACCAGAATTTTTCATTTTGTTTGATCATTTATTAAACTGTATATGTGCTACTGCTATCAGAGTGGGTTGGCAGGAATACTGGAGTGGGTTGCCATTTCCTTATCCAGGGGATCTTCCCAATCCAGGGATCAAACCTGAGTCTCATGTCTCCTGCACTGGTAGGCAGGTTCTTTACCACTAGCACCACCTGGGAAGCCCATAGAAATAGTAGTGATGTCACAAACTCAGTATTGAGACACAATTTTGAGGTAGAAAACATGAACATGTACATAATAAAAGAAAATTCTTGCCTCCATTCAAATATATATGATAATTAAAAAAAACATATGAAACATGTTAAAAGCAAATTTTAAATATGCTGATAACTATTTCTTTAAAACTTAATGGAAGTAAACTGTTTCTCATGACAGTTATGCTCATTCATATTGGATTTATGTATATAATCAATCAAAAACAAAGTAGTTAGCCAGTAATGACTAATATAATAATGATGAGATTCTGAAACGGGCAATTGAATATGCATCAGTTGCTTTTCACATGTAAATTCCATTACTAACAGAGCATTACTGTTCCCTTGCATTTCTATATAACACTGTAGCTAATAGGAGTATCATGATAGAATAAGGAGAGAAAAGGTCTTTATGTTGCATTTGCAAGTTTATAAGAAGCAAAAAAAAAAATCTAGATTTAAATCACAGCAGAAGCTCCTCCTTATCTGGGCACTTAACAAATAGTTTAGGATGAGAATGCAACTAACAGATTTGTATCTAATCTACAATTCAGCTGTAAATTCTCTTGTGGGCATTGGTCTGTCTCCTTTTCTTCAGGAGCAAAATGTATAAAGCATTTTTTTCAACTCTAGATTCAAATGAATGTAAATAGCTGAATTCTTTCAGACTTAAAGCATCTAGCTTTTGCCTAGAATGACTAATGCCTGAGCATTTGCCTAGAATGACTACATCTATAAACAGGTCAATTTATCTCTTGAAGAAAAATGTAGATTTTCCAAGTGTTCTGCATTTTTTTTAATTTACGAATCAAGAGGGTAGGGAAAGGAACAGAACAGAGACATCTCAATTAGAAACTGCCTGCTGGCCTAGCATCAGAACCATTTTTTCCCCCAATTTAGTTAGCAGAATAAATAAGAAATATTCACTTAAGTCTCTGCTGAGTATACAATCCTCTAATAAGCATAGTGGAAGGAAAACTTGATAAGGTTCCATCCTTATCCTCAAGTAACATATATATGTCATCTGGATAAGTAGACATGATTTAATGAAGAAGCATAGGGCATCCATAAAGGCTTTCTTCATCTTATTAATGGTATCACCATTTGCTCAGGAAAGACTTTGGTGGTACTATATTCTTGATTACTTTTTAACTCCTACATCCAACTCATCAACAAATCCTGCTCGCTCTGTCTTCCAAACATGTCCAGAATCCACTATTTCTTACCACCTCCATAGCTACTATCCTGGTTCAGACCACTGTCATCTGTAGGGGAGGAAAAAATTGTCCTCTATCCTCTTAGAGTGTCCAGCTGGGCCTAAGAATTAAACTGACATAAAACAGATTAACAGAAGAAAAGTATACAAGTTTTAACTTTTTTTTAACATGTACATGGGAGTCTTCATGAGAAAAATGAAGACTAAAGAAGCAATTAGAGTTGAACACAGATGTACTGAATTAGAGGAACTTTTCAGGTGGCGCTAGCTGTAAAGAACCTGCCTGCCAATGTAGGAGATGTAAGGGACATGGGTTTGATCCCTGGATTGGGAAGATCCCTTGGAGGAGGGCATGGCAACCCACTCCAGTGTTCTTGCCTAGAGACTCCCATGGAGAGAGGAGCCTGTCAGGTTACAGTCCATGGGGTCGCAATGAGTTGGACATGACTGAGTGACTAAGATCAGCACACATCATTGCTTACATGGAAATTTCATCTCTTTTTAAAAGAAAGGAAAAAGGTCAGGCGGAGTATCCTTCTAACATCTGTTGTTTTTCAAGTGCCTTTAACTCCAAGTAGGTGATGTGCTAGAGCAGTATATTTTGTGAGGCATGCTGTGAACTCTTTCACTTCTCTCACTTAAACTATGGCAATATCCTCCTTGGTGGCCTCTCTGCTTCTACTCTTGTCTGTCTAATCCTTTTTACAGCCAAAGCAACCTTTTAAAACTATAAATCAGCTCACCTTACTCTCTTGTTGAGAATACTCCAAAGGGTTCCTATCACAATGGAGTCAAATCAAATTCATCACCATGGATTTCAAGGCTCTTCCAGACCTATTCCCCACCAGTCTGTCTAACTTCATCTCCTAACATTTTATGCTCGTTCCCTCCACTCCAGCCACACTACCCTTTCTGGGGTTTTTCAAACGCCATGCTTGAGAGACTGAATATGCAAACAGATCATGGCCAGACAAAATATAAATATAGAACTCTGACCCACAATTGGTAGAAAGCACTCAAGAAACCAACTTACTTTCTACAAGTCTGACTTGTAGGAAGTCAGACTACTATCTCTAGTAACCAATCCAGCAAACCAAACAATTCTCCATGTTATCATCATCCCCAAACATCCAGGACTTGATTAAAAAATGACAGCTCCCCTAATTTTTGTCCCAGCTTCCAACTTAGGAGCAACCAAACAAAGCCAAATATGCATCAATCACACAGGATTCCCTGCTTCTAGTTAGCCTGCCCACAGTTACTCCATGCCAACAGCCTCCAATCAAGGCATACCTGAAGCTATCCTTTTTTTTCATGATAAAGTGTCCCTCCTCACCTTCCTAAGGAAATGAAGACCCCCAAAGAAACAGTTAAACCTGAGTATTTTTATGCTAGGTTTGATTAATGGAAAGTCCCAGAAAATGTGGTAGGACAAAAGGGTATGAGCTAAAGATACGTGTCTGTTTAGCTCCTCAATCATGTCCAATTCTTTGTGACCCCATGGACTGTTGCCCACCAGCCTCCTCTGTCCTTGGGACTTTTTTCAGGCAAGGATACTGGAGTGGGTTGCCATTTCCTCCTCCAGGGGATCGTTCTGACCCATGGATTGAACCCAGTCTCCTGCATTTCCTGCACTGGCAGATGGAGTCTTTACCACTAAACCACCCGGGGTGCCCCTATGAGCTAAAGATAGTAAACAGGAAAACTTAGGAAGACTTGTTCAGTCAAGTTCCATCTATCTCCAGAGATAAGGATATTCCTTTCCTTTAGGTATAAGGTGGGCATGAGGATCTTATAATCTGCTTCAGAGAGTTCTTCCTGCACCTACCATTTCTTAAATTCCTACAGCTCAAAATTTTCAATATGCCAGGGCACCATATTCTGGTGGTAACGTGTTCTGAAACCAGTCATTAGAAATAGTTAAGAATTTCTTTCACTACTTTATAGTCAGACTAATCTCAAAGGACCACTCTGTTCTCATATTTTCCCAGATAAGACCCAACTTCATCCTTCTTTATGACTCCCATATACCTCACAGATAACTCCCTTGTTTACCTGCCTCTATAAAATCTCAAACTCCCTTCGCTTTCTTTGAGATATTCATCATTAATGAACACTTGCCCTATTGGAATAGTCTGAGTAAAATAATTTCTTTAATTGTCTGGTGTATTTTGTCTTTCATTGCTTACATCTGGAACTCCTTTCCTATCTGTACCCTACCTACCCACCCACCACACACATACATACTCTAATAAGAAAGAATTTTATTCTATAAGCCAAATAGGTCAGCTAAGCCTTCCATCAGAACATTTGCTTTTGAGTGAAACTTCCACGCAAGATGCATATTAAAGTCCTCAAAAAGTTGGAACACTGATTTTTCCAAGCTTATCATAACAGAGTATAAGACTTTTTTGCCCTTGGAGCTTCCCTGGTGGCTCAGGTGGTAAAGAATCTGCCTGCAATGCAGGAGACCCAGGTTAAATCCCTGGGTTAGGAAGATCCCCTGGAGAACAAAATGGCAACCCACTCCAGTATTCTTGTCTGGAGAGTCCCATGGACAGAGGAGCCTGGCAGGCTACAGTCCATGGGGTCACAAAGAGTCAGACACGACTGAGCAACACTATTTATAATAGCCAGGACATGGAAGCAACCTAGATGCCCATCAGCAGATGAATGGATAAGGAAGCCTTGGTACATATACACAATGGAATATTACTCAGCCATTAAAAAGAATTCATTTGAATCAGTTCTAATGAGATGGATGAAACTGGAGCCCATTATACAGAGTGAAGTAAGCCAGAAAGATAAAGACCAATACAGTATACTAACGCATATATATGGAATTTAAAAAGATGGTAACGATAACCCTATATGTGAGACAGAAAAAGAGACACAGGTGTATAGAGCAGTCTTTTGGACTCTGTGGGAGAAGGCGAGGGTGGGAGGATCTGAGAGAATAGCATTGAAACATGTATGTTATCAAGTGTGAAACAGATCACCAACCCAGGCTGGATGCATGAGACAAGTGCTCAGGGCTGGTGCACTGGGAAGACCCAGAGGGATTGGATGGAGAGGGAGGTGGGAGGGGGGTTCAGGATGGGGAACACATGTAAATCCATGGCTGATTCATGTTATTGTATGGCAAAAACCATTACAATATTGTAAAGTAATTAGCCTCCAACTAATAAAAATAAATGAAAAAAAATTAAATTAAATTAAAATTTAAAAAAAAGAATAAGCACAGCTTTGTCTCAAGATGTTTTGTTGATGTTGGGGAAGCCAGTCCTTAAAATAAGGACTTTCATAGAATCATTTATAAGCTTATTTCCCTTAGCTTGACATTTCTCACAGGGCCTTTGATTCTGCAACCAAGAATTATCCTTCCAAGGTTTTTTTTTTTTGTAACTTACATTGCACTGTTGGGATCTGCAGTTAGAATTTCACACACCTCTCACTCACATACACATCTCTAGTCATTTACTCATAGACACAAAATGTGAGGACCAGTTTGTAGCCTGTCAGTAGTCCAGGTGAGAGATGCTGAGGCTCTGACTAAAGTTGTTGCTATAAGAATGGGGAGAGCCTGAATTTAAAAAACATTAAAGTAAAATCAATAGTATTTTGTGATCAACTAGATTTAAGTGTAGTGAGGGAAAAAAACAAGAATTGCACTGAAGCTTCTAATTTTCAAGAATGGTAGAATTATGTATCATTCAAAATACCAAGAATATTTCCATTTTAATTCATATATTTATTGAGCAACTACCATGTGAAGGGGCTTCCCTTATGGCTCAGCTGGAAAAGAATCTGCCTGCAATGTGGAAGACCTGGGTTCAGTCCCTGGGTTAGGGACAATCCCCTGGAGAAGAGAATGACTACCCACTCCAGTATTCTGGGCTGGAGAATTCTATGCACTGTATAGTCCATGGTGTTTCAAAAAACTGGACACAACTCAGCGACTTTCACTATGTGAAGAGCACATGCATGGAGGAAGAATGGGGATGGAGTTAAGTTAAATGAGAGGTTTCTGGAGGACAGTCAAGTGGATAAATTGAAGAATAGTTGATAATACATGTCTGAAATTCAGGGAAGAAGTTGGTATTGAAAAAAGAGACATGAGAGCCATTAGTGTGGAGTTTATTACTGAAACTGTAGAAAAACCTATAAAGTAAGAAAAAAGATAATAAAAATGGGTAGAGACAGGAGGAGAAATAGGGGGGAAGTAATGTCATAAAAGTTAAAGAAGTAGAGCAGTTTTTCAGAAAGGAGATTTTTAAAAAATATTCCACATATGAGTGAAATCATATGGTATTTGTCTATCTCCATCCAACTTATTTAACTTAGTATAATACCCTCAAGGATAAACCTATGTTACCTCAATTTTACAAAAGAAGAAAGGAAAACCTGGTTAACAAGGACAGATATTGCAGAGGTCAACTAGAACTTGCATCTGGTAAATTAGGATGTCCTTGGTGGTTTTAGCAAAAATGCTTTAGAAGAGTGGTGGAAGAAAGAATAAATTATATAGTCCTTGTAATTAATTGATTTCAAAGGAAGCCAACAGATATCAATTACTTTATGTTACTGGCTGGTAAGTTTCACTTTGAAAGATTAAGGACATTTTGATTGGAACTTCTCAAGAAGACTCCCTTTAATGGAATGGATGCTCTTTGAAAATGTATTTATTCAACTTTGCATTAACTAGAATCTTGGCCATGGAAAGTGAAAGTGAAATTTGCTCAGTCATGTCCGACTCTTTGTGACCCCATGGACTATATAGTCCATGGAATTCTCCAGGCCAGAATACTGGAGTGGGTAGCTGTTCCCTTCTCCAGGGAATCTTGCCAACCCAGGGATCAAACCCAAGTCTCTCATATTGCAGGTGGATTCTTTACCAGCCGAACCACCAGGGAAGGCCATGGAAGGAATGCAGCAAGTCATTGTCAAACTGAAGATAACACTCATTCACTTTTATCTCTCTCTCATATATACATATACTTTTGAATAAAATATATTTATATTTTAATATACATACTTAAAAAATAATCATAGATTCACAGGAGTTTACAAAAGAAATGTACAGGGAAGCCCCATATACCCTTTCCCCAGTCTACTTCAATGCTAACATCATATACCACTATAATACATGATCAAAACCAAGAAACTCATTGTAGTTTTGATTTGTATTTCTCTAATAATGAGTGATGTTGAACATCTTTTCATATGTATCAGGAAACTCAAACAGGGGCTCTGTATCAACCTAGAGGGGTGGGATGGGGAGGGAGATGGGAGAGAGTTTCAAAAGGGAGGAGATATATGTATACCTATGGCTGATTCATATTGAGGTTTGACAGAAAACAGAAAAATTCTGTAAAGCAATTATCCATCAATAAAAAATTAATTAATTAAAAAAAGTAACTAACTTTGGCACAATCCATAGAGTTTATTCAAATTTCAATGGTTATACATGAAGTAGTTTATGTATGGTGGAGGTCTCTAGAATATTAGCACATGTGTGGTCTTGTGTAACCACCATCATAATCAACATTAAACTGTGTCATCACCACAATGCTCTATTATGTTACCCCTTTAGAAGTGTACCTATAAGTTCAGTTCAGTTCAGTTGCTCAGTTGTGTCTGACTCTTTGCGACCCCATGGGCTGTAGCATGCCAGGCTTCCCTGTCCATCACCAACTCCCAGAACTTGCTCAAACTCATGTCCATTGTGTCAGTGATGCCATCCAACCATCTCATCCTCTGTCGTCCCCTTCTCCTCCCGCCTTCAATCTTTCCCAGCATCAGGGTCTTTTCAAATGAGTCCATTCTTCACATCAGGTGGCCAAAGTATTGGAGCTTCATCTTCAGCATCAGTCCTTCCAATGAATATTCAGGAGTGATTTCCTTTAGGATGGACTGGTTGGATCTCCTTGCAGTCCAAGGGACTCTCAAGAGTCTTCTCCAACACCACAGTTGAAAAGCATCAATTCTTTGGTGTTCAGCTTTCTTTATAGTCCGGCTCTCACATCCATATATGACTACTGGAAAAACCATAGCTTTGACTATTTGGACCTTTGTCAGCAAAATGATGTCTCTATTTCTTAATATGCTGTCTAGGTTTGTCACTGCTTTTTTTCCAAGGAACAAGTGTCTTTTGATTTTATGGCTGCACTCACCATCTGCAGTGATTTTGGAGCCCAAGAAAATAAAACACTTGTCACCGTTTCCATTGTTTCCCCATCTATTTGCCATGAAGTGATGGGACTTGATGCCATGATCTTAGTTTTTTGAATGCTGAGTTTTAAGCCAGCTTTTTCACTCTCCCTTTCAAATACTAGCAGAAGCTCAGCCTAGGAGAAATAGGCCTTGATGTATTGCTTCATATAATTTCTTTTCATTCAAGTGCTTTTCAGTTCAAAAACATCTGAGCACCCTGAGTATCATTGATGTATGTGTGCTGTGAAGTACAAAATGAATAAGACAAGATCCTTGCCCTCAAAAAACTCACAACCTCGTTGAAGGGAAAGCCAACACAATTAAGATACATTGTGATAAGATATATAAAACGGGGCCAGTGAGGCTATAGGAAATATCAGGGCTGTGTTTTCCTTCATTTCTTAGCTTAGTGGCTTGCTCATGTGATGACACTGTAGGAGAAGGAAGTTTTCTCAGCTCTCATAGGGTGTCTGGTTGGATGTGAAAATTAAACTGACAAAGAGAAATTAACAGAAGAGTATAAAAGTTTTGCTACATTTTTACATTTAATAAAGAGAATGTAGACCTGAAGAAGTGACCAGAGCAGGAAGGCTTTATACCTTTTAGACAAACAATAAATTTGTGAAGAATTAACAAGGCAAAGGGGTTGGGGGAGGGTAGTTAGTGATGAAACAGTAACTGGAAGGATAAGGGTTTTAACAAGTTTTGTTTACACAGATTTCTCTGCTGCCATCTCTAGACAGATTAGAGTCTGTCTTCAGTAAAAGGAGAATTTATTTCCTGCCTTTAGGCAGAAAAGGGGGCACTTTTTTTTTTTTTTTTTTACTGTTTAGTGCTTTTTAATTGCCTTCAGCTCAAAATAATTTGTATTTCAAAGAGACATATTTTGGAGTGATAGATTGTGGTTTCCCTCAACATTCTATCATTCCCTGAGTGTTGTCACAGCCTGAACTAGAATGGCTGATTTCAGGTATGTTTTGTATGAATTAATAGAAACTTTAAAGTATTGTCCACTCTTGGCACTTTCAAATTCCAGAGTTTTTAGTTATACTACACAAAAATGTCTGACCTGAATAGATAAAGTGGAATATAAATACAATGGAATACTACCCAGTCATTACAAAGAAGGAAATTTTGCCATTCATATATCTTAAGGACTTTAATTATGCTAGGTGAAATAACTCAGATGAAGACAAATACTGCATGATCTCACTTATATATGAAATCCAAAATAAAAAAAACTAATAGAAAAAGATATTAGATATGTGGTTACGAGAGGTGGGGGTGGGGCATTTGGATGAATGTGGTCAAAAGGTACAAACTAGTAGTTATAAGATCAACAAGTAATGGGAATGCAATGTATAACATGATGACTATAGTTAACACTGCTGTATTATACATTTAAAAGTTAAGAGAGTAAGACTTAACCGGTCTCATCATCACAAGGAAAAAAATTGTAACCATATGAGGTGATGGATGTTAACTAAATTTTTGTGGTAATCATTTAACAATAAAGATACATCAAGTCATTGTGGTGTACACTTTAAACTTACAGTGTTGAATGTCCAATAAGACCCAATAAAATAAAAAGAATAAATAGAGAAAGTAGAATGTCTGACCAACACACGTGAATATTTGGGTTCTCTCTTAATCACAGGTGTTTAAAATTTTGGGCTTATATTTAATTCTCTGAAGCAATATGGTTGAACAGTAAGAATTCTGTAGCCAGAGTGTGTACATATGTGTGTGCTAAATTGCTTCAGTCATGTCCAACTCATTGCAACCCTATGGACTGTAGCCCACCAGGCTCCTCTGTCCCTGAGATTTCCCAGGCAAGAACACTGGAGTGGGTTGCCATTTCCTTCTCCAGGGGATCTTCAGGGATTGGCCTGCATGTCTTATGTCTCTTGCATTGGCAAGCAGGTTCTTTACCACTAGCACCATCTGGGAAGCCATGTAGCCAGAATGCCTGGGTTTATATCCCAACTCTCTAACCTTCAGCAGCAGGCTTATACTCTCAGTACTTCACTTTCTTCATCTGTAGAATATATAATTTGTAAGATTTCTATGAGGAATAAATGACTTAATATATACAAACTAGTCAGAATATGCCTGACACATAATAAGTATAAATACACAATTGCTATAAATACCATTCCTCCTTGCTTTGCTCCCTACATTTGTTTAATTTTGAGCCAGGTATATTTTTTCTCTACCATGGGCTTCCCTGGTGGCTCAGACAGTAAAGAAACTGCCTGAAATGTGGGGGACCCGGGTTTGATCCCTGGGTCAGGAAGACCACCTAGAGAAGGAAATTGCAAACCACTCCAATATTCTTGCCTAAAGAATTCCATGGACAGAGGAGCCTGGTGGGCTACACACCATGGGGTTGCAAAGAGTCAGACATGACTGAGCAAATAATGCCGCCACCACCACCATGCCTCTCCAATCCAGCCTCTCTACTCCATTCTCACAGATATTATGCTTTTACTACTGTTCCTTTGGAGTATTCGTTCCCCTGTTGAATTCATCCCACATTCCAAAGTCAAATTAATCTTCCTAAAATGAAGCTCCAAAGAGGTAAAACCTCCCTTCTCCCCATATATACAACACTGATTTTCAAACTGCAGACTCTGGAACCCTGAGACCCTATGACATTACTGTTAGTGATTCTGAAATCCATATATATCTAAATGTTTTCTCAACTAATAAAATCTACTAAATATACAAGATGTGATTATGTCCAAGAGGCATAATTCTAGTAACCTATAGTCTGTATTATGTGACTAGAAATTCTCAAAACCAAAGGCTGGACACTGGACCTGATTTAGTTTTGAGTCCTGGGATTTCTCATGGTGGGCTCCCGGCTGGCTCAGTGGTAAAGAATCTGCCTGCAATGCAGGAGACATCGGTTTCACCCCTAGGTCAAGAAGATCCCCTTGAGAAGGAAGTGGCAACCCATTACAGTATTCTTGTCTGGGAAACCCCATGAACAGAAGAGCCTGGTGGGCTACAGTTCATGGGGTCGCAAAGAGTTGGACATGACTTAGTGATTAACAACAACTCCTAATGGTAAAGGAAACAGGTTTCTCTGGACTTTTTTTTCCCCTACTCATATAAGAATGAGGTGTGTATTCAAAATATTTTAGCCAACCACATATTCTGAATACCTTTAATGTCAACAGTGAGAACTCATTTCTAAAGTTCATTGTGCTAATTAACAATCCACAAATTCCACCAATAAAAACCAGTTTCCAATGTTCACAATGTGATTAAAGTATATGATATTGCTATAGATAATGTAGCTATAAATAAAGAAAACACTTGTAGTAGCCACTTTATGGATAGATGCTTCCTAATTAAAATAATGGTTGGCTCTCTGGAACGTGAACTCCTAAGTATGAAATCAAGCAGGACCCTGTGGAGCCCTCTAGGGTACAAGAGCCTTTCCATAGCCTCCATTTCTTGTTTGTTGGAAAAATGCTTTCAGTATTCTAGACCTTCACTGAGTTCCAAAGGGCAGATTCAAACAGTTACTAATAGGAGTGAGGGAATGCAGAATAAAGGAAAGGCAGTCAAGAAACAATAGTGCAGCAATGGATCAGGGTCCTGGTTCCTTCTCAAGGAATAGATTAATGCATAACAATCTGGTACATATCTCTGAGTCTTTCTACAGGAACTAAGGGCCCTCACCCAAGTGGAAGATGGTAACTTCAGGCTTATAAAAACTCTTCCCCCAAAACCATCAGGGAGCTGGAGGTCTTTTGAGCACAGGTTGCCCATTCTCCTTGCACAACCCTTGCAATAAACCTTTCTCTGTTCCAAACTCTGACATTTCAATTTGGTTGGCCTCACTGTGTATTGGTCACACAAACTTGGGTGACAAGTAGAATACTACTCAAACCTGGGCTGTAACTTCAAGTAATACAGAAGCACAGTGTCATATTTTCTATGCTAAAGTGTTTTAAATGATAAATAACCTAACACTTCTGCTCTTATTCCTGGCTTGTAATTACCCAGTTGGCTCAGTGGTAAAGAATCTGCCTGCCAATGCAGGAGATTCAATAGATGCAAGTTCAATCCCTGGGTCAGGAAGATCCCCTGGAGGAGGAAATGACAACCCACTCTAGTATTCTTGCCTGGAAATTCCATGGACAGAGAAGTCTGGTGAGCTACAGTCCATGGGGTCGCAAAGGGTTGAACACAACTGAGCGTGCATGCAACTACCCTTTTAGTCTTCCCAGGTCATGTCAGATAATAATTACATAAAGTCTTTCTATAAAGCCCCAATGAGCTTCCGTAGAACTTAGAACTACTCTTAGATATCCACCTTATACTCTTTTAGTCCTTTTCCTCACACTGATTCTCAGAGGCGATAAAGTATAGCATGAGCGCTGGAGTCAAGCATCACCACGAACAATAGTGGAGGGGATGAATTCCAGTTGAGCTATTTCAAATCCTGAAAGATGATGCTGTGAAAGTGCTGTACTCAATATGCCAGCTAATTTGGAAGACTCAGCAGTGGCCACAGGACTGGAAAAGGTCAGTTTTCATTCCAATCCCAAAGAAAGGCAATGCCAAAGAATGCTCAAACTACTGCACAATTGCACTCATCTCACACGCTAGTAAAGCAATGCTCAAAATTCTCCAAGCCAGGCTTCAGCAATACGTGAACCATGAACTTCCAGATGTTCAAGCTGGTTTTAGAAAAGGCAGAGGAACCAGAGATCAAATTGCTAACATCCATTGGATCATCGAAAAAGCAAGAGAGTTCCAGAAAAACATCTATTTCTGCTTTATTGACTATGCCAAAGCTTTTGACTGTGTGGATCACAATAAACTGTGGAAAATTCTAAAAGAGATGGGAATTCCAGACCACCTGACCTGCCTTTTGAGAAACCTGTATGCAGGTCAGGAAACAACCGTTAGAACTGGACATGGAACAACAGACTGGTTCCAAATCAGGAAAGGAGTACGTCAAGGCTGTATAATATCACCCTGCTAATTTAACTTATATGCAGAGTACATCATGAGAAACGCTGGGCTGGAGGAAGCACAAGCTGGAATCAAGAGTGCCGGGAGAAATATCAATAACCTCAGATATGCAGATGACACCACCCTTATGGCAGAAAGTGAAGAAGAACTAAAGAGCCTCATGATGAAAGTGAAAGAGGAGAGTGAAAAAGTTGGCTTAAAGCTCAACATTCAGAAAACTAAGATCATGGCATCCGGTCCCATTACTTCATGGCAAATAGATAGGGAAACAGTTGCTGACTTTATTTTGGGGGGTTCCAAAATCACTGCAGATGGTGATTGCAGCCATGAAATTAGAAGTCACTTATTTCTTGGAAGGAAAGTTATGACCAACCTAGACAGCATATTAAAAAGCAGAGATATTACTTTGTCAACAAAGGTCCATCTAGTCAAGGCTATGGTTTTTCCAGTAGTCATGTATGGATGTGAGAGTTGGATTATAAAGAAAGCTGAGCACTGAAGAATTGATGCTTTTGAACTGTGGTGTTGGAGAAGACTCTTGAGAGTCCCTTGGACTGCAAGGAAATCCAACCAGTCCATCCTAAAAGAGATCAGTCCTGGATGTTCATTGGAAGGTTGATGTTGAAGCTGAAAACTCCAATACTTTGGCCACCTGATGTGAAGAGTTGACTCATTTGAAAAGACCCTGATGCTGGGAAAGATTGAGGGCAGGAGGAGAAGGGGATGACAGAGGAAGAGATGATTGGATGTAGTCACTGACTCAATGGACATGGGTTTGGGTGGACTCTGGGAGGTGGTGATGGACAGGGAGGCCTGGCGCGCTGCGGTTCGTGGGGTGGCAAAGTCGGACACGACTGAGCGACTGAACTGAACTGGATTCAAGCTGCCAGAATTTGAATCCCGACTCCACCTGTGACCTTGACAAGTCCTACAATTGCTTAGCAGTCTTTGCAATTTCCTTATTTGTAAAATGGCGATGTAGCAAATTAATTGTAGTATACATTTGCTCTGCTGACTGAGAATATTCAAGTTTGCCATAGGAAACAAGAAATTAAGTGGGAGAGATGCAATTCATACATATGTTAAGCAGAGACAAGTAGATTAGTAACTCATGAGACATTTTAGACATAGAGTAGATATATGTGTGCAGAACATAAATCAGAAGGGACAAAAGAACCAGGTAGGCACTAAATATTCGTGAAGCACAGGGGGCACCTAATATCCATGATACAACAACTATACATCAGGCCCCTGAGGGGTTCACTAAATATTCATGGTACACTAAACATACGAGGCATGCAGTATTCTTGAGGACCTAAATCAGCCACCCACAAGTGTCATGTATTCTGGACCCATGTATACTCTGGCCAGAAAATGAAAAATTAAAATCCCTAGCTGCTCATTGGGTTATAGCAAGCTTCAGGTTGCTTGTACAACTCTCCTATAAAGTATGTGTGTATAATTGGCTTCAGGCTTCTTTCATCCACAAAGCCCCTTTGCTCAAACTTCATCTCTGGTTCTCCTAACCACACTATCAGCAGAGAAGGCTAATGTGGACAAGAAAAACAGGATATGTGAAGATTGCATAACCCTGGTGTGGTTCAGCCTGCTGGCATCATATCCTGAGTACATTAACATACTGCAGTGTATTAATATATAATTTATATTAATATAATTAGTATATCTCTCTTCTCTAGTTTCTTACTGTAAATATTGAATTGATTTAATAAATCATGTTACTTGAGTAATCTGAGACTTATCTGAGTTTCTAGGAGCTCAGTCATTATTCCTCTCATGCTTTAGATTTTTATTTTTAATGGCCTTATTGAAATATAATTCAGTATCATATAATTCATACCTATTTAAAATGTAAAATTCAATGTTTATTGGTATATTATACTAAACTTTAAAAAATATATATATATATAAAAAATTTGCCATTCTAATTTTACAATGTAATATCAATTATTGATATGTTCACATGTTATCTAACTATCACTATTTTCAAAACTTTTTAATAACCCAAAAAGGAATATTTATAACCATTAAGCAATAACTCCCCATTCCTCCTTTAACCAGTCAGGATAACCTTTAATCTACTTTGTTTCTATGAATGTGCCTGACCTAGATATTTCATGTAAGTGGTAGCACACAACATTTGTCCTTTTGTATTTGACTTTCACTTAGTATGTTTCCAAGGTTCATCCATGTTATAGCATGTATCAGAACTTCGTTTCTTTTTATGATCAAATAATGCTCCATTGTATGTATATACCATCTTTTGTTTATTCATCCATCTGTTGATGGACATTTGGATTGTTTAAACCTTTTGGTTATTGTAAATAATGCAGCAGTGAACACTGGAGTACAACTATCTGTTTGAGTCCCTCCTTTCAATTCCTTTGAGTATGTATCTAGGAGTGAAATTACTGAAATACATGGTAATTATATGTGAAACTGTTAGAGGCTCCACCACCAAACTATTTTCCATAGCACTTGTGCCATTTTACATTCCTACTAGTAAAGTGCTAGGGTTCCAATTTCTCAACATTCTGGCCAAAACTTATTTTCATTAAAAAAATTATAGGCAAAAAAAAAATTATAGGCATCCTATAAGATGTGTAGTTGCAACTCACTGCAGTTTTGATTTGCATTTCTCTAATGCCTCCCTTTAGTTTTGTCTAAACTTACTCCCTTGAACAGATTTGGAAAACTCTTTCTGTAAAGGGACAGACAATAAGTATCTTAGGCTTCACAGGCTATATAGTCTGTTTTACAACAATTAAACTTCTGCTGTTGTAGTATGAAAGCAGCCATAGGTAATTACAATCAGACTTTATTTATAGAAACAACTGCTGGGCTAGATGTAACCCATGCGCCATAGTTTCCAGACTCCTAATCTAGAGCTATAGTCACTGTGGCTGAATTTGCTCCACATGCAAAAACATGAATATGAAGGAATTGCATTTTTATGTTTATTGAAATATATTCAAAGGCTATTTACTAAGTACCCACTATATCTGTGGCTCCCAGATATAGTCAGTACTCTGTGGTGCTAGCGGTAAAGAAACTGCCTGCCGATGCAGGAGAGGTAATAGAAGCGGGTTCTGTCTCTAGGTTGAGAAGAGCCCCTGGAGGAGGAAATGGCTACCTACTCCTGTATTCTTGCCTGGAGAATCCCAAGGACAGAGCAGCCTGGCGGGTTACAGTCCATAAGGTCGCACAGAGTCAGACACAACTGAAGCAACTTAGCACTCACATGTATGCACGCACCCACTATATACAGCATGTGCTAGGTGCTGGGTATACAGTAGAGAACAAAATGCAGTTCTTGCTCTCAAGGAGCACTTTGGAAAGTTCTGAGACCCTTTGAGTGAGATGACCTTTTATTATTTTTGTGATGCAATAGAACACTTAGCTCTGCTATAGAGATATTATGGCTTCATTGCAACAGGGAACAACAACACAAAAAGGACCCCACAATTAAAGGTTTAGATTCTCCTGGGAAAAGTCTTGACTCAATTCATTTGCTCATTTGTTTTACTTCTTTAAAAGTCACGCTAATTATTTAAGAGAAGAAGAGAGGCTCTAAACTCATCTAATTTTCTTGACTACTTTTACACATAAATTTTAAATTTCATGTGTTAATAATAAGTATATTTTAGGATGTGAAGCTGATAATCTCTTAGAAATTCCTCTATGTTTAATCCTTTCTGTTATCCCTCTCACACTCAATGATGTCACTGAGGTGAATAAGAACTGACTCTACAAAAGAAAACTGAAAGGGTGAAAAGGACAAAGATCAAGTCAAATATGAATAGAGATAATAATGTTTTAAATCTTATATTTAATTTAACATGTACAGTCCACAAAAAGATGTGGGCAGCAATAGAATCTCCCTGGTTTAAATCAAGAGAATTTGGGGATTAGAAATGACATTTAATAGAATTATTATTATAAGCATATCTTATTATTAAGATGAATGAAATTCAAATTTTATTTGAGTTTCTGAACACATACTGAGCAATTACAAGAATGTTTAAATAAATAAATCATCAAAAGTCTTCTACTCAAGTTAATCCCCTTTAATTAGGCAAGAGCTTAGTAGAAAAGATTAGTCGTTACAGAGCTATCAGTATTTGAAAACTAAATTCAATTTGACAAATGAAAGAGATTAAATTCAAGGCAAAGCACAGGGCAAGGATCTAGCAATCAGAAGATCTATTTGTGCACCTAATTCCTTGAGTAAACCTGGGCAAAATACTTTAAACCCTAAGCTGTAGATTGATGTGTGGATAGAGGGATGGATAGGTAGAGGAATGTGTGATAAAGCAAGTTAAATAAAATGCTAATTATAGAATATAGATGGTGAGAATATGGATGTTAACTGTAAAATTCTTTCATCTTTTCTGTATGTATGAAAATTTTAGTAATAAACTATTGCAAATAAGAAAACTCCTCAGTTCCTTATAATTAGTGACAACAGGGTCATAGTCTTTGACTATAAAAGACAGTTTTTTGTGTGTGTGTGTGTGTGTGTGTGTTTTACCTGACATGCTAACCAACTTTTAGTACCTGCACTACATTTCTCACATATTCCATTATTTTATCTCTAATTTTAGGTGTTGGACTGGAAGGGATAGTTAAGATGGTATGGTATTCCTTCATTATCTTCATTTATGCCCACTCCACTGCAATTAGGAGAGCAGCCACAAGAATAATCAGAAGCTCCATGTCATGAATTTTTATGAAATGATTCCAAGGTTATAGCTGTCAGTCCATCCCACCAGAACAATAGCAGAGTTCACAACCTGTGTGGAATACGGATGAACCATATTTCTTAGGAGAGAGGGGATAATGGAGAAACAAAAGTTTCCTAAAACAAATACTCCTTAGTATTTTGTTGACAACTTATCCAATTTTATGTTTGTATCATGAAGGGAAAATGGGGTCTTTTCTCAAAAGGGAAATTCTATTATTAATTCTTAATCACTAAAGGAATTAATATTCAGGGCCCTACTAGGAAGCACGCTGGTTAGAAAGGTAGAAAACAATTTTAGTGTGAGTTAGGTGAAGAGGGCAAACCATGAGATGTAGCTGGGTATGAGAGCTGCTCTGTGAGGCAGAGACTTTTTGGCTATTTCTGCTCACTACTATTTCCCTAGGTCCTAGAACAGAGCCTAGGATGCAGTTATTGTTGTTGTTTAGTGGCTCAGTGGTGTCCGACTCTTTGTGACCCCTTGGACTGTAGCCTGCCAAGCTCCTCTGTCCATGGAATTTTCCAGGCAAGAATACTGGAATGAGTTGCCATTTTCTTCTACAGGGGATCTTCCAGACTGAGGGACTGAACCTGCATCTTCTGCATTGCAGGTGGATTCTTTACCACTAGCCACTTGGAAAGCCCTAGCACACAGTAGGTACTCATTAAATACTGAATAAAGGAATTCTCCCCAGTTGACTAGATTGTAAGCCCATTTACAGCATGTACCAGAGCATGCCATTGATTATATTAAAAAGAACCAGGCAGTCTAGCCCAAAACTAAAACACCATAGTTTAAAATTAGAATACCAGTAGGATGCAGCATTTCTCATCATTCTTGTAGTATGACTCTTTCTCTTTCTCTCTCTCAGCTTGTTCATTCAGAAACTTTAACGACTTAACACTTTGCATGAGATGAGTTATGTATTTTGAAAAAGAAGAAAGGGAACTTTTACTTTCAGATACTAAGAAGACTAACATTTCCTAGTTGTAATTTTAAGACATTTAGGCAGTCATGTGTATATTACAGTTAACTGTTTTCTGTAGAATTTGCCTACCTTTATGTTGCTGTGACTTTTGGATGACTAGAAGAGCTCTTATGAATCAGGAAGTATCAATGATTGCTATTCCTGAAAAACAAAAAAAGAACCAATAAATTTGTAAATTTTCACTGCCTGTTTGAGATAGAGCTGGGAATTAATCACCTATTCATTCAGTCATTCAACAGGTACTTAATGAGTGGCTATAATGCTTCAAAAGAATTGATGCTTTTGAACTGTGGCATTGGAGAAGACTCTTGGGAGTCCCTTGGACTACAAGGAGATTAAACTAGTCCATTCTAAAGGAAATTGGTCCTGAATATTCATTGGAAGGACTGATTCTGAAGCTGAAACTCCAATACTTTGGCCACCTGATGTGAAGAGCTGACTCACTTAAAAAGGCCCTGATGCTGGGAGAGATTGAAGACAGGAGGAGAAGGGGACGACAGAGGATGAGATGGTTGGATGGCATCACCGAATCAATGGACATGAGTTTGAGCAAGTTCTGGGAGTTGGTGATGGACAGGGAAGCCTGGTCTGTTGCAGTCCATGGGGTTGCAAACAGTCAGACACAACTGAGCTACTGAACTAAACTGATAATGCTTCAGGCACTGAGCTAGGCCTTAAGAATACAAAAACAGTGAGAGTGGATCCATCTCCTACAGGAGCTCACAGCCTAGTCAGAGAGGGAGAGATAAGGATATCAATCAACAGAGTGCAGTGTAATAGAAAAGTACTGCAAAAAAGCAATAGAGAAATGGGGGAACTTGGCCAGTTTTCTAGTGTAATTGACTAAACAACATTAACTAATAACAGAATCATTTTAAACAATAATAAAATCATTTTCATATCAGAAAAGTTTTGAAAAACTATGAGCCAACTATAGTATTTCACTTAAAAAAGAAACTAATTTTATATTACTATTTTGTTAGTGTGTTGGTGCACATGGTCTTTAAAAACAGAACATGAAAAATGTGAAAAGTGAATTGTTATACAGGAGTACAAGCTTTAATAAATAGCATAATTCTTAAACAATTGTGAGATAGAATTCACATATCATAAAGTTCACCTTTTAAAGTGCATATTTCAGATATTTGGCCCATTTTTTGATTGGGTCATTTATTTTTCTGGAATTGAGCTGCAGGAATTGATTGTATGTTTTGGAGATTAATCCTTTGTCTGTTTCTCCATTTGCTATTATTTTCTCCCATTCTGAAGGCTGTCTTTTCATCTTGCTTATAGTTTCCTTTGTTGTGCAAAAGCTTTTAAGTTTCATCAGGTCCCATTTGTTTATTTTTGCTTTTATTTCCAATATTCTGGGAGGTGGGTCATAGAGGATCTTGCTGTGATTTATGTTGGAGAGTGTTTTGCCTATGTTCTCCTCTAGGAGTTTTATAGTTTCTGGCCTTACATTTAGATCTTTAATCCATTTTGAGTTTATTTTTGTGTATGGTGTTAGAAAGTGTTCTAGTTTCATTCTTTTACAGGTGGTTGACCAGTTTTCCCAGCACCACTTGTTAAAGAGGTTGTCTTTTTTCCATTGTATATCCTTGCCTCCTTTGTCAAAGATAAGGTGTCCCTAGGTTCGTGGATTTATCTCTGGGCTTTCTATCTTGTTCCATTGATCTATATTTCTGTCTTTGTGCCAGTACCATACTGTCTTGATGACTCTGGCTTTGTAGTAGAGTCTGAAGTCAGGCAGGTTGATTCCTCCAGTTCCATTCTTCTTTCTCAAGATTGCTTTGGCTATTCGAGGTTTTTTGTATTTCCATACAAATTGTGAAATTATTTGTTCTAGTTCTGAGAAGAATACTGTTGGTAGCTTGATAGGGACTCCATTGAATATATAGATTGCTTTGGGTAGTATACTCATTTTCACAATACTGATTCCTCCAATCCATGAACACGGTATATTTCTCCATCTATTTGTGTCCTCTTTGATTTCTTTCATCAGTGTTTTATAGTTTTCTATGTATAGGTCTTTTGTTTCTTTAGGTAGATATACTCCTAAGTATTTTATTCTTTTTGTTGCAGTGGTGAATGGAATTGTTTCCTTAATTTCTCTTTCTGTTTTCTCATTGTTAGTGTATAGGAATGCAAGGGATTTCTGTATGTTAATTTTATATCCTGCAACTTTACTATATTCATTGATTAGCTCTAGTAATTTTCTCATAGAGTCTTTAGGGTTTTCTCTGTAGAGGATCATGTCATCTGCAAACAGTGAGAGTTTCACTTCTTCTTTTCCTATCTGGATTCCTTTTATTTTTTTTCTGCTCTGATTGCAGTGGCCAAAACTTCCAAAACTATGTTGAATAGTAGTGGTGAGAGTGGACACCCTTGTCTTGTTCCTGATTTTAGGGGAAATGCTTTCAATTTTTCACCATTGAGGATAATGTTTGCTGTGGGGTTGTCATATATAGCTTTTATTATGTTGAGGTATGTTCCTTCTATTTCTGCTTTCTGGAGAGTTTTTATCATATGTGGATGTTGAATTTTGTCAAAGGCTTTTTCTGCATCTATTGAGATAATCATATGGTTTTTATCTTTAAATTTGTTAATGTGGTGTATTACATTGATTGATTTGTGGATATTAAAGAATCCTTGCATTCCAGACATTTCTCCAAAGAAGACATACAGATGGCTAACAAACACATGAAAAGATGCTCAACATCACTCATTATCAGAGAAATGCAAATCAAAACCACAATGAGGTACCATCTCACGCCAGTCAGAATGGCTGCTATCCAGAAGTCTACAAGCAATAAATGCTGGAGAGGGTGTGGAGAAAAGGGAACCCTCTTACACTGTTGGTGGGAATGCAAACTAGTACAGCCACTATGGAGAACAGTGTGGAGATTCCTTAAAAACCTGGAAATAGAACTGCCATATGACCCAGCAATCCCACTCCTGGGCATACACACCGAGGAAACCAGATCTGAAAGAGACACGTGTACCCCAATGTTCATTGCAGCACTGTTTATAATAGCCAGGACATGGAAGCAACCTAGATGCCCATCAGCAGATGAATGGATAAGGAAGCCTTGGTACATATACACAATGGAATATTACTCAGCCATTAAAAAGAATTCATTTGAATCAGTTCTAATGAGATGGATGAAACTGGAGCCCATTATACAGAGTGAAATAAACCAGAAAGATAAATACCAATACAGTATACTAATGCATATACATAGAATTTAAAAAGATAGTAATGATAACCCTCTATGCAAAACAGAAAAAGAGACACAGATATGCAGAACAGACTTTTAGACTCTATGGGAGAAGGCGAGGGTTGGATGTTCTGAGAGAACAGCATTGAAACAAGTATACTATCAAGGGTGAAACATCACCAGCCAAAGTTGGATGCATGAGACAAGTGCTCAGGGCTGGTGCACTGGGAAGACCCAGAGGGATGGGATGGAAAGGGAGGTGGGAGGGGGGATCGGGATGGGGAACACATGTAAATCCATGGCTGATTCATGTCAATGTATGGCAAAAACCACTACAATATTGTAAAGTAATTAGCCTCCAACTAATAAAAATAGATGGGAAAAAAGTGCATATTTCAGTGTTTTTTGGTATATTCAATGAATTTATAGCCATTATCACTATGTAATTCCAAAATAATTTTAACTACCCTGAAAGAAACCCCATTTTCATTAGCAGTCACTCCCCATTTCTCTTTAAAAACTCCTCCCAGCCCCTAAGCAACTACTAATCTACTTTGCCTACTCAGGACATTTCATATCAATAAAATCATATATATGGTATTTTGTGTCTGGCTTCCTTCATTTGGCACAATGTTTTCAAGATCTACCCATGTCTAGAATGTATCAGTAGTTTATTCATTTTCATGGCTAAATAAAATTCATATATACACACACATATATATATATATATATATATATATGATGGTAAGCATCTTAGTGGTTGTTTACTGGTCATTTGTATGTCTTCTATAGAGAAATGCCTATTTAGATCCTTTTCCGGTTTTTAACTGGATTATTGTTCTTTTATTATAGAGTTGTAAGAGTTCCTTATGTATTCTAAGTACCTTATTATATATGAAATTTTGAAATGTTTTCTCCCATTCTGTGGGTTGTCTTTTCTCTTTCTTGATGGTATCATCCATAGCACAAAAGTTTTTTTTTTTTTTTTTTTTTAGGGTTTTTTTTTTAATTAATTAATTTATTTTTTCAGTGGGTTTTGTCATACATTGACACGAATCAGCAATAGATTTACACGTATTACCCATCCCGATCCCCCCTCCCCCCTCCCTTTTAAATTTTGGTATAGTCTAATTTATCTTTTCCTTTTGTTTTGTCACTTGTGCCTTTTTGGTGTCATATCTAAGAAATCACTGTTTTAATCCAAAGTAACAGCACAATTTTTAAACAACAGGTCAAATATAACCAAGCAGTCAAAACAATGGTATCTTCACAACTACCTATGGTTGTTGGCTGCCTTACTATCATTAGATCATATTTATTTAACACTTTTATCTTTTTCAAAGTACTTTTTACCTGGAGACTCAGCCTAGCATTTAATTCAACAAACTATCACAGAGGCTAATATCAGGCACTCTCATCCCCAGGATTCAAGGATGATTAAAACAGTATCCCTGAGAAAGACACTGAATACTTACCTACAGTATACTGTGTATAAGTATTATGAAGAGGCAATATACATGATGCTATCAGAACACTGATGAAGTAATTCTACTTGGCGTCGTGTTGGGAGTCAGAGAAAGTTTGCAAAAAGAGTTTAGCCAACTCAATAAATATTTATTGAGTATCTATTCTATGGTAGATATTGTGCTAGGTTCCAGAATGTAGCAGTGAACAATTCTGATATGGTTGTAGCTTTCAAGGAGCTGACAGTCTAGAGCAGATGTGGCCTGTGAATGTTCTGTAAACTAAGAATGATTTTTACAGTATTAAAGAGTTACAGCACAAAGAAGGATATACAACAGCAAGAAAAATAAAACAGATATGCCCAGATGGTCTAAAATATTTACTATCTGGTCATTTATAACAAAATTTTCCTGTCCCTTGGTCTTGAGCAGTGGATCTCAAATTTGGCTACATATTGGAGTCACTTGGGAAGCTTTTAAAAAAATTTACACAGATACATGAGTCCCAAACTGAGATTCTTATTTAACTAGTCTGTTGAATGGTCAGAGCCACAGAAATTTTTAAAAGCTTCCCAGTTGATTCTAACATAGAGGTAATTGAGAAAAATTAATTTGAGAAAAATTAATTTGAGAAAAATTGTTCTAGAGTAATGCTGTCAACTAGAGTTTTCTGCAATGATCAAGATGTTCTACAGAGTCAGTCCTCCCTATTCATGGATACAGAAACTTTGGGTAAGGAGGATTGATAGTAAGTACTATGCCATTTTATAAAAGGGACTTGAGTATCCACAGATTTTGGTATCCATGGGGGTCCTGGAATCAATCTCTTGCAAATACAAGCCACGGCTGTACTATCCTGTCCAACATTGTAGCCACCGGTGACATGGATACTGAAATCGGGATACAGTTGTTGACCTAGGAAGTGAATTTTTAATTTTATTTAATATTAATCAATTTGAATCTAAAATAGCCACATGTGGCTATTGACCACTATATTGGCTATGGCAGTCCTAGAAGGAAGGCTGATATGAAACAAAGATCAAATGATAACCTTGGAGAAGTTATATGTTCTGTTCCAATTGTTTTACATATCACAACTTCTTTAATCCCCACAACCCCCTGGGCCAAGTATGATTATCTTCTCCATTATCGAAATTAACAAACTAGGAAATAGAGAGGTTTAACTGAGAGTTTAAATAATTTGCTCAAGGTCTAAGAGTTACTAAGTGGTAGAATTAACATTAGAACTCAGGTTATTTGGTTCTAAAACCCATGCTCTTAATAATTCACAAAACCCATCATTAGTAAAATAATATGTGCACAAACATAGGAATCTGGAATGTTAGGTCCATGAATCAAGGCAAATTGGAAGTGGTCAAACAGGAAATGACGAGTAAACATCGACATTCTAGGAATCAGCGAACTAAGATGGACTGGAATGGGTGAATTTAACTCAGATGACCATTATATCTACTACTGTGGGCAGGAATACCATAGAAGAGATGGAGCAGCCATTATAGTCAACAGAAGAGTCCAAAATGCAGTACTTGGATGCAATCTCAAAAATGACAGAAAGATCTCTGTTCATTTCCAAGGCAAACCATTCAATATCACAGTAATCCAAGTCTATGTCCCGACCAGTAACGCTGAAGAAGCTGAAGCTGAAAAGTTCTATGAAGACTTACATGACCTTCCAGAACTAACACCCAAAAAAGATGTCCTTTTCATTATAGGGGACTGGAATGCAAAAATATGAAGTCAAGAAACACCTGGAGTAACAGGCAAATTTGGCCTTGGAGTAGAGAATGAAGCAGGGCAAAGGCTAATAGAGTTCTGCCAAGAGAATGCACTGGTCATAGCAACACCCTCTTCCAACAACACAAGAGAAGACTCTACACATGGACATCACCAAATGGTCAACACCAAAATCAGACTGATTATATTCTTTGCAGCCAAAGATGGAGAAGCTCTATATGGTTAGCAAAAACAAGACCAGGAGCTGACTGTGGCTCAGATCTTGAACAACTTATTGCCAAATTCAGACTGAAATTGAAGAAAGTGAAGAAAACCACTAGACCATTCAGGAATGACCTAAATCAAATCCCTTATGACCATACAGTGGAAGTGAGAAATAGATTTAAGGCACTAGATCTGATAGACAGAGTGCCTGATGAACTATGGACGGAGGTTTGTGACATTGTACAGGAAACAGGGATCAAGAGTATCCCCAAGACAAAGAAATGCAAAAAAAGCAAAATGGCTGCCTGAGGAGGCCTTACAAATAGCTGTGAAAAGAAGGGAAGTGAAAACCAAAGGAGAAAGGAAAGCTATACCCATTTGAATGCAGAGTTTCAAAGAATAGCAAGGAGAGGTAGGAAAGCCTTCCTTAGCGATCAATGCAAAGAAATAGAGGAAAACAATAGAATGGGAAAGACTAGAGATCACTTCAAGAAAATTAGAGATACCAAGGAAATTTTTCATGCAAAGATGGACTCAATCAAGGACAGAAATGGTAGGGACCTAACAGAAGCAGAAGATATTAAGAAGAGGTGGCAAGAATACACAGAAGAACTGTACAAAAAAGATCTTCATGACCTAGATAATCACGATGGTGTGATCACTCACCTAGAGCCAGACATCCTGGAATGTGAAGTCAAATGGGCCTTAGGAAGCATCACTACGAACAAAAGTAGTGGAGGTGATAGAATTCCAGTTGAGCTATTTCAAATACTGAAAGATGATGCTGTGAAAGTGCTGCACTCAATATGCCAGCTAATTTGGAAAACTCAGCAGTGGCCACAGGACTAGAAAAGGTCAGTTTTCATTCCAATACCAAAGAAAGGCAATGCCAAAAAATGCTCAAACTACTGCACAATTGCACTCATCTCACAACAGCACATGCTAGTAAAGTAATGCTCAAAATTCTCCAAGCCAGGCTTCAGCAATACGTGAACCATGAACTTCCAGATGTTCAAGCTGGTTTTAGAAAAGGCAGAGGAACCAGAGATCAAATTGCCAACATCTGCTGGATCATCGAAAAAGCAAGAGGGTTCCAGAAAATCATCTATTTCTGCTTTATTGACTACGCCAAAGCCCTTGACTGTGTGGATCACAATAAACTCTGGAAAATTCTGAAAGAAGTGGAAATACCAGACCACCTGACTTGCCTCTTGAGAAACCTGTATGCAGGTCAGGAAACAACCGTTAGAACTGGACATGGAACAACAGACTGGTTCCAAATAGGAAAAGGAGTAGGTCAAGACTGTATATTGTCACCGTGCTTATTTAACTTATATGCAGAGTACATCATGAGAAACACTGGGCTGGAGGAAGCACAAGCTGGAATCAAGACTGCCGGGAGAAACATCAATAACCTCAGATATGCAGATGACACCACTCTTACGGCAGAAAGTGAAGAAGAACTAAAGAGCCTCTTGATGAAAGTGAGAGATGAGAGTGAAAAAGTTGACTTAAAGCTCAACATTCAGAAAACTAAGACCATGGCATCTGGTCTGATCAATTCATGGCAAATAGATGGGGAAACAATGGAAACAGTGGCTGTCTTTATTTTTCTGGGCTCCAAAATCACTGCAGATGGTGAGTGCAGCCATGAAATCAAAAGACACTTGCTCCTTGGAAAAAAAGCAGTGACAAACCTAGACAGCATATTAACAAACAGAGACATCATTTTGCTGACAAAGGTCCCTCTAGTCAAAGCTATGGTTTTTCCAGTAGTCATATATGGATGTGAGAGCTGGACCATAAAGAAAGCTGAGCACCAAAGAATTGATGCTTTTGAACTGTGATGTTGGAGAAGACTCTAGGCAGTCCCTTGGACTGCAAGGAGATTCAAACAGCCCATCCTAAAGGAAATCAGTCCTGAATATTCATTGGAAGGACTGAGGCTGAAGCTGAAGCTCCAATACTTTGGCCATCTGATATGAAGAACTGACTCATTTGAAAAGACCCTGATGCTGGGAAAGATTGAGGGCAGGAGGAGAAGGGGACAACAGAGGATGAGATGGTTGGATGGCATCATCGACTCAATGGACATGGGTTTGGGTGGACTCTGGGAGTTGGTAATGGACAAGGAGGCCTGGCGTGCTGCAGTTCATGGGGTCACAAAGAGTCGGACATGACTGAGCAACTGAACTGATACTGATGTGCACAAAGCATAACTTTCACAGCTGGAGGTAGCATGTCTAAGACCTACAGTGGACATTGTTAAATTTATCCACAGGCTTTGACATAATGAAAGGGAAACTAAACAGAGGTAGCTTTTTCAAATTACTCTAATTTATTACGGAATTACTCAACAAAAGACTTTTGAATATAAATTCTAATCTAAATCAATCTTCCAATTAAAATACACTACAATCAGGCATATATTTTAGTGGTAGAGGAAGAAGAGCACAGTATCTTAGCCTTTACAGGCGTGCCTGCAATGGTCCATTAGTTGCTTTGCTGGTATGGATGTGCTCTCCTTTTCCAGTGGTTAATTAGGTTATCAGCTTGGACAGGCATTTTATAAAGGCTCTTTCAAAGAAAATTCAAGTGTCTGCAGACAGACTATTATCAAAAGGCAAGAAATAAATACTAGAGAGTATGTGAAGAAAAAAATCAGGAAAGAAGAAATCTACCTTCTAGATTCTTCTGGCTGCTCTAGGAATTAAGTTTACATGAGACAGGGGAAAAGTTTAATAACAAGAATACATGGGAGAGACACAGGAAAACAGTAGTATTTACCAGAGGGAAAGGGGGAGGGCAAAATAAATAAAGGGTGTCAACTGTATGGTGATGGATGGAAACTAAACTTTTGGTGTTGAGCATGCTATAGTGTACACAGAATTGGAAATATAATGTATTGAAATATAATGAAATATAATGTAAAATGTGTACCTGAAATTTCCATAATGTTACCTCAAAAAAAAAAAAAAAAAAAAAGGCTGAAACTGAGCAGGACCCTGTGAGGCTCGTGGGTATGGAAGCCTTTCTAGGTTCCCTGTTCCTTGTAGGGAACAGACTCTAGCTTCCATGACCTTCACTGAGTCCCAAAGGGTAGATTCAAACAGCTGCTAAACAGGGAAGGGAGAGGATGCAGACAAAAGGGAGGGTCATCCAAGAAACAATACTGCAGCCTTGGGGAAGGGTCTTGTTTCCACCTCACAGGGAACACACAGTATCTTTGAGCTCTGTACAGAAGTAGAACCCAACAAATGCAAGATGTCAGTATTCTCATTCCAGAGAACATTTGAGGCCAGATTAAAAGGAACCAGAAGAGCTCATCAAGCAATTACCAAAGACCAGATTAAAGGAGATTAAACTTATCTGAGATTAAAGTAAGGCAGGTCCTGCACACACCCTAATCTTATCAGTAACCCCACCCTTTGACTGCAGCAGCCAGGCTTCCCTGTCCATCACCAACTCCCAGAGCTTGCCCAAACTCAAGTTCATCAAGTTGGTGATGTCATCCCACCATCTCATCCTCTGTCATCCCCTTCTCCTCCTACCTTCAATCAGGGTCAGCATCAGGGTCTTTTCAAATGAGTAAGCTCTTCACATCAGGTGGTCAAAGTATTGGAGTTTCAGCTTCAACATCAGTCCTTCCAATGAATATTCAGGACTGATTACCTTTAGGATTGACTGGTTGGATCTCCTTGCAGTCCAAGGGACTCTCAAGAATCTTCTCCAACACCACACTTCAAAAGCATCAATTCTTCAGCGCTCAGCTTTCTTTATGGTCCAACTCTCACATCTGGACATGACGACTGGAAAAACCATAGCTTTGACTATACAGACCTTTGCTGGCAAAGTAATGTCTCTGCTTTTAATACACTGTCTAGGTTTGTATAGCTTTCCATCCAAGGAGCAAGTGTCTTTTAATTTCATGGCTGCAGTCACTATGGCTGCAATTTAATTTCACGGCTACAATCACTGCAGTGATTTTGGAGCCCAAGAAAATAAAGTCTGTTACTGCTTCAACTTTTTCCCCTTCCATTTGCCATGAAGTGATGGGACCAGATGCCACCATCATAGTTTTTTGAGTGTTGAGTTTTAAGCCAGCTTTTTCACCCTCATCAAGAGGCTCTTTAGTTCTTCTTCATTTCTGTCATAAATGTGGTATTATCTGCATATCTGAGGTTGTTGATATTTCTCCCAGCAATCCTGATTCCAGCTTGTGACTTATCCAGCCCGGCATTTCACATGATGTTTTCTCCATATAAGTTAAATAAACTTCTGGCTATAGGTTTTACAAATAGGCAAGTTAGGAAACCCTAATATTGATCCTGATTATACATAGTGACCATTTCTAGGATATGGAGGCAGCTCTTAAGTGTTGATACTGATCAGATATTATGACCAGATCTGAGACTCAGAATCATAATCATAATACTCTTCTCTTCTCTCTGTCTCTGTCTCACACATACACCTTATAATTACCAAGGGACTATAGGGTTGAGAGAAGTAGGTAGTTGATATATATGAAATTAAAAATGTGGTAGTTCCAGCATGCAGGAGGTTTTAGATTGTGAATCATACCCACTACAGTTAAAAAAACAAAACTAGAATAAACCACAGTCCAAAATATGTGTGAAGACCATTGTGTAAACAAGAGTGGTTTAGAGACCTTCAAGACCAGCATCAGTGATATAAAAAGCAAGAAGGAGGCTTTGGGAATTTCAACATAATTAATGAAGAGCTGTATTCAGAGCATTTTGGATAAATGTGCCTCTGGGGGTCAGTGCTTACATAATGTTTAGTGTGGGTAAAAATTTTGCTGTTGTCTTTTTGCTCAGAACAGGTGTAGTCAGCTGCCACACCTAAAAGATAAACTACTGGCACACTCCATCTAGAGCATATTATGATTCTTCCCCATAATTATCAAAGTCAGGGTTTGCTTTACAAAGCAACATCTATAGATGAGCTGATAAGGAGTCTCAAAAACAAAGATAAGGACACAAGCAAAAAACACTGATTAATATTTGAATAACAGTTATCATGTAAGAAAATAAAATTAATAAACAGAAAAGTTAACATGGAAATAATAGAATAAACAATAGCAAATGAAAAAATATTTTAAAATAACTATAACTAATATTCTCAGAAGAATAAGAAAAGTTATCAAACCCATAAACAAGGAAAATGCTGGCATAAAACAAAACAAATGATAAGTCTTGGAAATTACATAAATAAGAGGGAATAAAAATAAAGAAAGCAATGGATATCTGTAGGAGCATTATGCAACAGCAGAAAAGAAAAAAAAATGTGTGTTAATACATTAAACCAAAAGAGTCTCCCAAAAAAGTGCAAAATTAAAAAGAAATAGAAATTTTGATAAAGCAATAATAGACATGGAGATTAGATCCAGAAGTTCAACATCCATGTAGCAGGAATTCTACAAGAACAGAAAGTATAGAGAAGAGCAAGTAAATAAATCATTAATAGAAGATAATTCCTCCCAAGTGATAAAAGATACTAGTCTTCAGATGGAGAGAGAAGTGCTAAACCAGGTAAACAAAGAAGACATATATAAAGTGCATTGGAGTGACATTTCTGAACACGAAGAATTTAAAACAGGATTTAAAAAAATCCCAAAAGTTTACATAAGGAAGAAAATAGCAAAAAAAAAAAAAAAAAAAAACACCAACACCAGTACTTTCAGTTCAGTTCAGTTGTTGCAGAAACCAGTACACGAGAAACCACACTTGGAGAGTTGGAGAAATCAGGTTTATTATGCCAGCGGGCCCAGAGGAGTTAACACTCCAAGCTCTGAGCCCCGAACAAAGGGATTACAGAGTTTTTATAGACAGACTATAGTGGGCAACACTAGCTGTTAATAGGCTGGTTTAAACTAAGGGGTTTCGCACATGAGGGAACAGCAGTCAAGCTGGGGAGGGGGATGTCTGGTCTGGACAGGCATGATTAAGCAGGTTTGCAGGGGCTGGGCAATTGCAAAGAGCAGGACAAGGGTTAGTGAGATAAACTCCAGTTCCTAGTATTGCAAGTCCCCACTTCCTGAGACTACATGACCTACATGACTTATGTGATCTAGACTTTGCAAGAGGCAAGCTGAGTTACAGAGGCAGAAAGAGAAGGAGGTTATGTAAAATTTTAACTTTTCCTTCTCATAGTCACTCAGTCATGTCTGACTCTTGGCGAACCCATGGACTGTAGCACGCCAGGCCTCCCTGTCCATCACTAACTCCTGGGGTTTACTCAAACTCATGTCCATTGAGTCAGTGATGTCATCCAACCATCTCATCTTCTGTCATCCCCTTCTCATCCTGCCTTCAATCTTTCCTAGCATCAGGGTCTTTTCAAATGAGTCAGCTCTTCACAACAGGTGGCCAAAGTATTGGAGCTTCATCTTCAGCATCAGTCCTTCCAATGAATATTCAGGAGTGATTTCCTTTAGGATGGACTGGTTGGATCTCCTTGCAGTCCAAGGGACTCTCAAGAGTCTTCTCCAATACCAGACTTCAAAAGCATTGATTCTTCAGTGCTCAGCTTTCTTTATAGTCCAACTGTCACATCTATACATGACTACTGCAAAAACCATAGCTTTGACTAGATGGACCTTTGTTGGCAAAGTAGTGTCCTTGCTTTTTAATATGCTGTCTAGGTTGGTCATAACTTTTCTTCCAAGGAGCAAGCATCTTTTAATTTCATGGCTGCAGTCACCATCTGCAGTGAATTTGGAGTCCCCCAAAATAAAGTCTGTCATTGTTTCTACTGTTTCTCCATCTATTTGCCATGAAGTGATGGGACTGGATGCCATGATCTTAGTTTTCTGAATCGAGTTTTAAGCCAACTTTTTCACTCTTCTCTTTCACTTTCGTTGAGAGGCTCTTTAGTTCCTCTTTGCTTTCTGCCATAAGGGTGGTGTCATCTGCATATCTGAGGTTATTGATATTTCTCCCAGCAATCTTGATTCCAGCTTATGCTTCATCCAGTGCAGCATTTCTCATGATGTACTCCGCATATAAGTTAAATAAGCAGAGTGACAATATGCAGCCTTGACATACTCCTTCCCATATTTGGAACCAGTCTATATTTAGCTTTAAGTATAAACCCAGTAAAGTTTACACTTAAACTTTAAATAACTGTGGATACATGAGGTAAAAATAATTTTTATGATTATTTAGAACTAAAATTTTTGGAGATATAAAATTGAGATACAACAGCAAAGTAATTGTAAAGTTGCAATGGTTATTGTCTAAAATAAAGGAATATACAGATTCTAATGAAATTTAGATTTTGATTTTTATAAAAGGATTATAAATGTCTGGGTTGAGAACCAACCGGATCCACAGAAAGAACATATTCACCTTTGAAAGTACAAGAAGAAAAATAAAAGAACAGATCAAATCATCAACACAGGTAAAAGGAAGCAAAGAAAAATGACAAATAGAAAACATAAAATATGATAGCAGTACTAAGGAAAAGATGTGCTAGCAATTATAATAAATATTAACAGATTAATTTACTCTAATAATAGAAGACCCTGTGAATGAAAAATCTTTAAACTTTTAATTAGGAAATAATTTTAATATTACAAAATGTTTCAAAACTAGTTAAATAATTCTCTTATAAAATTTACCAAATGTTAACATTTAAAACACTTTGATTTTTCTGTCTCTAATTTTTCCCTGAAATGTTTCAGAGTAAGTTGCAGACAGGATGCTCTTGCACAATTTTACAAAGGACCATCTTACTGGAACAAATGGTGAATATCGAATAAGGTCTGCATTGTGATAATAATATATCATTGATTGATAATTGTACTGTGGTTATATAAAAGCATCCTGTCTGCAACTTTTCTTCCCCATAATTTTTTTGAGAACTTCTTTACTTTCAAATACCACAAGACGTTCCAGAATGATTTTATTTTTTTACCTTCCTTAGAACTGGAATCAGTATCTTCTTTAAGGAGTCCTAGTTCCTTTACTGTAGAATCATGTTTAGAAATCAAGATCTGGGCACTGGGTGTGCTCATTAATACTAGAGTTACATGTATTTCTATTAATTCACAGTGGACAAAACTGAGACATATATGTATGTATTCATATACACATACATCCATCCATATTTCTGTATCTATCAATCTATCTTTCAAAAACCATGAAATAACACTGATACCTCTAATTCAAACCCAATACCATAGGGTTTGTCATAGGCTTCCCTCTTTCCTTTTTTTTAAATTTTATTTTTTAAAATTAATTTATTTTAATTGGAGGCTAACTACTTTACAATATTGTAGTGGGTTTTGCCATACATTGACATGAATCAGCTATGGGTGTACATGTTTTCCCGATCCTAAACCCCCCTCCCAACTCCCTCCCCATCCCATTCCTCAGGGTCATCCCAGTGTACCAGCCCTGAGAACCCTGTCTCATGCATCAAACCTGGACTAGTGATCTGTTTCACATATGATAATATATACATTTCAATGTTATTCTCTCAAATCATCCCACCCTCGCTTTCTCCCACAGAGTCCAAAAGACTGTTCTATACATCTGTGTCTCTTTTGCTATCTCGCATGTAGGGTCATCATTACCATCTTTCTAAATTCCATATATATTCATTACTATACTATATTGGTGTTTTTCGTTCTGACTTACTTCACTATGTATAACAGGCTCCAGTTTCATCCACTTCATTAGAACTGACTCAAATGCATTCTTTTTAATGACTGAGTAATATTCCATTGTGTATATGTACCAAACCTTTCTTATCCATTCATCTGCCAATGGACATCTAGGTTGCTTCCATGTCCTGGCTATTATAAACAGTGCTGCGATGAACATTGGGGTACACGTTTCTCTTTCAATTCTGGTTTCCTCGGTGTGTATGCCCAGCAGTGGGATTGTTGGGTCATATGGCAGTTCTATTTCCTGTCTTTTTTTTTTTTTTTTTTAGTTGGAGGCTAATTACTTCACAACATTGCAGTGGGTTTTGTCATACATTGACATGAATCAGCCATGGAGTTACATGTATTCCCCATCCCGATCCCCCCCTCCCAATGTTCATCGCAGCACTGTTTATTATAGCCAGGACATGGAAGCAACCTAGATGCCCATCAGCAGATGAATGGATAAGGAAGCTGTGGTACATATACATCATGGAATATTACTCAGCCATTAAAAAGAATTCATTTGAATCAGTTCTAATGAGATGGATGAAACTGGAGCCCATTATACAGAGTGAAGTAAGCCAGAAAGATAAAGAACATTATTTCCAGTCTTTTAAGTACTCTCCACAGTGTTCTCCATAGTGGCTGTACTAGTTTGCATTCCCATCAACAGTGTAAGAGGATTCCCTTTTCTCCACACCCTCTCCAGCAATTATTGTTTGTAGAGTTTTGGATAGCAGCCATTCTGACTGGCGTGAGATGGTACCTCATTGTGGTTTTGATTTGCATTTCTCTGATAATGAGTGATGTTGAGTATCTTTTCATGTGTCTGTTAGCCATCTGTATGTCTTCTTTGGAGAAATGTCTGTTTAGTTCTTTGGCCCATTTCTTGATTGGGTTGCTTATTTTTCTGGAATTGAGCTGCAAGAGTTGCTTATATATTTTTGAGATTAATTCTTTGTCCGTTGCTTCATTTGCTATTATTTTCTCCCATTCTGAAGGCTGTCTTTTCACCTTGCTTATAGTTTCCTTCATTGTGCAAAAGCTTTTAAGTTCAGTTAGGTCCCATTTGTTCATTTTTGCTTTTATTTCCATTACTCTGGGAGGTGGGTCATAGAGGATCCTGCTGTGATTTATCTCAGAGAGTGTTTTGCCTCTGTTTTCCTCTAGGAGTTTTATAGTTTCTGGCCTTATGTTTAGATCTTTAATCCATTTTGAGTTTATTTTTGTGTATGGTGTTCGAAAGTGTTCTAGTTTCATTCTTTTACAAGTGGTTGACCAGTTTTCCCAGCATCACTTGTTAAACAGATTATCTTTTTTCCATTGTATATTCTTGCCTCCTTTGTCAAAGATAATATGTCCATTGGTGTGTTGATTTATCTCTGGGCTTTCTATTTTGTTCCATTGATCTATATTTCTGGCTTGGAAAGATGCTTGGAATGATTTCAATTTTTTTGAATTTACCAAGGCTAGATTTATGGCCCGGGATGTGATCTCTCCTGGAGAAGGTTCCATGTGCACTTGAGAGAAAGGTGATATTCATTGTTTTGGGGTGAAATGTCCTATAGATATCAATTAGGTCTAACTGGTCCATTGTATCATTTAAAGTTTATGTTTCCTTGCTAATTGCTAATTTTCTGTTTAGTTGATCTATCCATAGGTGTGAGTGGGGTATTAAAGTCTCCCACTATTATTGTGCTATTGTTAATTTCCCCTTTCATACTTGTTAGCATTTGCCTTACATATTGCAGTGCTCCTATGTTGGGTGCATATATATTTATAATTGTTATATCTTCTTCTTGGAGTGATCGTTTAATCATTATGTAGTGTCCTTCTTTGTCTCTTTTCACAGTCTTTGTTTTAAAGTCTACTTTATTTGATATGAGTATTGCTACTCCTGCTTTCTTTTGGTCTCCATTTGCGTGAAATATCTTTTTCCAGCCCTTCACTTTCAGTCTGTATGTGTCTCTTGTTTTGAGGTGTGTCTCCTGTAGACCGTATATATAGGGGTCTTGTTTTTGTATCCATTCAGCCAGTCTTTGTCTTTTGTTTGGTGCATTCAACCCATTTACATTTAATGTAATTATTGATAAGTATGATCCCATTGCCATTTACTTTGTTGTTCTGGGTTTGAGTTTATACACCCTTTCTGTGTTTCCTATATATAGAAGATCCTTTAGCATTTGTTGAAGAGCTGGTTTCGTGGTGCTGAATTCTCTCAGCATTTGTTTGTCTGTAAAGCTTTTGATTTCTCCTTCATATATGAATGAGATCCTTGCTGGGTACAGTAATCTGGGTTGTAGGTTTTTCTCTTTCATCACTTTAAGTATGTCCTGCCAATCCCTTCTGGACTGAAGAGTTTATATTGAAAGATCAGCTGTTATCCTTATGGGAATTCCCTTGTGTGTTATTTGTTGTTTTTCCCTTGCTGCTTTTGATATTTGTTCTTTGTGTTTGATCTTTGTTAATTTGATTAATATGAGCCTTGGGGTGCTTTGCCTTGGGTTTATCCTGTTTGGGACTCTCTGGGTTTCTTGGACTTGGGTGGCTATTTCCTTCCCTGTTTTAGGGAGGTTTTCAACTATTATCTCCTCAATTATTTTCTCATGGCCTTTCTTTTTGGAGGAGGAGAGGGTAATCAAGCCAGTAATCACACTACTAAGTAAAAATGGGTACTGAAGATTGGATTCTTAAAGGTACAAAATTGATAACAAATACCAAAAATCAAAGATTAAAAATCTAGAGTAGAGGTTAGACTCTCAAAAATACAATATTAAAACAAAACAAAACAAAATCACAAAGATTATAAAAATATATATGAAGCTTGCCTTAAAAATAGGGGTTTGTAGGTAATAAAAATGAAAATTAAAGGAGTAATAGAGGACTTAAAAATAAAAAATACAATAAATTTAAAAAATGATAATAGTAAAAATATCTAGGAATTTCTCTGGAGCTGTTGTGGGCAGTGTGGGGTCAGTTCAGTTTCAGATAGTTCCTTGTTCCAGCTTATACTTCTCAATATCTACAGGTCTCTTCCAATGTAGTTGGTCCTAACTACAGAGTTTTAATCTGTTGCACCTGTCACTTCCAAAGTGGTTTCCTCTGTTTATTTTGGCTTCTTCTGTTTGCAAGTCTCTTCCGTGTCTAATTTCCGCCCTGACACAAGGGGGCGAAGGTGGACACTTATTTAGCCTCACTTGTTCAGTCGTGCTGTGGGGAGGGCGGAACACTGCAAACAAATCCCGCTGGCGTGTGTGGGGAGTGCTCGCAGTGTCTGGGCCACACTGGGTTTGCCCCCCCTCACAGCGTGTGCTTTCCCGGTCTACACTGCTCAGGCTCCAGGTTGCTCTGCAGGGGATCTGTGTAAAGCAGGCCCTGGGTTGAGTGCACTTCCCAGGTCTAAGCCACTCAGGTTCAGGTTCTTGGTTACTCCACAAAGGTGCGGACTCAGTTGGGCCTGCATTTGTGCCCTTCCCAGGTCCGAGCAGCTCAGGAGACCAGGTGCTTGGCCAGCGCACTCTCCTTAGGTGTAGTGCGACTTATCACCTTCCCCATCCCAGCCGCTTGGTTTCCCGGGTGCACCGTCTCAGGTGTGCCGTGTGTCTCTTCTGGGGAGCTGATCTCTGGCTGCAACCCTCCCAGTGGATGTCATCCATCCAGGATCCCAGGAAAGCTTGATTGGCAACTGGGAGCCTGCTCGCAGTTTGGTGGAGGATGCCATCTCTGGGGCTGAGTTTGCCCCTTTCTGGCTCTGGTTGCTGCCCGCCTGCCTCCCTGCTTCCTGGTGGGGGATGGGCTGGTCTGCTGCCTGCTAGCTCTCCTCTGGTATTCGCTTAGTCCTTTGTTCCTTTTTTTTCCCATTTATTTTTATTAGTTGGAGGCTAATTACTTTACAATATTGTAGTGGTTTTTGTCATACATTGACATGAATCAGCCATGGATTTAAATGTATTCCCCATCTTGATCCCCCCTCCCACCTCCCTCTCCATCCCATCCATCTGGGTCTTCCCAGTGCACGAGGCCCAAGCACTTGTCTCATGCATCCAACCTGGGCTGGTGATCTGTTTCACCCTAGATAATATACATGTTTCGATGCTGTTCTCTCAAAACATCCCACCCTCGCCTTCTCCCACAGAGTCCAAAAGTCTGTTCTGTACATCTGTGTCTCTTTTTCTGTTTTGCATATAGGGTTATCGTTACTATCTTTCTAAATTCCATATATATGCGTTAGTATACTGTATTGGTATTTATCTTTCTGGCTTACTTCACTCTGTAAAATGGGCTCCAGTTTCATCCATCTCATTAGAAGTGATTCAAATGAATTCTTTTTAATGGCTAAGTAATATTCCATGGTATATATGTACCACAGCTTCTTTATCCATTCATCTGCTGATGGGCATCTAGGTTGCTTCCATGTCCTGACTATTATAAACAGTGCTGCGATGAACATTGGGGTGCACGTGTCTCTTTCAGATCTGGTTTCCTCAGTGTGTATGCCCAAGAGTGGGATTGCTGGGTCATATGGCAGTTCTATTTCCAGTTTTTTAAGAAATCTCCACAGTGTTCTCCATAGTGGCTGTACTAGTTTGCATTCCCACCGACAGTGTAAGAGGGTTCCCTTTTCTCCACACCCTCTCCAGCATTTATTGCTTGTAGACTTTTGGATAGCAGCCATCCTGACTGGCGTGTAATGGTACCTCATTGTGGTTTTGATGTGCATTTCTCTGATAATGAGTGATGTTGAGCATCTTTTCATGTGTTTGTTAGCCATCTGTATGTCTTCTTTGGAGAAATGTCTGTTTAGTTCTTTGGCCCATTTTTTGATTGGGTCATTTATTTTTCTGGAGTTGAGCTTCAGGAGTTGCTTGTATATTTTTGAGATTAATCCTTTGTCTGTTTCTCCATTTGCTATTATTTTCTCCCAATCTGAGGGCTGTCTTTTCACCTTGCTTATAGTTTCCTTTGTTGTGCAAAAGCTTTTAAGTTTCATTAGGTCCCATTTGTTTATTTTTGCTTTTATTTCCAATATTCTGGGAGGTGGGTCATAGAGGATCCGTCCTTTGTTCTGTGAGTGGCCTGGCAGTGCCTTAGGTTAGGGCTTTTCGCGGCAAAGTTTTTCTCTCTCTCTCTTAGTTTCTCTCTGGCTATCCCACAGTTTGGGTTGCTATCTCACGTTAGCTCCTTCAGATTGCCCTCAGGGCATTCAGTCCGGGTCCTTACCCTAAGCAATGTGGCCAGTGCCTCCCTGTTCAGCCCCTGCTTGCTGGTGGCAGATCCGAGTGTCTGGGCTACTTATCTGCTGGGAATTGCTGTTAGGCACATAATCTGTGGGTTCTGTTTACTTATTTATTTTTCCTCCCAGTTATGTTGCCTTCTGAGATTCCAAAACTCCCCACAGACCCGCCAGTGAGATGGTTTCCTGGTGTTTGGAAAGTTCCCCTCTTTTATGACTCCCTCCCCAGGATGGATCTCCGTCCCTAACTCTTTTGTCCTCTTTTTATCTTCTATATCTTGTCCTACCTCCTTTCAAAGACAATGGGCTGCATTTCTGGGTGCCTGGTGTCCTCCGCCAGTGCTCAGAAGTTGTTTTGTGGAATTTGCTTAGCATTCAAATGTTCTTCAGAGAAGGCAATGGCACCCCACTCCAGTATTCTTGCCTGGAAAATCCCATGGCCGAACGAGCCTGGTTGGCTGCAGTCCATGGGGTCGCTAAGAGTCAGACACAACTGAGCGACTTCCCTTTCACTTTTCACTATTGAAGTGACTTAGCAGCAGCAGCAGCAGCAGCAGTCAAATGTTCTTTTGATGAATTTGTGGGGGAGAAAGTGGTCTCCCCGTCCTATTTCTCTGTTATCTTAGGACCACCTCCCCTCTTTCCTTATTTGTAATTCCCATCTCCAACAGTGAGAAACCCAGCTCTCATTAAGGACAATATATTTACTTATATGCTCAATATCAGAATACATATGTTAATTGCAGAATTGCGAATCCATACCACCGTGAAAATCAAACCTATCAACAAGAGTACAATATTTGTTTCCAACTCCATCTTTATTCTTAATTTATGTTATAGCAACCTAACATGTCATGGGGGAGCTCATATGTTTGGTTCAAATGTTGAAACTCATGATGATCATCTTTTTATATAAGAAAGACAAAACTGTATTATTCAAACAGGTGAGGAAATCTCAAGGCAAGGGGCAGGGAGAATGGCTTTCAGGGAGAAAGTCCAAAACTGAGAGAGACTGAATAGCAGTGTGCAGGCATTTTATAAAGAGAGAAGTCCCACTGGCACAAGATTTAAAAGAGGTTCTTGTCCAGGGCAATTAAAGAGGCAGCAAGAGGATCTTGTGAAATGGGAGGACTACGGGTGATGGGGGCAAGCTTTACCAGAAGGCTGCAGGAGTTTACAGACAAAGGCCAGAAATAAAGTTCAGAGGTTACTGACTCTAAGTTATACATCATTGGAAGTCCAAATTTCTTTCCTGGAGTTTTTATAAGGTATACAGTCAAAATACTGTGTTTTAGTTACTTATGTTAAGTCTTCATATCTCTCTTCACACACACTTTTGTTATTCACTATGTTATATTATTTGTTTGAAATAAAATTAGGTTCATTTTCTTTGGTTTGTATTACATTTTTTTTTTTTTGCTTTGACCCATCCTTGTTGATTTTATTCATTTTTAAGCATGTGAATATTAACATGGTTATAAAATTCAGAACTATACAAAAATGTATATTTAGAGAAGTATGATACTCTTCCATATTCTTTCCACTCTTTTCCATATCCTTTCCTTTCTACTTTGCTCCCAACTATATTTGTAAGTAACCAATCTCATTAATTCCTAGCTTATTTTTTCATATTTCTTTTTTTACATATATACATGCATATCCATATATGTATAATGAGCACACACACACACTGTATATATGTATATGTGTCCATATACATACACAGTTGTTATATACTGATGATTTTGGTTTCAGTACTGATCTAGACCACAAACAAACAAAAAATATGGTGTCAGTCTAGGAGCTAAGCCAAAAAGCCTTTTACTCAACATAAGTTTTATCATCAAAACCACTTCCCCACAGAAGTAATTATTCCAAAATGAAGTGAAATATCCAAACTTTTAACACTCATTTTTAATCAATTCCAGTGACATTACCATAGTTCTAGGTGCAAGCAAGTCTGTTATGAAATCAGCATCATCCACAAAAACAAATTCATCAAAAATTAAGAAGGTCCATAGGACTCAAGATCCAAGTTTCTTAAGACTTCTGATTCATAGATAAAACTTCTTTGCAAAGGGATTAAGAGAATTTGGAGAATTAATATTTTCTGAGAGGTTGTGCAAAACATACTTAGAAAAATGGCACAAGAGTGAATTCAACAGTCAGTGCACATGCACACTTCATTCACATCTTAAACAATAAAAGGTATTCTAACACTATAAAACTGAATAAGAATACTAGCTTCAACAGCAACTGTTAAGCACTAGAGTCACATAAGTTACACCAGAATGGGCAAACATTGCCCAAGAAAAATTCTATTGCTAAAGCTGAAACAGATTTAAGGTCATTCAAGTTCAAGCATGGGATACAAATCTTTCGGAGCCCAATCTATTTGTGCTTGAAATATATGACCTCTCTTCTAGCTTGTGGTCTTAAACTTCTGTTTTACAAAATTTAAAAGAAAAATACAGAGGAAACTAATACAATAGACATTATTTTAAATAAGCTTAACATACAAAGCTATAATTAGGATGAATTAAAGAAAGCCAAAACATTAAAATTGTAAAACTTGCTTGTTGTTTGTTGGAACCAGCCCTACACCAGGAGTTGGGTAATACATACAATTATTTTTAAGTAGATTATTTTACATTTCTCTAACATGTGGTCACCAGTGACCTCTGTTTTACCAGGGGCTGCAGTAGGAAGTTGCTGTTCTTCAGTTTTGCTTTAGCCATGTTGTAATTCCCAGAATAAAAATATTTTTGCCCTTTCCACAATTGTTTCCTTAAAAAAATTTGAACCTCCAGGCTTTTTCCCCAGATGAGGATACCTTGCTTTTAATTTTGCTTCTTCAGCTCTCCCTGGACTGGTCACTATATCTTCCATTTCCTTTTGCTCCTCCGTGGAGGTTGCCTCAGGGACTTCTGCAGGCATACTGCTTGCTACCCCTTACCCCACTTCTCTGGCTTTGCGACGCCCTGAGATTCTAATATTTTTGACCCAAATACCTTCCTTTGCTTGGACACATCATAAAATGATAGTCTTTTTTTTAAAACTGAAGTATAGTTGATTTACAATGCTGCATTAATTACTGCTGTACAGTAAAGTGATTCAGTTATACATACATACATATATAATCCTTTTTAAAGAATATTAAAAAAAAGAATGTATATGTCTTTTCAAGTTTCTTTACACAGGAAAGATAACATACTATTTTGCACACTTTTTTCACTTAACAATATATCCTGGAAATCACTCCATCTCAGTTCATAAAGTTCTTCCTTGTTCTTTTTTTGCATCTGCCTAGTGTTTCCCTGTGTGATGTATTGTACTTTATTCAGGTAGTCTCCTGAATGGGCATTTAGTTTGTTTCCAGTATTTTGAAATTACACTGTAACAAATAACCTTTGCATATATATTTTTATATTATTGTAGGTCTATTTTCAGGGTAAATTCCTAGGAATAGGATTACTTTGTTACACAAACGCATATGTCTTAATTTTGTTAGATATGAATAGTTCCAAATCTCCATCCAAAAGGATTGAACTACTTGGCATTCCCATGAATACTATATGAGAGTCACTGTGTCCTTATAGCCTTGCTAATAGAATGTATTGGTATACTTCTCATTTTTACTATCAGATGGAAATGTTAATCCATCTATATACTTTTGTTTTGTTTACAAGAGACCTGCCAAAATAAAATAAAAGTAAGTAGAAGAAGATACTAGGAAAATGCTAAGAAAATAAAGCACATGTATCAATATTAATATTATGTAAAACAGAATTCAAGCTGAATAATTAACGGGACAAAGAGAAACATTATGGTAGTTTTATCCCCAATAAGATGAAATAGTCATGAACCTTTAGGCATCTAACAAGAGAGCTTTGAAATATATCAGCAAAATGTAATAGAAATATAAGGAAAAAGTTAAAAAATCACTATCATGATAGAAGACTTTAGCTTACTTCTCTTAACGGTCAAAAGATCAAGTAGACAAAAACAAGGAAGTATCTTAATTGGGGTTTACTGAGTGCTCACTTTGGCAGCACATATACTTAATTGGGGTTACCCAGAAGGTAGATTTTGGAAAAAGGACTGGGTATGGGTAGTGTATCCGGGAAGCCATCTCAAGAATCACTTCCCAAAGAAACAGTATAACTGCTGTGGGCAACTGGAGTTCAATTCTTCTAGAAACTCTGAATAGCTGTACAGAACAGACCTTGTAATTGTCCCATCATAGAACAGAGAAGATGGGGCATTTATCTATTGACTTTTGCCCTCCTTTGGTTGAGAGGTGTCCTTCATCCCTGGGACATTAACACCCCATACTTTCAGGTTGCATCTGTAGAGTTTAGTAGCCTCCTATAGCCTCCAAGAAAGCCAGAGCAGAGAACTGCCATGATTTGCTCTTGGTTCAGGATATTAGCAATGATACACTGAACTTCTACCATGCTGAACTGAAATCAGATAGATCCAGGGATCTGGCATGGTGCATCTTAAGTATTTGTTATGGTAGAATTACTGAAGATTTGAATGATATGAGTAATCTCCTATGGTGTGTTACGGGTTCACTGTTGGTAAGGTAGAATGAAGCTGTATCTGATGAACCTTGTATGTGTGCATGCTAAGTTACTTCAGTCATGTCCAACTCTTTGTGACCTTATGAAGTGTAGCCTTCCAGGATTCTCTGCCCATGGGATTCTCCAGGCAAGAATACTGGAGTGGGATGCTATGCCCTCCTCCAGGGGATCTCCCAAACCCAGGGATTGAACTCGCGTTTCTTGTGGCTACTGCACTGCAAGCAGATTCTTTATTGCTGGGCCATAAGGGAAGACCAAACCTTATATATCAGACTTAAAAAGTAAACTTTATCACTTTATAATGGAAAGTCATTTCATGCTTTAAGCTGTGTTTTCAGTATATAAATCTTATAGAGGATGGTTTGCGGAAAAGCAAGGATGAAGGCAGACTGACCAGTCTATTGCAATGTCCCAGAAGACTGAGATGAATAGGATTTGATCTCGGACAATGAGAATGGAATAAAGAAGAAAGATTTCTGAAGCAATTTGGAGCTTAAAAAACAAGATTTGGGGAGAAGAGTTGGGAGAATAGGTGGTGAAGGTAATCAGTTAAACTTGGAAAATATTGTGTTTGTCTTTGCAGCATCTTAATGAGGTACATAGAAGAAATATAACAATGTGATAGATAAGAAAACTGGTCCCTGTATGAAGTTGTGGCATGCCCCAAATTACAGAGCTATTTAGTTTCAGGCTGAGGACCAGAACCTGGGTTTCCTAACATATTTCTAGTCTTGTGTTCTCTTATTCTAGCACTATGCCATAACAAGCAATTGACACAGGTTATGAATGGTACTAACTGCTCTTCTATCTACCTGCAAAGAATGTTTTACTCGTTGCAATACATGACTGCATCATCAAAAACTGTTTTAAAAAAAAGCTGAATGTAAAAAAGTTTATATCTTATAGTCTGAAAATCAAAAAAGGTGCTGAAATTTCTCATAAAAATGAGGATTCTAAAGCGATGTTGAAATGAAGAATATTAATTGGGACTGTAATATAACAAAACCATTTTAACAAATCAGAATGTATATACATCTGAGTAGCCTAAGAGAAAAATAACATTTATTTCATGGACACCACTATCGCTTGCAAACTTTTTACTCCTTTTCAAAATTGCTTCTAAGCCAGTTTATGAGTCATAGAAGGAAAATTAAAAAGAAAATTTACAGTCATATCTCATATACAACTGATGGGAAATTTTTAATCAGTATGCAGCTAGTACTTGTGGTTATAAAAACTACAGATATGGGAACCAATTCAATGAAAAGATTAAAGTGCACAATTAATTCTGAGTGAATTAGCAAATACCTAGTCTGGGTCAATGATAAATTGTGTTACAAGAAGTTGGCATAGAACCTAGCTGAGTAATGTGCCTAAATAAAGCTTCATGGTATGATGGCAGATGGAAAGGGCAACTGAGTCATACAAAACCCCTGCAGGCTGACCTTGTGAGATGAAAAATCCTGAAAGTAACCCTTAAAGCAAGTAGGCTAGGAATTATACCTGCATTTTGCTGAATTTTTACAGATACTATCACATCAGAGATCACAGTGAATGGGGTGTTGTACTTAATCAGCATAGACTGTGATCTTAATGTCCTCACTGTGATGCCTTTTGCCTTACCAACAATAGTGGGCAAAACATTTTTTGAGCTATAAAGGCACTGCTACACTAGATCTCTCTTGGACACAATGAAAATGAGTTAGGATTAGATAGAGGTGATGGCTGCACAACACTGTGAATGTACTAAATACTATTGAATTGTACAGTTTATTTTTTTTTTTAATTTTGGCTATGCTGGGTCTTTGTTGATGCACAGGCTTTTCTCTAGTTTTGATGAGTGGGGGCTACGCTCTAGTTGCAGTGCATGGGCTTCTCATTGCAGTGGCTTCTCTCATTGTGAAGCACGGGCTCCAGGGTGTGTGGGCTTCAGTAGTTGTGGCACGTGGGCTCAACAGTTGTGGCTCATGGACTCTAGAGCACAGGCTCAGTAGTTGTGGCACAGGCCTAGCTGCTCTGTGGCATGTGGGATCTTCCTGGATCAGGAATTGAACTCATGTCTTCTGTGTTGGCAGGCAGATTCTTTACCACTGAGCCACCAAGGGAGCCTGAGTTGTACACTTTGAAATAGGTCATCTTCTGTGAATTTTTCCTGAATTTTTAAAAATAAGTTACCACTTCATGAACACTTGCTTCTGGTACTTTGCTTGGCCTTAAATACAGCATCTTGCTCTCCCAACAACCTTCTGAGATAAACATTATTATCTCCAGTTTTGGGATGAGGAATCTGAGGTTCAGTGAGGTTAAGTGTTTTGGATAAGGGAGTTTAATAGAACAGTTGGGGTTCAAACTAAGCCTATCTGAGTCTAAGATTTGAACTCTAAGGTTTGAATATTTAGAGAAGTCCATAAAGGAGGTGGTCAGTCATGTTATATGTAAATCTTGGTAGTAATTTAACTAAATATGAAAAGAGGAATATGCCTGTCAAAACGTCATTCTTTCTTCACCTACAAAAGTAGTACAATCCTGTTGAAGGGAGATTTAGAAGTATCAAACAAAATTAAGACATATGCATCTGTCTTTTAACAAAGTAATCCTCTTGACTGGGAAAGAAAAATTCTCTACCTAAAAGTAGAGAATTACGTTTTTATTTGGCAGACTTACTGAGGACTTAAGCCTGGGATAAGCCTCTGAGGGACTGTTCCAAAGAGGTAAGAGAGGAGCCAGAATGTATAGGAGATTTTTCTGGGGAAAAACAAAAACAAACAAACATACAACAAAAAATAACATGTAGTTGAACATTAAAAGATTACTGTTAATCACAGAGACAGACATCTCAGTTAATGATTATAGTGCTTTTCTATGTATCAATTCAGTTCAGTCACTCAGTTGTGTACGACTCTTTGTGACTCAATGGACTGCAGCACACCAGGCTTCCCTGTCCATCACCAACTCCCAGAGCTTGCTCAAACTCATGTCCATCGAGTTGGTGATACCATCAAACCATCTCATCCTCTGTTGTTCCCTTCTCCTCCTGCCTTCAATCTTTTCTAGCATCAGGGTCTTTTCAAATGAGTCAGTTCTTCCCATGAGGTGGCCAAAATATTGGAGGTTCAGCATCAGTCCTTCCAATGAATATTCAGGACGGATTTCCTTTAGGATTGACTGGTTTGATCTCCTTGCTGTCCAAGGGACTCTCAAGAGTCTTCTCCAACACCACAGTTCAAAAGCATCAATTCTTCGGCACTCAGCTTTCTTTATAGTCCAACTCTCACATCCATACATGACTACTGCAAAAACCATAGCTTTGACTAGATGGACCTTTGTCAGTGAAGTAACATGTCTGCTTTTTAATATGCTGTCTAGGTTGGTCATAGCTTTACTTCCAAGGAGCAAGAATCTTTTAATTTCATGGTGGCAGTCACCATCTGCAGTGATTTTGGAGCCCAGGAAAATAAAGTCTGTCACTGTTTCCATTGTTTCCCCATCTATTTGCCATGAAGGGATGGGACCAGATGCCATGACCTTAGCTTTTTGAATGTTGAGTTTTAAGACAGCTTTTTCACTCTCCTCTTTCACCCCCATCAAGAGGCCCCTTAGTTCCTCTTTGCTTTCTGCCAGTGGTTTAATCTGTATATCTGAGGTTATTCATATTTCTCCCTGCAATCTTGATTCCAGCTTGTGCTTCATCCAGTCTGGCATTTCACATGATGTATTCTGCATATAAGTTAAATAAGCATGGTGACAATATACAGCCTTGGCAATATCCCTCCTCCAGGGGATCTTCCCAACCCAGGGATCAAACCCAGGTTTCCTGTGTTGCAGGTGGATTCTTTACCATCTGAGCCACCAGGAAAGCCCAGGAATACTGGAGTGGGTATCCTATCCCTTCTCTAGGGGATCTTCCTGACCCAGGAATTGAACTGGGTTCTCCAGCATTGCAAGCAGATTCTTTACCAGCTGAGCTACCAGGAAAGCCCCTTCTATGTATGGGAAGATGCAAGAGTCTGGGCTCACTGAAATTATTCCTTTGATATGCACCTTCACTATCTAGGGCCAGTATCCTGTCTTTCTTCATTCTGAAATCCCCTCAGGGTGCACTGGTTGGGGGCTCTAGTAGCTGATGGCTATATAGATGCAACATCCTTGGCTTACTGAAATGGCAGGAGACATTCTTTGTCCACAATCCAGTGTTACAGAAAAAAGAACTAATGTGAGGACTTCTCATGAGGAGGATTTAGTTACTGGAACTGGATTATAAAGTAGAAATGTATTCCTAAGAAACTAGGTAAGAGCGCATTTATTAGATTAGATCATTTGGTCAGAAAGGGACTGGTAGGAAGGCAGTCTTGCTGAGTGACTGAGCTTTGAGTCCAGGTTTCTTAATGTTTCTCCCTGCCTGATAGACAGATGGCTCCTAGAGATGAGCAAGGCTGAGCCTGCATGTCTTCACCAAGTGGCAGAAGCTGTAGGAACTAAAATGGAACTGATCCTTATTCCTAGATGCTCACCTCAAGGAAACACTTTCTCTAAATGGCCAGTTCCTAAATTTCTCCTAGGGAAGAGAATCCATACGACAGCCTCAAATACTTCAGTTTTTTTTCCTGCTGTATTCCCTCTGGGTATTTGCAGTGACTGGTGGAACAGAACTATAATATCATGTGCTTCCTATATAGGTTCTGCCATCTGACATATATAATCTAACTTAAAAATAGTCAATAAAACTGTGAATTCAGGGAATTATTACTTCTCCAAGTTTCAATTCTGAATATAATATTTTCCTAAATAAATAGTACAGACATAAAGAATAGGCAGAAAGTACACAAGGCTTTGGAGACAGATTTGGATTCAAAATCAGTCTCTATTTACCAGCTTGAGCAAGTTATATATTCTCTTTGAGCCCCAGTTTCTTTCTTTGTAAAATGTAGATTCTATCTGCCTCAGGGTTATATGTTATTTTTAAATGATATTTTATACCACTATATATACAATAGTGCCTAAGATATGTACTCAATAAATGATAGTTTCTCTTCTACTCCCTCTCATAACAATAATGTTAGAAACTGTCTGATTGTACAGCAAGATCTCAACAAGAAAACAGAAAAAGTGGGGGTAGGAGTAGACAAAATTTCTGAGAAAGAGAAAATCAGGCTCTGACATTCAGGATCTGGCCTGACTTTCACAACTAGATCTTGCTTTCTCCTACTGAATGTAAATACTCTTACAGATCATGAACATCAAATAAGGCCACTCTGAAAATACAATGTATCAATATCAAAAAAGAAAAAGACCACTATTTAACCATGTTTGAATACACACTAAATGTAAACTTGGTCTGAGCCATGAAAATAACTATTTCCCACTTTGACCTAATATTAGTGACTGCTGCCTCTCTACCATTTATAGTGTTACCCTCAGGCTAGTTTTCCCTTCTTCTAGGTAAGATTTATTGAGATATCCAATCATGAAATTACCTCTGCTTCCTGACAGCATCAATATGCAGTGGAAAGACCTCTTCCTTGAATACTTCCCCAAATCACCTAAAATGTTAGTCGCTCAGTCATGTCTGACTCTTCGAGACACTATGGACTGTCAGGCTCCTCCGTCCATGGGATTCTCCAGGCCAGAATACTGGAGTGGGTTGCCATTCCCTTCTCCAGGGGATCTTCCCAACCCAGGGATCGAACCCAGGTCTCCTGCATTGCAGGCAGATTCTTTAGTCTCTGAGCCACCAGGGAAGCCCAAATCACCTAACATGAACCCACATCCTAAATACTAAGTCCTTTCTAGACTCTTTTAATGAGGTGCCCCATGGGTCCCAATGACATTCATTCTCTCTCCCTGCAAGAACCAATAAAACCAATTTCAAGTATGTTCCCAGTGACCTTTGGGCAGAGGGCACTGTCAGAACTGATTATGCAGTATCAGCTCCAAGGTCTGAATAAACCAAAAAAACACCTCCATTTTGGTCTTTCAATATAAGTTCCTTTCCCCTCTTCCCTCAGCCCACACTTTTAAAAATTATTTATTGCATTTAATCTAAATATTGTTAAGCCATATCAGGCTATTTAATCTGTACAGAAGATATTCAAAAGCTTCCTTGAGCTTGGCTGTAGCTTCCTGATTCTTTGCTTATATAACAGATACTATCTATGGAGAAACAGATCACCAGCCCAGGTGGGATGCATGAGACAAGTGCTCGGGCCTGGTGCACTGGGAAGACCCAGAGGAATCGGGTGGAGAGGGAGGTGGGAGGGAGGATCGGGATGGGGAATACGTGTAAATCTATGGCTGATTCATATCAATGTATGACAAAACCCACTGAAATGTTGTGAAGTAATTAGCCTCCAACTAATTAAAAAAAAAAAAAAAAAGAATGAGGGCACATGATGAGTAAGTAACTCTGTATCTTAACAATTAAGTTTAAAGCTGTAACTGTTTTCTCATTTTCAGCAGTAGCTTCTGATTAATAATCATAAAATCAAATCAGTAGGTCACAATCAACATGTCTTTTATTGTGGTAAAAAATACACAACTTAGTTATGGCTACACCAATCACCAATTTACATCCCCACCAACAGTGTATAAGGGTTCCTTTTTCTTGGAATTTGTTATTTGTTCCTTTGATGATAGCCTTTCTGACAGGTGTGAGGTGATAGCTCATTTTGGTTTTGATTTGCATTTCCCTGATGATTAGAGATGTTGAGCATTTCCCAATTCATCCCACCCTCATTTTCCCCTTGCTATCTATAAGTTTGTCTTCTACATCTGTGTCTCTCTTTCTGCTTTGCAAATAAGCTCGTGTATACCATTCTTCTAGAATCCACATATATGCATTAATGAAGTGCCAAGAAGTAAACTATAGCTGTAGAACATTTAGACAGTTAAAGATCAATAGAACAGACACAAAACTCAGTCTTGTTCACTTTAAGAGACAATGCATGCGGAGCTTCTTCAGTCAGTGCACTGATCCTGGTCTGCTCTTTGTCTAGGCTTTCTTTTTTCCTCCAAAGAATCTGTAATCTTGCTCTCCCTCTTTTGCTAAATTTCATCTGAACTCTATTTTAATACAGTCTGAATCTATTTCAGACTTTATACCATTATTTTACCAAATGTTCGTTTTGCTTTTCATCATGTATTTCTTCTGACTGAATTTCCTCTTAGAAGCATGGTTAATAGCATGTACATTGGAACCTGTCTGTCTGCCTGAGTTCATAATCTCAGCTCTACCAGTTATTAGCCATATGACTCTGGTTAAGAGTCTTAACCTCTCTGTCACTCAGTTTCTTCATCTGTAAAATAGGGATATTAATAGTTTTGAGGATTAAGCAAAATGGTGTTTACTGTGTATAAGTATTTGTTGCTATTATTTTTAGTATTATTATTAACATGAGCCAATTCTCTATTAAGAGAAAGACAAAGGTATCTAGGTAAAAAAAATGTGTATTAGAGGTTGACAGGTTATAGCTTCAAGGGTATCCAGTAAGGCAGAAAATAGGAGTCTTTTTCTAATTACATTTTGTTTCCCCTCTTGCTCCCAACTGCAGCCAGCCAAGTGGCATGTGGCTGAAGTGCAGCTACTCACTACTAAGTTCTTTGTAAGCTACCTTAAACTGTAATTGAGAATTAACTTATTCTTCATTTTGAAAGACTACCTATAAGGCACCTAAAATGGTATTGTCTATAGAATAGCCACCATTACTTGGTGTTGCAATAGCTATTTTAACATTTTAAAATCTTGTGTGTTAGTTGCTCAGTTGTGTCCAACTCATTGTGACCCTATGGACTGTAGCTGGCCAGGCTCCTCTGTCCATGGGATTCTCCAGGCAAGACTACTCGAGTGGGTTGTCACTTCCTTCTCCAGGGGATCTTGCCAATCCAGGAATCAAACCTGGGTCTCCTGCATTGCAGGCAGATTCTTTACTGTCTGAGTCACCAGGGAAGAGAGAAGCTTACAAAACATAGAAATGAAAGCCACTTGAACTTTGTGAGGGGTAGTTCAAAGCTTCTTCAGAGCTTCCCAGAGCATCTTGCATCAGAACATGAACTGTGCAGAGAATTTCAAGTGCTGATCTACCATAACCTAACCCTAGCTCTAACTCTATAAGGTCATGGAGTTAAAAACAAAGTATAGGCAATTCATTCTGCCATGATACTCGTTTTCAATAAAATACTACTGTATTTGGTTGTAGTCTGTTTCTTTAAGACTCACCCCTGCTGGTGGGAGAAGCAAAACATTCATAAAAGGGGCTTTAATCTACATTCCTATTTCTTCAAGTTGTGATCCTGAACCACCCTATCAACCACACACCAAACTCCACTCCAGCTAGTTCTGTTGCATGATGCTCACCTTGATATTTGTAGCCTCTTACTAACTCTAGTTCCTATCATTTCTTAGGTACCTTGGTGTTACTGTTCCTTCAGCAACTGCCCACTTTGTCTCCTGGACCTCTGCTTTCCTTCTCTTTCCTGTCTCAGGTTGCTCATAATAATTACCCAGGATCTAACCTTTTTGGCTAGACCTCAGGATACGTTCTCATTAACTGACTGCCACAGTCACTCCTGGTTAAGTACAGCCAAGTACTCTTGGGAACTGCCCTTTTGTATGGCTCTGGTCTCAGAGGAGTCAACACCAGATAATTATCATTTGGGGGGAGGTATAATATCACCCAGCTTCCCAGGTGGCTCAGTGGTAAAGAATCCACCAATCAATGCAGGAGACACAGATTCATTCAATCCCTAGGTCAGGAAAATCCCCTGGAGAAGGAAATGGTATCCACTCCAATATTCTTGCCTGGGTTATCCCATGAGGTCACAAAAGATTTGGACAGGATTTAGTACTAAACAACAACAACAAGAACCTTTTATTTGAACAAAGAGAGGAATCATTTCACAGGTATTCACTCAAACACAATGGAAAACAAAGAAGTGTATGCATATGTGGGAATTTGTGTATGTATATATTAGCTGCATGGAAGGGGGGCAGCAAAAATTACTCTCAATGAACATTAGTACCAAGCACACATTAGGCATTTAATGAACATCTTATTGAATTGATTCAAATAATATAATTTTCAACACACAGACCTAGATTTCTATCTACTTCACTAAGTAATTAAGTGAACACAGATCATTCAGTTCAGTCCAGTTCAGTCGCTCAGTCGTGTCCGACTCTTTGCAATGCCATGGACTGCAGCACACCAGGCCTCCCTGTCCATCACCAACTCCCGGAGTTTACCCAAACTCACGTCCATCGACTTGGTGATGCCATCCAACCATCTCACCCTCTGTCGTCCCCTTCTTCTGGCCTTCAATCTTTCCCAGCATCTGGGTCTTTTCCAATGAGTCAGTTCTTCACATCAGGTGGCCAAAGTACTGGAGTTTCAACTTCAGCATCAGTCCTTTCAATGAATATTCAGGACTGATTTCCTTTAGGATTGACTGGATGGATCTCCTTGCTGTCCATGGGACCCTCAAGAGTCTTCTCCAACACCATAGCCAAAAGCATCAATTCTTCAATACTCAGCTTTCTTTATGGTCCAACTCTCACATCCATACATGACTACTGGAAAAACCATAGTTTTGACTATGGACATTTGTCAGTAAAGTAATGTCTCTGTTTTTTAATATGCTGTCTAGGTTTGTCATAGCTTTTCTTCCAAGGAGCAAGCATCTTTTAATTTCATGGCTGCACTCATTACCTGCAGTGATTTTGGAGCCCAAGAAAATATAATCTGTTACTGTTTTCATTGTTTCCCCATCTATTTGACATGAAGTGATGGGACTGGCTGGTCAAGGCTATGGTTTTTCCAGTGGTCATCTATGGATGTGAGAGTTGGACTGTGAAGAAAGCTGGGCGCTGAAAAATTGATGCTTTTGAACTGGGTGTTGGAGAAGACTCTTGAGAGTCCCTTGGACTGCAAGGAGATCCAACCAGTCCATCCTGAAGGAGATCAGTCCTGGGTGTTCATTGGAAGGACTGATGCTGAAGCTGAAACTCCAATACTTTGGCTACCTCATTCGAAGAGTTGACTCATTTGAAAAGATCCTGATGCTGGGAGGGATTGGGGTCAGGAGGAGAAGGGGATGACAGAGGATGAGATGGCTGGATGGCATCACCAACTCGATGGGCATGACTTTGAGTAAACTCTGGGAGTTTGTGATGGACAGGGAGGCCTGGTGTGCTGCGATTCATGGGGTCACAAAGAGTTGGACACAACTGAGCGACTGAACTGAACTGAATTGAACTGATGGGACTGCATGCCATGATGTTAGTTTTCAAATGTTGAGTTTTAATCCAACTTTTTCACCCTCCTCTTTCACTTTCATTAGGAGGCTGTTTAGTTCTTCTTTGCTTTCTGCCAAAGGGTGGTGTCATCTGCATATCTGAGGTTATTGATATTTCTCCCGACAATCTTGATTTCAGCTTGTGCTTCATGCAGCCTGGCATTTCACATGATGTACTTTGCATATAAGTTAAATAAGCAGGGTGACAATATACAGCCTTGATGTACTCCTTTCCCAATTTGGAACCGGTCCGTTGTTCCATGTCCGTTTCTAACTGCTGCTTCTGGACCTGCATACAGATATCTCAGGAGGTGGGTAAGGTGGTTTGGTATTCTCATCTCTTTAAGAATTTTCCACAGCTTGTTGTGATCCACAGTCAAAGGCTTTAGCATAGTCAATGAAGCAGAAGCAGATGTTTTTCTGGAACTCTCTTGCTTTTTCTATGATCCAATGGATGTTCAGCAATTTGATCTCTGGTACCTCTGCTTTTTCTAAATCCAGCTTCAACATTTGAAGTTCTTGGTTCACATACTGTTGGAGCCTTACTTGGAGAATTTTGAGCATTACTTTGCTAGCATGTGAGATGAGTGCAACTGTGCAGTAGTTTGAACATTCTATGGCATCGCCTTTCTTTGGGATTGGAATGAAAACTGAACTTTTCCAGTCCTATGGCCACTGCTGAGTTTTTCAAATTTGCTGGCATATTGAGTGCAACACTTTTGCAGCATCATCTTTTAGGATTTGAAATAGCTCAGCTGGAGTTCCATCACCTCCACTAGCTTTGTTCATAGTAATGCTTCCTAAGGCCCACTTGACTTCGCACTCCAGGATATCTGGCTCTAGGTGAGTGATTACATCATCATAGTTATCTGGGTCATGAGGATCTTTTTTGTATAGTTCTTCTGTGTATTGTTGCCACCTCTTCTTAATCCCTCTATTTCTGTTAGGTCCATACCATTTCTGTCCTGTATTGAGCCCATCTTTGCATGAAATATTCCCTTGGTATCTCTAACTTTCTTGACGAGATCTCCAGTCTTTCCCATTCTACTGTTTTCCTGTACAGAAAGTGGAAAATAGTGGCTCAAACAAATTGGAGGTTTATTACTTTTTTTTCTCATGGAGAAGTCTAGAAGTGGGTAGTCCAGGACTGGCATGACTCACCACTATCCTTAGGGTATGGCTGTAATGTCAGCTCACCCACCACTTTAAGAAACATCCTCAGAAGTTGTAACTAACAGTTTCTCCTTCATACCTTTGACCAAAAGTGTGAAATAGAGTCATGCCTATATACCAGGGAGGTTGGGAAATGCTGCTCAAAAGTTGGGGCTCTGCTAGTTTAAAAAAAAATGGATATTGGGTAAGGAACTTATATTCTGTTCTCTAGTTCACTCTAACTTCCAAACATCTGTGCACATCCTTCTTCCCATTATGCAACACACTCATCCATCTCCCAAAAGATGTAGTAATCTCATCTAACTGGGTGATGTGAAGTCCTCTCCATCATGTTTGCATATGGCAGAGAATATCAAAGCAAAAATTCCAATCAGAAAAAGAAGTGCAAAACTCTAAATCCTAACAATTAGTGTCGTTCTGAACAGGAACAGAGAAGTAGAATAAATTCGGCAGTGGAATAAATTTTTTGGTTAGTCACCTGGCAGCCCTTGAAATCTTTGAAATTGTCCTGGAGGAGTTCTCTTGTCCATTGCCTCCATTTTCCTTGACCCTGCTTCTCAAAGTTCTTCCTTGTCCATTATCCTTCTGGTTACATCTGAGCTGGGCTTTGTCAAGGATGTCCTTTCTGGAAGCCACATGGCTTTGGGCACCTTGTTTATTATTGGTGCGGGTTCAAGACCCTGGGGATTGTTGTGCGGTTTAACAACCACAGACTATTCCAGTCAGGTTTAGGATTTTTTTGGGCAACATATTCCTCAAAACTTAGTAGATTTCTACCATATTTATTTCTAACCAATTTATATGTTAATCACCTCAGCCAAGGATCTTTCCTAGACTAGTTCTACTCAAAGTTCCAGACTGTGACAAGGTAAGATGTTTATACCAGAATGTAAATTAACACACTGCCCCATTCACTGAGGAAATCTTGTCACTAAAAAGTCAGCTGAGCCTATTATATACAGTGAAGTAAGTCAGAAAGAGAAAAACAAATACCATATATTAATGCATATATATATAGAATCCAGAAAGATGATACTGATGAACCTATTTTCAGGGCAGCAATAGAGACACACACATAGATAACAAACTTTTGGACACAGCAGGGGCAGGAGAGGGTGAGATGAGTGGAGAGGGTAGCATTGAAACATATACATTACCCTATATAAAACAGATAGCTGGTGGGAATTTGCTGGTTGACACAGAGAGCTCAAACCTGGTGCTCTGTGATAACCTAGAGGGGTGGAAGGTAGGAGGGAAGTTTAAGAGAGAGAGGACATATGTATACTTATAGCTGATTCATGTTGATATATGACAGAAACCAACACAATACTGTATCCTCCAATTAGAAAATATTTTTTAAAAGCCAGCTGAACTAAACAGTGATCTTAGTGTCAAAGCTGATTTACATTCTGTTCAAGGTTCTTATGTCCTCTCAGATCAGTGCCAAAAATCCATTAACCGACAGCCACACTTGGGAGGAGCACTGGTCTAGACAAACTTTTTAAACCTGAGAATTTGGGGCTTATAGCTGCTTATCTTTGCACTCTATCCATTTTCCTCTTCTCCTTTAATTTAATGGTCTCTACCTTCAGGACATATGAAACAATAAGTTTTGTTGAGAAGAAAACACTATTAATTTGATCAGAGAATTTGTCCAGCAGAGCATCAATCTTATTTACCACTAAGGCTGCAGCTTTGTGCTCACCAGTCGATGGCTTCCTTTGGAGTACAGAAGCCTTCAGTTTTTTCAACCTTGCAGTGCTCCAAATTACAGGAAGCTCAGTAAACTTCAATTGCAGGCCAGAGACTAAAAGCACCTCTCTTAGTACATTTATTTTTCTTTCCATTTTTGCAGCTTGAATTCATCACTTTCTTATGGAGCTTTTCTAAAAACCACAAGAAGAAGCCAGTACATAGCAACTTCCAAGACTTCCTACCATTTTTCTTAATCCTAGAGCCTTGGTTGATATTTGGTTTATACTGAAAGGTAGAGCGGGCAAAAGCTTGACTACAGTCACAAGCTTTCCATATTGAAATGAGTGCATTTATTTCCCCACTGACTCAATTCAGCCAATAACACATTTTAGATACTGCAGCACCATTCTGATACCAATTACTGTATAGGTAAGGATTCTTATAAATAGATAAATGATTTTTACTCTAGTTAATTTAATAACTAAACTCAGCTGACTTTATTAAAGGCTATTAGATGATCCTCAGAATCACCGTGAGACCTGAAGGAGCAAACTGTAGACTACATTTCTAGAAACAACTCCCTACACCTAACTACTGTTGTTGCTGTTTAGTTGCTCAGTCGTGTCCAACTCTTGAAACCCCATAGACTGTAGCCTGCCAGGCTCCTCTGTCCATGGGATTCTCCAGGCAAGAATACTGGAGTAGGTTGCCATTTCCTTCTCCAGGGGATCTTCCCAACCCAGGGATCAAATCCATCTCTCCTGCATTGGCAGGTGGCTTCTTTACCATTGAGCCACCAGGTAACTGGCTTAGTAAGGGAGCTGCTATTAACCCAAGTCCCAGAACTATGCTGCTTCTTCTATGAAGAAGAAAACTATGCAGCTTTCTAGACAGCTGCCTCCATGGATAATCCCAGAAGACTGAAATGCCTTTGCCAGTGTATTTGCCCGAAATCCAGTCTCCCTGCATGTGGCCATTGCCACACATTGATCACTTCCTTCTTCCAGTTCTTATTACATGCAGAATCCTAGCTCCAAGGATGAGAAAGAAAGATCTTAGTTGGGAGGGTGTTGAATGAGTCAATCTACAGTATCTGTCAGAGCTGATCTTTCCCTCCTGTTTCAGAGAAAGGGATGCTTTTTCTTCTTTTCAAAGTTAGTATCTTGTTGAATTTTTCAGGACCTAACTCCATCAGCTGTTGCTCAATAAATGTTCAGTATCCTCTCCACTGTCTGCTTTCTTTCTATCCCAAATCCTTCCTCACCTATACTTTCTTATCAAGGTTCTTGCTTTCTCTTTCTCCTTAACTGCAACAACATCAAATTTATAGAAAAGACAATCTATATAACCTCTTCACTCCACAACAATCTGAACAGCTCTGCACATCCAAATATTTCTCAAAAATCTGAAGGAAGAGAAAGGTTTAATCTTGCCTGAGTCAGTCAGTATGCAGATAAAAATATGAATTTGCTTGATTTATCAGTGCATTTCAGTGCATAGTGTGACCCTATGGACTATAGACCACCAGGCTGCTCTGTTTATGGGATTTTCCAGGCAAAAATACTGGAGTGGGTTGCCATGTCCTCCTCCAGGTAATCTTCCCAACCCAGGGATTAAACCAGTGTCTTTTACGTCTCCTGCATTGGCAGGTGGGTTCTTTACCACTAGCGCCACCTGTAAAGCCCATTGTATGTTATATATGAAATTTATTAAGAGAGTAAATTCTAGGAGTTCTCATTACAAGGAATTTTTTTGTTCCTTTAATTTTATATCTATATGAGATGATAAATGTTCACTAAAATTATTGTGGTAATCATTTCATGATGTATGTAAGTCAAATCATTATGCTGTATACCTTAAACTTCTACAATGCTCTATGGCAATCACATTTCAATAACACTGAAAGGAAAAATAAGAATCAAAAAGATGAAAAATATTGATAAATTCCAAAGTATGTATTCACATCAACCATCTCCCAACCTCATATTTTCTGGATATTAGACACTGTGTAATTCATTCAGATAACTTATAAATATATGGGAAAACACAAATCTAAATGTGAGACAACTTATCCCCACCTTTCCAAAGTACCATATTTCAGGGCTCCCAGAGACAAACTGCTCATAAATATTCCCTGCCTAAGAAATTAGGAAGCCTTCCATTTGTAAGCTATTGAATACAAGGGCTATGTGATTGGTTGCTTCTGCAATATAACCACTACTAGCATAATACAATAATTGAATAGGATGATCACTCATGAACTCTGTAGCCTAAATAATTAGACAGAAGTAGAACCATGACTAAAATGCTAAATTTTACATTGAGAATATTAGAAACAAAAAGTAAAAAGGTCAAAGATAAACATGCATGTTAAGTTCTACTAATCTGCTATTCATTTATTGAATACAGCATATTTTCTTGAATTATGCATTTGTTGTCATAACTCATTTCTTTGCTAGTAGGAAACCTTGTCATGGAATAGCTTCCCTTCACCTCTGAGAAAAAGCTATAACCCTCCCACACCATGAGGGCCTACTTAAAATGACTGAATGGAAAAAGAGATTGGTATATGTCAAAATAACTTCATAAATGAGTGAGGGATTTGCACTGACATCATGTACGTGTATTCTGATAAGAACTCTAATTTTAAGCTTTCAGGATTAGGAATGTTTTGCTTGATCTAACTGAATTAACTCATCAGCAGCACATGGAATATTCCACCTTTAAATTCTTTAAGGCCTGTGGTCCTCTATTTTTGTTGTTGTTCGGTCGCTCAGTCATGTTTGACTCTTTGAGACCCCATAGACTGCAGCACGCCAGGCTTCTCTGTCCTTCACCATCTCCTGGAGCTTGCTCAAACTCATGTCCATCAAGTCAGTGATGGCATCCAATTATCTCGTCCTTTGTCGTCCCCTTCTCCTGCCTTCAATCTTAACCAGCATCAAGGTCTTTTCTAATGAGTCAGCTCTTCACATCAGGTGGCCAAAGTATCAGAGCTTCAGCTTCAGCATCAATCCTTCTAAGGAATATTCAGGATTGATTTCCTTTAGGATTGACTGGTTTGATCTCCTTGCAGTCCAAGGGACTCTCAAGGTTCTTTGTTTAAAGTTTTCTAATTTACTGATTCTTCTATATGTTCAACTTCTCCAAGGAAGAATAAAAACATTAGTTTATCTTGTGATCAATAGGTGATTTTAAAATAAGATTTTTATTACTGAAGATGCCAATAAGAATGGTGAAAGTAATGAAAAATTTTTTTCAGTGAGGTTTTCAGAAAGAGCTTTATTGAAGAAAAATGACATAAAACAAACTGCACATCTTTAAAGCATACAATGTGTTAAATGTTGACATATGCATTATTTATGGTCTGACTAATGAGTTCAATCTGGAGGAGGAAATGGCAACCCACTCCATTATTCTTACCTGGAAATTTCCATTGACAGAGGAGCTTGGAGGACTATAGTCCCTGGGGTCGCAAAGAGTTGGACACGACTGAGCTATTGAACACATATGCACAGGCACTCACACATGTATATACATGTGAAACAATCCCCTCAATCAGGATGGTGAACATATCCATCATACTCCCAAATTTTCTCCTGCCTCATAGTAATCCCTCTCTCCTTCCCCTCCCTACTCTCCCCTTCTTTAAGCAGCTACTGATCTGCTTCCTGTCAATATAGATTAGTTTGTATTTTATTAAAATTTATATAAATGGAATCATAAGTATGTGCTCTTTTTGGTGTTGCCTTCCTTTTACTCAGCAAAATTATTTTGAGATTCATCTATGTTGTTGTATCAATAGTTCATTTCTTTTATTAATGAGTCGTATTCCATGGTATGGACATATACCACTTTGTTTATCCATTCATCTGTTGAAGAATATCTGGGTTGTTTCTACTTCTTTGGCTACTACATGTAAAGTTGCTATAAATATTCATATACAAATCTTTGTATGAACACAAGATTTTTTCCTTGGGCACATACCTAGACATAAAAGAGCTGGATCATATGACATTGGTGAATTTGACTTTTTAGACATGGCCAAACTCATTTCCAAAGTGGCTGGTGACATTTTACATTTCTACTCTCAGGGTTATGAGAACTCCAGTTCCTGCACATCCTTGCCAGTGCTGTGCTCAGTCCCTCAGTCGTGTCCAGCTCTCTTGCAACCCTTTGGACCATAGCCCACCAGGCTCCTCTATCCATGGGATTTTTCAGGCAAGAATTTTGGAGTGGGTTGCCATTTCCTCCTTCAGGGGATCGTCCCAACCAAGGGATCGAACCTGCATCTCCTGCATTGGCAGGCAGATTCTTTATTAATGAGCCACCAGACAGCCCTTTTTTACTTAGCATGCTGTTTTCAACATTCATCCATGTTGTAACATGCATCAGTACATTCTTTTTTATTGCCTGATAATATTCTACTGAAAGAACCATATGCATTATAAGGAAAACACTTTCAACTTATACTAGATGTACCAATACTATAAAAAGAGCTAAGTTTTTCAGTGAAAAGAAATCATCAGTTTACAGTAAAGATAGTGGGTCCATACATATACCAGGAGTCTAATCAATTAACAATGGTGAATAAAACCTATTTTTTGATTAAAAATAGAGCAGATATTATAGCAATGGTTGCACATCTCTGTGAATATAACAACCACCACTGAATTGCAAATTAACAATGGAGAATTGTATGATATATGGATTCAGTTCAGTTCGGTCACTCAGTCGTGTTTGACTCTTTGCGACCCCATGGACTGCAGCACACCAGGCCTCCCTGTCCATCTCCAACTCCCGAAGATTGCTCAAACTCATGTCCACTGAGTCCGTGATGCCATCCAACCATCTCATCCTCCGTAGTCCCCTTCTCCTCCCACCTTCAATCTTTCCCAGCATCAGGGTCTTTTGCAATGAGTCAGCTCTTTGCATCAGGTGGCCAAAGTATTGGAGTTTCAGCTTCAACATCAGTCCTTCCAATGAATATTCAGGGATGATTTTCTTTAGGATGGACTGGTTGGATCTCCTTGCAGTCCAAGGGACTCTCAAGAGTCTTCTCCAACACCCAGTTCAAAAGCATCAATTCTACTGTGCTCAGCTTTCTTCACAGTCCAACTCTCACATCCATACATGACTATTGGAAAAACCATAGCCTTGACTAAACAGACCTTTGTTGGCAAAATAATGTCTCTGCCTTTTAATATGCTGTCTAGGTTGGTCATAATGTTTCTTCCAAGGAGCAAGCATCTTTTAATTTCATGGTGGCAGTCACCGTCTGCAGTGATTTTGGAGCCCAGAAAAATAAAGTCTGCCACTGTTTCCACTGTCTCCCCATATATTTGCTATGAAGTGATGGGGCCAGATGCCATGATCTTAGTTTTCTGAATGTTGAGCTTTAAGCCAACTTTTTCACTCTCCTCTTTCACTTTCATCAAAAGGCTTTTTAGTTCTTCTTCACTTTCTACCATAAGGGTGGTATTATCTGTATCTGGGGTTATTGATATTTCTCCCAGCAATCTTGATTCCAGCTTGTGCTTCATCCAGCCCAGTGTTTCTCATGATGTACACTGCATATAAGTTAAATAAGCACGGTGACAATATACAGTCTTGACGTACTCCTTTTCCTATTTGGAACCAGTCTGTTGTTCCATGTCCAGTTCTAACGGTTGCTTCCTGACCTGCACACAGATTTCTCAGGAGGCAGGTCAGGTGGTCTGGTATTCCCACCTCTTTCAGAATTTTCCACAATTTATTGTGATCCACACAGTCAAAGGCTTTGGCATAGTCAATAAAGCAGAAATAGATGTTTTTCTGGAACTCTCTTGCTTTTTTGATGATCCAACGGATGTTGGCAATTTGATCTCTGGTTCCTCTGCCTTTTCTAAAACCAGCTTGAACATCTGGAAATTCATGGTACACATATTGTTGAAGCCTGGCTTGGAGAATTTTGAGCATTACTTTACTAGCATGTGAGATGAGTGCAATTGTGCAGTAGTTTGAGCATTCTTTGGCATTGGATTTCTTTGGGATTGGAATGAAAACTGACATTTTCCAGTTCTGTGGCCATTGCTGAGTTCTCCAAATTTGCTAGCATATTGAGTGCAGCACTCTCACAGCACCATCTTTTAGGATTTTAAATAGCTAACTGGAATTCCATCACCTCCACTAGTTTTGTTCGTAGTGATGTTTCCTAAGGCCTACTTGACTTTGCATTCCAGGATGTCTAGCTCTAGGTTAGGGATCACATCATTGTGATTATCTGGGTTGTGAAGATCTTTTTTGTACAGTTCTTCTGTGTATTCTTGTCACCTCTCCTTAATATCTTCTGCTTCTGTTAGGTCCGTACCATTTCTGTCCTTTATTGAGCCCATCTTTGCATGAAATGTTCCCTTGATATCTCTAATTTTCTTGAAGAGATCTCTGGTCTTTCCTATTCTATTGTTTTCCTCTATTTCTTTGCATTGATCGCTGAGGAAGGCTTTGTTTATCTCTCCTTGCTATTCTTTGGAACTCTGCATTCAAATGGGAATATCTTTCCTTTTCTCCTTTGCCTTTCACTTCTCTTCTTTTCACAGCTATTTGTAAGGCCTCCTCAACCATTTTGCCTTTTCGCATTTCTTTTTCTTGGGGATGGTTTTGATTCCTGTCTCCTGTACAATGTCACTAACCTCTGTCCATAGTTCTTCAGGCACTCTATCAGATCTAGTCCCTTAAATCTATTTCTCACTTCCATTGTGTAATCATAAGAGATTTGACTTAGGTCAGACCTGAATGGTCTAGTGGTTTTCCTTACTTTCTTCAATTTAAGTCTGAATTTGGCAATAAGGAGTTCATGATCTGAGCCACAGTCAGCTACCAGTCTTGTTTTTGCTGACTGTATAGTTTCTCCATCTTTGGCTGCAAAGAATATAATCAGTCTGATTTTGGTGTTGCCCATCTGGTGATGTCCATGTGTAGAGTCTTCTCTTGTGTTGTTGGAAGAGGGTGTTTGCTATGACCAGTGTGTTCTCTTGGCAAAACTCTGTTAGCCTTTGCCTTGCTTCATTCCATACTCCAAGTCCAAATTTGCCTGTTATTCAAGGTGTTTATTGACTTCCTACTTTTGCATTCCAGTCCCCTATAATGAAAAGGACATCTTTTTTGGGTGTTAGTTCTAGAAGGTCTTGTAGGTCTTCAGGGAACCATTCAACTTCGGCTTCTTTAGCATTACTGGTCAGGGCATAGACTTGGATGACCGTGATATTGAATGGATTGCCTTGGAAACGAACAGAGATCATTCTGTTGTTTTTGAGATTGCATCCAAGTACTGTATTTCAGACTCTTGTTGACTATGATGGCTACTCCATTTCTTCTAATGGATTCTTGCCCACAGATTATATCTCAATAAAGCTGTTTTTGGTAAGATATAATAGATGGAAGTCTATTCATTAGAAAGGGAAAGGAAAGAAATAGCAATGTGCTGGAAGCCAAAGCCATAAGCTTATGTGAATTGCTCTTCAGTATTCTACTCCACATAATATATTCTTTAGGAATTATATTTACCATATTTGATATAGAGAGTCACAGGAATTAAGACTATATAATATCCTTAGGGACTTCCTTGGTGGTTCAGTGGTTAAGAATCTGCCTTGCAATGCAGAAGCCATGGGTTTGATCCCTGGTCAGGGTACTAAGATCCCACATGCTGTGCAGCAACTAAGCCTGCATAGCACAAGTAGAGATCTCCCATGCTGCAACTACTGAAGGCTGTGTACTCTGTAGCTGCTTGCTGCCAACTACTGAGCCTGCACAACACAACTAGAGAGAGTATGCACCACAGTGAAAGATCCTGTGTGCCCCAACTAAGACCTGATGCAGCCAAATAAACAAATAAATAAACATTTTTAATAATATATCTTTAAGTGTGTGTGTGTAGTCGCTCAGTCGTGTCTGGCTCTTTGAGACCCTGTGGATTCCTGACCCTGTGGATTCCTGACCCAGGGATTGAACCTGGGTCTCCTGCATCACAGGCAGATGCTTTACTCATGAGCCACCAAGGAAGCCCCAGTATATCCTTAAATAATAACAAAAAACTTGTTTATCTGATCATCTTAACTTTTCTATACTCAATAAATATTATTTTACTGTCCATTATGTACAAGACACTATTCTAGGAGCCAGGGATCAATAGTGGGCAAGGATGATCATGGTATATGAATACACACACACACACACACATATATATATATATAGAGAGAGAAGCTTCTCTGGTGGCTCAGACGATAAAGAATCTGCCTGTAATGAGGGACACCTGGATTTTATCCCTAGGTTGGGAAGCTCCCCTGGAGAAGGAAATGGCTACCCACTGCAGTATTCTTGCCTGGAGAATTCCATGGACAGAGGAGTCTGGTGGGCTACAGCCCATTCGGTCACAGAGTCAGACATATAACTGAATCACTTTGCTATATAGCAGAAAATTAACACAGCATTGCAAATCAACTATACTTCAATACAGTAAATGTTTTAAAAATAAAACACTATGTTTGAAGACAGGAAATCTTAAATCAACTTAAAGAAGTTAACCATTTCTTACAAATACAGATTGTATTATCAGGAAAAATGATGAAAGATCAAAATGGACAAAAACATATTAGCGGCTCGCCTGTTGATTTAACCCATCAAGGTTATCTCCACTTTTCACTGTCTTCAAATTATCTTATAATTTTAAGTTATAGAAAACTGACATCACTGCATATGATGTTTCTATACGCAAATGAATTCTGTCCAGAGGAGAGACAGTTGATTTCCCTTTCCCTGTGGAAAAATCCAGCTTTGAATCTATTCGTAAATTCAGTTCATAAGCTATTTCTGTCCTTGAATTTGCCTTGAACCAATAACATCTTTCTGGCTTTCATTAGTTAATAAAACCTTTGACATATGTTCACTTTACATTTAAATGACAGTCATGATTTTTACCTTTTAAAAAATATCCTTTAACACTATCTTTTAAATTCCAAAGAATTTTTTTAAATGTTAGTTTGTGCAATGCTATTATTTAACCACAGCATAGGATTTGTGTGCATGTCATCACCCAAATTTTGCAATGTTGATTATCTGTTTAGCGACAAGTATTTTGCTACTTCCTTGCTTGATACATTTAAAAACTGCCTACTCCTTTTTAAAATTTTTGAATCATGGCATATATGCTTGAAGTGAAGTCACATTTGTGCAGTAATGACAGCATTAAAACCTCCAAAACAGGCTTTCAAGAAATCAGTGTTATTTGGTCCCCTAACTAAGATTCTGTACCCTTACTTCGAACATCAGGATAATGGCAAGAAATGTTAATTCTCCCTCACAGTTCATTATTTCAAATGTGCTTCAGTAATCAGTTTCTAAGAGAAATGTGGGGAGTCTGGCTAAATACAGGCACGTTATTTTTTTTCAGGCTGAAAGCTGAATTTCCTAAAGAAATAAATCAAATGCAGCTTTTTGAAAATTGGACCTATTATGCTAAGTTGATGTATCCTCACAGAGGAAGAGAGCAAAGCACTTGGAACTAATAGAATTGGCTGAACAGTGGATTTTTTAAAAGCCTTGGCCCATTTCCTGGCTGACCTCTCCCATTGTATAAGGTAGCAGTAAATCGGAGTGGCATCTGAGTAATACAGACTCACATATCCTGACATATACTAGTCACAATCATAATATTTCACATAATGTTTGTTACAGTTCTATTCAACTTGAAATGTGTAGAACACGTACTCACAAATAAAATTTAATGTTGGATTATTTTTCCAAAATAGATTGGAGTAATAGAAGGTAACTGTCCCCCAGAAACAATAGCATTGCTTAATTTATGAACACTAACATTGGCCAGCAGAATCAGACAAAGCAGCCGTGAGAAAATTTAAGCTGACAGAAACATCGTATTGTTGAACACCATGTTATTATGACTAAGAAAACAAACAAAAAAATCACTCAATAATTCCTTTATCCTAGGTAGCTGTTACATGGGGCTTTTGGTTTTGTTTTCTTTCTTCATTAGTACCTTACAGTCTGAAAACAGGAACATAATTATCTCTTAGATCTCATCAATTTTCAAAGAAGTCTAGCAATGCTTTGAAAACATTCACTTATCCAGTCACCAATAGAAATTATTAGGATGTATATATCTTCATCATTATTAAGGGAAGGTGTCTGATAAAGTCGTGGATTATATTCACAAAGCTCTTTGGTGTCATTTAGATAGAGATGCTTATGTATATAGATATTAAATCATGGCCATGTCTCCTGCAGGAATAAGAAATTAGGGACTGAGGTCACAAAAATAATTACACTATGATTTCTGCCCTGGAGAAGTTTATAGCCTAGCAAGCAAGAGAGAATATAGCAAATTAATTACAACATAAAATATATAATGCAGACAAATATAGAGTGCTATGGAAAAGTGCAAAGAAATAATTGATTATGATGAAACAAAGAAAGGGATAATGAAAGTGGAAGTAGAGTGAAACAGGAGGTGACTTTTGGAGAGGATCAAAGGATTACCAAGCAGAGAAGATAGAAACGGCATTATCATCAGAAAGAACAAATTTAGTAAAATGTACACCAACTTTTACATTACAAAACATGTACATTTTCTTTTACTGGCATTACATGAAGTATACACTTTATTTGGCACCTTGATATAAAGTGATGAATCTGGTTTCCCACTTCAGCACATATGTAAGCAAGATGCTTTTATGTATTGAATATAAGATTAAATAGGTATATATTCCAAACCAGAACTAGACATAGTCACTTTAGTATTTCAAAATGATGTTAATACAGTAAGCATTGGATTTTTAAAAAATTATTCCCAAGATAACAACTATATTACAAATTTGCCCAGTATTTCAAAAGGTCATCAAGTGATATTAAAAAAAAGATGACTTTACTTTCTAAATGTCTCATCTAGATAGATTTGGTCTAGTTAGTTTTGGTTTTAGGGCAGTGCTTCTAAAGTGGATCGTGCTTAAATTTCATACCTGGGGTGCTTATTATAAACCCTTGGATTTCTGCTTAATGAAATCAGAGTACGTGGAGATGGGAAGTAAGAAACAGGAATTTGTACTTCATGCAAATTCCTCAGGTAATGTTTAGATATTACTGCTTTTAGAGAATTCAACCTAAAAGTGAAGCTAAGATAGATTTGTTTCCTAGAGCACCACAGAACTAAGAAGCAATTGCAAATTTAATTGTCTAAGAAAATTTGTAGACAGGTTTACCGACAGATAAAACTACAGGTATGAGAGAGGATAAACAAAAAAGCTCAAACTTGGTTAATTTTAATTTCTTTCTTAGTAAGAATAAGAATTCACAAAACACATATTTACTCAAAAATGTTTCCTAGAATTTTAAGAGAAAGGTGGATTCATATAACTATATAACACCATGTTGCAGTTTGCAGGTGTGGGGAAGGAAAAACTTTTCTCTAACTTCTTGGGCTCAGTATCTGAGGACATGTGAATTAAACTGACAAATGACAGATTAGCAAGAGGGGAAAAAAGCAGAGTTTATTTACATGTGAAATGTGCATATGCGAGGGAGTGCTTAGTGATGTAATCAAAGGCATACTTAGAATCTAGGGCTTATATACCTAACTTGCTGCTGCTGCCAAGTCGTTTCAGTCGTGTCTGACTCTGTGCGACCCCGTAGAGGGCAGCCCACCAGGCTCCACCGTGCCTGGGATTCTCCAGGCAAGAACACTGGAGTGGGTTGCCATTTCTTTCTCCAATGCATGAAAGTGAAAAGTGAAAGTGAAGTCGCTCAGTCGTATCCGACTCTTCGCGACCGCATGGACTGCAGCCCACCAGGCTCCTCTGTCCATGGGATTTTCCAGGCAAGGGTACTTGAGTGGGTTGCCATTGCCTTCTCCGTATACCTAACTTAGTAGAGGGGGAAAAAGGGGGGAGGAAGGGCTTCCACAGGAAGAGCAAATAGGTTCCTTCAGAGAAGACAAATTTCTAGAAGAACAAATAAAAGACAAGAAAGTTTGTGATAATTTTGCTTATGCAGCTGATCTGTGAGTGGTGTTTCTGTGTTCTTCATGGCCATGAAACTTTCCCAGAGAGATTTATGGTAGGTTTACTCTTAGTCTCTCTCCTTGGAGCCAAAGCCTCCCCTAAGAGGGAATTTATGGCAATCTTCATTTCTTAGGAGTTTCTGCCTCTAGTCAGATATGGGAAATTCTGAGATGGCTTCTTTCTGCATCTGCTGAATCTTTAAGTTTAAAGTAATCTTTATGACAACTAGTGGTGAAATTCTTGCCTGCCACACAGGAGGCCTGGGTTCAGTTCCTGGCCTATGCAGCCACAGCCTCCCCTTTGGGCTTCCCTCCTACCTCAGTCGGTAGAGTTTGCTGGCAATGCAGGAGACCAGCATTCAACTCCTGGGTTGGGAGGATCCCCTGAAGGAATGGCAACCTACACCAGTATTCTTGCCTGGAGACTTCCATGGACAGAGAAGCCTGGCGGGCTACAGTTTATGGGGTCACAAGAGTCGGACACCACTGAGCAGCTAAGCACACACATGGGGTTCTGAGCGTGTCCATACTCAGAACAAGAAGTCCGTTTAGAACGGAATGTGCTCAAGTATTAAAAGCCAGAGCAGGTATTTTTGCTCTAAAATAGGCAAATAGAGCAAAGGTATATACAAATAATTGGGCAAAGCACATTGTGGTATCAGATACTAGTAAAAATATCTTAAGTCTGAGAGCAGGCCTATTTTCCTATCCCTCTGCTAAGTAATACTGAAACCAGGAAGGCTTTCCTGTCCTTAAACTGGGACCAGACATAAAAATTTAGCTCCTCACTACAGGAAATATTTGTTCTTAGAAGGTATTGTGCATTAGTCACTCAATCGTGTCCAACTCTTTGCAACCCCATGGACTGTAGCCCTCCAGGTTCATCTGTCTATGGATTTCTCCAGGTAAGAATACTGGAGTGGGTTGCCATTCCCTTCTCCAGGGGATCTTCCTGACCCAGGGATCAAACCCAGGTCTCCTGCATTGTAGGCAGATTCTTTACCACCTGAGCTACCAGGGAAGCCCCTCTTAGAAGGTAAGCCAACTAAAATAGTTTTCAAGATTCACTTCAAGATCCTCATTCTCACTGTGCTCAGTAATCCCAAGATATTTTGCCATAAACTCTGTCCAAACTATAGCAAATTCCTGCCTTGCAAATTACCCTAAAATCGCCCATTCCTGGGTCAGACATACCTGATGATCCGGAGAGTCTCCTGGAGAGGCAGGAGGCAACTGTAACTCACCCTGGGGACTGAGACATGGGTGGCATCCATTTGGGGAGCTCTTTCTACCTTGTAAACAACCTGCTGGCTAGTTCCATTTTGGAATCCTCCCTCTAGCTTATGAGTATCAGGACTCAGCCCCCCTCCATTCAATAGCCTGTAGGCACCAGTACTGTGAAGCCTCAGGCCAAGCAACTAACTGAGCAGGGATACAGCCACACCCATCAGCTGACAGACTGCCTTAAGATCCTTTGAGCCCACAGCTTCTCTGGACACAGGCTTGTCCACCAGAGGGCCTAAGGCCTGGCCTCACACAGCAGTGCACAGGCACTACAGAACTCATCAGCCAGAGATTCTAGGACCCAACTCCACCCACCAGTGGGCAGGCACCAGTCCCAGAATTCCAGGCCCTGCCCACCAGCAAGTTTGCTCTAACCTTGGCACCAGCCTCATTAACCAGCAAGTAGACACTAGCCATAAGATAAACATTGCCCTATAGCCTACGGACCCAGCCCACCCACTGGCAGGCTAGATCCTATTCTGGATGAGTCAAGCCCTGGTTTTACCCCCAGCAAGCTAACACAAGTGTTGGGAAACCCTGGACCCTACAGCCAGCCTTATCAGGAACTGGCCCCGCCCACCAGCAGTCTGACACCAGCTCTGAGTCCTCTGATTGCTGTGGCCAGACCCCAGGACCTGGCTCTGTCCACTAGAAGTTGACACTAGTCACAGAATCTGGTTTCACCCACCAGTGGGAGGGCACTAGCCCCAGGGTCACCTTGACCCTGACTCTGCCCATCAGTGAGCCAGCACTAGCCCTGGGACCTGGGACACCTCCACCAGGGTATTGCAGCCAGCTGCTTCATGATCCAACTCCACCAACTGGCAGCCTTCACACAAAACAGTGCCTGGCAACCAGTAGAACTGGGGGCTAACTAAGCCTACCAGACCACCCACAGTAGTCAACCTGCCACAACAAGAGGATCCATGCAACCCACATAGAGGACACCCCTAGAGTATAGAGATCTGGTGATGAGAGGGGAATGCATTGCTGGGATGCACAGGATGTACCCTCTAAAAGGCTGCTTCTCCAAGGTTGGGAAATATAAGCAACCTACCAGATAAATAGAAAAAAGAAAAAAAAATCAGCAAGTTAGGCCAAATGAAGCAACAGGGGAACATGTTCTAAATAAACAAACAAGATAAAACCCCAGAAGAACTAAGAAAAATGGAAATAGGTGATCTGCTTGAGACAATGGTAATGATAATGATAATTATGACAATTATAACAAAGATGATCAAAGAACTTGAGATCTATTATTCTTAATAGATACACAGAGTGAGAAATTGGAAGTTTTTAACAAAGAATTAGAAAATACAAAAAACAATCAAACACAGATGAAGAATACAATAACTGAAATGAAAAATACACTAGAAGTAATAAATAGTAGACTAAATGATACAGAGAAAGAGATCAGTGAGCTGGAAGACAGAGTAGTGGAAATCACTAACACTAAATAGAAAAAAAAGAATGAAAAGAAATGAAGACAGTTTAAGAGACAACATCAAACACATTGATATTTGTATAATAGGGGTTCCAAAAAGAAAAGAGAGAGAAAGGGGCTAAGAATTTGTTTGAGGACACAATAGCCAAAAACTTCCCTTACCCAGGAAGGGAACACATCAAGACACAAGTTAATTAAAATGGCAAAAATTAAAATAAAGAGATAATGTTAAAAGCAGCAAGAAAAAAGCAACAGGTTATATACAAGGGAACACCCATAAATCTATCAGCTGACTTCAGTAGAAACTGTAGGCAATAAGAGAGTAGCACAATTTAGTTTAAATGATGAAAGGGAAACTCTTAACAAAGAATACCCAGAAAGACTCTTGTTCAGATTTGATGGAGAGATCAAAAAGTTTTATAGATAAGCAAAAGTCACAACAGATCATCACTACCAAACCAGCTTTACTGAAATGTTAAAGAGACTTATCAAAACATAAAAGATAAGGCCACAACTAGAAAGATGAGAATTATAAAAGGAAAAAGCTCATCAGCAAGGGAAAATATAAAATAAAGACAGTAAAGCATCCATACAGAAAGCTAGTAGAAGGTTAAGAGAGAAAGGTAGAAAAATTATCTATATCCACAATAGTTCAGGTCAGTTCAGTTCAGTTACTCAGTCATGTCTGGCTCTTTGTGACCCCATGGACTGCAGCACACCACACTTCTCTGTCCTTCACCAACTCCCAGAGTTTGCTCAGACTCATGTGCATTGAGTCAGTGATGCTATCCAACCATATTATTCTCTGTCATCCCCTTCTCCTCCTGCCTTCAATCTTTCCCAGCATCAGGGTCCTTTCCAATGAGTCAGTTCTTCACATCAAGTGGCCAAAGTATTGGAGTTTCAGCTTCAGCATCAGTCCTTCCAATGAATATTCAGGACTGATTTCCTTTAGGGTTGACTGGCTTGATCTCCTTGCAGTCCAAGGGACTCTCAAGAGTCTTCTCCAATACCACACTTCAAAAGTATCAATTCTTCGGTGCTCAGCTTTCTTTATAGTCCAACTCTCACATCCATATATGACTACTGGAAAAACCATAGCTTTGACTAGATGGACCTTTGTTGGTAAAGTAATGTCTCTGCTTTTTAATATGATGTCTAGGTTTGTCATAGTTTTTCTTCCAATCTTTTAAGTTCATGGCCACAGTCACCATCTGCAGTGACTTTGGAGGTCAAGAAAGTCTGTTACTGTTTCCATTGTTTCCCCATCTATTTGCCATGAAGTGATGGGACTGGATGCCATGACCTTAGTTTTTTGAATGTTGAGTCTTAAGCCAGCTTTTTCACTCTCCTTTTTCACTTTCAAGAGGTTCTTTAGCTCCTCTTTGCTTTCTGCCATTCAATATCACAGTAATCCAAGTCTATGCCCCAACCACTAATGCCAAAGAAGCTGAACGGTTCTATGATGACCTACGAGAACTAGAACTAACATCAAAAAAAGATATCCTTTTCATCATAGTGGAATGCAAAAGTAGGAAGTCAAGAGATATGTGGAGTAACAGGCAAGTTTGGCCTTGGAGTACAAAATGAAGCAGGGCAAAGGCTAACAGAGTTTTGCCAAGAGAATGCATTGGTCATATCCACAATAACCAGTTAAGAAATACACAAAACAATTTTATATAAAATATGATATCAAAAATAATAATTGTGAAGGGAGGAGAATACAAATGAAGCATTATTAAAGTATGTTTGAAATTAAGAAATCAGCAACTATACAGATTGGTATACTTACATCTCATGGTGACCACAAGCCAAAAATTTATAACAGATACACACACACACAAGAGAAATGAATCAAAGCATATAACTAAAGACAATCATCAAATTACAAGAGAACAAAAGAAGAAGAAAGGAGTAAAAAAGAACTGATGATTAATGAAATGGCAATAAGAACATACATATCAATAAATTACTATAAATGTAAATAGAAAAATGCTCCAATCAAAAGACATAGAGTGGCTGAATGGATACAAAAGCAAGACATGTACATATGCTGCCTAAAAGACACTTCAGATTTAAAGACACAGATTGAAAATAAGTGGACAGAAAAAGATATTCCATGCAAATGGAAATCAAAAGAAAGCTTGGGTAGCAATATTTATATCAGACAAAACAGACTTTAAAATAAGACTGTTGCAAAAGACAAAGAAGGACATTACATAATAATCAATGGATCAATTCAATAAGAAAATATACAAATTATAAATATTTGTACCCAACATAGGAGAACCTAAATGTATAAGGCAAATATTAACAGAAATAAATGGAGAAATTGACAGTAACACAATATTACTAGGGGACTTCAACACCATACTTATACTAATGGATAGATGATCCAGACAGAAAATCAATAAGGAAACACTGGCTTTAAATGACACGTAAGATCAGATGGACTTATATACACATATATAAAACAATGCATCCAAAAGCAGCAGAATAAACATTTTTTTCAAGTGCACATGTAACATCCTCCAGAACAGATGACATGCTAAGGCCAAAAAAGAAGCCTCACTCAGTAAATTTAAGAAAACTTAAATTGTATCAAGCATCTTTTCTGACCACTAAACATCAACTACTAGGGGAAAAACACAAAAAAGACAAACATGTGGAGACTAAGCCATATACTGGTCAACAACAAATTGACCACTGAAAAAAATAAAAAAGGAATTTAAAAAATACATGAAGAGAAACTAAAATGAAAACACTATGATCCCAAATTTATAGGATGCAGCAAAAGCAGTTCTAAGAGTGAAGTTTACAGGGATACAAGCTTATCACAGGAAACTGGAAAAATCTCAAACAACCAAACTAGAAAGAAAACAACAAAACCTAAAGTTAGTAGAGGAAATCATAAGGATCAGAGCAGAAATAAATTAAATAGAGATGAAAAAAGTAGAAAAGATCAATGAAACTAAGGGCTCATTTTTTGAAAAGGTGAACAAAATTGATAAACCTTTAGCCAGACTAGAGAAAAAAAAAGAGAGATGGCTCAAGTCAATAAAATCAGAAATGAAAAAGAAGTTAAAACTGCCACCACAGAAGTACAAAAGGATCATAAGAGACTACTATGAACAACTATATGTCAATGAAATAGACAACCCAGAAGAAATGGACAATCTCCCAAGACTGAACCAGGAAGAAAATAGAAACAGAAAATAACAGAAAATATGAAACAGATCAATTAACAGTAACAAAATTGAATCAGTAATAAATAACTCCTAACAAATTAAAGTCTAGGACCAGATGGCTTAACAGGTGAATTCTACCAAATCTTTAGAGAAGAGTTAACAGCTATCTTTCTCAAACTATTCCAAAAAATTGCAGAGGAAGGTACACTTCCAAACTCATTCTATCAGGCCAGCATCACCCTATTACCAAAACCAGATAAATATATTACAAAAAAAAAAAAGGAAATACAGGCCAATATCATTGATGAACATAGATGCAAAAATCCTCAACAGAATATTGGCAAACCAAATACAACAATACATTAGAAGGGTCATATACCATGATCAAGTGGGATTCCTTTGAGATGCAAGGATTTTTCAATACCCACAAGTCAATCAATGTTATACACCACATTAACAAATTGAAGAATAAAAACCTTACAATCATGTCAATAGATGCAGAAACAGTTTTGACAAAAATTCAATATCCATCTATGATATAAATTCTCCAGAAAGTGGGTATGGAGGGAATATACCTCAATAAAGGTCATACAAGATAAGCCCACAGCTAAATTGTTCTCAATGGTGAAAAGCTGAAAGCATTTCCTCTAAGGTCAAAAATAATACACAGATTCTCCCTCTCACAACTTTTATTTAAATAATATTGGAGGTTCTAGTCACAGAAATCAGACAAGAAAACAAGGATTCTGTTTCAGTAGGTCTAAGCCCTAACTAGCTTCCCGATGATGGTAACATTGCTGGTCCTTAGACCACACTTTTCAGTAACGAGGGTCTAAACCAGGAGTACACAATAGAAATACTACCAAAGCCACAAATGTGAGCTACATAGGTAATTTAAAATTTTCTACTGGCTACATTAAAAATGTAAAAAGAATAGTTGAAATCAAATTTAATAACTTATTTAATCCAAAATATAAAAAATACTATCATAACATGTAATTAATATGAAGATGGTTAATATTTTACATTCTTTTTTCATAGTAAGTTTTTAAAGGCAGTCTTTATTTTTACATTTACAGCCTATCTCAGTTCATACTAGCTACACTTCATAATTCATTAGCCACAGTTAGCTATTGGCTATCAAAGTGGATAATGCAGGACTAACTCTTCCATGTAGGAACCAAAAGGAGCATCTGAATGATTATTTATGATACTTCCTCTCCTCATTTCTTTCTGTCAAATAAGTCATTATTAAATGAGATTTATATGCAGGAATCCAAGTGCATTTGAGCACAGACATTAACAACATCAAAGCATGGGGCTGACTTATGCAGATAAACACAGCTTTTCATTCTTTTTCTTTCTCTAAGAAATAGAGAAACATTTACATTTAGCAATAGACATAATAAGAGATGTGAACTATTGCATCAGTTTCTGATGGTTGACTGCACATATGACATTTGTCCAACCTTCTCTTGGTTCTGCCAGGTGAGAGTGGGGTCAATACAAAGATCCTGGACCAAGATGCTGGTATCTCAGAAAAGCTGATCAAGAGAGCTGGCCAAAGAAGATGTCCAAAGGCGACTCCAATCCCATTACAGTGATGCAACAGTTCCCTGCAACTCAGTACTAATGCCTTTGAACACCATAACCCAGCTGAAAGAAAGATCCCATTTGCTTGGAAGAGGAAGTGGATCATGAAATGCTTCACTTAGGAATTGTATTAGAGCTGGCACTTGATAGACTGGCAACAATTTTGCAGGAAAAGTTGGAGGGAAATAACATTTCAGAAATAAAAAATATGAACAAAGGTATGTATAAGCCTTGAGGTGAAGAGGAAGGTTTTGAGTTGAATCTTTGCTCTACCACAAACACTATTGTGACTTTCATCCCATTTACTTATCAATGTGAAATTCCGGCTTTGTTCCTTCTAGTTTCTTGCTCCCCTGTTACCTAATTCATGCTCAGTTAGTTAGGTGACTATTTTCTGTGTCTGGGTAGGAAAATTCCCTTATGTATTTCACTACTTTTCCCCACCACCCCATATTCCACAAGGGAAGTTGACTATTGGGCAGCCATTTTACCTCATTGCCTGGTATACAGAAAACAAAAGACAACTAGATTTGAATTATGAAGAACTATGCTGAATCCTTTTTTTCCTCTTACCTTCAATAATTAATTTAACCTCTTTGAACAATTTTCTTTATTTACATAATAGTGATAACAAAGTCTTCTGCATAATTTTGTGAGCATTAAATAGAATATGTAAGTAAGAATGACTAGCAATTAGTAGATCCTTAATACATTATTTAGTCACCCTTAAAAAAAGGTGTGTGAGTGAGAGAAACTAGTAACTTTGAGAAGGCCCTAAAAGTGAATGAGTCCTTTCTGAGATAGAAAGTATCTAAGGATTAAAGATATATTTCAATTGGTTAGCTTTTCCTCAACATATTACCTCCTGGAGATTGCTTATATGCATTTACAGTTAGAACTCCAATGCATAACTGTAAATAATAAATTATTAAAATATATTACCTGCATCTAAAAATAGTCATGTGTGTGCATGCGTGCTAAATTGCTTCAGTCATGTCCGATTCTTTGTAGCCTATGGACTGTAGCCTGCCAAGCTCTTCTGTCCAGGGGATTCTCCAGGCCAGAATACTGGAGTAGGTTGTCATGTCCTTCTCCATAGGATCTTCCCAACCCAGGGATCGAACCTGTATCTCTTATACCTCCTGCATTGGCAGGTATGTTCTTTACCACTAGTGTGACCTGGGAAGCTCTCCGAAATAGTCATGAGAATAAATGAAATTGTATGTTGTTGAATTTAGGCCTTGCAATAAGGTGGTGTTGTTATGAGACTGAACTGCAAAGTCAACTCTAAGGAACTTGTCCAGGGTCAAAATGCCAGTAATATGCATACGTATGCCAGTATCTCAGTTTATGTACCCAAATTGAAGTTGGAGTATGACCTAGCTCAAGGAGATAAGGTTGGGTCTTATAACTTCAAGAAGACTGATAAACAAAAAGGAAGGAAATTAATAAAGGGCTAGGCATCTAACCTAGGTCAGGATACAGGTGGTGGAGTATAATCCTCCCGGACAGCAGTTGCTTTCCCTCTGCATAAAAATTTGGTGGCTGACCATCATACACTTATGATTATTTCTCTGTGTAAGTAAAATTTTAAAAGTTCTCTGTTCAAAGAAATTCATTAATTTCATGATATTTTCTTCAAATGAAGTTATGTTTTTAATGAAACAGTATACTACTACTATATAGAATTTTCATATTTTTATGCACTTTTCCACTTTGCCAGGGTTTCTAGGAACTCTAAGCATATGTTTACAAAATATAGCAATGTTGTATAAACAGACTCATTCAGCAATTTGCAATGTACTATTCATGGCAATGAGAAAAGTTCAGTGTGAAAACATTGTGGCTAGGGGAACCCAGAGGAAAATTAATAATAGAGAGAGATACTTGGGAAAGAATGATACAATACTATGTTGATGTTGAGCTATGCAATTTTAATTTTGTTGAGGACAATCACTAAAAATAATATGTGTAAGAATCATTTAAAGAATCCTCTAAAGTCTCTGAATATTTAAAGTAACCACTAGAAAAACCATAAGAAGTTTGATCGTGGGTTTATTATCCTAAGACACATTCAATATACTTGGTCAAAAAAGAATCAGTTAAGATGATATTGTTGATTAAGAAAATTCCCAATTAGGAAAACAAGCACAACAGAAATGAAATAAAGGCCAAATGAGGTTAAGATCAGTAGTTTCTGGTGATTGGAAATTTATTGTATTTCCTCCTTCAACCATTTACTTGGGCTCTCAATCATTAAAGGGAGGGATTACATTTTATGCACTTGAAGTTTTGGCAGCCAATACAATGTTATGGCAGAAAGTATGGTTTTTCCAGTAGTCATGTATGGATGTGAGAGTTGGACTATAAAGAAAGCTGAGCGCTGAAGAATTGATGCTTTTGAACTGTGGTGTTGGAGAAAACTCTTGAGAGTCCCTTGGACTGCAAGGAGATCCAACCAGTCCATCCTAAAGGAAATCAGTCCTGAATTGGAAGGACTGATGCTGAAGCTGAAACTCCAATATTTTGCCACCTGATGTGAAGTGCTGATTCATTCGAAAAGACCCTGATGTTGGTAAAGATTGAAGGCAGGAGGAGAAGGGGATGACAGAGGATGAGATGGTTAGATGGCATCGCCCACTCAATGGACATGAGTTTGGGTGAACTCCGGGAGTCGGTGATGGACAGGGAGACCTGGCATGCCGCGGTTCATGGGGTCACAAGGAGTTGGACACGACTGGGTGACTGAACTGAACTGAACTGAACAGTATTATATTCAGGACTACTGAGAGAGCCCTTGATACCAGAGGTTTCCAAAGTGGATGTACAAGATGATCCATGGGGCACAGGAAGGAAAACAAGAATTTTTATTTAGACTTTTAATTTATTTTGTCTCACTTCTTTTTTAGAGCACTTTATCTCAATATCTCATATAATTTACATACCATAAAATTCACCATTTAAAGTGCAAAAGTTGATGATTTTTAGTATATTAAGATTTGTTCAATCATCCTCAGAATCTTTTTTTAATAGTTTTTATTTTTTTATTTTATTTTTTTTTACTAGTTGGAGGCCAATTACTTTACAATATTGTAGTGGTTTTTGGCATACATTGACATGAATTAGCCATGGATTTACATGTGTTCTCCTTCCTGATCCCCCCTCCCGCCTCTCTCAGAATCTTATTTTAGAACATTTTCAATGCTCCAAAAAGAAATCTCATACCCATTAGCAGTCATCCTCATCCCCTCTTCACCCCATCTCCAGACAATCATTTATCTAATATTTGTCTCTATAAGTTTTCTTATACTGGACACTTCATATACATGAAATTGTATAATAAGTGGTCTTTTACCATAGGTCCTTTCACTTAGCATACAGTTTTCAAGGTTCAACTACAGCATATTATGTTATCATACTTCATTGTTTCTAAAGCCAAAAAATAGTTCATTGTATAGATGTGCCATATTTTATTTATATATCTGCTGATGAAAATTTGAGTTGTTTCCACTTTTTAGCTAGTATGAATGGTGCTGCTATGAACACTCATGTAGAAGTTCTTGTGAGGACATACATTTTTCAATTCTCTTGGGTATATAACTAATTGTGGACCATATGGTAACTTTAACATTTTGAACAACTGCCAGACTTTTCCAGAGTATCACTTTGCATCTCTATCAGCCATGCAGAAGGATTCCATTTTCTCCATATTCTCACTAACATTAGCTATTTATTTGATTATAGTCACCTAGTTGTGTGCAGTGGTATCACATATAATTTTGATTTGCATTTTCCTAATAACTAGTGATGTTGAAGAATTTTCCATGTATTTATTGGCTATTTGTCTTCTTTGGGGGGAATGTATGTTCATATTCTTTGTTCATTTTTAAACTGGGAACATTTAAATTTTTATTTTAAAATTTAAATTAAAAAAATTTAATGTTCTTTTTATTGTTGAGTTGTAAGAGTTCTTTATATATTCTGGATACCAGTCCCTGTATTTATTTATTTACTTTTTGTATTTTGTTTTACAATTTCTAATTTTTTCTTTCTTTTTTATTTTTTAAATTATGAAAGTATAATAACACATTTACAGGAGACATGGAAAATATAGAACAAAGTTACATATCACAGTTATTACAAGTACAATATTACAATTACATATCACAGTTATTTTTAAGTAGATAAATTAAGATTTTCAGCTGGAGTTTCAATATCAAACTCTCAAAATTAATAGAATGAACAGACAGAAAAGTAGAAGGTTATAGTAGACCTGAAAAGCACAATGAACCAATTCAACATAATCAAGATTTATACAATTTTCACACAACAGCAGGATACAAATTCTATTCAAGTTCCCATAGACTATAAAGAAGATACTGGAATATTTCCAGGGACATGAAACAAGGTGCAAAAATTTAATGATCTAAAGGTATTGAAATCATAGAGTCTGTTCTCTTATCACTGTGGAATTAAGTTCAATTCCAGAAAAATAAATGACCCAATCAAAAAATGGGCCAAAGAACTAAACAGACATGTCTCCAAAGAAGACATACAGATGGCCTAAAAACACATGAAAAGATGCTCAACATCACTCATTATCAGAGAAATGCACATCAAAACCACAACTACCATTACACGCCAGTCAGAATGGCTGCTATCCAAAAGTCTACAAGCAATAAATGCTGGAGAGGGTGTGGAGAAAAGGGAACCCTCTTACACTGTTGATGGGAATGCAAACTAGTACAGTCACTATGGAGAACAGTGTGGAGATCCCTTAAAAAACTGGAAATAGAACTGCCATATGACCCAGCAATCCCACTCCTGGGCATACACACCGAGGAAACCAGAACCGAAAGAGACACGTGTACCCCAATGTTCATCACAGCACTGCTTATAATATCCAGGACATGGAAGCAACCTAGATGCCCATCAGCAGACGAATGGATAAGAAAGGTTTGGTACATATACACCATGGAATATTACTCAGCCATTGAAAAGAATACATTTGAATCAGTTCTAATGAGATGGATGAAACTGGAGCCCATTATACAGAGTGAAGTAAGCCAGAAAGATAAAGACCAATACAGTATACTAACGCATATATATGGAATTTAGAAAGATGGTAACGATAACCCTATATGCAAGACAGAAAAAGAGACACAGATGTATAGAACAGACTTTTGGACTCTGTGGGAGAAGGCGAGGGTGGGAGGATCTGAGAGAATAGCATTGAAACATATATATTATCAAGATATATTATCAAGTGTGAAACAGATCACCAGTCCAGGTTGGATGCATGAGACAAGTGCTCATGGCTGGTGCACTGGGAAGACCCAGAGGGATGGGATGGGGAGGGAGGTGGGAGGGGGGTTCAGGATGGGGAACACGTGTAAATCCATGGCTGATTCACGTCAATGTATGGCAAAAACCACTACAATATTGTAAAGTAATTAGCCTCCAACTAATAAAAATAAATGAAAAAAAGTTAGGAATCAATATCAAAAGATATTTGAAAATAACCCACATATTTTCAAGTACAATGTGACATTTACCAAGAGAGATCTTTGACTTACTCATTGACAGCCTCAATAAAATCAGAAGACTGAAAAAGCACAGAACGTGATTGCAGAGAAGAAAGTGTTTAAATGAGAAATTAATATCAAAGATAATTTAAAAATCCCATGTATCTGGAAATTAATGTCTACTTTTAAATGAGGGTGTATCTAAGAAGCCATAACAAGGAAAATTAGGAAATATTTTTAATGGAATAAAAATGAAAAGATAATTTACCAGAATTTCTTGCATGCAGCTGAAGCTGCTCAATGCAACTAAATGCAATGTAGAATATTGAATAAGGTATGAAAACAAATAATGGACACTAGCATAAAATTTTGTGAAATTTGAACAAAGTCTGTAGTTAATAATACTGTGAAAGTGAAAGTGAAGTCGCTCAGTCATGTCTGACTCTTTGCGACTCCATGGACTGTAGCCTACCAGGCTCCTCCATCCATGGAATTTTCCAGGCAAGAATACTGGAGTGGGTTGCCATTTCCTTCTCCAGGAAATCTTCCCGATCCAGGGATTGAACCCAGGTCTCCCACATTGTGGGCAGACGCTTTACTGTCTGAGCCACCAGGGAAGTCTGAGCTACCAGATAATAATACTGTATGATACAGTTATTTATTATATATCTGTATTTACAGATACATTAATTTCCTGTGTTTTTTTTACAACATAGTATTTCTTTATATTTTCAGAATTAGAAGTTTCAAGTTTCATTCAAAATATTTTTTTATTTATTTTTATTTATTTTTTTATCAGTTTTTATTTTTTTTTAAAGTCACTAAGATGATAAGACTTTCTAGTCTTTTAGCAGTTACATTAGATGCCAAAATACATGAAGCTGTATCAAAGTTTTGAGTGAATATAAATTAGAAATCTGGTATTCTATTCATACTAAGTCAAACAAGTGAATCAAGATGTCATAAATTTTTTAGCTAGGCAAAAATTCCTAAGTTTTCTATATAATTTCTAATTTTTGAATGTGTTTTAGAGTAAAAATAATAGTACAATAAGTATATATTATTTATAACTAAATTTGGGGGAGTGTAGTTTAGTGAAAGTCACTTAGTTGTGTCCAACTCTTTGTGACCGACTATACAGTCCATGGAATTCTCCAGGCCAGAATACTTGAGTGGGTAGTTGTTCCTTTCTCTAGGGAATCTTCCCAACTCAGGGATCAAACCCAGGTCTCCCACATTACAGGTGGATTCCTTACCAGCTGAACCACTAGAGAAAAAATAATAGTACAATAAATATATATTATCTGTAACTAAATTTGGGGGAGTGTACTCAAAAGTATTTTTTTTTATGGTTAGTGGCTTACAACTAAATCTTTGTAGAGCACTGGTTTAGACCAAAATTATTATTTTTCCCATTTGCTATTTTCAAGAAGGGAAAGTTGAGTTGCTAAAGATAAACTTAAGCTCTTATATCTTTTAATCACTGTCCTATTGAACTATGTCTGGTAAATACAAAGTAATTTAGGTTATGCTAGATAATTAATACTTAGGACTTAAGAAATTTTAAATATAGGAGATGAGGAAGGGTGGCTAATATGTGCTACCACATAGTGTCCACTCCAGTAAATATCAGTCAAGATAGACATCATCATCATTTTGATTCTACAGATGGAAGATGAACCATGTTAAGTAACGTGGACAAGTCATACAGCTCATGAATGGTAAAGAGAGAATTTGAACTCAAGCCTGACTCCAAAGCCCATTGTTTTCTACGTGACATTGCCTATCAGTTAAATTATAGGTGAGATTTCAGGAATGAGCTAGAAATTGGACTAGATGACTTACCTTCCAATCCTCATGTTACAATAACATTTTGATAGAAAAAAGCATTCAGGTCTATATCTGTGGTAATGTTCATAGCTAATAAACATCTAGGGGAAATTATTTTACTGCCTGTGAATAATACCCAGTACAGTGACATGTACAAGGGGAATTAATAACTGTCTGAGACGGTGACATGCCAAACAGTCACTTAAAACAAAAGTTATGGAATTACTATTTCTGAATTATTATTTCTGTAATTTTTTAGTTATCATTTATGTAATAGTCAATAAATTTTGTTTATACTTACTGTACTTAGAATGTGACTTTGTATTTATAATACACATTGAATTTGTACTTATTAAAAGTAAATTTCACAAAATAAATGTGACATACTTTCATTCTAATGAGGGAGTCATACTCCATGTCTAAATAAATGAGATGAATGGATTACAGCATGAAGATCAATTCATTTTAACCAACTAACTAATTTTTACAAATCACCACATAAATAAGCCGTTACTATCAGTATGAACTAAATGGCTTTATTAGTGTTTGGTTAAATCATAACCAATAGTCTAGGGCTTAGATTATACTGCTACCCAAAATATATCCTGAGCAATAAATCCATTTCATGCAGCTAGCAAATTAGAGGAGAATAATAGTGCAATTATTCTCCATAGAGTAGAGAAAGTTCATTTAATTTTACTCAACAGCAAAAAACAGATTTTAAAACACTCCATGTTTAGTGAAGCAAAATCAAGAATATAAAATTCAAATAAGTTATTTTATATACTCAATGCTTTTACTTGCTCCCAATGTTAATCTTTTCCTTAACTGCTATCATTTTAATACATTGACTGGTACATGCCTCCTTTGTCAAAGGTATTGGGAAATGCATAATAACTGGTATTCTATAATATATAAGATTTCTGTTGGGAATTACTTCTTTTCAGATGAATGGTTTTTTTTTCCAATGAAGGATTTATACCATAATTAGAAAAATGATGGTCCAAATCCCAGTGGAAAGATTATAATACTTTAATTGGTATTCATTTGTTTTAGGCAAGCCCATGGAGAAAACTAGAAACCACTTTTTATTGAAGTTAAATTGTCAACTGTGAAATCAACTAAATCACATTCTCACTTATATATCTGAAATAATTGGTCCATTTAATTACTTTTTAAGAAGAGCTAGTCATCTGACATTAACTGAACAATCCTGAACAAAAAGTTTTAAAATTCTTCAGGTGAAAATATAGGCTCCAGGTAAACTTGGAGAGGCAGTAGAATATTTTAAGTATACTTAAAGTTACTATCTGCTAGAAAATCTTACATTTTAAATATATCTAATGAAGTAATATGTTGCACATTTTGAGGGTTTCTTAGCAGAAAGATTTAGCTTAATGTCATATGAGCCAGGATCAAGGCCTGTTAAGGGCAAAAAAAATTATACTTGAACTTCTCATTTATAAGATAAGAATGATAGCACGTGCTGCTCAGCCATCTCCTAACCTTCCATGATAGGATAAAGCCTCATTTCAAATTAATTTAGATGATATTTATTGAGTTCAATTTGCATGGTGACCTGGAATTTTTAGGGCAAACAAGGTAACATTCAGTCTGCTTGTCTATATAAATTATCCAAATGTCTGGGAAAATCCAAAATTTCATCATTCAAACTATCTCCTAGACTACGTGTTATACATGAAAGTAACAAACAAACCCTTTTACCATAGAATGCTTATTCCATAACAGTATGGTTTTCAGTGCTTTTGCCACTGTCAATGCTGAATAAGATTTTATTGACCAAATGTGTTAGTTCCTAGTAAGAACAAGTGCTAATAAAATGCAAGTTACTTATTTTGGGTCTGGAATATTCCAAATAGGTCAGTAACTGGCAAATACTATTCATATCATAGAGATGAAGAAACTGTGGAACATCATAGATAAGTGATTGGGTCCTTAGAAATAATAAATTCAGCAGGAGAATTTATAATATTTTGCATTTGTATAATTCTGCATAGGACTTCATTCACCTCTCTGCCATCCACCCCTGCAGTCCTCCATAAGTAATCCCAACCTCCAGCCTTACCTGAACTTTCATATTCACATTTCAGTGCAAATTTATTGAATATCTACTCTTTGCAAAGTACTGTGCTAAGTGCAGATACAAAGATGAATGAGATGTTCTCAATAAGCTTAAATCTAGTAAAGGGATCATAATACCACATATAATATTATAAAAAAGATACAAGTAAATATGTGAACATAAAAGAGGAAGAGCACATTTTCACCATGGCAGAATCAGAGCAGTATTAGAAAAAGTATCTGAAATTTAAAAATAATGCAAAAAGATTGGGGCCACATATTTTCAATGTCATAAGAAAGTGAGGGTCATCCAAGAATTGTTAGGGCAATGATCAGAAAATGTTTTCTATAAAGGTCCAGACAGTAAATATTTTTACTTTTCTGGGCCATACTACCTCACAAGTACTCAACTCTGTCATAACATGAAAGCAGCCATACACCATTTGTAAACAAATGAGTGGCCAGACTTGGCCCACAGACCAACCCCTGATCTGGGAGGCCTAGGCTGTAATTTGCCAGCCCCTGATCTTGGGGACCTAGGATAATAACTTGTTCAGCTCACTATTCACTATTGATTTAAGGTTCCAGACTTAGTGACGTTATATGTTAACTTGTAGATTTTTGTCTTGTATAAATGCAAATAATTTCTGTCTATAGACAGATAATTCCAAAGTTGCACATTACTCAGTTTGTATCTAATTCAGTAATCTTATATTCCTATCAACGTGCTGTGTTCTGCTTGACTCAGTTGACTCAGCTGAGTCTGACTCTCTGCGACCCCATGGACTATAACCCGCCAGGCCCCTCTGCCCAAAGGGATTCTTCAGCCAAGAATACTGGAGTGGATTGCCATGCTCTCCTCCAGGGGATCTTCCAGACCCAGGGATTGAACCAGTGTCTACTGTGCTGCAGGTGGATTCTTTACCGTCTGAGCCACCAGGGAAGCCCATGAATACTGGAGTGGGTAGCCTATCCCTTCTCCAGGGGAACTTCCTGACCCAGGAATTGAACTGGGGTCTCCTGCATTGCAGGCAGATTCTTTACCAACTGAGCTATCAGGGAAGCCCATTCCTATCAATATTCTGTTTTAAAATGGTCTTTGACCCAGTCATGACACCTTAATGGTTCCTTCATTAGTTAATGAGTTAAATAAAATCTTTGACATGTATTCATTTTATACATGCTTGATAAGTATTGTTTTAGTTGCTTGAAAGTTATGCTTTGACAGTTTTGGAGGTTCCATGTGAAGTGAAAGTTGCTCAGTAATGTCCGGCTCTTTGTGACCCCATGGACTGTACAGTCCATGGAATTCTCCAGACCAGAATACTGGAGTGGGTAGCCTTTCCCTTCTCCAGGGTATCTTCCCAACCCAGGGATTGAACCCAGGTCTCCCACATTGCAGGCAGATTCTTTACCAGCTGAGCCACAAGGGAAGCCCAAGAATAATGCAGTGGGTAGCCTATCCCTTCTCCAGGGGATCTTCCCGACCCAAGAATCGAACCAGGGTCTCCTGCATTGCAGGCGGAATCTTTACCAACTGAGTGATCAGGGAGATTCCATGAAGATGCCCAAATTGACTCACCTGGTGGAGACAAAAAACTACATTATGGGAGAATGTAGTCTGTTTAAGACCAAATGCCATACATGTCAATGTATGGCAAAAACTACTACAATATTGTAAAGTAATTAGCCTCCAACTAATAAAAACAAATGGAAAAAAAAAAAGACCAAATGCATTTTTCTTGGCTGTCAGAGGGAATTCCAAGCAGCAGTAGAATAAAGTTCAAGTAGAACTTGAACTTTGCTTATTCTGTTTCTACAGATGTTATTTTCTCCTCTCTAGTGATTTTTCTGTTTTTCTTTCTTGTTTGTATTTGAAAAAAAGTGGTAGTAATGATTGAGAATTTGTTTTTATTGTCTGACCATTTGGTGATTTCTGTTGGCTAGATGGTGGAGAGCTATTCTCTCTTGAATGAGAAACAGAATCTAGCTTGTTTAGGCTTTTTGTTTGCTTATTTATGAACTCAAATCAATTAAGAACTTTTTGCCCATTGTAAAGGAGAACAGCTCTTTCGTATCTAGACCTATGAGTTTTTCCGTTTACTCCTGATTCGTGACAGAAGTTGTACAATTGAAGCCATAAGCTTTCCATATATCTGTGTTTCTGTAAATCACAAGGACCTATTCATGTGAACATGAAATAGTTTCCTTCCTATGAAGTTCAGTTCAGTTCAGTCACTCAGTCCTGTCCGACTTTTTGTGACCCCATGGACTGCAGCACGCCAGGCTCCCCTGTCCATCACCAACTCTTGGAGCCTACTAAAACTCATGTCCATCGCATCAGTGATGCCACCCAGCCATCTCATCCTCTATCGTCCCCTTCTCCTCCCACCTTCAAACTTTCCCAGCATCAGGCTCTTTTTAAATGAGTCAGTTCTAGAGATGTCAAATTAAAATAATAATCACTAGCTTCAATGGTCTGGGTAGTACTGAAGGCTAGATTTGTTAGTATTATATGATAATGAAGACAAATTCCAACTCTGTAATGTAATGTGAATGTGTCCTCCTCAATCTAGAAGGTGGGGCACTGAGATACTGATGCTAACAAAATTTTAGACAAACAAGAGTCAGATTTTCTGACCTCTACTTATGTAAATAATATCTAAAAAGCAGGCATGTTAGGATCCAAAGAGCTGCCAAAATGCCGACCAAGTGTCTATAATGAGGAATAGCATCCAGATACATCTACACCATATTTAAAATGTGTAAGAGACTTAAATCTGCTAAAAATCATTGAATGATATACTTGAAATGGGTGAATTATATGATATGCAAAATATGCCGAAATAATGTTATTAAAAATACCCAGGATACTGAGAAAAATCATATTTTTCAAATATGGAGCTTAGAAAATATACAGATGTGAAATAAAGTCAATTATAGTCATAAGAAAAGGCAATCTGTTAGGCATTATAGATATTTAATTCAAACAGATGTCTTACACAGTTGCATTTTAATGTAGGTGAAGCATGCCACTAGAAATAAATTTATTAATGAAATGTCGTTGCAATTAGAACTCTAGTTATTTAGGAATAAAATTTTTTCAACAATTTTTTTTTCATTTTCTGGAACTTTTCCTATCGTGCATATTTTCAGAAATTTGCAACTCATATAACCAACTCATCAATGACTTTCACCTTGACCACAGATTTATTTGTATGGAAAAACACAACAGTATTTGCTAAGTATATGCAATATCTTCCACCTAATTAGTACCTCAGGGGAGGTTGTTTATAAACAGAAAACAATAAGGGACATGTTAAATATCCCTAGCAGTACTCTCTGCATACTATCAGCTTTAGAAATAGAGAAGACAGTTTGTATTTTAAGCTACCAGATTGTCATTAAGTACAAGGAATCCAAACAGAATAATGTGTGATTCATGGGGAAATAATGCTCTCTGAAGCTTTATACACTGGAGAAATGAACAGTTTCCTTTAGTTTCAAATTAGGAATATGTTTAGAGGGCAACATGGAAACAGATACTATTATATCTGTTTTCAATATTAATTTAAAAAAGAATGCTAGTAAAAATGTTTCACACTTGATACTAAATATATCTCAACTTTGCATATCCCCCACCTTCCTACAATCACTGCCAAGTGACAACCTAGTATCCATTTACTGGGATCACTGTAGAAATCAGCCATTAATCAGGGAGCATTTGGCTCAAGGGACCTGTAATGGGTTGCAGAGGATTGCACATCATGCTTCACATGCAGATGAGGTTGCCATCTGGTGGATTTTCTCTAACTAAAAGCTAACAATATTTATAGATAAAGCAGAATAATCCTCCTCTAGGTGGGAAAAGCTGATGCTTTTAGAAAACATCTGATTTCTTTTGACATTTATTAAATGCCCATTATGTGATTTGCTCTGAATGGGTGCCTGTTTTTTATAACTTAAATGTGAGGAAGAAATACCTCATATTTATATTATATTATAGTATATTAAAACTTCAGATTTAAAAGGTAAAAAATGTGGGATGGAAAAAGATATTCCATGCAAAGAGTAACCAAAAGAGAGCAAGAGTGGCTACATTCATATCAAATAAAATAGACTTTCAATCAAAGTCTTTCACAAGATACAAGAAGGTCACTATATATTGATAAAGGGATCAGTTCAGAAATGGCAATCCAATAATAGTAAGGGCGTTTAATACCCCACTTGCAACATTGTATAGATCATATAAATAGAAAATTAATAGTGAAAGAGCAGATCTGAATAATACTATGGACTAAATGGATCTAACAGACATATACAAAACATTCTATCCAATAACACCAAAATATACATTCTTCTCAAGCACACATGGAACATTCTCCAGGATACATCATATGTTGGGCCACAAAGCAAGCCTTAACAAGTTTAAGAAGACTGAAATCCTATCAAGCATCTTTTGCGATCACTAAGGCATAAAACTAGAAATTAATAAAAAGAGGAAAATTGAAAAATTCACAAATATGTGGAAATTAAATAACATACTCTTGAACAACCAATGAATAAAAGAAGAAATCAAAGGGGAAATCAGAAGGCATCCTGAGACAAATGAAAACAAAAACACAACATACCAAAATAAATGGAATGTAGCAAAAGCAGCTCTAAAGGTGAAGTTTAAAACAATATATACCTACATTAAAAAAAAAAAAGATCTGAAGTAAACAACCTAACTTTACACCTCCAGGAAATCAGAAAAAGAACAAATTGAGCCCAAAATTAGTAGAAGGAAGGAAATAATAAAAATTAGGAGAGAAATAAGAGACTAGAATGACAATATCAAGAAACCAATAAAACTAAGAGTTGGTTTTTTGAAAAGATAAACAAAATTTAACAACCTTTAACTAGACTAACCAAAAAGAAAAGAGAGAGGACTCAAAAAGTAATAAATGTGATTTTTTTTATTTAGCAGATTCTTGCTAAACAAAATTTTATGTTAATAATAAAAAAAAATATCTAGAAGTAAGATCTATGACATCACATTGGTTCTGTTTTAAATGTCAAAGTGACTTCTGATATTAAGTGTATCTTTACCTAACAGACTTACTATGGGGATTCAGGAGAAGATACATGGCAGAACTATGAATGGTTCTTTCTCTAATTTACTCTAATACAAAATGACTGTTAATTCAGATATCATCACCTAACGTTTCTACTTTTACTCTTCTCTTCTTCTTTTCCCTAATGAAACTACCCAAAAGTGATTTCCCATGTAGTGAAATATAAAATCTATCCCTCAGAAGGTGTGACAGTTGCTGAAAACAATGTGTTATGAAACCACAATTACTTATTCCATTTTTACACAAAGGCTAGTTAGCTAACTAAATTCTCTCTCATGGCCATTAGTCAGCTATTTCACAACTAATTATTTATTGATCATAAAGGAGAACAGGTAAAAAAGAGCATGGGCTTTGGAGTTGGATCTGAATTAAAATCCTCTGTTTGCTGAGACTCCTTTCTCAGCTATAAGAAAATTAAGTGGGGGAAATGACACTAGAGGGATAGTACTACGTAGTTTTACATATGAGAGCACCTAACAAGTAGATTTTTTAATACATCTCAGTAAATATGAGAAATGGGTATTTTTTGTCAGTTGTTAATGTTGTTGTTGTGTGTGTGTTTTACTGAAGTCCTATTTACTTTACCATCCTGAATGTTTCTATTAACATGACTATGTCTGCATGAAATGCCCCACATCAAAGTTAGTTTAAAAAAATAAATCAGCAAGCAAATACATAATATGTATATACATAAATATATCAACACAAATTTAATACAACTGTAGTGGCTACTTCTAGAAATATGACATCACCACTGCAAATGGGATGTTATATGAAAGGGTATTTGTGACTTTGGATAAAATTACTTTTACAGTAAGATGATGCATGCAGTTTCGTATGTAGAAGTAAGGATGATGAGCTCTGGAAAACAGAAGACAAGAATAGGCTCTGGTGATGCAGATACTAATGTTGAAAATACATGTGAAAAATCAGGTATTCCATGAAATAGGGGATAAAAGCAATACAGCTAAACTAATGCATTTAATTTAGAACTTAAATAGAACTTATTTTACTAAATTGAAAATGTAAATGACCTAAATAGATATTCAATTCATTCATTTATATCTCTAAACTTTACAATCCAGTTGACAAGAAAACCTTTTTGGTATCTTCTTACTGAGGTCTCCTTATATTTGAGGATCTATAACACATGCTGATGACTATATAATCTGTATCTCTAACCTAACCTTTCCTCTTGAGCTTCAGACTCAGATACCTAAATATCTCCTAGACAGCTCCACTAGCATGTTCCACAAAAGAGACAGAAAACCAAATTATTAAAAGTGTACACTAGGGGTTAAACAGACTGGGTCCAACTCCTGATTCTATCATTTACCAGCTGTGTAACTTGAGACAAGTTATTTCTCTGATCTTCAGTTTCTTCATTTGTAAAATGGGGATAAAAATAGTACTGATCTTACAGGATTATTGTGAAAATTAAATGACATGTATACCTAATGCACTTGGCTGAATGGACCCTAGTAAACAATAAGTTTTACATTCCATTATAAGAAACACATGCATATATCTCCCTGAAACCAGTTATTTTTCTCCAAGTGTGCCTTAGCTGGCAGGTCTTTTTCTAGATTTAGAAAAAGTTCTAGTTCTACCTGAGCTGGTTTTAATGATGTTTTGCAGCGATTGTCAAAGGTTAGCATAAAAGAAGAGTATACAAAGAAACATATATATGGAATGTTATCTACATAATCCATTATATTGCAGGTTGGCAAACAGAAAAAATAAAAATATTTTGCATCATTCATGTAGTATTTGTCACATAATATCATATAGAGTATAGCAGCTATTTTGTACATGTCTTACCTTCAACACTAGGTTATGAGCACCTTGATAAAATAAACAATATTTTAGGCATTTTCATATCCTTTCTCCCATAATGCTAATCACAATGCCTTGCAGAGTACATATTCAATAGATACCAATCAAATAAGAAACATTTACCTTGTTTTTTTTTAAACAAATTTTCCAATCTTAAACAAATGGAAAGCTGAAATATATTTTACTAATCTTTGGAAGAATTATTTAAATTCTCATTTCCTCTTCAGATTATTTCCTCTAATCCTAAACCAATTTTATACATGTTCCAGACCCATGCATTCTTAGTAGCTTGTCTGACTGAATGTGTATTGATCATCACAGGTTGCTATTATCTAGGAGTTTTGTAAAAGTTTGATCACTTGGAAATATCGCCATATTGCTTTAAAAATGTTTAAAAATTACAGAAATGTCTTGATGGGTTTCTCTTTATTTTTTCTCATTTTTATTCCATAGCCTCTCTTATGAAATACTTGATGGTATATTTTGCAAAACAGTGAACTATTGCAATCAAAACTCTTGCTTGAAGTTCCAAATCATTAACCTTCAAATTCAAGTACCTAAGATGAATCACTTAATATCCACATACTGAAAGAATAGCAAAAAGCAAGGATAGAGTACAAAATTATGCTAGGAATACAAATAAGTCTACAGCAGTACTTGAGAAAAGAAGGGATGGGATAGGGAAAGGAAATGAGAATGTTATGACCCTTCAGTGGCATTCTTTCCCCTCTCCTCCTTACAGACTCATCCTTCCTTTTTTTTTTTAGTTTAAATTCACATGTCAAATACTCCATTTATTTGGTTATTCATAACCATTTATTATGAAATAATTCACAAAAAGTTTTTTAGCACAGTTACTCACTAAAAGGTAATAAATATTAGCAACTAGTATTATTACTGTGTACAACCCATTTCTTTGCTCTTACCTTGACCTCTTTTCCCAAATGTACATATAGGCAGGTGTGTGGTCAGGGTTGAAATAGAGGAGGATCAGACAGATTTTTATTTTTAATACTTAAGGTCTGCCTGAATGAATTTTAAAAAATAGTGTCTTGAATTCACCCACTTCATGAAATCTACACTAAAATGCCTGTTCAGTCTCTCAAATCAGGAGTCTTCAGCAAGGAACTAAATGGCATGCTTCTTAAGGTTCCTCAATGAGGGCAATTTATGTCTAAAGGTAATTTTTTAAAAAATGCATTCTGTATCCAAAAAACGCTAGAAAAGTCCATATAACTTATGTTTGTATATCTGGTTAAATTACCTATAATTTTAAGTATTTGAAAGTTAATATAACTCAGTTTTCTGTAGCAACAGACTTTTACAGTAAATAGTCATATATATGACTTACATATTATAGAACTGCTTATTTCATGTTTCTCTGAAACAGATTTTCTTTTTGCAGGTGGGTTTCTCAGTCTCCCACCTTTAATGTTATTAGCTTGGATGGCATTATTTCTCCATATAGAGTGTGCTATTAAGACTTCCAGTTAAACTAGGAAGATTAGAAACAACATTTATCTCTGCTGCTGCATGAAGCTCCACTGAAGTGACAATAAAGGAATTTTTTAATGGTATAAATAGAGAAGGATGAAGACAACAGGAGAGGAGACAACAGCAGACAAGTGAAGTCAACAACATTTTGGAAGCTGGAGAGCAACAGATGAGATGAGTGTTAAGCTTACTTAAACTGGAAAAGCTGAAACCTAAGGCTGATGGTGACAGGTTCAGTTTTTAATTTAAAGTTACTGGATATCTCTGAGGTACAGGTTGAAGGGAGAGCAAAAAAGAAGAGGATTGATCAAAAGTACATAAAAGAAAAAAATTAGATCCCCAAAGTTCCTTATCAATTTCAACAAAAGATTCAAGAGTTAATGCAATATTCTTTTTCACTGTGTGGAGGGTCAGGTGTTTCTTGTTGTTAAGGAAGCTTGTTTGTTGATTTAGTTGAAAGTAAAACAATGGTTTAGGTTGAAAAAAAGAGTCAAGTTTTATTTTCTATAGTGCTTGAAATATCTGCAGAAAAGAAGCTCTAGTGTTGGAAACAATAAGCATAGCTGACAGCTGGAATTTGAAGTTTAATGAAAATGGGGGTTGTGTGTCAATTCAATAAATTTTAAGACTGCCCTCTGTCACCTTTCTGCTGGTTGGTTTCTAAGATACTATCAGTTGGGGAGATAGGATTCTGGAGAACTAACACAAGTGTAAAGCCCTACAGACACTGATATTTGGGGTCTCCCATTAAAAAGACTGAATTTCTTCCCAGTTACTACACAGTGAAGTCCCAACAATGAAGACAGAACTACTTTTTTGTGCATCACTCTTAAATATTTATGGCTATCTAGGGCAGGAGGAGAAGGGGATGACAGAGGATGAGATGGCTATATGGCATCACCGACTCGATGGACATGAGTTTGAGTAAACTCTGGGAGTTGGTGATGGACAGGGAGGCCTGGCGTGCTGCGGTTCATGGGGTTGCAAAGAGTCGGACACGACTAAGCGACTGAACTGAACTGAAATCCCTAGATATTTGAATAAAGTTTCTAAAATGCAAGGCAGAGATCAGAACAACAGCAGCAGCAGTAACAAAAGTCAAAGAGAAAAGAAACAAAAAAAACTATTATTAATAATATCTTCAGAGAAATGAGATGATACTAAATTCAAGATACAAGAACAGTATGCTATAAAAAGGGAACTTTAAATGAACAAGAAAGAGCTCTTAGGAATTCAAAATCTTATAGAAGTGAAGAGGAACTAAAGAACCTCTTGATGAGGGTGAAAGAAGAGAGTGAAAAAGTGACTTGAAACTCAACATTCAAAAAACTAAGATCATGGCATCCTGTCCCATCACTCCTCAGCAAACAGATGGGGAAAAAGTGGACGCAGTGAGAGATTTTATTTTCTTGGACTCTAAAATCACTGTGGACATGACTGTAGCCATGAAATTAAAAGAAGCTTGCTCCTTGGAAGGAAAGTTATGACAAACCTAGACAGCATATTAAAAAGCAGAGACATCACTTTGCCAACAAAGGTCCGTATAGTCAAAGCTATGGTTTTTCCAGTGGTCATGCATGAATGTGAGAGTTCCCTCAGTCTTCTCCTGGTTGGCTCCTTATCTTTTGAGTCGCAGCTTAAATGTCAGTTCTGCAGAGAAGCTTTTTCTGACTGTTGAATCTAAAATTCCCATGCCACCCCACCCCCTGTTATTCTCTCCTGCATTGCTCAGTCCTTTATTGCTCTTTATCACCACATATTTGCATACATCTTTGTGTGTTTTCACTAGACTCTAAGCTTCTAGTCCGTGTGTAGCAGATATATATATTGATTGTATATATTAAGTGTTGTGCTCAATGAATATTTCTTAATTAATTTGTTTTTATTAAGCAATCTATCCATGACTCTGATATTTATAAAAAATGGTATGTTATATTCTGTAGCTTTTGCTATGTTAGCAAAAATTAGATAAAGAGAATTAAGTAAAAACAAATTAACTAAAAACAACTCAGATCTTTTAGAAAACTTGCATTCTTGAAAAACATCCAAGTCTTAACAGCTTTTGATTCATCTAAACACTAGCCTTCTATCAGATAATGGATTTAAGCAATGTCTGGAAGTATGTTTTATTCAGTACAGTCTCCTTTAATCAAACATTTTATCATTTATAGTTAAGCTGATTATGAGAATTTTACACAACAGGGCTTAATTAACATCACTGATCCATACAGGAAGCATATACTCATATAATCAGGATCACATAAATGTTTTTTCCTTCTTCCAAAAATAGTTGGTAATAAGATATATAAATTAGTCTCATAGTCACAATAATAGAATTAAATGCTTCATTTAGGTGACTTGTTTCATACTCAATTGGATTTTACCTAAAGAAAGCATTTCATGGTTTCTGATCTTTGTCTTTGTAGCCTAGGGAGGAATGTGAAGTAAAAATCACAAAGGTTCATTTTAATTATTTAAGTGATATTGTAGCTTCGATATGATTTGTAGTGTAATTTTTTATAAGCAGCAATTTCATGTACAGATAGGATTTGGAAAATCTTACAATTTAAGTCTGATAAAAAAGAAATCAGATGTGTAATTTGTCTAACACATTGCTTGTCACATTAAGTGTGCTCAATAAAAATTAGTTTTGTCCCTGCCGGTGATAACTCAAGTAGTGATGCAGCCAACTCTCACTCATTACAGTTCATTAAAACCTCAATTTTATACTTGTATAGTGTTTTTTTTAATTTAAGCCAAAGACTTTGATCTGATTTATTTGAAATCATTGTTTATGCTTCTTCATATTTTCTTTCATATCATTTCTTGGGTATCCTTTTGAATCTTGACTTTCAGCTCTCTTGCATACTCTTGGGAAATGAAGTACTTCATTTTACTTGATAGGATCTTGAAGAAACTAGGAAGTCTGGTTGAAATAAAAATATCTATTAATAAACTGTCAAGGAGGAAAAAATCTTTTTTGTCCCTCTACCTTTCTCCAGCTGGGGCCATGTAAATTAGACTGACAAAAGACAGATTAACAAGAGAATAACAAACAGAAGTTTATTAACCTGTTTATCAGGTACGTGCTCCATATACTCAAGAATGAGTAACTGAAAGGGATGGTTAGAGTTTGACATTATATAGCAGTTTTGAATAACAACAAATTCTTATAGCAGTGACAAGACAAAGGAAAAGGACTTTGAGTTTTTGGGGTGACAAATTAGGAGAAAGTAAATATATGGGGAAACTAATGGACCATAAAAGCTAATTAGTAAAGCTTGTTATATAGGTTCCTCTGATGTTGACTTCAGGCTGTAAGCATCTATACTTGTCTCTGATGGTCAACCTCTGTCCGTCCTGTTACAGAGGGGAGGTGGACACCTTTACAGTTCAGTTCAGCTCAGTTCAGTCGCTCAGTTGTGTCCGACTCTTTGTGACCCCATGGACTATAGCACACCAGGCCTCCCTGTCCATCACCAACTCCTGCAGTTTACTCAAACTCACATCCATTGAGTCTGTGATGCCATCCAATCATCTCATCCTCTGTTGTCCCCTTCTTATCCTGCCTTCAATCTTTCCCAGCATCAGGGTCTTTCCAAATGAGTCAGTTCTTTGCATCAGGTGGCCAAAGTATTGGAGTTTCGGCTTCAACATCAGTCCTTTCAATGATTATTCAGGACTGATTTCATTTAGGATGGACTGGTTGGATCTCCTTGCAGTCCAAGGGACTCTCAAGAGTCTTCTCCAACACCAAAGTTCAAAAGCATCAATTCTTCAGTGCTCAGCTTTCTTTATAGTCCAACTCTCACATCCATACATGACTACTGCAAAAACCATAGCCTTGACTAGATGGACCTTTGTTGGCAAAGTAATGTCTGTGCTTTTTAATATGCTGTCTAGGTTGGTCATAACGTTCCTTCCAAGGAGTAGGTATCTTTTACAACTACTTTTGGGCAAATAAGGTAGGGCAGAGTTTTTCCTGTATCTCCCTCTTCTCAGTTACCTTCAGCTCAAAATAATTCTTATGTCAAAGTACCATATTTGCAGTGGCATATGTTGCTACTCTTTAAACCATTTTCTCTACATTTTTCCAAAAATCGACTCTATTATAGTACTTTGATTTGACCAGTGTAGACAAGAAATAATTATTTTTGTGTCTCTAACAGTAAGAAAATTACCACCAATAATATTTGGAAGGAAGAGAAAGAAAGGGCGAGTCAAGTTTTGGCAACTTTTCAAGAACACATTGGATCCACAAAGCATGTCTCAGCTTTGATAAAAGACATTTAATTTAATAATAAAGGATATATAGAAATTTTGGATGAATGATGAAAAATTAAGGAAATAAATCTAAACACAACAGGTAGTTTAAGGATTCTATAACATGCGATACTTAGATTAAGAAGAAACATTGCTGGTTTATCAGACTTTAAGATCATATTGCTGTTATTGCTTTATATTATAAAACAGATATCATTACTGTAGGCTCATCACTAAAGGATAAGTCAGTGTAGTATGCCTTGGCAAGCATCTGTAGACTTAGATTCAACCCACTGCTAGTATTATTAGCTCTGCTATTGGGGAAGAATCACAATCTATTTGAATCTTTGTTTCCTGTCCATAAAATAAAAAGAATGGATTCCATGGTTTCTTAATTCTAAAAGTGCACAAGCCTTTGATCAGCCTATGAATAAATTCATCTATTGTTGAGACAGAAAAGGTACTATGTTTTATTTATCTTTGTATTCCCCACAGGGCCTAGCATGGTATCTAATAATATAATTCTTTTTGTTCAATAAACATTTATTGAGTATCTTCTAGGTTCCAAGGACAGTACTAAATTCTAGAAATTCAGAGATGACTTAGACCTGGTCTCCACTCTTTTTAGACTTTACAGTCCAGAGGAAGAAAACAGTGTATAGGTAATTTAAACATCAAGAACTATGACAAGGGTAGGCAAAGAGCAGTATTTGCACATAAGGGACATACCTTACAAGGGTCAGAGAAGGGCTTCCCGGAGGAAATTGCACGTCTTCTGAATCTTGAAGGACAGCTAACCAAATTGATGGGGAGGCAGAGGAAATAGCAAGAGGAGAAACAAAAAAAATAAAATAAGAATATGAATAAATATGGCATATATTCATCACAGTTTTCTTCTGAACTATTAAAAAATAAAATAGCTTCTAGGTTATATAAGGGGCTTCCCTTGTGTCTCAGCTGGTAAAGAATCCACCTGCAATGTGGGAGACCTGGGTTCGATCCCTGGGTTGGGAAGATTCCCTGGAGAAGGGAAAGTGTACCCACTCCAGTATTCTGGCCTGGAGAATTCCATGGGCTTGTATAGTCCATGGAGTCACAAAGAGTCACACATGACTGAGTGACTTTCACTTTCAGTTATATAAAACCAATATGAAACCACCCTTATCATAAGGACAACTAATGCTAATTTATTTTCCATATTTTCTTTAGATTCTCAGCAATAGTTCCATGTTTATTTTACCTGAGCAAGTATATATGATATTCCTTCTAAAACGCATGTCAGAAAACCTAGGCTTCATATCTCATGAAAAACTATGAAAGATTTTGAAAGGGGAAAAAGGATAATTGGGTATCTTATGGAAGGCTTGGTATTGTTTAGCACATCCTTCCTGGTTATCTGACTCTATAGTGTTCTGAGCCTTAACTGGATTAAAAAGAATTCTGGAAATTTTGCCTCAGTCCACTGTTCTGGTTTGCAAGTTATCTAAGTGATGGTAGCTCATAAATCTATTCTTTGAAGTGACAATCATGTAAAATACCTGGTATGGTTCTTTTCCATGAGGCTCTGAGATTACTCATCTTTGTTGATGATGCAAACTCTAGCCTATAGTAGAACCTCCAGGTAAGCTTTAGAATACAACAAGATCATTAAGAGATTTAATGGCTGTGGTTAATTGATTGCTATTGCCTATTCTATCATAATAGAGGTCCGCCTAGTCAAAGCTATGGTTTTTCCAGTAGTCATGTATGGATGTGAGAGTTGGATTATAAAGAAAGCTGAGTGCCGAAGAATTGATGCTTTTGAACTGTGGTGTTGGAGAAGACTCTTGAGCGACCTCTGGACTGCAAGGAGATCAAACCAGTCAATCCTAAAGGAAATCATCCCTGAATATTCATTGGAAGGACTGATGCTGAAGCTGAAACTCCAATACTTTGGCCACCTGATGGGAAGAACTGACTCATTTGAAAAGACCCTGATGCTGGGAAAGATTGAAGGTAGAGGAGAAGGGGACAACAGAGGATGAGATGGTTGGATGGCATCACCAACTCAATGGACATGAGTTTGAGTAAACTCCTGGAGTTGGTGAATGACAGCGAGGCCTGGCGTGCTGCAGTCCATGGGGTTGCAAAGAGTCAGACACGACTGAGCGACTGAACTGAACTGACTGAAAATTCTGCATATAACTACTTCATAATATATAACAACTTCATAGGAGTTTTGATGAGGTTATTTCTGAAAGTAAAACAGTATTTTGGAGGGCACATTCATCACAGAGGGCACTGACAAATTGCCAGGGAGTTCCCATAGAGCATGTAATTTCTGAAATGTTTATACCAATATTCTACCAAAATAAACTTAATTTAGGAAAGGCTGAATGTCCTTCTGATCTAACAACTTTTCCCATGCACCTTTACTACAGTAACACATTAAACAAACCTAATTATTTCTAGTATTGTTATCAAGTCTAAGCTCACTCTGATCACCACATGATAGGCCAATAAGTCCGAGAGACGAAGTGTTGAGGCAAGACATGCTAAGTCACTGCAGTTGTGTCTTTGTGACCCTATGGACTGTAGCCCACCAGGCTCCTCTGCCAATGAGATTTCCCAGGCAAGAATACTGGCGTGGGTTGCCATTTCCTCCTCTAGCGAATCTTCCTGACCCACGGATCAAACCTGTGTCTCTTAGGTCTCCTGCACTGGCAAGTGGGTTCTTTACCACTAGTGTCACCCAAGGAATATAACTTTAATCAGAGAGCTGACTGGCCTAGAAGATGGCAGACTAATGTCTGTAAATAACCATCTTGTTGGGGCTTGGATGCCAGGTTCTTTATGGATCAGAGATGGGGGGAGGTTAGCAAACAAAGTAAAATGACCATTTAATTCTTACAAATATCTCCCAGAATGGCAAGCCCCAGGCAGGGGAATATTTTAGTTTCACTTACTTACAGTCATTTCACAGGTGGTGTGAAATGGAATCTCCTGTCATATCAATAAACAAAGATGCTGCAACTATCTGTGATTCTGGCCCCCCAAATGTGATTTTCTGAGCCATGCCAGTAAGCAGCAGATGAGGGGCACCATTTCCCACAGAAAGAACTTAAGAATGTCACAATCCTTCACAGGTGGGCAGGGTCAAGCTATATCCCTATGAGCCAAACAAAGGCACCCTAGCCCAACGGTCAGGCAGATGGAGGGGCAAGCAGGGCTCTCTGAGGCAGGCCATTATGTACACTTATAATAACAAATAAGGGCTTCCCTTGTGGCTTAGCTGGTAAAGAATCCGCCTGCAATGCGGGAGACCTGGATTCGATGCCGAGGTTGGGAAGATCCCCTGGAGAAGGGAAAGGCTACCCACTCCAGTATTCTGGCCTAGAGAATTCCATGGACTGCATATAGGGTCGCAAAGAGTCGGACACGACTAAGCAACTTTCACTTTCAATTCCTTTTCATAATAACAAAATAAGAGTTAAAGTCACAGAAGCAGATCCAGTATGGAGTCAAAGCTAACCTTTACTGGTTACAGTATCTTCTTTAAAAATAAGATGGCAGAGCAAATCTTTGTGATTCCAAGGCTCTCTGAGAAATCCTAGTGGTTTTATGTATAGAAGTCTTAGTTTTATGTATGTATGTAATATATTCTGAAATTTTCATTTGCCCTAAATGTGGGAACTGATTTTGGGAAGACAAAATTAAGGGTTGACAGAGAAGATTTGTGCACTTAATTAGACAGCATCATAAATGATTGAGAAACAACAGTTCCCCACCTATTTAATCAAAATATTGATACAAATAATGCATTAAAAAACTTAGTGTAACATTATTAGAGCATTCTTTATCATTGCCTTTCTTTAGGAATGGAATGAAAACTGACATTTTCCAGTTCTGTGGCCACTGCTGAGTTTTCCAAATTTGCTGGCATATTGAGTGCAGCACTTTCACAGCATCATCTTTTAGGATTTGAAATAGCTCAACTGGAATTCCACCACCTCCACTAGCTTTGTTCGTAGTATTGCTTCCTAAGACCCACTTGACTTCACATTCCAGGATGTCTGGCTCTAGGTGAGTGATCATACCATCATGATTATCTGGGTCGTGAAGATCTTTTTTGTATAGTTCTTCTATGTATTCTTGCTACCTCTTCATAATATCTTCTGCTTCTGTTAGGTCCCTACCATTTCTGTCCTTTATTGTGCCCATCTTTGCATGAAATGTTCCCTTGGTATTTCTAATTTTCTTGAAGAGATACCTAGACTTTCCCATTCTATTGTTTTCCTCTCTTTCTTTGCACTGATCACTGAGGAAGGCTTTCTTATCTCTCCTTGCTCTTCTCTGGAACTCTGTATTCAAATGGGTATATCTTTCCTTTTCTCCTTTGCCTTTCACTTCTATTCACAGCTATTTGTAAGGGCTCCTCAGACAACCATTTTGCCTTTTCACATTTATTTTCCTTGGGGATTGTCTTGATCCCTGCCTCCTGTACAATGTCACTAACCTCTGTCCATAGTTCTTCAGGCACTCTATCAGATCTACTCCCTTAAATCTATTTCTCACTTCCATTGTGTAATCATAAGAGATTTGACTTAGGTCAGACCTGAATGGTCTAGTGGTTTTCCCTACTTTCTTCAATTTAAGTCTGAATTTGGCAATAAGGAGTTCATGATCTGAGCCACAGTCAGCTACCAGTCTTGTTTTTGCTGACTGTATAGTTTCTCCATCTTTGGCTGCAGAGAATATAATCAATCTGATTTCGGTGTTAGTCATCAGGTGATGTCCATGTGTAGAGTCTTCTCTTGTGTTGTTGGAAGAGGGTGCTTGCTATGACCAGTGCATTCTCTTGGCAAACGCTGTTAGCCTTTGCCCTGCTTCATTCTGTACTCCAAGGCCAAATTTGCCTGTTACTCCAGGTGTTTCTTGACTTCCTGCTTTTGCATTCCAGTCCCCTATAATGAAAAGCACATCTTTTTGGGGTATTAGTTCTAGAAGGTCTTGTAGGTCTTCATAGAACCGTTCAACTTCAGCTTCTTCAGCATTACTGGTTGGGGCATAGACTTGGATTACTGAGATATTGAATGGTTTGCCTTGGAAACGAACAGAGATCATTCTGTTGTTTTTGAGATTGCATCCAAGTACTGCATTTCAAACTCTCTTGTTGACTATGTTGCCTACTCCATTTCTTCTAAGTGATTCTTGCCCACAGTAGTAGATATAATGGTCATCTGAGTGTCAACTGAGGAAAATTCTTAAAGAGATGGGAATATCAGACCACCTGACCTGCCTCTTGAGAAATCCGTATGCAGGTCAGGTAGCAATAGTTAGCCCTGGACATGGAACAACAGGTTCCAAATAGGGCAAGGAGTACTTCAAAGCTGTATACTGTCACCCTGCTTATTTAATGTATATGCAGAGTACACCATGAGAAACCCTGGGCTGCAGGAAGCACAAGCTGGAATCAACATTGCCGGGAAAAATATCAATTACCTCAGATATGCAGATGACACCACTCTTATGGCAGAAAGCAAAGAAGAACTAAAGAGCCTCTTGATGAAAGTAAAAGAGGAGAGTAAAAAAGTTGGCTTAAAACTCAACATTCAGAAAACTAAGATCATGGCATCCAGTCCCATCACTTCATGGCAAATAGATGGGGAAACAGTGGACACAGTGGCTGACTTTATTTTTGGGGGCTCCAAAATCACTGCAGATGATGAGTGCAGCCAAGAGATTAAAAGACACTTGCTCCTTGGAAGAAAAGTTATTACCAACCTAGACAGCATATTAAAAAGCAGAGACATTACTTTCCAACAAAGTACAAATAGTCAAAGCTACGTTTTTTGCAGTAGTCATATATGGATGTGAGAGTTGGACTATAAAGAAAGCTGAGCACTGAAGAATTGATGTTTTTGAACCGTGGTGTTGGAGAAGACTCTTGAGAGACCCTTGGACTGCAAGGAGATCCAACCAGTCCATCTTAAAGGAAATCAGTCCTGCATATTCATTGGAAGGACTGATGCTAAAGCTGAAACTCCAATACTTTGGCCACATGATGGGAAGAACTGACTCATTTGAAAAGACCCTGATGCTGGGAAAGATTGAAGGCAGGAGGAGAAGGGGACAACAGAGTATGAGATGGCTGGATGGCATCAGCAACTCAATGGACATAAGTTTGAGTAAACTCTGGGAGTTGGTGATGGACAGGGAGGCCTGGTGTGCTGCAGTCCATGGGGTCGCAAAGAGTTGGACACGACTGAACAACTAAACTGAACTGAACACTATTAGGAGTGAAGAGTTATGTTGTTTAGTTATTTCCCCCTTAAATAATCAAGGACACAAGAAAGGCAACTTAAGTGATAGAAAATTATTCTTCTAAGACAGAATTTCTGCTATTTTGGCAGATTGGTGTTGTTGTTTAGTGGCAAAGTCACGTCCAGCTTTTTGGCACCCCGTGGACTGCAGCACACTGGGCTTCCCTATCCTTCACTATCTCCCGGAGTTTGCTCAGACTCATGTCCATTGAGTCAATGATGCCATCCAACCATCTCATCCTCTGTTGTCCCCTTCTTCTCTGTCCTCAATCTTTCCCAGCATCAGCGTCTTTTTCAATGAGTCAGTTCTTCGCATCAGGTGGCCAAAGTATTGAAACTGAAGACTTCAGCTTCAGCATCAGTCCTTCCAATGAATATTCAGGACTGATTTCCTTTAGGAATGACTGGTTTGATTTCCTTGCAGTCCAAGGGACTCTCAAGAGTCTTCTCCAGCACCACAATTTAAAAGCCTCAATTCTTCAGCACTTAGCTTTCTTTATGGTCCAACTCTCATATCCATACATGACCACTGGAAAAACCATAGCTTTGACTAAAGGAACCTTTGTTGGCAAAGTAATGTCTCTTCCTTTCAATAGACTGCCTAGGTTTCTCATAGGTTTTCTTCCAGGGAGCAAGCATCTTTTAATTTCATGGCTGTAGTCACTGTCCGCAGTGACTTTGGAGCCCAAGAAAATAAAATCTGCCACTGTTTCTACTTTTTCCCTGTTTTTCATGAAGTGATCAGACAGGCAAGGTAAAGAATAATCTTTCCTATGGTAGGTGGAAGCATTATTTACTAAATAAAGGAAGCAACACCATCTAAACTATTGGAGTACTCTTAACATTTTAACATATTTTATAGGTTCCTTTCAGATTCAGGTATTATAAACAAACCTAACTAAAATTCATTTTCTAAGTTTTGTCTTTTTTAAGTCTCATATTCCTTTACAGGATCTGTGAGGTCAAAACAATTTTCATAATAATATTAAGATGTTGTGTGTTTTTGTTTGACTCTCATCTTCTCAAAGTGGTGAAATTTGGTATCAAGAAACGGGTAGCAGCACACCACTCCTTTCACGAATATATAATGGAGTTTTCCAGAGGCTGTGTGATGTGTGATAATGCAATGGATTAAATGTCAAAGCAGATACAAGGACCCAGATTCCTTTCTTTTGTAAGCCCAGATAGTAAACGAATTTGCAAAAATGTGAAACATGCTCTTCTTCTCATGAAAATGTTTGTTTTGAAAAATAGTTATTTTTCATAAAAATAGGTCATTTATGTCAACATCCAAGATGCTCATCATTGTTACTTTTCAAAGAATCAATAAATATTTTTAAATGTTCTCATTTTTTAGTCTCTAATATGATAAACATCAATAGTTATAACTAACATTATAATCTACATAAATCCAAGCTCTTTGAGGTTCTCAATAATTTTTAAGCACATAAAGACTTATGGAAATAAAAAACTTGCTTTAGAAAAAAAACTATTCTTTTTCCTTGAAAAACAGAAGCACAGATACTGTTATAATTCTCTGCACTGCTACTACTTGAAAAGCCTTAATCACTCATATTAACTATAATTTTTAAGTAAAGTGATTAATTTCTAATTTAAAGAGAAAAGTGCAGGGTGGATATAATCGAAAACTGCCTGACATATTAACTGCATGTTAATAGGCTAGCAGAATTTAAGAATACACATGACAACACCTTCTACAAGCCACACAAATCCTATTGACAACTTCCTAAAGTGGCAAAAAAGAATAAATTCATTACACAACTCCAAGACATAGCTTCTCTATAGCATTTCAAATAAGAAGCAAAAATATATAAAGTCAGAATTCTGTTTAGTTTAAACCAGTGTTTCAGTATTCTATTTAACTTATCTAGTTGTGCCACAATCATCCACTAATTATTAACTCAATTTAATGTCAATACACAATTTTTTTAAAAGTGCTTAAAGATCTTGGAAATTATCTTCAAACTGGCATACCAGGAAGCAGTTACTATTGAAATAAAGTTTGCCAGAATATTGACAATGCAGTTGAAAAGAAATTTACATTATTCATAATCATAAATCTTTTAGAAGTAATATCAATTTGATCAGTAAGCCTGTATAAGAAAAACACAGCCAAGCAAATAAAATGCATACTTAACACTTAAAAGACAGAGAAAAGACATAATTGCCAAAATTTTACATTAATTATGTAACCTTGGGTTCTTAAAACGTTTCTGGATCAATTTCTGCAAGAAGATTTTTAATTAAAGTCTAGCACATTTAAAGATTTAATGTAACCAAGCAAAGGCTCATATACCTGTGCCACAGTAAGCCAAATTCTTGACAGCAGGAGTTTGCAGCAATGTAAGGATTTATTTGCAGGGCATCCAGGAAGGTGGGGCTTCCCTGGAGGCTCAGACAGTAAAGAATCTGCCTGCAATTCCAGAGACCTGGGTTTGATCCCTGGGTAGGGAAGATCCCCTGGAGGAGGACATGGCAACCCACTCCAGTGTTCTTGCCTGGAGAATCCCCATGGGCAGACGAGCCCGGCCTGCCACAATCCATAGGGTCACAAACAGTCAGACACGACTGAGCCACTAAGCACTGCACAGTAAGGGAGTGGGATACAAATCTCAGGTCCACTCCTTCTTGGTCTTTGAATTTTGGGGATGTTTTAAAGGGGAAGCACAAAGTGACATTTCTGATATTTCTTAATCATGATTTCAGGAGTCAAAATGTCTCTGGTTTAGAATTCTCTGGACGGTCGCTCTGGGGTCTGTGAGCTCATCTTGCCCTGGAGAAACAACCTGAGATTTTACCAGAGTGATAACATCTGCAACAGCAGCAATTTTAGTGGACTGACTCTGGTTGATTAGTGCTCAGTTAGCATAGGATTGAGGTCAGAGGGGACATGAAAGGGATTCGGACCAGAAGAGACAAGCAAGGGAAAAAAGTTTCAGATAAATTAGTCACTAACTCAGCATGGAAACTCAGTTTTGGCAAGGCTCTGTTTCATTACATATTCAATTTTCTTATTTTCTAGAAATTTAAGAATATTCAACTTCTATTTGTGCTTATTGCTCTCCATGAGTTCATCAGAACAGCACCCCTTTAATTTATATCTTCCAGATATAGGAAAAATATCACAAACACAAGGCAAGATCTTTCTGAATTACAGAATATTTTGGAATATTTTGTCTTTATATTCCAATAAATGTTCATACTTTATTCTTTTATTGGGCAGAAAATATGCTTATGCTTATATTTTATTATTTAACCATGATCTTTATTTACTGTTATGATAAAACTGTATGTACCTATGCTAAGTCACTTCAGTCGTGTTGGACTGTAGTCCTCCACACTACTCTCTCCATGGGATCCTCGAGGCAAGAATACTGGAGTGGGTTGCCATTTCCTCCTCCAGATGAAACTAGTTTAATTAATTCACAAAATTCAGTATCAAGAAAGGAGTAGCAGCATACCACCCCTCAAAAAGACATTTATTCAAGTCTCAAGATATAGAGAAAGTCTTGTTAGAAATACACTTGAAAGTGAATGTGAAAGTAAAGTCACTCAGTTGTGTCCTACTCTTTGTGACTCCATGGACTCTGGACTACCACGCTCCTCCATCCATGGGATTTTCCAGGCAAGAGTACTGGAATGGGTTTCCATTTCATAGGTAATTTTAGCCCATGTTTAAGGTCTAATTTACCTCCAATCCTCTCTGGTATTTAAAAGAATTTCTTCTCATAGCATCTCTTCTGTATATAACCAGGCAGTGTAAAGCATACATATCAGTTAAACTGAGATTTTAGGTAGGACATACAGAAAACATTAGAATGAAATAAAGCAGGCAATGATTCTAGTCATGATGGTAGGACAAAGAAGGTTTTTGTCCTACCACAAAATCACAAAGGTGATTGAAAAATCACCTCTCTACCTGACTATAACACGTTTGCTGTATTCACTCATGCTAACATATAATTTTATATTTGCTTAGAATTTAAATTTATGGTAATTTTACGTTTTAAATGGTTACATGAATGGGTTCCAAGACGAGACGTAGGCTTCCGACCTTAACGCCTCTATTTTACACACAATGCTTGCTAATTGATATTACCGTCTTTCTAAAGCTTGCTAGAGACTCTGTAGGGCTCCGTCTACTTGAGACCCACAGATGAAAATGCCCAAGCTAATGAGCGATTTTTAAAAGGGACTTTTTTTTTCAGATGCCCTGAACAGACTTGGAAGTAAAACCATCCCTCAAATGTCTCTTGACAAAACAAGGTAGTCAATAAAGAATCCCAAACTTCTGTTATCATTCAAAGATCTGTGGTACCGAACCAGGCTGCAAACATAAGGGTGTGAGACTTCATGATTATTATTTTAAATCCCACTTTTGTGGGGGAAAAAAAAAAACAAAACGAATTGTCAATTTCCCACCTCCTTACTATGAGAGTCCCGTGAACTCCTACACGCAAAAGGCTTACAAAAGTGGCCAGCACTGAGGCCAGGAGCAGTCGTTGCTCTCCTCCCATCCCCGGCGACACAGACCACACGCCCACTGCCCCCTGGTGGCCATGGCCGACTTCCGCCTCCTGCACATAACACTGCCGCCCGCGTGGCCTCCGATACGTCACATCCGGCCCTTGCGATTCGGGGTTGCGGAACCCGCGCGATGAAGTGCGTTTTTGTTACTGTAGGGACCACCAGCTTTGACGACCTCATTGCGTGTGTATCGGCGCACGACAGTCTGCAAGTGAGTGGGGGGGGGGGGGGGCGGACGGGCGGCGGCTGGGCTCGCCGCTCTGCGCTCGCCAGTCGCTGCCGCCAGCCTGACCGCTAACCTTGGTAACCTTGCCTGACCGCGGCGCTCGCGAAGAACCCCCAGCGGCTCGTCCTCAGGTGCCGCCGCCCCTCGGCCGGCTCCTCCCGGCGCCTGACTGGGCCCTCCTCCCGCTCCCCCGCTCCTCAGAATCCTCCGCCTCCTCTGCCTGTTCCCCTCCGCCTTCCCGGGCCGCTCCTCCCCATCCTTCTCCAGCTCCTCCTTCCCCCCCGGCTTTTCCCCGCCGATTCTCCGCCTCCGCTTCTCCGTCCTCCGCCTTCGCCCCTCCTTCCAGCGGCTCCGCCTCCCCGAGCTGGGGTTCCGGCCCGCCTCCCGGACCGCGCCCGCCTCGCAGGCTGCTCCTCAGGCCCGCTCAGGGGCGTGCCGTCGACGCACACCGTCGACGCCAGCCGACCGGTCCTGCTGGCGCGCCGCCCCCGCCCCGCCCCAACTTTGCCCCGCCGCCCTCGCTCCGAGGCCACTGCGCCTTCCCTCCGCCTCAGGCGCCCTCCTGGCCGGCGTCCCCGCGCATCCCAGGAGCGCGTCCTTTCCTCAGGGCTCGTGTTCCCGCAGCCCCAGTTCTGGGCCAAGACGACGTTGTGCCTCACTCTCCCTCCCTAGTTTGCAACGTCTCATTAAGAGTCTTTGCCTTGCCTTCTCCATCTTTCAGGGTCGTTGCTTGCCCGACGTGGCGAGATGGGGCGTTTAGATCGCTTAGGGTTAGTGAGGCGCCACGTTGGGGCCCAGGACGGGGGAAAAGGAGCCTTTTGAAAAACTAGCAAATGGGCTCCAGTTCGGCTAGTTGGCATCCCGTGCTTCGATTGGGGGATTTGTTGCCGTCATTGCTGTTTTCCAGTGGCTTGATTAAAAGGCCTGCTTTTTCTTTTTTTCCCATTTCAGATAATCCAGAGCCTCGGTTACAACCGACTTGTCCTACAAATAGGTAGAGGAAAGGTGGTACCTGAACCATTCAGTACTGAGTCATTCACTTTGGATGTTTACAGGTACAAGGATTCACTGAAGGAAGACCTTCAGAAAGCAGATCTTGTTATTAGTCACGCAGGTAAAGTGCCTTAGAAATCGCCCGGTTTGGTTTTTGATCGACCATAAATAAGAACAGAAACTCGAACCTTTCTGATATAAAATAAAATCACTAGGATAACTCACCAGTAGCCCTTTTGAATTTAATACTGATTTCAGTGTAACAGTCGAGACCGAGAACATTGTTGGAGAGGATTTATAATTTCTGGGTGATAAGAAAATGGGAAATCAATCACTGAAGCCCAGCTTTAGAGTTAGGAACCCTAAACACAGAGGGGCAAAATGATAAATCCAATGATATGTGTTAAGAGTTGTCAGTTGACAAAACAGAAAAAGAGACACAGATGTACAGAACAGACTTTTGAACTCTGTGGGAGAAGATGAGGGTGGGATGTCGCGAAAGAACAGCATGTATATTATCTATGGTGAAACAGATCACCAGCCCAGGTGGGATGCATGAGACAAGTGCTGGAGCCTGGTGCACTGGGAAGACCCAGAGGAATCGGGTGGAGAGGGAGGTGGGAGGGGGGATCGGGATGGGGAATACGTGTAAATCTATTGCTGGTTCGTGTCAATGTATGACAAAACCCACTGAAAAAATAAATAAATAAATAAATTAAAAAAAGAGTTGTCAGTTGAAATTAATATCTGCACTTAGATCTGCAGGACTGTTCAGTCAGCTAATTAGTTGGATTGGTCATTGAGATGCTGCTGGCTTTGGAAGAATTTTTATATTTCTGTTAAATTAAAAGGTTAAGTAACTTGTCCAGTCAGTAAGTGGTAGGCAGATAACAGTCTGGTGCTGGCATCATCTACCCCAAAAGAATTTGCTCACTTAACAGTCTCCTCGCTCCCATTTAAGCTATCTAAATGAGTTTAGATTTAAAAGTTGAATTGACCCAAATATTGTATATGTGCATGTTTGTGGAGATTTATCCTATTTTGACAGGCAGACTCATAAGGAGTATCAAAGCGACTGAACAACAACAATGGGTTCGTGTACAGTATGTTGAACCTGAATCTTACTTGTATTCAGGGCCCATGCCCAGGGCATACTACTGGAGGGCAGGTTGCAAAGCACTGAATCATAGGTCTTAATATTGTTGGCAGTGATAAAGAATTGTATTTTTCTAGTCAGGTTTGTAACACTTACTAGAGAGCAAGTCATAACTATTTTTTGTCATTTTGAATGTATGATTAAAAGGCTTGTAGTGTTGCCTTGAGTTCAAGCCATAAAGCCTGGTGAAGCACCTTAACTTTTTTTAAAACTATATTGACAAATTTGGTATATTTTTGTAGGTGCAGGAAGCTGTTTGGAGACTTTGGAGAAAAGAAAGCCACTTATAGTGGTTATAAATGAAAAGTTGATGAACAATCATCAACTGGAATTGGCAAAGCAGCTACACAAAGACGGGCATCTCTTCTACTGTACCTGCAGGTATACTAGAAACTGATTATTTGACCTCTTGTCTTAATTCCTTCCTAGCTATTCTTACCTGCCTACCTAACCAACCTGTATCTTTGACTTCTTATTTTCTCCCACTTAGCAAACATTTTGAGTTTCTCACCAGTAAAACCTGCTCATTTGTCTTCTACTTTGACTGTGATCTCTGTGTTGTATTTCTTTCAGTGTCTATGCTTATTCCATTGCATGTGAATATCTGAATGTGTGTGCACATGTGTCTGTATGTTCATCTGGGTGTGCAGATCTCTGAGAATATAAACTTTTGAGTTCATTATTTTTCATTATGTAAGGAAGGCATTTGCATATTTTCAATTAAGGTTTTGACTTTAGTAAATCCACTGGTATTCCTGAATTAAATTTACTCATTCATTCATTCATTCAACTATACCTAATGCATAGCAGGCATTGTTTTAGTGTTGTGGAAAGTGAAAGTCACTCAGTCGTGTCCGATTGTTTGCAACCCCAGGGACTGTACAGTCCACGGAATTCTCCTGGCCAGAATACTGGAGTGGGTAGACTTTCCCTTCTCCAGGGGATCTTCCCAACCCAGGGATCAAACCCAGGTCTCCCGCATTGCAGGCAGATTCTTTACAGCTGAGCCACAGGGAAGCCCGAAAATACTGGAGTGGGTAGCCTATCTCTTGTCCAGTGGATCTTCCCAACCCAGGAATCAAACTGGGGTCTCCTGCATTGCAGGTGAATTGTTTACCAACTGAGCTACCAGGGAAGCCCTTGGTGCTGTGGATACAGTGCTGAACGTGACATAAAGTCCCTGCTCTCATGGTACCTGTGTTCCAGTGGTGGGAGATAGACATTAAACAGTTCATAAATAAGCAATCCAGAGAATTTCACATGGTGAAATGTGTTATGGAGAAAATAGGGCAGGGTGATGTGATAGCTGGGGTGAAGACTAATTAGAATGGTCAGGGAAGGCATGACTAGGTGTGCATTTGAGCTGAAACCTGAATGTCTAGAAAGACCCGGTCATGTGAAGCTCTAGAGTCAGAAGCAACAGCGGCAACTGCAAAGGCCCTACGTTGGGAATGAGCTTGGAGTTTGGTGTGTTTGAGGAATAGAGGGTTAGTGTGGCAGAAGTATAGTAAGCAAGGGTAGCTGTAGTATGAAGATGAAGCTGGGTGAGGAGAGCTCACATAAAAATTCTGGTTTTATTCTATGTTTAATAAGTATTTTAAAAGAGTATTTTAAGCAGAGGAATTGCTCTTTGGTAAGGAGTATTATTTTCTAGAAGTATATTAGAATTCAGCAAGAACTGATCAACATCACAATAGAAGGATGAAGAAAATTCCTGGTTTGTTTTCTATTAATTCTTCTTCAGACACTAGAAGCTTGCCAAAGGGTCAGGTCAGTAATTCCCAATTATTTGATTTTAAATGTAGTCCTAATTTGATGTTTTAAAAGGAAAAAAACCTCATGGAAGTATTACAAAATAAATATTTCTTATGTTATTAAAAGTTGAAATTTAAAATAAACTTTAAACTAGAACATAAACTTTTCTTTTAATTTTATGCTTTTTGTCTCTTGGGCACTCAACAAATACTTGTTCATTCATTGAGTACATATTATGTGCCAGGCATTATTCTAGACACTTGGCATATGTCAGTGAACACAAAACAAAGATTTTTCTTTTCTTTTTTTTTTTTTTAGATTTTTATTTTCATTGAGAGGAGACAGATTCATTGAATGTTGCAGGAGCAATGGTTGGTGTTCTAATCCCTGTAATGATGGAGGAGAGGGAATGTCAGGGTGGCTTTGTAATATAGAAGCCATTCTTACAATATTGTGAGTGTGGGGAGAAGCCAGATAATAAAAATTACATGGGCTGCAGGTAATTGACATATCTGTCCTTAGGTAGTTGAGATTGTTATGGGTTAATACCATTTTTGAAGAATAAATAATCATCTTCCTTAGTTTATGCAAGTTAATTTTTCCAAATACCTTAATGAGTATTTTCATTCTAAATATTAAATTAGCTTTGATTTTTATGTTAGTATATTAAAAAAAAGGGGACACATTGATTTCAGGGGAATACGTGTAAAACACTTTCTGACTCTCAGACTGAAAGGGCAGTTGTGCAAATCTCCAGTTTATTAATCTTTTTTCAGTTCTAGAATTCTTTTTTACTTGTATTAATTTCAAGAAAGTCACACACATGAGTGCCATAATTGGTTGTATTTTCATTTTAGGTGTATTATTTGTTGGCCGCAAATCTAGGCTGGATGATTGTATGTCTGTTCTAACTTAAGTGGCTGCTTTAATATTAAATTTCTTGAAGTAATAGTTTTATGTTGTGATTGAAACCTTATTTCCAACATGCATGGCGATTGTACATTGCTTAATTATATATGGATTTATAATAGCAAATTACTAGCAAAAAAAGTTATTTTACAATCTTCATGCATGGTCTAGTAGTCTCCCCAGCTTATTGTGCTTGTCTTGTAGCTGTCACTCTTGATTTCATTTATTCTGTTTTCATAAATTAATTTTACTTCAGGTTATATCTGCATAGTCCTGAGAAGTGTTCCAAAACCATATGACCACATTTTTCATGAAATAACATTTCTGAAATATTTTAGTTGACATAAAAGATAAAAGTGTCTGTTACATTGCTATTGACATAAGCTCTGTGTTGTGTTAATTACTAGTGTATATACCTGTAATTTTAAAATACATTAAAATTCACATAGTTTGAGAAGCATCACAATATTCTTGGAAGTTAGATTGAGTCATCAAGTGGGCAGAATTGAATTATGAAATTTTCTCCCATGTTACCTAATATTTTTCTTCTTTTGTTTTAGCATGCTTCCTGGGCTGTTACAGTCAATGGACTTATCAACACTGAAATGTTTTCCTCCTGGCCAGCCAGAAAAATTTTCTGCATTTTTGGATAAAGTTGTTGGATTACAAAAATAAACACTAAACTCTCAACACTTTAAAAACACCCCTCAAATTCAACCCATGGAATGTGGTTAAATCAAGTTTAATATAGAGTATATGTTTATAGAATAATATAAATTAATAAGCCTCCTACATCTATAGAATGTATAGAAAATTTTATTTGTGAATGTTAACATTTGGGTCCAAATTCTAATTGCAGTTTCACAAGTTTATTAGATTTTTTCCTAATCTTCTTATTTTAGTAAAAGAAATATGTAGTGAACATTCACACAGTTTATCCTTGAATCCCAAATGGACTTGGAATCATGAAAAAAAAAGAATTAAATATGAAAGCTTTGACAAAAACCTCAAATGTAGTTACTTTATGTTCCTTAGAAAAACAATGAAACAGTAATAGACTTGTAAACAAAATTTGAGTCAGAATCTTTAGCTTCATACTCTAAGAAACCAAATCAAAACAAAACAAAAATGATTGGTTGTGTTCTGTGAAATAAATTATTTATATAAGCTCAGTAATTACCTTAAAAAGATTAATTTTCGAGTCAGTTGATCTATTATACTTCAAGAAACTATTATCCTGAAGAATAGAGTGGAGTGGATGTATTCATTTTGTTCCTATAAAGTATAAATAGAAAGTGACAAAAATAATCTTACCCAATGTCAAAGCTTTACTGGTTTGAGAAGAGTAAATCAAAAAGCATTTGTGCCAATAGGAATTGCTATTTTTTTTAAGGACACCCCTCTTACAGTGGTATTGAAACATTTACTGTAGCATCATAGAGGAATTATTTATGTCCTTATAAAATTAGTTTTACAAATGAATAAATGATCTGAGGTGTATAATGCCCTAAATGTATAGTTTTAAAAGTCACATAGCTCAAAATAGATACTTTATGAAATTCTGAATAGGGTAAGTAGTCTCAAGACCTATAAAATAAACTAGATTATCCATAAATATTGACAGTTTTTGGTAGAAAGTTTAGATATAACTGATCCATAAAAGTAGAGCATTCACTATAAAGATTTATTTTCAATTGTATTATCCCAAGATTTGAATATTCTGAACATTTTACTTGGGATGCGTTAAATAATGCTTTTGTAGATTTATTTTCCTAATTATGTTTTACTTAGGCTAATAATAAAATAAATTTTTACTAATGGTAGAAGGTGGTGGCTGAGAAGTACTCTGGGTAGCAGGAGGATGCCAACTTGGATTAAAATTTTGCTGTGATTAATCTAAAAAGTGAGTAATCTATATCTACATGGTTGAGAATTTACAGCACCATAATCATAATTCTATTATATATTAGTGTTAACCAAATACTATAGGAAAGTCCCTATTCAAATCCATAGAGTTTCACTTTTCTGGGCTTTCTTTTAAATGTATTTCTCTAGTTTGAGAAAAATTGTGGCTTAAAATTCATGTTGATCACTCAGTTTTTAATTATCTTATGTCATGGAGGATTAGCCATAGGGAATCAGAAATAAATGAAAGGGTCTACTTAAACATTAGACAACTAAAAAGCCCTACATCCTCTGCTTCTTTCCCACATGAGTACATAACCCAGATTTCATTATTTCATTTAGCAGAGGCTTCAACCAGTGGTGTCAGTTGTGTGTAGTGACATCTCAACTCAGCTTTGTGGGAAATTTTGTATCAGTTGTGGGGTTTAAAAATCAGAGAATATCTTAGAATCATTTTGATTTGGCAGGAATCCTCAAGATCATCTAGTCCATTCCCATCATTTCTCAGGTGAGGAAGAAGGCCAGAGGTCACAACTTGTCTAAAATAATAGCCTTTAAAAAAATAAAAGAAAATAATAGCCTTTGACAGAGCTGCTGCTAGAGGCAACTTCTTGACTCCCATTCCTGTGCTCTTTGTACGATACCATAATACATGTTGTAAGCTTTTTGTTTTCTTTTTTATGTTTGCCTAGTATTTAGTTACTTTAATCACATCCAAGGGAGATTTTCTTCATTTCCTAAAGTTTATTTTAGTGGGAATTTCACAATTCACTAAGTTGGGTTTTCCTTTGGTGTGTTGGAACCTTACCTTGGACTTAGAAACCGGTGACTCCTGAGTTTTTGGAATCTAGCAAAATGCCATGGATAGGATTGATACTAGATTGAACAAATAGACTTTAAGACAAAGAATTGTAGATTTTTGGAATTGGTAGAGAATTTTAAAAATTCCTAGTGCAAACCACTCATTTTGCAGATAAGGAAAGAGGCTAGGATAAATTAATTGCCAAATGTTTGTCTAATTGGTCCTTATGAAGAAATTAATGGTAACCAAAATTCTATTTGAAATACGGATCCAGTAAAATAAAATTTGGTTAGTTTCATTACCTGACAGGGATTCAGATTTTTGAAATCAGTGCCTAAGTGCAGTGCAGTTTATTTAGCAGTTTTATGTTGAGAGATATTGAGAGGTTAAGACAGTGAAAGAGAAAGTTTAGCATTTCGAGAAATTCACATTGTTGGTAGGTTCAGAGGTGGGCAGGTAATGGTAGAAGGTTGATTGATGTTGGAGTAGGTGAAAGGTGATGTGAAGTTATAGGATGCTTGGAAAGTAAAGAATTTATAATAGACTGTGCTTATAATTTGGAAGGAAAAAAAGAGGATTTGGTATTAGGTAAGACAGTAGAACTGATGAACTTGTTGTGTAGTTCTGCAACATTGAAAAGTAATCATCTCAAAGTACTGTTTAGTGATTCTAGACACCTAGAACCTAGAATTAGAGCACTGCTTTGTGTGTTTTTAAAGGCAAATCATGTCGACACAGGGCAATATAAAAATGTGTACCACTTTGATAATTTGAGGAAGTTTTCCAACACTAAGGATGTCAGGAATGACTAACAGTAATATAATTTTTCTTGGTGCTTTATCATGTTAATAACAGTAATATAATTTTTCTTGGTGCTTTATCATGTTAATAATGTAAGCACTTAATCTCTGTGATTTGTTAAAAATAGGAAATTATCAGAGATGACCAAAAATCTTCATATGGTCTGAGAAATGGGATGTGTGGGCGGATTATTTAAAATTGTGTTTTGGAAATGATTTGGACTTAGTGGTCCTGATAGCTGTGTGGTAATCAATTTTCTGCTAAACAGTTAGTACCATACTTTTATGGGGGAGTGGGGAATGAAAAATAATAGTTAACACCCATTGGCTGTTTAGTGTGTATGGTGTACTGTTTAAAACATTTTACACAAACATACTCCTTTACAATATAACCTTATGAAATAGTTACTATTGTTCCATTTTGCAAATGAGGAGACTGACCTCATAGCATAATGTGAAAAAGTAGTTTTATGCTACTTAAATACCCAAAAGATGATCTGGGAGTTGTGATTGTAGCTATGCAATCTATTTCAGTTTTTACATTGCTTATTTGAAAGCATAGTGATTGCTAAACTCCCAGTTGGTTACCTGGTTGCAACTTATTTACCAGGCTCTTGTTTTCTCTTAAAATGTTTGTATTTTGGGCTCTGTTTTTGGTCTTCTTTATATACTTTTTCTTGGTATTTTCACTCCCAGGGTTTCTCCTATTGTCTCCCCATATATATCCCCCAACTGTGATTTGAGCTCCTGCATGGTATTTCCGGTTGCCTATAGGTCATGTCAGTCTCATAAATTTCTGAAGTATCCTAAACTTGATGTGCCCCAAACAAATCTTCTTTTCATGCTTCTGAGATCCTTATCTCTATTAATGGTGTCACCATTGAGTCAGTCTTCCAGGCTTTAACTCTTACCATCTCCAATCCTTTATATATGATTGGTCAATAGGTACTCTCAGCTTTACTTCCTAAATGTCTCAAGCCCACTTATTTATTTGTTCTCTTACTTTTTAAAAAAAACAAATGCATGATAAGAATCTACTTTTTGTATTAGCAGGACTCTAGACTTGGGTCCTGCTCTGGAGGTACTCTTACAGTATGCTTGAGGAGGAACTATATTTGAGTCTTCTGCCAGAAAAACAGTAGACTATCCGTAAATGATAAATGCACTTCTGTAACTTAGTAGTCTTTTCTCATTATCTTGATTAGGTATTGGGACTAGGAAACGTTGTCATCTTGCACACTTTCACTTCACACTGTCTTTGACTTGACTTCAAAATATCTAGTATGGCTCTCATTCAGAAGAAAGATGTTATGACCATCACATGATATGGTGAAGTTTGTAGGATCAAGCGTTTATAGAAATAGCATCTAAAACATAGCAGTGCTGATCCTATGTCATATTCTAGTGGTATTTAAAGATCTGTCAAATAACGATACCTGTTGGGGATTTTTGGACAGACATGGTGTTAAAAATCAGAGATTTATAAAAAGCAGTAGCTATAGTGTTTTCCAGTAAAAGAGTACAGAGGATAACCACAAAATCACACTTAATTCCTTGTTAAATGGTTTATTCCTTACATGAATATTCTAGTACAATCTGGCATAATTCTTTCAATTCTTATGATTTTTTAGGTGGCTAGATAAAAGATAAGCAAAAAAATCTAGCTTCAAACGGCAATGTAAAATACATGTTTCTTGATGTTGATATTGATTCTTAAAAAATATTTTGAGCGGTTTTTAATACCATCATGCCCTATCTGTTTTGGTATTTCATTTCTTTTTTTTTTTTTTTAAATTTTTTTATTAGTTGGAGGCTAATTACTTCACAACATTTCAGTGGGTTTTGTCATACATTGATATGAATCAGCCATAGATTTACACTTATTCCCCATCCCGGTATTTCATTTCTAGATCCTTACTCTCTTTATGAATTTTTACTATATCCTGGCAGATTGATACTCTGTCATGATTGATTTTTTTTTGGGTGGGGGGTCTGTGTTCTGCAGCCTACTAGATCTTAGTTCCCTGAGCAGGGATCAAACCCATGCCCCTGGCAGTGGAAACACAGAGTCTTAATCACTAGACCTTCAGGGAATTCCCATGTCATGATTGCATTTTGATGGCTACAGTCCTGCTCTCAAAGGCAGTAGTTCTTAAGCTTTTGGGAGATCATGAAACCCTTCAAAATACTTAAAACTATTGCTTCTCTTTGTACTAACATTTTGCCATGAATTACAAGGAATTTACAGGTACCTTGAGGCTGTGCTAGGTTAAGAATCCCTCGATGGAGGCCAACTTCAGTAATTTCATTCCTTGGTCATTGTTCATTAATATTTAATGATAATAGACTCCTTTATAATTAAACTCTCTGATTAAATACATTTAAGTTTAGTGACTTCCAGTTTTTATAATATAATACAAATTATAAACTTTTCTCATTTGAAACATGCCAAGCAGCATTTTGAAACTAACCTGAATACTTTAACTCAGTACCTATAACCCAAAAACTGTTGTAGTAGTTTCTAATTGATAAAAAGAGCTAAATGAAAATTATATACATTTATAGTAGTTATTTTAGGATATATTACATTAGGCTATCTGGTAAAGCAATATCGTTTTGTAATTTACTCATTTACTGTCAAGTGTGCTTCTAAGGTATTTGCTGAACTGATAGTCACTGTTGGAATGTCTGTGAGAGGCCATATATTGCATCTTTTTCTGTTCATTTCCTCTTTTTTCCAGAATATACTGATTGTTTCTCTACTACTGTATGAAGAGAGTAGATAATACACCTACTCCCCAAATTTAGGAGTGAAGAACATTGCTATGTTTTATCCTAAGTAGTTTTCTGAATTTCAGTTTTTCCATTTGTAAATTAGTAAAACTAGTTTCCCTCATAGGTGACTTCTAAGACATGTGTGGCATGTTTGAAAATAAAAAAAAATGTTGAAATAATACATTTCTCTTGGTTAGAGTTTTTGTTTTAAGAAGTAAGAGTATAGGCTTAGAGATACTTTCCTAGAATTCAGTCCTAAGTAATAAAGCAAAGTCTTCCTTGAATTTCATATTTAAATTCATATTCAGTTTCTAGCTGGGGTTGTGGTTAGAGAATTAAAGTTTACTTAGAGGAGTAAGGGAATGAGTCTCTTCAGTATATCAAAACAAAAGAATGTTCTGGTATTTATTCTCCCTTCCTTTAATCCCCTGTCTGTCTGTAGACTGGACACTGCAAGTAGCTTAAAAAACAAGAAAAAACAACCTTCAGTATTTGTGTGTCAATATATTTTTAAACAGTACTATTTTTCTTTTTTTCTAATCTGTACTAGAATGCTTCGGGTAGAACTCGGGAAGAGAGGAAATGAAAGCAAGTGGCTCCTGATAATGTTTGTTCTGTTTTGCATATCTGAACAAGAATAACTGCTCTGAGAAGTCAGTTATTTTTTTTATTGCCTCCGTCCTAAAACTTTGAGGAGTTGGTATAGGGCCTTATGGCCAGATTTTGTTTTAGAACCATTGTATTTCTTTTCTTCACTAATCTTGCCTTGTTAATTCTGTTTAAATGTTCACTATGAAAAGAAGTGGCAGGTTCTAGTTTCAGGGTGCTGTTAAAAATGTTTTTTAAAAAGTTTACCATTATATTTTTCAGTAATGAAAGACCATAACAAGTTTCTGTAGAATTGCAGAGCAATTTTCCCCATTGGCCCCGTGTTATTTCATACTGAAAAATGACTGAAGTAAATGATTTATCAGTTTTTTTAAAAAAATGCTAATTGCCTTTTCAGCAGGCTTTCTGTCACATGTTGTTATATAAATATATCTATGATTAATTTTTTCAGTTTTGTTGACTTATAATTGACATGTAACATTAAGTTGTATAACTTAATGATTTGATATGTATATATAGTGAAAAATAAGGGCTTCCCTGGTGGCTCAGCTGGTAAAGAATCTGCCTGCAGTGCAGGAGACCTGGGTTCAATCCCTCGGTTGGGAAGATCCCCTGGAGAAGGGAATGATTACCCACTCCTGTATTGTGGCCTGGAGAATTCCGTGGACTGTGTAAGTTCATGGGGTCACAAAGAGTCAGACATGATTGAGTGACTTTCACTTTCATAGCAAAAAATGATTACCACAATAAGTTTAGTTAACATCCCTCACCACACATAGATACGAAATTTGTTATGTTTAAAAATCCAAGTCTGTTTATTTCATTTGGCAAGGTAAGATTTATTATTTATTTTTATGTGGGCCATTCAGTCCCACAATTTGCCAGGATAATATGTTAATCCCCCTACAAGCGATGGTTAATGTTGATCACAAATTTGATTATCTAAAGGGAGGGCACATCTGTTACCCACTTTTGACTCACAGAGAATCACACTTCCTTAGACCTGAAAGAGAGCTTAGAGATCATATAGCCTGTCAACTTTATTTTACAGTTAAGGAAACCAATGCAGACAGATTGAAATGGCATAACAAAGTTCATAATCTTTTCATGATACCGTATTGTCTCTTAGAAATTAAAATAATTACTCAAAAGCATTTTTATACATTTACAACTATACCATATATGTCACAGACAGTGTATGCTTTTAAAAAAAAATCCAGGCATATTTAATTTACTCATAGAAACATGAAGGAGTGTTACCTTAGAATTAAAACTATTAGTATTTATATTCTTCATAGTATAGAGAATTTCCCTATTTCATCAGTGAAAGAAGGAATAGACAATTCCAGTTAAAGCAACAAAGCCCTTTTTCAAGTTGAATTATGGTATGAAAAGTTGTTGTAAAAGCACATCAATTTTATGACAGGTCAAATGATTTGTTAATTATGTTTATTTTCTTCAATTTATTTTAATCTATACCCATACAGTGCTTAAAAGGTCTTTTAGGCAATTGTTTTTCTTCCTATTTTCAATGTCAAAGGGAAGAGATGCATTAAGGTTTGGGAAAGCGCCTTTGAGAAGCTATATTTGAATTATGGCTTGATTTTCAGTAGAATTTAGGTGAAATTGTTCTGTTTCTTACCTATTTTTTTTTTTTTGGACCAAAGAAGAGTTTCTTAGTGAACCTTTTTATTTGACATATAGCAGTTAATAGGGGGCTTCCCTGATGGCTCAGTGGTAAAGAATCCACCTGCCAATGCAGGAGACACAGATTTGGTCTCTGGGTTGGGGAGATTCCCTTGAGGGGGAAATGGCAACCCACTCCAGTATTCTTGCCTGGGAAATCCCATGGACAGTGGAACCTAATGGTCCATGGGGTTGCAAAAGAGTTGGAGATGACTTAGCAACCAAACAACAACAGCAAAAAATACTTATTAAGCAGTTATGTAAGCACTTGACATGCAGTATCTAATGTAATTATTCCAATAACCTTAGATTTAGATCACAGAAGAATTCCTGGAGTAACATTCCTCAGACTTTGAAAATTTGAAAGCATTAGCTATAGTGCACTAAAAGCCATTAGTAACTTGAATGCTAAAGTTGCCTGTTTAACTTTGAAACTGAAAGTCACTCAGTCGTGTCCAATTCTTTGTGACCCCATGGACATTACAGTCCATGGAATTCTCCAGGCCAGAATACTGGAGTGGGTAACCTTTCCCTTCTCCAGGGGATCTTCCCAACCCAGGGATCGAACTCAGGTCTCCCACATTGAAGGTGGATTAACTTTGACTTGGCCTTTTATTTCCCCTTATGGGAAAGACCAGGTCAAAGTTAAGCAGGTAACTTTGGCGTTCCTTGGAGCCTTTAATTTTGCTAATGGGCATACGGGGTTATAGTATAGGGCCTTGAAACTCTCTTCTCAGCAACACTTATTAATAACTGGTGGAACACCTTGTTCTAGAGCACTGGTTCCCAAAGTGTGGTCCTGGGCTGGTAGCATCAGCACCACCTCAGAACTGCTTGTTTAGTTGCTAAGTTGTGTGCAATTCTTTGTGACCCCGTGGACTATAGCTCATGAGGCTCCTCTGGGAAATCAGGCAAGAATACTGGAGTGGGTTGCCATTTCCTACTCCAGGGGATCTTCTGGACCCAGGGACCAAACCACATTTCCTGCATTGGCAGGAAGATTATCACTGAGCCACCAGGGAAGCCATTAGAAATGCAAATTCTTGGGACCCAGCCCAGCCCTGGCTGAATCAGAATTTCTGGGCATGGGGCAATCTTTTTCCAAGCCCTTCCCTTGAGAACCACTGTTCTAGAAGTTTGCAGTATTGGGAGTAGTTTGCTGTGGAAGAATAGTCAGCCAATTGGGATTTCAAGTGCAATAGATGTTTCAAAGGACAGTATATTACTATGAAATTGCTTTCTATTATATACAGGAGGAATTTTAGTAATGTCCTACAGGTCTTTTTTAAAAAGTCCTATTGTACTAATTTGGGGAACATAACTTGTAGTTACCCATCTCTGAGTCTTAGTTTATATCTTCTTTAGAATGCAGTCCTTCTATAGTAATTGCAAAAATCAGGAGACAATATATAGTTCCAGTCCTAGTACTATTGCCAATTGGATGTGAAAACATGAACAAGTCTTATAATTATTTGAAACTTATTTCTTCATCTGTAAAACAAGAGGTCCCTTTTAGCTGTAACATTCTGCGTATCATTTTCCCAGTTTATTATGCTGTTCTGTTTCTTGCTCACTTTATTGAATTAATTTATTATTTCCTAAGATAATACATGTAAATATATAAGATATTAACTAGTTCTACAAGGCATATAACAAGAGACAGCAGTTCTGTGTCCCATTCCTCCTCATCTCTGATCCTGCTTCCTGTAGGTAAACATATGTTTTGTAAGTGATGCTTTCTAACTTGTTTTTTAAATTTAAACATCATCTATAGACTTCCTACTGTGGAAGAGAGGCCTTATCTCCTTCCTCACTTTCTTCCATTTTAGGAAGTCTGTTGTTGTTTAGTTGCTAAGTCCTGTGCTCATCTGTCCATGGGATTTTCCAGGCAAGAATACTGGAGTGGGTTGCCATCTTCTTCTTCAGGGGATCTTCTGACTCATGGATTGAACCCGCATCTCCTCCATTGACAGGTGGATTCTTTACCACTGAACTACCTGGTAAGCCCCAGGAAGTCTATAGGTGATACTTAAATTTAAAAAACAAAAACAAATTTAGTTTACCAATTATGGTGAGATCTGTTTTCAGCATTGACATTATTATGATTTCTTTAGTAAATATTCACATATGAGCCATGTTGTCTTGATTGATTACTTTTCTATAAAACTACTTCATTTTTGTTTTTTTCGTTTGCTCAGTTTTCTGTAGAACTATTTTCAAGCTCTCCAGCCAAGGAGGTCATCTTTCCTAGTGTGTTTAAACATGCTAGGTTATCTGTAACTTATTATTATTTATTTTTTAATATGTCTGTGATATAGTTTTATTTTACCTCAGCTGGTGGTTCTCTGTCTAGTCCTGCTTAAAAGTCTGTCCTCCTGGAATTTCCCCTGCATCCTTACCTTAAAATTCCTTTCGCTTCTCTTTTGGAATCTTCTCTCTCTAAGATTCCATGCACCCCACCCCTTTTTTGTGGTTTAACTTATTAATTTTGGTTTCAGATGTCCTCCACTAGCTTTCTGATAAAGGATGGCACATTGTTTAATCTTTCAAGTTTGAAAATGCCTTCTTCTAGTCTCCCCATCTGATTGACAGTTTGGTATAGAATTCAAGGTTGGAAATAATTTCCCCTCAAATATTGAACTTCATTGTTTAATGAAGTTGTAGCTTCTAATTCTTCTGTTGAGAATTTATTTATGTGTGATCTTTTGTATAAGATCTGTTTTTCCTCTCAGAAAGCTTTAGAATCTTTATTCCCTGACTTTAGAAATGTTATTACATGCATTGCAGATCATCTTTTTTGCTTTCATTGTTCTGACTACTTCATGGACTCTTTCAGTTTAAATATAGACAGTCATATACTGCAGTGGTAGAATTTTCCTTACGTCGTCATCATTATTTCTTCCCCTGCACTTTCTTCATCTCATTTTGGGACTCCTGTTCGTTGGATATTGGCTTTCCTAAATTGATCCTCTAATTTCCTTGTTTTTATCTCTACAACCTTGTCTGTTTTGTGAGCTCCTCAACTATAAATTCTATTCCTTCTACTGCATTTGTTTTAGTAATTTTTACATTTAAATATAGCAGAATTAGCATTTTCATGTATAGTTATATACATTTTTAAAAATGCATAATGTAAGATACAGAACTCTTCCACTCCATCTTTAAATCCCCTCCTGTCATCCCTTTATAGTCAACCCTTTCCTGCAGTCCTAATTACTGGCAGCAGCTGATCTGTTTTCCCTTTCTATAGTTTTGTCTTTTCCAGTATGTCATATAAATGCAGTCATACAGTATGTAACCCTTTGAAGCTCTCTTCATTGGCTTAGCACAGTGCGTTTGGAATTCACCCATGTTCTTGTATGTATTCATGATTAATTATTCTTTATTGTTGAGGAATATTCTGTTTTATGGATATACCACAGTTTTTCCATTCACCAGTTGAAGGATGTTTGGATTGTTTCCAGCTTGGGAGGAATCGTGATTATTAATAAAACTGCTATAAATATTCATGTGCAGGTTTTTGTGTGAACTTAAGTTTTCATTTCTCTTGGATATTTACCCAGAAGTGGGGTTGTTGGGTCATATGACAATTCTGTTTTATTTTACAAGAATCTGCTAAACTATTTTTCCAGAGTGGAAAAATAGTGTACTGTTTTATATTCCTACCAGCAACATATGAGAGTTCAAGTTGTTCTTCATCTTTGTCAATGCTTGGTATTGTCATTTAAAAAAATATTTTGGTCATTCTATGATGTATGTAGTAGTATCTCATTAAAGATAAACACATGACCAGTAGGTACATGAAGAGATGATCAACATTATTAGCCATCAGGGGAATGCAAAAAAAAAGAAAACACAAAGAAGGTACCATTTCATACCTACATGGGATGGCTGTAATCCAAGAGATGGACAGTAATGTGATTTGGGAACTCTTATATGCTACTGATGAGAATGACAGTAGCACAGCTGAAGCAATTCCATTCCTAGGTATTACCCAAGAGAATAGAAATGTCCAGACAAAAACTTGCACATGAATGTCTATAACAGCATCAGTCATTTGATTGTCAAAAAGTGGAAACTGCCCACATAGCTGTCAACTGATGAATGGATAAATAAAATCTACCTTAACTATACAAAGGATTGAAATACTGATACATAGGTGCTCCTTGAAAACATCATGCTAAGTGAAAGAAGTCAGTTCTACAGGACTGTATATTATATACCATTTGTTTGAAGTGTTCAGAATAGGCAAATACATAGAGATGGAAAATAAATCAGTGGTTCCCTGGAGTTGGTGGGGATAGGAGAATTGGAGGCTGATGGTTTTGAGATGTGGGGTTTCATTTTGGGGGTAATGTTCTAAAATTGATTGTGGTGATGGATGTATAACTGTAAATATACCAAGAAGTCATTGAAATGTACCTTGTGAGTAAATTGTATAGTATGTGAACTATGTTATAAAGCTATTTAAAAATCACCAGAGTTTTAAGTATACAATTTAGTAATTTTTAGTGAATACGCAGAGTTGTGCAGACATCACCACAAAATAGTTTTATAACATTTTTATCCATCAAAAAGATCCTTTGTGCCTGTTTGCATTTAATACTTATTCCCATCCTAACTGCAGGCAACCACTAACCTGCTTTCTTTCTCTTTAGACGTGGTATATTTCATATGGATGGAATCATATCTTTTGGAATCATGCCCCTTTTGCATCTGGCTTCTTTTGCTTAGGATCCAGTTTCTCCGCAACCATGCTACCACTTGTTATTGTCTGTATTATTTATCATAGCCACCCCAGTAGGTGTGTAGTGACGTCTTATTGTGGTTTTAATTTGCATTTTCCTAATGACTAATGATGTTAAACATCTTCTTATGTGCTATAATTAGCCATTCCTGTATCTTTGGTGATATATGTAGTCAAATTTTTGCCCATTTTAAAATTGTTTAGTTGTTTTCTTATTGTTGACTTTTAAGTTCTTTTATATATTTTTGGTACAAAGCTTTTTTGTCAGGTGATATACAGATATATTCTTCCCGTCTGTGGCTAGTGTTTTCACTTTCCTAACAGTGTCATTTGCAGAGCAAAAGTTCTTAATTTTGGTAAAGTCCAATTAATCAGTTTTTCTTTTATTATATTATACCTAAGTTCTCTTTTACTAACTCAAGGTCTTGACGATTTTCTCCTATGCTTGCTTCTAAAAGTTTTGAAGTTTTGTTCTATATTTCGATCTTTGATCCATTTTGAGTTATCATAGAAGATATGAGGTATAGGTTGAGGATCATTTTTTTTTCTTTTTGCATATGGCTGTCAAGTGTTTCTTCCAGCACTGTTTGATAAAAATGTGATTTTTTTCTGTATTGCGCTGCTCTTGCAACTTCATCAAAAATCATATTTGTATGGCTCTCTTTTTGTGTGTTTTCTCTGTGTGTTTACATTTACTTTCCTCTATCTATCTTTGTCTTCCTGCCTTTAATATTTCTTCTGTTCCCACTCTTTCTCCTCTTTTCTGATTCTCTCTCCCATTTTCCCTTTTTCTGTCCCCTTGCTCAAAATGAAATGTATGGGTTAATATTTTTAATTTAAAGGACTTCATATTTACTATATGAAGAATGTCTATTTTCTCTACAAGTAAGAAATGCCAAAAATGAAATAACTTTTTCACTGTAACTCAGTTTTTCTCAGTGAATTTGGGGTCTTAAAGAAAGATGGTGATTCCTCTTCCCAAACCATGTTTGCACCAGTGTTTTGATTTCTTTAAAAAAGAAATTAGTCAAGGTAATTTCAAATTGGCATGTTAAAGAAGGTAAAGGTTTTATTTTTTCTACCATGCTTTTATTTCACTCCTAAACTGTAAAATTGATTACTGATGCTTTTCCTATAGGGGGCAGTGGTCATTACTACTGGAGCCACAGATAACAGAAAAACAATTTTGAAAGCAGCTTAATTTTACAGCTTCTCCAAAACCAGCTTTAGATCTATTTATTTTTTAAAAACACTTAGAAAAAGTAAGGACGAAATTGGATTTTGGCATTTAATTAATACTTGACAGTGGAATCAGGTAATGCGAGTGACCAGTTGTTTTTGAGGCTTACAGAGAACGGTCATATTTACTTTGGTTTTCTCAGAATTCAGAGCAGTCTTTCCAGAAAAGTGCCCTAAACATTGAATCACGCCTCTAGTGCTGTGCCACAGAATTTTAAATGTAGCCCATTAGAAAGTTTGTGGGTAAGATATTTTTCATTACACTAAATTTTACATTTTAATTGTTTGCATTTTCAGAGAAACACCCTTTTTTGCAATTTCTCTGTTAATGTTATACGATAGTTTGGAGACATTAGTCAAGAACGTGTCAATGTTTCCTAGTATAACTAATGGGTTTAATTTCTGTCATCCTGAAAGTGACAGTCACTCGGTCGTGTCTGACTCTTTGCGACTCCATGGACTATACAGTCCATGGAATTCTCCAGGCCAGAATACTGGAGTGGGTAGCCTTTCCCTTTTCCAGGGGATCTTCCCAACCCAGGGATTGAACCCAGGTCTCCTGCATTGCAGGCAGATTCTTTACCAGCTGAGCCAACAGGGAAGCCCATTCTATGATCCTAGCAGAGGGTTATTATCTAGGAGAATTAAATGAGATTATTTAAATCTCATAGCTGGAATAGCCAGATAACTGCTTTGGCAGTTTACTTGAATTGTGACCTCTACCACTTTAGATTAAGGGAGTCCCCCACCCCACCCCCATTTTCTTTGTTTTTTTAAGGTAGTAAAAAAGCTTACTTAGTTAATTGTGTTCAGATTTTTTTTCCCCTCTCATCTCCATGAAACTATGAAGGGAGCAGCGAACTTGGGCAGAGACTGAAAATTCTGGCAGAGGTCTTAAAGCAGTGTCATGTGGGCTGGGCTGCATCATACACACCTGAGCCTTATTGCAGTTCCTTTGCAACCTCGTGCAGCAGTTGCCTTGAGTTAAGCTGCAAACTCAGGTTCCTTTTGGTCAGAAAGCTCAGCTGCTTGTGCATATTTCTCTCAACCTTTGGCTGGTTGGGTTAATCCCACCCTTCCCCAACTGGATAGCTCTGCAAGTTCCTGCTCCCTCTCATGTTTCCTTCTCAAATCAAGTTCTTTGTTTGTAGGAGCATCGGCTCTTCCTCTTCTTTTCACAGGGTCCTGACTTATCCTGGGCAAGCCAGCCCTTTGCTTCTGCTCGTGAGAAGTGCCAAGATTCTGCAGCGCTGACTCCAACTGCCTTCTCATGCCTTTCCGGATACCTGGATAAGCAAGCCCTTGTCACTGCTACCTATTCCTTCCTGCGCTCTGCTTTTTCCTTCTTGCCACACGTGTGTTCCCCTCTCCCCCTGCCCACCTCTATCCCCTGTACACAATGCATAAAGGATGGAAAAAGTACTGCGGCCAGAAGTCTCTGAATGAGGCATCAATGGATGAATATTTAGGCAGCTTAGGGCTGTTTCGAAAGCTGACTGCCAAGGATGCCTCTTGCCTCTTTCGTGCTATTTCGGAACAGGTAAAAGGAAAACAAATGCACCTTTCCCATGCTAAGTTTTCAGAGTTTGAGACTTGGCACAGCACTGTAGCTGAAAGAACTATAACCCACCAAAACAAAATTCCCTTCTCTTTTTCGTATTTAAAACATTACGTTCTCTCTGGTACTTACTAGCTTGGTGTGTGCCTTTGTTGTCTTTTCTAAATGCCACTTTGGAATGTAAGAGATAACATAATGGGGTTAAAAAATCTTTGAAATGTATTTTGTTCCTTTGTAAGCAACCCTGTCTTCCTCTAAATTTTATACCTAAGGAAAAATTTATAGATGGTGCCCATAAGTAGTAGAAGGGGGGAACATGACAGAATCATACCTCCTCAGTATCACTAAAGATGACAAAAACAGATTTTAGTAAGATCAGGACTTAATTTCCGAATTTCCTACATATGTTCTGAATGGAGGGGGAGGCTTGAGTGTCTAGTTCATAGTCTTAAGTTAGAAGCTTCTATTTCAAATGACTGATGACAGTGAGCTGGTCTTTCTCTTCTTTTTAGTTGTTTTGCAGCCAGGTCCATCACTTGGAAATCAGGAAGGCTTGTGTCTCATATATGAGAGAAAATCAACAAACTTTTGAATCTGTAAGTAGAATATATAACCAAGGAAGAGTTGTTTGTAGAATATTCAGCAGATAGGAAATGGATTTTGAGCACCTATGTATGAATATTGTATCCTGCGGTCTCTTCTCAGTAGCAAATATTTAATTTTCAGTTGGCTTCTTTTCCCCTGGGTAGCATACTTCTGGATCTCCTCCCAGAACTAGATTGTTTTGTACTCTAAAAATTATGAAAGCTAATCTTTATCCTTCCCACCATTTATCCCCCTCATACGCCAACAGTTACATTTTGACCATGTTATCCATTATCACAGTTTTCTTAAACAAGTAATCATAGTTCACAAAAGGTTTGGCTATGTTAATATTTTTAAACATGCATTTTAAAATTTGTACAAATGAGAACCTTTTCTGTTCTGAATTCTGTGCTTGATGATCATCAGTTAACTTGATGAATCATGTAAAACTTATCTATAAGGAAACAAATTAGTCCTAAACATGTCTTTTCATGTGACAAACAGGTAATTGGAGCTCTTCCACTAATTGATTGACTTTAAAACAACTTCTAGAACACATCTTTGTATATGTTGAAGTATAAGTTGGAGTATAAGTCGAAGTCTTGTTAACAAAATGAGGTTTTATAAAGGTCTGATTTGAAGTGTGCCTTTTCCTGTGACTGTTACTTTTGTTGTTGTTTTTTTTTTTAATGCACTCCTAGCCATTCCAGTGCTCTTTGTACTCCTGATGATACTATGGATATTTGCCTGCTGTTCGAGGTTTACTCTTAATTTTCTCAATAGGTTTCAGTGAGTTGTAAAACTATATGAAGCCTTCTTGATTTTGAAGCGTTTTACTTTGAAGTTAATTAGTCTTCACCACACCTGGGGAAAGGGTTATTTGTGAAATTACTTCAAATGCAAGACCATGGTGTAAAGCAGTGCATCTCAAGTATTTTTGTGCATACCAATCACCTGGGAATCTTGTTAAAAAACAAATTCTGATTCAGTAAATCTGGCCTGGGGCCCAAGATTTCTGCAGTTAACAAATTCCTGAATGATGCTTCTGTTGTTCATGGACCACGTTTTGAGTAACAAAGATGTGGGTAAAATTTTAAAACCATTTGGATGAATCTCAGATTAATTAGGCAGAGCAAAAGAAGGCAGAGAAAAAGCAGCCAGACCTTCCAAAAAGTACATGCTGTATGATTTCCTTTATATAAAACTCTAGAAAATACAAACTACAAACCAGTCTATAGAAAAACAGCAGATCGATCGTTGGTTGCTTGGGGATCAGTGAAGTTAGAGGTGCACAAGGAAACTTATGGGGATGATGGACATACTCACTATCACTACTGTCATGATGGTTTCATGGGTGCATACGTATGTCAACTTAATTGTGTCATTTAAATATCTATGGTTTATTTTATGTCAGTTATACCTCAAAACTTTAAAAAGGTGGTTGAGAAAAATTGAAATGATTTTTTAAGTCTAGTGATACACATGATTGGAACTAGATGTATATTATCTTATATTCCCTGAGATTAATTTTTATTGAGGTATATTTTACATCTGATAAAATTCATCTTTTTATGTTTTAGTGTTTTAAGTTTTGGCAATAATATACAGTCATACAGCTGCCACTGCAGTCAAGATATAAAAATATTTCCATCTAAAAGTTCATTTTTGCTCTTTTTGAAACTAACGAAGTTCCCTTTAAAGTTCCTCAGTTTAAGTTTGTAAATGAATGTCTGCTGTCAAATTTTAAATACTTATAATTATTATGCTTCCTTGATTTATGCAAATTGTTATTTAAGTTGGCATTTCAAAAGAAACTCAAAGGCATACCATTTGATGAAATGCACTGATATGTGGATAAGCCAGGACATTTTCTAAGATACTTTTAATAATAGTCCCAGCTTTTCTCCATTCAACTTTTGTGTATGTGCAAATCTTCTTGAGGTGCTGTGCAAAGTAGTCATTTAATATCATAATTGTTCAGCTGAACAAAAACTCACTGGAGGATTATATTGCAGAATATACTCAGATTTCAGTAATGCTATGTATTTGGTTAAGTCAATTTGTTTTATTTTTGAAGTATGTGGAGGGATCTTTTGAGAAATACCTGGAACGGTTGGGAGATCCCAAGGTAAGATCAAATATGGGGGTTTAATCTTTTCAGAGTATTTGGAATAGTAGCCTAAATATCATTCAGCTGTGTCACTTGAACTAGACCCAATCTATTTTCTTAAGTAGCCAGCTGTGTTGAGTCAGATACTTCTTGCAAAACTTTAGAGGCTGGCGATTGACCTGTTGTTTTGTGTTGAATATTGAAAATTGTGTGCTAACAATTTTATCATCCATAGACTAGCGAAATTACACACTACTCGGACACAGGACTGACCTAAACCTTTTCACTTTAATGTGGGAGGGGGGTGGTAATGAATGTTACTAGGAGGTCATTGTTTTTATTAAATAATTTCTCTGATTTGTAGTTATCTTTCTTTTATGTGGGACTAAGATTCATAAACATTTAATTAAAAATAATTTTATGTGATTAAATTGCATAGTTCTAGACTTAACACATTTACCAAATACCTTGTTAGCTTCTATTCTTACATTAATTGCGTTTTTATTGTGCCTTTTAAATCTCCCATATTACTGTCCTTATTTAATAGCAAACTAAGATCTTTAAGTCGATTTTTTTCAGAATAAATTTATGTTAATAAGTAACTATCACAGTATCCCAAGCTCAAAGCAAGTTATAGTGTGTTGTACAAAGTCTTCATCTAAAACTGTTAAGCGCCTAAAAAAATTGTTGAACTTGCAAAAACTTCTACCTTCTAGGTACAGAATGTTTTTAAAAACTTTATGTACTCTGTATTTAGGAAAGTGCTGGCCAGCTGGAAATAAGAGCTCTTTCTCTAATTTATAAGTAAGTTGAATCTGTTTGTTGAGAGAGTGAGTGTGTATGTGTGTTAAGATTTCTAATTGAGTCCCTCAATAATTGAGAATATTTGAGGTTTGATATATTGATACGTAAAATGAAGCAGTCTTAAGCAAAGTCAATGAGATAATTTGTGTCCATTCGAATGGGATGATAAAGGATTCTAAGAATTGCCCGTATTATTCCTTTAGAAAATCAGAATACTCTAGAATTTTTGTATATTTAACTTTGTGCCTCTTGTGCATGCATGCTCTATGGGGCAATATCACTTCCAACAGGTTAGAAATTGTTTCCTGAGGACAAAAAATTACGTATCAATTGGTTTATAACTTCACTTTCACTTTTCACTTTCATGCATTAGAGAAAGAAATGGCAACCCACTCCAGTGTTCTTGCCTGGAGAATCCCAGGGACGGCGGAGCCTCGTGGGCTGCCGTCTATGGTGTCGCACAGAGTTGGACACAACTGAAGTGACTTAGCAGCAGCAGCATGATCCTTCAAAGGATCACAGTTCATAAACATATGATTAGAGTAGATATATATGTATATATGTATATATATAAACTAGATATATAGTATATTTGTTGTATTAAATTTTTATAGGGAAATTAAGAAAAGTATTTCTTTGTTCTTTAGAGAGGCAGTAATGGTGTAAAAATTTGAAGGACACTGCTCTATTGCTTTGAAAGTTCTGTTTAGGTCTTTAAAACTGCAAGTGGCATTTCTGAAAGCATAAGCTTTTGAAAATAGCTATAAAATGTGAGTTGTAGGGAATCTTGTTCATTTAAGGAGTTGGATCTGTGGATGACTTCTTCATTCTTAGGATGTGAGATGGAACATACCTTGAGAGAGTCAGAACTCTCTTGTATGGGAACTTGTTCAAGGTTAGTGTTTTGCAGTCTGCTTATCCTTCACTAAATCCAGCAAGAAGTAATACAGAAGAGGTTTCAAGCAGGTAGCTAATCAGATGATGCTTTTAAATAGGGGACCAGTTTTTAAATTGGCCTGCTTTTTGTTTTTGTATGGCTCTAGCTAAGAATGCTTTTTAAAATTTTTTAAATGGTTTAAAAAAATCAAAAGAAGAATAACATTTCATGGCATATGAAAATTACATAAAATTCAAATTTCGGTGTCCATAAATAAAGCATTATTGGAACATAATCATGTACATTTGTTTATACATTGTCTATGGCTGCTTTTAGGCTAGGAAGTCAATGTTGAGTAAATCATATAGCCTGCAAAAGCCATATGTTTGTTATTTGGTCATTTACCAAGAAAAATTTGCCAACACCCACTTTAAATAAATGGGAGCCTCCAAAACTTACAGATATTCATACAGTGGGCAATTTATCTTCTTTACTCCTCCTTTCCTCAAATTAAAATACATTTTAAAAATGCATAGGACTTCAGGGACAGTTAGTTAGCTTTGCTGAATTAAAATTTAACCTCTTAAACATTTGAGTTATTTTATATGAACAAAGTAGGCAGTTTAAAAGCACAACTATTTGTTCCTATAACTATTTCTTGTGTATACTAAATTGTCTCTTCTCATCCATCTTTGTTTTCTACCCATGTAGTCGGGATTTCATTCTTTATCGCTATCCTGGCAAGCCTCCAACTTATGTCACAGATAATGGCTATGAAGACAAGGTAAGAAGATAAGTGAGTGTTTACTAAAATAAAGAATGATACTACCAGTTTGCCATCGACAAATCATCCTTTTTTAACCTAATTAATGAAAAATAAGCACAGTCTAAAAGCCAAGCTTTTTTATAACCAAGCCTTTTCCTCCCAAGTTAGCCTGAGTATTGTTAGCTATCTTTCTGAACAACCTGATCCTGTCACTCCTCTGTAGTAGGAAAAACCCACCCAAAACCCTAATTGACTCTTCACTGATTAGAAGATAGGATCAAACTCTGAAGCAAGACCTTCAGTGTCCTTGTTGTTCAGTCGCTCAGTTGTGTCAGACTCTTTGCGACCCCATGGACTGCAGCACGCCAGGCTTCCCTGTCTTTCACCATCTCCTGGAGCTTGCTCAAACTCATATCCATTGAGTCAGTGATGCCATCCCAACTGCCTCCTCCTCTGTCTTCCCCTTCTGCCTTCAATCTTTCCCAGCATCAGGATCTTTTCCAGTGAGTCAGCTCTTCTCATCAGATATTAGAGCTTTAGCTTTAGCATCAGTCCCTCCACTGAATATTCATGATTAATTTCCTTTAGGATTGACTGGTATGGTCTCCTTGCAGTCCAAGGGACTGTCGAGAGTCTTCTCCCAACACCACAGTTCAAAAGCATCAATTCTTCGGTGTTCAGCTTTCTTTATGGTCCAACTCTCACATCCATACATGACTACTGGAAAAACCATAGTTTTGACTACGGACATTTGTCAGTAAAGTAATGTCTCTGCTTTTTAATATGCTGCCTAGGTTTGTCATAGCTTTTCTTCCATCTTTTAATTTCATGGCTGCAATCACCATCTTCAGTGATTTTTGGAGCCCAAGAAAAAAGTCTGTCACTGTTTACACTGTTTCCCCATCTATTTGCCATGAAGTGATGGGACCAGATGCCATGATATTAGTTTTTTGAATGTTGAGTTTTAAGCCAGCTTTTTCACTTTCCTCTTTCACCTTCATCAAGAGGCTCTTTAGTTCCTCTTCACTTTTTGCTAGGGTCCCAAACCTTCTCTCCAGCTTCATTGTCCTTCAGCCTTAGTATATCATGAGGCCAGAGTGTCCAGCTTTCATGATTTCCTATGTATCTCAAATGTCAGTTTCTTTGAAATCTTACCAACTGCCCTGGAGTTATTTCCTCCCTTTTTGTTCCCCTGGCATCACCCAAGTAATTATAGTGTTTATCACCTTATATATGTTTTCATGTCTGTTTTTCTTATTAGTCTGAAAGTTTCTTAAGTATAGGGACATTGTGCTAAACCACTGTCTAGTAAAGTGCCTGGAAAAATAGTAGGAGGTTGTTGTGTTGGTTGAGAACTCTCAGCAGGTAAACAAGTTGTTTTTCAGCATACAGCTTTTCTTCCAAAGAGTTTTGAAGAACACCCTTCTATCCACATGATTTGATTAGTGAATACAGATTACACAGTACTTGAGTTTTGTCTTGTTTCATACCATAGAGCAAAATTCCGGCAGCATTTTGATAGTAAGAAAAGAGTAGACAGTGGTAAAACTGTTAGAATGTTACATTAATCTAGATAGAAGACCTGAACTAGGCAAGTGGCATTAAGAATAGAAAAGACTGAATAGGATGCAAGAGATAACTTCAATCATAAGTATAAAGTGGAGCATGTTAATTATTTTACCAATGTGTGCTAAGTCGATTCAGTCGTGTCCAATTCTTTGTGACCCCATGGAATGTAGCCCACCAGGCTTCTCTGTCCATGGGATTCTCTAGGCAAGAATACTGGAGTGGGTTGCCATTTCCTTCTCCAGGGGATCTTCCTGACCCGGGATCGAACTTGTGTCTTTTGTGTCTCCTGTACTGGCAGGCAGATTCTTTACCACTAGCACCACCTGGAAAGTCAAGTACTCCCCATTTTTTTTCATCAATAGTATTTAAAATACTATTTTACCAGTAGTACTGCCAATTTGTTCAGTAAACATTAAGCCCCTATAGTGTACCAGGCAATTGACTGGGCTTTGGGGATACCAAAATTAATAAAGCAGAATCCTTGCCCTTTTCTTATGAAGACAGACATGTAAATGATATAGTGCAGTGATATATTTTATAATAGAAATATATGCAAGGGGCATAAAAGAAAAAGCCCTTCACTGTGCTTGAGGGAGTACATAAAGTTTCATGGTAGTTGTGATATTTAAGTGGAGTATCAAAAAATGAATCTAACAAGTATGAAGGGTAGTCTATTCAGAGGAAACACTATATGCAAAGGCATAGAAGCAAGAGTTAATTTGTTAGCTGATTCCTTCAATCTCTAACTTTTTCAAACAATTTATAGGTCAGGCTTACTAACCAAAATATCTCAGTAAAAATGTTCCCTGGCTCCATGTGATGAAATCTGTTTATATAAATCTAAGACCTTTTTGAATTTTTGTTTAAAAACCTCTGTCTTGTGTAAGGGATGTAATCCCAAGTAATCAAGTCTATTTCATTTTGAAGCCACCTCTGGCACCACCAACCTGAGGTAACAGAGAATTCTCTGTGATCTATAAGAGGATAATGTCACCAAGTTTCCTTAGCAGAAAATTATTTTAAGCACTCTTTTTTTCTACTTTCCTACTCTACCCTGGCTAATTTCTCCCAATAAACCAGTTCTCTGACCCCAGGTCTATTATTCTTCCCTAGTCTTTTTTTTTGAAATCACAACTCTATCAATATAATCCATTTCAAAGTTCTGAGAGGGCATATCAAGCTAAAGTAAAACACAACAAAATTTATGTTGCGAAGTTTCACCCACCCCCAGCAGTATTTGCATTTAAGAGAAGCTTGAGTAGTAGTGCTCCTATATAGTATATTGATACACTGCTATACAATACAGTGAATAACATTTTGAATAAATTGAAATTCCTCCCCCATAGTCTTAAGTTTGGGATTTTGGTATATTTGTCCTGTTTTCTCCATTTTTAGAAGTTAAGCTATGTTTGTTAGGCTTTCTGTTATATTCACTCAATTTGTAAAAGTTCCCATTTTTTGCAAATTTATAAATCAGGACTTGGGTGGTATATTATCAGGAATGTTATTGAGGCTCAGAGTGTTACCTTAGTAGTGGTTTTAATCTTGACATTTAAAAGTAACTGTCTTAACCTCCCTTAGCATGATTATCTCTAGGTCCATTCATGCTGCTGCAAATGGCATTATTTCATTCTTTTTTTTTGTCTGAGTAATGTGCTGTTGTGTGTGTGTGTATAAACCACATCTTTTTGGAAATCAACTACATACAAGGATGGTAAGAAGGTTAAAAGACAAAGTAGTAAAATATCTATATCCATAATCAGCTGAGGGATACACAAAATAGATGTAAAATATGATGTCAAAACAGTAGTGAGGGAAGAAGGGTAAAAATGCAGTTGATAAGATGCATCTGGAATTAAGAGATCAGCAGTTTAAAATTATCACATATGTAGAGAGATTGCCATATATAAATTTAGTGCTAACCGCAAACCAGAAATCTATAATAGATACACTCATATAATAGAGAAAAGAATCCAAATGTTAAGATTAGAGGAAGTCATTGGCTCATAAGGGAAGAGAACAGAAGAAAGGAACAAAAAATTACAAAAACAACTTCAAAACAGTTAAAAAAAAAAGAATAAAAGGATGGAAAATTGTGTCAAGTATCTGGAGTAACTTAAACTCTCTAGTGTACTGCTAGTATGAGTATAAATTGCATAACCACTTTGGAAAATATTTTTTTTATGAACATGGTTGGTTTACTGTATTGTGCTAGTTTCAGGTGTGCAGTGAGGTGATTCATGTATATATATATATATTATATATATATATATAATATATATATATTTGCAGATTCTTTTCACTTATTAAAAAGTAAAAGTAAAAAAAAAAGGTCACTGTCAAGAAAATCTTTTAATGGCATACAGCTTTCATTTATCTGTATTTAGATTTTAAAACTCACTTTTTTCCCAGCTCTGTTGAGATTTAATTGACATATATGCTAAGTAAAGTGAGTCAAACAGAGAAAGACAAATACTGTATGATATCGCATGTGGAATCTGAAAGTCACTTTTTTAAAAAGCAAATACATTTAATTTTTGATTTCTGATTAGCAGCCTCAAATATTTCAGGGTTGTAAGATGTCTAACATTAACTTTATTTGTTCTGTGTGTTTTTTTTTTTTCAGATTCTACTCTGCTATTCAAGTAATGGTCATTATGATTCAGTGTACTCAAAGCAATTTCAGTCAAGTGCAGCTGTTTGTCAAGGTATGTGAAGGCTTTATAAATGTTTGGGTATGCTTACAGATGGTTTGTTGCCAATATTCAAATTGGGGGGCCCACCATAAATAGCTCTTTTAAAACTTTGTTGGTGCCAGTTGAATTTGTATACTGGGTTATAGCTATTTTCACATTGTTATGAAAAACTCTTATTTTGACAACTGGAGTCTTGATTATTTTTTTTCCCTTTAGCTGTATTGTATGAAATTCTCTATAAAGATGTGTTTGTTGTGGATGAAGAAGAGTTGAAGACTGCAGTTGAGTTGTTTCGAAGTGGTTCCAAGAAGAATAGGAACAATGCTGTGACTGGCAATGAGGATGCCCATATTGACTACAAGAATTCAACTCAAGATAGGTAACAAAGGGAAAGGGGATGTCAACTATAGGATCATCTTGTTTCTGTGCATCATTTGAAATTGGAAGGGACCTGGCAGGTTTGTGATTTAGACTATTTCTATACAGTCATCTCTCAACATTTGCAGAGGATTGGTGCCAGGACCCCTGCAAACACCAAAACGCTCAATGCTCAAGCCCCTTATATAAAATGGCTTAGTATGTGCAGTCGGCCCTCTCCATATCCATTGGCTCTGCATCCACAGATTCAACCAGTTCCATCTGCAGTTGTTTGAGAATGTGGAACCTGCTGAAATGAAGGGGCCAACTGCATGTACACACACATGTATGTGTATATGTATGCTCTTTATGTACAGGGATATACATTTTTTAATGGGAGAAGAGACGTTTTACCAAAAGATATGTTGCATTGTGAAACACTCAGGCTTTGGGTGTTTGATACAAGTCAGAATCATTCTTTATTCCTTTTCTCCTGTTAATCTGTCTTGTGTCAATTTTATTATTAGTCCAGTCAGAAGAAGTCAAGAGGGGTGGGGGGTGAATTTTCCCCTCCTGACACATCTCGAGTCTGACCCCAGAATCAGTTTTTTAATTGCTAGAAGAAACTTTAGAACTGTCTAATCCCATGATTCTCAAACTTATATACAAATTACTTAGGGTGGTTGTTTAGAAAGGCAATTTTGGGGCCTCCTCTTAAAATTGAAGGTCAGAGTAGGGCCAGGAATCTACTTTTTAAGCAAGTATACCCAAATATTCTATACAGGTAGGCCATGACCACACTTTGCAGCAGGGGGACAGCTAGTTCTAAATCAGTACCATTGATTTGTAGATGGTAACTGAGGTTCATAGTGGTTACTTGACACATACATCCAGCTAGTAGAAAAGAATGTCTCAGGCTAAAGGGAAGTTTTAGGCGCTTTTAAGTGTGCCTTTGGAACTCACTAAAAGTGTACATTGTGTGGCCTCTTAGGAAGCAGCTATGTTGAACGGATTTATTAGTCAAAACCTTTGAGATCATGAAGTAGCTGTCATCTTATATTTCTTCCTGATTCTTCTGTCTAGAATTCAGATAGATTTGGTGCTAGTCAGATGTAACTTTTTTGTTGTCTTGCAGTTCTATTTCTTGAATGTTTAATGCTTGGTTTTTTCTTTTTTTGGATAAGGAGGTTTTTTTAAACAAACTAACTTACAGTCAGCACTCCTAATCCAGATGTGGAGCCTGTGGATATAAAAGGCTGACGATGAGGGACTTGAGAATCTTGAATGTGGTACCTGCCTGGGGTCCTGGACCCAGTCTCCCATGGATACCAAGAGATGATTGTATTACAGATGTGGGGGGTGGCAACCATTTATATCAGGGTAGAAGTTGCTTCGTGCTTCACTGATTATTCATCCTAAGAACTTAAGGCTTAGGGAACAGACTGGTGGACACAGCGGGGGAAGTAGAGGGTAGACCAATTGAGAAAGTAGCATTGACATACATACACTACCAATGCGTAAAATAGATAACTAGCGGGAAGCTGCTACATAACACAGGGAGCCCAACCTGGTGCTTTTTGATGACCTAGAGGGGTGGAATGGGGGATGGAAGGAGGTTCAAGAGGGAGGGGATAAAATTATGACTGATGCACATTGGTGTATGGCAGAGACCACCACAACATTGTAAAGCAATTATCCTCCAACTAAAAAACCCGAGGCTTACAGAAACTTAAAGTAGTAGGAAGGCAAGATGTATTAGTTATTTTTTGCTACATAACAGTATTTCCACAAACTTAGCAGCTTAAAACAACATTCTTATCTCATAGTTTATGTGGGTTAGGAATCTGGGCACAGCTTAGCTGGGTCTTCTGCTTAGGATGTCACAAGAATGTAATGAGGGTTTTGATCAAGATTGAGTTATCATCTGGAGCTTTGACTGGGGAAAAATCCAGATGGTTCTTGGTAGTATTCAATTCCATGCAGCTCTAGGACTAAGAACTTCAGCTTTTTGTTGACAGCCAGAGAGAACCCTCGGCTCCTTGCTGCATGGGGTTGGTGAACATGGCTGTTTCCTTATAGTCAGCAAAAGAGAGAGAGATCAGCAATACAGGCACTCCATTGTTATGTAGTGTAATGATATCAGTTCAGTTCAATTCAGTCACTCAATCGTGTTCAACTCTTTGCAACCCCATGAACTGCAGCACACCAGGCCTCCCTGTCCATCACCAACTCCCGGAATTTACCTGAACTCATGTCTATGGAGTTGGTGATGCCATCCAACGATCTCATCCTCTGTTGTCCCCTTCTCCTCCCGCCTTCAACCTTTCCCAGCATCAGGGTCTTCAAATGAGTCAGCTCTTCACATCAGGTGGCCAAAGTATTGGAGTTTCAGCTTCAGCATCAGTCCTTCCAATGAATATTCAGGACTGATTTCCTTTAGGATGGACTGGTTGGATCTCCTTGCAGTCCAAGGGGCTCTCAAGTCTTCTCCAGCACCACAGTTCAAAAGCATCAGTTCTTCGGTGCTCAGCTTTCTTTATAGTCCAACTCTCATAGACATACATGACTACTGAAAACCATAGCTTTGACTAGACAGACCTTTGTTGGCAAAGTAATGTTTCTGCTTTTTAATATGCTGTCTAAACCATAGCTTTGACTAGACAGACCTTTGTTGGCAAAGTAATGTTTCTGCTTTTTAATATGCTGTCTAGGTTGGTCATAACTTTCCTTCCAAGGAGTAAAGTGTCTTTTAATTTCATGGCTGAGTCACCATCTGCAGTGATTTTGGAGCCCCCAAAAATATAGTCAGCCATTGTTTCCCCATCTATTTGCCACAAAGTGGTGGGACCAGATGCCATGATCTTAGTTTTCTGAATGTTGCATTTTAAGCCAGTTTTTTCACTCTCCTCTTTCACATTCATCAAGAGGCTCTTTAGTTCTTCTTCACTTTCTACCATAAGGGTGGTGTCATCTGCATATCTGAGGTTATTGATATTTCTCCCCACAATCTTGATTCCAGCTTGTGCTTCATCTAGCCCAGCATTTCACATGATGTACTGTGAATATAAGTTAAATAAGCAGGGTGATAATATACAGTCTTGATGTACTCCTTTTCCTATTTGGAACCAGTCTATTGTTCCATGTCCAGTTCTAACTCTTGCTTCCTGACCTGTATACAGATTTCTCAGGAGGCAGGTAAGGTGGTCTGGCAGTCTCATCTCTTAGTTTGTTGTGATCTACCCAGTCAAAGGCTTTGGCGTAATCAATAAGGCAGAAATAGATGTTTTCCTGGAATTCTCTTGCTTTTTCTATGATCCAGCAGATGTTGGCAATTTGATCTCTGGTTCCTCTGCCTTTTCTAAATTCAGGTTGAACCTCTGGAAGTTCATGTTTCATGTATTGTTGAAGCCTGGCTTGGAGAATTGTGAGCATTACTTTACTAGTGTGTGAGATGAATGCAATTGTGTGGTAGTTTGAACATTTTTTGGCATTGCATTTCTTTGGGATTGGAATGAAAACTGACCTTTTCGCGTCCTATGGCCTCAGCTGAGTTTTCCAAATTTGCTGGCATATTGAGTGCCACACTTGCACAGCATCATCTTTCAGGATTTGAAATAGCTCAACTGGAATTCCATCACATCCACTAGCTTTGTTCGTAGTGTTGCTTTCTAAGGCCTACTTGACTTCACATTCCAGGATGTCTGGCTCTAGGTGAGTGATCACACCATCGTGATTATCTGGGTTGTGAAGATCTTTTTTGTACAGTTCTTCTGTGTATTCTTGCCACCTCTTACTTAATATCTTCTGCTTCTGTTAGGTCCATACCATTCCTGTCCTTTATTGACAGGCCATCTTTGCATGAAATGTTCCCTTGGTATCTCTAATTTTCTTGAAGAGATCTCTAGTCTTCCCCATTCTGTTGTTTTCCTCTGTTTCTTTGCACTGATCACTGAGGTAGGCTTTCCTATCTCTCCTTGCTCTTCTCTGGAACTCTGCATTCAAATGGGTTTATCTTTCCTTTTCTCCTTTGCTTTTCATGTCTCTTCTTTTCACAGCTATTTGTAAGGCCTCCTCAGACAGCCATTTTGCTTTTTTTGCATTTCTTTTTCTTGGAGATGATCTTTATCCCTGTCTCCTATACAGTGTCACACACCTCTGTCCATAGTTCATTAGGCAGTCTGTCTATCAGATCTAGTCCCTTAAATCTATTTCTCACTTCACTGTGTAATCGTAAGTGATTTGATTTAGGTCATACCTGAGTGGTCTAGTGGTTTTCCCTACTTTCTTCAATATAAAGTCTGAATTTGGCAATAAGGAGTTCATGATCTGAGCCACAGTCTGCTCCTGGTCTCGTTTTTGCTGACCATATAGAGCTTCTCCATCTTTGGCTGCAAAGAATATAATCAATCTGATTTTGGTGTTGACCATTTGGTGATGTCCATGTGTAGAGTCTTCTCTTGTGTTGTTGGAAGAGGGTGTTTGCTATGACCAGTGCATTCTCTTGGCAGAACTCGATTAGCCTTTGCCCTGCTTCATTCTGTACTCCAAGGCCAAATTTGCCTGTTACTCCAGGTGTTTCTTGACTTCCTACTTTTGCATTCCAGTCCCCTGTAATGAAAAGGACATCTTTCTTGGGTGTTAGTTCTAGAAGGTCTTGTATGTCTTTATAGAACCATTCAGCTTCTTCAGCATTACTGGTTGGGGCATAGTCTTGGATTACTGTGATACTGAATGGTTTGCCTTTTAAATGAACAGAGATCATTCTGTTGTTTTGAGATTGCATCCAAGTACTGTATTTTGGACTCTTTTGTTGACTATGATGTCTACTCCATTTCTTCTAAGGGATTCTTGCTTACAGTAGTGGATATAATGGTCATCTGGGTTAAATTCACCCATTCCAGTCCATTTTAGTTCGCTAATTCCTAAAATGTCGACGTTCACTCTTGCCATCTCCTGTTTGACCACTTCCAATTTGCCTTGATTCATGGACCTAACATTCCAGGTTCCTACGCAATATGGCTCTTTACAGCATCGGACTTTACTTCCATCACCAGTCATATCCACAACTGGGTGGTGTTTTTGCTTTGGCTCTGTCTCTTCATTCTTTCTGCAGTTATTTCTCCGCTCATCTCCAGGAACATATTGGGCACCTACCAACCTGGGGAGTTCATCTTTCAGTGTCCTATCTTTTTACCTTTTCATACTGTTCATGGGGTTCTCAAGGCAAGAATACTCTACATCATGTATATAATGATATACATCCTGTCTATTGGTTAGATGCAGACTTAGAGGGGAATCATACAAGCATGTCAGTACCAGGAGGTGGGGACCATCGGGACCATCTTAAGATTTTGTCCCCACAGGAGGGGTGAAATACAGGAGGTGTATGTAGCACGTACTTTAAGAAAAAGAAGCATAATATTGAGATGTTGGTATGAAATATTTGGAAGAAAGAAATATTTGCCTCATTTTTAGAACTGAACTACTTTACCACTAGGTGGTGGTATAGTCATTAGACTTAAGACTTCTTAGCTACTGCATTTATATAAAGCTCTTTGTTCTAAATCTTTTCAATTAGGACTGAAGAGTGGGGTGCCTGCTGCAATGTTGAAAATATACCAGAGGGGTACAATCAAGGAACAGAAGAAACAAAGGTTTGAGATCTTCTAGGGCAAAGAATTTTCCTAATCTTGGCTTGCAATATTATAAGTTAAACTAGTAAAGGTCAAATGGTCCATTTTAGTTATATAGGGTGGGGGAGGAGCTGATGTTTTCCTTTGTGGAAATCTTGATCTGAAAATGTAAAATGTGTGCTTAATGTTCTCTGAATTTTTATTCTTGTGAAATTGTAATTTTTTTCCAAAGCTTACTCTGAACACTTCAGAAATTTCAGAAGCTGCTGTTTTCAAGTTAAAGTGATATTAGAAACCTAGTGGATATTTAGTTTGCAGTCAATCTTCTGTTGCTAAGGTTTCTTTTTGTCATTAAAGAGAATAATGTTTATTCCTGTTTTACTCAAAGAAAATAGGCAGTATTCCTAGTTGGAGAAGCAAGAGGAATTTTACTGTCTGTACAGGTCTAAAATCAAGCAGACCTTCAGTTTGAGACTAGCTAAATAGGGCAAATATTACTAGAACAATCTTTGTGTATGCCCTTAAGTGCTGGTAATTTGGAAACAGTATGGAATACCATGAAATTCTAGGAAAGCAGAAGAAAAAGCTAATTCTTTGGAAATTGTAACAGATTTTGATCAAAATGAAGTAAAGTTTTCAGATTTGTCCAGGTGACTTTAGGGTACAGAAACACTTGCACCTCTGTGTGTGTATCAAGATGAGACTTGTTGAATAGCCCTGACTGAATCTTTAATTCTGGTCTGTGTTGCATTGGTTTATATATGTCCTGAGTTACTGGATGCTTTAGGAAATATTCCCCTTCTGCCATCTATAACCTTTTAGATTTATGCATATTACTTATTTAGACTCCTGATTTTTAAAATACACAGTAAAACTTATTGTGTTTTTTATTTCTTTTAATATAGAAGGAAAGGCCTATATGTACATAGTTTTAAAAGAACCTTATTTCTTCCTTCTTCATAGAAGGAAGACTTAAGGATGGTGAGTTGTAGCATGATTATTTTTGTTTTAGTCTCCAGAAAATACATCAAAGATGCTCTTCCCCTATAAGGTGCTCAAAGCCCTGGATCCAGAAATCTATCGTAATGTAGAATTTGATGTTTGGTTGGACAGCAGAAAAGGTAATGAAATAACAGGATATTTTTGAATCCTGACAGATCTAGGACAATTTTGCAAATTCTTTTTAAATAAGAGATGTTTTCAAACCATGGTTATGAAAAACACTTTTACATGTTTATATGGTACTTTTTAGCCTACTCAATACATAATTTAAGTCCAAAAGAGGAAGCAAATAGTTATAGAATTGGTAAGGGATCTTTTAGAATCTGATGTTCATCAGGGACTTCAACTTTGCAAAGACTCTGTCTTTAGATAACTTTAAGAGTACCAGAATTGTAAGTGGAAATAAGTTCCACTTAAGTTTAATGTGTTAAGATGGATGATAGATGAATAGGTCAAGTGTTAGCAAACTGCGACATGTGAGTCAAATCCAATCTGCCACCTGTTTTTGTATGGTCCATGAACTAAGAATGGTTTTCTATTTTTAAGTGGCAAGGAAAAATTAAAAGAACAATATGTTGTGATACATGAAAATTATATTCAATTTTCAGTGACCGTAAGGTTTTATGACAGATTTAAATAGTTGCGACAGAGTCTGTATGGCGTACATTCTTTAAAATATTTATTATCTGGCTCTTTACAGAGAACATTTGCCAACCCTTGAAATAGGTAATTGTTTCTCTCTCCTTATAACTAAGTTGATCAAATTAGGTCTTAAAGTTCTGCCATCAGTGTAGCCTTTAATGTTTCGTATTCAACTCCTTGGACCTTGGAGTGAACCTAGGTATAGTTAATAATCTAGAATGAGGTTAATACCTTGTAGAACACAATACATTGCTAAAAATACAGTTGACCCTTGAACAACTGATCCTCCAAGTGGTTGAAAATCCAGATATAATTTGTAGTCTGCCCTCAGTATTCCCAATTCCTCTGTATCCACAGTTCCACATCCTCAGATTCAACCAACCTCGGTACTTGTAGTACTATTGAAAAAAATCCATATATGAGTGGATCCCTGCAGTTCAAACCCATATTGTTCAAGGGAAAACTGTGTTGCCTTGAAGAAGCTGCATAGTGTTTTTTTTTAATTTTTTAAAAAATTGAAGTGTTACTTTCAAATTGAACCTTATTGGTATATGACTAAATCTAAGATTACAACCTCCAAGTTTCCACTTATTTGTGTCTTATAGCACGGAACTATTCTGGCAAATCTCCTTAAATCGACCATAGTAATAACCTGTTAAGAGTGATGGTAAGACCTTTCAGGACAGTGGTCCCCAACCTTTTTGTCACTAGGGACTGATTTCGTGGAAGACAATTTTTCCATGGACCAGGAGGGGAATAGTTTTGGGATGGTTCAAGCACATTACATGTATTGTGCACTTTATTTTTATTATTACATCAGCTCCACCTCAGATCATCAGGCGTTAGATCCCGGAGGTTGGGGAACCCTGCTTCAGGACATTTTCCCTACAGATTTTAGATTATAGGGGTAGGTAGCATTGTCAAAAACACTGTGGTAAAAACAAATTAGAAAATGAACTGTTGTAAAACAGGAAAGGAACCAGTTCAGTTGAGCTTGAATCTTCATTTTCTTTTAATAGAACTTCAAAAATCTGATTATATGGAGTATGCTGGGAGACAGTACTATTTGGGAGACAAATGTCAGGTTAGTTTCTTCTTTAAAGAATCAGTAATTTGTTTTTCTGAGATTGTGGCTTTAGTCATTAATATGTGATTAACAAAACTAATTACTGTTTATGTTAGGTTTTAACTACAAACTTGTGATTATATGTAAAGTGTAAAGCTTTTTCAGCTTCTGCTGCCTCCATTGAACTGGACTGGCAGTGTTAACTGCTTTAATAAGTAGATACTGAACTCCATTTGGGGAGAAGTATTTTTGCTTAGCAAAAGCCAGATCTGCTGATAGACTCAAGACTAGATGTGTTCTTACTGTCTCTTCACCTCTTTCAGGTTCGCTTGGAATCAGGTGGAAGATATTATAATGCTCATATTCAGGAAGTTGGAAATGAAAACAGTTCAGTAACAGTATTCATTGAAGAGCTGGCAGAAAAGTAAGAATATAATAATTTGTTGAATTAACTAAAATCTTTGACTCTTGATGCCTTTTTATAGTATTAAATTGAGAATTACCAGGATGCTAGTAAGAGAACAAAGTTATATCTGGTACTGGCCTAAGATGACTTATCTTGAATTGTAAAAGCATGTGATGAAGTATGAAATTTCAGTATATCTATGCATAAATTTTGAAATCCTAGGTAATAGTTTATTAGAAATATTAAGTACAACAAAATTCTGATATAATTTTATACTAATTTGAAAGCTAGTTTGCTAACTGAGCCTCTGCCAATATCAAATTAGGCTTGTCCATTCATTCTCAAACTTTAACATACCCCAGAATTACATGGAGAGCTTGTTAAAATTCAGATTGATGAGCTCTGTCCCCAAAGTTTGATTTAGTAAGTTTGTGGTGGGGTCCAAGACTTTGAACTTGTAATAAGTTTCCAGGTGATACTAATGCTGTTGGTCCACTTTGAGAACCATTAAGCTAGGCTGTGCTGCCCTAACAACCAGACTCTCAGCAAACTTAAGAAAGAGTTCATTTCTTTCTCATTTAGCATGTTCATAGTAGGGCAACAAAGGGGCCCAGGTTGACAAGGGCTCTATCCAGACATACGCTTCTGTGATCACGGGCAGGTGGAAAATGAAAACATGACAAACCATGTGCTGACTTTTAAAGCACATGCTCACATTTTACTGGCCAAAACACGTTACATAATTAAGCCTAAAGTCAGTGGGGTGAGAAAATATAATCCTTCTCCAAGGAGAGGCAACAATTATTTGTAAACTAGTCTACCACAATCTTTCCTACTGAATGTGATATGTGCTATAAACAGCTGTGAATTTATACAAACTGCTCTTTGTTTTCTAATGTACAAAGAAGGAGGCTAGGGGTTGCAGGTTTAAGTAGAAAACACTTGAAAATGAGGCAGGAGGGATGTGTATCAAATGAGAATTGACTGTTTTGCAGTGCCTTCATGTTGTTATCTCTACCTTTAAGGCATGTTGTTCCACTAGCTGATTTAAAACCAGTTACCCAAGTGACACCTGTTCCTGCCTGGAATGCTATGCCCAGTAGGAAAGGAAGAAGTTACCAGAAAATTTCTGGGGGCTACATCCCAGAAATAGGTTTGTATACTGAAAGTTTTATTATTTTCCTCCTCTTTTACTTATCTACATTGCACTTATTTTTAAAGCTGTAACTTAAGTCTTATCCTGGTTTAGAGTTCCTCCTTTGACACTATTGAAGCTTTGGAATGGATAATACTTTGTTGTAGGAAGCGGTCCTGTGCATTGTAGGATGCTTGGCAGCATCCCTGGCCTCTACTCACTAGGTGCCAGCAGCATTCTTCTCCAGGTTATGACAACCAAAAATGTCTCCAGATATTGCCAAATGTGCCACAAGGAGGGAAGGGGCAAAATTGTCCCTAGCTGAGAAATACTGTGTAGGTGACTTTGTTTAAGCTTAAGCTGGGGTGGACTTTAAGCTCTAAAACTTGAAAGGAAAAGATTTCTCAAAGAACTAGGAAAGCATCTCATGGAGCAACCAGAGATATTAATAGGCATAATTTCTTGGATAATAATAACATAGGAGATTGAATGACTGACTCTGTTTTGATGACAAAAGTTGCCTGTACTAAAGATAGTGTTGAGATGTCCATTGATACAGAAGTTACTTGTTCATTTTGCCCTTCCAAATGGAACACCTAGTACATCCTTTGAAAATACAGAAATTTCTTCCCTTGTATTCATATGGATTTCCTAGAAAAACATCTTGAGTGTTCTAGACATTTGTGGGATGCCTTGGACCTTTTGCTTTGGTTATGAAGCTAATTGCTTACTGCTTTGTTTTCTTGAAAGCTATGTCAGAGATGGACATGAAGCAACGGAAGAAGATGTTCAAGAAAGTTAGAGGGAAAGAGGTTTATATGACTATGGCTTACAGCAGGGCAGAACCCCTTCTCCCACCCAGGCTTCAGCACAGTATGCATTATGGGCATGACTCTCCAATGCACTACTCACAGACAGCTGGCAATGTTATGTCTAATGAACATTTTCATCCTCAACATTCATCTCAGAGACAAGGTCGGGGATATGGGATGCCCAGGTAGGTCTTAACTAACTTTGAAGATAATGTACATCTCTGTTTAGACATTGGAAATAATTCCTGGGCAGAATTATGCTGGAACTTAGAAATATCTTAATAGTTTAAATTTCTCTTATAATCTCTACCTGAAAGTACATAGAGAATGGCAATGATGTATACTTAAATTCTTGTGAAACTTATGGAAGACTCGTATTCTCACAGTCTAGGAGAATATGGAGCAGTTGAAAAGATGCTAGAAGATAGAATGCCATCAAGCTGAGTGCCATGTATATGGCACTGAATCTATCAATAATGAGTAGGCCAAACCATAATTTAAAAGAATAGGAAAAAAGAATGTATGTATATGTATAACTGAATCACTTACAGCAGGAATTAATACAACATTGTAAATCAGCTATACTTCAATTAAAAACAATGGATAGTACTAATGTCAGTAGTGAGGAAAGCAAAGCTCTTTCTATTTGATTGTTTTTAGAAAGATATGTTAATTCTATTTAACTACAAAGACTGACTACTCAAGCACTAGTAAATAAGAGTTTTGTTTTTTTCCCCCCGTTATTCTTAGGGATTCATCTCGCTTTATAAACAGGCACAACATGGCAGGCCCTAAAGTTGGTTTTTACCCTGGTCCAGGTAAAAGGTGCTGCCAGAGCTATGATAACTTCTCCTATAGATCTCGGTAAGTGAACTTTAAATGTGGAAGGTTAAAGAAAATTAGTGAGTCTGACTTCATTGCTATGCAATAAATATATGAACTAATATTTTTAAAATGTCAACATTGAGGCATTTGAACTAGTATTTATAAATTTAGAAACAAGTTAGTATCATATTTAATCTTTTTATCCTCTTCTCATTCTGCAAACTTCTTAAGTTCCTTTAGACGTAGTCACCGCCAGATGCATTGTATGAATAAGGAGTGCCAATTTAGCTTTGCTCCAGAGAATGGACAGATGCCCAGGGGCTTGGAAGAAACCATTACTTTTTATGAAGTTGAAGAAGGGGATGAGACTGCGTATCCAGCTTTACCTGTAAGTAGTTCAAAATTTTACTAACAAAGCTATTTACTTTTCTCTTTTATTTTTTTAAGTAAAGGTAATGTGGATAAATTTTAGCTATTTTGCAAATTACCAAATAAAGCCCTTCCTGGAAAACATGAGTTTTTGTCTTAGAGCTTTTAAAAATTAGGGGAATTTTTTAAGCTGTTCTTACAGAAGAGGTGTAGAGGTGGACTTGCCTATATAAGTATGGGCTAAAATTTTCTGTTTTCTTGATCATTACTTCCTCACATATTTTTGATTCTGAAATACATTTAAAATAATTGTAGGTTTTTCTCTGACTATATAGGGACACTGTGTTTGTGTGTATCTCTTTGGTACAGAATCATGGAGGGCCCTCTACAATGGTTCCTGCTTCTTCGAGATACTGTGTTGCAAGGCAAGGACATAGCTCAGGCAAACAGCCTTTGAATTCAGAGGAGGGTGATGGCCAGAGTGACGGTGGTGAGTCAGTTACAGTTCAGTATTTTTTAAAAAGATGATTTTTGTGGTATGAGCACAACAGGGCTAAAGTTTTGGTTTGGAAAGGTTCCCACTCTGTTCTGGCAGCTCATTTTGAAAATTATCAGTTCTTCTATCAGAGCTTGCTAGATTTTGAAGATGTTTTGATATTTTTCAGAAAGACAGACTTCTATTTCTGTAAGACCACTACATTGTTAAAATGTTAAGTTCTCTGATAGGTCTTCAGTGAGTGTTGATTTGGTGAGATTTCAGTATTGGAAATATCTATTCTTTATTAGTAAGGAACTGTTCATGTTGTCCATACCATTTGTATAATTACTTTAGATTTTTCCTGTGATTGTTGTTTTACAAGACTGCCATGAAATAATTTCTTTTCCTGAAGAAATCTATTTGATCTGTAAACATTACTATTCATTGAGTTCTAATGGCCATATACTGTACTAAGCAATTATATTTAAAATTTAATATAATACTTTGTCCCTCTGAGGAATGTGTATCTTTGTTTTATATATGAGGAAATTGAGATTCAAAGGGAAAATGACATATAGCCAAAATCATATACTTGGTAAATGGCAGAGATTTAATTATTTATAACAGCTTTACTTAGATATAACTGACACATTTGTACACTTCACCTAACATGTACAATTCAGTGTTTAAAGTGAAAATGGTGGCTTTCAGTATAGTCATGAAGTTTCATACATCATCACAATCAATTTTAGAAAAAGAAACCCTCTACCCATTAGTGGCCTTCCCTAGTGGCTCAGCTGGTAAAGAATCCGCCTACAATGTGGGAGACCTGGGTTTGATCCCTGGCTTGGAAAAATCCCCTGGAGAAGGGAAAGGCTACCCACTCCTTTATTCTGGCCTGGAGAATTCCATGGATTGTATAGTCCATGGGGTCCAAAGAGTTGGACATGACAGAATGACTTTCACTTCACCAGTGACTCAGACAGTAGAGGATCTGCCTGCAATGCAGGAGACCTGGGTTCAGTTCTTGGGTTGGGAAGATCCCCTGGAGAAGGGAATGGCAACCCACTCCAGTATTCTTGCCTGGAGAATTCCATGGACAGAGGAGCCTGAGAGGCTATAGCCCAGGAAGTCAAAGAGTCAGACATGACTGAGCGACTAACACTTTTACCTATATTAGTGGTCATTCTCCATTATCCCCCCAGCATCCCTTTGAATGATTTGACTTACTGGTCAGCGTCTTTTCTTGTTATATTCTTGCTGCAATTTATGATGAAGAAAATAGATATTTTTAAAAATTTAATTAGGACAAAATATCTAGCCCAAGAATTATCTTTGAAGAATTTTTACATGCATGTGTATGCCTGTGCTTATGTATGTGTATTCGCTGCTCTTTTTCTCAGGATGACCCTTTGTCTATTTCTTTTAGCGTGGTGGGTACCTTCAGATGTACTGTTCACCTATAGTGGCATATTTAGAGTAACCAAGTATTTTTTCTCACCTTAAATCCTGTTTTCTGGAGGAGCTGCCTGCTTGTGTATTTGACAAGTGACATGTTTAATAATCAAATCCACTTTTGACCTTTGAGGTTTTATTTGGTGGAAAGTGGTCCAACTGAAGGTTGATTTTCTCTGAGTTTCAATGAGATAGCAGTCTTAGAGAAAAGTACTTCAGTCCTCTAAGCCATCTTCTGACAACAAACTGATTTTCAATGTATTATTTACCTGTATCAGGCTGAAAAACAGATGAGGCATGACATATTCCTTTAATGTTCACCTAAGCAACCTGTTGGTTTATTATACTCACATTACTTTATAATCACCATTTCCTATATGTCAAGCATCATGCTATGTTCTTTTCACCCCACTATGAGCTAGGTACTATTATCCCTGTTTTACAGTGAAGAAATGAAGAGCCAGAAATTAAATAACCTGCCTAAAGTGATACAGTTATTCAAGATTCAAATCTAGACAGTCCTAACTTCAGAGCCAGTGAAGTTAATCACCATAATCTACTGCCAGAATTGGACAGAGCTGGGTTTTTCACGTCTGCCTGAACTCTTAAGAACCAAGGGAATTTTCAAAGGAGAAATTTGTGCTGTTTATAGCCAGTCTGATTTTAATATCTGTTGACTAGTATGAAAGCTTTAAATCACTTGTTTCAAGGATGTGTACATTTTAGTTCTGAACATGTACCCATAAAACTTGAGAAAAAGCAAGTGCTGGCCATCTGATACTGCTGAGCAAAAAGCTCTACATAGATGCACTTTTTCTGTCTTTTTTTCTAGGGGGATATCATGAAGAATATATTTATCCTTCAGGTCAGTGAGATCTGATATTCATTATTTATAAAATTTCAAACTATAAAATAATGCTCATTATTATACTTTGGTTATATCTTCTAGAACCAGACTATGATACTTCAGGTGTTTATAGCACAGCTGAATCTACTGCAAACTTGGTAGGTATTTAATTATAGTCACAAACACATATAACTCCTGTGTAATAGAGCACTGTTCTAAGAGCTATGCACTTAAATGTGTTTAAGTCAGAACAGTCCTGTGAAGTATTAGGGTATCATTCTGATTTTGTAGATGAAGAAATTGAGACCCAGAAATTAGCTCATCTAAGATCACATTTTTCTGGAAATTATCCTAGATGTTCCTAATATGTGTTGATACAAGAGGAAATTTGAACATTGGCAGTGATGATTTTTTAAGAGGATTTTTGTCATGGGTCATTAATCTCAGGTACTTAATATAGCAAAAGTTTCTTTCTGGGTTATGCTACTTGTGTAGTGTAGGTCTTCAGGAGGGCTCTGCTTAGGGGATTAGGCTGATGGAAGCTCCATTCATGATTGGTAAGACAGGAAACACAAGGTAGTGAATGGTACACTGACTCTTACAGCTTCCACGTGGAGGTGACACGTATTACTTACTTTTCCATTTCTTTTTCACTGGACTGAGCATGTTTCCCTTGAGACTCTTAACTTCTCTGTGCCTGGAAGTCAAAAACCTGGAAATATTTTAATAGCACTAAGGATTACAACATTCAACGAAACTCCCTCACACAGACCAATTACTTCCTTCCACCTCAAAGGAGGCAACCCCAAAATCTCCTTCAGTGTGATTAAACTCAGAGCCCAAGGTTTCTGGAAAATGTGTAGTACTCTTTGTATTGGATCCAGATGTGGTTCCTCTTGATCTGGAGTCCTAAAACCAAAGATACAAAGTTATTTACCCCCTACATACCCAATTTACAGTGGTAGAGCAGGGACTAAAAAATTGCAATTAAAATTCCCATCAGATCCAGGGAGAATGGGAGAAACAGTTACTGGCCTGTAACAGTTCTGACGTAATGCTGGACAGACATTTTGAGGGCCCCCATCCTGGACATTGGGACTGTTCCCTGGAGAAGCTCCCTGGTTAATTGTTTACTGGGGCTCTTGATTATGCCACAGCCCTTTCTTCCTTGGTCATATTTGAAGTAGGCATTGGAGAATAATCCTTGTTGGCAGCTGAGCAGCCTCCTCACACTGCTTCTTACTCATAGGAAATTGAGAGCCCAAAGTTGGTTTTTAATTTTAATTGGATAGTTTTAGTTCTCATGGTTTCCTTGGCTGTGTGATTAATTTATTGTACAGCTTCTCTGATTCCTGTTAGTTTCATGTGCCAGTAGCCATACTGACATTAGATTTGCTATAATTCTTTGCATTCTTATTCCTTTCATGGCTCAGCGGGTAAAGAATACGCCTACAATGCAGGAGACACAGGAGACACAGGTTCAACCCTGGGTTGGGAAGATCCCCTGGAGGAGGAAATGGCAACCCACTCCAGTATTCTTGCCTGGAAAATCCCATGGACAGAGAAATCTGGTGGACTACAGTACATGGGTCACAAAGAGTTGGACACGGCTGAGAGACGAAGACACACATTCCTTCACGTTCTTATCCCTGTTTCTCTACTTGAGTGCAAATACCTTGAGCTTATCAGTCATTGATAGAAGAGTCATAACCTTTGAATACTTTCCCATGAGCCATTTTGTCCAAGTGCAAGGACTCACTGGGTGTTATATCCTTAATTGTACTCCTGGTTTGAGATACCTTAGTGCAGTCATATTTTAATGATTTCAATCTTGCTTCAAGGCCAGCTTTTAACTTCTCTTTGTTGTTCAAAATATTTATCAATTTTATCTTTTACAGTTTTGAGTTGAAGCACTTACCTCTTCAAACCCTAAAAGTCCCAGTATTCAAGGATTCTATTCCCTTTCATTCCTGCCTACAAACTACTTTTCCTTACACATCTTAAACTACCTTGCTAAAATCTGCCAGCAGTAATCAAAACACAAAACTAATGTTCTGTTTCGTAAACCTCTTCCCTTAAGAGCTACAAGTTCATAATCTTCTCAAGTCAAGTTTCTGTTACAGCAGCACCCTAATTTTAGTTACCAGTTACTGTTTTGGTCAAGCTAAGTTATGCTGTGGCAGCAATTGCCCAAAATCTCAGCGGCTTAACACAGTTGTTCTTGCTAATGTTATAGGTCCAGTGCAGGTTGGTAGCAGGCCTTTGTTCATCAGAGTCACTCAAGAACCCAAGCTGATGGACCATGTACTTTCATAGTCATCTTGGCAGAGCTGAAGATAAGGAAATTAAACACTGGGTATCAATATTTTTGCTCATATGTCATTGTCCAAACAAGCCACAAGGGCATACCTAACTAGATGAGGCCAGGAAGAACAACATACCCATGTACCTAGGGAGGAGAATTGGAATATCTGTGAAGAAGTTGAATGACTACCTTCTGTTCTCTGTGATTAATTTAAATTTTGATAGATAGCTTCATGTACTTAATTTTTGTTTTTACTGTTTAGGCACTACATCTTAGGAAGGTGAAGAAAACTGTGATATATAATTCTCTTCCCATTATTTCTTCTTACCTTCCTTTCCCCCTGCTAGAGAAACAGTTTTTCCCCTCCCTCTGTCATTACTATTCTCAGTATTACATGCTTTTTATACCATTTCTTGAAATAGCCACCCAAGTTGAAAAAGCAAGTGAAAATCTCACCTTCAGGGATGACAAGAGTAGACATTTTCTTTTTGTCTCTTTAATTTTATTTGTTACATCTTCCTTTTTGTTCTGAACTTACTTTATCGTACATCCCCAGTAGGTTTCAATCTCTTCATGATGTGTTCTGCCCCCATGCCCCAGTCATCAAGTTTCTAAGTAATTTTTCCACAGCATTCTGAGAGGAGAGGACCTCTGCAGGACTTTAAGATTTCCAGGCACAGATTCTTTTTCTAACCACAGCATTTATTATTCTTACTTCCACGCCTAAGTCTCACCTAAATCCTTCTCTAGAATTGTTTGGAATTCACACTGGGCCTTCTGAGCCAGGGCTGAGTTCACTTTTTTGCAGGTATTTGGTTTGCACTTGGGGCTTCCCGAGGCCAGAGTTAGATCCCTGGGTTGGGAAGATCCCCTGGAGAAAGGAATGGCAACACATTCCAGTATTTTTGCCTAGAGAATTCCATGGATTAGGGGAGCCTGGCTGGCTACAGTCTATGGGGTGGCAGAGTTGGACACGACTGAGTGACTAACACTTTCACTTTGTGCTATACTTGAAACAAAACTTTTGAAATGTTCACTCTTTAGTCCACGTTAAGTTGTGCTTGTCTTTGTCACATTGTGGTTCCTCTTGTTTCCTGTGATTACTTCCCCTGATTTCCTCTGTGTTCTTGCTATGAGTACCAGTTTCTGCTGCTAGTTTATTTTCCTGTCATGACAGTCTGTCATGCATAATTCTGAGTCCTTTAAAATCATTTTTGCTTTCACAAAGACAAGGTCTTGAACCATAGGAGAATGATGTTTGGGTTATACTACATCCTGCTTGTAGGATGCATCTGACCAGTTATCTACCCTTGTCCCAAGCTGTATCTTTAGATGGATTTCTTTCTTTTAGCAACACTGTTGCTGGTCCTACTGATTTTGAAGTTTTTATGGCAAGAGAGGACACTGAGAAAGTGTTTAAATTACAGTCCTCCATTACATTTTAGTATCTGCATTGCGACTAGACTTGGATATGATCAAGATTTCTACAGTAGGACATATTAGGTTAGTGCAAAAGTAATTGCGGTTTTTGTGTTGTTGAAATTTGCCTTTGTACTGGAATACATTCTTAAATAAATGTGGTTGTGTTATACATGATTTTAATGTGCATTTCTCAGTTTTTGTTTTTTTCTAATGACTTGTTGTGCAGTTTATTTTTTATTTTAGACTGTGGAAATGATGTTAGACAAAAAGTAAATTTGAGTGATTTTCTAATTCGATTTCAAAATGGATTGTAAAGCAGCAGAGACAACTCGCAACAACAATGCATTTGACCCAGGAACTGCTAAAGAGCATACAGTGCAGTGGTGGTTCAAGAAGTTTTGCAAAGTAGTTAAGAGCCTTCAAGATGAGGAGTATAGTGGCCAGCCATCGGAAGTTGACAAGAACCAATTGAGAGCAATCATTGAAGCTGATCCTCTTACAACAATCCAAGAAATTGCTGAAAAACTCAGTGTCAACCATTCTGTGGTCATTTGGCATTTGAAGCAAATTGGAAAGGTGGGAAAGCGTGATAAGTGGGTGCTTCATGAGCTGATCTGAAATAAAAAAACATCATTGTTTGGAAGTGTCATCTTCTCTTACTCTGTGCAACAACAGCAAATCATTTCTTGATTGGACTGTGATATGTAATGAAAAGTGGATTTTATATAACTGGTGATGACCAGCTCAGTGGTTGGAACAATAAGAAGCTCCAAAGTACTCCCCACAGCCAAACTTGCACCAAGAAAAGGTCATGGTCACTGTTTGGTGGTCTGCTGCCAGTCTGATACACTATAATTTTCTGGATCCCTGCGAAACCATTACATCTGAGAAGTATGCTCAGAAAATGAATGAGATGCACTGCAAACTGCAATGCCTGCAGCTGGCATCAGTCAACAGAAAGGGCTGCATTCTCCATGACAGCGCCCAACCACATGTTGTACAACCAGCACTTCAAAAGTTGAATGAATTGGGCTCTGAAGCTCTACCTCGTCTCCCATACTCACCTGACCTCTTGCTGACTGACTACCACTTCTTCAAGCATATCGACAACGTTTTGCAGGGAAAACACTTCCACAACCAGTAGGATGCAGAAAGTGTTTTCCAGAGTTTGTCAAATCCCAAAGCACAGATTTTTATGCTAAAGGAATAAGCAAGCTTATTTCTCATTGGCAAAAATGTGTTTATTGTAATGGTTCCTGTTTTGATGAATAAAGATGTGTTTGAACCTACTTACAATGATTTAAAATTCACAGTCTGAAACCGCAATTACGTCTGCACCAACCTAATAGAACAGTCACCTTAGTCAGGCACTAGAGTGATGCCTTTTGGAGTGTTATCATAGTAGTCATTTCCAAATCTGAATACTTTTAGGACAGATCAGTTTCACTTAATTTTAGGAGATGTTGAAACAAAGCAGATCTTTTATTGGTGTATTGTTTAACATGTTGATTTCCCCATATTTGTATTTGTGTATTCATTAAAGTCTCTTCAGGCTAGAAGACCATGTTCTGTGCCTCCTCAGGACACAGTTACCTCATACAACTACCCCCAGAAGGTAATCTTTATAGTTTTATTTTGCATTTAGTTGAAGTGGCCTGACAGAGGAAAATGAATTTTTTCTTTTTGTTCTCTTTTCCCTTCATTATACTTCAAAGAAGCTGCTTATATTCTTATGTTAAGTATTCTTATACTTCCTGGTGCCTGGCACAGTATTTAGTAAATTTATTAACAAATTGATTGATCATCTACTCTGTTTCAGACACTCTTCTACGTGCTGACACTAAACTATTCATAGTCTGTCTACTCTGAAACTCTTACATAATGAATGAGTTAATGTCAGTTTCCTGTCAAGTCTGTCATTTCCTGGAAATTAAAATGTAAAGCTTTCCTATAGAATGGGGAGCTGGCACCAAAAAGGTAGCTGAAACCGTAGGAGTTAGTAAGATCATCCTGGGAAAAGGAAGAGTTAGAAGAACTTCTAGAACAGAGCCTGTGTATCACCATTTTAAAAATGGGTAGAGAAGGAATAACCAAGGAGGGAGGAAAGCAGGAGAGTGTATTATTATGGAAGTCCAGGAAGAAAATATTGCAATGAATAGTCATGTCAGTTGCTGCCAAGCGGTCAAGCAACATAAGGACTAGAAAGAGTCTACTATGACTTGTTGTCATGGAGATCACTGTGACTTTGAATATAATTTCTGAGAACCAGAGAGGGTAGCAACCACATTGCAATGGGTAATAAGAAAATGGAGACTGCAAGTAAGGATGGTATTCATGAAGAAGAAGAAGCTGTTATCATTTATTGAACATCTCTTTGTGCACAGCCCTTTATTGGGTGCTGTGGCCTAATCAGAAAAACAAATTGCAGTCTCATGAAGTTTTTCTAAAAAAGCAAAGAACACTTTTTTAAGTGTGTTTGTATGGGGAAATATATATGTATGTTAAAAATGCAGTATAAATTTCTGGATAATATTCAAGAAACCCAGAGGTTACTTGTTTGTTAAGAGAGGAGCTAAGCAGTTGGAAGACAGGGGTTGGAGGGAAATTTTTCATTGTATATACAATTTTATACTTGGTTTTTGAATAATAATAATGCATTACCTTTCAAGAAAAATATTAAAAAGTAAAGCTCTTAAAGTAATCTGGGATCTTCTAAAAGAAATAACCTTTCTATATTAGGTTTACATGAAGATTGATTTCTTGGTGTTATCAGAATACTATTTCCTGAAATTTAGGATCAGATAAGAGACTAATTTTATTTGAGAAACCAAAGAGTTCTAAAATTTCTTCCACACTTACAGGTGATGGTAAATTCTGCAGCAATTGCAGCTTCCTGTGCCAATAATGTTCCAGCTCCAGTCTTACCTAACTGTGCAGCCGCTAATCAAGCTAGTAGTACCACTTCAGTTTCCTCACAGAATGCTATACAGCCTCTATTTGTATCTCCACCTACACAAGGCAGGCCAGGTAGGTTATTAGTGGTTGCTTACTTTGGAAGCCTCTTTTTCTATTTGTGGACATGCACATACAGCAATTCTAGTGATTAGATGAAATTACTTGAATCTCCAGTCTTAAGTTTGTTTAACCTACTTAATAATGTATGTTGTATAGTTGAGGAATCCATGAGATTTGAGAGTCAGGGTTTCAGTTTGTTTTCTTGCATATTTGGCTTTGATATGATTTCATAGCTATCATTTTGCTACCCCATTGAAAATTTAGAGGACTTGTACTAGTTTATCAAATTTTGAGTTAAGTTTTATTATACTAAAATTAAGGTAGAGGTGTTTCACACTCTTACAGAATGAAAAGTTTGGCTCTAGAATTTAAGAGATCTAGGTTAGAATCTTGGTTTTACAACTTACTAGCTATGTAACTTTGGACAAGTTATTGAATCTTTCTTACCTGTAAACTTGGAGGTACTCATAGTACCACTTTATTAAGTTATTGTAAAATTTCATTAATATAATTTAAAATTCTCAGCAGAATTCTGGGAAAGTGGTGGCAACCACAGCATAGCTTTTCAGTCTCTGTCACCAAATAAAAATGGAAATGGCAAAACCAGAACCCATTGGACAATGCTTAACAACAAAACTAGGTGACAAGGTCTCTCCATGAACCTTAAAATTTAAGCAGGTAGGGACAAACCACCAGGCACGAGGCCTGCATGCTGTCAGGGTCTATGTGGGAGCAAGAAGACAGAAGCACTGGGGATGTTGTCTGATGGACCTGAGAACAGAAGAACCCTGAAAGAGCTAATAAGAATTCACTGGAAAGTGGGGCAGCCAATTTGGAACGAGCAGCTAAGACTGGGAAGGGATTTGACCTCTCCAATACTCGGTGAGTGCTTTGGGTACATGGTAAAGGGACTGAAGGGCTTGGAACAGTTTGGCCCCTGAGAACTCCCAAAACTGACCTTGGCAGGACTACCTTTTGGATAGTATTCCTTACTGGGGAGAAACTGCTGGGAGTGGAATCAGAACTGTTGAGGATAGGGAAAAGAGCAGGTCCAGACTGAAGTTGTGGAGAACAGAGCCAAGGAATACTAGAAAGTAGTCATATTTTAAGCACTATATAAAAAGCAGCTGAGAGCCATATGAAGTTAGAAGAGCTTTCTTGTATTCCATCTCCTTTCAGAGTTTGTGAAAAATAATTTCACATAAAAATGAATGAAAGAAAAGCCCTACATATACATATACAGAGGTGTTTTAAGGGGAAAATGATGATATCCCTGTAGACAGTAAAAGCATGTCATAAATGTGTACACTAAACAGAACTTAACCAACAACTATTTCAATATGAGATAAAGACATTAATAAAATAATACAAAATATTACAACATAATAAATCAGGATTAGAAAAATTCAGAGGAGGTGAAAGAACTCAGAAAAGCATTAGAAATGGAAGAAAGTCATTTTGGTAATGAAGACTAAACTACAAAGAACATGACTGAGTATATATAATAGATAATGCTTTAAGAGAAAGATATAAAAGAAGGGGTAAATCTAAAATGAAAAAAAAAATGAAGATAAAGACTCAAAAGTGACATATTGAAGTTAGGCAAAGGATATCCAGCACTGATAGAAGTTCTGAAGAAGAAAACCAACGTAAGGGAAGAGAGTACTAAAAACTACAATTCAGAAAATTTTCCTGACATTAAAAAAACTTTAGAACCACATACTGAAACAACACTCAGAATAACTGAGAATACCGAGCCAGAACAACCAACACCAGGATATTCTAGTAAAACGACTGAACTTAAAGAAAGTGCTTTGTTTATCTAGGTAAAAGAGCCTGTGGAGCATAAAGGAAATAAAATGATAATGATCCAACTTTGACAGCAGTGCTTCAGCTAGAAGAAAATGGAGTGACATTTAATGAAAGAATATGTGAACCAAAGATTTTATATCCAACCAAACATTTTCAGGCTTAAAGGGTAATATATAAGAATTCAGAGAATATTGTTCTCATGAGTACTTCTTGAAAAATCTACTAAAGATATGCTGTCAAGCAAGGTAATCACTAGCCACATAGGACACTTTAATAATTGCTGTTAAGTAAAATAAATCTTCAGTTGCTCAGTCACACTAACCACATACCAAGTACTCAAAGCCGCATGTGGCTAGTACACTGTATTGGACAGTGCAGATACAGAATACTTCTGCCAAGGAAAGTTGTATTGGATGGACAAAGTATTGAAGAATGAATTTTGACTTTTAGACCACTAAATCAGAGACATCAACATAAGACTTGATTCTGAATATTAGATATGTATTTACACAAAATAAAGGCTGAGAGGTTGATGATACACTATGTAAAAGCCTTATATTTGAACAATGTAGATATAGTATAGCTATTTTTAAAAACAGCATAATTGAGAGACAATATGCCAAGCATTTTTTAATGCTTTCAATAAACACATCAGGTTCTGTATAGCATCTATACTTAACTTGTTATTCAGAGATTATAATGTCAGCTACAATACGTGACTATGGGATATTCCAATTTTATCCCCTGTGTCCTTGCATGCCAGGTCTCAGTATGGAAGAAAGTTAATACAGATAGATACTAAAAAGGCCAAAGAAAAGCTTTTATGGTATTATATTACATTTGAATTGGAAATATCAATATGAACTTGAACTATTTTATCTTTAAATTTATTTGCTAGCTCTGTCTACTGAAAAGGCCTAGAAACAATGAGTATCTTTAGCATTCAGTTTGTGACACTGAAATACCATTTCTCACTTAAAAGCAAACAGCTTTGTGGAGAAATTTCTGGTTCCAGGTTTGGGCAGGAAATGTTCAAGATGAACCTGGATCATCTTGTCATGCTAGATGGCAAGGAAGCTACCAAAGAGTACTGGGGTCATGTCAGAAGGACTCAAGAGCCATCTTGGAGAGGTTCTCACTGGCCAGAGATGCAACATTTTGAGCTTGAATAATGATCATTGTAATAGGTTGGAACATACCAAATATATTTAAAAGTTCCTGATGATATTTTAGAAATTGGTTCCCTTTTGATTAACAGATGCAAACAACTATACATAAAATAAATGAAAAAAACCAAGGATTTACTGTGTAGCACAGGGAACTCTATTCACTATCTTGTAATAACATATAATAGAAAATAATCTGAAATATATATATATATAACTGAAAAAAATTGGTTCTCAAGAGAATGATATGAAATAATTTTGCTTTCTTGAAAACTGGACAATATAGTGAAAGAATCAAGTATTTATCCTACCTTTCTTATATGAACTTTCCTACTGGAATAACCAAATAGTAGATGAGGGGAAGTATTTCTATATATTAGTATTCTGATTAGTGAAAAAGAAGTGGTAGAATATGCTCATCTTGCAGTCCTTACTGACTGAGTGGATGCACATTAAACAGCAATAGTTGTTAAGACTGCAAAGATAGTGAGACATTACCTATAGACTATTAAAGGAATCAATCTTGAGTCTGATCTAGTCTTCTGGATCTAGTTGTCTATTTAGAGGAAAGACAAGAACATATTGAAATACTCAGTGAGTATGTAATCAGCAAAATCTAGACTGGGAAACTCAACAAGTCAAGGGTTCCTTGAAAGAAAAATTGAAATGACAGGGATGGGAAAAGGACCAAGAGATTGAAAGAGATTCAGGATCTCAATTTTTAAAAACTTCCTTGGGGATGCATATTTGGCTGACAAAATGCTTGAAAATGCAAAGTGATAACTATGAAAGTCAGGATAATGATTGATTATGGTGGGGTAAGAGGGTGGTAGTGGCTTCCTAGCTGGCACTAATGGTAAAGAACCCGCTTGCCAATGCAGGAGATGCCAGAAACAAGGGTTTGATCCCTGGGTGGGGAAGATAACCTGGAGGAGAGCATGGCAACCCCCTCCAGTATTCCTGCCTGGAGAATCCCATGGACAGAGGCGCCTGGCAGGCTACAGTCCATAGAGTTGCAAAGAATTGGACGTGACAGAAGCAACTTAGCACACAGCACTCAAGACTGTGGTGATTGTGATGGGGTGCATGGAATGTTTCTGAAATGGCTGGCAAACTTTTCTTTCTTAATCTGGATAGTGTCTACTTGAAACAAATTTGTTGGATTTGTTTTCTGTATCTGTTTTATTTATAATGTAAAAATTGTGTGCTTAGCCACAGTGCCTGGAACAAAACATTATGTATGTGTGTGTGTGTGTATATATACATTAATGATCTCAGAAATTTTCCATTGAAAGTGTTAATGTAGACAATGATTTTATTACTTTGTGCTAATAATTGTTGGGCTTCCCAGGTGGCTCTAGTGGTAAAGAACCTGCCTGCCAATGCAGGAGGCTTAAGAGCTGCAGGTTCGATCCCTGGGTCGGGAAGATCCCCTGGAGAAGGTCATGGCAAACCACTCCAGTGTTCTTGCTTGGAGAATCCGATAGACAGAGGAGCCTGGCAAGCTACAGTCCATGGCATCGCACAGAGTCAGACACGAAGGAAGCAACTTAGCAAGTATGCATGCTAATAATAGTAAGGGAAAATGTTGGCTATCTGCTTCTAGCAGATGTCTGAGCTTAACAAGCGATACGTGAATCAAACATTGTAATACCCCATTTATGTAGAATGATTGAAAACTATTCTGTAAATTCCAGATTTGTATTTTTTGTAGATATTTCCAAAAATGTATGTTGCCTGCGTTTTACTTTTTGTTGTGTCTCTTGTGAACCTCAGCTATAACTCTAATAGGTAATGACTGCTTTTTAGTTGTTCTTTATCATTCCTGTCAGTCCTCTAGATAAACTCATGTTTCCCCTTGTTCTTCACATGTGTCTGTCTGGCAGCCCCATCCCATCTTCCTTTAAGTCAGTTCTTACCTGCCAGGTAACTAGATGCTATGATTGCTTTTATGAGTATCTTCATAGGCATTAAATCCTGTTAACTGATTGTTTTGGTAACTGTTTCCAAGTCTTTTGCCAAGGCCAGAACTAGTGACTCACTTGCTTTGGGTGCAAAATTTAAGGGAGTGTTAAAAAAAATTAGGGATCAAAATAAATAACACTTTTAATGTACTATATAAAAAAAGGTTAATGAAAAAAAAGAATCCATGATAAACAAAGTATCAAACATTTAAAAAGATAAGGACTCTCGGCCAGACTTAGCATGAGGTGAGTGAGGCAGTCACTCTTGAGGTCATGCAAGTACAAGCTTGGATCCTGTCTTAAAATTTTGATATTTTATTAATCATGGATTGTTTTTTTATTTTAATTTGATGGCCCTTTAAATTTTGCACCTCACTGCACTTTGGTCCTGGCCCTGCCCATTGATCTCTAGAGAATACAAATCTTCACGTTCTCTTCTGAAATGTCCTGAAGCAGCCTGCAGCTGCATGGACAAGTAAATAAACTTTCTAAATGCATTTCATTGGTTTTCATTCACATTTTAGAAAAGTTTTCTTCCATTTTTCTGGGTCCCTTCTTTGAACTATACCTGTTAAGCCTGTTTGGAGCCCCATTAAATCTATGAATGAGATGCTCATGCATCTCTAGAGCAACTGAAAGTTTTAAAAGTTCTTATGGAGTATATTATAATAGGCATTTTAAAATAAAGGTGAGTTCAGACAAAGTAACCACCAAATTTCTTCTGTCCTTGATTCTCTCAGGCCAATGAGAACTTATTTAGCTACTTGTATGTCTAGTAGTTGGTTTTTACCTTGTAATCATAATCACTTCTACTTTTTTTAGCTAATTGAACTCATTTCAGTTGCTTTTTTTGAAAAAAAAAATGGTGTTGTTTGAGTGCTAATTTAGAAGAAATGAGTGAGGCTTTGTTGAAGCCATTATTTTATAGAAAACAAATCCATAAAGTCCTTAGAGCATTTGGAGATGTTCTAAAAATTAAATTCCTCTTCTAAAACTGTAAAAGTGGAGATTTATACATGCATGACAAAACTCCAAAATCAAAAGTTATTTGAACAAATTTTTTAAATGTACAGTTAAATTCATTTTTGGTGCCCTGTTCTATGAGTTTTAACAATGCATTGTACAATCACCACCAAAACCAAGAGAGAACAGTTTCATCACCCCCAAAAGAGTTAGTTATCAAGTTTTAAATCGCCCTAAGACTTACATTTCCTTCAACTGTTGGCCTGTAGCTGTATAAAGGTTATATTGTTGTTGTTAAGTCACTAGGTCCTGTCCAAATCTGTGTGATACTATGGACTGCAGCACTCCAGGCTTCCCTGTCCTTCACTATCTCCCAGAGTTTGCTCTAATTCATGTCCATTGAGTCAGTGATGCTATCTAACCATCTTATCCTCTGCCACCCTCCTTTCCTTTTGCCTTCCGTCTTGCCCTGCATCAGGGACTTTTCCAGTGAGTTGGCTCCTCGCATCAGGTGGCGAAAGAACTGGAGCTTCAGCTTCAGCCTCAGTTCTTCCAATGAATATTCAGGGTTGATTTCCTGTAGGATTGACTGGTTTGATCTCCTTGCAGTCCAAGGGACTCTCGGGAGTCTTCTCCAGCACCACAGTTCAAAAGCATCAATTCTTTGGTGCTCAGCCTTCTTTATCGTCCAATTCTTAACATCTTTACATGACTACTGGAAAAACCATAGGTTTGACTAAATGAACCTTTGTTGGCAAGTGATGTCTCTGCTTTTTTATTTTTATTTTTTTTTTTTCTGCTTTTTTAATATGCTATGTTTGTTAGTAGCTTTTCTTCCAAGGAGCAAACGTCTTTTAATTTCATGGCTGTACTTACCGTTCACAGTGATTTTGGAGCCAAAGAAAGTAAGATCTCTCACCGTTTCCATTGTTTCCCCATCTATTTGCCATGAAATGATGGGACTTGAATGCCTTGGTCTTAGTGTTTTGAATGTTGAGTTTTAAGCCAGCTTTTTCACTCTCCTCTTTAACCCTTCCCTAGAGGCTCTTTAAGCTTTCCTGGTGGCCCAGACGGTGAAGTGTCTGCCTGCAATGTGGGAGACCTGGCTTTGATCCCTTAGTTGGGAAGATCCCCTGGAGAAGGAAATGGCAACCCACTCCACTACTGTTGCCTGGAAAATCCCATGGACGGAGGAGCCTGATGGGCTACAGTCCATGGGGTCGCAAAGAGTCAGACACGACTAAGTGACTTCACTCATCTGCATATCTGAGGTTCTTGATATTTCTCCCAGTAGTCTTGATTCCTGCTTGTGAGTCATCCAAGCTGACATTTCACTTGATGTACTCCACATATAAGTTATATAAACAAGGTGAGAGTATACAGCCTTGTCTTTCTCCTTTCCCAATTTTAAACCAGTCCATTGTTCATGTTAGGTTCTGACTATTGCTTCTTGACCCACATACAGGTTTCTCAGGAGACAGATAAGGTGGTCTGGTATTCCCATCTCTAAGTGTTTTCCACAGTTGTGATTCACACATTTAAGGATTTAGTGTAGTCACTGAAGCAGAAGTAGATGTTTTTCTGGAACTCTGTTGCTTTCTCCATTATCCAGTGAATGTTGGCAATTTGATCTCTGGTTCCCCTGCCTCTTTGAAACCCAGCTTGCACATCTTGCTTCACATACTGCTGAAGCATAGCTTGAAAGACTTTGAGCATAACCTTGCTAGCATGTGAGATGAACATAGTTGTTCTATGGTTTGGACATTTTTTGGCATTGCCTTTCTTTGGGATTGGAATGAAAAACTGACCTTTTCCAGTCCTGTGGCTACTGCTGAGTTTTTTCAAATTTTCTGGCATATTGAGTGCAGCACTTTCACAGCATCATCTTTTAGGATTTGAAATAGCTCAGGTGGAATTCCATCACGACCACTAACTTTGTAGTGATGCTTCCTAAGGCCCACTTGACTTCACAGTGCAGGATATCTGGCTCTAGGTGAGTGACTACACCATTGTGGTTATCCAAGTCCTTAAGACCTTTTTTGTATAGCTCTTCTGTGTATTCTAGCCACCTCTTCTTAATCTCTTCTGCTTCTGTTAGGTCCTGTTTCTGTCAGGAAACTGTTTATGTCCTTTATTGTGCCCATCCTTGCATGAAATGTTCCTGTTATATCTCCAGTTTTCTTGAAGAGATCTCAGTCTTTCCTATTTTGTTGTTTTCATCTACTACTTTGCATTGTTCATTTAAGAAGGCCACCTTATCTCTCCTTGCTATACTATGGAACTCTGCATTAAGTTGGGTATATCTTTCCCTTTCTCCATTGATTTTTGCTTCTCTTCTTTCCTCAGCTATTTGTAAAGCCTCCTCAGACAGCCAGTTTGCTTTCTTCCAATTCTTTTTTCTTTGGGATGGTTTTTGTCACTGCCTCCAATGCAATGTAGCCTCCATTCATAGTCCTTTGGGCACTCTTGTCTACCAGATCTAATCTCTTGAATCTATTCATCACCTCCACTGTGTTATCATAAGGGACTTGATTTAGGTTTTATTTGAATGGCCTAGTGGTTTTCCTTTCTTCAGTCTAATCCTGGATTTTTCAGTAAGCGGTTCGTGATATGAGCCACAGTCAGTTCCAAGTCTTATTTTTGCTGACTGTGTAGAGCTTCTCCATTTTCAACTGCAAAGAATATAATCAGTCTGATTTTGGTATTGACCATTTGGTGATGTCCATGTGTAGAGTCATCTCTTGTGTTGTTAGAAAAGGGTGTTTGCTATGACCAGTGTGTTCTCTTGACAAAACTTTGTTAGCCTTTGCCCTGCTTCATTTTGCACTCCAAGGCCAAACTTACCTGTTACACCAGGTATCTCTTGACTTCCTGCTTTTTCATTGCAGTCCCCTATGATGAAAAGGACATCTGTTTTTGGTGTTAGTTCTAGAAGGTCCTATAGGGATTACTTCTGATACTTGGCCTTAAATTCCTTTTGCTAAATTACCAGAATAACAAATTCAGCTTATGTGGACAACACTTACACTAAATTAAGTGTTCTAAAACTCTGAATTTAAACCTTTATAGACTACTGAGCCTAAACTGTCTATAGTTCTGAAGGTTAAAATTATAATACAGGTAACACAATGATAAAATTTAGTACTTGAATTTCTAAGTCAGCTAAGATGTTCAATTAAACTTGAAAGGTTGTATCAATAATCTTTCAAAAAATTTAACAGATTTATCTAACATAGTATGTATATATGGAGATATTTATTTTTACTGGGTTGGAGCTTCACTGTTTCCTTTATCATCATAGATGAACACATTAATATTTGAACAAAATTGTATTTAAATTTCTTATGTCAAAAACTGTGAAACTCCTAAATGAGTCTTGTTTCTAAACTATAGTAACAGTTACAGAAAATTAAAGGAAATAAGGTAGTTTCATGTAGCCTGTCTGTTTTAGATTCTGTAGGTCATCACAAATGGAACTGTTATGATTTAGAGTTCTCTATATTCCTCTGATACTACCAAGTAGAAATCTTCAAGGATTGCTTAACTTTGTAATCTGTGCAATTTAGTCTTTCCTATTAGTGTCTACGTCTTGTGTTTTTACATATGGCTGAAAACATCCTTACCTTTGTATTAAGCTAAGTGAGAATTTTGCCTTAATAGTGTTTATGTACCTGTTCAAAATCTTGGTAGTCAAACCTTGTAGCTTCAGTTTTCTTTTTTCCTTTTAATGTCAAGTAATTTCCTTAACTCAAAATAACCTATGTTGAACTCGTTTTCAGTTGGCATGTCTAAAAGAATCTGGACAGTTCACTGTCTAAGTTTTTGTTTTTAAGTCAAACCATAAGACTTAGAGAGTTGCTTGTTGGAATTGAGAACACCAAAGAAATAGATGAGCTACTGCTTATAAGGTGTTACAGTTGTGGCATCGATACTTTGTTTTGTTTCTTTTGTAGTGTTTGCTTCACCATCCTATCCATACCTCTCTGCTCCTATTCCTGCTGCTGCTGGCCCTCTACCACCTCCACCTCCTCCACTACCACCACCACCCCCTCCTCCTCCTCTTGAGGTAGGAGAGGCTTCAAACTTAGCACCACCACTTCCACCTTATTCCTGTGATCCAAGTGGCAGTGATCTGCCTCAAGGTAAGTAGATTTTGACACTTAGGTGAGGGTTATTTAGGTCTGTTTTTCTCTCTTTAATTTTAGAGTATATCTCTCTTTGGTTGACCAATGAGGGTAGGGTGGGGGGACCAAATGGAAACTGAGAGCAGTGCTGGGGAAATGACTAAGGAAAGGAGCAACTGAAAGCTGAGAATATCTTTTGCATCATCGAGAAGAGGATGATTGAGCTGACTCATGCTGCTTTTCTAAGGTAGCTGCATGTCTGCCCTAAAGAAGATTTGCAGCTGGGTATCTGTTCTCAACTATTTTTCTTGGAAAGTAGGAGTTGATAACAAAATTTTCTCCATTTCTTTTATTTAATGCCCACCACAAGTACATGAAATTGTTGCATTATTGATATTTAGGATTCCAACTGAATTTTGAGGAATTGGAAAAGATTTTTGGGAGAGGAGTTGCTGGGGAGGTCTGGTCTGCCTTGAATTTCCTTAATTAAACTAAGGATAGCTTTCCGTTGGAAGTTTTTGTTACCCCTCAGTGTATCCCAAAAGAGAATTGTAATTGAAAGTTGTTTGTAGCTTATTTATACTTTGTTTTGTTTTCTTTTTTGATATAACTTTCCATTCGTTCTTTTAGCTGCTTCTCTATTTTATTTTGTTTTGTTTTCAGCCCCTAAGGTAGTCTTCAAGATCTTCAACTTCATTCTGTTCTTTTTCTCTTCCTTAAAAGTTGATATCAACTTTATGTAGATGATTTCTAAATCTCTCTGGCCTTGGCCTCTACTTACTTGCTAGGCAGTTTAATTTGGCTTTCTTTCTTTTATTTCAGATTCACTCTGTCTGTAATAAAATTCATCTTTATCTTCCTTCTTTCTTCTCTTTATGCTATGTAAAACATTGACTCTTCTCCTTGGTTTTATATTTTGTTAATAATATATCATTTCCACCTAATTCACCCAGGATCTAAACTCTGATCCCTTTACTCCTCTCCTTTTACCTACCTACCCTTGCCCAAGATCTTCTCAGCACATAATGCTGATTATTGCATTTTCCAACATTTTATTATGAAAATGTTTAAACATAAATTTGAATTTAAAAATGAATATCCATATATCTACCACCTATATTCCTTTGTAAACATTTAACTATACTTGCATTACTATGTATTTCTGTTTTTTCCTCCATCCATCTCTCTGTCCATCAATTAATCCATCTTTTCAAAGATGGATTTCAAAGTAAGTTGTAGACACCATTCTTCCCCATTAAAACTTCAGCATACATATCATTTACTAGAGTTTGGATCTATTTTTTCTTTTGATGTGATGTCTACATATAATGAATGAGCAAAGCTTATGTGTACACTTGCTGCGTTTTGACAAATGAGTATGTGCACCTGTATAACCCAAATACCTATCAAGGTATAAAACATCATTATCCCACAAACTTCCCTCATTCCCCTTCCCAGTTGTTCCCCACCCCGATCTCTACTTCCCCTTAGAGATAGTCACTATTCTGATATCTTTCTGCCCTAGTATTACCTGTTTTAAAATTTCGTGTGAATATGATCATACAATATGTACTCTTTATGAACGGTTTCTTAAACTCAATGCAGTGTTTTTGAGATTCTTCCATGTTGCTTCATATATCAGTAGTCTGTTTGTATTGCTGAATAGTATTTCATTGTCTGGGTATTCCACAGTTTGTCCATTCTCCTGTTGAGGGACACCTGGGCTATTTCTAATTTGGGTCTCTTATGGATAAAGCTGCTATGAATATGCTTGTAAAAGTCTTTGTGAACATGTGTTTTCAATTCCCTTGGGCAGATACCTAGGAATGAAATTTATGGGTTACAGATAGGTGTGTGTTTAGGTTTTTTTTTTTTCTTTCATTTTTATTAGTTGGAGGCTAATTACTTCACAACATTGCAGTGGGTTTTGTCATACATTGACATGAATCAGCCATGGAGTTACATGTATTCCCCATCCCTATCCCCCCTCCCACCTCCCTCTCCACCCAATTCCTCTGGGTCTTCCCAGTGCACCAGGCCCAAGCACTTGTCTCATGCATCCCACCTGGGCTGGTGATCTGTTTCACTATAGATAATATACATGCTGTTCTTTCGAAACATCCCAGTCTCGCCTTCTCCCACAGAGTCCAAAAGTCTGTTCTGTACATCTGTGTCTCTTTTTCTGTCTTGCATATAGGGTTATCATTACCATCTTTCTAAATTCCATATATATGTGTTAGTATGCTGTAATGTTCTTTATCTTTCTGGCTTACTTCACTCTGTATAATGGGCTCCAGTTTCATCCATCTCATTAGAACTGATTCAAATGAATTCTTTTTAACAGCTGAGTAATATTCCATGGTGTATATGTACCACAGCTTCCTTATCCATTCATCTGCTGATGGGCATCTAGGTTGCTTCCATGTCCTGGCTATTATAAACAGTGCTGCGATGAACATTGGGGTGCACGTGTCTCTTTCAGATCTGGTTTTCTCAGTGTGTATGCCCAGGAGTGGTATTGCTGGGTCATATGGCAGTTCTATTTCCAGATTTTTAAGGAATCTTCACACTGTTCTCCATAGTGGCTGTACTAGTTTGCATTCCCACCAACAGTGTAAGAGGGTTCCCTTTTCTCCACACCCTCTCCAGCATTTATTGCTTGTAGACTTTTGGATAGCAGCCATCCTGACTGGAGTGTAATGGTACCTCATTGTGGTTTTGATTTGCATTTCTCTGATAATGAGTGATGTTGAGCATCTTTTCATGTGTTTTTTAGCCATCTGTATGTCTTCTTTGGAGACATGTCTGTTTAGTTCTTTGGCCCATTTTTTGATTGGGTCATTTATTTTTCTGGAATTGAGCTGCAGGAGTTGCTTGTATATTTTTGAGATTAATCCTTTGTCTGTTGCTTCATTTGCTATTATTTTCTCCCAATCTGAGGGCTGTCTTTTCACCTTGCTTATAGTTTCCTTTGTAGTGCAAAAGCTTTTAAGTTTCATTAGGTCCCATTTGTTTATTTTTGCTTTTATTTCCAATATTCTGGGAGGTGGGTCATAGAGGATCTTGCTGTGATTTATGTCAGAGAGTATTTTGCCTATGTTCTCCTCTAGGAGTTTTATAGTCTCTGGTCTTACATTTAGATCTTTAATCCATTTTGAGTTTATTTTTGTGTATGGTGTTAGAAAGTGTTCTAGTTTCATTCTTTTACAAGTGGTTGACCAGTTTTCCCAGCACCACTTGTTAAAGAGGTTGTCTTTTTTCCATTGTATATCCTTGCCTCCTTTGTCGAAGATAAGGTGTCCATAGGTTCCTGGATTTATCGCTGGGCTTTCTATTCTGTTCCATTGATCTATATTTCTGTCTTTGTGCCAGTACCATACTGTCTTGATGACTGTGGCTTTGTAGTAGAGTCTGAAGTCAAGCAGGTTGATTCCTCCAAACTGAACCAGGAAGAAATAGAAGATCTTACAGAGCCATCACAAGCAAGGAAATCAAAACTGTAATCAGAAATCTTCCAGCAAACAAAAGCCCAGGACCAGATGGCTTCACAGCTGAATTCTACCAAAAATTTAGAGAAGAGCTAACACCTATCTTACTCAAACTCTTCCAGAAAATTGCAGAAGAAGGTAAACTTCCAAACGCACTCTATGAGGCCACCATCACCCTAATTCCAAAACCAGACAAAGACGCCACAAAAAAAGAAAACTACAGGCCAATATCACTGATGAACATAGATGCAAAAATCCTTAACAAAATTCTAGCAAACAGAATCCAACAACATATTAAAATCATACACCATGACCAAGTGGGCTTTATCCCAGGAATGCAAGGATTCTTTAATATCCACAAATCAATCAATGTAATATACCACATTAACAAATTGAAAGATAAAAACCATATGATTATCTCAATAGATGCAGAGAAAGCCTTTGACAAAATTCAACACCCATTTATGATTAAAACTCTCCAGAAAGCAGGCATAGAAGGAACATACCTCAACATAATAAAAGCTATATATGACAAACCCACAGCAAGCATCACCCTCAGTGGTGAAAAATTGAAAGCATTTCACTTGAAATCAGGAACAAGACAAGGGTGCCCACTCTCACCACTACTATTCAACATAGTTTTGGAAGTTTTGGCCACAGCAATCAGAGCAGAAAAAGAAGTAAAAGGAATCCAGATAGGTAAAGAAGAAGTGAAACTCTCACTGTTTGCAGATGACATGATCCTCTACATAGAAAACCCTAAAGACTCTACCAGAAAATTACTAGAGCTAATCAATGAATATAGTAAAGTTGCAGGATATAAAATTAACACACATAAATCCCTTGCATTCCTATACACTAACAATGAGAAAACAGAAAGAGAAATTAAGGAAACAATACCATTCACCATTGCAACAAAAAGAATAAAATATTTAGGAGTACATCCACCTGAAGAAACAAAAGACCTATACATAGAAAACTATAAAACACTCATGAAAGAAATCAAAGAGGACACAAACAGATGGAGAAACATACTGTGTTCATGGATTGGAAGAATCAATATTGTCAAAATGGCTATACTACCCAAAGCAATCTATAGATTCAATGCAATCCCTATCAAGCTACCAACGGTATTTTTCACAGAACTAGAACAAATAATTTCACAATTTGTATGGAAATACAAAAAACCTCGAATAGCCAAAGTGATCTTGAGAAAGAAGAGTGGAACTGGAGGAATCAACCTGTGTTTAGTTTTATAAGAACCTGCTGGTCATTCTTCCACAGTTGTACCTTATCTCCTACTTTTACAAGAACTCTATGCACCTGGTTTTCTACTTCTAAGCCTTTGCTAACATGGTGAACCTACTCACATTCTTTGCCCCCCACTCTTCCATCTAATTTCCTATTTAAATCCTATCATTTTCATGATCCCACCCTGATTACATTTCAAAGTGATGTTTTTGAGTTCTTCTAAGTCCTTGCCTGCCATTTTTTAACAGCTTGAGATATAATTCATGCACCATACAAATCATCCATGTAAAGTATATGTAATTCAGTGCTTTTTAGTGTATCCACAGATTTATGCAGCTATCACCACTATCTAATTCCAGAACATTTTCATAACCCCAAAAGAGACCCTGTACCCATTAGCAGTTAGTCTTCATTCTCTCTGACCCTGGCAACTACTGTTCTGCTTTCCATCTCTAGATTTGCCTATTCTGGTACAGTTCTGCCTATTCTGGAGTCATATAATATGTGGTCTTTTGTAGGCTTACTTCTTTCACTTGGCATAGTGTTTTCAGGGTTCATCCATGTTATAACATATGTCAGTATTTCCTTCTTTTTTTCAGCTGAGTAACAGTCCATTATATATAGATACACTCTATTTTATTATCTATTAGTTGATGGACATTTGGGTTGTTACCACATTTTTGCTATTGTGAATAACTGTTGTGTATTTTGTATGCAAATTTTGTGTGAATGTATGTGAATACCAAGAGGTGGAATCCCATGCCATTTGTGGATTTACTTCCTGCTATTATCTTTTCATATTCTTCAGCTTGAGCATTAGGCTTTTATACTGTACTCCCACATAATAGAATACAAGCTCATTCTTTTAAAGAAGCAGTAAATACATTTGTATGTATTGGGAGTCTCCAACTTAAGAAGGAGGGGCTTTCTGAGAGTTTGTTAGTGAAACTCATTACACTGATAAGAATATATGTGAATTCCAGGTCAATCAGTGAAAATGCATTTAGAGCTATAATTGAAATGCTAAGGTTATTCCCTCTTCTCTCATACATCTAGTTTTTGTTTATTTGTAGGAATTTTTAATTAAGTTCTATGTCTGGAGAAATTTTATCACCTTAGGGTATAATTTGAGTTACCTTGCTCATTGCCTCCTCTTTTCGGAGTTCTAGTGGTGGTGGTATGTTTGTCATGTTAAATAAAAACAAGGTAGATTGTTTTAAACAGTGCTGGTTATCTTAGTGGACATCACTGATCCTGGCATTCATAGATCATTAATTTGTACTGTATCTTAGCTCCAAAGACCAGTATGATTGCTTTTGTAGTAGATTTGTATTAAAATAAAATTTTAGTCTTGAGACAAGAAAATGCCTTTATTACATTCTAAGTATTTGCATAGTAGTATTCCTGTAACATCTGCCTAATATTAAGAGTATAATTAAAATATGTATTTTTGATTAAACCTTCGGTTAGAACATGATCTTAGTGTTAGGTAAATGGTCATTTACTATAAGGTAGGATTGAGGGTAGTGTTGATGTGGGAAGACTACATTTGTTGTATATACATTAATAGTCGAAGAGAAGAGCTCTTTAAGTGGTAAGTTTTAATTTTTTATGTCATCTAGTCACTAAAATTTAAATATTTAATTTTAGATACAAAAGTTTTGCAGTACTATTTCAATCTGGGATTACAGGTAAGAGTCCTGTTAAAATTTCTTTGATTTAAAAAAAGCTATCTTAAAAATGTAAGCTGTTTTGATTATCAGACTCTTGAACCTTAAAACTCAAGAACACTTTGAGTGACCTAAAAGGTTTATTTCTGTCTTTATATCTCTGAAGGTGACCCAGGCCAATTTTGTACTTTAACCTCCTAATGCTTCAGCTTCTCTTATAAAATAGTTTTAAATTGTTGTGAATGGGGTCTCTATGCAGTACAACTTTAGAATATATTGGCCTCCATGTTTAACATCATATGCTAACCGTTCACTATGTTTTTCTGTCTCAAATGGATTATTTATCCGATTTACTTAAAACATTTTTGTGGCTATTTCTGTATTTTATGTGAAAAGTAATTAGACTAAGTCAAAGACATTTAAAGAGCTGTATTATTTTTAAAGCACTTGTGTTTATAGATACTTGCCAAACACTGATTTTTACCATTTTCCTGAGTTGTAGAAAGGGAATACTGACAAATATCTTAATATCACTGAAAGGTATCTCTGACATCAGGTAAGAAACTATCTTCCCCGATAGGCACACATTTATAATTTAAGGGTAATGGAGTGGATTTTTGTTCTTGAAACTGTATTTCCTAAACGCAGTTTCAAGAATTGGAGAAATAAAATGCTTGCCCCTTCAGTTACGTTTATTATAGTGACATGTGGAAACAAAGCAGAGGCAGTTTTATTATTTATTTTTAGTGTTTTTAAGTATAGTTGCTGTACCATATTATATGTTACAGATGTACAGTATAGTGATGCACAATTTTTAAAGGCTATGCTCCATTTATAAATATTTATAAAATATTGACTATGTTCCCTGTGTTGTGCAGTATAGTCTCCTACATTTTGTTGTTATTGTCGTTTAGTCACTAAGCCATTGTCATATTCTTTTGCAACCCCATGGACTGTAGCCTGCTAGGCTCCTCTGCCCATGGGATTTCCCAGGCAAGAATTCTGGAGTGGGGTGCCATTTCCTTATCCAGGGGATCTTCCTGACACAGAGATCGAACCCACATCTCCTGCATTGCAAGCAGATTCATATATAGAATAGATACTTTAATATTTTCTCATATTAAAAGTAACAGCATTCATTATGGAGCATATGGAAAAATACTGATGTGTAAAGAAAACTGAAATCACTTGTGTAATCAAAGTACATTTTGATATATTTCCTTACAGCTTATTTCATAAAATGTGGACTATGCTATGTAATTTTGTAAACTTTTTAAGTTAAACAATATGAGCACTTTTTTTAATTTGATGCCATGATTTTTTTATTGCCTGTATTGTATTCCATCATGTCTGTGTCATAATGCACTCAAGTTTCTTATTGAATATTTAGGCTGTTAATTTTTTTGCCTTTAAAAATAATGCTATAACAAATATCTTTGTATACAAACCATTGTGTATATCTCTAATTTTCTTAGAGTGCTTTCCTTAAAGAATTTCTGGTCCAAATATGAAATACAGAGGCTGCAAAAGATCTTAAAGTTGCTATAGAGAATAGATTTTCTAAATATCATGTCATTTATTTCAAAAGTCATTGTTATCTCACCTGAAAATCATGGCCTAGCTTTTTTTTTTTTTTTTATTAGTTGGAGGCTAATTACTTCACAACATTTCAGTGGGTTTTGTCATACATTGATATGAATCAGCCATAGATTTACACGTATTCCCCATCCCGATCCCCCCTCCCACCTTTCTCAGTGAACAATGGTACTACTTTAAGAAAAGAAATAGTAAAGTGTTTGTTTTTTTTTTACTTTCTTGCCCAAGTGCTATCACCACAGCTACTGGCACTCCATGGTCTATGTGCCACAGATGCAACAGCAGCAGCTTCATGCAGAGAATTATCCAGTCTATACGGAGCCGCCACCTCTAGTAGATCAAACCATTCCTCAGTTATACAGTGAGGTGGAGAGACAAGATGGCACACAGGCAGAAGTATCAGCAAATGGTAAGCGTGTAGTGAGAAATTTTCTATAAGAAAGACAATTGAATTTTATTGTGTGTAACAATAATAGACTTCAGATAGACCAACATTTCTTTTTTTTTATGTAACCATGTAACTGTGTATTGCAACAAAAGTGTAGAAATAGGAAGTTCAGTTTAAACCTTTTCCTAAATTTGGTTCATTTAATCAGTAGCTTTATTTTTTAATTTTGCATACATATATATATATTTTGAGAAGTAAATGGCAACCCACTCCAATATTATTGCCTGGAGAAGCCCATGGACAGAGGAGCCTGGTGGGCTATAGTCCATGGGGTTGCAAGAGTCAGACACGACTTAGCGACTAAACCACCCATATATATTTTTAATTGGAGGATAGTTGCTTTACAATGTTGTGGTGGTCTCTACTATACATCACTGTGGATCAGTCATAATTTTATATACGTGTCTTCTCCCTCTTGAGCCTTCACCCCTCTGGGTTGTCAACCGAGCACCAGGCTGAGCTCCCTATGTTATACAGCAGCTTCCCACTAGCTAGCTGTTTTACACATGATAGTGTGTATATGTCAATGCTACTTTCTCAATTTGTCCTGCCCTCTTCTTCCTCCCTCTGTGTCCACCTGTCTGTTCTCTACGTCTACATCTGCATTTCTTCTCTGTGAATAGTTCATCAGTACTATTTTTTAGACTTCGTATATGTGCATTAATATACTATATTTGTTTTTCTGACTTTCTTCACTGTGCATAAGAGGCTCTAGGTTCATCCACCTCACAACCAACTCAAATCTATTCCTTTTTATGGCTGAGTAACATGTACCACGACTTTGTTATCCATTCATCCTACACCAGCATTTCTTAAAGCATGGTACATGAACCTCTTGGGGTCCCTTGGAATTCTTTCAAGGGCTCCATGAGGCTAAAAGTATTCATTGTAATACATGGATTTTGTCTCTTTTGCTGTTTTAGATTTGCATTAAGGGTGCAAAAATCAGTGTGGGTAGAATAGCTGACACCTAAGCACAAATCAAAGCAGGGGCACCAAACTATGCTAGTAATCAGCATTTTCACACATGCTTGATATAAAAATGCCAGCTTTATTTGTTTTGTGTTTGATCAAAGAAGCTCTTATTTTACTAAATTTTTAATCTTTGAAAAATTGTATTTAATATTGTATATGACAAAATAGGAAGTATTCAGAAAGCTCTCTACATATCTAAGTATGATAATTGACTTTAAAAGAAAAGGATTTGTGAGCTTGAGTTTCGAGCTAAACTAGCTGACTTTCATGGAATGCTATTTTTACTTGACAGAATGATAGACAAACTGTGGTTGTTCAGACTGGGGGTCTGGCAGACATTTTCTCAAATGAACAGCTAAGCTTGTCACTTCAAGGAGGGCAATGGATAGTATGTTTTTTTGTCAAAGATAGAAATTCCAACTTTCAAATATAAGTTATCCAGAATTCTAATTTTTATCTAATAACCATGAGCTTGACAGCTTCTAGTACATAATTGTTTCTTTTAATAAAATAGATGATGGGGGGCTGTTTATGATACGGTTTTTTACATTGTATAATGAAATGTGTCAACATGTGGGAGATCTGTATAACTTAGTGAAATAGTATTTTCCCAATTACTGTGTATAGTCTTACCTGTGCATGATTTTGTAAAAGATGTCTGCAAGAAAAAACAATAGATTTTAATGTTAACAAAGTATGAATAGTCCACATTGCGATTGACCTCTCAAATCACCACTTACCTAGTTTTGGTGTAGTATCAAAGAATATCTACAGTTATCTGAAAAGGCTAATTATTAGGACTTCTCTCTTTTCCAGCTACATATCTGTATGAGGCCAGATTTTCTTCATGTATTTCAACTAAATATATTGTAATGTGTATGTGTGTTAAACCGCTTCAGTCATGTCCGACTTTTTGCGACCCTATGAACTATAGCCCACCAGGCTCCTCTGTCTGTGGGATTCTCCAGGCAAGAATACTGAAGTGGATATATTGTAATAGATAAAATACAGAAGCAGATATGAGAATCCAGCTGTCTTCTGTTAAGCCATACATTAGAGATTACACAAGTATAAAACAGTGCCACTGGTTTCACAATTTTTGGGGGGGGGTGAATAATACAGATTTTTATGAAAAATGAGTTTAACATAATGGGTTTATTTTTATGTGAAATAACATATTTAACTTAGTTTAATTCCTAATGGGATAAATATTGATAAATATAACCCACATAAGGAAAATCTATTTGAGGTCCTCAATTTTTAAGAATATGAAGGGATCCTGAGACCAAAGAGACCTCTGTGCCAGACCATAAGGATGCTTGCTTTTTCTGTCAGTTTATAGTATAATATAGATCAGGAGACATTTTGAAGGGTTTAGAATAGGATCTTTGGACTGCCCATCTTAGAATCAGCAGGAGGTAGAACAATGTATACTAACCTAACCAAATCTGCTTTCCATTCCAGCAACTGCTACTTGATGGATGTGATTTCCACTAAGTTACCTAACCTCCCTAAGTCTGATTTATATGTATAAGTATACTCATCCTGTTGCATGTGAGGAATGTGAATTTTCTTTCCCTCCTCCCTTTTGAAGGCATATTATAGTTTACAATATTAGGACTATAAAATCTCATCCCTCATGTGGTGGTATGATGTGCTCCATGGTAATACAAATTAAGATATCAACTTTTACTGCCTTTTTGTTCCACTTACCTTTTATAGAGCTATTTTTATTGTAGTAAACATGAGACAGTGCCTGTCTTAATTTCACAAAATGAAGTTATCCCAAGTAATAAAGGAATCCATTAAAAAAAAATTTATATATTCACTATAATGGCAGAACAGCATCTGTTTATTTCCACTGAAACTGATGCAGTAGAAGTGCTATAAAATTAAAATGATGTTAGCATGTTAATGACATTTAAGTGATGACTGTTAAATTTTTGGAATGCTTTTCAGAATTTTACCTTCAAGTATAGACCAGACTATAAAAACACTTGAGTTTTTAATTGCTAAAATAATACAAAATGGTTATTTGGGTGATATGTGTCATACGGAAAAAAATACTTGATAATTGTGACCAACTCTTTTAAGAACTTAATTGACAAAAATGACTCTAGAGAATGTTTCTTTGTGTATTTTGTCTGTTGATACCTAACTCATCCAAGAAAGGTAGCTATCTCTAGGTAGAGTACATTTGATACATTTTATATACATATATGTTTAATTTTTTTAATTAGAAAATTTTTATATTTTAGTAGCCTGTTTTGGTCAGTAATGTTCATATCTAAAGTGTTCCTCTTAGAATTGTAGGATATTTTCTTTTTTTTTTTTGTAGGATATTTTCTTAGAGTTAATGCTAAATTTCATTTTTACCTCAAGAACATCCATTTACGTTGATGTTTAGTGAATCTTTGTATATGAAGTGTACTGTGTGCTTTGTTTCAGGTACTTTTCCAAATGCTGACCCTGCATCTGTCCCTCATGGAACAGTGTATTATCCAGTGATGTCAGATCCGTATGGGCAGCCACCTTTGCCAGGTTTTGATTCCTGCCTTCCTGTTGTGCCAGATTATCCCTACTTTGCTCCCTGGCATCCAGTTAGTGCAGCGTATGGTGGTTCTCCGCAGATTCATGGTGCTATGAGTCCTGGGCCGCTTGGCTATATTGCTGCCCCTCCCTCAGCTTCTCATTATGTACCTCAGAATATGTAAGATTCACAGTATGAAGTATTCTTGCACTGCCATCTTTCTTGCTATTTTGGCTTTAAAAAGTGTTTTATGTTAGTGTTTAAGTGATTTAGGGTGGTTAGAGTGGTTACTATTGTGTCTGTCTTTAAGATTATTTTATCTTTTGATTTAAAATAGTACTTTAAAATGAAGGAGTATTTCTTTGGGTTGCGAATAACGAAATTGAGATGAATGTACAACTAACCCCATATTTGAGCACATTTCATTGTATTTAGTTGTTTTCCTTTCAGCCAGCTTGTCAGCTTTATATTAGTTGATGGTACCAATTGATAAAATGAATAAATCATACGAACTGTTTCCTTGGTTCAGATGTCACACATCATATTAAACAATGCAAAATTGGAAAGCCTTCTACTTTTTTCTAAAAAATGAAGCAAAACCAAGAGCATTTGCTTGTGGGTAACTAACTTAATGATATTAAAAGAGAGAGCTCTTCAGGTTTCTTAAGAATCGTCTGACCTGAGTTGCATTCTATGATATTAACCAATTTTGAAGGCACATGGTGCTCTGCTTTAGATTTATCCCATATGCTATTGTTTAATATTAGATTTATGTAATTGTTTTACTGCACAGTATTGATGTCCTTTGCACAGTTAGCAGTAAATAAAAATTAGCATTTAAAATTGCTAAAATGAGTGAGATGTTTTTCTCTTTTGCATTTTCATGGCAGCAAAGAGTACCAGGTATTTGATTGTTTCAATATGTTTTCCCCCTGGTATTTTGGTTGGCAAAAAACATGAATTTATAGCATGAACTGGCAGGGTCAATTGAAATGTTATTTAGTGTTATTAATATTGCAATGCATACTGCCATATCTAGTTCTTTTCTCTTGAGAATGCTTCTTTAAGTTGTGTTTCTGTTTTTCCTTTTTTAAATCTACTAATTGCCTTATGAAATTTTAATCTAGATTTACTTTCTCATTGTCCTGTTCTTCAGCTAGTTGTTGAATCTTTTTCTTAATTAATTAATGTATTTTAATTGGAGGCTAATTACTTTACAATACTGTAGTGGTTTTTGGCATACATTGATATGAATCAACCATGGGTGTACATGTGTTCCCCATCCTGAACCCCCCTCTCACCTCCCTCCCATCCCATCCCTCAGGGTCATCCCAGTACACTGGCCCTGAGCACTCATGCATTGAACCTGGACTTGTGATCTGTTTCACATATGGTAATATACATGTTTCAGTGCTGTTCTCTCAAATCATCCCACCCTCACCTTCTCCCACAGAGTCCAAAAGTCTGTTCTGTACTTCTGTGTCTCTTTTCTGTTTTACATATAGGGTTATCATTACCATCTTTCTAAATTCCATATATATGTATTAGTATGCTGTAATGTTCTTTATCTTTCTGGCTTACTTCACTCTGTATAATGGGCTCCAGTTTCATCCATCTCATTAGGACTGAGTCAAATGAATTCTTTTTAACGGCTGAGTAATATTCCATGGTGTATATGTACCACAGCTTTCTTATCCATTCATCTGCCAATGGACATCTAGGTTGCTTCCATGTCCTGGCTATTATAAACAGTGCTGTGATGAATTTTGGGGTACATGTGTCTCTTTCAATTCTGGTTTCCTCAGTGTGTATGCCCAGGAGTGGGATTGCTGGGTGGTATGGCAGTTCTATTTCCAGTGTTTTAAGGAATCTCCACCCTGTTCTCCATAGTGGTTGTACTAGTTTGCATTCCCACCAACAGTGTAAGAGGGTTCCCTTTTCTCCACACCCTCTCCAGCATTTATTGCTTGTAGACTTTTTGATAGCAGCCATTCTGACTGCTGTGAGGTGGTACCTCATTGTGGTTTTGATGTGCGTTTCTCCGATAATGAGTGATGTTGAGAATCTTTTCATGTGTTTGTTAGCCATCTGTATGTCTTCTTTGGAGAAATGTCTATTTAGTTCTTTGGCCCATTATTTGATTAGGTGACTTATTTTTCTGGAATTGAGCTTCAGGAGTTGCTTGTATGTTTTTGAGATTAACTCTTTGTCATTTGCTATTATTTTCTCTCATTCTGAAGACTGTCTCTTCACCTTGCTTATAATTTCCTTCATTGTGCAAAAGCTTTTAAGTTTAATTAGGTCCCACTTGTTTATTTTTGCTTTTATTTCCATTACTCTGGGAGGTGGGTCATAGAGGATCCTGCTGTGATTTATGTCAGAGAGTGTTTTGCCTATGTTCTCCTCTAGGAGTTTTATAGTTTCTGGTCTTACATTTAGATCTTTAATCCATTTAGAGTTTATTTTTATGTATGTTGTTAGAAAGTGTTCTAGTTTAATTCTTTTACAAGTGGTTGACCAGTTCTCCCAGCACCACTTGTTAAAGAGATTGTCTTTTCTCCATTGTATATTCTTGCCTCCTTTGTCAAAGATAAGCTGTCCACAGGTTCGTGGATTTGTCTCTGGGCTTTCTATCTTGTTCCATTGATCTATATTTCTGTCTTTGTGCCAGTACCATACTGTCTTGATGACTGTAGCTTTGTAGTATAATCTGAAGTCAAGCAGGTTGATTCCTCCAGTTCCATTCTTCTTTCTCAAGATTGCTTTGACAATTTGAGGGTTTTTGTATTTACATACAAATTGTGAAATTATTTGTTCTAGTTCTGTGAAAAATACCATTGGTAGCTTGATAGGGATTGCATTGAATCTATAGATTGCTTTGGGTAGTAAACTCATTTTCACTATATTGATTCTTCCAATCCATAAACATGGTATATTTCTCCATCTATTTGTGTCATCTTTGATTTCTTTCATCAGTGTTTTATAGTTTTCTATGTATAGGTCTTTTATTTCTTTAGGTAGATTTATTCCTAAGTATTTTATTCTTTTCGTTGCAATGGTGAATGAAATTGTTTCCTTGATTTCTCTTTATGTTTTCTCATTGTTAGTGTATAGGAATGCAAGGGATTTCTGTGTGTTAATTTTATATCCTGCAACTTTACTATATTCATTGATTAGCTCTAGTAATTTTCTGGTGGAGTCTTTGGGGTTTTCTATGTAGAGGATCACGTCATCTGCAAACAGTGAGAGTTTTACTTCTTTTCCAGTTTGGATTCCTTTTATTTCTTTTTCTTCTCTGATTGCTGTGGCTAAACCTTCCAAAACTGTTGAATAGTAGTGGTGAGAATGGGTACCTTGTCTTGTTCCTGACTTTAGGGAAAATGCTTTCAATTTTTCACCATTGAGGATACAGTTTGCTGTGGGTTTATCATATATAGCTTTTATTATGTTGAGATATGTTCTTTCTAATGCCTGCTTTCTGGAGGGTTTTTATCATAAATGGATGTTGAATTTTGTCAAAGGCTTTCTCTCCATCTATTGAGATAATCATGTGGTTTTTATCTTTCAATTTGTTAATGTGGTGTATCACATTGATTGATTTGCAAATATTGAAGAATCCTTGCATTCCTGGGATAAAGCCCACTTGGTCATGATGTATGATCTTTTTAATATGTTGTTGGATTCTGATTACTACAGTTTTGTTAAGGATTTTTGCATCTATCAGTGACATTGGCCTGTGGTTTTCTTTTTTTGTGGCATCTTTGTCTGGTTTTGGAATTAGGGTGATGGTGGCCTCATAGAATGAGTTTGGCAGTTTACCTTCCTCTGCCGTTTTCTGGAAGAGTTTGAGTAAGATAAGTGTTAGCTCTTCTGTAAATTTCTGGTAGAATTCAGCTGTGAAGCCATCTGGTCCAGGGCTTTTGTTTGCTGGAAAATTTCTGATCACAGTTTAGATTTCTGTGCTTGTGACGGGTCTGTTAAGAGTTTCTATTTCTTCCTAGTTCAGTTTTGGAAAGTTATACTTTTCTAAGAATTTGTCTATTTCTTCCAAGTTGTACATTTTATTGGCATATAGTTGCTGATAGTAGTCTCTTATGATCTTTTGTATTTCTGTGTTGTCTGTTGTGATTTCTCCATTTTCATTTTTAATTTTGTTGATTTGATTCTTCTCCCTTTGTTTCTTGTTGAGTCTGGCTAATGGTTTGTCTATTTTACCTGTCTTCTCAAAGAACCAGCTTTTAGTTTTGTTGATTTTTGCTATGTTGATTTTTTTCTTTTTTATTTATTTCTGCCCCAATTTTTTGGTTTCTTTCCTTCTACTAACCCTGGGGTTCTTCATTTCTTCTTTTTCTAGTTGCTTTAGGCATAGAGTTAGGTTTTTTATTTTATTTTTCTCTTGTTTCTTGAATTAAGCTTGTATTGCTATGAACCTTCCCCTTAGCACTGCTTTTACTGAATCCCATAGGTTTTGGGTTGTTGTGCTTTCGTTTTCATTCGTTTCTATGCATGTTTTGATTTCTTTTTTGATTTCTTATGTGATTTTTTGGTTATTCAGAAGCATGTTTTTTAGCCTCTGTATGTTTGTATTTTTAACAGTTTTTTTTTTTTCCTGTAGTTGACATCTAATCTTACTGCTTGTGATCAGCAAAGATGCTTGGAATGATTTCAGTTTTTTTTAATTTGCCAAGGCTAGATTTATGGCCCAGGATGTGATCTATCCTGGAGAAGGTTCCGTGTGCACTTGAGAAAAAGGTGAAATTGATTGTTTTGGCGTGAAATGTCCTATAGATATCCATTAGGTCTAACTGGTCCATTGTATCATTTAAAGTTTGTGTTTCCTTGCTAATTTTGTGTTTAGTTGATCTATCCATAGGTGTGAGTGGGGTATAAAATCTCCCACTATTACTGTGTTACTGTTAATTTTCCCTTTCATACTTGTTAGCATTTGTCTTACATATTTTGGTGCTCCTATGTTGGGTGCATATATATTTATAATTGTTATATCTTCTTCTTGGATTAACCCTTTGATCATTATGTAGTGTCCTTCTTTGTCTCTTTCCATGGCCTTTATTTCAAAGTCTATTTTATCTGATATGAGTATTGCTACTGCTACTTTCTTTTGGTCTCCATTTGCGTGAAATATTTTTTCCCATCCCTTCACTTTCAGTCTGTATGTGTCCCTTGTTTTGAGGTGGGTCTCTTGTAGACAGCATATATAGGGGTCTTATTTTTGTATCCATTCAGCCAGTCCTTATCTTTTGGTTGGGGCATTCAACCCATTTACATTTAAGGTAATTATTAATAGGTATGGTCCCGTTGCCATTTACTTTGTTGTTTTGGGTTCGAGTTTATATACCTTTTCTGTGTTTCCCTGTCTAGAGAAGATCCTTTAGCATTTGTTGAAGAGCTGGTTTGGTGGTGCTGAATTCTCTCAGCTTTTGCTTGTCTGTAAATCTTTTTATTTCTCCTTCACATTTGAATGAGATCTTGCTGGGTATAGTAGTCTGGGTTGTAGATTTTTCTCTTTCATTACTCTAAGTATGTCTTGCCATTCCCTCTGACCTGAAGAGTTTCTATTGAAAGATCAGCTGTTATCCTTATGGGGACCCCCTTGTGTGTTATTTGTTGCTTTTCCCTTGCTGTTTTTGATATTTGTTCTTTGTTTTCGATCTTTGTTAATTTGATTAATATGTGTCTTGGGGTGTTTCGCCTTTGGTTTATCCTGTTTGGGACTCTCTGTGTTTCTTGGACTTGGGTGACTATTTCCTTCCCCATTTTAGGGAAGTTTTCAACTATTATCTCTAAAGTATTTTCTCATGGCCTTTCTTTTTGTCTTTTGCTATGATTCAAATTTTGGGGCATTTGACATTGTCCCACTTCCCAGGTCTAAGCCGCTCAGGTTCAGATTCTCAGGTACTCCACAAAGGCAGAGACTTGGTTGGGCCTGTGTTTTGTGTACTTCCCAGGTCTGAGCAGCTCAGACGACCAGGTGCTTGGCGAGCGCACTGTCCCAGGTATGTGGTATGTGTTATCACCTCCCGGGTCCCAGCTGCTCAGTTTCCTGGGTGCACAGCGAGAGTACTGTCTCAGGTGTGCCATGGGTCTCCTCTGGGGAGCTGATCTCAGGCTGTGACCCTCCTGGTGGATGTCAACCATCCCGGATCCAAGGAAGACTTGGTTAGCAACTGGGAGCCTGCTCACAATTTGGTGGAGGATCCATCTCTGGGGCTGAGATTGCACCTTTCCTTCCGGCTCTGGCTGTCGCCCCTCCTGCTTCTCTGCCTCTGGCAGGGGAATCGGCCCGTCTGCAGCTGGCTGGCTCTCCTCTGGTATTCACTCAATCCTTTGTTCTGTGAGCAGACCAAGGTGTGCCTTGGGTTAGAGCTTTTTGTGGGAATGTTTTCTTTTTCTTTTATTTTTCTCTGTCTGATTAACCCACAGTTTGGGTTGCTGTCTCACGTTAGCTCCCTCAGATTGTCCTCAGGGCATTCAGGCCCGGTCCTTACCGTAAGCATGTAACCTGTGCCTCCCTGTTCAGCCCCCGCTGGCTGCTGGTGGACGTGAGCATCTGGGCTACTTCTCTGCTGGGAGTTGCAGTTAGGCACATATTCTGTGGGGTTTTCTTTTTTTCCTCCCGGTTATGTTACCCTGTGAGATTCCAAAACTCCCCACAGACCTGCCAGTGAGAGGGTTTCCTGGTGTTTGGAAATTTCTCCTCCTTCACGACTCCCTCCCTGGGATGGGTCTCTATCCCTAACTCTTTTGTCTCTCTTTTTGTCTTTTATATTTTGTTCTACCTCCTTTGGAAGAGAATGGGCTGCCGTTCTAGGTGCCTGGTGTCCTCTGCTAGCATTCACAAGTTGTTTTGTGGAATTTGCTCAGCATTCAAATGATCTTTTGATGAATTTGTAGGGGAGAAAGTGGTCTCCCTGTCCTTTTCCTCCACCATCTTAGGACCGTCCCTGTTGAATCTTTAAGTTGTTTAGATTTACCTCATATCTCCCCAGGCCTACCTTATCTTTGGCTTTCTGTGAGACTTATTTTATCAGGCTTTCTGCCTTCTCCCTTTCACCTACCCAAAGACCACAATTTTCTGTATTCATTAGTTTTCTGCTGTGTAATTCATCACAATGCTCTGCTCTATCTCACCTACAAATGGCTATTTGGTTGCCACAAAACTTATTAATATTGCCTCCTTTAAAAGTTATTTATGCTTGTGAATCATTCTATTCTTTTCTACCTTAAGCCATACCCCAGGGAAAAAGAACCATTTGAGACTCAGGGCTTGAACAATTGAAAAAACTAGAATGGAATCCATTTCAAAGAGGATATCCTGTCTTCAACATACTATTCTTGAGATGATTGATAATAGTGTCAAATCAATCTGTACTAGTTAAAGCTTCTACTTCATGATAGACATGGAACGATAGTGTTTTGGTTTTGCATCCTTAATCTTTAGAAATTCTTGCTCTACAATTTGGCATCTAACAACTTTTAAAGAAAGATGGGACAGTAGTGCCTGATCAGCTTTTTCTCTACTAACCTCCTGGGTTCACAATTTGTGCAGCCTACAGATTGTTTTAAGTAAATGTTTATTTTAGTCAAGCTTCAAATCTAGAACAACCCCTCTCCAGTGTTTTTCAAATATGCAGCATTTTTGGAATGTATATAACTCATAGCAAGTGATTGTCCTATATCTTCAACTGTCAATGATTCACTAATTAGCTTCTAAGCAGTATTTTAGAAGGTTGTAGTGTATCTTGAGAATGCGGGTCTGGAAATTATGTAGCTTTGAGATAAGTATGTTTGCCTTAGGCTTCCAGTTAATTTGTTTATATTTTAAACTTGTAGGTTGTTGCCTTGCCTTGATTTCCATTACTAATTTAATGCAATTTAATGAAATACTTGTTATTAACTTAGAAACCCAAGATCAACCTAATTGTTTTTATCAGAATTGAAATCAGTGGTATGTATACTCTGTTTATAAGTCATACAAGTATAGCCCACTTGTTTATGCTTTGCATTCAGACTTCCCTATGAAATAATCAAGGAGTGTGCCTTGACCCTCCTATACTGTTTTGGGAGTTGGAACAGTGAAGGTAACCTGTGAAGTGAAAGTCACTCACTCTTTGTGACCTGATGGACTGTAGCCCATGAGGCTTCCCTGTCCATGGGATTCTCCAGGCAAGAATACTGGAGTGGATAGCCATTTCCTTCCAGGGAATCTTCCTGACCCAAGGATTGAACCTGGGTCTAATGCATTGCAGGCAGATTCTTTACCATCTGAGCCACCAGGGAAATGAAGGTAACCTGTACTGCTGCAGAAATCAGCAGTAGGTTTTGAAGGCAGTTTCCAGGTAAAAAGGAAGAGGTCTTTCTGGTAATAAAAAAAAAAAAAACTCCAAACCTATGACTTGGAGCACAAAATGAGGCAGGGCAAAGGCTAACAGTTTTGCCAAGAGAACTCGTTGGTCATAGTAAACAACCCCTTCCAACAACACAAGAGATAATTCTACACATGGGTATCATTTGGCAACAACACAAGAGATAATTCTACACATGGGTATCACCAAATGGTCAATAGTGGAAACGGATTGATTTATATTCTTTGCAGCTGAAGATGGAGAAGCTCGATACAGTCATCAAAAACAAGATCTAGAGCTGACTGTGGCTCAGATCATCAGCTCCTTATTGCAAAATTCAGACTTAAATTGAAGAAAGTGGGTGAAACCATTAGGCCACTCAGGTATGACCTCAATCAAATCCCTTATGATTATACAGTGTAAGTGACAAATATATTCAAGGGATTAGATCTGATAGAGTACCTGAAGAACTATGGATGGAGGTTCGTAACATTTTACAGGAGGCAAAAGAACAAAACCAAAGAGAAAGAAATGCAAAAAGGCAAAATGGTTGTCTGAAGAGGTCTTAAAAATAGCTGAGAAAAGAAGCGAAAGGGAAAGGTTTACCCATCTGAATGCAGAGTTCCAAAGAATAGCAAGGAGAGATAAGAAAGCCTGGTTAAGTAAACAATGCAGTTAGAAATAGAACAATAGAATGGGAAAGATTAGAGATCTCTTCAAGAAAATCAGAGATACCAAGGGAACATTTCATACAAAGATGGGCACAACAAAGGACAGAAGCTAATATAGACCTAACGGAAGCAGAAGAAATTAAAAAGAGGTGGCAAGAATACACAGAAGAACTGTACAAAAAAAAATCTTATCCTGGAAAACCATGATGGTGTGACCACTCACTAGAGCCAGTCATCCTGGAATGTGAAGTCAAGTGGACCTTAGGAAGTATTACTACAAGCAAAGTTAGTAGAGGTGATGGAATTCCTGCTGAGCTATTTCAAATCCTAAAAGATGATGTCGTTAAAGGGCTGCACTCAGTATGCCAGCAAAATTGGAAAACTCAGCAGTGACTACAGGACTGGAAAGGGTCAGTTTTCATTCCAGTCCTAAAGAAGGGCAATGCCAAAGAATGTCCAGACTACCGTACAATTGTGTTCATTTTACAGACTCGTAAGTTTATGCTCAAAATCCTTCAAACTAGGCTTCAATAGTGCATAAACTAAAAACTTCCTGATGTACAATCTGGATTTAGAAAAGGCAGACGAACCAGAGATCAAATTGCCAACATTCATTGGATCATAGAAAAAAAAAAACGAGAATTCTAGAAAAACATCTGCTTCACTGAGTATGCTAAAACTTTTAACTGTGTGGATTACAACAAATTGTAAAAAAAATTCTTGAAGAGATAGGAATACCAGACCACCTTACCTGCTTCCTGAGAAGCCTGTATGTAGGTCAAGAAGCAAAAGTTAGAACTGAATACGGAACAATATATGGGCTCAAAATTGGGAAAGGAGTATATCAAGACCGTATAGACTGATTCAGAATCGGGAAAGGAGTACATCAAGACTGTATATTGTCACCCTGCTTATTTAACTTATATGCAAATTACATGTGAAATGCTGGACTGGATAAAGCACAAGCTGGAATCAAGATTGGTGGGAGAAATACCTATAACCTCTAATATGCAGATGACACAACCCTAGTGGCAGAAAGTGAAGGTGAAAAGAGGAGAGTGAAAAAGCTGGCTTAAAACTCAACATTCAAAACACTCAGATTGTGTCATCCAGTCCCATCACTTTATGGCAAATAGATGGGGAAACAATGGAAACAGTGACAGACTTTATTTTCTTGGGCTCCAAAATCACTGGGGCCGGTGACTGCAGCCATGAAATTAAAAGACACTTGCTCCTTGGAAGAAAAGCAGTGATAAACCAAGACAGCGTATTAAAAAGCAGAGAAATCATTTTGCCAACAAAGGTGTGTATAGTCAAAGCTATGGTTTTTCCAGTAGTCATGTATGAGTTGGACCGTGTGTGAGTTGTGTGTGTGAGTTGGACCATAAAGAAGACTGAGCACTGAAGAATTGATGCTTACAAACTGTGGTTGCTGGAGAAGACTCTTTTGAGAGTCCCTTGGACTGCTAGATCAAACCAGTCAATCCTAAAGGAAATCAACCCTGAATATTCATTGGAAGGACTGATGCTGAAGCTGAAACTCCAATACTTTGGCCATCTGATGTGAAGAACTGACTCATTGGAAAAGACCCTGATGCTGGGAAAGATTGAAGGCAGGAGGAGAAGGGGACGACCCAGGATGAGATGGTTGGATGGCATCACTGACTCAATGGACATAAGTCATCTGAGCAAGCTCTGGGAGACAGTGAAGGACAGGGAAGCCTGGCGTGCTGCAGTCCATGGGGTTGCAAAGAGTTGGACATGACTGAGCAACTGAACAACAACAAAAGATGTATGTTTGATCAACATACAGTATAAGTATATAGTATATATAAGTATATATATTATATAGAGTATATATATAATGTATTATATATAGTGTGTATATATATATATAGTATATATAAGTATATACAACATAAGTTGTATACTTATAAGTATATATTCAACATAGGTCTACTACTGTGGTAGACTTTTTATATATCGCCTCTTTAGTTACGATTAATGTTACAAAAGGCATCCTGTCTTTCATTGGCTGTTATACCCAGATTTCATCCATTTAGAATTATTAGGGGAAGGAGGATATGAAGGCACTGTGGTTTGTTCTGGACCCTTTACTTTCACCCCTTTCCTGAGATAAATTTGATTTATATCAGAAGTAGAAAGCTGGATCACTTCCATAGTGAGGAAAAACCTTTAAAATTCATTTTTATGCAGTGTATATTTATTCTTAAAACTAATTCTGGGTTTCTGCCTTGATTAAGAGCAGATAAAAAGATTGAATCTGTTTTGCTGTTGAAATTCAAGACTTGTGAATTTAAAACATCTTTTGTTTCCTTAGAGCCTAAAACAAGGCATAACCTTTTAATTAGCTTTGGAAATAAAGATATAAACAGACATTATGATTTTTCTGCAAACAGCATATATTCAGAACTTAATTCAGACATAAATCTCCATGAATAATGAAATGGTCCATTGGAGGAGAGTGAACTTAACCTAGATTTTTCTAAATCTGGGGCAAACTTAGTCCATTTTACAAGAAACCTCTTTGAAACCGTTTATATTTCCATTTATAATGAGAATTCAGGAGAACTCATACAGCAAAAGGCAACCTCTTGTTTCGCCCATCTTACCTAGAATGTTAAATTTCAGTTTGAGCAACTTGATTTAGAACACTTGTCTTCTCTCCTGCCTCAGTTATCAAAGGGATTTTCAGGGATGTGTAGGGTGTCTGTATATGGGGAGATAAAACTTCAGGAAAGGATGGACCTGAGATTAGGTAACTCCCTACCATGTGACTAAAACTGCTTTAGAGTATCTAAAAAAGCTTTAAGATCTATAAAAGCGTAACTGCTTTAGAGTATTTTGGGTATCACATCATAATAATCTGGGGAATGGGGTTTAAAGATGAAAGGTAAGCTGCATATTTATAACTATTGAAACTTGAGTTCATTGTTCTATTCTCTCTACTTTTGTGTTTGAAATCTTTCATAATAGTTGAAGAAAAACTGCCTTGGAAACTGACCATCTAGAGAGTGAATGATTATAAAGTTAGTCAAAGTTCAAATTTTTAAATATTTTGCCTTGAATCCTGAAAAGAAATACAAGATTTTAGAGATGCTGTCACATAAGGTTCATAGTAGTTCAGTTGCTCAGTCGCGTCTGACTCTTTGCAAGCCCATGGACTGCAGCATGCAAGGCTTCCCTGTCCATCACCAACTCTCGGAACTTGCTCAACCTCATGTCCATCGAGTCAGTGATCCCATCCAACCATCTGATCTTCTGTTGTCCCCTTCTCCTGCCTTCAATCTTTCCCAGCATGAGCGTCTTTTCCAATACTTTGTGTCAGGTGGCCAAAGTATTGGAATTTCAGCTTCAGCATCAGTCCTTGCAATGAATATTCAGGGTTAATTTCCTTTAGGATTGACTAGTTTGATCTAGCAGTCCAAGGGACTCTCAAGAGTCTTCTTCAACACCACAGTTCAAAAGCATCAATTCTTCAGTGCTCAGCTTTCTTTATAGTTCAACTCTCACATCCATACATGACTACTGGAAAAACCACAGCTTTGACAAGGTGGACCTTTATCGGCAAAATAATGTCTCTACTTTTTAATATGCTGTGTAGGTTTGTCACCGTTTTTCTTCCAAGGAGCAAGCATCTTTTAATTTTGCGGCTGCAGTCACCATCTGCAGTGATTTTGGAGCCCCCCACAATAAAGTTTTTGTTTCCATTGTTTCCTGGTCTGTTTGCCATGAGGTGAAGGGATCGGAGGCCATGATCTTAGTTTTCTGAATATTGAGTTTTAAGTCAGCTTTTTCACTCTTCTCTTTCACTTTCATCAAGAGGCTCTTTAGTTCTTTGCTTTCTGCTATAAGGGTGGTGTCATCTGCATATCTGAGGTTATTGATATTTCTCCTGGCAGTCTTGATTCCAGGTTGTGCTTCATCCAACCCGACATTTTGCGTGATGTGTTCTGAATATAAGATAAATAAGCAGGGTGACAGTATACAGCTTTGATATACTCCTTTCCCAATTTGGAACCAGTCTGTTGTTCCATGTCTAGTTCTAACTGTTGCTTCTTGACCTGCATCTAGATTTCTCAGGAGCAGATAAGGTAGTCTGTTGTTCCCATCTCTTTCAGAATTTTCCACAGTTTGTTGTGATCCACACAGTCAAAGGCTTTGGTGTAGTCAATAAAGTAGAAGTAAATGTTTTCCTGGAACTCTCTTGCTTTTTCTGTGATCCAACGGATGTTGGCAATTTGACCTCTGGTTTCTCTGCCTTTTCTAAATCCAGCTTGAACATCTGGAAATTCACTGTTCACATAATGTTGAAGCCTGGCTTGGAGAACTTTGAGCATTTACTTTGCTAGTGTGTGAGATGAGTGCAATTGTATGGTAATTTGAACATTCTTTGGCATTGCCTTTCTTTGGGCTTGGAATGTAAGCACCTTTTCCAGTCCTGTGGCTACTGCTGAGTTTTTCAACTTTGCTAGCATACTGAGTGCAGCACTTTCACAGCATCATCTTTTAGGATTTGAAATAGCTCAACTGGAATTCCATCACCTCCACTAACTTTGTAGTGATGCTTCCTAAGGCCCGCTTGACTTCACATTCTAGGATGTCTGGCTCTAGGTGAGTGACCACACCATCGTGGTTATCTGAGTCATGAAGGTCTTTTTTGTATAGTTCTTCTGTGTTTTCTTGCCTCCTCCTCTTAATATCTTCTGCTTCTGTTAGGTGCATACCATTTCTGTCCTTTATCGAGCCCATCTTTGCATGAAATGTTGCCCTGGTATCTCTAATTTTCTTGAAGACATCTCTAGTCTTTCCCATTCTGTTGTTTTCCTCTATTTCTTTGCATTGATCACTGCGGAAGCCTTTCTTATCTCTCCTTGCTATTCTTTGGAACTCTGCATTCAAATGGGTCTATCTTTCCTTTTCTCCTTTGCCTTTAGCTTCTCTTTTCTCTGCTATTTTTAAGACCTCTTCAGACAACCATTTTGCCTTTTTGCATTTCTTTTTCTTGTGCCGAATATTAATAATAGGTGTTATATGGGTGTTCGGCCCCTTTTTCTAATCAACCAGTAAACATTTTATTGCAAATCTTACGGCTTTTTCTAAATAATTTAATACAGGTTTTTCAAATAATTTGCAGAATCATAGAAGAAAATTCTACCATAATACTAAGGTATTAAATTTCTTGACTTAGTGTTTTATTTCCTTGCTAGTGTATTAACCGGATCCGAGTAACAACTTTTTTTCTTGCTAAATTTCAGTAATGCAAGATAAGTTCCAGAGATCTGCTCTACAACATTTGCCTATAGATGACAAAACTGTATTGTACACTTAAAAATACTAAGAGGGATGTATCATGGTATGTGTTCTTACCACAATAAAAGTTCTACCACATGTATAACCCTACAAAAAAACAAACTTCTATTCAGTTGTTTTGGTTGCATCAGCAGTTGAACTTTAAGTTTTCTTTTTCTCTTTTAACTTTGCTCAAATAACTTCAATTATTCAAGAAGTTTTCTTCCTCCTAATTATTTTGAATGTTTTGAAGCATGGTGTAGATTTGGCTTTTGTTGACCTAGTTCTTTTCTTTAATTGCTGCTTATTTTTTCCAGCATTTTGTTACTGAAAATTTTAGACAAAAAAGTTGAAATAATTGTGCAGTGTACATCTATATATCCACCACCTAGATTATATAATTAACATTTTACTACACTTACCTTTTTACATACCCATCTATAAATCCTATTTTTGATGATTACAAAGAAAATTGCAGACTTAAATACATTTCCCCACTAAACATTTAAGCATACGTATTGTTAACTACAGTTTAGTATGTATTAAAGGTTCATTTTTTTTAAGGTTCTTTTCAGAAAAAAAAGTTTACGTGTGATGAAATGCACAAATCTTAAGTGTTTGATACAATGAACTTTTTACAAATCACACATCCGTGAAATCCAGGCCTTTATCAAGATATTTTCATCACTCCAGAAAATTCTCTCATGCTCCTTCCCAGTCAATCCCTGCTTCTCCCATCCCAGTCCCCTAGGCAACCACTGTTTCTTCTGATTTTTCTCTTATCATAGTTTGTTTTTCAAAGTGTATGTAAATGAACCAGAGCATGCACTCCTTTGTGTAAGACTTCTTTAGCGTAGGTATTTGAAATTCATCCAATGTGTGTGTGTGTAGTTCTTTTTATTGCTGAGCAGCATTTCATTGTACAACAAAAGCCATTGTTTGTTTATTCATTCTCCTGTTGGTGGAGAATGTTTATTTTATTTTATTTATTTATTATTTATTAATAATTATTTTTTATTATTATTATAAATAAATAATGTTTATTTATTCATTCTTCTGGGCCATTTCCAGTTTTTAGATGTGAATGAAGTTGCTATGAACATTTTTGTACAAGTCGTCTTGTAAGCATTTGTTTTCATTTTTCCTGGAATTACTGGATCGTAAGTTATGTATATGATTAGTACAGAAATTCCTGCATTTCCTGAAATGATTGTACCATTTTGTACTCTAATCAGCAACATATGAGAATTCCAGTTGTTTTTCATCCTCATCAACATTTGGTGGTATTGCTCTTTGTGATTTTAGCCATCTGATAAGTTTGGTAGTAAGTGTTATCTCGTGGTTTTAATTTGCATTTCCCTGTAATTATGTTTAACTTTTCCATGTGCTTCTTCACTTGGCATATATATTTCTTTTTGAAATTGTTCAAATTGTTTGTGTTTTTGTTTTTGAGTTGTTGGAGTTTGCATATAGTGGTTGCACATCTTTTCCAAATATGTTACTGCTTTTTTAATTGTCTTATCTAACCAATGTATAAATGTTATATACCCAGTTACACTTAAAATAATTAAGCCAGCACTTGGAATGAATTATTAGACTGAACATTAAGCTGGTCTGATATCCTAACCAGTGCTCTGATGGCCTAAAAGTTAACTATGTAACATAAAAGACAAAATTTCAGGAATCTGAATTAATTAGGGGAAAGCTAATTGCTAAAAAGTCCATGACTACAGAAAAAAAACTTGCAAAGAAATGTCAGCTGATAGCTTCAGAAAATATTACCCAAATGTACTCAGATTATACTAGCTTAATAATGACCAGCTTAACCTCAGTTTATGATTCTTCTTACTGATCCACAGGTTGAAATAACTCTCTCTACATGTATCATTCTTTGGATACTCAGTTTTGTTGGTGTTGTAAGCTGTAGCTGTGCTGGTCCCTTCATTCATCATCTCAGAGTTGTTTATGAATGCTTACAGTTTTCTAAATATTTAACACAACTTTATTTAATGGGAAGTATAAAAGTTAAACTTATAATAATGTTTATTCTTAACCATCTACTTTTTAAAAATATATTGGATGGTGGAGGTCTCCCTTAAGTGTGTATGCTGGTTAAATTATAGTGTAAAATCCATTGTTGTTCACAAATGTTTATTAATAATAGGTGGCTAGAAATGATTATGTTGCAAAAGGGAGGAAAAGAACACGTTAAATCTGAGCAGCCATGTATTTCAGAGGAAAAAGTAAATGCTTTATTTTTGCTTATACTGAAGCTAAAAACACACAAAATCTTTTTATTGTACAAGATACATTTTAACACATTTAAGGATGACAGCTTTGCGCTTCCTACAGAAAATATTTAAATAAAAGTAATAGTTTTCTCAAGTTTTTAGCTTTTAAAATAGTAGTCTGTAAAGCCAAAATGCCATTTACACAAACACATTTGGAATTTTCCCTTTTCATGATTAAGCTCAGGAGATACAATTTTAACCTGAAGTTTGATGCATACATTTTCTGTATGGTGTGATGTGTGATTAGGGCCTCCAACTAGGCTAAGAAAGTTAATTAAACACTGCCTGTGTTTACTAAAAGTATTCTTTATCTTCCTCAAATGTTGGCTCCAAACTGCATTCATTGTTTTGAATAGGAAGAAATCCTTCATCCTCAGGTTCAACCTGTTTTTGAGAAATCTTGAATCCTGTGAGGGGTTTAAATAGTGATATTTTCTTGAATCCTACCACTGGTATGCATTTGTATGTTATAAGAAACAGACAAATTAAAATGTTTTCACTGGAGAACATATGGGTTTACTTTTGCTATGTTAGAAGAGTAATTTGAACAGTTAAAAGTTTTTAGGTTAATAATTTATTGGATTGTCTTTAACATTAAGAAAACTACAGACTAATGTATTAACCCCTTGGGTTTCGAGGTTTCCTCTTGAGCTCATGCAACATTCATTTTAGTGCAATTGGTTTCAATGATTCCTACTAGACACTCAAGGATTCTGACTGCTTCTCCTGCCCAAGTATATACGAAGCACAGTTACCACTCTGCTTATTTGACCACAGGCTACATTACTTTGTTTATTTAAACCGATTGCTTAATACATATTGTAGAAGGAAGTCCTACAAGATGAGACCAAAAATGGATGAACCTGCTACTTCAAATAATATGACTATATTTTATATAGGAAATACCTAGTGTGAACATGTGATTTTCAAATGACCTGAAAATTCAGCTAGCTGTTGCCATCCTCCCTTTAGCACTGCCCCCTATTTCTGTTACTAGAGCGCCTTCTGAATCCAAAACCCTCCCCTCAGTTTTCTGGGGCGGCTAAGGGCTTTTCTTTACTGCCTTTTCTTCCTGCTAACAGCCTAGCTGTCGGAGCCTCTGTATTATAAAGTATGATTTCTTATGGATCAAATAAGGTTTGGGAAGCCAATTCTGAGTTTATTTACAACATAAGCCATTGGAAATTGGAATGTGTTTTACTGTTTAAATGCAAATATTTCAAGAGCTAAGTCATTAAGGTTGTTCTCAAATCAATGATGGTTCTATATCTAAACATGGTGTTCTTTAATGTTTCCTCCTTGGGAAGCTATAAACTTATTCCAGTAAGGCTGGCACTGTTCCAAGCATGTTTGAAACTAGATTCCAGACTTGAAAGAGGAATGAGGCTTCTTTTGGGGCTGATGGAAATTTTTGTATCTTGATTTTGGTGGTGATGATTCTAGGGGTATACACAAATGTGAAAACTCACTGAATTGTACACTTTAAATGGATGCAGGTAGTTGTACACAATTATTCCTCAGAGCTGATAAGGAAAAAACTAGATTCAAAGAACAGTTTCAGGTTACTTTACAGACCCCACAAGAAACTTGTTTTATAATTGTGCCTATCAAAGTGCATATTGTGTGACAGCAGTTGAAAATTATTTTTTACTAGAAAAAGGAGAGCTAACCCCAGTTGTCCATATTTTTATCAAGTATGAATCTAAAATTAATTTTGACTGTTTCTTAGAATTTAATTTTATAAGATTATGATTTTCTACCATTGAGGGTATTCAGAGATTGTATTGTGTGTTTTGAACATCCTCCCAGAAGCAAGAGTCCATGATGGTTTGAGTAATGTCAGCAATCGAATATGGGTACAGCTTAAGGTGGCTACTTTGAAGAATTTTAAAGAACAACATTAATTTGGGCATATTAATTGCCATGTTTATGAAAATACCAGTCTCATTTTATAATCTCACTTTATATGTTTATCCTAAATTAAGAGGCCAAACTATGACAGGGGCTTCCCTGATAGCTCAGTTGGTAAAGCATTCACCTGCAATGCAGGAGACCCTGGTTCGATTCCTGGGTTGGGAAGATCTGCTGGAGAAGGGATAGGCTACCCACTCCAGTATTGTTGGATTTCCCTTGTGACTCAGCTGGTAAAGAATCCACCTGCAATGCAGGAGACCTGGGTTCGATCCCTGGGTTGGGAACATCCCCTGGAGAAGGGAAAGGATACCCACTCCAGTATTCTGGCCTGGAAAATTCCATGAGCTGTATAGTCCGTGGGTTCTCAAAGAGTCAGACACGACTGAGCAACTTTCATTTTCAAACTATGACATCAGATATAGAATCTAGCTTTTTTCCATACTACCCTTTCCCACTTTTACCTTTTATTTCTCTTTTCTGTGGTTTTGGGAAATTAATTTTATTTCTTAGATAAAATTTGGGGAAATCATTCCTTTCAGTAATTGGTCATAGGTACATGTTTATAAAAGACAGTGATATTGTACAATTTAAAATGTAACCTTACTATGAGTCAGATATGTTAAATTTAGGAATACAGTGATCACAAGGTGAGAATGTGCTGTGATCTGAAATTCAACCTCAATATATATAACTCAACCTTTGAAAAAAGATTGGCAGTTTTTTCAGAGATAGTTTTCATATTCTGTTGCACTTCTGGGTTGTGTTAAGGGAGAAAATGATGATGTTAATGTTTTAATCCAGAAACTACATATTTTAAAAATCAAGGAGCGCCACCTCAGTTTGGTTATTGGAAAAGTTTGACAGTGTGATGATTTAGCACTACATTTTAAAGTGCTTATCTATACTAGTCCTTACTTTGAAAGCTTTTCCGATTATCTCTTTACCACACCAAGTACCTCAAGCACTCCCCATAAAAGTCCAAAGCCTCCTTTTTGTCTTGTCACTCAAGGGCTAGTTTTAAGGGTTGTATAAGACCAGAGAATTGTCAAGAGCGTTACTAGGTTAGAAGGTGATGAGTCACAATGATTATTGTGGGATATATTGAACATTGTGGGACAAAACAAAATGGCCAAACCTAGCTTAAGTGTACTTGCAAATGGTTGGTTATCATAGGCTAAAATAAAAGTCACACTGCCTCCAAGGGTGATGTCTCGTGTGTATGCCTGTGTTGAAGTGCAGCTCCTGGGGTGTTACGTGGCTCTGGAACTTGCTCATAGACAAAGTCAAAGAGGAAAATACCCTGCACATTGCTGAAAATGGCATTCACACTGCAGGCCATTCTTTCTTCATTTAGTCTGTTTTGGTTCTATCAAGTCATTTGGAGTTGTCACGAGGCTTTTTTTTTTTTTTTTTGAGGGTGAGGGATGATGCTTGGTCAGATGTGTGCTATAGTCATGGATTGATGAAGGTTGATTACAGTGACCAAAATTTGCAGGTTCTTTTTGTTACTATAGAAATTGCCTTTCATTTGGGTAGTAAGGAGAAGTTGCTACAGAACTTTCACAATTTTCACTTTTGGCATAAGGGCATTCTGCTTGATTTTATATTTAAACATTAATAATTCTTAATATGTACATGTCTCTCAAGTACCACAAACACTCATGGTATATCTTTAGAAAAAGACTACTTTACCAACTCAGATCCAATAAACTAACAAGTATAAGAAAGAAATCCACTCTAGAGCTTAAAAATACTAGAAAAAAAAATACTAGAGCATCCTGGCCAGCTGCCTGTATCATTTCAGTAATTAACTCCTTTGTTTCTTAATAAACATTGATTTTCTTAAAGTAAAGCTCTCAAAACCGCCTACCAGCACCTTCTCTGGACCACCATGCAGTATATAGATGAAAATCCTAGGCCACATATCAACATATGAATAGTGATATCTCAAGTATACAGTAAATCTGAATTATGCAGACTTTAATTCACAAAAAACATATATTTGTTTTTTTATAGGTAGGTTCTCTCTTCTGACTGACAAGCTTTGGTTTTCCTTCAAACTAGAAACCCCAAATCCTGAGTGCTGTCTGAACAGCTGTACTACAGTGGATGCTGCCTTGGTGGTTCATTTTAGCAATTCCTCATCATATCTCAGGCAGTTTCTTTCCATTGAGCCTATTCCTGTTCCCCTCCCTTCAAAATGATTTAGTAATTACCAAAAGGGATAAAGGGATGAAGTGCCAAGCCAGAAAAATCAAATGCTATTAAGTTTCATTGCATATGTGTGTGTGTGTGTGTGTGTGTGTGCACGCGCACAGATAAGACTTTTACAAACATCCCCAAAAAGTGCAAGCCACGACCCACATCTGTTGGAAAAAGCAATGGGAAGGGTCTTTGGAAATACAGTAGAAATAACATTTCTCTGTACTGAAGTAATACCTGTGTACTCAGTTCCCAATGACTGGTTCTACACCAACAAAGCATATATTTGGAACAGTTAGCTAGATAAAACATGTCAAACAATCTACACAGATTTGTAGCAAATTTGTAGCAAAGCCATAGGGTTTGGGGTTGAAGGGAGCTGACAAGTATATATGGAAAGGTTATTTGAGTGATTCAGATAACTACATCAGCTTATATTAGCTGTGTGTGTACAAGCAATCTGTTTACTAACACTTTTGAAATGTGATTGCCAAAATAATATGATCGATTTTTCTTGTGTACTTTTTAAACAGGAAAGAACGCCTGACTCACTTCGAGTCTTTTTTCCTGATGGTCGAAGAAACCAAGATCTGGGCCACTTAAATTGTTAGTTAAAACACCCCTTCAGTCTCAGCACAAGGCAATATGAATGTCAAATGGTTATTTATATTTCCTAGCTAAGCTATCAACTCATTTTAAGTCATTCAGAAGGTAGAGGCCATGGGGCGGGGGGGGCGGGTGGGTTTGATATTTGTGTGTGTGTCTTTAATCAAGTGCAGACAAATGTTTAGATGTTTTGAACTTAGCTGAAATGCCCTAAATTAGGTCAGAGTGGAATGAAAAATGACTATGAGAGGCAAAAAGTACCAGGAAATTTTCCAGTATGCCTATGTAAGTGGACAGGAGTATAACTCGGAGATTTATATCCCTATAAAATTTGACATCTTCCAAAAATAATGATTTTGAATTTGGAATCATTCCTTTTTCTTTATACTCCACTGGATTTAAAGCTGTAAGTGGAGGACCTACTTCAACAATGGCCAGTTTTTAATATACTTCAGATATTTTCTTTGTAAACAATTTTACCCTTACTAATTATGAAGTGAAGTGAAGTTGCTCAGTCATGTCTGACTCTTTGCGACCCCATGGACTGTAGCCTAACAGGATCCTCCGTCCATGGAATTTTCCAGGCAAGAGTACTGGAGTGGGTTATTATGAAGGAGATGTTAATATAATTATGATGGAATCAAATATAGGTGTCCAGAAATGATAAGAAATTCACCTGTTATGGAGATGAACCGTGGTATACTTAGACAAAAAGAGATTCTTGAATCATTTATTATTATATTTGACTTTGGAGTACATATACATTTAACTTTACATATAAATATGTCAGTCTTAAATTATGGAGTTCATGACATTTTGGGCAAATGAACAAAAAGGTACAGTGGCCAATCCATTTCCACATCTCCTTTGTATATATATGCTTAATAGTAAATGTCTTGTTTCTATGATCTAGAAGAGTTGGCTTTATTGACTGGCTTTCTGACCTTGAGCAAGTCATTATCCTTTTCTGGGCCTCTTTTTTTTTCTTTCTCTTTGTAAAATAAGAATTTAGAATTGAGTAGATCCCCACTAAGGCTCTCTTTTACTTCTAACTTTTATGTTTATAAATTTACTCTCAAGTTGACTTATACCTTCTCTGGGGTCAGAGAACATACTTAAACATTTGATTTGAAATGTCTTTCTTGATAGTAGCTGATCCAGAGTTAACACAAGTCTCTTTCCTTTCCTACTTTCTACTGGAATTAGAGTTATTAAAAATGTTGGTGTCACCATCATAGACGTTAGGGCAATAACTGATTAGCTTTAATAGCTAACTGGCTTCAATCCCCAACATAGCTAGGCCTCAGCATAGCTGGTGAAATCTTAAGCCCACGTCATAAAGACAATAACCCTTAGACGATCTGAAAAGGAATGAAATATGACACTGGTTTCTTTCAGTAGTAGAAATTGCTACTATTTTTTATACATATTCTCTCTTTGCCACATAACTGAGAGAAGACTGCATTTTGGACCATGGCTCTATCCCTGGCTATCCTTATTTTCTGACAAATTGATAAAGTAACTGCTGAAACAATTAAGCCTAGGTTATCGTAAGTATATGCATTTGTAAGAGAGATGAAATAGGGCCATCTATTGGTTTCTGGTGCCATCCATATGAAAAGAAATGTAGCCTAGGTGCTGTTTATTATTCAAAGTGAATTTGGTGGCACAAAGACAGAAATATAGATCAATGGAACAGAATAGAAAGCCCAGAGATAAATCCATATACCTATGGACACCTTATCTTCGACAAAGGAGGCAAGGATATACAATGGAAAAAAGACAACCTCTAACAAGTGGTGCTGGGAAAACTGGTCAACCACTTGTAAAAGAATGAAACTAGAACACTTTCTAACACCATATGCAAAAATAAACTCAAAATGGATTAAATATCTAAATGTAAGACCAGAGACTATAAAACTCCTAGAGGAGAACATAGGCAAAGACTCTCTGACATAAATCACAGCAGGATCCTCTATGACCCACCTCCCAGAATATTGGAAATAAAAGCAAAAATAAACAAATGGGACCTAATGAAACTTAAAAACTTCTGCTCAACAAAGGAAACTATAAGCAAGGTGAAAAGACAGCCTTCAGAATGGGAGAAACTAATAGCAAACGAAGTAACAAACAAAGGATTAATCTCAAAAGTATACAAGCAACTCCTGCAGCTCAATTCCAGAAAAATAAATGACCCAATCAAAAAATG